>NC_092128.1:9073495-11573495 GCF_043159975.1 Macaca nemestrina
AAAAAGATAAAAAAGATCTGACAATGAGTGATGTTAAACATTACTCACCAGGGTAATGTTTAAAAAGAGCCACCAGAGATAGCAGGGCTGCCTATATAACAGGTGACAAGACGGCTAAGAAGGCTCAAGCAAGACTCTGGACAGAAAGAGGAGCTCCTTCCAGCCAGAAGAGCCTCAGAAGGGTTAAGTGGCAACAGCTTCAAGCCCATCTCGCAAGAACTTTCAGCCACCAATAAATCCAAGAACTGAAGGCCTACTGCAGGGTGACGATTGTGGGGGGGCTAGGTAAAACTGCAAAGGAAACACAGGCTGCTGTCCTGGGCCCACAACTGCTCTCGGATGTCACACTGGAGGGGACTTAACTCACACTTCATGACTGAGGAAACTGCAACCTCAGAGTATGAACATCCAGGCCTCCACAGGCCGTCTGCAGAACAGGGTCACACTCCAAAATCTTTTTTTTTTTTTAGACTGGGTCTTGCTCTGTCACCCCGGCTGGAGTGCAGCAGCATGATCTAGCTTGTTGCAACCTCTGCCTCCTGGGTTCAAGTAATCCTCGCAACCTCAGCCTCCCAAGTAGCTGGGACTACAGATGTGCACCACCACACCCAGCTAATTTTTGTGTTTTTTGTAGAGACAGGATTTCACCATGTTGCCCCAAGCTGGTCTTGAACTCCTGGGCTCAAGCGATTCCCCTGCCTCAGCCTCCCCAAGTACTGGGATTACAGGTGTGAGCCACTGCACCTAGCACACCCAAAATCTTCATCTTAAAACCTACCCAGTTACCCCAGGACACCAATCGTGCTCTGTTTCTCAATTAGCTTTGTCTCATCATAAATGCTATACTCTGTAGATACTCTTGATTCACTCAATCATTTAATAGAAAGTCATCAAATGTCTACTATGAGCCAGCACTGTGCATTCAAGATATGAATAGAAGAGAGTAGTTGTCTGGCTGGCACTTGGGGCTCAGGATGAGATGACAACCTAGAAATGGGCTCATTACTAGACCAGGGGGAAAGCAGGGTACAGTGCTACGAGGCGGGGAGGGATCCCTGGGGGCCCCCAGGCTGACCTACTGAGAAATACTGTCTTACAAGGGGTTGTTTACCTTAGGCTATTGCTTCACAATCTTCAATCCCCGCAGACCCATCAGGAAGATCTGGGATCTTGTGTCATCACTGGTACAACAGTAACACCACCATGTTCTCTTCTACGGGAGTACTTCAGGACGACAGTGCACCTGGCACTGTTGAGAGTCAACCTTCAATCCAAATGAATCTAAAATGTAAATTTTAAAAAGAAAGTCATTGACAAATTCCAGTACTTTATTACTAAGAAGTTATTTGTGGCTGGGTGTGGTGGCTCACGCCTGTAATCCTAACACTTTGGGAAGCCAAGGTGGGTGGACTGCTTTGAACTCAGGAGGTTGAGACCAGCCTGGGCAACATGATGAAACCTTATCTCTACAAAAAAAAAAAAAAAAAAATTCAGCCAGCTGTGATGGCCCGTGCCTATGGTCCCAGTTTCTTGGCAGGCTGAGGCTGGAAGACGGCTTGAGCAGGGAAGTGGAGGTTGCAGTGAGATGTGATTGCACCACTGCACTCCAGCCTAAGCAACAGAGCCAGACCCTGTCTCAAAAAAAAGAAGTTACTTGTGACACACATCACCACAGCTGACAACACACTGGAGGCCTACAACCACAACAAGACAAGATTCCAAGGGCTTCTAAGCTGAGGCATGGCCTTTTGGGCTGCACACCTGCCCACAGTCGATCACGTGGGCGGCAGTCAGGAAAGCGCCCTAGCCAGACCTCACAGGAAGCAGGCACATCCCTGGGAGGCAAAAGGGAAAGAGGGCCAGGCCGGGGTGAAGGCAGGGCGGGGTGATGGCAGAGCGGGTGGAGGAGACTGTGGGGAGAGCTGTTCAGGAGGTGGCCCATGCCTAAGCCTTGAGTGGAAGAGGAGGAAACGATGGAGAGAGACTCCATAGTGATCCTCTTTACTCATACAGGTCCATGTGGGCTATTTTGGGGCAAATCTTCAGGCAAGTTTCTAGAGAAACTGAGGGAAAACACCAGAGGGTGCTGCCCAGGTAATGCTGACAATATAGGGAGGTGAGAGGATGAGCAGATCTCAAAGGTGACTGAGAGGCAGAGGAGAGAGACAAAGAAAAACCAAAGTAAAGTGAAGTTAGGAAAACCAAGAAAAGACTTTCCAAAAGCAGTGGTCAACGGGGTCAAAGGTCCCTTCAGTGGGTGGTCCAGCAGGAAGTAGGGGAGAAGCAGGAACCAGGAATGCTGGAGGTGGGGGTGGGAGGGAAAAGGCTTGGCTGGGTCCCTAAACAGAGAGAAGATGCCCTGGGAAGAGCGGGGAGGCTAACTACACAGGGAAGAGAAGCTTCCTAGAGAAAGGGATCCAGGGCACAGGCGGTGGAAGGGATCGGCCTCAGAGACCAGGAAGAAATCTTATTTTTCCTGACAGAGGAAGTAGGACGGGTCTGGTGACAGGCAAGTCCTGGAGTGCAGTGCAGGAGGGAAGTGAGGCAGCTTATGCCTGAGAGCCAGGCGTGTTGATTGTTCAGGGGGAGCTGTACATCTGTAAAGGCAGCCAGCGGCTGGCTGAGTGATCTGGCTTAGCCGGGGCTGGGAAGCACCTCCGCACACTGGTTCAAGAAATTAGACACGTTCTTCTCATTGGTCTTACCAAGCCTTTTCCCAAGTGCGTGCCCAGAAGGAAAGGGGCCACTCTTCTACTTCTCTTGTGCCTGCAAGAGAAGTAGAACCCCACCCTGGGCATTCCATGATTATGCCAGGCCTTTCTCACTCCTCACTCCGCCCAGGCCCTCCCGCCCCTCTGCTCTCAACTCCAGCACTGCGTGGGGGAGGGAGTGTCTACTCCACTCCCAGCAGTGGGCCCTGCTGGGCCCACAAGTCTCATCTTCCTCCACAACATCTGTGAGAAGACTGAAAGGTGGTGAGAGAAAGGGATTGGAAGAGATGAACGTGTGAAAGGAAAAGAGGAGAGCAAGCCACTATGTTTTGGGGTTTTGTCCCACATGCAAATATGACTACCTACAAAGCCTAAGCGGCCGGGCGGCGGTGGCTCACGCCTGTAATCCCAGCACTTTGGGAGGCCGAGGCGGGCGGATCACGAGGTCAGGAGATCCAGACCATCCTGGCTAACACAGTGAAACCCCGTCTCTACTGAAAATACAAAAAAAAAAAAAAAAAAAAAAAATTAGCCGGGCGTGGTGGCGGACGCCTGTAGTCCCAGCTACTTGGGAGGCTGAGGCAGGAGAACGGTGTGAACCCAGAAGGCGGAGCTTGCAGTGAGCCGAGATCGCGCCACTGCACTCCAGCCTGGGCGACAGAGCGAGACTCCGTCTCAAAAAAAAAAAAAAAATCCTAAGCAAGACGTTTTGAATAATAATCATGCATCATTGGGTTTCATACTGTGCAAAAAAAAATGACACAAAGTGAGATGTGATTCAAACGACATGGCAGCACTCTGCTTTTTTCTGGAAGCATAGGGCTTAACAATGGAGTCAGAGCATATCAGAGCCTCGTCTACACTATGGCAATAGTAACAGCACCCGCCTCATGAGATTGTTAGGGTTAAACGAGTTAATATCATAGTATTTCAGGGCAGTTCTCTGCACAGAGGGAGCGATGGGTAAGCGCTGGCTGTTCCGGAAGATTCTGGCCTCGCCCAGTGTGTTTGGGAGCTGGGGCAAGGCTGGCCAAGGAGGTGGCCCCCGGCGCCGGCACTGTCCCGACAGCCGCCCCCTCCCCTGAACCTCTGCGGCCCAGTCTCCGCTTACCTGAGGGGTGGAGTCGGCAGCCCGCGGAGCCACTGGCCAAGCTGGGAAGTCCGGCGGAACTCCGCACCGCAGAGCCGGCGCCTCCTCGGCAGGTAAGAGCCGCAGCCCCGCCGCCAGCCGCTTACCGGCCCCTGACCCCTGGGCCCCTTGCCCACCACCCGACGGGTTGGCCAACGTGCTTCTCCAAGCGCCGCAGGCCTGAGCTCCTGGAACGCACCCAAGGTCCTGGCCAAAGGCCGTAGTGGGCGCCCTGGATTCCGGGATGCACCAGGGGTTACTTCCAGGAACGCAGCTCGCGGGGGTCTCCGCGCGCACCCCCCGCCCCGCAGTTGGTACGTTCCTCCTGCCTGCGGCCCCTGAGTGCGCAGGCGTAGGAAGCGCGGCAGTGCGGCCGGAAGCGAAGGGGCCGTGAGGTTGACAGTTGGTAATCGTTTATCGGTGCGGCCTTAGAGAAAGGACCTCCAGGCCCTTATTCAATACATGTTGGTGGGTGGTCACATGTGCCAGTCTCCGGACAGATGGCGGCCTAAATTTCCTCCCGGACTCGGTGGCACCCAAGGACCCCTACACGCCGGCGCTGTGCGTGCCAGGCTGACCACCCGAGTGCGACCCGGGCCTCGTCCGCACGTGCAGACGGAAGGAGCCACAAAGACGATAAGAATCCAGGTCTCCCCGCGTGGAAGGCTCATCTGTCGGTTCAGGAAACCCATCCAGGGTGTCTCCTGGTGTCCCGATCCAGGCCCTAAGAGAGGGTTCTTGGATCTCATGCAAGAAAGAATTCAGGGCAAGCCCATAAAGTGAAAGCAAATTTATTAAGAAAGCAAAGAAATAAAAGAGTGGCTACTTCATAGGCGGAGCAGCCCCAGGGCTACTCGTTACCCATTTTTGTGATTATTTCTTGATTATATGCTAAACAAGGGTTGGATTATTCATTAGTTTCAGAGAAAGGGGTGGGCAGTTCCCGGAACTGAGGGTTCCTCCTCTTTTTAAACCATATAGGGTATTTCGCGATGGTGTCATGGCATCTGTAAACTGTCATGGTGCTGGTAGGAGTGTCTTTTAGCAGCTAATGCGTTATAATTAGCGCATAATGAGCAGTGAGGACCACCAGAGGTCCCTCCCATTGCCACCTTGGTTTTGGTGGGGCTTAGCGGGCTTCTTTACTGCAACCTGTGTTATCAGCAAGGTCTTTATGACCTGTATCTTGTGCCAACCTTCTATCTCATCCTGTGACTTAGAATGCCTAACCTCCTATGAATGCAGCCCAGTTGGGCTCAGCCTCATTTTACTCAGCCCTTATTCAAGATGGAGTAATTTTGGTTTAAACACCTCTGACACTGGGGCAAATACCTGCTGCCTGATGACTCCCAGAAGTTCTAAACACCCAACCCAGAGAACACGTGGGCCTGCATCCACTCGGGTACTTTGCCACTCCTGCAGGCTACAAATTGTGCGGGAGCCAAAGAAGTCACGTTCTCTGGGCGAGCGCAAAATGCCTCTTTGTCCCATGTTGGTTCCACATGTGCACCAAATGAACAACTTTTGTCTCCCTGGCTACCTTGAATTTCTTTCCACCTCCTGAGTTGCACATATTCAAGGGGCTGTCCTGGGGGCAGGCTTCCCTAGTCTTCCCAGGCGCAACCTTAGCTTTTCCCATCTCTTTCAGATGACCCTCCTCCTGTCCCAAGCAAATTAACGCCAAGCCAGTCTAGTTCTCCAGCTTGGGCTACAGCTGGGACCCCTGCCCAAGAATAGTGATTTTTATCTTTACACTTTATCCAAGTAATTTGTTTTTATTTTTATTTTTTTTTTAGATGGATTCTCACTCTCTTGCCCAGGCTGGAGTGCAGTGGTGTGATCTCAGCTCACTGCAACCTCCACTTCCTGGGTCCAAGCGATTCTCCTGCCTCAGCCTCCCAAGTAGCTAAGACTACAGGCATGAACCACCACACCTGGCTAATTTTTGTATTTTTAGTAGAGACAGGGTTTCACCATATTGGCCAGGGTGGTCTTGAACTCCTGACCTCAAGTGATCTGCCCGCCTTGGCCTCCCAAAGTGCTGGGATTACAGGTGTACGCCACCCTGCCCAGCCATACCCAAGTTATTTTTAATCTCACTTGATCTTCTGTATGCCTTAGAGATGGAAGTATTAGTTTCCTCCGTTATACAGATGAGAAAACTGAGACTCACACAGTGTGTTACAGTAGGAAATGGGACTAAAAGAAAAATTATTCAAACAATTGTTAAGGTGAGAGACTTTATTCAAGAACAGCTACAATAGGGGCTATGCAGTAGAGGCAAAAAGATCAGGCTTAACATCAAATACAAGGACAGGTGGAGATTTATAGTTAAGCAACAGGGTGGAGGTCAGCAGATGGAAAATTACTGAGAGGACACACAAAGGCTAGGGAGATTTTTTGCTGAATGCAAGCCAAGGTGAACAGATACCAAGGGTAGGGGATTTTTGCTGAACTGACTCAGCAGGATTCTTGCTAAAACTGAACTAAGTGAGCTAAGGGCCAGCCCAGGGTCAGGGCCTATTCAAAAAGAGGACTGAGAGGAGACTGACTCAAGTTTAGCCAAGGAGTGAGTTCTTTTCATGAGCCACCAATGATTTGGGTTGTACTGTCAGTGGCATCCTAACCAGAGTGACTCTATCCTAAATAAAGGTTGGGGAAGGCAAGACCTGCTGGGGAAGGCAAGACCTGCTGGGTTGCATTCCCAGGAAGTTAGCACTCTTGATCACAAGATGTTTATTGTTGAGGAAACAAGTTAATGGAAAAAGGCATTCTTGTTTTGTTTTGGAGTCTCACTCTGTTGCCCAGGCTGGAGTGCAGTGCCACCATCTCGGCTCACTGCAATCTCTGCCTCCCGGGTTCAAGTGATTCTCCTGCTTCAGCCTCCGAAGTAGCTGGAATTACAGGTATGCACCACTTTACCTGGCTAATTTTTATATTTTTAGTAGAGACGGGGTTTTGCCATATTGGCCAGGCTGGTCTCGAACTGCTGACCTCAAGTGATCCACCCGCCTCAGCCTCCCAAAGTGCTGGGATTACAGGCGTGAGCCATGGCACCCAGCCTGGAAAAAGGCATTCTTAATTTAAACTATGTTTTGCTCTAAAGATAATAGTCCACTCATAAATGTTTGCTGAAATTAATTGCACAAGAGAGTAACAATACAAATAGTCTGTCACAAGCCGATCACAAGCCTTTATAATAAAATACACTATTCTTAGCTCTAATATCCTACACAAGGAAGCATTACATTTGAGGTAGGGCAATCCTCCTCTTGCTTCCTGAGGACACCCTACTCTAAGAGATTAGTTTCTAATAAACCATTTTAACTTTACTGTACTCTGCGACTCACCCTAAATTCTTTCCTGTGCAAGATCTAAGAACCTGCCCTTGGGGTCTGGGATGAAACCCCTTTTCTGGTAAGAGTACTGTTACGTGGGATCCATACTATTGGCTCAGAGCTGGTCCCTTTCTAGCGTTAATCCAGAAACACTCTAAAACAAGGAGTTTCTTACTCAAAAGAGGGCAAAAGACCAGTCAGGGATGGATTGGGAGAGGACGAATGGAAGGAAATGCTGATCTTCCTGTAGGTGCAAAACTTTTCACTGCAGCCAAGCCGAGTTTCAGGAGGGAGGACCTAAAATCATCTCGTTTTGGTAGGTGTTTTACAAAAGGATAAATAGGACTGGCTCCTGCCTCTAGAGCTTCCAGATACAGCATCCCTGTTTGCCCCGTTTGCAGGAGTGACAGAAAGTGGGAAGTAGCTACATTAGCTGCTAACTCTGTCTCGGGTCAGGGGAGAGGCTGGTGGGGTTAGTCCCAACAGTGTTTTAAAATGTAGAGTAATTGTCAAGACTGGAGTCAGGGCGAACAAACAATAAATAAATACAAAGTAATTGGATGGACAAAGTGCTTTGCCTCCATCTTCCCAAAGGCAAAGGCACCTGAATTTGCTAGCCTCCCCTAACTCTTCCTGGACCATTTCATAGCCTTGTGGAATGTCAGAGCTAGACAGACTCTTAAGAAGTCTGTTCTGGGCCAGGCGTGGTGGCTCATGCCTGTAATCCCAGCACTTTGGGAGGCCGAGGAAGGTGAATCACATGAGGTCGGGAGTTCGAGACCAGACTGAGAAACAGGGAGAAACCCCGTTTCTACTAAAAATACAAAATTAGCTAGGCATGGTGGCGCATGCCTGTAATCCCAGCTATTCGGGAGGCCAAGGCAGGAGAATCACTTGAACCCAGGAGGCGGGGCTTGTGGTGAGCCGAGATCACGTCATTGGACTCCATCCTGCCTGGGCAACAGAGCAAGACTCTGTCTCAAAAAAAAAAAAAAAAAAAAAAAAAAATCTGTTCCACACCCCCAATTTTACAAATGCTGTGCAGTGAATACGTGTCAGAGTCACTCGACTTGGAACTGGGGATTTTCCCAGTAGAGTGTATACTTTAACTCTTACTTGCTCAGTAATAGACCAGGTAAAGATTAAATCCAAATTTTTGTCTACAGCCCAGGTATCTACCTACTTCAGCAGTGGTTTGGGATGTAGAAGGACCTCGGAAACTTGTTTGAAAATGCAGAATACAGGGCCCACACCCATTCTGTGGGTCTGGAACGAGCCCAGAAAATGACTTTTAAAATAAACCCCTAAGGGAGTGAAATGCATCAGAATCACACGGTATATGTAAGCTTTTGAAAAACACTGATCTAAAGCAAACTTTTGGGCTCACAGGCCCCCTAGAAGAATCTTGAAAAACTCTGTACATTTTTTTGTTTGTTTGTTTTGTTGTTGTTGTTGTTGAGATGGAGTCTCATTCTGTCACCCAGGCTGGAGTGCAGTGGTGCGATCTTGGCTCCCCGGGTTCAAGCGATTCTTCTGCCTTAGCCTCCTGAGTAGCTGGGACTACAGCTCCGTGCCACCACACCTGGCTAATTTTCGTATTTTTCGTACAGACGGGGTTTCACCATATTGGCCAGGCTGGTCTTGAACTCCTGACCTCGTGATCCGCCTGCCTCGGCCTCCCAAAGTGCTGGGATTACAGGTATGAGCCACCACACCTGACAACTCTGTACATTTTAAAGTTGGCATCTTTATTAGTTTTCCAGGACTACAGTAAGAAAATACCACAAACGGGATAGCCTAAAAAACAGAAAGGTGGCCGGGCGCGGTGGCTCAAGCCTGTAATCCCAGCACTTTGGGAGGCCGAGACGGGCGGATCACGAGGTCAGGAGATCGAGACCATCCTGGCTAACACGGTGAAACCCCGTCTCTACTAAAAAATACAAAAAACTAGCCGGGCGAGGTGGCTGGCGCCTGTAGTCCCAGCTACTCGGGAGGCTGAGGCAGGAGAATAGCGTAAACCCGGGAGGCGGAGCTTGCAGTGAGCTGAGATCGCGCCACTGCACTCCAGCCTGGGTGACAGAGCGAGACTCCGTCTCAAAAAAAAAAAAACAGAAAGGTATTGTCTCTTGGTTCTGGAGGGTAGAAGTGTGAAATGAAGGTGTTGTACTCTCTCTGAAAGCTCCAGGAACGAATCTGTTCCATGTGGTTGTCTTAGCTTGTGGTACTCCCAGAAATCCCTCGTGTCTTTTGGCAGAGAGAAGACCACTCCATAATGATCTCTGAGCACAGACAAAACAAGAACATTATCCGAACCACAGGAAACCTCCCTATCCTGGCTGATACAAATGACTACTGCTTTTCACCATCATAGCTTTAGCCTCACTCTATTCTTCTCGTCTTCTCCATAAGAATTAACTAAAAAATACACAATTATAGAATTGCCCCTACTTCCCGACATCATCCCATTGAGAGGAAATCCCCATTTTCTCGCACCCTCCCCCAAATCTACTAAAACAAGCTCTGTCCTATAGAAAGTCCTTTTTAACACCCTCTTGTGAGACACCCCATAGTTCCTCTTGGTTTACTTTCTTCCTCCTTGCAAGGAGCCAATAAACCCAACCCCATTCAACTGCAGATGTATTCTTGGTGGTCATAGATTTAAAGAGAAAAGTCATAATCCATTTCCTCAGCTACTGAAATGGATTCAACAACACTCAATATCCATCTGGATAATAACTAGATTGTAGTGAAATAGAAATAGATGTTTCTTAGCATGATCAAATATATCCACCTCAACCTGAAAGGTAGTATAATGCTTACATGGAAAACATGAAATGTATTCCTGTTGAATTCAAGAATAAGAGAATCACATATACTATTACTGTTATCATTTAACATTGTTCTGCTGGTTTTAGTCTACACCAGTAGTTAAGAGAGAGAAATTAGAGGCTTATTAACTGGAAGATAAGAGGTAAAATTATCATCATTTCAAGTGACTTGATTGCATAAATGAGAAACACAAGATAATTAACTGACAAAAATTACTAGAGCTAATAAAATAATTCAGTAAGGTGGCTTTAATATCGATAAATGGAAATCAAAAGCCATCATCTATGCAAACAACAACCAGTTAGAAAATGTAAAGGAAGGCCAGATGCAGTGGCCTACACCTGTAATCCCAGCACTTTGGGAGGCTGCCAAGGCAGGCAGATCACTTGAGCCCATAAGTTCGAGACCAGCCTGGCCAACATGGAGAAACCCTGTCTCTACTAAAAATACAAAAACTTAGCCAGGCATGATGGTGCACGCCTGTAATCCTAGCTACTTGGGAGGCTGAGACACGAGAATCACTGCCAGAAGGCAGAGGTTGCAGTGAGCTGAGATCGTGCCATTGCACAACAGAAGGAAATTCATTAAATAAATGAAGGAAGGAAGGAAAGACTCCAGCTGTTTACTAACAATAAAAAAAGATTAAGCATCAAGGAAAAAGCTTAGCAGAAAATGCACAAAATCTATGTGAAAAAACCCAAACTTTTAAGCATCACTAAAGACAACAAAAAGAAGACCTGAATAAATGGAAAAGTGTATCACGTTCAGGGGCAGGAGGACTAAATATCTAAAAGATATCTGTTCTCCCTAAAATAGGCTACGTAATCCCAGGAAAAATTCCAACAGGAACTTTTAAGAACCAGATTCTCAGCCAGGCATGGTGTCTTATGCCTGTAATCCCAGCACTTTGGGAGGTAGAAGCAGGTGGATCACGAGGTCAAGAGATAGAGACCATCCTGGCCAACATGGTGAAACCCTTTCTCTGCTAAAAATACAAAAATTAGCTGGGCATGATGGCACACACCTGTAGTCCCAGCTACTGGGGAGGCTGAGGCAGAAGAATCACTTGAACCCAGGAGACGGAGGTTGCAGTGAGCTGAGATCGAGCCACTGCACTCCAGCCTGGCAACAGAGTGAGACTCCGCCTCAAGAAAAAAAAAAAAAAAAAAAGAACCATATTCTAGAGCTCAGATGGAAAAATAAACATGAATAGCTAGAAAAATTCAGATAAAGAATAGCGATGGCCGGGGGTTGGTAGGAACAAGCCCTGACACATATCAACATATATTTAAAGCTACTACAGTCAAAACACTATGTATTTGTGCAATGTATTGACAGCCAGATTAATGGAATGGAATAAAAAGTCTAAAAACAGGCCCAGTGTATTGCATAAAGAAAGCATGGTACATCCACATGATGGAATAGTAGGCATTCATTTTTGTTGTTTGTTTTTTGAGACAGAGTTTCACTCTTGTTGCCCAGGCTGAAGTGCAATGGTGTGATCTCAGCTCACTGCAACCTCCACCTCCTGGGTTCAAGGGATTCTCCTGCCTCAGCCTCCTTGAGTAGCTGAGATTACAGGTATGTGCCACCATGCCCAGCTAATTTTGTATTTTTAGTAGAGACGGGGTTTCTCCATGTTGGTCAGGTTGGTCTTGAACTCCTGACCTCAGGTGATCCACCCACCTCAGCCTCCCAAAGTGCTGGGATTACAGGCATGAGCCACCACGCCCGGCCTATGCATTCATTTTTAAAAATAAGGAAACTGTGTACTGATGTGGACTGACTTTTCAGGATACGTCGTTAAGTGAAAAAAAAAGAGTATAGTCTTGGGAGTGTTTGTGTCTGTGTTTTAAAAAGGGGAGAATACATGCATGTATGAATATACATAAGCGTGTATATGTTTACTTCTACATGCTAGAGTCTCTCTGGAAAAGACATACAAGAACTTGCAACAATGACCCAGGGAGGGGAACTGTTGTTGAGGGGCAAAGAGGGCATTTTCACTGTGAGCTAATTTGTACCTTTTGAATTTTATTTCATAGGAATGTCCTTCCTAATCAAAAACTGCAGTAATATATGTTGAATGCTAATAACGAATTAGTATATAAAACGTACAACATATTTTCCTTATAATTTTTTACTCCTTCCATCCTGAGCATCTTTTCTGTATTTTTTGGCTATGTGCATATCCACTTTGGAAGTGCTGTTCAGTATTGGGTTGTCTTTTCCTGACTGATTTGTAGGCGTTGCTAGCATCTTCGGCTGCATATCCTCTGCCAGGTGTATGGATTGTAAAGATCCTCCCCAGCTGTAGCTTGCCGTTTCCGCCTTCATCGTGTGTTAGCAGGACAGAAGTTTATCATGATGACGTTCGATTTTAATGAATTTTGGTTTTAATGAAGTTCAGTTTGTCAGTCTTTTATAGTCATTGCTTTTTGTATCCTTTTAGAGACATCTTTGCCTACTTCATCACTTGTATGTATTTTAAAAATAATAATAAATATATATAATAATAACTAATAAATATTATTTTTAATAATAATAATATTATCTGTTGAAACAAGGTCTTGCTTTGTCACCCTGGCTGGAGTGCAGTGGTGTGATCACAGTTCACTGCAGCCTCGACCTCCTGGGTTCGAGCGAGCTGCTCGCCTCAGCCTTGCGAGTAGTTGGGACTATAGGTGTGTGCCACTGTGCCCAACTAACTTTTGTGGTTTTTTTTGTAGAGATGGGATTTTGCCATGTTGCTCAGGCTGGTCTTGGGCTCAAGGGATCCACCCACCTTAGCCTTCCCACGTGCTGGGATTACAGGCATGAGCCACCAAGCCCAGCCTTAAACATTGTTTTTAAATAATAAAAACATTTTAAACATCTAGAAAAGCACAAAAAATATTGTTTCAGATACCCACAAAAAACACCTCAAAGAGTAACTATATGTTTGCCACATTTGCTTCAGACATCTCCCTGTCTTTTTCAAAGAAAAAATTGTGACATACCCAAAGCTCCATCGCCCCCACCCTATTTTCTTTCCCTATTTCCTTCTTCTGAGCCAATCAGTACTCTGAGGTAGAGGCTGATCACTCTCTTCTATAAGCCAGGGTTCTTTGGTGCAAACAATAGACATAACTCTACCTATCAATAGTTTAAGGAAAAATGCATTTTCTAAGGTGTATTAAATAGTTCAAGAATCCTTGGCAGGGCTAGAGGAAGAGCTTCTAGGTTAAATCCAGGAACAAGGCTGACAACTATTCCGCAAAACTGGTCACATAAAGTCACTGACCCCAGATACCTTCAGCTCCTGCCACAGTGACGGAGCTAACACCGCTGCCACTTACCCTAGGAGACACGCATACAGCCACAGTGCCACATGAGCAAGCTGCCACCACCCCTACCACCACAGCTTAGCATGAGTGACCTGGAGACTAGACTACATGCAGAACCTCACTCGCCCTGGAGGGGCCATATGGCTCCAGTACTGTGCTTGCCAGAAGAGCTCCATCCTGTCCATGGCCTCTGCCTCAAGTTGCTCATTTCTGCCACTAACATTTACCCAGGTGCATCTTCTTCACAATCCCCAAATGTCTTGCAAAAGCTGGCTCCAAAGATTTCTGGGAAATGTTGTTTTTAGCTTTCCAGGCTCCAGGTAGGTCCCCAGGGAGATGCCAAGAAGGCTCAGTGAGCCCTTCCAGTGTCTGTCAAATAATCCAGTATGTGTGTATCCATAACAACACACACACACACTCACTCTCTCTCTCTCTCTCTCTTTCTAGGTAATGTAAACCAAAAATAAAATTCTAAGGCCCTCGAACCATCTGAATGCACACCTCCTCTTGGCCAGGGCATTCCAAAGTTAACCTGAAACACTGGTTCAGGCCATGATGGGAAGGGAGGGTTGGATATGCCTCACTGTATCCGCCTCCCTTTTGGATTTCAGGAAGAGCTAATAGGAATTAACATCAACATAGACCTTAAGTCTGATAAGAAACATTTACAATCTATTCTGTGAAGCCTGCTACCTGGAGGCTTCATCTGCGTGATAAAACCTTGGTCTCCACAATCCCTTATCATAACCCAGACATTTCTCTCTATTGATTCCAGGTCTTTGGATAATAACTTGACCCTTTCAACTGACTGCCAACGAGAAACTTTAAAATCTACCTATCACCTGGAACACCCTTACCCACCCCACCCAGCCCACCCCATTTCAAGTTGTCCCACCTTTCTGAACTGTCACATGTGTCCGTAGAGAAGACCACCTAAACAGGCTTTGTATGAGCAGCAAGGCCGTTTATTCACTTGGGTGCAAGTGGGCTGAGTCTGAAGAGAGCGTCAGCGAAGGGAGGTAGGAGAGAGGCAGCTTTATAGGACTTGGGTAGGCAGTGGAAAGTTACAGTTAAAGGTAGTTTTCTATTGTTAGCAGAGGAGGGGTTACAAGGTACCTGGTCGGGGGATCATAAGATTCATCATCCAGAAGAATGTCACAAGGTCAATTGATCAATTGGGGCAGGGCCAGAACAAGTCATAATGGTGGAATGTCTTAAGTTTGGTCAATCTGTTAAGGCAGGAGCTGGCTGTTTCACTTCTTTTGTGGTTTTTCAGCTACTCCAGACTTAGCTCCTGCAGGCCATCCGGACATATATGTGCAGGTCACAGGGGTTACAATGGCTGAGCATCGGCTCAGAGGCCTGACATTCCTGTCTTTTTATGTATAAAATATAAAGCTATAAGAAAAGATAAAGAAAATGCCATTTTTTTCTGGGGATTATTGGGGTAGGGGTGATGTTTCTCAGGACTGCTTCAAGCATGACCAGGGACTGCGTGGACACCTTAAAGAAAATTTTATAATGGGTTAGTCCAGTAAGTTTCGGGTCTAGGGTGCATTTCTATGTAGCTAACAAGGTGCCAGTTAGCACATTTTTGAGCTTGGAATTGCCCTAATAAAATAAGTTCTCTAAAAACAGTTATCAGGCATATTAGCTTTAATGTAGGTGGTGATGAGTTTTTAGGCCAGGGAAGGAATAATGTTTTATGTACCAAAGCTTTTTGTCCCCATTTTCTGTCATATGAGTGGGATTCCCTGTTGTTAAGCCAATGATCTATTATATTACCTTTTTCCCATAGGTATGAGCAGCGGTCTGAATGGAGAAGTTCAATAGTTTTTATTGCAGAGCCTATGCAGGAGAGATGATAAGTAAAATAATCTTTGTCTCCTGGATTAAGCTATGGAAGAATGAATTTTCCATGATCTAAGAACCACTTGCCCTGAGTTGGAAAAGACTGGTAGAACAGGTTTTTAGAAGAAGAGTAGGTGAGAGTGATAAAGGAGAAAGAAAAATACTGGCCTTCTGGAGTGGGGGCTGGAATATTAGCGGGTGTGGAGGCATTGGTTATTTCCTTGGCTGTTTTGTTGGCATAAGCATTTTCTTTAGCAATACGATCAGTTGGTTTCTGGTGTCCTTTACAGTGAATGACCCCAGCCTTGGCTGGCAAGAGAGCAGCCTTAAGGAGGGCCTTTATTAGAGAGGTATTGATAATGGAAGAGCCTTGTGTGGTGAGAAAACCTCTTTTGGTCCAAAAGGCAGCATGGTTATGGAGGATGTGGAAAGCATATTTGGAGTCAGTGTGAATGTTAATGTTCATTCCTTTGGTGAAAGAGAGTGCCTAGGTTAAAGCAATCAGTTCAGCTTGTTGGGAAATAGTGGAGGGAGGAAGTGCAGCAGCCTTGATAATAGAGGTATGGGACATGACAGCATAACCAGCTTTAACTGGTGAGATTTGGCTGGGTTTAGAGGAACTGCCATCAATAAACCAAGTGTGGTCTGGGTTTGGGATTGGAAAAATAGAAATATGAGGAAAGGGGGAAGATGCTATGTATATTAGGGAGATACAGTCATGTGGCTCAGGACTTGTGCTGGGTGCTAAGTGAGAAGCTGGGTTGAAATCAGGCCCATGGGCAATAGTTACTGTTGGGGTTTCAATAAAGAGTGAATAGAGCTGGAGGAGTCGAGGGGCAGACAGTAAGTGTGAAAGGTGTGAGGAGGATATTAATGCTTGAAGGTTGTGAGAACTGTAGAGGGTAAGTGGAGCATAGCTTGTGATTTTGAGGGCCTCTAGAAGTATTAAAGCAGTGGCTGCCACCACATGTGGACATGAGGGCCAGCCGAGAACTGTGAGGTCAAGTTGTTTGGATAGAAAGGCTATAGGTCATGGGCCTGGCTCCTGTGTGAGAACTCCAGCAGCACAGCCTTGTATTTCAGCTGTGTGTAAGGAAAAAGGTTGAGATGAGTCAGGGAGTGCCAGTGTGGGAGCTGTTTCTAGGGCCTTTTTGAGAGAATGAAAAGAAGAATGGGGAAAGGACTTAGGGTCTATGGGATCAGTTAAGCGGTTTGGTTAGAATGGCAAAGCCTGGTACCCAGAGTTGGAAGTATCCAACAATGCCTAAGAAGGAAAGGAGTTGTTGTTTGGTGGTCAGGATAGGGGTCTGGGAGATTAACTGAATACGGTCTGCAGGAAGAGCATGTGTATGTTGATGGAGGATTATGCTGAGATATGTAACACTAGGGGAAGAAATTTGAGCCTTAGAAGGGGATACTCGGTACCCTTTTGAGTAGAGATGTTGAAGAAGTAGGATAGTGTTCTGCTGGGAAGATTGGTAAGAGGGGCTGCAAAGAAGAAAGTCATCAACATATTGAATAAGGTGGGAGGCAGACAGGCGGAAAGAAAGGAAGTCATGAGAGAGGGCCTGACCAAAGTAGTCTGGGCTGTCCCTGAAACCTTGGGATAGGACAGTCCAGGTGAGTTGCTGGGACTGGTGGGTGTCAGGGTCAGTTCAAGTAAAGGTGAAAAGAAGTTGGGAAGAGGGATGCAAGGGGATGGTAAAGAAGGCATCTTTGAGGTCGATAACAGAATAGTAAGTTGTGGAAGTGGGTATTGAAGAGAGGAGAGTATAGGGGTTTGGCACAACAGGATGGATGGGAAGGACAATTTGATTTATGAGGCAAAGGTCTTGGACTAGCTGGTAGGACTTGTTCGGTTTCTGGATGGGTAGGATACAGGAGTTGTAAGGAGAATTTGTAGGCTTTAAAGGCAAAGGTCTTGAATTAGCCAGCTTCTGAACGGGTAGGATAGGGGAGTTGTAAGGAGAGTCTGTAGGCTTTAAAAGGCCATGCTGTAACAGGCAAGTAATAATAGGCTTCATCTCTTTAAATCTTGCTGTGGGATGGGATACTGGTGTTGAGAAGGGTTAGGGTGATTAGGTTTTAATGGAATGGTAAGGGGTGCATGGTTGGTTGCCAGAGAAGGAGTAGAGGTGTCCCATACTTGTGGATTAAGGTGGGGAGACACAAAGGGAGGATGTGAAAGATGCCTTGAATTGGGCAAAAGGACAGCAATGAGGTGTGGCTGTAGCCCAGGAATAGTCAGGGAAGCAGATAATTTAGTTAAAATGTCTTGGCCTAATAAGGGAACTGGGCAGGTGGGGCTAACTAAAAAAGAGTGCATAAAAGAATGTTGTCTAAGTTGGCACCACAGTGGGGGAGTTTTAAGAGTTTAGAAGGTTGGCCGTCAATACCCATAACAGTTATGGGGGCAAGGGAAACAGGCCCTTGAAAAGAAGGTAATGTGGAGTGGGTAACCCCCGTATCTATTAAAAAGGGGACGGACTTACCCTCCATTGTCAAAGTTACCTGAAGCTCGGCATCTGTGATGGTCCAGGGGGCTTTCTGAGGCAATCGGGCAGCATCAGTCTTCAGCCGCTAAGCCGAGATCTGGGAAGGAGTCAGCCAGAGAGCTTTGATCCAGAGAGCTTTGATCCAGAGAGCTTTGATCCATAGCCCTAGAAGTGGCTATGATATTAGTTGGACAGTCTGATTTCCAGTGGGATCCCGCACAGGTGGGACACAGCTTCGGAGGAATTCTGGGCTGCAGGCATTTCTTGGCCCAGTGGCCAGTTTTGCGACACTTGAAGCAAGGTCCATGAGGAAGGCTTAAAGGAGTAGCTGGAGGCTGTCGTTTAGTTGTTCTGAAGTTTGTATGTGCTGAAGGCATGGCTGGGGTTTCTCTTACAGCAGAGGCAAGCAGTTGCAGCTCTAAAATACATTGCCGCTTGGCTGCCTCTTTATTGTTGAACACCTTGAAGACAAAGTTGATTAATTCCTGTTGTGGGGTTTGAGGGCCAGATTCCAATTTTTGAAGCCTTTTTCTAATGTCAGGAGCTGACTGGGTGATAAAATGCATGTTGAGAATAAGACGGCCTTCTGGCCCTTCAGGGTCTAGGGCTGTAAAGCATCTAAGGGTAGCCGCCAAGCAGGCCAAGAACTGGGCTGGGTTTTTGTCTTTACCTTGGGTGGCTTCTTTAAGCTGGCCATCACTAACAGCTTTGTATGC
The DNA here is from genome assembly GCF_043159975.1 of Macaca nemestrina. Lineage (NCBI taxonomy): Eukaryota > Metazoa > Chordata > Mammalia > Primates > Cercopithecidae > Macaca > Macaca nemestrina. The sequence continues at coordinate 9,091,891 of NC_092128.1, forward strand.
TGCCTTTTTTAGCCCTTCAACTAGGCAAGAGACTATGTAATCTCACCTAGCTATACCTGGGGAGCCTGTCTGGTATTCCCATCGGGGATCATCTCAGGGAACTGCCCTGATGCCTTCTTGGATATCTGGCACATAATGCCGGCAGGTGTCAGCATGAGATTGGGCTAGGGCATAAACTCTTTCCCGCTCATCTGGGGAGAGGGGAGAGATCAGGATGACATTTAAGTCATTCCAGGTTAAATTGCAGGACTGAGTCAAATATGGGAATTCCTGTATATATTTAGTGGGGTCTGATGAGAAAGAGCCCAGATGCTGACTGATGTGGGAAGGGTCTGATAGAGAAAAAGGTACACGAACCCTTACTATGCCCTCAGCTCCAGCCACCTCTCTTAAGAGGAAACTGTTGGGCAGGTGGGAGAGAGCTAGTCATGGAATGAAACTGTAAGCCAGACTGAGTGTGAGAAGGGGAGGTGATAGAAGAATTATAAGGTGCGGGAGCGGAGGCTGAGGAAGAATTGGGACTTGATCCAGCCTGTCGAGGAGTGGCCTGGGGAGGGGGAGAGAGGTCAGAGGGGTCTGCAGAAAAGGGGGATTCAGAGGACTCTGAGGTTGCGATAGAGACTGAAGAAACGGACAGGAGAGAAAGAAGAAAGATTTGGGATGAATCGCATTGGGAGCAGAGGCTAGGGAGGGAACGAAGTGTAAAAAATGCCTGGATGTAAGGCACCTCAGACCATTTCCCCAGTTTTTGACAAAATTTATCCAGGTCTTATAGGATGGAGAAATCGAAAGTGCCATTTTCTGGCCATTGGAACCATTGTCGAGTTTGTATTGGGGCCAAGCAGAGTTGCAGAAGAAAATAAGACTCTTAGGTTTTAGGTCAGGTGAGAGGTTAAGAGGTTTTAAGTTTTTAAGAACAGAGGCTAAGGGGAAAGAAGGAGGAATGGAGGCTGGAAGTTTGTCCATAGTTAAAAGGTAAGTTTAGAGAAAAGAGGGAGTAGAGACACGGGGTGGGGGGTGGTACTTGTCACCCAGGGGAGGTGGTACTTGCCACCAAGATGGAGGATCAAGGCATGTGTCCCCATAGTGATTAAACGCCTCTGGAATGCGGGTGAATAATCCGCAATGACAGACACCAAGGGAAGACTGTCTTCCTGAGTCCGTGACTGGCACTGGAGTTTGGGGTCCACAGATAAAACGTGTCTTCTCTGTCTCTACCAGAAAGGGAAAGAAAATGAAGGGAAGGGAGACATCAAAGGGAGACATCGAAGGGTGACGTGGAAATTGAAAGGAGAAAGAGGTTGAGGGATAGTGAGAGAGGTTGGAAAAGAGAATAAAAAGAGGCCACTTACCCGATTTAAAATTGGTGAGGTGTTTTGTCTGGGCCGGTCTGAGGACCCAAGGTTGTAAGTGGATTTTCTCATGGAGCAAAAAGCGGGAGGACGGGGGATTGATCTCTGGAGGGAGGTCCCCCGATCTGAGTCACGGCACCAAATGTCAAGTGCCTCTGTGTGAAGAGACCACCTAACAGGCTTTGTGTGAGCAATAAAGCTTTTTGATCACCTGGGTGCAGGCAGACTGAGTCTGAAAAAGGAGTCAGCGAAGCAAGATGGGGAAGGGGTTGCTTTATAGGAGTTGGGTAGGTAATGGAAAATTACAGTAAAAGGTGGTTATTTATTGTTAGCAGAGGAGGGGGGTGCAAGGTACATGGTGGGGAGATTATAAGACTTATTGTCTGTAATCCCAGCACTTTGGGAGGCCGAGACGGGCAGATCACGAGGTCAAGAGATCGAGACCATCCTGGCTGACATGGTGAAACCCCGTCTCTACTAAAAAATACAAAAAACTAGCCGGGCGAGGTGGCGGGCACCTGTAGTCCCAGCTACTCGGGAGGCTGAGGCAGGAGAATGGCGTAAACCCAGGAGGCAGAGCTTGCAGTGAGCTGAGATCTGGCCACTGCACTCCAGCCTGGGCAACAGAGCGAGACTCTGTCTCAAAAAAAAAAAAAAAAGACTTATTGTCCAGAAGAATTTCACAAGATCGGTTGATCAGTTAAGGTAGGGCAGGGACAAGTCACAGTGGTGGAATGTTGTAATGTTGGTTAATCAGTTAAGGCAGGAACTGGCTGTTTTACTTCTTTTGTGGTTTTTTGGCTGCCCTGGACTTCTTGGCTTCTGCAGGCCATCTGGATGTATATGTGCAGGTCACAGAAGTTGCAATGGGTGAGCTTCGGCTCAGAGGCCTGACATGAACCAAATCAATGTACATCTTACATGTATTTGATTGATATTTCATGTCTCCCTAAAATGTATAAAACTAGGCTGTGCCCTACCCACATGATCTTAGGGTCTCCTGATGGCTGTGTCATGGGCCATGGTCACTCATACTTGACTCAGACTAAATCTTTTCAAATGTTTTACAGAGTTTGACTCTCCAGTGACAGTAATAAGGGTTAGAAATACACAGATATGAAACAATCTATATATCATTTTATAACTGCTTTGTAAAAAAGCTAAGCATTATACTTTTAGTTTTCCCTATGTTGACATATACAGTTCCAGTTCATCATTTTAATCATCTTATAGTATAATACTCCCTTGTATGAATAAACCACTGTTTGTTATCCATCTCCCTATGAAGGAGCCATTCAATTGTTTTCTTTTTTTTTTCTTTTTTTTTTTTTTTGCTACACGAATATCATTGTCTATGTCTCCTCACACATACATACAAGAAATTTTCTAGGATAGACACCTAGAAGTGAAGCTGCTTGTCTTTGGGTCTGAGGTGTTCATCTTGGCGAGGTATTGCTAAATTATTTTTCCAAACTGGTTGACTCCATTTGCACCCCTACTTACACTTCCCCCATCCTCCCCAGCCTTTTGTGCTAGCAGACATAACTTGCCCATCTAATGAGTGTGAAATGATGTCTCATTGTGACTTTAATGTGCATTTCCCTAATTACTAATGGGGCTAAGTATATTTTTCACCTACTGATTGGCCACTCAAGTTTCGCTCCTTGTGAGTTGCTGGGAATATACATGCCAATTTTTCAATTGTATTTTTCAGATTAATTTGTCAGTGTTGTTTATATAATCTGGATGGCAATCTTTCATAAATATGTACCACAACAATCTTTTCCCTGCCTTATTTAGAAAATTATTCCCTTTCCTGATGTCAGGAAGTCATTCTCTTATGATTTACTTTAAACACTTTGACATATTGCTCTTTGGGGTTAGGTCTCTGACCTTCTTGAACTCTATTTCTGTGCATGATCTAAGGTAGGGCTGCAGTTCTTCTTTCGAAGTAAGGGTTCAGATTTGCCCACTTTTAAAACTTGGGTTTGTCATATTGTTGAAGTATGAGTTCTTCATATATTCAAGATACAAGTCTTTTGAAAGATATATGCATTACAAATAGTTTCTTCCAGTTTGTGGTTTGCTTTTCATTTTTTTTAACAATGGTTTTGAAGAGCAGAAAAAGAAATGAGGCTGTCTGATCTTGCCCTCTCTCCCCACCTTCTCCTTCCTTCCCTTTTCCTGGCACTAGATTCACTAGGAGTAGGGGAACTTGTGGCCAAAAATATATAAAGAACTTCTATAAATCAATAGGGAAAAGACCAAAAAAAAGTAATAGAAAAGCAAGCTCATGATTTGAGTAGACAAATTAGAGAAGTGGAAACCGAAATGTCCAATAAACAGGTGGAGTCAAGCTTAGCAGCCATTAGGGAAATGCAAGTTAAACTACCAGCCAGGCGCTGTCGCTCATGCCTGTAATCCCAACACTTTAGGAGGCTGAGGTGGGCGGATCACAAGGTTAGGAGATAGAGACCATCCTGACCAACATGGTGAAACCCCATCTCTACTAAAAATACACACAAAAAAATTAGCTGGGCATGGTGGTGCACACCTGTAGTCCCAGCTACTCAGGAGGCTGAGGCAGAAGAATTGCTTGAACCCAGGAGGCGGAGGTTGCAGTGAGCTGAGATTGTGCCACTGCACTCCAGCCTGGCGACAGAGCAAGACTCTGGCTCAAAATAAATAAATAAAATAAAATAAAATAAAAATAAAATAAAATAAAATAAAACAAACTACCATTTCACACACATCATCTGACTGAAAACATTTAAGAAGATGAATAGCAAATGAAGTCCAGAAACTCACACAAGGTTGGTTGAGTGTAAACTGAAACAATCATTTTGGAGAGAAATTTGGCAATCTCTTGTAATGTTAAAAGCTCTTTGACTCCTAAATATATGTCCTAGAGAAATTCCAGCAAATGTGCACAAAGACATATAAAAGATGCTTACTATTTGTTAATCTGGAAGTAACACAGGGGTCATTAATAGGGGGGTAGAAAAAGAAAGTGTATATCACTAATGAACTAGATCTATATGTAACAGCACTGTATCAGTCAGATGTATTGCAATAATGCTGCATAACAAAACACCCCAAAACTGACTTATAACAACAGGTATTTAATTTTGGCTAGTGTGTCTCTGCTTCAGCTGGGCTGTAGTAGTCTGTTTTCACAGTGATGATATAGACACACCTAAAACTGAGGGAAAAAAGAGATTTAACTGGACTTACAGTTCCACAAGGTTGAGGAGGCCTCAGAATCACGGCAGGAGGCAAAAGGTACTTCTTACATGGCAGCAGCAAGAGAAAAATGAAGAAGCAAAAGCAGAAACCCCTGATAAACCCATCAGATCTCTTGAGACTCATTCACTATCACGTGAATAGCATGGGAAAGACTGGTCCCCATGATTCAATTACCTCCCCTTGGTCCCTCCCACAACACAGGGGAATTCTGGGAGATACAATTGAAGTTGAGATTTGGGTGGGGCCACAGCCAAACCATATCATGGGGTTTGGCCAGTCTAGCCTAGGATTGGCTCGACTTGGCTCAGGTCATTTTGTGATTAGTGTGCTCCTCACAGTTCATCTTCTCTGGGCCCAGTAGGCCATCCAGAACATGTGTAAGCCAGTGACACTACAGGCAGCTCTGGGAGCCAGTTTATATACCAACTCCTGATGGTACATCCAGCCTGCTGCCCAGGAAGGAAGCCAGTGCTGGCAGCTGGAAGGCGCCTGGCGTGTATGGGAGCATCAAGAGCATGGGGAGATGCACTGCAGTGGCCAGCACAGACCTCCAGTCTGTTATCACAGTCTCACTCTCTGTAATAAAAAGGTTAATAAGGTAACAAGGTTACGTTGCTGTTTTAATTTTCTTTCCTTGACTAAATTATGTTTAACATCTCTTCATGCTCAAAAGTTTTTTGTATGTCTTCTGTGAATTCTTTTGTGTCATTTGCTCATTTATCTACTTGTGTGGTTTTTGCCTTGAAGAAAATTTAAATTTTAATTTAGTTAAATGTATAAAGTTTTATCTTCATAGCCTCTGGATTTCTTTCTTTCTTCCCCTGAGATAGACCTTCCCTATTACATGATAATTTTAAAAATTCTCCAATGTTTTTTTCTAGTACATTTATAGTTTCCTTCCATTTTGTATTTGTTTTGCTGCTGGGACTCTGGACACTGTTAATTGCCCTACTCATCTCTTCCTTATGTATTTGGTTTGCTATGTTTATCATATTCATTTTTTTTTCTTCCAGTCAGTCTCGCTCTGTCGCCCAGGCCAGAATGCAGGAGCACAATCTCTGCCCACTGTAGCCTCAACCTCCTGGGCTCAAGTATTTCCCCTACTTCGCCTTCCTGAGTAGCTGGGACTACAGGCTCACACCTCTACACACACCCAGCTAATTTTTGTATTTTGAGTGGAGACAGGGTTTCACTATGACGCCCAGCCTGGTCTCGAACTCCTGGGCTCAAGGGATCCACCTGCCTTGGCCTCCCAAAGTGCTGGGATTAACAGGTGTCAGATACTGTGTCTGGCTGTTTATCATATTCTTAATTCCTGATTGTAAAATTATTTCTGGACTCTTATTTTCACCCCTTGAGTCATCTATATGTTCACGTGCCAGCCCCACTGCTTGCATTTCTGTAGCCTTGCAGATGGTATCTTTATCTTAGACTTTTTAGTAGCTGGGAGTGCCAGTGTCCCTCTCAATGCTCTGCTTTTCCAGGAATATCTTGGTTATTTCTTACATGTTTGTTTTTCCCAGAGGGCTTTAGAAACAGCATGCCAATTCCAGTATCTGCTTCCTCCCCCCGTCCTCCAAAAGCATTTGTGTTTTTACTGAGAAGATGCTACATTTATACATTAAAGACATTTGACAGGAAACACAAAAATACAGATACCTAAGCAGGCCCTAGGTATTTTTCATGGCACTTGTCAGGTCCTGCCTCACATACAAAAGCACGCAGGGCACTTGCCACCTTCTCTTCGCCAAAGTGCATCAGTGTGGTGACCATGACGGGAACAGAAAAGGGGAAGGAAGCTGAGATCCTGGCAGAATAAAATGTGGCATGGAATTAAATAGTTAATATGTAAATATAATGAAATTAATAGCATTTATCGACCACATAAGCACTTTAGTCGATTATCTCAGTTCATAGTCACAACTCCTATGAGGCAGGTGCTACTAATATTATCCTGATTCATCAATAAAAACGAGGCTCAGAAAGATTAAGTCACTTTCACTCAACTAATCATCAGTAGAGCTGGAATTTGATCCAGGTGTAGGCTCCGCACTCTTAACCTCCAAGCTGAGCTGAGCTGCTAAGTGAAGTTCAACTGCTTCTGGGAGGCTGGGTAGAGAAAAAAAAGAGAAATATGTTTGCTGAATCAATTGCTGCCGGCCAAGGGCAAGGCCTTTGCACCTGGCATTGCAGCTGATTGACGCTGCAGAATCTGCAGGAATTCAGAGCCTGGGGCTCCTGCTGTATGGGACACGGAATGGGAAGATGAAGTCATCACCCCAGTGTGTCCCAGGTCTTTGTCAGAGGACGAAATGCTGACATTTCAGGTGGGCGGAAGACCCTTGCTGCTATCATGACCCTTAATCCTGAGGTTAGAGAGCCAAGGCGGGGGTCCTGTAGGGGTCTGAAAATATCCATCCCAACCATGTCCACCCACCCTGCTCAGGGAGCCGCCTGCAGGGAGAACACCAAGTTCCACTGGGCTCGGGGCAGTGCCGGAGCTCCCTGCCCCCGGCCTCCTGGGAAGCACCAGCTCGCAGAGGGACCAGCTCGTGCTGGGGTCAGTGCCTGCTCTGATACCTGGTAGTCCCTGGCAGCTTGGGGGCTTCCTTGTTGCTGGGGTGTGGTCTTCTGGTCAGAAGCTCCAGTCCTGCTGGGGAAGCCAGCTGAAGGCATCCGGCTCCCCTCAGGGCCCCCCAGCCTCCTTTCCTGAGGGTCTGGGGTGATAACTAAGTTTGGAAATCCCTTGAGGGGTTGAGGTTCTAGAGCAGTGGTTTCAATGGTAGGGGTGCTTCCCTAGGGAACATTTCAAAATGGCTGGAGACATTTATAGTTGTCATGGCCAGGAGCAGGGAGAAGGGCTCTGCTAGCATCTGGTGGGTAAAGGGAAGGGGTGCTGCTAAGCATCGTAGGATGCACAGAACAGTGCCCTCTCTTGCTCCCCGTCCCCCACAAAAAACCCAAAGAATTATCTAGCCCAAATTGTCAACAGTGCCAGGGCTTGGACATCCTGTCTTCCAGGGCTTCGGTTAGCACCGTAACCCTTGGGAGCTGGTTTAAAATGTGAAGTCTAGAATCCCGTGTGAGACTCTAAACCTGCAGGGTGCAGTGTGGGACCCAGGAACCTGTACTTTCAAGCATTCCAGGTTATTCTATTACAGGTAGACCACACTCTACATTGACAAGTAGCACTGCAGGCCGCACCTGGCGCATGATTCCCGAACTCCGGCCCCGTGTGGGTCTGCCTGTGGCAGAGGCACCTGGAGAGCTGGCTAAAGCCCCAGCCTCCTTCATCCCTGGAGGTTCTGTTGTAATAGGCATGGCTTCCATCCCAGAATTCCATGGGTTGTTTTGTTTGGCTTGAGTGATTCTTTTTTTTTTTTTTTCAATTATTTTTAAGTTGACAAAAATTGCGTACATGTAGGTATATACCATGTTTGGAAATGTGTATACATTGTGAAATGTCTAAATTGAGCTAATAACAAATGCATACCTCACTTTTCATTTTGTGAAATCTACTCATCGATTTCCAAGCATACAACACACTGTTGAGCACTTTGTCACTGTGGGCTGCACACTAGGTCTCTTGGACTTACTCCTCTTGTCTAACTGAAATTCTCTACCTTTTGACCAATATTTCCCCAATGAGAGATTCGTATTTAGATTTGCTAACCTAGTCTGTGGCCTAAATGCACACAGGACTCTGATCATCTGCCCTCATCTTCTGGTGTTACAAGTCAAGCAAAACTGCGGTGGCTGCCAGCTGATTTCATTCCCGGAAGCCCAAAGCTTTATCAGCGGAAGGTTACGTCCAGCACGCAGATAAGATTAGCCACGCCTCTCACTTCACCTCCAGCTCCTCACTTTTCCAGAATTATCAACTATCCTATTTCTGTTCAAAGTAGCCAAAATTAACCGAGGGCTGCTCTTCGGGGGCTTCTGCAGGGAGCGTGCACCCTATGGCCAGCAGGAGCAGCACCTCCCTCCGTCCACCAAGAATCTGTGGCATCCCTGTTACAGAATGGAATGTGCTAGATCTCTCAGGGATGTTGAGGTAGGAAACAGTTCGGGAAGATGGAACCAGAAGACGATTCGGGAAGCCTGGGATCAGACTGGAGAACGGCAGGGCTCTTCAGCATGGTCCTTTGGTTTCCGAAGCAGTGCCTGGCACCTTGTAATGGCTCAATGCTCGTCAGCCATTGCCACTATGAAATATTCCTGAAGGGCGTTTCCTCCAGGCTGTGGTATTGTCTGGAGAATTATTGTGGCTCCCTGCTCAAGCCTATGGCTCTAGGGCCACCATCTCTGACCTCCACACCATCCACCCCCAGCGATGCACCGACTGGACAAGGTCTCCCTGGAGACTTCATCCTGCCCGTAGGTGCTGCCCTCTGTTGGCCATACTCTTTGTGTGCAGCTTAACTTTTCTTGGTTACCTTTACTTTTTTTTCTCAGTGGCTTTGTTCTCCCTCTCAGCGTGGCCTCCAAGGCCACTTCCTGCTCTGCCACTTGGTATGGTTCAGGGCTGCCCTGCTGTCAGCCACGGCCCATTTTTAGAGCTCTTTTGCGTCGTGTAGGTTCATGAGCATCAGAGGCTGATATTTACTGATGTGCCTCCCACATTGGGGGAGGTGGGTGGGGTTTGAAACTGAGAACTCTAACAGAAGTTGGGTACATAGTGACTGCGTCCAAACCCCTGCACCAAGAGACTGGACCAACCCTAGCATGGCTTCTGGCAGCCCAAAGTGGCATCCCTGGGACCACCTGGCCACCCTTTGAGTTCCTGTCTGAAAAGCTCAAGGCCGTCAAAATCGTTCAGTGTTTGTTCCTACCAACACCTGACAACAGGCCTCTGACCACCCCCCCACCCAACTTTCTTAGAGCATTTACGTTAAAAACGCTTAGAGTTGTACCTCCTTCCCTTGTCCCTTTGAGATGTACACGCATGTCTGTCCAGGAGTGTCTTTCTCAAGAGCCTGAGAGCCAGTCCTTTGAAATGGCATCATCAGGAAGGATGGGGCCTGTCTCCCAGGCTCTGGGGGAGGACAGAAGCTAATTTCCATCACTGCCAGCTGGCACACACAGCTGGCCCAGCCACAGTAACACAAACAGCCCTTTGTAAGTCTTCACTCCCATGGTTCCTGAGCCCCGGAGTGCCCTTTCGTGACTCCTACGTTCTCCCATTAAACTGTCCAGTCCCCCTGCACAGATCTGAATGGAGCTCAGCTTCTCCCATCAGTGGTTAATGAATAAGATCTGTTTTCGTAGCTTTTACTAAGGTCCAGCTTAGTTTATCTTTGACAGACCCACTTACCCTGCAGGTTCCCGCCTCGGGCGTGGAGAGAAAGCCTCTGGGAGGAACATGGTCCTCACCAAAGCGTGGGAGACTAGATAGCGCCAGGGAGTGCAGTGGACATGAGCTCTGGGCCCCTCTCCTCTCTCTTGGAATGGCTGCACAGGAAGGAAGGATCGAAGACGTGAGAAACGCCACCCTGCCTGGGAAGGAGCTGCCGGCCCTCAGCAGTCCAGAGGCTGCCCAGAGAGCAGGAAGCAGCTCTCCAGGACTCCACCTCCCAGGTCCAGATGATGCCACCCAGGGTGCTCAGTGAGAATTCACCTACAGCCACACACATCCCGGGAGAGTGTCTAAAGATGCCACCAATCCAACATTATGGAAGGCAAGAACTCAGCAGAAACCGAGATGGGAAAGCAGTCATTTGGGATACCTGCCCCCCACCCCAATCCTGGGCCAACGCGGATCTTCAGCATCCTGAACCTGAAGTCCCCATGGTGGGCCTGTGGCGGGCTGGGTGTGGCTTTAGAGATGCAGTTGCAGGAACTGGCTGAGTGGTTCCCCCAGGCCCAGGGCTGACCCACAGCGACCTGGGAAAATGGGCCCAGAAGGTCCCTCCTTGTTTAGTGTCATCTTTCCAGGTCCAGCTTCACTGGGTCCACAGGGTCCCCATCCTAAGGTCACTGTTTTTCAGCCCCCACCTGCCCACTCACTCCCAGCCCACTGCAGTCTGACTTTACTGCCCATCACCAAAGATGACCTTGACTTCTTGGAGGTAGAGGACAATGGGGGTCTGTGTTGCCTCAACCACTCTCTCCTGTTGAACCTCTCATCCTCCTGAGTGACACTCACCTGGTTGTCTTCTGGCTGCCTGCAACCTCCCAGCATCCTCCACGGGCCCACCTTCACCCACCCACCCCGTGACCTCACACTCCCTGGGGTTCTCTTCTGGGTTTTTCTCACACGGAACCCCCTGAGCAACCTGCACCCCTCAGGGATCACCGGTTATTTATGCCGATGGCTCCAACTCTGCATCCTGCAGCCTCATCTTCCTCCGGACCATCCACCCCACCCATCCAACCACTACCAACACTTCCACGGGGTGCCCTGGACACACACGACTCAGCAGAAAACAAAAAACAAAACACCCCAGCTCCCACAGCCACTCTCAGACCTGCCCCTGCTGCACTCCCCACCACCGGCAGCCTCAGTCTCTATGGGTCACAGCCATGCAGCTCCCCCCTCGCTTCTCTGTCCTCACCACTTCCACCAGGGGCCCTAATAAAGATGTCAGACCAGCCTGCCAGCCACTGTGTAGCTTGTAGAGATAACGCTAGAAATCCAGATGGCCGTGTCACGGCTCTGCTTTAAATCCCTTTCACGGCTCCCATGGCCCTTGGGATCCATCCAAGCTCCTCAGCTGGCTTTCCGCCCTCAGTGCTCTGGTGCCTCCATTGTGCGCCTTCCAGTCCCGCCCCACCCTCCTGTCCCTCCAGGGAAGTTCTTTCAGCTCTGCCCTGAGCTACAGGCTGGGCTGGAGGGCTGGGCTCCTGCTGCCCGCTTCCCCACTGGCCCTGCAGGAAGCCGCGCTGGCAGATCCCAGCCCTAGGCTATTTCATGAGGCAGGCCTTGGAGCCGCTGGGGACCTGCTTCACTGCACAGCCCCAGGAGTCCTGCACTCTGTCCTCTGGGGCCCAGACGAGTGGTGCTCAAAGCTGCACTTGAACAAGTCCTTGGTCTTCCTGCCAGGCCTGGTTCTCCGCGGAATCTGGGCAGTCAGCAGCGGGCCGGATTTTCCTCCAGATCTCAGGAAAGCAGTCCTGGGTGTCTGTGTTCATAACTGCAGCTCCTGGAATCCTTCCCTGCTCCCCTCCCCAGACCCACCCATCGGAGAAACAAGAATCAGGTCGGCGGGGCAGGGGACCTGCACACAGGCAGAGGCCAGGGCTTTGTCACCAAACAGTAATCTTTTCATCACCATTATTTATTAGATATGAACCAGGTTTTCAACACAAGTCACACTCAACACCCTCACCCAACAGGAGGGGCAACAGAGGCCCGGAGAGGGAGTGTTGGGGGAGGATGTCAATGGGAGGCCCCAGCCTGAGCCCTGAGCAGCTGGCCAGCCGGGAACTGGCATGTGAGAGGCATCCTATTCTCCTGCTGCTCGAAAGACAATGCCCACTGAACAGGACAGCAGGCCAGATCAGCAGTCCATACAGAAGCAAGGCTGGCGTTTCTTCCCCCGGAGCACCGGTGGGGACAGACCCTCAGCTGGGAGCCAGGCAAGGCGGGTGAGCTCTGTGCTAACCACTAACCACACCGGGAGCTTGGGTAAGCATGAGGGCAAGGCTGGAGAGGCCCGGGACCCCTGCGTGTTGCTTCCCACTCCTGCCAGGCCGGCACGTCCCCATTCTTCACCATCCCTAGCACAGAGCCCAGGGCCTGGGGGCAGAGGGCAGGGCTGGCGCAGGAGCAGGGCTGGCCAGCCCCATAGCGCCACTCCCACTGCCCCTTCCCCTCTCTCATCCCAGCTCTGGTCACTTAGATGCTGCCATGAGAGGCTCTGAAATCCACCCCCACTGCAGCCTGAGGCCCAAGTCAGGGCCCAAACCTGCCCTGTGCTCAGTGCAGTGCGGCGTGTCAAACCTGCACTGACAGGCTGGGGTCGGGGAGGGAAGACATCTGCTGAGGGGAGGTCTGGGTGGGAGGAGGGGGAACAGGATATTCTGAGGAGACACAGCAAAGGGTGCCAATATCTAGGACTGAGGCCATCTGGACCCACATGACTATGTTGCTTTTTGTGTGTGAATGTTTCTCTACTTTAACATTTTCAGAAATTTCACATCTAGATGTGTCAGAAAAGTAACAATTCCATGCCAGAGAAAAGGCCTTGCCTATAACCCAATAGAGGCCCACCAGTTCCCAGCAGGATGGTGGCAGAGCTGCTGACGGGGCACTGACTCCCAGGCCTGGGCCGGAGCACCCTCCACGCAGACACGGGTCCTCCTCAGGATGGGCTGAGTCCTGGCATCTGCCCCATCCGTAAAGGGAAGGACCCCGCCCATACCAGCTCCCCAGCAGCATCTCCTTGGGAAAGACGGCGAACTCCAGAGCAGTATGGGTACTGGAGCAGGACATCCCCTCGGCCACTGCTGTGCCCCGGGCTCCCCAGGGCCCAGGCTGGCTGGGAAGACTGGGAAGACTTCCAGGGACCAGGCAGGCCCTGCAGGTCCGGGTCTCTGGGTGCCAGCGGGAGGGAGCTGGAGACCAGACACAGCTGTGTGGGGGAGGGTCCGGACGAAGGGGTTGTCAGGGACAGTGGAGCCACAGGCATTCTGAGAGCTGGGCACCTGAAAAGCACATCACACGGAAGGGTCCCGGCCTTGCGGTGGAGACTCCGCTCCCCCCGACCCTCCCTGGAAAGCCCCCTCACCCTTGCCCAGATGGTCCTCAGCTTACCCTCTCCCTCCCTCCGTCCAGGTTAGGGTCTTGCGTTGGGGTGAAGTGCTGTGAGGATGGGGGGTGGGGAGTGGTGCTGGGAGCATGGCTCCCATTTCATCCCTGGCGGCCAACACAGTGCCAGGCAGGCAGGGAGTCCATGCTCAGTCCTTTCCCCGCCTTTTTTTTTTCATGAAATAAATAGATGCCTGAATCCCAACAAGAAGTCTAACCACAGCCTTTTCTTTCCCCTCTTCCCCACCCACACTGCTTGCCCGCACAGTACCTGGGTCGGGGCGGCAGGTCACTCTCACCCACACCCCTCACCCACATGGTACCTGCCCCAGCCCTCATCCACACAGTACCTGGGTCAGGCAGGCAGGTCACTCCCACAGGAAGCGCACGTACCAGATGGTCTCATTCTTCAGCTGGGGCCCGAACAGGGGGTTTAGTTGTGCCAGGATGGCGATGAGCCAGCTGCCAGGGACAGCAAAGCGTGGTGAGCCTGGCACAGGAGGGTCCTCCCACACCCACAGGGGAGGCCTCGGTCACATTCTTTTGGATGCAGCCAACCCAGCAGATGGCAGGGCCTGTGTTCCCAGGGTGAAGGGCCCAGGGCGCCATCCACACTCCTGCAGGTTCATGGGGTTGGTATGGCATTTGTGGGTTTGGTTTCGGTTTTATTTGATGTTCGGTAGATCTGAAGGATCCCCGAGTTGGGGCTGAACCTGGGGTTAGGGAAGAGGGGAGGCAGCCTCAGGGGCGCTTTGGGAGCGACTCCCAGCTGTGCCCTCAGACATTTCTGTCCAGGCTCCCCAGGCTCCACACACCAGAGCAAACAGGGTGGGCCTGGCAGGCAGCACATCAGAATCATCTCCTCTTAGGAGAGAGAAGGAACTACCCCAAGACGTGAGGAGCTGACGGGTCCGGGGCCTCCTGCCTAGGCTGCTGCCAGGCCACCGCTGTTCAGGCCAGAAAACCCTCAGGGACCTGGTCCCACCTGTCATCACTGTTGGACGTCTGGGTGGCTGTCTGGCCCGTCATTCGTGACAAAGCTCTCACCTTCATTGCCACCGTAGTTAGTAGGTCCCCATGCTCTGCCCCCCATGACCATCCACACTGCTTTGTCTGTTTCTGCAGGAAGGATCGATATTGTTCCTCTATGAATCCCTCACAGTAGGTAGGAGGACCTAACGCCCAGGAAGCCATGAGAAATTGTTACCTCCTTTACATCAGCATTCTCTCTGAGTTTATGTTTTGTAAATATAATTTCTAGGTGTAACATTTTCTTAGAATGGCCCCACCTTTCTACCTCTATGCATCCAATTTGCAGTGTGCTTTCTGTTTCCCGTATGTTGATTCGGTCAGTATTTGGGATTACCCCACATCTTGTGTAGACTCCGTCTCCCCCACTCGCCCAGCTACCAAACCCAAGCTCCTCTGAGGCCCTGCCATGGGCAGGTGAGAATCTTTTGTCAAGCCCTGAAGGACCTAGAAATAGCATTAAGAGAAAGGGCCTTAGAGATGCTCTGTCTAGGAAGAATTTTGAAAAAAAAAAAAGTGTGTTTAAGTTAAACCATGTGTTAAGAGTCATCATTATTTCTAACAAGTTTAGTTTTTGTCAGTAGGAGGGCTTATACATTTCTGGGTGCAGTGGCATGTGCCTGTAATCCTAGCTACTCAGGAGGCTGAGGTGGAAGGATCGCTTAAGCCAAGGAGTTCAAGCACAGCCTTAGCCACATGGCAAGACCCTGTCCCTACAGAAAATTTAAAAATCAGCGAGGCGTGGTGGCACACGCCTGTGGTCAAAGCTAGGCTGAGGTGGGAGGATGGCTTGAGCCCAGAAGGTTGAGGCTGCAGTGAGCTATGATCCCACCACTGCACTCTAGCCTGGGCAACAGAGTAAGACCATGTCAATTAACTAATTAGTTAACAGCCAGGTGCAGTGGTGTGCACCTGT
Organism: Macaca nemestrina; assembly: GCF_043159975.1. Lineage (NCBI taxonomy): Eukaryota > Metazoa > Chordata > Mammalia > Primates > Cercopithecidae > Macaca > Macaca nemestrina. Next base: position 9,107,183 of record NC_092128.1, read on the forward strand.
CATCCCAGCTCCTTGGGGAGGCTGAGGCAGAAGGATCATTTGAGCCCAGGAGTTTGAGACCATACTGGCCTGGTCTCAAGACCAGGGGTCTTGACAAGACCCCATTTCAATCAATCAATCAATAAAACATAAGGTAAAATAAGAGAATTGATTAATAGGAATAAAGAATCCATGATCTAATCAGATAAAATAGTTTTAACTATGATAACATACATCAAATCAGAAATCAATCAAGTAAATTTTTTGAAAGTGGGGTTTGTCTTATGTATTTGAAAAATTTGGCAACCCTGGAAAATATTCCAGTTGCTTTCAAAAGAATCTATTACCTCTTAAAGAATCAGCATCTCATCACTTTACCTGTCCTGTTTCGACTGTTCTAAGAACACCCAACTATGCCAAGCTTAACCCATAAAAATAATGTACAAGACACAGGAAGATGGGAAGCCCAACAGCCTTAATGCAGCTCGATTAACCACAAGACAGGCCTCCCCGCAAACTAGAACTTGAACTTATCTCTTGGTTGGCAGCCAGGACCATCTAAACGCGGAGCAATGTAACAGCAGGATTGGGATGGATGCAGGGGCAGGGCCTTTTTCTTTTTCCTTTTTAAAAAAATTTAATAAAGAGGGATTGGCTATTGTGAATCGCAGTTTTGGCAAGAGACCAAACAATGGACACTGAGGATCTGGAAACTGATTCCCTCACACTGTCCAGGTACTCGAGTCCCTGGGAATGTTCTTCTATATCCCCAGGGTACCTATCCCAAGTTTGAAGACTTACTCTCACCTACTGGTTCTTTTTTTAGAGTCGGATTCTCACTCTGTTGCCCAGGCTGGAGTGCAGTGGTATGATCTTGGCTCACCACAACCTCCATCTCCCCGGTTCAAGCGATTCTCCTGCCTCAGCCTCCTGAATAGCTGGGACTACAGGCACACGCCACCAGGCCTGGTTAATTTTTGTATTTTTAGTAGAGATGGGGTTGCACTATGTTGGCCAGGCTGGTCTCGAACTCCTGACCTTGTGATCCACCCTCCTCAGCCTCCCAAAGTGCTGGGATTACAGGCGTGAGCCACCGTGCCTGGCTTCTCACCTAGTGGTTCTAAGATGGCTGCATTCCAGTCACCTGGGGGCATTCATGAACAACAGGAATTCCCAAGTGCAGATCTCGAGAGTTGTAATTTCATGGCTCTAGGGTGCAGCCTGAAAACTGTTTGAACAATCACTCCAGGTGACCCAGTCAGGCACAGACAGCACTGATGTGGCCAACTCCTTCCTTGCCCAGGTGAGAAAACTACAGCCCACAGGGCCAGAACACTGGGGCAGAGCCAGATCCAGAGCCCAGGGTTCATGACTTCTGGCCCACTGCTCTCTTTCCCATTCCACACCACCTCCACTCCTGTTGTTTTATAGGTTCAGCCTTTCAAAAGGCATTTACTACCAGGACAGAAGGAAGAGCAGGCTAGGGTGAAGAAGAAAGGAGGGAGGACAAAGGAACTGGCTGATTTTGAGCTGGGGAGAGTAGTACTTACAAGAGGTAACAGCAGACGGCGGTGGCGACCAGCATGGTGATGATCACTCTGCAGCAGAAGAGGACACAGGTCAGGACAGATGCAGCCAGCACCTCACAATGCCTGGCCAGGAGCAGAGCAAGAAGAGCTCCTGGTGTCAGCTCTTTTCCATTGGCCTTCCTGATGCCTCCTGAACACAGGAGGCTGAGTTCTACTCAGGGTAAGAATAGCAAGCCAGAAAATAAAAACTGAAAGTGTCACCTCACAGAGAGGCCAACCTTGACCACATCCAAGTTGCCTTAAGAATCCTTCCCTTCATCTCCCTTCTCTACCACCCAGTATTTCTCCATCTTAATGCAGATGTGTTGCAGAAAGGCAGTGCTCAGAGCTGCATTTGTGGAAACCCACCAGGGAGTGGTCTGTGGAATTCAAAATTCATGGAGCAAGGGGAAGGAAAACAATAGGCTAGAAGACAGGACAAGAAGCAGGCAGCCTGTGAGCCACTTCTGAGGCCCGGTGACTTGTTACAAAGAGAACAGGGACTAGCCACTTTGTGTGTACTCAAAGACCAGAGACAGAAGCTTCAAGTGCAGCAGGAGAAATTTCAGTCAAACTGAAGCGAGAACTCACCAAGATTAGCAGGAGATGCAAGACATGAAAATGGTTTACAAAGTGAAGCTGTGGGATCCCAAGCCTTGCTCGTCTTTAAGAACAAAGGCAGCACTCACAAGTCCAAAGGGCCTTTGGGCAAAGCTAACTCTAATCCAAACCAGGCCCTTGATCTTTGATGTAAAGCACTGCAAGCTGGTGCTGGAGACAGGAGCACTGGATCCCTTTTTCAACATTACTAAGCAGGTTGTGCCAGTCCTGGCTGGGCGCTGGGTAGACAATGGTGAATTGGACAAACTCCAGCCTCTGGGAACATGCAGTCAAGGGAAGGGTGCTTTGCAACTGAGGATAATATGATGCAGAAACTGGTGAATGGCGCAGCAATCTGCTAGAGGACCTTCGAAAAATAACGCCAGCGAAACTTATCCCATACCTACAAAGTGCCATGCACTCGAGGGGTTTTAAATGCGTTACCGCAGGTCATCCTCACAGCAGCCTTTTAAGGCAGGAGTCGACATTATCTCCATTTTACCCATAAAGAAACTGAGACTTGATATTGGCTCCAGGTCACACAGCTAGCAAGGAGTGGAGAAACTGCGTCAGTGCCACCTGTGCCCTTTACTGGCTGCAGGAGGGATGACAGCCATCTCCAATGTCACTCTTCTCTTTACCTTCTGTATATGCCCTCTCGCCCCACCTCCTGCCTGTTCCCGGCTGTCAGAGACCCAGGTGCAGAGAGACCTCAGAGGTGGCGTCCGGGTTCCTGGCGTCCCTCCTGCGGACGCTCGCTGCTGGGCAGGAAGCCGCCGCCCCGGGGCGGAGGGGAGAGCCCGGCCAAGGGGCCAGAGTGGAGAGGTCTGCAGTGCCTGTGCGCCTTCCTTACCCGCGGTTGGGTCCCTTCGGCACGAACCAGGGCCCGGCGATGCCGATGAGGCCCCAGAACGTGGTGAAGATGATGACCGGGAGGGCGAATGAGTGCGCCGTCATGGCCGGGCGCAGGATGCCCAGGTGGGATGCAGGGCCGAGCAGCGGGCGCTGCAGATGCGCGGGTCCCCGGCCGGGCAGCGCGCTGAGCATGCGCAACAGGAGTCGAGCGCCCGAAGCGATCAGCCGGGCCGGTCCGCGCACGCGCACCTCCGGACCCAGCCCGCCGCGCTGTCACTCAAGACCTGCCTAGGAGCCCACTCGCTGATTGGCTGAGCGGGGCCGCGGACCGAGAGAAACGCCGAGGTTGACGGGGTGAGGCCGTCCGGGTTCGGCCATGAGCTTGTAGGGTCCGCGTCCGCCCCGAGCCCACACAGCCAACGTCATGCCGCATTCTTATTTCCAAAGGCCCCTGGAGCTTGGGATCCCACCCCAGCGATCTTCGGGGCGTTCTCTGCCTGTACGCGCCCCGCCGGCTCGGCCCGAAGCGCCCTGCGGACCCGCAGCCTGGGCCGCCCCGGACCTGACGGCCATGCGGGGGTCTGACGCGGGAGCAATGGCCTCGCCCTCGGAGACGCAGCGGGAGGGCGGTGCCCGCCGACCTACTGGCCGGGTCCTCGGCACGCGTTCTCCTCACTCCCAGGACAAGCGGAGCGGCGGGCGGGGACCGGGGCCTGGGGTCGGAGGCGGTGGAGCCAGAAAGGCGCCAGCGGCGCAGAGACGTTTGGGGGCAGGCGGGGGCTTCGCGTCTCGGTGGCGGGAAGCGGAATGAGGTTGGACCGGCCGAGCCGGCGTTCAGAGACCCGGCGGGAGGCGGAGGCCTGGCATCCTCGCGGACATCCATCTGTAGCGAACCCGGCAGAGGCTTTGGGATTAGATCCCTGACTCCTTGCGTCAGTAGCTACAGTTTGTTTAAATATAAAATGGGATGGCCGTTCTTACAAGGTTCCTGGAGGATTAAATGAATAGGCATGTGGAAAACACCTAGCATAATAAGGCTCGGTAGTTTGTTCCATCAGGGCTGGAAGAGACTTCAGAGCCTGCTTTCCTCCTTGGGCGTTTGGATCTCACATATCCCTTCTGTGGCAATCAAAAATCCGCATCTTCTGTAGAGATCCCTTTTACAGACCAGTGGCCTCCAGGCGCTGTCTCTGGCAACAAGTGCTACCCTAAGCAGCCGGCCACACATATTCCCTGGCTTCATGACATGGGGAGGCGCAGTCCCCACGTGATGCGGAAAGGAAATGTGCCTGCCCTTGCACTGACCCCGTCAGCGATGTGTGCTCCTGGCGGTTTTCTGAAAGCAAGAACCAGTCACATCCGCCCTTCTCTGTTCCATAGTTGAAACCTCACTATCCATCCTTTAAATTCATGCATGTTGGGGGTGGGCGTGGGGTGACACCAAACTGTTAGGTATAAAATACCATCTTAGCCTTCGAGGGGTTTCTAAAGTAGTTGAGGAGTGATATATTCTGGTAAAATCATAATGCTGGCCAGCACAGTTCTAAGAGCCCTGTGATCAAGGTAGCCAAATGCCCATTATGAGAATTCAGAGGGTGGAGAAATCCAGGAAGACTCCCTAGAGGAGGTGAGAGTTTAGCTAGCTTGTAAACAATGGTTATCTTTCTCATCCAGAGTGTGTGCATTGTTGAGAACACTGGCCTAGGATGAGGGTGCACTTGGCATCCAGGAGATAGAGTTAAGAGGCTGTCGATTGAGGCCTTCAAAAAATCACCATGAGGGCTGGGTGCAGTGGCTCACGCCTGTAATCCCAGAACTTTGGGAGGCCCAGGCGGGCGGATCACGAGGTCAGGAGATCAAGACCATCCTGGCTGACATAGTGAAACCCTGTCTGCACTAAAAATACAAAAAATTTAGCCGGGCGTGGTGGCGGGCGCCTGTAGTCCCAGCTACTCTGGAAGCTGAGGCAGGAGAATGGTGTAAACCCGGGAGGCTGAGCTTGCAGTGAGCTGAGATCGCAGCACTATACTCCAGCCTGGGAGACAGAGCGAGACTTCATCTCAAAAAAAAAAAAAAAAAAAAAAAAAAAAAAAAAAAAAAAAAGCACCAGGAAAGTTCCGTAGCTCAAAAAAGATGGACTTTTTTGAATTTTGTTCTGGGAAAAAAAAAAAAAAATCTCTGTATAAAATGACAGCTGTAGAGTGCAATGTATTTCCTTTCTTGCCTCTGCTCCTTTGTCTTGGCTTTGGCCGGAAGCAAAAGCAGTGCTGAGTCTGAGCAGCCACTCATGTTAGCAGCCTGTAGCTCTCTTTCCTTTAATGTTTTTGATGTTTCATTTCTGTCCTAATTTGCATGTGATTGCATGTGTCATTTGTTTGGCAGCTTTGTGATAGTCTGAGGTCCATGAAGGGATTAAAACCAGGAACTGGCTCCTTTTCCAACCACTAAAGCCTCATCTGGGCCCACAAGCTCTTGCTGTTCCCTGGAGCCTGACTAGAAGATGTGAGCAGCTTTGTGGCGGAGCCCCATTTCCATGGGTAAACTATTCACCCGATCAAACAGCTCCCCGGAGTTCCACAGTACCACATATTTATTTTCTAGAACTTTGTTTTTAGCTGAAAGGGATCTTAGAGGCTCTCTGAGGCAATCCTATCGCTTTACAGGTGATAAAACTGAGGCCCAGAGAAGTGAAGTAACTTGCCTAGGCCCACACAGCTCATCAGTAAAAGAGCCAAAACACATGGCCAAGGCTTCTCCTTCCTACTCCAGTGTCTCCTCCACACTCTCAGCTCACCCCTAGGGCTTGTAAAGCTCAGGTCTTTGCAAGTAAGGCCTGTGACATTTAAGGATGTGACCACCTATCTCCCACCCATTGTTCTGGTGGCCATGAGGAGTAGAAGGAATTGTACCAGGATGTGACAAGAAGGAATTAGGAGCTGGGAGTCTTGCTGGGTGAGGACCTTGGCCCCTTACTTGCTTGCCATCTAATAGGGGCGCTCCTGGCCTGTGGGGTCAGGGAGAACTAGACCTAGAGCATGGTTGTCTCTGTGACTGGTTGAGCCTGTTTTTCCTTCAAGGGCCCCTGGCAGTGGGAAAACATATTATGACAATTGCACTGTTTTATCAGCCCTTGGCACTCCTGTTATTGCCCTGAAATAAACATTCCTACCTGTATGCCAGGCCCTGCCTGTTTCTGGAGCTTTCTTAGGTTTACAACCTACCCAACCTGTCCCAAATTGATGGGGTGAGCCCAGGGCATTAAACGGGTGGTACAAGTCAGGCTTCAGGACTGACATGGGTCTATGTGTGCTCGGTGTGGGTTAGGGGCGCTCGGCTGTCTTTCTCCCTACGGTGCATGCTGCTGCCAAACCAGAGATCACTTGTAGACTTGAAAGGGAATGTGAGCTTTGGGTGAAGAATTCCCAGCCCCCAACAGAGGCCAGAAAGCTACCACTCAGCCAGGTAAATCTTGATGGAACATTTCTGGCACAAAGGTAACCATATTCATTGAGCCTTTAGTGCCTCCTGGGTCCTAGCACTTCTGTGGTTTGGATTCAGGTGTTGTACTTCTGTTTCCCGCCGTTACGACAGGAGCTTGGGTAACCTGTGAGAAACACGGTCACAGTGTAAACCTCTGGAGACAAGCTACACTGAGGGGACAATCTGGGTGAGGGTAACCCGGTGCCGTGGCTCACGTGTGCTCACGTGTGCGAGCTCACGTGTGCTCTTTCAGGAGGACATGTCTCACAGCCACAGATCTTCAGCTCTGACATGCTCAATCTCACAAGCCCTTTTCTGAAACCTCCATCATGTGCTTTCTGATTCTCTACAGGAAGAAGGAAAATAAAGTATGCATTTTATGACACAACCCAGCTTGCAGGGATGAAGTAGAAGGTCCTCACTGTACCTCATGGCAGGCTGCTGACGGCAGATATTTAACCTGGCTCACTGAACTGGGCAGTCAGGGAAGGGTCGGCTCCTGCTCTGTCCAGCTCTCTTCATAAGGGACTCTGGGATACTTTTTATAAAAATGACTTTGATTTCTGCATAAGGCTTGCCAAGCTTGCTGTCCAGCAGTGGCTGCTGCAGGGAATTATTCAGATGGCAGCAAGAGAACCCTGGCTCCCTGGACCAGGACATTCCCTTCACGTGTGTTAGAATGAGAGCAGGAAGAACGCTGGTCGGAAGTCCCTACCCAGGGCTCTGGGACTTCAGTATTCTCAGACCAACTGGGCCACTCCTCTGAGTTGGGATGCTGACCCACACTTGGCCCTGGCTGCGGCATCCCCAGGACGCTGCCCTTAGCCGTCATCTCGTTGGGGCTGGGGGCTGAGCAGGTCACACCGAACAAAAGGAGTGTGTCCCCATCACTAAGCTCACATCTGAGTTCCACAGAATTTGGTAACAAAGTCAGAAACGAGACTGAAGATGATTCTGGAGGCAACTGGGAACCTCCCAGAATGATTCTGCAGGCTTCTGGGAAGCTGGAAAACCCCAAGGCCAGACTGGCCTCTGAGAATGCCCAAGTCCTTTAGATTCCACTGGAAAAGCCATCCATCGGTGCCAAGTGTGTGGAGAGCTTCAAGAGCCATACAGCCCTGGCCATCCATGAGCACATCCATGTGGGAGAGTGGCCCTGAAAGTGTCCTAGTGTGGCAAAGGCTTCCCACTAAGTGGACCTCAGATGGCACAGGAAGACCCTCCTGGGGATGTGGGAGGACACTGCCTAGGCGGTGAGGGGCCGCTTTTTCAGGTGTGCACATTAAACGCAGACACAGCCTCTCTTGGCTGCCAAGAAGCCTGTGCAGGGCCCAGGACCACGGAACACTTGCAAACTGTCACTACCCAGAGGCCTGCACCTGTCTGGAGTGTGCCCAGTGTGTCTGCGCCCCTCAGGTTATCTGGGCTCACCAGCACCGCCGCAGCACTGCAGGGCCCTTCTGTTGCTGTGAGTGCCAGGGCACTTGCTGGCTGCCTGCGCAACGCAAAAGGTTCAAAACAGGAAGTCTCTGGGCAGCTATTCCCAGGCGCAGAGGGGAGCAGTGGCCACACAGGTGCCAGCGTGGCAGGAGCTGCAGTCAGAGGCAGCATCTCCAGAGCCCTGGGAGCAGAGGCCAGCCACATGAAGCCCACGAGTGTCGCTGGCATGGGAAAGGGACATGAGGATCACACTGACCCAAGAGAAGGCCCACAGTGAGGAGGCCCCACCGAAGCGTCCCCAGCAACAGGGGCTGAGGCATCTGAGGCAGCCAGCCCACTCGGAAAGGCCTGCTGACTGCACTCCAGATGTCAAGAGGACCCTTGGGAAAAAGAAAGGCAGGAGTGCAGCACCTTCCAGAGCCTCAGCTCGCTTCTCTCCTTCTAGCTCCGGCTGGAGTGATGGAAGAGGCTGCGCTGGGAGCTACCTCCCTGGGAGCCTACCCTCCCCAGCCTGAGCGTGGAGGCTACCGGCACTGTGCTTCCCCTAGTGAAATCCATCTTCCTTGAAGGGGTCAAGGAGACCCTGTTCACCCCCACCATGGGGTCAGGTCTTCACCGCATAGAGGCCGCACGGATTCCCAGTCACAAACCCAAAGCCTTGCTGCCTGTGCCTCTGCTTCGATAGTTGTTTCAATGTCTTTTTTAAAAAAATCACATACACTCGAGTAAGATTGAGTCTCCTCACCAAAGAGATCTGGCTGTATCCCGAGTCTCTGAAACCTTTGCTGCAGTCCCGTGGGAGCATGCCGCGCAGAGGATGTGGGGCCGCAAGGGCTCGCCAGAGGGATCTCAGGAGTTAGGCCTCAAGGAGCGCTGTTGAGTGACAGGTCTGATGCAGCAGCTTTTACTAGGTGGAAATCGATGTTTTTTCCTTCAAAGTCTAACTTTTTAATTTCAGTAAACCAAATTAGATCATGTATGTGAAAGCACTATGTAAACTATACAGTACTCCAGAAAAGGCAGCCAAGCCCTTAATTATAACTCACCAAACAGCCAACTCTCATCTCTGCCTTGTATCTGGCAAAAATGATTGAGCTCACTATGAAGGACTAGAGAGGAAAGAAACTGAAAGACAAAAACCAGGTGAACACACAGGCACTTCCCCTGCCCACCTCTGTTCCTGGCCCTGTCCCCTCTTGAGCGAGGGCAGAGCTCGTTCCGTCCACTTCTCCGAGCTCCTGGTCCTTGCTTAGGGACACACAAGACAGAGATGTGTTGAAATAGACTCTGCTTTATTCAGGTAGCAAAAGGTTAGGAATCAAACATGGTCTTTAAAACCTCCTTTCATCTTTGAAAATGGAGGAGAGAACATCCCTGGGCCAGTTAGTGTACCTGCCCCTCCACGCTGTTCTGGTAGGTACTTAGCACCCCAGAAACCCACCCTCTGCAGGAGAGAGAAGCAAGGTTCTGGAGCGTGGCCACACACTCTAAGGTATCTTCCAGGACGGGGGGCTGGCTCCCTCTCTCCCACCTGGAGTCGCTATGGCTACTGGGATCAAACTACCAGTTACATACTGGTTACTTGGAATGTCAGACCCGGTGGGCATCAGTCATCAGGGAGGGGGTGGGAAATGCCAGGACACGTACATACGGATGCTGTCAAGACTACAGGCAAGGAGGAAGGTGGCGACAAGCGCTGGGACTCCAGCCAAAGCGGGAGTGCGTGCTCCTTCCACTCCCAGAGCCCTGTGGTTCTTCTTCTTGTGAGGCATGAACAGGAAGCCTCTCCAACAAGGGGGTCTCTGGGCACTAGGGGCCAAAACTCAGCCAGCCCCTCCAAACAAAGCAAAGGGGCCGGCCTGGGCCGGGGCCTCGGATAAGGACGCTCACTGTGTTTCCACGGGAGTCCTGAATGAGGAAGTTCAGGAATGAGACGGCAGTCATCTTCTTCCTTCTTGGTCATTGGCTGACAAAGGGGAACGGAGCAGGCCTGCGCCCCTCGAGAAATCGGGTAGTGTTCTCAGTGGCCCCGCTGCAAGGGGACCGCTTTTCCCACCACCTAAGGAAGGCACTGGACGGTGTCCTCGGAGCACGCTGATGCTGACGTGGAGAGGGCGAGGGGCTTCCCCTGGCTTCCACCTCAGCTCCAGAACTGCTCCCACAGAGACCCACTCACGGCTGCTCACAGGATGGCCCCCTGCTCTGAGGGATTCTTCAAGGATGAAGAGGCCGCGGGAAGCGTGTGTGCTGGAACAGCACCTTGATGTGGAATCCCTGTGGGTAGGGCAGAGGCTACAGCCCCACCTAAAAAAGCCTTTCTCCCTCCCCTTCCACCAGTTCACATCCACAGTGCCTGACCTGGGCAAGTTCCTGAACACCCATGGAGACGGTGATGGAGAGAGGGAGGCCTGTGCATGTCTTAGCCACGTGGATAGTAACACCTCCCAGAGCTCCCGCACCACAGGCCTGAGGGGTGCCTCTGACCGCCAGACCCACAGGGCTGGGAGACGTTTCCACAGGTCAAAGGCAGAAAGCAAGAAAGGAATTCCTGACTAGAACTGAAAACGGCAGGAAAACAACAGTGCTGAGGCTAAGTGCTGGGGTGGGGGATGAAAGGGCATATGGGGTACTAGGGCACCTGCAGTACTGGGGAGGGGCTTGGACGCCAGCATCTACCCTGGGAATGGGAAGGGTACTCAGACGGCAGCTTCTACCCTGGGAATAGGAAGGGACTCAGGTGCTCAGATGCCAGCATCTACCCTGGGAATGGGAAGCAGCAGATTATGGAGAAAGGGCCCACCCACAGGGGCCTGCAGCACAGCACAGGACCTGCCTGAGCCAGGCAGCAAGCAAGCTGGGATGGATGGCACCCACTTCCTGCCTGTTTAAAACAAGTGTCAGGCAGGGCAGAGAAGCCCTGCGTGCTGACTTTCCTTATTTCCTGCCCATGGTTAAGAAAGGCAGAACCTAGACAAAATCATCCCCCTCCTGATAAGCGGCCTCCTGAGCCTGCCAAGATGGAGCTGCCCCGGAAGGAAAAGTGCTTCGCTTTAGGTGGAAGATGGGCAAGGAGGGTGTGAACCTAGCAGTGCCGGAAGCCCCTCTGTGCCTCTAGGGCGGTGCTTCTGTGGTTCTGAAGCGGGAGCAGGCCCACAGACCCTGGAGGAGCTTGTTCAAAGCCCTTGTCACTGAGTCCCCATTCCGGGATGTCTCAGTGGGCCCTGGCGATCCTGGTGCAGAGTCCCCAGGGCAACTCGGAGAAGAGTGGACTAGCCTGTCAGGCAGATGGTGCATTCAGAGAGCAACTCCTACAACAAGAACTTTGGAGACAAATTCCTACCTGTCCCACTAAGGAGGAGGATGGGGTGGAAGGCAGATAAGTCCACACTGCAGTCAGAGGTCTTTCAAGGAGCCCGAGGCTCTCATTCACTAATCCTAGGGCAGGTGGGGAGTCAGCAGGCACTTGGATTCTCTGCTGCCACTTCATGGAGAGGGAAACTGAGGCACAGAAAAGAGGAAGGGATTAATCAGACCACTGCCTGCAGCAGAGCTGGGGCTGCATCCCAAGCCTCCCAACTCCAACTTGGTCCCATCCTCTCCTGAGGAAACCGGGCCGGGCGTGCCACAGGTCAAACGCGGCTGGGCTCTGCGGGAAGCACCAGACCCCCTGCCAGAAGAGCCCCAGCTCTACCATCTGGAGCTGCAGGAAGAGAACTTTCTTGGGTGCTCTGTGCAAAGGGCTTGTGATTGTTTCGCCCTGAAGGAAGCCCTGGGAAGAGGTACAGATCCGCACGAGATCGAGGCCTCACTGTTTCTGCTGCGGGAGCCAGGGTAGGAAGTCCCAGAACAATGCCTCTGGGGGCTCCTGCAGCCAGGCCAGCTGTCCCTAGAGCAGAGTCAGCCTCCCCTCTAACAAAGTGGCCTTTCCCATTCTCACTAGGCTGTGGGCAGCCTCCCTGGAACATTCCCCAGGGATGTCCATCAGTCTCCCCCACCAGGACAGTCCTCTTGCCACCAGAACTCAGGGGCTGAAACCTTTCATGATGGGGTTATTTTCTGGAGCACCTTAAAAATGAACTTGAGATCTAGAACCTTCTGGCACATTTGTGTGCTGTGAGGCATGGCTGTGCTGAATGGGCCTCAGGAAACAGGTCATGCACCTCCTAATACCCCTGCTGCTCCGGGACGCCACGGCCCACTTCCTGGTGCTTAGAGACCATCGCCACCAGCAGAAGATCCTAGGGCAGCCTAGAATCTGCAGAGCCTGTCCCAGTGATCCCAGAGGCGTCTCCAAGGCAGTCCCAAGGACTCCCTGTCCCTCAGGACATCCCGGGGGCCTCCTGGCTGGTGTGGGGGTACAGGAGTCTCTCGGGAGGCTCCATGATACAGTCCTTCAGAACCTCCACTGCTGCCCTGGAGGGCACGATGGGTGGCTTCTGGCTCCCAGACTCCACATAGAGGGCTCCCATCTCCTCCTTCCTGGGCCTGGCGCCTGTGGGGAGGAAGGAGAAGGCAATTAGACTGACCGACAGCGACTGCCTTCCACATCCGACTTCGCCCAGGGGCTGTTTGGTGAGGAAAGCTTGGCGGGACAGACGGGAGACAGGACCGGGACTGCTCTTTGCAGCCCACATCTGTTCCTGCTCCGTTCATTCTTTTATCCTAAGACAGGGGATCTCAATTGGGGGTGATTTTGTTCCCCAGGGACCATTTGCTAATGTCTGGAGATGATTTTTGTTGTCACAAATGGGGGGTGTGCTACCGGTATCCAGTCGGTATCTAATAGGTAGAGGCCAGGGATGCTGCTCAAGTTCCCACAGTGAACAGGAGGACCCCCCAACCAAGATTACCCAGCACCAGTGTCAACAATGCTGAGGCTGAGAGCCCTGCCTGGAAGGAGGCATCAGTGCGTAGTTTGGTAGTGTTTGGACCAATCTGTGCTGGTCTCATTTTCCCTGTGGAAAGAGTAACTTGCTCCAGGGCACACCTGACAATCATTTTTTTCTCCTTAGCACCCACAGGGCTGGACACAGAGCAACTCACTCAACAAATGCCTGGGTGAGGGGCTCACCCAGCCCTCTCTCGGTTCTCCCTTTTCCTTATCAGTGAAGGGTCTCTTTTCTTCTCCTCACCGGCCCTACTGTGGCTTCAGGGCCACCCTGCTTCCTACAGACCCTCTGTCAACCATGAGACCCAGTCCCATTTCTGATGACCACAGACTCAGAGGTGAAAACTGGGAGCAGCAACAGCTGGAAGGAGACCAGCTAGAGACGCCAGGAGAGAGAACACTGCTCCATCCTTGTCAAGTGACTATGAGTGGTCTGCAGAACCCCAACCACCGGCATATTTTCTTTGGTTTTCAGTGACTACCTGAAGACAGAACATTTCTTGTCTGTGGCTTTCAGTAACTTTCCCTCCCTTCTAATACAGCTTCCCCCTCAAGCAAGTCCCTGACCCTAGCCCTCCGGTCCAGAGAGGCTGTTTCTGTTCTCCCCTGCCCTGTGAGATTCCTGCCTGAAAGCCCCACCATCTCCTCCGCATCTCACCTCCTCCACAGCCACGTGGACCTCTTCCCTCTTGAAAATTCCTGCCCAGTCCAGAGTCAATCAGCCCCACTTAGAATGTGATGGCGCTGCTTGGGGCTGGTCAGCCCTCTCCTTACTCCCAGCAGTGGTCCTGACCTTTAACTAGCGCCGTTTACACCACCTGCCAGGCATTGTCCTGAGTGCTTTACATGCACCACTCATTTGGCAAATGAGAAACCAAGGCATAAGGGGATAAACTTGCCCAAGGCCACACAGCCAGTTGGGGGCAGAGCCAGCACAGCACTGTCACCAGGGCAGACAGGCTCTATAAATGCATGCTCTCTGCACTAAGCTCTGCTGCCTAGAGCACAAGTGTGTCATCTCCCTGCCAGGGGCACAAGGTCCTGGAGGGTGGACGTCACGCATCGAGTACCCACTGGCCTAGCAAATGGGTGGGCGCATGACAGAAGCTCCACAGGCACCTGCAGTCCTGTCTTCTTGGCCTCTGGCTCAGCACAGGACTGGAGGGCAAGATTCCCCTGCCTTGGGGGAGCTCTGCCACGTGTACTTACTTGCAGGGGAGCGGGCTGGCACCTGGGCACAGGCGTAGACATGGCTGAAACGCCGGCCTGAGGAGGTCAGGAACCAGTGCTGGATGGCGGGCTGAGGGTCGTACTCCGTGACGGCCACGCCGTTCACAGCCGTCATCATGAGCATGTTGAGCACCTCATTGGAGAGCTTGGTCCTCTCATCAGTCCTGATCCGGTTCATGGCCTTGAACCCCCGCTCACAGCAGGAGGTGGAGATGGGCACACAGACCACCACGGCCATGAGCTTGCTCAGCAGGGGGAAGCGGCAGTGCTGGGCCAGGGCGTTTTTGCAGAGCATGGAGAACGGAAGGTGCTGGGCGATGGCTTTCAGGCCCAGCCACTCCTCCAGCAGAGCTTCCTCACTGTATCCTGTTGGGAGGGAGCACTCGAAATACCTGGCCAGGGTGAGAATGTCATCATTCCCAAAACTGGCAAGTTCGATCCCGCTTGGCCAGGCCATGGTGTCAAACACCTCCATGTTCTTGAGCTGTGGGGGTCGGTCTGCGTCGAACCTCTGCTGGAGGTACTCGATCCCGGTCAGGACCGTCTTCTCCCTGTCTGCCTGGAACCGCTGTTCCGCTACCTCCAGTCCGTCCAAGCAGATGCCGTGGAGCCGCCCATCCTTGAAGCTGGCGTTGAATTCTTCCTCTTTGGGCCCCGCCTGGTGACGGAGGCTCTCCAGTGCCACATAGGCCCGGCCCAGCGTGGCGTTCACCTCTGTAATCAGCACGATCTCCTTCTGGCACACCTCGGACAGAGGCCTGTAAATGCTCAGGAAGTCCAACAGGAAGTGGCAGAACTTGACAAAGTGGAAGCCGCGCATGAGCTTCAGCATCCCCTTGGCCCGGTGCCCAATCTGGCCACCAGCCTCCGCCACACTCTGGAGATGCCTGGCCAGGGCGGGCCAGCTTCCGAGCAGCGCGTGCAGCGTGCGCCTCCTGCTGGCCACCCAGCGGACTGCGTTCAGATCCTTCAGGCGGATGATCTCCTGCTCCAAAGACGCTGCACCTTCCTGCAGCTCGTTCAGCCTCTTGTTTGACGACTGATAAAACTTGAAGACGGTGCGGATGTGCCGGTCACACTTCTTCACCAGATCGATGCTCCCGCAGGCATCCACCACAGCCAGGTGCAGCCGGTGGGCCACACAGTGGACAGGCAGCAGCTGCGGGATGACCTCCTGGAACTTTTCCACAAGGCCTCCTCTGCAGCTCAACATGGCTGAGCCATCCGTTCCCAGCCCCACCACCCAGCCAGGCTTCCGGAAGGGGATGTCCAGCTCATCCAGGGCAGAAACGATGGTCTCGAAGTAGCCGTCTGCTGTCTCACTGCAGAGAGGGGCCAGAGTGATGTAGGACTCTTTCACCTCCATCTGTTTAAAGTAGCGGATGTAAATCCCCACGCAGGCCTGCTCGGAGGCGTCGGTGGAGCTGTCCAGCAGCACGCTCACGCAGGGCGAGTTCCGCACGTCCTCCAGGATCTCCCTCTTCAGGGTCTCCGAGATGTACTTGATGAACTGAGTGCATGCTGTGCGATTGCGGTACTTGCCTAATATCATGGTCCCGGTGCTTTGGAGGAGCTGCAGGATCTTCTCAAAGTCATTCAGGGGCCTTGAGTGGTATGCGATGGAGTAGGCGGCGTTGAAAAAGTGCTCCATGTTGGCCATGAGGTCGCTGGAGATCTCTGGAATGAGGGCCGTGTGAGGGGTGTCTTCCTTGATTTCAACCGTGTTCACACACAGCCTGTGGGCTTTGCTGACTTCATGGTATTTTAAAGTCTCCACTTTAAAAGGCCCCGTATAACCTCTGACTAACCGAGATGATCTGTCGTGGAGATTAGGTCTTTCTTTGCAGGCTGAGCAGAAGAGTTTGGTCTCTTTGGGGTCAATGACTAACCATGGGAACTGCCCAAACCATGACCTCTGAATGGAACGGGGCCTATATGTCCTCTTGATTCTCCTAGGTCCATCTCCTTCTCCTTCACAAATGCTGGGACTGCAGCAGGAGGCACGGGCCTCCACGGGAGAGGCTGGAAGCAATGCAGAGTCTGCAGCCAAGGCCTGTGTGTCTGTCTCTCTCACTGCCACCATCTTCTTGTTCCCTTTGGAGAAAATTAAATCATGCTTGGTTCTGCTACCCAGGACTCTGCAGTCTTCTATCAGCTAAGACACCCCCAAATTTAATAAGTATCCCTTAAGTAAGGCAGAAAAGATGAGTGCAGTCCTTCTTTCTAGAGATCATTAGTGGCGTCCACTTAAACCCTCCCCCATTCTTACCTATGAAAGTTAATCTGGCTCTCCCAGAGTTGTTGCTAATCCTTGTGGGTTCTTTCACCAGCACCCCAACCACCCTATCCACACAGCTACCCTGGGATCATGTGACACCAGATACCAGTAAGTTCAATTAACCCCCTTGGCCACAGAGACTGTTGGATAAGCAAGTGGCTTTCACTCTCGTGTGAGGCTCCACAATGGAATAGGTTAAACACCTGCCAAGTCTTTTACGAGCCTCAGAAAGAATTAGGTACAGAAGTAAGTGTAGAAGCTACAAGCCAAGAAGTTACTGATTGAGATACGCAAGACAACAAATTCTCACAAACCAATGGTGCTGTCACTGAGCACTGGAGAAGGAGGGAGAAGGGATGAGAGGCTCACAGATGGGTCCCCTGGCTCCTCGAGATCAGTGTTCCCACATACCTGCTCCCACCAGCTCTGCCACAGCCTCCATCAGCACTTCTGCTTACAAAAGGACCTGTTTTTTCCCACTTTCCCAGACTACTCTACACTCTGTGGGCAGGGTTAGTTGCTTTTTCATCTTGTCTACCCAGGGCCTCCTGCCAGGCTTGGTGCCCAATCGGCCCCCATTGGATGGACACGGCTGAGCTCATGCTGTTTGACTCATCATAGCCGCCTGGGCCCTGGCACGTCCTTCAGAAGGCTGTAGGTTTAGACTCACCTGGAGGACGACCTTTCCCCCACTTTGGCCCATTTGGGTCCTTGATCCAGGGTGCAGCCCTCCGCTCCAGTTTGGAGATCAAGTCTGGCTTGGCAGCAGCAGGTCCTGTGGCAAGGATGAAGAATCATGCTGATGTCACTGCTGTGGCCAAGTCGAGTAGCCCTCTCAAGCTAGACCCAGCCCCTGAAATACACAGAGGTGTCTCTGCGTTCTGTCCTTATAAAGTCTAGTCGGCCAAGGGCAGGCGGAGCGCAAACCCAGAGTGCCAAACAGGCAGTAAGGGGAGGGGCACCCCTCAGCTAGGATGGGACTTCCACAGATCCATGGGCCAGCCCTGGGAGCCACAGGCCAGCCATACACACCAGAGGGGGAAGGGCAGAAACAGGAAGAACCATAGGGACTAAGCAGGAGGGGAAGCAGCAGCCATGTGAGAAGTGGAAGGTCCCACCCACAGCTGGCCCACACATGTGCCCCTCTGCCCCCACAGCTGGCCCACGCATATGCCCCTCTGTCCCCACAGCTGGCCCACCTATGTGCCCCTCTGCCCGGCCTCTGTGAAGGTGACCAACTACATGGGTTTTTGAAAGGGGCACTTGGAGGCCCCCCGAAATACCTACCATCTGCAATGGAGCCTGAAATCTGACTAAAGGAGATTTGGGTCTTTGGATTAAGCACTGCCCTTTACTTAAAATAGGAATATTGTTCAGGGGTATGCAAATAAACCATTTCCTCTATTGAAAATAAAATCCATCACTATCTACATCATGCTTTTGTGCATGTCTGTGTGAATGTGTGCATAAACTTTCTGTGGAGGGCCACACGAGCAACTGGGCCTGTGGGTGCTCCTGGAGAGGAACTGAAGGACAAGGGAAAAGGGAGGCTGGTTCCCACCATTCATCTTTGGATCATTTGAATATATTTATATATATAATGATACATATATGTGTGTGTGAATATCTACGTATTTACTAATAAAAATATAAATAATTACTAAAGTGTGTTAGATTGAACATATATTCTTCTTAAAATATCTCTAAAATGAGGTCAAAGGAATAATAATAACAAAATGAGGTATAAGACCAAGAGAAATTGGATTAGGAATGCAAATCCATTTTTTGGAAGGAAAGGAGACAAAAGAGAGAGAAACGAACAGAGCTGAACACCAAATGCCTACAGATGGGTTAACAAGGAGAAGCAAGTTGGCTGGTACCAGAGAATCCCAGAAAGATTCAGAAACTGCAGGCACCAGATATGGGAGAAGGTGGTGGGTGGGGAATAGGCGGGAGCAGCGGACTGGCTCAAGTCTGACAGAGATCTGATCAATCCCAGATCCTCTTACCTATGCCAGGAAACCAGGAACCACCACCACCACACCCCAGAGGAGAATAGAGGTTCGGTCTACAGAAAAACTTACCCAGAAAGGCTCCAGATCCCAGATACCACGTACACAGAAAGGTGAAGGGGTGGTGCATACTGAAGGCAGGGAGACTGAGTCATGTCTATGGACTGAGGGGTGCGGTGCTCGACTCCAAGAATGCTGGCTGGGCTTATCATACCCTCCAAACAAGAGACAGGAAGCGTTTTCTTCGGAAAAATGGAATTGCCCTTCCCTCTCCCCTCAAAAGATCTATGGACACTGACTTTTGTGGGTTCTTCAGTAAGACATCTGGGTTTACAGCTGGTCACCCTACAGTGGAAAGTGAAACCTACTCTTGATGCTTCCCAGCCACGCACAGGCCTACAACCATGCACAGGGCTTCCAGCCCATTTGTAAAGGCTTACTTCTACATAGGAATGAACCTGGAAAAAATTATTTAAGAAAAGCCTCTAACATGAAAGAGAGAAACCAAAACAAGTAGGAAAAGATTTAAAAGAACTTGAAATACAGCAGGAAGCAAAACAAAACTTCAAAATAATGAGAATTAATATTCCCAAGAAAGAAAAGTCATGATAGCCATTCATGAAAGAGGCAATAAGAGTGCTTAGAAACTAAAAAAAAAAACCCAATAGAATAAAAAACAAATAGTATCGTCAGAAAATAAACTGGAGGAAATGTCCAAGAAAGTAGTATAGAAAAGATAAAAGCAGAAAATAGGAGAAAAAGAAACACACAGAAAACCAAAGACTCAATCCAGGAAGTCCGATATCAAACTAATAGAAGGGAGTTTCTGGAAGAAAGAAAAGAGAAAATAGATAGGAGGAAATCCTACAAGAAAATTTTCCCAAACAGGAAAAGACCAGTTTCCACAAGGAAGAGAAACACCAGACACCCAAAACAAAAGATTAAAAACACACTTTATATAAAACATCAAGACATATCATTAAAAATCTGAGAAAACTGAAATCAATTTCAAAAGCTTTTGGAGTAGAACAATTAAGTCGTGTTCAAAGATTCTGAAATAAGAAGGCACTAGACCTCTCAACAGCACCCATAAAACCTAAAAGGGCAATGCTTTCAGAATGCTGAGGAAGAATATTTCCAGCCTAGAATCCTAGGCCCAAACAAGTTATCACTGAATCGTGAGGGAAGAATAGGATGTTTTTAGACAGGATGCATCACAGAAAGAAGGCCTCCCCTGCACCCTTCCTTAGGAAGCCACTGGAAGACGTACACGAACAAGATGAAGATGTCAACCACAAAAGAAGAGACAGACTCGGGAAATGGGGGAGAGACAAAGGCACATCTCAGAGCACAGGTGTGCCGCAGGCCTAAAGGCTGCCTAGGTTAGACAGAGCAGGGGAGGAGAAGACCCTGGGAGCGAAGTCTCCAGAGAAAGAATGAAATGGAGAGATCACAGGATGTCCCATCACGTGGAAAAGACTCTTCGGAGGAGTTTTATAATTCCACTGGAGAGTCTGGGAAGAACTGATGAGGGTAAAGAAAGAGTAAAAAAGAAAAAATTTTCCAATTCGAGGGGGAAGAGTCCGACAATGAAGGAAACACCATCACAATGCACCACCTTGTTCAGCAGTAAATCATACATAATCATAACTGGGCAAATAATTGATACTAATTTAACCAAAAAAGTATGATGTACCTGTTCTGAGAGGATGGAGGGAAGAGAAGTGGGGGCCCAGGTGATGTAACAGGGCCGTATCTCCATCTTCCACAGTAGGAATCAACAGAATATCTAAAATCAATAAATCAGGAATAGAATAAACATAGGCCACAGGGTATTAAAGTGTGATTCTGGATGCCTGCTCTGGCCGAAAGCCTCCAAAAGTAGGAGCCAGCTCTTCTGCATTCCAAAGTCAGACACAGACACATGACCTGGAAAGAGAATGGCTGAGGGCCGGGGGCTGTGGCTCCACCCTGCACCCATCGAGAGGAGTCACAGAGCTGAGCCTGAAGGAGCCAGGAAGCTGGGCACCAGGGATGTCTCTGGAAAGCATTGTCAAAGGTATTGTGAGCCTCTCTCTCTGACTATGGGGAGCGGTGGGTGTGCCCTTTCCCTTAACCTGACCTGTATCTCTGGGAGCTGTGAGGGGCCACCAGTCCAGGCCTGGGTAAGACTAAGGTAGCCACGGGGTGCCCTGGAGGTGGCCATGTGGAGAATGGCCTACACGCCCAGATCTGTGACAGCGCAAGGTCTGGAAGTGCTCCCATGGTTCAGATGTGGGCCACGTGGGGAATGAGAAGAGGCCTGGCGTTGTCTGTGGGGCCTGCCCGTGACGGCTGGCTACTGGTGTGATGCTCCCCTGTGAAGGTGCCTATATGGACAGGCTGCCAGGGCAGACGTTCACCCATGTCCAGGTAACTGCAAGCGAGAGGGTCTCAGTGCCTGGCCAGGGGTATTGCAGAACCCACAAACGCCCAAACAAGAGAACCAGCTTTAAAGGACTACGGCTCTAAGTAGCTGGTGTCAGATTACACGTCAAGTGAAACCTTTCTCACACCTCTCCCACCCACCCACCAATGCCATTCCCACTGAGGATGAGTCAGAAATTCTGAAACCCGCAGGGGGTGGGAGAAGAGGAGCCCTGTCTTCCTATGGCATGGGTCCAGATTCCACACCTGCAGCGGGTTGAGGCGGGGAAGGCAAGAATCGAGTGTTCAGTGAAGTCCAGATTTTCTGCCACTACACAGAGACGGGGCTTTTGTTTCCTACATTTTCCTTTTGGTAAATTTCTGATATAATTTCAAATTTACAGAAAAGATTGAACAACACAAGGAACTCCAATCATTGACATTTTGCCCCATGTATTCTGGCATGCTTGTGAGCTCACAGGCACGCTCCCCTGCTCGGTCTATACATATAGCTACAATATTTTTGTGAACTATTTGAGAGTAAATTGTTTGCATGCCCCCCTTATTCCTAAGTACTTCATGTGTATTGCCCAACGAAAAAGGACCCTTTAACAGGTGGTAGGTGGGATTCGAACATGGGCTCCAGGGCCCTCACCCTGGCTTAACCCCTTCCCCTTGAGGTGAGGGCACTCTGAACAGGATGAGAGGTCACACTGTCATCACGTTACCTTGCACAGCAAAGGGAGATTAGCTGGTGGTGCCGACCTAGTTACACAGCTCTTTAAAAGCTGGTGCTGTTCTCAGCTGGCAGCAGACCGGGAAGTCAGAGCTTCAAAGCACATGACGATTCCACACACTGCTGCCGGCCTGAGCACAGAGGGGGCCACAGGGAAGCACCCGAGAGCAGCCTCTGGGCTAAGAGTGCTCCCCGCTGACAGGCAGCAGGAGAATCACAAGGAGCTAGATTCCGGCAACAGCGTAAGTGAGCTCAGAGCCTCCAGACAGGAGCCTGCCTGTCCGCCCCTTGGTTTGGGCTAAGACCCTAAGCAGAGAACCTGGTCAGGCCCACCTGGACTCCCGACCTGCAGAGCTGTGAGATAATACATGAGTCTGCAGTCATTTGAAATGGGGCAGCAGAAAGCAAAGGTGTCTTATACAACCAGAGTTATAATGATCAAAACCAGGAAACTCAACACTGATATCATACTATTATTAATCTACAGTTCACACTAAATTTCTTCACTTGTCCCCAAAATGTCTCTGTAGCCCAGCATCTGTCCTAGCATCATGCACTCAAGTTGTCACCCCTCTTCAGTCTCCTTTAATTGAGGTAGTTTGCTGGCCTTACTCAGTCTTTTTTTGATCAGGACACTTTTGAAGAGTTTTGTACCAGGCATTGCACTCATTGAAATTAGACCAGGAAGATTTTATGTTATTTGAGTGTGACAAGAAAAAATTCTGGGCCCTGCCTAGATTGAACCCAGAGGGTGAGAAAGAAAAGGCCCCCAGAGCTGACATGCTCAGTGGTGAGCGGGAGGATGCAACTGTTTTATGAGCACGTCCTGCTGGAGTCCATCCCCTCTAAGATGATGTCCACATACGTTATTTAGAAAGAATGCGGCAAATTACTGGAAGAAACAGCTACAAGATTCTGGGGAAGAGGACTTCGTAAAAGAGAAAGGTGGGACAGGGGACTGTCATTTTGTTTTTTTGTTTTGTTTTGTTTTGTTTTTTTGTTTTGTTTTGTTTTTTTTGAGACGGAGTCTCGCTCTGTCGCCCAGGCTGGAGTGCAGTGGCGCGATCTTGGCTCACTGCAAGCTCCGCCTCCCGGGTTCACGCCATTCTTCTGCCTCAGCCTCCTGAGTAGCTGGGACTACAGGCGCCCGCCACCGCGCCTGGCTAATTTTTTGTATTTTTAGTAGAGACGGGGTTTTACCATGGTCTCGATCTCCTGACCTTGTGATCCGCCCGCCTCGGCCTCCCAAAGTGCTGGGATTACAGGCGTGAGCCATTTTTTTTTTTGAGATGGAGTCTGGCTCTGTTGCCCAGGCTGGAGTGCAGTGGCACGATCTTGGCTCATTGCAACCTCCACCTCCCGGGTTCAAGCGATTCTCCTGCCTCAGCCTCCCGAGTAGCTGGAACTACGGGCGTGCACCACTACGCCCGGCTAATTTTTGTATTTTTAGTAGAGACAGGGTCTTGCCATGTTGGACAGGCTGGTCTTGAACTCCTGACCTCAGGTGATCCACCTGCCTCAGCCTCCCAAAGTGCTGAGATTACAAGTGTAAGCCACCACACCCGGCAGAAATATTTAACAAGAAAAATTCAAAACAAACAGGGACCAAATGTTCCCAAATCTGTTTGCCTCCATTTATATTCCCTTTGAGGACTGTCCACCTTTGACTGCCGCTGGCACCACCACCCTGGCCCCAGGAATACCGTACCCTGATGGTACCTCTCTGAAGCTGCAGCCTACATATTATCAAAACCTTTTTGTTCCCTTCCAAACAAATGAAACAGAGGGGAATTTTCAGCCTTTTCTATGACTTAGTAATAGAAAAAGAACGAGGGCACATAACTGTCGCGAGTACATGCACACACCCACAAACACCCACATTCCCTAACAGTCCATAACAATGGTTTGGCCTACAAAGGACTCCTCATCCTTCCAGGCCAACTTCACCAAAGGCCAGCAGGCCCTATCCCATGAATCCATTCTGCAGATACTCAGGAGGCTGAGGCAGGAGGATCACCCGGGCCCAGGAGTTTCAGTCCTGACTGGGCAATATAGAGAGACCCTATTTCAAACAAACAAATAAGTAAATAGATGCTGCCACTCTAGCCCCTCACCTTGGTTCTTCTCTGTCTAGCTCCTGGCTGCCCCCACTTGGAGGCCATCATCACATGCCCTGCCGTGGAGAAGCTGGCTTCCCAGACACCACCTGCTGGGGGACTCGAACTCCCTTGCTCATCTTCTTTAGGGTCCTCCCACTCAATGTTGGTTTCCATGAGTGACACAATGCCTTCCCCCAGTTCAGCAAGGCCTGGCTGTAGTTACCGACTTCTCCTGTGGACAAGAAACTGCCTGCCTGCAGTGAGTGACTAGCCACTCAGCATACGATGACACCTTTACAAATAAAAGCAAGGGCTACCCACATAGTCCCTATGTTGGCCTATTTCTGTTAATGACAAATATTAGTTTCTTAACAGTGGGATGTAATTGAGATTTCTGGCTTCTTTTTGGGAAGAAGCAATAGACTTCATCGGATATGGCAAGCCAGGTGCAGTGGCTCACACTGTAATTCAACACATTGGGAGGCTTAGTCAGCAGGATTACTTGAGTCCAGGAGTTTGAGACCAGACTGGGCAGCAAAGTGAGACCCCAACTCTACAAAAAAAATTAAAAATTAGCTAGGTGTTGTGGCATGCGCCTGTAGTCCCAGCTACTTGGGAGGCTAAGGCAGGAGGATTGGTTGAGCCCAGGAGTTCAAGGTTACAGTGAACTATGATGGCACCACTGCACTCCAGTCTGGGCGACAGAGTGAGAGCCTGTCTCTCTCTCTCTCTCTCTCTCTCTCTCTCTCACACACACACACACACACACAAAACAAAGTTGAGTTTACCCCAAGAAGAAGTTTTGTGTTCTATTTGCAAAAAATATTTAAAAGATAATGCAAAAGAATATTTGGTTTTCAACTCTTAAAGCATTTGTTATGGAGGCTAAAGTGTGGGAAATTAAAAAAAGAGCCAAAGTAAAAATAATAATAACAATTACAGAATCTCCACTATGTTTTAACACTACCTTATATCCCAATTTAATACTACTATATATCACTTTTAAATATACAAATAGCTTATGCCAGGCCCTGCCCATAGTCTCCAGGCTCCTTAAGATGCTTTGATATCTCAAACATGAAGAACTGTTTAAATTGGGGGATAAAGGATAACCAGAGATCCAGTTAAAGTAACTGAAAGGAATCACACACATGCAACTCCGTTTCTAGACTCCCACACCTGTCTCAATTTCATGGACAACTGGAGAGGCCAGGCCCAGCCCCTAGAAAGCCTTTCTGATTCCTGCCTCTGACCCTCAAGGAAAATGAGTTCCCTTCCCTCTGATTATATTTTTTGTTCATCCAAATAAAACTTAAAGACCTTAGTTAGCTAAGATTTCCCCTAAATGAAAAAGAAAATGATAAAATGTTTAGATCATGCTCTATCAAGACACAAAATGTGAGGGAACAGGCACAGGCTAAACAATCCTGGCCAGCCCTCCCTGCACTGCTGGAGAAGCTGCCCTGGGCCGGCAACACCATTGCCCGGTACTTTCACAATCGCCCGGGGGCTTCACAGTGAAACTGAGTCGCTAGTGCCAATTACTCTGAAGGAAAACCCAACTTTTTGGAGAGGGTGTGCATTTTTAAAACAGGTGTGAATTTCGCCCTCACTCTCACTGCTCTTCAGCACAGCAGAGGCAGTGATGCTCTTTGAAGAGATACTCCTAACCTAGGGCATGATGACAAAACCTCTGTCACCACAAAATAATTAATTTAAGTCACTTCTGAATGTTTGGGGAGCCATTTAAAAATTATGAACAATGACAAAAAGATGTATATAAGTCAAGGATGTTTAGAAAATAATCCAGATCTTAGCTGCGCCCAAAAGTGCAGTATACACAAGGGACTATGACATCAATCAAGTCACAGACTTCTTACTTCCTGTTCTGCAGAAGTCACAACACAGGTTGCTGCTGGAACTCCTTAGTTATGTACAATAGCCTGTTCCACAAGGTTTCTGTTACCATGTATGTTAGTACAGAAATACATAAAAGATGTAGAAGATGAAGAGTTGGCCAGGTGTGCTGGCTCACACCTGTAATCCTAGCACTTTGGGAGGCCAAGGCAGGTGGATCACCTGAGGTCAGGAGTTTGAGACCAGCCTGGCCAACGTGGTGAAACCCCGTCTCTACTAAAAATACAAAAATTAGCCAGGCAGGCATGGTGGCACACACTTGTAATCCCAGCTACTCAGGAGGCTGAGGCAAGAGAATTTCTTAAATCTGGGAGGCAGAGGTTGCAGTGAACCAAGATCGCGCCACTGCACTCCAGCTTGGGCGACACAGGGAGACTGTCTCCAACAAAAAAAGTTGTCTTTCCATCTTGATGGAAGTTAACCTTGCTAACTGCCAGAAAGAGGCAAAGAGAGGATAAAACAGCAGATGCAGGAGAGGAGAGCACCATCCCGAGGAGTAATAAGCACTGCCGTCTTCCTAATCTGCCAAGGTCCAAACCCCATGGCTCCCATGCTGAAGGCTGCCAGCCCTTGCCGGCACCTGGCCAGGATGCAGGAGCCTCAGCCCTGGGCTGCACAGATAGGGGTGGCTCTGCCAGGCCGTCCCCTCCATCATGGTTCAATGCCCTGCCTCCTGGTCCACCTGGTTTTGAACTCAATTAAAACATTTCCTACTCTATAAAGGCTTCCTGATCCCTCCCACCAATGCCCAGGAAACCAGATCCCTCTTCTTCAGTAGCCCGGGTACTCTTCTGGAAGCTCTTTTATGGGAGACTGTATTAGTTTATAGTTTCTTATTAAAATGTCTCTCTCTCCCACAAATGTGCTAGGCCCTTGAAAGCAGAGACCACGGATCAGCTGTGCTCCTCTGGCACATAGTAGGTACTCCAAAATGTCTGGTGGGGGATGAATGGACGGACAGATGGGTGGATGAGAAGGTGATAAAGCACGGTTACGCCAAGCAGGGGAGTTCTGAGGTGCAAAAGCCAGGATTGGTCTCTGCCTACGCACGGGGAGGGGGCAGGAATGGGAAGATAACCACAAGCCTCAGCTCCCCTTGTGGGCTTCCCAAGTCAAATGAGGGTGGCGAATAAGAGGCTTGGTGCGTCTTTACCTAAGGATGCCAGCAGCTCGTAGTTCATCCGCATCACGTCTCTGTACAACTCCTTCTGCCGCTTGTCTAGCATGCCCCACTCCTTCCGGGTGAAATACACTGCCACATCCTCGAACACCACCGGCAGCTCCTCAAACACCACAGGAACCTCCTCCGACAACCCCTCTGCAGAAGGGTCCTGGAACAAACAGCAGCGGCCACTCAGCACCGCCTGCCAAGCCAGATGCCCGCGCAACACTTCTGGGGCCTTTGGAAGCCCTATTTATCCTGGGAAGCTCACCAAGAGGCCCAGATGCACTCAGAGGAATGAATTTATCCATTGAAAGTCAAAGAATCAAATTCAGGAGGCCATAATTAGTAAGTTAAAACCAAGTGAGACTCGGCTAGATCCTAGGATCTCCTGGGCGGAAATGAAAGCATATGGAAAGAAGAGGCAGCTGGGCAGAGCCTCTCACTGCATGCTGTCCTCAGAGTCCTGAGAGCCGCCTCCTGGTCACCTACAACTAAAAGGTGACCATGTGCCTCTAAGAGCACCTGCTAAGATTTCCCAATGGGATGGGAACGAAGAGGTGGTCAAAATAGTTAAAGATGCTTACGACCAGTAACTGGTTTACACATGCCTCACTGCTGAAGGAATTCAGATGATAAAAGGTTAGATCTGTTTATTAGCTTCTAACACTAAAAAAGGTCAGGAATAGGAAAAGAAATGAGCTATGCTGTTTTTCTGGATTTTGGAAAAATGAGAGTTTACGCAGTTGAACTGGATTCCTTATGATGCCAGCTCTAGGAGGAATCTCCGAGTTATTCTCGCCAGACTCCTGGAGGGGAGTTAAAAATGATTTGTTGTAAAATTCTACTTCTATGCAATAGGTGAGAAATGGGGAAGCTTCCAATGAACACAGTTTCCTTACAGGACAACTTTCCAAAGCATTCGCTAACTACAAAGGAAACCTAAGGTGGGCGCTAGAGTACTTAGTGCCCAGCAGTGCTGTGGGGAGTGGAAGGAAAGCATGGACTGGCAGCTCAGGACTCTGGGCAGACTCTGGCACTGACTATAAGAGCTCTAGAACCCCGGACATGTCACTTGCTCCAAAGTCTGTTTTCTTCCAACAAGATGAGTTTAATAGCACTTGCTCTACTGGCCTCACAGCAACATCAGAAACATTACGTCAAACAACACGTGTGAAAAACTGCAATGTTTAAAAGTGCAACATGACTTCAAAGTTAAAGTTAAACTGTAAAAAATACTAGACAGGTGTGGTAGATCATATCTGTAATCCTAGCATTTGGGGAGGCTGAGAGGGGAGGACTGGTTGAGCCCAGGAGTTCAAGACCAGCCTGGGCAGTATAGTGAGATTCCCATCTCTACAAAAAATAAAAAATTATCCAGGTGTGGAGACACACACCTGTGGTCCCAGCTACTTGGGAGGCTGAGTGGGAAGCATTGCTTGAGCCTTGGAAGTAAAGGCTGCAGTGAGCTATGATCACACCACAGTCCAGCCTGGGTGACAGAGCAACACCCTGTCTCTTAAACAAAACAAATTTAAATATCAACTATTTAAGGGCTCTGTGATTGTTCTGTGGTTGTAGATTATTTCTTGAGATCTGTGTTTATTTTGGATTCTGAATAAAGATTATTGTTTCCTTTATACCGGAAGTAGAAATGTTCTGTCTCACTAATTACGTTTTGTTATTTGCAAAAAGGAGATAATAATAGGGCTGTTGTCCAAATTAAATGAGATAATACATGTGACGCATCTAAAACAATGCCTAGTCCATGATAAGCATGTTAGTATATGCTAACATTATGATGTCAGCAGTGGGTTATTGCTAGTATTCTTTTTTCCATCATTAGCCTGGATATACATTGTTCTCAGTATAGAATCCTTCTCTGTAAGATACAGCCATCATTATAAACATATTACCTGAATGCAGGATTCTACTGCATCATTACATAAAATATCAATGTCTGAGGAGCTGTGGATGCCATCAGTGACTTCTTTTTGCCTCAAATCTGAAATGCAGTCCAGATACATAGCAGGAATTGCTCCATTCCCCCCAGGGTCCTCTAGTTCAGCTCTTGAGCTTGGCAGGAGCTCAGCCATGCTATCAAAGCCTCCCAGAGGCCCTGGGGGGTAGAATATGGGGTAATCTGCCGTGAAGAGTGGCTCCGGGCTGGCCAGGACATCTCCAGATGGGTCTCTGATGCTCCGGAACCGGGCTGCCCAGATGGGGTCCCTTGCTGCCAAGGCATCGACACAGAACATGTGGGCCTTGCTCTTGGCGTGGTATTTGAGAGTCTCCACCTTGAATGGTCCTGTATAACCTTCTATTAGTCTTGACCGTTTGTCCCTGATGGAGGGGTATTCTCGGCAAGCAGAGCAGAACAGAGCCGTCTGCTCCTCATTCACGATCAGCCACGGAAACTGCACAAACCATGACTTCTGGATGGACCGGGGCTTCAGGAGTTTCCTGTTTCTTCCTGCCCAGTCTCCCTCGATGTGTCCACTGCACGTACTGAGGTGGGAAAGGCGGGCTTTCTTCTTAGGCGGCAGGGACTGTCCACTCTCCCTGGTGGGACCTTGCACGCCCATGTCTTCCATGTAGCCCATCTGTTTTTTTCCTTTAGAGAACAGGGACGGAAGGGATTTGCTTTAAAATCCTGTAGTTAGAGCCACTGCAACTCACAGTAGCTCTGAAGAACCTCAAATATGAAAAGCGGAAAGCAAACACACACACCTGAATTTTCTTCTAGTCCTGGCCAAGTCTGCAGGCCCTTCCCTCACCTAATCCAGAAGAAAGCCAAAGGGATGGGCTTTACGGAACCCTCCCCGTCCTTTTGGTTTTTTTAATTTAAAGGACAGATACAACCAGCCAAAAGGAGATCTTTGCAATCTGATCTATGAAACGTACAATCTTCAGGAGTCAAAATTTATTTATGGATAAGAACACTAACATAATAGAACATAGGATTTAAAAAAGATCACTAAAGCCACATACCGCAACTCCAGGGGAAGACAGCTACCTATCTCCTGGGCAGGCAGTTTTCATCCCCAGGTAGTTTTCCTTAAGCTATAATCTATCTTTGGATACTTTTACCTCAAAATACTGGATGCTGACCCAGTCCTCAAGAGAAACTCAAGTCTAATTCCTCTCTTATAACACAAACCTTCAAACAGATGAGGACTCTCATGACCTCACATCTTTTTTCTTCAAGCTGAACTAGAAGTTTCTTTATTCACGTAGATGAAATGCAACTCAAACGACTCTAACTCCTGTGGAACCATTTCTTACGTACCAACATCAGTTCCAATGCCCAGTGGCTGAGGACTCAACATTTTTTGTGCCAGGCCAACAGACTGGTCTACAAAACTGTAAGGGCATGAAGCTGTTAATAAAGAGTCAGAAGGCTCAAAATAAGAGCCAAGCAAGGAGAAATGAAACAAAACAAATCTGTCTCTATGATACTTTCCAGAGTCACAAAGGTGTCTAGAGCTCCTTGTGGTCTGAGAGAAATCACAAGGGAAAACAAACTTCTGTGATTTGATTCACATAGGATCTTGCTCCCCACCTCCCTCTTCTCCCACAGCAGGAGTTGGGTTAACTCGGCTATTTTACATAATGACAAGATGTCATCTGGCCTGGCTAAGCCAACCCTTGAACAGGAGGGTCTTATCAAAAGAGGGAAGAAAAGATAAATCCCTAGAACTTAACAGACAGCTGTTCATTCATTCATTCAGCGATTATCTATTGTGCAACAGCTGGGTGCCAGGTATTGTTCTAAGCACTAGGAATATGGTAGTAAATAAGACAAAGTCATGCCTTCATGGAACTTATAATAATTATAAATAAACATATTCTCCTGGGTAGAAATAAGACAATGGGAGATGAGAGGTTGGAGAAGGACATTAGGGGCAGTGTGTATATTTAGATATTAATCAGATGACACCTGGGAGGAGAACAGCAGTGTCAGTTGGTGGCGAACAGGGAGGGCAGAGGATGAGCCTGGAGTCCTGGAGCTGCCCCTGCTCCCTCTCCAGCCAAGCACCTGCCCCTGAGTGCAGGTCCACACTCACCTGGGTGATGCTCCAGGTGGCTCCTCTGGCCCTGGACACTGCCAAGCCATGGCTCTGGCCCTGGTCCGAACTTACAAAACAGCTCAGGGTTGGCAACAGTTGGTCCTGAGTGAAAAAAAAAAAAGAGAGAGAGAGAGAGAAAAGCACTATGAAGACCTGGCTCTGGGTCACAGCACGAAGGAGGTATCTGTCTGCGACATCTCTCGGCATGGTGAAATAAGGGGCCAAGGAGGAAAGTAGGAGTCTTGGTGGTTCAGCACAGTGGTTCAGTGGTTTAGAAACTCGTATCTGTGAGGCCCTTAATAGAATAGGAGACTAGGAGAAAGGAATGAGGGCAAAAGGAGGCTAAACAGGTATAAAAACTATGGGTCAGAAACCCAAATGCTGAGAGGGGCCAGCCTGGTAATATAACAGAGGAAACCAGGCCAAGTTCAGGGGCTGTGGCAACCTGCAAGACGTAAGGGAACAGTAGCTACTCAGCTGCAGAAGGGCTGCCACTCGGGATGCAGGCTCAGCCCTGCCACACCGTCCTGTTTGTCAAGAGATGCCAGAAATCCATATTCTTATGTGAAAACTCCTAATAACTAAATATTGGCAATTTAAAGAAGCCAAACAAAAGAAACAAAAGTCAAAAAACAAAGCAAATCAAAACTCCAAGCAGTGAGCCGTATCTGGCCCATGAGCTGCTACTTTGCAACTTCTGGTTTGGAAGAATCAGTGGTTTTCAAACTCTTTTAGCTGGCACAGGAAGACTCAACCCAGCTGCAGTCCTTCCACCCACAAAATGCTGAGATTGTGGCTTCTACTATGCCTTACACAGCAGCCAAGACGAAATAAGAAAAGCATGGTAGACAGTCATCAACTTGCAATCAGTCAACAGTGCATATCTGTACACACATGTTGAAATACAACCAACTACCTCTGTCCTTGGCACAGAAAGTCTACCCAAAGAATCAAAGGAAAGAGCATTCAAAAAATAGACGAGATGAAAAATACACTTGTGCAAACTCTTAAACTGTTTTATCTCACTAAATCTCTACAATAACCCTAAGATAGAAATTCAGGCTTAAAAAGGCCAAAGGCACTCAAGTATCCAGTGGAGAGCTGGGATTGAGATCAGATTTCCACATTGCAAATGTGATGCTCTTGCCACCACTGCTTCCTACCTCCAGCGTCCTACGGGCTCCACAGATCCACAGGCCTAGCTTCCGAGTTTCCCTCCTGGCCCCTTGGGGCATTCTGAGGCACCAGGAGACAGACCCAGGAGTCTAGCCCAGGCCTGCCAGATTGCCCCACTTCTCTTGACCATTTTATGGGGAGAAGAGAAACGGTGATGTGTGAATTTGCATGCAATTAAGGTAGATACGGGATCGAGCAGATAGGTGGTATAAAGATGCCTAGACAAATGCTTGGATTCCAGAAAACTCTCTCCAGTGTTCCTGACACAGATGAGGTTGGGAATGCTGATCTAGATTGATGGTGGCAGGGATGTGGATGGGCACCCATACCCAGTGGTGCCACCAGCTTGTCGGAACCACAGAGCTCCTTCTGTTGCTGGCTCAGCAGCACCCATTCCTCCTGGAGTAAGTACACAGTGATGTCATCAAACGTCACAGGAGCCTGAAAGGAAAATGACAGCTGCTAAGTACCACCCTCTTCCTTAGATTTATCTTCCAAAAGTGTTCCTGACCACCTGAGGGTACCCTGCATGGGAAGGGGTGTTGTCAATTTACATGCAAGGCCCACACCCCATATCTCCCCACCTGGGTACAGATCACAGTGAGAACGAGACTCGTTTCTTCCGGGAAGTGCCATGCGCTGAAACGAAACTGACCCATGAAGGAGCTGGCTTAGGAGCTTCTCCGTCCCCTCCCTGCGTGCTCTTCACCCGCCTCCCACACGCCCGTTCCTTCTCAGCCAGGGGCTGGGCAACAACTTAGGGCACATTCTTTCATGGAACCTTAAACATGGTAAACCTTCACTTAGGAAGATGTGTCCGATTTCTAAAAATAGCTGAAAGTCATTTAGAACTATGTCTGTGAATGATGAAAACAGGCAATGCTTTGGGGCTGAGATCTACATCCCGTGTGGCTTGTAAAGGGGCTCTGTGGGGCAGGGAGTTCAGAAAGTGCTTGGAGGAGTTCCAGATTAAGACGGCAGATTAAACAAGCCCATTTAATTTGGTTTATTCCCTGTTAATTTAAAAGCCCATCCCCCAAACAAAACCCCCACTATAATAGGGGGCACAACAAGGAGACGACAGCAATATGCTCTTGGAAACCGAGAAGCAGATGAAAAAGCAGTCACTCAGCAGATCGAAGAAAATCAAATCCTCGCCCGGCAGCAGGCAAAGCGGAGAACCACCCAAGGTACACTCTGCATCCTCAAAAGCTTGGTATCTTCCAGCACGGGAAACCTCTAGCACAGGAGGGCAGGCAGGCAGCCCAATGGAATGAGAACTAGGGGAGGGCTGTGCCCCAACAAATGCCTCCCCAGGTTCTTTACACGAGGCTCCAGCTGATAAGCCCGTCCTCCCTCTCACAAGCACAGTTATTAGAGTTTTGGTCTTCCACTGCTAAATGTCAGCAGACTGGACTATCAGACACTTGGGGAAAGGATCTAACAGGGACTATAGAGACCAAAACAGATGGGAGGTGTTGGGGTGGCGGGGGGGGGTTGCTAAGAAAATGTAAGGGAGGCATGGAGAAAAAAACTTAAAAAAAAAAAAAACAAAAAAAAACCTATCATCCAGTCATCAAAGAGGTAAGGTACTGCTGCCATACAACAAAGTGTTATAAAAGAAATCAACAGAAAAAGAAGTAGAAATGTTTATCATTTTGGCCGGGCGCGGTGGCTCAAGCCTGTAATCCCAGCACTTTGGGAGGCCGAGACGGGCGGATCACGAGGTCAGGAGATCGAGACCATCCTGGCTAACACGGTGAAACCCCGTCTCTACTAAAAAATACAAAAAAAAACTAGCCGGGTGAGGTGGCGGGCGCCTGTAGTCCCAGCTACTCGGGAGGCTGAGGCAGGAGAATGGCGTAAACCTGGGAGGCGGAGCTTGCAGTGAGCTGAGATCCGGCCACTGCACCCCAGCCTGGGCGGCAGAGCAAGACTCCGTCTCAAAAAAAAAAAAAAAGAAATGTTTATCATTTTAAGTTTTGTGCCATGAAAACATTACCTAAAGAAATTTTTAAAAGAAGTAAATCAATCAAATTATCAACAAAAAACAAATTTCTCAGTCCAAAGAAAAATAACATTGGGAATAGCAGCATGCCATTTAAAAATAGGTGAAATATCGATTTTAACCTCGACAGTAGACATTTCTTGAGGAAAATGACATAGATCATTCTTACCGGTCACTATCATAATAGATTTTTCTTATGGTGACTGCAAAAAATTTGGACAATAGAAATAAGCAGAAAAAACTGTATTAAGATCACGCACATTCCCTTTATTGAAAAAGAATTACTTTTCATTACCCTTCTTTCCTGAGAACCCGTTAACATTTTATATATAACCTCCCAGTCTTTAGTCTATGAATATGTATGAACAGTTTTAAAAACAAAAATGGAATTGTACAGCCAAATGCATACATTTAAATAACTATTTGCTATAGAGTGTCTTCCAAAGCAAAATGAAATATTTCCAAAAACCGACTGGAAGACAGGCTCCACTAAAAGAAAGTGGTCAAACAGGAAAGGAGTCTCCATGAGATACAGCCTAGGGACAGACAATGTGGGGAAGCATTGAAGATAACCCCAAAATTAGGCTGAAGGCAGATTCAGGACGACTGCTGTATCCCAGGACTGAAGGGCAGCCTGTCCAGATTATACTTGTGACTCAGGACAGCCGGGGTCCCTCTTCATGCCCATCCTTCCCGGGCATGCACAGGTGAGCATAATAAGGACCAAGGAACCATCACGTTAGCTCCACCTGAGAAAGAGCATGGCTAGGACTGTCCATTTGGACAACAGCGTCTTCCCAGCAAGAGTGATAACACTAACGCCTGGTGCCTCTCTTAAACAATATTATAGCAAGAGCCTTCTGATCTAGGTGACAGCAATGTAAAGACAACACAAATCTGCATGAACAAGAGGAGTTCCTCATCTATGTGTAATGCAAAGAATATCTCCCCATGTTTTATTTTAGCGGTTCCCACTCTCTACAGGGTAAAGCTGTCTGAATTCTCAGTCTAGCGCCAAAGCCCCCTCAGTCTGAATCTAACCCACTTTCTAACTTCAGCTCTGTGCATTGCCTCACTCAGAACGTCTCCTCCAGCCACTCATATCACTGCAATCACCCAGCTTATCTCGCACCTTTCCTCTCTCTACACTCCCAATCTTTAGATCCTGACTGCCCACTTCCTCCCACTGACTTAGAATCCACCCACCCATAAAGTTGCGATTCACGTTATCTTTCAGGAAGGATTTCCTAACCACCTGGCCCAAGCATTCATCCTTCTCCTGAGCAAGGAAGGCTTTGTATCTCCCCTAGAGTCCAGTGTTAAAGAAATCTATGCTGCTTGGTTGATTTTAAAACTTCCTTCATCAACACCACCCTTCTCCCCACAACCATGTTATATGGAAAGTATTTTATAGGCACTTAATTCATTTTTTTCATTCAACACACATTTATTACTTAAGTGTTTCTATGTGCTTGGTGCATGGTAATTCAAAGATATGAGATTAAAATCTATCAGGAGGTGACAGACAACTAAGATGCAGGTGCAATAATAGAACCATGTTCAGAAAAAAATGAGAAAGGAGTATCAGTCACTTGTACAGGAAAGATAAGAGAGGGCCAGGAAACAGAAACATTGAGGCAACAAATACATACAGAAACAAGTACACATATAGACTTCTCTTTGGGGGCATCAACAGCACAGTCTCCCAGGGGGCACATGAGGGGGCGGGCTGCAGTGTTCTTCAGAGCACCCACACCTTGCAGCAAAAGGGCTCCTGTAGTGATGCTATTTTATAAGCATTCCTATTGAATGAGACCCTATTAAATGCCAGGAGCTGCTCCACTGTTCTAGCCGGGGATGTAACAGTCAACAAATATGTAAATAAATAAATAAACATGAGAATTTTGTTGAGTGGTAAGGGTTGGGAAGAAAATAAAACAGGATCATGGGATAGAGCATGGTGGGGAAAAGTCTGACCCGTATCCATTATTCTGGAAATGACAGGCAAGATGTCCTACACTCAATGTGGGATATCAATCCAATGGCCTCAGATGGCTTTTAGTTAATAAAGACCACAAAACAGCA
This sequence comes from Macaca nemestrina, assembly GCF_043159975.1. Classification (NCBI taxonomy): domain Eukaryota; kingdom Metazoa; phylum Chordata; class Mammalia; order Primates; family Cercopithecidae; genus Macaca; species Macaca nemestrina. The sequence continues at coordinate 9,143,172 of NC_092128.1, forward strand.
CCCAAGAGTCTAGTAATAGACCAAATCACTATCTCACAAGGTAGTCTCCCAGTTCCGAGCCATAAAAATGCTGTTCAGAGTGGAGCTGTAGAACAGCACCGCTATTCCTTGTCATTCATTTGCAATACATCTTACACTGCCAGTTGGTTTTGTAATTACTTTATTTCATTCTTGTATGAAGTTCTCATTTCCCATATTAGAAAACAACTGTATTTGGGAAGGGCGAGCATCTTTCTGAGACACCTTAAAATAAAGATTAGAATCAAGGGTGAAATTTCCAGTTTCTGAGGTTTCACTTAGTGGTTGGACCAGAAAAGGAATCAGGTTTCTCCTCCACCTCCCAAAATGTTTGTACAGTCATGCATTGCTTAACAACGGGGATAAGTTCTGGGAAATGTGTCCTTAGGCAATTCTGTCATTGTGGAACATCACAGAGTGTACTTACACAAACCTACATGGTACAGCCTACTACACAACTAGGCTATATGGTATACCCTTTTGCCCTTAGGCTACAATCCTGCACAGTATGTTACTGTACTGAAAACTGTAGGCAACTGTAACACCTGGTACGTATTTGCGTATCTAAACATAGAAAAGGTACAGTAAAAATACGGTAGAAAAGACAAAAAAAAAAAAAGGGTACATCTGTATTGGGCACTTACCATGAATGGAGCTTACAGAAGTGGAAGTTGCTCTGGGTGGGTGGGTGGGTGGGTGGGTGAGTGAATGTGAAGGCCTAGGATATGACTGAACACCTCTGTAGACTTTAGAAACACTGCACACTAAGGCTACACCAAATTTATTAAAGATTTTTTTCTTCAATAAATGAACCCTAGCTTATTGTAATTGTTTTATAAACTTAATTTTTTAAACTTTCGACTCTTGTAATAACGCTTAGCTAAACACACATTGTACATCTGTACAATATTTTTCTTTAAATATTTTTGTATTTTTATTTATTTTCTAGCAAACCATTCCGTCAACAAAAGGTATTTTTCTTTATATTCTATGAGGTTTTCTATTTTAAATTTTTTTTTTTTTTTTTTACTTTTTAAGTTTTGTTAAAAACTAAGACACAAACACACACATTAGCCTAAGCCTACACAGGGTCGGGATCATGATGTCACCAGGTGATAGGAATTTCTCAGCCCCACTGTAGTCACAGGGAATGTACATGACAGCCGTGTTGATGGAAACCTTGTTCTACAGCGCATGACCGTATTTCTCTCTTCTCCCATTAAAGGCTAAGAAAGTCTACGACTAAACAGAATAGCTTGGAAATCAACCTCAAATCACTGATTCCAATATCAATCCCAATATTTTATAATCCTTCTTCCCCCTACATTTTGCTCCTCTTTATTCAAATTCAGGTTCAATCTAAATCAATCCGGGGATATTTCTAAAGGGTAAGGCCCATAAGCTCCAGCTTTTCTTGGGCCTTGTTGAGCTTTATTTGTCTTGGACCCTGTACTCTGTAGGTGCCGTGTCTGGAAAATGCATCACTGTAGCTTGTGGAGGGAAGGGAGGATGGAAGAGATGCTCATGCGAGAAATCACCTCTTTTGAAATTCAGAGTCCTTCCTAGTCTTCCCAGGAAAAACTACAGCATCAAAAGAACATTATCCTCTTCTCTCTTTTGGTGTGGGACAACCCTTCCAGGCGTGTCCAAGTTATTGAAGTGAAAACTGCAGGGGAGCTCCTTGAGAAAGGTGATCATTTCCTATTTATCCTCATACTTCCAGCATCTCGTTCAATTCAAATCACAGATTACAAATGTTTATTAAATGGACAATTTTTTAAGGGACTCAATAAACAGTGGAAAACGTTTGTTGAGAGAATTCTCCTCTGTGCCAAATAAGAAACAATCCTCGAGAACTGGCAGCAAACAACATCCAGAAAGATGTTAGTCCCAAGAGGCTGCCACTGTCTCCAAGCTAATGTGCCCACAACCACACTGGTCTTTGCTGACACGGCCTGGAAGCGCTGGCAATCCCGTCAAATCCCTGAACTCCACCCCCAAGCACTTTCTTTCCACCTTTTCTTCCAACTCAAAGCCTCTTGCCCAAAGCCCATTTATGACACAGGTTTCTAAGCAATGCCCAGATATTCCATGAAGTACATAACCTAGAAACAGAAGTGGCAAAAAGCATGCCAGATGCCCTCTCCTTTCAGCCCTTTCTTGGGAAGCAGGATCTAGGCAGGGCCAAGCCCTCAAGCGTCCCACCCTGCGGCTCCCACTGGCGTCCGATCCAGACTCCAAGCCTTAGCCCGGCCTCTTCAAAATGCCGAAGGTGGTGGGCGAAACAGGAAGCACCTTCGCATCGCTACACTCGGGGGTCACCCAACCCAGCATAGACCCAGCGGCCACTCGCCAGCTCCAGGAGGATGCGCGAACACCGAACGGGCGCGTCCGCTCCTCTCCGCCACCCTCCCGGGGTCGGCCGCCGAAGTGTGGGAACAGAGGGCGGGTCGGCGAGTCCTTCCCTGCAAGCCTGGCTCATCTGCGGGGCCTCCGCCCGAGCCGCCCCGCCTCGCCCGAGCCCGGCTCAGGGATCCTCGGGAGGGAGCGGGCGGCCCCCGGGCCTTCCAGTCCTACCTTCCCCGACTCTCTGGGCTCCATGGCCCCGCTTTCGGAGGCCCGTGCCGCCCCCTCCCCCCGCGGCCTGGCCTGAGGATGCAGCCGCCGCGACCGCCCCGGGGACCCAGGCTCCCGGAGAGGGAGGGCACCCAGGCAGGGAGGGAGCGCGGCCCGAGAACTTCGCTCTCTCACGTCGGGGGGCGGTAGCGCCCGTGGACCCAGGATAGGCGCTGAGCTGGGACTCGCGTCGTACCGAGCGAACAGCTTTACGGCCACTGCCCAGCCCCGGGCGGCGGGGCATGACGGGAAGTGTAGTCGGCTCTAGGTGAGCAGCTCTCGAAGCTGCTATTGGCTCCCGGAATGCACGCCCTGATTGGACGCCGGCGGCGCGCTTGCGGCCCTCCCCGCCTCCCTCCGGCGATAGTTACTAGGCAACGACCGCGTGGCGTCCTTTAGTCCTTGCAGCAAGGGCAAAGCGCTGTGATTGGGCTACGCGAAGGCCAATGTCAACCTTGAAGGTTCTAGGTTTTCTTTTATTAAGGAGGGCAATACTTTTTGTTTTATTCACTCAAAAAGTATCATTGGTTGCCTACCACGGGTCAGGCCGTGTTCTAGGGTTTGGGAGAACACAGTTGAATGAGACAAAGGCCTTGCCTTCAAGGGACTCACGACCTGTTAGGGAATCAGACCGGAAACAGATAATTACAAAACAAAGACAAGTGCCATGAAAGAGGTAAGCACAAAGCATGAATTAAAGCCCGCCTTGTCACCTTAGAGTGAAGCGGTGGGGGATATGAGGTGCTTAGTCAAGGATTTCCTGAGGAAGTGATGCCTGAGCAGAATTAAAGCAAGAGGTGGGGGTCTGCCAGATAAGGGAGGTGCAATGGACTGACTGGTGTTCTTCTCCCAGGAGATAGGGCGTTTGGGAAGTTTATATGAAGTCGTGAGGGTAAGGCCCTTATGGTGGGATTAGTGTCCTTGTAAGAAGTTTTGTCTGAGTGTGGTGGCTTACACCTCTAATCCCAACTCTTTGGGAGGCTGAGACAGGAGGATCACTTGAGCCCAGTAGTTTGAGACCAGCCTGTGCAACTTAGTGAGAGATCCCATCTCTATAAAAATAAAATAAAATAATCTTGTGAGGTGGAAGTATCACTTGAGCCTGGGTGGCCGAGGCTGCAGTGAGCCAGGATGATGCTTCTGCACTCCAGCCTGGGTGACAGAGCAAGGCCATGTCTCGAAAAAAAAAAAAAAAAAAAAGACTTTTAGGGGGCCAGGGCAGGGATGTGCCTTCATGAAGGTGTTAGTGACCACATGCATGCTGGGGGAACTAGCTAGGCCCTTTGCCCTTGTGCCCCTCTGCCTTTTGCCATGTGAGGACACAGCAACAAGGTGCCCTCCTGGAAGCAGAGACCAGGCTCTCACCAGACACAGACACTACTGGTGCTTTGATCTTGGATTTCCCAGCCTCCAGAACCATGAGAAATAAGTATCCATAATTTATAAATTACCTAGTTCCAGGGATTTTGTTATAGCAGCACACACAGATTAAGACAATGGCCAACTAAGTTTTTTGTATTTTTAGTAGAGACAGAGTTTCGCCATGTTACACAGGCTTCAAGTAAGCATTTTCCATTATCCAACTCTGCTCTTCTGGCCAAGGTACAATAGACCTAAACTCTGTTCGAGGAGTGTAGAGGAGTCTGCATTACTGAAAAAGAAGAATGAGACACAAGAAATGTGGAGGAGAAGGCAGACAGTGAGGACTCTATGGATTCCAAGTGGCCTGCCACTCCCCACCTCGGCTATATCACTACCTTGAAGAGCTATATTTTTACCCATGAGTTATCCATGTCTTTATAACAGATTCTCTTTTGGGGGTTAAAAAACTGGAGGACAGCTAGGGTAAATCATTCTTTTGACACGTTTTTCCATAAAAGGTTTTCCATCTTCCCAAGAAAAATGGAGCAGTATCTAGGGGGAAATGGGGAATCAAAGCAGTGAGACTAAGATATGAGACACAAAATCTTGTTTCTGTGTTGATAGGAAGGAAACTGATGATTCAAAGGGGGATAGTGCAAGGACCAAGTCCTTGAGAAAGCAGGAGGGTCTAGAAACAGAGTATCAAGGACCCTTCCTAGGGATAGGAACACTTCTTTTTTTTTTTTTTTTTTTTTGAGACGGAGTCTCGCTCTGTTGCCCAGGTTGGAGTGCAGTGGCACAATCTTGGCTCACTGCAACCTCCACCTCCCAGGTTCAAACAATTCCCCTGCGTCAGCCTCCTGAGTAGCTGGAACTACAGGCGTGCACCACCACACCCTGCTAATTTCTGTATTTTCAGTAGAGATAGGATTTCACCATGTTGGCCAGGCTGGTCTTGAACTCCTGACCTCAAGTGATTCACCTGCACTGGCCTCCCAAAGTGCTGGAATTACAGGCATGAACCACTGTGTCTGGCCCGTGTAGGAACACTTGATTATGCCAGGAGGGAAGAAGAAGATGGAGTAGATGTACATTTGTTTGTAGATTTACTGACGGAATTTCCATCCGATGATGTCTTTTTGAGACAAGATCACCTCATGAAAATGAAGTGGGGGAATAGAAGGTATACCAAGTCATCTTGAGAATGGGAAATAGAGCTTACCTCAAACCTTGAATTAGAGGCCAATTTGAAGGTTATGATCACAAATTTAAGGTTAAAAAAAGCCTAGCTGTGAAATTCTGTTTAGAAGCAGAAAGCTGGGCAGATATTTGGCTTCATCCTGGCTTGGAGTATTGCCAGGTATTTTGTTTGTTTGTTTGTTTGTTTGTTTTGAGACGGAGTCTCGCTCTGTTGCCCAGGCTGGAGTGCAGTGGCGCGATCTGGGCTCACTGCAAGCTCCGCCTCCCGGGTTCATGCCATTCTCCTGCCTCAGCCTCCTGACTAGCTGGGACTACACGTGCCCGCCACCACGCCCGGCTAATTTTTTGTATTTTTAGTAGAGACGGGGTTTCACCGTGTTAGCCAAGTTGGTCTCAATCTCCTGACCTCATGATCCACCCACCTCAGCCTCCCAAAGTGTTGGGATAACAGGAGTGAGCCACCGCGCCCGGCCATGCCAGGTGGGTATGAAGGAGGCACAGAAAAGCAAGGGAGTGAACAGTACTTGCACTGGAGTAATTATAATGGTAGGAAAGTGATTCCCAATTCCAGCTGCACATTGGAGTCACCCATGGACCTTTCAAACATCCTGATTTAATAGGCCTACGATGGGGCATGGGCACTTATTTTTTTAATTTAATTTTTTTTTTTTTTTTTAAGAGATAGGGTCTCACTCTGTCACCCAAACTGGAGTGCAGCTGCATGATCTTGGCTCACTGCAGTCTTGACCTCCCGGGCTTAAGGGATCCTCCCGCCTCACCCTTCCGAGTAGCTAGGACTACAGGAGTGTGCCACCACACCTGGCTAGTTGTTTTTTCACTTTTTGTAGGGCTGGGATCTCACTATGTTGCCCAGGCTGGCCTCAAACTTCTGGGCTCAAGTGATCCACCTGCCTCCCAAAGTGCTGGGATTACAGGCATGAGCCACCATGCCCAGCTGGCATTGATATTTTTTAAGAGCTCCTCATGTCATGTGCTTCTAACATGCAGTTGATGTTGAGAATCACTATATAGACCATGAATCTAAGCTGCGTCACGAGGGAAGATAGGAGGCTAATGAAAAAGTGAGAAAGTGGTAGGGTCAATGAAATTGAAATCACAAAAGTAGTCATAGGCCGGGCGCAGTGGCTCAAGCCTGTAATCCCAGCACTTTGGGAGGCCGAGACGGGCGGATCAGGAGGTCAGGAGATCGAGACCATCCTGGCTAACGCAGTGAAACCCCGTCTCTACTAAAAAATACAAAAAAAAAAAAAAAAATAGCCGGGCGAGGTGGCGGGCGCCTGTAGTCCCAGCTACTCGGGAGGCTGAGGCAGGAGAATGGCGTAAACCCGGGAGGCGGAGCTTGCAGTGAGCTGAGATCCGGCCACTACACTCCAGCCCGGGCGACAGCGCGAGACTCCCTCTCAAAAAAAAAAAAAAAAAAAGTAGTCATAAATTATAGCAGTGGAGTACTAGAGCAAGTCAGCTGGAGGGATGGGAAGTCATGATTGGTAAGTAAATATCTGCGAGGTTTTGAAAATGGTCTAGTCGTGGGAGTGGATTCCCAAGACAGAGTGAAGAAGCTCATTGTAGGTGAGCAGGCAAAGAATGTGAGACCAGAATTTTAAGTAGAGTATCCACATGGACACTGAAAATTGGTGGAAAGGAATGCTGGGCCATGAGTTAAATTCTTCTCTAGATGATAGGGTGTGACCAGGGTGGCAGCTGGGAGTCAGAGAGGGTGGTGTCACTACAGAGTGACTCAGACAACCCAGGAAGAGGGCTCTTTGCAGGAGGAACAGGGAGAACTGGCCCAACAGAAACAATAAACATGAACATCACAGAAGACAAGTATCTCTTTTCCTGGCCTGGAGGGGGGATGAAGTCTCAGCTTCCAGGTGAAGGCTTCAAGGGATGGGCAAGCTAGTGTCAGTCATGACATGATGGTGGAAGAAGCCTTTGGTGATGGGGATGATGGAGCAGAGTCTATGGAAGACAGATGCGGAGTCTCAGAGACCCCAGTGGGTATCTGGGAGGGAGAGGCAGTGTGGGGGTGGATCAGGTGAGACTGTGGGATTTACAAGAGGGATGTCATGAGAGGTGGTGGTGTCGAGGGACAAATGGGGAGGCTTGGTCTCCTGAAGAGGAATGGAGACCATGGGGACATGCAACAGGATGAGCTAGTCTCTTGCAGCACAGTGGGCCTCTTTCGATTTTTGTCCCCAATACTTAGCTCAATAGTCTGGCTTCTAGCTAGCTGCTATCTCTGGCTTCACAGGGTAGGATAGGACTTTGGGGTGAATAAAACAAGGAAAGCAACTGGGAGGTGGGCAGAGTGGTGTTGTAAAAAAGGAGGTTGTAAAAAGGAGAGGGAGAAGCAGACATCAGCCCGCATGTAGCAGACTGTCCTCCACAGCTGAAATCACATTGGGTGGAGGAATATGACCTGGGACACTGGTGACGTCTAATACGGGAGGTCTTCAGGCTCCATTCAACCCTGTCCTGCTACAGATGGAACTGAGGCTCAGATATGGGAATGATTTGTCCAGGTTCACAAGTCATGGGGAATGCCATCTTGAGTCCATAGCAGATGTGCAGAGGTCTCCAGGAGACCCTCCATGGGTCCAGGCCAGGACTCAGGCCCACCCTCCCTCTTCCCTCTGAGCCCCAGGATAGAGACGATGCACAGTGACTTGTTGCCAGTGTCACTTTATTTGGAACATGCTAATGCCAAGTCATGGACCCCCAGTTGGGGGCAGGTGGGAGAGTGTGGGAGGACACAGTCAGTGCTGCTGAGTCCTATGATCACAAGAGGGACGGCTGTAGACTCAACCAGCGGAGCCTGTTAGTGCTTTGAGAAGTCACCTCCTAGGGGACACATGAGGGGGAGATGGGTTAGTAAGAGAAGCAGACTTGTCAGGCTGGTACCAGGAGAAAGCCCAGAGCCAACACCAGGCCTTCTACTGTGCTCCACCCAGGCGGCATTGGTGCCTCCCACCTGTTTCCCCTTCACCTGCCACACAGTGGGACCTCAGGTTATCATATGGCAGGTACTTAACAGAACTAGGCACCTGCCAGCCACTTCACATGCATGCCTTCACCAGGTCCACCCAACAAGCCTGCATAGCAGTGTTAGCCCTGCTTAAAAGATGAGGTCAGGGGGCTGGCCGCAGTGGCTCCTGCCTGTAACCCCAGCACTTTTGGAGGCCAAGGCAGGTGGATCACTTGAGCCCAGGAATTCAAGATCAGCCTGGGCAACTTGGTGAAACCCTGTCTCTACAAAGAAAAATTAGCCAGGCATGGTGGCTCACACCTGTGACCTGTGGTCCCAGCTACTCAGAAGGCTGAGGCGAAAGGATCATTTGAGCCCAGGAGTTCCAGGCTGCAGTGAGCCAAGACCACGCAACTGCACTCCAGCCTGGGTGACAGAGTGAGACCCCCTTCTCAAAAAAAAAAAAAAAAAAAAAAAAGATGAGGTCAGGGAGGCTGAGCAAGGAAACAGATGAGCCGGGGTTTGAACAAGGTACAGTTACTCCAGACACCCACACTTACACATGATAGGAGATGAAATGAACAAGAACACTGGGAAGAAGGAAAAACATGGACTAGAAGAACTCAACAAAGAATGATGGAACGAGGAGCTATGTGTGTGTTCCTGGGTCTAGTTCACAACACTGGGTCCTTGCCTAGGCTCCTTCCCCGTCCCCTCCCTGCCCGAAGCCCTGCCCAGACCCACCCTGGCAGGAGCTGCACTGGCAGCTGTGGATGACTGGCAGCACCACGGGCTCTGTGTGGCCACCCAGACAGCGCAGGTTCAGGATCCGCACAGGGCTCTCCGGGTCTAGACGGTAGCTGCAGCAGTCACACTGGCTCTGCAGGTATGGCTCCTGGGCGAGAGGGAGTGGGTGAACTAGGGCCAAATGGAGTTTCCTCCCCTCTTGGCCTTTCCCATTTTAGGCGGGGTGGGATGGCGGGAGGGCCAGAGCACACCCTCTTCCCTGAGCAGGGTGGCTGGGCCACGCAAGCCCCTTTTGCAAGAAGCCCACCTCCTTCACCCCCACTGTCTGAATATCCAACAACCTACAGGTTAAACGAATACTTTTAACGTGGCCATCAGTGCCTCCTGGCTGCAGGGGGAAAGACATACTTCTACCGCAAGGGGCTGAGTCTAGTTGGACAGAGACTTATATATGAAACTACAAATAAGTCAGTTCTAACTGCATAGTTCTGGTCCCAAATGCAAAGTGAGTTCTCCAAAGCAGATCCCTGTGCACTGTGGTTAAAGCACCTCTATCAGAGTCCTATGAACATATCATTTAATTTTATGTATAATTCTATTTATAATTTTACTTTGAAATGGGTAGTACATTCATACAATGCCAGGTTCAAAAACTGCCAGAGGTTATTCAGCAAAAAATTATCCCTCCAATTTCTATCCCACTATCAATTTCTTTCCTCAGGAAAAATAAAAATTAAAATTAAAAATTAAAAAAAAAAGCCTCTCTTAATTACTTTCTCTCTTTTCTTACTCTATGTTTTAAAAATTCTAAAAGTGTGAAAAAAATTTCAAAAGTGATTTGGGAAGGTATTTCCAGGAGGTCCAGGACGCACCTGGGGGAGCCGTAGAGTGGCTGAGGGTTAAGGGGCTGTGTCTTTGGGGACCAGGTAGGAAAGCATCCTTGTCTTCCAGGATGAGGTAAACCAGGTGGACTGAGGTGGGAGGGACGGCCGCAGAGCACTGCGAGGTGGGCCCAGGGGCAGGCAGTAATGGGAGTGGAGCTGGAGAGAGGACCCTGGCAGGAGGCAGCTCAGGTCACAGCTCATCAGGCTCAGGCTGAGGGGACTCAGGGTGGGCACAGAGCCCCTCGGATGATCCTAAGAAGGATCAGGGCTTCTGGGTCCACAGAGGGCAAACGCAGAGTGGAGCCTGCCCAAGACTCAGAGCCAGCCTGGCTCGGACAGCTTGTGGGAAATGTGTGCGGTGATCCTCTCTGTAGAAAGGGCGTTCCGGCAGAGCCCTCATGCTCTCATGCACCGTGTGATGAGTTCTAATTTCAGAGGTTAGCTTAGCTCCTCCATGCCTTTCTTTGCTGGGCTCCTGGCTCATTGCCTTGAGGGGCACAGTGGGCACACTCTGGGAATGGTGTGGGGCCACAGAAGACCTTTGTGGGAGGGGGTCAGGCACCTAGTAAAACCTCTGGGCCAACCCGCAGGTGCACACCACTGCCTTGGGGAAAGCTCCGACCATCCACCTCCCTGACTCCACTGTTATCTCCATGAGAAGCACCTTGTGCCTCATGGCCTCTGGCTGTGCCCAGGTCCCAGGCTCAGCGCAGCCCTCGACAGCCACTGGCCAATGCGACTCCCCTGGCCTGGACGGCAGGTCCCTGGCTCACCTCTGGCATGACATGGGTGCTGGACGGGCAGTACCCACTGCAGTAGCTCACTTCTACCTTGTCCAGGTAGCAGGTCCCTTTGGTGAAGTTTCGAAGCTCCGTGAGGAGCTGGCAGGAGGGCAACTGCTCCTCTGTGGGGAGGGGCATTGAGTGGCAGGAGGTGGGGGCAGGGCACAGGAGGCGGAGGTGACTGAGGGGACTGTGGGGGGGGTAGGCACAGAAGGTGGAGGTGACTGAGGGGACTGTGTGGAGGGCACAGGAGGAGAAGGTGACAGAGGGGACTGTGGTAGGACACAGGAGGAGGAGGGGAGGGGACTGGGGACTGTGGGGAGGGCACAGGGGGAGGAGGGGAATGAGGGGACTGTGGGGAGGGCACAGGAGGAGGAGGAGACTGTGGGAGGACACAGGAGGAGGAGGGGAGGGGACTGGGGACTGTGGGGAGGGCACAGGAGGAAGAGGGGACTGAGGGGACCGTGTTGGGAAGGCACAGGAGGTGGAGGGGACTGTAGGGGAGGAGGTGACTGGGGGACTGTAGGGGGAGGCACAGGAGGATGAGAGGACTGTGGGGGAAGGCACAGGAGGAGGAGGTGGCAGAGGGGATTGTGGGGGAGGGCACAGAAGGAGGAGGGGACTTGGGGAGAGGGGAGAGGAGGAGGAGGTGACTGAGGGGACTTGGTGGGGACAGAGCACAGGAGGAGGAGGTGACGAGGGGACTGTGGGGGGGACAGGGCACAGGAGGAGGAGGTGACTGAGGGGACTGTGGGAAGAGGGGCAGGGCCTGGGTCTGAGGGGAACACGCGGGGTGGGGCAGCAGGTGCTGTGATATGTGCTGGGGTGTTCACTCCTCAAATCCCCATGGCGGGTCGGCCTGGGGGAGGCAGGCAGCAGGCAGGCACCTGCCAGGCTGAAAAGGCCAGGTGTGGGGCGGCAGAGGAGAAGGGTCTAGACTAGGGAGAGGCACCCCACAATGTGCCCAGGTTCCCTCCATACCCAGAGCCTCCCTGCGGCAAGAGGGACAGCAGCTCCCTGGCTCCAGCACCATCTCCTCGCCCTGCAGAGAGAGAGCCCCAAGGTGGTCCTGACACCTGGAGTCCGGCCTGCCCTCCCCAGAGGAGGGTCCCAGGAAGGAGCCTGAGGAACCAGGAGGGTAGTAGGGCTGCAGGGGCTACCTGAGCACAGGTGAGGGGGGAACCACCCCGGAGAGTAGCAGGGATGCAGGGAGTACCTGAGCACAGGTGAGCGGGGAGCAGCGCTGGGTGCAGACAGGCCTCCCACTGAGGCAGAGGCAGCTCTCACAGGCCTCCTGCCATTCAGATCCAGGCTGGGGAGAGTAGGGGAGAGCCTCCTCTTGGTCTCTGCCAACTTGTAGCTTTTTCTCTCTTTTTTTTTTAATTTTTAATTTTTATTTATTTATTTATTTATTTTTGAGACAGAGTCTCGCTCTGTCGCCAGGCTGGAGTGCAGTGGCGTAATCTCAGCTCACTGCAAGCTCCACCACCCCAGTTCAAGTGATTCTCCTGCCTCAGCCTCCCGAGTAGCTGGGACTACAGGCACGCACCACCACTCCCAGCTAATTTTTGTATTTTTAGTAGAGATGGGGTTTTACCATGTTGGCCAGAATGGTCTTGATCTCTTGACCTCATGATCCGCCTACCTTGGCCTCCCAAAGTGCTGGGATTACAGGCGTGAGCCACCGCGCCCAGCTCCAACTTGTAGACTTTTCTATAATAGTATTCCTGATCCCCAAGCCCAGACTGTGAGTGCCTAGCTGGGGCACTGGGCTTAGATGGAGTCAGGCAACAAGAGACCCCGGAGGGAGATGAATTGTTGGGGCCAGAGACAGTCCAAGGGGAGAGGGGAGCCCTGCTGGCCGCTGCAGGGCCTGGAGCAGGGGGAGGAGCCAGTGGAGTTACAGACAGATGGGGAGGCTTGAGGTCAGGAATGGGTGGGTGGCAGCAGAGGGGGTTCTGTGTCTCACCAGGTGGGGATGCCCGAGGTGCCAGCACTCGCAGAGGTCTTCGGGGACGCAGGGGCCTGCCTGGCTGCGGAAGTGCCCAGGCTGGCACACACAGCCCGAGGCTCGAGCCGAACTGCAGTTACTCCAGGTCTCTGTGGCATTCATATCCTGGCACGTCTGCTCGCAGAGCCCCAGCTCCCCCGGGGCCACCTGCTGCCACATTTCTCCAGGGGGGCACTCTGCCAGGGAAGACCATCCAACCCACCTTTCCAGTCAGCCCTGGATCCAGCCTCGATTCCGCCCCTCCCAAGCTGAGCACCCTCATGTCCCCGTCCTGCCTTCTGAGCCGCAGTAGCCTCCAACCACACCTCCTGATCTTTCTTATCCGCCCACTCAAACACTAGCTGGACCCAGGCCAGGTCTCACCTCCTTCAGAAAAGCCTCCCTGACCAATCCTGTCCACCCAGCCTCTATTCTCGGCACTGACGTCTCACCCTCTGGGGCGCTGCCTGCTTGTCAGAGGCCTGGAGACTGTCCCGTCTCTGCCTGTTCTAGGGGGTGGTCTGCCTGGAGGCTGGCCATGCTGCGCTGCATTCACAGAGCCCAGCGTGGCAGAGCTGGGCACACGGTGGGTGGGCCCTTGGTCTTGATCAGACTGGGGCAACACTGCACTGCACAGGGCAAATGCTACTGCCCAGGGGCTGCCAGGCCAGGCCCCTCATTTCTGCTCACCCCTCCAGACCTCAGTTTCCTCACTGGCAGGGAAAGAACCTTCCACTTCCTGGCGTCACTCGCAGCCCTGGCTCTGTGTACACCGTGTGCCGGGGAATGCTCCACAAGTGGGGCAGACCACACTGAGTGCCCAGGGAGCCCTGGGCAGGGGCTGCTGGGTCTCCGGTTAGAGAGAGGCCAGTGTGGACAGACAGGGGAGAGCTTCTTGAAGCTCTGTCTAGGCTGTGAGCAGGGCCCTCCTCTCCTCCTCAGTGCCAGTCCCGGGCCTTGACTTTGGAGGTGCAGAGGGCATGGACGGCCACATCTCACCCTGACAGTCAATAAGGGAACAGCTGAAGGCTCCACCATGGCAGACACTGGGAAGACAGAAGCACACTCAGATGCCTCCCATGCCCTCCTCCCCACCCTTCCTCATCCCTGCTCCCCACCCCAGGGCCAGGCCCTCACCAGCGGGTGCAGTTCCGGGTGAGCACAGTCCCTGGGGGCAGCTCCTGGGCCTGCTCTTCCAGGGTCAGGGTGAGGCCCCAGGGCAGAGAATGCTGGGTGCAGGGGCAGGCAGTGGGAGGCATGCACGTGCCATTGTGCAGCAGCTGCAGCGAGGCAGGTTCAGTGACACTCAGACCACCGCCTCTTCCCTCCCCACCTGCCGGCTTCCCCCACAGGGAGTCAGGACACAGCACCCAATACCCACCTGCCCTCCAGGGCAGCCACAGCCAGGCTGGCAGGGCTCCTGCACACAGATGGCACCAGGCTGCAGATGCCAGCAGAGGCGCGGGCATGAGGTGGCACAGGCGCTAAGCACCTGGCCAGGGGGGCACTCTGTGGGGTGCACACAGATAGGGAGATGGGAGGGACCCAGCAACTCCAGTCCCAGGGAGGGGGCTGCCCTGAGTCCGACCTCCTCTCCCCACACCTACCCCCCACGGCTGGGGCAGGGCCTGGGCTCGGCAGCAATGGAGGGGTCAGTCACCTGCCGCCCAGGGCACTCACCAGGGCAGAGCTGCAGGTTACACTCCTGCCGTTGCTCCGTGTCCTGGGCCTGGCATGGTGCCATCCCAGGACCTCCCTCGCAGCTCCGATGTCGCTCCATAGTGCCCCCACCACAGGGGGCCGAGCAACTGCTCCAGGCTGACCAAGGCCCAAGGACTGGACACCCCTGGTGTGGGCACACCAGGGACCCGTTGACACAGGTGCTGTGGACAGGGGTAAGCACAAAGGGCTCCAGTCAGGGTGAACAGAACCCTTGCTCCCCAGCAATGCCAACGAAGGCTGACCTGCCCCGTGCCTCCACCCAAAGCTCCCTTAGCCCGGGCGGGGCTGCAGCCATACCAGTTTTGGCAGTCCAGCTGCACCACCTGGGCCGGGGCCAGCTCCCAAGAGGCATTGGCACTAGGGAGGCCACAGCGGCAAGAGGAGATCGGCACACAGTGCCCATCCTGAACCAGCTGGCCAGGGGGACAGCGGCAGCCTAGGGATGTGGGTAAAGAGGCCGAACAAAATTGGGTGCTCAGGAAGGGCTTACCCAATGGATCCTCCCCCGGCAACCAGATCGAGTCCAAAGCCTGGTTTCCACAGTACCTCCACTGCCCATGCACAGTAAAGGGCTGCTCTAGCCTGTGTGGGCACCACTCAGTAACCCTGACAGCCACCTGAGCATCCACATGGAACAGTGGCCCTGAGTGACGCTCACTCCTTGCAGGACTCAGAGCTGGCTGCTGAAAGTGACCACTTTCCTGCCCCGCCACTCATGACCCAGCAGTCTGAACTTCCCCCACCCCTGCCCGAGATCACACACTCTCTGGGAGCAGGAGGCAGTTGGGGGAGGCCCAGGCTTTCCGGGAACTCCCAGCCAGGTGGTGGGACCTGCTGGCTACCTGGGCGGCAGGGTCCCTGTAGACACTGAACGCGGTCCCAGAGGTCGGCACAGCTGCGTGGGCACTGGCTGGCACAGTCGAGGGTGAATACAGTGTTTCGGGCCTCGCAGCTCTCACCTGAGGACCAGATGATAGGAGTACGTGTTGGGGACACTTATGGCTCCCCGCTTCTACTGCATGGCTCTGGGGTAGAGCCAACTCTCCCCTCAGGTTTGATCTCAGATGTTCCTGTCCCAGACCCTCCTCTGAATGCGGGGATGGGAGTTACCTGGGCAGGGCCCTCTGTTGCAGCTTTCTGTCTGAGCCCATGGCCCCTGGCAGCCTCCTCCAGTGGGGGCCTCTGTCCCTCTCCAGCGTAGCCTGAACCCCCCACTGCAGGGCACCTGGCAGGGGCTCCATGGCCCCCACAGACTCCACTGGCATGAGTCTGGGGAAGGCACAATGGAGTCAGTACCCAGGCCCATCTCCAGCCTTCCCCTCAAGCCTTGAGCTTTGTTGCTGCAAATGCTCCGGCTGGCCTTAAAGCCCTCTAGGCCCTCCCGCTCCTCTTTCTAGCTGCTGCCCGGACCCCACCCCAGCTTCAAATCCTGCAGGCCCTAGAGGCAAGCAGGAGGGGCAGCAGATCAATGCGCTCTATAGCCTAGCCCCTTCCACAAGGTTCCCCCAACCCGCACTCCAGGCCCCTCCTGTCCTGTGACTTCTGCCTCTCCCCATTACCAGGGCAGGCTCCAGGGTCAGGGCAGAGGCGCTGCTGGCGGAGGGGTGCAGTGCAGAGGTGAGGGGCTCCAGTCCAGGGCCTCCCTGTCACAGGATCCAGACAGAGCCGGTGGCGGTGCTGCTCTGAAGCCAGCAGCGGGGCCGAGGTGGGAGAGAGGCTGGTTGGGTCCTGGAGCCAGCGCTCCTCTAGGGCAGTTCTGGAGGCAGAGGCCAGGGCGCTGGGCGGCAGGCAGGGCCCACAGGGCGACCACTCGGACCACTCACTCAGAGGCAGAAGACCTGGAAGGGCAGGGTGTGGGTGCCCTTCCCAGTGACCGCCCCCCAGCCCAGAGACCCTGGGGACAGGCAGGCGGGGCTCAGGGTCATGACCAGGAAGTGCTGGAAACAGGAAGGCTGAGGGTGGTGTGGGTGCAGGGTAGGGTGACCCACCATCCCTGTTTGCCTGGGACTGTCCCCGTCTTAGCACTGAAAGTTCTGCATCCCAGAAGCCCCCTAGTCCCAAGCAATGGGGACAGTTGTCTCCATAGGTCAGGGTTACCTTGACAGCCCTGGCTGGTGCAGTGCAGCTCCCCACGCCGGCATTCACTGCGGGAGGGGGTGGTCAGGGTAGACTAAGGGAGGCAGGAGCCAGCCCAGGACCTTCCGGGCCGGGGGGGGGAGGCCATGCAAGGGTAACCTGAGCCCTAGGCACATTTGGGGCAAGATAAGGGAGCTGCAAACTCTGGCATCTCATGGTCCTGTGTCCTGAGGCTGGACTGGGCCCCCCAGGCCTCCCTGCCCTATTCCCTGGCCCCAACACTCTGTCTCCCTTCCTCCATCACTCACCACTCCTTACACCCCACTCCTTCCCCCATCACTCACCACTCCTTACAGCCCAGCTGCAGGCGGTCCCCAGGGGCCAGGGTTATCCTGGCTCCCGCTGCTGAGGTATGCCAGCAGTTACACTGCTCCAGGGGAATGCAGCCCCCAGCCTGCTCCAGCAGCCCCTGGGTGGAAGGAGAGACGGGACAGTGATCATCGTGTCATCCCAGCACCCAGCACTGTGCCCTGCCTGCAGCAGGTGCAGATGTATGATGCCGAGTGAACGGCAAGCTGGGAGGAGGCACCAAGTTCCAAGGAGTTTGAAGGAGGTGGGGTCACCATAGACATCACAGAGAGGAGGAGGAGTGGGAGTGTGGGCAGAGGACCCCCTTTTTCTTGGGAGTTGCCCCAGCTCCCAGCTCTCACCTTGGGGCAGTAGCAGCCCGGCTGGCAGGGCGGCAGGTCCTGGCAGAGCTGATGGCTCAGGTGTGTGGCACAGAGCCCAACACAGGGGGAGCCGCAGGCATGGAACTCAAAGGGAGGCGTGCAGCTGTCCTCTGGGGGAGATGCGGGAGAGGCAGGCTGGTGGGGGAACAGCCCAGAGACACCACTCCCAAAGCCCAGAGAACATGCTGCATGGTTCCACTGAGGCCCCTTGGGGTCACCTGGCAAGAGTACAAGATGCCCACCCTCCACATGTCAGAACAAACCAGTGTTCCCCATCTGGCACCCACTCAGCTCCTGTGGGCACCTCCAGGGAAGATCAGGATGGGTTGGGCCTTGGAGAGCCAGGAAGATGCCTGGAGGAGGCAGCTGAGGAGGGGGCTGCAGGAGTGAGGGGCCTGGCAGGAGTGAGGGGCCTGGCAGGTGCTCCAGAGATTGGCAAATGGGAGACAGAGGGGCAGAGATGGAGGGCAGGAGGGCAGCTGCAGCAGGAGGCGGGCAAGACACCCTCCTAGAGGGCAGCTACACGGGCCAAAGTCACAGGCGGGCTGGCAACTGCAGGGTGGACAAATTGTGGTGAGGGATTGGGGGTGCAGCTGTGACGGAGTATCTGGGGAGAACAGGGGAGTGGCTGGGTTCGAGGGCAGGCATGGGTGCAGGCACAGGTGCAGGCAGCCACTTTGAGGTCTTGGGGTCATTACATTGGCTGTGAGGGGAGCAGGGAGTTCCAACAGGGACCCTTGGTGGCTGCTGCCCTGCTCAGCTCCCTGTTTTCTTGCTCCTGGAGCCTCACCAGAACAGTTGCCGATAAGGCAAGGCCGGAAGTGGCCATCCAGCCGCGTGCAGGGGGCGCCTGCCCTGGCCCCTTGGGACGCCGGGCCCTGGTGTCGGTAGCGCTGCTGCACCAGCACCTGGCAAGAGCAGCGCGTCCAGCTGCTCCAGCTGCTCCACACACACTCCTCTAGGGACCAGAGGGGTGTGTCAGCCCCCTTCTCCCCTGCCTGCCCTCTCACCCCAACCCTGCTGACACCCTCCACAGGAAACAGGCAAGAGGGGCCTGAAAGGCTGGGCTGGCTGGACGCCCTCTCACCCCACAAGGAGGGCCCCAAGGGAAGAGATGGTGGGAAGACGACAGGAACTGAGCAAAATATGGGGGCACAGACAGGGCAGGCTTATTTGAAGGGATCATCCGGGAACTAGAAAAATATTTATTTTCTGAATCTCCCAAGGTAGGAAAAGTGGAGAGGTGATTTCACTTCCCCTGCACACTCACCCGGGCAGGGCCCTGGGTAGCAGCCCTGGGTGTCCAGGTGGAGAAAGGTGCCATTGCAGGTGGGGTCCGCCTTGGCTATCAGGCAGGGGCAGGACCCAGAGCGAGAGGCCAGGCCCAGGCCACAGCTGCGGGAACAGGGCCCCCACGGGCCCCAGGAGCAGGCCTCCAGCAGCCCTGGGCAAGGCTGCTGCCCACAAGGCTGGGTCTGGGTGTCAGGGCCCAGGCAGGGTAGGCTCCCATGGTGAGGGGCTGCGGCCCTGCAGGCCCGGGTTCGGACCTGGTTTCCACCTCCACAGGAGACAGGGCAGTCAGACCAGGAGGACCACAGCGTCCAGGCCTCAGGCACTGTGGGAGGGCACAGGTGAGGTCAGAGGAGGTGGAGGGAGCCAAGGCCAGAGGACTGGGTGGGGACCTGCATGGTGGCCCAGGGAATGGCAGTTAAGTAAGGTGGGAGAAAATGAGACCCAGAGCACATGGCAGACAAGGCGTGAGGCTAGAAGCATGGCTGAGGCAGGGATCCGGAGGCAGCCCAGACCTGCACACTCTGTGTCTTCGCAGATCACACCCTCCGGGGTGCAGGAGCTGGGAAAGAGCCAGGACTCAGGACGCTGCTCTCCGGCAGGGCGGTCCCAGCCCCGCTCCCTGCCCTGCACTCACCACTGCTGGCACTCCCCGTGCAGCCAGCTGTCCCCCAGGGCGCGGGGGTGAGTGCCCTGCAGGCACAGGGGTGGGCACAAGGGCTGAGGACAGCGCTGGCTCTGGGACTGTTCCTCCCGACACTCTGGGGCCCACGAGCCCGACGTGGAGGACCTGGGTGGGGCCAGGAGGTGAGAGATGGCCCAGGCCCCTCATCACTTGTCTGTCTTCTGGTGAGACACCCTGACGGGACACCTCAGGGTGTGCATGGAGACAGCTAAGGAAAAGCCAGGGCAACCAGGGACAGAGCTGGCCCAGGGTCTGGGGTGGTGCTGTTGCTGGTGAGAGCGGGACCCAGGAACTCTCTGTCAGGAGGGAGACTGCGCCTTGCAGAGTGAGGCCCTGGGTGGCAGAGGGGACCTCTAGCCCTGCCAGCCCCATACCGGAAGCGGCTCTGCTGCCCTCCGGGCCCACATGAGTGGCTGCAGGGACTCCAGGCCGACCAGCGGCTCCAGGCACAATGGGTGGGAGGCGGGCAGGGCTGAGCCGTGCAGAAGAGCCGCCCAGCTTGGCATGAGCAGTTGTTGCAGGCATCCTGGTGCTGGCTCCCCGGGGCCCAAATGTGGCCCTGGGCATCGGTGCAGTCACAGTGCCCAATTGGCACGCAGCCGCCATCCTGCTCCAGAGACCCTGTGGGGCAAGGGCTGGAGCTGACACCCCTGGCCCCACCCACACCTTCCCACTCAGCCACCCTGATACTCCTGAAGGACAGGGCAGCACCTACCCTTTGGGCAGCGGCAGCCCTTCTGGCAGACCTGGTCGTCCTGACACACAATTCCCTCCTGGAGGTCTGAGCAGCGGCGGGGGCAGCGGTTGGCACAGGTGACCACCTCCATGCCTGCTGGGCAGCCGGCCTCTAAGCAGATGGGGGGGCCCAGAGTCAGGAGGGCCCAGGGCTCAGAAACCCTCCCTCTTCCCTGCTGGGGACTCCCTACATCCATGAAGCTACAGGACCCATCCCATCCCCCACGTTGGTGCCCACTGAAACACAGAAGACTCAGGAAGACTCTGGGATTGGGACATTCTAGGTAGACAGTGAGTGCCTCTCACCTCCTGTGAGTTCTCAGCACCTACCCTGGTACCCAGTAAACGTTTGCGGAGGTGGACTACATTTGTGGGTCTCAAAAGCCAACAGTGTCACCTGGAGCCTCTTTTGTGTCCCCCCAGAGGGTGGGTGGGGACAGAGGAGGGGAGCCCTGGGGGAACCCATGCCACAGGCCTGGTGAGCTGGGGAGGGCCAATTAAAGCAGCTGAAGCTTGGGGGTGACAGGAGGTGGCGCAGGTTCAGCTACAGCCACTGGCTCCATCCACCACCCACAAGTGCCACGCCCGCTCCTGACAGGGCCACTGTCAAAGCCTCCAAAACTCGTGACAGGACTGGATGGCTCTTTCCCACCTTGGGGGTGGGAAAGCCGAGAGGAGGAGCTCCTGTTGGTTGGGGTGGCCGGGGTGGATCTTTGGGCCTTGGCACAGACAACAGACGCACTCAGGGTATCCTTGCCCAATGCCAGGCCCAGCCATCCACCCAGAGGGCTCAGTTTCCAAACTGGCCCATGAGGTAGCAGCCGGGCCCCATGCAGAGTGGAGCCCAATAGGGGTGGGACAGGACTGTCACCACTGACATACCACAAGGCGTGGGATTGCAGAGCCGGGCCTGGTGCCACTCCCCAGCACAGGGGGCACCCCCGTTCTTGGGTGGGGGGCTCGAGCAGCTGCGGCTTCTCAGGGATTGGCCTCCCCCACAGCTGCGGTCACACCAGGACCAGGGACTCCAGCGTGACCAGCCCCCGGGTACTGTGTGGGAAAGAGAACGGCCACCTGAGGGGTCGGCTCAGGCAGGGGCCCCCACCTCTCCCACGAGCCCAGGTCAGGATCTGGTGCGAGAGACGGAAGTGCACGCAGGTAGGCTGGGTGCCTAGGAGGGGGCACTGATGCCAGGGGCCTTCCAGGGGCAGAGCCTAGGGTACGCCCTGGTCTCCCCCAGCTGCCTCACCTGGGCAGGCTCGCAGGTTACAGAAGCGGCGCTCTTGGTAGGCGGTAAGGATGTCGGGGCACCAGTGCCCGCTGGGCCCAGGGGGACGATATGCCCGCAGGCGGCGCTGCTGACCCACCCCGCAGCTGCGGGAGCAAGGTTCCCACGGGGCCCAGGAGGTCCAGGAACAGTTCCCAGCCCCACAGCCAGGGCCAGGGCACAGGGGCAGCTCTGTGACACAAAGCGGAGCTGGAGCCAGTCCCGGCTGCACGACACCTGCCCAGCCTTTCCCCTCTGCTCCCAGCTTAAGGATAGAACTCCACCACCCAGGCTTAAGGGTAGAACTCCACCACCCAGGCTTAAGGGTAGAACTCTACCACCCAGGCCAGCCTCGTCCAGAGCTCTGGGCTCTCCGTCTGGATCTGACATTGACTACTGTGCGGCTTTGACAACTGGGCCTCAGTATCCCCTTTTCTCATCGGGGACAGTAATCCCAGACTCACAGGGCTGCAGAGAGATTTGGGTGGGACCTTGGGGTGGCTGGAGAGTTCAGCACACACACAAGAGAACAAGGGATGTGCTGGAAGTTGGGCTCCCCAGCAGCTGCTGAGGTTGGCAAAGAGGACCCAGAGCCCGGAGTCAGCCACTGAATTGAAATGAGATGTCAACACTAGAAACCAATGATTACTTGAGAGGTATTAGATGTTGGAACTTGGGGGTTACAATGAGTTGTCTGAGGGTGGTGGCTGGGGTCAGAGGTTGAGGCTGGAAGGTGCACCTGTGCACGAGGGCAGGTTGCAGGGGCGCTCCTGTAATGGGTCACCCATGGTGCAGTTAGCCAGGCAGAGGCGGGTGCGGCTGCGCCATGCAGGGCGAGCAGGGTCCGTGCAGCTTCCGGAGCAGGGGGACCAGGAGGACCACGGGCCCCAGCCACCTGGGGGAGGGAGTGGGGAGGGCGCCTCCTGGGATGAGTCGGCCCTGAGCTTCAGCCTCTCCAGGAAGCAGGGGAGGGGGAAAGGGTCCCTGGGCTTGCTCTTCCCACAGGGAGGCCATGAGGCAGAGGTGCAGGGAGTCTGGAGCTACCTGGAAGGCCTGTCACTGGCTCCACCGTGGACCCTTCAGCCCCTGTGCCAAAGGAAACCCCGTTCAGAAATGTTTTTGTACCCACAGTGCACCAGGACCCCGCCTAAGGCTGGCAGCTGGCACTGTGGGCTCAGAGCTATCTAGTCCAGCCCTCCTCAGCTTGAGCTCCTGTGGACACCCAGGCCCCAAGCACAGCACTTCACTGCAGGATCAAGGCCTTTGCTCAAGCCGTTCCTTTCCTTCCAATACTGGTCAAAGTTCCCTCCCTCCCTCAAAACCCCTCAGATACTGCCTCCTCCAAGAAGACCTCCTAGATGTTTGTCCAGTGCCATCCTGACCCCAGCCCTGCCCACCACCTTCCTGTTATCCTTACCAGGGCAGTCTGGGCTGGGGCAGTACTCAAGGCCCTGGCGGGGCCCACGGCAGCCCTGACCACTGGGGACGGGCATGGGGAGCACACACTGGCGGCTGCGGGTGCGGGTGCCCAGCCCACCACAGGAGCGGGAGCATGGGCCCCACGGGCTCCAGGGACCGAAACCACCACCGGCCTCGAAGCAGTCCTCCAGGGAGCAAGACAGCGTCCCATGTGCACAGGAGCTGGGGGAAGAGCCAGGTTAACCCAGCCCAGGTGGGGTCAGAGGGCAGACTGGGGTTCCTGGTCTCTTACCCTCTAACCCCTCCCTCCACTGAAAATCTCCTTGACCCTCACCATCCCCCTCACCAGTTGCCGCAGCTTGTATGAAGTGTCTGACCCGAGCCGAGCTCATCTCCAGGCCCAAGGGACTGACCAGGGTCAGCTCTGGCGGCTCCCAGCTCCTGCAGTAGCCAGACTGTCAGCACACAAGGGCACTCCTGGGGAAGTGGGGCAGAGCAGACAGCATTATAGCACAGGCCACCCACCCAGGGCCGGGCATATCCCCTGGAGAGACTTGGGGAGGGTCAGTGTGAGGACCCAGAAGAGGGCTTCAGGCTCCAGGAAAGCATTTCCAGGAGCAGGGGCTGTTCACCCACGTCAGGGAAATGAGCACACCATGAGAGGGGCATGGCCTGGGCTTGGCCTGAGCTGGCTTCCCCACACAGAGTGCCCAGCAGGACACAAGGAGGCGCCAACACAGGCCCTCACAGACTCAGATGTGGTGGGGGGGCAGAAAGAGCCTCAGCCAGGAATCGAGATGTTAGGTTTGGGTCTGGCTCTGCTGCTGTGTGTGACCTTGGTGTGTCCCCTCCCCTCTCTGGGTCTCACTGTCACCATCTCTAGGTCTAGGAGGTGAGACCAGGTAAGTAGCAGCTCTGGTCCCTCCTGGCTATGGCATCCTGGAACTCTGGCTCAGGGGTGGCCACTGGGCAGCCGGCCTTAGGATTAGGAAAGGGATCCCTGTGTGCCCGCTGGGCTCAGCAGAGCAGAGCTGGCCCCGGCTGCCGCTGGGATGCACAGCGGGGGACCAGCTGAGGCCAAGGGGAGTGAAGGTGAGGGGCACTGTTCCCACAAGTGTGTGATAGGCAAGAGAGGAGCGGTGAAGACCCATGCCCCACAGTGGAGGACAGGAAGGTGAGGCTGGGCCAGTGAGGTTGGGGGACATGAGAACCTGGCAGGAAACTGCCCCTCCCTGCCAGGATGAGGGGTCAGTGGGAAACACAGGGGCGTGTGAGAGCCCCGGCAGGGTTGGGAGATGTGCCGGTCAGGAGCAGAGGCCAGGCAAGTCCAGAGGCGGCAGGTGTCCCCCATTCCCGGGGAACCAGGGACCCCGGGAGTCTGCGTCTAAGTCTGCCTGCCCCCGACGCTGTCAGCAGAGGCCTCAGGTGGCCTCACCAGCCTGTATTCTGCGTAGGGGCCTGCCCAGGGGCGACAGGGTCTGCAAAAGTGACAGACATGACAGAGGGGACAGGTAAAGGGAGGGCAGGGAGGACAAGGAGCGGTGGACAGGTTCTGACCTGCACACAGGCCAGGCGGTGCTGGAAGGTGCCCTCGGGGCAGTGGCAGCCCTCCTCGCAGCCCTCAGAGAAGCAGCCCACCTGCTGCGTGATGTGGGTGCAGGAGAAGGGGCATCCCTCGCTGGGCTGGCACTCGCGGTACAGGCGGCCAGCCGGGCAACCTGCCTCTGAGGCAGCAGACACATCAGCACCTGCTCCAGCCCCGGCCCTCACTGCCCACCTCAGGGAGCGCCTTTCACCTGCCCATCCCCCTGCCATAGGCACTGCCCCCTCCCACAGGCTCCCACAGTCTGGCTGAGTCCTCCTTCACTTGTCCATCGATGGTGGGAGGGCACTGGGGGACAGGTGGGAGTGAGGAGGGAAAGGCCAAAAGGCAACCATGAGTCAGGGTCAAAGGCCAGGATGGGACTCAAAGGTCAGAGGGGGGTTAGGTCCCGGGCTGGCGCTCACCTCTGCAGACCTGCGTGCTGCATGTGCGGCTCTGGCGGGCAGGCCCTGGGCAGGGAGGACGGGCACAGCGCCGGGAGCGCAGCTGCTCCCCACCCCCACACGAAACACTGCAGTCTTCCCAAGGGCCCCAAGAGCTCCACTCCCCAGGGTCCGGGCAGCCGGGCACCTCCTGGCATTGCAGGATGCCTGCCACACAGGTGCTGGGGACAAGGGAGGGACTTCAGAGACAGGACCAGCCCCGTGCCCTGAGGGCTCCCCTCCTGGGCTCTACGCGCCTCCCTGTCCCCACTTTTCTTGGCTTACCAGTTGTCGCACGGCCCAGTGATCACCTCTCCTGGTTCCAGGCTCTCCCAGGAGCTAAACCTAGACCCTGCTGACCGACTCTGGTTCTCAGGGATCCCTGAGGGCACAGGAGTGGGGGGTGGGGGCTCCAGACAGCTCAGCTCCCCCCATCCATCCTTTCTCCCACCCCATGGCCTTCTACTCCCCACCCTCTTGCCTCTACCACATGGCACCCTATGTCCTGAACAAGGGAGGTAGACGCTCCAACCAGACAGCCCTGGGTTTGGGGGTGGGGGGTGGGGTGGGTTGAGGGACACAAAAGCCTAGAGAGCTGGTAATTGCTCATTTTTGTCCTGCAGCCCCAGGCTGGGCCCCCGGGGAAGTGGCACAGGGGCTGGACAGGTGGCACTGCAGTGCTGGGGCCTGGGGGAGAGGGGAGGCACTCACCCATGGCTCCAGGCTGGTACTGGCAGCGGCAGCGGGCCAGGGGCACGCACAGCCCATCCTGGGAGAGCTGGCCCAAGGGGCACCCACAGCTGGGCTGGCAGCCCGCAGAGCCTGGCTGGCACACACTCCCAGGGGACAGGTCCTGGCAGGAGCGGGGGCAGGGCTGCCCACAGGGGTGCAGGCTCTGGCCACCCCCACAGTCTATGCAGGAAGAAAGCAGAGAGGGTGGTCATGGAAGGGCATCCTGAGGGATCTGCAGACCTCCTGCCATGCCTATCCCCCACTCGGGCCCGCCGCCTAGACCAGGTCCATGACTGATGGCCTGGGAACTGTCCCTTGAGAGAGTAACATGATATGTGTGGAGATCAGAGGCCAGAGTCAGCATCTCCCTAGACTTAGAGGCGCCCTCCCAGACCTTACTGAAGCCTGACCTGTGCACCGGGTGGAATTGTCCTGGCAAGGGCGACTCTGCGTGTGGCTCCCAGGGCAAGGCCTCCCTCCCTCAGGGGTGGGGGGCTGGCTGCATGCCCGGCTCCGGTGGGACTGCCCCAAGCACGTGTCGCAGGAAGACCATGGCCCCCATGGGCCCCAGGCTCCGTCCACTGTGCCAGGAAGACAGATCACCGGCATTAGGAGGCCCAGGAGGCCCCAGGTCAGCGGGGTTGGAGCAGGGGTTTAGGGCCTTTTGCGGGAGGGACGTAGGCCTCGTGGGGCATCACACCTGGGCACATGGCAGAGCTGGGGCAGGCCTCCCTCTGATGCTGGGCCCCTGCCTCCCCAGTCTCCCCGGTGCATGGGGCACCCCCATGCTGAGGAGTGGGGCAGGTGCAGGCCCTGGAGCGGCTCCTGGTCTGGCCCCTGCAGGGCTGGGAGCACAGTGTCCACTCTGACCATGGGCACCAGCCTCCGGGCACTGTGAGGAGAACGGAGGGCACTGGGGTGCAACCCGTCCCTTCCCCGGTCCCAGGCCCCCCTCTTTGCCTCCCTCCAAGCTGGGCACATACCTGGGCAGGGCAGGTCTGTGCAGTTCAGCCTCCCCTCCAGGCAGGTGCTAGGCAGGGGGTGCGGACACAGAAGGAAGAGGCAGCAGCTCAGTCCCACCCCAAACCCTAACCCTGCACCCCCCCACTGCCTCTCCCCTCCCCTCATCCTTATGATTGATCCTCAGTGTTCTTCCAGACAGTGCCCCATCCATTGTTCTCCCAGCTCTCCAGTGCCTCCCCATCCTGTTCCCTGTCCCACTTAGTTGGCCCTCTCGGGGTCACCAGCTGATGCCTTCTCTTGACGAAGGACTACAGGTACCCGGGAGCCAACTGTGTGGTCAGATGGGTTGTGAATGCCATATCTGTCACTCCTCCTGCCCAGGCTCCTCCTGCCCAGACCCCTCTTGCCCCTGAGCACACGCCCGGCCCCTGCAGACACACAGGCTTAGCTTCAGCTTCCTCGCCTATCAGACACGGGTCATGGTGCCTGCCCACATCTGCTCAGGGATTGTGGGGGGCAAATGTGACCATCCGCGGAGACTCCGGAGAGCTCAAGAGCATGGGATGAAGTGGGGCGACTCCTGCTGGCATCCCTGCCTCCCGCCACGGCGGGGGCCCCTTACCAGTGGTTGCAGCCGTCAGGCCTTGCCAGCTGAGCACCCGGATGGTGCCGCTGCCCGGTCAGCAGGTCCAGGCAGTCACAGTGACCCGGCTGCACGCAGATGGCCCCGTTGGAACTCAGTACCTGGCCTGGTGGGCAGTAGCAGCCAGGCTGGCAGTGCCACACGCAGTGCTGGGGGACAGTAAGTGGGGGGCCATCAGCAGAAAAAGGAAAGCTATACGGGGAAGACAACGGAACAAGGGGCTGGGGAGGAAAGTATGACAGAGGCCTCACATTTTAAACACAGAGTACACCTTGTGGTGCCAATGAGAAAGGCAGGAAGGGGACCCAGCCTTGTAGTTTCCACTGGAGTCTCTGGGTTGGCCCCTCCCTGGGGGTGGAGGGGAGGGAGGAGCAGCTGAGCAGGTTCCCTTTGGCTCCCTGGGGCAGGGATTTGGAGCTAGGTGTTCCCAAATGTAAAACCCCAATTCCAGCAGGTGACCTGGACTGATGGCCTGGGACCTGGGGCATGTCCCAGACCTCTCTAGAACTTGGGGAGCTGGCTGGGCAAGGGGGCAGTTTGGGAAGGAGCTGGGAGGTCCTGGGGCGGCTGGGGGCAGGCACTGCCTGCAACGACCTTCTCTTCTCCTCTCTGTCCCCATCTCCCTTAGCCCCTCCACACCCAAGGCCTCGAAGCCCTACCTCATTCTTCATGGCCCCTACTGTGTCCATTCTTTCCTGCATGTCCGTCTTGCTCAGCCCAAAATGTGGGCTCCGTGGTGACCCTATGTTTGCTTCCCTTTGTGTCCAGGGTGCCTGGGTGGGCACACAGTGGACACCCACTCCCCCACCCACGCACACATGCAGATCTAAACACCAACGTGCTCATGAGGTTCGAGATGATTTCCCCCTTCCTTCGTGTTTATGCCATTTCTGTCATAATTGTCTGATCTATAGACAAGGGCTGTCGGGTGAGGCTGGCTCTCTGTGGGGCGAGGCTGGTGTCTCTCTGGGATGGGCTGGCATGCTCTGGCATGCTCTGGCATGAACTGAAGCCAGAGCCCCCACCCATGCCCACCTGTGCTGGGCTGTCCAGGCCCCAGCAAAAGAGGCCATGAGCCCAAAGCCATGCCCTGCCCTCCCGCAAAGTGGGCCTTGGGTCAGGTGGCAGTACCAAGGGAGCTGGGACTCACCACTAGGTCATCACAGGAGCGAGGGCATGGAGGGCCACAGGGACTATACTCTGCCCCTTCAATGGCGGTGCAGTTGGTCACTGAGGGCAGACAGGATGGGCTAAGAGCTGTGTGGGGTCATCCACCCTGGCCTGTCTCCCTGGAATGCTTCCTCTAACTCCCCTTCCTCCGTCCCTGATCCCCACCCCCATCCCTGGCAGGTACCTGGGCAGGGCAGAGCCTGGCAGGCCTCCCCCTGGGCCCGTGGCCCCTCGCAGTAATCCCCCAGGCCCTGGGGTGGGGGCTGGTCACAGGCCCGGGTCCGGCTCCGCAGGCCTCCCCCACAGCTCCGGCTACAGTGGGACCATGTTCCCCATGGACCCCATCCCCCAGCTCCTGGGGGGACAGCACAGGAAGGAGTGAGGAGGAGCTTAGCTGGGGCCAGGGGGCAGTTGATACAAGGCAGCAGCATCCACAGCGCACAGTGGGCACCACCCTGGGCTCCGCAGGAGGGTCCAGGTGGGCAGGGCAGGCAGGCACTCACGATCACACCCTGGCAGGAGACATGGCTCCTCCTCAGCCTCGGGGCCTGGGCAGAGAGGTGTGTGGGTGGCTGGCAGGGACAGCGGAGCCACAGTGGATGGCGCTGCACTGGGGGACCTGGCACAGAACCGGTGCCGATGGCGTCGGGCAGGGCCACAGGAGGCTGAACACTGGCTCCAAGGGGTCCAGGGTGACCACGTGGGTTCACCTAGGGGATGCCCAGGAGGCAGACAGGCAGGAGGGGGATAGGCACAAGCTGGACAGGCTGAAGATGGAGCATGGTGCCCCTGCTCCCCACCTCTCCTGATGGCTTTCCTCGCCCAGTCTCAGCCCTGGCCTGCTCCTGCAGCCGAGGGATGGGGGAGCTGGGGTGCAAGTCAGAAGTGGGGATGCTTCCTTACCCTCCACACAAGGCCAGGAGCTGCAGTTGGCGATAAGCCCGGAGACACAGGAGCTGTGGGGAGCAGCAGAGGGTCAGGTGGTCCATGGGCTGCATTGTGGCCCCCCAAACCCTCAAGTTCAAGTCCTAGCCCCAGTCGCTGGGAATGGGAGCTTATTTGGAGATGAGGTCTGTACAGAGGTGATTGGGTTAAAAGGAGGTCACTGAGGTGGCCCTAGTTTTAATGCATCTTGTGTCCTTTATAAGAAGAGAAAATGTGGGAAGATGACGTGAAGAGACAGGGAGAAGGCCACCTATAGGTCAAGGAGTGCCAAGGATTTCCGGCAAACTCCCAGAAGAGGAGAGAGGCCTTGAACAGTCTCCCTTGCAGCCCTCAGAAGGAGCCTACCCGCCAACACCATGGTCCTGGGCTTCCAGGATCTGTGAGACCATCAGGGGCTGCTGCTCAAGCCCCCCAGTGCATGGCACTCGGTGGCAGCAGCCCCAGGAGGCTCACACAGGGTGGGAGAGGGAAGACAGATGGGGGACAGGGGAAGGGAGGGGTACAGGCAGGTGCAGCCTTAGAGGGCTGGACGACTGTGCCGAGGGGCTGGGGGTGGGGGGCACGTGTGTCTCTGTCCCCAACTGGAGCCAAAGTCCCTGCCTCTGAGGACGGACAGTCACAGGGCCATAATGAGGTGGGGGCGGTGTCTCACCAGTTTTCACATGGACGAACCACAGTGCTGCCTGGAGGGTAGAGGTGCCCCTCGTGGGCACAAGGGCAGTCCTGGGTGGGCACACACACATTGTTCTGGAATCGAAACCCTCTATCATCTTCTGGCTCCAATGGGCTGGGCCTGGGCTCCCCACCCCTGGTCAGAGCCCGCATGCAATCCTCAAGCTCCCCCTTAAAAGCCACCCACCCTCCTTCCACAGACATGCAGCTCTCCCCACTGCCCTCCTGCCAGGCAAATGCGGACCATCGGCTTGGGGGCCATGGGGGGATGGACCCTCCAATTTCTAGGAGAAAAAGACCATCTCAAATTGCAGGACATGAGACTGAACGGTCGAATCCCTGTGAAGTCAGCCATGAAAACATGAACTGTGCAATTTGTACAGCAATGGTAGGAAAAGACACACTTTCATCAACAAAATAAAAACAGAAAAACGTGGTGCACAGGCAGACTGGACAGAAGTCCTTCAGATTTAAAATAAACAGCCGCCTTGTGGCACACGATTTACTGAAGTTTACGGGCCAGGGCCTGGGAAGCACTTTCCCTGCGCCATCTCACTGACTCCTATGACTGGCTGTAATTTTACCCTAATTTACAAAGGAAGGAACTGAGGCATGGGAATACTACCCCCAAGCTTGCTGGGCTACTAGTAAAAGAGCCTGATTTGAACTCAGATATGATTACAACATGTCCCTTAACCACACCCTGTGACTCACCCCACGGCTTTGTTCAATCCCACCATGCAGCCAGCATTTCCTAGCCCCAATTGCCACCACCCTCTGACTAGAGTGGCCACCTCTCTGCTCTCCAATCTCAGATCTTCAAGTGCAGGACCACCTCCTCCAGGAAGGCTGCCATGCCTCCCTACTCTCCACACCCTCCAATCTCTGATGTTCAAGTCAGGACCACCTCCTACAGGGAGCCCTCCATGGCTGACCTAGCCTACTCCACAATGTGCAAAGCTCACTTCCTGCCCATCTGATGGCTTCATCTTCATTTTAGGGGCTCTGGGTCTGGTTTCCCCAGACTAGATGCTTCTTGAGGGCAGAGACTACTCCTTCCCCACAGAACCGCTCAGCCAGAGACTAAACATACAGTAGGTGCTCGATAAATAACTGGTGATAACATAGTGCACAGAGCACTTGAGCAGGGACAATTCACAAAGACCTTCTAGACCTATTACCATTTTTCACCAGTGAAGAAACAGAGGTGGGTGGTCCATGGGCTGCATTGTGGCCCCCCAAACCCTCAAGTTCAAGTCCTAGCCCCAGTCGCTGGGAATGGGAGCTTATTTGGAGATGAGGTCTGTACAGAGGTGATTGGGTTAAAAGGAGGTCACTGAGGTGGCCCTAGTTTTAATGCATCTTGTGTCCTTTATAAGAAGAGAAAATGTGGGAAGATGACGTGAAGAGACAGGGAGAAGGCCACCTATAGGTCAAGGAGTGCCAAGGATTTCCGGCAAACTCCCAGAAGAGGAGAGAGGTCTTGAACAGTCTCCCTTGCAGCCCTCAGAAGGAGCCTACCCACCAACACCATGGTCCTGGGCTTCCAGGATCTGTGAGACCATCAGGGGCTGCTGCTCAAGCCCCCCAGTGCATGGCACTCGGTGGCAGCAGCCCCAGGAGGCTCACACAGGTGGGGAGAGGGAAGACAGATGGGGGACAGGGGGAGGGAGGGGAGAGGGATGAGACCTGCCCAGGATCTCAGGCACTCAGTGACAGCAGCCCCAGGAGGCTCACACAGGTGGGGAGAGTCAAGACAGATGGCGGACAGGGGGAGGGAGATGGGAGAGGGATGGGACCTGCCCAGGATCCCCTGCTGGTTCCTGCCGGAGCTGAGTTATGGTCCATGAGTTCAGTACCCTTTCCTCAACCTTGCAGGGTCTCCCTGTCTCCAGCCCCATACCCTTTGTTCTTCGCTGTCCAGATCCTGCCTGTCCCTTCCCTGCCACCCCACGGTCCCCAAGCTGTGCGGAGGCCTCGCTGGGGCCAGGCACGGGGACACTCACCAGCAGGAGCATCCCAGAGGGGCAGTGGCAGCCAGGGTGGCAGGTCTTGTTAGTCCCTCTTGAAGTGCTGAGCTCTGCACAGGAGGCAGGGCCCTGGGCACAGTCCAGCCACTGCTTGCCCCTGGGACACACGCCAGGCACTGGCCCTGGGGACATAGAAGTTGACAGCCCAGCCCCAGAGCACTCAGCTCTCCCCTGAGCTCCCAACCTGGGAGAGGCACCAGCTCTGGGTATGCGTGGGGTGGTCATGGGGGCCGCACAACGGCTGAGGGACAGGGCTGTGCTGGGGTGGCGGACAGGGGGTCGACAGTGCCCTGGGTTGGTAAGAATGAGAACTGGAGGGTCCCCAGGGCAGCTCTCACCTGTGCAGGGCTGCAGGCCACAGGTGGAGAACTCCATGGGGCTGTGCAGGCCACTGCCCCGGGTGCGGTTCCTGTAGCCACCACCGCAGGGCACGGAGCACGGAGACCAAGGGCCCCATTCCCCACCAGGACCTGGGGGTGGTACCCAGGTCACCACAGGCCCTGCCTCTCGTGCCCACCTCACCTTCTCCTCCTCCCACCCAGACACCCGTGGGATCCCTCCACCGCTTCACCTGTAGTGTCATATCCTACCTAAGGTGCCTCACACCTGCTTGAGGGGCTCCAGTATTCAGCCTAGAACTGGGCGGGTCTCTAGAGAGAAGCTGGGGCTACTCTGAGGAGGGGCCCTGTTAGGGAACAGACCCTCAAGGAGTCTCTGGGGACAACCTCTTAGTGGCATCTCTTAACGAAGTCTCTTGCACGTCTCTGGAGGTTCAGGGTGGGGGGTGATGGGAGTCTTCTTGGCTTCTCTCTGGAAGGTTCTTTAAGGAGGTCTCAGGACCTCAGTCCTAGCTCTCACCTCGGCATGGCCGCAGGCTGCAGAATTCAGCCTCCATGGTGGGGCCTTGGCACTCAGCACCCCCAAAGGCAGCTGGGGGTGCAGTGCCTGCCCGGAAACGGCGCCGAATGCCCACGTTGCAGCTGCGGCTACAGAGACTCCACGGGGTCCAGGGACTCCAGCCACAGGCCACTGCCAGGGCGTGTTGGGGGCAGAGGGCAGTGTGTGTGAAACCAGGTCAGTCTTTTCATACCCTAACTTCCCTGGGGACCACCGAGCTCCCAGGCGTTTATCTCACAAGGGGCTTAACTCCCCTATGGTCCCTGAGGACCCACCACTGCCCAATTCCTGTGCCCCAAGCATGGGGGTACCTGGGCAGTGCTCCGAGGTGCATGCCATCTCCCCGGAGACACAGGTGCTGCAGAGAGAGGCGGCAGTAAGGCTCTACCTGGCCATCACGGCCACAGTCAGCCCTTACCCCCAGGGAAGCAGCTGAAGCCACTGCAGAAGAGAAACCCGAGGGTCTGGGGTGTGAAGCCGGCTGCCCACGCCCTCTGTGAAGTTCACGATGCACCCTCAGTGAGCCCCACAACACCCAAGCTCTGTGCTGTCCTTTGTCCCAAGGTCTCATCCATTTGTATTTATTGGGAAATGACCTCGAGGGCCGGGGCAGGGAGGAGGGATTTAGAGAGAGCTGGAGTTCTTCTAGGAGGGAGAACTGGGTACTTCTCCACACTTGCTGTTCTCCCCAGTACATGTTTTAAAGCCTATTTATCAAATACTGGAGGTCCCAGAAAAAGATCAGAGAGACAAAAAGTGAGAAAGAAAGGACAGGAGGGAAGAAGAATGAAGGAGGAGGAAATCGAAGGAGGGGCAGGGTATATAAAGTAAAAAGTAAGAGGGAAATGAAGAATGGCCCGGGTGCAGTGGCTCATGCCTGTAATCCGAGCACTTTGGGAGGCTGAGGCAGGTGGATCACTTGAGGTCAGGAGTTGGAGACCAGCCTGGCCAAATGGTGAAACCCTGTCTCTACTGAAAATACAAAAATTAGCCTGGCATGACGGTAGGTGCCTGTAATCCCAGCTACTAGGGAGGCTGAGGCAGGAGAATTGCTTGAACCCGGGAGGTGGAGGTTGCAGTGAGCTGAGAGGCAGAGGTTGCAATGAGCTGAGATCACACCACTGCACTCCAGCCTGGGCGACAGAGCAAGACTCCATCTCAAAAAAAAAAAAAAAAAAAAAAAAAAAAAAAAAAGGAAACGAAGTGAAAGAAAAAGAAAAAAGAGAGAAATGGCTTGAGCACCCTCTGCTGGCAGGTCCTGATGTCAGCTTGGTGGGCACTTGAATGTTTCTGAACAGAAATCAAGTGGATCCCAGGTATGAAATTATATTCAGGAAAGAGAACCAGAGAAAGCTGTGATGAGAGGTTAGACCCCTTCCCATCTCTAGTTCTATCACAAATCGCTCCATTGATCTGAGACCCAATCTTCCCATAAGTCAAATGGGGATGACCACTCGCTCTAGTATTCCCAGGACCCTGCCTGGCACCCGTGGCTGCTGTGTTGTGTTTGGGGAACGGAGCACCCCACCACGGGGTGTGTTCGTGGGAGGGAGCCCACGCCTGCCCACCCCTAGATCCCCGGCCCCTCTCCCACCCTGCCCCGACGCTATGACCCACCAGTTGTTGCAGGAATCCAGGCGAGCCATTGCTCCTGGTGCATAGAGCTGCCCGTGCAGCTGGCAGGGGCACTGACTGCGGGGCAGGCAGCTAGCATTGTGCAGGAAGAGACCAGGGGGGCAGGTGCAGCCAGGGGCGCAGAAGCCCGAACACTCTATCCCAGGGCCGTGCGTCAGGCACAGCCGAGGGCAAGGACCCCCCTCCTGGCGACACTGCTCTGCTGAGCGGAACACCATGTTCTCTGGGCACTGGGCTGGATAGGAAGACAAAGCAGGTCTCAGCAGGGGCAGGAGGGATGGGAAGGGATGGGAAGGGATGGGAAGGGATGGGAAGGGATGGGAAGGGAAAGGAGGCAGAGGGGCGGAAGGGAACCTGCAAGCAGGGCATGGGGCGGCAGCCTGCCGGGCCATAGTGTGCTAAAGAAGCCACGCCTCCTGCCCCTACCCTCACAGCTTTGCTCCAGTGTCTGGGATGGCACCAGTACACAGTCACGGCTTTGCTCCATTTTAATACAAATATTCTTGAAAACAGACCACGAGGACTCTAGTCATCTGGGATAGAAGGAGCGCTCAGAGGACGAGAGAGAGTAAGGAAGGGGCCAGGGGCTTCAAAGTACGAGCTCTGCTCCCCCACGATTCTGGCCGTGAGTGTGTTCTGCCCAGAGGAAGGCCAGTCTGACTCCCTCGGGGAGCCTGTTCTCTGGGGAAGGAGGCTTGCCTCCACCAAAGAAGAGCAAAGGGCTGAGGGGCTACAGCTGCTGGGACCTGGTCCCAGGCAGGTGGGAGAGGCAGGGAGCTAGAAGAGACACAGGAAATCCCAGGCTCCGTTAGCTCCAGGCATTACCTGGCCTGGAGTCAGAGGACAGTGATGGGCAAAGGTGAGGGTGGGGAAAAGGTCAAAATCCCCAGAGCTGGGCCAGGGAGGCCCACTGCAAAACAGGCAGAGAGTCTGGTACCTGTGCAGGGCTGCGTGTTGCAGTCCCTGGTCTGACTGTGGGGTCCTGGGCACGAGGTGTCCCCAGGAGCCAAGCTGGAGCAGCTGCGCCCACGTGTCTGGATGCCTCCGTCACAGGGGGCTGAGCAAGTGGACCAGGGAGCCCACAGACCCCAGATGCTTGGCACTGCCAGGAAGAGCCCAATCCAGAGTCACAGACACCGGCACGGCAAAGACAGTCCAGGGCAGGGCATTGTGGGGCTGGAGCTGTGTAGCTTGCAGAGTCTTAACTGCAGCCTCTAGCTCCCACCAACATCTACCACTCAGGCTGGCTTCCTGGGTGATGGCTGGGGTGGGAGAGGCTTAAGGACAACAGCCAGGTTTGCTCCAACCCTTGGCCCCCCCTCCAGGTATCTAGAACCGGCTCAAGGGGGCATTCTTCTTTGCTTCTCATCCCACCCCAGTGTCCGAGCCACACCTGAGCCTGAGGGGGAGTACCTGGGCATACAGGGGGGCTGCAGGGCTCCTCCTGGGTGGCCTCTCCTGGGCAGGATGAATCCCCAGGGCTGGGGCAGAGTCGGGAACGACTGCGCCAGCCAGGGCCCCCTCCGGGGACAAGGCAGCTCTGGGAGCAGGAGGACCAGGAAGTCCAGGGCGTCCAGCCCAGCACCTCTGCGGAGGGTGAACAGGACAGGCCATTTGTGCAAAGGCCTTTTCTGGCAGGGCTGGGGAGGGTCTGGGAGCCTGGGTTAGGTCTGAGAAACTAGGTGGGCAGAAGAGGGCTCACAAGGAGGGAGGCTGCTCTGGGCTCAGGGTGCAGCCTCTGCCCCTTCTCAGCTCACTTGCTGGGACCCCCCCTCCAGTCCTTTTTTCTGTTTTGGGGGGTTGAGAACAGGACCTGTCAGCTGGAGTGCAGTGGGCATGCTTATCACTTGCTGCAGCCTCTACCTCCTAAGCTCACGTGATCTCCCATCTCAGCCTCCCGAGGAGCTGGGACCACAGACGTGCGCCACCACGGCCAGCTACATTTTTTATTTTTTTATTTTTTTTAGAGATGGGGTCTCTCTCTGTTACCCAGGCTGGTCTTGAACTCCTGGCCTCAAGCAATCCTCCCACCTTGGCCTCCCAAGGTGCTGGAATTACAGGCGTGGGCCACCGCACCCGGCCTCCAGCCCCACTTCTCACCCTCAGAGCCAGGCACGGAGCCTCCTGTGAACCTGGGCTCGACTACATTCCCACATCTCTCTCCTGGACTCGGACAGCACCTCAGCAGGAAGGACCACCAAAAATCCTCATGTTCCCCCCAGATCAACGCTTCCTGATCCTTCTATGCCAGAAACTAATTAAGAGTCCCTGTGGACACTGTCAATGTCCCACCAGCCACTCCCCACTGGCCCCTCTTTCCCTCCTACTGCAAAGATCCTGGCCCAGACCCCAGATGCGCCCTGCCTCTCTCTTCCCCCTCCCCTCCCCCACTCCTCTTTCTTTCCCCTTGCCCACCTCATCCCATTGCCCTGCACACCAGTGAGGCTGGGTTTGCTCTGCAGAGACCTCCATTGACACAGGCACTGTCTGAGGGGCACCCGGTGGGTGGAAAGAGAGAAACCATCTGGCACCTTCATCTGGCCTCTAAATGCTGCTGCTGGCCTCCCTCAAACCCTCAGCCTCACCTCTCTCACCCAGCTCTGCAGTCGCCTGCTCCACCCAGGCCAGCCTGCTCCTGGCGCCCGGGCAGTCTGGGCGGGAGTCTCTGCCTCTCCCTATCAAAGCCCCTCCACCAAGGCCAGTTCAAGGGCTGCCTCTCAGACTGCAGAGGCGTTACCGATCCCCCACATAGAGTGGCCAGTGGGTCTCATCCTGTGTGTTCCCAGGGTGCAGAATTGGGATGAGGAAGAGGGGGCTCCTGCATCCAGGCTCCCTGCCATACCTGTCCCACACTCTGTGTGGCAGCCCTGCAGTTCCTGCCTGTCACCTTCACAGGGGGCGCCTCCCCAGGCTGCCGGAGGGTTGGAGGGAGACCTGGGGAGAGAGGCAGCCCTCAGCACCTGCTCTGCTCTCTCCCTGCCCTCACTCCTGCCTTCTTCATCCTTCATCACCTGTCCACCATCTTCCCCCTACCGCCCCCTCAGGGCTAGCCTGGGTCCTTGCCTCCCTGGCCCCCACCATTCCTTCTCACACTGCCGCCCACCCGCTGTCACACACCTGAACCTGGCCCTCACTCCAGAGCCACAGGAGCGGTCGCAGGGAGCCCAGGAGGACCAGGCTGACCAGCCGCAGGGCAGGGGGCAGCCCCCTGGTTGGCACAGCAACTCCCCCTTCTCACACACACTGCAGGGGAGGGAGAGGCTGAGGAACTGGTCAGGGCTGGGGAGACCCCGGCACAGTGCCCTCCCTGGCGCGGCCGCCCTCACCATTGGCTGCAGTTGGCCAGGACGAAGGACACCCCCGGCCACTTCAGCTCTTCGCCCACCAGGCAGGGGCACTCAGAGAGGGGCAGGCAGCGAGTGTCATGCAGAAGGAGTCCCGGGGGACAGCGGCATCCTGGGTGTGTGTGGAAGAGGGCACTCAGCCCCAAGGGGCACAGCAGTGAGGGGAAGCTGGAGACTGGGGGCTGGTGGGCCTGGGTGGGCACCCCACAGTCTCCCTGCAGGCCAGGTCTGCCTCACCTTCCATGCAATGCCCACTGCAGCTTCTGTTAGCCTTGGGATCCAGGCAGGAGCGTGGGCACGGGGGCACTAGCCCCTTCTGGCACAGATCAGCACTCACATACACACGGCCCAGCTCGCAGTCTGGTGGGAGATGGGCACTAGGTGAGCCTGAGTGCTCGGAGGTCCAACTACCTCATGCCCACAGTGCTCTCTCCCTGCTCCCAGCCCAACTCACCCTTACCTGTGCCACCTGAGCAGGGCTGCAAGCTGCAGGGTACCCTCTCTTGGGAGGGCCCGGGGCAGGGGGCACCATTATTCTTGGGTGGGGGGTCCATACAGCTTCTCCGGCGACTCTGATGGCCACCCCCACAGGAGACACTGCAGGGCCCCCAGGCCTCCCACATGGCCCATGCCCCAGCCACTGTTGGGGAAGGAAGACCATCAGGAGGGGCCCAGGAGACACAGGCTATGAGAGAGTAGCCGGAGCCAGGGCTCCCCTCCTTCCCCAGCCTGGGCAGTGGCCAGCAAGGCAGCCAAGGGCCCTGCCCCGGGCACTCCACAGCTCCTCTTCTGTCCCAGAAAACCTCCCCTAGGTGGCAGGTGCCTGGAGAAAGGGCTCTAGGTGCCTCCCAGGACAAAAGCTCTGCTCCCCGGGAAGGGGCTGGGACTGCGGGAATCCTGGGGAGAGCTGCCCTGATGGCAGCTGTAGGGCCATCACAACCAGGGAGGAGCCAGGGTGGGGCTGAAGAGGCCCCTGTATGGGGAGCCCCTCTCTGCCATGCATAGAAGTGGGTGAGGGCCACTCCCTTGGATTGACGGAATAAAAGAGTGACAAGGCCTTCAGCATGGCACCCAGGGACAAGTGGCACAGCTGGCTGACACCTGAGGCCCGGCTCCAAACACCCCCACACGTCATCTCCCTTAATCCTTGCAGTGCCTTCTGAGGCAGGAATGACCATTATTTCCGGCTATACACAAGAACCTGAGTCTCGGCTCAGGCAGGAAAGGGGGGCAGGGCTGGCTGGGAGGGTCCCAGATGGAAACCCACCCCAGGTTTCCCACCTGAAGGTTCCTGAGGAGACTGGATGGGGGGCTTCCCCACTTCCCTCTGGGAGCAGGGGCTTTCCTGAGGGAAGGCTGGGGTGCAGGGTTACCTGGGCAGGCCTGCACAAAGCAGGACTGGCTTCGGAACCGGTCAGGTGGGCAGCTGCCCCCTGGCAGAGGAGGCCGCAGCAGCTCCTGGCGCTGGAAGGTGAGGCCCAGGCCACAGCTGCGGCTGCAGCTGCTCCAGACAGACCAGGGGGCCAGCACGCAGTCCACTGCAGGGGAATAGGGGCTGGGGCTCAGAGGGGCTCATGCAGGAGGGGGCCCTCAGGGCTGCCCCTGCCCTTGCTGGCACGTACCACAGCCATCCTCGTCCGAGCCGTCCTGGCAGTCAGGCCGCAGGTCACAGCGCCGCTCAGCAGACAGACACTCCCCGCTGCCACAGCTCAGCTGGCTTGGGGAACAGAGGGCCCTTGAGGCTGGAAGCCCAGGCAGGGCCATGGTAGGCACCGTGAAGGGCACAGTGCTTGCTGCTCACAAGGCAGGGAGAGAAGGGAGCCACATAAGTAGATTCCTGACAGGATGATACACTCAGCCCATTAACTCAGGCCAAGAGCCGAAGTGAGCTTGCTGACTGGAGCCCCTGGCCTCCCCTTCCTACTAATGCCTCCTGCATCCCATGCCCAGAGCAGGCTTCCTTTCATGATGTGTTGGTAAGATCATGGAGTCTTTGGTCTACACAAGCTCTCACACAGAGATTCTAGATGCTTAGGTACCTTCTTTCTGAATGTATACTCCCTGGGGTGGCCATTCTTGTGATTAACATTTGATTTCTTTGGTCATGATTGGAAGACTAAGCTTTGATCACAGTGATCTACTTTGCATGGATGGATGGATGAATAAATGAATAGATGGATATATGGGTGGGTAGATGGAAAGATGGATGGATAGATGGGTGGGTGAATGGATGAATGAATGGGTGTATGGGTAGGTGAGTGAATGGATGGATGAGTGAGTGCATGGATGGATGGGTAGATGAGTGAGTAGGTGAATGCATGGGTAGCCAATGAATGGATGAATACAGGGGTGGGTAGATGAATTCATGGGTGGATGGATGGGTGGCTGATAGATGCATGGGTGGGTGTCAGATGGATGGATGGATGAATGGATGGGTGGATGGATGGGTAGCTGACAGATGAATGGATAGAGGGGTAAGTGGATGGATGAATGGATGGATGGGTGGATAGATGGGTAGGTGGACGGATGGATGGGTGGCTGATGTATGGATGGATAAATTGAAGGATGGATGGGTGGACTGATGGATGGATGGGTAGATGGATGAATGGGTGGCTGACTGGATGGATGGCTGATGAATACATGAATAGAGGGGTAGGTAGGTGGATTTAGATGGATGGATGGATGGATGGATGGATGGATGGATGGATGGATGGATGGGTGAATAGATGGATGGATGGGTAGATAGATGCATGGTGGCTGGCTGGATGGGTGGATGGATTGAGGGATGGATTTGTGAGTAGACAGATGGATGATAGGTGGCTGATGAATACATGGATAGAGGGGTAGGTGGGTGGGTAGGTGGGTGGGTGGGTGGGTGGATGGATGCATGGATAGATGGATGGGTGGGTGAGTGGGTGGGTTAGTGGATGGGAGGGTGGGTAGACGGAAAGATGGGTGGCTGATGGATGGATGGATAGAGGGATAGGTAGACTGTTGGATGGGTGAGTAAATAGATGAGTCTCTTCAAAGGTCAAACAGGTTTTATAAAACAGGCTGAGACCCAAGGCCTGTTCTATTCCCCATCTTGACCATACCCAAAGACACGCACACTTCTGTTTTTACCCATTCTCTCTATTCCCTGCTGCCCAAGCCTCTCCAAAATCCTTTCCAATATGAGCTACAAATGAGGGCAGATACTTTCCTACACTGAAGGATAAGTGCCACCCCCTACCCACAGGATGGCAGGCCCTCCAGCAGCTCACCGCAGTGCCTCTCGTCGGAGCCGTCAAGGCAATCCTCCCTGCCATCACACACCTGCGCCTGTTCCACGCAGCCCAGCACCTCACAGGGCATCTGGCCGGGGCCACACCGCACAGGTGGGAAGGGCCCTGGGGCGACACTCTGGCCTGTGGGCACCACCACAGCTGGCTGACCAGTCACTTGGCCTGCCCTATCCTTTCTCCTTCCTCACCTCCCTGAAGCCCCCAACCTCCCTCCTCTTGGCATCTGCTATTCCTCACTCTGCCTATCTTGGGATAATAGAAAAAGGGTAAACTGGGCTAGGACGCTTGGGTCCTCCCCAAAATGACCTTGAGCTGTGTGATCTTGAACAAAGGGCCTCTGTCCCCCTCACAAGGAAGGTGGGCTCACAGAGGCTTTGCACACAGGTAGAAGGGCTTGGTGTCTTACCAGCAGGGGTCGCTGGAGTCACTGGGCGTGGGGGCAGCACCGTCACAGCTGCCATACCTGGTGGCAGGGTCCTAGCCTCCATCTGGGATATGGGGGTGGTGGTCACCATCTGCATGGATTCCCCATGGTGAGGTACCCCAGAGGCTGGGCCAGGACTCACGGGCCTTGTCTCTGTGGGTGGAGGTGGAGGGAGGTGAGGCTTGCCCAGCTCCCCTTCCCAGGAAAGGAAGATGGGGGCCCTTGAGAGGGTATCCCAGGCTTCTGGGTGGTGCAAAGTAATCACAGGTACTGCAGACCACACCCCACCTTCTGAGAGGCCTTGGATCAAAAAAAATCCAAGGAGCACAAGAAGGGCTTTGGCTGAAAGTAGAAGACTTGTTTTGATCTGAGATTTTTATTCTATTCCCCAAAAAGAAACACGTGGCAACTTCCAAGTTCAAACTCACCATAAAATAAGATATTTAGGGAGAGAAAGAACTGAGGTCATTTTAACACAGCAGCAGAGGGAGTAAACACTACCATAGACTCAGGGTGAGTTCGTTGTTTCTGTTGTAAACAAACAAACAACAACAAACTGATTTTGGGCTTCCTGGCAGCTACAGTGAAAAGAGTTAAGAGTCTCATTTTCTGGCAAGAGATGCATTCAAAGACAGCTTTTTTTTTTTTTTTAGAACCAGACTGAGAATGAAATTAGAATGTATCCCGTGGGTCTGCATGTTATGGATCTGAGGGGTAGAATCAATTGCTTTGTCTGCTTTTCACAAAAGACACAGAAACAGTCCGGCCAGGTTCTGAATAACTTCCATCAGAACTCACAGGGAGGGGCCACAGTTGTCTATAAGGCCTTCTAGTGTCACAGATGGGGAAAAGCTGAGGCCCAGGCAGGTGGCACGGTGAGGCACAGGGGAGGATGAGCCAGAATGAAAGAGCAGCCCCGGCGCCCTCACCCTCCTTCCTCTCCAGCCCCTGCTGCCCCAAGCCCCACCCAGGTCCTTCCCATAGGGGCTAGAAATGAGGGCAGGAACTCCCCCACACCAAAAGCCCTCTTACCGCACCCCATCCCCGCAGGACAGCAGGCCCTCCAGGAGACAGCTGTCTGCTGGCTAGCAGGGAGGTGAATAATCAGGTAGCTCCAGGGAGGCCGGTTCACAACCAGGCAGAGCCCTTTCCTTTCTTATACAGGAGCACGCCAACTTCATGACCACATCCAACCCCCGTGCCCACTTAAGAAACATTTGCTGCCAGCAAATGCTTCAGAAAGGGGGGCCTGGCTCTCTGGATGGTGAGCAGAGGGAGTGCAGGGTGCAGTCAAGTGGCCTCCCACCCCCATGGGGGAGACATGTCCTGACCAGGCATCTGGGGAGGCAGCCACATTACTGGGCACAGGCTCCGTCCTGGGAGCTGGCCTGGAGCCACCCGCCCTGCCTACCTGCAGCCCACATACCTTGGAATCCCAGGGGGTGGGCAGGGGCAGGACCTGGTCATGTCCAAAGTGACCAGTGTCTCCTCCCTGAGCCAACCCTGTGACTCTCTCGGTTGTGGGGAAGTCAGGGGTAAGGGGATTTGAACCCCTGAGATGTAACTGCCCCTGGCTCTGGAAGAACAGGTGGGACAAGGGTTTGGGGGGGTCTGGAGTCTGTGCACACACCTGTTGGGGACGTGGGGGACTCCTGTCCGGGAGGCCAGTGCTCAGTCTCTGCCAGGCCCTGCAGAGGGAGAGGGCTGAGCACCCTGCACAGTCCCAGGCCCTGAGGGCAGCTCCCATCCCCTGAGGATACAGCCTGGGCGCTCACAGTCCCAGCACTGCTTCCTGTCCATCTTCCTCCCCCACAGCCCAGGGCAGATCTGAGGATGCAACTGCGCTTCCAGGCACCAGCCCACTGCCCTCAAGGAGCTCAGGGACTTTATTCTCAGAACCCACCATGGTGATCCATTTCAGCTCTTGCCCCTCAAACTCCCCTTCCCCCCATCCAATGCACATGTCCCCCCCACTCCACCCACACACTCTGGGTTCCTGACCAGGCTATTCCAGGTAGGAAGATGCTCCGCGCCTTCTTCTCCACACTACAGACACCCCTCTCCAGCCCTCAAGTCTTGTCCCGGAAGC
This sequence comes from Macaca nemestrina, assembly GCF_043159975.1. NCBI lineage: Eukaryota > Metazoa > Chordata > Mammalia > Primates > Cercopithecidae > Macaca > Macaca nemestrina. Next base: position 9,186,538 of record NC_092128.1, read on the forward strand.
CCCTGGGGACCCGGGCACAGGGCTCTGTTCGGCTCTGAGCACCAGATGCCCTGGTGCCTGCCCCGTGGGCATAAGCTCCCTATCACAGGTTCAGGTTTCTCTTGTCCCCAAACCCTTCTGGGCCCTCGCTCTCCCTGCACATCTCTGCATCTCTGTGTTGCCCCAGCCCTCAGCCCTCTGCCAGGCACCGGGAAGCCTCCTGAGAGCAGTACCAGGGAACACACAGGAGGAAATGCTGCGGAGACGGGAGATGCCGCCGGCTGGTGCAGGAGCAGAGCTGGTGAGGCCTTGAGGCAAGGTCCCTGTACCCTCACTCCACCCTCTGGGCCCAAGGCTCCACACTCACCTCCCCGGGCCAGTGCAGCAGCTGTCCCGGCTGGGCGGAGGAGAGGGCCAGGGTCTTGGCTGTGGAATGGAATCTGGGGAGAAAAATAGCCAAAAGGGCTCCAGGGGCCCTGCCAGCACCAGTGCCCCGCTTCCAGGCAGGGGCATCAGTGTGCTTTTGCTGGGCCTGGGGTCTTTGCTGGGGTGGGCATCCAGGAAGGACTCTGCCCACTGAGGGTGGACAAAGGTGATGTTCCCAACAGTAGCTTCCAACTTGACCGTGGGTTAGAATCACCTGAGGGGCTTGTAAGACACATATTACTGCGCCCCACCCCTGCAGGTCTGGGCGGGCCCGAGAACCTGCCCTTCTAACAAGTTCCAGGTGCTGCCAATGCTGCTGGTCCAGGGCCCACACCTGGAGAACCCCTGCATCAACTATGAGAAAGGCAGGGAATCCTAGAATCCAGGTGGGAAAGGGCCTTGAAGGCACCCAGCTGCAGCTCCTCAGCATGCAGGGTCTGGGCACCTGGGGGATGAAGGCAGCATCGGGCCCCTCCCACATGGCTGTCCCCTCGAAGGCCAGGCCAAGGGCGTGAGCTGCACACAGCCGGCCACAGTATACCTGCCAGTGCCCTCAGGTAGCAGCACACAGCCCTCCTCGTCCGAGCCATCCTTACAGTCCAGAACACCGTCGCACAGGCGCCCTCTCAGGGCACACTCACCACTGGCACAGCGGAGTCCAACCCCTGGGCACAGAGGTGCCGGTGGGGACCCTGTGTGGAGGACGTATGGCTGAGGGCTCCTCCCATGGCCCCTCTCTCTCCTGCCCTGCCACCCGGGTGCAACCTGTACCTGGCTCACAGCCCAGCAGCTCCACCCGCAGGGGGACATCGCTGTGGTGGGCATCGCGGGGCCACACCCTGACAAACCTCGCCTGCACCATCTGGCCAAAAGTCCATACGGCAGGGTCCAGGTCGTCCCAGTGTCTGGGGAAAAGCTGCCGGCAGAGGATGCTGCTGACTGAGCTTCACCTCTTTCTCAGGCTGACCTCATGACTTTGAGTGACCCCACTTTTTCCCCAGTTTTCACGGCCATCCCAGAGCCATGCCCCCCACCCTGGCAGTAGGAATTGGGCTCTCAAGGCTGGAGGGAGCTGGTCCTGGACTGAGCTCCTCCTGCTGAGCTGGAGGTGACCCGAGGGCAAAGGCCAGGTCCTATTCACTGCTGTGTCCCCAGGGCCTGGCTCGGCACCTGGCACAGAGCAGGTGCTCCTGAAACAGCTAAGACTTAACACATAGCATGGACTGATTCCTACCGCTTCGTGCGGTTTGTCTCCAGGAAGGATGCAAACCCCCTGAGGGGAGGGCTGTGCCCAGGCTGCTCTCCACAAAGACCTGCGGGGGTCTGGGCTCCCAGAGGCCCTCAGTGAACTTGGTGTCTCCACACCCTCTCTCCCTCGTAGGTTTCACATACCTGCCCTGAGTCTGAGCCACTTGGATGGTTTCCAGCATCCATGTGACAGTGGCACCCAAGCCTCAGCTCCACAGAGCACAGTCCCTGCTACTCACCAGGTATTCAACAAGCATCAAATGCAGGCCATGCCCCTCAGGGAGACTGGAAGGCCCTTGGGGACAAAGACTATGGAACCCACAAAAGGGCATGGTGGGCCGCTGGCCCCATCGGCCTTGGACGGGTGGTACCTTGGGCAGGGGCAAGATGCCAGGCAGGATGTCATGATAGTCATGCCAGCGTAGACCATTGCTGCTGAACTGGAGTGAGAAGCTGGTGGCAGACGCGTTGGAAGAGCCAGTCTCTGGCACTATGATGCCTGGGGAGGGAGGGGCCAGGGTAAGAGCACAGGTCAGAGCTGAAGGAGCTACACCTGCCCCCCACCATCACCACTGCCTCCCCTCAAGCACTGCCCTCCTCACTGACCAGTGAGGTTCCGGGGCTGAAGCAGGTCCAGCTGCAGGTAATGGGGCCGAGTGTGCCACTTGGCATAAGCATGCCCTCCAGCACGCCATCCGTGAGGCCTGGGCTCCTGGGTGGGAGCCCCCATGAGGGCAGCCTGGGTGGGGTGTTCCAGCTGCTGGGACGATGCATGCAGACTCCCCTCGGCCAGTCCTGCCAGCCCCAGGGGAGAATAGCAGGGGTCTGGGTGCAGAAGAGAGAGACAGGCTGGAGTAGGGTAGGACAGAGGGTGGCAGGAGTCTTCAGGGACACGGTGAGGAAGTTGCACAGGGAGCTAGGGGATGTGAAAGGCTCACACGGGTGACTTTGGCCCAGGGAGGGAAGAGTCAAGAGAGGCAACTTAAGATAGGATGACTCCCAGATCCTTAGGATGACCATCCACTACGTGCAGGGCAAGGAGGATGTCCCCGAGGGCCTGTTTCCCCTCCCAGATTGGACAATCCCTGGGCAGCGTGGCCCCTCTCAGCACTACACAGCACTGCACACATCCCTTACCTCCTGGTGGAGGCAGAATGTAAGTGGCCAAAGGGAATCCGATCTGGGGACTGGGAGCCGGAGCTGCAGCAGGAGTGGCCATGGGCTGGACTGTCTGGTTCTCTCCTGTGGGAGGAGACTTTAGGATCAGGAGACAGAGACCAAGAGGCTCACAGTTCCTGGCCCAGCACTCAGGCCTCTCCCCACTTCTTGAGCACTTTCTCCCTGCTGACTTCCCAGGAACAACTTCCTAGCTGGGAAAGGTCCCTCCTCCTTCCCTTGGTGTGAATCAGGGGCTTTCACGTCCACTGAGTATTTAGAGAACATAGAGTAAAACTGCCAGCCTGAAACTATTTTCAGCCCAGGACCCAGCAACTGCAGTTCCTAACACCAAAAAGGTGCAGTTTGGCTGACACCAAAAAGGTGCAGTTTGGCTGACACCAAAAAGGCACCTTCATGGGCATTAGAAAGGGGTTGCCTCTGGATGAAAGCAGCTCTGTGGGCTGGAGTCTAGGCCCCAATCACCAGCTAACTTGCACAGTGAACAACCTGTGCAACTGAGTATGCTGGCTCTGTTTTAACCTCAGCAACTTGTGGATGCACTTTTAGGATAAGAAAGCTGCAGCCTGACCAATATGGCAAAACTCTGTCTCTACTAAAAATACAACAATTAGCTGGGCATGGTGGTGCATGTCTAAACCCAGCTACTCAGGAGGCTGAGGCATGAGAATCACTTGAAGCCAGGAGGCAGAGGTTGCAGTGAGCCGAGATCGCACCACTACACTCCAGCCTGGGTGTCAGAGTGAGACCCTGTGAGAGAGAGAGAGAGAGAGAGAGAGAGAGAGAGAGAGAGAGAAACCTGGACCCATAAATGCATCCATTTCAAGCCTTTGTATTTTCTTATTTCATTTATAACTCATTTCTAGGCAAAGATACTTTTGAAAAGTCCAACTTAACTTTGTCTTGGCTGTTCTAAGATGAAAAGAAAAGCAACCAGAGCAACCAGATCTGAACAGAACCAGAGGAAAGAGAACACCTCAAAGGTGGCACCATGGGGGAGGCAGAAAGCCCCCAAAGCACAGGAAGGCAAGGCGGACGGAGAGGGAGGGCAGAGAGAACCCTTCCCACCGTGAGGCCCCTCCTTCCCTTGGCATGCAGAACTCAGGCTTCCCGCCACCCTGAGGCTGGGGTATCCAGCCACCTCTGCTCAGTGTCCCGGTTCCCTCTCAGCGATCCCACCAGTTGTCCTCCCCCGGGGCTTCCTTGTCATTTCCCAGGCACACTCACCAGGTAGGGCACAGTGGCAGCATGATTCTCCCGTTCCCTCCACCAAGACCCAGCCCTGCAGAGACACAGAGGTCAGGCCGCCTGCCTATCTCCAACCCACTCCACCAGCCTCCACACCCCTCCAGCTCTGCCCACCACACACTCCAATGCCCTCACCTGGGGGCAGCTGCCGAGCGGGCAGTAGGGTGAGCATTGTGCGGTGAGGTTGTGCAGACACTGGCACACACTGCAGGGGCCCCCACGCCAGCGTTCCCCGACACGGTGGACCTGGCCCTGGTGCTCACACCCCTCACAGGGCTCCGTCTGGCACCTGAGAAGGGAGGGATATCCCTGACCTGGTGGCGGGGCTTGCTCGGGGTAAACAACTCTCCTGGTTTGCCTGGATTGAGGACATTCCTGGGACTTGGGACTTTCTGTGATAAAACTGAGAAAGTCCTGGGAAAACAGACATTTGGTCACCCTATAAGCCCACTCTGCCTCTGCGCCTGAGACATTGCAACTGGCCCAGAAGAAGGTCAGGGAAGCAATTTGTGCCAACACTGCAGCCAGTGCAGCAGGTCCCAGAGGGGGCTTGGGAGGCAGCTATGGCAATAGCCCCCTGCAAGCCTCAGCCCAGGAATTCAAGCTGAGTTTGTGAAGCTGCATCTGCGGGCTCCGTCTACCCACCTTCAAGACCTAGAAAGCATAAAACTAGAGAAGGGGGAGGCCAGCAGTCCCCAAAGAGGTTCTGGGATTCCTGGGGTTTAGACAGGTAGGGACACAGGGCAGGGGTTCCAAACTGGGGCTGTGTGGTGGATGTGGAAGGGGCACACAGGAGGCTTCCAAAGTGGGAGGTGGGGTGCGGGTCAAGGTCCCTGCAGGTCCCCCAGTGGGTGGGGAACAGAGCACCTGCGTGCCTTGCGGTGGATGCCACGGCACTGGCGACCTCGGCCGGAGGGGCGGGGGTTGTTGGGGCTCCGGAAGGACCACTGGATGCTCTGACTTCCACAGGGGCCCAGACACTCAGCCCAGGGCGACCAGGAGGACCAGCCACAGTCCACTGAGGGAGGGCCAAAAGTCAGGGCCTAAAGGAGGTGGTGGATGCACAGCTGGGAGGTGGGCCTGAAGGAGGGTGGGTGCACAGGGAGAGGACTAGGGACCCCGAGGGAAGGGCCTCACCAGCACAGTCCGGGTTGAGTCGGCAGCGTCGGGGCCTCCCGTCTTGGCAGATGCAGAGCCGGCAGTCGGCCTTGATGCGTTGCCCGGGCCAGTAGCGGGCGCCGTCCACCAGGCAGGGGCACTGCCGGGGCCACACACACCACCCCTCGCTGCCCAGCACCTGCCCTTCTGGGCACCAGCAGCCTAGAGGGGGCCCAGGATGAGGCTTCCATGCAGAGGGCTGTCGCCACAGATGCACACCCTGGAGCCAGCGCCTGGGCCCAGAGCTCCCTTACCTGGGCTGCCACAGGGCCGATCAGGTGGGCACATGACCTGGCCAGAGATGTCATCACAGGTCAGTGGGCAGGGGGCACAGGGCTGGAACATCAGCTCCCCAGAGCAGGTGGCATTGGGGCAGCTGTCCTGAGGGCAAGGCTCTGAGAGAAGCCAGAAGCAGAGGTCAGAGGTCAGGGAAGGGAGCTCTGCGGAGGTGACGGCCTCCCACCAGCAGTGCCATCCTCTCTTCCACTCACTGGTCTGGCGGGTGCTGTGCGGGCCTCCGGGCAGTGCAGCGCAGGTGCGGCCCCCGTTCTGGGGTGGGTGGCACTGCCGTTGCCGTGTCATGGTGCCCCTGCATGGCTCAGAGCACACAGACCAGGGAGACCAGGCGCTCCATTCACCGTCCACTGCGAGGCAGGGGGACAGGGCAAGCAGTGGGGACCATGGGTGAGGGCTGAAGGCCTAGTGGCCTTCTTCTCCCTTCCTCTATCCAGGCCCCACCACCCCAGCCCCTCACCTGGGCAGGCTGCTGTGAAGCAGGTCTGAGACTGGTGCTCAGGCCCCGGGCAGTGCTGTAGCACCAGGAGGCCGAGTGGGGAGCAGCGGCGGCTCCGGCCCTGCCCCCCGGGCCCACATGTCCGGCTGCAAGGTCCCCACGGGCTCCAGGGGCCCCAGGCCCCACAACCCTGCTCTTCTGGAGAGGGGCCTGCCTGCCCTGACCCTCCACAGTCAGGTTGCCCATCGCACACCTGGGGAGGGAGTGGGGTCAGGGCTCCTGTGCTGGGGGCAACATGGCACTGCCGCCTCCACCACCCACTCCCACCCTCACCAGCTGGAAGCCTATGCAGGTGCCATTGGGGCAGGTGTATTCTGGGCAGGGAAGCCCTGTCCTGTTGGGGCCTCCTGGGGCTGGCAGCCCCCCTGGGAAAGAAGAGGAGAGAAAACACAGTGAGCAGGGGGTGTGAGCTGCGTCCTGGGCCCAGCCAGCAGGGCCTCCCTTAGGGAACAGAGCGTCCTCACCACAGTCCAGCTCGTCCTCGCCCTGGGGACAGTCTGGGATCCCATCACAGAGCTGCTCAGGGGTTAGGCACAGCCCCGGAGCCACACCACAGGGAAAGAGGCCAGGGCACGGAGGCAGCTGGGTGGAGCCTGCGGGCACCATGAGATGTCCTGCTCCGCTCCTATCCCTTCCTGCCCTCTCCCTGCAGAGGGGCAGGAAGGTGGATGGGAGGCAGCAGGGCAGGCCAGCCCGGGAGGAGCTGGGGCCTGTGGACAGCTCCCTCTAGGGGGAGGTAGGCAGGACCTGAAAGGCTGGCTTGCAGTGACACAAAGCGTGTGCTCAGGTCTGGTGGGGAATCGCTGATGGCGGGACCCCTCCAAACAGACACACTCCCCAGCCCTGCAGAGCCTTTGCCCACCCTCTTATCCCTTCTTGGCCAAGTGTGGGCAAAGACAAAGCCCCTTTCTTCTCTCCCCTGAGCCTAGGTGGGAGGGCAAAAACATTTCAAATAAAGTTTCACGAAAAAGATCATAGGAACGCAAACACGGCCCAGCCTCGCATGCCCCCAAACCTAAATCGCTCTGGCTGCCGCGCCCACCTGTACCTCAGGAGGCGAAGGTGGGGGTGGTGCTCGGGAAGAGGTGGGCCAGCCGGCTTGGCCAGCGGGGGGCCGCGCACGGCCCGGGGGCGCGGGAGCCTCACCGCAGGCGTCGGGGCCCTCGTCCGAGCCGTCGGGACACTGCCGCACGCCGTCGCACAGCTGCTCGGGGGACACGCAGTGAGGGCCGCGGGCGCAGGGCGCGTCGTGCGGCGCGCAGGGCTCTTCGCAGCCGCGCTCGTCGCTGCCGTCGGGGCAGTCCTCCTCCTGGTCGCAGCGCCAGCCCCGCGGGATGCACTCGCCGCTGCCGCACCGAAACTCGAAGGGGCCGCAGGGTGGCGCTGCGGGGAGCGTCCGCGCTGCATCCTCCGCCGGCGAGCGCCCTTCCCATCCCAACCGCACACAGGTCAGTCCTTCCACGCCGCCGCTCCCCTCCCTGCTCCAAGTCCCTTGGCCATTTCCTGGGCCTGGCCCTAACCCACCTGCAACCCATTCCCGAGAACAATCCCTCCTGCATTTTGCTGCCCTGTTGGTTTTCCCAAAGCTCTCCCCTGGGTCAAGAATTTCCATGAGACTCCCTGCAGCTGGGAGGGAGGCCTTGAACGCCAGGAAAGAGTGTAGACTCTTTGAAACGCCATCCACTTCATTCACTCCAGTGCCTTCGGGAGTCTCCCACTGTGCCTTGCTCCTTCCCATGCCAGAGCAGCGCCACAAATGCCTCTCTCCGAGGTTTCCAAGCCACTAGCTTTCCCACCTCTTCCCTCCAGGAGACTCACCAGGGCTAGCGCTGGCCAGGGAACTTGGCGCAGTGTCCAGGGAGCCAGGGGAGGGGCCAGGCAAAGTACCAGCAGGAGGCGTGGGCAGAGAAGGTAGGGGGCAGTGTCCCGGCCCCTCATCGGCTCCATCTGGGCAGTCCCAGACTCCGTCACACAGCTGGATGGCCCCCAGGCAGGTGCCATCGACACAGGACACCTCCCCGGGGACGCAGGTCACCTGCCCTGCAGCCAGAAAAGAAGAGCTGGCCCTGGGGCACTGCCCTGTACTGTTTGGGGTGCCCCAACTCCCACACCCTGAGGACCAACTTCATAGCAGGAACCTGGCAAAGGAGGGGGGAGGCGAAGTCGGGGCTCTTGAGATGGGCCTTGCGGGAGGGAGTGCCGGGTAGGCTGGTTTCCAGGGTGGGGACAACTCACCCAGGCAGGACTCCTCATCTGCGGCGTCCGGACAGTCAGGATGCCCATCGCAGAGCAGGGCCGGGGGCAGGCAGCGTCCATCGGCACAGGCCAGCAAGCCCTGGGGGCACGGGCAGCCCCGCTCATCTGTGCCATCTCCACAGTCATCCTGGCCATCACAGAGCAGGGCCAGGGGCAGGCAGTGGCCGGAGCTGCAAGTCATCTGCCCCTCCCCACAGCCTGGGGCGGCACAACCTAGCACGGGGCAAGCAGGCAGGCTCAGGACGCTGCTGTAGGGGCCCAGAGAAGCCCTGAACCCCAGAGGGACCAGAACACCCTCTCTTCCCTTCATCCCTCCAAGCCACAGATAGTCCCTGGCAATGGGAGCAGCAGCTAAAGAAGCCACTCCAGGACAGCTGCCTTGGCCCCAGGAAACTCAGTTACATGTGCGAGGACTGACCAACCCTGTCGCTTCCACACATGAGCAAAGACACTCACCCTCCTCATCAGAGCCATCGCCACAGTCGTCCTGGTTGTCACAAAGCCACCCATGGGGCACACAGTGCCCATTCTCTTGGCACAGGACCTCTCCCTCTGCACAGCCAGGCGCCGGCTCCTCACAGCGGCCACCGTCACCCCCACAACGCCATTGACCTTCCTGGCATGTGCTGAGCACACAGCGTCCTGGGATCAGCCACAGGCTGGGCTTGGCCCAGTGCTCCTTCAATAGGTGCCCCCCAAGGTGACCTCCCCACTCACCAGTTCCCGCAGTCCTTCTGCAGCACAGACCCCGGCGGGAAGGAGTTGCTGCCCCACTCACAGGGGCAGGAAGCTGGCTCCAGGCAGGCTCCTCCTGAGGCCACAGAGTACAGGGCTCAGAGCAAAAGGGCACAGTGGCCCCTTCCCAGTCTCAGTGCCCCTCCCCTCTGCCCTTTGTCACTCTACACACCGTGCAGCAGAGTCCCCTCGGGGCAGAAGCAGCCCTCCACACAGGCCACCACCTGGCAGTGCCACCCGGGCTCAGGATGCTGCTCATGGCAGGTAGGGGGACACGTGGGGCCACAGGCCTCATACACCTGTCCCCCTTCACACTGCAGGGCTGGGAGGAGAAGAGAGAGCCTTGGATCACCGAGGCACAAGGGCAGCAGGATGCAACCACACCAGGCTGGCTGCCCAAGGTGACCACCATGGAGGGCACGGGGCATCTGGTGTAGACCTTGGGCAAGACCCCCCTGGGCCTATGTGTACCATGTCAGCTCTACTCAGCAGCCGTTCTTGCATACATGGCTCATCTAGAAAAGCGTCTGGCACAGAGTAAGCACTCAATGCACAGCTTGCCCTTGAATGAATGAACGGCCGTCTTGTGGGACAGGAGAAGCTCTTTCAAGACGCTGAGCCTGTGGCAGTGGCAGGATTGAGCACTGGGGACTGAGGGCAGGGCACACTCACGGCAGAGCTCCTGGCTACGCCAGCGCACATGGTACCCATGCCGGGCACACTCATCTGCGTAGGTGGCAATGGCCGAGCAGAGGCACTCACAGTCACCCCCTGAGTCGCAGCTGTGGGAGGAAGTATTCAGTCCCGGCACCCCCTCTGCACGCCCTGGCACCCCCACCTCGACCCCACTCCAGGTTGTCCCCTCCTTACCCGCAGGCGTCATGCAGGCACCACTCATAGTGCTGCTGCGGGGGGACCTCTGCGTGGCATGATGCGAAGAGGGGCTGCAGCAGCGCCCCGCAGCGGGCCCGAGCCCAGCCAGCCCGGTGTGTGTTCACCTGCAGGCACAGGGTGGCGTCTCCAGCACAGTGGACTAGCGGACACCCTCCCCAGCCCTGCCTCCAGGAACCTCCCTTCCTGCTTTCCCACCCTCACTCACCACGCAGGGATGTGGCAGGTCTCCTGGCTCAGGGCAGAGGGCGCTGAGGCGCCAGGAGTGGGCGGCCAGTTCAGCTGTGGGCTCCAGGACGCCCTGGCGGCTCCGCAGATCATTACTGGCATCTCCATCAAAGTCACCACACAGCCCAGCCACGCGACCACGGAACTGAGGGGACAGTTGCACCAGGACCCGAGTCCCTGGTGGCAGGCAGCATGGTTAAAAGTGATGCCACAAGCCCTTATCTGGGCCAGAAGACCCAGGGTCTGTTTTACCACCACCAGGTACCAACCCACCAGGAGGTGTGGTTACCTCTTTTGTGGGGGGATGATTGGCGATGATAAATGAAGAGACCTACATTTGGGGGGCTCAAGGTGGGAAGTAGGAGCCTATTTTCCTAACTAACACCAAGCCAAGGGCTGGGGGGAGGGAAATTCTCCATCAGGTCAGATTCCGGGAAACCACACTCCAGGATGGACTGTGAGACTCAGGAGCACCAGCCTCGGTGGCGGCAGGCTGGGAGGGCGGCCCAGCGGCTCAGAGCCAAGTCTATATGGGGGTTATCTGGGTTTCCGTCAGTTCTGCAGAAGCAGTTAGATATGACATATAAACCAACTGCTTATATGGGTGATGGGAAGTTAGGATATTTATTTTCATTTCGCCTTTCTAAAACTTGGTATTTTCTCAATGTTTCCCTTGGTGTGGAAGGATTGCTTTCATAATGATGAAAAAGATAATTATGAAAACCTAATTTTTAAAAAAAGTTTTTTTCTCGCTCTATTGCCTAGGCAGAGTGCAGAGGGGTGATCACAGCTCACTGCAGCCTCGACCTCCCAGGCTCAAGCAATCCTCCCACCTTAGCCTCCCAAGTAGCTGAGACTTCAGACGCGCACTACTATGCCCGGCTAATTTTTGTGTTTTTTATAGACAGGGAGTCTTGCCATGTTCAACCCAGTCTGGTCCCGAAGCCCCGGACTCAAGAGATCTGCTCGCCTCAGCCTCCCAAAGTGCTGGGATTACAGTTATGAGCCACTGCACCTGGCAAAAAACCTAATTTGGGAACTCGGACCTCTTGCATGGACTGGAAGGTAGGGGTGGCACTGGGCTGGGCATGGGGCAGGGCGAGTGCCGGCCAGGCAGGGAGGTAAAGTGAGAGCTCAGAGTCCTAGCCTGGCTGTCGGCTTAGCTCTCAGCCTAGAAATCTGCCCTGTGGAGGTGTCAGGGGCTCAGTGGAGGGAGACCAGGAGGAAGGAGGGTCAGGCGTTGGGAGAAAGAACTTGGGGTGAGTCCAACCCTATAGTGCTAAGGTGGGGCACGGGTCTGATGGTTGAGGGAGGGCAGGGGCCTGACCTCCGTCCCAGAGCAGGGTGAGGCCCAGGCGGGTTGAGAGCAGCAGGAAGAGGCCAGCACGACGCAGGCTCAGCCCGGGGCCTGTGTAGACCTTGGGGGGCGTCACGCTCAGCCCATTCACTGTCACTGCCCGGCCTGTAGAGGAAGAGAGGCATTCAGGCCCTACTTGGAGGAGAGGGTCCTCCAGATCCTCATGAGGCTCTCTAGCTCCCCCACTGAGCCCTTCTTTTGCTTCTCTACCTATGTGACCTTGGGCACGTCATTAGACTTCTCTGGGACTTAATTTCTGGGAGCCTTCTGGTATTATGAGTCCCACCCAAGAGGAGAGGCACCAACCCCATGGCATGGAGGGCAGCCACGCCTGGTAAGGAGACTGCCAGCAGTGGGCAGACACAGGGAACCCCATCCCCGCCCACCTTGCACAGCTGGGAAGCTATACAGGTGTGCCCCTCCCTGGCAATGTCACCCTTCAATGTTGCAGCCACCTCTGAGCATGTGCACAACAATGCCCTCCAGACGCACGGCCAGTGCTTTGGTGCAGGTGAGACCGCTGGCCCCACAGGGCAGGTTCTGGGCAGAGACTGTAAACAGGCCACTGGCCTCTCGCACCAGCAGATACTCGCAGGCCCCAGGAAAGGTGAAGGCCAGTCCATCAAATGTCATATAGTGGGGGGCGCCTGATGCCTGGCACCGCCCACTGCACCGCTGGCCTGTGCAGTGCCACTGCCGGCCCCGGCACACGCTATGGGCAAGGTGGGGGAGACAGAGTCACTGAGGACAGGGCCCTGGGGCTGGATCCAGGGGAGGCAGCTGGTCCAGGTTCCAGGCAGTTTCAGCAGCCCTCGGGGTGGAGGGGTCCTGCAGGGCCCTCTGGCCCAGGCCAGTCTGAATACCCCAGCCCCCACCACCCCAACCCCTTCTGGTGGAGGGAAGGATGATGTATGGGGAGCCATGGGCCACAAGGCCAAAGGGTTAGAGGTCACGGCAGCTGGGCATACCAAACGTTGCAGTCTTCCTGGATGGTGGCGTTGGGCGGGTACCACTGCCCACTGTGACGGCAGGGACAGAGGTCAGGAGGCACACAGCGCTCGTCCTGGGCAGAGGGCAGGAACAAAAGGCACCATGTAGGGGCATGAGGGGAGCAGGGCAGTGCCCTGGCTTAAGGAAGGCCATCCTGTTCTCCCACGCAGCTCCTTCTTGGACTCACCAGCAGCACCATGCCGGGTGGACAGACACAGCCATCAGCACTGCCTGCAGGGCAGGAGTGATTGGCGGTAGGGCTGTCACAGGTGAGGAGACAGGCACCAGGGGCATAGACAAGCTCCCTGGGGCAGAATGCCTGCTGTGGAGGGCAGCGGTGAGCTGTGCAATTCCAGAGGCCCCTTTCCTGGCAGACACTGCAGGAGGTTGAGAAGGAGTAAGAGGCAAGTCTAAGCCTCCAGGGACCTGATCTGACCTGGTGAGAATCTCAGGAACCCAGACGCTTGCTGGGTTCCCAGGTGTCCAGATCCCATCATGTTGAGTGAAAACCAGCCCTGATGCTGGAGACCTGTCCATCTCAGCTCCCAATACCCAGTCACCAACACAGGGAGCTGGACTGTTTCCAGCACCCTGACATGCCTGGGATAGACATTGTCACCCTTTCTGTCCCAGCTCCAATAGGGCCATCCTCCAGGCTCTGGAGCAGGACAGAGGTATTGAACCACCCTACTCCTAGCCCAGGTAGGAGAGGGGTTGCATTGAAGCCTGCATCCTCAGCCTCCACCTTCATCAACCCTGGATCCTGGTCCTGCCTGCACAGATCCATAATCTGCCTTCACTTCTCTTGAACAAGCTGTGTGACTCTGCAAGCTGTTTAGTCTGTCTGAGCCTCAGTTTCCTCATCTGCAAAATGGGAACAATTTTTCCACTTCTTACTTTATTAGGTTATGGTAGGAAGTAAAACTAGATAAAATGATGCACAGGAAAGTGCTTTATGGACCCTAAAGTGCCCCACGACCAAGGGGAAGTGATCAGCACTCTGTCACCTCCAGCGTGCATGCTGCCACCAACAAGGCTGCATACTCCACCCGTTATCTCCCAAGCTAGCTCCTCATCCCCACATTCTTCCTCTTGCCCCAAAGGTCGCTGCCCTCACCAGCGGTTGCACTCCTTCATAGTGGCACTACCAGGGGCATAGCGACGGGCTCCGAGCTGGCAGGGGCACGAGCTGGGGGGCACACACTGGCCCTCAGGGTCCCACAGCAGCCCCAGAGGACAGTTACAACTGGCCACACAGCTGCCCAGCTCCCCACAGTCCTCTGGCTCCCCGCAGTGTTGACCGCATGCTGGGGCACACTCTCGGTACTCCTGGCCACCAGGACACAGAACAGCTGGGCACAGGGACACACACAGGTCAGGGGCATAGCCACCGCTGGCTCTCTCCACCCCCTCTGAACCCCACACCCCACATCCCCTGTGCCTCTGCAGGAAGAAAAGCCCAGCAGTTTGCCAAGGGTAGTGATGCACCCCGGGCCCCCAGCCATTCCTGGAAGGGGGATGGGCTAGGGAGGAGGGGAGGAGCCTGGGTAGGGCTGGCTGGGCTGAGCGAACTCACGACAGAGGGTCTGGTTCCTCCAGGGAGGTGAGGCACCTTCCTGGGCACAGCGACGTGCATAGGCAGACAGCACCGGGCACAGGCAGTCCCTGCCAGGGTCACAGCCACACACGGCTGCCAGGCAGCGCAGATAGAATGGCTCCCTGTCCACCAGCCTGTGGCATTCCTTGGGAGGAGATGGGGAAATGGGTCAACTTCTCCTCCATGGAGTCTACATCCCCTTGGTCCCCAATAGCACCCCTAGGCTTGTGTGGTCTTCCTTGACCCTCCCAAGAGCCCAGGCGGAGGGCAGGGAAGGTGTTGGCCCATCTTACGGATGTGGGAGGAGCCCAACCCAGCTACCTGGAAGACAGAGCTGTGCAGGATGGCACAAGCTGTCTCTGCAAAGGTGTGGCGCTGGGAGTGGGTGGTGCAGGGGGAGAGCGGGGCACTGTCCCCAGAGGGGCATCTTCCCTTGCCGGCCACCTGGAACTTGCTAGCAAAGGCAGCAATGCTAGTTTCCACATCTCCGGCTGGTGTCAGGAAGTCGTCCTGCTGGTTCTGGGTGAAGGTGCCACACAGACCCTGCACCTGGGCCACAGGCACGCGTGTAAGACAGCCGAATGCAGTCCCACCGCACCCTTGCTCAGCCACCCACCTGCCTCACTGGCACACCTGGTGGGCATGGCGGGGGTCCAGAGTGATGTAGGCTGCAGGGTCAGACAGTCCCCAGAGCACCTGGGCCCCAGGCCAGCGCAGCAGCAGGAAGGCAGAGGAAGTTCGGCGCACACTGAGGCCGTCAGCGCCAACCCAGGGCAAGCCCACGTCCTGCCCATTGACCAGCACAGCTCCTGGAACAGGGGACCTGGTGATGGGGGTGGGGCACGTGGAAGGATAGGGCTGCGAGAAGGGAAGGAGCTTGGGTGGGAAGTAGGAGGTCCCGTGTCAGGGTGGGCTGCTGGGGACAACTAAAGTGTCCACCTGAGCTCCCTACCCCTGTGGCCCAAGGACTACCCTTGGCACACAGATTTTCCAATCCCTCACCCTCATGATCAGTGTGTGGGAGGAGCTAGATGGCGAGCCAGGAGCTGGTTGGGGAGGGTTGGAGGGACCCTGCTGAGAGTGGCCTGCCCGGTCTGGTCATGCCTCGAGGCCTTTCAAGCTCTCATAGCTGCATGACTTGTATTTGACCCCAGGACGGGGCAGAAGATGCCTTGGAATCTCTCCTCAGGACTCTGTGTGTCTGCTTCAGAGATGAGAGGGCCAGGGAAGTTGAGGCAGTGTGCTCAGGTGCAGGACTCTGGGGAACAGTGTCTGGACTCCAAAGCCATAGGGTAGTGTGGAGGGGGAGCAGTGACCGGAGGCCTGGGACTGCGCCAAGAGTGCAGAGCAGAGGCTACCTGAGTCCCTGAGCTGGATGTGGGTGTCTTCCAGGGAGACAGAGATGGCGTGGAGGCAGCTCCCAGAGTCACAGGCCCCATGCTCCAGTAGGATCAGTAGCTGTCCCTTCACATAGTCCTGGGGCGGGCAGGGGGAATTCAGTGGGGCCAGGCGGGCCAACTCTCTCTGGGGAGGCTTTTGGAGACCTTCCCTACAGACCACCTTCAGCGCGCACCTGGAGGCAGCTGCTCACCTTCCGGCCAGCCAGACTGTCTGCCAGGTAAGGGGCTTCGTCCTCACCATGGGCCGGCATGCATGGATGTTTGTGTGTATGCGTGTGCAGGGCCATGGATGTGCACACAGGTGTCATGTGGAAGTATGTGTGTGCATGTTTGTGTGTGCACGAGTGTGCATAGGTTAAGTGCGTGTCCGCATGTTAGGGTGAGATGACTCCTCTCTTTCCTCCTCATGGGCATGTATGTTCTCCCATATGTGTGTGCACATGTACAGACGTGCTAAATCTACATGCACATATATGAGTGTGTGTCGTGTGTATGTCTGTGTCTCTCTGTGTGTACCTGGATCCATGTATGTGTGTGTGTGTGCATACAAGTCTCTGTGTGTTGGTGTATAGCCTGTATGTGTGTGTGTAAACATGCAGATCTCTGTGTTGGTTTGTAGCCTCTGTGTGTGTGTGTGTGTGTCTCTGCACATGCAGATTTCTGTGTGTTGCTGTGCAGCCTGTGTGTGTATGTACACACATGCATCTTTGACTGTGTTTGCTGGGGGAGATGGCTGTCCTCTTCCCCCACCATGGACAGGCACAGCCTCTCTGAGGACTGTGCTCCCAGGACCTTGTCACCCCCATCACTACTTATGAGAGGAGTGGGAATGGTCCAATAGTTCGATGGAGAGATCACTCAGGGGGCCCCAGATGATTGGGAAAATCGTGGCCTGCACCTGAACTTGAGAAGTGAGCTCACTTCATTGGGGGAGGTTTAGGGTGGGAGCAGGGCCTCTTATTTCCCCTGCATGAAGTAGCCTGTAACAAGCCCAGCCGTCCCATCTGTGAGAGACACGACTGAAGATGGGTTTTGGTTAGTGGCCCTGGGCTGGGTGGTGATGACAGAGGGACTTTCACAGGGAAGCCGGGGAGGAGGCGAGAACCCAGCGGGAGGCCTGAAGGCCTGTGACAGCCATGCCCCCAGTGTTGGTTCTCCCTTGGCCTTTCCTGGGAAGACTCTGGGTTTCCCTTATTTATTTAGGGGTTTCCTTACAGTCAGCCCCACTGTGCCCTTTAGGAGGGCCCCTACTCTGGCAGACTGCCACCCCTGCAGACCGTCCTCTGCCCACCTGCACCAGGCTGTAGCGGCAACCTTGACCGCCCCGGAAGGAGTAGCTCCGCCCATCAAAGGTGAGGTAGTGCCCGTCCCCGCCCACGGCACACTCGGCGGGGCATAGGGCCTGGGCACAGTGCCAGCGGCCATCCCTGCACACGCTGTGGACACGTAGATGAGACAATGAGCTCTGGCATCAGGTCCACACTGAGGGGGTGGAGATGACCCCTGAGCTGGAGGTGACCCCCCAAAAACCCTTGTTCCTCCCCTCCCATGGAAGCCCCTCCTGCTGAAGGGGTAGAGGCCAGCCGGCAAGGCCATCAGCCACGCCAGCAGCAGTCCCAGTATCCGAGAGGAAGACCCAGAATGGGCTGGAGGCTTAGGGGAAGCAGGTTGAAGAGAGGGTGTAAAGGGAGGGATCCGAGGGTACCACATAGCCACCAACCCCCAGCATGGCTCAAGAACCCACCAGGGGTTACACAGCTGGCGCACGGTGTCACGGGGTGCATAGCGCTGGCGGCGGTAGTAGCAGGGGCAGTGGGCGGCAGGCACACAGAGGGTGCCGTTCCAGAAGAGGCCTCGCGGGCACTCGCAGCCGCTCACACACTCTTCCCTGCAGGACTCCTCCTCTCCCTGACCCACCGCCTCGCAGCTGGGTGGGCAGAGGGAGGTGCAGTCGGAGTAGAGCTGGCCCCCGGGGCACAGGCGCTCTGTGGGCACATGAGTGAGCTGTAGTCCCCCGCCAGACCCCAGTCAATCCTGCTGGGTGGGGAGGCCCTCAGTCAATCCCACAGCGCAGGGAGGCCCAAGTAATACCGCAGAAGCCAGGTTTCCTCCAGCGAATGTGGATGTGCCGCCTGGCACAGGCCTGGGCATAGCTGGCAAAGGTGGCACACACAGCCTGCCGCTGCCCCTCTTGCCTGCTGCCCACCATGGCCGCTGCGCAGTAGGCAAAGAGACAGGCCTCGTGGTACTCAGCAGGGGAGACCTGCAGGAAAGGACGGCCCCTCAGCAAACAGCCAGCGCCTCCTGCCTCCTGCTTCCATCACTCCATGACTTATAACCAAGCGGATAGGCCCCAGAAGGGACCTCAGAGATCACACATATGAGCCGTCATTTCCCAGAAATAAAGCGAGGATGGAGAGGTGGGGGTTTGACAGATGGTCCAAAATAACCCACAGGCAGGGCCAGACCAGCTTACTGACACTTCTCTAGCACGTTCCCTTGGGTGCCAGACACCACCCCCACCCCACTCATACCTGGGCATGGCACTGCCCGAATGGACCTTCCAGCAGCTGATGGCACACGTCCTGGGCTTCAGCCCGCAGGTGGCCAGGTTCTACGTCTGCCTGTGTGAGCCCCAGGGGGCCGTCACAGCCCTGGGCCACCTCCACCGCATCCAGACACCCAGGCTGCAGAAAAAGGACATCAGACCAGGCGGCAGTGATGAGGGACATTAACCAGGACCCCAGAAAAATGCCTCCTGCTCTCACACAGCACCAGGGCCCCACCTTCAGGCCCACCGTCCACATCCTGGGGCTGGGGAGAGAGGCGAGGTGGCAGCCCCACACTGGGCTGTAGTGGTGGGAATAAATGACTGACTGGTTCACCGACACTGGCCTCAGATGGCTAGTTCACGGCAGGCAGCCAGGCTTTCTGTGGGACCCCAGGCCTGCCCTCCGCCCCTGAGGATCTGGAAGAGGGCCAGGCCCTGTCCTAGGGAACAGGCCAGCGATGAAACCAGGAAAAGGGCTTGGAGGTTCAGGAGTCAGGAGCCAAGCTGAAAAGCTGGGAATGGGCAGACAACTGGGAGGGAGGGGCCCCAGGGGCAGCCTCACCTCCGAGTCAGGGAGCTTCCAGGAATTTCCAAAGGTGGCTGCTAACATGGCCAGTCCTCCGCCTGGCTCCATGAAGTCATCTGAGAAGGGGGTGAGGCAGGGGTGCTGGGTCTAGGGCCTCTGGTCTTCCCTTCCCTGCTACCCCAGCAACCAACCACACCCCACTTACCCTCTGGTTGGCCATTGTAGAGCCCACAGAGGCCTTGTGTCTGTCCCCAGAGCTCGTGGTCCACAGAGATGGAGATGGAGCCAGCCCTGTCCCAGCCGTACCACGACTCCCAGGCCCCCTGACAGCACCAGCCAGTCCCCTAGCCACTGCAGGCTCAGCCCTGGGCACAGAAAGAGGTCACTTGCCCCCTGCAGCCACAATTCTCACCCTTTCCACTACCACAGCAGGGCTCAGCTGCGCAGGGATGGAAAGGAGAAGGGAAATAACTCACACAAGTCTCACATTCTAGAGGGCTCTGCACTTTATACCAAAAGTACATGCTTTACAGCAGAGTGATTGATTTCCATCACAACTCTCTTTGAGGAGCTCATGAAAGCTGCAGACGCTCTCTGGAGAGAGTAAACTTCGAGTGAACTATGAAACACACGTGCATGTGCACACACACGCATGCACACATACATGCACACACTGCACCCGTGCACACACAGGCATACACGCAAGACGCTCACCCCCACCTCCCCCTGCAGCCCAGCCAGACAAAGGTTCTGTGAGGAGAGCTTCCCATTGCTTAGCACCAAAGTGCTACCTCACAGCACTCCTCTGAGGCTGGTGGGGAAACTGGGACTCGGACAGTTAGGTAGAGGGACTTGTCTGAGCCGGTGCCGTGAGAGTTTGGTGGCGGGTAGTTGCAGAGGGTCGGGACCAGGCCTGGTTCCTCCCGGCCCCTCACTAGCTCCGCACTTCAGTGCCTCCCAACAGCAATGGCTGGGGGCCCACCGTGGGCTCATTCCCAAACCGCCCCCTGCTCCTTTTCTGACCCTGCCTGGAGGGTGGAGAGACTGTCCCAGAGGAGCATGTGGGGGCCCGGGCAGCCTCTTGCTCCCCCAGTGCTCTCACCGTGGAGCAGCCAAGACTGCCCTTCAGGTACCAGCTGCCCCTTCACAGACACATTTCCAGCCTGGATCAGCACCTCCTCAGGTCCCATCGTCACCTGGACCTTGGGGAGATGCATGGTGGAAAAGGGGGCCGGGGGCTCTCTTCCTCCCCTGTCCAACCTCCTCCCATGTGGCTGCCCCATCTCTCTTCCTCACCAGCTGACAGTGTCCAGGCTGGGGACAGTGGTCCCCGGGTGTTAGGTGGACAGCCCAGGTGGAGTCCGCAGCACCTGCCAGCAGGTAGGTGCAGCGGCCCAGGAAGTGATAGTGGCGTCCATCAAAGGTGCGGTAGTGGAAACCCGACCAGGAGGCACAGGTGGCTGAGGGACGCTGGTGCTGGCTCCAGAGCTGGCCCACGGCCCCTGCCAGGGGCTGCAGGAGGGCTGGAGAAGAGGCACCACCTGGGAGAGACACACCAACTGTGAACCTCTGAGTGTGAGGCAGAGGTGGAGGGCGAGGACACAGGGCTCCCGGCACAGCGGGAGGCAGGCAGACAGGGCATGGTCCCTCTAGTGGGCCAGGGAGCCAGTATGGGCCCTGTAGAGGGCCCAGCACAAGAACTCCACGTGGGAGTGCCTGGGGAGGCGGAAGGGGTGATGGCCAGGACTGTGCCTGTCTGGCAGGCTGGAGTCTGCAGACACACCTGGCAGGTGTCGGCTGGAGCAGCTGAGACAGGCTTGGGAGCTGCCATCCCGCCAGCTTCGTCCCCAGGGCCAGGCGCAGCACTCCTCCAGGCTTCCTGCTGAGGCATTAGCTGAGCCTGCCTGTAGCTGGCATTGCCACATGCAAAGCAGTGGCCTCCAGGACTGGCTTTGGCAAGGGCTGCAGTAGGTGGGGAGAGAATGGGGCAGACCCAGGCAATGAAGATGGGGGTAGCCTGGAGTTCTCAGCCCGGCCCTGGTTCTCTGCCCGAAACCACAAAGTTGAGCTAACATCCCCTGCCCAGGACTCCCAGAAGGTACCACTTCCCCAAACGCACTCAGGTGCTTACCCTCAGCGCAGTGGGCACCCCCCCCAGCCTGGGCAACAAGCCCTCACTGTCCGGTTCCGCTTGGCAGGCGGGTTTCTGGAGGTCTGCGCCCACCGAGCCGGTGGAAACGGGGAAGAGATGTTAGCGTTCAGCCCAGTCCCACCCTGGGGAGGGCTGGGGGACATTCAGTTTTGTCAGCTACTCTAATCACATCATTTCCCCTGGCCTTAATTTCTCCACATGCAAAGTGAGAATAATGTTGGGAGGGGCAGACCACGGGGATTGGGGCGGGAGATAGAGGGAGTGGGCTTCGGGCCTCTCCCTGTCCTGCCCACCGTAGTGCTCACTCACCCCCCAACCTAATCTCACACACTCCACCCTTCTCCAGGCCCACTCCAAATCTACGTCCCAAATCCCTGCTTTCTCCAGGGCCTCCCTACTCTTAGGATGTCCGGCCTGTCACTCCTTTCCGGCCCAGCAGGACAGCCCAGGCTCTCACCCTTACTCACTTGTAGATAGGACAGAGCCCAGGCACTGGGGACCGGGTAAGCCCTGCGCGGACACTCCAGGGCAGGTCCAGCCGCCAGCCCAGGCGGCTGTAATGGTCGAGGCTGGCACAGGGTACCAGGTCCTCCTGACGGGGTACTACTTCCTCCTCCACACGGATGGTCTCTGTCCACTCACACCACCGCCTGCCCATGATGGGGAACCACAGCTGCCGCCACCATTCCCTCTGTCACCAAAAGCCCTGTCCTGTGACCCCACTCCAGGGGTGGTTAACGAAGTAAGGAGGAGAGGATGCTAAGGCAGGGAGAGACACTCATGGGAAGTGGCAGGGGTGGAGGGAGGACCCTGGGGGTGGGGTGCATGGAGTCTGATGCTCCAGAGGGTCCCTGGGCATGTGGCGGAAGGAGGACCCTTGTCAGAGGGGTCCAGGGTGGGCTGCTTACCCATCAGCCAGGGCCCACACCATTCCAAAGAGGAGGGCAGGGAGCAGCATGGCACCCTCACCCCCAGGGCACCTTTGGGGAACGTGAGGCTTGGGCTCAAAAGAGGCGATACTGCAGAGGGGGCACAGAGAGGCCAGCGGCGCTCTCTCCTGCCCCACGCGCCTCCCCGCAGCCCAGTGGCCAGTCCTGGGGGCTGGGGAGGCTTTATTCCAGTCTCATGCCCCAGGGCACCAGCTGCCCACAACCGGATTGGACCTGCCACACCAGCCCCTCAGAGGCCAGCTCTCCCTGGAAACAGTCTCCTTCCTGTCCCCTCCCAGTGCATCTGTTTCCGTGTGTGTGTGTTCACACTCTCAGGCACTACCACAAATTAACATGGGGCTCTGGGCAAGCCACCCTCCCTTTCTGGGCCTCAATTTCCTTCCCAGTAAAAATTTCAGGGACTTCCCAGGGATGCACAGATAGGACTCAGACTCCAGTAATCTTTGAAATTGTATGTGCACATTTTTCTGAAGACAGTTCTATAACTTTTATTAGATTCTCAAGAGGGCCATGACCCCATGAAAAGGTTAAGAGCTCCTGGGCTAAATGACCGATGGGGTCTTCCAGCCTTGAACTTCTGCCTGGATGGTGCTCCCCTGCCTCCCGCCCCTCTCTTGCCCAAACTCAGGAGTAGGGGGCAGTGAGCGGGAGCGCTTCCAGGGTAGCTGGTGATCCTGAGTGTGTGGAGATGGGTGGGGAAAATGTAAGAGTTCAGTTTCTTATTGTGACCATAAGAATGATTATGTATGGCTGGTTGGGCCCACTCTGTCTCCTTCTTGGAGGGTCTCCTAGAATCTCTGGGGTCTAGAACTGGGAAGCCTATGCTGAGGAATGAGAGGACCCTCTGGAAGGAGTGGGCAGGGGAGCCAGCTCCCCCAGCCCTGGGGTAGAGAGCTAAGCCGGATGAAATAATCCGAAAGTCCGGCTGGGAGGGGCAGTGACAGGCTCCACAGGGGAATCCGGGGTCCATCCTGGTCCCAGCAGAGCTCCAAGCACACCCGGACACCGGGGCTGGAATGCAGCCTGGCTCCAATTCCACGCCCCTCGGTCTCCTAAACCTGATATCCCTCCCAGCATCCTGTAGTCATTCCACCTGGGGGAGGAAGGCGGCTGCTGAGAACCAGAGCTGGGCGGGACTCTCCTCCTGGGTTCACCATTGGTCTCCGGGCCAAAAAAGGGCCCAGAGTGAGTCTCTTACGGGGTCACGGATGGCTGGGATCAACTCCCGCTCTGGAGTCCTTAGAAAGGGCCACATGCACACCCAGTCACCCCCCTTTCCTGTTTTACACACATGCACACTCTCACTGTAAGTCTCACAACGCTGGCACAGGTGCTCGGCCACACCCCAGCACGCACAGTGACACATGCTGCTCCAGGGGCTCCCTTCATCCTGGAGGCAGAGGAGCCTTCACAGCTGAGCTCGAGGGATGGGCGCTCTTCCAGGCACTCATCCTTGTGGTGGGCTGTGGTAGCAGGAGCTCAAGGACCATTCACACCCTCCCCTTCCCACCCTCTTTCTCAGCTCTGGATTCAAACCGGGGCTGATCAGGCAGCACTGAGATTGGGAAGAGACCCGAGCTGGAGCCGCCCTTTCCAGTAAAGGGGCAGGAGGGAGGAAGCTGAAACCCAAGGGAGTTTGGAGAAAGTTCATGGAGAGGAGACCGGGATCTAACAGTCCAGACTTCAGCACCTCCGGAGCTTTCAGGAGTGGGCGCAGTGGGAACGAGGCCGAGGAGAAACCTCGTAACCTGGGCAGGGAGGGCGAGTGGAGTCCCCTGAGGAGCTGGGGCTGAGGGCTGCCCTCCACATCTAACTCCAGGTGGTGTCCGGGCCAGCAGGCACCCCAGCAATCGTCTCCCGCCCATAGAGCCCTCCCCTCTCTGCAGCCCCCTCCCAGACCCTCCCACGGACCCCGCCCTCAGAGTCTCCGCCCAGCCTCGTCCCAGCCTCGCCCCCTGGAGCTCCAGACCCGGCTCGGCCTTCTCCCAGGGGACCTGGCTCAAAGTCCTCTTCCCAGTTTCTACTTCGAAGGACCCGTTCTCGCAGGCACAGGGGCCCAGCCCTCTCTCCCGTCTGCCCCCACGGCTGGTTTCGAATCCGGTCCTCGGGACTCCGGGCGAGGGGCTGTGGGTCTGGGTGGATCCGGGCGGAATCCGGGTGGAGAACGGGGGCGGGGCCAGAGTTTCGCAGGCCGACCCCCCCGTGCCGTCCTCCCGCGGGAACGCGGCGCTGCACACCCGGCTGGCACCGGCGACTTAGAGACGGCAGTGCACGACTCGCTGGCTCCCCCCCGACACGCCCCCTCCTCGGTCCCCCAACTCCTCCTCGCCCACCCCACCCGTTGGCGCTCCACCTTTCCCCGTCTCCTCCCTCCGCGGCCGCGAGCACCCTCCCTCGGCACCCTTCCCCGCAGCCCGAGTGCCCTTCCTCCCCAGCCTCCTCGCCCTCCTCCACCCGCTCTCCCATCACCCTCCCCACCCCTCCCCTCCCCCGTCCTGAGCTCCCACTTCCAGCACCTACTCAGGGCTCAGAGCCTTAAGACCATCACCTGCCCACCTAAGCCCGCAGTGATCCCTCCTGGGACCCCACTCCTAAAAACCCCTGCCCCTGCCTCCCCCAGCCCGGTGCGCCGAGTCTCTTCGCCCGCTCCGTCGGTCCCTCCTCCTTCGCGGGCGCCGTTTCCCGGCTCCAGCTCCCCGCGCGTCTATCCCTCTCCTCCCCGCGAAGTTTCGGGGCTGTCAGTCTGTTAGTCTTTCGGGCCGTCAGCACCCGAGCTGCAGGCGGCGAGCGCCATTGTGAGCAGAGCCGGCGGGGCAGGAGGCCCGGGCGCCTGGGTCCCCGCGGCGCGGGCAGAGTGGCTGGCCAGCCAGGTAAAGGCCGGGGAGACTCCGCTGCAGGCGGCCCCGCCCGCGTCTCCCTCAGCGCCGCGCTCGGGTCACCGCCGGCTCCGCGCAGGTGACAGCCCCGGAGGTAGGGGCGCGGACGGAGGGCGTGGGGGAGGGGCAGGGGTCGGGGGAGGTCGGGGGCTGGGGGAAAGGGAGGGCAAGGCCGGCGAGGGCCGGGTGAGGGCTGTGGGGGTAGAGGGGACCGGGGGGCTGGAGGGAAGGGCGGGGGCTGGGAGTAGGTCAGGCGGGAAGCAGGTGGGAAGGGGCCGGCGGGCCCAGAGGGGAGGGGAGAGGGAGTGTGGGAGGGGGCCGAGGGGGAAGGGGAGGAAGAAGCGGGCGCAGGGGACCGGGCCGCTCGGGAGGGGCGGGAGAGGAGGGCGCTGACAGGTGAGCCCCGGAGCTGGGGAGGGGGCCGGGACCTGGAGTGAAGTCGGCGATCGGAGCTGCTTAGGACGGCGTTGGGGCAGGGAGGTGGAGCTGAGGGTCCCGTCGGGAGGAAAACTTGGGAGGGGTGAGGAGAAGTCCGAGGGGAGCAGAAATGGGGAGGGGGCGCCGCGGAGGAAGGGAGAGGCGCGGAGGGGTGTTCCGAGGAGAGGCGGGGTGGGGAGGGCAGGGCCCGCGGGAAGGTCCCGATCGAGCGGGTCAGCCCTAGACCCCCAGGCTTGCGGGCCAGAGGACCCGGGAGCTGGGGAGCGGCCTGGGAGGGGGGAGGGGAAGAGCGGTTCTGGGGACTGGGGACGGGGAGGGAAGCGAAGCTGGAGCCTGCTGGGGAGACAGAGGGGGAAGGGAGGCGGGGGCCTCGGAGGGGAAGGAGAGCTGCAGAAGGGAGGGAGGGAGGGGGAGGGCGGTGGGGAGACGTGGGGGAGGGCTGG
This sequence comes from Macaca nemestrina, assembly GCF_043159975.1. Taxonomy (NCBI): domain Eukaryota; kingdom Metazoa; phylum Chordata; class Mammalia; order Primates; family Cercopithecidae; genus Macaca; species Macaca nemestrina. Next base: position 9,211,956 of record NC_092128.1, read on the forward strand.
AAAGGGGGAGGGGAAGGGAACCGAGGTGAGGCGAGGAAAGGAGAAGGAAGGGAAACCGCGGTGGGGGAGGAGAGGAGGGAGGGGAGGAGAGAACCGGGTTGGGGAAAAGAGCTGAGAGGAGGAGGGCGGGTGTTGGGGAGGAAGGAAAAGAGGAGGGGGAAAGGAAGGGAGAGGGTGTGCAGCCAGGGAGGGAGATGGAGCGGGGGAGAACCGGGAGGGCAGGGAAAGGCAGCCCGGAGTCTGGGAGGGGGAGGGGAGCGCTGCCGCCGAGGCAGCCTAGAGCGGAGGGTCAGGGGAGGCGGTGGCAGTGGAGGGCCGACCCCGAGAGGGCCTCGAGGGGTTGGCCCTGCCGGGCGCGGGCGGGCGGAGCCTGAGGGGCGGGGCCGTAGGCGGAGCCGGGGCGCCGGCCCGATTCGCCGGGAGAGAGGGCGGAAGGCAGGGGGAGCGGGAGGGGCGGGGCAGAGGGAAGGCTGCCGGGGAGATGGGGGAGGGGAGTCTGCTGGGGGAAGGGCGGGGGAGCCGCGGGAGGCGGAGCAGGGAAGGGGCAGCAGGGGCGGTGTCCGGGCCTTGGGCAGCAGCCCCGCGCGGGTGAGAGGTGGTTTTGTGGTAGGGGTTTAGGGAGAGGCAGTCATTTTCTACCTATAAGAGGACCCTCTCGAGGACCTCCCCAAGCAGCACCCCTAAAGTGACACTCGCTCCCGTCCCAGGGCTGGCTCCTATTTCACCAGCTCGGGCAGTGACAGCTGGAGGGCCTAGGAGATGCAGTTTCCCACCCCCTACCCTGGGCTCCCACCCTCAAGCCTCTCTCCAGAGAATCGAATCTTTACTGCACTTCCCCAGGCAAGGACACTGGGGCGTGGAGTTGCGGTGCTGATGGGCCAGGGCTGGCGGTGAGAGACCTGCCAGGTGAGGGGGTGGTGTGGCTGGTTTCCAGAGCTGACAGAAATGGTTTCAAGGCCTTCTTGGGCCACCTTCAAAGATCTCTTGGCTTTCTGAAATCCAGTTTCCCTAACATCCCCCAGTACCTGGAGATGTTACCTTTGGAGCTCCTGGAAGAGCCCATAGGGAGAGGTTGGGCAGAGCCAGGGCCCAGGTGGAAGCTGGCGTGGGAAAAATCTGAACAAGGCTGTCTTTTCTCCATAGGGTCTGTGGCCGATCCCCAGGAGGAGCTACTCTGGGTTACCATGAGAGAGACCTTGGAGGCCCTCAGCTCCCTGGGTGAGCTGGCAGAAATGAAGGGACTTGGGGAAAAGTTTAGGAGGATTCAGGAGCATCTACAACTCAGACAGCAGAGCCACCCTCAGGAGGCTGCAACCCTGAGGCCCCAGGGGCCTGCAGGGCAACCTGCTTTCCTGTAGCGTGGGGTGTCTGAATGCCTGGACCATACATAGTAGAGGCTGCGCTCCAGACCGTATGCACACTTGAGCACTCACAGAGCACAGTCATATTTACATCTATGCTATCTCTTCCTTCTGTCCTTTTTGACTCAACTCAAAGGGACTGAGGTTGATACCTGTCCATGTCCATGCTGGTGAGAGACCCTGTCCTTCCTGAGCAGGTTGGGAAAAGTCTCTTGGACAGGCTGGGAAGGGGAAGAGCCCCCGCCTCTGATTACTTGTTCTGTACTGCATGCTTTACTTGGACCCACCCTTCTGCCTGTAACAGGATTCTCTGTGGGACAGCCAGAGATGGTCCCCCAAAGTGAGCCCAGGGAAGGATCCCATAATGTCCAGGAGCAGATGTCCTCTTCTAGGGAAGAGAGAGCACTAGGGGTGTGCTCAGGTAGGTAACAGGAACCATGGAGAGGCTCAGGGAGGAGTCTGCCTGCTTTCCTCCTGCCCTCCCTACCTTCGTCCCTTCTTCCCTCCCTCCTTCCTCCCTCCCTCCCACCCTCCCTTCCTTCCTTCCCTTCATCAAATATTTATTGAGCACCTACTATGTGCGGGATGCTATTCTAAACATTTGGAATACTTCAGTGACCAAATAGCCAAAGATCCCTACCTGCAAGAGCTTAATCCTAATGAGTGCAGTGAGTCAGCAAACAATAAGTAAGGAAATTTATAGACTACGTTCAAAGATGATAAGAGCTCTGGGAGAGAGGATAATGTCTGGTGAAGTGGGTTGACGGGGGGGGGGGGCCGAGACTGCTGCCGGTGAGGGTGGGTGGGGCATGTTATAGGATTAAATAGGGTGGCGAGACTGGCTTTCTTTGGGAAGGTAAGATTTGTGTAGGATTTGAAGGAGCTGGGGGAAGCCGGCATGGTGGCTCATGCCTGTATTCTCAGCCCTTTGGGAGGCCAAGGTGGAAGGATTGCTTGAGCCTAGTTCAAGACTAGCCTGGGCAACATGGCGCGACCCTGTCTCCACAAAAAAATTAAAAATTAGCCGGATGTGGTGGCTCATGCCTGTGTTCCCAGCTACTTGGGAGGCTGGGGCAGTAGGATCCCTTGAAGCCCAGGCTGCAGTGAGGTATGATCATGCCACAATCTGCTGAGACAGCTCAGCAGATTGGGGAAAAGTGCTTCAGGCAGGAGTACAGCCAGAACAGAGCATTAAGGCAGGAATGTGCCTGACCTTTGACATCCTGGTTCTCCCCAGCGATTTGCTTGGAACCAGGGTCCATGTGGGGGCTGGGAAAGCCCCAGCCCTTCTCCTAGGGGCCTTCCTTGCTTCCACTGTCTTACATACACGTATTCCGGAAGCTCCTCACAGTGGTGGCTCTTGTGACCTTGTGGTCCATCTCATACATACCCTTAGCAGCTGCCCTGCTTAAAGGAGTCTGAGGCAGCCCCTGGGAAGCCAGGAACTCAGCCCCTGAATTCAGGTAGGATGTGGGAGGAACCCTGTGGGCCCTGCTGGAGCCAGGGTTTCAAATGTTCCTTCTTCCCAGCACCAGTGGGGCCCTTTGGCCATCTGTGATGTCTCCAGAGTCCTTGAGGTATCCTTTCTCTGCCAGGGCACAAGGCCCCCACACCGGAGGAAGGTGCCCGCACAGAACAAGCCGAGGCTCCCTGCAGAGGCCAGGCGTGCACAGCACAGAAGGCTCAGCCTGTGGGCACCTGCCCAGGTGAGTCTTCCTGTCACTTCATCCCACCATGGGCTCAGGCCAAGGGAACGGGGCCCAGCAAGCTCTGGAACTGCTATCTCATGAGGCAGGTAATCCCCGGAGACAGGCAGTCCAGGCCCTTCCAACCCAAGTTGAGTCCAGCACCTTTCGGCTGTGGAGCTTCGGTGCTGAATGGGAATTTCACATCTGTAGATGGCAGGAGTCAGACAGGCTGGTCACCAAAGAGAAACACAGCCTCCCCTCAAATGCCTTCTAGAAATCCTGCCTCCCCCTCTTTATTTCCCCCAGTCTATGTCTAATTACAGTTGCCATGAAGATACATGGCTTTGGTCAACCTTTTCACTGCCTCTCCCCTGACATGCCGCCTTCCCCAGCTTCCTCTGATTGTGAGGGTACCCAGATGCTCCACATCTGCTGTATTCAACTCATCTCCTCACACCCAGGGTGATCAAACTGCTCATTCTCTCTCAACAATCCCACCATTACTTCCTTCCACTACCACCATCCTTATTACCTTTTGCCTGAGGAATATCATTTATTCTGCAAGGATTTATTGAGCACCTACTACATACAGGCTGTGTTAAGTATAGGGGAAAGAGATGAACCGTAGAGTTACCTGGGCCTGGTTTGAATCTTTGCTCTGCATTTACTAGCTGAGTGTCCTTGGATAGGCCACCTTGACTCCAGGAGCTTTGGTTTGTGAAGGTTTGTGACAGTGTGTTTACACCACCTCATTTACAGTTGGTCCTCAATAAGCGGCAGCAGTCCCCATTTTTATCAGACACATAAAAACACCTTTCTTATTAGACACAAAAGAAATGGAACACAAAATGTCTGCACCCCAGAAGATAAAATCTGGTTGAAATGACCTTAATATGAGCCAGAACAAAGAATTAAAAGAATAGTATAAAGGCAAGTCACAAATAAGTACAAAAGTGTTAACAGTAAGTGCTATAGGAGTTTATGCTAAAAGATCCACATGCATTGGGAATTTGTCAAAAAAAACATTAATTTGTGCTGCATTTTGAGAAAGGTGTAAACTTCAGTTCTGAAAGGGCTGGGGTGGAGGATGGGAAGGCGTTCTAGGGTGAGAAGATCTTGAAGCAGGAAAGGGGAAGAGAGCAGCTTGGCTGAAGTGAAAGGTCCATGCCTGGGAGAAAGAAAGTTGGACTTGGGTGGGGTGAGCCTCAGATACAGCTGGAACCTGTTTTATCTTCAAATAATAGGGTGCTGGGCTGGGCACTGTGGCTCATGCCTGTAATCCCAGCGACTCAGGAAGCTGGGGTGGGAGAATTGCTTGAGGCTAGGATTTCAAGACCAGCCTGGGCAACACAGTGAGACTCCATCTCTGAAAAAATAAGAAATATCAGCTGGGCATGGTGATGCACACCTGTAGTCGCAGCTGCTTGAGGGGCTGAGGTAAGAGGATCACTTGAGCCCAGGAGTTTGAGGCTGCAGTGAGACATTATCATCCCATTGCACTCCAGCCTGAGAGACAGAGCAAGACCCTGACTCAATTAAAAATAAATAGGAGCTATTGATGGTTCTTGAGTAGAAAAGTGAAGAGTGCCACAATGAAGGTGAAAGCAGTATCACAGTATGATAAGTAGACAGGAGTGTGGAGTCAATGAACTGATAGAAGAAACTGGGAGTACCTCTGATTGTGGAAGTCCATGTGTGATAGAATCAAGGCTCAGGCCAGACAGGAACTCAAATTATCTGATTCAGTGATTCACAAATGAGAGTCACTTTCGGAGCTTTAAAGATGGAACACATTCGTGGGCCTTGCCCCCATTTGTGCATTTTCTCAAAGTTCCCCAGGAGCTGATGATGCAAAACAGGCGTAAGAGCTTTAAACTACTCCAACTCTTAGACAAAGGGAAAACTTTCTTAGCGGACTAAGAAACATAACTCAAAGAGGTTAAGTGACTGAACCAAAGTCACACTCCTAGTTAGTGACAGAGGAGAACCTAAATTGGACCCTCTCGTCTGGACCCCGGGCTGCTTCCTCTTGGCTGGACCACTGCAGCACCCGAGAGGGGCAACACTCCAGTGGAATCCCCTGCAACCTGCCCTTAGGCTGAGGCTCCCCCAGAGGGCCCTCCTTGCTTCTCCAGAGCCAGTGTTCACTAGTTCCCCAGACCCTGTAAACTCCATCCTGGTCTTCCTAAATGGTGATTTCCCCTCCAGCTGTCCAGCAGGAAAGAAGGGAGTAGCAGGAGTACGAGGGCACCCTGGTTCCTTGGCCACTAGAGGTAAGGTGGGCTGGGGGTGGGGGTTAGAGAGCAAGAGAATCACCCCAGGTGAGATGTCAAAGATCAAGTTTTCAAGGCCACCAGGGAAGGAGGCTGTAGTCCTAAGGTTAAAGTCAGCCAGGGCTCAGTTTGGGAAGGTCAGGTGTGTGGTGAGAAAGCTGCTGAGCCGCGGCCAGTTTGCAGTACCAAGGAGAGCTGCTGGACCGGAGATGGAGACTGAGGTCCCAGAAAGGCACTGCTGGAGCAGGAAGATCTGGGCCAGCCACCAAAGGGATGTGAACCTGGAGCGAAGCAGGAGGACTGAAGCTTGGGCAACCTTCCTCTTCAGGGGTGCCGGAGGGCTCCTGGGCACATCCAGGCCGGGGAAGAAGCCCCCGGGAGGGGTGTGGTGTTCACACGCATCACAGGCTTCCGAGAGTGCAGGAGGCCTGAGAAAAGCTGCGGATTTGGTCACCCTCAGGAACCGTTAGGTAGAGTGGAGAGCAGAGCCAGACCGCAGGGCTCCAGCAAGTGGAGATCCTGTGGTTAAATAAACGTTGCCGCACGTGGAGCTCAATAGACAATTCTTGTTTTGACCTTTCAGGAGACGAGTGGATGATTCGGAAGGTGAAGGTAGAGGATGAGGATCAGGAGGCAGAAGAGGTGGTCGAATGGCCCCAGCATCTATCGTTACTTCCCAGCCCCTTTCCTGCGCCTGACCTGGGGCATCTGGCTGCCGCTTACAAACTGGAGCCAGGGGCCCCGGGGGCACTGAGTGGGCTCGCGCTGTCCGGGTGGGCTCCGATGCCCGAGAAGCCCTACGGCTGTGGCGAGTGTGAGCGGCGCTTCCGGGATCAGCTGACGTTGCGACTGCACCAGCGGCTGCACCGGGGCGAGGGTCCCTGCGCCTGCCCGGACTGCGGCCGCAGCTTCACGCAGCGCGCCCACATGCTGCTGCATCAGCGCAGCCACCGCGGGGAGCGGCCTTTCCCGTGCTCCGAGTGCGACAAGCGCTTCAGCAAGAAGGCCCACCTGACCCGCCACCTGCGCACGCACACGGGCGAGCGGCCCTACCCGTGCGCGGAGTGCGGCAAGCGCTTCAGCCAGAAGATCCACCTGGGCTCCCACCAGAAGACCCACACTGGCGAGCGGCCCTTCCCCTGCACAGAATGCGAGAAGCGCTTTCGCAAGAAGACGCACTTGATTCGGCACCAGCGCATCCACACTGGCGAGAGACCCTACCAGTGCGCGCAGTGCGCACGCAGCTTCACGCATAAGCAGCACTTGGTGCGGCACCAAAGGGTGCACGAGGCGGCCGGCCCGGCCAGGCCCTCTCCCGACGCGTCCGCTTCTCCTCATTCCACTGCCCCGTCCCCCACCCCATCCCCTCCCGGGCCAAAGCCTTTCGCCTGCTCCGACTGCGGCTTGAGCTTCGGCTGGAAAAAGAACCTCGCCACGCACCAGTGTCTGCACCGCAGCGAGGGTCGCCCCTATGGGTGCAACGAGTGCGCACTGGGCGCCACCGTGGATCCCCCCGCCGCCGAGCCCCTGGCCAGCGCGCCTGGCGGACCGGACTGTGGCCCAGGATCCGATCCTGTGGCGCCCCAGCGCGCCCCCTCGGGCGAGCGGTCCTTTTTCTGCCCGGACTGCGGGCGCGGCTTCGCCCATGGGCAGCACCTGGCGCGGCACCGGCGCGTGCACACGGGCGAACGGCCCTTCGCCTGCACGCAGTGTGACCGCCGCTTCGGCTCGCGGCCCAATCTGGTCGCCCACTCCAGGGCCCACAGCGGCGCCAGGCCTTTCGCCTGCGCTCAGTGCGGCCGCCGCTTCAGCCGCAAGTCGCACCTGGGCCGCCACCAGGCGGTGCACACGGGCAGCCGCCCCCACGCCTGCGCCGTCTGCGCCCGCAGCTTCAGCTCCAAAACCAACCTAGTCCGCCACCAGGCGATCCACACAGGCTCCCGCCCCTTCTCCTGCCCACAGTGCGGAAAGAGCTTCAGTCGCAAGACCCACCTGGTGCGGCACCAGCTCATTCACGGCGAAGCCGCCCATGCGGCCCCGGACGCCGCCCTCGCGGCCCCAGCCTGGTCCCCTCCCCCAGAGGTGGCGCCGCCCCCGCTCTTTTTCTGAGCCTAGTTCTCACCAGGACCCTTTCTTGCCTACAGTTTCGAGAGGCCTGTGCCATGAGACCGCCTGGGGTGAGCACGGTGGCCTGGGCAGCTGTCCGAAGATTTGGCCTCCGCGGGACCCCTGTTTCCTTCCCGCAGTGTCTGCGTCCGCACAGGATACCCAGCTTGGACCTCCTAGGACAGAAATGCGAGCGAACCCTTGCTGGGAACAGTTGAGGCTGAAGTTCTTGGAAGGCTCCCACCCAGGTGCCCCGCTGGAAAGCAGATATTTCCTGGACCCAGCGCGGCCTCAACCAGGGCGGGAAAAGAGTGATTATTTAAGTACTTAAAGTTTCATTAAAATTAAAATCAGAAAGTTCTGAAGCTGTTAAATGAGTTGGGGAGGGAACCCTGACTCTCCTTAGCCACTGTCCCAACTCCATCCACGCGCAGACCACCCCTCTCCACTTGCCCTTCTGTCCTGGGTGAGTTACATTTAGCTAGCTGCTGTTAATTGGTTCTCCCAAATCAAAATGTAATGTATTTATTCACCAAACCACCACCCTGGCTCCTGCTTTTAGCTCGGAAGTATAAGGAAGGAACATTAGGGTGCATTTCACTCACGCCACGTGTCACAGACCGGAGCTGAAGGAGGCAGGCCGTCCTTTGGCGTGGGCTTGGGAGCTCTGTGCGGTCTCTGCAGCTCTCCGGGGGGATTCGGAGCTGGGTGGCCTGAGGAAGGAGGTGGCACATCCACTGCAGATGAAGGTTGCTTTCACATCGCACTTGCAACAAGTCCTTTCTTGAGGCTGCTGGGTCCAGAAGTCTCTGTATTGCCCTTCTTCAGCCTAGGCAGGTATGAGAGCTAGGGCTGCCTGGCCATGAGGCGGGAGGGCAGGATAATGGGGAGCCTATGGGGCTTGCAGTGAGTAGTCTTGGGTTTGACCCTCCTCTGCCTCTCGTCGGACTTGGAGCGCAGCATTATTCATTTCCCAGTGAGCGGGATGAGAGGCAGAGCAGAGGCCTGAGAGATGGAAGGGCCTTTCACACCTGTGAAGGAGTTTAGACTGTGTCCGAGAGAGGGGGAACCATGGCAAGGTTAGACAGGGCAGGAACAGGGCCACGCTTACAGTCCTGCATTTTGGAAGGATGTTTGGCAAGACAACTCAGGAGCGAGACTGGAGGCCTGGGCATCAGTTGTCCTGGTGACAGGTGGTGGTGACCTGGGACCATAGTTGTGTCAGAGGAAACAGAGAAGTGATGGATTCAAGAGACACTTAATAGGCAGAGGACACAGGACCTGTTGACTGGTGTGGGTGGGGGAATCAATGAGCTTGGCCCGATTTCTGCTTGCCACTGACTGGATGACAGTGGCATACTCCCAGAAGGGAGACGCGGTGTTGGGGACAGTTCGTGCTGGGGGAGCAGTCCTGCATCTGCTGAGTTGCGAGCAGTGCCTGCCCAGCAGGAAGGAGGCGGTGTGGGTGGAGAGCTAAGAAGAGGGCCGGGATGCAGACATAGAGCTGAGAATTTTCCACATGTGCTTCTGGAGCTATGGGGGAGTGGATGATCTTCCCAAAGAACTGAGTGTGGAGTGAGAAATTGGGGGCCTGGGACAGAAGCCTCTGGGACACCAACATTAGGGGATGGCACTGAGAGAGGCCTGTAAACAAGATTGGAAAGTGGAGGTGCAAGAACTGGACAGGAAAGCCCCAGGTGGAGGTGACAGAGGAGTTGAGGAAAGACGTGCTTCAGAGAGGAGGAGGCCGCTGGAGGCTAGAGAGAGGTCACCTAGGCAAAGGACTTCCAAACCCTTTGGATTTCGCTGCAAGGCAAATCCAGATCTTGGTGAGAGCAGCATCAGGAGCAGCTGGGTCAGAAATCAGATCACAATGGTGAACTACAAAAGCAAAATCCCAGAGAAGGTAGGAGACAATGAGACCTGGACGCAAGTGAGGGAGGGGCGTTGGCTGGGAAGCCTGTCAGAGGAGGCATGAATGCAAATGTGTCTATGAGTTTCATGGCCACAATGAGTCGGTGACTCCAAGTTATTTTAAATATCTTGAAATGTCACGTAAAAATCTGGACTTCCAGCTTCTGTTGTGAAAAAAGCAAAAGGTTTAGCAACTGGTGGCTGGAGCTGAGTGGAAGTTGGCCTCTTTGGCCTAAGGGATCAGAGTCCTCAGCACTCCCCCTCATCCTAAAGCCCAACTGGGCTTCTCTGAGGTTCCTTACCCGGCCTCTTAGGCACAGAGCTTGTGATTCCAGCTAAAAAAAAGTCATTTCACAGACTTTTAAAATCAAACACATAAAAACAATGTTTGTGTTGGTTAGACCAATGTTTTCCTTTCTTGAAACATTCTGGAATTCTCGTGTAAGAACAGCTTTTAGATCTTACAGCATATTTGGTGAGGCCTACCATGTGCCAGACGTTTTCAGGATTTCACATTATTTTAAAGATTCTCTACAAGGCATGAATATCTTTGTCCTTATTTTTTAGCTTGTTTGCAAATAGTCAAAATTTGTTTAGCATCCAGTCTGGCAGTAGCCAACTCAGAAGACGTCTGTCTGCTCAACAAATGCACCGTGACTGTGATGGAAGACTGAGGTTTCTAAAGGCTCTTCCCAAGGAAGAGTTCTAGACTCAGAAAGTGATGGCCTCACTAAAATCAATATCTACCATCACCACCCCTATGTCACCCCAGGTCTGAGCTACCCCAGGTATAACTACCTTGATAAGGCACCAGACTTTTGACTTTAGGACCACATCCTGGTATGTGAAAATGCTCAGAGAAGTAAAGCACTCATTTACTAGTTCTATATCTAGAAGAGAAAGGTTTTATTAGTTAGCTAAAATTTACTTACTTCTCCCCAATCCTGTTCAAAAAAAGAGACTTACTGTATAATGGGTATTGAGTACCTAGTATGTGCCCAGAATGTGCCAGTCCCTGTGAATAGCACAGAGATGTCAAGCACATGCCACCTGTCCGTGAAGAACCTGCAGTCTGACTGGAGATGAGACATCAATGTTCATGAAGCAGAGAAGCTAAGTGCTAGGTGGCATTCTGCAGGCTCTTAAGACCTGAGGGGACAGAGAAAGCTCTGGAGAGGAGGTGGGGCTGAACATGGAGCTGCATGGACAGGATTCTTGGATGGCCGGGGGAGGAGGAGAGAGAAGGCTTCAACCTCCCCTTCTTACAACATATTTCTTCCTAGATTCTCTGTCCTCCCAACTCTTATCTACCCCTAGTCAGCGGCCCCTCCTCCTTCTCTAATCTCCATGGAGCCTGTGCTTCCCAATCTTTAAAATTTTTTTTATTGTGGTAAAACATAAATAAAAAACATAAACAACATGAAATTTACTCTTTTAACCATGTTTAAGTGTACAGTTCAGTGGCTTAAGCACCCTCACAATATTGCGTCACCATCACCACTGTCTATATCCAGGACTTTTTCATCATCCCAAACAGAAACTGTTCCCAGTCTGTTTAATGGGATGGCATTTAGGTAAGGATAATGTTAGGGTCACTGGGGAGCCCATTCAAGGCCTGTGGCGATGGCTGGGGCTGCCCCAGCCCCACACCTGGTGGTCCTGATAGCTGAGAGAGTGACCTCCATATCCTTGGAATTCCCAACACATTGGAGATTTCTGTTCCATGTCACAGACCCGAATTCTTGTTTGTGAGGGAGATGGGACATATTCACTTGTCACAAGAATGATAATATCCAAGTTCCCTGGATTGTGATGGTTAATAGAAGAAACACCGTGGAGCCCTTAACCCCACCAGGCATCAACCTAGCGATGCCTCTGTCTTTTTCATGGCTTACCCTTTATCAGAGCCCTCAGTTCTCACTCTGCCTCCACCCCATCTCAAAAGTTTGAGCTTTTGAGCTCAAACTATCTCATTCCAGAATTTTCGGCAGCTGTTGACTCAGATGATCTTTACACGCTTGTGTCCAGTTAACGCTTCATCTTCCTCTCAGTCCTTTCAGTGGGTTCCTATCTCCTCCCTCCACTGCTAATCTATCCCAGTCTTAGAACCTCCAACTGATAGATACCTGAGACCGGGAGAATGTTTTTTGTTTTGTTTTGTTTGGTTTGGTTTGGTTTTTTTTCTTTTTTTTTTTTTTTTTTAGACGGAGTCTCACTCTGTCACCCAAGCTGGAGTGGCACGATCTCTGCTCACTGCCACTTCTGCCTCCCGGGTTCAAGTGATTCTCCTGCCTCAGCCTCCCAAATAGCTGGGATTACAGGCGCACACCACCACACCTGGCTAAATTTTGTATTTTTAGTAGAGACAGGATTTCACCATGTTGGTCAGGCTGGCCTCAAACTCCTGACCTCATGATCCACCCGCCTCGGCCTCCCAAAATGTTGGGATTATAGGCGTGAGCCACCACGCCCAGCTGACCTGGGGAATCTTAAATGGAACCCAGTCCACAGTCATTCTGATGACAATTTTGCTGGGAGGAGGTGGAGAAAGACAAAGAACAGGACCGCCCTCCCGCAGGAGAGGTTAGGTGCCCAAGAGAAGAGCAGAACAGTGGTTAGAGGGCAGGGTTTCTCATCTGCTTAGGATTTCAAGCCTAACCCCAAGACTCAGCTCCTTCCAGCATGAGCACCAACTAACAAGTACCCAGTGCATCCAAGCGCTTAGTTCCCAAGTTGCTGCTGCCTTTTCAATTTGAGGAGCAGGGGAAATGGTCAGTAAACAGCCAATGTGCCACACAGCCAGTGTATTGCTTTATATTGGAAGATTCTCAGGTGCCTGGACTGTTCCTCTTGTCCATGCTGGGGAAATGAAATTAATCATCAAGACTGGGTTTGGCAGGGTGGAGTCAGAGCAAAGTGAAGTGAGGATACTAAAGCCATTTATACTTCATTCAGGCTTTAGCGAAGCCTGCCTACCACAGGACTAGAGTAAGACACGAGAATCTTTTGTGCAGCCTGGCCTCCTGTATCTTCTCCCTCTCCATCTGCAGGGTTGGACAACAAGAGCTGCTAGTAGAGAGATCTGGAGATCTTCCCCAGGCTTGACTGCCTCAGGCATCCAGGGTGAGTCCGGCATTTTAATCCCCCATAAACATTGGCTGAGCTTTAAAATCTACCCAGGCTTGTGCAAACATGGTCGGAATAGAATGACAGCTCTTGCCCTCGTGGAGTTGATAGTTCAGATGTAAGGCAAGTTTAAGGATCACTCAAGGTCCTGGGAGCTGGGAGCTTTGGGAGACTCACGAGAAGTAAATATCACGCATGGTTCCTGACCCGCAAACCTAACCCGTAGCTGGAAGAGAATGCTGGAGTTTCATGACACGCCTAAAACTCAACCCAGGTATAGTATCCTATTCTTCATGAGAGGGCGTGGGCTGGAGCAGTCAGGGGGTTTCTGAGGGAGAAGGGTCCTGGTTGAGTTTTGACTGGAGCTGGGACTGGAACAGACAAAGAGGAGGTGGAGGAACAAGAGATCCATGCAAGACAATGCAAGACAAAAGTGCAACTAAGTGCTCAACTATGCTGGTCGCAGGAGGTCAGCTATTTGCAATACTAAGTTAGTGGTGAGAAGGGGTCATCTTCCTTAATGTCAGTGCAGGGAAAATCCACCTCTGCCCTGTCCCCTACTCTAATTCCTGTGCCATTGAGGCACTGGATGAATAGAACTCTTTCTTCTTCCATAGCCCTTCACAGAGCCACAGCTGCATGACATCTCTGCCAGTCAGTGCTCCAAAGAAAGGGCCAGGCAATAGGAAAAGTGTTTGCCATTATTATCACTGATAATAATGGTAGCCAATATTTGTCTAATACTTGCTGTATCAGGCTTTCCAACCTGAATTCTTCACACACACACACACACACATATGCACACACACACACACACACACATATATATATATATACATGTCATGTATATTTCCCCAATCTTCATGGTTATCATTATTATCCCCAAGTTTTTTTAGATGAGGAAACTAAGGCACAGAGCAATTAAGTCATTTGAACAAGGTCATTTGTTCAGTCACTTATTCAACAAACATGCACTGGGGCCAGGCGCGGTGATTCACACCTGTAATCCCAGCACTTTGGAAGGCCGAAGTGGGCAGATCGCCTGAGGTCAGGAGTTTGAGACCAGCCTGGCCAACATGGTAAAACACCGTCTCTACTAAAAATACACAAATTAGCCAGGCATGGTGGTAGGCGCCTGTAATCCCAGCTACTCAGAAGGCTGAGGCAGGAGAATCGCTTGAACCTGGGAGGTAGAGGTTGCAGTGAGCCAAGATCGCGCCATTGCACTCCAGCCTGGGCGACAAGAGTGAGACTTGGTCTCAAAAACAAAGCAAAACAAAACAAAAAACATGCACTGAGTACCTGCTCTGTGTCTGGCATTGTTAGATGCTGGGAATAATAATACTAATAAACTAGGCCAGGCGCGGTGGCTCACGGCTGTAATCCCAGCACTTTGGGAGGATGAGACGGGCGGATCACTTGAGGTCAGGAGTTTGAGACCAGCCTGGCCAACATGGCGAACCTCTGTCTCTACTAAAAATACAAAAAAATTAGCTGAGCATGGTGGCACATGCCTGTAATCCCAGCTACTCAGGTGGCTGAGGTATGAAAATCGCTTGAACCTGGGAGGCAAAGGTTGCAGTGAGTCAAGATTGAGCCACTGCTCTCCAACCTGGGCAACAGAGGGAGACTCTGCCTCAAATAATAATAATAATAATCATCATCATCATCATCATCTAAAATATATCAAACACCTACTTTGTGCTAGATACTATACAAATTAAGGATTTACAAGTGTTGCTTTGTTTATTTTGACCACCTCCCTATTATAGGACATCATTGTCACTGATCCAATTATTATTATTATTTTTTTAGATGTCTTGCTCTGTTGCCCAGTGCAGTGGCATGATCTCGGCTCACTGCAACCTCTGCCTCCTGCATTCAAGGAACTGTCGTGCCTCAGCCTCTGGAGAAGCTGGGACTACAGGCACATGCCACCATGTCCAGCTAATTTTTCTGTATTTTAGTAGAGACGGGGTTTCGCCATGTTGGCCAAGCTGATCTTGAACTCCTGGCCTCAAGTGGATCTGCCTGCCTCCCACAGTGCTTGGATTACAGGCATGAGCCACCATGCCCATCCCCGGTCCAGTTATTCTGAGGAGGTGAAGGAAGCTCAGAGGGTCTCCATGACCTGTGCACGAGACCGTACGTAACGAAAGAAAGCAACCTGGTGGTCTGACTCTAGAGCTTCTGCTTTTTAAAAAATTACATTATTTTAAATTGTGGCAAAATACACATAACATAAAATGTAACATCTTTACCATCTTTAAGTTTGCAGTTTAGTGGCATATAGTACATTCACGTTATGTGACCATCACCACCATCCATCTCCAGAACTCTTTTCATCTTGTGTGATGGTTAATTTTCTGTGTCAACTTGGCTAGACCATGGTGCCCAGATATGTGATCAAACATTATCTTTATATGTTTATATGAGGGTGTTTGTGGATGATATTAGCATTTAAATTGGTGGACTTGGAGTAAACAGATTACCCTCCATAATGTGGGTAGGCCTCACCCAATCAATTGAACAGAAGACTGACCTCCCCCAAGGAAGAGGGAATTCAGCCAGCAGAAGCATTGGCTCTTCCCTGGGTCTCCAGCCAGCCAAGCCACCCTACAGGTTTTGGACTTGCCAGCCCCTGTAATCACATGAACCCATTCCTTAAAACAAATCTCTTTCTATGTACATATACACACACCCCATGGTTGTCTTTCTCTAGAGAATCTTGACTAATACACCTTGCAAAGCTGAAACTCTGTGCCTATTAAACTCTATTCTTCCCTCTCCCAATCCCTGGCAACCACCATTCTACTTTTTATCTCTATGAATCTGACTACTCTAGGGACCTCCTGTAAGTGGAATAACATAGCATTTGTCTTTTGTGACTGGCTTATTTCACTTAGCATAATGTTCTCAAGGTTCATCCATGCTGTAGCAGGTCTTAGAATTTCCTGCCTTCTTAAGGCTGAATATTCCATTGCATGTCTACACTACATTGTTTATCCAATCATCTGTCAATGAACAATTGGTTGCCTCCACCTTATGGTACTGTGAATCATGCTGCTGTGAGCAGGAGTGTACATATATCTGTTTGAGTGCCTGCTTTCAGCTCTTTTGGGTATATACCCACATATGGAATTGCTGGATCATATGGTCATCCTATTTTTAATTTCTTGAGGAGCTGTCATACTGTCTTCCACAGCATCTGCACCATTTCACATTCTCACCGGCTGTGCATGAGGCTTCCAGTGATGCTACATCCTTGCCAACAATTGTTATTTTCTGGTTTTTGATAGTGGCCATCCTCATGGCTTTGAGGTGGCATCTCAGAGTGATTTTGATTTGCATTTCCCTAGGCCCTGGGCTTTTAAATACCAAGCTCCACGGTCCCCTTGCAGAGAGGGGTCTTCAGGGCACATATTCAAGGTCTTCAGGGCACTCACAGACTCATGGTTGGACCTAGTGGGTTGGTGAGTAAGAGAAGTATGTGCAAAGGATTGTGGAACAAAGAGCAAGGAGCAGGGACTCACACCTGGAGGTCAGGTGGGCGTCTCTGAGGAGGCAAATTAACTTGCGAAGACTGTAAGCAACTGGGGACCAGGCTTCCAGCCAGCCAGGAAACCTGTTACACGCACAGGTGGCATTAACACACATCTGTCTCCTGGGAGAGGACAGTGCTGAGTGGCAGAGACCTGGGAAGAAGCATGAAGCCATGGAAGTTGGGCTTGGCCATCTGTTGGAAAATGTTCCCTTTCCAGACTTGATAGTGAATCATGGAGCCACAGCTAAGGGAATCTTTGTTGAGGCATGAATGTCAGCCGTGATTTAAAATAGGTAGGAATTGGCAGGCAGAATGAAGCTTCGTTTTCATAGAAAAAATATATTATGGTATCCTGAATCGAGGCACTGAGAAAGGGTGGCTGATGTCCAAGCAGGTGATGTACCAAGGAGACCAGGCGGTACAGACAGGTACAGCTCTGAGAAAACACAAGGAAGGAAAGGGGAAAGGAAGGTAGCAAAGTCTCAGGATGTGTTTATGGGGCAAGCAGATAGCAACCTGGGAAGAGGGTCAAGGCCTCACAGACTCCCATGACACTGGCCAGCCTGGGCCCAACTCTAAGCCTCAGTCTCTGAGAATTGCCTGAAAGTTGTCCTGCTGACATTGCCGTCCCCTGCACGCAGACAAGCGGAGAGCTGTGCCATGTGGCACTGTGTTCACCGAAGCCCCTGTGTTCGCTTCCTGAGGCCTCCTTTACGAAGTGCCACACACTGCATAGCTCAAAACAGCAGAAATCTATTTCTTCACAGTCTGGAGGCTGTGAGTGTGAAATCAGGTGTTACACTCCCTCTGAAGGCTCAAGGGGAGGCTCTGTTCCAGGCCTTTCTCCTGGCCATTTCTTGACTTACAGACACATCACTTCAATCTCTACCTCCATCCTCCCATGATCTTCTTCCTGGGTCTCCTCCACTCTGGGCATGTCTGTGTCCATTCTCTTCCTATGAGGACAACAGTCATATTGGAGTATGGCCCACCTTAACGACCTCATCCTGATTATATCTGCAAAGACCCTATTTTCAAGAGGCTATATTCATAGGTTGCAGCCAAGGCTGGGACTTCAACACAACTTTTTGGACTTCTTGGGGGACACAATTCAATTCATAACAGAGATCTTGAGTAAAATACTGTGTCACAGTTGGGGGAGCAGAGGCTGAAATAAGGGCTCCTGGTATTGGGAGGGAATGGGGCAGTGCAGCTGTAATCAGAGCCCATGAGAGTGGACCTGTGGGTCTGGGCAGCTCTCACCCCAGGAGCTCTTGGATCCACCCTGTGCTATGTTTTGGAGATGTGTCATATCATACAAAAAAGCCAAAAGAGGCCAGGCACTGTGGCTCACACCTGGAATCCCAGCACTTTGGGAGGCCAAAGTGGGAGAATCACTTGAGGCCAAGAGTTCAAGGCCAGGCTGGGCAACACAGGGAGACTTCATTTCTACAAAAAAAATTTTTTAATTACCCAGGCATGGTAGCAGGCCTGTGGTCCTAGCTACTTAGGACACTGAGGTAGAAGGATCCCTTGAGCTCAGGAGTTCAAGGTTACAGTGAACCAAGATTGTGTCACTGCACTCCAGCCCAGGTGACAGAGCAAGACCTTGTTTGTCTCAAAAAAAAAAAAAAAAAAAGATAAAACATAAAAAATTTTGCTTCATGTTAGGTGATTTTTAAATGTAAATCTTTCCTACTCCTATAACAGTAAAATAGCTTTGATATGACAGTAAACAGTTGATGTTTAGGAGACTATAGGAGCAACTGGGAACTCCGCCTTTTTCCATCAAACATGACTGTTTTGTTTGGTGTTTCTGTAAATTGTGTTTATGTGTCGGGAGTGGGTGGTGTGCACACCAGGATTTACTTGTGGAGAGACATAGATGAAGGAAGGAGACAGCCTCCCGGGGAAGATGTTGCCTGTGTTGGGGAGAGGGCTTCAAGGGAAGCTGGGGTGGGGATTGGAGAGGTGGGTTGAGGGTGGGAGGGCTTCTGCTGGTATGTTCAGGGAGACAGATGGGCCGACTGAAGCGAGGCAGGTTGGTGAGTGCATTCAGGGAACATGCTGGTTTCCAGGAGTGAGAGAATTTTTCTGTCCCTGGGACTCAAGAACCTTCTGGTAGTTGTTAACTCCAGGGTCCCGGGGAGGCTACCCATGCCCCACAGGGAAGAATACCTCTTCACTCACTTACTGATCCTTGAAATGTCTTTTAACCAGAGACAAGTCTTGAATTTCACAGTCAGAAGGAGTATGTAAGACCCCCAGAAGAGGGCGCACAGCCACAGTTCCGCGCTGGTGGAAGGACCAGAATCCCGTCCTCTCCTGGGAGCCCTCACCTAGGGAAAAGGATGAGTGAGTGTCGCACTGAGGCCTCACACAGTGGAGAAGCAGCAACGGAGAAGGAGGTCCCAGGAACCCTAAAGACAGAGACATTGAGATCGGCAGGGTTTGACAGAGGCTTTAGGAAACAGATTTATCCAACTGCGACAAAGGACTGAGCCTTCAGGCGTGGGATTAGGTCAGCCTCGGGGCAGGGGACATTCTTGGTCAATAGCAGGACTTTGATTTATGTAACGGGCTTATGCAATGTCATTACATAACATCATTAGGGGCATCGCAAATTGGATTCTATTTCAGGCTCTACAGGAGCCAGACCCAGGGCTCCCCTCTGGCCCAGCAAGACAGGATTCTCGCAGGCCCAGTGCCCCTTTCCTCGCTGGGATTTTTCTCTCTTGAGGTTTCACTGTGGGACTTCCAGGAGACCTACAAAGACCTCACCCTTGTCCGCCTCAGCTTCTCCCCGGAAGGGCTGTATTTTGGGTGGATGAGGCTCTCTTCAGAGTAGGCTGTGTCCTCAGGATCCTTTCTCCAGAATGATGGAGCTTGCCTCTTAGCATGCTCATCCTTTGCAGATGCCTGCCCTGCTGCCCCCGCTGCCCCTGACCCTTCCGGTATCGTCCACCCAAGCCCAGGCCAGTGGGCAACCTTCTCCTATCGGGTCCCGCTCTGACTTCTCCCCAACTCCCGCTTCCCCGTCTATCCTCCAACTGTCAGGCTGATCTTCCTTGTATCTTATTACGCCCCAGCTTGGAAACTTCTGCTCATCTGAATATCCAGAGGCCTTAGTGGTTGACACATTGTGCCACATTGTGCTGTGTGTACCTCTGGGGGTGGCAAGCTTCCCTGGCACAGAGCACGGTGCCCACCTAGCCAGTGTGCAATATATGTCTGTTCTAACTCAAGGCTCTGTACAGTTGGCCCTAACAAACTTTTGAAACTTATTTTCCAAACCTCCTGGGTACACATCCTCCCTTACACCAAGCAGTCTTGTTCCTGTCTCCAGGCCCTGTGGTCCTTCCTGCCTCCTGCCCTGGCCTCCCTGGGCTTCACCATCATGAAGTGCCCACTGCCCTGACTTCCCTTTTAAATCCTACCTATTTTTCGAGCACAGATGGGAACCACCTCCTGGGGGTGTCCTTCCCCAGTAATCCCAGCACACAACAATCTCCTCCTTTAAGCTGCCATGGCTCCTCTGCTTCCCACCTTACCAGATGTCACCTGCAGTTGTTGGGTGTGTCTGTGTGTGCCTAAAATGTGTGAGGTGTCTGTGTGTGCCTAAAATGTGTGAGTGCCTCCTGTGACTGAGGCTACTACTTAATTCTCCTAAGCTCCCTTTGGTACGGGGTTGCTGTCCTCACAAATGGGTTTAGAAAGGTTACGCCCTTGTAGGAGCCTCATATCTCCAGACCCACTGGGAACATCTTGAGGGCAAAAGTTGTGTTTTTTTGTCTTGGTATTTCCAGGGCCTGGCACATTTGAGCAATCACAACACGTATGTTGAATTGTACAGTTGGAAGAGGAGCATTTACAAGGCCTACCCATCTCAAAATCTCTCCCCTACCAGGTAATCTGAGTGCCTAAAATCCACCCCTGCCGAGTTATAGCTGTGGACTAAGACAGGGTGACAGCAAATACAAATCCCAAAGTTAATAAATTCAGCTATCTATTTTTTCATGTGGCTGCTGAGATGGTTAAAGCTAAACTTACTGCTCAAATGCAATCATGTGAGTTAGATATCTGGTATGTTTCACGTACTCTGCATCTCCCATTTAAAGCCTCACTGTAATATACCACCTTTGTTGGCCGTTACTGCAAAGTAGATGTATTAGATGAGAACAGAGCTACACGAACTAAGAGAGCTGAGAACCACACTCAGGAAAGCAGACAGAAAGGGGAAAGCGGGAATGTTAGTGTTGGAGAGGCCTGAGAATTTTCTAGATCGATGGTTCCTAACCTTTAGCAAACCACCAAGTACTTAGTTGTTTAAAACTCCCTTCAGAGTAATGTGCACAAAAATAATGATTTTCACATAATTTTAGAGGGTATGTGGTGGACACCCTCTTTAAGTCCCTCCATGGGTCCCCGTTGTCCCCAGAGCTGGTTTAAGAACCTCTGCTCTCATCCTGCATGAGAGGACAGAGGCCTGGAGGAGAGAGATTCTGCTGGGGCCTGAAGGGTGGGAGGGAGGGAAAGAGGAAATCCATGATTTCACAGGGCAGGCCCTGCTGGCTGGTTTCCGGTTCTCCTTGTCATCCTGTGCTGGGCTACCCCTGGCACAGGAAAAGCCTATGTGGCCAGAGGAACCTGCTTCCCCTCCACCCAGCTCTGCATGCCCCTCCCTGCTCAGCGGGCTGGGGACAGTGGGGGTCCCAGGGTCCCACAGCTAAGGTGGGCTCACATTCTGGGACCAGATCAGGACTCACAATTACCCCACAGGAGCCTTCCACCAGTCCCCCTCCCCAACCCAGATGGAAGCACACTCACCTAGCTGGGCTGGAGGCAGATGACACACCTAGGGGCCTGCCTGGGGCCTGGGTTGGGAGCAGAAGCCCCAGCTCTGCACTCTGAGAGCTGTTCCTGAGTTATCCCCCGCCCCCACCCCCTGTGCAAACGATGCTAATAAGAAGCTTTTCATTTTGCAGCTGCAGCAGCACAGCGTGCACACACTTGTCTCATTTTGCTGTTTCAGGAAAGAAACAAAGCAGAGCTAGCTCACCCCTCACCCCCACTTCTATTCTCAGTCAAGGTCACAGCTTCTCCTCAGCCCTGATTGGCAGCAGCCTTCTGATGGCCAATGCTGGTGATCAGCAGTAAGGCTTCAGAGAGGGGCCTTCTGAGCTTTCCGCAGCTCTGTGAGGAGATGTCCGAAGGGAAACATTGCAGAGTCGAACAAGGGGAGAGTCCAGAGATGAGAATTATCTATTATTATTATTATTTTTTGAGATAGAGTCGCACTCTGTCGCCCAAGCTGGAGTGCAATGGCACAATCTTGGCTCACTGCAACCTCGGCCTCCTGGGTTCAAGTGATTCTCCTGCCTCAACCTCCTGGGTAGCTGGGATTACAGGCACCTGCTGCCATGCCTAGCTATTTTTTTTTTTTTTCGTATTTTTAGTAGAGACAGGGTTTTACCATGTTGGCCAGGCTGGTCTTGACCTCTTGACCTCAAGTGATCTGTCTGCCTTGGCCTCCCAAAGTGCTGAGATTACAGGCCTGAGCCACTGTGCCCAGCTGAAAATTATCTATTTTAAAACAAGTAGGTATTTAGGCACTTGAGAATACCCAGGGAAAAAATCTCATATTGCTGCAGGCATCTGCCTTTTGCAAATATTGCTTGTAAATTAAATGAGCTGGCCTTGGGAAGTGGCAAGAAACAACTTTATTTTCTTCTTTCATCGTCACATTCAAACCCATTCTGTTATATCTGCCTTCTTTGCTATATCACTTTTTTATTGTGTGTAACAAATCACTCCAAAATTGAATCACTTAAAACAACCCTTTATTTGCTTATAGTTCTGTGGGTTAGCAATTTGGACTGGGTTCAGCAGAGTGGTTTTTGGCTGGTCTTACCCGGGTTCCTCCTTGCAGGTACAGTTACCTTGTGGCTCTTGTGGTTCAACTGGATCTGGGTGGTCCAAAATGGTCCTGTTCCCATGTCCAGTGGTTGGTGCTAGCTATTGGCTGGGCCTCTTTCTCCCCATCCAGGAGGCTGACCTGGGCCTCCAACATGCCAGCTCTGTATTCCAAGAGGACTGGTGCAGAATCTGTAAGGGCTTCCTGAAGCCATGGCTGCAGCACTCACACAATGTCACTTCAGCCATATTCTCTTGATCAAATCAAGTTACAAAGCCCCCCAAGGTTTAAGAGATGGAAAAACAGTTTTTGGTGGGAACAGCAGTGAAAACCCATGGCACAGTAGTGAGTGTACAGGGGCAGGAGAAGTTCTGGTCACAACCACTACTGGACCATATGTTAGGTGGATCCTAATATATCTTGGATATTAGAACCTGTCTCATAGTCTCATTTTCAGTTACTAAAAAGTCTAGCACCATCTAACCCACAACTTCTATATCTCATCCACTCTGAAGCATCTCTCCAATCTCACTGGGGACTACTGTGATGGGAAAAGGGGCCCAGGTCTCAATGATCTCCATCTTGTTCTTCCACTGCTCTTCCTCACACGCTGGGCCCCAGTTGGCTCCCCCAAGGGGATGACAGGAAGGAGGGGAAGGATAATGTGTCCCATCTGACCAGTGTTGTTTTCACCCAGCCCAGGTGTCCTCTGTGTGGGAGGATGCTGCTGGAATATTGACTTTGTCTCTCATGAGGTGCTTTGCTGAGTTCTTCTAAGTCACTTGCTCCCTGTGTGGGGCCATGTGAGGCTTCACTGCTCCCTAATGAGGGCAATGCACCCTCTAAGTGACCACCCTTTGGCTTCTGCTCTGCTGTGTACCCCACACAACTGCTTTCTTCCAGGGTTACTTATCAGATGCTCTGTTTTCTCCCCTGCTTCTCTGTGCCTTCATTCCCTCCTTCTCTGTGGACCAGCTTTCCTGCTTCTTCACTCATAGAGTACGGCAAAGGTGGCCTCTCCACGGCTTCCACATTGATCAGTTACTGGTGTAGTCATTCAAACGATTGACTGACTTTCTCAATTCCAGACTCCTGGAAGAAAGAATCTGGCTAAGCTAAGGTCAAGTTGATCCCAGGGCTGTTCAGCTATGATCATTGTCCTATGGATGTCATGTCCCACCCGTTTATGGAAGAAATGGCAGTTCCCAGGGAAATGCTGGCCACCACGCTGGACAGTCAGGTCCAAGTATCTACTGCAGTGGGCACAATAGCTAGAGAGTGTCCTATGTTAGCAACTGTTATATTGACAGTTCAAGAGGACCATCAGATTTATTAACTATAAACTCATGGGTGGTCACTTAGAAAGCTGCTTCAGTAGAATGATGGTGGCAAAAGTTAGATTGCGAATGTCTGAAGGGTGAATTGGAGTGATGAAATGGAGGCAAGATGTGTAGAACCATTTGGAACAGATATCTAATTTTATGTAGTCAGTGCTGCTGTTTTCTTAAAAAAAAAAAAAAAAAAAAAAAAAAGTACCTTCTCCTTCTTCTTGGTGAGATGCAGCTGCCGTGTTTCTGCATGGTCCCGGCCCTGGCACCAGGTGATTGGTCCAGGAGAGGGAACCTAGCCCAAGCTAGGCCAGTTGGTGCCCTTCCCCAGGATTTTGAACTTTGGACCAGTGACCGTGTGAGTCAGACCCTCTTGGGTAACAAAAGCTATAGGAAGTAACACATGGCCATATTTCCATAGGCCATATTTCTTATCATGTGAATGAGACTGGTTTTCAGTGAGGAAGAATGGAGGTGACCCCAGAGTAAAGTAGGAATGAGGAGCGAAGATCTTTGTATCAGATAAGCCACAGACTCTTGGATTTCCATAGGCCAAACTGTATCCCTTGTTTCTGTGGCAACCATGAAGATGCGCCCTTGGATTTCCCTTCCAAACCCAATGCTGCTGCTCTGTCAGGAGGATGGTGAGCTGACAGCTGGCTGCTGTCAGTGCATCCAGGTTCCACTTCAGCTTGTGAGCCAAGGCCATGCTCCTCCCAGGAAGTCCCCAGCCAGTGACCACGCCAGGCTATTTCTACCCAAAGTGAAAGTCATCTAATAAGCCAGCGAATAAGCTCTCTGGGCCAGAGCTCTCTGTTGGGGTGTCTGAGACTTTGTGCATCGGGGTCTGAGGCTCCAACTGCACAATCCTGTTCCCCCCGCCCCCAGCTCTCTTTGCAGAGGGGTCGGATGCTCATCGTGCCTGAGACTGCTATCTCTTTTTCACATCTCATGGGAGCTATACTTCCCAATAAATCTCTTATCCCTGTAATTTTGCCTGCTTCTTGAAGCAATCATTCCCATGACTTCATTGAACCAATATATTTCTTTTTTTTCTTTTCTTTTCTTTCTTTTTCTTTTTTCTTTTTTTTTTTTTTTTTTGAGACAAGGTCTTTCTTTGTAACCCAGGCTGGCGTGCAGTCGCGTGATCTTGGCTCACTGCAACCTCTGCCTCCCGGGTTCAAGTGATTCTCATGCTTCAGCCTCCCAAGTAGCTGCGACTACAGGTGCGTACCACTATGCCCGGCTAATTTTTGTATTTTCAGTAGAGATGGAATTTTACCATGTTGGCCAGGCTGGTCTTGAACTCCTGATCTCAAGTGATCCACCTGCCTTGGCCTCCCAAAGTGCTGGGATTACAGGTGTGAGCTACCATGCCTGGCCTATTTCTCCTTTTGTCTTGGCTAGTTGAGTTGAGCTTCTGTGACAGGTAAATTTATGTGTAAACTTCACTGGGCCAAGGGATGTCCAGATAGTTGGTAAAAGATCACTTCTGGGTGTGTGTGAGGGTGTTCCTGAGAGAGACTGGCATTTCAGTCAGTC
Organism: Macaca nemestrina; assembly: GCF_043159975.1. Classification (NCBI taxonomy): domain Eukaryota; kingdom Metazoa; phylum Chordata; class Mammalia; order Primates; family Cercopithecidae; genus Macaca; species Macaca nemestrina. The sequence goes on from NC_092128.1 coordinate 9,236,752, forward strand.
AACTGAAAGAAAATCTGCCCTCACCAAAGCGAGTGGGCACCATCCAATCCATTGAAGGCCCTGCTAGAACAAAAAGGCAGAGGAAAAGTGAATTTGCTTTCTGTTCTAGAGCTGGGACATCATCTTTTGCTCTCAGACATCAGAGCTTCTGTTCTCAGGCTGATTCTGGGGTTTACACTAATGTTGGTTGCTCCCCTCCCCTTACTGTTCTCAGGGCTTTGACCTCAGACTATTCTCAGGGCTTTGACCTGATTCTGATCGGGTGCAGGGCTCCCAAGAGGCTCAAACTCTTGAAAGTTTTCAACTGGAATCAAGGTTATTAATCACCCCCATCCCCACCCAACACCCAGATGATGGCTGTCCCCAAAGATAGCAATAGTCTGAACAATCTCTAATTCTTGACCACTAAAGGAAAAGACAGTAGCAGCAGGCAGTCCTAGAAGTTTATTCTTCAAACTCACCCTCCAGAACTCATCCTCCAAACCACTGGAGCCTGTTCCAGGCAGATGCCAGGGAGCTGTGCTTCATTCTTGACTTGGAAAGATGAGTTCTGATGGGTTGGGCTCCAGCAGCAGCAGCAAGCAATGGAGACAGAGAACCGCCCTGGGATCAGAGCCCGCTAATAATGAGGTGCCGCAGCCTAACTGGATATGATTCAATTTGCCTTCAACATAGACGAGAACATGTGACTGGAAGACATCTATACAAGGATGGAGAAACATTTCGCCTAATTGAAGGTCACTCCACATCAGGCTGGAAGTATTTCATCTGCCAAGTCTCCTCCCATGTTTTTAGTGAAATATCCACCAATGGCAAGGTCTTCTTCTGGGCCATCTGCTTCAATGCCAGTGGCTACTTGGAGGGTGCCCCAGGTATTTAAATAGCAGGGATGACCCACTTCAGAACTTTTCAGGAATCTGTGCATCCAACTTGGACTCCCTGATGTCCACTCACACCTTGGCCCACTTAATTCCCCGTGAACAGGCCTTGGTGTTGCAGCCCTCAGTGAAGATCCAACTTTCCCTGGGGGCTACACCCATAAACTAATGAGCTCAGATTCAGTCATCACAGCCAGAGAGTTCACAAGCCCCCAGGTGATCCTAGCTGAGGAAGGAGCAACCCCTTTTCCTGCTTCAGGACTGGACAAAAGCATAAACTTCTCTTACAGGAATCCAACCAGGGGAGGTAGTGCCTCTCCTGGAGGCCATCAAATTGGAGTAACCACCTTGCAAAGATGCATCTTCCCATCCCAGATCTCCAAGAGGAATCAGTCCACCCTGGAAGGACTTGTCCCAGCCTCTCATTTCAAGGACCAAGACCTCTTATACTGGGTTTACATCCCCAACCCAGGAGTCTTTGAAATACTGATGGTTAGCAGAGGGAGAGAGGGAAGAAAGTCAGGGCTGGTAGAAACAGATCTTGTTTTCTCCTGGCCTGAAAGAGCCCAACCTACAATTCTCAGGGCCTCAGCACCTCCAGACAAGGTTTTGGAACCCACCTCCAAGCTTAGCTTCTCCCAGCAGGAGGAACCCTTTTAGACATTCATTAAGGAGGTGTCCAGGAAGCTGCTCAATTCCTCCATCCCAAGCAAAGCCGTCTTCTCCATGATCCTGGACTCCTGGGGCTCATACTCCAGCCCAGTCATGAGGATTTCAGCCCAGTATGAGCCCCCAGAGTGCCTCTGGCCTCTTGCCAGACTTCCCAGGTTGACAGATCTCAGCATCACTCCACTGAAGTGGTCCTCTCTTTGACTAGACCCACTAGCCCCTCAACAGAGAGCCCTTGACCTTGCCTCTAACCCCTTCAGCCAAAGCTGAGACTAGAGTGAGGAAAGCAAGGTGCCAGGGCACAAAATTTAAGGAGATGCTCTTTCCCAAGGCTGTGTGAGTGACTTGGCAACTGTTCCCATTATTTCTAGAAATCTAAAGCCACGCTCTCCTGAGTTACAGGTTTCTGGCCTTGAGCTAGCCCCTAACAGAAGGTCGGGCTCTGGATCTGATCAATAAGAGTGTCACCAAGACTCTGCTGGAAAGCTATTCCCCTGCCTGGGGGACTGACCGTGGCTGAAGCAGCTGTCCCCACCCAGCCCTGCCCTTCCCTTGCTGCTCACAATGCTCAATATTTGGAGCACTTGGGTGGCTATGCAGTCCTAGGAGCAGTGCAGCCCTGCATCCTCTGGGAGAACAGCAGCCAGGGCACCAGTTGACTCCTCGTGGTGTCACCTTTCCTGCCTATGCCAAGACAGGAAGTCACCCTGAATTGCCACTGGGCCTTGGCAAGCAGCAAGACCCGGCCCTAAGTCTTTGCCCCGCCTTGAGCACCCCAAGAGGCTCTGATTCCTCTATGCTCCCTGCCAGGAATGAAGGGATAGAAACCACAGAGCAAGACTGAGAGGGGGGAGGGACCAGCTGTCTCTTCCCTACTCTGTTGACTGCCCAATTGCCCATGTAAATAGTGGACATTCTCCAAATTATCCTTTCACATAAACTTACTTTCCTTTCTTAGATCCTTGTCTCAGGACTGCTACTAGGTGGATGGGGTGACAAGGGGTTTTGGTTACTTCTGCACCTTGCTTTTATTTTTTAATTTTATTTTATTTTTTTGTAGAGATGGGGTCTTGCTATGTTGCCCAGGTTGGTCTCGAACTTCTGTCTCAAGCAATGCTCCTTCCTCAGCCTCCCAAAGTGCTAGGATTACAGGCTTGAGCCACCATGACTAGCCTGGCACCTTGCTTTCAGATCCTGGAGGACAGAAGGGCTGCAGGCACAGTTTCTTCCAGGGGAGGGACCCAGTTCCTGGTGTCTTCACTACAGATGCACAGACAGGGAGATCTGCAGGTTGGGCCGTGTCCCTCTTACTGTCTCCCCACCTGTTCATGTTTCCACGTCAGCTTTCCTGCCTGAAGAAATTCTGGTCAAATGTCTCTCAGAGATGGACTGAGAGTTGAATTCGGGTGGGAAGTAGCAGATGGGCCAAGAGTGTGAGTTCTCTGGTGCACCTGATTAGATGTTTCTCTCATTGAGTCCCTCATTCATGCCAGGGAGATGAGCAGCAATAGAGAAGGCCCAGATCTGGCCCTCAGCTGACCACATGCACACAAGTCAGCCCAGGATGCTACTGTAAATCTCTGCCAATAAAATCCAGGGTGCAATGCTGGGAAATAATGGGGTGTCAAAAGTTTTTATGGGAAAAAGTTATTGGGTCAATGATAAATGTTTTTACTGCCTAGACTCCAGGTCTGCATTTATTCTTATACCAAGTTGCAACATGCACCAACTCAGATATTGTGAGACTATATGAGACTCTGAGGAAAACAAGTACATATTATAGCTAGAGAGACCAGCAGGATGCTCAGGGGTGACTTGTCTACCCTCCCCCTCACCATGTTGAGTAGTTGACTGACTGATCTAAGCTTCAATTTCTTCCTCTGCAAAATCAAGATAAAATTATACTTCATTTGGTTGGTGCTAGAATAAAGTGAAATAATGCATAATAATGCAATAATATGGCATAGTGTCTGGCACATTCTGAATGTAAATATTAGATAAAGTCAGTTGAAAAACACTAAATCTTATAATATAAAAGCAGTCAAGGGCGGGACTGTTCTCAAATCTTTCCAACATAGGTCCTTATTAAATATCATTCTTGTGACTAGCATATAATAAATTCTCAGTAAGTGTTAGTTGCTGTTGCTGTAGTTAGTAAACAGAACAGGTCAGGCAACGTTGGGTCAAGTTAGGGACTTGCCACTGCCAGGGAGATGTAAGGGATCTGGCACAAAGTCAAGCCAATGTCAAGGAAACATTCCCGGAAAATACATGAAGTTTGTTTTAAGAGTCTAAATGAGAATATGGTCTCTCTCTCCAAATATTTGCATGCATTGGCACAAAACTTCAACATTTTCCAATTACGCTTTCAATGGTCTCATTTGAGCCACACATTCGAAAGATTCTTTCTTTCTTTCTTTCTTTCTTTCTTTCTTTCTTTCTTTCTTTTTCTTTCTTTCTTTCTTTCTTTCTTTCTTTCTCTCGTTCTCTCTTTCTTTCTCTTGTTCTCTCTTTCTCTCTTTTCTCTCTTTCCCCCTTTCTCCCTTTCTTCCTTTCTTCTTTTTTGTGACGGAGTTTCGTTCTTGTTGCCCAGGCTGGAGTGCAGTGGTGCGATCTCGGCTCACTGCAGCCTCCACCTCCCAGGTTCAAGCGATTCTCCTGCCTCAGCCTCCCCAATAGCTGGGATTACAGGCATGTGCCACCACACCCAGCTAATTTTTGTATTTTTAGTAGAGACGGGGTTCCACCATGTTGGCCAGGCTGGACTTGAACTCCTGACCTCAAGTGATCCACCCGCTTTGGTCTCACAAAGTGCTGGGATTATAGGCGTGAGCCACCGCGCCCGGCCACAATATTTTCAGGGTACAAGTTCATCTTGGCCAGGCATGAGGGCTCACACCCGTAATCCCAGCACTTTGGGAGGCCAACGTGGAAGGATCGCTTGAGCCCAGAAGTTCGAGACAGACCTGAGCAACATAGCAAGACCTTGTCTCTAAAAACAAACAAACAAACAAACAAACAAACAAAACAAAAACCCAGCTGTGCGTGGTGGTGCATACCTGTAATCCCAGCTACTCGGGAGGCTGAGGTGGGAGGATTGCTTGAACCCAGGAGTTCAAGGCTGCAGTGATGTATGACCATGTAACTGCACTCCAGCGTGGGTGACAGAGTGAGACCCTGTCTCAAAAAAAAGAAAAAAAAAAATCTCACATCAGACCTGACAGGTATATGAAGTCCTAAATTGGGGTGTGATGTTAAAGTTCACCTGGCTCTCATCATTCACTCCCTCCAAGCAGGAGTCCCTTCCACAGCCCCACAGGTGATGTCCTCATCCGAACCCAGCACCGCTGCCCGTGGCTGCCTCCCTGGAAGGCTGCGCCAGGATTAGGCACAGATCGATTCTCTCTGCAGTAGGGAACCTCTGAAGGAGGCTGCCCTTCCCCCACCACCCAGCCAGGTGGCTGCAGAACCAAGCTCTCCTCTAGGAAGAAAGCTGGTGGCAAGGGGTCTTTTCACCCTCTGTCCAGTAACACACACAAGGTGGCTTCACATACAAGGCAGCGTGGGATCTCTGAGGAAGCCCTTCAGGTAATGTTCGGGAGTAGAAAGGTAGCCTTCATGGCTTCTGTTTTCCTTTCAACACCCTACGGGGACCAGCTGTAGTCCTGAACTGTCATTGTCTCTCTTTCCCGGCAGATGGCGCCGAGGCGCTGGAACGGAAGCCCCTTTCCTTGACTAGCTCTCCCCTCTGAAATAGGGATTCCAGAAATGCGGGTTCCTTCCTCTCTGCCCTAGGTCCGGCAGAGCAGGTGGTCTCAGCGTGGTTTGATGGACTCAGTGTGGTTTGATAGTCATTCCAGATTCAGAACAGCCTCCTGTTCTGCTCACAGCAGCCTCAAAGTCGATCGAAAGTTTCCGGCAAAATACAAATTATTTCCTGGAAGGGGGTGAGAGAATGGATTAATTTACTTAGTTTCCTAGTTGAGAATTTCCCAAGGGACTGGGACTCAGAGCAGATGTTTCATTATTGGTGGGGAGGGGAGGTAAAGAAAAGTCTGGCTCGATTATTCTCAGCTGCGACCCAGGACTCTGGAGCGGCTTCCACACACCCACAGCTCCTTCCGGAGACCTCCGCCCGCTTATCTTTGGGGACCTGTGGTCCCTCCCTAGCCCCACTGTTCTGGCGAACTGCGGCCGCCTGATGCAGTGCCACCAGCCTGCTGAGGGCTACGGTGGCTTCTCCAGGGCTCCGGGCACTCCGGAATCTGCCGTGAAATAAATGCATGCTGCCCGTGGAAGGCAGATAGATACAGAAGTTCTCTGTGGTTAGCAGGGGGAATGGCTGGGAGGCAGCAGTGGCAAACTCTGATTGTTCTACAGTTTTGCCAACAAGAATAGTTCTCAATACTGGCTGCATGGCAGAATCTCCAGCAATTTAAAAATATACCAATCGAATGTGTACTTTTTTTGTATATTGTATATTAATAAAAAGTTTATACACGCATACATATGGCTAGATAGATGATAGATGCCAACTCCATCTATCAAGCATCTCATTCTCCATGAATAAGCATCTGTGTAGGTGGGGCCTAAACCTGATTTTTTTTTTTTTTTTTTTTTTTGAGAGGGAATCTCGCTCTGTCGCTCAGGTGGGAGTGCAGTGGCGCAATCTCGGCTCACTGCAAGCTCCACCTCCTGGGTTAATGCCATTCTCCTGCCTCAGCCTCCCGAGTAGCTGGGACTACAGGTGCCCGCCACCACGCCTGGCTAATTTTTTGTATTTTTAGTAGAGACAGGGTTTCACCGTATTAGTCAAGATGGTCTGGATCTTCTGACCTCGTGATCCGCCTACCTCGGCCTCCCAAAGTGCTGGGATTACAGGCGTGAGCCACCACGCCCAGTCAAACCTGATTTTTTAAACCTTTCTCAAGTGACCCCAATTTGCACTCAAGGAAGAGAACTGTTGCTCTATGAACTTCTCCATCATCTTAAAGGTCCAAGTCCAGATCACCACCAAGCCAGAATCACTTTTAAAAATTTTAAATGGAGGGGATGAAGGAGTGTCTGAGGACATTCAGGGTTGACAGAGATGCCCTAGGGCAATGCTCTGTCTTCTATAACAATGTGTGACTGGCCTGTTAACACAGGGGAAACTGAGGCACGGTGCTAAGCCTGAGGTGTTGATGGTGGTTCTAATAGAAACCAGCTCATGGTTTCTATTAGAATCCAAGGGTACAATAAACACTTGGAAAATTTCGATGAATTTATTCCAACACCTTCACTCTCTTTTTTTTTTCTTTGAGACAGTCACACTCTGTCGCCTGGCTGGAGTGCAGTGGCACAATCACAGCTCGCTGCAACCTCCGCCTCCTAGGTTCAAGCGATTCTCCTGCCTCAGTCTCCCAAGTAGCTGGGATTACAGATGCACACCACCACGCCCAGCTAATTTTTTGTATTTTTAATAGAGATGGAGTTTCACCATGTTGGCCAGGCTGCTCTCAAAATCTTTGCCTCAAGTGATCCACCCACCTCAGCCTTCCAAAGTGCTGAGATTACAGGTGTGACCCACTGCGCCCAGCCCACTCTCTGTCTTAAACCCAAGTAAGAGTGTTATTCAGAGATTCAATCCAGGTTTATTGAACCCCCACTATGTAGCTGATCCAGTGTTGATGCCAGAGATACCATATATATTTGCCTCATCCACAGAGCTTACAACCAGGGCTGGTAGGTGTGAGGGGCAGACATTCAACAAAGTAACACACAAATAGTTGCTGCAGGTTACTAATTTTTATAACCATCTATTTATTTCTTCCTCCCTGATTTGCCTCAGACACTGACGAATCTAATGTGAAGGTCCAATGTTCAGTGTGCCTCTTGCCCTGCATGTTTTGGGGCCTCCCTTAGCTCTGAAGCCAGAGAATCGCAGCTCAAACTCACCTAGCAACTGCGTAGCTTTGAGCAAGTTTCTTAACTTCTGTGCTTCAAGGAAATCACAAAAAGTGCTCAATACTTCCCTCCACATAAATCTTTTTGATTAGCCCAGATTGATTCCTGGGCTCTTGAGCTTTTTGTACTACAAATAAAATCTTTAAAGTAGTATTTTCTAACTGTTGGCTGTTGGTATATGTAAATATAACTTAGTTTTGGTATACTGGTTTTTAACACTTCAATATGTCACCATTAAGTGTATTAGCTATTGATATGGTTTGGCTGTGTCCCCACCCAAATCTCATCTTGAATTGTAGCTCCCATAATCCCCACGTCATGGGAGAGACACAGTGGGAGGGAATTGAATCATGGGGGTGGGTTGTTCCCTTGCTTTTCTCATGATAGTGAATAAGTCTCATGAGATCTGATGGTTTTACAGAGGGCAGTTCCCCTACAGTCTCTTGCCTGCCACCATGTAAAACATGCCTTTGCTCTTCCTTCACCTTCTGCCATGACTGTGAGGCCTCCTCAGCCATGTGGAACTGTGAGTCCATTAAACCTCTTTTCTTTAAAATTACTCAGTTCCGGGTATGTCTTTATTAGCAGCATGAGAACAGGCTAATACAGCTATCATCTTTTTTTTTTTTTTGGTATATAATCTCCATCAAATTAAGAAATTTCCTTTCTCGTCCCAGTTCACTTAGAATATTGATGGGTGCTGGCTCTTATCAAATGATCTTTCTGCAGCTATTGAGATGATCATGTGAATTTTCCCATTTAATCTATTATTGTGGGTTACCACTGGTGATTTTCAAATGTTGAAACCATTCTTGATCTAAAAGATGAAGCTAACTGGGTAATGATGTTTTACTCAGTAAAACATGTTGTATATTGCTAGATTCTCTTTGGCTAATATTTTCTTGAGTATTTTTCCTATGTACATTTTTTGAGATTAGCCTGTAATTTTGTTCTCTTGTACTGTCCTCAAGTTTTGGAAATTTCAAGATTATGCCAGTCTCATAAAATGAGTCAGAGAGTGTCCCATATTTTTCCATTCTCTGGAATAGTTTGTATATTACTGAAATAATTTCCTTTTTAAATGTGAGCTAGAACTTACCAGTGAGGCCTTTTGGAACTACAGTTTCTTTTCTTTTTTTTTTTTTCTTTTCTTTTTTTAGATGGAGTTTGGCTCTTGTTGCCCAGGCTGGAATGCAGTGGCGTGATCTTGGTTCTCTGCAAACTCCACCTCCCGGGTTCAAGTGGTTCTCCTGCCTCAGTCTCCCAGGTAGCTGGGATTACAGGCGTATGCCACCACGCCTGGCTAATTTTTTGTATTTTTTAGTAGAGACAATGTTTCACCATGTTGGCCAGGATGGTCTCGAACTTGTGACCTCAGGCAATCTGCCCGCCTTGGCCTCCCAAAGTGCTGGGATTACAGGCCTGAGCCACGATGCCTGGCCCTACAGTTTCTCTTGTAAGATGTTTGATCACTGATGCATTTTTTTCCCAATGGTATGGGACTATTCAGGTTTTTTGGTTTGTTTTCTTTGGAGTTTAAGTTGCATTCTTGTGGGAGTTATTTTCAAAATTTTGGTGAAAAGTTGCTGATAATATCATTTTATTGTCTTTCTGTAGCCTGCAGCATCTGCGGTACTGTCACCTTTTTCATTTCTGAGACTGGTTATTTGTGCTTTCTTTTTTCATTGATGAATTTCATCACAGGCTAGTAGTCAATGTTATTAGCTTTGTAAAGAAATGATTTTTGACTGTTGATTATATCATTTATATGTATGCTATTTCAGTAATTTCTGCTCTGATTTTTGTGTGCCCTTTTAAACTTTTCTTTGGATTTCCTTTGCTGTTCTGTTTGTTTCTCCTTGTGAATTCTGTCCTTCCTTTTCCACATACTCACTTATGTCTATACATTTCTAAGTACTGATATTGCTTTACGCTACACATTTTGATATAGTACTTTCTTTCTCTTTTTCTTTTTTTTTTTTTTTTTTTTTTTTTTGAGATGGGGTTTCACTCTATCACCCAGGCTGGAGTGCAGTGGCACGGTCTCAGCTCACTGCAACCTCCACCTCCTGGGCTCGAGTGATTCTCCCACCTCAGCCTCCTGCGTAGCTGGGACTACAGGCATATGCCACCACGCCTGGCTAATATGTGTGTGTGTGTGTGTGTGTGTGTGTGTGTGTGTGTATTTTTTTTTTTTTCCAGTAGAGATGGGGTTTTACCATGTTGTCCAGGCTAGTCTAACTCAAGTGATCTGCCTGCCTCAGCCTCCCAAAGTTTTGTGTGAGCCGCCACGCCTGGACTGTGGTACTTTCTTAATAGTGGGAAACATTTCTAATCTCCATTATGATTTCTTCATTGACACGTGTGTTATTTTAGCAGCATAATTCTCATTTTTGAATATAAGAATTTCTGGTTATTATTTAATTCTAGCTTAAAAGGTTAAGGTATTGTCAGAGAACATACCCTATACAATTTCAATATTTTATTTAAACTTACCATAGGGCTTAATATATGGTCAATTTTCATAAATGTCCTGTGTATGCTTGAAAAGAATGTATACTAAGTAGTCCCATGGCACAGAGTTTTTGTTTGAGATGGAGTTTCACTCTTTACGCAGGCTGCAGTGCTGTGGCATGATCTCAGCTCGCTGCAACCTCTGCCTCCTGGGTTCAAGCAATTCTCGTCTCAGCCTCCCAAGTAGCTGGGATTACAGGTGCATGCTACCATGCCCGGCTAATTTTTGTATTTTTTGTAGAGATGGGGTTTCACCATGTTGGCCAGGCTGGTCTCGAACTCCTGGCCTCAAGTGATCCATCTGCCCCAGCCTCCCAAAGTGCTGGGATTACAGGTGTGAGCCACCGCGCCTGGCCCCATGGTGTACTATTCTATATGGGCATCAATCAGGCCAGTTTTGTTAAGGAGCCCTTTCAAATCTTCTACATCACTACCGATTTGTTCTATCAATTTCTGAGAAAGATATGCTAAAACCTCCCAAATTTGTGTTTCTCTTCTTAGTTCTTTACATTTTGAGGCCAGCAGAGGAAAAAATTGAACGATTTTTTTTAACCCACAACAGTGTTGATACAAAATAAGGCAGGGAAGAGAAAGCCCCAGAAGAGGTGGGACAAACAAAAAGCACAAAGAAAGAAAGTCTGTGAAAGCCTAAATAAGTCAGTCAGTCCATTACATTTAAATGGATTAAGGGCTCCCAGTGAAGAGCAAAACCTGTCAAGATGGTTTATGAGATAAAATCTGTACGTTGTATATAGGAGCCACATCCAAAACACAAACCCACACAAAGGTTAACAGCATGCCTGATGCTCTTGACCAAGCACCTTCGTGGGGAGCGGTGAATCGTGGTTCTTGCACCCTGCAGGTCAGCCTCCCTTCCATCAGGACCCCTGGGAGTGGCCAGGAAATAATAGGGGCATGAGGAGCCCTTTCATTCGTATTTTGAAGCAGAACCTTCACATGTTCCTGCCTGCTGGGGAACTCTGACTGGCAGACTGGGAAGGTTGCACCTAGGTCAGCCAGGACCCATTCGGCTCACTCAGGATGGAATGAGCAGCCTGGAGCCTTCTCTGCCCCCACCCCAGACCCTGGAGCTCCTCTGAATTCAAAAAGTTCCTTCCGTTTCTCCCATCAAAGTGACCACATCTCCTCTTCCAAGTCACACTGTACAGTTCCTACAGGAGATGGGCACAGTACCAAAGACCTCAACGGCATCTAGATTTTTTCCACTAGATCACTGATGCTAGAAGGCATTTCAGTGACCATGGACAGGTCCTGGAGACCTAGACCTAGGCACCTGCTTCTGCAGGAGGAACACAGCTGCAGACCATGGAACTTCTTACCACTGATTACTTAGAATTCACATTCTTAAAACAATTTTAAACTTATATGGTCCAGCTGGGTCCGGACCACTTCGACCAGGCTCAGTCCTGAATACCCTCGTCTGTCTCAGCAGGCAAAGGCCGGGAGGGGGCATCTGTGCCCAGGGTGAAGATGTGCCAAGTGCTGGTGGCACTGGTGTGGGCTCATGCTCTCTTCCCAGCTCTGCTGGTTGAAGGCTGCGACAGTCACTTACAGCTACCATGCTCATTTGTTCATTTGTGCCTGTCAACTAGGGTTTGTGTGGTGGCTGTTTCTGAAGCCAGCAAAGCAAAACCACCTTAATGTGCCACATGGAAGTGTAAGGTGGCCCCCCTCCCATTGAGCCAACAGCCCAGTGACCCCTGCTTAGAAGGGAAAGGATAATGGGAGGACAGGGAGGCAGGACGGGACGGGGCCAGCTGCAGCAGGGGTGGGCAAGAGTCCTCTCCTCACAGTCAGAGTCAGGGAAGGGGCGGTTTCGCTTCTCAACCCTCCTCTGAAACTGTGTCCCACCCCTTGCTGTGGCTTTGAAATGTGCCCGGCACTGCTCCCTGCTTATTACCACAAGGAGAGCTCCTCAGGCTGGAGCAGCCTAGAGCCTTTCTCTTCCTAATTCTGTGCAAGCATTGCTGTGAGTGATGAGCCTCCGCATTTCAATAAACATCCTACTTGCATAATCTTAGGATCTGTTTCCAGTCACTTCGGGGTTCACTCTAGTCCAGAAAGCATCTTCGCATCCCCTCTGACAGGTGTCCTTGCCCTGCTGCTTTCACAGGGCGGCAAAGAGCAAGGGCTTCAGCTCCCAAGCCGCTTGCTCAGCTGCGGGTCACTTAGGCTCCGCGTGTGTCCCCAGTGACCCTGACTTTAGGGACATACTGGGTGCTGCAGCCACAAGGCACTGCTCCTATAGTCATGGTGGGCAGCCAGCATTGCCCCAGGCCATAGTGCTGGTGTCCCAGGCTCCTCAGGGACCTGAGGACAGGGCCAAGTGTGCCAGCCCACACCAGGCTGACCCTGCCAGGCAACAGGTGTACACACAGGTCCTGAAACCACCTCAGGTCAAATAAGGGATTTGGGGGCACACAGGTTGCATTTTGCCTCTTGGGAAGATGACGCGAGGGAATGACAGGCAGGCCAGTTCCAACGCACTGCCAAGCGCCAGCTGAGCGGGCTGGGAGCAGGCACACTCCGATAGCCAGGACACAAGTGGGCTAGCGACGCCTGGTCATGCCTTTTCCCAACACAAACCCAAGAAGCTCCTTCGGTGTGTTACAGGCTGAACCGTGCCCCTCCCCAAAAGTGTACGGTAAAAGCCTAACCTCCAGTACCTCCGAATGTGACCTCACTTGGAGAGGGGGTATTTAGAGAGGTCATCAGGTTAACATGGACTCATTAGGGTGAGTCATAATTCCATACAACTGCTGCCCTGATGTGAAGGGGAAATTTGGAGATAGCTGTGTAGAAAACACCATCTGAACAGGAAGACAGCCATCTACAGGCCAAGGGGAGAGGCCCGGGACAGATCCTCCCTCCCAGCCCGAAGAAGGAACTGACCCTGACACCTGGACTGTAGACTTCTGGCCTCCAGGACAGAGACAGTAAATGCTGCTGTTGAAGCTGCCCAGTCAGGGGTCCTCTGTACGGCAGCCCCGGGGGACTCACAGAGTGTGCCCTGGGAGTCCTATGAGTCCTGTGGGAATTCCCCCACCCTTCCTGGCACACTCTTGAATGTTCTCCAGAATGTCGGGAGACGAGGCAGCATGCTGGTGGCACAACCAGCCCCGCCCCACCGTGGGCCCGCATGGAGCTCCCTTCTACAGGGGTCAGGTCAAGGCCTTCCTTAGCAACTCACTTCTTTAATTTCAGAATCCACAGAGGTAAGTCCAGCTTAGACCAAGCGGCCGAGTTCTCTTCAGATGAAATCTGTGCCAGTATTTACTCCAGGAAGGCAAGAGCCCAGCCCTTCATGACTCCTGAGATCAGGAATGGCTGGTGGTTAGGAGGCGCTCTCCTGGCCACGCTAGCTGTGTGGGGCACTCCCTGCATATGTGGGGCACACATGGCCTGTGCACACCACCCACCTACAAGCTTGGGCGGCTCCAGTGGGAAAGACAGGAGAGGGAAGCAACATTTGATTGAATCTGAGCCAAGAGGGCCAGAGGCTGAGGAAGGCACCCCCACAGCAGCCTCCTGAGCAAACAGCACCTGGGGACTCTGCCCAGTTGGGACAAAGGGTGAGGCTCCCAGCAACAGTTAAGAAAGATGGCATCCCCTGGGAGAGGGAGGCCTGGGGTTGGGTGACAGGGCTTCCATGCCACCACTGCACCCTTGGCAAGAATGAGCAGATGTGGAGAAGAGGAATGCCATCAATGCGCCCCCCACCTCGGGTCCCTGTGCTCCCCACCCCACAGTTCTTCCTGGAGTGCCCTCTGCACTCCTCCCAGCAGGCTGCTCGGCTCCTTAGGCCGGTCTGGGATCCCTGCTGGTGCCACTCCCGAGGTCAGCATGTCTGCATCTGCACTGGCTGCAGGAGGAGAGGCTCCCTGCAGAGGTAAGGCAGCAGGCACTAAAGGGGGAAGGGGGCTCTGGTGGCCCCCGGTATGTCCGAGGAGGGGGTGCGCAGGTGGCGCAGCGTGGCAGCTGGGTGCGGAGGACAGCAGCTGCTGGGAAGAGCTGCAGTGGAGCCCAGGAGGTTCTGCCGGGGGAGCGTCTGGAGGCAGCGGAGGTGCCCGGCGAGCGGTCCCTCTGGAGAGTCCTGACGGGTCACCCGCCCTGCAGCCCTCTCCCTGGCCACGCAGGATCTTTGGTTTAGGCCTTGTGGGTCCCTTCTGCCTCCAGTAGGGCAGGTGTCTGTGACCAGAGCCATGAGCCCAGCGAGGTCCCCGTGGGAGGGTCCACATCCAGGAAGGTTGGCCCATCGGCCCAGGGCCTTGGGGACGCCTCCCCAGCCGATTCACCTGGGTCCTCATGGTGGCCACCTCCTGAGCCAGGCCTGCCAGCGCCGTGGCGAGGCGATCCAGCTTCTCTGCGAGGGCAGCACCGAGGCTGTGCAGCTCCTGTTGCAGGGGCTTCCCACAGTGGCACGGCGGCTGCGGGGAGGAGGCTGGCAATACTGGAGGCGCGGCTTCCTGAGGGGGCAGCTCCGGAGGTGGAGACTCACGGGGTGGCTCAGGTGGGACCTGGGGGAGCAGCCTCCCATGGGTCTTGGCTAAAACCAGAGCAAGGACTGGTCAGAGTTCTTGGTTTGTAAGGAACTCTCTCTCCCCAGAGGTCCCCTGAACCAAGGGCACTCAGTACCCTGCCTCCTCCAAGGCCCGGCTTCCAGAAGGGAAGGAAGGTGAGTCAGGCCTGAAAACGCTGATGCCAATGGTTATGGCATGAAAACTGGCTACATCTCCTGGCTGTTCCCCAAACTGATGGGCAGGATCAACCACAGGTTGGGTTTGGGTTTCCATGGTAACCAGGCTTTGCTAAACTGCGGTCTTCCCACCTTCTAGGAATGGGTGGGTCTTTGTGTTGTTAATGAGACCAAATGGCAGCCCTGCCCTAGGAGTCAGTGAGAAGGGCCCAGAACCCCTGGACAGCATGAGACCAAGGCCATGGGAGCATCAGGAGATGGGCCAAGAGGGCCAGGCCAGCCAAGGGCCTTCTGCACATTTTTTGTGGGGTGACTGTGGGGCCACTCCAGAACTCAGTGCTCTTGGTTACAGGCAAACCACAAGGGTTCCCACCCACTTCTGCCTTTACTCTCCCCACTCAGAAGTTACAGATTCACAGGAGTCATAAGCTTTTTTTTTTTTTAAAAAAAAGATCACCTAATCCTTCACCCTAAATTCCCTTGGAACTGGTCCCAACCCTGGGCAAACCACAAGAAAGGCTTGGCCAGGCACTTGCCATTCCTAACCTGTTCAGCCCCAGGCTGGGTGCAGAGATGGTTTCTTCCCTGTTTCTCTGGGCCCCCAGCTGTGGCTCTGCCCTTCTCTTTTCGGCACCTCCAAGGCTTTAAACCGAGGAAAAAGTGAAGACTGGAGTAGCTAAAGGACCCAACCACTGTTTGGTCAAGTTCATCAACAAGGATCTCGGCCTGGAGACCCCGGCCAGGACTTCTACAGAGGACAGGCAAGGCTCGGTGGCCCCAGGCAGCTCAGAGCTCTCAGCAAAGCGGTGGCGCCTGGACAGAAGCCAACACCCTGAGCCAATAAGAGAACCTGCCGCAGGCCGCACTGAAAGTTCCTGGTGTGGGGTTGTCCCCAAGTGACCCAGGGCACTAGATGCCAGGCCCCCTGCATGTTTCCACCATGGGTCTGCAGGGGCAGGCGTGTGACACAGAGCCAACCCTCTCACAATGACCGTGGCCAGGTCATCCTGGCCTCGGTTTCCTCACCTATTCTCTAAAGTCCCCTCAAGCCCCAAACTGATTCTTCACTTCTCAATTTCTACCTCTAAAGGGTGTGTCTGCTTTTATGAAAATCCCAACTGGTTCTGTAATAAAACACTGAAATGAAATATGCAACCTGAAGTGGCTTACAGGTGAGACTTTTCCTACCCATCACCCAAATGGTGACCCTGGACGGCTGTTTTCCCCAAGCAGGGGCTCTGGGTCCTGGCCTGTGCAGAGGGAATGGGGGAAGCCACCAGTTCACCTGCAACTCTGGGTCTTCCATGTCCAAGCTCCAGGCCTCTGGACGCTTCACTAACCCTGGGCCTTTTCTCCAGCCGAGAAACAGGGCAGGGATCCCCAGCTGTACCTGTAGAAAAAGCACAGAGACCCTGGGGCAGGGAGACGATCGTTTGGCCAGAGCCATTCTGACATACCCTAAAACAATCTCAAACTCTCAACTTTCAAACCATGACTAAATGAGATAGAAGATGGACACTTGGCCCACGAGGGAGGCTAATTCTGGTGGAAGGGCCCGCTGTGGTGCGTGTGTGTGGTGTTCCTGCCCAGTCTGCAGGGGGCTCCAGCAGGAGGTAGTGGCTGGAGAGGCAGCTGGGAAAAAGGATTCTCATCTGTGGGTCGTGCCCCAGTGAGACCTCCGAGGGCGTGCTGGGGCATCCTGTGGTCCAAACCCAGCCCACTCTGCCATTTTCCGCTAGGCCCACTGGGGAGTGAGAAATGTGGTACGGCCCGGGCCTACACAGACAGGGCCAGGGCTGTAAATGGAGCCAGCAGCAGGAGCTGGGGAGAGCTCCCTCCCCTGACCATTTCTGGCCTCTTCCTCCTCCTCCCCATCCTCTACCACTGCCTCTCCCTCCTCCTCCTCCTCCTCCTCCTCCAGCACTCCTGAGGGGGCCAGGCCAGCAAGTACTATCTAAACTCTCTTTTCTCCCAGGCAACTGGGACCTGTCTCCTGTCCCATCTGCTTTTCCCGCTGGGAGCAAACACTGGCTCACAGTGAGATTGAGAAGCAAGGTGACCTGGGGCAGCAGGCAGCATTTCTAGCTTTCCTAATGGGACACTCTCCAAGAAGTCCCCCCAGCTGGGGAAATCTCACTTTTGAGACTTCTGTTATTGATGCCAAGTTTTAAAAGCATACACTATTATCGTATAAATACATCCGTATCTGTCTCCATGCACGCGTGTATATTCGCAAGTGCAAACACTGTGTACATGGCTTCAAGTGGGTGGCCCAGACCTCCCTGCAGCCGCTCACCAGCACCCCCAGCAGCCCCGCCCTCCCTCTCGGACACAGCTCACCTTACAGGGAACTAAAGCACGGCCAATGTGCAGGACTCCCTGGCAAGGGCCAGGCAAAGTGACAGGCAGGACTCAGAGGATCCAGTCTGGACTCCTGGCCCTCTGGGGGACGCATGGGCGCCCCCTCAGGAGACCCCAGGCTCACCTGCACCAAGGCCGCTGCAGTACCTGGGCTCTGTTCTCCTGGGGTCTTCACCAGGGCTGCTGCCACTGCTTCCAGCAGGGGTCCCACCAGGACATGGGGACAGAGGGACAGGAGGCTTACAGCTGGGAAGGCGGTCCCTCTCTTAATGTCACAAACAAAGCTGGCATCAGAGTGGTGACTGGCGCTCTAGCACACACCCCGCTATCCTCCCTTTCCGAAGAGGCTCACCCTGGAGGAGCGGCCTCCAGAGCTCGGGCTCTGGCCTCGGGTCTTCTCCTTCAGAGCCGCTGAAGCTCGAGCTGGAGCCGGGGCTGGGGCTGGGGCCTGCCACGCAGGTGAAGCGCAAGGGCCGTACAGGCAAGATCCCCCTCAGGGCGCTCTCCAGGCAGTGCAGCGGGGAGGGCTTGGGGGCAGGCCCTGAGCAGGGGACCAGAGAGTGCTCTGTCATCAGCCTGAAGAGAGCCAGGCCTGTGCCTTAGGGTCTGGGCACACAGAACTGGTCCCCTTTCAGCTCAGCCCACACTCAACATGAGTTCTAGGGGACCCTAAATGGCTGCCTCTCTTGCCACAGAAAGAGGACAAAAGTGAAGCCAGAGCCTGGCCAGGACGCCAGCAGCTTTGGAAAGTCTGCTGGGGAACTTTCTGGAAATCTCCAGTCCTTGGAAGTCATTAGCAGTCTGGTTCTAGCCAGGCTTAGGTCTCACAGGCCAGGTGGCCTCTCCTACCAGGCAGGTACCATCCCTGCACTCCGGTATCTCATAAGGGCCAGCAGCCCAATGGTGGGGCTCAGTTAGGGCCCATCCTCGTCTGATGGGAGAGTCAGCAAAACCGCATTTATTCAGCAAAGGTATCCCACCAGGCCCTGTGGCAGATCGAGGAAGGAATTCTGCTGGAAGTTAAACCAAGCAGCAGCAGTAGACAGCGGGAGCCCCCCAAGAAGCTTCTCCACAGGAGAAACCCAATGGATGGACACAAACAACGATCTTCCCGACCCCGCTCCTTGTCAGCACTTTGTGACACTTTATCTTCTTGTTTAGTGAACCTCAGTTGCTGTTTGGCACCAGCTTCTGTCCTCTGGGCAAAGGATGAGAGATGGGGAAGGAACAGAGGGACAGAGAGGGGAAGTCTATTTCTTTGTCAAACACTTTAACTAAAGCATGGTTGTCAGTACCGAGGGCAGGTGCCAGCTCACCCTCTGGGAGCCACCTCCACACTCCTGGCCTGGTGGCCCCAGGGTCTTTGAGCCCCCGCTGGTGGCAGGCGGGGACGCAGCTGGAGGTGAACACCTGTGGGCTGACCAGACGGAGGCTCCGGGTGGGCACTTCTCCCCTACCGTGCCCAAGACGGGCTGACTCCCAGGCCTCGGCCCTCAGTCCTGTTTTAATGAGAAAACAGGCGGCCTGTCAGCCCCACGGGGCCTCGTGCTGCCACAGAAGGGACAGGGAACAGTCTCTGCCATTGCTGGGCTCTCGGGCACACCAGCGTCAGGTGTGGGAAACACCCATCTGCCATGTTCCGGGGAGCGCCCGAACCCTCCAGAACCTCTCTATTCCCAGACCCAGCTGCGTGGAACCCTGGGCTCAGAAACTGGTGCCCAGACACCAAGGCACATGGGGCCGGCACGGCCGGGACAAGGACACCTGGCCACAAGGAGCCAGCTCCAGCCAGGGCAGTGGAGCCACAGACAACGGCACTAAGGTGTCCCCGTCACTCAGATGCCAGCAGGTCTGCACGTGTGTGCTAAACAGACTTTCCGGCCTCCAACAAGGCTCAGCCCAGGCCTATTTCCAGAGCACCATGTTGGCTCAGAAGCAGATATGAGCCCACAGGTGCAGCGCCCAGGGCATCCTCGGAGCAGCCCTGTCTACACCCTGGCCCCCGGCAGCCGCTATTACCTTCCTTGTCTGCTGTCCAGTTCCTGGGCTCCACTCTCCTCGGTCCCCTGTCTGCTGCTGAGGAGCAGGGCCAGGCAGGCCGCAGCACAGGCACAGGTATCTCCTTGAGACAGTTCTCCAGACCCTGCAGTGGGGAGCTTCCTGGCGGGCTTCCTGTGAAGATCAAACATTCACAGATGACGGGGGCTGTAGCTCTATCTCTGCAAACCATAGAAGTCTCCCCTCTTCTGCTGTGTCCAGGGAAGCAGGGCCACAGGGGTGCTGGGCACAGAGCACTGGACGTGTCAGTCCTGGCTCTGCGGCGGCCCTGCTTTGGCTGCCGTGGAAGCAGCCTGGCCTGTGGCTGTCAAGATGGCATTGTCCACAGGTGTGGGTTCCAGTCCTCCTCGGCACACCCAGCTGCCACTACTGTGAGGGACGACATCCTGTGTCCCCAGCACAGGGGATCAGGGGTGGCCCCACAGATGGAATGTGCTAAGACTTCCTTCACCACTCACAGAGGGGAACAACACAGGCCCCCTCGCCTCTGGGCCATGGCAGGCCCACATGCATGCAGCTTCAACTAGGAAAGAACTAAATACACTGTAAACATCCTATTTCCAGTGACAGCCGTGTGAGTAACAGGAACTAGATGAACTGAAACTCTAGAGCGAGGAGAGCCCTTCCTAATAAAGCGGACAGTGCTGCCACTCTCTTTCCTAAAAGCGTTTGCTGATGATCCTGGGCCGAGGCACAGAGCGGGAGGGCAACCCGCAGCGCTTCTGAATGTCCACGGGCTGGAAGGGCAGGGTGGAAACCAGAGGACCTCCACATGCATTTTCTCCACAGCACATCCGCTGAGTTCTGGGGCAACAGAGGGAGCCGGGAGTTGTCTGGAAGCTTCTGAAAGGCAGTGTGAAATATCCTGCAGTTTGGGTTACTTAGTAAACAAAGTCCACCCAGGCAGGACACATGAAGCATGCTACCGAATACCACGCTGCTGTCCCAAAGAAGAAACTGGTGCTGGTGGCCAAGGAATATGAAAAGTATAGAAAGGAGTCAAAGACAAATGCTGATGACAAAGGCAGCCTAGAGGGGCATGTACAGATGCCGCCCTCTGTGTGAGGAAGAGGAGGGGAATGAACTCGCAGCAGTGGCAGGAGGGGCTGCAGCGCCGAAGACTTCATTTTTCCCACATAACCTTTTATAGCTTTTGAACAAAGCTATGTGATCATATTACCTATGAAGTCAGTTGCATTTTGGGGGAAAAGCCCCACACCCAAGGGGCTAACCCCTAGTGGGGCTTGGGAATTCAGGCTGCTGTGGACACTGGCAGGCCCCACAGGCCTGACCAGAGCTGTGGCTGCTGCGAGAGGCCTGTTCAGTAAATATGTTGGCAGTCAGGACAGAGGTGAGGACAGAGGGACTGGTGTCGGCAGGACAACACAGACCAAGAGGACTGGGATTAACCGGGTGGGGGAAATAAAAAGGCCAAGAGGAGATGCTGGAGTCCTGCAAGATCCTCAAGTCTGCAGCAAACTCGACTGGAGTGACCGGGGCAGGCACAGGTCACCAAGCATACTCCCAAGTGTTTCTGACACGAACCTCACTGTATGTTTTCCTAAGCTGGGCGTCAGTTTGATATTACAGGCAATTCTTTGTGGCTAGGGTAAGGAATTCAATGCAAAAAGGAAATTTTTATTTATATTTATTTATTTATTTTTGAGATGGAGGTCTCACTCTGTCCCCCGCGCTGGATTGCAGTGGTGTGATCATAGCTCACTGCAGCCTCAAATGCTGGGGCTCAAGTGATCCCCTGCCTCAGCCTCCTGAGTAACTGGACTACAGACTACTGGTGCCACTCCACTCAGATAATTTTTTAAGTCTTCTGTACAGGCTGGGTGCGGTGGCTCATGCCCGTAATCCCAGTCCTTTGGGAGGCTGAGGCAGGCGTATTGCCTGAGGTCAGGAGTTTGACACCAGCCTGGCCAACATGGTGAAACTTCTTCTCCACTAAATATACAAAACTTAGCTGGGAGTGGTGGTGGGCACCTATAATCCCAGCTACGCGGGAGGCTGAGGCAGGAGGATCACTTGAACCCAGGAGGTGGAGCTTGCAGTGAGCCGAGATTGCGCCATTGCACTGCAGCCTAGGCAACAAGAGTTAGACTCCGTCTCAAAAAAAAAAAAAAAAAAAAATTTCTGTATAGACGGTGTCTTATTATGTTGCCCAGGCTGGTCTCAAACTCCTGGCCTCAACTGATCTTCCTGCCTCAGCCTCCCAAAGTGCTGGGAGTACAGGCGTGAGCCACTGTGCCCAGCCCAAAAAGATTTTAAAAGAAATCTTAGACATTGTCCTGTCCCTTCTGAGACAAGTCACTAAAACGGAGCCCCCTCTGTTTCAGTTGTTGGGTAGGCTCCCAACAACCCACCCAAGGTAAGCCCTGCATCTGCTCCTGCCTCAGTATCCCTGGCTCTGCGCCCAGCACTGGCACGGGAGTCTGACCCAGTCAAGCCACAGGAACTGGGCAAGGGGCCTCAAGTCCTCTCCCAGGATGAACCCCAGCCTCGGGCTGGCCCAGCTCACCTTTTCCAGGCTGCTGCCCCTGGCTCCCCACAGGGCTCCCAAAATCCAGGTCCCAGTCAGTGCTGCTGGATGAGGAGAAGCTGGTGGGGGTTCCTCGGGGGGCTGGGGGCCGGGTGGGGCCATCTCTCACACAGCCCTGCAGGCTCAGAGGCAGAACAGGCTCTCTGGTCGCTTCTGTAGGGAACAGCACAGTTGTGGTCACCAGGAGGCTCACTGGAGAGGAGACCCCTGGGCCACGGGGTGCACGGGCACCAGAAGACCCTGCCCCAAAGTATCTCCCACTACGGTTTCCCTGTGGCACAGATTAAACTCCCATAGCGCGTGACCCACAGAAACCCCACAGTGAGTCTCGTGACTGGAGAGAGTTCTGAGAGAAGGAAGTAGGGCAGGAAGATCTGCACTGGCTTTCGCCACATGCAGGCAGCTGTCTGGGGGTGAGTATGAAAGGCAGCCTGGCGGAGTGGGCCTGCGCCTCAGGAGGCTGCGCAACATAATGACCTGACAGTCCTCAGCATCTGCCTCCACTGCTGTGCCCAGGGACACGCCACCCCGCGCCCATGGCCACAATCTACCTTCACTGTGTGATCTGTGGGGCTGCAGTTCAGGCCTCTGAGACCCAGAGTCTCCTGGCTGGGGGTTCTGGGAACAAGAAGTGGCCGGCAGCTGGGAAGGTGACGACCCACTTGGGGGAATGCCCTTCAGACAGGCTTCCAGGGCTTCCAGCGGTGAGCTTGAGGCACTGGCAGCTGGAACAGGACAGAGCCCCCTGTCACCATCTCCCACATATCCCAGCTTTGCCCATCAGACCCCTGGCTGGCTCCACCCGACGTGCTTTCTGCAAGGTTGATGAGTCCTGCACCAGGCTCTGGGACCTGCCAGGCAAGAAACCCTTCTGTGGGGGACTGATCTGCTCTTGCCCCCACCCTGCCCCTGGAAGGCATGAAGACAGGAGGGAAGTGAGGAGGGCCACGTGTCAGCAGGGGCAGCTTCCGGGGCCAGGAATCACTGCAAAACAAAGGCCCCGAGGCAGCAGGGGCTTGGGCTGAGGAGGCCATGGATGAAGGGATTCACTGCTTGGGAAGAAAGGCCAGGGGGGCGGCTCCCTGCTGAGAGCTGCTTCCCTGGGGTTGGTGGAACCTTGCCAGAGACTGACAAGCCCATGGGGAAGACCACCAGAGCAGCCAACCCCAGGCCTCACCTTGAGCCTCAGGGCCCCAGCTGGGTTGGGGGACCCCTCTGATGTCTCCAGTGGCTGAGGGACTGAGGGGCTGCCTGCCAGGCTGACAGGATGCGGGTCCTGGGGGGCTCTGGACCCAGCTGTTCTCCATCTTCACAGAGAGCAGGCTGCCAGCTCCAAGACCAGGACGGGGAGGAGGGGTCAGGAGGTGTCCAGGCCCTGCGGGAGGAGGCCAGTGGGAAGCCCAAGATTCAGGCCTGGACTCACCCTGAGAATCCCTTGAGGTCTTTATAGGGTTAGGAGGGGCTTCCAAAGCCCGTGTGCCTCCACAGCAGTCACTGGATCAGAATGCTGTCACTTGTCAATCATCAGCAGAGAGACGAGTCACACGCCTCCTCCCCCACCATGGCCCCTTGGGGTGCCCCCAAGGTTTCTACCAGGCATGAAGTCGGCCCTCCCTGGACAGCACCAATCACGTCTTTCTCCATGGCCAGCACACCTGACTCAACCCAGCTGCTCAGGGCTTTGTTCTGAGAAGCTAACAGCTGAGGTGACATGCACGGAAACGTGAACCCATGTGTGGGCTGGGTGGGTATAATTAGGATTTGGGGTTCCCAGCCCTCACACACATGGCAGAAATCCCAAATCTCAGTTATACCAACCTGACCCAAACACACAGGACCCCAAATCACAATGAGGAGCTGTGTGTGTGCTGGGCTAGAGCTCCGTCCTATATTTCTTGATCTCGCTCCCTCCCCACTTTCCTTTCGGAATGTCCAGCTCCTCCTCTGGGAGCCAGCCTGAGAATTATCAAGTGCTGACCGAGCTCCTCCCATGCAGCTCGCTCCATTTACACAGTGGCGATCTCCCGCATCTGGCTCCTCTCCCCGACAGGCCACCGTGGGGGCCTGAGTGTTTATGCTGGGGGCCACCTATAGCCCTGCCTGGGGCAGGGTAACAGAGGACGTCTGGGGGCCCTCCCAGCCCAGTGAGAAGAATTTACCTCCAGAATCCCTTTTCCAGGCCCCTGGATTCTCCTGTAGCCGTGCGTTCCCCACTCCCGAGGGACTGGGATGCCTGTCCTGGGCCTCGGGGAGCTCCTTCAGACAGTTTAGCAGACCCTGGAGGGGACAATCCCCTGAAGCTGCCTCGGTCTTCACTAAAGGAAAAAGGAACATGTTTTCACCTGGAGCCCAGTGTCCTCAGCCTTCACGACAAACAACAAGCGGAATAAGTGAGAGGGGCGTGGGGCCAGCTCTGAAGATGAGGATCCTCCAGGGGCTCACTGAGTCTTCCCGGTGCCTGGGTTCACACACCTGCCACAACTGGACAGGGCAAAGAGGGAAGGCATGGAAGTCGCCCTGCAGGCAGACATGTGGTATCGCTCTGAGGACAAACTGAAGGAAGTGGGCTGTCGGGGTCACTGTTCGAGACAGCTCTGTGGGTCCTGAACAAAACTTACATTTGAGGAAAATGGAGTTGTACAATAAGCACATTACTGCAGCTAAGCTCACTGCGGCCCTGTGAGTGGGAACAGCCTAGGCTCAAGGCGTCAGGAGCCTGTCAGGGTCTGACTCCACGACCCGTGCCCTGGCCCCTCCACCATGCCGTCCAGAGCCCAAGCCCACCCCATGCATCATGCCTGGCATCAATGCAAAGCGACATATGAGCTCTGCAGCTCTTCCCCTCGGGTCCCGGGTCGGGAGGAAGGGACATGAAGAAACCAGGGCAAAGCCTGCTTCCAAGTTTCCTTTTCCCAGCTGACCAAATGCTGTCCTTAAGAGAGCCACCTGGCTCCAGAAAGGTGACAATGGCAACACAGCAGTGGCCAAGCTGGTAACGATCCCTAAGGGAGACAGTTTGGAGCAGGAGGAATCACTGTTGAAATGCAAACCAAGCTTCAGAGACCTCAGCCTGAGGCCCCAGGACTCACCTGCCCAGGGCGGGCTCCCAGACCCCAGGTCTGTTCTGGTTAGCCTGGACGTGCCCAAGCTGGGGAGAGGCGGCAGGAAGCTTGGGGATGTCTCGGGGTGCTGGGGCCCAGGCACGAGGATTTCCTTCAGACAGTTGATGAGGCCTTGCAAGGGGCTGTTCTCAGGAGAAATTCCTATAGCACACACAAGGTGGGCCGGGGTCAGTGCCGTCCTGACGGGGCACCCAAGAGTGCTTCAGCAGGCACTCAGGTCTCCGGGCGGCTGAGATTCCCGCCCGTGAGAACACAGACAAGTCCTGCCTCGTGGAGCTGCCACCAGGCCCAGGCTGGGGAGCAGCATGACCTCCTCGCGTGAACTAAACACACTTGCCCATCACCACCCCACTGAGGAAAGCCTGCCCCTCACCGGCCTCCGAGGTCCCTCTCTCCTGTTCTCTGCGGCTCTTCCTCCTGCTGGGGCTAAGGGTGGGAGGGCTGGGCTCCCCGCCCGGGGCTCCCGGGGCTCCTGGGCCTTCCTTCCTTGTAGGCCATGGTTTGTCGCCAGTTTCTGTTGCAGGAGAACACAAGAGGGACTTTCTAGCCCCAGCTCCAGACTCTGGAAAATCACCCCAGATCTGGTCCCCGAAGAGGACAGCCTTCTCCAGCTACCCAAGTCCCTGTTCCAGGAGGGCTGAGGGCTTTCACCATTTCTTTCTGGTTTAACTGTAAACAGCAAGACTGTTGGTTCACTGTGAACACCCCTAGGCCTTCCCCGTGAGCCCAGCCACCGAATTTGGCTCAGCAAGTGATGCCGGCAGTCTCGACATGTAGACCACAATCCCACACTCATGCTTCTCAAACCAGGGCACACAGAACCCCAGAGCAAATGTGCCCGACACCCCCGAACACCAGATGAAACCACAGCTAAATGGGGTATGTTTTTTGGGAATGCCAATTTTATTCCGTATAAATTTGAATTATATTTTATAAAAACAGACAAATGCAAAATTTGTAATAAGTTTTAAAAATAAAATGAGACCCCAGAGAAATCCTAGGAGCTCGCCTGGCCCTGTTCTGCAGTTGGGGTTGCTGTGATGAGATGGTCTCCAGTGCACACAGGTATGTGAATGTTGCCGGCCGTGGGCCTGCATGTGAGAAACTGCCGGAGGCTTCTGTGTTCAAAGTGCTCAGTGATCGGGGCGGGAGGAGAGGCTCCCCAGGGGCTGAGCATCACGCCTCCTCTTTGGTGTTTACACCAGAGGCTAAATATGTGGTCCTGCTCCCTGGGGCACTTTGTCAACAAGAAAACAGAGCAACAAGGGAACTGAGTCCTAGAAAAAAATGAAGAGGGCACAGGGTCCAGGTCCCCTGACGCCATGGTCAGGCCTCTTGAAATGCTGGTTCTCCCTGTCCCTGCTGTGTCAGACTCACTGATGGGGAGAGGACTTCCCTGGACCCCGTCACCAGTTGGGCCACTGGAACACAAGCTGTCGGTGGGCGTGGCGGCCAGGCGGGGCTGGCTGGCAGGGCCATCTGGAAGGCAGCTGAGCAGGCCTCGGAGAGGGCAAGGCTCTCTTGCCACAGCTGCTGTCGGGAAAGAGGGAAAAGACAACAGCTGGTAAGATGCCCCTAACATTGTCACACTGTCACATTCTGGGTCTTTTCCTTCCCATGTGCTGCTAACAATGACCAGGATGTCAGCCAGCTATGCGTTGTCATCACTGGGCTCTGATGGGGCCACAGTGGGTGGAGGGCGACAAAGCCACACAGAAACTACCATGAGAAAGCCTGAGCTGCCCTCTCACCAGCTATGGCCACACACTCAGAGGGCGGCACACGGCCTAGCCGTGAGGAACAGCAGATGACTCTGCCTCCCCGCCTGTGCCTGGGAGCCCACATGCAGTGCAGTGCCGTGGACTTGCGCTTCATCATGGGGAGTGCAGAGGAGGCTGCGTGTACTGGCCCCGCTGTCTGACTTACCCTCGGGGCTCACTCTCTCTCCATCCAGGCTGGCTCCCCGGCTCTCGCTCTCGGGGCTGTCCATAGCGCCCTTGACTTCCCCAAACAAGAACTCTGGGATCTCCTTCACCAGCTGCACCAGGGCGGTGAGGTGCAGGCTGTGCCGGGGCTGTCCCCCTGCGGAGAGGCCACAGTGACCCCGCACCCCTGCGGCTGCTCAGCACTCACACCTATGTGCGTGTTTTCACACCCAGCATCTCACATAATCCTCCCAGCCACAGGAGAAGCAGCCAGAGGAGACACCATGTCCCATGAGATATAGAGGACTTGGGCTCAGGCCAGGCGCTCTGGCCAAGGGAAAGCCAGGGCATGGGGGCAGGGCCTGGGTAACAGGGCTTTTCTGTTCTGCATTACTCGTTAATCTCCCTGCCTCCCAGGGGAATGCCCAAGCGGGCTGCTGCCACACTTCTCCCACCATCTGGGCCCTCTGCCTTTTCGGCACCCCCTAAATGCCTGGCCTTGCCCAGTCTGGGCCAGTGGAGCATGTCCACCATCTGAGGTCTTGGGATGTAAGCCTTGTGGCAGGACTTTTAGGAGCTGGGGCAGGTTCTGCAGGGGTGGCTGTGATAAGGCTTCAGGGTGGTGGCAGGTGGGGGGCCGGAGGCAGGAGGTACTCTCCAGGGTGACCCCAGGCTTCCTCTGAGTGCTTCTCTGCATAACAGGCTTCCAGCCCAGAGGGATGAGAGGTGAAAGTTTGGGAGGTTGCAGTAGGGGAGCCAGGGAGGTGAGCGGCTGGACTGAGCCGGCTGAGGTGACACATTGCCCGGGCCTGACGATCTATAAGTGGGAGGAGACGCCCAAAGTCTGACAGATAACTTACACTGGGGACCTCCGCCACCAGCAGGCTCCTGCCCCTCATCAGCGTGGCTCCCTCCCACGACAGCTCCTCCAGACTCTGAGGGTGACAGGAAAGCAGAGAGGGGGAGCAGCTCAGCTGTCCCTGGGAAAGAAGAGGGAACTGTGGCCCTGGGAATGGAGTGGCCTCTGCTTCGCACACAGCTGGGTAGCACCCCAGGCCCCTGCATGTCTGTGCACGTTCACGTGACCACTTAAACTCAAAGAACCACAGAGTGGCTGGAACCTCAGAGGCCACCGCATACCCCCACCGAATTGTACCTAGAACCCGGTCCTGGGAGATAGAACAGCAGCAGCAGGAACGATCCCCGTGTTCATTTCACAGGTGGAAAGACTAAGGCTGCCAGGTCCCAGGGACTCCGGTCTCCCTTCCACCGCCCACCAGGCTCCTGCCGCACATGCTGCTGCCTCCTGTCCTTACCCACGGAGACCAGCGTCTCGTAGTTCTCCCGCATCACGTCTCGGTAGAACTCCCTCTGCCCCTCCTCCAGGAGCCGCCACTCCTCCTCTGAGAACCGCACTGCCAAGTCCTTGAAGGTGATGGACACCTGCAGGCACAGTCTCCAGGGGGGTTAGTTGTTCCATCCCAGAGGGGCCAGCCTAGCTGTCTCTGCACTTGGTGACCCCACCTTAGGCCTTCAGGTGCACACTCCAGGATAATAGCCAGAGCGGGGGGCAGGGTCTGACATGCAGGAATCCCCTCAGGAGACAGCGCTGGGGGTGAGCTGTGTCTCTGCAGAGACACGCTGAAGTCCTAACCCCCACGCCTATAAGTAGGACCTTATTTAGAAACAGGGTCCCTGTGGATGGAATTACTTAAGATGAGGTCATGATCCTAAGTAGGGGGGTCCCTTAGTCCAGTATGACTCGTGTCCTTATCAGAAGAGACACAGAGACAGACACACAGGGAGAAGATGGCTGTGTGAAGACAGGCAGAGACTAGAGTAATGCAGCCACAAGCCAAGGAATGCCCAGGGCCACCAGAAGCCACAGAGCCTTCAGAGGGAGTGTGGCCCTGCCCACACTATGATGTAGGGCTTCACGCCTGCAGGGCTGTAAGAGAATACATTTCTGTTGTCCACCTAGTTTGTGTGCTGGGTTTAGAGAGGTGCACAGAAGAAACCTGGGGTCGCCCTTGGAAGCTTTGGGTCACCAGGCTCCTCTACACTCTGTACTCCTATCTCCTATTCTCTGTACTCATCTCCTCCTACCCTGTGGCTTTTTAAAGTAACAGGAACATTTTTGTCTACGTTTCTTTAAAAATGGTCCTTCGGCTGGGCGCGGTGGCTCACTCCTGTAATCCCAGCACTTCGGGAGGCCGAGGCAGGCGGATCACCTGAGGTCAGGAGTTTGACAGCAGCCTGGCCAATATAGTGAAACCTTGTCTCTACTAAAAATGCAAAAATTAGTCAGGTGTGGTGGCGGGCGCCTGTAATCCCAGCAACTCAGGAGGCTGAGGCAGAAGAATTGCTTGTGGGAAGCGGAGGTTGCAGTGAACCGAGGTTGCACCATTGCACTCCAGTCTGGGCAATACAGCAAGACTCCATCTCAAAAAAAAAAAAAAAAAAAAAAAAAAAAAAGTCCTTCAGTGGACTTTAAAGTGGCCATCAGACACTAGAAAATGACCAGCATCAATAGGCTTGAATTTAAAATTATGGCAAAAATTAACTGTGCAAATTAAGCAAACAGAAGGTAAATTATGGGAAGGGTCCTTCCTGTTGAGAAATGAGTGTTAAACTATTTATTTGTAAGAATGAATTATTAAAGAAAACGAAAACGCTCCTAATAAAGCAAAGACAATTCACCTCTTGTTTCATGTGCTCAGCACAGCTATTTTAATTAATTAATAAAGTCAGGATCTTACTATGTTGCCCAGGCTAGTCTTGAACTCCTGGGCTCAAGTGGTCATCCCAAATTGGTCTCCCAAAGTGCTGGGATTACAGGTGTGAGCCACCGCACCCACCCAAGTCAGTGATTCTACAAACCGTCCCAGGCCGGGGGTGATGGCTCACGCCTATAATCCCACCACTTTGGGAGGCCCAGGCAGGTGGATCGCCTGAGGTCAGGAGTTCAAGACCAGCCTGGCCAACGTAGTGAAACCCTATCTCTAATAAAATACAAAAATTAGCTGGGCGTGTTGGTAGGTGTCTGTAATCACAGCTACTTGGGAGGCTGAGGCAGGAGAATTGCTAGAACCTGGGAGGCAGAATTTGCAGTGAGCCAAGGTCACAACATTGTACTCCAGTGCCTGTTTCCAAAAAAAAAAAAACAACAAAAAACCGTCCCTGCCACTAACTGGCAGCCTTGATGTCCACTCACTGCCGGGCTCTCTGCCTGTTCTCCCTGAACAGCTGTTAACTTGTCCCACGCAGTCACACCTACCAATGTTCCTCTCTGGCCAGGCTGCATCTACAACCCTGGCAAGGGGCACCCCCTCCAGTGACTGCCTGCCTGAGGCCCAGAAGCCCAGAGGCCCACGGGCAGTGAGACGCCCTAGCCTTTGCCTCCTGCCTCAATGTGCAGACTCTCCCTGAGCCTCTGTGGCTCTGGCCCAGGTATGGTCACTCCCTCTCAGGCACAGTCTCACACACCCTCCAAAACTTCTCTCAAAGAGTTATTTACATTTCTTCCTAGTGTCTTGGAACAGAGAAAATGTAGCCAACATCAGGGTCTATGCAGAAGAGCACGCAGAGCGGCCCTAGACTGCTGTCCTTAGGAAGGCCTGCTTGCCAGGAGGGCCCCAGGCTGGCTTCCAGGCATTTAGGTGTCAGGAGGCTTCCTACCATTCCCTAAACGATGGAAGTGGCTCAAGGTGCCTAGATTGAACAAACAATGTGGTGTGTGCCACACCCCTGCTTTCTTTCTGGGAGTCTGGAATTTTGGTTCATGCCAGGCAGAGGGCTCCCACATGACACTCTGGTGGCTCAACACAGAGCTGGCAAGACAGGTCTGAGCTCTAAGTAAGAACATGATACCAGCTGTGTTGGTTCCACTGGTACCACCGCTGACCTGATGTGGAAGTTAAGAGGTTCTGGACCCAGAGACCGGGCAGAGCATGGTGGCTGGGGCTTAGCCTCAGTAGCCAGGCTGCCAGAATTCCAATCCCTGCCTTGTTTCGTATTAGTTATGAGACCTCAGCCAAACAACCCATTTGGGCCTAAGCGAACTCATCTATAATACTGGGATCATAACAACCTACCTCATAGAGACATTGTGAAGACAAAACAAATACAGGAATAGTGCCTGAAACAAATGCAGGGACTATTAATATTAAGAGCTATGATTAGTAATACTGCAGCCAGGCCTGTCTGCCTAATGCCCGCTTGCAGGTCTCAGCCCGCCAGCTGAGCTCTTCCACACACTGCTCCTGACCACCGGTGCCTCTCTCGCTCCAGGCTAAATATATCCCAGCTCTTCCAGGAATCTGTAAGAGATGCTTTCCAGGCCTCTCACCATCTCAGCCTCAAGACAAACTGTTTTGTGACAAAATTCTTACAAAATGCAAATGGGAACTGACTGTGGCCAGGGTAAGCACTTCTGCCAGTGGCCTCCCTCTGCCCAGAAAAAGCAAAGGAAGAGTGAGGGTTTTGTGTGTGAGGGAGTGAGCAAGTGTGAGTGTGCAAACACCTGGACCACAACACTCATCTTCGGGAGGAGGAAGGCCACCACCGGCTGGCTCTATCCACACACCACCAGCCTTCCTCCTTGGGCCCCACTTCACCTCCTTCCCCCAACCACTGGAGAAAAGCTTTCTGGCCTGACCCAGGACTGTTGTAACCGGGCAGCTTCCTAGCTCACGGCTGCACATTGGTCCTCCTAACACACCCTTCCACAGTGTCACTAGCCTGGCACAAAAACTGCAGCTTCAGTGCCTGCTGGACCTGCCCCTCTCTCACGGTCCTTCCCAGCCTAGACCTGCTCTCCCAGTGGGCTTCAGGCTCGGGCTCCCAGACCAGACCCTGCCCCAGGGCCTCTCAATCTGGAGGCTGTGCTCACATCCCCCTGGGCTTCTGGGAACCCTCCCTGCTCCTCTCCACCTGACTGTGACCTACCACTCCCCAAGGTCACCCCTGGCCACCTTCTCCATGAAGCTACATGGTGTGAGGATATTCCCCTCCCCGAACATCAGATCTGAAAGGTCAGCCCAAACTCCTCACTTTACAGAACGGGAAACTGTGGTATGAGGAGGCCCTAGGATGGGGCCATGGGCATGTCTGAGCGAGGGTGTCCCTGGGCTACTTAACTGTGCATCCAGACCTGAAAAGGACACTTGACTGTCCCTGCCCAACAATATCCAATTTGCCTGGCCTCTCCCTTCTCCCCAAATGCTTAGGGGCACTAATGATACCAAGGGCCTGGCACTGTGTCTGCTCTGCCTAGTCACTCGCTGCCCCCCATCCATGCTGCCTCAGACTGGCCAAAGCTCAGGAGCCACCACAGTTGCAGAACTGGCTCCAGGTGCCCATTCAGAAGGACGTGCAGCAGTTGCTGGTATCAGTACCAGATACCTGATGCCTCGCTGGTACCAGCACCAGAGTTTCCTGGCATCGTCACAGCCCACACAAAACCTAGCCCAAACGGTGCCCAGGCTATCACAGCCTGGGGCTCTCCCTCCAGTTCTCCGATCTAAAAGCCTTACCTGGAGGCTTCCCAGGACAAAACTTGGGGTTTGCTCTATCTTCTCTTTCTCCCCATTTCCACGTCCCCAGGCCCCGGGATCCAGGATTCCACCAAGAATAGAAGTATGAGATTTACTCACTCCTTCCGAGGCCTTCATGCCCACTCTACCAGAATAACTTGTAATGAAAGAAGCCACGACAAGGGGGGTTTCCCCAGGTGGAGACTGGGCCGTGGGTACCCGGGGGCGGAGAGCGGCAGAGAGATTGTCCAAGGACCTGAACTTCCCGGCACGAACCCCCGAGCATCAGGCCTGCCCCGCCTCGCCCAGTCGATCCCGAAGTTGGGGGCGGGGGGGTCCCAGCTCTTTTTCGCCCTGCCGCCTTCGGGGCTGCACTGCGCCGAGGGGTCCGCGCGTCCGCCTGCCTTACCTGGCGCGCCATCCCCGGGATCAGCCTCCCCGCCACTCCTCAGTTTCCGGCGCGGCCCCTGGCGCGAGCGCGCGCGACCCTCGTTGGCGGCGCCCAGGTCCGCGCAGGAGAAGGCGGGGCCGGGGGCCTGGGCCGCGGGGGAGGGGCGGGGGTGGGCGCGACTGGGCCCGCCCCCGGCCTCGTTGAGCCCGCCCCGCGCGCCTCGCGTCCCTTGGCGGGTGGTGCAGTTTCCGCCCGGGGGCCGGCCGGCCGGCTGGCCGGTGCAGGCGCGGACTACACTTCCCAGAAGGCGCCGCGGCGCCGGCTCGGAAGCGGGGGGCGGAGACAGGGCGGGGCGGGGCGTACCTGGCTCCGGCCTCGTCCCCGTCCCCACCCCTTGTCCCCGCCCCCAAGTGCGGGCAGAGGTTGCGCGCCGAGACCCGCCGGGCTGGCTGTGGGCGTGGAAGCCCGCGGGTACGCGCCGCGCATCACTCATTCATTTTCCGCAGCCACCACTGAGCGCGTCCCATGTGCCATGGGCTGATGGTGGGGATGACAAGGGAGCCGTCTTTCCCAGAGGCCGCGGTCGGGGAAACCCGACCCGGAATGGAAGGGGTCGAGGGTCCTGCCGGGCGTGGGTGGGCCAGAGCAGCTGCCAGGCCCCCGCGCGTCCGCAAGTCTTTCGCCCGCGCTCCCGCTTGCCACAGCCATGACCTACCTTCGTGTCGCATTTTGCGTGCCTGTTTGCTGGTCTGGTAACCCCAGTTATTCCTGGCACGTGGTAGACCTCAAATAAACGTGTGATGCGGGAAGGCAGCGCGGCCCACCCTCCTCTGCCTCCCCCTGCGCTTCCCGAGTTCGAAGGCCAGGTCCGGGCGGACGAGGCGAGAGCGGGGCTCTCCGGGGGTGCGGGCGAGGCGCAGCAAGCCTCGTTTTCCTGTTTGGAGAAGGACCCGGTCATTTTTATAGAAGGCTCCTGGAAGGGGGCCTGCGGGGCTAAGCCTGCTGTGCCAGACAGAAGCCTGGAGGGGAAAGGAAGCGTGTGGTCCCACGCAGAGGAGACTCTGCTCTGAGTTTGGAAGTCCCGTCCAGACCCTACGGCCCAGAGAGCGCTCTGCCTGGCAATATCGGAGGGAAGGAAAGGGAATTCCTCGCCCAGCCGCCCGGGGCTGGCCTTTGCAGCTGCGCCGACTGTGATCACCTCCCAGAACTCGGGTACTATGCCGACTACCCCTCGACCAGGCCTTTGAGGAAAGGCGCGCGCCCACCCGGGCAGAGCCCCCTCGGTCATGCCCGAGACACCTTAGACACAGGACCGGTGTGTGCGCAGCCTGCTGAACAAGGATTTGAAGATATCACAAGGCCCCACTTCGCAGAAAGGGGAAACTTGAAAGTCCAACTTCTCATCTCAAGAGCCCTACAGGCCACATGTCTCAGGGTAAGTCCCCGCCTGGGCTTTAGGCCGGGTCCCACCTCCGTGCCGAGGTGAGGTGGGCTCCTTACAGTAATGTAGTACTGTTCCCAGCTCCTCTCCACCGCCCACCCTCTGGCCTGGGATCCCTAAACTTTAAAACCCCCTAAACCAGGGGTCCCCAACCTTTTGGGCCAGGGCCCGGTTTTGTGGAAGGGAATTTTTGCATGGACGGGGGGGGGGTTGCTTGGGGATGAAACTGTTCCCCCTCAGGTCACCAGGCATTCGATTCTCCTAAGGAGCCCGCAACCTGGATCCCGCATTCACAACAGAGTTCCGGCTCCTATGAGAATCCAGCACCTGCTGATCTGACAGGAGGCAGAGCTCAGGGGTAATGCGAGCAAGGAGGAGTGGCTGTAACTACAGATAAAGCTTCCCCTGACTTGCCCGCAGCTCACCTCCTGCTGCACTGCCCAGCTCCTAACAGGCCAGGACTGGTACTGGGCCATAGCCCAGGGGTTGGGGATCCCTGCCTTAAACGTAAACTCTTTTAGAAAGAAATCTCTATCCAAGTAAGATGCACCTCTGTTTTAACATATGCAGATTCTTGGCACCTCTTTGACTCAAACTTCCACTTCCTGGCTAGGCTTCCTGCCCCATTTGTGGGCCATCAGTCACTAAAAGCAGTTCACCAACATGAAATTTGCTGGATGGCCAATTATTTAAATTATGGAGACACTTCCTAGCACCCCCATCCCCCAAATTTTAGTTGCACCTTTGACCCTGCAGACCTGTGTTTACCTCAGCCTGTGTGTGTGCGTTAAAAAATAGTTGTGAAGACCTGTCCTGAACCAGGTTTATTGGGTGGCTCTGGACACAGACAAAGGCAGGAGTGGAGATGAAACACATCTTTAAAAAATCCTTGACTGGGGCCAGGCACGGTGGCTCACACCTGTAATCCTAGCACTTTGGGAGGCCAAGGCTGGCGAATTGCTTGGGCCTGGGAGTTCTAAACCAGCCTGGGCAACATGGCAAAACCCCATCTCTACAAAAAAATGCGAAAATTAGCCAGGTGCAGAGGTGCACCCCTGTAGTCCCAGCTACTTGGAAGGCTGGGGTGGGAGAATTGCTTGAGCCTAGGAGGTGGAGGGGGATTGCAGTGAGCCAAGATTACACCACTGCACTCCAGTCTGGGTGACAGAGCAAGACCCTGTCTCAAAGACAAACAAACAAACAAACAAAAATTCAATAATTCAGATTGGTTGTTTAGCAAATTGATATTCGGTGGTTTAGCTTTTACCATATTTGGCTTTTGGCTATCTGGTCATTCTGTGAATTGACTTTTGGTGAACTAGTCAGCACTTTTCCCAAATGAATCTAAAGGCAAATTGTGCTGGCCAGTCCTCCATGTAAAAATGGCTACAACTTTAAAATATTTTCTGATTTTCATTATTATTTCTTTTTCTATCCGTGAGGTTATTTAAAAGTACTTTTTAATTTCCAAATGAGAATCTTTTTTATGAGTTATCATTTTGTTTTTGAGTTTTGCCTTATGGTCAGAGAATGTAGTATGTGATGTTGATTTTTTAGAATTTTCTGAGACTGCTTTGTGGCCAAGTGTGCAACAGATGTTTGAAAATGTTCCATGTTTGCCTGAAAGAGGACATATATTCTAATGTTGGTGTAGAATCTAGTTAGAGCTATAAAATCAAGCTTATCAGTCATGTTTATGCCTTCTATAGCTTATCATCTTTTTGCCTTTGGAACTATCAGTTACTAAAGAGGTGTTAAAGTCTCATATCAAGTTTGTGCATTTGTCAATTTCTCCCTGAATTTGTGAGAATTTTTGCTTCATGTATTTGGAAGCTATGTGCTTACAAATTTAGAATTGTAGTATTTTCCTGGAGAATTGTTCATTTTATTATTAGAAAGTAACACTCTCCCTAATAATAGTCTTTGTCTATAATCCATTTTGTTTGATATTGCTGCAGCTACACTAACTTTATTTTGGCGAGTGTTTCTTTGATATATCTTTTCCTGTCCTTTTACTTTCAAACTTTGTGTATATTTACTTTCAGATGTGTGTCACATAACAGCATGTAGCTAGATTTTGTTGTTGCTGCTGAATCCAATATGACAGTCTCTATCATAATCATTAATCTACTGATTTGAAAGTTATGCTTTCCTTTTCTATTCGTTTAGGGGTTAGTCTGTAACTTTACACACATATTTGGTTTAATAGAATCTAATATTAATGACTATTTCTGATCTTCTCCCAAATGATAGAAAGCTTTTTGAATATGAGTTTAATCACACTATTCCCCTTCTGTCTTGTGTGTAATT
The DNA here is from genome assembly GCF_043159975.1 of Macaca nemestrina. NCBI lineage: Eukaryota > Metazoa > Chordata > Mammalia > Primates > Cercopithecidae > Macaca > Macaca nemestrina. Next base: position 9,273,166 of record NC_092128.1, read on the forward strand.
ATTGTTCTTTTTAGTTACATCTTGTTTTTAAGACTCTCTCCTGACATTTAAAGTAATTGTTTTTGTTTTATACAATCTATGCTGTTTGGATTTACCAGTGTGCTCACCACTATCTTTGTTCACTCTTTTTTCTTGCTTCTTTCTTCTTCCTTCTGGGTTCAATGTTCTTCCTGAAGCACAACTTTTAAAATTTCTTTCAGCAAGGATATTTTAGAAGTAGATACTTTCAGTTATATAAAATGTCTTACATTTTTCTCACTCCTGAATGATAGTTTAGCTAGGGAGAGAACTGTTTCACACTTTAAATATTTTGTTCCATTGTCTCCTGACTTTCATTGTTGCTGTTGAAAAGTCTGCTGTCAGTCTAATTATTCCTTTACATATGATTTAACTTCTCTGGCTTCATTTAAGATAATCTCTTTGGCCGGGCTTGGTGGCTCACATGTGTAATCCTAGCATTTTGGGAGGCTGAAGCGGGAGGATCAGCTGAGGTCAGGAGTTTGAGACCAGCCTGACCAACTGGAGAAACCCTGACTCTAGTAAAAATACAAACAAATTAGCCAGGCATGGTGGTGCATGCCTGTAACCCCAGCTACTCGGGAGGCTGAGGCAGGAGAATCGCTTGAACCCAGGAGGCAGAAGTTGCAGTGAGCAGAGATCACATCATTGCACTCTAGCCTGGGCAACAAGAGCGAAACTCCGTCTAAAAAAACATCTCTTTATCTGTGGTATCATGAAGTTTCGCTGCAATGTGACTAGGTATGGATCTTTTATTTATCTTTCTTGGAACTCATGAGTCCTAAATCTGAGGTGTCACATCTTTGTACAAGTCTGGAAAATTCTCAGCTATTATATCTTTTAATATTGCCTCTTCCCAGGCTGAGCATGGTGGCTCACGCCTGTAATCCCAGCACTTTGGGAGACCACAGTGGGCAGATCACCTAAGGTCAGGAGTTCAAGACCAGTCTGGCTAATATGGTGAAACCCTGTTTCTACTGAAAATGCAAAAAATTGACCAGGCATAGCGGCGCATGCCTCCAATCCCAGCTGTTCAGGAGGCTGAGGCAGGAGAGTTGCTTGAACCCAGGAGGCAGAGATTGCAGTGAGCTGAGATTGCACCACTGCACTCCAGCCTGGGTGACAAAGCGAGACTCTGTCTCAAAAAATAAATAAATAAATAAAAGTGAAATGAATATTGTCTCTTTTCCATTACACTTTCTTCTTGTGGAATTTGTATTTGACATTTGTTGGACCCCTTTATTCTGCACCATCTCTTTTAGTTACTCTTTCATATTTTTCATTTTTTTAGGCCTTTGTGCTTCATTCCTAGTAATTTTTAAAAGATTTACATTCTTTCATTCCTAAATCTCTCTTTAGCTTTGCCTAATGTGTGTTTAATGTTAATTAAATGATCAGTTTTAGTGACTGCACTTTTCATGTTAGATGTATCTGCTTTATCTTTAAAAAAATCATAGGTGTCCATGCTTTCAATTCCTCATGTCTTTAAGATTTTTAACTACCCTTACTTTATAGGATCTGTCTGGTAACTCTATGGCCTGACTTTATGACTTTATTTTGTTTGGTGGTTCTCACTCATAATAGGCTGGTTCCTTGTATATTTATTACTTTGAATTGTAAGGCCATCTTAAGCCAGGCTTTATCAGTAGGGATCCTGTGCAGTCTGGCTTGAGGGTATGTCCTTGTTTGATACTCTAGAATCATTGTTAGCCTGAGTACTTTTTTTTTTTTTTTTTTTTTTTTGAGACGAAGTTTCACTCTTGTTGCCCAGGCTGGAGCACAATGGCACAAACTCGGCTCACTGCAACCTTTGCCTCCAGGGTTCAAATGATCCTCCCACCTCAGCCTCCTGAGTAGCTGGGATTACAGGTGCCCACCACCACACCTGGCTAATTTTTGTATATTTAGTAGAGATGGGGTTTCACCATGTTGACCAGGCTGGTCTTGAACTTCTGACCTCAGATGATCCACCCACTTCGGCCTCCCAAAGTGCTGGGATTACAGGTGTGAGCCACCAGGGGATACTCTAGAATCATTGTTAGCCTGAGTACTTTTTATGTTAACTTTCAGGTTGAGGAATTTCTGAACCATGTAGGTAGTATAAATTCAAAGCCCTAACAAGTGTGAAGGTAGATGTATGGTTATGGATTCTCAGGGGCGATGCCCTCTGCCTCCCCAGAAAGAGAAAAATGTCCTGTGTTCTTATGCTAGTGGATGCCTTTTTTTTTTTTTCCCCAATGCTTTTACTAATATTATGGCTCTCTAAGAGTTTGACTTGGTACAAGAGAAGGTAGACTCAGGTCTTAGGCCAAATCTCCTGTACCCAGATGGCTGTGTAAACTGAAGCACCTTGGTTAGCTCACCACAACCACCACAGGCATTCCCAGGATCAGCTCATATTTACCTATCTGGGTTTTAGTTCATCCCCCACTGCCACCCCAGAGATAGCCTTCACTGTTATGAGAGCTCAGCTCTATGTAAGAATATATATTTACTGTATCTTGTCTTGCATTTCTGGGTGTTTTGAGGTAGGAGGCGTTTTAGATTATGTAGTTGAGAATCTTAATGGTAACAGAACATTTCATTTAAAAATAGTGCCCCTTCTTTTTTTGTTCATCTATCCTTTTCATTGCTTGGATCATTTCTTCATTGGACTATTTTACTCACCACAGACAGTTCTTACTCATCTCTGTCTTTCCTGTGTGGCATTGAGTAGGAATCAGATGACGAAAGAATGAATGATTCCATGGATGAATGGGTGAGTGAGAACCACTGCTCTCATGTCAGTAGGTATTGTGAAGATAGAGCACGGCCAGAGAGCCCAGGCCTCTGTTGGGAAGGTGGACTGGGGCAGTGTTATGTTTGTGCTAGCTTGCAGCAGACAGCCATTTGTTAGCTCACCTTCCCAACTCCATGTTCATCATCTCATATTTGTAGCTTGAAATTTGCCGTGGTGGGATTATTTTTCACTCTGTGAAATTGGAAAACACTACAAATCACCCCCCTCAGAGCTGGTCGTTAAACATTTACCTGCACTTCACTGATTTGGGGTCATGAAAACGTGTAGAAAAAGTGAAACAAAACCAGGCAAGGTAGAACAAAGCCTTTGGTAAGTGAAAAAGTCCAAGTTCAAGGAATTGATCACTCTGAGACTGTGATGCTCAGTGACAGGGTTTTAAGTTGCTCCTGGCTTTTTCCCAGATTTAGGGAGGCTCAGTATCCTGAGATTTAAGATTGGAGAAGGGTGCTGAATCTTCAACACCAGCTCCGGAGAGTAAAATAAGAAGACAGCAGGGGGCACCTGGATTTGAACCAGGGACCTCTTGATCTGCAGTCAAATGCTCTACCCCTGAGCTATACCCCCTGGCAGAAGTGTGAGCCTAAGCAAGACCTTTTATATCTGTGCAGTCATGCCCAACATTCCTATAAAATTTTACTACAGATGCTCATTCCAGCTGGGCCTCCTCAAAGCTGCCAAACCTCCCTAACTACAATTTTATCTCCCTGATGCAAAACAAGTGACAGTTCCCCTTCCTGTAGCAGCTTCCTTGTACTTTCAGGAAGAGGACTGACACTGGCATTTAGAACTGGAAGGGCTTTCAGAGTCACTCGTCTGTGCCCTTCACAGTGCACATTTGACAATAGAGTTTCAACATTAATGTTCTTCCCAGGCACACACACTCCTTGTTGACTCTTTCTGACTTTGAGTTCAGGACCCTGTTACTAAAAGAGACTCTTTTATGTTCTCTTGTCCCTGTCTTCTATTGGCTTAAAAATGGTAAAGACTTCATAGACAGAGTCATATGAATAGATTTATACACACCCAAGACCATGGAGGGGCTAGAATATGTTCTTAGAAGATCAGAAATGTACTACATGGGAAGCACTTTCTATAAGGAAAAGCTAATGGGGAACTCCAGGATTTGAACTGGTGCATGAACTGCACCCCTGGAGCCAGTCCTCACACTCCATGACCCAGCCCCAGGGATCAGCCAGAGCAGGTGGTGGGCACCAGGGTTTAAACCATGGACCATGACAAGCTGCTTGTCCTCTGACTATGCTGTAGTTCAGTGACTTCTTATTTTGGAGAGGCATAGGATACAGAGAACTGAGGCTTAGGGAATGGAACTGGCAGGAGAGGGGGGCATTCCAGAGGATGGGTGTGTACAGGAGGAACTGGGCTGGAGGAGAGCAGACCTGGCCAGGCACTAGGAGTGCGGATGCTACCTCTGCAGGTGGCATACAGGGGCAGTACCGCTGAGGGCAGGCGAGGCTCACTCCCAGGTGTCTGGCTTGGGGATTTGGAGAGTTAGCAGTGCCAATCACTGACGCAGCACTTAGGAGGAATAGGAGGAGGGGGAAGGGGCAAGGGAGGAAGGAGAGGAGGAGAGGGAGGAAGGGAAGAGAGAAGTAGAGGAGAGGGAGAGAATAGGGAAGAGGAAGAAGAGGGGAGAAAGAGAAGCAGGGAGGGGAAGGAGAGGGGAGGGAAGGAATAAGAGGAAAGGGAGAAGACAGAGGAGGGAGGAGGAGGAGGAATTTGAGTGTGGACTTCCTGCATGTGAGTTTTCTGCAAGAACCATGGAATGAGAAGAAGAGAGTTTTGTTTTACATGGGCAGAGGAAAGAGTGGCCAGCCAGGCAGGAGGAGGAGGGGGAAGGAGCAGTGTCCTGAAAGCAAAGGGAGGAGAAGAGAGTTCTAAAAAGAAGGAGGAAGGGGACAATAATAATTTAAAAAACATAATAGGCCATGCACAGTGGCTCATGCCTGTAATCCCAGCACTTTGGGAGGCCAAGGTGGGTAGGTCACCTGAGATCAGGAGTTCAAGACCAGCCTGGCCAACATGGTGAAACCCTGTCACTACTAAAAATACAAAAATTAGCTGGGCATGGTGGCGCATGCCTGTAATCCCAGCTACTCAGCAGGCTGAGGCAGGAGAATCACTTAAACCCAGGAGGCGGAGGTTGCAGTGAGCCGAGACCATGCCACTGCACTTCAGCCTGGGTGACAGATTGAGACTGTGTCTCAAAAAAAAAAAAAAAAAGACTACTAATAACACCTCTTACACAATGCATATTCTGTGCCAGGCATTGGTCTAAGTGTTTATATATATTTATTGGCAACTGAATAGTATCATTGGAAGGCAGTTTTGGTAGAAGATAGCAGGCGGGCAGGGAAGACAGCTGGCCTGGAGTTGAGGAATGAATGGAATTGACAGAGTTGTGAAGACAGAGCTGGGTGAGCAGACTTTTCTTCCAGGGGCTTGATAGTAAGTGTTTCGGCTCGGTGGCCCAGATGGTCTCTGTCGCAACTGCTCAGCTCTGCTGTTGTTTGAGAACAGCTATAGACAATAAGTAAATGAATGAGTGTGGCTGTGTTTCAGTAAAACTTTATTTACAAAAACAGAAAGCAGGCAGGATTTGGCTGTGGGCTATCTTTTCCTGACCTCTGAAATAGAGCACACCTTGATGAAGAAACGTCTGGGCTGGGTGCAGTGGCTCAAGCCTGTCATCCCATCACTTTGGAGGGCCAAGGCAGGATTGCTTGAGACCAGGAGTTTGAGACCAGGCTAGGCAATGTAGCAAGACCCCACCTCTACAAAAATAAAGATGAAAAATTTAGCCAGGCATGGTGGTATGCACCTGTAGTCCTGGCTACTTGGGAGGCTGAGGCAGGAGGATCGCTTGAGCCTAGGAGTTCGAGGCTATAGTGAGCCGTGATTGCACTACTGCACTCCAGCCTGGGTAACAGAGCGAGACCCTGTCTCTAAACAAAATTAAAAGTTAAAATAAATAAATAAAAAGAGTGCCTGGGAAAGGAAAGAGAAAAAGGGACACAGGTTAAAGAAAGGGTATGTGTCTATTTGAGAAAAAGAGGGGAAACATCACAAAGAGTTAAATCCCAGTAGAGGGCTGAGCAGGGCAAAGTCCCAGAGCCCTTGCTAGGGGTGCAGTGGTCAGGACCAGAAGATTACTTGGGGCTCTGTCTTCATCCAAACTCATGCAGGCCAGCAGGAGATGAGGTGGTGATGTCGCCTCACTGTGCCAGCCCCAGCCTCTTAGCATCACGGTAGACAAAGTCAAGTTTATTCACCCCTGCATTGAGGGAGAGTGTGCACCAAGGAACCCCGGGGGGCTTCATCAAACAAACAAACAGGCTTTGGGGCAAGGCTGGAGGCTTGGGGAAATTTCAGTGAAGCGGACTCTAAGCAAAGCAAGGCTGTGGCTGTGGAGATGGGCCTTGGGTGTGGGCTGCACCGTGGGCCTGGGCTTCTGTTTCCCAGATACTACACCTTGAAATAGACATGAGATGCTGTGTCCAGAAGCCTCTTATCTGAAGTTTTGTACATGGGTCAGAAGTTGAGGCTGCTTCTCTGCCTCAAAGCAACTTGTGTCCTCCAGGCAAAAGAGTACTATTTCAGCTCTAGAGGTTGGAAAAGGAAGGGAAACACATTCTCCCCTGGAGCCTTTGGAGGGTGTATGTCCCCACTGACACCTTGATTTCAGACCACTGAAATTGATTTTGGATTCCAGGTCTCCAGAACTGTATGAGAATAAATTTGAGTTGTTTTAATCTAAACAATTTTTAAGTGCGCTGTTTCATTTTTCCTGATAATATTTCAAAGTTTCTGACACTCTATGGTTTTAGAGAACAAGATTTCTCAGCAATTAAGAAAATAGTAATCTCTCAAAGGAGACTGTCGTGACGTTTTAGAGCTGCGGTGTGTCCAGGAAAGACCGTCTTTTCTGTGACTTTATAGCTGTCTTTAGTCCCACCCAGTGTTATTTGAGCATGTTTTTATTCTCTCTCTTAGCTCAGTTTTACTTTCTCAGCCACCTTTTGTGAATAAAAATAGCAAGTAAACAAGGTGGATGTGACTTTGAACCAGGGACCTCTGGCTCTGCAGCCGAATGCTGCCCGAAGATATAACCCCTTGCATATTAACATACTTAATTGGCACCTTTTAGCTCTTGGCGCCACATCCAAGACTCCGCTGCTGCTTCCGCATGTCCCAGCAGGGGGCGGGCCTTCCATGTAGGGATGTTCAAGTCCTACCCCCAGTACCTGTGAGTGTGACCTAGTTAGAATGAGGGTCTTCGCAGATGTAATCAAGTTGAGTCACACAGGATTAGGTGGGCCCTAATATGACTAATATCCTTATAAGAAGAGATGTTAAGAGCTGGGTGTGGTGGCTCATGCCTGTAATCCCAGTAGGAGGCCGAGGCAGGCGGATCACCTGAGGTCAGGAATTCAAGACCAGCCTGACCAACATGGTGAAACGCTGTCTTTAGTAAAAATACAAAAATTAACCAGACGTGGTGGTGCGTGCTTATAATCCCAGCTACTGGGGGACTGAGGCAGGAGAATCGCTTGAACCTGTGACGCAGAGGTTGCAGTGAGCCGAGACCATGCCACTGCACCACTCCAGCCTGGGCGACAGATCAAGACTCTGTCTCAAAAACAAAAAACAAAAACAAAAACAAACCAACAACAACAAAAAAAAACAAAGTCAAAGTCATCCATGTTTTTCTAGAACTGACCTGGAAAGGGATCCTCCACTGCGGGGACACAGGTGTGCAGTCAGTGTCAGGGGAAGTATTATTATGGGGCAGAGGACTCTCTAGCAACGCGACCAGCCCCCAGCCCTCTACCCTACTCCAGCCCCCTCCTCCTCATCTCTCACTCTCACAGGAAGCAGTGCTTGACCTTGCCTTCTATGTCAGAAAAAGTAAGGAGCCACTTGGCCTGACCTCCTTCATTTCTTTAACTAACATTTCAGTGTATGTCATGCTCCAGACATTGTGCTAGATGCTGGGATACAGCAATGACCAGATTAAACTGGTTTTGGCCTCTGCTCCCTCAACGCCTCACGCCATCAAAAGACTCCCTGTCTTTCCCCATCCACACTCCATCTTCCCTCCCCTCTACTGTCCTTTCTTTCCTAAAGGTCGCCCCTCTCTCATGCTGTTGCTTCTATGCACACCAGCTCCTGACTTTAGCTCCTGGTTCCGCAAACCTCCTCCTAGCTCTCTCTCCTCTATCTTCAATGCCTCTTTCTCCATAGAAATGCGCTAAGGCAGATTCATCTCACGCAAGGAATGAACTGTGCTGCAAGTAACAAAATTAACCTGAGGGTAGCGGAACCCAAAAGGGAGAATTTATTGAGAAAGTTCGGGCAGAAATGCAGCCTCCATTTCTCTGACTGTAGAGAAGAGACATGCTTGGCAGGGGCCAGGAGTGGATGCTACTGTATTCCAGGAATAGCAAAAGTGATTATAAATCAGTTTTCCCCAGGAAGATGATAAATCAGGTATGAAGTTAATGATAGAGATCAAGTTGAGACAGAAAGACAGAGCAAACTGGTGATTGTTGCATTTCAGATGAACAGTGCAGCTGATCTCTTATGATCTGTGGGTCCAGTAACAAATACTTTGCTTAATTCTGGATGAAATTATTGATGAGCAGAGTCTGAACCAGATGCAAGGAAAGTGCTTCTGAACTCCTTGTTCTGCTCATCACTGACAACCTCTGCTCTGGAGAAGATACTTTCCAGGTGATTCATGCTTATCCGATGAGGTACGTTGATGTTAGAAAAAGTGTGTGGGTATCAGTTTCACCAGGCCCAGCTGGGTGCAGCCACCAAGGGCAGTGCCACACAGGAGAGCCTGCTCCTAAATGTTAATCCACCCACTGTTTCATTTGCAGAGAAAATATGTTTCTTGATCACTGTGGAAGAAAATAGTGAAAACTGGCACTGACAAAATGGCAGCCTAGGCTGTCATTGTTGGACCTAGGCATCCCTGCCATCTCTAAACATATATTGTTTTCACCTCCTGGCCAAAGCAACAGGGAAAGAGTACAGGATTCTGCTTTTTGATGTGTGCTGGCCACTAATGATGGCAGCAGTGGCCCGTCTGGAGCAGCTGCTGCAAAGACACCAACTGCAGCGGGATAGGCGCAGCCCAGGTGTGCACTCTGCAGAGCCTGTGTGTGTGGGGGAGGTGGGGGGGCAGGAACAGGTGGGAGCCCTGCCTCCTACTGAGTTGACGGGGTGGGAGCCCCACCTTCCCAGGTACAGGGGCAGCCACCCAGCCAGGGCTCTGGACCTAGGCATCCCTGCGGTCTTAGGGGCCCAGGAAACCCATGTTCCCTCAGGCTTGAAAGTGCCTACCTCCATTCCCAGGCCTCTCCCCGTTCCCAGTGCCTGCTGCTCCAGTGCAGAGCAAAGTTGTGGCTGAGCCTGGGCACTGTCATGACCCAGCTGGGTGTGTGTGCATGTACTTGGGGTGGTGCTGACATGCCAGCTCCTTGCTGCCTCAGCCCCCTCCAGACTTTGGACACTGAGAAGCACAGCACGGAGACTGGGGGTGGCTCAGTGTGGGCCTGTCAGGTGCCCTTGGCATGAACAGCCTGGGTGCCATGGATGGCATGTCTATGGCAGGAGGCAGACAGGTTTTTGGGTAGAAAGGGGCAGGTCCTCGCCCACCATCAAGTCAGGGATGGCCTGAAGCCTGGGGGCCAGGCTGTCAGTTCTGAGTGCAGCCCTCGGCAGAGAGTGAGAACTTATGGTGCTTTCCTGGGCCACCCATGGTCACCCATGGACCAGTCAGCACATACTTCCTCCCTTCTGAACCCATGAAAACGCTGGACTCAGCCAGACTTGGACAGATGGCCAGACTACCCACTACAGGAAGGAGCTACGCACTTCGGGTCTTCATTGAGCTGTTCTCTCGCTCAAGGAAACTCTTTTCTACCTTGCTCACCCTCCAGTTGTCCATGTACCTCAATCTTCCTGGACGTGGGACAAGAACTGGGGACCCACCAAATGGCAAGACTGAAAGAGCTGTGACGCAAACAGGGCTGAAACAGACACAAACATGGCTGAAACAGACACAAGCAGGGCTGAAACATGCCTTCCGGCTCGCCAGTTCGCAGGCAACAGGAGAGAAGAGCGGTGGCCCTTAAGGGAGCTCAGACCTAGGGGCTCCCAGAACCAGGGCTGTAACACCCTTTTTGGGGCTCTGTGGCTTATGGCATCTCCAAGCTTTTGGGTGCCATGGCGTTTCCCCTGTCCAGACAACAGTGCCCCAAGTAGAAGCTGCTTGCCATACGTCTGGTCCAACTGCAACCTTGCGTGGAACCAGAGCTGGTGCCTGTGCTGGTGCCTGGAGCTGCCCACTGCCACAGCAGCTGGCGTGCCTGGCTGTGCACAGTGGCCAGACTCCACACTCACTTGCTCACCTACCCCTGGCCACTCCGCGCCTGGATCGCCTTTGGAGGCATGGGATCCAGGGCAGTAGTATGGGCTGAGTGCAGCCTGCTGGGCCGAGTGGCCCGAGCCACGGGCCACAGAGGTTTCTGGTTGGGGAACTGGCACGGAAAAAAATCCTGTGTCACTAAGAGTGCTTTCACGAGTGTTTGAAATGAGAGAGGAGATGAAAATGTTTCTTCAAAATGCTGATAAGGACCATTTCTGTGACATGGAGAGGCATGGCTCAAGAGGAATATCTCAGGCATACATGTATTTTGAATACCCAGAATTTATCACACCAGGGCTTCGGTACCATACTTTGTTGTTGTTTGATTAAGAAGACTGTCTGTGGTGCATACAGTTGGATTGTTGAGTATCTAGCTTATTCTCTATGCTTGATGATTTTCTTCATCCGTGGTATAGAAAGGAATCAATGGTGTATTATTTGGCATATTTTGAAACTACATTTGAATGCTACAATTCAGTCTAAAGAAATACCTCCCAGAGTTAAAGAGTGGACTAGAAATTCCTTCACTAGTGTCTCCCATGTTGGAATATTCACCTCTCTAGACTTAAGGACTTGTCAATGTATTATCCGAGTGAATGCTGAGAGCAGTCTTTAGTAAGAAATTTAATTTCTGGGTTCCTTTAATAGGAATATTCAGAACTATCTGCCAGACTCCCCAAACATTTGCTGCCATTCCTTCTGACCTTTAAGTTATGATTCTTGGCTGGGCGTGGTGGGTCACGCCTGTAATCCCAGCACTTTGGGAGGCCGAGACAAGTGGATCACTTGAGGTCAGGAGTTTGAGACCAGCCTGGGCAACATGGCAAAACCCCATCTCTACTAAAAATACAAAAATTCATCAGTCATGGTGGTGCACCCCTGTAGTCCCAGCTATTTAGAAGGCTGAGGCATGAGAATTACTTGAACCCTGGGAGGTGGAGGTTGCAGTGAGCCAAGATCGTGCCACTGCACTCCAGCTTGGGCAACAGAGTGAGACCCTGTCTCCAAAATAAATAAAAAATAAAAGTTTAAAAAGTTATTATTCTTTTTTTTTTTTTTTTTTTTTTTGAGACGGAGTCTCGCTCTGTCCCCCAGGCTGGAGTGCAGTAGCCTGCCACCTTGCCCGGCTAGTTTTTTGTATTTTTTAGTAGAGATGGGGTTTCACCGTGTTAGCCAGGATGGTCTCGATCTCCTGACCTCGTGATCCGCCCATCTCGGCCTCCCAAAGTGCTGGGATTACAGGCTTGAGCCACCGCGCCCGGCCGATTCTTAAGCTTAGTGGAAATAAAGAATATGAAATCAAATAAACAGTTTTGGAAATTTAACCTATGGTTCAATCTAGCTGTCTTTAAGCCAGGTAAAGATAATTTGGTGAAACACTACAAATGATATCTTGCCTCTAACCATTGATAAACAACCATTACTCATTTTAAATATCATATTTTACTTTTTATTTTGATGAAGACAAATTGATTTATCTTTTTAAAAATAGTTTGTGCCTTTTGTGTTGTTTAATTTTAAAAGTTTTTACCCACATTTAGTTATGTAATTCACCCAGAATCTACCTTTTTATATGGTGAGGATTCTAAGTTTTTTTGTTGTGGTGGTGGTGTTGTTTTAGTATGGAAAACTAGTTATTTCAATGTCATTTGTTGAACAATTCAGTATTTTCCCCCACTAGTTTGTAATTCCACTTTCATCATATGTAGGAGGACCATATATTAATCATCCAACCTGAAACTTTTTTTTTTTCCTTTTCTTTTCTTTTTTTTTTTTGTGACTGAGTCTCGCTCTCTTGCCCAGGCTGGAGTGCAGTGGCATGATCTCAGCTCACTGCAACTTCCGCCTCCTGGGTTTAAGTGAGTCTCCTGCCTCAGCCTCCCGAGTATCTTAGATTACAGGCACCCGGCACCATGCCTGGCTAATTTTTGTATTTTTAGTAGAGATGGGGTTTCACCATGTTGGCCAGGTTGGTCTTGAACTCCTGACCTCAAGTGACCCACCCACCTCAGCCTCCCAAAGTGCTAGGATTACAGGCGTGAGCCACCACACCCAACCCCAACCTGAAACTTATAAGAGTGAAAGGGAATGTTATTCACATTTGTGCTGGGACAATAAGCATAAACTGGAACTGTCCCAAGTAAAGCAGGACATACATTCACCCTTTTCCAATACCGAGTTCCCACCTATGCATGGGGCACATTTTCTGTTCCATTTGTTTGTCTGTCTGTTGCTATGCTTCACCAGTTTAAATCCCTTTATAGGTCGCATCATCTGGTAGAACAAGTCCCTAACTTCTTGTTTTCATATCTGAAATTGTCATGGCAAGTCTTAAACCCCTGCTGTTCTTTATTTTATATTGTTTTTTCAAGTTCTACTAAAATCCTTTTTAACTATTGCTTTAATTACATCAAACAAAATAATAAAATTGGAGAGGACTGGCATCTTTATAATATTGAGTTCCTCTTCTGTGAATATGGTATCATCTCCATTAATTCAGGTTTCCTTTATATCCTTCAGTAATATTTTATCATTTTGTCTGTAAAGAGCTTACACATATATTACTTTATTTTTAGTTACCTTATAGTTTTTGTTTTTGTTATTAGTAGGAGTTTTACTGTAATTCATTATTTAGTTGATTACTGCAGGTTTGTGAGGAATGATAGTCATTGTTATAGATCAATTTTGCACTCAGTAATCTTGCTGAACGATGTTGTCCTAATAATTTGTTTATGCTTTAAGTGTTGGCAATCATAATATCTGAAAAAAGAGCAATTGTTCTCTTCAGTCCTTATTCTTTTAATGTATCTTCTTATTGTAGAGGTTAGGATGTCTAATATGATGTTGAATAGTAAGAGTGATGGTGGGCGTCCTTGTTTTTGAATTTAACAGGATAGCTTCTCATGTATTATGTTTGCTATTGGTTCATGGTGAATTCTGCTTATCAGGTGAAGGAAATTTATTGCTATTCTTAATTTGCTATGAGCTTTTTTAAAAAAATAAAATATGAATATATATTGAATGTTATCAAATCCTCATCTATTGAGATCATATAATTATTCTCCTGTAATATATTAATGTGATGGATTACATTAACCAATTTCCTAGTGAAGAAACATCCTTGTATTCCTAGAATAAACCCTCCCTAATAATAAATTATTTCTAAAAAACATTGTTAGGTTTAATTTACTAATATTTATTAAGAAATTTTACATTTAATTTTGTAAGTGGAGTTTATCTGTATCTATATCTGTATGTTCTTGTACAATCTTTGTCTGACTTTGGAGATGATGTTATACTAGCCTTATAAAATAGATTGGGTAGTTCTTTTCCTACCATCTGGGAGAGACAGGAATGATCTGTTTCTTGAAAGTGTGAACAAAAGCTCTCTGAAAAAGGACTTTGGAGGAAACAGATTTTATTCCAGGAACATTTTGCAAACCAGGGAGGCATACCCTCTGATGTAAAATGAAGATGCCTTCCAGAGACCAAAAGGAAGGCTGGGTTTTACACAAAAGTTTCTGCCCAGGTTCTCTGTAAGGTCCGTTTATGCAAATGAAAGGTTGAAACTTGCTAGTTCTGATTGAGGCAGCTGAGTTTTGATTGGTCAATACACCACGACGCCCAGCTAATTTTTTGTATTTTTTGTAGATACAGGGTCCTGTTGTTGCCCAGCTGACTACTGATTGATTGATAAGAGGAATTCTGGTCGGTCAATAGAGCTGAGCTTTGATTGGTTGATACGCCTCAGCCCTGAGTGGCTGAGGCACATGAGCGCTGAAAGTCCCGAAGATAAAAAGATGTGGGCTTTTGGGAGAAAAGCCACAAAGATAAAAGGATGTGGGCTTTTGGGAGAAAAGCCACAAAGATAAAAAGATGTGGGCTTTGGGAGAAAAGCTAAGGGTTTTGCATGACCCCCTAGTCGGCAAATGGTGGCTTGGCTCCGTGTTACATTTAGTTCCAGTTAGCCACTCAGGATCCATCTTGAAGTTTGGCTGTTTCAGGTTCACATTTGATGTTTTTGTTTTTGTTTTGTTTCTTGTTGAGACAGGTCTCACTGTCACCCATACTGAAGTGCAGTGGTGTGATCATGGCTCCCTGTAGCCTCCACCTCTCAGGGCTCAAGCTATCCTCCTGCCTCAGCCTCCAGAGTAGCTGGGACCATAGTGTGTGCCAGCATGCCTGGCTTAAGTTTTTATATTTTTAGTAAATACAGGGTCCTGTTATGTTGCCCAGACTGGTCTTGAACTCCTGGACTCAAGCCATCCACCTCCATCAGTCTCCCCAAGTTTAGGGATTACAGGTGTGAGCCACTGCATCCAGCCCAGGTTCACATTTGTTCACAAAAGTTTTGTAGAAATCATCTGTAAAGCCGTCTTTGTTTTGTCCATTTTTAAATGAAATTTTTGACCATTTATTAAATTTATTTAAAAGATATAAATTTCATCTGAGTACATAAGATGAAATTATGTAACAATTTTATAGTTACACATATTTAATTGTTGTTATAAACTTGTTTATGGTAGCTCGTAATTTGCATTTCTCCATTATCTGTATTTGTATCCCTTTTCCTTTCTTCTTTTTTTTTTTTTTTTTGAGACGGAGTCTTGCTCTGTCACCAGGCTGGAGTGCAGTGGCGCAATCTCGGCTCACTGCAACCTCCGCCTCCTGGGTTCAAGCGATTCTCCTCCCTCAGCCTCTGGAGTAGCTGGGATTACAGGCACGTACCACCATTCCCAGCTACTTTTTTTATTTTTAGTATAGACGAGGTTTCACCATGTTAGCCAGGATGGTCTGGATCTCTTGACCTTGTGATCCACCTGCCTCAGCCTCCTAAAGTGCTGGGATTACAGGCATGAGCCACCACGCTTGGCCTCTTCTTGTTTTTTATTTGTATGTTCTGTCCTTTTCTTGATCAGTTTAGCCAGAGCTTTGTTTAATTTATGATTTGTTTCAATAACTAACTCTTGGATTTGTTCTTCTCTGTTGTTTTCTTGATTTATATCTTTTTTTCTCCTTGTATCTTTTAAATTTCCTTCGTAGTATTTTTAGGCTTTATTGTTATTTTTCTATAATCTTATGTTGAATGATCAGCTCATGAATATTCTTTCATCTTCAAACATATCTATTTGAATGCTGCATTAAAGAAATCTTTTATATACAGTGTTTTGTTATGTTTACATTGTCGTTTTTGGTAGTGTGTTTTTGAACATATGTGGCATTTTTATATTATTAGAGTTTCCTGATGTTTCTGCATTGTGGTCATACAATAGTGATTCCTTAGATGTTTTATTTTTTTTTTGAGATAGGTTATTACTCTGCTGCCCAGGCAGGAGTGCAGTGGTGCACTCACGGCTTACTGCAGCCTGGAACTCCTAGGCTCGAGTGATCCTCCCTCCTCAGCCTCCCAAGTAGCTGGGACTACAGGTACGTGCCACCAAGCCCAGCTAGTTTTTGTGTTTTTGTTGTAGGTCTTGCCATGTTGCCCAGGCTGGTCTCAAACTCCTGGGGTCGAGTGATCCTCCTGCCGTGGCCTCCCAAAGTGCTGGGATTGACTACAGGGTTGCACTACTGTGCCTGGCAGAATTTTTTAAAGACCTATTTTCTATTTTAGTATTTGCTCAGTTTTTGTAAATATTCTGTGAGTGCTTTAACAGTATATTTGCTGTATTTGTTGATTGTGGTTCTCTCTCTCTCGCTCTCTCTTATCTTTCTTGTCCTCTAGAGAGGGCAAGAGAGATTTTAACATATTTATACATATATATTCTTGGTAATTTTATTATTTATTTTTTAAAATATCCTTTAGCTTTACTCATATTTTCACCTATTTGATCTGTTTCTGACAGAGTCATATAGAAATCTCTGATTGGGGATTTATAATGTTTTTGAGTAATTTTGTCAATTTTTGCTTTAGATAGTTCAAGACTTGGCATGATTGTTATACCTTGAAGGATTTTTTTTCTTTTATTATAATGCAAAATCTCTGTTTCCATTAATGATTTTTTTGCTATAAATTTTTATTTCTGATATAAAAATTGTGATATCTTTTCTTGGTCACTCATTTTCAGTTTCTTTATTTTTAACCTTTATTTTTATGTTTTGAGAAAATATCTTGTGAATGGCTAGCTGTGGATGTATTTGAGTTTAATTCGTCAATTTTTTTGTGATTATTAATAGATTTAAACTTATTCCTATCATTTTGCCTTTTTCATTTTCTTTTCTTTTTTCCTTCTTCTACCTTCTCTACCTTCTTCTTCATCCTTCTTACTATTTTGTTTTGGATTACTCCCATCCCTACGGGTTTGTAAGTTATGTATTTTTATTTTACTTTATTTTTTAGTGGTTACCCAGTACTTTTTAATGTGTATACTTAATTTTTCTTTCTTTCTTTCTTTTTTTTTTTTTTGAGAGTGAGTTTCGCTCTTGTTGCCCAGGCTAGAGTGCAATGACCCCATCTCAGCTCACTGCAACCTCCGTCTCCCGGGTTCAAGCGATTCTCCTACTTCAGCCTCCCTAGTAGCTGGCATTACAGGCATGAACCACCACACCCCGCTAATTTTGTATTTTTAGTAGAGATGGGGTTTCTCCATGTTGGTCAAGCTGGTTTAGAACTCCTGACCTCAGGTGATCCACCCACCTCAGCCTCCCAAAGTGCTGGGATTACAGGCATGAGCCACTGCGCCTGGCCCAATTTTTCTAATAATATATTTTCTCACTTGTAAACTAAGATAGGGAATTTGGAGTATTTTAACTTCCCTCAGAACTCTCGTATTTCTTGTATTATTACCTGGTATATTACACCCTTTCTCCACCACATGTTCTTAAACCCGAGAAACTGTAGTTATTTATCATTTTTATATATAACATTTATGTTTACATTTATCTACATAATTATCTCTTTCTTTGTTTTCTGTTTATTCATCCATTTATTCAACAAATACTTTTGATTGGTGAGTAAGCACCGGGAACATAGAACAACACAGATTAAATTTATGCCTTCGTGGGGCTTCTATCCTAGGGAGGGAGAGGATCATTAACAAAAATCAATATTACTCTAATGCACACCTAATAAGGACTGTTAGGAAAACTGAGCAAGGGAATAACAAGTGATAGGCGCGGTGGCTCACGCCTGTAATCCCAGCGCCGGAGCTGGTGGGGGCTGTGACAGCGGCTCCGACGCGTACAGGTGGCTCCCCAGGGTGCGGCGGTGAGGGCGGGCTGGGGACGCGTGGGGCTGTTGCAGAGCTGAGTGGCTGTGCCTGGGGCCCGGCTCACGGAGAAGGCACCTGTGCCTCGGTGGGTGGCGACGGGAGCGCTCAGGGTTGCGCGCGGCTGGAGATGCCTGCGGGCTTCGCGAGGAAGGGCCTAGTGACCAAGGGCACCTTCCGCTGGGGACAGGGGAGGCTGCGGCGGCGCGGGGCGTCCTCGGCTTCCCCTTGGCTCTCCCTGGCTGCTCCTTCAGGGAGTCTCCGCTCTAATACACGCGCCTAGGTGGTGTGCATCTGGAACGGCTTTATTTCGCCCGCGCGTTTGGCTGTCGGTTTACCTGGGTTCAGGATTCTAGGTCGGAGGTTATTTTTCTTCAGTCCTCAAAAAGCTTTTCCTAACAATACAGTGTGAGTACACAACTTCATTATTCAAATTCTCAGCTCATCAAAGCATCATGACATTATTTTATTTTGAAATGACATGGTTCGAGGGCCCTGACAGCCAAAAGAATATGTCTACCACGCCGTAAACTTCTTTTTTTTTTTTTTTACTAACACACAAGTAGTAAAGGAAGAAATTACTGTATGTATGTATGTATGTATGTATGTATGTATGTATGTATGTATGTATTTTTGAGACGGAGTTTTCCTCTGTCTCCCAGGCTGGAGTGCAGTGGCGCGATCTCAGCTCACTGCAACCTCTGCCTCCCGGTGCAAACGATTCTCTTGCCTCAGCCTCCCAAGTAGTTGGGATTACAGGCACCAGCCACCACTCCCGGCTAATTTTTTTTATTTTTAGTAGAGACAGGGTTTCACCATGTTGGCCAGGCTGGTCTTGAACTCCTGACCTCAGGTGATCCACCCGCCTCGGCTTCCCCAAATGCTGGGATTACAGGCGTGAGCCACCACGCCCAGCCAAAATTACATAATTTAAAAACGAGAAAACTGTACATTTTCAACAAATCCTTCTCGAGGAGGGAAATGTTACAAGTAAAGGAAGTAAAAAGAAAATAATAAAAATGCAATTAAAAATGAAAAATAAAAACAAAACAAATTCATAGTAATTGTGACCGTCCTGGATTTAATCTGAGAATATTAATTTTTTAAAGCCATGTATAACAGCGCATGTTAGATTTGAGGTCGTGGAATTTAAGTTATGGTTAGAGTTTTTTCCTAAAACTTTTTTCCTACTAAAATACGGTAATGTTGTATCTATTTTATTTTGTTTATGTGAAGATTTTACTGAACTATACAACTTTTAAAAATAAGAATATTTTCCTAATTAAAAGAAAGCGATTTTTAAAAAGGTATAAACCCACAGGACAAAAAGCAGATGGGCGAGCGATAACTGATTTCATACAGATGGAAGAAAAGGCAGCGACTGCAAGAGCCTGCGGAGGAATCATCCCACCAGGAGGAAACAGCCGCCGGGGGAAATGAGGGCAGAAGGCGTGGGTGTGAGGGATGCAGCCAGCAGATCCTCCCGGCTCAGTGGGAGTGAACGAGGATTGCTGTGCAGTGTAGGGCACCCGGGCATTGCAACATGGTGAAATAATGCCAGCTGGGAATTGTGTGGGCCATGGGGGTATAGCTCAGGGGTAGAGCATTTGACTGCAGATCAAGAGGTCCCCGGTTCAAATCCGGGTGCCCCCTACTGGTTTTCTTTCTGCTTCAGGATACCCTATGAACTCGACCATTCTGAGTCCATCCAAGTAACCATCAGCCCACATATTAGGTGAGTTTTTAGGTGTTTAAATTAGCCATATTTGGTGACTAATTTCATCCAAGTGGCTCGTGGACTGGGAGGGGAAGACGAAGGAAAAGGAGTGAAGGAGGCTCAAAGGTAATCTGGCTCAGGAAATGGCTCTAGGAGGCTTTCATCATGACCCAGGGTGGCCATTTGTGCTTTGGGAGCTCTTGTTTACTATTTATCTTTCCAAGGGAGAAACAGGCAGGAAGTCGGGGGAGCAGATTGAATGAAGCCTGAGGGCACCAGACCCGCCTGGGCGCTGCTCCTGCGCAGAGTACCTGAACCTCAGCGCGAGGCTCCCATGTGTAGGTCTGAGGAGAGCACTGGATATTTCGTTTTAAAAGCAACGCGTACCTCCGCTCTTCCTTCTGCCTCCTCCCACCCAGTACACACTAGATGATTCTGACAGGAACATTTGGGGGAAAACTATGCTGGATGGTTCTAAAGGACGTTTCACCCAAACTGGCCTGATTATCAAAGCTGATGTCCTCTGCAGGGGATTGAGAGCCACAGGTGCAGACAGCTGCCAGGTGGGCAGAGGAGGGAGAGGATAGGAAGGAGACTGGTAGGAAAGGTGTCTGTCTGCCATGGAGACCTCCTAGGTTTCATGGAAGACCACGAAAACGTCGGTGACTTACTGTGTGAGAGCTCTGGATATCACTACTGGGTGAAAAGGCGGTTGTTAGAGAAAAACAATGGCTCATAGGTCAATCATTTGAACACAGATCACGTGGTCTTTGATTCGTAATCCAGGTAGCCCCAACCTGCTGTCATTTTTTTAAATTAAGATTTTATTTTTCAGAGCAGTTTAAGGTTTACAGAAAAAGGTACAGAAAGTACAGAAAGCATAAAGTACAGACAGTTCCCTCCCACCCATTTCCCCTTCATTAACATCTTGGATTAGTGTGGTACATTTGTTAAAATTAAGGAACGAATATTGATACATTATCATTACCTGACATCTATAGTTCACATCAGGGTTCACTCTTTGCACTGCACAGTTTTATGGGTTTTGACACATGCATAATGTCTTGTATCCACTATTACAGTATCATACAGAAGTGCTTCCCTGTCCTGAACCCCCCCCCACCCCAATGCCCTGCCTGTTCATCCCTCCCTCCCCACAAACCCCCTGGCAACCACTGACCTTTTCACTCTCTCTGTCTTTTGCCTTTTCCAGAGTGTTTACAGCTGGAATCGTACACTATGTGGCCTTTTGGGATTGGCTTCTTTCACTTAACAATAAGCATTTAAGGTCTTTCTATGTCTTTTTGTGGCTTGGTAGTTCATTTCTTATTATTGCTGAATATTATTCCACTGTGTGGACTTGCTGTCATTCTTACTCAGCCTTCGAGTTAGCATTCCAGCTAGACTGCATCTTCCTGCAAAGAAAGAGACAAGAAGCAGATGAGGCCTTTACCAGAAAACCTCCCCAGGCTCTGGCAGCCTCAAGCAATTTTCACGATTTTTTATTCTGGCATAGACTCAGTCCCACTTACGTTGCTTGTGGAAGGTATTTGTAGTTGTCTTTTTTACACCCCTAACATATGAAATTCTTTTCTATATTTGGGGGAAATCCAAATCTATATGTGACTCTGAGTAGAAACCAGGACCTAACTACACTACAAAAGCCAAAAGTACCAGATTTTTTTCTTCCCATAGGCCCTAGAAGTGCCCTAAGCCTGCCCAGTCACATGTACATGTGAGACTTGGAATGTGGAATGAGGCACATGGAAGCAGGAAGAGTTTGGAATGCACTCCAGGGAATGCGGAGCTGTCATTGGCAGCGGGGCTGGTGGCTGCAGCCAGCTTTCAGTGGGGGTATTATCAGCTCCCTAACCAGGATGTTGTGTGGGGGTAAATTATTCAGACCACTTGGCTGCCTTTTAGTCCTAGCCATTTTCTGAGTGTAGATCTCTAGGTTTCCTTTAGTGCTGTGAGTTTTTTTCTGACATCCTGCCAGTAACTGCCTTATTTGATTCAAGTAGCCGTTGCCAGTTTCTATTTTTGAGACAGAATGCTGAGAGTATGAAAACTAGTACTAGGAGTG
Organism: Macaca nemestrina; assembly: GCF_043159975.1. Taxonomy (NCBI): domain Eukaryota; kingdom Metazoa; phylum Chordata; class Mammalia; order Primates; family Cercopithecidae; genus Macaca; species Macaca nemestrina. The sequence continues at coordinate 9,294,448 of NC_092128.1, forward strand.
GGGTGAAGGAAGTAAGAGGAATATGGTACTGGATACGTGCTTTTATTGGGACCGAAAGCAGTGAGCATCTGGCTATTCAGGAATTAGAACCTGGCAGTCATTGATACACAGTAACAAAATAGGTGATCTGAATATCACATGAGTCATTTGGAATGAAGTGCCCATGTGGGCACTTTGGTTTTGGTGTACTAAGTTACTATAGAACAGCATGAAGCACTGTGGAGTAGGGCAGGTAAATCTCTTGGTATTTGCAATGGTCTGCATGTGTCTCCCAAAATTCATGTATTGGAAACTTAATTCCCAATGCAACAGTGTGGGAGGTGGGGCCTAATGGGAGGTGTTCAGGTCATGAGGCCTCTGCCCTCATAAATGGATGAATGTTGCTATTTTTAAAAAGCTTGCATTGTCTAGGTGTAGTGGCTCATGCTTGTAATGCCAGCACTTGAAGCCACTTACTATATGGGTTCTAAACTGACTGATGTGAACCAGCCATAAGTTAACCTAACAATGCCATAGGCTGGACACCCTAACTCATACCCAATAGTTCAACAAAGTATAGCCAATCACTTATCAATGTTATTTCTGTAAACCAATGAGAATTCCTGTCAAACAATTTTTCTATCAGTCCACTCCTTATTCCCTTCACCTTTAAATACCTGCTTGTTCGGTAGCTCACGCCTGTGATCCCGGCACTTCGGGAGGCCGAGGCGGGCGGATCACCTGAGGTCGTGAGTTCGAGACCAGCCTGACCAACGTGGAGAAACCCCGTCTCAACTAAAATACAAAATTATCCAGGCGTGATGGCGTATGCCTGTCATCCCAGCTACCCAAAAGGCTGAGGCAGCAGAATCGCTTGAACCTGGAGGCGGAGATTGTGGTGAGCTGAGATCATGCCATTGTACTCCAGCCTGGGCAAAAGAACGAAACTCCGTCTCAAAAAAAAAAAAAAAAAACCTGCTTATTACAAAAAATGGAGCATATCCCAAGGCAACTTGGAAGCATTTCCTGGACAGCTGTGCTCACTTTGGCTCAAGTATTAACTTAATATTATATTTTGTGACTCAGCTTATTTCTCTAGGTCAACAAGTCCTTAGAAATGAAAAAAGAAAAAAGGGGAAACCTGCATGGTTACCTGGGGTCCCCCTTGTCCTGGTCCTGCCACTAGAATCCTACTTGTAGTTAATCCCAGGTATGGTGAATAGAGGTTGGACAAGAGCCAACGAGGTGGAAAATCTTTGCCTCTGACCAAATTGCCTAAACTGAGTTCATTCCCAGACTCAATTTTCCTGGAATAAAGAGGATCTTGGGTAAAATTGAGGGAGTCCTTGTGTCTTACTTCAGACTGCTGTAACAAAAATCCCATAGATTGAGTGGCTTAAACGATAGGACTTTATTCCTTACAGTTGTGATGGCTGGGAAGTTTAAGATCAAGTTGTCAGAGGCATTCAAACCAGAGTGACTCCATCTTGAATACGGGCTAGGTAAAAAGAGACTGAGACCTGCTGAGCTACAATCCCAGGAGGTTGGGCATTCTTAGTCACAAGATGAGATAGGAGGTTGACACAAGATATAGGTCATAAGGACCCTGCTGATAGAACAGGATGTAGTCAAGAAGCTGGCCAAAACCCACCAAAACCAAAATGACGATGAAAGTGACCTTTGGTGGTCCTCACTGTTCACTATATGTTAATCATGCATTAGCATGCTAAAAGACACTCCCACCAGCACCATGACAGTTTACAAATGCCATGGCAATGTTGGAAGATACCCTATATGGTCCCCCTTGGTAAGGCCCCTCTTGGTTAAAAATGAATTCAGGCTGGGCATGGTGGCTCATATCTGTAATGCCAGCACTTTGGGAAGGTGAGGTAGGCAGATTTCTTGAGACCAGGAGTTTGAGACTAGCCTGGGAAAGATGGTGAAACCCCATCTCTACCAAAAAAAAAAAAAAAAAAAAAGAGTTAGCCAGGTGTGGTGGTGCATGCCTGTGGTCCCAGCTACTTGTGAGGCTGAGGTGGGAGAATTATCTGAGCCTGAGAAGTTGAGGATGCAGTGAGATGTAGTTGCACCACTTGCACTCCATCCTGGGTGGCAGAGTGAGACCCTGTCTCAAAAATAAAGGATGGATTTTGTTCTACAGGATGTTAATTGCTATTCTCTTTGGATTAATTCACCTTGCACTCTTTGCTAACAGCTGTGGGTGACAGGACTGAGCATATACAGGGTCACGAGGCACGGGGAGCTTTTTTCCCCTGAAAGGGGGAAACTTGAGAGCTGATGGAACTGCTGGAAAAGATTCCTTCCTGACTGATAAGCAGCTTCCTGAACTTTTGATTCAGTATAGCTGCGATGAATGGGTCTTTCTCTAGCCTTCCTGAGCTCCTCACCTCCCCTGCCTCCCTGCAAGAAGCACTTTCTTCCTTTCCCTTTCCTCCCTCTCTCTGTCTCGCCTTTCCCTTTTCTATCTTTTCTTTCACTCAGAGCGACTGTCTGCTGTTCCATCTTGCCCAGAGACCACATGTTGAAACTCCTAGTTAGAGATCATTCCACTCCACTTTGAGTGGATCAAAGACAACATGGACCAACGGGGGCAAGTTTGAGCCTTGCTAGGTTGATTTTGGGGACTGAGCAGGGTGGCTAGTGTCTGTGTTTTTTCACACATATTTTGCTGCAACTGGAAAGGAAAATGGTCATTTGGTTTCCCTATCCAGCCAGTTGGGTGGTATCTTGCAAAATTGAGAGGCTTTTTGCCTATGGTTCCTTTGTAATGTGGCTTAACCCCCATAGCCATGGTGCAACAAGCAAGTCCATCAAAGCCACTTAGAGAAAGGGAACCCGGAAATCTAGCATGCTGGCAATAGGGCAAGAATTTCTTACCAATTAGACTTCTGGACTCTCTCTTTCTATGTAAACCAGTTGAATGAATGATAAAAGTCACTGTCTCCTCTGCAAGGTTTTGATTAATGGGAAAAAGGGTTTGTGAAGCTATTCTTAGGCTGTAGCAAATCTGGTGTACTTTGTGCTATGAATTTGTCTTTGTTGTTCTATCATAAAAAGGGATCCAAAGGATAAAATGTGGGTGTAGGACCGAAGCCCACTGTTCAAGCCAACCTAGCAAACTGGTCAGTTACAGACTTTGCTGCAGGTCCCTGAAACAAAAACTGGATGAGATTTTCCTCTGGTTTTGTTTTATGTCCTTGGGAGCTTGACCTTGTGACTATGTGGAAGTACTTTCTTTTGACTTCTGCCAACTGGAGGATGGGATTTTGGGGGTTTATATCATAGTTAGCCCTAAAAATTATCTTCAACAGTAACAAACCTTTGCAAGCTCAAGATTGGCTGCTGTGGGCTCCTTCTGGGAAGAACACTAGAAACAACCTAATGCCGTAGCTCAGTAGCTAAGGCTTTGTCTTTTTACAGTGGTGTCCCGGGTTCAACTCCCAGCTTAGGGAATGAGTCATTTCTGCTTTGATACATGTGTGATATTTTTTTCTTTTTTTCTTTTCTTTTCTTTTCTTTTTTTTTAAGAGTGAGTTTTGCTTTTGTTGCCCAGGCTGGAGTGCAATGGAGCGATCTTGACTCACTGCAACCTCCACCTCCTGGGTTCAAGTGATTCTCCTGCCTCAGCCTCCCAAGAAGTAGCTGAGATTACAGCCATGTGCCACCACACCCAGCTAATTTTGTATTTTTAGTAGAGATGGGGTCAGGCTGATCTTGAACTCCCGACCTCAGGTGATCCGCCCGCCTCCGCCTACCAAAGTGTTAGGATTACAGGCATGAGCCACCGTGCCCGGCCTATGTGTGTGATTTTTGCCATTTATTGATTATTTTCCCATGTGTGAACAACTTCTAACTTCCTATCTTGAATTTTCTTTTCTCTGAGCTACCTTTGGAGATTCTAGATCTTGTAAAAACTGCTTACCACTTCTTACAAAATATCTTGTATACCATAGTTAAGTCATAACTTATGGTATAACTTATATACCTTAGTTAGGTTTATTGGTTTCACCTCAGAGGTTACCTTTAGTAAAACTGAAAAGCCAGAAATATTGACTCTTTGTCCTGGATGGAGTCTGGGAATAAGAGATTTGGTTAAAAGTCAGCTTAATTAAAAACAGATATGCCAGCTACACATATATTTAAGAGGCATTTATGTTTTCTTCTTTTCTTGGATCTTGTTTTTCTGAAAAAAAGGTGTTTTTTTTTTCTGAGTACACTGAATTATTTTTCTCCATTTTGTCGTCTTGCCACTCTTGATGCTCATATGAAGGGAACTAAGATAATTTCTAACAGCCTAGGACTCCTTGGGAAAAACAGAGGAGGTGCCACAGTCCCTGTTTTTGGAAAAGCCTCTAGTTTCCTCTTGGAACCCCAGAAATTGAAAGTAGATAGATGCCTCTCAAAATCTAAAGCTCTGTTCTGTTTTGCATTGTGCTACCTAGCATTTTTTTTACTTTTGGGGGTATCAGAAATTACTCTGCACTATGAGAGAGCTTTTAGTTTTGGTGTATAATAGCTAGGTAGAAAATATACTTTTAGAGATGGATAATGGCAGTTATGGGGGGATACTTGGCTCTTTGCATGTTTGGATCTGAGAAGCATGCTTTTGGCTGCCTGGAAAGTATGAAAACCTTTCCCCCGACCCCCACCCCCAGAGAGGTGAAAGTTCCATAGGAAATAGGCTGCTTGGCTTTGGGTGGCCCACCAGCTTCAGGGGAATGGCTTGGAAGTAAAATGCATAGTAAAAGCATTGCACTTTCTGGTCCTGTAGCACTTCCCTCTTTTTGGGGACCCAGAATTCAGCATGAAAATAGGAAAGAAAAGCTTTGAAACAATACCAGATCTGCTTATGTCTGTCTGTCTATGTATTTATGTGTTGTGTGTGATGTTTTACTCTTAAAAAATATGAAAGAGCTCTGATTAATTGGCTTAAAAATAACAAGCACTTAAATCAAATATCTTGTTAGAAAAATAGAAAATTTGATGCCTTTTAGTTCACGTGCCTTTAGTAATCTTTAGGAAATAAAGAGTTTTAAAAATTATTGGTAAAATTAAAATGTCTTCAAAATGTAGATATTTGGTCTAGAATAGGCAGGTCATATACTGTGTTTACTAAGCTACATAACGACTTCTTTGACTTTTGATAATTGTTCAACTTCCTGCTTTGGACCCATTAAATTCTAGCTAAGGCCTGGGGACATGTGGAGTTGGCCATGCCCACTATGGGATGGAAAGAGTCAGATTTTTTCTGCACTTCTGTCTGGCGTCCTGGGCTCCACACCTTTTACATAATGAAAATTGCTTACTTAACAGGTTTCTCACCAAAAATAAAAGTTGCTAAGAGTAAACATTGTAACATATATAATTAAGACTACTGGAGAAATAGTTTTACATGCAAGGTGTATAAGGAAAGTAAAATGTGTTTTTGGTGAAAGATTATAATGAGGCATAGGAACGTGGGTTGTTGTTGTTGTTGGAACGTGGGTTGTTGTTGTAGGAATGTGGGTTGTTGTTGTCATTGTAGTTTTGCCTAGAGAGGGTTAAAATGTTTTAAGTTAGACAGGATAAACTTCATGTTAAAACCTTCAGTGTATGACAATGTAGTTTTTTACATAAGGACTGTAAGAATCTGTTTTCTTTTATAACAGGACGCAGTTGGAGACACTGGTTATTTTACAAGGCTTTGACTGGAGTGGCATGCTTTCAGATACAAACATACTGCTTTAGGGATTCAAAGTTGGCTTACAGAGCGAGTAAAAGCCCTTTGGGAAAACTGGTCTCATACTTTGCATATGAAATCCCTGTACAAGTTTCCTGACCTGTAGTGAGTAAAGAATGTCACTTTCTGACAGGCTCAGCAGCCCCCAAGTTATTTTAGTACCTCAAGAGAAGGAGAATTTACCCAACTCATGTGGGTACTTGCAGACACAAACCCATGGTTGTGCTCATGGCTTTAAAAAGTCTGATAGGAGATTTCCCTTTTTTTTTCTTTTTTAATGGAACAAAGTTCCACCAAAGTCAATTTAAAAGGAGCGTATATGGCAAATAATTATTCTTGCTGTTCTTTATACAAATAATCAGCCCAAGTATAATAAGACTAAAACTTATTTTGCAAACAAATCAGTCTTGCCATGATTTTTTAAAAATAAAAATGGGGACTAGATAGAGAAAAACTATGTTTCAAAAACTATGATACACTTCTTATTAGATTCTAGTCTCATCTATTGTTTTTGAGTTTTTTTTGCAATTAAGACTGACCCTGCTTATTCCTATGAATCAATCACTGATTTCTGGCTGCTGCTCAGAGGAAACAAGAGGGATGGGTAATGTAAAAATCTGGATCAGTATTCTTATTCTGGACATATATTAGAATTGTCTAGCAACTTTATATCAGCTTGATTCCAACAATTTTCCAGTTCATGAAAAGCCTTCTTATTGATTTATATTACTGCTTTACTCTTTGTGTAAGAATGCAGGATAACCTTAGTTGATGTTTTCTTAAATTGAACACTTATTAAGCTTCCAAATATCATATTTTGTTGGGATTCAGAGTTATGAATACCTTTCTCCATACTGATGCTTTCTGACTGAATTCCTCCCTACTCGGAATACAAGAGACCTAATAGGAAGAAGTACTACCACCCCTATTCAGCGAAGAAGCTACAGAATATGGATCTTCAGCCCTCTGCAACCCTTAAAATTAAAGGTTCCCTTATAAAAGGGAGAGGGGGAAATATGTCAGAGGAGTTCAAACCCGAGTGACTCTTGAATAGGGGCTGGGTAAAATGAGGCTGAGAACTGCTGGGCTGCATTCCTGGGAATTCTTATCACAGGATGAGAGAGGAGGTCAGCACAAGATACAGGTCGCAGCAGTGAAGAAGCCAGCCAAAACCTGCCAAAACTAAAATAGCAATGAAAGTGACCTCTGGTGGTCCTCACTGCTCATTATATGCTAATTATAATGCATTAGCATGTTAAAAAACACTCCCACTAGCACCATCACAGTTTACAAATGCTATGGCAATGTCTGGAAGTTACCCTATATTGTTTAAAAAGGGGAGACACTCTTAGTTCTGGGAATTGCCCACCCCTCTTGTGGAAAACTCATGAATAATTCACCCCTTGCTTAGCATATAATCAGTAAAAACCATAAAAATAACCAACCAGCAGCCTTTGGGTTGCTCTGCCTGTGAAGTAGCCATTCTTTTGTTTTGTTTCTTCTCTGAGAAACTCACTTTCACTTTACTCTGTGGACTCACCCTGAATTCTTTCTTGTGTGAGAGCCAAAAACCATTTCTTGGGGTCTGGATTGGGATCTTTTTCTAGTAACAAAGGTGCTGGCCAATTCAGTTCTTGATGTGGGCCCTCTCTTGTCTTACAGAGGGACACTTTCTTGCTGTATCCTCACCTGGCAGAAAGAGTGAGCTCTAGTCTATTTCTCTTCTTATAAGGACTGTGACAAAATTAAAAATACATACTTGGTCCACTTTTCCCCTTCCTGGCATAAAGCTCCTAAAACCCCTGGGATCTCTGAAGTAATATGTGTCTTTTTGTATGCTAATAAGATGACTGGTTGGTTGGGGCTCTTGATAGCCTCAGACTGGGTGTTGATTGCCAGAGGACCAATTATGTCATTTAAGAGTGGGAACTGTCAGCCCCACACCCTGACCTCCAGAAAGGGGAGAGGGGTTGAAGGTTGAGTTGGTCACCAATGGACAATGATTTACTCAATCATTCCTATGTAATGAAGCCTACATCAAAACCCCAAAGGACAGAGTTCAGAGAGCTTCTGGATTGCTGAACACCTGTAAGTGCCTGGAGGATGGCACATCTGGAGAGGGCATGGAAGCTTATGCCTATATCCAGTCCTTTGCATCTCTTCTGTTTGGCTGTTGCTGAGTTGTATCCTTTATAATACATGGGAAAACATAAGTAAACTATTTATTTGATTTCTGTCAGCCATCCTAGCAAATTATTGAACCTGAGGAGGGGATCATAGGAATCCTGATTTATAGCTGGCAGTCAGAAGCACAGGTCACAACCTGGGACTTTCCATTAGCATATGAAGTGGGGTCAGTCTCATGAGACTGAGCCCTTACCCTGTGAAATCTGACACTATCTCCAGGTAGAATAGTGTCAAGACTTCATTATTGAATTATAGGATACCCAGTTGGTATCTGCTGGAGAATTGCTTGGTGTGTAGAGGAAAAACCTCCACATATTTCGTGTCCGAAGTGAAGTATTGAGTGTTTAGAGTAGAGTAGGAGAAGCCTGTTTGGTTTTACTACTATTATTTGAGGACATTAATCTCATCATGGGGTCTCCACCTTCATAACCCATCTAATCCCAATTACCTCCCAAAGGTCCCACCTAATACATCCCACTTGGGGTTAGGGTTTCAACATATACATTTTGTGGGAACACAAACATTCAGTCTATAGCACCTTTTCATGACATTATAAATCTTCCCTTTAGCATCCCCCACAGCACCTGCAGCCATTTACCTGGAAAACTATTCATTATAGAAAGGGTAATAGACACAGATTTTAGGGTTATTTTGGATACTGCATCTGAATTCACAATAATTTCTAGCCACCTATGGAAAGCCACAGCAGTTCTCTGTTCTTGTCAGAACAGAGCCTTATAGAACAAGTGAGAATTGTATTTTATATGCCTCATTGGTCTGGTGGACCCCTAAACTCATCTAATGACTATTTCACGTATTTTGAATGCTAGTTTGGAATACATAGAATGTGGCACAACCTTCATATTAGAACTCTGGTCCATGGAGTAAGAATTATTTGGTAGGCTGGAGGCTGTCTCCTTATCAAATGAGTAAAAATCAATGCAGAGAAACACAAAACCTACCAAGACAAAAATCACAAAGAAATAGAAAATCTATATAGAACTATAACAAGTAAGGAGATTGAATCTCTAATTGAAAATCTCCTGACAAAGAAAAAGTCCCAAATCTTCTGATTTAATGTGTTAATTCTGCCAAGTATTTAAGGAAAAACTAATACCAGTCCTCAAATATTTCCAAAAAGTTGAAGAAATTGGAACATTGCCTAACTCATTCTATGAGGCAGCGTTGCCCTTGTTAGGAAAGCCAGACAAAGACACTATGAGAAAAGAAATCTACATACAATATTCCTTATGAACATTAATGCAGATATCCTCAACAAAATACTAGCAAATTAAATTCAGCAGCATATTAAAAGGATTATACACCATGACAGAATTGACAAAGGGGGATTTATTTTTGGAATGCAAGGATGGTTCAACATATGAAAATCAATCATAATAATCACATTAACAGAATGAAGGAAAAAAACTGTGTGATCATCTTGGTTAATGCAGAAAAAGCATTTGACAAAATTCAGCATCCTTTCATGATTTAAAAAACACTCAACAAACTAGGAATAGAAGGAAACTACTTCAGCACAATAAAAGCCATATGTGAAAAACCCACAGCAATCATCATATTACATCAAACATTGAAAGACTGAAAATTTTCCTCTAAGATCAGCAATAAGAAAAGAATGCTCACTTTCACTGCTTCTATTCAACATAGTCCTGGAAGTTCTAGCCAGAGCAATTAGTCATGGAAAAGGAATAAAAGACATCCAAGTTGGAAAGGAAGAAATAAAACTATCTCTGCTTAAAGATGGTATGATCTATATGTAGAAGACCCTAAAGATTCCACAAAAAACTGTTAGAACTAATAAATGAATTCAGCAAAATAGCAGGATACAAAGCCAACATACAATAATCACTTGCATTTCTATACACTAACAATGAGCAATCTGGAAGGAAATTATGAAAACAATTCCATTTATAATAGTTTCAAAAAGAATAAAATAGAAATTAACCAAGGTGGCAAAAGACATGGCCTTGGAAGTTTTAGGATTTTAAAAAAACGACTACAAAAACTTTGCTGAAAGTAGTTAAAGATGATGTCAGTAAATGGAAACACTCATCCCATGTTTATAGATTGGAAGGCTTAATATTGTTAAGATGTTAATACTACCCCCAAAAATCTACAGATATAATGCAATTATCTGTAGATTAAAATCACCAAAAATCCCATCAAAATCCCAAAAGCTTTTGTTTTTCACAAATGGAAAAATGTATCCTAAAGTTCCTATGAAATCTCAAGGGACCCCAAATAACTATAATGATCTTGAAAAAGAACAAAGTTAGAGGACTCATACTTCATGACAAAACTTGCTGCAAAGCTACAATAATCAAAATTGTTGTAATGGCAAAAAGATAGACATACAGACCAATGGAATAGAATAGATATCCTAGAAATATCCTAGAAGTTGTTAACTTCATTATTATATCATATACAAAAATTAGCTCAAAATGGATCAAATACCTAAAGGTAAAAGTAAAAGAATGCAACTCTTAGAAGCACATAGTGCTCGCTTCGGCAGCACATATACTAAAATTGGAACGATACAGAGAAGATTAGCATGGCCCCTGTGCAAGGATGACACTCAAATTCGTGAAGCATTCCATATTTTTTGGCCGGGCACGGTGGCTCAAGCCTGTAATCCCAGCACTTTGGGAGGCCGAGGTGGATCACGAGGTCAGGAGATCAAGACCATCCTGGCTAACACGGTGAAACCCCATCTCTACTAAAAATGCAAAAAACTAGCCGGGCGTGGTGGCGGGCGCCTGTAGTCCCAGCTACTCGGAGGCTGAGGCGGGAGAATGGCGTGAACCCAGGAGGTGGAGCTTGCAGTGAGCCGAGATCGGGCCACTGCACTCCAGCCTGGGCCACACAGCGAGACTCCGTCTCAAAAAAAAAAAAAAAAAAAAAAAAAGAGCACATATAGGGTAAAAACTTTACAACATTAGATTTGGCAGTGATTTCTTGGATGTGATAACAAAGGCACAGACAACAAAAGAAATAATAGACAAATTGAGCTGCACGAAAAATTTGAAATTGTATGCATCAAAAGACACTATCCAGGCCAGGTGTGGTGGCTGATGACTGTAATCCCAGCACTTTGGGAGGCTGAGACAGGCAGATCATGAAGTCAGGAGTTCAAGACCAGCCTGGCCAACATGGCAAAACCCTGTCTCTATTAAAAATACAAAAATTAGCCGAGCTTGGTGGCAGGTACCTGTAATCCCAGCTACTTGGGAGGCTGAGGCAGGAGAATCACTTGAACCCGGGAGGCAGAGGTTGCAGTGAGCCAAGATCATGCCGTTGCACTCCAGCCTGGGCAACAAGAGCAAGACTCCATCTCAGAAAAAAAAAAAAAAAAAAAACCTGTCCATAGAGTAAAAAGTCAACTCACAGAATGGGATAAAATATTTGCAAATTATAAGTCTGGTAAGGGATTAATATCTAGAGTATATATATAACTCCTAAAACTCAACAATGAAACAACATTAAAAAATAGACACAGGACTTGAATAGATATTTCTACAAAACAGATATACAAATGGCCAATAATCACATGAAGACATTGAACATCAGTAATCATTAGAGAAATGCATGCAATACCACCATGACACCCATTAATACTACCTCACACCCATTAAGATGGCTACTATTACAAAAACAGAAAATAACAAGTGTTGGAGAGGATATGGAGAAATTGGAGCCTTTGTGTACCATCTTTGGGAATGTAAAATGGTAAAGCCACTGTGGAAAACAGTATGATGGTTCCTATAATAATTAAAAATTGAATTACTATATGATCAAGCAATTCATTTCTGAGTAATACCCAGAAGAATTGAAAGCAGGGTGTTGAAGAGATATTTGTACACTCATGTTTATAGCGGTGTTATTTCCAATAGCTAAAATGTGGAAGCAACCCAACTGTCCATTGATGGATGAATGGATAAGCAAAATGTAATAAATGCATACAATGGAATACTACTCAGTAAAAAGATGGAAATTCTGACATATGCTACAACTTGGATGAACCTCAAGGACATTATGCTAAGTAAAATACAACAGTCACAAAAATACAAATACTTTATTATTCCACATACATGAACTACTTAGAGTAGTCAAAGTCATAAAAACAAAGTAGAATGGTGGTTGCCAGGGGTTCAGAGGAGGAAGAAATGGGAAGTTATTATTTAATGGGTATCGAGTTTCAGTTTTACAAGGTGAAAAGAGTTTTGGAGATGGATAGCTGTGGTGTTTGCACAGCATTATGAATGTATTTAATATCTCCGAACTTACAGTTAAAACGGTAAATGTGTTTTACCACAATAAAAAAAAATTGAAAAAGAAAATCAATGCCACATTCCTGAAGAAGTCTCAGAAATGGTAGCTACCATTAAAGAGTTGAAAGTTGCAAGGATGGATATTTCAAACACCTGTCAATTTGTGTCTACCACTTAGTGGTGAAAATAGATGGACCTTAGAGAATGGGGATGGTTTATAATGAATGGTTATGTGGTAATCCTAATTCTGTCTGCCAAATTAAATATTGATTTAATGTATATTGTCTCAATACTAGTAAGCAGAAGGCATTAGAAGCAATTTGTTTTTGCTTTTTAGGTGCATCTTCACTGTCTTGCCCCTGAGTTACACTGACTGTAGCTTAGTGCCACAATTTGGTCCATAGGGAACTTAGCCATTATCCCATAGGACACCACAGTGTGCCTTCATATTGATAGTATTCTTCTAGGACCCAGAGAATACCAAATATAAAGTAGTCTAGATGCCCTGATAAGGCACAAGAGTGCCAGGGAATGGGAGAAAAATTGCATAAAATAACATGTACCTGACACCTCAGTGAGGTTTCTGCATATCTAGTGGTTTGGAGATTGTCAGGTTACTGCTCTCATGTGAATGATGAATTAGTAAACATTGTCCTAACCCTTCCCACAGCCATCATTAGCACTAAGAGAGAGGCATAGCATTTGATAAGCCTCTTTGCTTTGGTGGGATGGGGGGAAATTGCCTACACTACATTTGTTTGTACTTTCTCAGCCCATTTATAGGTGTTGGAGAGGATATGGAGAAATTGGAGACTTTGTGTGCCAGAATTAAGTGGGGCCAAGAACAGGGGAAGACTCTGTAGCTGGGTCACTTCTGCCATTTGACTCTAATACCCAATAGAGCTCAGTGTTCAGTGTCTGTGGCCACTCAGGATACTGAAATGGGTTTGTGACAAGCCAGGACAGGACAATCATCAGGGAGGATTGCAAATTCTTGGTGCAAATCAATGCCTTATTCAGCAAGTGGCAATTCTCCTTCAGAGAAGGAATTTTTGTCTTGAAATTAGACCAGGTAGATCTTGGATTGGAACCAGTATTACAGGCAGATCTTTGTTCTTAGAGCTCCCAAGATGGTGGTAGGCCGCTCCCAAGATGGTGGTGGGCCACTCCCAAGATGGGATGGGCCACTCCCAAGTGGGAGCAAGCCTTTTATTCTCTGACCTGAGGTTCTTGGCCTCACGGATTCCAAGGAATGGAACCTTGGGCCATATGGTGAGTGTTATAGCTCTATTAGAAGCTGTGGGTCACAGAAGAGAACTGTGGAACCCACCAACTAGTGTTCAGCTCAACTAGGAAGAACCTGGGCACTTAGCCATGCAGGAACAGTGGCGAGCCTTTAGCCCAATTGGGAGCAGCAATGGGCACCTCGCTGGATCAGGAGTGCAATGGACACCCTGCTGGATCCAGAGGGGTGGAAGTCAACGGCGGGTCTGGGACAGTGGTGAACAGCAGTGGTGGATGGCAAGTGAAAGCTCAGCTCGAGCCGTAACAAACACAGACCAGAAGAGTGTGCAGTTGCAAGATTTAATAGAGTGAAAACAGAGCTTCCATATACGGGAGGAGACCCAAAGTGGGTTGCCGCTGTCTGCTTGAATGCCTGGGTTTATATCCTGATCATTGTCCCTCTCCCTGTGCTCTCAGGCGATATATGATTTGACTATTTCTTTATCTCCTGCTTTTAACCTAAGTTGTATTTTAGTGAGCCCTCCTTACTACCTGATTGGTCAGGTGTGAGCTGAGTTACAAGCCACGCGTTTAAAGGTAGATGGAGTCACCCTCCCCAGCTAGGCTTAGGAAGTCTTAGTTGGCCTTGGAAAGCCAACTAGTCCTGTCTCTTAGTACCCCTTCTCAACAGGAAAACCCAAGTGCTGTTGAGGAGGTTGGCCAACGACCGCTCTTAACTGCTTCCTGCTGAATTGGGGCATAGTAGGGGTCGTGCAGTTGAGATTTCCTCAGGAGGGGTGCCTTCGATGTCATCAACATTGGAGCATGGGCTAGCAGGTCAGTCCAGGGGTCTGCGGTAGATCTTAGTCATGGACTGCATCTGGGGCTCCATTTGAAGAATTATTTGTAGTTTTACAGCTTCGATTCTGGAAGACACAAACTTCACAAGGAGGTTAAAGATACAGGGATTGAAATGTATGGCCTGAAGTACAGGGGATTATTTCTTTGGCACACTTCACAGGCCCTGACTATCTGCTTGATAGTTTTGAAAAGTCCTGGTCCAGTAAATAATGATTTGGCCATCTGATGGGTGCTATCAATGCCTAAGTGAAAGGTCTAGTGAAGGGTTTTAAGTAATTTCCATTGGTTAGCTGCAGGCAAAAGTATTTTTCCTTCTTCGGTGCTTAGCCATCCTGTGGGGGAGGGAACTATGTCCTCGTGAGGTTCCCCATTCTATTTCTTCTGCTGAGTACTGGGGCTTGGTTTCCTGGAGGGGATTACCCCATACTAGGGGTCCTTCTATAAGCATTTGTAATGGAGGGTCCTGCCTTGTGGCTCTTCTTGGTTTCAATATACGCTTGGTGGTTCCCTTCTATTTCCCTTCCCTTTCCTTTCTGATCACCCCAGCAGTGTATGACTGCCACCTCTTTAGGTTTCTGTACAGCCAATAATAATCTCCTAATGGCTTCCTGATGCTTGATAGGTGTTCCCTCGGAAGTGAGGAATTCCCTTTCTCTCCATATTGCTGCGTGGGCATGGAGGACTAGGTAAGCATACTTAGAGTCTGTATATATATTAATCCTTTTTCCTTCTCCTATGTTAAGATGTATAATGGCCCGTTTTTGCTAGAATGTCTCTCCCTAACAAAGGAGTGGAGCTTTCAGGCATAATTAGAAAGGCATGTGAAAAGAGTAAAGTTCCCCAGTCACAACTGAGTGGCTGGGAGAAGTATGTAGTGACTGCCTGTCCTAGGACCCCTCGGATAGTGACAGATCTGGAAGACAGTTGTCCGGAACAGGAGAGTAAGACTAAGAAGGCCGCACCAGTGTCCAGGAGACTGAAGGGGTGGCCTGCCCCTCCACACCTGTGGGTGTTTCTCGTTAGGTGGAACGAGAGACTTGAGAAAAGAAATGAGACACAGAGACAAAGTATAGAGAAAGAAAAAGTGGGCCCAGGGGACCGGTGCTCAGAGTTCCCGGTCTGAGTTCCCTTAGTATTTATTGATAATTATCTTTACCATCTTAAAGATAAGGGAGTGACAGGAAAATAGGATCATTTTAGGGAGAAAATTAGCAGTAAGACATATGGATAAAGATCTCTGTGTCATGAATAAGTTCAAAGGAAAATGCTGTGCCTTGATATGCATATGCAAACATCTCCATAAACCTCTTAACAGCATTGCGCCAGCAAGTCCCGCCAGCAAGTCCCACCTTATGCCGCAAGGCGATTTTCTCCTATCTCAGTAAACAGAGCGTACAATCGGTTTTACACCGAGATGTTCCATTGCCCAGGGATGGGCAGGATTTTTAACCAGCAAGCTGCCTTCAGGCACTTGTTTAACAAAGGACATCCTGCACAGCCCAAAATCCATTAAGCCTTGAGTCACCACAGCACATGTCTCTTACAAGGACAAGGTTGGGGGTAGAGTCACAGATTAACAGCATCTCAAATACAGAGCAAAATGGAGTCTCTTTTGTCTACTTCTTTCTGTATAGACACGGTAACAGGCTGATCTCTCTTTCTTTTCCACACAGGAGACAGTTAACCTCCTGGCCCTCAATGGTCAAGCATACCCGGGGCTCTGTGAGGGTGATGGCATGGGCTGATGCTTGCCCCAGGCACCCTCAGTCCTGCTGCTGGATCATCTGGTTGGTGGCTTCTGACTCAGAGGACCTTGGCAGTGGGCCTTCCAGTGATTCCCTTGACATAAGGGGCATGGACAAGGGGGCAGCTGATTTCTATATGGACAATCTTTTTTAAAGTGTCCTTGCAGACCGCACTGGAAGCAAGCCTTATTAGGCATTCGATTTGCCCAGCCTTTCCCTGTCCCAGAGTCTCCAAAGTCAGCTTGCCTGAGGGCCATGACTAAAGCGGTGGCCTTCTTTTTATCCCTGTTTGTCCTGTTCCACCTGCTCCTCCTGATCTATATTATAAAAAACTAAGGTTGCCAAGTTCAATAGGGTTTCTAAGTTTTGCTCTGGGCCTAAGGCAGACTTTTGAAGTTTTTTTCTAATATCTGCAACTGACTGAGTGATAAACTTATCCTTTAGTTGGCCTTCAATAGAGTCAGGTGACAGGGAGGTGTGCTTCCTCAGTGCCTCCCTTAGTCTCTCCAGAAAGGCAGTAGGATTTTCTTTCTTTCCCTGTGTTATAGTGGACATAACTGAGTAATTCATAGTCTTCTTCCTAGTTTTCCTTAGTCCTTCTAGCATGCAAGTTAGCAAATGTCTGCGGCACCAATCTCCATGTTCTGATTCTGCATCCCAATGAGGGTCTACACTGGGAACTGCCTGCTGGCCTGTAGGGAATTGTTCTCTTTCCTCTGTTGTCATCCTGTCCTTGACCTTACTGAGATACCAGATATCGCCAAACTCTTGGGCTGCAGTTTTGGCAGCGCTTTTCTTATTTGGGGTTAGTGTCTGATTTAGCAGTAACATTACATCTCTCCATGTCAGATCAAAGGATTGTCCTAACCCTTGTAAAACATCAATATAGCCATCAGGGTTATCTGATAGTTTACCTAGGTCTATTTTAATTTGCCTCAAGTCTGAGAGGGAAAAAGGTACATGCACTCTGACTGGGCCAAATTCTCCAGAATGCATCTTAGGGGCATTTTTCCCTTGGGGGGAACGTTTCCCGTTTGAAAAAAGAACATAGGGATGCAAGAACCCCTAGTCATTTTCCGATGAGCATTGGTCTTACAGCGTCCTCTGCGGTCCTAATGCTTATTCCTTTCCAGGGTGCGTAACCACCCATGGACCTCTGCTTATGGGATTAGTTACGCTCACCGATGTAGCAGTCTGCACCCCTTTTCCCACCTTTCTTGACCACAAAGAAAGGAGTCCAGGCTGCTGGATTCTAGTGATCCTTTACCAGCGTGCCCAACATTGCCTTTGTGCTCAGGGGTGAGTCCTAGAGCTGGGCTGGGTTCCTGAGTATTTTGTAACAACCCAGCTGCCCCATCAAGATGCATTCCCATAAACAACAGTTCTTATGCAAATTCGTTTCAGAGAGGGTTTAGGTAACCTTTTGAGTCAGGATTGATTCTGTTAAGTACTTTAAGGCTTGGCTGAGTGCAAACAGCTTGCACAGACCAATTATTAGGCAATTCTCCTAACTCTGCTTCCATAAGCGTCTCCCCATCAATTACTGAATACCCATTGTGGTTTTTTTCTCAATCACCCAGGAGGAACCATCTATCGTCCTGTCCTGAAGGGAGTTCCTCCTAGGTCTGGTCCTTTGTATAGTAATTAAGATTTAAATCCCCTGTTAGGAAATCTGCTGGGTTAAGGGAATTTTCCGTGGTTAGTGTTAAATCACCTTTTTCTAACAGAATAGCCCCATGCTTTAAGATTTTTGAGTTAGTAAGCTACTTTTTTGCTTTTTTTGACTTAGGATAGCTCTGAACTGGTGAGGTGTGCTCACAATAAGATTTCCTCTAAAGGTTATTTTTCTACTTTTAACAAAGCAGTTGCCACTACTGACTGAATGCATTTGAGCCATCCGCGGGTTACTGGGTTAAGGATTTTTGATAGGAAGGCTATGGGTTGTCAGTGGCCTCAGTGCTTTTGGGCTACACCCTTGTTTACACTGACAATGAGGTGGTATTGGAGTGTTATAGGGACACAGAGAAGACCTTTAATAATTAACTATAGGTTTTAAATTTACCCTGGCTTTTAAAGGAATAGGGTACATTGTTTTTGTTTTTTTCTTTACTACTTCTATTTTTCTCTCTTTCTCTCTTTGACTTTTCGTCTCTCTCTGACTTTCTCTCTTTGACTCCCTTTCTGTCTCTTTGTCTCTCTCCTCTCTTTTTTTGTTCTCTCTCTCTCTCTCCTCTCTGTCTCTCTCTCTCTCTGTGTCTCTCCTCTCTGTCTTTGTAGATGGATTTTGGAAATACAGTGGAAGGACGTTCGCTCTGTCATGCCCAGACCATTTGTTCCCCAAAGAAGACCACCAGAGTCCAGAGTCAAAGCCAAGCGGCAAGGATCTTTACTGCAAGTTCGAACTTGATCCCTCCATTCCACAGCATACAAGAGGGCCTCGAACAACGCGAGTGCTTGCTTTTTATAGCCCGATGTAAACAGGATATGTAAAGTTACAGGGAACAAGGTAATTCTCTCGGTTACAGCATTACAATTGGTTAACATTCTACATTTAGCATTCCTTATCGGAGATCTCCCAGGTGATGTTTTTCTGAAGTTTGAAAGAAATATGGAGGAATGTGTTTGTGCTGGGCTCAGGAAGTTGGGAGATATATGGGGGATGTGCCTCATTCCTTTCATTCCCCCTTTCTTTTCAGGTAACTCTAGAGCCAATCTTGGGTCTTATAAGTCTGACTCTGTTTCAGCGTCTACAGGTTGGTATTGGGCTCTGAGGACCATGAGCTGAACAGTGTCAAGCCTTTTTCTGACAAACTGCAAAATTCTGTTAACAACACAAGGTCCTACGGTTAGCAGAAATAGTAGACTTAGCAGGGGTCCAAGGAAGGGGGCCGACAGAGAAAACATAGAGGAATTCCACCATTGGTCTGCAGCTGAAGCAAACTGCCATGTTTTTACTTCAGTGCTTAACTTGCGTAACTGTTGGACCCGGTCTTCTACAAACCCTGATTTATTTATGTAGAAACAACAGTCTTCTTTTAGAAACATACATGTACCACCTTTTTTAGCAGTGAGTAGGTCTAGGGCCCTCCGGTTCTGCAAGGTTACTTGAGCTAGGGACGTGAGCTGCCGCTGAAGGGATGCAAGGGACTCAGCTGACTCCTCCATAGCAACGGCAAATTGTTGGTACAACTTGTTGCTTTCTATGAGGGTGTGACTTAGGGCTCCCCCTGCCATCCCGGCCGCAATGAGGGATGCGGTGAGGGAGATTCCTGCAATGAGGGGGAGAAATATGGCTCGTGCAGGTCTCGGTCTAGGGACTGGGTGAATAGCAGTACTAGTCCAGTTACCGGTATACCCTAGGAACTCGCCAGCAGTTAGTAGAGTCAACCGGGGAACTAATGTGACAGGAAGACACAGTAGGTTGGTAACAGAGGGACTAGATAGGTCCTTAGATAATGTCCCATTACACCAGAAGAATATGTCCGGCGGAGCCCTTAGGGTGATATTAGGGGGCATTGCAGTGATGCTGCAGAGGCTGGAATTGGTTCCTGAGAAACAGTAGGGAAAATTTTCCTGACTGGGGTTTAGGTGCTGGTTTGGTGTTTTCCTCAGCGGCCACTAGGGCGGCTAACGTTAGGGCTAGACTACCTAACTGCATGTTTGCAGTGAGCTATATTGCCGGCGCAGGGTGAGTTTTAAGGGGTTGTTCTTAGCTCTGTCCACAGTCCACGTGGCCGGTGCTTTAGCCGCTGCCGTGATTGGTCCTAGAAGGTCGGAGGTTGGGTCCACCGGCTTGACGTGGGTGTAGTGGATCCACGACGTGATGCCTTTTACCTTCAGGGCGGTGGGTGTGGTCAGGAGTACCTGGAGTGGTCCTTTTCACCTGGGTTCTAGGGTCTCTTGTCAGTGTCGCTTAACCAGGACCTAGTCTCCCGGCTGGTACGGATGGGGTGTCGGTGGGGGACCGGTCTCATATAGTTCCTTCAGCTTGGGCCAGATCTCTTGATGAATTTTCTGCAAGGCTTGTAGGGAAAATAAGAGTTCAGAGACATTTTCTGTTTCAGATTTGAGCAGATCATCTTTTAGACTGGGAACCAGGGGTGGGGGTCTGCCATACATGATTTCGTAAGGGGTAAGGCCCGGTCTGTAAGGGGTATTACGGGCCCAGAACAGAGCGTAGGGGAGAAGGACCACCTAATTAGTGCCAGTCTCCATAGTCAATTTAGTTAAGGTCTCTTTTAAGGTCCGATTTATTTTTTTTACCTATCCTGAACTCTGGGGCCTGTAAGCACAATGTAGTTTCCAATTTGCCCCAAGGATGGAAGCCAAATCCTGACTTACCTTAGCGACGAAGGCCAGCCCATTATCTGACCCTATCTGGACGGGGAAGCCATACCTGGGGAGGATATCTTCCAGAATTTTCTTTGCTACAACCTGAGCAGTTTCTCTTTTGGTTGGAAATGCTTCAGTCCACCCTGAAAAAGTATCTACAAAGACAAGTAAGTACCGATACCCGTACTTTCCTGGCTTTATTTCAGTAAAATCTACTTCCCAGTAGATACCGGGCCTGGTTCCTCTAAGCCTTGTTCCCGCTGCAGCCTGGGACCGGGAGTAGGCGTTGTTAAGCTGGCAGACTTTGCAACTTGCCACGATGTTGCTGGCCATCTCGGCTGTATGTCTGAATTTGAGCTTAGAGCATCTGATCAGGTCTATTATCCGCCGAGCACCCAGGTGGGTGGTTCGGTGGATGTGTTCTAACACTTGTTGTCCTAATTTTTCTGGTAGGATGGTTTGGTCATTAGTATCAGTCCACCGCCTATTCTGGATCTGTTTTAGGGGAAGCTTGTCAATCCACTGGAGATCTTGTTCTGAATAATCAGGGAAATGTGGCAAGTCCCGGGGGCCTGGGTCAGGGAGCTGGAGTGCAAGGAGTTGGCTGGGAGCCTTTGCCACATTTCTTGCAGTTTGGTCTGCCAGAAAGTTGCCTTGAGCAGTTGGAGTGGTTGATTTCTGATGCCCTGGGCAATGCACAATGGCTAACTTTTCTGGCTTCCATAGCGCTGTTAACAGGGCTAGGATCTTTTGCTTGTTTTTTTTATCTCTTTTCCTTCAGCCGTTAGTAACCCTTGCTCCCTGTAGATGGCCCCGTGTATGTGCGCCGTAGCAAAAGCATATCGGCTGTCTGTATATACTGTCAGCTTTTTCCCTGCCCCTAAGGTAAGAGCTTGGGTGAGTGCTATCAGTTCAGCCTTCTGGGCCGATGTCCCTGGGGGCAGGGGTCCCGCCCAGATTACCTCAGTCTCTGAAGTCACTGCCGCTCCAGCGTACCTCTGGCCTTGATGCATGAAGCTGCTCCCATCAGTGAACCAGATGAGGTTAGCATCAGGGAGTGGGTGGTCCTGCAGGTCCTCTCCAACTCCGTGCACCTGAGCTAGTATCTCGGTGCAATCATGGAGCGGCGTGTCCAGGTCCGGGTTGGGCAGCAGCGAGGCAGGGTTTAAGGTCGTTGGGGGCAGGAAGGTTATCCTGATAGGATTTAGTAGTAGTCCTTGGTAGTGGGTGAACCAGGCGTTACTTATCCATCGATTAGGTGGCTGTTTGAGTACACCTTCCATGGCATGTGGGGTAACGACCCACAATTCTTGACCCATGACAAGTTTATCAGCATCTTGTACCATCAGAGCCGTGGCCGCAATCATTCGGAGACAAGGGGGCCACCTGGCAGCCACTGGGTCTAACTTCTTTGACAGGTAGGCAACTGGCCTCTGCCAGGGGCCTAAATTCTGAGTTATTACCGCCTTGGCGACACCTTTACTCTCATCCACGTATAAGTGGAAGGGCTTGGTGACATCAGGTAGTCCCAGTGCAGGCGCAGAGAGTAGGGCGGTTTTGATCTGTTGGAAAGCCGACTCGGCTTCGTCTGTCCAATTAAATGGCTGCTGCCCCCGTGTTGCCTGATACAAGGGTTTAGCCAGTTCTGCGAACCCAGGTATCCATAGTCTATAAAATCCCGCTGACCCCAGGAATTCCCTCACTTGTCAGGTGGATTGTGGCCTGGGAATCTGCAGAACAGTTTGCTTCCAGGCGTCTGTTAACCAGCGCTGCCCTCTTTTTAGCAGGTACCCCAGATATGTTACTTCTGGCTTACAGATTTGAGCTTTCTTTGCCGAGGCTCGGTAGCCTAGATTTCCCAGAGCTTGTAAGAGACTCTTGGTCCCTTGAATACAAGCTTCTTGGGTCTCAGCAGCAATCAGGAGGTCATCAACATTTTGTAGTAAAGTTACCTCAGGGTGTTTACGTCGGTACTCACCCAGGTCTTCATGGAGGGCCTCATCGAACAGGGTAGGAGAGTTTTTGAATCCCTGCGGCAGCCTGGTCCATGTCAGTTGGCCACTTATGCCCCTTCCAGGGTCATTTCACTCGAAGGCGAAGAGCTTTTGGCTCTGAGGGGCTAAAGGCAAACTGAAGAAAGCATCTTTCAAATCTAAAACAGTGTACCATTGATGTTTAGGGTTTGGGGTACTCAGGAGGGTATACGGGTTTGGCACAGTTGGGTGTATGTCCACAATCCTCTAAGTCTTCTAATTTCTGGAGTTTCCTTTTAATGTCTGGGGCTGCCTGATTTCCGAAAGACATTACAACAGCTGCCTGACTTCCTGGAGCCTCTGGGTCTATGGGGGTGTACTGTCTAAAAGCTTCCATTAACCTTTCTAAGTAGGTAGCTGGGCTCTCTGTCTTTCCCTGCAGAACAGAGTATACTTTAGCCAAATTAGTGGGCTTGCGAGCAGCTGCCCAGAGACCCGCCATTAGAGTCTGGCGATAAAGGTGTAGCCGTCCCCTACCTTCTGCCGTGTTGTAGTCCCACGCCGGCCTGTATTCTTTCTCGCTCTTCCGTTGTGAACAAGATTCGGAGGAGCTGCTAACAATCATCCCAAATGGGCTGGTGGGTGAACATGACACTATCCAGTAAAGCCATTAAATCTTTGGGGTTGTCTGAAAACCGAGAACTCTGGTTCTTCCAGTTATACAGATCACTGGTAGAGAATGGCCAGTACTGGAGCCTGGGGATTCCCGTGTCATCTGGGGGTCCTATTTCCCGAAGGGGTAGAGCCACTGTGGAGTCAGGCGGCTGGGGATGGCTAGCCCGTGAAGTGCGCCCTTGCATCCACCCCGCCGGCCCTTCAAAGTTACTTTTACTCTTAGCGGGTCCTTGTGTGCCAGCCGCCTCCCATCTGCCTGCTCTTTCCCCCGGCTTAGCCCGGGGGGGCTGGGGCCTGGGGCCCGGAGGGGTACGGAGGGGGGTTCTGTGAACAGTGGGTCCCCGCTGTCAGGTAGAACAGGATGGGGTTTCCCCACACAGGTAGAACAGGATGGGGAGGGGCAGTTGGTTGCTTGGATTTTAGTGGTCGAGCAACCAGTGCCTTACAGGGTTCAGAGGCTAATTGGAAAGGGGACAGCCAAGGAGGCGGGTTCTCAACAAGGTCCTGCCATATGAGGATATATGGGATTTGCTCTAAGTGGCCCGCACGCCCAGGTAGGAAAATCTTGGACTTTACCCTAGTGATGACAGCAAGTCGGAAGGTCCCTTAGGGTGGCCACTCCACATTAAAGGCAGGCCATTCGGAGCGGCATAAGGTAATGAGCTTTCCCCTCCTGATTTCCAAACTAAGATCATGGCCCCTTGCTCTTACATCTTTGAAATTACTTGTAAGGAGAGATAGGGGAGCGCTCTGGGTATTACCCATCCTGTACTAATTTGTAGTCTTTTCCTGTAAAGGAATATGGGTTAGAATCCCTTTAAAGGAAATCTGGCTTATTAATAATATTTAGTCGCAAGCGCGCCCCGGCAGTGCGGGTCAGAGACAGCTGCTGCCCGATCGCAAACGCGCTCCAGCAGCTTAGATCGTGAGCACGCTCCGGCAGCTTAGATCGCGAGCGTGCCCCGGCAGTGCGGGTCAGAGACAGCTGCTGCCCGATGGTAAACACGCTCCGGCAGCTCAGATCGCGAGCACGCCCTGGCAGTCCAGGGTCAGAGACAGCTGCTGCCCCATCCCAAACACGCTCCGGCAGCTTAGATCGCGAGCGCGCCCCGGCAGTCCGGCGTCAGAGACAGCTGCTGCCCTATCGCAAACGCGCTCCGGCAGCTCAGATCGCGAGCACGCCCCGGCAGTCCGGGTCAGAGACAGCTGCTGCCTGATCGCAAATGCGCTCTGGCAGCTTAGATCGCGAGTGCGCCCCGGCAGTCCGGGCCAGAGACAGCTGCTGCCCGATGGTAAACGCGCTCCGGCAGCTCCGATTGCAAGCGCGCACCGGAAGCCCGGGTCAGAGTTAGCCGCTTGGATCGCCATCGGGTTCCGGCAGCTCTGATCGCAAGCGCGCACCGGAAGCCCAGGTCAGAGTTAGCCGCTCGGATCGCGATCGCGCTCTGGCAGCTCGGATCGCAAGCGCGCACCAGAAGCCCGGGTCAGAGTTAGCCGCTCAGATCGCGATGGTGCTCCGGCAGCTCGGATCGCAAGCACGCACCGGAAGCCCGGGTCAGAGTTAGCCGCTTGGATCGCGATGGCGCTGGGGCAGCTCGGATCGCAAGCACGCACCGGAAGCCCGGGTCAGAGTTAGCCGCTGGGATCGCGATTGTGCGCCGGCAGCTCCGATCACAATCTAGATCAGACGAGAGCCAGGGGACGTCTCCCACCGGTCTCTGCTGGCTGTCCTATAGCGCGTCTGCCAGGACTGAGCCAGCTCCAGTTTCAGACCTCGCGAGTCACAGATTCTGATTCAGAACAGACACAGACAGACAAACGGAGACCAGCCGGCTCACCTATCAGTAGATCGATCCTAGTAGATCCCTTGACCAGGGGTCTGGTGGGCTTGGGGAATCCCAGACGAGCCCCCAGATGTTATGCCGAGACCGTTTGTTCCCCAAAGAAGACCACCAGAGTCCAGAGTCAAAGCCAAGTGGCAAGGATCTTTACTACAAGTTCGAACTTGGTCCCTCCATTCCACAGCATGCAGGAGGGGCCTCGAACAATGCGAGTGCTTGCTTTTTATAGCCCGATGTAAACAGGATATGTAAAGTTATAGGGAACAAGGTAATCCTCTCGGTTACAGCATTACAATTGGTTAACATTCTACATTTAGCATTCCTTATCGGAGATCTCCCAGGTGATGTTTTTCTGAAGTTTGAAAGAAATATGGAGGAATGTGTTTGTGCTGGGCTCAGGAAGTTGGGAGATATATGGGGGATGTGCCTCATTCCTTTCATTAGAAAGCCTTCTCCCAGTAAGCCTCACACCTGAGTCTTTAGTCCAGTGGCCACACTAATAGTTTTTAACCACCTGACAGGTGCCCGGCATTTTCCTCCAATTCTAAGGAAGGATAGGATAGAATAGCAAGCAAAAGTAGTCTGATATTACTCACCACTTTGGAGAATCTCCGTACAGGCCACCAAATGTTACTGGTGGGTCTTTGTTCTTAGAGCTCCTAAGATGGGGCAGGCTGCTCCCAAGATGGCAGCAAGGCTTTTGTTCTCTGACCTGGGGTTCTTGGCCTCACAGATTCCAAGGAATGGAACCTTGGGCCATGCGGTGAGTATTATAGCTCTATTAGAAGCTGTGGGTCATGGAAGAGAATGTGGAACCCAGCGAGTAGTGTTCAGCTCGATTAGGATGCATCTGGGCACTTAGCCATGAAGGAACAATGGTGAGCCTTTAGCCCGATCGGGAGTGGCAATGGGCACCTCGCTGGATCAGGAGCACAGCAGACACCCTGCCAGATCCGGAGATGTGGAAGTCAGTGGCGGGTCTGCAATGATGGCAAACAGCAGCGGTGGACAGTGAGCAAAAGCTCAGCTCAAGCCGTAACAAACACAGACCAGAAGAGTGTGCAGTTGCAGGATTTAATAGAGTGAAAACAGAGCTCCCATATAAGGTAGGGGACCCAAAGGGGTTGCCCTGCGAAGGGGTTTTGCCCTGGAGTGTTTTATTCTTGGGGCAATAATTTATTATTTGGATTATCAAGGAAATATACTTTCAATATAAATAATATAACTTCTTTGAATCTCTCTAATGTGCCTCACAGGATTTAACAATATGTAAAATTACATATCACAAAGATTAAAAACTTGTGAAACACAAATAAGCATCAAGAAAAAAGTAAAATTACCTATAATGCCACAAGCTAAACAAATGTTGATATTTTGATGCCTATTCTTCCAAACTTAGAGTTAAGAACCAAATCTCTTCCTGGGGGAAAAGTTCAGCTAATCACCAGTCGCTTGGTGGTCTCCTATCAGGCTTTCCATCTCTTTGTCCTCCTATATTCACTTAGAAATAATCCTACTCCTTTCCTAAAAATAAAAAAGGAAATAGAGGCTAAGGAATTCAGTTTTATCATCAGACATTTTTACTTGTTGCTCTCCTATTTCTACCCAAAATAATTCTTAAAACCACGTTTGTATAACTTTCTTTCAAATAGGATGAAGGAGTTTGTGTCATGCCAAAGAGAGCTAGAAAAGCCAGTTTAAAAAGGCAATTCACATTTTAGAATCATCAAGAGAGTTGCAGAAGCAGCAAGGACTAGAAGAACTAAAATTCCAGAGAGGAAAGAACCTTTTGGAAGTGAGTTGATGGACTGCAGTCACATTTTAGCTGGGAACATTTCCCAATCTTGGGTGCAGGCTGATAATCTGCCTTAGGTCCAAGCTTGGGGCTGCTGCTGAAGTACTGGGAACCCAGTGAAACTTTTGGTGGTCACTCAGGGTTGCTGTGACAAGACTGTAGACTTGGGTGACATTAAACATATAGCTGTTTTTTACCTCTAGACATTTTCAGAATTCTAAAACTATATGGGGCAAGAGATGATAAAATTAAGGAAAATCTCTGGGAAAAAGAACAGAATTTATAACAATTTCATGGTACTAAGAAGATGAAAATTCATGGGGTAGAGAAAGGGGAAAGAACACATGAGGAGAGAGTGAAAGCCCTGAAGAAAGTAGTGAATTGACACTGAGGATCTGCAGCCACTGTTCCTCTGGGACACTTGCCAATTCTAAGCCCAACTAGAGGCTCAGCTCCCAATGTTGGCACCAGCATACAGGTGTCAGGAAATAGGAACACCAGAGGAGCTTGTAACAGTTGTACCATGCTGGAGCATAAAAATGGAGACTTTGGAGCCTTTAAATACACAGCTAGTTTCACCCTTCAAGAAAATTACTGAGTTGTGAAGCTCCATGAAGCAAGAATCTAGAAATATAAACCCAAACTCTCTAAAAAGAAGAGTGGATTCCTCTGTATTTGAGAGTTGAGAAGACAAAGACCTGCCAGGTTTTTTATTGCAAACCTCTTAGGGCAACACTCAAAAAGTGGGACAAGCCACAGATGGAAGGAGGATTACCAAAATTACATTTTCATTTTTCTTAGCAGGAAAGACCACTCATTTCCTTACTGGTTTAAAATCATCAGCCCTCCACTCTGCCTTCTTTCAAAAAAGAAGAAACAGAAGCAGAAGAAGGAGGAGGAGGAGGAGCAGGAGGAGCAGGAAGAGAAGGAGGAGGAGGAGGAGGAGGAGGGTGAATTTTGTCTAGTAGACAATAATTTTATTGAGAGCCTTTATTCTTTTAATACACATTGTCTGGCATTCAATAAAGATTACTAGGTATATCAAGAGTCAGAGAAATATGAACAAAACCAAGAGAAAAACAGACAGTAGAAGCAAGCGATCTAGATATCATAGAATTTAAAATAACTTTGATAATATATTTAGGAAAACAGGAACATAGAAAAAACGTGAGAAAAGTGTGGAGAATTTCACATTCTAATTTGTAAGAAAAAATTCAAAGGAAATTCTAAAACAAAAATTATAATATTTAACATTAAAATTTTAATACATGCATTTAACAGAAAGTTAGTCACAGTGGACCACTGGATTAGTGAACAGAAAAACAAATCAATAGAAAAAATATCTAGACCAAAGCATAGAAAGGTAAATAATGGATGAAAAGAAGAGGAAAACAGCATATAAATGGGAAACAGTTAAAAGTTCTTAACATATCATTGAAATTCCAAAAGGAGGTAAGAAAGTGAATGAAGCAAAATCAAGATGTGAAAGGATAGTTGACAAACATTTTCTAAAACTAATGAAAAACATCAACCCACTTATTTAAGAAATTCAGTTAGTCAAAAGGAAATAAAAACAAAGGAGAACAGTAACGCTGTCTGTAGGTGATGGAGGAAAAGACAGAAAACAAAACATACTAACAAAACCAAAAGAAACCATGTCTAGATATGTTATCGTAAAACTGATTTTTAAAGAGACAGGAAGAGGTCGGGCGCAGTGGCTTGCACCTGTAATCCTAGCATTTTGGTAGGGCTGAGATGGGCGGATCACTTGAGGTCAGGAGTTCAAGACCAGCCTGGCCAACATGGTGAAACCCCATCTCTACTAAAAATATAAAAATTAGCCAAGCCTGGTCGCACATGCCTGTAATCCCAGTTACTTGGGAGGCTGAGGCAGGAGAATCACTTGAACACAGGAGGTGGAGGTTGCAGTGAGCCAAGATCGTGCCACTGCACTCCAGCCTGGGTGACAGAATGAGACTTCGTCTCAAAAAAAAGAAAAAAAAAAAAAAAGAGAGAGGGAGAGAGAGAGATCTGAAAAGCGGTCTGTAAGGGAAAAAAAAAATCAGATTTTACAATCAACAGATGCTTTGCCAAAAGAAATTATGGGAGCCAGGTGACATGAAACATTATTTTTACGGTGGTGAAAGTAAATAACCCAATTACTTTAAATAATATAAAAGTATTTAAAACTCCAATTAAAATATAAAATTCTCAGACTGAATGAGAAAACAAAACCACACTACAAGTTGCTTAGATGAAGCTTAAGCATAAGGTCACTTATAGTGGAAAGTGAAAGTATAAATAAAAATATACCATACCAATAATAACCAAAGAGGCTAGTATAGCAATATTAATATGATGCAAAATAGACTTTAACTTGGTAAGAGTTTCTACAGATAAAGGGGATATTTTAAAATGATAAGTAGGTCAATCCAGCAGGAAGCTATTATAATCCCAAATCTGAATGCACCCAAAAATATAGTGTGAAAATAAATAAAACAAAAATGGATAGGACTAAAAATAGAAATAGACATATCCTCAATCATAGTGGCAGATTTTAACACACCTCTTTCTGTAGCTAATAGAACAGGCAAATAAAATGTAAGCATATGAAGAATCTGAATAACACAACCAAAAAATATGACCTATTTGATATATAATGAACAGTGCACCATACAATAGCACATTTTATATTTTTAATGCGCACAGAACATTTATCAAAGTTAACAATATTTGGTGATATAAAGTAAGTTGCCACAAATTTGAGGATTGAAATCATAGAGAATGTTTTCGGACCATATTGTGGCTGAATTAGGCTAGGTTACGAGAAACAGAAATAACTAGGAAATCCCCAGCCTCTTGGAAGCTAAACAATACACTTCCAAATAACCTATAAGCAAAAGAAGAGATCAAAATAGAAATTAGAAAGTATCTTGAACCAAATGTTAACAAAGATATAACAAATCAAAATTCATGTGGCACAGGTAAAGTCATGAATTCACGCTCTTTCTTGTTTGTTTGTTTGTTTTTTGAAATGGAGTCTCGCTCCCATTGTGCAGTGGTGTGGTCTCACTGCAACCTCCACCTCCAAGGTTCAAGCGATTTTCCTTCCTCAGCCTCCCGAGTAGCTGGGATTACAGGCATGTGCCACTATGCCTGGCTAATTTTTGTATTTTTAGTAGAGACAGGGTTTCGCCATGTTGGCCAAGATGGTCTCAAACTCCTGATCTCAGGTGATTCACCTGCCTCAGCCTCCAAAGTGCTAGGATTACAGGCATGAGCCACCATACCCGGCTGAAACTCACACTCTTAACTGATCAGATTATCTGATATTTAGCCTTATTTTTCTTATATCAGATAACTGATAACTGAGTATCAGGTAACTGATATTCAGTCTTTTTTCTTTTCTTTTTTTTTTTTTTTTTTTTTTTTTGAGACGGAGTCTCACGCTGTTGCCCAGGCTGGAGTGCAGTGGCGCGATCTCGGCTCACTGCAAGCTCCACCTCCCGGGTTCCCGCCATTCTCCTGCCTCAGCCTCCTGAGTAGCTGGGACTACAGGCGCCCGCCACCGCGCCCGGCTAATTTTTTGTATTTTTAGTAGAGACGGGGTTTCACTGTGGTCTCGATCTCCTGACCTTGTGATCCGCCCGCCTCGGCCTCCCAAAGTGCTGGGATTACAGGCTTGAGCCACCGCGCCCGGCCCTTTTTTCTTTTCTTATATCTTCCACTAAGAGTATGAGTTTTAACAAGCATTATATCTATGCTTATATCTAAATATCAAGAAAAAACCCAACAATTTAACCTTAAATTAAAAAGAAATAACAAACATCAGAGGAGAAATCAATGGAATAAAAAACAATCATACAGTCGGAGAAAAGCAATAAAACCAAAAGTTGATTTATTGGAAATAATAAAACCAATAAACTCTAGAAACACTTAGTGCCAAGGCTGTCTGTCTCATCACAAAGTTCAACTTATTTTTGGACAACAAGGAGAAAGGATAGGCTACCATAGACACTCAAAATGAGAAATATCAAATGTGTGTGTGTGCACATGAGTTAACTGTTAGAAAAACACTTTCTGGATTATTGGAAATACAGAAATATATATATACACACACGTAGGTAGAATTTGGTAAGTAGAACTCATTCCCTAGTGTTCTTGTTAACTAATCAGGGAGAACCATTGAACTTAAGCATTTTATCCTCCCTGGCACCATTATCTCAGGAATAGAAAAATATCCCAACAAAGGCTAATGTGAGAGTATAGTGTAGCAACTTCTTCCAAGTTTAAGAAGTTCTCCTGACATCTTCCAAAAATTCCCTGCAGCTATCACTGAAGTAGCAATTCATAACACAAGAGATGGGGAAATGTGAAACCAAAAAGAATTGCAGATTGGCAATTCTGCCTTTTCATTTTTCAGCAATCTCAGTTATTCAGCAACAAGAGCTGAGTGTTTTGGTGTAGTCGTGGGGACATCTGCACATTCCATCTGTGTCTGGAAAGGCATTGTAGACATCTGAGCCTTCCATTGTATGTCTTTGAGCTTCCCAATGCCGTCAGACTCGGCTGGGCCCTTTTTACTGCTCTGTAACAACAGCTGGTCTCTAAAAGTTTTGTCCTTCAGTGGGAACTTATTCCAAGAAATGACACTTGAAATATTTAACAACAGCTACAGCACAGACACTGACCAATCAGAATGAACGCCAGCCATAAGCATCCATTGAATACCTACCAGGTGAGTAAGCAGCCTTGAATCCGGGTGATCAATTACTCAGTTACTTTACCCCTGAGACCCTTGGGCTCCCAGATTGTCAACCCTAAACAATCAACTGGATTTCTACTTTCTGCAATCCCAATCATGACAGAAAGTCCATCCTACACTCACCCCATTTTCTTTGGGATTCTTTTTCTGCAACCCTCTTCAGCTGCAATTTTTGTATCTGCCTAGGTACATCATTACAGAAACTGGTTCTGTTCAGTGAAACAGATGAGACGGCCATTGTCTATGTGTCAGGGAGCCCGGGCTTCTGAAGCAGTGGGGATCCAAGGAGACCCAGGCAGCCTGGCTCTCAGGAAGTCACACTGGTTAGGGAGCCGCCAGACGGTTCCTGAGCTCTGCCAGCCCAGGAATGAATGCTAAGCTGTCTCTGCCTCTACAAGTCACTCAGTCTTCATGCATATGTCAGTCGGTGGCACTGGGTGGCCAGAAGTGCCAGGAAGACAAAGAGAAAGTGGCTTTTTCCTTCAGCTTTGGGGGCCGCAAGCAGAGCCATGTCTTCCACTGTGCCTCACACAACTGGGGATCCTCAAAATGTGGACAGAGGGTTCACAAGGTGGGGAAGAATAGGAAGAAAAAAAAAGGAAACACAAGAGAAGTGCTCACCAAAGAAAAGCAAGATAAGACTGATCAGGCCTGCAGAGCAGATCTGGGCAGGTCACGTGGGGCAGCAGGAAAGTAGAGAGTAGCACGGGACAAACAGACCTCCTTACCCTCTCGTCCTCCTTGCAGGAAGAGTCAGCTGCAGGGGCCTCAGGAGGTGAAAGGAAACTGTATTTGAATACCCTGGTCAGTATGGGAAGAAATTAGTGTAGTTAGGGAACATATGAATTTGAGTCAGGGACCTGTGGATTGTCAATCAAATGCTTTACTCAAAAACAACTAGTGTTGCTTTGAACATGCTTCAATTCTGAACTTTAATGCAGGGAGTCGAGTAATCACTCGACTCATGGCCTGCCACTACCCCTGACTGACTGTGCCATTGCGATTGGTCACCCTCCTACCATGCCCACAGCTTCATTCCGACTTCTCCCACCTTTCCCACACTCTCCCACCTCTACACCCCTGGCCACTGCCTATGCCTGCAGCCCAGCACCCCACATGCCCTCAGTGATGGACTGAAGGCAGGCACTAGCTTGAACATCACTGATGCTTCCCACCAGGATGTTGTATAGAATGACATGTTGTTGTAGGTTCCAAAACAATTTTCCAGCCACTTAGAATTATTGGATGTTAGAACAGGTGTTAACAGGGGATTATGCCCCAAACGACCCCCAAAAGTAGAAGTTCTCTGATTCCTCCTCAGTCCTACTAAATTGGAATTTCTAGCGAGTAATCGGTATTTTTGATAAGATCTGTCAGTAATTCTGATGCCAAGTCAGACTGGATGACCTCTGATTCAGCCTGTCCTGCCATAATATAAACTTCAAAGAAGAGCAGCTAATTAGAACTTCTGAAACACATGCAGGTTATTGGTGAATTGACCATGACTTGTGCCAGCAAGATGAAGTCACCTGAGAAAACTGACACAAGCTATAGGAAGGATGGTGGTGAGTGACAAGCAAGCCTAACATCAGGAAAAGAGAACCCACAGCTAAATGGCAGTAGGGGGCACCCGGATTTGAACCAGGGACCTCTTGATCTGCAGTCAAATGCTCTACCCCTGAGCTATACCCCCTTGCCTGGTGGACATTCCTCTTTAGCATATTTCACCTGTGTTGCCACACCCAAGGATTCTATAGTGCACTGTAAATTGTATTCATTCCCAGCCACCTTATGGAAATTGGCAGCCCTACCACAAATGACTAGACACTGCTCTTCAGGCCATGAGTTCACTGCTTCACTCCCCCAGAGAACCCCCATCACTTCTCACTTGTCTAATGGCAGCTTTCTACCTTGTAGCCACAACCTGAACTCCTTCAACTGAGGTCTCCTCCTGTTCCCTTACTCAGTACCTGATGGGAGTAGGGGTTGGGGTAGAGGCAAGTGTAAGTATCAAGGCTATTTTCACAACAATGTATCATAACAAATCATCCCAAAATTGGCTGCATGAAACAATAAGCATGTATTCTCATGCTCATAGGTCAGCAGCATGGGTACCAATCAGGTGAAGTAGGCTGGGCTTGACCTGGTGTATCAGCTTCAAGCTGTGGATCCATCTGTGCTTGGTTTTTGTCTGAGCTGGGCTCAAGTCTGCTCCATGTATGTTCCTTCTATGATCCTGGGTGGAGGAGTAGCAGCTAGCAAGGGGACAGTTTTCTTATGGTGACAGCAGAAATGCAAAGGGGCAGGCCCAACTATGAAAGCAGCTTTCAAGCCCCTATTTGCATTACATGTGAGAACAACTCAATGATCAAGGGCAGTCACAAGACCAAGCCTTAACTCAAGAGCAAGAAAGCATGTTTCACCTCCAGTGGGAAGATCTGAAAAGAAGGTGAAGGCCATAGATGCAGAAATAAGTCAACATTCAGGGTCAACAGTTTTATCTACCATGAACTGCCCTCTTGGTCATAATTACTTACATCTCTCCCACATGCAAAATATACTCACCTCTATTCCAAGACTCTCAAAGCCTCATTCAATTAGATAGAGTCCAAGCTCTTGTGATCTACATTAAATCAGATGAGGCTTCTCTTGACTCAAAGATCTATGAACTCAAAAGAGAAAATTTCTACCCATTGAACACCTCAAGTATAATGATGGTACAAGAACAGAATTATTGCAATAAACATTTACATTCAAAGACTGGACAAAATGGAAGGCATGCACAGTCACAGAAACTGGTTCATGGAAACTAAAATGCTGAGACTGTAGAAAATGGTGGATGGAAGAGAAGACCAGTGTGCAGCTCCCACTTGGACAAACAGAACAGCATGTGGAGATTCACATCATGAACTTTTGCTCCAAGAACCACCATAGGATCACACCAAAAAAACCAAAAGAACTCACAGACCCTTTTAAAGAAGCAGCTTGCTGCTCCAAACTGTATGAGCAAACTATACAGTTTACTGCTGCAAACTGTATGCTGAAAACTGTATTTCATGAGTTTTACTCACAAAAAACTGTGAGTTCCCAATGTATGAGTGGGGAAGGTCTGCCTCTGAACACACATCTTCACTGTAGAACCTAAAAACCCAGATCATGGGACTAGGATTTAACCTTACCTGGAGCTAAAGTTGATTTAGGGAGCTGAGCAAAATATAAAAGTAGAAGAAGCAGTAAGAAGGGCCCCGTGTGCACTCCCAGACTCCAGCTCAAGCCCAGGGAAGCCATTCCTGACTTTATCTCACAGGGGTCCTTGGGGAAGGCAGCCAGCAGAATTAGGGAGGGGCTACATAGTAATAGAAGTTTCTAGTTGAACTTTTAATAATTTCAACTGAGCATGAATTTTCCTGAGCAGAATCCAGTGGGTGAATGAGAAGTGTAGGTATGAGTACAGGACCTGCAGCTGACATCATGGGCAGACAGGGAGGGATGAGGCCTGAAAGCCCTGCTTGCTTTCTCAGTGGGGAGGCTTCTAGCCTGAAGCAGGATCGCAGCCCTGTGTGCCAGCTGCCTGGATATAAACTCGGTGCTGTTGGCAGGGCATGGAGGGAGTGAGACTGGCCTTGCTGACTGCATGGGAGCTGGGTGAGGCCTGTCACTGCTGGCTTTCTCCCACTTCCCTGGCAACCTGTATAATGCAGCAGAGACAGCCATAATCCTCCTTGGAACATAACTCCATTGGCCTATGAACCACTCACCCTATGCCCTACAGTGACTGCAGCAAGCCCCACCCAAGGAGTGTCAGAGCTCAGACCCACTTAACACTGCCCCCACCTGGTGGCTTTCCTCTACCCACCCTGGTAGCTGAAGACAAAAGACATAAGCTCTTGGGAGCTCTTTGGCCCCATCAATCACCTGGGAAACTTGAATACTTATCCTGGCCAATTTAGGGCAAGCTTATATCCCCCATCTACTATCACAGCTGGTGCTCTATTGAAAGCACCACCTCCTGGCTAAATGCCAACCAACTCAAGCCATTACAGCAATGTATAACAGAACATCCCACTCCAAAGGAGAAAATAACAGTTAATTCCACTGCCAGTAACATCCTGCCTAACCAGAGGTCCTGAGTCTGTCCACATGACAGCTTTAGTGCTAGCACAACCAACATTTAAGAAAATCAGTGCATTAAGTGAAACTACAACCAAGGAATCTCACAGAGTCCATTTCACTCCCCTGCCACCTCCACCAGAGCAGGTACTGGCATCGCAGCTGGGAGACCTGAAGACGGCTCACATCACAGGACTCTTTGCAGACATTCCACAGCACCAGTTCAGAGCCTGGTAGCCCCACTGGGTGGCTAGACCCAGAAGGGCAATAACAATCACTGCAGTCCAGCTCTCAGGAAACCCCATCCGTAGCGGGAGCAGGAGAGCACCACATCAAGGGATCACCCCATGGGACAAAAAAATCTGGACAGAAGCCCTTGAGTTCTAGCTCTTTCCACTGAAACAGTCTATCCAAATGAAAAGTAATTCTGGGAATATAACAAAACAAGGTTGTATAACACCCTCAAAAGATCACACTAGCTCTCCAGCAATGGATCTAAACCAAGAATAAATCTATGAATTGCCAAATAATTCAGAAGATTAATTATTGAGCTACTCAAGGAGGTACCAGAGAAAGGTAAAAACCAACTTAAAGAAATTTTTAAAAAACTACAGGATAAGAATGAAAAAGTCTCCAAGAGAAATAGGTATCATGAAGAAAAAATAATGACAACTTCTGAAAATGAAAGACACACTTAGAGAAATACAAAATACACTGGGAAGGTTCAACAGTAGCCTAGAATAAGTAGAAGAAAGAACTTCAGAGGTCAAAGATAAGGCTTTGGAATTAACCCACTATGACAAAGACAAAGAAAAAAGTATTTTAAAATAGGAACAGTTTGGGCATGGTGGTTCATGCCTATAATCCCAGCACACTGGGAGGCCGAAGTGGGTGGATTACCTGAGGTCAGGAGTGAAACATGGTGAAACCCTGCCTCTACTAAACATACAAAAATTAATCAGGTGTGGTGGTGTGCACCTGTAGTCCCAGCTACTCAGGAGGCTGAGGAAGGAGAATCGCTTGAACCTGGGAGTCAGAGGTTGCAGTGAGCCAAGATCATGCCACTGCACTCCAGCCAGCCTATGTGACAGAGCGAGACTCCATCTCAAAAAAAAAAAAAAAAAAAAAAAAAAGGAAAGAAAGACAAAACTTCCAAGAAATTTAGGATTATGTTAAACAAACAAACAAACTTAAAAATAATTGGTGTTCCTGAGGAAGAAGAGAAATCTAAAAGTTTGGAAAACTGTTTTGAGGGAATAATCAGGGAAAACTACCCTGGTCTTCCTAGAGATCTAGACATCCAAATACAAGAAGCTCAAATAGGAAATTCATCACAGAAAAATCATCACCAAGGCACATATCTAAAGTCTTGACTTATCTAAATCCAAGACAAAGGAAAGAATCTTAAGAGCTGTGAGGCAAAAGCATCAGGTAAACTATAAGGGAAAGCCTATCAGATTAACAGCAGATTTCTCAGCAGGAAACTTGCAAACCAGAGGGATTGGTGTCCTATCTTTAGCCTCATTAAACAAAATAAGAATTTTGTATCCAGCAAAACTAAGCTCCATACATGAAGGAGAGATAAAGTCTTTTTCAGACAAACAAATGCTGAATGAATTTGCCGCTACCAAGCCAGCACTACAAGAAATGCTAAAAGGAGTTCTAAATCTTGAAACAGAACCTTGAAATACACACCAAAATAGAACCTCCTGAAAGCATACATCTCACAGGTCCTATAAAACAATAATACAATGAAGGAAAAAAAAAGAAGGTATTCAGGCAACAACTAACACAGTGAATAGAACAGTACCTCACATCTAAGTACTAATGTTGAATATAAATGACCTAAATGCTCTACTTAAAAGATACAGAATGGCAGAATGGATCAAAATCCACAAACCAAGTATCTGCTGTCTTCAGGAGACTCACCTGACACATAAAGACTCACATAAACTTAAGGTAAAGTGTGGAAACAGACATTCCATGCAAATGGACAGCAAACACAAGTAGGAGTAGCTATTCTTTTTTTTTTTTTTTTTTTTTTTTTTTTTTGAGACGGAGTCTCGCTCTGTCGCCCAGGCTGGAGTGCAGTGGTGCTATCTCGGCTCACTGCAATCTCCGCCTCCCGGGTTTATGCCATTCTCCTGCCTCAGCCTCCCGAGTAGCTGGGACTACAGGCGCCCGCCACCTCGCCCGGCTAATTTTTTTGTATTTTTAGTAGAGACGGGGTTTCATTGTGTTAGCCAGGATGGTCTCGATCTCCTGACCTCGTGATCCACCCGTCTCGGCCTCCCAAAGTGCTGGGATTACAGGCTTGAGCCACCGCGCCCGGCCTAGTAGCTATTCTTATATCAGACAAAACAGACCTTAAAACAACAATGGTTAAAAAAGACAAAGGGACATTATATAATGATAAAATGACTAGTCCAACAGGAGAATATCACAATTCTAGTTATATATGCACCTAACACTGGAGCTCCCAAATTTACAAAACAATTACTACTAGACCTAAGAAATGAGATAGATGGTAACACAATAATAGTGGGGGACTTCATTATCCACTGACTGCACTAGACCAGTCATCAAGAGAGAAAGTCAACAAAGAAACAATAGACTTAAACTACACCCTACAACAAATGAACTTAACAGATATTTACAGAACATTCTACCCAACAACTGCAGAATATACATTCTTTTCATCAGCACGTGGAACATTCTCCAAGATAGACCATATGATAGGCCACAAAACAAGTCTCAATAAATTTAAGAAAATTGAAATTATATCAATCAAGTACTTGCTCAGATCA
The DNA here is from genome assembly GCF_043159975.1 of Macaca nemestrina. Classification (NCBI taxonomy): domain Eukaryota; kingdom Metazoa; phylum Chordata; class Mammalia; order Primates; family Cercopithecidae; genus Macaca; species Macaca nemestrina. The sequence goes on from NC_092128.1 coordinate 9,332,771, forward strand.
CAGTGGAATAAAATTGGAAATTAACTCCAAAAGGAACTCCCAGAACTATACAGATACAGGGAAATTAAACAATCTGCTCCTGAATGATCATTGGGTCAACAATGAAATCAAGAGAGAAATTAAAAATTCTTTGAATTGAATGATAATAGTGACTTATAAAATCCTCTGGAATACAGATAAAGTGGTGCTAAGAAGAAAATTCATAGCATTAAATATCTACATCAAAAAGTCTGAAAGAGTGCAAATAGACAGTCTAAGGTCACGCCTCAAGGAACTAGAGAAACAAGAACAAACCAAAGCCGAACCCAGCAGAAGAAAATAAATAACAAAGATCATAGCAGAACTAAATGAAATTGAAACAAACAAAAAAAAAAATACAAAAGATAAATGAAGCTGGGTGCAGTGGCTCACATATGTAATCCCAACACTTTGAAAGGCCAAGGCGGCCGGGTGCGGTGGCTCAAGCCTGTAATCCCAGCACTTTGGGAGGCCGAGACGGGCGGATCACGAGGTCAGGAGATCGAGACCATCCTGGCTAACACGGTGAAACCCCGTCTCTACTAAAAATACAAAAAACTAGCCGGGCGAGGTGGCGGGCGCCTGTAGTCCCAGCTACTCCGGAGGCTGAGGCAGGAGAATGGCGTAAACCCGGGAGGCGGAGCTTGCAGTGAGCTGAGATCTGGCCACTGCACTCCAGCCCGGGCTACAGAGCAAGACTCCGTCTCAAAAAATAAAAAAAAAATAGAAAGGCCAAGGCAGGTGGATCACATGAGGTCACAAGTTCAAGACCAGCCTGGCCAACATGGTAAATCTCCGTCTCTACTAAAAATACAAAAATTAGTTGGGCATGGTGGCACATGCTTGTAATCCCAGCCACATGGGAGGCTGAGGCACGAGAATCACTTGAACCTGGGAGGCAGAAGTCAGAGTGAGCTGAGATTGTGCCACTGCACTCTAGCCTGGGTAACACAGTGAGACTCTGTCTAAATAAATAAATAAATAAATAAATAAATAAAATGAAACAAAAAGCTGGATATTTGAAAAGGTAAAAAAATTTGATAGACCATTATTGAGATTAAACAAGAAAAGAATAGAGAAGATCCAAATAAGCTCAATTAGAAACGAAATATTACAACCGATACCACAGAAATACAAAAGACCATCCAAGGCTACTAGGAACACCTTTATGTGCACAAACTAGAAAACCTAGAGGAATGTGGACAATCCTGAAAATATCTAGCCCTCCTAGATTATGCCAGGAGGAAATAGAAACTCTGAACAGACTAATAATGAGTAGCGAGATTGAAACAGTAATAAAAACAATTTCCAGCAAAAAATGTCCAGGACTAGATGGATTTACAGCTGAATTCTATCAGACATTCAAAGGAGAATTGGTTCCAATCCTACTAAAATGATTCCAAAAGATATAGAAAGAGGGAATCCTCCCTAAATCATTCTACGAAGCCAGTATTACCATAATGCCAAAATCAGGAAAGGGCATAACAAAAAAAGAAAACTACAGATCAATATCCCTGATGAGCATAGATGCAAAAATTCTCAATAAAATACTAGCTAACTGAATTCAACAGCATATCAAAAAGATAATCAACCGTGATCAAGTGAGTTTTATACCAGGGATGCAGGGATGGTTTAACATACACAAGTCAATAAATGTAATACACCACACAAGCAATTAAAAACAAAAATTGCATGATCATCTCAATAGATTCAGAAAAAGCATTTGACAAAATCCAGCATCTTTATGATTAAAATCCTCAGCAAAATCAGCATAGAAGGGACTTTAAGGTAATAAAAGCAATCTATGACAAACCCACAGCCAACATGATGCTGAATGGGGAAAAGTTGACAGCATTCCCCTTGCAAAGTGGAACAAGACAAGGATGCCCACTTTCACCACTTCTATTCAACATAGTATATTCTGATAGCCAGAGCAATCAGAAAAGAGAAAGAAATAAAGGGCATCCAAATCAGTAAGGAGGAAGTCAAACCATCACTGTTTACTGATGATATGCTCATGTAACTAGAAAACTCTAAAGACTCATCCAAAAAGCTCCTAGATCTGATAAATGAATTCAGTAGTTTTGGGATACAAAGTCCATGTACACAAATCAGTAGCACTGCTATACACCAACAGTGACCAAGCTGAGAAATCAAGAACTCAGCCTCTTTTACAACAGCTGCAAAATAAATAAATAAATAAATAAATAAATAAATAAATAAATAAATAAATAACTTAGGAATATACCTAACCAAGGAAGTGAAATATCTCTACAAAAGACGGCTGATATTTTTTTTCTAGTTCTGTGAAGAACGATGATGGTATTTTCATGGGAATTGTATTGAATGTATAGATCGCTATTGGCAGTGTGGCCATTTTCACAATATTGACTCTACCCATCCATGAGCATGGGATGTGTTCCATTTGTTTGTGTCACCTATGATTTGTTTCAGCAGTGTTTTGTAAAGACATTTCATTTCCTTGGTTAGGAAGGAGTTGGAGGTTGCAGTGAGCCGAGATTGCGCCACTGCACTCCAGCTTGGTGACAGAGTGAGACCCTGTCTCAAAAATATATATCTAAAGAAAGAAAATAAAGAAGTAAAACCATAGCCTGAGAGCCAAATCCCACCTTCTACCTGGATTTGTAAATAAAGGTTTGAAAAATGTTACTGAGATATAATTCACATCCTATGCAATTCACCCATTTAAAGTATACAATTTAATAGGGTTTTTTTTTTTTGGTCTATTCACAGGTATGTGCAACCATCACGACAATTTTAGAGTATTTTTATCACCTCAAAAATATTTCAAAAACAACCAAAACCCATACTCTTCAGCTATAATCCTACCCTTCTATACTCCCCACCCCCAAGCGTAGGCCACCACATATCTACTTTCTGTATCTATACATTTCCTTATTCTGTACATCTCCTATGAATGGGATAATAAAATACATGGTCTTTTGTGACTGCCTTCTTTCACTTAAACATAGTGTTTCCATGATTGATCCATATTGTAGTACGTAGCAGGACTTCACTCTCCTTGTGGCCAAATAATCCATTGTGTGAATATATGGATATATTACATTTGGTTTATCCATTCATCAGTTGATGAACATTTAGGATTTTTCCACCCTTTGGCTATTATGAATATTGCTGCTATAAACTTTTTTTTGGTGGTGGGGGGGTTGCATACAGAGTCTTGCTCTGAGTGCAATGGCACATTCTCCCGGGTTCAAGCGATTCTCCTGCCTCAGCCTCCCGAGTAGCTGGGACTACAGGCATGCCCCGCAACCATGGCTGGCTAATTTTTGTGTTTTTAGTAGAGATGGGGTTTCACCATATTGGCCAGGCTGGTCTTGAACTCCTGACCTTGTGATCTGCCCGCTGCAGTCTCCCAAAGGGCTGGGGTTACAGGCGTGAGCCACCACACCCGACCTGCTATAAACTTTTATGTACAGATCTTTGTGCGAATATTTGTTTTCATTTCTCTTGAGTGTTAAATTGTTTTGGTTATTCTGGATTCCTTGTAATTCCATACAAATTTTAGAATCAGCATGCCAATTTCTACAAAGTCAACTGGGATTCTGATAGCAATTGCACTGAATCTGTAGATCACTTTGATGAGCAGTATCATTATCTTAATCTGTTATGGCTGCTATAACAAACTGTCATAGACTGGGTGGCTTATAAATAACAAAAAATTATTTCTGGCTGTTCTGGAGCCTGGGAAGTCCAAGATCAAGGCACTGGCAGATTTGGTGTCTGATGAGGGCCCACTTGCTGGTTCATAGATGACTATCTTCTCACTGTGTCCTCATGCTACAGAAGGGGCAAAAGAGGCAGAGGGAGCTCTTTGGGGTCTCTTATAAGGGCACTAATCTTCATAAGGATTCCATCCTCGTGATCTAAGCACCTCCCAAATGTCCTACCTCAAATACCATCACACTAAGGATATGATTTCAACTTATGATTTTTTTGGGGGGTGTGGGGGGACACAAACCTTCAGTCTATTGCATCATCTTAACAATATAATGTCTTCCAATCCACAAACATGGAATGTTTTTTCTTTTATTTAGATCTTATTTAATCTCTTTGAACAGTGTTTTAGCTCCAGATAATAGGTCTTTTGTAAAATTTATTCCTAAGTATTTTATTATTTTTGATGCTATTTTAAAGAAATTGTTTTGTTAATTTCATTTTTGGATTGTTCATTGTAAGTTTATATAAATAGGTTTATTTTTGTATATTAACTTTATATCCTGCAACATTGTTGAATTCATTTATTAGTTTAAACAGTTTTTGGTGAATTCCTTAGGATTTGCTATATATAAGATCATATTATCTGTGAATAGGTATCGTTTTACTTCTTCTCCATTGTGAATGACTTTTATTTTTCTTGCTTATTGCCCTGGCTAGAATTTGCCATATAATGTTGAATAGAAATGGTAGGAGCAGACATCCTTGTTTTATTCCTGATCTTAGGAGGAAAGCATCCAGTCTTTCACTACTAAGTACAATGTTAGCTGTGGGATTTTCCAAAGATACCCTTTATCAGGTTGAGGAAGTTTTCTTATTCCTAGTTTTTGAGTGTTTTTACCATGAAAGGCCATTTGATTTTGCTAAATGCTTTTTCTGCATCTATTGAGATGATCATGTGATATTTTTGTTTTGTTCTATGTATATGATTTATTATATTGATTTTCTTTTTATTTTTTAATTTAAAAATTTGTGGGTACACAGTAGGTGTATATATTCATGAGATACATGAGATATTGTGATACAGGCATTCAATGCACAATAATCACATCAGGGTATACGGGATAACCATCACCTCAAGCATTTATCATTTCTTTGCGTTTCAAACAATCCAATTATACTCTTCTAGTTATTTTAAAGTGTACAACAAATTATTATTGATTGCAGTCACTCTGTTGTACTATCAAATACTTGATCTTATTCATTCCATCTAACTATATTTTTGTATCCATTAACCATCCCACTCCCCCCGCCCCACTATCATTCCTAGCCTCTGGTATCCATCACTTTACTCTCTCTCTCCATGAATGTAACTGTTTTAAATTTTTTTTAGGTCTCACAGATAATTGAGAACATGCAAAGTTTGTCTTTCTGTGCCTGGATTATTTCACTTAACATATTGACCTCCAGTTCCATCCGAGTTGTTGCAAATGACAGTATCTCATTCTTTTTCATGGCTGAATAGTTCTCTATTGTGTATACATGCCACATTTTCTTTATCCATTCATCTGCTGATGGACACCTAGGTTGCTTCCAAATCTTGGCTATTGTGTATATTGCTGGATCATAAAAGTAGTTCTATTTTTAGGTTCCTGAGAAACCTCCAAACTGTTCTCCATAGTGGTTGTACAAGTTTGCCCTTTTCTTCACATCCTCAGAAGCATTTGTTATTGCTTGTCTTTCGCCTGTCAGAACTACAATGAGTTATTGTCTTACCCCAGTTAAAATGTCTATGAGCCATTTTAAGTGGGGTAAGACAATAACTCATTGCAGTTTTGGTTTTCATTTCTCTGATGATCAATGATGCTGAGCTGTATCTTTTCACAGACTTTTTTGCCATTTGCATGTCTTCTTTATAGAAATGACTATTCAGAACTTTTGCCCATTTTTCAATTGGATGATTAGATTTTTTTAATTGAGTTGTTTTAGTTCCTTATACATTTTGGTTATTGATCACTTGTTAGATGGGTAGTTTGCAGATATTTTCTCCCATTCTGTGGGTTGTCTCTTCACTTGTTGATTTTTTCCTTTGCTGGCAGAAGCTTTTTAACCTGATGTGATCCCATTTGTCCATTTTTGCTTTGATTGCCTGTACTTGTGGAGTGTTACTTAAGATGTCTTTGCCCAGTCCAATGTTCTAGTTTCCTCAGTGTTTTCTTATAGTAGTTGCATAGTTTAAGGTCTTAGATTTAAGTCTTTAATCCATTTTGATTTGATTCTTGTATATGGCAAAATATAGGGGACTAGTTTTGTTCTTCTGTATGTGAATAGCTAGTTTTCCCAGCATCATTTACTAAAGAGACTGTCCTTTCCCCGATATATGTTCTTGGCACCTTTGTCAAAAAAGAGCTCACTGTAGATGTATGGATTTATTTCTGGGTTCTCTATTCTGTTCCATTGGTTGTGTGTCTGTTTTTATGCCAGTACCATGCTTTTTTGGTTACTATAGCTCTGTAGTATAATTTGAAGTCAGATAATGTGATTGCTTTAGTTTTGTTCTTTTTGCTCAGGACAGCTTTGGCTATTCTGGATCTTCTGTGGTTCCATATCAATTTTATAATTAATTTTTCTATTTCTGTGAAGATTGTCATTGGTATTTGGTAGGGATTGCATTAAATGTGTAGATTGCTTTGGGTAGTATTGACATTTTAACAGTATTGATTCTTTCAATCCATGAACATAGAATATCTTTCAATTTTTGTGTCTTTGTCCATTTCTTACATCAATGTTTTATAGTTTTCATCATAGAGGTCTTTTGCTTCTTTGGTTAATGTTATTCCTAGATTTTTTTTTTACTTGTAGCTATTGTAAATGAGATTACTTTCTTAATTTCTTTTTCAGATTGTTCACTGTTGGCATATAGAAATGCTACTAATTTTTGTATGTTGATTTTGTACCCTGCAACTTTACTGAATTTATCTGTTCTAATAGGTTTTGGTGGAGTCTTTAGGATTTTCAAAATACAAGATCATATCATTGCAAATAAGGATAATTTGACTTCTTCCTTTCCAATTTGGATGCCCCTTATTTCTTTCTCTTATGTGATTGCTCTAGCTAGGACTTCCAGTATTATGTTGAATAACAGTGTGAAAGTGGGCATCCTTGTCTTGTTCCAGATCTTAGAGGAAAGGCTTTCAGATTTCCTCATTCAGTATGATACTAGCTGTGGGTCTGTTGTGTATGGCTTTTTTGGTGTTGAGGTATGTTCCTTCTATACTCAGTTTTTTGAGGGATTTTATTATGAAGAGATGTTGAATTTTATCAAATGCTTTTTAGCATCAATTGAAATGATATGGTTTTTGTCCTTCACTCTTGATATGATGTATCACATTGATTGATTTGCAATATGTTGAACCATCCTTGCATCCCTGAGATGAATCCTACTTGGTCATAATGAATGATTGATTAATTTATTTATTTGAGATGGTGGTCACTCTGTTACCGAGGCAGTAGTGCAGTGGCATGATCTCCGCTCACTGCAAACTAGGCTTCCCAGGCTCAAGTGATTCTCCAGCCTCAGCATCCCAAGTAGTTAGGGCTACAGGCATGTGCCACCAAAGCCCAACTAATTTTTGTGTTGTTTTAGAGATGGGGTTTCACTATGTTGCCCAGGCTGGTCTCCAACTCCTGAGCTCAAAGTGATCCACCAGTCTCAGCCTCCCAAAGTGCTGGGATTATAGGCATGAGTCACTACACCCGGTCTGAATGATCTTTTTAATGTGTTGTTGAATTTGATTTGCAGTATTTTGTTGAGAATTTTAAAATCAATGTTCATCAGAGATATTGACCTGTAGTATTCTTTCTTTTTTGTTTTTTTCATGTGTCTTTGATTTTGGTATCAGGGTAATACTGGCCTCATAGAATTAGTCTGGATGTATTCCCTCCTCTATTTTTTTGAATAGTTTGAGTAGGATTCATATTAATTCTTCTTTAAATGTTTGGTAAAATTCAGCAATGAAGCCATCAGGTCCTGAGATTTTTTTTTTCCTGGAAGATTTTATTACAGCTTCAATCTCATTACTTATTATTGGTCCGTTCAGGTTTTGGATTTCTTCTTGGTTCAATCTTGGTATGTTGTATGTGTCTAGGAATTTATCCATTTCTTCTAGGTTTTCCAATTTATTGGCATATAGGGTTGGGTTAGGGTTAGGCTCATAGTAGCCTTTATGATCCTTTGGATTTCTGCAGTATCAATTGCGGTGTCTCCTTTTTCATCTCTGAGTTTATTTATTTGGATCTTCTCTATTATTTTTCTTAGTTTGGGAACAGACCCTCAAATCTGGCCATAAACTGGCCCTAAAACTGGCCATAAACAAAATCTCTGCAGCACTGTGACATGTTCATGATGACCATGACGCCCACACTGAAGGTTGTCGGTTTGCCGGAATGCAGGCAAGGAACACCTGGCCCACCCAGAACAGATAAACACTTAAGGTGTTCTTAAACCACAAACAATAGCATGAGTGATCTGTGCCTTAAGAACATGTTCCTGCTGCAGATAACTAGCCAGAGCCCATCCCTTTATTTCGGCCAATCCCTTTATTTCCCATAAGAAATGCTTTTAGTTAATCTATAATCTATAGAAACAATGCTTACCACTGGCTTACTGTCAATAAATATGTGGGTAAATCTGTTCGAGGCTCTCAGCTCTGAAGGCTGTGAGACCCCTGATTTCCCACCCCACACTCTATATTTCTGTGTGTGTGTCTTTAATTCCTCTAGCGCCACTGGGTTAGGGTCTCCATGACCAAGCTGGTCTCAGCAAGTGGTACCCATATGTGGGGCTCAAACGCAGGTCAAAGCGTTGCCAGGGTGATGGTTGGAGAACATGGAAATAAGCTGGAGGACACCTGAGTGCTCTTAAGCACTCCCCATGGTGAGTAAGAAGGGGAGCTCGGAAGCATCAGGGTAACAATGGGACAAGTGTGGGCTCTGGTTTGTTCCACCTTGGAACCTTTTCACACTGATGATGAGGAGGAAGGAGAGCATAATGAAGTAACAGAGCAGGTTTGTTTGCCAGCTAAAGCTAAAGCAGCAAAGGAGGAGGAGGTTCATCCCGACCCTTCTGCACCCCCTCCTTATTTTGAAGAAAAAGAGTGGCCTGACCCTCCAGATCTTTGTTTTCCAGAGGACACTGGGCAAAAAGTACTTGTCCCAGTGACTGTTCGAGCAGCGCCTTGAGCAACCACTTTCAGTTCTATTCAGGCAGGAATTCAGCAAGCTAGAAGAGAGAATGATTTAGAGGCCTGGCAGTTCCCTGTTAGAATACACCCCCCAGGATGGGCACAGTGGCTCACACCTGTAATCCCAGCACTTTGGGAGGCTCATGAGGTCAGGAGATCAAGACCATCCTGGCTAACACAGTAAAACCCCATCTCTACTAAAAATACAAAAAATTAGCCAGGCGTGGTGACAGGCGCCTGTAGTCTCAGCTGCTAAGGAGGCTGAGGCAGAAGAATGGCATGAACCCAGGAGGCGGAGCTTGCAGTGAGCCAAGATCACGCCACTGCACTCCAGCCTGGACAACAGAGCGAGACTCTGTCTCAAAAAAAAAAAAAAAAAAAAAAAGAATACACCCCCCTAGATCAACAGGGAAATATTATAGCTACATTTGAGCCTTTTCCTTTTAAATTACTCAAAGAATTTAAACAAGCTATTAATCAATATGGACCAGGTTCTCCTTCTGTAATGGGACTGTTAAAGAATGTTGCTGTTTCCAGTCGGATGATTCCTACTGACTGGAATGCTCTTATTCGAGCTTGTCAAGCTCCTGCTCAGTTCTTACAATTTAAAATTTGGTGGGCAGACGAAGCTTCCATTCAGACTGTTCACAACGCCCAGGCCCAACCTCAAATTAATATAACTGCAGACCAACTTTTAGGGGTTGGCGGCTGGGCTGGGTTAGATGTACAAGTGGTCACGCAGGATGACACCATAGAACAGCTTAGGGGAGTGTGCATTAGAGCTTGGGGAAAAAAAAATCACTTCAGGTGGAGAACAGTACCCTTCCTTTAGTGCTGCAAAACAGGGACCAAAAGAACCATACGCGAATTTTATAGCTCGGTTACAGGAGTCTCTTTAAAAGGTAATTGCAGATTTGGCTGCTGAGGATATAATGTTGCTGTTATTAGCTTTCGACAATGCTAATCCCGAGTGCCAGGCTGCTCTGCGACCTATTAGAGGGAAAGCACATTTAGTTGATTATACCAAGGCGTGTGACGGTATCGGAGGTAATCTGCATAAGGCCACTCTGCTAGCCCAGGCAATGGCAGGACTGAGAGTGGGTAAAGGAAATACTCCATTTCCTGGAGCTTGTTTTAACTGTGGGAAGCATGGTCATACTAAAAAAGAATGTAGAAAAAATCAGTGAGTCAGGCCGCCGGATAGAAGAAAAAAGAAAACTGCTGCACCTGAAATATGTCCAAAATGTAAAAAGGGAAAACATTGGGCTAACTAGTGTCACTCTAAGTTTAATAAAGACGGGAACCGGATTTTGGGAAACGCCATGAGAGGCCCATCCCGAGCCCCGTTTCAAACCAGGGCATTTCTGGCTCAGGCCATTCCCTCACCCTTGTACAATGTCTGTCCCCCACCGCAGCCAGTAGTGCCGCAGTAGATTTATGCTGCACAAAATCTGTGAACCTTCTGCCTGGGGAACCCTGTAAAAGGTCCCAACAGGAGTCTGTGGAGCTTTGCCAGCTGGGACGATAGGATTACTTCTAGGAAGATCTAGTGTAAATTTAAAAGGAGTACAAATACATATAGGAGTCATTGATTCAGATTACAATGCGGAAATTCAAATTGTTATATCTACTTCTGCTCCCTGGAAAGCAGAGCCAGGAGAGCGTATAGCACAGCTCCTGATTGTGCCATATGTGGAAATGGGGAAAAGTGAAATTAAACAAACAAGAGGATTCGGAAGCACAAATAAACAAGGCAAAGCAGCTTATTGGGTGAATCAGATTACTGATAAATGTCCTACCTGTGAAATAACTATTCAGGGAAAGAAATTTAAAGGTTTCATAGATACAGAAGCAGACATTTCGGTCAATTTTCTACAGCACTGGCCGTCCACCTGGCCAATTCAACCCGCTCAATTTAACATAGCTGGAGTTGGTAAAGCCCCTGAAGTATATCAAAGTAGTTATATTTTGCACTGTGAAGGGCCCGATGGACAACCTGGGACTATCCAACCAATTATAACTTCTGAACCTATAAATTTATGGGGAACAGATTTATTACAACAATGGGGAGCACAAATTCTAATTCCAGAACAATTATATAGCCCTCAAAATCAACATATGATGCATGAAATGGGGTATGTCCCTGGTATGGGACTAGGAAAAAATTTACAAGGTTTGAAGGAAATGCTTCAAGCGGAAAGACAAAGTTCCCACCAAGGTTTAGGATATTATTTTTGATGGCGGCTGTTGTTAAGCCTCCAGAACCTATACCTTTAAAATGGTTAACAGATAAGCCAATTTGGATAGAACAATGGCCACTAAGTAAAGAGAAACTGGAGGTTTTAGAGGACTTAGTTAATGAACAATTAGAAAAAGTGAGAGACAGGACTAGCTGGATTTCCTAGGCTAAGTATTCCTAAGCATAGCTGGGGAAGGTGACCATACCTACCTTTAAACACAGGGCTTGTAACTCAGCCCACACACGACCATTCAGGTAGTAAAGAGGGTTCACTAAAATACAAATTAGGCTAAAAGCAGGAGGTGAAGAAATAGTCAAATCATATATCGCCTGAGAGCAGAGGGGGAGGGACAATGATTGGGATATAAACCCCAGGCATTCAAGCCAGGGGTGGCAAAACCCCTTTGGAGGGCAACCCCCTTTGGGTCCCCTCCCATTTTATGGGAGCTCTGTTTTCACTCTATTAAATCTTGCAACTGCAAAAAAAGAAAGAAAGAGAGAGAGAGAGAAAGAGAAAGAGAAAGAAAGGAAAGAAGGAAGGAAGGAAGGAAGCAAGGAAGCAAGGAAGGAAGGAAGAGAAAGAAAGAAAGAAAAGAAAGAAAGGAAAAGAAAAACACTCCATAGTGCCCTGATGATCCTTTGCAATCCTAGTGAATGTTTGGCTTCAGCCTCGCTGGCATCACTCCCATAGTTCCTTGCCTTCATCTGCTACACCCTTTTAGATGATTGTCCTTTCTCTTCATCCTCAGGATCTGTGTGGTCTTTGGGCCTTATAGTAGAAACTTTCAGGGGAAAGGTCCACAGAGGCAGAGATCCTGGTCCTAATACAGAGGATACTGGAGGCCTGAGCTTCAGGGCTCATACAGTCAGCCTTTGTGCCTGGCCCTGGCTCTTCCAGTTGTACTGAGCTACTAGTTTGTGGCCTGCATGAGGCTGGGACCCCTCTGGTAAGGTGTCTCCCTTTTAAAGACAAGGACTAGTAAATGAGCTGGAAGAAGAGCCAAAAGTTAAAAAAAAATGTAGGACTAAGCCCAAAGTACCCCACTGTGCAGAGGATGAAAGTGAAGTGGAGAGAGAGTATGGGAAGTTTGTTAGAGAAGATAAAACTTAGGAGAGAAAGAGAGAGGAAGCTTCCAACTCTAAACAATTCTGCAAATTGTTGCCCCACACAGGGACTGAGGAGGAGGCTACAGGATTCTAGGCAGGAAAGATTTCTAGAAGTCCTCTGATAGGTCCATAGCGAAGGACAGGGTAAGTCAAAGCCAGATAAGGGTCTGTCTGAATGAGGTCAGTCAGTTGCCAGTGGTTCACTGAAAATGATGAGAAATTATAATGTATATTAGATCCTTGGATGTGGGAACATAGGTGAAACAGTGTCAGTCAGGAAAGTCTGAACAGATAGGAGGGCACATTTTGGGGGCAGAGCATATCCCTGGTTCAAGACAGTGTCACTTATTGGCCCTTCCTTTCACTCTGCCCACATGTTTGCAATCACTCCGTCCTGTGTCATGTCCTAGTGACCACAGATTTCTCTGATTCTCCACTTCTCTACTTTTCCATGGATTGGATCCTTTCTTCTGGTTACTACTACCATCTGACACATCGTGGGATTCAGCAAATGGAGGATAAGAGGAAAGGAGAGGAAAGGAAAAGGCAGTTCATCTCCTGCCTCAGAGTGTTGAGTGCAGAGAGGCCCTTTATCATGAATGTGGATTCTTGTCATGACTTGGTCATTAATCAGGTGTGTTTTGTTTGGGCACAATTTTAATTACTGTCATTTTTTCCAGATCTGTACCATGGAAGGGAACAGTTTAAACCAGTAGCTTCAAACCATATGTCAGAATGGTGTAGGAGGTTTGTTAGAATCATAAGTTGTCCAAGTCCTCTTCCCAGAGAGTCTGGCTTAGGAGTCCTCAAGTGGAGCCCAAGAACTTTTGCTTTTACCCAGCTCTGCCCAACCCAGCCTCACCTTTAAAGGGTCTGTTGAGCAACCAGTTCTTTGAGTCCTGCTTCTCTAGGTGAGTCTGAAGGATGTTCTGGCTGCAAACCTGTGATTTTAATAGAATTGGAGAAGGAAGAATGCTGGTTACAAGTAGAGCTGGCAGGCAAGTAGGTGTAAAATAGGAAGGGGGCATATGGTGACAAAGCAAGTATGCATCTCATGATGGTGACAGCCAGGGGTGTGGCCATATGGGTTTATAGTGGTTAGTAGAGGCAAATAACCAGGTGGGGGTATAGCTCAGGGGTAGAGCATTTGACTGCAGATCAGGAGGTTCCCTGGTTCAAATCCAGGTGCCCCCTCTCTATTTCACTTTTCTTTTCTTTGTGAGATAGAGTCTCACTCTGTTGCCCAGGCTAGAGTGCAGTGGCGCACTCTCGGCTCATTGTAACCTCCCCTCCCGGGTTCAAGCAATTCTCCTGCCCCAGCCTCCTGAGTCACTGGGATTACAGACGTGCGCGACCATGCTCGGCTAATTTTTGTATTTTTAGTAGAGATGGAGTTTCACCACGTTGGCCAGGCTGGTCTTGAACTCATGACCTCAGGTGATCCACCCCCCGCTTCGCCCCCTCAAAGTCATGAGATTACAGGCATGAGCCACCACACCCAGCCCCCTATTTCCTTTTCACTCACTGAACATGATAGGATGTTCTACTCTTAGCTTTTCTTCAACACATGGTCTCATTCTGCAAAGGAGGAGAGAGAGGAGGCAGGTCAGGTCTTCACTGGAAAGCTCCCCCTGACACCTGAAGCTCCAGAGAAATCCGATTTCTTGAAGACTAAGTCAGTGCTCATAGGTCTGGGGTGAACTTTTTTTTTTTCCTTGCATATCTCAACCCTCTTAATTTCATTTGGGGAATTCACAATTGTGTAACTCTTGGTGGAAGACAAGATCCTGTCTCTGGTTAGGGAAAACAACAAGATCAGATATTTCCTCCCCCGAAATGTTGGTGTGTGAGTCGGGGTGCTTCAGAGAAAATAGAATCAATAGGGTGCATGCGTGTGTGTGTTGTGTGTGCGCGTGTGTGCATGTGTGTGTATACATAGAGATTTTAAGGAGTTGGATCATGCAATTGTGGGGACTGGCAAGTCTGATACAGGACACGGCAGCAGGCTGGACTTGCAGGAAAGAGTTGAGGTTGTAGCTCGAGTCTGAAGACAGCGTGGGGGCAGAATTCCTTCTCAGGGGACAGCAGACGTTTCTTCATAAGTCCTTCATCTGATTGGATGAGGCCCACCCACAATTTAGAGGATAATCTGCTTTACTCAAAGTATGGATTTAATATTAATCACCTCTAAAAAATACTTTCACAGCAGCATCTAGATTGGTTTGGACAAATATCTGGGAACCGTGGCCCAGCCAAGTTGACACATTTTAAAAAAAATTTTTTTTTTTTTTGAGACAGGGTCTTGCTCTATCACCCAGGCTGGAGTGCAGTGGCATGATCTCCGCTCACTGCAACCTCTGCCTCCTGGGGCTCAAGAAGTCCTCCCACCCCAGCCTCTGGAGTAGCTGGGACCACGGGTGCACACCACCACACCCAGCTAATTTTTGTATTTTTTGTAGAGATGGAGTTTCTCCATGTTCTCAGGCCGGTCTCAAACTTCTGGCCTCAAGCAATCTGCACACCTCGGCCTTCCAAACTGTTGGAATTACAGGGATGAGCCACTGTGCCCTGCCAAGACATAAAATTAACCAGCACAATTGGTAATGGCTAATGTTTGGCCAACTATATGCCCCTAAACAAGACTATGAATGTTGAGTAAATTGCACATAAGAGGCAGGGCGAATTTGGAATTCATTCTGGAAATGGCAGAGCTCTGGCAATGGCCATAAGACCAGAGACTGCAGCCAGCAGCTATTGTGGAGACAGTGGCGGCTCCCTAGCCAGGGTGGGCTGAGGTCCTGCTTACTTGATAAGCCTGGCTCTGCAGGCTTCTCTGAAGCGCATGAACTTCTTGCCATCCTGTCAGTGATTTCTCTCTGTCTCCACTCACCTTCGATGGCCTCTTCTTTAATCACAGTGCCCTGGCTGGTACCAGGGATGTATAAAAAGTGATTTCAGGGAAATGAAGGGAACGTGAATTGGGAATCTGGCCTCATTAAACTTGAAGGTAATGAAAACCTTGGTAGCTTGATTTGGGCGTTAGAAATCCAGAAGCCCATATCAGACTGTAGAAAAGTTGAGTAATTTTTGCCTGCAGTTCCCTCGGGACCAATTTGTATTTCTCAAATTATAAGTGGTCTTTGGGCAGGATGGCTGGTCCCACCAGTTTAAACAAAGCAAATAGTCAGCTCACGTGTCACCCTGTGTGATCTGTTCCACGTGGACTGAAACACAGGCCTTTGTCTGTCTGTATCACAAAACTCTCTGATCTCCTGCCCCCGAATAAGCGAAACAACTGAACATGAGAGCCAGGGCTGATCCCTGTGGGTGCCAACCTTTGATGTCCATGGACTTGGCAGCTTCCCCCAGTCTCCCAGCTGAAAATAGGTCAGTGATGAAGAGAGTGGAACTTCAGGAATTGTAAGGTGGATTTATGGAAGCATTTGGAAAACTCAATTTATCCCAAATCACCAACTCTACCTAATCTCCAAGCCTGCCCCCTTGTTCCTACCTGAAAGCCGACCAGCCCAGACGGAAGGGTTTTCACTGCAGGAGATCAGTTTCCCCACCCCTCACCGTCCCTTGACCTACGATGTAAGTAAGGTCTCAGCTGAGCCTGGGCACCAGTTGCTGAGAGACAAAGACTCACACACCAGAATCATTCCCAACTGGCTAATGTCTGTCAGCAAAAACCTCAAGAACATGTGTGGATGTGGATTCTTGGAGTATTTTATAAAGTAGAAAGAGTATAATTTTAAATGAGTCTGAATTTTTTATTGGGAGTATGCCCAATTAAAATTCTATTGAAAACACCATAGCTGGAGCAGCTGGGATAAAATTGTTTGCTCAGTTGGTGGACCTAAGCCTGGATTCACAGGAGGCGAATCCTAAATGCATTTGAGATACTAGGGATTTCTTGCTATAATGTAGAAAGAATCCATAGGCTTCAGGGGGCAGGTAAGCTGGAGTGGATTTATCACATGTGACTTGCCCTGGCTTGAAAAATAGAGATGTGTGGCACTTCTACAGTCTTTTTTTTTTTTTTTTTTATTGAGGTGGAGTCTCACTCTGTTGCCCAGGCTGGAGTGCAGTGGCACAATCTTGGCTCACTGCAAGCTCTGCCTCCTGGGTTCATGCCATTCTCCTGCCTCAGCCTCCCGAGTAGCTGGGACTACAGGCACCCGCCACCTCGCCCAGCTAATTTTTTGTATTTTTTAGTAGAGACGGGGTTTCACCGTGTTAGGCAGGATGGTCTTGATCTCCTGACTTCGTGATCCGTCTACCTCGGCCTCCCAAGTGCTGGGATTACAGGCGTGAGCCACTGCGCCTGGCTGCACTTCTACATTCTTTTTTTTTTTTTTTTTTTTTTTTGAGACGGAGTCTCGCTCTGTCGCCGGGGCTGGAGCGCAGTGGCCGGATCTCAGCTCACTGCAAGCTCCGCCTCCCGGGTTTACGCCATTCTCCTGCCTCAGCCTCCTGTGTAGCTGGGACTACAGGCGCCCGCCACCTCGCCCGGCTAGTTTTTTGTATTTTTTTAGTAGAGACGGGGTTTCACCGTGTTCGCCAGGATGGTCTCGATCTCCTGACCTCGTGATCCGCCCCTCTCGGCCTCCCAAAGTGCTGGGATTACAGGCTTGAGCCACCGCGCCCGGCCACTTCTACATTCTTGAAAATAATTTTGGTAGCCATTCTCTGTGGACAGAGATACTGGTGGGAGGGATGATAGCGGAAAGGGAGCCCCTGATTTCAGTGGGGCTGGGAGGATCCTGGGGTGTCAGAGTCCAAGCAGTGTGATACTTTAGCCCAAAGTGAAGTTTGGGTGTTATTCTGTGGTCTGTGCCATACAGGTCTTGGCTGTGACTCATCAGTAGTGAGGTTTTTAGGCCTGAGAATGGGAAGCCCATCGTGGTCCCCTGGATGTGTAGACCTGAACTACCACCATAGCCCGCACAATGGAGGTTCCTGGCTCCTGACCCATTCCCCAGGTCTGAATCTGCTCAAAGATCCTGCCTCCCCTGATGACGAGAAAGCCAAGCTTGAGAAAAGAACTCTGCCACAATACCCAGTCATGGACTGTGAATCTTCCTGCCACATTTCCCCTAATAGGCCCTTCAGCCATTGGCTGGAAACTGCACTGAGGAGTGGGAAATATCCACATAATTTGGGACGATTGGTGGCTCTGCTGCATCTGTGAAGCTCCTGGAGATCCAGTAATTTGGGTAACATCAGAATATCCCAGAAAAGATCACATCCTGCACTTTGCCCTGTTTGCGACCATCAGAGGGGCTCAAGAGAGCGCAGTTACTACCCATGGTGTGCTGCTCCCACGCGAAAGGCTTTGTACAGGGCCTAGGGCAAGAGAAGCCCCTCCAGCTGTTGGGCTGGGGGGCGGTGTGCAGCAGAAGCAGCCACCTGGCTGTACTGGCACAGCTGGTCTTGGGGGCATTGAGGGTCTCCAGCAGGTGGAGGTGCTGTCTGACATCTCCAGCAAGCTTGGGTAGGGGAATTCGCCACTCAGAGTTTGGTGATCAAATGAGTGACACACAGAAATGAGGAGTTTAGAGTTTATTTTGCCGTAGCTCGGCATGGATCCAGTATGAAGTCATTTTCTTTTTTTCCCTACACCTTAATGCTCAGAACAGCGTGAAGTCTCTCGTCACAGCCCGTTGTGCTCGTGTGGCTCTGGCTGAAGCCTGGCTGCCGAGTGCCCCTGAGATCCTGCCCAACTCCTCAGCCTCTTGCTGCAGGCTTCCCTTCAGTGTTATGAATTGCCTGACAACTGTCACCTTATCTGTTTCAGGTAGTCAAAGCTAGCTTCTGGTTTTGTACCCGAATTTTCTTTTTCTTTTTTCTTTTTTTTTTTTTTTTCTTTGAGATGGAGTCTCACTCTTGTCGCCCAGGCTGGAGTGCAGTGGCACAATCTCGGCTCACTGCAAGCTCTGCCTCCCGGGTTCACGCCATTCTCCTGCCTCAGCCTCCCGAGTAGCTGGGACTACAGGCGCCCGCCACCACGCTCGGCTAATTTTTTGTATTTTTAGTAGAGACAGGGTTTCACCGTGTTAGCCAGGATGGTCTCGATCTCCTGATCTTGTGATCCGCCTGCCTCGGCCTCCCAAAGTGCTGGGATTACAAGTGTGAGCCACTGTGCCCAGCCGTGTACCCAGATTTTCTACCTGCTACATAAGTTGGTGTTGGGAGTGGGTTTCAGGCAACAGATAATTATGAAAATGGTATTGATTATCCAGACTGGCTGAGGCTAAATTTGGAGGCAGTCTAGTTAATCTTTGGGCCTGGGAATATGGTATAACCTACAGCCCACACTGGCAAAATAACTAAGAATATTACTGCTGGTGGTCATCTGGAATGAAGTGCCCACTAGGGACCAGGCTTCCGGATACACGTTTGCTTCTTGTCATTGAACTGGAAGCTGGCAGTGTAGCTGATGTACTGGGATAGCATAGAGAAAGAAACAACAAAAAGTTCAATGAAAAGAACCAAAATCTCTCCTTTTTAGCCGCCATGAGGCTTAGCAGAGAGCCAAAGGCAGTGTTTGATTCTGCAAGATTGCTCAATTACAGCCTTCCTAGTGTGAAAATCTAGGACTCTGGGCCAGCCTGATGGCTCATGCCTGTAATCCCAGCACTTTAGGAGGCCAAGGCAGATCCTTAAGGTCAGGAGTTTGAGATTAGCCTGAACAACATGGTGAAATCCCGTTTCTAGTAAAAATACAAAAATTAGCTGAGTGTGATGATGGATACCTGTAATCCCAGCTATTCAGGAGGCTGAGGCAGGAGAATCGCTTGAACCCAGGAGGCAGAGGTTGCAGTGAGCCGAGATCGTGCCACTGCACTCCAGCCTGGGTGACAGAGCAAGACTCTGTCTCAAATTAACTAATTAATTAAAAATAGGAACATCTAGGGCTTTGATTTGGAAAGAATGAGACCCCCAGGAACGGTCACGGGGATCCATGGAAGATTTGTAGAACCCAAACTATACCTAACATGAAGTCCTTCTGCACCTCCTCTGCCAGCCATAGACAGCCCTGCTTCTCCTGCTGCCCTTGTTCCAGCGCCGCTCCGCCTCTTCCCTCACCACACCCTCCATTTTTATTTCGATCCACAATTTGAGAAAATCTTAGCATACCCACAGAGTCAATTACAAAGTCACACCTTGAAGGTGGAAGCTTCAACATAAAAATAATCACCAGACTATTCTGACTTAGAGCACCGAAAATCTGGGGAATGTGTGCAGAAGTGATCTCTCACAGCAGTTGTCTAAGGAGGGTGGAAACAGTTAAATTCTACTGCATTTAGTGCTATTGAATTCTGCATTGGATGTCCTACTCGGAGCAGCTGGGGATTATTTTATTATTTGCTCAACTTGCTGATTAAAATCAGAAATCAAAATTGTTCAAAGACAGATGAAATTGAGATGCCCTGAACAGTAACTCTACACTTTTCTTTTTTTTTTTTTTTTTGGACGGAGTCTCGCTCTGTCGCCCAGGCTGGAGTGCAGTGGTGCGATCTTGGCTCACTACAACCTCCGCCTCCCAGGTTCAAGCGATTCTCCTGCCTCAGCCTCCCAAGTAGCTGGGACTACAGGCGCATGCCACCATGCCCAGCTAATTTTTGTATTTTTTAGTAGAGACAGGGTTTCACCCTGTTGGCCAGGCTGGTCTCGAACTCCTGACATCGTGATTTGCCCGTCTCAGCCTCCCAAAGTGTTGGGATTACAGTCATGAGCCACTGTGCCTGGCCAACTCTAGACTTGAAAAGACTGGAAAGGTGAAATGTACTAAATTCATGTGACATTCCCTCCCTCCCAGCCCCGTAGCTTCCACTAACACAATGGTTAGGAGAAAACCCCTTCAATACGTTATTTAGAAGCACTTTATTTCCTGGAGCTCTGGCATCTTTGAAAACCATTTTAATTGCATATCTTTGTCAACCAGTGAAAGACGCTACGGCTAAAATGAATTCTCTAATTCAAATTGAGGATGAAGGGGAAGAGGCTAGAAGTTGCCCTTGACCACCACATGTTGGGTGGCAATGGCTGCCTTCATAGCCTGCAGAGCCACACACAGTGTCCATTCAAATGGTCTTCTCATGGAGTTCTCAGCACCTACACAGAATGTGTATCTATGCAGTTTTCATTTTCACAAAGAGCACTGCAATGACCAGCCATGTATGTACGTTTTTGCACACTCATATGAGACAAAGCAAATGCAGATATTTAAACATTTTTATTGCCAAGCAGCCTTCCAGAAAAGATACTCCAATTGCAGTTCATCCCAGCAGCCCCGTATGAGAGTACCCACCACCTTTTAAAGAATTACAATAATTTTGATATAAAAGGAAGATGAATTCAGGGATATGCCTGCTGTTAAATTCAAAATTCTTATGCTTACAGAACAGGACAGGGGACACTGGTAAGGGAGAAAGACAGCTCCAAATAGAAAGGGAGCTGACGGGAAAGCACCAAGAAGCGGGGCCTGGGTCAACCCTGCAGCAGCAAGCACTTCAGTCCTCTGCCCAGGGCTGTGCGTTTTAAGTTTGGAAGAATAGATATAAAACTCTGAACAGGAGTTATTTTACTGGTGAGATTATAGGATTATTTGTTTTCTTCCTGATTTTTATTTGTGTTTCCTAAATGTTCTATGTATTTTTAAGTCAACAAGCATTTGTTGAGAATCTATAATGTACTCAACAAGAGGCCAGGAGATACTGACATGAGATTTTCAAGAAAAGTAGTATTTTTTTTTCTTTTCTTCCTTCCTTCTTTTTTCTTTCTCTCTCCCTTTCTTCTTTCTTTTTTTCTTTCTCTTTTTCTCTTCTTTCTTTCATCTTTTCTTTCGTTTTCTCTCCTCTCTTCTTTCTTTTTCTTTCTCTCTCTCTCTGTCACTCTTTCTTTCTCACAGGGAGCTTGTCTGTGTAATAAGAATTATTGAATCCATTCCTAACAGATCTTTGCCACATCATCAGTAGCCCCTGGGGTGGCTGTGATCCTGGCATCCATCAGGTGTCTTAGGTGCGCGGATGGTCTGGGAGTGGCATCCATCACTACAGGTGTGCCTGCCAGAGAAAAGGTGCACATTCTTCAGTGTAGTCTGTCCTGCTGCCAGGGAGGCCAGGGGCTTGGGCAGGACAAAGAGAGGGTCCTTAGTCCTAGTTCAGAGGCCCTTAGAGCCTAGTCTTTAAGTCCTCCAGGTATCCAGGCTTGGTGCCTCCCCAGCTGTGCTGACCTGCCAGTGTGGGGCCTCCTGTGAGAGACGGGGCTGCATCCCGGCCTAGCATGGAGATGGCAGCCTTTCTGGACAAATGTCTCCCGCAGTGTCAAGCAAGTCTCTGCAGACTCTGCCAAGTCTTGGCCATAGGGTGAGGGAAGAAGACCGCAGAGGAGTACATGGTAGAGAAACCCGAAAGTGCAGCCAGTGGTCCTGGGGTGAGGGAAGTGGTGGTAACCCCAGATGGGTACTGAGGGAGGGAAACCTCACGTCAGGGCAGAGGAGACTTCTGGAGTTCACAGGAAGCACAGGACAGGGTGAGCTCATGGCCCAAAGGGGCAGTGTGTAGTGAGATCAATCTGCTGGGTGCCCGGGGTAGACTAAGAGCAGCAAATGGAAGTTACAGTGTGCTGGAGTCTGTGGGTGAGGCCACAGTGGTCAATATGCTAAACCTAAGTTACAGCAGAGAGAAAGTGTAGCTCAGGAGTAGAGTATCTGACTACAGACCAAGAGGTCCCTGGCTCAAATCCAGCTGTCCCCTGGCTCTTATGCTTTTATCCCCTGAGCCAGCTGTTCTGAAAACTTATGAGGAAGGCAATGGGCGCTGCCACCCAGCCCTCTGGTGCTGACTCAGTCCCTCTCTTGTGGCTTGAGGTGGATGTTTGTATTATTATATGACTTTAGGAACCCAAAATAATGTGAGTCTTGGAGGAAAGCATAGCTTTGCAACATGCTGCATCAAATAGGTGTGCCAAATATTCCTGCCTCGACCTCGGGTGGTAAGGGCCTGCTCAGATGTTGAATGTGGACTATGTGCAAGGTGGGGCTGATAAACTGCATCCCACGACGGCAGAGCTCTGGTCTAGCACCAGGGCTGGTGGCTGCAGCCAGCATCCGGCAGGGCTGCAGTGACCCCTGGCCAGCACACTCTCTGCCATGACTTTGCTGTGATTCTAAGTTCACACCTTCCCGTCAGTGCTTTGAGCTCCTGGTACTGTCAGCGATGGTTTCATCTGTTTCCATTAGACAAAGTCAGGTTCTAGTTTTGTGCCTGTGTCTGTGACTAGAACAGAAATTGGTACCAGGTGTGATCTGCAAGCAAGCGATCCTTGAGAAATGGGTATGTGGGAGGACACTGGAGTTAATTGTCAGATCTGGTTGTACTGAAGTCAATAAAAATCCAGCTGGTTCTTCCTGGATGGGAATCCAGCAGACCAGGGCTCACAACAGCAGAAGAGCTACATACACTGGTGCCTGTGATTGGCTGAAATGGAGCCCACTGAGGGCAAGAGACCCAGCTGCCATAAAACAGGAGAAGCTTTAGGTAGGGGGCCGATACTAATGCATGGAGAACTACTAGGCTAGAGCAAAGGCCCGGCTTCTCCATGCAACTCATGGAAGGGCTCCTAGAGCTTCCAGCATTATGCTGAGAGAATCTTCTGTAAGGCTCCCGCGTGACATAGCAGAAAACCAGAGGCAAAATTGGATCCTGCAGTTGCTACATTCAGTTAAATGCACAGCCTCCCTGGGCTCTCGTGTGAAGGTTGGGGCATTTTTCAGGAAAGAACAGCAATCTAAGAACTGTAGAGAGAATTTACGAGAAGATGTGGAGACTTCACAACAAAAATCCAAACAAACTCCAGACTCTGCCAAATCTCCATGACAGCAAAAGCAGCCTCCTCTCCCAGCTGATGAAGCGTCTCACAGAACGCCCAGCAGCCCTGGCCCCTGCCCACCAAATGCCAAAGCTGCCCACTCAGTGTAGTAACAGAAAATATCTAGGGGCTTTCCCACCCATCGGGACCCCTGTGCCACAAGTCTGGAATCTACGTGGCTTTTGACTATAGCAAGGGACAGACACCATGTTTCCCTGTGGATGTGTCTTGTCAGGGAAGGTGCCCGGTTTGCCTGTGTTCTGACGTGCCTGGGGCCGTGGCTCAGCCACTGGAGGGAGGGATTCCTCCTCCCAGTCCAGAAGCCCCTTTAGGCGTGGGCTTTGGATCCCCAGACAGGCAGGCTTAACGCCCACTCCCTGTCCCTCATGTGTGCTGACCTGCTGAGTGACGCCTTCTGAGACAACTGGGCTGCTCACCAGGAGGGCAGCTTCCACCTCCCCTAGGGTCAGCCCTGCAGTCCAAGGCCTTGAATTTGGCCTTGGGATAAAAGAGGAGGAAAAGGTAGAAAACAGAAAAAAAGGGCCAGGTAGGGTGGCTCACGTCTGTAATCCCAGCACTTTGGGAGGCCGAGGTAGGCAGATCACCTGAGATCAGGAGTTCAAGACCAGCCTGGCCAACATGGCAAAACCCTGTCTCTACTAAAAATACAAAAATTAGCCAGACGTGGTGGTGCATGCCTGTAATCTCAGCTACTTGGGAGGCAAAGGCAGGAGAATAGTTTGAGCCTAGGAGGCGGAGGTTGCAGTGAGCAGAGATCACACCATTGTACTCCATCCTGGGCTACAGAACAAGCTCCATAAAAAGAAGAAGAAGAAGAAGAGGAGGAGGAGGAAGAGGAGGAAGCAGCAGCCACAGCAGCAAAATCTAGCCATGGTCTAAAGGGTGAGGGTGAGTGTGGGGTGGAGGGGGGTTGATTTTAGAATAAATGTGCAATAATAAAGAGGCAAAGGAAGGAGAGATGTAGTGGATGATCATTCCAGCAAGAAGCAATGTCAAAGGTCATGCACTCAGCTTGAGACAGAAGGAGGAGAACGGACCACACAGTACAGAGGAGGCTCTGGGACTCAAATGAGGGGTCAGTGGGAGAGGGACAGAGCCAATGGCCAGAGAGGGTTGGCTGGTGTGAGATAGGTCTGCCAGGACATGGGACCTGACCTGGAGTAAACAGAAACTATTGCGGGTTTCAGGAGGATCCCTCCCCTGGGCAGGCCACATCCTTAAGCAGTGTCCTTTGGGAACTCATCTGAGGTGGGTTTCTGGCTCAGAGGAAGAGCATTTGCCTGCAGGTTAAGAGGTCCATGGTGCAAATTTAGTGCCTCTTAGTGCTAGACTTTCAACTGGAAGTCAGTTGGGTAATTTCTGGGGACAGGGCATCTCGTTGGGCCTGTCGAGGGCTCAGCAGATGGGGAGTGGGAGCAGAGGGGGCAGCAGGCCTGGTCATGTCTTGCCCAGGGTTGGGTGAATAGAAAGAGCCCAAGACCAGCCATGTGGAATTTGGTCACAACCCTTTTATTACTCAGACGTGTGTGCTCCGGCATGTTTCTTAATTATGACCTCTCTTCAAGCCTATAACATGGCGCACCAAGCTAAAGTGGCAGTTCCCAATCTGACTTTCCATTGGGATCATCTGAGGAGCTTGTTAAAAACAGCACCTTGGCCCCACTCCCAGCATTCTGATTCAGGAGGTCTGAGTGGAGCCTATGAGCCTTTATTTTCCTGCAAGCAAATGTGCTCTCAATGACCACACATGCCCAGTGCTGCAGTGGACAGGCCAGCAGGGGAAGCAGCTTTAGGTCAATCCAGAGGCCCTCCATGGAGCAGCCATGGCTTTTGCGCTGACATCCTCAGCGACAGACTACAAGATTTTCATCAGATGATAATGAGATGAGCCTTAGAGGACTGACCAAAAGGTTCCAATCAGGGTGCCCTCTGCCTATTCTTATTTTTACTTACTGATTTTGGAATCTGATTCCAGCTTCCTTTCCCTTGCTGGAGCCCATGATCTGTATCTGTCTGCATGGAGGAGAGAGAAGAGGCTGATGGGGTCCGGTCAGTCCTTGGGAAGTCCCAGCTAACTTCCTCCATCATCCCACTCCTTGCCCATAGTCTCCCAGAGCCTTCCAGAATCTTTCTCGCCCCCAGTTCATGGTCTGGGTGGGCCAGGGTATGAGTCTGCAGCAGCCCCAGGTGGGAAATCGAGAACCTGGGGACAAACAGCCAAAGTCCAGGGTGCAGCACAATGAGCCCAGAAATATATGCTCATTTGATTTCTCATGCCCATTGGAGGTGGGCGTGATGTTGCCACTGGTTCACGTTCTCCTGTGTCACAGCCCAAGCTGGGTGCTGTTGGGAGGATACAGCAGGACTTAGAGACATGGCTCAGCCCTCTCTTGGGGATCACATGGATCTTAATGGGGGGATTCTGAACAACTCTGGAAAGTGGGACAGTGGTACTCAGAGGGCTACAGGAGGCAGGGGTCTGTGCCTTACAAACTTGAAAGTCCATAAAATCACATGAGGACTATTGAGTCTGCCCTTCAGATATGCCGTGGGTCAGAGATTAGGTAGGCTGTGTCATTTTTCCCCAGGGTGGATTGGGAGGAACATGTGATCCAGGACCCACTTTGGTGATTAAAACAGGGTAGGGGGCACCTGGATTTGAACCAGGGACCTCTTGATCTGCAGTCAAATGCTCTACCTCTGAGCTATACCCCCAGGCCTGGGGAACTGGTGTAATTAACACCCTTTTCATGTGTCGACACACCAAGAACAAGACTAAGCTCTGCAGGTTGGGATGTCCAGGCCAGTTCTGTTTCTCTGAACTCTGGCCTCCCTCCTGTCACTAACACTTCTTTTCCTATCACTTCTGTGTGGACCTGGTTGAGGACACCCTGGTGGCCTTGTTGACCTTTATAACTGGAGAGACCCTTCAAGTCATCCAGATAATTCTCTTAGACAGTAGCAGTTGTTGAGCATCATGTGAGGCGTGCTAGGCTGGGGACAGAACTCTAATCAGGTGATGCCACCTTCCCATGCACTGACAGGAGGCCCAGTGCCTGTGTCTGGGGCTTGTATTTGACATAAAATACTGTTCATGATAATTTGCCAGGCGATAAGCAAATTGCTTTTGTCAAAGAAAGTTACTTAGATAATAATACTCAGTATTACAAAGATGTGGCACATATACACCATGGAATACCATGTGGCCATAAAAAAGAATGATAATAGACCAATAGTTAATGGTAACCCCCGGGAGCAGGTGAAGAGACTAGGGAGTGGGTGGGGGAATCTTCTTTTTTCCGATTTACACACGTGATAACTCAAATGTCCATGTTTCCAGCCTTCCAGGTACTGAGCCGTCTGGGTGGTTAAAACTAAAAGAGAGAAATTGGTAAAACATTCCCCAGGAGTCTTCTCTGCCTCCTGCAGCTGGCATTGTCCTAATTCCTCCTCCTCCTTCAGATCCTCCCAGGTTTTCTCTCATCCAGTTCCTCTGTGCCGTTCCTTCCAGGCAGCACTGGTGTTCAGCACCTCCCCTCTGATGCTGTCACTCTTTTTTAACACAGCAGTTGTCCACTGTCCACCAGATTGGGACATCACGATGGGGGTGGTGAGTCTGAGGGCAAAAGGCACCCACAGTGGGCCAGGGGCATCCCTGCTGCCTGTGTCCTGTGCCCAGCACCCAGGCCCTGACCCCCGTCCCCTCAGCCACACTTGAGTTGAGTCCCATGGCACCCTCTTCCACACCTGCCTTCTCCACCCTGACCTACAGCCTCCCCAGAGGCCTCTTGGATGGTGAGGACCTAGTATAGTTGGGTAGTGCCATGCCCAAGGAGGTTTATAAACTGTGCAGGAATCAGTGAAAATAAAAATGCCAGTGCTGCCCTCCCAAGTCAGCTGGGGCTTACAATAAGGTCAAAGTGATGGTGACAGCATTGTTTAAGGCAGAGAAAGGTCCTTCTAGTCATACCTGGGGGAAGACAATCAAGGAAGGGGTAAGTCCCCCACTCAGTGATGAAACCACATGTATGGCAAGAGAAATAGACAAGTCATCTTTCCTGTATGAGGGAGATGGCTGAGTTGGGGTGGGGGCAGCAGGGCAGTTGCTAGGAAGCCCTCCTGAAGAGCAAGAAAGAGAGCAATGAATGCAGCTCTTGTATGATTCCAATGGCCCCTGTATGGAGAAGGAGGAATCTGAAGGCCCCTCTGCCTGAAATGGTCCTACAACCCCAACTACTGGACGAGCTCCTGTCTTCTCAGTCTGGGTCTCACTGTGACAGCCCTAAAAAGAGTCAGTGACAGTCCTTGGGAGATAGCTTCCTGCATTGAGTGTGCCTGTGGAAGCAGCCAGCCGGTGTGCAGCTCATGCTGGAGCAAACGTCAACAAGGAATCGACTGCACACTGTGGCCGCCCTAGCCCAGAGTCCCTCTTCCTCCTACATTAGAATGCCCCCAGAAATTGCCCTAAGCTTCCAATAGGGAAATTACATAAATTACTCAGACCAATGTGCTAACTGTAAGGAGACTAGAGGGTTAACAATAGTTGAAGTACTTTTACCAGCATATAGACAATTGCACATGGCATGGGAACTCCAGGCATGACCGACCTTGCCCAGGGGGTGGCTCTTCACAAAACCAGAGGTAGTAAGAAGACCTAAGGGGCCAAGGAAGTAAGAGGATAGATGAAAAGAAGGCAGTTGGGCAAATTTTCCTCTCAAATTTCCCTGCCCCACCTTCCAGAAACTATGCAATATTGCCCTTAGCAAGGAAGGAGAGAGTGGACCAGCAAGCCTCTTTTGTGATAGCAAATTCCACCTTCATAAAAGAGAACTTGTCTCCTCTGGTGAGCATGGTGTGAAGACTGGCCCCAGGTGTCCCAGCATGGCAGTCTAGGGCATGTCTAGGACTATGTAGACTGTCTAGATAATAGAATCTCTAGAATAATCTTCTCTCAGGGAGTCCTAACAGGGGTTTGGAGAGTGAAATACACACAAGGCACAGACAGAGGCAGCCCGAGGAGACCACAGGTATCCCGGCCCGCGGGATCGTCGAAACAGGCCCTGGAGGAGGGAGTGGGAATTTGGGGGACAAGAGACACGAGAAATGGAGACAAGACAGTGCTCTGATCAAGTCTCGTTTAATGGCGGTAATGCACTGTCTTATATACACTTGGAAGGGAAGGGGTTGGGCCAGAGGCGGAGATGATCTCATCGCAGAGGGCGTGACCAAGTAGGTATTGGTTTCTCTGGTCAAACGTCATGTTGCACCTGCGCTGTCAGTTGGTAATTTTCCTGGGCACGGGATGGTGCCTGTGCTACAAAGTAACAATTTTCGCGGCCGCGGGGGGGTGGGGGGGTGGGGAGGGGGTGGGGGGGGTGGGAAACAAGTGAAGAAGCAGGAAGAGCGCCATCTATTATGAGGTATTGATACAAAAGAGAAACAACAAATCTAGGGAGGAGGTAGAAGGTGGAAAGGAATAGAGCTCGGGCGTTTAATCATTAATTATTATTTGCTATGGCCGGGGCGCGCAGCTCTGGACACACAGGGATCAGTGAGAGTTTCCTGGGGCTGGAGTCACTACCTGCCTTATCTCACTGTGCAGAAGCCTTAGCTGGGCAAAGGAGGTAAACTCCAGCACCAGCTTCTATGGCTAAAATGGACAGTAGGTGCCCTGAAAGAAGTCAGCAGGATGGCCTCACTACCCAAGAGAGAGAATTTTTCACATCAGCCCCAATGGGATACACACTACTTATGCATAATAACTACCACGAATATTTTACCTTACCAGTACGCCATGACTGACACAACACTTCCTCAAGGAAAACGTCCTTACCTCCTGCAGTCGCTTTGATATCCCAGTAATAGTCTTATAATATCCCTGCATCTTACCATCTAGTATTTCTTATATTTTCCATTCTTAACTTCTGTGAACATTTGTACATCTTGATCTACTCCTCTAGTTTCAAGAGCCCATGTCTGTTTCACTTGCTGTTGGGATAGGCTGTGTACGGACATGGGCTGTCACTCTGGATTAGATGGGAGCGATTGGAGGATTTCTTGCAGAGGAATGACATAAGCTGAGTTTGTCCTCTGGCTGGCCTGAGGGCACTAGGGCACATGTGTGGAAGCAGGCACACAAGGTCAGGAAGTCGTCGCCATAACCTGGATGAGAGATGATTGTAGCTTTGTCTGATGGTGGAGGCAATGAGAAGTGGTCAGATTTTGGATAGATTTTGAAGCAGTGTGAACAGGATTTGCTGATGATTTGAGAGCAGGGTGTGAGAAAAAAGGAAAAGTCAAGGATAATGCCAAGGTTTTCTGTCCTGAGCACCCAGCGGGATGGGGTGGCCATTCTCTGAGATGGCCATTCTCATTGCAGCAGAAATGAAATTTGAGGGGGTGGTGGAAGTCAGGAGTTCAATCTGTGATGTATTAAATTGAATCTGTCTGTTAAATGGTCTAATGGAGATGTCAAAAATGAAGCTGGAGTTTGAAGGAGAGGAGTTAGCTGAAGATATAAATTTGAGGGTCGTCATCTCATTAAAGCCGCGGGATGGAATGAGATCACTGAGGAAGTGTGAGTGAAAAGAAAAATGGTCTAGGAACTAAGACTAGGGCCCTCAAATGTTTAAAAATGGGGATGTTAAGGAGAAACCAGCAAAAGAGATTGAGGAAAAGTGGCAGAGAAGTACAAAGAAAACAACAGAAAAACAATGACAGCCCCAATGTCAATTGAAAAAAAAATGCTACTGAGGGCTTGAGTTAAAGATGAGAATCACCCATGACACATGGTCACCAAGTGTAGGGGCCTTTGAAAACAGTATGTTGAGAATAGATGGGGCTCAAGGACAGTATCTCCAATTGAACTTTTAATGAACTCCCGTAGGCGCCAAGAAGGCGGGCAGATAAGAAAGAACATAGAAACAAGAAACTGAGTAAAAGGTTACATCTGGAAAAAGAAAGTTTGTTTTACATTGCATTCTTTCGACTGACGTGGGGTTTATGGGGTATAAATAAAGTGAGGCGGAGGCTCTGAGCGTGGCCGCCATGTTCTCTGTGTGTCTTTGTCTTTTGTGTGTTCTTTCATTCTCCACCACCCCCGGCACGGACCCCAACAAGTGGCGCAGCGAGCAGGGTCAGCAAGGGTGAGTAGGGGAGAACAAGAAGGGGAACCCCCTAGGGGCGGGTAAGGCCCAGATATTGTTAAGGGGAACCTTCTTAAGCTTTCATTATGGGGAATTCCATCTCTCTGGCCTCAGAATATTTACGGCTGTTTCAAGGACTGTTGCTGTCTATAGGAGTAGAAGTGAAAGAAAAAGACTTTGAAGTGATTGTTTGCCCATGTTGAACAACATTGTTACTGGTTTCAGTATCAGACTAAAGTGCAGCTGAATCGCAGAGAATGGTTACAGGTAGTAAAAACGCTGCTTAGAGCTCTCCAGTTAGGGGATATTATGCCTCTAAAATTGTGGACCTTGTGTTACTCTATCACTCAGACATTAGAGTTACTTGAGACTGATTCAGAGTGTGGTGATGTAGCCACAGGAGGAAAGGTATCTGAGGATTTGGGAAAAAAATAAATCTGAAATGGAGCCCATTTGTGCCAGGATAACAGAGGATGGGGGGGTAGCAAAAGGGGGAGAAGAGAAAAAGCCAGCTTTTCCTTCTTCTGAGGGAAATTCTGACATGCAGTGTATTATGAAAATGCTTCAACAAATATTACAGATATATTCTTCTAATTCACCTTTGCAAGCTTTCCCTGTTTCTTTTCCTTCTGCCCTGTTAAAAGAGGATTTTCCAGAGCCTCCAACCCCCCGGCTTCCTTATCTTTACCTTTGTTTGGCAAAGTTGAAGCCCTGTTCACATCAGACATACTTTAAATTTATACTAAACACCTGTTTAATATGTCAAAACCAGTGTATATGTATATCTTGTTGTTTGTTAAAATATTATGAGTATTTCAATAGTCAATAAATAAGCACATTAATATTAACTATTAATATTAATATAGTATTAATAACCCCAGCTAGGAAATTGTTATATTATAGGGGTGCATAGGTTCCACCAATTTACACTCCAAACAGAAGTTGAGTATTCGAGTTGCTTAACACCTTAACTACCTCTTGATATTTTCTGTGTTTTTAAATTTTAACCATTGTATTGTGTATGTAATGATTCTCAATTTGGTATTAATATACATATTTCCTAGTGAGTAATGATGTTAGACATATAGGTTTATTGTCATTTCTTTGTTCTGCTACTTTTGGTTGAGTTATTTGCCTTTTCTTATTAATATGTTGGGATTCGTTATATTTGGAGATATGAGTACTATTATATATACTTTTAATTAAAAAAAATTTTTAAGGAGCTAGATCTGTTTCCAATTATTTGCGCTTCTTTTGCTCCTAATGCTTAGTTTTCAAATGGTGGCAATAATGTCCAATTTAATGCCTTACAAATTAAATTTTTAAAAAGAAATGAAAGCTGCCATTTCTAACTATAGACCTCAATCTCCTTTTATCCTTGGTCTTCTTGATATTTTTTCATCAAAAAATTTAATAATTCCTATAGACTGAAAGACTTTAGAGAAGACTTTTCTTGATCATTCTCAGTGGTTACAATTGCACAGCTGGTAAATGAACAAGGCACATGTACAGGCTAGGAAAAATATTATGTGTGATCCCCCTGGACCCACTGAGGAACAACTCACAGGCATGGGCCAATATGCTACTCTTAATGCTCAGGCTGGTCTGGATGATGTTGCCTTTACTCAAATCAAGACTTTGTTTTTAAGGGCCTAAAATAAGGTAGAGATAACAGGAAAATGTTCCCTTTCCTCTGTGAAAATTTTACAGGACACAAATGAGCTATATCCAGATTTCGTAGCCCGTCTTCAGGATGCTGTCTTCAAAATTGTGGGTGCTGGCCTTGCTTCAAAAATTTTGTTACAAACATTGTCTTTTAAAAATGCTTATGCTGACTGTTAAAAATTGTTAAAATCGTTAAAGGCCAATGGGGCCAATTTAGATAAATATATTAAAACTTGTGTTAGTATTGGAGGGACTATTTATAATGCTCAATTATTTGCTAGAGCTTTGTCTAAAGCCTTAAAAGAAAATAACAAACAAGGTGTTTACTTTCAGTGTGGTAAGCCTAGACATTTCAAAAAAGAATGTCATAAAAATTGAACACTTTTATCCCTCAAGGCAGAAAGCTGCCTTCAGAGGTGTACAAATGTTGTGATAAAGGTCGACATTAGACAAATAAATGTCGTTCCAAAACTGATAAAAGTGAAAATTTACTGTCTCCTCTCCTGAGAAACGGGAGCTGGGACCCACAGGCTTGGGGCCCCAACAATTACAATACAAGTCTACTACAATATTCAGTGAGCAATGGCCTACAACATTAAGAAATAAATTCAAGTCCTCCTTAAGGATCCCACACCTCACCCCAGTTTCTCAGCTTTATGCGACAACTAAGCAGAGCGCCACTGCTGACTTAGCTATTACTCAGCCTTATACTTTGTCTCCTAATAGAGGAGTATATAAATTAGCTATTAGAGTGTGTGGCCCTTTGCCAAAGAGACATATAGGACTTTTGTTAGGTCAAAACAACAGTACTATATAAAAGTTAATGATGATTTCAGAAATCATTAATCTTGATGTTACTAATAAAATTCTTATTATGGTACAAGTTCACAATTTATACGCCTAAAAACAGAAAAACGTATTCTCAATAAAGAGGGTTTGATAGCACAAAAAAAACTGTTATTTAAGAAACTTTAGTTTCTAATCAAAAGCCCTTATGTTCATTGCACATTAATGAAATAGTTTTAAAAGAGTTAATTAATACAGAGATAAATATGTCTATCATTTGTTTAAATTATTGGCCTATACAATAAAAAAAAAAGACAAGTTTCAGTTATACTCACTGGCTTAAGTGCTGCTTCTGTGGTTTATCAAAACGTAAAACCTTTAACCTGTGTCGGTCCTAAAAGTCAACAAGGTCAAATGTTTTTTTATATTATTCCTATCAATATTAATCTTTAAAGATAAAATCTTTCATAACAATTTGGTGCTTTTTTAAACACTCTTCATATTTCCTCAGCTGTCAAAAATATGATGTTCAAAATGAGCTACAATCCTTTAAACTCATAGCCACTGTTCACCAGCCTCAAGTTTTATAATTAAAGTGTAAAACGACCACTCCTCTTTAAATAAAACAGTGGCCATTATCTAAAAAAATACTTAAAATTTAAAAAAAATAAGTCAAAAAACAAATGGCCGAGAGAAATCTAAAGCCACATACTTCTGCATAGAATTCCCGTCTTTGTCTTGTTCTTAAAACTATAAATGTTTACATTCAACCTAAAAAAAGTTTACAGCCCGGTCTTCCTAATCCTGCCCTTATCCCACAAAGTTAAAACCAGAGAAAAACAACAAGATGCTTTTGTATCATTACAAACTCAGCTTTCTTTCTACTCACTTAATGTTGCCACAAAAAAAATTTAACTAAATTTTCTTATTCAATATTTAGGTTATACCTTGGGGGCACAAAATATTCAACCCCAAAAAATTCAAATTCGACGTAATCATTTAAAAACATTAAATGATTTTCAAAAGCTTCTAAGAGACATTAATTAAATGCGTCCAGTTTTAGAAATACCAACATATCAGTTATAACATCTTTTTTCTATTCTAGAAAGAGACAGTCACTTAAACAACTCACGCCATTTAACTCCTTTGGCTTTACAGAAACTCCAGCTTGTTAAAAAACAACTTCAAAAGGCCCTTCCTTTTGTTTATTTCGTACTTTACCTTCTCCCACAAGAATGATTCATCAAACTAGTCGACCACTAAAATAGATCATTTTGTCCAATAAAATATCTAAACGCTTGACTACTTATATCGATCGTTTAGCTAAACTGATCATCAAAAAACGACATCACTGTCGACAACTTTGAAGAAGAGATCCTTCCTTAATTATTCCTCAATTCACTCATAATCAGATCACTTATCTTCTTACAACTTCTGATTCTTGGCAAGTTGCTTGCGCTTCTTTTGTTAGACAATTTTCTACCCAATATCCTAAGTCTCCAATCTTTTCATTTTTTAGGCAACATTCTGTGTTGCCTTTCTCACCAATTTCTATATTTCCTGTTCAAGGTCCTACCTTTTTTACTGACGCTAATAACAATGATAAGACTAGATATTAGAGTGTTCATCAATCTCGAGTTACAGTTTATCCTTATCCCTCAATACAACAAAAAAAACTATTTACTATTCTCATGGTCTTACTTGATTTCCCTACTACTAGTTATAACATTGTTAGTGATTCTCAATACGCCGTTTATGTTACTTCTTACATTTCTCAGGCCACTTTACCTCTTTGTACTACTTCTTCTCTTCAAAAACTCTTTTCCTTGTTATCTTCTACTTTGAGCCAATGTCGAGCTCCTTTATTCATCACTCATCTTCGTTCTCATTCTCAATTTCCTAGACCATTAGTTCATGATAATACTCAGATTGATTCACTTTTAATCGGCCACCTACATGCTACAAAACAAAACAAGCTCGTTCTCTTATTCGAGCTTGTCTTTCCTGTGCTCCTTTAAACATTCCATCCTTCCATCCTGGGGTTAACCCACAAGGTGTCCCTTCTTTTAGACGATTAAAATATGTTCATCATACCATTGATACCTTTTCTCATTTTCAAATGGCCACTCCCTTGCCATCTGAAAAAGCTAATTCTGTTATTACACATCTCTTAGCTTGTTTCGCCATCATGGGCATTCCTCTTATACTTAAAACTGATAATGCCCCTGCCTATGTCTCTCATAAATTACAAGTTTTCTTACAGCAATACAATATTCAACATATCACCAATATCCCGGACAACAGTCAAATTCAAGCCATCATTAAGCGTGCAAATTTAACTTTAAAAACTCAACTACTAAAACAAAAAGGGGGAAAATGAGCCCCCCAGAAACCAGATTTTGAAACCAGATTTTGAAGGTTCTTTTTACCTTAATTTTTTTTTTTTTTTTTTTTTTTTGAGACGGAGTCTCGCTCTGTCGCCCAGGCTGGAGTGCAGTGGCCGGATCTCAGCTCACTGCAAGCTCCGCCTCCCGGGTTCACGCCATTCTCCTGCCTCAGCCTCTCGAGTAGCTGGGACTATAGGCGCCCGCCACCTCACCCAGCTACTTTTTTTGTATTTTTTAGTAGAGACGGGGTTTCACTGTGTTAGCCAGGATGGTCTCGATCTCCTGACCTCATGATCCGCCCGTCTTGGCCTCCCAAAGTGCTGGGATTACAGGCTTGAGCCACCGCGCCCGGCCACCTTAATTTTTTTGAATCAATGGAGACAATTGCAAGATTCCGCTGCCGTAACCCATCTTTCCTCACCTCCCTCGGTGATAGTCCCCGCTGACAGTTTAAAGCTTTGGTATCCTAATGAAGAAGGTAAGTATGTTCAAGGGCAAGTTCTAAAACAGGGACGGGGCTATGCTCTTGTCCTTACAGGGAGCGGACCTGAGTGGTTTCCTACAAGATGATTAAAACCCTGTTGAAAAGAAAACTAGATTCAGCATACATTTCTTCCTTTGTTGGATGTACCTCGGTGGGGGACTTATTTCTCTTAGTGAGGCTTTGTATGAATATTGGACTTATATTCCCTTTCCGCCCTTGTATCAGGGAGTCGCCTGGGGGGAGGCGGAAATTAAGGTTTTCACCAATGACACTACTTGGATGCCGTCCGCCTATATAGACAAGGACAATATAGAATGGGAAACGGGAATTATAAACAACACGTATCAATTTGGAGTGGAAAGAGTTCCAATATGTATGGGAAATAGTTCTCATTGTCTCCGAAAATCACATGAAGCCTGGGCTGTTTGTTATAATCATAGTCATGTGGCTGCTAATACTGTTATTATTGTAACTAAAAGTTTTTAATATAATCATACTATATATAGTAATGAAACTATTCCTAGTTCTTTACTTTTTTGTCCTATTCTAGAGGTTTCTCCTAATATTGAGGTGCTGGAGTGACAACAATGTCGGGGAACCAAACCCCAAATTTTATTAGAATACAATGGAATGTAAATAACTGATTAGAGTGTGCACGGTGATTTTCAAATAAAATTTAGTCACATACCTTTGAAATGACACTGGGTAAATAAAAGTATTGCTACTAACAGTAATGAAACCTTAATATGGCATAAAAGAGGCCTGAAGTACAGAGTCATCTTTGGAAGTTGTTAGCTGCAGGCGATGCCATTAACACTTTTGTGGGGAATATGTCCCTTAATCTTTCTAACCCAAATAACTCCTTTCATATTCAGTTATATTGGAATACCTCCCAATATATTATTACTTGTGTCCGTAAGCCCTACCTATTATTAGCGGGAAATTTGACATGTGATAATAATACGGGAATTGTTAATTGTACAGATACGTGTACATTTTTGTCTTGCCTCAATCATTCTTGGTGGCACAACTTTACTAGAGATATTTGTATCCTCAGGACTCATAAAGAAATTTAGCTACCTGTTAACCTTACGCGACCGTGGGGAGCATCACCTCTTGAAACTTATACTTAGACTTCTCTCCAGTGAACCCGCCATGCCCTTAGACTTATAATTGCCTCGGTGATGAGCCTTGTCGCCATCGCCTCCACTGCGGCCGTAGCAGGGCTCGCTCTACATCAGAGTATACAAAATGCTGAATTTGTGCAGTAATGGCACGAGCAATCTCACCGGTTATGGCTTCAACAACGAAACATTTATTCTCAACTTGCTGAAAGATTGGACAACATAGAGCAAGCATTGACATGGCTTGGAGATCAGCTCACTGTACTCAGTACTCAGATGACATTACAATGTGATTGGAACTCCACTCAATTTTGTGTAACACCTGTGCCTTTTAACATCTCTCAAAATTAGACCATAATCCGAAAATTATTAATAGGCCATAAAAATATTAGTTTAGACATCCCAGAGCTCACTCAGAACATTTCCGAAGCATTCCGACAACAATTACATGTGTTGTCCGAAACCATAACCCTGCAAGAGCTGGGTCAACGCCTTACTGCCTTTAACCCATAGACCCAAATGAAAACATAGATTTCTACAATCTCCAAAAA
This sequence comes from Macaca nemestrina, assembly GCF_043159975.1. NCBI lineage: Eukaryota > Metazoa > Chordata > Mammalia > Primates > Cercopithecidae > Macaca > Macaca nemestrina. Next base: position 9,370,118 of record NC_092128.1, read on the forward strand.
TATATTGTTTTGGGCACTCGAATTGGGTCTACTCCTTTTGGTGATCCGATGCTCCCTCCGTCGCCTCCAAAAACAAAAAAAACCACAGAAACAAATATAGGCTACCTTTTTAAGACTGAGGCAAAACAAAACAAAAAGGGGGAAATGCAGGGGCCTTTGAAAACAGTATGCTGAGAATAGATAGGGCTCAAGGACAGTATCTCCAATTGAACTTTTAATGAACTCCTGTAGGCGCCAAGAAGGCGGGCAGATAAGAAAGAACATAGAAACAAGAAACTGAGTAAAAGGTTACATCTGGAAAAAGAAAGTTTGTTTTACATTGCATTCTTTCGGCTGACGTGGGGTTTATGGGGTATAAATAAAGTGAGGCGGAGGCTCTGAGCGTGGCCGCCATGTTCTCTGTGTGTCTTTGTCTTGTGTGTTCTTTCATTCTCCACCACCCCCGGCATGGACCCCAACAACCAAGGACTGTGACAAGCACAATCTCAGTGATTGGGTGGGTGTTCTCCTGGGAAGCCCTCCTGACCCTCCTGATGGGCGGGACCCCGGCCACATGCTCCCATGGCACCTGTATGTCTATCAAAGCACACACAGTTTGCCATAACTGCTGCAAATATGTGCCTGTAGGGTTCCCTGTATATCGTGAATGGCCAATACATATATGAATGTGCTCAAATGTGTCAACAAAAAGAGAGGATATATTGATGGAATGAGATCTCAGGGAAAGCCAAGGGGTGGATGAAGAACACAGGATGTGCTCTAGAGAGGAGCAGGCAGGCTTTTCCTCTTAGCCTGGAGGGGATGAGGAGGTGAAGATGCAGAGCAGCAGAGGATGCTGGGGGGCCTCCATGGCCTTGGTCTTCTCAGCCAGGTAGAAAACAAAGTCTTCCAAAGAGAATCAAGGAGGTAGGGTGGGAATCATTACTTGGCAAGAAGGGCAAAGCATGAAGCAAGCACTGTGGGAAATGGAGGAGAGGTGAATTAGAAAGGAATAGAATCATTGCTCATTAGAGAGAGGCACTGGTTGAGGTCAAACTGGTGTAGATTTCCAGTGGGACCATTTGCCTGGCTCTACAATTTACTCCAGCAAAGACTGGCTCCCCCAGAGAAAAGGTGGAAAAGGCCAAAGGCATGTGTATCCCCAGAAGCAGAAGGGCTAATGAGGGAGGTAGACAGACCACAGGCCAAGCTCTCAAAGGAGCCGGAATCGTGACTGAGAGGCCAAACATGGGGTCAATAATGGGCAGGCAGATAGCTGAGCCCCAAGGTGGCCCTGGGGTCATGGGAACAGAGAGAGGTGGACAAGATTAAGGTCAAAATGAGAATAATGAAACATTTTCGGTAACAGTAAGAACATGTAAACATCAGAAAACATGTCATAAAAGGACTTTTTTGATTCTAAGATCTTGAAAGGGAATGGTTTAAGTGGTGATCAGGTTTGGCTATGAATGCTGAACACGCAAAATAACAAAGGATGGAAGCAAAACAAAAACAAGCAAACAAACCAGAAGCTTCCTTTTCTTCCACATAGAAGTCCACAGGTAGGTGGTCCAGGGATGGCTTTCCATAGGGTCAAGAACCCGAGTTCTTCTTTCTGGCTGTCTGGCCAGCTTGGCTTTCATTCCAGTATGCCATCACCCACATTAGCATCTCATCGACCTCCCCGCCAGTAGGAAGGAGGAAAGACAAGCCTCTCCATGTAAGTACACCCATCACTTTCACCTGCATCTCATTGACCAGCCTTGTGCCTGTGGCCTCACAGCTCCAGGGGGTCTGGGAAGTGCAGTTTTCCTTCTGGGAAGCTGTGTGCTCAGCTGATAACCAAGAAGCAACGTAGAAGACACTGGTGGAAAACTCTGAACCTCTGCCTTACCGCACACCTTGAGAGCCGCAGTGAACGGAGTTTGTGAACATTCCTAGAGCCAGGAAGATGAAAATCTGGTGAGGCCTTAGCATTGGAAGCACATTGCTGTGGAGTTTGACATTCCTGAGGATGAAAGCAGGAGGAGGTGAGGAAAATATGATTGTTAGCCTGGTTCTAAAAATTTCCACTAAGTTTGTGGAGAAGACACAAACATGGAGAGGAGAGCGTGGTGGAAGGAAATGGCTTTGAGAGAGGAGAAGCAGGGAGGGATGGTGGAGGAGCTGGGGTTTGGGGGCAACGTGGAGAACGAGGCTGAGAAGGAGAACCCACCCTCTCAGTTCTGGAGGTTGAAGGGGAGGGATGGCTTCAGGGGAAAGCCGGCCTTCAGGTGTAAAAGGAGGGATGAAAAGACAGACTCGCAGAGCAAGGCTAAGGAGGAAGGAGACTGTTTACAGAATAGCTGGAGGGCTGGCGGGCTTGGGTGGAGGAGCTGAAACAGTAATGGGGATACAGGAAGGAGGCTGTCCGGAGAGACCATTTTCACTATCAGAAGGCATTGGATGGCAGGGACGGGAAAGGGGCAAGTACCCAAGTTCTAGGCCAAAGCTCTAAGTGTTTGTGAAACTAGAACAGCAAAAACCACTTCTTAAAAAATTTAAGTTTTTGTGGGTAGAAAGTAGTATATATATTTACAGTGTATATGAACTGTTGTGAAACAGGCCTGCAATGTGAAATAAGCTCACTATGGGGAATGGGGTGTCCAACCCCTCTAGCATTTCTTGTTTGAGTTACCAATGCCACTTTTTGGAGGAAAAAAAAGTACTAAATAAAAAATTCGAATATCTTGTTAACAAAAGGAATCTGCTTTAATGAAAAGGAAATTATGAAGCATGACACCAAAGATAAAAGAAGTGTTGTTATTCAGGCCCCTACATCTTATACTAAGAAGAAAGGTCACAGGATACAGAATATTTTCAGCTCAGGGGAGTAGAGCAAAGTGCCATTTGCTAAACGATCAAATTAGACAGAGCCTCAAGTGACACTACACTTGACCAGGCTCTGTCTTCAGTACTTGCTTCTCTGTTGTGTTTTCTTGCCATCCAATGTAAAGATAATAAGACTTTGTTGCTGTCACATAGTTTTATTACAAGAACCTGTTTTTAACCTATCTAAAGTGGAAACTTCTGTTGTTCATAGAAATCAAAAGAATTAGTATTTTAGGTAGTTCTGAAAAAGATTCATAAAAGGTGATTAGTGTAAGGGATACTAAAAATCACGAATTGTGCTTCTGAATTCTATGCTGTATAGCTGAACCTCCATGAATTTTGAGATTTTGTACCAAAAAAGCTGTTTGTTCTCTAAAACATAGAATGCTATCACATCCTTGAGCTTTTGAGATGGTTGATATAATCCCTTCTGCAGAAGTTTGCTTTTAAAGCTTAAATATGACATAAAATTGCCTTTGATAGTTACAAAATTTAAACACAACATGGAACTTTACTTATATTTTAACCTGTTGACATTTCATCCTCTGCAAACTCTCTTGGCCTTATAAGGGCTCACTCACTGAGCTATAAATCCTCGTGGTTTGTCTTGGAATTAGAAGACCAATACCACCCCATCCCAGGGGGAATGCCTGGATCGAGAAGGGGAAAAATTAAGACAACTAGGAAATGCTGAAACAGCCTTTGTTCGTGAAGATGCTGTTCTGGTCCAGTTTTTGTTTTTTTTTTTTTTTCTCCCCAAGATGGAGTCTTGCTCTGTTGCCCAGGCTGGAGTGCAGTGGCGTGATCTCGGCTTACTGCAACCTCCACCTCCCAGATTCAAGAGATTCTCTTGCCTCAGCCTCCACAGTACCTGGCATTACAGGCATGCACCACCATGCCCAGCTAATTTTTGTATTCTTAGTAGAGATGGGGTTTCACCATGTTGTCCAGGCTGGTCTCGAACTCTTGACCTCGTGATCCGCCTACCTCGGCTTCCCAAAGTGGTGGGATTACAGGTGTGAGCCACCGCACCCAGCCACAGGTCCAGTTTCAAGTACTGTACACTTAAGTGTGAAAGGAAAATAAATTTTGGGGCCCCCAAATCACTAACGTGAAGGGAAAAGTCCAGCGGGGAACTGCTTAGGGCAAACCTGCCTCCCATTTTATTCAAAGTCGCCCCTCTGCTCACTGAGATAAATGCATATCTGATTGCCTCCTTTGGAGAGGCTCCTCAGAAGCTCAAAAGAGTGCAACAATTTGTCTGTTATCTACCTGTGACCTGGAAGCCCCCTCCCTCCTTTCAGTTGTCCTGCCTTCACCTCAAGTTGTCCCACCTTTCCGGACTGAACCAATGTACATCTTACGCATATTGATTGATATCTCATGTCTCCCTAAAATGTATAAAACCACCACATTCTACCCTCACCATTTGCTGGTTCCAGAAAAAGTGAAATCTTTACTCTACTGTCTAATAGAAAAGAAGTTAAAATATAGGCACCTATTTAAAATGTCAAAATTGAAAAGCCAGAGGGGTTATCTGGATTTGAACTGGTGTCCTGTTGGATCTGTAGTCCAATACTCTTCCCCTGAGCTATACCCTATCCTGCTATTGTGTGGGTTAATTAATATCTTTGACTTTTATAGTCATACCCAGATCACCAGGAACCTATGAGATGCCACTTCACGATGGAAGCTCATAGGAGCTGCCAGACCCACCTGAGTGAAAACTCACTGACCTTGTGTATAACAGGAGGCAGTCTCTCCTCCTCAGATACCCCGGATCCTGTGTCTTCCCTGCCTTGAGTTCCTGCGTGGGGGTGGCAGCCTGGAAAAGCACTGCTAGAATGGCCTTCAGAGTCACCCTCCAGTTCCTGTCACGGTGGACACCCACAAAAGAAACTTCGTGTGACTGACGTGTCTGTTCTAACACACTTAATGACAGAGTTGGGTCTGACTCTCTGGGCCCGGTATTCCATTCAGGGCGCTTTCAACACAACTGCAATCTAGGACAAAGATGATTCTTCCAGCTCCACTTCTTCAGTTAATATACATGGAGAATGATGGAGAAGGAGCAACTCCAAGAAATAGTGACACGGCAGTAGCTGAGTGGATTTTGGAATCCCCAAAAGCCTTAAAATGGCCAATGTTAACCTAGTTTCAAGGACCAAAAAATGTTGCAGGAGAACAACCCCACTTGACTTTTTCATTGTTTTTTTAAGTGACAGAGTATTGCACTGTTACCCAGGCTGGAGTGCAGTGAAACAATCATAGCTCACTGCAGCCTCCAACTCTTGGGCTCAGGCAATCCTCCTGCCTCAGCCTCTCAACTAACTGGGACCACAGGTGTGTGCCACCATACCCAGCTAATACTTTTTATTTTTATTATTTTTTTTTTGTACAGCAGACGTCTCACTATGTTGCCCAGGCTGGTCTGAAACTCGGGGCCTCAAGCGATCCTCCTGCCTTAACCTCCCAAAGTGCTGGGATGAGCCACTGCGTCCAGCCTCCCTCATGACCTTTCTGATGGCAGGCAGAGCCCTGTCCCTCTTAGAAGGAACACTTGGAGTAACACTTGGGTTAGCTCGTTTTCACCTCCTCATCTATGCCAAGGCCCTGCCTCTTCTGTTGTCACAGGAGCTGGTAAACTGTCCCATCTGTGAACTGTCTTTCCCTCCTACTGGAATTTCCTCCTTTACCCACAGGCCTTTTGCCTTGTAGCCCTGGCAGCCTTCTCAGAAGGCAGCTAAGGCAGCCACTCCTCTCCACTCCTGATCTGAGGACCTGGGAAACACTGAATTCCACAGTGATTTCTATGATGATGTTAAATTCCTTCAAGAGACACACAGATGGTCACTTAAGTCCAGACTGCACTTTGCCCCACTGCTCATGTCCTCCAGGACACACCATGGGACACACCATGAAAGCACTAGTTCCCCTAGGGGCCATATTGCCATGGAGATAACACCTCTGTCTCCTCTAACAAGAATAAGCCCCTTTTCCAAGGTAATCCGGGAGTAGGATCTTCCAGGCAACAGGGCAGGGACTGATCAGCACATTGTTGTCTTGATAACAGGTAAATTATCATGCAGGGTGACCCGCAAAAAGGCCACAGTGAGAGTGGAAGCAGTGGTCTTCTACTGGGTCCCGTAACAAGTGGTGAAAGGAAGGCTGGACTCAGGGATGTTTGCAGAATGGTCTAGGCCAATCTCCTCACTTTACATATGAGGCAAGGGCTGACTGACTTGCCCAAGGATCTCGACTGGTTAATGACAGAACTGATGGGTCTCCTGACTCCCAGTTCCCCCTACAATATCCCCTGGTGCACATGTCCCAGCCTAGACAATGCTTGGGTATGTTTGATGCCTCTGCTGGATTTTTTTTTTTTAATCCAGGACCTTACAATGAAGCTAAAGAAGCTTCAGAGTGCCTCCCCTGCACCAGCTCTGTGCCTCCTTCTACATTTGTAATTTTATGAGGCTTTTTCTTAATAATGTTCTTCCAGATTACACAAGCTTCAGACCCATAAAACATGGGTCCACCCCTACCAGAGGAGATGTGTCACTTGAGAGGGGAAGGAATCACGTGGAAGAGCTGAAGGGAAAAAGAAAAAAACAGGAAAAACCCTAGGGGCAGGTCCGGGGACATTCTCCTACAGCTCATGGGGTGAGTAGGGTGATTTTACCCTCTGTGGGATTTACTCCAAAAGACAAACGATGCCAAGGGCTCCAGGCAGGAAATGTCTAAACCCCCTCATTTGAGGGACAATCACCCAGAGATGAGAGGCATCAGAGAATAGCTGGGTAGTGCCTGTGACCTGAAGAAGAAAGTCGGATGCAGGAGCATTGGCAACACTATGAGTAAGGTCTTCCCCCACACGACTCCTGGGGCAATTCCATTTTTATACACAAACAAGAATGCAACCCAGATGATGCCCGGGCTGTACATTCAGCCCACACTGATGAAGAGAAACTAGGGGAGAACAGCCGGGCGCGGTGGCTCATGCCTGTAATCCCAGCACTTTGGGAGGCCGAGGCGGGCGGATCACCTGAGGTCCTGAGTTCGCGACCAGCCTGACCAACATGGAGAAACCCCGTCTCTACTAAAAAAAACTACAAAATTAGCCTGGCGTGGTGGTGTAATTCCAGCTACTCAGGAGGCTGAGGCAGGAGAATGGCTTGAACCCTGGAGGCGGAGGTTGCAGTGAGCCAAGATCGCGCCATTGCACTCCAGCCTGGGTAACAAGAGTGAAACTCCGTCTCAAAAAAGAAAAAAAGGAGAAACTAGCAGAGAATGTTCAGATCCCAGTCCCTAAGCCTGGCAAGCCCCGTAGACTCCGCACCACATGGAGCAGTTTCCCCAGCTGGAAAGAGCCCCGCTCAGCCCAGGAATCTGAAAGGCAATGCGCCTCTGTAACCACGTGGGGGCGCCCGTCCAAGGCGTCCTCCATCCCCAGCCTCTTAAGGACTTTTAAATTTTTATTTTTCTCTCCTTGTTTAAAAATACTGTCCTTGTTATTGAAAAATAAAAACATGAATTGGGAAAAGGCCTGTGGTCTATTAAAGAAAACTGCTTAGTCTATGTTGACATATGTATGCTTCCAAACTTTCAAAACTATAGATATATATAACGTATATAGAGTATATATAACTATATATAGTATATATAACGCTATATATAGAGTATATATAACGCTACATATCATGTCATATATTGTTTTAAAGTGTTAATTTCAAAACAAAGACAGGATCGTTCTGGACAGGCTTTTTCTCTTAATTATCTTTCTCTTAAATATCTCTTTTTCTCTTAAAGTATCATGAACATCTGTCCATACCAAGTTCTTCCCCAAAATGTTCAATGATGGTATTGCGTTCCATTGCTCATGCCATTAAAAAATATTTACTGTAGTAAACACATGGTAGAAAATGTTAAGTGGCGTCTACCGGTATATTCCTATTGTTCGAAGTATTTATTCCACTTCAAACACAGATGGGGGGTGAGTTATAGTTGCCCCCCGAAAACAGCCCAAACCTCCAGGCCCCGGACCTCAGGCGGCAGAAGTGCCTGTTCGGGCGCGCCAGGGCCCAGCTGGGCGAGGGGGCCACACTGCCCAAGGTCACCGGGGAGGGCCCTGCCAGTGCACCGGGGCCAGCGCAGTAACTGCGCGCGCGCACTCGGCAGTCGGGGGATGGGTGAGGGGTCGGCCAGGGGTCGCGAGGTCAGCGCCGGGTCGCGGGCCAGGCGGGCTTCGCGCCTGCAGTTCGCCTCCGGAGCTGCAGGTGGGGCTGCGCGGCTGCCTGCCTCCAGGAAGCCTCACGTGCCTTAGTCGGCCGCGCCGGCTCCCAGGATACAGCGTGGACCTGCCGGGCGTTAAAGGTGTTGGTGCGACTGCGGGCGGCTCCAGGCAGGGGTAGCCAGGGAGGAGCGGCGGCGGGGGCAAGGCCGGGCGGGCGCAGTCTGCGGAGAGCACTGGGAGGCGGGGCCTGCGTGGGGCCGCGCGCAGCACCGCGGCGACTTTCTTCGGGCCGCGACGGACAGCGCAGGGCCACGGAGGAGGTGGCCGCGGCTCCGGTAAGGGCGATCAGCGCGCGCACGGACTTGTGGCCTGGGTGCCCCGGGCGACCCGGGCCCGGCACACGGGGGCTCCGGCAGTCGGACCGTACTAACGCGCCTGGGGCTCCGGGGAACCGGAGCGCGGAGTCCGCCGGGGCCTACTGCGCCTGCCAGCCGGGACCCCCACTCCGGGCCGAGCCCGAGCGCTGGCGGAACGGTTGTCTCCGCCCCGGGCCGCCCCACGCCAAGTTCCTTGGCCTCTCCGGGGCTTCCTGCGCCCGCCCCAGCCGCTGTACCCTAAGTCTGCGTCTCTCCACCCGAGGCTCCTTTCTCTGCCTGGCGCTTTGCCTGTGGGTCCCTCCCCCAGCTCCTCCCAGCGGCTTAGTGGTACCTGGGAGTTGTGTGGCTTCGAATCCGCATACACCGACACCCCTTACTTGCCCAGCTCCCCGGGGTCGGCGCGGAAGGGGATATAGAGCCAGGTACTGCACCAAGCCCTGTTGAGGCGATAGTCTGTCTTTCTGTCCTCACAGCAAGCCAGTGGGATGGGTACTGGTGTTAATCTCTGTCATGCAAAAGAAAAACCTGGGGCCTAGAGAAGTTAACTTGCCCAGGCTGGCACCCCTGGAAGTGTGAAAAGACACACAGTGGCTGTGTGTTCAAGGACCAAGCAGACAGGTACGCGGGCAATAATTGTGCAAAATAGAAAGGGGTGAGTGCTGGCGCCCAGGTGGAAGCTTGCGGTGGGCTCCGGGGGAAGGAGCGTCAGGGGGCCGCCTGGTACCGCTGTCCACCCCTCATGGCCTGATGCTCTCCTGATGTTCTGCGCCTCTGTGATTTGACCCGGATTTTAGGGAAGGCTAGGATTTCAGGCCCAACTAGACCCGTGGTGCTTTCAGGGAGGGAGGAGTGTCTGGGCAAAGGCGCAGAGAGACGGGACAGTGCAGGGCGTGTTGAGGAACAGAAAAGAGTCCATGAGCCTGGAGAAGATGGTTTTGGTTTGAGGCAGTGGGAAAGGAGTCTGCAGAGAGAGACTAGGAAGGGGCCTGCATGGCTGGACTTCATCCTGCGGGTGGGCAGTGGGTGAGGGATCCAGCTCCTCTTACCATCAGCTCCTCTCAAGCAAAGAGTTTCGGCTCCCGTGGCAGGAGTCTAAGGACAGCCCCACATATTCCAGCCACCAGACAGTAAGAATCTGGGCTGGAGCGAGCAGCGCACAGTCGCCACCTCCCACCACATAATGTGAGGGCCTTACACAGGGCTTCCTGGCCCCATCAGAATTGTAAGAAAACCGTGCACCTGGTTGTCCATCTGTAAAAGACTAATATTTTCTTAATAAAGTAGTTTATGCAGAGGTCCCTTTCATGCCACACAAAGACCGTAATAATGCACGTGGAGGATGGGGAGGATTTCAGTGGATGGGGAGCTGGTGACCAGTTGAAAGGAAGCTTCTGGAGTAAACTCTTGGCGTTTGACTTTACGTGACAGGGACTGATCTAAGAAAGGAGAGGTGAGGGAAGGAACAGTGGCCTTAGGTGGAGGGCGGACTCAAACCCAGCACCAAGCCAGCTCACCTGGGTACTTGCAGGGCCGCCTACTCCTTGAGAGCAAGACTCCCACCCACACTGGGGTTTTCGCCTAGAAACAGTTCAGCTTGTCCAGAACCTCCCAGCCTTGAAGACCCCTTAGAGTCCTACCTTCTTTAGGTCCTGCTTTCCTTCAAACAGCCAGACAGGCCCTTTAGTACTGTGCTGGACAAGTTTTTTTTTCTACCTTTGCTCAAACTCTCCTTTTGTCTCTATTTTTTGAGGTGTCCACCCACGTTCTAGTTCTCAGTGACTTTCTCTAAGTGAATCCGCACTGGTTTCTAGTAGCCACTTACTCATTTTGCAAATAATCGCCAACCTTTTGTTGAGGAATTATTTTGCAGATTGTTGTAAGGAGGCGTTGATCCTTGGGCATGGGTACCAGGAGCTCCTCTCTGCCCTGTAGGTCCCATTTTCAGAAGTGGGTGGCTCAAATAGTCCAGCTCCCCACCCAAGGCAGTATGTGCTCGTTCTTCTTGTCCCCAGCTGCCGGTCACTGATACGCCATGTGAATGTTTCCAAGGACAGGGAGGCCCCTCATCTCTCATTAAGATGGTTTTTGCCCATATATAAGTGTAACTTTGTGACATATGTCCATTTTCATCACCCGACTGTATGTCACCACTCCTGGTACAGGTACAAAAATGATCGAGGCCATCATTTTTATGTTGAGCGGGTGGGACTTGGGAAAGAGAAAGAATCTTGTATGGCTCATGCAGTGTCAAAAACCTCTGGACTGATGGAGATTTGCAGTCATGGGAATTTTAGCTTGTGGGGAGGGGCAGATGGGAAGGGGACAAAATGAGACTATCCTGGGGGAAGAGGAACTGGCTATTAGATTTTTATGTATATTAAAAGGGGACAAAAAATAAGTAGTACTCTTGTTTGTGCCATTTCAGTGAATCGGCTGTGTTTTTTTGTGTTTTGTTTGTTTGTTTGTTTTGCTGCATTATTGTCAATAGACAGTTCCTGTGTAATCATGAGGGGAGGTGCAGGCTGGGCTATAGTAAATCTGCAGTTTACTGTTTCCCCACTAAAATACCGAGCAATGCTAAGTCACTGTGTACGTAGCAAAATTGCACTGAGTGCCAGGCTTGGGTCAAGGACTGTGGTATGAAAAGATGCAATACCATGTTCAGGGAGCCCACAGTATAGGCGTGGGTAGGAAATTACTGTGTAGGGGGGTAAGCACCGTGAGAAGGGTCTGCATTGTGCTGCAGAGGCCTGGAGTAAAGGCACCCACCCAGACATAGACCTAACATACCCAAACAGGTGATTGCCAGCCTGAGATCTGGCATGTGGTACAGGATAGCCCCTCTTGTCCACACATATGGGCTCCCAGCCCAGCTCCCCCATGCCTAGGGAAAGAGGGGCTCAGTGAAGACAATGGATGGAATGAATGATGCCGGTTTCTCTTGTGTTTCTGAAAGATTTCTCCGTGGACAATGGCAGCCAACATTCATGCCATGGAGAGGAAGATTGAATGGCAGGCTGCTCGCCTGCTTTCCCTAGAAAGTCGAACTGGGATGGCCGAGAAGTAGCTGGCCGACTGCGAGAAGACAGCCGAGGAGTTCGGGAACCAGCTGGAGGGCAAATGGGCCATGCTGGGAACTCTGCTGCAGGAGTACGGGCTGCTGCAGAGGCGGCTGGAGAACATGGAGAACCTGCTGCGCAACGGGAACTTCTGCATCCTGTGGCTGCCCCTGGGCAGCAAGGGGGAGTCCCCCAAGGTAGCCCTGGGGCACCCTGGGGTTGGGGAGGCCATGGGGCCGAGACTGTGAGCATGTGGGTGAGCGAGTGTGACACTTGTGGTTTCAGGTGCCCGTGGCCTTTGATGATGTGGCTCTGTAGTTCTCTGAGCAGGAGTGGGGCAAGCTGGAGGACTGGCAGAAGGAGCTATACAGGCACGTGGTGAGGGGCAACTGCAAGACGCTGGTCTCTTTGGGTAAGGCCTGACACTCATTATGGGATTTTGGAAGTCCCTGTACTTCTCTCTCCACGTGGTTGCTTTCATGACAGTGATATGTAAATCACCAGAAACGTTGACCCTGAGAGTTGTTACCTCCTGTGAAAGATGAGCCCTGGGTGATGGAGTTAAAAGCTCCCTTCGCCCTGTGCGCAGGGTCCCAGAACACCAGGCTGGGAAAGGTGGTGGCTTCCCTCCTACACAGGCCTCAGATGTGGACCTTTCTATTGGTGCTGACTTGGAGCAAGGAAGACCCCTCCTGCTCTCAGAGCCTGTGTGTAATCGACTCACATTTGAGAAAGACTCTTTCTAATTCAGCCTTCTCCTACAGACATGCGTGGCCCTTACGGTGACATGCCTCGAGGTCAGTGGAGAACATGGGCCAATGGTGCTTCTTGCAGCAGACATTTTCTTCATGCCTCAAAACTACTCTTCCCTCATTTTTTTGGGCTACTACTCTCTGCTCTCCTTGTTTGATCCTGCCCAGGAAGGGCCTGGACAGTGTTTCTTCCTGGGCTGATTTCCTCTTCTAATTTCCTGTCTGTGACCCTGGAGCCAAGGGCAGCGAGGCCTGTTAGAGAGGACAGGAGCAAGTGCAGACATGAGGTTGTTTTGTCAGCACAAGTGCACTGCTGTTTAATATGCACGCTCTGCGGCAGTTTCTTCACCCCAGCACTGTTGACATTTGGGACCAGGTGATTTTATGTGTTGGGGGCCATCCTCTGCATCGTAGGATGTTCGGCAGCAACCCTGGCCTCTACTCTCCAGATGCCAGTCACCTGTCCCCCAGCCCTGAGCACGACAACCAGAATTGTCTCCAGACTTTGCCAAATGTCCCCAGGGAGCAAAATTGCCTGTGGTTGAGAGCTACTGCTCTATAACAATCAAGAGATTTCGTTTCTAGACTATTGTTGGTTTCCTGGGCTGACTGTCCCCAGCTCTGACTGGAACGTGGCAAAAACTAACCTTCTGTCTTTCCTCAGACTACGCCATCTCCAAGCCCGAGCTCCTCTCCCAGATTGAACAAGGGAAGGAGCCCTGCCACTGGCGCCGCCCTGGCCCCAAGATTCCAGATGTTCCTGCGGACCCGAGTCCAGGTAAGGGCTGGGAGAAGGCCAGGGAGGCCTCAGGTGATGTGCAGGAAACAGAGATGGAAAGGCCAGGAAGGGTGTGATCTTTCCAGAGAGAGCCGAGGAGAAACATGAAGGTTACAGGTTTTATGTCTGAGTTTTTATAGTTGAGTTTTAACCTCTAACTTATTCAACTAATGCTCTAGAAATGAATACTTTCTATTAGGGAAACAGGCGGCAAACCTAATCTTTTAGGAAGAGACGGAAGCCGGGCACAAGATGAGGGGAGGGAGAGGAGGACACCGAGAGGGAAGGCAGGAGCATAGTGGACCCTTGAACAATGCAGGGGCCAGGGGCGCCAGCCCCCAATCCCAAGCAGCTGAAGATCTACATCCAACTTTTTACTCTCCAAAAAGTTAACTACTGGATAGTCTCCTATTGAACAGAAGTCTTGATACTATGAACAGGGAATAGCACATACTATGTATGCTCTTGTATTGTGTATTGTATACTTACAGTAAGCTAGAGAAAAAATGTTATTAGGAAAATCATAAGGAAAAGAAAATATATTTACTACTCATTAAATGGAAGTGGAGCATCATAAAGGTCATCCTCCTCAGTGTCATCTTCAGATTGAGTAGACTGGAGGAAGAGGAGGGGTTGGTCTTGCTGTCCCAGGCGTGGCAGAGGCAGAAGAAAATTAACTTATAAGTGTGCCTGCGTAGTTCAAACCCATGTTGTTCAAGGGGCAACTGTGTATTGAAAACAAGATTAATTCAAAGCTTTGCAAAGAGTCGGCCTTGCTTCTGAGAACCAGTGTCTAATTTATTTATTTATTATTTATTTTTGAGAGGGAATCCTGCTCTGTCTCCCAGGCTGGTGTACAATGGCACGATCTCAGCTCACTGCAACCTCCACCTCCTGGATTCAGGCATTTCTTCTGCCTCAGCTTCCCGAGTAACTGGGATTATGGGTACCCGCCGTCATGCCCAGCTAATTTTTGTATTTTTGTAGAGACAGGGTTTCACCCCCAATGTTGGCCAGGCAGGTCTTGAACTCCTGATGTTAGGTCATCTGCCCACCTCGGCCACCCAAAGTGCTGTAATTGCAGATATAAGCCACCGCGTCCGACCTCAACCTTAATTTAAGCCAGTAGCAGTTGTAGAACATACACACCTTGGTCAGCCTTATGGTTCGGTATGATTAGAAGCACACATTTATTTAAGGTGAATCTGGTTACCAGATATCAGTGTCTCAGATTTCCCTGGAGCCAGTCAGCACCTTTGAAAGTTAAGGGAAGGACAGGTGGACACAGGAGAAAAACCAAATTCCTAAAGTGAAGACCTGCTGGGTCATTTGACCACGGAGACCACATCTCTGCAAGGCTTGACCCCTGATTCCTCCAGAAGACCCGCCCTTGACCGTCCCACCTGCCTTGGTTTTCCCTTTCGTCTGACACTGAGAAAGATGGTGTTCCTTAGAGGCCCTCCTGTGCTCCACTTGTGTGAAATTAAACGCATCCCCCATGTTCATCATCTCATCTCAGTCAGATTTGCACTTTCCTAAGGGCAGAAGCATGTTCCGAGCTGGCCGCTTGCCAGTCATCATCAGGACATTCATGGTTTTTCGGGGGAACCTACCCCTGATAGTTAATGTGGGTTCTTTTCTATTTCCATAAGTGTCTTGACTGGTCTGAGAAATAAAGGAAAAGAGTACAAAAGAGAGAAATTTTAAAGCTGGATGTCCGGGGAAGACATCACATGTCGACAGATTCCGTGATGCTCCCTGAGCCATAAAACCAGCAAGTTTTTATTAGCAATTTTCAAAAGGGGAGGGAGTGCACGAATAGTGTGTGGGCCACAGAGATCACATGCTTCATAAGGTAATAAACTATCACAAAGCAAGTGGAGGCAGGGCGAGATCACAGGACCACCGGATGGGGCAAAATTAAAATTGCTAATGAAGTTTCGGCACACATTGTCATTGATAACATCTTATCAGGAGATAGGGTTTGAGAGCAGACAACCTGTCTGACCAAAATTTCTTAGGCGGGAATTTCCTCGTCCTAATAAGCCTGGGAGCACTTGCGGCTTGGGCTTGGACCATGAAAGACGGCAGCCTCCAAGGGGGCCGTTTATAGACCTACCCTCAGGGTGCATTCTCTTTCTCAGGGATGTTCCTTGCTGAGAAAAAGAGTTCAGCGATAGTTCTCCTATTTGCTTTTGAAAGAAGAGAAATATGGCTCTGTTCCGTCCGGCTCACCGGCAGTCAGAGTCCAATCTCCCTTGTTCCCTGAACATTGTTGTTATCCTGTTCCTTTTTCAAGGTGCCCAGGTTTCATATTGTTCAAAGACACATGCTCTACAAGCAATTTGTGCAGTTAACATAATCATCACACGGTCCTGAGGTGACGTACATCCTCCTCAGCTTACGAAGATGAGGGGATTAAGAGATTAAAGTAAAGACAGGCATAGGAAATCACAAGGGTATTGATTGGGGAAGTGATAAGTATCCATGAAATCTTCACAATTTATGTTCAGAGATTGCAGTAAACACAGGCGTAAGAAATTATAAAAGTATTAATTTGGGGAACTAATAAATGTCCATGAAATCTTCACAATTTATGTTCTTCTGCCATGGCTTCAGCTGGTCCCTCTGTTTGTGGTCCCTGACTTCCCGCAACAACGGTTTAGTTCCACTGGTGCATTTTGAGAATCTTCTAGGTGTCAAGGACAGTGCTGAATGCTAGAGGACAGAAAGACGGCTGAGAACACATACTATTGGGCTGGAAAAGAGGGTTACAACTCATGTGCGTCCAGCTTCCTAGCCTGGGTAGGAGGTTCTGGGTGGGTGGGTTTCGTTGTATTTACACCGTGTGTGGAGGCTTCCCTCACTTCCACAGCATCATTAAACGAGAGTAAAGAGGGGCCTGGAAATATGCTGGTTGCTGGTAAGACCCCGTAACACTCTTTGGCTACATAATATGATGTTCAGCAGCATCCATGGCCTCTACCAACCAGTAGACAAGATGAGGAGACAAACTCCATTGTCCACCTTGAGCCTGTCGGCAGGGATCCTGTGTGGCCTTTATCCCTGTCCCGTTTATCCAAGGAGCTGGGAATCACAGCTCATCCCTCGCCACATTTGGCCTGGCCCATCCCCTTATGAGACCTCACCTCCTGCACATCCCTCCACCGAGCCTGTGGGACTCGGGGCTCAAGCAGACCTGCCAGGTCTTGAGTGTTCCCTGCTTGGACTGAGCTCCAGGGGACTGCAGCCCTCTGAGTGCTTGTCATCCTCTTCCCTGCCTGCCTCTGAGCCCAGGCCCGCCGGGGACAGGGTCCTCACCTCTCACGATTGCGTCTCTCCCAGCCTCACTCCCTCTCTAGAGACCCTGCCTTTGGGTCTCAGGCCTCGTCTTTTTTGCTGTTTCTGCAGACCTTCCCTCTCTTCTCGTCGCTCCCTGCCCTTACTCTTGGCCATGGCAGCCTCCTTGTGGATGGTCCTGTGCCCCCTCCACCCATCCCACGGCCATCCATGACTGTGATAACAGTGACTGCACCACACCTCCATCTCCATCTCCAGCACACCACTCCCCGGCCGCTTCCTGCCGTCCCTTCAGTTCCCTGTCTTGTGTCCTGATTCCAGCAGTTTCCAGTCTTTCAAGACCTGCAAGCCATCAACCCTGCTGCATTTTCACTGGCCTCACCCCTCATTTCCCTCCATGCCCACCATTGTGGTCCCCCCTTGCACACAGCCTCAGTGCCCTTGCCCCTGTTTTGTTCATTGTATCCACCTGATGAAATCTATCGGTATTCTGCACCTGCAGCCAAACAGCTGCACGTGGCTGCAGAGAACCAGGTAAGCTGGCTGCTGGTGTCATATGACATCCACGACCAGTGACTTCAGTGGGTGCTCTGCCATGCGGTCACACTGTGTTTCCCTAGCCCAGGGGCCGGCCAACTGGCTGAGGGCCAAATTTACCTCATCTGTTTCTGTATGGCCCACAGCTGAGAATGGTTTTATATTTTAACCCCCTTTTTTTTAATTAAAGAGAAATACACCACTCACTTGCACAGCCCTTCCCATGCCGTCTGCCTGCACCTGTGCCCCCTTCTCTGCCTTCACTCCTGTGACTGCTAAACTGTCGACTCTCCAGCCAAAGCCCCCCTTCCACCTGGCTCTGCATCCCATTCCATGCCACCTTCTCAAGGGCAACACAAGCAATCCTGCCTTGACCTCGGGGAAATCTGCACTTGCTGTCTCCTGCCCCTTCCCTCCCACTCTTTTACCCCTTCCACCAAAACCTCTCCAACCTCGGTTACCAGGGCCCTCCGTGGTGCTGAATGGTCTGTCTTCTTACTTGGCCTGTTCGTAACACTTGCCATGTTGCTCACTTTCCTTGCACCTGCCACCCACCTTCACTGCTCTTTCTTCCCTGGTTCCTGTTGCCCCGTGGAGCCTTTCAGCCCCAGAGCGCCCTTGGTTCTCACACTCCCTCTCTACTGCTTGCATTTCCTCACTCCCATTGTCTCCCAGGGTCTTGGGGCCACACGTACCATCTAGGAATGTGTGCCTCGAACCTGGATTTTTGCCCCAAATTCCACACATCTAGCTGCTTGGCCCGCATCTCTACCTGAGTGTCTCATAGATCTCCCCCTAAACATTCCCAGAGCTGAGTTCCTGTCTTCTCTGAATAGCCTGCTCCCACATTCTCCCCATCCCAGTAAATGGCAGCTCCATCCTTCCATTTGCAGTCAAAACCCGAGAAGTCCTCTCTGACCTCCTCCTCCACATCCCCATCCACTCCACCAGAAACCCTACTGGCCCTCCCTGCAAAGTTTGCCCAGAGTCTGTCCACACCTCGTCCCCTCCACTCTGACACCCAGGCTTATTGTCTCTTGCTGAGGTTGTCACCAGCCCTTCTGCCCCTGCCGTGATCCCCGAGTCTCATCTCAGCCCAGCAGAGTGATCCCTTTTAGACCCAGTCCTGGCTTTCCGTCTGACCCGCACCATCGGCTCACCTCCTCCACTTTCCTCTCACTCTCTGCCCAGCTGCACCATCCCTGTTGCTGTCCCTTCCGCCCTGTGCCAGGGCCTTCGCAGCACCCTCTGCTGGGAGTGCTCCTCAGGCAAATGCCACCTTCAGGCCTTTCCTGTCATCGGTACTACAGCCCCTCCCCACCCAGGACTCCGGGCCTCTTTTCATGCTTTGGGTCTTCCGTGTCAGACAGCATCGTGTAATATATATCTTTCCTATTTATACATTTATCTTATGTCAGGTCTCCCTCATTAGAATGTCAGTTTCAAAAGTACAAAAACTTTTTAAGTGTTTTCGTCGTATATTCGTTCTAGGCACCTGGAATATTGCCCAGCATAGAGTAGGAATTCAATAACTGCTTGCTGGATGTATGCCATGCTTTGTAATTTAAAATGTGTGTGTGTGTGTGTGTATGTGTGTGATGTGTGTTTGTGAAATAATGGATTTTTCATACCATTTAGGTCCCCTAGGCCTCCCTAGGGCAGCCACTTGTCCTGAATTGTCTATGTTTATCCTTTCTATCCTTTTTTTTTTTTTTTTTTTTTTGAGCCAGAGTCTCACTTTGTCGCCCAGGCTGGAGTGCAATGGTACAATCTTGGCTCACTGCAGCCTCTGCCTCTCAAGTTCAAGCGATCCTCCTGCCTCAGCCCTTGGAGTAGCTGAGACTACAGGCGCATGCCACCACACCTGGCCAATTTTTTGTATTTTTAGTAGTGACAGGGTTTCACCGTGTTAGCCAGGATGGTCTTGATGTCCTAACCTTGTAATCCACCCGCCTCGGCCTCCCAAAGTGCTGGATTAGAGGCATGAGCCACCGCACCCGCCCTCTATCCAGATTTTAAAATGTCTATTGTGTGCATTGGTAGTTGTGAACAATATATGGATTTTTGTGTTTTGAAACATTACATAGATGTCATTATATTTATCACTCATTATTATTATTTCAGACGTATCCATGATACATGTAGATCAAGTTCATTCCTTTTAACAGATGCTTAATATTCCAGAAGCAACTATATTGTAACTTATTTTCCCTTCCTCCACTGATTGGCGCTTAAGCTTTTTCTGATTTTTCACGCTCACAAGCGATACTGTAGTGATCATTCTTGGGCGTCTTTGTGCCCCTGTGGGGATGCTACTTCAGGAAACAGACCCAGCAATGGCCTCACCATATCATAGGCTTGCTTGATATCGTCTCTGCTGTTGCCATATTGCTGTCCCCAGGCGTACCCCAGGGCCACCGGGTGCTCCCAGCAGCAGCTATGAAGAACCTGTTTCCTTACGTCTTTGCCCAGTTTCTATAATTACATTTCTGCCAACCTGATGGGGGAGAGACCCTGGTCCTAATTCAGGATACTGGAGGCCTGAGCTTCAGGGCTCAAATAGATTTCGTGCCTGGTCCTGGCTCTGCTAGTTGTGCTGAGCTAATGGTTTGGGGCCAACATGGACTGGGTCCCCTCTGCTAAAGTGTCTCCCTTTTAAAGGCAAGGAATAATAAGTGAGGAGAGGGAAGAAAAGAAGACAGTCGAAAAAATGTAGGACAAGGCCCAAAGTAACCCCACTGTGCAGAGGGTGAAGTGAAGTGGAGAGAGTATGGGAAGTAGGTTAGAGAAGATAAAACTGAAGTAGGAGAGGAGAGAGGAAGCTTCCAGCTCTAAACAGCAATTCTCCAAATTGTTGCCCCACACAGGGACTGAGGAGGAGGCTGCAGGATTCTAGGCAGGAAAGATTTCTAGAAGTCGTCTGATAGGTCCATGGGGAAGGACAGGGTAAGTTCACAGCCAGATAGAGGTCTGTCTGAATGAAGTCAGTTGCCAGTGGTTCACTGAAAATGATGAGAAATTACAGTGTATATTAGATCCTTGGGCCTGGGAACATAGGTGAAACAGTGTCAATCAGGAAAGTCTAAACAGATAAGAGGGCACATTTTGGGGGCAGAGCATCTGGCTGCATATCAAGTAGTCCCTGGTTCAAGACAGTGTCAGTTGACCCTTCCTTTCACTCTGCCCACATGTTTTCAATCACTCTGTCCTGTGTCATTTCCCAGTGACCACAGATTTCTCCGATTCTCCACTTCACCACTTTTTCATGGATTGGATCCTATCTTCTGGTTACTAACTTTTATCTGACACATCATGGGATTCAGCGAATGGAGGATAAGAGGAAAGAAGAGTAAAGGAAAAGGCAGTTCAACTCCTGCCTCAGAGTGTTGAGTGCAAGGAGGCCCTTTATCATGAATGTGGATTCTTGTCATGACTTGGTCATTAATCAGGTATGTTTTGTTTGGGCATGATTTTAAATACTGTCATTTTTTCTAGATCTGTACCATGTAAGGGAGCACATTAAACCAGTAGCTCCAAACCATGAGTCAGAATGCTGCAGGGAGTTGGTTAGAAGCACACATGGTCCCTAGGTCCTTTCCCAGAGAGTCTGGCTTAGGAGTCCTCCAGTGGGGCTCAAGAACTTTTGCTTTTACCCAGCTCTGCCCAGCCCAGCCTCACCTTTAAAGGGTCTGTTGAGCAACCAGTTCTTTGAGTCCTGCCCTTCTCGGCAAGTTTGAAGGATGTCCTGGCTGTAAACCTCAGTGATTTTAATGTCCCTGTCTTCAGTCAGACACTGGAGGAGGAAGGATGCTGGTTGTTAAGTAGAGCTGGCAAGCAGGTGTGGAGTAGGAAGGGGGTGTATCGTGACAAAGCAAGTACACATCTCATGACGGTGACAGTCAGGGTGTGGCCATACAGGTTTATAGTTCTTACTGGAGACAGGCAATTAAATGGGGGTATAGCTCAGCGGTAGAGCATTTGACTGCAGATCAAGAGGTCCCTGGTTCAAATCCAGGTGCCCCCTCCCTATTTTCTTTTGGGGTGATCAGACCCAATACCAGGTCATGAGGGCAACAAAGTGGCGGAGTCAAAGGAATGAGAAAAAGACAGTTTGAGAGAGAAAGTGGGACTAGTGGGCCATCACTAGTGTGGAGGCTGGGAAAGCCCAGAGCTCTGGGAGCCGGCGCTATTTATTGGTGCTCAAACAAACAGGTGGAGAGGATGTGGGGGTTGAAAGGAAACAGTGTTATCAAGTGAAGAGAAACAGGATAATGGAGTGCTAGAAGCAAGGAGCCAGCAAGTCTAGCCAGACATGCAAGCCCTGCCTCAGCTTCTCTCCTAACACTCAGCTTTTCTCCCAATATCTTTTCGCTCACTGATCACAATAGGATATTCTACTCTTAGCTTTTCTTCAGCACATGGATTCATTCTGCAAAGCAGGAGAGATAGGAAGCAGGTCAGGTGTTCACTAGAAAGCCTCCCCTGACCCCAGAAGCTCTAGAGAAACCCAATTTCTTGAAGGCAAGTCAGTGCCAGGTCTGGGGAGAACTCTTTTTTTCTTACACATCCCAAGCCTCTTCATTTGGGGAATTCACAATTGTGTAAGTCTTGGTGGAAGACAGGATCCTGTCTCTGGTTAAGGGAAGTACGAGGTCAGATATGTCCTCTCCCTGAATGTTGGTGTGTGAATCAGGGTTCCTCAGAGAAAACAGAACCAATAGGGGCTGTGTGTGTGTGTGCACATAGATTTTAAGAAACTGGATCATGCCATTGTGGGGGCTGGCAAGTGTCGTGTCTGCAGGGCATGGCAGCAATCTGGAGAAGCAGGGAAGAGTTGAGGTTGCAGCTCCAGCCTGAAGACAGCGTGGAGACAAAATTCCTTTCTTGGGGGACAGCAGACATTTCCTCATTAGGTTTTCATCTGATCAGATGATGCCCACCCACATTTTGGAGGGTAATCTGCTTTACTCAAAGTCTGTAGATTGAATGTTAATCATACCTAAAAAATACTTTCACAGCAACATCCAGATTGGTATGGACAAACATCTGGCCACCATGGCCTAGCCAAGTTGACACATTTAAAGAAGAAAATTTGTTGAGGCAGACAGAGCCTCCCTCTGCCACCCAAGCTGGAGTGCAGTGGCGCTATCTCCACTCACCACAGCCTTCATCTACTGGGCTCAAGGGATCCTCCCACCACAACCTCCGGAGTAGCTGGGACCGCAGGGGCGCACCACCATGCCCAGCTAATTTTTATATTTTTTGTAGAGATGGGATTCTGCCTTGTTGCCCAGGCTGGTCTCAAACTTCTAAGCTTAAGCGATCCACATGCCTCAGCCTACCAAACTGCTGGAATTACAGGCATGAGCCACTGTGCCCTGCCAACACATAAAATTAACCAGCACCATTGGGAATGGCTTCAGTTTGGCTAATTATATTCCCCTAAACAATACCATGAATGCAGACTAAATCCTACATAGAAGCAGGGTGAATTTGGAATTCATTCTGGAGATGGCAGAGCTCTGGCAATGGCAGTAGGGCCAGAGGCTGCAGCCAGTGTCTGTTGTGGTAGCAGTGGTGGCTCCCTAGCCAGGGTGGGCTGAGGTCCTGCCTATTTGATGAGCCTGGCTCTGGGGGCTTCTCTGAACTGTATGAGCTCCTCGCCATCCTGTCAGCAATTGCCCTCTGTGTCTCCACTCACCTTATATGACGTCTTCTTTAGAAATCATAGTGCCCTTGCTGGTACCAGAGATGTATAATAAATGATTACAGAAACATGAAGGGAATGTGGATTGGGAATCTGGCCTCATTAAACTTGAAGGTAATAAAAATCTACGCAGTTTGAGGGGATAGAAATCCAGAAGCCCATATCAGGCTGTAGAAAAGTTGAGTAACTTTTGCCTGCAGTCCCATCAGGACCAATTTCTAGTTCCCAGATTGTAAGTGACCTCTGGGCAGGATGACTGGTCCTACCAGTTTAAACAAAGCAAATAGCTCACGTGTCACCCTGTATGATCCATTCCACGTGGACTGAAGCTCCGCCTCCCGGATTCCCACCTTTCTTCTGCCTCAGCCTCCTGAGTAGCTGGGACTACAGGCACCCGCCACCACGCCCAGCTAATTTTTTGTATTTTTAGTAGAGACGAAATTTCACCGTGTTACCTGGGATGGTCTCTATCTTATGACCTCGTGATCTGCCCGCCTCGGCCTCCCAAAGTGCTGGGATTACAGGCGTGAGCCACTGCGCCCGGCCACAGGAGGCCAATTGTAAATGCATTTGAGGTACTAGGGATTTCTTGCTATAATGTAGAAAGAATCTATAGGCTTCAGGGGGTAGGTAAGCTGGAGTGGATTTATCACACGTGACTTGCCCTGGCTTGAAAAATACGTAGGTGTGTGGAGCTTCTACATTCGGAAAAAGAATTATAGTAGCTGTTCCCTGTAGACAGAAATGCTGGTGGGAGGGATGATAGCGGAAAGGGAGCCCCTGATTTCAGTGAGGCTAGGAGGATCCTAGGGTATCAGAGGCCAAGCACTGTGATACTTTACCGCGAAATGTTATTCCATGGTCTGTGCCACACAGGTCTTGGCTGTGACTCATCAGTGGTGAGGATTTTAGGCCTGAGAATGGGGAGCCATTGTGGTCCCCTGGATGTGTAGGTCTGAGCTACCACCATAACTGGCACAATGGAGGTTCCTGGCCTCTGACCCCGGTCTGAATCTGCTCAAAGAACCTGCCTGCTCTGATGACGAGAAAGCCAAGCTTGAGAAAAGAACTCTGCCACAATACCCAGTCATGGACTGTGAATCTTCCTGCCACATTTCCCCTAATAGGCCCTTCAGCCATTGGCTGGAAACTGCATTGAGGAGTGGGAAATATCCACATAATTTGGGACGATTGGTGGCTCTGCTGCATCTGTGAAGCTCCTGGAGGTTTGGTATTTTTGGGAACATCAGAATATTCCAGAAAGGACCACATCCTGCATCTTGCTTTGTTCAGCTACCACCACCATCAGAGGGGGCTTGAGAGACCACAGTTACTACCCATGGTGTGCTCCTCTCACCCAAAAGACTACAGACTGCAAGGTTTTCATCACATAATAATGAGATGAGCCTTAGAGGACAGACCAAAAGTTTCCAATCAGGGTACCCTTTACCTATTCTTATTTTTATTTACTGATTTTGGAATCTGACTCCAGCTTCCTTTTCCTTGCTGGAGCCCGTGATCTGTATCTGTCTGCATGGAGGAGAGAGAAGAAGCTGATGGGATCAGGTCAGTCCTCTGGGAAGTCCCAGCTGACTTCCTCCATCATCTCGCTCCCTGCCCACAGTCTCCCAGAGCCTCCCAGAATCCTGCTCTCCCCCAGTCCTTGGTCTGGGTAGGCCAGGGTGTGAGTCTGCAGCAGCCCCAGATGGGAAATCCAGAACCTGAGGGCACAGAGCCAAAGTCTAGGGTGCAGCACTCTAAGCTCAAAAATCTAAGCTCATTAGATTTCTCATGCCCATCGGAGGTGGGCATGAGACTGTGGCTGGTTCAGGTACTCCTGTGCCACAGTGGAAGCTGGGTGCTATGGAGAATGCAGCAGGACTTAGAGACATGGCCCAGCCCTCTCCTGTGGATCACATGGATGTGCCTGGGGAGATTCTGGAGAACTCTACAAAAGTGCTGGAGTGGTACCCAGCGGGCTGCAGGAGACAGGTGTGCCCTACAAACTTTAAAGCCCATAAAATCACCTGAGGGTTATTGAGTCTGCACTTCATAGATGCCATGGGTCAGAGATTAGATAGGCTGTGTCATTTTTTGCCCAGAGTGGGTTGGGAGGAGCTTATGACCTAGGACCCACTTTGGTGATTAAAAGTAGAATGGTGTAGGGGGCACTTGGATTTGAACCAGGGACCTCTTGATCTGCAGTCAAATGCTCTACCCCTGAGCTATACCCCCAGTCATAGACAGATATTGTAATTAACACCCTTTTGATGTGTCAGCACAGCAAAAGCAAGACCCAGCTCTGCTGGATTGGATGTCTAAGCCGTTTCTGTTTCTCTGAATTCTGGGTTCACTCCTTTCATTGATACTTCTTTCTCCATCACTTCTGTGTGTACCTGGCTGAGAACACCCTGGTGGCCTTGTTGACCTTTGTAAATGGAGAGACCCTTCAAGTCATCCAGATAATTCTCTTAGACAGTATCAATTGTTGAGCATCATGTGAGGTGTGCTAGGCTGGGGACAGAACTGTAACTAGGTGATACCACCCTCCCCGGCACTGAAAGGAGACTAGAGCCTGTGTCTGGAGACTTGTGTTTGACGTAGAATACTGTTCATGATAATTTGTCAAGTAAAAAGCAAATTGCTTTTGTAAAAAAAAAACAAAGAAAAAGATACTCAAAAAATAATACTTAAGTCTTTTAAAAATGTGGCACATATTCAGGGAATACTATGTAGCCATAAAAAAGAATGAGATCATTTCCTTTGGAGCAACATGGATGGACCTGCAGGGCGTTAACCTTAGCAACTAACACAAGAACAGAAAATCAAATAATGCATGTTCTCACAAGTGGGAAATAAATGATGACAACACATGGACACAGAGAGGGGAACACCACACACTGGCACCTACTTGAGGGTGGATGGTGGAAGGAGAGAAGATTGGAAAATAATACGTATGCATAGTACGTGGCTGATGAAATAATCTGTACACCAAACCTCCATGACATGAGTTTACCTATGTGACAAACCTGCACATGTACCCCTGAACCTAAAAAAAAAAAAAAAAAAAAAAAAAAAAGATGATTCTCTACAGAGTACCACTTGCAGGAATTTATCCTTCGAAAATATTCCTATAATTGCATATTATAGGAATAGATACTTCAGACACATGTATATGGAGATTCATGATAGCGGTTTTTTAATTCCTCACAGCAAAACACTGGAGACCATCTAAATATCCATTGGCAGGGAATTGGATAAAACCAGGCTTTGTCTCCTACCCTGGAGGGGATGAGGAGAAGGTGAAGATGCAGAGAAGCAGAGGATGCTGAGGGGACTCTATACCTTGGTCTTCTCAGTCAGGTAGAAAACAGGTCATCCAAAGAGAATCAAGGAGGTAGGCTGGGAATCATTACTTGGGAAGAAGGGCAAAGTGTGAACCAGGCATGGTGGGAAATGGAGAAGAGGTGAATTAGAAAGGAATAGAATTATTGCTCATTAGCAGAGAGGCACAGTAAGGAGAAAAGGTAAACATCAGAAGAGGTGTCATTAAAGGACTTTCCTGATTCTAAGATCTTGAAAGAGAATAGTTTGAGTGATGATCACATTTGGCTATGAATACTGAATGATTAAAGTAAAACCAGAAGCAGCAAACAAACCAGAAGCTTCCTTATCTACCATTTAAAAGTCCACAGCTAGGTGGTCCAGGCATGGCTTTCCGTAGGGTCAAGAACCCGAGTTTTTTCTAGCTGCCTGGCTGGCTTGGCTTTCATCCCAGCATGCCGTCACCCACATCAGCATCTCATCGACCTTCCAGGCAGCAGGAAGATGGAAAAGACAAGTCTTTCCTGTAAGTACACCCATCACTTTCACCTGCATCTCATTGACCAGCCTTGTGCCTGTGGCCTCACAGCTCCAAGAGGGTCTGGGAAATGCAGTTTTCCTTCCAGGAAGCTGTGTGCTCAGCTGATAAACAAGAAGCAGGGTAGAAGACACTGGTAGAAAATGCTGAATCTCTGTCTCACCACACACCTTGAGAGCTGCAGTGAGTAGAGTTTGTGAACATTTGTAGAGCCGTGAAGAAGGAAATCTCTTAGCATTGGGAGGCCTTAGCATTGGAAGCACATTGCCATGGTGTGTGACATTCCTGAGGACAAAAGGAGAGGGTGGAGAGGAAAATAGGATTGTTAGTCTGGTTCTAAAAATGTCCAATGTTTCTGTGTAAAATATCAGAGAAGACATGAATGGTGAGAGAGTAGTGGAAGGAGATGGCTTTGAGAGAGGAGAAGCGTGGAGGGATGGCAGAGGAGCTGGGGCTTAGAGACAGCATAGAGAATGAAGCTGAGAAGGTGACCCCACCCTCTGTTCTGGAAGTTGAAGGGGAGGTATGGCTTTAGGGGAAAGCTGACCTTCGAGTGTACAAGGATGGATAAAAAGGCAGACTTGCAGGGAAAGGTTAAGGTGGAAGAAGACTGTTTATAGAGTAGCCGGAGGGCTGGCGGGCTTGGGTGGAGGAACTGAAACAGTAGTGAGGATACGGGAAGGAGGCTGCCCCAAGAGACCATTTCTACTAACAGAAGGCATTGGAGGGTAGGGACAGGAAAGGGGCAAGTACCCAAGTTCTAGGCCAACGTGCTAAGTGTGAAACTGGAACAGCAAAAGGTACTTCTTAAAAATGTAAGTGTTTGTAGGTACATAGTATATATATTGATAGGGTACATGAGCTATTGGGAAACAGGCATTTTATGTGAAATAAGCTCACCGTGGGGAATGGGGTGTCCATCCCCTGTAGCATTTATCCTTTGAGTTACCAATGCCACTTTTTGGAGGGAAAAAAAATACTAAATAAAAAGTTCACATCTCTTCTTAAAAGGAATCCGCTTTAATGAATAAGAAATTATGAAACACATCACTGAAAATAAAAAGTTCTGTTTTTCAGGCCACTACATCTTATACTAATAAGGAAAGTCACAGGATACAGAATATTTTCAACTCAGGGGAGTAGAGCAAAGCACCATTTGCTAAATGATCACATTAGCGCCTCAAGTGACACTACATTTGACCAGGCTCTGTCTTCAATGTCTGCTTCTCTGATGTGTTTTCCTGCCATTCAATGTAAAGATAGTAAGACTTTCCTGCTTTCAAGTAGTTTTATTATAAGAACTTGTTTTTAGCCTATCTAAAGTATAAACTTACATTGTTTACATAAATCTGAAGAATTATTAAATGTATTTTAGGTAGTTTTTAAAAAGGTTCATGAAACATGATTAGTATAAGGGATACTAAAAATCATGAATTGTGCTTCTGAATTCTATGCTGTATAGCTGAACCTCCATGAATTTTAAGATTTGTATCAAAAAAAAAAGCTGTTTGTTCTCTAGAGCATAGAATACTATGACATCCTCTAGTTTTTGAGATGGTTGATATAATTCAGTGATCCCTTCTGCAGAAGTTTGCTTTTAAAGCTTAACTATGACGTAAAATTGCCTTTGATAATTGGAACATCTGAACACAACGTAGAACTTATACTTTAACATGTTGACATTTCATCTTCTGCAAACTCTCTTGGCCTTATAAGGGCTTATTCGTTGAGCTGTAGATCCTGGTGGTTTGTCTTGGAAATAGAAGACCAGTACCACCCCAACCCAGAGAGAATGTCTAGATCAAGAAGAGGAAAAATTAAGACAACTAGGAAATGGTGAAACAGCATTTGTTCCCGGAAGATACTGTTCTGGTCCAGTTTTAAGTGCTGTCCACATAAGTGTTAAAGGAAAATCAATCTTGGGGGCCCCAAATCACTCAGCTAAAGGGAAAGTCCAGCTGGAAACTGTTTAGGGCAAACCTGCCTCCCATTTTATTCAAAGTCACCTCTCTGATTATGAGATAAATCTGTTTGTTTCAGACTGCCTCTTTTAGAGAAGCTCATCGGAAATGCAAAAGAATGCAACCTTTTGTCTCTTCTCTACCTATGACCTGGAAGCCCCCTCCCAGCTTCCAGTTGTCCCACCTTCGCCTGGCATTGTCCTACCTTTCCGAACGAACGAGTATACATCTTACACATATTGATTGATAGCTCATGTGTCCCTAAAATGTATAAAACCAAGCTGTGCCCCTACCATCTTTGGAACAGGTTGTCAGGACCCCCTGAGGCAGTGTCACAGACACGCATCTGCAGCCTTGGCAAAATACACTTTCCTAATTAACTGAGACCTTTCTCTAGATATTTGGGGTTCACCTAAGGATGAATAAGAAGAGGCAGAGTGGGAAGAAGGAGCCTTGGGTTAAGGAGACTTCTTGGAAGCTCTGCTAAAGTGAGGTCTTGCCCTTAGCTACAGTCTAGAGCCTCCTGGGGAGCTTTTACCATGCCTGGGCCCCACCCTAGATGTTCTGATTTAATTGATCTGTGGTGAGGCCTGGGAAATCGCACTTTTATGGACTCTTCAAGTGATTCTAATTTATATCTGGGGTTAAGAACCACCACTTTCTACCCTCAGCATTTGCTGATTTCAGAAAAAAATGAAACCTTTACCCTAGTGTCTAATAAGAAGTTAAAATGTAGGCACCCATTTAAAATGTTGTTATAAAGTAAAATGTTTATTTAGAAATAGAATGTTCCTATTTTGGTACTGCAAGGAAAAATTTGCATTCAGACAAAAGGTATTCTCAGTAAGGCAATTTTACTTTCTGTAGAAAGGGTCCTCTTTGCAGATGGAATAATGGCCAGAGCACACTTGAACAATGGAGGGAAGCAGTTTTTATCTTTTACGTAGCTTGTCTTTGCTACTGTGTTTTGTCTCTATTGGCTAGAGCTAGACTTTATAATTTAAACTGAACTTGATTGGCTTACGATTTAAAACTTTTTTAAATAGGTAAAAGTAATGGAGAAGAAAGGAAAAGAGGAAGTTGCTTATGAAATATTAGAAAAGTAACATTCTTAAATAAGGAAGGGGCATAGGCTGCAAGCTGGAACATGCTTGTAAGCATGCTTAGCACAAATATCTTGGTTAAAGTACAAGAACATAGAATGTACTCATTCCTTTTTATCTAACCGCTACATAGGATTAGGCTTAATAAAGAGTTATTAGCACAAAACAAGGAGGCTTGAAGGAAGTTAGTTTTTAAAAGAAACTATTATTTTTAACACTTATGATTTATTCTTTAATAAGGAGGGAAACTTTGAAGAGGAAACTTTTTACTTTCTACAGTTCGCACCTCTTGATTTTATAGTTTTTTTTTTTCTCTTTAAACTTTCTTAACATGTCTTGGCTTAGCTGTTTTGCTTGAGTTTTTAAAAGAAAGTTTTTTTGGTTGATGAAATGCCAGGGTAAAAGAATAGTTAATTGAACTAGCACAAGTACTGCTCTAATTATTTGGCAGGGTGTCTAGTAAAGGTGTTCTACAATACTGCTATACATCTGCCTCGGGATGAATAAGGGCATACTGATGAGTCAGCTCTTGGAAGTGCTTGACCTCACTGCATCCTGTTTAGTCTCTAAGGAACGCCAAATTATTCTTTTGTTGTTGGAGACACGAGGTAAAATTGGTCTTGGAAGATGGAGACTGGATGGCCCTCGGCGGCTGACCCACAGGGTACTGCACTTCAGGAAATAGCAGAGAGAGAGTTTGGCACAGTTCACTATCCCAAGCTGTAGGATTTTGAAAAGGAGCCACCATGCAGTCCATGTCTTGTTGTAGAGGACCATCTGAGTGGAAAGAGGACAACCTGGGCCTTTGGCCTACTATGCACACAAGCATGACAATTGCTTTTATTTAGAGTGCAGATAGAATATTTAGTCTATTTTAGCCAGGCATTTATATCTTGATACCCTGTTTTAATTGCTGTGGTTTGATTTAGATTTTCTTTTACTATAGAGACTTTGGTTTTGTCACTGTGTTTGGGAGGAGTGATGATGCAGAAGTTGAACTAGCAATAAAGTGCATTTCAAAATTTTCTCTAGGATTTTTTTTTTTTTTGAAATGTTGGCTCTTATACTATAAATCCTTACAGGAACTCATTATGTCTTCCCAATCCGAGAAAGTCCAAGAGGGACGAAGATATTTTTTTTGAAGTAGTAAGCTGTCTTTTGGTTATGTAAATCTCTATAAGGTATAACTAAACCGGCATCAAAAGTGATAACTTGAGGTGAGTTAGATCTAGTTACATTAATAATAAGATGGGGAGTAAAGGGAAGAAAGGAAAAAGAAAAGATAGATTGAGTTTTTCTTAGCTTTAATTTGATAGGGCTTGACCTTGGAACAATGGCTCATGATTCCGACAGTGATGATGCTTTCTTGACTTGGGTGTGTTGTGTCCATCTTTTTTCTGCTGTGCAAATGGCAGTCTCAGTGGTTAGCAGCATGAGGTAGGGTCCTCCCCAGGCTGGCTTGAGTTTTTTTGTTTTTATTTTTTCTTTTTATCTTTTGATGATGACATGGTCTCCAGGCTGGTGCAGGTTTACCAGAAATTTTAGGGGTGGTACTTGTGTTAAAAGACTTTTAGTTCTGAGGGAAGGGAAACATAGAAGATAAACTAAGTATATAATTTCTGAACAACTGATTTTTTTGTTTTGTTTTGTTTTAAATGTGGGGACATTAGCAGTGGAATATAAGTAAGGCAATTTATAGGTGTCTCTTTGATTTTATCATCTCTAGTGCCTTTTTGCTGAGAAATTTTCTTTTTTTATTTTTACTTATGTTGTCTCTGAGGGACTCTCTGGGGCTCCTTATTTTGTCAGAACTCTGCGTATCTTGGGGCCCAAGACCCCACGGTGACACCCCTTGCTCCATCCCTGCTCAGCGTTGCCTAGGGGGTGCAACAGCCCTGCCCCCTCTTAAGGTCTCGACCTCCCTGTGGCCTTCACTGCTCCTGTGCGTTGCAGCTTTGGGTATGAGGGGCTTTGTGAGTCACCCAGCCACCTTCAGATTTTGCTCCTGCCTGAGTCCTCGCTGTCTGGCCCCTGGCCTTGGGCGGGGCTGCGCTGTCTAACAGCCACTTGGCCCCCTCCCCTGTACAGGAAGTGTCTGTTCAAGGTTAGGTCCCCTCATCAACTTGTGCTGCAGCCTCTCTAGGAGCCGCTGGAGGTGGAAACTTGTTATTAACTTTGTGCTGGAGGGCCCTTAATGGGTTTTTTGATGTAGATGGAGCAAGATTTCCTTTATAAGGGGTTTGGATAATGTTTCTCTTTGGTTTAATAATATTTATTTTCTTTTTGAATTTTCATTAGCACCTATTTTTTTAACCTTTTAATGTAGGTAAAAATCCATATTTTTTTGCCTCTTTATAATTCTTTTAGTAAAAGTATGTTTTACTTTCCTTACATACTTTGCACATAAACTGTTTCTTTAATAGTTTTACATTTAGGATGCCTAATTTTAAATTATACAATATTTCTTGCATGAATTCCCTATTATAACATTTTTTACGACTTTCATAGACCATCTTTCACATGCCTCAACTTTCTGACTTCTTTTTACACTCTTTCTTTCCCCAGTCACACCTTCTGTGTCTTTCTCTAATCTCTTCTCTTTCAGCCTCTCTATCACTTATTCTCTCCCTCTGTATCTCTCTTTCTCATTTACTCTCTCTCTCTTTCTCTGTCATCTCATTTCCTTTTTCTTTTCTACTTAGTCTTTTGGGCTGGGTGGGATTTTCATGGCCGCAGTCTGGGCCCGGGCCGCCGCTGGCCCAGAGGCTCAGCAGATGCCTGGCATAAATTGCACAAGTCATTAACGCTGGGCTAGAGGGTGCCTTTGTCTTTTCTCCTTACCTTCACATCCACAGCCCTTACATACTTACTTTGACCTTCTCCTTTAAAGTACTGACTTTGCTTTCTTTCTCTTTGCATTTCTGAGTTCCCTGTCTTCCTTCTTTCACCTCTTCTAGAAAACTTTAAAATTTTGCCAAAAGATTTTTGCTTTCTGTCTCTGCTCTTCTCTTTCTCTCTCTGCTGGTCTTTTCATGCCTCTGCCAGCCACTCACGCTGCTGTTCTCCCCTCTCCTTCCCCTCCCACTATGGAGTGGCCAGCGGGAGTGGAGCTTAGCCTCTTTCTTCCCCTGAGAAGATGGGAAAGGGAAGTTCTGAATATGTTTTCCTACTACCAGAGGTTTGTGTGAGGTTCAATCTCCCCCTGATGGAGATTTTTCACCTCTTTTTAACCTCCAAGACACCCCGACTAAGGAATACTTCACTCACATCCTGCAGCTTTTCTTTCCTTAGTCCTAACTAAGGAATGCTTTATTGCCCGTGTGGTTTCTCTTTCCGTGGTATATCTTAACCAGGGAATGCTTCACTGCCCTGCGGCTTTTCTTTCCTTGGTCTTGACCACCAATGAAATACTTTACCAGCTCTTCTGGTGTTTCCTTCCTTGGCTCATGCATGAGGTTACCTGGTCCACGTGATATGTGAAGATCTTTTACTCTAGGTCGCCGGCTGGTTTCTTTCTGCCTTGCTGAGAGTCTAGGTTTATTCATTGCACCGGGTGTGACTTGATTCCTTACCCCTGAGGCCCCTGCAATGAGGCAGTGGGGCACGTCTTCATGAGAGAGGAGGAGAATGTATCCTTGTACGGGCCACCATTGTGTTATAAGTAAAATGTTTACTTAGAAATAAAATGTTTGGTTTCTGGTACTGCAAGGAAAAATTTGCATTTAGACAAAAAGTTTTCTCAGCAAGGCAATTTTACTTTCTGTAGAAAGGGTGGGTGCTCTTCGCAGATGGAATAATGGTCAGAATACACTTGAACAATGGAGGGAAACAATTTTTATCTTTTATGTAGCTTGTCGTTACTACTGTGTTTTGTCTCTATTGGCTGCAGCTAGACTTTATAATTTAAACTAAACTTGATTGGCTAACAATTTAAAACCTTTTTAAATAGGTAAAAGTAATGGAGAAGAAAGGAAAAGAGGAAGTTGCTTATGAAAAGATTTAGAAATGTAATAACATTCTTTAATGAGGAAGGGACATAGGATGTGAGCTAGAACGTGCTTGTAAGCATGTTTAGCACAAATATCTTGGTTAAAGTACAAAACAGAATATACTTATTCTTTTATATGTAACAGCTACATAAGATAAGGCTTAATAAAGAGTTATTGGCACAAAGCAAAGAGGCTTGAAAGAAGTTAGTTTTTAAAAGAAACTATTACTTTTAACACTTATGATTTATTATTTAATAAGAAGAGAAACTTTGAAAACAAAACTTTTTACTTTCTACAAATGTCAAAATAGAAAATGCGGAGGGGGTGTCTGGAATTGAACTGGGGGCCTCTTGGTCTGCAGTCCAGTGCTCCACCCCTGAGCTATACCCCCTCCTGCTGTTATGAGGGTCAATTAATATCTTTGACTTGTGCAGTCATACCCAGATGACCTATGTGTTGCCACTTCACAATGGAAGCTCCTAGGAGCTGCCAGGCCTACCTCAGTGAAAACTCATTGACCTTGTGCATAAGAAGAGGCAGTGCCCCCTTGTAAAATACTCTGGATCTTGTGTCTTCCCTGCCTTGAGTCCTTGGTTGCGGGCAGCAACCTGGAAAAGCGCTGCCAGTGGCTGCTAGAATGGCCTTCAGAGTCAACCTCCAGTACCTCTTATGGTGGGCATGTACAAGAGAAACTGTGTGACTGAGATGTCTGTCCTAACATACTTAATGACAGAGTTGGGCCTGGCTCTCCTAGCCCAGTATTCCATTCAGGGCAGATTCAGCACAACTGCAGTCTAGGACAAAAGATGATTCTTCCAACTTTTACTTCTTCAGTTAATACAGATGGAGAATGATAGAGAAGGAGCAACTCTAAGAAATAGTGAGAAGTAGGTAGCTGAGTAGATTTCAGTATCCCCAAAAGCATTAGTAGGGCCAATGTTACCATAGTTTCATGACCAAAAAGTGTTGGTAGAGAACAACCCCACTTGGTCTCATTTTTTTTCCTTAAGCGACAGGGTATTTTTCTGTCATCCAGGCTGCAGTGCAGTGAAACAATCATAGCTTACTGCAGCCTCTAACTCCTGGGCTGAAGCAATCCTCCCACCTCAACCTCCTAAGTGTTGGGACCCCAGGTGAGTGCCATCATACCTAGCTAATTTTTTTTTTTTTTTTTTTTTTTTTTTTGTAGAGACGAAGTCTCACTATGTTGCCCAGGCTGGTCTGAAACTCCTGGCCTCAAGTGACCCTTCTTCCCTGGCCTCCCAGAGTGCTGGGGTGACAGACATGAGCCACTGCTTCCAGCCTCCCGTGAGACCTTTTCTGATGATAGACAGAACTCCATCCCACCTAGAAAGAACACTTGGAGTAACACTTGGGTTAGCACCTTTTCATCTCCTCAGCCGTGCCAAGGCCCCACTTCTCTTGTCACAGGAGCTGGTAAACTCTCTTCTGCAAACTGCCTTTCCCTGCTACTGGAATTTTCTCCTTTACCCACAGGCCTTTGCCTTGTAGTCCTGGCAACCTTCTCAGAAGGCAGTCAACAGCCAGCCACTCCTCTCTACTGCAGGCCCAAGAGCCTGCGGAAACACTGACTTCCACTGCCATTTCTATGATAGTGTTAAAATCCTCTTGCTTTTCCTTTTTGGCAGTAGGGTGGACTGCGAAGGAAGATGCAAAGGAATGATGAGACTACGGGAGCACGGAATGCTCTGCTGGCAGGGCTGGGCAGCAACCTGAGTCCAGGAGGGCTGGGACGTGTCTGGATTCTGGAGGCCAGGTGTCAGTAGTACAGTGATGAATGGGCATTTCTAGGAAGAAATGTTAGGCCCCACACATGGTGAGGAATCAGGAAAGAGACTGCCTTGCACAAAGACAGGATAAGCGCTGAGCTCTTTTGGAAGGAGTGAAGAGAATACAGGAAGAAAGAAAACCAGTCCCGAGAATCTCTAGCCGCGGGCTGAGTGGCTGGGGTTTAATGGGCCCTGAATTCACAGTCTTTTTTGGGTCTGAAAAACTACAGGCAACTTATTTCAAGTTGGAGTTGGATGTGTAGTGCTTTAGGCTCCTGGCCAAAGGAAAATCCTCCCCAGACTGCATCAGGAACTATACTTCAAAGAATGCCCATTGATAGAGTTTGGACAAGCACAATAAGCCTGGGAGAAACAGTGCGGCGTGGATACCAATAGCTGTGGATTCTGAAGCCAGACAGCCTGGCTTCAAGGCCTACCCCACTAGAAGACCTTGCGCAGATTACTGCCCTTCCCTTTCTTCAACTGTGCTATCTGTGAAATGGGGGTAATAAGAGTGTCTACGTGATGGATTGTTGTGTAGATAGAATGAGTTAATCTACGTAAAGCACTGAAAACAGGACTGGCACGTAGTAACTTCTGTATACTGTTTGCTGAACAGTTAAAAAGTTTGCAGGGAAATCAGCTGACATTCATTAGAGCCAATAAACGCAAGTAAGGGAATAAAAACCCATACGGCAGGAGAAGGTATCTATTGCACATAACTGATGAAGGGTTTATACCCAAAATATATAAAGAATTGCACAAGACAATTTAAAAATACACAACTCAGTAGAAAAATGATGAAGAGATTTGAGCAGTTACATCATACAATTGGGCATCCAAGCAGCCAATAAGCTTATTAAAAGATGCTCAAACCTCGTGAGTCTAGAAAGGTGCAAGTTAAACCACAGTGAACTATCGCTAGAATTGTTGCTAGGATGGTTAAAATGAAAGAGACTGATGTTACTCAGTGATGGTATGTGGAGCCATAGTAACTCTCATCCCCTGCTAGTGGTAGTGTCATTTGCTGTATCCAGTTTAGAAAACCATCTGGCATTATTGGCTAAAAGTAAAAGTAAAAACACCCTCTTCCTCAGCAGTTATATTCCTTGATACAGACATCAGAGAGTGTATATGTACATGGAAGAATGTTCATGGCAGCATTTCTTTTAATAGTCCCAAACTGGAAACAAATGCCCATGAACAGTAGGATAGGTAAATAAGTCATGATCTAGTCATATAACGGAATCCTAAACAGAGTTTTAAAAAGGACAGAGTACCACTACCGTGGAAAAACACAGATAAATCCTATAGACATAAGACTGAGTGAAAGAAGGCAGTTTCAAAGGAATAACTATGTACAATTCCAGTATATAAAATCAAGAACAGGCAAGACTAGTCCATGGTGATAGAATAGTGTTACGTTTTCAGGAGAGAGGGTAATTGGGAAGGGGAACCACGGGACCCTCTGAGGTGCTAGAAATTTTCTATATCTTGATTTGGGAGGTGGGTACATAGGTATGCATGTGTGCAAATTAATTGAGCTGTATGTTGAAGATGTGTGTACCTTACTGTGAGTTGTATTTCAATTAAAAGTAAATAAAAAGGAAGACATTGATACTTTTCATTTCTGGAATGTCTTAGTTGATTTATTTTAAAAATATATTTGGTGATTTTTGATAAGTCTTTTGCTCCTCAATTCAGTTTCCATTTCTCCTTTATTTAAGAACACTTTTGTCTTGCTTTCAGTTTTCAGTTGAAAGCTTTCACCATCCCACCATTAAGTAAGATTTCTTTTTATGTTTTAGGTAGACACATCATGAAGACGTGTTGAATTTGATTGGATGTTTTTCTTCATCTATTTTAATGACGTGATTTTTTTCCTTTAATCTGTTGTCTTAGCTTGGCTTTCTTTAGAAGTAGACCCTGAAACTAGAATTTAAGAGCAAATAGTTTATTTGGGAGATAAGTTCAGGAAACACCAGTCAGGAATGGTAAGGCAGACAGAGAAAGGAAAGAAGCCAATAAAAGGTGGTGTCAGCCTACATAACAGACAGAGAGAAGCCCTCTGAGAGGAAATTATATTTATTTAGGGAACAAGCATTGGCAATGGGAATACAGGTGTCACAGTAAACTGTGTGTTTTTGAGGAGGTCGTGGCAAGGTAAAGGCAAAATGAGAAGGATTATATAAATTGTTTTGAAGAAATAATTCCTGGCTACAGCAATCAGTAACAAAGGTGGCAACAGTCCAAGGCTGGTCAGGCTTTTGCTGGGCAAATGTCCTTGCAGAAGTATTTTTTGTGAGTGTGTAAGGTTACAGTGGCCTTTGTGCAAGGTTGTGGTTTTTACAGAGTCTTTTGTGATAGTTCTTGTTATCAGGAATTCATATATAAAAACTCTACCTTTGTGGCCTTCCCTGGCTCCGTTTGTCCGGTTTTAACACAAGTGACTCCATTTTCATTCTGACAGCTTTCACAGTGGGATATTAGACAAGTTACCATTATAGGCACCATTATAGGCAACTGGAGCTTAATACTGTTAGGGACTTTGTAAGAATGTATAACATGCTTTAGGGTTGTCCTCTCCAAAAGAACAAGGCAGCTTGTGTATTTCTCCATCTGCTTCCATCAGTCATGGGTAGAGGGTTGCTTTCGAAGGTTGGTTGCTAATTATTTGGTACTTTTAGCCTGTTATATGTTTGGGCAGCCTGATCATGCCCTCAGACATAGTTCCAGGTGCTGACAGTTGAAATTGGGGCCTGCATGCACAGAACTGATAAGTTCTGAAGGAATATCAGTGGGACACTAACAGCATTTACTATGTCCTATAGTGTGGTGAATTACAGTAATAGATTTTTCTAATGTTAAGTCAATCTTACATTCTGAAATGATCTTAATTCGGTTATTATGTGTTATTCTTTCTTATGTAATGCTGACCTTGATGTATTAATAGTTTTGCTTATGGTTTTTAAAGTCTATTCTATGTTAATATGTGAGATTGGCCTGTTTTCTTACATTGTCTTTGTTATTTTTGATAGTAAGTTTAGCCTCATAAAATGAGTTGGGAAAGGTGCGCTGTTTTTAAGTTTCTCTTCTCCAGAAGTGTCTGTGTAAGACTTACATCGTTTCTTTCTGAAGTGTTTGGTATAACAAGTGTTTAAACTACCTGTGCCTGCAAGTTTTTTGTTACTCTTTTAATGGCAAAATGTTTCATTATGAATTCAAGTTCCTTAATCGTTCCGTGATTAGTCGTGATTTTTAGTTCTTCTTGTGTCACTTTTGATAAAATTAAGCCAGATGTTGAGGACAAATACCACTAGTATAAGCATAAAGTAAGATTTATTTGGGAAAAGTTACAAACAATGCATCGGAATGTCTGCAACTTCCCAAACTCTCTTTATTTCAAGGAAACACGTTCTTGAGCTGGACAAGTTAGACACATGGTAGCAAGTACTCCAGAAGAGACATTCTTTCTCTGTGCCACATCAGATATTTGGAGGAAATATTTAACAGTAAAAGCTTCTTGGCAAAAGAATCAGCCTTGCTGGTAGACAGGAGAATGTGGAATATTGCCACCAAGTGTTTATGAGGTTGGCATAATGGCACCTGTATCAGCTAAAAAATTGTATTTTTTCCCTTCAAACCAGCTTAGTACTGCTAAACTAAAGTGGATCAATGAGAAGGGAGAGAGAGCTGAGACCATCAAGCAGACAAAGAATTCCTCTCTTCATGTAAGTTTTATTTTTCTAGAAACTTTTCCATGCCATGTAAATATTATATTTCTTTGGCATAAAATTGATCATATCATCTTACAATCTTTTTAATTTGGGGGGAACTATAATAATGCATTCTTTTCTTTCCTGATATTGGTTATTAGTGTTACTTTGTCAATCTTGTCTGGGTTATTACTTTTATTGTTTGTTTCCAAGAACAACTTTAGCTTCATTGACCCTCTCTTGTGTGTTTTCTACTTAATTAATTTGTGCTTTCATTAATTAATGTATTACTTTCTCCCTTATTTTTTCCTTGGATTCATTTTACTACTACTTTCATGCCTTTTGGGAGAGATGCTTAGTTTGTTCATTTTAACCTTTTCTTTCTATAATGATCTATTATTAGATCATTTTCTATAATGCATCTAGAGATGCATTAAGGCTGTAAATTGCCATCTAAGTACTGTAGAGCTGCAACTGATAAATTTCAATATCTAGTATTTTCATCATTTAGTTCAAAATATTTTCTAATTCCTATTACGATTTATTATTTGACCCATGGGTTATTTAGAAGTAGAATTTTTAGTTTCTAAACATGAAGATTTTCTAATATTTGTTGGATTTGTTATTTGATGTTATTAATTTCTAGCTTAATTTTATTTTG
Source organism: Macaca nemestrina (assembly GCF_043159975.1). Lineage (NCBI taxonomy): Eukaryota > Metazoa > Chordata > Mammalia > Primates > Cercopithecidae > Macaca > Macaca nemestrina. Next base: position 9,409,793 of record NC_092128.1, read on the forward strand.
GTCAGAAAACATGCTCTTTATGATTTCAATACTTTGGAATTTGTTAAGACTGGCTTTGTGGTTCAGTATACAATTCATATTTGTCAGTGTTCCACGTGCGCTTGGAAAAAAATCCATATTCTGCATATAAGTGCAAGATTCTTTACATGTTAAACAGGTCAGTTTTGTTAGTCATGTTGTCCAAATCGTCTGTGTCCTTTTGATATTATGTGGGCTTGTTTACAAATTCACAAGGGTTTTTAAGATCTCTCACATGAAAGATCCAGCAGAGGTTTGTCCATTTCTCTCTTTCAGTTTCATATATTTTCACTTATTATGTTTTGAGGCTATGTTATTAGGTACACCAAATTTAGAATTGCTGTTTTTGGTGAATTGAACTTTCTGTCAATACAAAATTACTCTCTTTATCCCTGGTAATGCTTCGGGCCTCAAAAACTATTTTCTCTGGTATTACTTACTATAGCTACATCATATGTAGTTGCTTTAGATACAGATATCTTTTTCTGTTCTTTTATTTTTAACATTTCTGTATCCTCTCTCGTGAACAAGATACAATTTTTTTAATCCAGTTAATTTTTTTGTGTTTTAAGTGGAGAATTTAATGGATTATATTCCATGTTCATACTGGTAACAATGGATTCTATGCCATGTTCATACTGGTAACACTTTTGATTAAATTTCCTTTGTCCGGCAAGTTCTAGTTTCTTTTTATCTCCTTTATGGTCTTATTTTGGACACTATAGAAAGAGATCCTCACAGTTTAGAGGTGAGATTCCCACCACAGCCAAGCCTGGAGTGAACTGGTAAAAATCTGCAAGAGTCCCCTGAGCGAATGGATTCCTCCGCTGAGGGGATCACCCAAAAGATGGTTAATGTGTGACTGACAGAAGGTAGAAGTGGGCTGTACACAAGGAAACCAGTAACCTGGTCTACTCCTGAGAGTGACCTAGACACCTTGAGCCAGGATCTGCATAGAATTAAAACATAAAGAGCTGGAGAGTAAAATCATTGGCACTCTCCTTGTGCTGACCTAGGCAGGGACAAGTGTGTCTGGGAACATCAGTGTTCTCAGTGCCCATTGAGAGGTGGACTCCAGAGAGGAGCAGCACACAATCCCAGCTCCAACAAAATGACACCGCTTCTCTTTGTACTGTCCAAGTCCCTCTGCTCAGACTGCAGCTCATCAGCAACTGCTGTCTCCCCACGCTCTGTCCTTGCGATGCGTTCCCTCTGCTTTACAGAGGGAGTCAAAGCCGCCAGACCTCAGCTCCTCGGCTTCCCACCCTACCACAGACATCTCTCTTCCTCTGTTCTCAGTCCTTCCCCTTCTCTCTCAGAGGAGACATTCTCCTGTCTCCTTCCAAAGCAAATCACCCCATCTGTACTCTGGTCTCTATGACTGAATTGAGTTCTTTCTCAATCTCGTTCCTTCCCCCACCCAAAGCATGCTCAGTCTCTATCCTAAGTTAGGTTAGATTGCCCGCTTTCCCCTGTAGCTACTGCTATATTGCTCTCTGGAAAAAAAGAAATTTTTATTTCTCAACTCTTCTTTCTCACATTTTCCTCAGCCTTTACGTCTGATCAGTCACCAAGTCCTATAATATTTTATCTTGAAAGTTTCTCTGGAATCCCTTTTTCTCCTCTACATTCCTTTCCTTACTCTGTGTCACTGGGCAGGCTGTTTAACTCTGTAAGCTTCAGTTTCTTCTCTTAAACACAGATAAGTTTCTTATAACAAATATAACTTATGATAAACTGCCTAGTGTGATATTAGCACATAATAGGGGTTCAGAAAATAACACCAGTTCCTGTCCTTGTCTTTTGGCAAACTCCAAATCATCCTCTGTAATGTCTCCGAAATGACCTCCTGAAACAAGTGACCTGACCTGGTTGCTTCATTTTAGGGCACAGGACTCCTGTAGCCCCCAAAACAAACTCAGAATCCAGCCAGTCACGGTGGTTCACGCCTATAATCCCAGCACTGTGGAGGCCAAGGCGGGTAGGATCACCTGAGGTCAGGAGTTTGAGACCAACCTGGCCAACACGGTGAAACCCCGTCTCTACTAAAAATACAAAAATTTGCCGGGTATAGTGGCACATGACTGTGATCCCAGCTACTCAGGAGGCTGAGGCAGGAGAATCCCTTGAACCCAGGAAGTGGAGGTTGCAGTGAGTTGAGAACGCACCAGTGAACTCCACCCTGGGTGACAAAGTGAGACTCCATCTCAAAAAACGAACAGTTGGAATTCCAAAACATCTCACACATGCAAAGTCTTGAGTCTGGTCACCCACTTCCAAGCCTTAGGCTGCAGTCACAGTCCTCCCACCCCCTGCTCTGCACACTCATCACAAAAACACTTCCGATCTACTCCGTATGCAAGCAGGCATACCTGCAGGCACGAACACACACGGGTGCACACACACCCAGGCACACACACCTCAGTCTTTCTTTTAGACCCAGACAGCACTCCAACAACATTGCATCTTTGTTCCTCTGCATTTTCTGTCTAGCACGCCCTTCCCACACACTCACCTTCAAGACCTCACTGATGCTCACTATCTCTGCAGAGCTGTCACTGAGTCCACATCCGGAGGCGTCCCGGCTGTAGTCCACACTGCTTTCTATCGCAGCTAATGTCATTTTTTGTTGACATCACTTTTCCTCACTAGATCGAGAGCTTCTAAGAGAGAACAGGGATGATTTGTGCTAGATTTCACTCATCTCTATCCTCCCACAAAGGCTGGCCTCTTGGTTACTAAATATTTGAGAAATTTAATTGAGGGGGTTGACTGCTGACTCTGTACAGGTTGATAGCTCTCTGGAGTTTTGTTCTCACCCAGAGGGAGAAAGATGAGGGAGAGGAGGCTGCAGGGTTACTGGCTGAGGGTTCCGTGGCCTTGGTGGAAGGGGAGGAGGCAGCAGAAAGAGAGACACATTTTCAGTGGGGTGGGTCAACCCTGCTTATATAAGATGGCAATGTCACAGCTGTGGTTTCAACACTGAAGAAATACTAGTTATGGCTGGACATGGTTTCTCATGCCTGTAATCCCAGCTCTTGGGAAGCTGAGACATGGAGGATTGCTTGAGTTTCCTAGGTCTAGATTAGCCTGGGAAACATAGCAGGACCCCACCTCTATGAATTAAAAAATTAAAAAATGAGCTGGACATGTGGCACTGGCTTGTAGTCCTACCTACTGGGGAGATTGAGGCAGGCAGATTGCTTGAGCCCAAAAGTTTGAGGGTACAGTAAGCCATGACCTGTACCACTGCACTCTAGTATGGGTGACAGAGCGAGACCTCTTTCTCTATAAAAAATTAAAAATTAAAAACAATTTGCCGGGCATGGTTGCTCATGCCTGTAGTCCTAGCTATTCAGGAGGCTGACATGGGAGGATTGCTGGAGCCCAGGAGTTGGAGGCTGCAGTGAGCTATGATCATGGCACTGTACTTCAGTCTGAGCTGGACCTGAGCTGAGTGAGACAGCTTGAAAGAAGAAAAGGAGAGGTAAGGAAAAGGGAAAGGGAAGAAAATGGAGAGGAGGAGAAGGGAGGGAGGGGACTAGTCAGAAAAATACAGTCATTCACCTGTTGGGTGACATGTCAAATAACGGCTTGGATCTAGTGCATTAGACTGCAGACTAAAAAATCTGTCTGTTTCAGATCTCCATGCCGACTCCTGACTGTTTCTTTGGTGGTGGTGTTTGTTTGTTTGTTTGTTTTGTTTTTGAGACAGAGTCTCCCTCTGTCACCCAGACTGGAAGTCTGTGGCACAGTCTTGGCTCACTGCAACCTCCACCTCCTGGGTTTGAGTGATTCTCGTGCCTCAGCCTCCTGAGTAGCTGTTATTACAGGCACCTGCCTCCATGCCTGGCTAATTTTTGTATTTTTATTAGAGACGGGGTTACGCCATGTTGGCCAGGCTGGTCTCAAACTCCTGGCCTCAGGTGATCCGCCTGCCTCGGCCTCCCAAAGTGCTGGGATTACAGGCATGAGCCACGAGACACAGCCAGGCATTGTTCTATGTGCTTTAAACCCTCACCAAGGAAACCTATGAGGTGGTAGGATTATTATCTTCCATTTGACAGATGCAGAAACTGAGGCCCAGCAGAGGTTGAGTAACTTATGTGAAGTGTCACTCAACTCACACGCCCCAGCGAGTGTCCAGGAGGGCCTGCCTCTTGCAATAGAAATCAGACATCCCACAGGAACTTCTGAGGTCTTCCCACTGCTGCCAGATGTATGCAAGGAACATGTGATCTTCGTAATTCCGGAGCGGGGCAAACTGCTTGGCGCCTCTTCAATAGGTGACATTTAGTGAGTAAATGACTGTGACTCAACTGTGACTCTCCTGACAGCCTCAGCCTCCTCTAGCATTCCCCTCCAAGTTGTACTTGTCCTTGTTAGCACAGCCTCATGAGACTGAAGTCCCTACCCCTCAAACCTTAGCCTGCCAATTCTAAGAATTCAGAAATGCAGCTCTGCACTCTGTGGCTGGCTCTGGACCAAAACAAGCACCATTTCTCCTTGACCGGGAGTATGGGATGGAAGATGGAGAGAGAGGCTGGAGGGGAGGAGCATGGAGGGAGTGGCTAGGGAGGTCGGAAGGGCTATCTACTGAGCAATTCCTGAGACCTGCTTTGAGTGCACTGTACTAATGAGGTGGGGAATTGCAAGATGAGGCAGCCTTCAGGGGATCTGGATGATTATAATGGATTAAGGAGGCAAACCCCATACAGATAGAAGGAACATCAGTGTGGCTCATGCCAATCTAAGATGTATGTGGATAAAGTTCTCTACCAAAATTAAACTTAACAGAAGTGAGAACCTGGATTTGAACCAGGGACCTCTTGCTCTACAGTCAAAAAGCTCTAGCCCTGAGCTATACCCCCATGGCACACTGAGGTTACCTAGTTCATACCTTTCATCAGTGTGGGAGCACTCAGCTTTGTAAAATTAAATCATGGCTTCCCTCCAGGACTTTCTAGAAGCTGCCAGATGTGATTCACAGCTAGACACCTTCCCTCAGCTCTGCAGCTCACCAGGCCTGTCCCTGGGTGGAGCCATGAACAGGAGAAAAGGATGGAAGCTGCCTGCAGAACCCCCAGTCATTTCCCATTGTTTTTTGGAGTTAACCCAAGAGCTGGCCACTGGTCTCCAAAACAGTCCACAGATTCTGATCTGACCTCCCAGCCTGAATTCCTTTTTCCTGCAGTGAAGACAGAGTGGACAAATATGGTAACTGATGATAAACTGCCTAGCATGATATTAGCACATAGTAGGGCATAGTAGGTGTTCAAAAAATAACACCAGTTCCTGTCCTTGTCTTTCGGCAAACTCCAAACCAGTATCTATAATGTCTCCTAAATGACCTTCTTAGACAAAGGACTTGACCTGGTTCTTCATTGCAGCACACAGGACTCCCTGTGGCCCACAGAACAAAGTTGGAATTCCAAATCATCTCATACGAACAGACTCTTGAGTCTAATCCCCTACCTCCAAGCCTTGGGCCACAGTCACAGAGTGGGCTGAAATACAACTGCAGCCGCAGAGCTACAGGAGTTGGGTCTGCAGGGGCAGCACTGCAGAACCTCTATCTCCCTTGTTAGAGTAGCTGAGCCAGGCTTTTGGCCTACAAGGTTGAAGCAAGGGTGTGAGTGAGCTCTGGCGTGGGAGAAACCAATTCTCCAGGGGGAAATATCTGCCCTACATGGGAATGCTGCGTGCTGTGATGTGTCTCCCCAGGTCTGGCCACCACTCCATTGCACAAACTGCTGCTGTGGGAAGGAGCCAGGAGGGTGATAACTTGGGATACCATGCCCTGTCTGTTTCTGGGAAACCTGCTGTAGTGCTACTCTCTGGTCTGCCCTGGAAAAACCCAGAAGCATTCTGCATGATAGCTGGAGAAATTACATGTATAGGGGGAGCAGGGAGCTGGATACCAAGAATATGAGGGATACCCATGGAACTGGTGCTGGAAGAGATGAGAAGTTATCCAGCCGGGGTGCAGTTGGGTAGGCCTGAGGTGTAGCTTCCAGTTCCAGGGAAAATCATAGGTGGAATGGATGAAAAGAAACTGGAATATGACCAACAGCTTCTGTGAAGAGCATAACAGCTTGTATGAATAGAAAAAGTGCAGTAGGGGGCACCCAGATTTGAACTGGGGACCTCTTGATCTGCAGTCAAATGCTCTACCCCTGAGCTATACCCCCTACTTGTCATGAGTGTCTAATAAGCACCTTTCATGTTGGTAATCACACCCAGCAGTCCTACAGCACATTGAAAGTTCCCGCTTGCTTTTAGAGAGTAAGACCAGCAACGGATTTTACCACAAACTCACCCCAGAAAAGTCCATCCCCAATTCCCAAACCCTAGCCCCTGCTCACATACCTGCACATCTCCCCGCTTTCCCTCAGTCTGTGGTGACGGGAGCAGCTGGGAGGAGTGTGCCCGTTTACTGCTGGAACAGCCTTTAGGTCTACATGTCTGATTTCTTCTTGTGTACAAAATAGCAGTTTGGAGACACAAATTGAGACACATGCAATACTGACATATAAAGATATCTCTCAGTCTGGGATCTTTGCATTAAATCCAGTTCATGAAACAGTTGGCGAAGTTGGGGAAGTTCCCAGGCCCTGACATGGATCAGAGAGCAGTCCTGGGAAGCATCATGGAGACAACATAGCATGAGGACCACACAGCTCCTCCAGGTTTTGGCCAGAAATCTCCGCTGCTAGTGTGGAAAACTCTACACTGAACTACACCCCCATTCCCAGTGCAAGGCTATTTTAAACCTTACATATACTTTTGTTTTTATCTAAGTATCTTGTGCAACTATTTTTGAGAGTCAAATATTGCTTTTAAAGCTTATAGTAAAAGAAACCTCAGTCCTTTTTATTTTCCTCTTGCCACCCAGAGGCAGCCACTCTCCACCCTTCTGACTGTTTCTTCTAGTCTATTTGCCTCTATAATTTTAAGTAATATAAGTATGTCATAGCATGGTGTGTCTAATCAAATTTAGACATCATTAGCTGACTTATTTTTGTAGGTGAGGATTATCACTCATGTCCCTTCTTTTCTGTTTTCCAGTATACCTACCATATATCAACTTCTTAGATAAAATGCTGTATATTTACTTTCTATTCAATTTTATCTTCCATGTTTTAATTATTATGATTAGTTAATAGTGTTTATGGCCAATGTACATAATCCTAAGCTGAACTAAGAGTTCTGATGGAACTTTTTTTTCCCTCAAGTTACTGATAGTCTCACATTTTCAACCGCTTGGTTTTCTTGGAATATCTACGATTTTCCACAGCCTTTCATTGCTCCATGAAATGCCTGTCAAATCAATTTACCACATTGTAAAAGCTGTTAGATAATTAACATTTTCACTTCTTGTTTTCCAGTAGCTCTCCGGCTTCCTGCTCTGTTTGTGCTGGTTGCCCTGGAAAGTCTGCTGCTCAGCCCATGCCCTGGGACTTCCTCCACCCTTACCAGGACATTCTTTCCATCTCTGTCTCCTGTGTGCAAGTCCCTTTTTCCTGGATTGCCACATCTTGAATGTTTCTTAATTTACTTCCTCATTTTGGCAGAGGATGTCCTGCAGTTGTTTTCTGGGAATGGTGAGTAGAGGTGAATTTTTTAAGACCTTGCATGCCTCAAAATGTCCATAATTCCACCTACACACTTGATTAGCAGTCTGGACAGACACAGATTTCTAGGTTCAACTTATAATCCTGCATATTGTGAAGGATTGTTTCTGTTGTCTTCTAGTGTCTAGTATTGCTATAGAAAAGTCAAGTGCCATTGTGATCCTCTATCTTTTGTGTATCACCTGTTTCTTTTACTCTTTAAGTTTTGAAGATCTTCCCTTTTGTCCTGGTATTCTGTAATCACACTATGATATACTTGATGAAGATTTTTTTTATTCATTTTGTTGGGCATTTGGAGAATCTTTTCTAATGCATAGCCAAGTCCTTTCATTATGAGTAATGTTCTTGTATAATGTCCTTTCCATCATGTTCTCTTTCTGGGACTTTTATTAGTTTTTTTTGTTTTGAGACAGTGTCTTGCTCACCATAACCTTAAACCCCTGACCTCAAGTGATCCTCCCACCTTAGCCTCCTGAATGGCTAGGCTTACTGACACACCCTACGGTGACCAGCTGATTTTTTTTTTTTTTTTTTTTGGTAGAAACAGGGATCTCACCATGTTGTCCAGGCTGGTCTTCAACTCTTGGCCTCAAGTGATCCTCCTACCTGGGTCTCCCAAAGTGCTGGGATTATAGGTGTGAGCCACTGCGCCAAGCCTATTTAGTTGGTTTTTATACATCTTGGTTTTAACCTCTAACTTTCTTATTTTTATCTCTCTTACTATCTTTTCCTTTGTCTTTTTGTTTTATTTTACTTTCTGGGAAACTGCCTCAGCTTTATTTTTCAAATTTTCTATTTAATTTTTATATCTTCTATCCTTTTTTCTTAATTTCTAAGTTATCTGTTCTATAATTGACCCTTTTATGTGCCTTGTTTAACAGATGAAATATTTTTTCATATTTTTCTCAGAGTATTAATTAGTTTCTTTGATGTTTTCCTCTCTTCCCAGCTAATATACAAGTGAACCAGTGACCTGCAGTTCTGCCCACACAGGGATAATGACCAATCAGATTCTCTCTTTTCAAGATGGTTAACATAACAGATGCCAAGAAAGAGAAGAGGAGCTGACAGCAGAGGGGGAAGATGAAAAGACCCGCAAAGAATGGCCATAAAAGATATGAGTATGTTGAGTGATTAGTGATCGGAAACTACGAGTAATATGGTACAGGTGTTTATAGAAGAACAGCCATTGATCAGGTTGGCTATCAATGAACTCTGGTAAAGAAGGGGTGACCTAGGCCTGAGTCCTAAAGCTTTGTTGGTGATGTCAAAAGTCACAGTCCTTTTGAGGCTTCAAAGGCCTCAGCTGTCTGATTATTTCTGGATCTCCATGAAAAGCCCATGACTCCTGTTTTATTCTCACTGCACACCCCTACCTGTGATGAGCGTGAGACACTCCATGCCTTGTAACCCAGTGGCAATATCATCAGGGTGGGGGCTGGCTGGCTGCTCAGGTGGGCCCCCCAAGCAGAGTCTCAGCGTAAGCACCATGTTTAGGTCTCACCTTTCTGCAATGTTTGAATTTCACCCAAAGCCACAGTTTCAAAAAATGAACATTATTTCACAACTCTAGATCTTCCCAGTTAGAGGACTATTCACACTCAGTAATCAGGACCCCTTCCCACATCAGAACAGGCAGGGGGGTCTGCAGCAAGGCTAATGTTAGGGTGGAGAGTTTGCTGCACTGGGCCAGAGCGTCCTGGCCTCTGCCTGCCCAACAGCAGAGACCCCTCTCCAGGGATTATTCAGGTCCTGCTGGGAGGAACAAACACCAAGTCACAGTACCTTTCCCTTTTATATATGTTTCTAGGCAACCCCAGCTTTCCATAACCATCAGCTTAGTAGGTCACTGTTCCCAGTGGTCATATCTGTTCTGAAAGATTCCCCATCATCTCGAATAAAGGTAAGCACTTCCTAAGTCCCCTTCAGCAACACATGCACAAACCGCCTCTTAGAGCATGCACCTTCTGCAGAGAGACACGCCCAGAGGGTGAGCTGATTTTCAAATTACAGTAGCTCCCCAGGTACCAGAAGAGCCCAAGTGAGATCTGAGAAAGTGGTTCTAGCTTCTCTATCCACCTGCCCTCCAAGGAGCTGAAGACTTCAGGCTGAGGAGGGCTGGCCGAAACGGCCGGAAGAGTTGACTGAAAGGGAAGCAAGGTGTCCTCTTAGCAGGGAAGCAGACCCGTTAGTAAACCAAAGCCACTCTGGGTGTGAAGAAAGAGCTGCAGGCAACAAGAGGATGGGACTCAGCTCCCAGAGTCAGAGATACTGCTCAGCCAGCCCAGGTGCCAGTGCCAGAGCGCAGTAGCTGAGTGCAGACCAAGAGGCCTTGCTTCCAGTCCAAGCGCCCCTCAGCTGGGCTTGGGTTTAGTCAGCAAAGATGGTTCTGCACTTCTCATTACTTTGACCCAGGAAGCCTGGTCCTGAATCTGTAAAGTCTGTAAGTAAAACTACAGTTGACTTTGAACAACACAGGCTTGAACTGTGGGTCCACTTAACAGACAGATTGTCTTCTGTCTTTGCTGCCCCCGAGACAGCAAGTCCAACCCCTCCTCTTCCTCCTCCTCTTCAGCCTGCTCTGTGAAGATGACAAAGATTAGGACCTCTATGATGATCCACTTCACTTCCACTTGTTCTATAGGAAATAAATTTTCCCTTCCTTATGATTTTCTTAATATTTTCTTTTCTCTAGCTTTCTTTATTGTAAGAATACAGTATACAACACATCGAACATACAAAATGTGTGCATTGACTGTTTGTTATCAGAAAGGCTTCCAGTCAACGTAGCCTATTAGTAGTTACGTTTCAGGGGAGTCAAAAGTTATATCCGCATTTCTGACTGCAAGTTGGTGGGGCGCGGGGTGTGGTGTCAACACCCCTAACTCCCTCATTGCTCAAGGGTCACCTGTGTGCAGTGTGGAACCTTAATGAAGCCTACTTCAGCCTGGATGCGTGCCTCATCCCAAGCTCCCACTTCTTCCTCCTCCCCACATGGGCCCTCGTCCCACACCATCGTTCAAATCTCATGTCTCAATGGAAAGTCCAGATGAATGCAGCTTCCCAGAGATTCATGGGTTACCCCAAAAAGAAGCTTTTATGTCTTGGGCCCTCAAAAAAATAAGAGTTAATTAAATTGCCCAGTGCTCCTCCAAAGGAGAAGGGCAGTCATCCTGGGGGCTATGCACTGTTTTCCCGCCAGCCCAAATCAGAGATCCTGGCATAGAGCAGACATGGCCTCTGCCTGGCCCGCGGTCTCAGGGCTGTCCAGCTCCGCAGGCCCATCCCTCTCCTGAGCTGCTTAAGGGGGCTGGAGGTGTCAGTCTAATGGGGCTCCCATTCCTGGAGGGGACCTAGAGGGTAGGTGGCCTGGAGGTGAAGTGGGGAGGAGGGAAGGGTACACAGCCAGAGTGCTGTTGTGGAGCCCAATGAGAGACCTGGATGCAGAGGGCATAGGGGAAAAAGAAGTCTGGAGAGCTGAAAAAGGACGGAGGGTAGCTCTGAGCTGCATTGCATGGAACCAAATTCTGTGTGGTGACTATAAAGCCCTTCCATCTTTAGCATCCTGTTCCCCTGCTACTCTCTGCCCCACCTTCCCTGCTCCACGCCCCAGGCTCCCCGTCCCCAGGCACTCCAGGGCATGCACTTGATGCTGGCCTCTGCTGAGGCTCCTTCTGCCTGCACGGCTCCTGCCTGTAGCTCTGCAAGAGCAAGGTCAGGCTTCCTACATGAGGCTCCAACTTCCGCGCTCTTCAAAACTTGAAAAGAAATTGACTTGCACCTTAGAAAGCGGCAGTGTTTGTCTCTTAGGCTAATGTTTTATGGGAGTAAGCAGATTGCAGCTACAATTATTATGGACTATTATACTCTTGTTTAGGGAGAAAAAATCTGCTAGGGATTAAGCAGAATTGGGTTCAGATCTTTGCTTTTTTTTCTTTGTTTAAAAATTAGTTATTTTTTGTTTGTTTCAGATCTTTGCTTTTAGCTGTTGTTGCTTTTAACTCTATGGAGAGACCGAATGGAGTCAGCCCAGCAGGGCATGCTGGGCAAGAGAGGTCTCCCGAGTCCCAAATAAGAATTTCAAGTAATACAAAACGAGGCAGCAAACCCACATGTGGAAGTCTGATACCGCTGGCAGAAGCGAATTGAATAGATGTCTCCCTGTTGGTAAGGATGTGGTTTTATTGACTTGAAATAAGAAAGCCCGCAAGCAACAACCAGTCATCCGCAGGATACTGCCACAAGGAATAATTGAGCACTCACTCAGACACGGGAAACCACTGCTTCTTTCAGTCTTTCTCCCAGATTCCAACGGTCAGTGTTAAAGCGGTTCACCTTGTTCACCTCCCTGAGAAGACGCTGCAGCTCACTCACCCCAGTGGGCACTGGGAGCCTCTGCTCAGGTGGGAAACAGATGCCCCCTACATGCACATCTGGTGTTTATGAAGCAGATACTGGGGCTTCATAAACACAAGGGGCAGGGAAGTAGCCCCAGGGCATAATGTGGGGCCTCCTGACTGAAAGTAGCTTACAAACCCCTGCCTGTAACAGCCACTTCCCTGGCAGTCATTTTGCCACTTAGGAGCCCACCTCACCACTCTTCCTTTAGTTCCTTCAGTCTGTACAGACCCTACCAGAGCAGCTCAGCGGGGAGCAGCTGCAACCATGGGATCTGCTCCAGGCAAGGCCCTATGCTATGCAGTCCCTGGGGGTGAGGATTCCAGAGGAGTCAAATCACTACCTGCGCCTCCAGGGGATGGCCCTGTGTGGTGGAGATGAGCATTCCCACAGGGAAAGTGCAAGTTGCAAGGCTGTTACGGAAACACCAGGGGTTCCATCTAGGTCTTGCTGCCCATCTCACAAAAAGCCAGTCACTGAGATGAGTATTGCCAGGGAATAAGGCTTTATCCAGGTGCTACAGACAGGGTGAACAGGAGATCAGTCTCAAATCCATCGTCATTGACTGACTAAAATGAGGGGTTTACATAGCAGGGAAGAAATGTAACTACATGTGGGAAAACGGATTAGGGAGGGGCAAGGAAGAGGAGTTGGCCAACAGGCAGTAGGTGGTCACCTAGGCAATCATGATGGGTGAGGGGTCTGGCCTCTCACTTTCCACATGTGGGGATCTGGTAAATTTCAGTTTCTTGATACTCTCTGGGAGGATTGCTGGTTGGTTTCCTCAGAAAGGAATTCAGATAACACAAATGTAAATTTCTCCTTGGGTTTCAAGACTGAGAGGGTCAATTTCTAGGTTTATTCAAGAGAAACCATAAACATCAGTTCTGTGGGACAATTGGGCCCATTTCAAGGCTCTGAGGATGAGGGTTAATGAGGGGACAGAGTCACCTGGAGAAGTTCACTGGGACCTACAAGAAACTGGAGAGGCTTCCTGGCAAAGCTCTATGCCGTCTATTCTCTCTTCTCTCCTTGCAGGAAGATTCCAGTATAATAGACCCCAGAGGTGAAAAGGCTTTTGTTCAGTAAGTAGAAAACTGAAGGGGGGTGGGAGCCACATGGATTTGAACCAGAGACCGCTTGGCCTGCAGTGCAAGGCACTACCTTCAGTTACACCCCTCACTTGTTATAACTGTTTCTGATAAGCACCTGTGTGGCCCCATCAGCACCCTGATTTCTTCTTGGTTAGTCCATGGGAACAGCCCCACTGCAAACAACCCATTCCTGCTCTCCTCTTTCCTCTAAACCCCAACCTCCTCCCACCTGGCGGTCCACAGGCCTACAGCTTCTTCTCTCAATGGGAAAGACATCAGCTTGGAAAACCACTTGGAAAGCCAACATTATCCTAGAAAAGCTTTTTAAATGACCCAGCAGGACAAGTCCCCGGATGGCCTTGACCAACCCAGTGCTTCCCTCTTTTCTTGGTTGTAGTTCTCAGCATAACTAGAGAATGTGCTGGGTGTGTTGTCCTGAGATGAGGAGGGACTGTCCTAAACCTGGACTCTGTTCCCATCACACCTAGGACAGGATGTCCTGCTATGCTTTAGCCCAATGATCCAAATTGCCCTTGGGGTATAAAACTGAGAGCAGAGGGTGTTCAGGGTCCCTCAGCTGCAGTGTGAAGTGGGACACACAGGTGGACTCCATCTGCCCTGGGCAGCTTCCTGAGCCTTGGGGAACCAGCTCACCCTAAATCCCAGGCTTCTGTTGTCCCTTGCCTGCCTGTAAGGAATAAAGTTGCTTTGCTTAACTTGCTATATAAGTGTTCTGTGTCACTGGACTCGAGCAAGTGGTACAAACTGCAGATTAATAACTGGTATGTGGCGAATCTGCTTCATAAGTGGTTGCTGAATTTTGCGGCCCAGGAGATCATCTGGTGTTTCTGTGATGTGGGAGGATGAAATGAAAGAAAAATGAAACTTCTCACACCTAACAAATCAGAATCTGTATACTTGACCACACGCCCAGGTCATTCTGGTGCTCAGACATGTTTGGCAACTTTGAATTTAGTCTATACTTGCATGTTACATGCCTGAAAGAAAAAACAAAGACTAATTAAAGGCCTGCCTGAGTTCACACATCCCTTAATAACAGGATCATAGCTAGAACCACATTCCTGGTTTTGGGACTTTCCATTGCCCCAGCCCAAAAGATGACTAGATTCCTTTCCATCTCTTTTCCCTCTACTTCCTTCCCAGGAACCTCCCCTCAACCTGCCATAGGACCTGAGGCAACCTGAAGGTACCAATTGGTATGTGGTACTGAAAAGAGACGCAGGTACTAAAAAGAGACTGAAAAGAGACGCAGGTACTAAAAAGAGACTGAAAAGAGACGCAGGTACTAAAAGGAGACTCTTTCCAGGGGGCACCTGGATTTGAATCAGGGACCTCTTGATCTGCAGTCAAATGCTCTACCCCTGAGCTATACCCCCTCAGCTTCTAGGAATCTCTACTAAATACCTTTTCATGTGTGTTGCAACACACATCTATGCACTGAAATTTACATGGACTCTTAGAAAGTTTTAGAGATATGGACATTTTGCCTCACAGAAAATTAGACCTTTTGGCCTTCTTCTTTCTTATTAATCCCTCCCTACTTGGGCCCCTAGAAGCCTCCTTGGCTCACTTCCATCTTGTCTTAGGACCACTTTGAAGACACCTGCTTGAAGAATCATTGCCAAGAGCAGGGCCACTCCTTTCTTCCTTCATCTCCTCCTTAAAGTCCACTAACTTGAATGTGTCCCCACATCCTTTCTTTTCAATTTCACCCCTACCCCAGTGGATGGATCTGGGGGCTCTTCTGCCCATCTCCTCTCTTTTTATTCTCATCTCAGCTGTTCTTGGTTTTCTGCAGGGTCTTGACTGAACCCAGGAAAGCCCATACCAATAATTTGAATTATTTGAATCCCATGATGGAGCTCAGGAAGCTTCCCCAGCTGTCCCTAAGGGCCTCAGGCCAGAAGCACAACTGAAGCAGCAAGGACCAAAATGTCTCCTCTGCTGGGCAAAACCCTGCCCGGAGGCACAGCACCACAGGTCCCGCAAAGTGAACCTGGCCCTTGGCCAACATCCTACATTAAGGCCACTTCTGACATTAAAAGGCCACACAGATCTCAAAAATGTGGAGAAAGGACACCCACCCAAAGGGTCAGATGAGATGATGGCAGTGCCTGTGATAACTGTGTCACGGAGACCAAAGCTCAGAATCCACAGAGGCTCACAAAGGAAAATGCAGTCTCTTTGTGTCTTTCTACAGTGCCAAACAACATTAAGCATAAAAGTTGGGATGCAATAAGTATTTATTGGAGGGAAGTAAAGACAGCAAAACCAGCAAGGATAACTAAGAATAGAGTTAATATAAATTACTTGAGGTAGCACCAGTCAAATGAACTCTGTTGCTATTTTGGTGTTCAGTTCTCCAAACCTGAGCATGCATATTCTTCTGAGCTCAGATTCCATGTTTCTTGCTGGAGGAGATGAGCCAATTCACAGCCACGTGGAGCTCTGTCACTGGCTACTCTCTCTTATTGGTCTTCTGGCTCCCCCAGCAATGGTCCTCTCTTACTGAAAAGGGAAAAGGCAAGGAAGGAATTAAAGAAATCCTCATGTTAAAATTCTTCTTGTTAAACAATAAGACTCTTTAAAAAGTCCAAAAATCTACAACCAGCAACCATCATACTTAATGGTGCAACGTTAGAAGCATTCTCTTAAAAACTGGAAACGACAAAGATGCGTGGTAGCTTTGTTTCTATTTAAAACCACCAAAAGCTAGAGGTAGTGCATTTAAGACCAAAAAAGTAGGGTTTTTTCCAGTGGAATAGAAGAAACAAAACATACATTATTTCAGTGACACTGTGATTATATAGAAAACACGAAGTAATCTACAGATTATCTGAATTATTAATTTTAATAAATTCAAATAAGTTATACAATAAACTTATTTTAAATCAAATATATTTCCACACACCAGTAACAAAGTTAGAAATGAAATTTCTTGACAGAGTAACAAAAATACAGGATCCCGAGGAATAAATACAAGTTGTACAAGACCTCTGTTTAGACTATTTTAAAGCTTCATTGAAAGATATTTAAAAGGCACTTAAATAAGTAGAGAAGTATGCTTTGGTTTTGGATAGGACAAAACGATTTTGTAAAGATACTGCTCTCCAAATTTATAGATTTAATGCAATTGCAATCAAAATCCTAATAGTGATTTTTATAGTAATTGACACACTAATGTTAAAAATTATGTGGGAAGGCAGGGCGCGGTGGCTCAAGCCTGTAATCCCAGCACTTTGGGAAGCCGAGGCAGGCGGATCACGAGGTCAGAAGATTGAGACCATCCTGGCTAACACAGTGAAACCCTGTCTCTACTAAAAATACAAAAAAATTAGCCAGACATGGTGGTGGGCGCCTGTAGTCCCAGCTACTCAGGAGGCTGAAGCAGGAGAATGGTGTGAACCTGGGAGGCAGAGCTTGCAGTGAGCTGAGATCGTGCCACTGCACTCCAGCCTGGGCGACAGAGCGAGACTCTGTCTCAAAAAAATAAAAATAAAAAATTAGCCAGATGTGGTGGCATGCCCCTGTAGTCCCAGCTACTCAGGAGGCTGATGCAGGAGGATTGCTTGAGCCTGGGAGGTTGAGGATGTGGTGAGCTATGATCATGCCACTGCACTCCAGCCTGAGTGACAGAGCAAGACCTTGTCTCAAATAAATAAAATGCTTTTCTTGAAAGTAGCCTATTTAACAAAGAAATGGAATCAACATAGGTTCTCATTAATGGTGGATTGGATGAAGGAAATGTGGTACATACACAACATGAAATACTACACAGCCATAAAAAGAATAAAATCTAGTCCTTTGCAGCAACATGGATGCAGCTGGAGGCCATTATCCTAATCAAATTAATACAGAAACTTTTTGACTGAATGTATTTAGAATCTCTGTTAATAAGGGGCATCAACTTTTAGGATTGTTATGTTCTCTTGATCAATTGACCCCTTATCAATATGGAATTACTATCTTCATCTATGGTAATATTTGTTCATCTAAAAACCAATTTTTGTAATGCTATCATAGATAATCCAGCTTTTGATTACTGTTAACACACTATATATTTTAGTTTATGTTTTTATATTAAAAGTGTATTTCTTTGGGGCAGCATGTAGATGTTTCATTTTTTAAAATCAAATCTGACAATCTCTGTCATTTATATGAGTGTTTAGACCATTTACATTTAATGAGATTTATGACATGGTTAAATTTAAATATATTATCTTTGTACTTTCTATATGTTTCATGTGTTTTTAAATTCCCCTTTTCCTCATTTCTACCTTCTTTTATATTTATTATTTTTAAATGATTTCATGTTACCCCCTTTGTTATCTTATTAGCTACAACTTTTTGTTGTGTTATTTTAGTGTTGTTTTATGGTCTATACTATATACCTTTAAGTTATCTCAGACTATCTTCCAGTGATACGATACCATTGCATGTTTGGGAACTTCACAATGTTCTACTTCAATTTCTCCCCTCCCAAACTTTGTGCTATTGTTATTGTGTGTTATACTTTGATATGTGCTACAAATATCACAGTACATTGTTGTTATTTTTGCTTAAACAGTTGGTTATCTTTCAACAGATCTAAAGTTTAAGAAAAAGTACATAGATGTACCCACATAGTTACCATTTCTGATGCTCTTTATTTCTTTTTATAGATTCATATTTTCACCTAGTATCTTTTTTTTTTTTTTTTTTTTTTTGAGATGGAGTCTTGCTCTGTCACCCAGGCTAGAGTGCAGTGGCGCAATCTCAGCTCACTGCAATCTCCACCTCCCGGGTTCAAGAGATTCTCCTGGCTCAGCCTCCCGAGTAGCTGGGACTACAGGCACACACCACCATGCCCAGCTAATTTTTGTATTTTTAGTAGAGACAGGGTTTCACCATGTTGGCAAGGATGGTCTTGATCTCCTGACCTCGTGATCTACCCATCTCGGCCTCCCAAAATGCTGAGATTACAGGCGTGAGCCACCATGCCCGGCCTGGTATCATTTTTATTCTGCCTAAAGAACTTCTTTAATGTTTGCCTCACTGTGAGTCTCCTGGTGGTGAATTCTTTCAACTTTATTATGTCTAACATGCTTTTATTTCACATTTGTTTTGAAGAGGTGTTTCCACTCAGTATAGAATGAGGTTGAGAGTTCTTTTTTTTTTTTCAGTATTTTGAAGATATTGCTCTACTGTTTTCTTGCTTGCATTGTTTCCAATAAAATATTTGTCATTACTTTGATTCTTCTGTACATAGCATTTTTCCCCCCTCTGGCTGCTTTTAAGATTTGCTTTATTACTAGTTTTGAGTAATTTGACTATAATGTAATTTGGTTTTATTTTCTTCACGTCTCTTGTGCCCAGGTTTCATTAAGCTTCTCGAATATGTGGGTGTAGAGTTGGTCTAAAATTTGGAATTTGGGGGGCATTTTTTCAGATATTTTTCTGCCCTACACTCCAACTTTCAGAAATTCTTTTCTGCTCACTTAGCTGTATTTTTTCTTTCTTTTAAAATTCTCTTTTCTCTAGGTATTTCACTTTGAATAGTTCTGTTGCTATGGTTTCAAGCTGATGATTCTTCTACAATGTCTAATCTTTTGTTAATCAAGCAGTGTCTTTTTTACTCACCATTGTAGTTTTCATCTCTTTCATTCACTTTTAGTCTTTGTGACATAATAAAAAAATACGTATTTGGTTTCTGCCTCCATTTCCTGGCACACAGCTCCTAAAATCCTTGGGATCTCTGAAGTGATGAGTGTCTGATGAATATGGTAGTAAGAGGACTGATGGCTAGAGGGTCCTGGATAGCCTCAGGATGGGGGATAGTTGCCAGGAGAATCAACTGTGATCAAAGCGTTGGAAATTTTAGCCCCATTCCCTCTACCTCCAGGGAGAGGAGAGGGACTGAAAGGTGAATAGTTTACTATTGATCAATGATTTCACAATGAAGCCTCTTTAAATATACCTGCATAAAACCCCAAAAGGATGGCCTTCAAAGAATTTTCAGATTGCTGAACATGTGAAGGTGCTGGAAAGGTGGCATGCCTGGAGAGGGCACAGAAACCTCATGCCAATTCCCATGTACTTTGCTCCATGTACCTCTTCATCTGGCTGTTTATCCACATCCTTTGTAATGTCCCTTAAAACAAAGTGGTAAGTTTAAGTAAGTACTTCCCTAAGTTTTGTGAGCCATTCTAGGAAAAGACCAAATATGAGAAGGAGGTCATAGGAACTCCCAATTTATAGCCAGCCTATCAGAAGCACTGGAAGTTTGCACTCAAAACTGGCAACTGAAGTGAGGTCAGACATATGTGACTAAGCCCTTAACCTGTGGCATCTCATTCTAACTCCATTTAGATAGAGTCAGAATTAGTTGAATTATAGAACACCTAGCTGGTGTTTGTAGAAAACTGGAAAATTACTTTATGGGAAAAACAGCCCCACATTTTTGTGACCAGAAGTGTTTTATGTGGAATGTTGAGAGTATAGTGGAAGAAAATAGTTTGGTTTTTCCCCCGTTATATACTATTTTTTTAAAAGCTTCAATGAAACTGCTTGGTTTCTACAACAAACTACTAGAGAAAGAGTCGTTTATAAAGAAATTTATTTCTCACAGTTCTGGAGGCTGGGAAGTTCAAGATCAAGTCACCAGCAGATTCCATGTCTGGTGAGGGCCCATTCCCTGGTTCGCAGACAGCCATCTTCTTGCTGTAACCTTACATCACAGAAGGCACGATGGTCCTCTCTCAGGCCTCTTCTATAAGGGCATAAATTCTGTTCAATCACCTCCCAAAATTCCCACCTCCTAATACCATCCATCACCTTTGGGTTTAAAATTTCAACATATGAATTTGAGGGGGATACAAATATTCAGTCTATACCACTAAAGTTTTTGAACAGATAGAATGCACTTATAATGACTTTAAATGTTCTTCTCTCTAATTCTAACATCTGTGTCACTTCTGGGTCAGTTTCTATTGGTTGACTTTTCTCCTAATTATAGGTGGTGTTTTCCTGCTTCTTTCATACCTAGTAATTTTTGGCTGCAGACATTGTGAATTTTATCTTGTTGGCAGCTGGATATTTTAATACTTGCATAGATATTCTTGAGCTTCTTTCTGGAATTCAATCAAGCTGCTTGAAAATAGGGCAAGGCACTTCTGTATTCTCCACCCAGTGCCCCATGAATCATGAGGTTTTCCAGTCTGGCTGGTGAAAATAGGTACTATTTTCAGTGTGAACACCATGCATTGTTACCACTTATCCTTTCAGATGGTTCTTTCCTTGGCCCTGGAGAGTTTCCTCATGCGCATGTGCTGATCGGTGCCTAGCTGAGCATTTGAGCATGATCCTCTGCAGAGCTCCAGAGTTCTCTATCTCTGGGCATCTCTCTCCTCTCCAGTATTCTCTTTGGCAAACTCTGACTGCCTTTATCTCTCAAGGCTCAGAGCTCCATCTATTTAATTCTTGGAGTCCATAGGGCTTGGCCTGGGTTTCTCTTCTCTGTGCCGTATCCTAGACGCTTTCCCAAGTCAGTCAATTGCAGCATTCATAGGACTTATTTTCCATTGCTCAGGGATCATGGTCCCTTGCTGCTTGATGTCCAATGTCTTGAAACTGTTGTTTCCTATATTTTTCAGTTTTTTGGCTATTTTAGATAGGAGGATAAATCCAGTCAGAATAAGGATAAATTGTCATAATAAGCAAAAGCCCATTTTAAAAATATAGTAATATATTTGGGTCCTATTGCATATCTTCACTTGGAAGCCCCACTACCTTCTCAGAATCAACATGGGCAAAACTAAATGCCCTATCTCCCTGCAGCCATCATCTCCGCCTTCTCCACCTGGAGTCTTTGCCTCAGTCAATGGCACCATCACCCACACAGCTGTCTAAGTTAAAGCCTGAGAGTCATTTAGATTTCGCTTTCCCTCATTATTCACATCTAGTTTATTAACTAATCTGATCAATTCTAACTCATATACATCTCCCTAATCTTTCTCCTTTTCTCCATGTCAATAATCACTGCCCTAAGACTGTTATCATCTCTCTGGTGGCAGTTTGTACCGTGTACCAGTTGGTATAGCTAAAACTACTTTCCCAGAATTATTTCCTGGTCGAAATTCAGGTTAGAGTTGGACAAAAGAATTTGAGTGATATTTGGGAGGTAGAAGAGAAGCCACAGCCATTACTCTCTGACTGCTCTTGTTGCTAGTTGTCGTGACATACAGATACCAGTGGATTCTGGCTCATCCTGCTCTCCCTTACTCTGTGTTCAGCTCTTCCCAATGGCCAGCCATGTCCATTAGCAGTAGCCCCAATGCCACCACCAGATACTTGTCAGAGGACCCACAGAAGTGGTAGCTAAATTTCTTTGGAGTTTTTCTCTAGACACTTTGTAACTCCACTCTAGCAGCTGAATGTGCTTGGATTCTCAGGACCCCCTGCAATCTCAACTTGTCCACCTTGCCATGCTTTAGGAAGGTTGGATAGTGACTGCTCTTTGATCCTCCATTTTCCCTAACTCATCCTATAATTGTGCATGGTCTTAGTCCTATAACAATTCCTCATTCAATAATACTTAAGTGATTCTGCTTCCCTAATTGAATACTGACTGACACATCTCATTGATATTTTTAAACTTTTTCACTGTGAAACATACAAAAAAAGCACAAATAAGTGATCAGCTTTAAGAAGAAGAATA
Source organism: Macaca nemestrina (assembly GCF_043159975.1). Classification (NCBI taxonomy): domain Eukaryota; kingdom Metazoa; phylum Chordata; class Mammalia; order Primates; family Cercopithecidae; genus Macaca; species Macaca nemestrina. Next base: position 9,431,653 of record NC_092128.1, read on the forward strand.
AATAAATATACCTGTGTAATCTCACATCCAGATCAAGAAATAGAACATTACTCATGGGTAGATGCAAATGAAATGCAAGGAATGTAATAGGGAATGACTCTTCTCTAAGTATACATTTTTATATAGCCTCGACTGTTGAATCATTTTAATATTTTACATTTCCAAAAAATAAAACAAGTATGAGGAGATAAACCTAAAAATAAATATAAATAAAACCAATAAATCTAATGATATATTACATTGATACCATGCCTACAAAGAAAAAAAAACTCTCAGTGGTGTATATTCTAAGGAAAAAAGTGAGATATTGAAAAAAATAGATATTGAACTTTACTTAGTAAGTTGATTTGGTATAGCTTACAAAACGTGCATGTTGATATTTGGGGGTGCTAGTGTTCCATTTGTGGAAGATAGGAAATATAAACATGGGATGGAGGTGTTGCAGTCTTGTTATCTGAGCTCTTGTCTAATGACCAAGAAAATTAAGGACCATGGACACCAAGGGTGAAGCTGGGGCAGAGGTTTAATAAGCAAAATAGGAAAGCTCTTCGCAGTAGAAGGGGGACCTGAGAGGGTTGCCTTTTCTTCAGTTGAATACAGGGGCTTTCATTAAAAACAAAAACAGAAACAAAAACAAAAAAAACTTCGCCTATCTGTGTAGCTGTCTGTGTAACTGCCCTCACCTGTGCAGCTGCAGGCACCTCTCAGGCAAGCCTCCTTTCCATGCAAGTTTCCATGGCTCCCACTGTGTGCATGCTCATAGAAGAGGAGGAAACTTTTCCCTGGGAGCCCACCAATTATACAAAGAACAAAGGTGTTTCTATGTGGGGCCTTGCTCCCTTATCTGTGCAGCTGCAGCTTGATTTTTCAGGCTGTTTCTCTGTTTAAAAGAATTATACTGAGGACTGGCCTTAACTGTCTGCTTACAGTTTTTTTCCTTTTTCTGTTCTCATTTCCCTACTCAGGACTGGAGACCCCAGCTGCTGTTAGGGAGGTTGGATGATGATTTTTCTAGCTAATTCCAGCTAAATAGTGGCATCGTGTGGGGGACTATAACAGTCAGGGCTCCTCCTGAGGTTAATTTAAGGGTCCCCAGAAGAATGGTGTGGCCATGTGTGGTTCCATTTGCATTACCATTTGAAGTACAATGGCCTCTAAGTGAGAAGAAACAGTTTGGGTTATTAGAGGACATGTATCAAAACAAAACAAGGTCAGGGTAAGGACAGCTCAAAAATCCCAAGGCTGTCAACACTCCCCAATAACTGGCGGCTATAGTTATGCCTGTTAAGAATTGGGTGCATGGGACTTGACTTGGTTAGGTTCCTTGGTCTTATTCTCCCAAACAAACAAACCTCTGAGTTATGGGCACCCTATCTATTCCCATCACCCGGCAGGATTTGCAGGATAATTGCTCAGAATTAAAATATCGATCCAGATTATTTATATTACCTATCCCTTTTGTTTCTTCTGAGCTGCAGCCATAGATCACTGGTTGGTTTACAGGAATAAGCAAGCTGAATCTATAATGTAGACAAAAACTTAAAAACAACTGAGATTAGAATAAATTGACAAGTGTATATGTCTTGAAACATAATTTTTCTCTGTTCAGGCCTCATTTTTTTTCTAAAACAAATCATGATAAGACTTAATTGTTTGCAAAATAAACTTTAGTTTTATACTTGGCCTGATTATTTGTGTAAAGTGCAGCAAGGATACCAATCCTTCACAGATGCTTTTAAATTGGCCTTGATGGAACTCTGCTCCACAAAAAATCTAAGATGAGACCTTTTAAACCTGAGCCCACCCATGGGTTTGTACCCTTAAATATCTATGAGTTGGGTAAATTCCTCTCTTCTTGAGGTCCCAAGAATATGGGGCTCCTTGGTCTGTTAAGAAAGTGACATTCTTTACTCACCACAAGTTAGGAACCCTGTACTGGGACTATGTAGACAAGGTATGAGGTTAGTTTTTCCAAGGGGCTTTTATTGACTCTGCAAGTGAAGTTTGATTCCTTAAAGGGAAGCACACCATTCTGGTCAAAGCCTTGGTAAAATGACCAGTATCTCCAGCTGTGTCCTGTTGCAAAAGAAAATGGATTCTTATTGCATTGATGCGAATAAGTATATTGCCATAATTTAGGAATATTCACAAATAGTTTCCAAATTCTGGAGATGCCAGGCAGAGATAAACAAACATGCTTCAAATTTTGTTTACAAGAATATACCTTACTGAATCATTAAAGGCTGTAAATAGCTCAAGATAAGTTTTCTTGACTGAAAAACAAAACAAGGATCAGTAACATTTTAAGCAAAAAAGCTAAAAAGGTTACTTCAGTTTTCTGTTAGTTCAGTCCATTCTGTTAACTCTTGCTTTGCTTAATATTCATGAACATTTCAGCTCATCATGAGTCCTGCACATGTTTACTTTATTCCAATGTTAAAATCTCCACAGTTATCAGATACTTGCATTTGAGAGCACCTGTCAAAGTCCTATAGCTGATCATACTATCTTTTGAAGAGGATCAAAACAAGACAATAATTGTCTGTGAAATGATGAAATGTCCAGGTTATTTACAGTTAAGAACATGATTGACAAAGAAATTTGGTTATTTCTGTGGTTTTCAATATCTTAACATAAAATCCTTAATTATAATTGGTAGCATATATTCAGACATTATAATTTTTTTTTTAAGATGGAGTCTTGCTCTGTCACCCAGGCTGGAGTGCAGTGGCACGATCTTGGCTCACTGCAAGCTCTGCCTCCCGGGTTCATGCCATTGTCCTGTCTCAGCCTCCCAAGTAGCTGGGACTACAGGTGCCTGCCACCACACCCAGCTAATTTTTTGTATTTTTAGTAGAGATGGGGTTTCACCATGGTCTTGATCTCCTGACCTTGTGATCCACCCGCTGTGGCCTCCCAAAGTGCTGGGATTATAGGCATGAGCCACTGTGCCCGCCCCAGACATTATAATTTTTAAAATCCCATATAATGTCGTAATATATATTGACATTATTTACTAAAATATAACCTGAAGAATACTAAACATCATTTTGACAATCCCGGCTGCACACGGTGGCTCACACCTGTAATCCCAGCACTTTGGGAGGTTGAGGCAGCCAGATCACCTGAGGTCAGGAGTTCAACACCAACTTGACCAACATGGAGAAACCCCATCTCTACTAAAAATACAAAATTAGCTGGGAGTGGTGGTGCATGCCTGTAATTCCAGCTACTCGGGAGGCTGAGGCAGGAGAATCACTTGAACCTGGGAGGCAGAGGTTGCAGTGAGCCAAGATCGTGCCATTGCACTCCAGCCTGGGCAACAAGAGTGAAACTGTGTCTCAAAAAAAAAAAAAAAAAAAAAAAAAAGGCCGGGCGCGGTGGCTCAAGCCTGTAATCCTAGCACTTTGGGAGGCCGAGACGGGCGGATCACGAGGTCAGGAGATCGAGACCATCCTGGCTAACACGGTGAAACCCCGTCTCTACTAAAAATACAAAAAATTAGCCGGGCGAGGTGGCGGGCGCCTGTAGTCCCAGCTACACGGGAGGCTGAGGCAGGAGAATGGCGTAAACCCGCGAGGCAGAGCTTGCAGTGAGCTGAGATCCGGCCACTGCACTCCAGCCCGGGCGACAGAGCGAGACTCCGTCTCAACAAAAAAAAAAAAAAAAAAAAAAAAGACAATTCCACTTAACCAAACATGTCAAATAATCCTGTTTACCTCCCTGTTGGGTGCTCTAGGGGCCCTCTGTAGCATCCAAAAGCTAGGGGTTAGAAAAGACAACCTTGAAACTGAGGTTTGATTTTGAGAAGCCAGTTAAATATGTTAGAGGTTCAAAGCACTTGACATTACAAAATACAATTCCAGATCACTATAAGCTATTTATTTTAGTCAACATGATGACTCTAATCTAAAACAACCCTTTAACCCTGGACAGAAATTTACATTTCCATGTCTTCTTATAATCTTTTACTAAAATACATTTTACTGTTTTTATATACCTTGCATGTAAATCTATTTTCAGTAGTCTCAATTACATGGTATAGTGGTAACTCTTAGCAATTTTTAACTTTAATGTAAAACCTGGTAAGTTGTTTTAATTATAAACTAGGCACAGATATAGTCTGACTCCTTCCAGCATGGTTAAGGGCATGGTAAATTCTATATGTACCCAGGGCTTATCAATTGTGAAGCAGCCAAGTCAAATGGTTCGCAAAGACCAAAGGAACAGTTTACAACCTTAAAATGTTTAGCAAACCTAGGCCGGGCATGGTAGCTCATGCCTGTAATCCCAGCACTTTGGGAGGCCGAGGCAGGCAGATCACGAGGTCAGGAGATCGAGACCATCCTAGCTAACATGGTGAAAACCCGTCTCTACTAAAAATACAAAAAATTAGGCAGGTGTGGTGGTGGGCACCTGTAGTCCCAGCTACTCAGGAGGCTGAGGCAGGAGAATGGCATGAACCTGGGAGGCAGAGCTTGTAGTGAGCCAAGATCACGCCACTGCACTCCAGCCTTGGCGACAAGCGAGACTCTATCTCAAAAAAAAAAAAAAAAAATTAGCAAACCTAGTATCTGATCTGCATAATTTAGACCACATATTTACATCTGAAGACATTTGTATTACCTATAATCTTTAAGACTGGTCTTATTTCTTTTTTTTTTTTTTTTTTTTTTTTTTTTTGAGACGGAGTCTCGCGCTGTGTTACCCAGGCTGGAGTGCAGTGGCGCGATCTCGGCTCACTGCAAGCTCCGCCTCCCAGGTTCACGCCATTCTCCTGCCTCAGCCTCCGAGTGGTTGGGACTACAGGCGCCCGCCACCACGCCCGGCTAGTTTTTTTTTGTATTTTTAGTAGAGACGGGGTTTCACCATGTTAGCCAGGATGGTCTTGATCTCCTGACCTTGTGATCCACCCGCCTCGGCCACCCAAAGTGCTGGGATTACAGGCTTGAGCCACCGCGCCCGGCCAAGACTGGTCTTATTTCTTAAAGATTAAAGTGACATGAACTAAAGACATTATAGCTTTTATTTTTCCTTCAAAAATTATTTGATCTAAGTGCTTATTTTTTAAGCCAATTGATTGGAGCTTTTTAAATATAAACATTACACATATAATACATATGACTACACAGACAGACAGAAGATGCAGCAGTTATAAGGTTTTGTTTGTTTGTTTATCAATCTCCATATTGGATTACTAGCCTCAGGGTGGAGTCCTTGAAGAGCAGGTCTAGGAAAGCATGCAGTTTCTAGGGCCTAATAAACAGGCATACCTGGTATACAAAAACAGATTTTGAGAGGGATCTATTTACCTCCAATTCCTGGTGTTCCGTGAGGAAAATAGAGATTTCCCCCAAAATGGAATCTGTGGTGTCTCTTCTATTTTTCCAAGGAGTCCCAGGCCATTAGAAATTGTCCTAGGGCTTTTTATGCATGCATTAAGAGTGACAAGACAAAATGGAGAAAAGTAATTTAGTCGACTGAGGAAAAAATAAAGAAGAAAAGAAAACCTTTCCAGAAAAACAAGATCCAAGAAGAAAAAAACACAAAGTCCTTTTTTTTTTGACAGAAAGTCTTACTCTCTCACCTAGGCTTGAGGGCAGTGGTGTGATCTTGGCTTAATACAATCTCCCCTCCCAAGTTCAAGTGATTCTCCTGCCTCAGCATCCTGAGTAGCTGGGACTACAGGCACACGCTATCATGCCCAGCTAATTTTTTTTTTTTTTTTTTTTTGGTATTTTTGGTAGAGACGAGGTTTTGTCATGTTGGCCAGGGTAATCTCCAACTCCTGGCCTCAAGCAATCCACCTGCCTTGGCCTCCCAATGTGTTGAGATTACAGACGTGAGCCACCATCCCCAGTCAAGGCTTTTAAAAATACACTTATAACTTGGATATCCTTTTTTTTTTTTTTTTTTTTTGAGGGGGGGACAAAGTCTCGCTCTGTCTCCTAGGCTGGAGTGCAGTGGTGTGCACTCAGCTCACTGCCAGCTCCATCTCCCGGGTTCATGTCATTCTCCTGCCTCAGCCTCCTGAGTAGCTGGAACTACAGGCTCCCGCCACTACACCCGGCTAATTTTTTGTATTTTTTTTTTTTAGCAAAGACAGAGTTTCACCATGTTAGCTAGGATGGTCTCGTTCTCCTGACCTCATGATCTGCCCATCTCGGCCTCCCAAGGATATCCACTTTTAATTTAGCTGAGTACTCTTTAAGAACATCCTTTTTCATTAATTAAAACTTTGCAGAGAATACAAGCAGTGATCCTTATCATTCCTTTTACCAGTTTGCACAGGGAGAAAGAAGCCAAAAGTCCAACTGGTTAAAAACAAAACAAAACAAAACAAAAAAACCACAAAACTTTAACCTTTTGCTGGCATGTCTGGCTTCTGGATTTTTCAGAGGGAGTTTCTTTGAGGTCCTCCCTGGCTGCATAAGTTTGCACCACTACCTGTTCACAGGCATGTTCAGGTTCTCCAGTTTCCTCTGGGAGGAAAGTGGCTGGGTTCAGACAAGGACAGGTTTTTAACTAGACTGTGATCCCTCTAACAGCAGAGCCTGATATTTGGAGAGGCAATTATCTGATAGCCAGAGACTTCCCTTAGAAGACAGCAGTTCTACCACATTATGTGGGGTATATACACTTATTCCCAATGGTTAACTTGGTGACTTCTGGCACCAGCAAAGCCACCACAGCAACTGCTCAGAAGCAGGCTGGCCATCCTTTAGCCACCAAGTCTAGATCCTTGCTTAGGTAACCTACTGGCTGTTGAGCTGGACCTTGAGCCTGAGTCAAAACTTTCAGGGCCATTCCCTTCCTTTTTGATACATAGAGACTGAATGCCTTCCCTATCAGAAGACTATGGGCTGATGGTTTAACTAAGGTTTGTTTTAACTGGTTAAAGGCTTTTTTTAGCCCCAAATTCCCAAGTCAGGTAGTGAGTCTAGCTGCTTGAGTTTCTTTTATGAGGTGATATTAAGGGTGAGCTATCTCACCATACCCAGGTATCCATAGTTTGCAAAATCCAGTAATGCCTAAGAATCCCCTCAGTTGTTTAAGAGTTTGGGGTACAAGAAAAGAGAAAATGGGCCTAATCTTTTCCTCACCTAGTGCTCTGGTCCCTTCTGATAAGACTAGACCTAGGTACTTTACTGAAGTCTGAGTCTTAGATGTTGAAACCCTATATGTCTTTTTAGCTAAGAAATTGAGGACAGCCCCAGTGCCTTCCTGAGACTTTCTTGGTTGGGGCACAGAGGAGAATGTTATTGACATACTGCAACTCTTCAACTTGAGGGTCAGAAAAATCAGAGATCTTTGGACAGGGCCTGTTTTTGCTTGTTTTTGCTTGTGATATCAGGGGCTGCCTGAGTAATAAATATGTTATTTAAGATTGGGTGTCCTTCAATTGAATTGGGAGACAGGGAGGTGTGTTTCACTAATGCTTCTCTCAGCCTTTCCAGAGAGGCTGGGTGATTTTCATCCAGTTTTTGATCTATTGTGGAAAGCTTGAAGTAGTTAATAGGTTTGGCTCCAGTCCTTTGCAAGCCTTCCAATATACACATTTGAAAGAACTTCCCTCTCCATCTCTGATGCTATTATCATGGTCCCATTTAGGGTCCTCCAAGGGCATTACTACTCTCCCAATTGATTAAGGCTCTTCCCCTTCCCTGGCCCTGTATGAGACAGAAAGTTTATCCCCAGATTTCTCTGTTGCTTGCAGGGCTTCCTGTTTCACAAGAGCAGTTAGGGTTTTATTTAAGATTAATATAACATCCTTCCAGGAGAGTTTAAATACTTGGGTTAAATCCTAGAAGACCTCTATATATGAGTGAATTTGGGGCTTTCACAGAACGAACTTCAAGGTCTTAGGGTTAGAGGAGATCCAGGCTGCACTCAAGTGGAGTGAAGGCTTGAAGATCTAGAAAGGGAGGAGGAAAAGGTGTCCCTTAGTCTTCTCCCTCCTATTAGAGTGACCCAGGATAGAGAGAAAGATAGGAAGGGTGTCCCCCTTCTCTTTCCTTTCGTCTCCTCTGGGTCCCAGCAACCATCATAGGTGCTGCCCACGGATGCAAGCATGACCTTCAGCCATGGATCTGTAAGAGCTAGTCAGCAGGAGTAGTCATGCTTACCTACTTGATGCTTTAGCTCTGTCTCTGGGTTTCCCAAGCCTACTCGATCCAAAAGGCTTCCAGGGTACCCCATGGGCCCAGGAGAGATTGTGCAGTAACTGGATTTGGGCAAGACCCTTTAATGGAGGGAGTGCCCTGACTCTATACCTGGCTTCTCTTACTATGGCTCTAATGAAATACTGAATTCCCAGAGAATGGAACCAATGGATTTCTAAGCATAAAATTCCCTTTTTGTTTAAATGCCAATGTAGCTGGATGTGTAACAGGTGCCTCAAAAGAACATAAGGATTACATGGCTGTCATCCCTTCTATGGAGACAGTACTAAGCTAGAATTTGTCTCTTTATGGTGGTTTCCTCCCAACTATTGAAAGTGCAGTTTACCTGCCTATAAATAAGGCACGGAGTCTGACTACTGATAGAGAGATGTGGGAGGGAAAGGATTTGGGGAACTAGAGGTTTGGGACAAAGGGCCGATAAAGCCCCCTATGAAGAAAAATTCCATTTCACTAGGTGGCGTAGCAGGGACTGAAATGTTTGGTAAAAACTTTGACTCCAAATTCTTTCCAGGCAGAGGTTAGACAGGTGTGAGGCTTGGTAGGCTGTCCCCACAATATGCCTACTGGCAGGAAAAAATTTTGTTTGTCTCATGGAGGAACTTTTTGAATTCATTGGGCAGTGTTGAGTTCTTCCATGGAGGAAAAAAGAAAAACAACCCAAATGGAGAAAAAGGCATTCACTCAGGGTGAAATATCCCCCTAAATAGTGCCATGAATGACTATCACTGGGGGGCAAAAAGGCCCTTACTAGGTGAAAGTTTAGACTGAAATCTTGAAATCACCCCATCCCAAGAAAATCACAGAAGCAGCAATTATTTGAGTTACACTCCTGGCTACTAAGACATTTGCTAACTTTACCCAACAAGATTATCTCCCCAGGCTGTAAAAACTCCTTTAACATAGCATACAAAAAAGGGATAGGAGACGTGACAGCCACAAAAAAGAAAGGAAGACAATGTGATAAGAAAATCTGGAAGTCCTGGTGCCAACACCCTGATGGCTTGCTGAGGACTGGAGTTAGTCCAGGGGACTTCAGGTAACACTGAGGTGTAGCTTTGGCCAGAAACCTTCAGTTGCCCCAGGACCTTCCAGTCCCAGGCAATGGCTAGGCTCTCCATGAAAGAAAACTCGATTGGAACAGAGCCAACATTCCCACCACCTGAGGGTGATCGGGGATTGACAAAGTCCTCTCCAACATGCCTGTCCCCTTAGTTCTGTAAGGCTGGCAGCCACACTATTCATCTTTAACTGGCTGACAGGGTTCCAGTGTTCTGTTTAATTTTTAAAAGCTGAGAATGAGAAGTCTCAGAAACGAAAGTAAAGAGTTGGAGGTCTGCTCCTACTCACCATTCCAATATATCCTTTCCAGGCCAACACAGCACAATGTTGCAGTGTTGTTGACTGAGATATTACCTGAGCTCTTTGTTTCACAACCAAGAACATTAAGGAGTGTGGACACCAAGGGTGAGGTTGGAGCAAAAGTTTAAAAAGCAAAAGAGGAAAGCTCTCCACAGCAGGGGGCCCAGAAGTGTTGCCATTTTTTCAGTTGAACACAAAGGTATTTCATAAGAAACTTTCCCTGTCTGTGTAGCTGTCTGTGTAACTGCCCTTATCTGTGCAGCTGCAGCATGTCTCAGGAAGCCTCCCCTGACATGCAAGTTTCCAGGGAGACCACCATTTGCATGTTCATAGAAGGGGAGGAAACCTTTTCTTGGGAGTCTGTTGATCACACAAAGAACAAAGGCATTTCTTTGTTGGGCTTTCCTCCCATATCTGTGCAGCTGCAGCTTGATTTTTATTTTTATTTTTTTGAGACAGAGTCTCCCTCTGTCACCCAGGCTGGAGTGCAGTGGTGCAATCTCAGGTCACTGCAAGCTCCACCTCCTGGGTTCATGCCATTCTCCTGCCTCAGCCTCCTGAGTAGCTGGGACTACAGGTGCCCACCACCACACCTGGCTAATTTTTTGTATTTTTAGTAGAGACAGGGTTTCACCATGTTAGCCAGGATGGTCTCAATCTCTGGACCTTGTGATCCGCCCACCTTGGCCTCCCAAAATGCTGGGGTTACAGGCATGAGCCACTGTGCCTGGCCTGCAGCTTGATTTTTCAGGCTGTTTCTCTGTTTGAAAAAATTCTACTGAGGACCTGCCTTAACTATCTGCTCAACTGGGTTTTTTTCCTTTCTCCTCTCTCAGAGGGAGGCAAGAAACTACCACAGTGTTGGACTAACATTGTAATTAGTGGTGTGAACACACACACACACACACACACACACACACACAAAATTTCCTAACTGCCTGCTGAAAGGAACCAGAACCAATCATTTAGTTGTGAGCACTCCTAATGCCCTTGGAATTAAATCCCCTTAAAAGGAATCAGGAGACCAGGTGTGGTGGCTCATGCCTGTAATCCCAACATTTTGGGAGGCCGAGGCAGGTGGATCACGAGGTCAGGAGATTGAGACCATCCTGGCTAACATGGTGAAAACCCGTCTCTACTAAAAAAATATATATACAAAAAAAAAAAAAAAAAAAAAAAACCAAATTAGCCAGGTGTAGTGCCAGGCACCTGTAGTCCCAGCTACTCGGGAGGGTGAGGCATGAACCTGGGAGTTGGAGCTTGCAGTGAGCCGATATCACGCCACTGCACTTCAGCCTGGGTGACAGAGAGAGAGACTCTGTCTCAAAAAAAAAAAAAAAAGAAAAAAGAAAAAGAAAAAGAAATCGGGAACTCCTGAAGAAATGCCTGATTCTAGGGCTGGACAGGAAACCTAAAAGATAAACAATGGAACATCTTGTGCCAGAAGAAAGTGCTTAAAAACTGATTGAGACATGTCAACAGAACACAGGAGCCAGCCTGGAGAGACTCACTCCTAGCTAAATTTAGGACAATTTAAGCATTGCAACAAATAAAGATACGAATGTTTTATAGCTCATTAAAGAGTCTGTGAATCCATATTAGTAAATTTATTTTTTTTATTTAAGGTAAAGAGAGAAAGAAAAACTCTTCTTTACCAAAAACATTAACTAACAAATACAGATGGAATGATGGAAATATAAAACATCATTTCATAAACATCATTGTAGTAACTGATTTGGGTAACAATCATTATCAGATGCTAAATTTGTTAGTTGAAAATTGTTGGAAAACAGAATTTTTAAAAATATGTCAAACACCATTTAAGTTAAACAATCAAATTCAACTTCACCAGTCGTAGGACGAACTGACTTCCTTGCCTCCTGAAGTGACGCACTGAGAAGAACACAACCCCACCTCTGTAGTAATTTTACCAAAATTCTGAACTTTATTTAAATAACGAGAAAACAATCAGACAAATCCTCAAATCCTCTCCAAAGAAACCAATACATTAATTTTAGCATATTTTGGGCCTATTTTTGACTTTACATACTCTTATGTTTGTGAGATCCAGTCATGCTGCTGTATAGATATTGAATACAGGGACATTCTGCAAAACAGCTGGCTCAGACTCCTCAAAAATGTCAACATTGTGAAAGAAAACAGAAGTCTAGAGAATTAGTCTAGATTAAAGTGATCTTAAAACATATGGCAACCATATACAAACAAAAACCCCACCTCTGTAGTAATTTTACCAAAATTCTGAACTTTTGTTTGCTGTATAGTATTCTGCTATACAAATGCATCACGATTCATTCACCTAACATCCTGTTGAAGAGTGTTTGGGTTGTTGCCAACTTGTGGCTATTAGGAATATTAAGGCTATTCATAGCAGCTATGAATGTACTCATATGTGTCTTTGAGAAACACATGTACACATTTCTATTAAATACATGCCTAGTAGTAGAATTGCTGGATCACAGATACGCAATTGTTCTGTTTTGGTAGTTAATAAAATACAATTTTCCAAAGTGGCTGTGTGTACCAATTTATTAGCCATTAGGATATGATTTTTCTATTCCAGTCTCATTTTTCTATTTGGCTTTCTGTCATTTTTCTTATTGGCTTGTAGGTATTACCTTTATATTTGAATGTTAAGTTTTTTCTTAATTATGTGCATTTCAAATATTTTATTTTATTTACTTATTTATTTATTTTTGAGACTGAGTCTCACTCTGTCACCCAGACTGGAGTGCAGTGGCACAATCTCGGCTCACTGCAACCTCCACCTCCCGGGTTCAAGAGATTCTTCTGCATCAGCCTGCTGAGTAGCTGGGACTACGAGTGAGCAACATCACACCTAGCTAATTTTTTGTATTTTTAGTAGAGGCAGGGTTTCACCATGTTGGCCAGGCTGGTCTCGAACTCCTGACTTTGTGATCCGCCTGCCTCGGCCTCCCAAAGTGTTGGGATTACAGGCGTTAGCCACCGCACCCAACCCAAATATTTTCTCTTTGACCTTTAGCTTTCTTAGTGGTGTCCTTTATTGACCAGAATTCTTAATTATAACAGTCTCATGAATCAATCTTTTCCTTTATGTTTAGTGCTTTTTATGTTCTCTTTAGTAAATCTTTACCTTTACACCAGGACGCAAGGATATTATTTTATGTTTTCTTCCAGAAGCATATTGTTTTATTTTTTATATTCAAGCTACAATCCATTATGAATTAATTTTGTTGTACAGAGTGAAAGTCTAAACCTTTTTTCTATACAGTTTTCTAGCTAACTCTGCATCAGTGACTGGAAGAACCATTCCTTCTCCCCAAACTCTGCAGCACAAAACTTGTTATAAATCAGGTGCCTACATAGGTGTGGGTCTGTGTCTGGACCTTTTCTTCTGTTCCACTGATCTACGTATTTATACAAGAACCAATGCCACACCAATTGGCCTATGAAATGTCCATTAAAATTTTAGAATTAGCATGTCAATATCCACAAAAAAATGTGATTTTGGTTGAAATCACTCTGAGTCTATAAAGAAGAGGGAACAACTGATATTGTTACCATACTTAGTCTATCATTCCACTAATTTAGTATATGCTATCATTTTTTAAATAAAATATCATGTTCAATGGCATTTTATAGTTTTCTGTGCAGAAATCTTGCACAACTTCACTTTCATTCCTCTGTAGTGGATTTTTATGTTATAAATAGAATTGTTTAAAATTTTTCTAACTTTCATATTTCTGTCATACAGAAATAGGACTAATTTTTGTGGCTTCATCTTGTATACAATGACCTGCTATGTTCACTTATTAATTCTAATAGTTGATCTGTATATTATTTTGGATTTTCTGCATGCACAATATCATCTGTGAATAATGACAGTCTTATTTCTTCTATTCTTATCATTCATGCTTTTCATTCCCTTTTGAATATAAATCGTAACCCCAGGTATCAGTTCCTTTTTCCCACTCTCAAAGAAAACCTTTCCGGTATTTCCTCCTTGAGTCTGGTACTTACTATAGAAGTTTTATAACACCCTTTATCAGACTAATAATGTTGCCTTCAATAGTAGGCTGGGTAATGGCCCCAAAACATATCAGGTCCTAATCTCTGGAACCTCTAACTGTCACCTTACACAGATAAGGAGTCTTTGTAAATGTGATTAAGTTAAAGATCTTGAGATGGGGAGATTATTCTAGATTATTTGGATGGACCATAAATGCAATAAATCAAGGGTATCTGTATAAAAGACAGGCAAAGAGAGATTTACAGAGAAGAAGGCAATATGACCACAGAGGCTAAGATTGAAGGGATGTGGCACAAGCCAAGAAATGCCAACAGCCACCAGAAGCTAAAAGAAGCAAAGAGTGGGCTTTCCCCTAGGGACTATGGTGGGAGTGCAGCCTGCTGACTCCTTGATTTAGGCCTGGTGAAACTCATTTTGGACTTCTGGCCTACAGAACCTGTAAAATAATAAATGTGAACTTTTAAGCCACCTATTCTGGTTATTTGCCACAGCAGCCATAAGAAACTACAACTTCTATCCATATTATGCCAATAGTTTTTAATCACAAGTAGATGTTGAGTTTTTCAAATGCTGTTTATGCATTGATTAAGATGATTGTGTGATTCTTCTCCTTTATTCTGTTAATGTAATGAATTATATTGATTTTCAAATGTTAACCTTTAATTCCTGGAATAAATCTGATCAGTCATAATGCTTTATCCTTTTAAATATTGTTGGATTCATCTGTTAATATTTTGTTTAGGATATTTTCATCTAGTTCACAAGATAGATTTGCCCATAATTTTCTTCTCTTGTCTTTATCAGGTTTTAATATCAATATAATATTGGCCTTATATAATATGTTAGGAAGTATGTCCTATGTTTCTAATTCCCTGAAAGGTTGGACATAAGATTAATATTAGTCCTTCCTTACATATTTAGAAGAATTTACCAGAGAATCCATCTGAGAATCAAGTTTTCTTTCTGGGAAGGCTTTTAGTTAGAGAACTTATTTAAGATAAAAGTGAATTCAATTTTTTATTTCTTCTTGGTCAGTTTTAATAAATTATATTATTAGGAATTTGAAAATTACATTTATTTTTTCAGATGTATTGGTATCAACTTGTTCATAAAATCCTTCTTTTATCTCTTTGTTGTCTCCAGGATCTGAAGTGCTCTTCCATTTTATTATTACTGATATTGGCTATATGTGCCCTGTTTTTTTCTCTCTTGATCAGTCTTGCTAATGACTTACCAATTTTGTTAGTCTTTTTCACTTATGAACATTGGCTTTGTTGATTCTATCTATAAATGTGTTGCTTCTGTTCTTATCTTCATTATTTATTTACTTTCTAATATTTTTTATTGATATATAATAGTTGTACATATTTTTGGGTACATGTGATATTTTGATACCTATATACAATGTATAATGATCAAACCTGGGTAATTTCACTATCCATCGCCTCAAAAACTTATCTTGGGACCATTATAATTCTTCTCTCAGAGCTATTTTGAAATCTATAATAATTATTGTTAATTATAGTTTCCCTATTGTACTATCAGACACTAGATCTTATTCTTTTGATCTACGTGTATTTTTATACTCCTTAACAAACTTCTCTTCAGCCTTCCCTTCCTTCATCCATCCCCAGCCTCTGGCCATCACCACCCTACACTCTACCTCCATGAGATTCACTATTTTAGCTCCCACATATGAGTCAGAATATGCAATATTTGTCTTTCTGTGCTGGCTTATTTCACTTAGCATAAGGACCTCCAATTCCATCCATCCTGCTGCAAATGATAGGATTTTATTTTTTTTTTTATGGCTGATTAATATTATGTTGTGTATATAGGCCACATTTTCTTTATCCATTCATATGTTAATAGCCACTTAGGTTGATTCCATGACTTGGCTATTGTGAATTTTGCTGCAATAAAGATAAGAATGCAGGTATCTCTTCAATATACTGATATCCCTGCTTTTGAATATATATACAGAAGTGGGATTGCTGGATCATATGATAGCTCAATTTGTAAGTTTTAGAGGAATCTCTACACTGTTCTCCATAATGGCTATATGATTTCACACTCCTACCAACAGCGGATGAGGATTCCCCCTTCTCCACATCCTTGTCAGCATTTTTGTTTTGTTTTGTTTTGTTTTATGAGACGGAGTCTCGCTCTGTGGCCAGACTGGAGTGCAGTGGTGTGATCTCGGCTCACTGCAACCTCCACCTGCCGGGTTCAGGTGATTCTCCTGCCTCAGCCTCCCGAGTAGCTGGGACTTCAGGCACAGGCCACCACGCCCAGTTAATTTTTGTATTTTCAGTAGTGACAGGATTTCACCATGTTGGCCAGGATGGTCTCGATCTCTTGACCTCGTGATCCACCCACCTCGGCCTCCCAAAGTGCTGGGATTACAGGCGTGAACCACCGCACCCGGCCCTTTTGTCTTTTTTATCATAGCCATTTTAACTGTGGTGAGATAATATTTTATTGTGCTTTTGAATTGCATTTTCCTAATCATTAGTGATGTTGAGCAGTTTTTCATATACCTTTGGCCATTTGTACCACTTGTATGTCTTCTTGTAAGAAATGTCTATTCAGGTCTTTTGCTTGATTTTTAGTTAGGTCATTTGGTTTTTTTGCTATTGAGTTAAGGTTCATATATATATATATATATATAGTTCATATATATATATATATATATAGTCAGATTGGTAGTTTGAAAATACTTTTTCCTATTCTGTATGCTGTTTCTTCACTTTGTTGATTGTTTCCTTTGCTGCGCAGAAGCTTTTTAGCTTGATGTAATCCCATTTATTTATTTTTCCTTTTGTTGCCCATGTTTTTGAGGTCTTACCCAAAAACATCTTTGCCCATACCAATGTCTTTGTAGTGTTTCCCCAATGTTTGCTTACAGTGGTTTCATAGTTTTTGGTCTTACCTTTAAGAATTTAATCCATTTTGATTTGACTTTTGCACGTGGTGAAAGATGGGAATATAGTTTCGTTCTTCTGCATACATATATACAGTTTTCCCAGCACCATGTATTAAAGAGACTGTCCTTTCCTCAATGTGTGTTTTGGTGCCTTTGTCTAAAATGAGTTAGCTATAAGTGCATGGATTTATTTATGGGTTCTCTATTCTTTTCATTGGTTTATATGTCTGTTTTTATGGCAGTATCATGTTCAGGATCTTTTTTGGTTCCACACAAATTATAGGATATTTTTGTTATTTATGTGAAAATGTCATTGGTATTTTGATGGGGATTGCATTGAATCTGTATATTGCTTTGGGTAGCATGGACATTTTAACAATATTGATTCTTCTAATTCATGAGTATGGGATTTCTTTTCATTTTTTGGTGTCCTGTTCAATTTATTTCATCAGTGTTTTATAGTTTTCCTTGTTGAGATCTTTTACTTCTTTGGTTAAATTGAGTTCCAAGTATTTTATCATTTTTTGTAAGCTGTTGTAAATGGGATTGTTTTCTTGATTTATTTTTCAAACTGTTTACTGTTAGTGTATAAAAATATCCCTAACTTTTGTATGTTGGTTTTGTATTTTGCAACTTTACTGAATTTGTTCATCAGTTTTAAGAGTTTTTAGTGGAGACTTTAGGTGTTTCTAAATATAAGATCCTATTATCTTCAAGAAGGATAATTTGACTTCTTCCTTTCCAGTTTTGATGCCCTTTCTTTCTTTATCTTCTAACTTGCTATGCCTAGGACTTACAGTACTAAGGTCAATAGAAGTAGAGAAAGTGGGCATCCCTGTCTTGTCCCAGATCTTAGTGGAAAGGCTCTCAACTTTTCAGTACTAAGTATGACTTTAGCTGTGTGTTTGTTATATATGGCCTTTATCATGTTGAGGTACGTTCCTCTATACCCAATTTGTTGAAAGATTTTATCATGAAGAGATGTTGAATTTTATTGAATGCTTTTCAGCATCTATTGAAATTATCACATGGGTTTGTCCTTAGTTTTGTTAATGCAATGTGTTACATTTATTCATTTACATATGTTGAACCATTCTTGCATCCCTGGTGAATGATTTTTTTAAATGCGTTGTTGAATTCCATTTGCAAGTATTTTGTTGAGTGTTCTTGCATCTATATTTATCAGCGATACTGGCCTATTGTTTTCTTTTGCTGTTGTTGTGTCCTTGTCTGGCTTTGGTATCAGGATAATGCTGGCCTCCTAGAATGAGTTTGGAAGTATTCCTGCCTCTTAAATTTGTTGAAATAGTTTGAGTAGAATTGGTATTAGTTCTTCGTTAAATGATTGGTAGAGGCCTGCTTTTTATTTTTAATGTGTCTAGTATACATTTTTGTTTTGTGATTACAATGAGGCTTATAAAAAATTCCATAGTTATAAGAAGTTATTTAAAACTAATACCAGAATGGGGGTTGAAGATGGCAGATAGGAGGTGAGATTAGCTTGCAGCTCCCACTCGGATGGATAGAGCAGCATGTGGAGAATCACCTCATGAACTTTTGCTCCAAGAGCTACCACATAAACATACCAAGAAAGCCAAGAGAATCCACAAGTTCATTGAAGGAACTGAATCAGTGCCGCAGACACAGTGCCTGAGATGCTAAAAAACTATGAGTCTGCTTGCTTTCTCAACAGGGAGGCTTGTGTTCTGGGGAAAGTTCTCAGCCCTGGTCACTGGCTGCCTTGAAATAGACTTGGTGCTGTTGAGCGGCACGGTGGGAGTGAGACTGATCTTTAGGACTGCAGGCTGCATGGGGGCAGGGTGCAGTGTGAGGCCTGTGACTGCTGAGAGAATTTGCCACTACCAAGCCAGCACTAGAAAAACTGCTAAATGTAGCTCTAAATCTTAAAACAAATGCTCAACATACACAAAATATAACCTCTTAAAGCATAAATCTCACAGGACTTATAAAACAATAGCACAATTTTAAAAACCTAACAAGGTATTAAGGTAACTAATAGCACGATGAATAGAATAGTACCTCACATCTCAATACTAACATTGAATGTGAATAGCCAACATGCTCCACTTAAAAGATACAGAATGGCAGAATTGATCAAAATCTACCACCCAAGTTTTTGCTGTCTTTAGGAGACTCACCTGACACATAAAAACTCACATAAGATAAAGGGGTGGAAAAAGATATTCTGTGCAAATGGACACCAAATGCAATCAAGAGCAACTATTCTTATATCAGACAAAACAAACTCTAAAGCAACAGCAGTTAAAAGAGACAAAGAGGGGCATTATATAATGATAAAAGGACTAATTCAACAGGAAAATATCAAAACTCTAAATATATATGCACATAACACTGGCACTCCCAAATTTATAAAGCTATTACTACTGGATTAAGAAGTGAGATAGATAGCAACACAATAATAGTGCAGGACTTTGATACACCACTGGCAGCACTACACAGGTCATCAAAACAGAAAATCAACAAATAAACAACGTACTTTAACTATACCCTACAATAAATGGATTTAACAGATATTTACAAACCATTCTACTCAACAACTAAAGAGTATACATTCTTTTCATCACCACATGGAACATTCTCCAAGATAGACCACATTATAGGCCACAAAACAAGTCTCAGTAAATTTAAGACAATTCAAATTATATCAAGTACTCTCTCAGACTACAGTGGAATAAAATTGGAAATCAACTCCAAAAGAAATCTTCAAAACCATGCAAAAACATGGAAATTAAATAACCTGCACCTGAATGTTTGTTGGGTCAACAATGAAATCAAGATGAAAAGGTAAACATTCTTTGAACTGAACGATAATAGTAACACAACCTATTGAAACCTCTGGGATACAGCAAAAATGATGCTAAGAGGAAAGTTCATAGCATTAAATGCCTACATCAAAAAGTCTGAAGGAGCACATGTAGACATCTAAGGTCACACCTCATGGAACTGGAGAAACAAGAACAATTCAAACCCAAACCCAGGAGAAGAAAAGAGATAACAAATACCAGAGCAGAACTAAATGATATTGAAACAACAGCAACAACAAAAACACAAAAGATAAATGAAACAAAAAGATAAATAAAATTGATAGTTTATTAGCAAGATTAACCAAGAAAAAGAAGATCCAAATAAGCTCAGTAGAAACAAAATGGGAGATATTATAACTGATAGCACAGAAATACAAAGGATTATTCAAGGCTACTATGAACACCTTTACGTGCATAATCTAGAAAACCTTGAGGAGACAGATAAATTCCTGGAAAGAAACAACCCTCCTAGATTAAACCAGGAAGATATAGAACCTCTGAGCAGACCAATAACAAGCAGCAAGATTGAAATGGTAATTTAAAAATTGCCGGCCGGGCGCCGTGGCTCACGCCTGTAATCCCAGCACTTTGGGAGGCCGAGGCGGGGAGATCACAAGGTCAGGAGATCGAGACCATGGTGAAACCCCGTCTCTACTAAAAATACAAAAAATGAGCCGGGCGTGGTGGCGGGCGCCTGTAGTACCAGCTACTTGGGAGGCTGGGGCAGGAGAATGGCATGAACCCAGGAGGCGGAGCTTGCAGTGAGCCAGGATTGCGCCACTGCACTCCAGCTCAGGTGACAGAGCGAGACTCCGTCTCAAAAAAAAAAAAAAAAAAAAAAAAAAAATTGCCAACACAAAAAAAAGTCCAGGACCAGGTGGATTCACATCAGAATTCTATCAGACATTCAAAGAAGAATTGGTACCAATCCTATTCACACTATTCCAAAAGATAGAGAATGAGGGACCCCTCCCTAAATCATTCTATGAAGTCAGTATCACCCTAATACCAAAACAAGGAAAGGACATAACAAGAAAAGGAAACTACCAATATCCCTAATGAACACAGATGCAAAAATCCTCAACAAAATACTAGCAAACCAAATCCAACAGCATACCAAAAAGATAATCCACCATGACCAAGTGGGTTTCATACCAGGGATGCAGGGATGGTTTAACATACATAAGTCAATAAATGTGATATACCACATAAGCAGAATAAAAATCAAAAATCACATGATCATCTCAATAGATGCCTCCCCCAAAAAAAAGCATTTGATAAAATCCAGCATCCCTGTAGGAATAAAATGCTCAGCTAAATTGGCATAGATGGGACATACCTTAATGTAATTAAAGCCATCTATGACAAACCCACAGCTAACACTATACTAAACAGGGAAAATCTGAAAACATTCCCCCTGATAACTGGAACAAGACAAGGATGCCTACTTTCACCAATTTTCTTCAACATAGTACTGAGAAGTCCTAGCTAGAGCAATCAGACAAGAGAAAGAAATAAAGGTCATCCAAATTGGTAAAGAAGAAGTCAAACTGTTGCTGTTTGCTAATGATATGTTTGTATACCTAGAAAACACTAAAGACTCGTTCAAAAAGCTCCTAGAACTGGTAAGCGAATTCAGCAAAGTTTCAGGATACA
Organism: Macaca nemestrina; assembly: GCF_043159975.1. Taxonomy (NCBI): domain Eukaryota; kingdom Metazoa; phylum Chordata; class Mammalia; order Primates; family Cercopithecidae; genus Macaca; species Macaca nemestrina. Next base: position 9,452,653 of record NC_092128.1, read on the forward strand.
AAATTAATGTACACAAATCAGTAGCTCTGCTATACACCAACAGCGACCAAGCTGAGAAACAAATCAAGAACTCCACCCCTTTCACAATAGCTGCAAAAAAATAAAATAAAACACTTAGAAATATGCCTAACCAAGGACGTGAAAGACCTCTACAAGGAAGATTGCAAAACACTTCTGAAAGAAATAATAGATGACACAAACAAATGGAAACACATCCCATTCTCATAGATGGGTAGAATCAATATTGTGAAAATGACCACACTGCCAAAAGCAATATAAAAATTCAACACAATTCCATCAAAATACTGCCACCATACTTCACAGAACTAGAAAAAACAATCCTAAAATTCATATGGACCCAAAAAAGTGCCCACATAGCCAAAGTAAGACTAAGCAAAAGGAACAAACCTGGGGACATCACATTACTTGACTCCAAACTATACTATAAGGCCACATTTACCAAAACAGCATGGTACTTCTAGAAAGGCACATAGACCAATGGAACAGAATAGAGAACCCAGAAATAAAGCCAAATACTCACAGCCAACTGATCTTCGACAAAGCAAACAAAACCATAAAGTGGAAAAAGGACACCCTATTCAACAAATGCTGCTGGGATAATTGGCAAGCCACATGTAGAAGAATGAAACTGGATCCTCATCTCTCACCTTATAAAAAAATCAACCCAAGATGGATCAAAGACTTAAATCTAAGACCTGAAACCATAAAAATTCTAGAAGATGACATTGGAAAAGCCCTTCTACACATTGGCTTAGGCAAAGACTTCATGACAAACAACCCAAAAGCAAATGCAACAAAAACAAAAATAAATAGATAGGACTTAATTAAACTAAAAAGCTTCTGCGCAGCAAAAGAAATAATCAGCAGAGTTAACAGAGAACCCACAGAATGGGAAAAAAATATTCACAATCTACACATATGACAAAGGGCTATATCCAGAATCTACAAAGAACTCAAACAAATCAGCAAGAAAAAAACAAATAATCCCATCAGAAAATGGGCTAAGGATTGAATACACAATTTTCAAAAGAAGATATGCAAATGACCAACGAGCATATGGAAAAATGTTCAACATCATTAATTATCAGGGAAATGCAAATCAAAACCACAGTGTGATACCACCTCACTCCTGCAAGAATGGCCGCAATCACAAAAATTTAAAAATAGATGTTGGCATGAATGCAGTGAAAAGGGAACACTTTTACACTGTTGGTGGGAATGTAAACTAGTGCAACCACTATGGAAAGCAGTGTGAAGATTCCTTAAAGAACTAAAAGTAGATCTACTGTTTGATCCAGCAATCCCACTACTAGGTATCTACCCACAGGAAAAGAAGTCATTATACAAGAAAAAATACTTGCACACACATGTTTATAGCAGCACAATTTGCGATTTCAAAACTATGGAATCAGCCCAGATGTCCATCAATCCACAAGTAGATAAAGAAAATGTGGCATATATATACCAGAGAATACTACTCAGCCAAAAAAAAAGGAAAAAATAATGGCAGCAACCTGGATAGAATTGGAGACTATTATTCTAAGTGAAGCAATTCAGGAATGGAAAACCAAACATCATATGTTCTCACTCATATGTGGGAGCTAAGTTATTAGGACACAAAAGCATAAGACTGAAACACTGGACTTTGGGGACTTGGGGGAAAGGGTGGCAGGTGGTGATGGATAAAAAGCTACACACTGGGTACAGTGTACATTGTTCAGGTGATGGGTACACTAAAAACAGAAATCACCACTAACAATCTTATTCATGTAACCAAACACCACCTATTTTCCCCAAAACCTATCGAAATATAAAAATTTAAAAATTTAAAAAATAAAAATAAAAAAAGCAAATAAATAAAACATCTGAGATAAACTATTATCATCCTAGTATGTAGATTTCTGGTGCTCTAACTTGATCCAGGAGAGAATTTGGAAATCTGAAAAAATGAATGACACAAACCTTGAAAATTATGCTAAGTAAAAGAAGCCATTCACAAAGGACCGCATATTACATAATTTCCTTTATAGAAAATGTTCCAAATAGTCAAATCTATGGAGATAGAAAGTAGACTGGTGATTGTGTAGGACTGAGGGATTTGGATAACATACGGTGATGGCTACAAGGTATGGGTTACTTTGGGGAGTAATAAAAATGGTCTAAAGTTGATTGTGGTGATAGATGCACAAGTCTGTGACTATAAGTGAGTGAATTGTAGAGTATGTGAATTTAATCTCAATAAAGACATTTTTTTTTTTAGTGAAAAAAGTAACTAATACTCTGTTAGTTCATTCTACCCAAGACTGGGTAATTTATAAAGAAAAGAGGTTTAATTGACTCACAGCTCTGCATCTCTGAGGAGGCCTTGGGCAACTCACAATTGTGGAGAAAGACACTTCTTCACAGGATGGCAGAAGAGAGAATGAGTGCTAGCAGGGGAAATGCCAGATGCTTATAAAACCATCAGATCTTGTGAGACTCAGTCATTATTATGAGAACAGCATAGGAGAAACTGCCCCCATGACTCAATTACCTCTGACTGGGTCCCACCCTTGATGTGGGTATTACAGGGATTACAATTCAAGGTGAGATTTGGGTGGGGACATAGAGCCAAACTACATGAAATACCAACTTAACTTTTATCAAAAACAAAAACAAACAAAAAAAAACTATACACATTAACTCTCTCCCTTCTTGCCCCACATTTTGAATTTGTGATGTCACAATTTGCCCTTTCCTATTGCCTATTTCTAAACAACCTGTAGTAGGTATCTTTTTTTTTTTTTTTTTTTTTGAGACAGAGTCTCACTCTGTTGCCCAGGTTGGAGTGCAGTGGTACAATCTCGGCTCACTGCAACCTCCACCTCCCGGGTTCAAGTGATTCTCCTGCTTCATCCTGAGTAGCTGAGATTACAGCCACCTGCCACCATGCCTGGCTAATTTTTGTATTTTTAGTAGAGACAAGTTTCACCATGTTGGCCAGGCTGGTCTCGAACTCCTGACCTCAGGTGATCTGCACACCTCATCTTCCCAAAATGCTGGGATTACAGGCATGAGCCACCATACCCAACCTAGTAATTATCGTTTTTAATAGTTTTGTCTTTTATTCTACTTAGTAAGGATATAAATGGTTTATACACCACAATTACAATATCAGTGTAACAATTACATTAGCATCCTTTCCTTTCAGTTTGAAGAACTTCCTTTAGCATTTTTTACAGGACAGTTCTGGTAATGATAAATTTCCTCAGCTTTTGTTTGTCTGGGAAAGTATTTCTCTCTTCTTCATTTCTAAAGGATAGTATTCCTGGATATAATATTCTTAGTTTACAGCCTTTTTTCTTCAGCATTCTGAATATATCATTCCACCCCTTTCTGGCCTGTAAGTTTTCTGCTGAGAAGTGTGCTTCCATGCATATTGGATCTCCCTTACATGTTACTTGCTTCTTTTCTCTCACTACTTTCAGGATCTTCTCTTTGTCTTTGACCTTTGAGAGTTTGATTATAACGTGTCTTAGGATATTCTTATTTGGGTTGAATCTCACTGGTGACCTTTGACCTTACTGTACCTGAGTATTTATATCATTCTCCAGGTTTGGAAAGTTTTCTGTTATTTCTTTGAATAAGCTTTCTACACCTTTGTCTTTCTCAGTTTCCTCCTTAGCTTTGACAACCTGAATGCATACTCTTTTGATGTTGTCCCATAGGACCTGTCAGCTTTCTTCATTTTTTCAAACTTTTTGCTCCTCTGATGTGTACTTTCAAATAGTCGATCTTTCAACTTGATTCTTTCTTCAGTTTGATCAATTCTGTTATTGATGATCTCTATTTCATTTTTCATTTTATTCACTGTATTTTTCAGCTCCAGGATTTCTGTTTGATTTTTAAAAATTATTTCAATCTCTGATAAATTTCTGAATTGGCTCTATGTGCTTTCTTGAAGTTCATTGAGCTTCTTTTAAATAGCTGGGGGGTTTTTATTTGTTTGTTTTGTTTGTTTTGTTTGAAGTCTCACTCTGTCGCTCAAGCTGGAGTGCTGTGGTGCAATCTTGGCTCATTGCAACCTCTGCTTCTGGGTTCAAGCAATTCTCCTGCCTCAGCCTCCCAAGTAGCTGTGACTACAGGCACACACCACCATGCCTGGCTAATTTTTGTATTGTTAGTAGAGATGGGGTTTCATTATGTTGGCCAGGCTGGTCTCAAATTCCTGACCTCGTGATCCGCCTGCCTCGGCCTCCCAAAGTGCTGGGATTACAGACGTGAGCCACTGCGCCTGGCCTAAATAGCTGTTTTAAATTCTTTGGCTGAGAGATTACACATCTCCATCACTTTAGGTCAGTCTCTGGCACCTTATTTTGTATGTTAGTAAGGTCATATTTCCCTAAATGTTCCTGATGCTTGTGCATGTGTGACAATGTCTTTGGATTGAGGGGTTAGGTATTTATTTTAGCCTTTAGAGTCTGGCTTTGTTTGTGCCTGTCCTTCAGAAGGTCTTCCAGGGATTCTAAGAACTAACTGTTGAGTTTCCTTAGACTGTGACCACCTGCAGCCATCTCAGCAACAGAGGATACTCTAAACTCAGGCTTACCACAAGTCTCACAAGGACGTCTAGGTTGATGTGGCTTTCCAGGTCTGATAAACCTGGGTAAGATCCAGCATTCCTGGAATGCTGGCCAGGAACCGGATTCCACAAGAATGTCCTGGTGGCCCAGATGGGCACACTTCCCAGTGGGCCTCTGCATGGGCAGGATGGGTCCCCAAAAATAGTGAGATGGGCTGAAGTTGAGACTGCCCCCAGCTCAGGATCTGCTGTGGGACACAGGCTAGTTGGCCTGTCTCATTGGCTCAGATGAACATGCATCACCCAGCAGGTCCCTGCACAAGCACGGTTATTCCTTGACTACAACAGGAGGGACCAGAGCTGAGACTTGTTCTCCTTGTATCTGCAGTGGAACAGAGGCTATCACATTGGCTCATAAAGGCAGGCATCTCCCGGCAGGTCCCTGCATAGACAGGATAGTTTCTCAACTGCAGCAGGAGGGGATAGAGATGAGACCAGGCCCCCTCAGGATCTGTTGTAGGGCAAAAGCTGGAGAGCCCACCTTCACTGGCTTAGAGGAGTATGTGTGTCCTGGCAAAGTCCCTGCACAGACAAGATAGTTCCTTGATTGCAGCAGGAGTTGCTGGGGCTAGGACTGGGCCCCCTTGGGATGTGCTGTGAGACAGAGGCTGGAGAGCCTGTCTCATTGGCCCAGACAAGTACAGGTTTCCCAGCAGACCTAAGCACAGAGAGGATCATTCTCTGATTGCAGCAGGAGGGGCCAGAGCTGAAGCTGTATCCCTTTGGGATCTGCGGTGAGATGGAGGTTGGCAAGCCCAACAAGGAGGCCCAGACTCCTGAGTTGTGAGATATGGGCAAGTCTCCCTCCAGATCCTCGTGTGAGCAGCCCTGAGCTGGGATCTTAGCTAAGGGGAGCTGTAGTTGAGTTACAGGGCAACTTTCAGGTTCACTACTGTGACCAATGTCAGTGGGCAGATGAGCTTTTCCACCAAGGCAGTAGTGTATGCAGTTCCTCCTTGCCCCCTTGGCAGATGGTTTCTGTTACAGGCTCAAAGCCAAATGGAGCTGTAGCTGGGACCTGGGAGGACTGTCATTTCGGAGCTTGAACCTAGGAGCAAGTTTGATGAATCAGCCATCTAGGTGTTAGTCTGCACTCTCAAAATGGCCCTCCAAGGTCTTGGACTCCACCGAGGTTTCACAAACACCTACCTGAATCCTGAGGCTCCCACAGACCGATTTCTGACTGTTGATGCATGTAGAATTGTTGTTGTTTTTGTTGTGGGGGGATGTGAGTGGATTACCTTCTGTTCTGCCGTCTTGGTGATGTCACTCTGTTTTTGTCTTTATTATCTCATTTATTCTACATTGTTCAGGTTTAATTTGTTTCTTTTTCTAATTGTGTGGTATGGCTACTTATACGGTTTTTTAACCTTTCTTTCTAATATGTGAATTTAAGGATTTAAATTTCCCTCTAAGCACAGCTTGAGTTGTAACATGCAAACTTTACATATGTTCTATTTTCATTTTATCATTCTCTTCAAAGTATTTTCTAATTTCTATGAGTTATTTAGAAGTGTATTGTCTGATTTCCAAACATTTGAGGATTATCTCATTATTTTTTTGTTATGGATTTCAAGCTTATTCTACTGTGGCCAAGAATATAGTTTATTAGTTCAGTCTTCCAAAATTTGTTGAAGCTTGCTTGATGACCTAACACGTGGTCAATTTTGGTAAATTTTACGTGTGCACTTAAATGAAAGTTTATTCTTCAATTGTTGCATACTGTTCTATATTTGTAAAGTAGATCAAAATTTTTTATTTGAGACAGGGTCTTGCTATGTTACCCGGGCTGTTCTCAGGCTCCTAAGCTCAAGTGATCCTCCTACCTCAGCCTCTGAAATAGCTGGACTACAGGCATGCATCACTGTGCCCAGCTTAGAAAAAAATTATTAATTGAGATTTTTCAGGCCCCCCATGTTTTCTAATTTTCCCCACTTTTTCTATCAGTTATGGAAACAGGTTATTAAAATCACCCACTCTTCAGAACAATTGGCTTTGAATGTTTAAGTTTAAAACAAATAAAATAAAATAAAATAAAATCACCCACTATGATTATATATTTAAACACTTTTTCTTTTAGTTCTCTTAATTGTTGCTTTATCTATTTTGAGACTGTGATATTCTGTGCGTTAAAATTTTAATTTGTTTTAATGTTTCTGATGAGTTGACCTTGGTATCATTATGAAATATCTCTAGCTATAGGAATACTTCTTGCTTAAAATATAATTTGTGGACTATAACTTTACCTACTTTCTTTTTGTTAGGTTTGCATGGTACATATTTTCCCCGTTATTTTATGTTACATATCTTCACCTTCAAAGTATGTCTCTTATAATTTCATTGTTTGGAGATTACATTAATTCTAATTTTAGAAATTTTTGTTTTTTAATTACTTCATTTCACTTAATTACTGATATATTTGCTTTTATATCTGTTATTATTTGTTTTTTCATTGTGTCAACTCTTCTATATTCCCTTTTCTCTACCTTTTAAAATCTTTTTTGCTAGTTATCGTAGTGAGCTAAATAGTGTTCCCGCAAAATTCATGTCCATCCAGAACCTCAGAATGTTACCTTATTTGGAAATATAGTTTTTATAGATGTAATTAAAGTAGAGCTTAGAGTGGGCTCTAAGTCCAATGATGATAATGCCCTTATAAGAGACAGAAAAGGACACACAGACTGCACAGACACATAGGTAAGGCCATGTGAAGACAAAGGCAGGGATTGGAGAGATGCAGCCACAAGCCAAGGAATGCCAGAAGTCACCAGAAGCAGGAAAAGACAAGGAAGCACCCTCTCCAGAACCTTTGATGGGAGCATGGCCCTGCCCCCAAAATGCCCTAATTTTGGTCTTCTGACCTCCTGAGCCATAAGAGAATAAATTTCTGTTGTTTTAAGCCACCCAGTTTGTGGTAATCTGTTATAGTGTCCCTAGGAAACTAATTAAGTTATACATTCTTTTACTATTCCTTCAGTGTTTTAGATGTTACAATACACAGCCATGACTTATTAAAATCTTATTTAAGTTACTACTCTTAACGCTTCTCAGACAACATAGGATGTTATAACATTTTAAGTCAATTTACTCTCTATCTTGCCTTTTCTATTATTATCACATTTTTTTTTTTTTTTTTTTTTTTTTTTTTGAGACGGAGTCTCGCTCTGTCACCCAGGCTGGAGTGCAGTGGCTGGATCTCAGCTCACTGCAAGCTCTGCCTCCCGGGTTCACGCCATTCTCCTGCCTCAGCCTCCCGAGTAGCTGGGACTACAGGCGCCTGCCACCTCGCCCGGCTAAGTTTTTGTATTTTTAGTAGAGACGGGGTTTCACTGTGTTACCCAGGATGGTCTCGATCTCCTGACCTCGTGATCCGCCCGTCTCGGCCTCCCAAAGTGCTGGGATTACAGGCTTGAGCCACCGCGCCCGGCCTATTATCACATTTTGAAAAACCCTACATATAATTTAAAGATGAGACACATTATTATTATTATTATTTGTTGCTTTACGTAGTTGAAATTAATGCAGACTTACATGGATATTTACTTTTTTTGTTGTTCTTCATTCCTTTCTGCATTTACACCTTCTTTCATCTGACTCGTCTTTCTTTTGCCTTAAAAACTCCCCCTCTTTATTTTCTTTAGTAAGGATATGCTGCTAACAAATTATCTGTATTGCTTTTTGGAAGTGTCTTTATTTTATGTTTGTGTTTGAAGGATAATTTTGTTGAGTATAGAATTGTAGGTTGTCAGTTATTTTCTTTCAGTCCTTTCAAAGTGTCATTCTGTTGTCCTTTGGCTTCCATTTTTTCTGTTGAAAGTTAGTGATAGGTCTTATTTTATGTTATTTTGAAATGAATATGTCCTTTTTATCTGGCTACATATAATATTTCCTTTTGTCCTTCGGTTTTCAGTTATTTGTCTGTGAGTCTAGGCCTAGTTTCCTTTTTTGTAAGTGAGGGTTGTTTTTTTTTTTAAATAGACTTTATTTTTAAGAACAGTTTTAGGTTAACAGCAAAATTAAGAAGAAGGTACAGAGGGCCAGGCGCGGTGGCTCAAGCCTGTAATCCCAGCACTTTGGGAGGCCAAGACGGGTGGATCACGAGGTCAGGAGATTGAGACCATCCTGGCTAACACGGTGAAACCCCATCTCTACTAAAAAATACAAAAAAACTAGCCGGGCGAGGTGGCGGGTGCCTGTAGTCCCAGCTACTCAGGAGGCTGAGGCAGGAGAATGGCGTGGACCTGGGAGGCGGAGCTTGCAGTGAGCTGAGATCCGACCACTGCACTCCAGCCTGGGCAACAGAGCAAGCCTCCGTCTCAAAAAAAAAAAAAAAAAGAAGAAGAAGAAGAAGGTACAGAGAGTTCCCGTGATAAATAAACCATAGTATGTTTGTCAGTTTACATTGTCCCCTTTTTATTTATTCTAATTGGAATTTGTAACTCATGCAAGTTGCACTTGTCTCATTTCATTTGTTTTGAAAAATTATTGGTCAGTATCTCTTTATGTATTACTCCTACCTCTTTTCTCTTTCTCCTGTCTTTTTGGGTTTCTGATTATACATATGTTAGGCCATTTCTCCATGTCCTGTATTCTCTTTTAGATTTTATATATTTTTCACTATTTGTCTCTCTGTGCATCAGTCTGGATATTTTCTCCTGACCTGTACTCTGTATTACTAATTCTTGCTTCAGCTGTGCCCACTGTGCTGTTAAACTCATCTACTAAGTTATTTATTTACATTATAGAATTACTGTTTGATTCTTTTTATCATATCTAATTCTCCATTGAAATTACCCATTCTGTCATTTATTAATCACATTTAAACTTATAAATAACAGTTAACCTAAAGTCTATGTCTGGTAACTTTACTATGTGGCTTTCTCATGAATTTGTATCTATTGTCTGTGTTTCTCTTGATTCTCATTCAATTTTATCTATTTGCATGTTTGGTTGTCTTTGATTGAGTGACAGATACTATATTTGAAAATGTAATATTTTGAGGTTGTACAAGATGTTATCTTCTTTTAGAGAAATTTGCTTTTCCTCCTGTCAGGCAGTTAGAGTAGCAGCAGATTATCATAGATCAATCTGGGAATGATATGATTCCAAATTGGATGTGAATTCTTATGAAGCTGATCTAGCCCTGCAAGGGTCAAAGCTGAAAGGGTGGTGTGTTTATCAGGGCCTCTTTTCTCAACAATGAGAGCTCCAGTTTGTCCTCTAGTTATCTCACCTGAACTTTTGTGCTTATCTCTTGGCATGAGCCACCCTCCTTTTACAGCAACCAGTCATAAAACCTCAAGAGTAATCTTTCAAAATACCTAATTCTCCCTCCTCAGAATTTATCAGCTACTCTCCAATTCCTAAATCAGTGGGTCCAAAGTGTGTTCTGTGGAAATTCTTCTAGAACTTCCAGTAGGGATGTGGAAATGGTGAAGCTGCCAGGGGGCTTGTGGACTCCTCCTTCACACACACACACACACACACACACACACACAGAGAGAGAGAGAGAGAGAGAGAGAGAGAGAGAGAGAGAGACTCCCACTGGGCACTTTCTCATTGATCCGATTTCTATATTGTACTTCTCAGATTTTTATTTGAAGAAAGGGGCTTGGAGCTAAAATGATTTGATAGCACTTGTCTTAGATAATAGCATCTAAATTACGTACATGAGGCCGGGCACAGTGGTTCACGCCTGTAATCCTAGCACTTTGGAAGGCCAAGGCAGGTGGATTGCTCGAGCTCGGGAGTTCAAGACCAGCCTGGGCAACATGGCAAAAACCCATCTCCACCAACAAACAAAATTAGCCAGGTGTGGTGGCGTATACCTGTAGTCCCAGCTACTCGGGAGGCTGAGGCAGGAGGATTGCTTGAACCCAGAAGGTTGAGGCTGCAGTGAGCCGAGATCATGCCACTGTACTGCAGCCCAGGAGACAGTGAGACCCTGTTTCAAAAAAATAGTAAAAATTACAATAAATTATGAACATGGTATACAGAACTACTTATGATCTCACCTCAGTCTTATTTCTTGCCTCTCATCCCTCACCCCATCCCATGGCCACCCACCATTCTAACCATACTGAATTTTCTTGTCATTCTCTATGCATTGTCCCATTCCCCCATATTTCAGACATTCTATTTCCTGTCTGGAATATTCCTTGACCCACGCTTGCTTAGCAAACTTCTACTGATTCTTCTCTGTTCAGGTCAAGTTACCTGCTTTGAGAAGTGATCCCTGACTCCCAGGCAAGACTTAGCACTCCTTATTCACTCTCCTGGAATTTGTTTTCATATCTATCCCCTTATTGTTGTTGATTTGCACATCCATCTCCAACTAGACAGTGAGCTCTTTGAGGCAAGGACTGCAGCTTTCATCTTTGTGCTGAACCCTGGGCAGTTTTTGTTGAACAAATGACCATGCATACTTGTTTTCCCAGGACAATCATAATTTCACATATTCTTTTTTATTCAAATGAATGCATAAATTGGCCCATATTTTTCTATATTTAAGGTCCAAATTGCATCTCCCAGACTATCTCTTAGCACCAATAAATGACATAAATATCATTTGTTATACTAAAAACCCTGAGTTTTCTGTTTCGAAAATACTGTCACCTTGATTATATACATTTCATGTATATAATCTGACTGAGGACCCAGTAAATACTCAGTATAGACTTGTTGACTAATTTCTGCTGAGTGGGTTTTGTCCCTAGCCAAGCTCAAAAGGACTCAGTGTCCTTATAAAATATTCTTCATTTCATCTGGCTAGCCTTTGATGTGACAGGCTTCCCCCACTCTAAAAGCCATGAGGGACTATTGTGAGGTCGTCAAAAATTGATGACTCGAAGGTCAGCCCTTATAAAACTTCAAAATCTCTTGTAAATATGAGTCAGCATCTGAGTAATAAGCTTGTTTCTATCATAATTAATAATATTTCTGGGGTGGGCCATGTTCTGCACAGTAAGTGCTCCTTGAGAAATCCAATTTTTGTACCTAGAACACTATTTTCAAAAGCTGTGGAGATTTTACTTATGGGAAAATTCAATAACTTTAGTTATTAAAAATTTTAAATGGATCTAAAAACAAAACTCTAGTGCTTGTTTCATATGTCTGGATTTTTCCATATTTCCATATTTGGAGTTTGCTTAAAGTAAGGGCCTCCTATATTCTTTTACCATCCACTTCATCTCCACCGGTGCAAGGTGACCTCAATCCTGCCCTGGAGAACTCAGGTGCAGAGACTTGCACTCTGCTGAGGGAGTCTGGAATGCCCTGTTGTTCATTCCTGTCGCTCAAAGCTCTGACCCCAGAGAAGAGCCAGAGCCCTGGGATGGGTCACTCTCTAAGTTGTTGTCAGTCATAAACACCCTTGGTGTAGGCAGGTTTTAACATCACCATATCAGAATAACTGAGGCTATGGAAGCTTCTAGAAAACTTAAAAGGCAATCATGGACGCCAGGGCACTGAAACTTCCTCCACACATTTGCCACTTGCTCACCTTGCCCCTGGCTTTCTAATGCCACATCAGGATCTTACCTCTAGGTTGGCAGAGGGTGATGCCATCAGGGTGGAAACTCAGCAATACCTGAGATGCCTGGAGCTGTGCTTCTCTGACGGAGGCACGGACTCCCTGAAAGGGAGGTCCAGAGTGGGGAGGGATGTGGGAGTGATACAGGAGGGAGACAGGAAAGTGCTGGGTAGAGAAAGGCAGGGTCCCTGGCAAAGGCTCTACCCTCAGGCCTGTGCCCACTGACCTAGGTGAGAACAGGTATGTCTGTTTCTGTGCCCAAATGTTGCATTTCCAAGACCATCCTGGCCTGTCACACCCCCCATCCTGTGTCTATAAAAACCCTCAGACCCTAGTAGGCACAGACACAAGCAATTGGACATCAAGAGGAACTCAACAGCAGAAGAACACACTGGCAGACACCAGCAGACACTGGCAGGCCATCTGTGACGGGACGACACAGAGTTCAGCCGAGGCCAGTCGGAGGAGGGCCTGTCCACTGGGTGGCCCGACTCAAGGGAAAGTCCACCTTCCCACTCCATCCTCCTTCTGGCCTCTCCATCCACCTCACTGAGAGCTATCACCACTTAACAAAAAACCTTGCACCCATCCCCAAGCCCACGCATGATCTAATTTTTCTGGCACGCTAAGGCAAGAACTCCAGGATACAGAAAGCCCTCTGTCCTTGTGATAAGGCAGAGGGTCTAATCGAGCTGATTAACATAAGCTGCCTGTGGACGGCTAAACTGAAAGAGCGCACTGTAACACACAGCCACTGGGACTTCAGGAGCTATAAACACTCTACACTAGATGCTGCTGTGGGGTTGGAGCCCCACAACCTGCCTGCTACTCCCGCTAGAGGTTTGAGCAGCGGGGCACCAACGACGTGAGCCACAGCCCCCATCTCACACCCTGAGAGGGGGATGAAGGAATTGTTCCCATGTCAGGAGCAAGAGAGGGGTCTTGAAACATCAAATAAAATTTTTACTGTGGTCGATAAATCAAAATAATCTTTTAAAATTAAAACAAGCACAGAAGTTTTATAAGGGAGACACGATTTACATGGACTGTTAAAGTATGACAATTCATCACAACTTCTGGCTCACTGAGGGCCATTTCAGGCAGCGTCCAGACCCGCAGGACATACTTTTCTCTGTACTCAAGGGCTCTGGTATAGAATATTTTTGAGGCGCTGGCCTCCAGCCAGCCAACCCCAGAGGACTGTGAGTCTCCCAGCTCCCAGCAGAAGAAGGAAAGGAGGTAGCTTCTCAGAGCCATGGCCCTGCCCATCCCAATCTGCAAATTTCACTGAGGGATTCGAGGCAGGAACTTGGCACTGGCTCCACGGGAGAGACTCCAGGGCCAGCTGCAAGTTATCCAGCACTTCACCACATCTAACCGCTGCAGGGTAATGCTCAAGGTGAGAGCACTCAGACAATGTAAGTGAAGTTTGGCTCGAGCAGACACCACCTGGAGCCCAAGGATGCCTGCTGCAACGCCTGGCCAACTTTCACCATGCCTTTGTATCTGTCAGGATAGTCTAGGTCAAGCTGTGAAACAAGCAACCCCCAAACTATGTTACAACAAAAAGTTTCATGTTCATGCTGTAAGGAGCTCATCATGGGCAGCTGGGGATTCCACTCAATGTCCCCTGCGTCCAGGATGCAGGCAAATACAGCACCCATCTCCTCAAATATTGCTGGGTTACCATAGTAGAGGGAAAGAAAAAACATCAGCCAGAACTTGTCACATGGTCCAAACCAGCCAGAAGAAACCAGGAAGTGCCATCCAGCCATGTTCCTCAAGGGAATCCAGCTAAAAATATTTAGTGGACAGCAACGATTACCACAATCTTTTTGAAAACTCCAAGCCTGAACTTTCAGGCTGTGTGCCTGGTCCCAGGGGAAAAGTTCAGGCGTAAGGGAGCAGCTGGAAAAGTAGAGGTCCATCTGTTCTGCTGTACCTGCTGAAGTATAGGAAGCACTCACAGGGGTGCGTGGATCGGTAGCCCCTAAATCTACACAGTCTGCACACAGTCTGAACCACACACTTCCTGCCTCCCTGATGCCCTGAGTTGACGTGTGGTCTCATGTTCTCCAGCCCTTCCAGGCTCCTTCTGGGTGTGTTGAAGATGCTTTACGATTTTTTTTTCTGGGACTACTCAGCAGGAAGGTGGAGTCTGTAGGGGCTGCAGAAATATTAGAGCAGAGGAGGGGGATGATGCTCTGGACCACAGTTTATCACACCACACAGAGCAATCAATGAAGACTTGTACTAAATCGTTACTTTATATTGCCTAAACCTGCCCGGTATTAAGCACTGCAGGAAAGACAAGAGAAATAAGATATAGTCCCTGCTCTCAGGGAACTTATAATCCAAGAGGTGAGTCAGGACACTATTCGCTTGTATTGTAATTTTTTTCTCAATGCCAAAACAATGGCACCGATAATAAAAATTATTAGAGTAGTTTGCTGCAGGCGTGATTAGCATGGAGAGACTTAATTGGAAGAATTAGGGCATATGCTGGTCTGGAAAAGGTGTGAGAACTTTGGGTGGGCAAGAGGAGAGGGGAAAAGCATGAGGAAAGGCACAGGAGTGGAAACTCTCATGCCAGCTTTTGACACCTGTGTCCAAAATGGAGCGAAAGGCTTTGGAAGCCTCATTTATCAATCCAAGGAGGTTTATCTTCATTCTTTTTGCAAATAGAGGCAGGAAGACCAGCACCAGAAATGCTTTACAATAGATCCCTGTCTTCAGTGGAGGACAGAGCAAGTCATCATTACCCTAACTTGGCTGTCCGCAGAGCCCCACTTTCACCCTTACCTCGACCCCTACAAGGAACTTGTTAAAAAGAGACCTTCTTTTAAAATAAGTTTTCTCCACAATACTCAGGACCCATTCCAAAGACATTCTGATTCAGTAGATATGAGATGGGATCCAGAAATCCATATCCTTCACAAGCTTCCCCAGAGACTAATGCAGCTGCTCTGAGAGTCAGGCTTGGAAATTACTACCTAGAGATGGCCCTGGCATATCCGACTCAGGCTGTCAAAAGTGGACTTTTTAAATTGCACACTAAAAATGTCCTGTCTCTTATTTCTAATCACTGTATTTCTATTGCAGGTGCACTCTGCAACAGAATAAAACAGTTGGGTCCATTTGACCCAATGCCTTAGGGCTGTCCTGGAATTCTTTTTTTTTTTCTTTTCTTTTCTTTTTTTCAAGACAGCGTCTTGCTCTGTCGCCCAGGCTGGAGTGCAGTGGTGTGATCTCCGCTCACTGCAACCTCTGCCTCCCGGGTTCAAGCGATTCTCGTTCGTCAGCCTCCCCAGTAGTTGGGATTACAGGTGCGTGCCACCACGCCTTGCTAATTTTTTCTATTTTTAGTAGAGACAGGGTTTCGCCCTGTTGCCCAGGATGGTCTCAAACTCCTGAGCTCAGGCAATCCGCCCACCTTGGCCTCCCAACGTGTTAGAATTACAGGCGTGAGCCACCGCGTCCGGGCCTAAAATGCTGTATATCTTCCTGCCTCAATTTTTTTTTAGGCTGTCATCCAGCTCACACCTCTACTACCACCCTGTGGTCTGAAATGCTCTCTGCCAATTCTTCAAGATCCAGCTCAAATTTTATCTGTTCTGTAAGGTCTGCCTTCTTTGAAAACGATTACAGATCTCTCACATATTTTCTTATCAGTGTGTACTAGGCAGTTGGCTAGTTAGTCTTGGGGAATACACAGATGAGCAAGTCGTGTTCCTGAAAGGCAATGCGCCTCTGAAACTACGTAGGGGCCCGTCCAAGACGCCCTCCTTCCCCTGCTCTGGTTGGCCTCTTTAAGAACATTTAAATTTTTATTTTTCTCTCCTTGTTTAAAAATACTATCCTTGTTATGGAAAAACAAAAACATGAATTGGAAAAAATCAGAAAAGACATAAAAACGGCCTGTGATCTATTAAAAGAAAGCTACTGAGGCCATGTTGATATATATGCTTCCAAACTTTTCAAAACTATAATTACACATGTACACAGTATATAACGCTACATATGTCCTATATTGTTTTAAAATGTTATTTTTAAAACAAAGACAGGATCGTCCCGGACAGGCTTTTTCTCTTATAACATCATGAACATCTGTCCCTACCAAGACCTTCACCGAAATAATTTTAAATGATGCTATTGCGTTCCACTGCTCATGCCATTGAAAAATATTTACTGTAAAAAACCCATTACAGAAAATGCTAGGTGGCTGCCTACCGGGGTTTACCGAACTATATTCCTGCTGTTGAAAGTATTTATTCCATTTCAAACACAGATGGGCATGAGCTACATCTGTCTCCCCCCAAATAGCCCAAACCTCCAGACCCAGGACCTCTGGCAGCAGAAGTGTCCCTGGGGCGGGGTAAGGGGAGCCGGGCCTCCCGGGCCGAGGGGGCCGCCCTGCCCGGAAGCCCGTGCTCGCCCGCGGGCGCGGCCAGGCGGGTCCCACGAGGGGGACCCTTTCGGTAACCGAATTCTCGGGCTGGGCCGCGGGGCCAGTGCAGTGACTCCCCCCGCGCTCCGCAGTCCGGCCGGGGTCGCGGGGTCGGCCAGGGTCGCTAGGTCCTCCCGTCGGGCCCCGCGGGCGGGGCTGGGCGGGGCGGGGCGGGGCGGGGCCGCGGGCAGGCGGGCGCCGCGCCTGCCGTTCGCCTCTCGGGCTGCAGGTGGGGCTGTGCGGCCGCGCTGCCTCCAGGAAGCCTCACGGGCCTTCGTCGGCCGGGCCGCGGCGCCGGCTCCCAGGATGCAGTGTGGACCGGCCGGGCGCTGACGGAGGCGGCGCGACTGCGGGCAGCGCGGCGCGGCGCAGGGGCAGCCAGCGAGGAGCGGCGACAGAGGCAAGGCCAGGCAGGCGCCGCCTGCGGAGAGCACCGGGCGGCCGGGCCTGCGTGGTGCCGCGCGGCGGCGGCGACGACTTCCTCCGGGCCCGGGCGGGACAGCGCAGGGCCATGGCCGAGGCGGTCGCGGCTCCGGTAAGGGCGACCCGCGCGCGCACGGACTCGCGGCCTGGGGCCCCGGGCGGCCCGGGCCCGGCACACGGCGCCGCAGGCCTTGGGGAGGGGTTCCGGGGTCCGGACCGGACCACTGGGCCTGGGGCTCCCGCGAATGGGGCGCGGGGTCCGCCGGGGCCTACTGCGCCCGTCGGCCGGGTCCCCACTATGAGCGGAGCCCGAGCGCTGGCGGAACGGTTGTCCCCGCGCCGGGGCCGCCGCACGCCAAGTTCTTTGGGCCCTCCGGGGCTTCCTGCCCCCGCCCCAGCCGCTGTCCCCTCCTTCTGGGTGCCCCCCCCCCCCACCCGCGGCTCCTTTCTCTGCCTGGCGCTCGGCCTGTAGGTCCCTTTCCATCTCCCCCGCAGCGGCCTGGTGGCACCTGGGAGGTGTCCGGCTTCGAATCCGCATACACCAACACCCACTACGTGCGCAGCTCCCCGGGGTCGGCTCGGAAGGGAATATAGAGCCAGGCACTTGAACAAGCCCTGTTGAGGCGTTAGTCTGTCCTCACAGCAAGCCTGTCGGGTGGGTACTGGTGTTAATCTCTGTCATACAAAAGAAAAACCCGGGGCCTAGAGAAGTTAACTTGCCCAGGATTACCCAGCTGCAAAGTGTGAAAAAAGACACACAGTGGCTCCGTGTATTCAAGGACCAAGCAGACAGGTACGTAGGCAATAATCGTGCAAAACAGAAAGGGGTGAGTGCTGGCGCCCAGGTGGAAGCTTGCGGTGGGCTCCCGGGGAAGGAGTGTCAGGGGGCCGCCTGGTACCGCTGTCCACCCCTCCTGGCCTGATGCTCTGTGCCTCTGTGATTTGACCCGGATTTTAGGGAAGGCTAGGATTTCAGGCCCAGCTAGACCCGTGGTGCTTTCAGGGAGGGAGGAGTGTCTGGGCAAAGGCGCAGAGAGACGGGACAGTGCAGGGCGTGTTGAGGAACAGAAAAGAGTCCATGAGCCTGGAGAAGATGGTTTTGGTTTGAGGCAGTGGGAAAGGAGTCTGCAGAGAGAGACTAGGAAGGGGCCTGCATGGCTGGACTTCATCCTGCGGGTGGGCAGTGGGTGAGGGATCCAGCTCCTCTTACCATCAGCTCCTCTCAAGCAAAGAGTTTCGGCTCCCGTGGCAGGAGTCTAAGGACAGCCCCACATATTCCAGCCACCAGACAGTAAGAATCTGGGCTGGAGTGAGCAGCGCACAGTCACCACCTCCCACCACATAATGTGAGGGCCTTACACAGCGCTTCCTGGCCCCATCAGAATTGTAAGAAAACCGTGCACCTTGTTGTCCATCTGTAAAAGACTAATATTTTCTTAATAAAGTAGTTTATGCAGAGGTCCCTTTCATGCCACACAAAGACCGTAATAATGCACGTGGAGGATGGGGAGGATTTCAGTGGATGGGGAGCTGGTGACCAGTTGAAAGGAAGCTTCTGGAGTAAACTCTTGGCTTTGGGATCACGTGACAGGGATTGATCTGAGAAAGGAGAGGTGAGGGAAGGAACAGTGGCCTTAGGTGGAGGGTGGACTCAAGCCCAGAACCAAGCCAGCCCACCCAGGTGCTGCGGGACCACCTACTACTTGAGAGCAAGACTCCCACCCACACTGGGGTTTTCGCCTAGAAACAGTTCAGCTTGTCCAGAACCTCCCAGCCTTGAAGACCCTTTAGAGTCCTACCTTGTTTGCGTCCTGCTTCCCTCCAAATAGTCTCTTCAGCACTGTCCTAGGCAAGTTTTTTTCTGCCTCTGCTCAAACTCTCCTTTTGTCTCTGTTTTTTGAGGTGTCCATCCACGTTCTAGTTCTCAGTGACTTTCTCTAAGTGAATCCACACTGGTTTCTAGTAGCCACTTTTTCATTTTGGAAATAGTCACCGACCTTTGTTGAGGAATTATTTTGCAGAATGTTGTAAGGAGGCGTTGATCCTCGTTGATCTCAGGTCCCGATACCGGGAGCGCCTCTCTGCCCTGTAGGTCCCACATTCAGATGTAGGTGTCTCAAACAGTCCAGCTCCCTACCCAAGGCAAAATGTGCCCATTCTTCCTTTTCCCAGCTGTCGGTCACTGATACACCATGTGCACATTTCCAATGACAGGGAAGCCCCTCATCTCTAATTAAGATGGTTGCTGCCCATATACAAGTCTAACTTTGTGGCATATGTCCATTTTCCTCACCAGGCTGCAGGGTATGTCACTGTTCCTGGTACAGCTACAAAAATGTCGGAGGCCATCGTTTTTACCTTGAGCGGGTGGGACTTGGGAAAGAGAAAGAATCTTGTATGGCTCATGCAGTGTCAAAAAACTCTGGACTGATGGAGATTTGATGTCATGGGGATTTTAGCTTGTGGGGGAGGGGCAGATGGGAAGGTGACAAAATGAGACTGTCCTGGGGGAAGAGGAACTGGCCATTATATTTTTATGTTTATTAAAAGAGGACATGAGATGCTTTAAAAAAAAAAAAAAGAAAGAAAGAAAGAAATTGAGCAATACTTTTGTTTGTGCCGTTTCAGTGAACCAGCTGTTTTTTTTGCTGGGTCATCATCAGTAGACAGTTCCTGTGTAATCATGAGGGGAGGTGCAGGCTGAGCTCTAGTAAATCTGCAGTTTACCATTTCTCCACTAAAATGCCCAGCAATGCTAAGTCACTGTTTACACAGCAAAATTGCACTGGGTACCTGCCATGTGTCAAGGACTGTGGTATGAAAAGATGCAATACCATGTTCAGGGAGCCCACAGTATAGGCGTGGGTAGGAAATTACTGTGTAGGGTGGTAAGCACCGTGAGAAGGGTCTGCATTGTGCTGCAGAGGCCTGGAGTAAAGGCACCCACCCAGACATAGACCTAACATACCCAAACAGGTGATTGCCAGCCTGAGATCTGGCATGTGGTACAGGATAGCCCCACTTGTCCACACATATTAGTGAGAGAGGGGCTCAGTGAAGTCAGTGGGTGGAATGAATGATGCCAGTTTCTCTTTTGTTTCTCAAAGATTTCTCCGTGGACGATGGCAGCCACGATTCAGGCCATGGAGAGGAAGATTGAATCGCAGGCTGCTCGCCTGCTTTCCCTAGAAGGTCGAACTGGGATGGCTGAGAAGAAGCTGGCCGATTGTGAGAAGACAGCTGTGGAGTTCGGGAACCAGCTAGAGGGCAAGTGGGCCGTGCTAGGGACCCTGCTGCAGGAGTACGGGCTGCTGCAGAGGCGGCTGGAGAACGTGGAGAACCTGCTGCGCAACAGGAACTTCTGGATCCTGCGGCTGCCCCCGGGCAGCAAGGGGGAGTCCCCCAAGGTACCCCTGGGATTCCTTGGGGTTGGGGAGATCAAGTGGCCAAACCCGTGAGCGTGTGGGTGAGCGAGTGTGACACTTGTGGTTCTAGGTGCCCGTGACGTTTGATGATGTGGCCGTGTATTTCTCCGAGCAGGAGTGGGGCAAGCTGGAGGACTGGCAGAAGGAGCTCTACAAGCATGTGATGAGGGGCAACTACGAGACACTGGTCTCCCTGGGTAAGACCTGACACTCATTTCTCTGTTAAATAGGATTTTGCAAGTCCTCAAACTTCTCCTTCCACATAGTTGTTTTCATGACAGTGATATGTAAATCACCAAAAACACTGTTGACTTTGCAAGTTGTTATCTTTTGTGAAAGATGAGCCCTGGGTGATGGAGTTAAAAGCTCCCTTCTCCTTGTGTTGAGTTTCCCAAAATGCCAGGCTGGGAAAGGCGGTGGCTTCTCTCCTACGCAGGCCCAGGGTGTAGACCTTTCTGTTCTTGCTGACTTGGAGCAGGAAGGCCCCTTCTGCTCTCAGATCCAGTATGTAATTGACTCACATTAGAGAAAGACTCTTTCTTTCAGTCTTCTCCTACAAACATGCATGGCCCTTATGGCAACTTGCCTCGAGGTCAGTGGAGAACATGGGCAGACGGTGCTGCTTGCGGCAGACATTGTCTTCACGCCTCAGAACGTTGCTTCCCTCAGCCTGTGGGGCTACTGCTGCTCTCCTTGTTTGATCCTGCCCAGGAAGGGCCCAGACTGTTTCTTCCTGGGCTGATTTCCTCTTCCCGATGGTTTCTGTGTGACCCTGGAGCCGAGGGCAGCGAGGCCTATTAGAGAGGACAGGAGCAGGTGCAGATGTGAGGTTATGTTTCGTCAGCACAAGTGCACTGCTGTGTAACATGAGTGCTCTGCAGCAGTTTCTTCACCCCAGCACTGTTGACATTTTGGGACCAGGTGATTCTGTGTGTTGGGGGCCATCCTCTGTATTGTAGGATGTTCAGCAGCAGCCCTGGCTTCTACCTTCCAGATGTCAATCACCTTTCCCCCAGCCCTGGGCACGACAACCAGAATTGTCTCCAGACTTTGCCAAATGTCCCCTGGGGAGCAAAATTGCCTGCAGTTGGAAGCTCCTGCTCTGTGACAATCAAGAGATTTCGTTTCTAGACCATTGTTGGTTTTCCGGGCTGACTGTTCCCAGCTCTGACTGGAACGTGGCAAAAACTAACCTTCTGTCTTTCCTCAGACTACGCCATCTCCAAGCCCGAGGTCCTCTCCCAGATTGAACAAGGGAAGGAGCCCTGCCACTGGCGCCGCCCTGGCCCCAAGATTCCAGATGTTCCTGTGGACCCGAGTCCAGGTAAGTGCTGGGAGAAGGCCAGGGAGGCCTCAGGTGATGTGCGGGAAACAGAGATGGGAAGGCCAGAAAGGGTGTGATCTTTCCAGAGAGAGCTGAGGAGAAACAGGAAACTTACAGGTTTTATGTCTGAGTTTTTTATAGTTGAATTTTAATCTCTAACTTATTCAGCTAATGCTCCAGAAATGAACACTTTCTATCAGGGAAACAGGTGGCAAACCTAATCTTTTAGGAAGAGACAAAGGCAGGGAACAGAATGAGGGGAGGGAGAGGAGGACACCGAGAGGGAAGGCAGGAGCATAGTTGACCCTTGAACAACGCAGGGGCCAGGGGCAACAGCCCCCGGTCCCACGCAGCCAAAAATCTACGTATAACTTTTGACTCTCCAAAAAGTTTGCTGATAGTCTCCTATTGACCAGAAGCCTTATTGATAATACAAACAGTCAATAACACATATTCTGTATGTTCTATGTGTTACATAGCGTATACTTACAATAAGCTAGGGAAAAGAAAATGTTTCTAGGAAGATCATAAGGAAAAGAAAATAGGCTGGGCGTGGTGGCTCACACCTGTGATCCCAGCACTTTAGGAGGCCAAGGCAGGCAAATCACGAGGTGAGGAGATCGAGACCATCCTGGCTAACACGGTGAAACCCCATCTCTACTAAATATACAAAAAATTAGCTGGGTATGGTGGCGGGCGCCTATAATCCCAGCTGCTCGGGAGGCTGAGGCAGAAAGAGTGGCGTGAACACAGGAGGCGGAGCTTGCAGTGAGCCGAGATTGTGCCACTGCACTCCAGCCTGGGCAACAGAGCAAGACTCTGTCTTAAAAAAATATATATATATTTACTACTCATTAAGTGGAAGTGAGTCATCATAAAGGTCATCCTCATCATCTTCAGATTGAGTAGACTGAAGGAAGAGGAGGGGTTGGTCTTGCTGTCTCAGGCGTGGCAGAGGCAGAAGAAAATCCATTTAGAAGTGGGCCTGCATAGTTCAAACCCATGTTGTTCAAGGTCAGCTGTATATTGACAACAAAATTAATTCAAAGCTTTGCAAAGAGTCAGCCTTGCCTCCAAGAACCAACCTTAATTTAAACCCATAGCAGTTGTAGAACATACACCCATTGGTCAGCCTTATGGTTCGGTATGATTAGAAGCACACATTTATTTAAGGTGAATCTGGTTACCAGATATCAGTGTCTCAGATTTCCCTGGAGCCAGTCAGCACCTTTGAAAGTTAAGGGAAGGACAGGTGGACACAGGAGAAAAACCAAATTCCTAAAGTGAAGACCTGCTGGGTCATTTGACCACGGAGACCACATCTCTGCAAGGCTCGACCCCTGATTCCTCCAGAAGACCCGCCCTTGACTGTCCCACCTGCCTTGGTTTTCGCTTTCGCCTGACACTTAAAAAGGTGGTGTTCCGCAGAGGCCCTCCTGTGCTCCACTTGTGTGAAATTAAACGCCTCCCCCATGTTCATCATCTCATCTCAGTCAGATTTGCACTTTCCTAAGGGTAGAAGCATATTCCGAGCTGGGCGCTTTGCTAGTCGTCATCAGGACATTGACAGTTTAGTTCTACAGATGTATTTTGAGAATTTTCTAGGTGTCAAGGACAGTGCTGAATGCTAGAGGACAGAAAGACGGCTGAGAACACATACTATTGGGCTGGAAAAGAGGGTTACGACCCATGCACGTCCAGCTTCCTAGCCTGGGTGGGAGGTTCTGGGTAGGTGGGTTTCGTTGTATTTACACCGTGTGTGGAGGCTTCGTTCACTTCCACAGCATCATTAAACGAGAATAAAGAGGGGCCTCGAAATATGCTGGTTACTGGTAAGACCCTGTAACACTCTCTAGCTGCATCGTATGATATTCAGCAGCTCTACCTGAATGGTGGCCTCTACCCACCATTAGACAAGATGAGTAGACACAAACTCCACTGTCCACCTTGAGCCTGTTGGCAGGGATTCTGTGTGGCCTTTATCTCTCTCCCCTTTGTCTGAGAAGCCAGGACTCCCAGCTCATCCCTTGCCACATTTGGCCTTGCCCATCCCTTGTGAGACCTCACCTCCCCTTCTCACCTCCTGTACATCCCCCCACTGAGCCTTGTGGGACTCAGGGCTCAGCAGACCCACCAGCTCCTGAGTGCTCCCTGCTCGGACTGAGCTCCAGGGGACTGCAGCCCTCTGAGTGCTTGTCATCCTCTTCCCTGCCTCCCTCTAAGCCCAGGCCCACCGGGGACAGGGTCCTGACCCCTCAGATTGTGCCTCTGCCAGCCTCAATCCCTCTCTAGAGACCCTGCCTTTGGGTCTCAGGCCTCGTCTTTTTGCTGCTTCTGCAGACCTTCCCTCTTTTCTTGTCACTCTTCCTGCCCTCAGTCTTGGCCATGGCAGCCTCCATGCGGATGGTCCTGTGCCCCCTCCTCCCATCCCACAGCCATCTGTGACTGTGATGACAATGACTGCACCACACCCACCATCTCCATCTCCAGCACACCACTCCCCAGCCGCCTCCTGCCGTCCCTTCAATTCCCTGTCTGGTGTCCTGATTCCAGCAATTTCCAGTCCTTCAAGACCTGCAAGCCACCAACCCTGCTGCCTTTTCACTGCCCTAGTTCATCCTCATTTCCCTCCATGCCCACCACTGTGGTTCCCCATTGCACACAGCCTCAGCGCTCTTACCCCTGTTTTGGTCATTGTATCCACCTGTGAAATCCACTGGTGTTCTGCACCTGCAGCCAAACAGCTGCGCCTGACTGCAGAGAACCAGGTAAGCTGGCTGCTGGTGTCACATGACATTCACGACCAGCGACTTCAGTGGGTGCTCTGCAACACAGTCACACTGTGTCTCCTTAGCCCAGGGGCCAGCAAACTGTGGCTGAGGGCCAAACCTAGCTCATCTGTTTGTGTATGGTGCACAACTGAGAATAGTTTTATATTTTAACCCTTTTTTTTAAATTAAAGAGAAACACACCACTCGCACAGCCCTCCCCACGCCATCTGCCTGCACCTGTGCCCCCTTCTCTGCCTTCACTCCTGTGACTGCTAAACTGTCAGCCCTCCAGCCAAAGCCCTCCTTCAATCTGGCGCCAGATCCCACCTCATGCCACCTTCTCAAGGGCAACACAAGCAATCCTGCCTTGACCTCTACCCCTGCAGCCCCTGCCCGCTTCTCTGCTTCCCTTTGTGGCACAGCCCCTTGGGGACATGTGCGCTTGCTGTCTCCTGCCCCTTCCCTCCCACTCTGTTACCTCTTCCACCAAAACCTCTCCAACCTTGGTTATCAGGGCCCTCCATGGTGCTGAAAGGTCTGTCTTCTTACTTGGCCTTGTCCCCTCTGCTCTGCCACCTAGGTCCATTATCTCCTGCTGAGGTTGTCACCATCCCCTTTCCTCCTGCTCTGATCCCCCAGAGTCTCGTCTCAGCCCAGCAGAGTGATCCCTTTTAGACCCAAGTCGGACCCAAGTCCTGGCTTTCCATCTGACCTGCACCGTCAGCTCACCTCCTCCACTTTTCTCTCACTCTGCCCAGCTGCACCATCCACGTTGCTGTCCCCTCTGCCCTGTGCCAGGGCCTTCGCAGTGCCCTCTACTGGGAGTGCTCTTTAGGCAGGTCCCACCTGCAGGCCTTTCCTGTCATCGGTACTGCAACCCCTCCCCACCCAGGACTCCAGGCCTCCTTTCCTGCTTTGGGTCTTCCGTGTCACACAGCGTCACGTCATATATATGTTTCCTATTTATACATTCATCATATGTCAGGTCTCCATTAGAATGTCAATTTCAAAAGTAGAAAAATTTGTATCTGTTTAATCATTCTAGGACCCTAGAATATTGCCTAGTACAGAGTAGGAATTCAGTAACTATTTGCTGAATGTATGCTGTTTCAAAATTTAAAACGTGTGTGTGTGTGGTGTGTGTGTGTGAAATAATGTATTTCCGATACCATTTAAATCCCTTTTTAGGTCCCCCAGGCCTCCCTAGGGCAACCCTTTGTCCTGAATTTTCTGTGTTTATTCTTCCTATCCACATTTTGAAACGTCTGCTGTGTACTTTGGTAGCTGTAAACAATATATAGTATGGTTTTTTTGTGTTCTGAAAAATTACATAGATGTTGTTATATTTATCACTCATTTATTCTGTATTTCAGACGTATCCATGTTGATACATGTAGATCAAGTTCATTCCTTTTAACAGATGGTTAATATTCCAGAAGCAAGTATATTGTAATTTATTTTCCATTCGTCCACTGATTGGCACTTAAACTTTTTCTGATTGTTCACTCACAAGCAATACTCTAGTGAGCGTTCTTGCGCCTGTTTCTTTGTGCCCCTGTGGGGATGCTACTCCAGGAAACAGATCCAGCAGTGGCCTTACCACGTCGTAGGCTTGATTTCACCTTTTCCGCTACTGTATCGCCCTCCCCAGGGTACCCAGTGCCAACAGGTGCTCCTAGAACTTGCTTCCTAACATCTTTGCCCAGTTTCCATAATTACATTTTTGCCAACCTGATGGGGGTGAGATGGCCTCTCGTTTCAACTTGTATTTTCCCTACTGTTAGTGAGTATGTGCACCCTTTTTATATGATTATTTGGCTGCTTCTCCAGTGAATTGTCTTCTCTTTTTCTGTTGAGATAGTCTTCATTTTCTTATTGATTCAGGGCTTCTTTGTATGTGTTCTAGATACGAATCCTTTGTCTATTATTTGCATTACAAACATTTTCTCCGTGTCGGTGGTAGGTCTTTTAATGTTATAGTTCTTGTATGCAAGTTTTCACTGTTGAAAGAGTCAAACATGTCAGTCTTTTCCTTTATGATCTGTGCTTTTTCTGTAGTAAGAGATCCTTGCTTACCTCACTCAAGGTCAGAAAGATATTCTCTCTTTTTTTATAAATTTTTAAAAGTTTTGCTTTTCAAATTTAAGTTTTTAATTTATCTAGAATTAAAATGTACGTAGCTTGCAAGGAAGGGTTTCAGTTTTTCCTCCGACAACGATGGTCTGATTTTCCAGCAAAGTTTGCTGAATGTGTTAGCTTTTCTCCACTGATTTGTGATGCGATTCTGTCCTGAGCCAGTTTCTGCATGTGCACAAGGCTGTTTCTGGGTGCTTTCTTCTGTGTCATTGGTCTCTTTGTCGGTCTCTGCACCAACACCTTGCTCTTTTAGCTTCATAATAAACCTTGATATCTAGTAGACTAATCCTTCTCTACTTGTTGTTCAAAAAGTTGTCTTGGCTATTCTTGGATCTTTGTTCTTTCATACGAATTTTGGGATCTGTATGTCAAGTTCCTAAGAAAATCCTGTTGGAAATTTGATTGGAATTGCATTTACTTTACAGTCTAATTTCTGGAGAATTGCTCTCATGACAACATTAGCCTTTCTCATCACTGGAAGACTCATTTATTGAAGGCTTCCTTCTATGTGCTTGAATAAGATTTTACAGTTTTCTCCTGATAGTTGTTTTTCATTATAAATGGGATTTTTACAGTTTATTACATGTATTAATAGTTATTGCAGGTGTACAGGTATGCTGTTGACTTTTATTTTAAAAAAATCTTGCTCTCATGTCTAATGGTTTGTTTCTTTATATTCTCTTGGATTTTTTATGTAGATTATTATATCCTCTACAAATCATACAAAGATTGTGTCTGCTTTTTAACTTTTTATAACTTTATTTTTCTTCTTTAGCAGTTTGACTAGGACATTGTTGAATAGCAGCAGTGATAGTGGCATCCTGTCTGTGGACAAGATATATTTCTAGAGTTTCAGCCTTAAGTATGATTTTTGCCTTTGGCTTTTGAAAATACTGTTAAAGACATTTCTTTCTAACCAGGCTACCCAAAAGTTTTTATTGCAAACAAGTGTTATATTGTATCAGATGCTTTCCTTTTTAAAAATATTGTGTTTTCTTTCTTTAAAAACAGTGGTCTCCAACCTTTTTGGCACCAGGGACCAGTTTCATGGAAGACAATTTTTCCACCGATGGGGGACCAGGAGGATGGTTTGGGGATGAAACTGTTCCATCTCATAAGAAGGGAGTGTGACCCAGACCCCTCGCATGCACAGTTCACAATAGGGTTTGCGCTGCTGTGAGACTAATGCCACCACTGATCTGACAGGAGGCATAGCTCAGTCGGTAATGCCAGCAATGGAGAGTGGCTGTAAATACAGATGAAGCTTCACTTACTCGTCTTCCACCCACCCCCTGCTGTGCAGTCCAGGTTCCCCGGGGCATGGGGACCCCTGTTTTACAACATTGTTACTGTGTATTATATATAACAACAAACAAAATACATACAGAACAAAATTCATGTGACGTTTAGAGATGAGTAGTAAACCCGTATTCCCAACACCCAGCA
This sequence comes from Macaca nemestrina, assembly GCF_043159975.1. Classification (NCBI taxonomy): domain Eukaryota; kingdom Metazoa; phylum Chordata; class Mammalia; order Primates; family Cercopithecidae; genus Macaca; species Macaca nemestrina. The sequence goes on from NC_092128.1 coordinate 9,480,798, forward strand.
TGAGAGAGAGACCACAGCTTGAACCTCCTGGACCCCCGTCCTTCCCTGATCACACCCCTTCCTTCCTTTTATAATGTACATAAACTGAAAATTCAGAAATAGAGTCCCTTGCCTTTCTTTACATTTTTATTCCCTCAGTATGTATCCTAAGTAATACATTTGGTTTTACCTGCTTTTGAACTTTTTATAAATGGAATCATACCACATATGTTCTTCCTTAACCTGGTTTTCTCATTTGCTGTTATGTTTTTGAGAGCCATCCATGTTAATGAGCTGTGGCTCATTCATTTTCATGATTTTCAGCACTTAACAGTTTTGTATTTTATGACCATAACACAATGTATTTTTTCCTTCTACTGTTGGTGGGTGTTCGTGTTGGTTTTTTTTTTTTTTTTTTTTAGCTGTTTTTGCTGTTGTGAACATTCTTATGCATATGTGAAAGTTTCTCTAGGTGTAGATCCAGGAGTGGAACTGCTGGGCCATAGGAAAGAAGAGACATGTGTTCAAACTTTTCCAGGTGATGTCAGGTGGGGATACCGGCTGGTATTCCCAGGAGGGCCTGGGGGTTCCAATCACACCTTATCCTCACCAGCCTGGGAAATGCTGTTTTTATTTCTGCCCATTTGGTGTGAGGGAAATGGTTTAAAATTTATGGTTTAAAACTTGGATTTTCCTAATTAATGAGATTGAACATTACATCCTCTATTTGTGAGCTATTTGTCCTTCCTCTTCTGTGAAATGTGTGTTTATGTCTTCTCTGCATTTTTTTAAGTTGTTTTTTGTTAATAGAGTCTTGCTCTGTTGCTCAGGCTAGAGTGCAGTGGTGCAATCTTGGCTCACTACAACCTCCGCCTCCTGGGTTCACGTAATTCTCCTGCCTCAGCCTCCCAAGTAGCTGGGAATACAGGTGGGCATCACCACGCCCAGCTAGTTGTTATATTTTTAGTAGAGACAGTGTTTCACCATGTTGGCCAGACTGGTCTTGAACTCCTGACCTTAAGTGATCTCTGCCTGCCTCGGCCTCCCAAAGTGCTGCGATTACAGGCAGGAACCACTGTGCCTGGCCTGTAAGTGTTCTCTACGTATTCTAAATATTAATCTTTTTGTCAACTATGTGTGTTGCTGTTATCTTTTCCGTTTGTGGTATATTTTAAAGAACAGATGCTTTTCATTTTAAAGTTCTCAGATTTACTAGTCTTTCCTTTATGGTTTATCCTTTTTGTGCCTTAAACAATTAAGAAATGTTTACGTTCTTCAATGCTGTAGCGCACCAGTGCACCTTCTCGTATTTCCTACTAAAGGTTTTCAGAGTTCATCTTTCATGTTCAAGTTCTTCATCCTTCAGAAATGGACTTTTGTGGTGCTCTGAGGTGGAGACCCTGCTGCTTTTTCACTACACTTTGGCTCTTCTTTCCCTTTGCTCTTTCAGATAAACCCTCAAATTGCCTTATCAAGTTCCATGAAAAATTCCAGTTGGGGTTATGGTTGCAATTGCATTCCATCTATTAACATTTTGGAGAGAATTGACACTTTTACTATATTCAGTCATGTTATCTGTGAATGTCCTAAGTCACTCCATTTGGTTTGTCTATAATGTCGCAGTGAAGTTTTATATTTATATTAAGGTCTTGGACATATTTTATTAGATATATTCCTAGGTTCTTTTAAAAAAAAAATCACTTTTGTTGGTGGTATCTTTTTTCCAAATTGCATTTTCTGTTTGTTGCTGTTGGGGACTTGAGGGCAGAGAATACTCCTCTCTAAATGCTTTTTCTCCCATCACAAGAGCTCATTCCAATGTCTCTGCCCTTTATGCAGAATTATGCCGTGAATTATCAGTAATAAAAATAGCTTAGCCTCACCTGTCTTCCTTTTTGTTTTGTTTCTGTGTTTGTTAAGACCCTTGATAAGGAAGAAAAATTGTAATTGATAGGCTTTCTCAAAAACCTCACAGTATTAATATATAAAAATATAGTTGTCTTTCATTTATTTAACGATCTAGGAACCCTACTAAAATTTTCATTAATGCTAATAACCTTTCTATTAATTGTCTAATCATTCTCAGATTTTCTGAAAAGTTAATCATATCTATGAGTAATAATTTCTTTTTAAATATTTACGGGTTTTTTTTCTTGTTTTATTGTGTTGACTGAGAACTCCCAGAAAATCCTTAAATAGAAATGATGATACCAGGTATCCTATTGGTTCATGATTTTAAAGAGAACACTTTTTAACTTTTCACATTGAGTATAATATTTGCTAAAGATTTTGTTTACAAATATCCTTTATCTGGCTAAAGAAGTTTCCTTTGTCTGTGGTTGGCTAGGTGTTTCTAACAGTAATGACTTGAATTTTATATAATTTCTTTTGGTATCCATTGAGATGATTATGCGTTTTTTTTCTCCTTAACTTGCTAGTAAGGCAAATTATGTTACTTTCTAATGTTGAACCAACCTTGCAGTCTTGGAATAAACCTAACTTTGTCATGATCCTTTATGTACATTGCTGTATGCTAATTATTTTGTTTAGAAGTTTTGAATCTTTGTTCATGGAAAAGATGGGCTTGTAATTTTCTTTTCTCAGACCATCTTTGTCTGGTTTTGGTATTAAAAATATGAGCTATGATGTATTCATTCTGTTTTTAAATTTCAGAGAGTTTTTGTAATGTTGGAATTATCTATTCCTTGAATGTTTAGTAGAAAACACCAGTGGGGCCACCTGAGCCCGAAGTTTTCTTGGTGGGGAAGATTTTTTACTACCGATTTAATTTATTTTAGTTATAGGACTATTCGGGTTTTCTATTTCTTCTTTAGTTTTGGCAGGTTGAAATTTTTCTAGGAATTTGTCAGTTTCCCCAGAGTTTTCAAATTACTTGGAATAACATAATATCCTCTATATCTTTTAAATCTCTGCTACATTTATCATTATGTTCCCTTTTTCATTCTTCCAATTGGTTATTGGTGCTGTCTCTCCCATTCTCTTGATAATCTGGCTAGAGGTGAATTGGTTTAATAGTCTCTTCAAAGAACCAACTTTGACTAACTATATTCTATCTTTGTCTTCTCTTTTATTAGTTTATGATACTCTTATATGTATTATCTCCTTCTACGTTTGAAAAGGTTCTTAAATGTTATTTATTTTCTAATGTCTTGCATTGACTGTTTAACCCATTAATTTTTGACCCGCATTATTATTATTATTATTATTTTTACACGATGTCTCGCTAAGTCTCCAGGCTTACAGTGGCGCGATCTTGGGTCACTGCAATCTCCACTTCCCGGGTTCGAGCCATTCTCCTACCTCAGCCTCCTGAGGAGCTGGGACTACAGGCACAAGCCACCACACCCAGCTAATTTTTGTATTTTTAGTAGAGACGAGGTTTCACCATGTTGGCCAGGATGGTCTCAATCTCCTGACCTCGTGATCTGCCACAGCCTCCCAAAGTGCTGGGATTATAGGCTTGAGCCACTGCTCCCAGCCCCCGTGTTTTCTTTTTTAATATAAACATACAAGGCTATAACATTTCCTCTGAGTACCATTGTAGCTATAGCCCATACATTTTGATAGACAATATTTTCATTAATATTGGGTTCCAGATATCTTCTAATTTTCATTGCGATTTTTTTCTTAGACTCAGATTATTTAGAAAGCAATATATTTAAAATTTTTAGTATGTATGGGAGTTATTGATTTCAAACTTAATTATGTTGTAGCTAGAAAATGCAGTGTGTAAAATACTAGTTGTTTAAATTTTGCTGAAGTCTGTTTCATGACCTAGAAAGTGTTCATTTTTCCTTAATGCTCTGTGTAGCTTAAAAAGCTTGTGTTTTCTGTGTTTGGAATCTATTTCGGTCCCTTTGATCAGGTTTACTGGTAGAGTTGGTCAAATTTTATGTAACCTTTAGTTAGCTAGATTTATCAATTACAGAGAGATACATCAAAATCCCCCACTGCAAAAATGGATTTGCTCATTTCTCCCTAGAGTTTTATCAGTTTTGCTTTATTATTTTGAAGCTATATTATAAGCTTAAAAAATTAGAGTTATTGGGTAGGCGCGCTTTGGGAGGCTGAGACGGGTGGATCACCTGAGGTCAGGAGTTTGAGGCCAGCCTGGCCAACATGGTGAAACCCCGTCTCTACTAAAGATACAAAAAATAGCCAGGCATGGTGGCACACATCTGTAATCCCAGCTACTCGGGAAGCTGAGGCAGGAGAATCGCTTTAACCTGGGAAGTAGAGGTTGTAGTGAGCCGAGATTGCACCATTACACTCCAGCCAGTGTGACAGGAAGACTCCATCTCAAAAAAAAAAAAAAACTTGAGAATTATTTTATCTTCCTGGTTAGTTTACTATTATGGAGTAATGCTTTTTATTTCTATGAATATTTTTACTTTTAATGTTTATTTCATGTGATATGGTATAGATAAATCATTTCTTTACATTGTTCTGGCTTAGTACATCTTTCATTCTTTTACATTGCTTTCTGTGTCCTTCTGTTTAGGTATGTCTCTTGAAAACAGCAGATAGCTGGGGGATTTGTTTGGTTTTAGTCTGATAATCTTTACCTTTACCTGTTAAATATTCAAACAGTAACCACTATCCACATGAGCACTTGAAATGTGCTGTAAGGATAAAATACCACATTTCAAAAACCATGTACAAAAACAAGCCATGTGTACAAAACATGCATGTATAAAATAATATAAATCATTTTATATTGATTTTGAAATAACATTTTCAATATATTGGGCTAAATAAAATATACTGTTAAAATGTATTTCACCTGTTCTTACTTTTTTAACATGACTACCAGAATACTTAAAATTAGATATGTGGTTCACATTATTTTTTCTTCTTAGCTCTGGTCTAGACCATTTACATTGATTATGGTTATTAGTTTATTTGGATTATTTTCTACCATCTTAAACTGTGCTGTTAATCTTTAGTTCTGCCTTTTCTGTATTTTTCCTGCCCCTCCTTTGGGAATTATTCATTTAGGTTTTTTCCTTTTCAAACTTTTGTTATTTTTAATTAATTTGACAGTTAATGTATTCTATTTCTATTGTTATAGAGGAGTCTTTAGAAATTTTTTCTTCCTTTAAAAGTTATTTTTTGTGGGTCTGATGGTAATGAATCCTCACTTTGTGTGTGTATATGAGTTTATATATATTTATATGTGTGAAAATATCTTTATTCCATCCCTATACAGTGAGTCCTCTGTATTTTATGTGTTCCAAATTTGTGGATTCAAGTAACTGCACATTTGAAATATTCAGGAAAAAAGGTGTCTACTAAACATATACAGACTTTTTTCTTGTCATTATTCTCTGAACAATACAGAGTAACAACTATCTACATAGCATTTATGCCGTATTAGGTATTATAAGTAATCTAGAGGTGATTTAAAGTATACAGGAGGATGTGTGTGGGTTATATGCAAATACTACACCAGTTTATATAAGAGATTTGAGCACTGTGGATTTTGGTATCCATGGTGTGCCCTAGAACCAATCCCCCACTGACACCAAGGGACAACTGTAGTGGAAAGACATAATTTTAGCTTGAGTGTTATTTTCTCTTAGCTTTTGAAGATAATTTGCCCCTTTTTTCTGGCTTTTGTTGTTGCTATTGAGAATCTGCCATCAGTCTAATCAGGATTCCTTTGTGGATGATCTGCATTTTTTCTTTCTCTGCTTTTAGGTCTCTGTCTTGGGTGATCTGCAGTTTTACTACAATGTGTCTAGATGTGGGTTTATTTTCTTTTATCCTGCTGTAATCACTAAAATGTTTCACCGATTTGGGAAAATGTGTTATCTTCCCTCTTTGAATTTTGCCTTGCCCCCTTTCTCTCTAACCTTTTATTCTGGAGCTTTTTCATATTATCCTTTATAACTTCGAACCCCTCTTTATATTTTCAGCTCAGTCTCTATGTTGAGGTTGAAATTTCTTTTTTTTTTTTTTTTTTTTTTGAGACGGAGTCTCGCTCTGTCGCTCAGGCTGGAGTGCAGTGGCCAGATCTCAGCTCACTGCAAGCTCCGCCTCCCGGGTTCACGCCATTCTCCTGCCTCAGCCTCCCGAGTAGCTGGGACTACAGGTGTCCGCCACCTCGCCCGGCTAGTTTTTTGTATTTTTTAGTAGAGACGGGGGTTTCACCATATTAGACAGGATGGTCTCGATCTCCTGACCTCGTGATCCACCCGTCTTGGCCTCCCAAAGTGCTGGGATTACAGGCTTGAGCCACCGCGCCTGGCCTTTTTTTTTTTTTTTTTTTGAGATGGAGTCTTGCTCTGTTGCCCAGGCTGCAGTGCAGTGGTGCGACTCGGCTCACTGCAACCTCCACCTCCCGGGTTCACTCCATTCTCCTGCCTCAGCCTCCCGAGTAGGCTGGGATACAGGCACCCGCCACCACATCTGGCTAATTTTTTGTATTTTTAGTAGAGACGGAGTTTCACCATGTTAGCCTCGATCTCCTGACCTGGTGATCCGCCCTCCTTGGCCTCCCATAGTGCTGGGATTACAGGTGTGAGCCACCGTGCCTGGCCAAGGTTGGAATAATTTGTTCTATCTTCTAGTTAGTTCACTATTCACCAGTCATTTCCATTCTGTTGTTTAACCTACACATTGGATTTTAAAATTTTGTTATTGGCCAGGCACAGTAGCTCACGCCTGTAATCGTAGCATTTGGGGAGGCCGAGGCTGGCAGATTGCCAGAGCTCAGGAGTTCGAGACCAGCCTGCAACACAGTGAAACTCCATCTCTACTAAAATACAAAAAAACTAGCCGGGCCCGGAGGCGTGCACTTGCACTCCCAGCACTACCGGGGAGGCTGAGGTAGGAGAATTGCTTGAACCTGGGAGACAGAGGTTGCAGTGAACCAAGATTGTGCCACTGCACTTCAGCCTGGGCAACAGCGCGAGACTCCATCTCAAAAAACAAAAATTCAGTTATTTTTGTTACCACTCTAAAGTTACATTTGATTCTTTTTCAAAATTTGGTCAGTTTTGATAGTCTTGTTTTTTTTTGTTGTTGTTGTTGTTTTGTTTTGTTTTGTTTTTTTGAGACGGAGTCTCGCTCTGTCGCCCAGGCTGGAGTGCAGTGGCGTGATCTCGGCTCACTGCAAGCTCCGCCTCCTGGGTTTACGCCATTCTCCTGCCTCAGCCTCCTGAGTAGCTGGGACTACAGGCGCCCGCCACCGCGCCCGGCTAATTTTTTGTATTTTTAGTAGAGACGGGGTTTCACCGTGGTCTCGATCTCCTGACCTTGTGATCCGCCCGCCTCGGCCTCCCAAAGTGCTGGGATTACAGGCGTGAGCCACCGCGCCCGGCCGATAGTCTTGTTTCCTCATACTTTCACTCCCCTTTTTTACTTCTGTAAATAATCTCATTGATTATTTGAAAGCTGTGTTTAAAATGCTTTCCTCCTGAGAATGTGTATGTGTTCCTTGGCTGGTCATCTGATGCCAGTGCAGACTTAAGACCACTTCAAGTTACAGTCTTGACCTGGAAGTTTTTGGACCACAGTGGCCCTCCTGAGTAGCTGGGACCACAGGGGATGCCACCATGCCTGGCTAACTTTTTTTAAAAAACTTTTTTTTTTCCCCTCTGTGGAGACAGGGTCTTCTATGTTGCCTAGGCTGGCTTTTTTTGTTTGTTTATTTGAGACAGGGTCTCACCCTGTCACCCAGCCTGAAGTGTAGTGGCGCAAACATGGCTCACTGCAGCCTCAAACTCCTGGGCTCAAGAGCTCCTCCCACCTCAGCCTCCCAGAGTGCTGAGATTACAGACATGAGCCACTGTACCCAGCCTACTCAGCAATTTTAGATATTCCGCATTGGGAGGAATTTCTGTTTCTTTGCACATCTAGCCAGCCATATGTCAAAAATAGAAGAGCTAAATGTTGTTTTTACATCTGTTGAGATGATTATTGTTTTTGCTATTAATCTTAACTTTGTTCATTATATTTTCTAGTATTATCCTTGAGCTCTCAGAATAAACCCAATGTGTTCATAATATATTATGTCTTTTTCTTTTTTGAAAATATATTGCTGGGTTTGATTTGTAATTCTTTCATTTAGAATCTTTGCATATCTGTTCATATATGAGATTATTTTTTAAATTTGTTCATATACAACCCCTCTAGTTTGTGCAACAAAAATTGTCTTAGCCTCATAAAGTGAGTTGACAGATGTTTTCTCTCAACATTTGAAGATATTCCATGATCTTCTGATATCCTAGTTGCTGAAGAAAATCTACTCTTAGTCTGAATGTTGTTATTGTCTCTTGGGTACCTTTTAAGATTTTTCTCTTTGTCTTTCCTATGGTTCCATTTCACATGAATGTTGTCTAGGTTTGTTTGTTTTATTACCTACTTGGGAATTGGTCTGTTCTTCAAACTGTGGACTTACCCAATGCCGTCAGTTTTGGAAATTTCTCAACCATTATTTCTTTACCTATTGCCATTACTCATTTCTCCATTCTCTTCTTCTGGGATTTCTACCAGCATGTGTTGGAATTTCTCATTCTATCCTCCATGTCTCTTAACTTTTTCGTATTTGTCATTCTTTATCTCTCAATGTTGTACTCTGGATTATTTCCCTGGATCTCTCTCCCAAGTCATTAATATTCTCTCTAGCTGTGTTCAGTCTGTTGTTGTTGAGCCAGAGCCATCCATTTGAGTTTTTCATTTCCATAACTGCCTCTGTCATTTGTAGAATGTTGAGTTCTTTTTCAAATCTACCTTTTTCAAAATAATTTACAGTTCTTGCCTTAAAGATTCTGTTCTTTATCTCTTTGATGATCTTAGACATACTTAGGTTACTGTATCATTCAGCCTCTCCTTTTTTTCTGTAGTTCTTGGGAGTGAACTCTGCCATGACTATCATGGCCATTTGGCACCTCTTCTGTTTTGTAAGTTTTAGTTTTTCTTCTGGTTTTAGTTTTCCCTGAGGAGCCCCCTGTGGACTGCATTGTGTGGGTGCCCCTCGGAGGCAGATCTGCATTTGCCCATGCTGGGGCCTCCTAAGTTGCCATGGCTGTCAGCCAGTTTTTCTGTGAATTTCTCAGTTTATGGTGTCTGCCCATGTGGGTAGTGTGAATTCTGTGTGGACATGGGATTCCAAGTTTTTATGGGTTTCTTTCCCACACATAGCCCTGGACAAGTAGGCTGCTTCCTGGTGGCTCCCACAGGCAGATGGAGTTTTCCTAGTCCCCATCTCACAGACAGGCCACAGCCTATGGCTCCTGGCTTCAGGCAGGTGGCTCGGCCACACTCCCAGCCTCACATGGACATGAAAGCCCAGCCCCTAAGGCCTGTATCCTATTCCAATAACTCTAGGTCTCTTGCCTTCCACTGTAACTCTTGATTGGACTTTGTGTGTTCTCTGTCATTCTTACCTCTGGGATCTTTTCTTTTGCACTCACTTAAATATATGAGGGGGGTAAGGTTTTGGGGGGGACTTGGGGTTCACTTTTGTCCAGGATTTCTGTGTTTCAAGTGAGGGCAGGCCATTCCCAGGGCAACTCAGTCTCCCCCTGGACTGGCAGCCTAGCCCTGAGAATGTGCTTGTGTATTCTTCCCCTCCCCCACCTCACCCTTTCCTGTCCTACCTGCATTCCCAATACCATGTGACCTCAGGCTCTGCCCTAGGCCCCCATCCTGTTTGCTGCTGCCTGCCTTCCCACCAGGCTCTTTTGCTGTTGGACCCTTGAAGGCCCCTGTGTCTACCTCTCCAGCTAGGTGCGTGTCCGCCCCAGACCTCTTGGGGCCGTGATGCTGTATCCTCACACTCACTCCCCTTCCTAGGCTCGGGGCCCCCAGTTCCTGCCCCAGACCTCTTGATGCAGATCAAGCAAGAGGGTGAGCTCCAGCTCCAGGAGCAGCAGGCCCTGGGCGTGGAGGCATGGGCAGCCGGGCAGCCAGATATCGGGGAGGAGCCCTGGGGCCTCAGCCAGTTGGATTCCGGCGCAGCAGACATCTCCACGGACGCCACCTCTGGTAAGTGGCTGAGACAGGGACATAAGGAATGAGTTTCAGGGATCACAGGAGGGACAGGGGAGGGCTCATGGCAGCATGGGGGAGCTGTGGGCCCTCAACACTTCCGACCTGACAACTTTAGAAATTTTCCCATTTTAAGGTGGGACTGTACTGAAGGACTTGTCTCGAGCCTCTCTCAGGTCGCAGATGCTGTTCCTGGGCATCTCTCTGGCCCTGTTCCAGTGGCCCCTCCATAACCGTGCAGCCGCTCCTCTTGCCCCATCTTTGGGCATTGAAGTCACTGGCTGCCTCTATTCAAGACGGGCCCGTGTGAAACACAGCGATGATGTCTGAGCTTCCCAGTGCCTCAGAGTGGGGGACAAAAGAACCGGGATCACTCAGAAAAGCCCCCAGTGGGGAGGACCTCAGAGCTTAGCCTGCTCTCCTCCCCAGCAGTCTTCTGTCCTCCCCATCCCTCCCCTAACCCACAGGCTCTGTTCTCCCCTTATCACAGGTGTCCATTCCAACTTTTCCACCACCATCCCACCTACCTCCTGGCAGGCGGATCTCCCTCCCCACCATCCCTCTTCAGCATGCTCGGACGGGACCCTGAAGCTCAACACAGCAGCCTCCACAGAAGGTACGGGTGGCAACAGGAGGAAGGGAAGGGCCATGCTTGCCTGTGGGGAGTACCTCCATCCAGGCGTCTCATTTTCATTGGTGAACTGCTCTGACCTTCCAGCCAATAGACATTAGGGTGTCTGCACTCTTATGACCCTTTGCACATTCTGTTCTTTATCTCCTTCCCAAATCATAGGCGTCCGCAGCCCTTCTTGAGGACATCCATGTTTCAGTCTGTTGCTTTTTCATATGGTGTTAAGTGGTGTATTCTAATAAGCTGATCGATTGAAGGATATACCTCCTCCCCAGGCTTAAGCAACTGTGGCTTCTCTCTGGCATGGAAGAAAACAAAACTGAACTGAAACCACTTCTTAGATATTGGTACTACCAAAGACAGGTGTCTGAAAGCCGATTTCAGAAGAACTGCCACCAAATTTATCTGTTAGCTTTCTGTTTACTTCTGTTGTAAAGCCCAGTCACCTGTTACTTTAATAACGTCATATTTTAGCACCCAGAACACGTGCTAATAGCCAAGATCCCTGATGTGAAACCTCAGAATGTGAAGTTCAAGTACACTTACATAAAATCAAACACATTCAGTAATATTTTTATCATTAGCTAGTGGGTCCATTTATTGAATGCTGCTGCATGTCAAATAGCTCACTAAGGCACTTTCAGACATGTCATCTGGTTTAATCCTCACACCTGTGAAGTGGGCATTCACAGATGAGCTGTGGGTTAGGAACTGCCTGCAGCCCACAGCTGCTGTGTGGCGGGGCTGTCTGAACCTCCATTCCCTGCACTGCGGTGGGGCACAGTACCTGCAGCAGTCCGAATTCCTTTCTGAGGATCAATTCATGCTTCGCCTTAACAACCACACTGAAAAATGGAACCTGGGGAGCAGATATGCTGGTGGCTTTTCCTGTGGTGAAGGTGCCAGAACACTGGTGTCCTCCGGTGGGAGGCCGCCTCACAACCACCAGGCTGCTCTGCTGAGCTGCCCTCTGGGCTCAGCCACGAGGGCCTTGGTGGAGTTCGTGTGGCCAAGCAGCTGCTGAGCAGTGATGGTGGCAGATCGTGGCTCGCTCAGCAGGTGAGGGACAGGTCAGTATCTGTCTTTTTGTCTTTCTCAGCAGATGTAAAAATTGTAATAAAAACAGAAGTCCAGGAAGAGGAGGTGGTGGCCACACCTGTACATCCTACTGACCTAGAGGCTCACGGGACCCTGTTTGGACCAGGCCAAGCCACGCGGTTTTTCCCTAGTCCTGCCCAGGAAGGAGCCTGGGAAAGCCAGGGCAGCTCCTTCCCCAGCCAGGACCCTGTGCTGGGGCTGCGAGAGCCCGCCCGGCCTGAGAGGGACATGAGTGAGCTCAGCCCTGCTGTGGCCCAGGAGGACACCCCTCCTGGGGACTGGCTCTTCGGGGGGGTCCGGTGGGGCTGGAATTTCCGGTGTAAACCGCCAGTGGGCCTGAACCCGAGGACGGGGCCGGAGGGGCTTCCTTACTCCTCAGATAACGGAGAGGCCGTCTTGGACCCCAGCCAGGCCCCGAGGCCCTTCAACGAACCCTGTAAATACCCTGGCCGGACCAAAGGCTTTGGCCACAAGCCAGGGCTGAAGAAGCACCCCGCGGCGCCCCCCGGGGGCCGGCCCTTCACCTGTGCCACGTGTGGGAAGAGCTTCCAGCTGCAGGTCAGCCTGAGCGCGCACCAGCGCAGCTGCGGGGTGCCCGACGGGTCGGCCCCTGGCACTGGCAGTGGCGGCGGCGGCGGCGGCGGGGGCGGCGGCAGCGGTGGGGGCAGCGCACGGGATGGCAGCGCCCTGCGGTGTGGGGAGTGCGGCCGCTGCTTCACGCGCCCTGCGCACCTCATCCGCCACCGCATGCTGCACACGGGCGAGCGTCCCTTCCCCTGCACCGAGTGTGAGAAGCGCTTCACCGAACGCTCCAAGCTCATCGACCACTACCGAACGCACACGGGCGTGCGGCCCTTCACCTGCACGGTCTGCGGCAAGAGCTTCATCCGCAAGGACCACCTCCGCAAGCACCAGCGCAACCATGCGGCGGGCGCCAAGACCCCGGCCCGAGGCCAGCCACTCCCGACGCCGCCCGCACCACCCGACCCGTTCAAGAGCCCCGCCTCCAAAGGACCTTTGGCCTCCACAGACCTTGTGACCGACTGGACTTGTGGCCTCAGCGTCCTAGGACCCACCGATGGCGGGGACATGTGAGCACCACCAGCCCCGTGACCCCGGCTGGCCGCACGTGTAAAAAGCCCCGTGTGCAGGCAGCAGGGCGGCGTGGAAGCTTCAGGCAGACGCGGGACGGGGAGAACCCAAATGTCCAAGTTGCTGAACTGATGATCACTGGAGAAGGAGAAACTATCCACCAGGACAGCGGCCACCTCGAAACCAAGTAGAATTCTCTGTGAAGATGGGAGCGCTGTAGAATTTTAAGTAATTTAATTGGAAACCTGTTTTTTTTTTTTTTTTTTTTTTTTTAATTCTTGAGGAAAAAGCTGGAAAATAGTAATAGGGCCATTTGAATTTTGTAGGTACTTTTGGTTTTCAGGGCTTGCATTTCTGTCACTATGTCACTGAGTCTGATAGTGTGTTGGAAGGTTAGCAATTGGGGACCCCTGGCCCACTGACTCCTGGGGATGGGGTCTCGTGGGCGCCCCTGCTCTGCCCAGGTGGGCTGAGTGAGCCCAGAGCACCAAGCCCTTGGGCAGTGAGGGCCATTGGGTCCCTTGGAGCACACCTCAGCGCAGCAGGAAGGACCCCTCCAGGAATAGCGGTTGCATTTCCCAGCTTGCCTCTCCTGAAAAGGTCCCCCAAAAGTGCTGGCCCCAATTTTCTCTATTTCAGGCCATCTGCAGTACCTGTCCCAAGGGCACCTGGTGGTGTCTCCTAGTGTGTGACTCCTCGGCCTCATAAGGACGAGTTGTCAGAAATCACAGCATTAGGTCTGGAGAGATGGAGAAGCTGAAACTGGGGAGCTGCACCACCCCAGGAGCAAAGCCTGGCCGCCCACCCCCACCTAGGGCTGCCTCCCACTCCGTGAGATGCTTCTGTCTCCTGTTCACTTTGTATGGTGGTTTCTCATTTTCAAAATGCATCTCATTTGATCATTACTGTGACCTTGGGAAGCAGCAGGACAGGGATTTCTTTTTAGAGGTGCAAACCGCTCAGAGGGGACACACCTCGGCCTCTCACTGTGAGTACACATGGTGTGCCATGAGTGGGGAAGAGCCACAGGCGAGACGTCTCATCCTACTGGAACATCATTGTGGGAAAGCAGAGATTTCCAGGTTTTCCCTCTTAAAATATTTGTCCCACACCGACAAGAGTCCAGTCACCAGGCCTCGAAGGAACTTCTGCTTGTAGCAGCCACCTCCCCTGTGCCCTAGTCTCCTTAGCATGTGCACTCTCAGACCTGTTGGGGGCACTTGGAGGGCCCAGCTCATGAGACTGGGTATGGGGGCCAAGTGGCTTGTTCATTCCAGCATCTAACATCATAAAGGTGGGCCCAGATTTCTTAATTTGACCACAGTGCTGTTCCTACCACACAAATATCCATTCCTGTTTTGTTGAAGCAGCCACTGGTCCTCTTGTCTCCCCTGCAGAGGGAGGGACCTGGCAGCGCCCATTCATTCAGCCCCCTCATGCATACTTTTATTAGGCAGTAGACTAGTTAAGAAAATTGTTTCTATGTACTGTATATTTTGTACCTGTTTACACTTCTAATATTGATATAACATATTTTGAAAAATAAGAGAAAACATCCTGTTAAAATAAAACCTAACCAGCACCAAGGCGGTTTGTTGGGTTCCGTTCCTAGGCATGTGTCTTTGTCACTGATGCCCCCAAACATGCCCTCCAAGGGGCTCTCCGGTCAGCTTTCATAATGCCCTCCTTCTGGGCTTGGTCACCTGGACCCAGACAGGTGACTGACCTTGAGAACTAGGAATGGAAGATTCCAGAGAGATTTGACTCTGTGAAGAGAAACTGACATTTAGAGAGAGAATCAAAACACATCAAATCACTTTCCAACAGGATATAAACATAGTTTATGTCATTACATTGTGTATGATTGGAGATGACATACATGAAGATAGGAAAGTCTGGGAGAAAAATTGCACAGTATCCAAGATAAATGGATGTTGGATGCTTTCTTCTTGCATGTTTTTGGGGTTTTGTTTTGTTTTGAGGCAGAGTCTCGCTCTGTTGCCCAGGCTGGAGTCTAGTGGTGTAATCCCGGCTCACTGCAACCTCCGCCTCCTGAGTTCAAGTGATTCTCCTGCTTCAGCCTCCCAAGTAGCTGGGATTACAGGCGCCAGCCACCACACCTGGCTGATTTTTGTGTTTTTCGTAGAGACGGGGTTTCACTATGTTGGCCAGCCTGGCCTCAAATTCACGATCTCAGGTGATCTGCCCACCTTGGCCTCCCAAAGTGCTGGGATTACAGACGTGAGCCACCACGCCTGGCCTCTTGCATCTTTTCTTGGCTGGGCATGAGGTGAAGAAAGGATCGTGATGCCTGTAGTTGTAATCCAGGTCTTAGAGCAAAGTCTAGCCAATGGCAGTTGAGCCAGGCTAGCACCCATATTCCCATCAGCCAGAGTTAATAATCATTACCATTTTAGCTCGAGTTTTCAGTCTTCTGTTTTGGTCATAGCCTTTTTAAGAAAATGAAAATGTCAAATCCACCTTAATTTTTGCCACAGCGGGCATGGGAGAAGATCTGCCCTGGCTGCTGTGAGGATAACTGGGGATGGGAACATGCTGCCCTCCTTGTCAGTCCTGACCTCTCTGCTGTGCTTCTGGTCCACCTGCCCCCTGGCTGAGTCTGGAGTAGCCTCTGGTGTCTGTCCAGCTTGGGGCACCTCTTCACCCCGTATGCTCCCCAGTGATCTTGTGTGTTCTCACACTCCCTCTCATCCACCCACCACATGCAGAAATCTGGAGTATCGTGGCCAGAATCCTGGTGCATGGTTTCCTAAATGAAGCACTCCTTGGTCTCTGGTTTGGGTGCCTCTCACCAAGACAGAGAACAAAGGAGCAGGTTTGGGCAGGGTAGTTGAGTTCTGCTTCATACATCCAGAGGAGGTGCCCAGTCAGTTGTGAGGGAGACCAGACGAGTACCAGTGAATGAGAGGGCCACCACTCCCCACGGACTTCCTGGGAACCCTTGCACTACCACTGTCCCAAAGCGTCATGCTTGGCCAAGCACAGGGTTCCCTTCCTCTAGTAGTTTCCTGCTGCTGCTGCTGCTGCTGTAACAAATGATAAGGAACCTAGTGGCTGAAACCAGCACACGTTTATCTTACCATTCTGGTGATCAGAATCCAGAATGAGTTCTGGAACCAAAATCAAGGTATCATGAGGGCAGAATTGCTTCCAGAGGCAGAGGCTTCAGAGGAAAATTCATTTCCTCCCTTTTTCCAACCTCTAAGGCTCCCTCCATTCCTTGGCTCGTGGCCCCTTCCTCCACAGGAATCACTCTGACCTCTGTTTTCATGGTCACATCTTTTTCTGACTCACTGCCCTGCCTTACTTTCATTAAAGACCCTTGGGATTACATTGGGCTCACTTAGATAATCTCTGCCTCTCAAGATCCAAATATAACCAAGTCTGCAAAGTCCCTTTTGCTACATAAAGTTAACACATTCATAGGTTCTGGGGACTAGGATGTGGACATCCTGGGCGGAGGGATGTGTTATTCAGCTTACCACACCTCCCAAAACTCAGGGCAACCCTCGTTGCTTCTCTGAGGCCAGGCCAAATACTCCCTGGGACGTTCATATATGTTCTGGCACTGAAATAACTTGTGCCAAAATGAGAACATTTGAGGTTCATCATTCCAGCCATTCCTTCATCTTGGCCACCCTCTGTTGCCCATCAAAAGGTGTTCATTTGCTGTTGCCTCCTCTTGACATCTTTTCCTTCATCTTTTTACAGTTTTGTTTTCTTATTCCCGATGCTTCTGAAGATGGCCCCCTCCCTCCAACTCTTTCCATTGTTAAGTAGCAATGCAGCATCATTGTCATGTTCACAGGCAGACTGAAGACAAGATGGGTTAAGCTGCACTTTAACCATCTCAATAGCATCAAGATCTTTGAAGACTGCCCTGGCCACTTGTAACTATTACGCTGACATTCCTCTGACATTTGTCAATCATTTTTCCACATTGAAGGCTTGTTAGAGGTCTCTCTGGGCCTTAAGCCTATAACTCCTACCCCCACCCTGCACCAGTCCATCCTTCATACTGACCCGGGGGGCCTTTTTAACTGGTAAGTCTGCTTACTGAGGCTCCCTGATGTAAAGTACTCCAGTGGCTCCCCATCATCTGCTTGCTGAAATGCATACTTCAGCACAGCACATCCAGCCCCTCATGAGGGCACTCCTTCCTTGTTCTCCTCCTCCGCTTGCATCTCACCCTCTAGACAAACCGAACTGCCAGCCTTTCCCTAAGCACCATGCCGTTCCCACTGCATGTCGTGTCCTTCCCCTCCTCATGGACCACTTGGTGCACTCCCACTTTCCCCCAGGTCTTGGCCCAAAGCATCACCCAGCCTTCCCTGATCTCTCCAGGTGGAACTGATACCTCCCCTGTTTTTCCCGCAGACCCCTGCTCAGGCTCCGTCTGTCACCTCATGAGACCATCTCTCACTTTGTGTGTAAAAGTTGTCTGTTTAAAAATGAGGCAAGAGGCCAGGCGTGGTGGCTCATGCCTGTAATCCTAGCACTTTGGGAGGCCGAAATGGGCAGAACAGGAGGTCCCAGCTACTCGGGAGAATGGGCAGGAGAATTGCTTGAACCCAGGAAGCGAAGGTTACAGTGAGCCAAGATCATGCCATTGCACTCCAACCAGGGCAACAAGAATGAAACTCCATCTCAAAAAATTAAAAAAAAAAAAATTAAAAAATGAGGCAAGAAACTTAGAAGTCATAAGGAGGCCTTTATTCCCTGACAGCTATAAAACGAAGTTTCTAATTTTGTTGTAATTGTCAAGTTTCTTTTAACCCAGAGTTGTACAGTTGTACCTGATTATTTAAAGACATTAAAAACACAGTTTAGACATGAAATACATACACTTAAATAATTATGTTTTATTAAAAAAATTTGGTCAGAGTCATAAATGCAAATATTGTGGATTGTATGACCCAACTACATCTGGAAGTTCCAGATAGGACCTCATAAACGTAACTTTTTTTTTTTTTTTTTTTTGAGACAGAGTCTCGCCCTGTCACCTAGGCTGGAGTGCAGTGGCGCGGTCTCGGCTCACTGCAAGCTCCGCCTCCCAGGTTCAGGCCATTCCCCTGTCTCAGCCTCCCGAGTAGCTGGGACTACGGGTGCCCGCCACCACGCCCAGCTAATTTTTTTTTGTATTGTTAGTAGAGACGGGGGTTCACCGTGTTAGCCAGGATGGTATAGGTCTCCTGACCTCATGATCCGCCCGCCTCAGCCTCCCAAAGTGCTGGGATTATAGGTGCGAGCCACCACCGCACCTGGCCAAACATAACTTTAAATATGGAGCTAAGATAGAATGAAATAAAAGGAAACTCCAGTGTGCCCCAAACGAAGGCAAAACTGTACACCCAAGTTGTCAGCACGTGGGTCGCTGCTGGGCCTACCTGGAGTGGGGTGAGGAGAAGGATATGTAGGCCTTGGGCCAACAGAGGTAAAAACTGGCACCTCCACATAAAGCCCCTTGAGGCCTCATTTTCGAGGGCCTCGTCTTCATTAAATACATGGTTCAGAAAAAAATGCATCCCAACAACAAAGGATGTTGTGTTAGTCGCATCTCTGGGAAGCAGACACTGAGACACGGCTTGGAGTTCAGGAGGTCTACTGGGGAATAATGCCTGTAGAAGATAAATGGGGGAGGAAGCAGGATCTTTCAGGCAAGTCTTAGGCCACAAGGCAGGGCCAATACCTGTGAAAGGAAAGAGGTAAGGAAGCAGGAACAGAGCAGGATGTGGATCTGAGTTTCAGCCAACCCGATGAGGGGCTCAAGAGCAAATATTGCCTCTCAGAGAAGTTCCATGTTAGGCAGAAATAACCAGGCCCTAGGACCCCACCTGCTCAGCCATGGACTGGGGCTGCCCAAGAAAAGCATGAAAACCAGGGCATTTTCTGAAGGGGTTCACTACTTAAGCTGTTAGCAGGGCACCTTGCAGCTGAACAGTAAGTTCCTGAATGGAGATGTGAGTGGCGTAGCTCCACGGCTGCCACAGATGACAGAGAGCTTATCTGTTTCAGGCTGGACTCTGGGTGATGGCACCAGAGGGGGTGGTATCTTCCTTCAGAATTCAAAACCACAGCTAGTACCTCATACAGGTTTGTGATTCAAATGTACATTATCCACTGGGCTGATACATTGACATAAAAATTGGCCTTAGCCCAGTGATAGCACTTGAGGTTTCTGACTGAAGCAAATTCAAAAACAGGAGGAACCATCCCACAATCCAGACCACAAGCCCTGCTCAGTGTAAGCTCATAGTCACACGTTGCAAAATCCACAAGGAAACAATCCACCATCAGTGAGGACACAAGCAGCAGATTAAAATCCAAGAGCTTGAATTCATGTAAACATAATCCAGAAGAGAATACAAAATGAGAATTTTTGTAATGTGTAAGACTAACAGAGGGCACAAAGTAGAAAAAGCAGAGTGGGAAAACCATAGAACTAGAAATCACCAAACCCTAACATAAAACAAGATACCAGGAGTGCAAAATCTCTAATTTTTTAAAAAATCAAGATACTATAAAAAAAGAAAGTAGTATTTGAAACAGAATTTCTAGAATATATAAAATATATGCTCTTTGAACATTTTTTAATGGACTGGTGAAACTGCAGGACTAGATACAGCTGAAAAGAATTAGTTAAATCAAAGCTAGATAAGAAAAGTACCCAGAATGAAGGACACAGAAAATTATGGACAGAAACATGACATGTTAACAACATAGGCTAGGAATATTTGCCATGCCTCTATCTAATCAGATGCTCTCATCTAGAAAGCAATGATTAGGAAATCTGGAGAAAAGAAACTTAAAAAAAAAAAAAGAATGGCTAACAATTTTCAAAATTTGATGAAAGATATAAATCTTCAAATTTAAGAGGCACAAGTCCTGAATAAGGTAAATAGAATGTAAACCAAAAATAAAATTCTAAGCTCCCCAACTGACTGATGGACCCTTCCCTCAGCCAAGGGCATTCCAAAGCTAACCTGAAAAACTAGTTCAGGCCATGATGGGAAGTGGAGGTCGGACATACCTCATTATACCCGCCCTCTGTTGGAATTCAGGCACAGCTGACTAGCATTAACATTAAAATGGAGATCCCAAGACTGCCAGAAAAGACTTTTTGTAGCAATAAGACACAATTTCTAGCCTGACTCTAGTATAGCATCACATGAAAAATAGCAGGCCCTGAAAAAATTGAAGTGTTTTATCCCAAAACTTATTTCTTTGACGTATTTTGAAATGGCCCTGCCAAGCTGTCTCTTGAGGGGAAAAATCTACATTCTATAGAAAATCCCTGTTTCTTTCCAGGTCTTTTCCGTGATCCAGGAGACAATTAACTAAGAGTCTGGCATCTTTTTAGGTCTCATAAGAGCTCTGAAGCCAGCTACCTGAAGGTTTCATCTGCATGATAAAACCTTGCTCTTCACAACCCCTTATCTTAACCTAGACATTCCTTCCTATTGATTCCAGGTCTTTAGATAATAACTCAGTCAATTGCCAATGAGAAAATCTTTGAATCCACCTATGTCCTGGAAGGCCCTGCTTCCAGTTTTCCTGCCTTTCCAGACCAAACCAATGTACGTCTTACATGTATTCACTGATGTCTTGTGTCTCCCTAAAATATAAAAAACCAAGCTGTAGCCCAGCCACTTTGGATCCCCTGGGGCTGTGTCATGGGCCATTGGTCACTCTTTTTTTTTTTTCTTTGTTGACTTCTTGGTCACTTATATTTGGCTCAGAAAAAAAATCTCTTCAAATATTTTATAGTTTGACTATTTTCATCAACAAAAGGTAAAGTCACATGTAAAAATATTGTGATAAAACTATCAAACACCAAAAACAAAGAGGACATCCTGAAAACAACCAGAGGAAAAAACCAGATTGGCTTCTAAGGAAAACTACTAGATTGACAATAGACTCTTTTATGGTAAACATGGAAGTCAGAAGACAATGGACTAACATCTACAAAGTGGTAAGGGAAAATACTGTCAATGAAGATTTTATACCCTGATCAACTATCATACAACAGCAAAACCAAATAAAGATGTTTTCAGAAAATAAAAACTCAGATATTCCATTCATAGACCCTCACTGAAAACAAACTATTAGGGACTATCTTTCAGGAAGAAGAAACTTGAACTTAGTAGGTAAATCCAGTAGGAGAAGGATATAAGAAGAAACAATGGTGAGAAAAAGTATCAGTAAATGTGGGTAAATCTTAGCATGCATTGGCTTTATAAAACAATACAAATTTTAGGGATACAAAAAAATGGAACTAAAATACTAGATAACAATCCCATGTAAGGTGGATGGAGTATCATTAAAATGAAAGTATTCTATGGTCCTTGTGACTTCAAGATAAGCGCAGAGATATCAATTACATATAGACTTTGTGAGTCAAACACACGTTTAAAATGTTCATTAAAACTGCTAGATGAATAGAAATAGAATGTTGCCTAGCAGAGGGAGAAAATTTGAATGAAGAAAGTTTCACTAATCTAATAGAAGGCAGGGAAAGGGAGAAAGAAGTGATGAAAAGATCATAAAATAAAATGATGAAAAAAATCTAAATACATCTGTATTCACTACAAATGTAAACAAAATAAGCTTTCTAGTTTAAAAACAAGTTGTCAGATTATAAAAGAAAACAAAAATCCAGCTCTATGCTTTTAAGTTTTAGGAGTATTCATTCATTGGAGCATAACCATAAAATAGTTTTCCTTTTTCTTCATGACTGCCCTGTAATTGTGCTATGTCAACCCTTCCTTGCTTTCCAGCTATTTGATACCATATGACATCTTGTCAAAATTCTAATACTATATTTCATCACTTTCTGTTATAAGGAAAGTCTCATTTCAGTCTTAGTGTGAGGCACATTTGAACTTTGAGTGAAGCTCAACACAGAACTCAGGTCCCCTCAACTCTGGTTCAGGCTAGATCTACCTTAGGGTGAAGAGAACATGTAGTCTGTTCTTCAGACCTTGTCATGCTTCCCTCACAGACACTAGCCTAGGCCTTCACAAAGCTTCA
Organism: Macaca nemestrina; assembly: GCF_043159975.1. Classification (NCBI taxonomy): domain Eukaryota; kingdom Metazoa; phylum Chordata; class Mammalia; order Primates; family Cercopithecidae; genus Macaca; species Macaca nemestrina. Next base: position 9,502,666 of record NC_092128.1, read on the forward strand.
CTTTTGGCTTTATAAGGTCAAAAAGGAGGTAGAGGAGAATGCGCTTACATCTGTTGATGGAGAACCTTCATTCAGCTTGGTTCCACCTGTGACTGCAGGCATCTGCTGGTATGGTAGCGTCCAGGTAAGTGGGGTAGTGCTCAGCTTCACCCTCACCCGCTCTGACACTGAGAATCACCCCTAAGAGACGGATCTGGAAAGTACTGACCCTAACTCTTTCTCAGGGGCAGACGTCTCATCCTGTGGCCTGTGGCTCACAGCAGCCACAGAGTCCCTGCCCCTCCCTGCCCTCCCTGCTCTGTCCCAGGGAGGCAAGGAAGCTGATGAGGTCTCATCGCACCATCAGGTTGAGAGGAACTGGAATGGAGTGGGAATAGCCCCACCTATGTTGCTTTAAGCCCTACTCTGATGAGTTACTTCTTCAGAAATCGACATGAAATACTGTTTCCATGATTCAGTACATCCACACACTTCAGGAGACACATATCAAAGGCCTCCTCTTCTTCCCTACAGTGGAAGATGGAGACTGAAAAGGCTTATGAGCCATGTCCTGGGCTCCCACAAAAGGAGACCAAGACTCTCTCATGTGGTGGAAAGGGAAGGAATAGCCAACAATCTCCCTCTCTTGAAGTCTTCTTTTTCTGTGTATGGGGGTAGGGGTGTCAGTGGTGGGCCAGTCCTGAGGTGGTACCTCCTGGTCAGCTCTGTAAGTGACTGTCTCAACTCCTTTCGGCCACATGAAGTTAAAATGTGAGGTTCCTCACAACTATTATCCTTAGTACTGAGCCTTAGCCTCAATTCCCAGACACAGGCCAAATAATGCTTGACATCCTGTCACATGATGTTTGCAAGCAATATACCTAAAACTTGAGGGCACAAAATAGTTCAAAGTAACTCACTGGACAGAAAAAGATATACCAGCAGACATTAACCAAAAGAAAGCTGGAGCATTAATATTACTGGACAAAACAGGCTTTAATGCAAAAAGCATTACTACAATAAATAAGATCACAATGTTATGAAAAAAAATGAGGTTCAATGTTCCTAACAACATGGCCTCAAAATATATAATGCAAAAAATGACAGAATTACAAAGAAAAAAAAGGAAAAGTCACAATAGGAGATTTCTACATACTTCTCTCTGTAATTGATAAAGAAAAATTAGTAAGGATATAGAAAATTTCAAAAGCATATTCAACTAGTCTTGTTGAAACAATTAGAGATTTTGTTCTTTTCAAGTATACATGGAATATTTACAAAAATAGGTTGCAAAGCAAATCACAACAAATTCCAAATAACATATTTTACTCAGGCTACTATTTTTTTTTTTTTTTTGAGACGGAGTCTCGCTCTGTCACCCGGGCTGTAGTGCAGTGGCCGGATCTCAGCTCACTGCAAGCTCCACCTCCCGGGTTCACGCCATTCTCCTGCCTCAGCCTCCCGAGTAGCTGGGACTACAGGCGCTGCCACCTCACCCGGCTAGCTTTTTTTGTATTTTTTAGTAGAGACGGGGTTTCACCGTGTTAGCCAGGATGGTCTCGATCTCCTGACCTTGTGATCCGCCCGTCTCAGCCTCCCAAAGTGCTGGGATTACAGGCTTGAGCCACCGTGCCCGGCTTCAGGCTACTCTTTAAAACTACAATGCAGTAATCAGAAATAAATAATAATACAATATACAAAATGTTTTTTAAAAGAAGAACCATTTACTGAAGAAAATACAAAACACTTTTTGCTAACAATTTGTGATACATTCATAACAAAAATCTGCAGCTGACTGCACAATATTTAGTATTAATGTGCAAATATACAGTTGGTAGTCTTGTGGGGGGAAAATAAACCACGAGTATACACAATTATAGGAATAAATTCATATTAAGCATGTAATTTTATGAAATGAAATATGTACTACTGAGAAACACAAAGGACTGAACTACTGAAAATGCAACAGCATGACAGAATCTCAAAAGCAGTATGCTGACTAAAGGAACCTACATACAGAAGAGTGTATATGTATGATTCCATTTCTATGAAAAGGCAAAAGTAATCTACCATGGCAGAACACAGATGCATGGATTCATCAGGACTCAAAGACTGAAAAAGAACATAAGGGAACTTTCTTCAGTAATGAAATGCTTTATTTATTTATTTATTTATTTATTTATTTATTTATTTATTTATTTTGAGATGGAGTTTTTGCTCTCTTGCCCAGGCTGGAGTACAGTGGCACGATCTTGGCTCACTGCAACCTCCACCTCCCAGGTTCAAGCGATTCTCCTGCCTCAGCCTCCTGAGTAGCTGGGACTACAGGCGCCTGCCACCATAACCAGCTAATTTTTGTATTTTTAGTACAGATGAGGTTTCACCATGTTGGCCAGGCTGGTCTCGAACTCCTGACCTCAGGTGATCCACCCGCCTTGGCCTCCCAAAGTGCTAGGATTACAGGCGTGAGCCACCGTGCCCAGCTGAAATGTTTTATATCTTGATGGCAGGTATGGAGTACATAAGTCTTTGCATTTGTCAAAGCTAGACAAGCCATAAACTTGAAATCTGCATTACACTGCATATAAATAATACTTTAATTAAAAAATGTTTAATGTTTATGCAACACTTACCATGAAACATGTTAAAAGACAGGCTGGGAGAAGATATTTGCCATCTGCACATCTAACAAGGTATTGTGGAGATTATATACATAAACATCAAATGTATGCTAACAACAGTATAAAAGATGGTAGGGATAACCTGTTGTAAGGTTATCGCACCATATGTGAAGTGGCATAATTTATGTAGACTGTTAAAAAATTAAAGATGTATATTGTAAAACTGAGGACAACCATTATATGTAACTAGTAAAAGAACGGTGAAAATAGAAATTACTAAAAAATAGAGTATTAATATAAAAATAGAATTAAAAAAAAAACCTCAACCCCAAAGCAGGCAGAGAGAGAAACAGAGAGAGAGAGAGAGAGAGAGAGAGAGATGTATCACTGAACAGCTGGAACACATAGAAAATAACTAGTAAGATGGTAGATTTAAATGCAATCATATTAGTAATTACATTAAATGTTTGGTGATATGATTAACATCCAGAATAGATTTTTAATGAAACAACTATAAGCCAATAAGAAAAAGATCTCACAACAGAAACATTGGCAAATGATATGAAGAGGAAATTTACAGAGGAAGAAACCAAATGTCTGGTAAACATGAAAAGATGCCCAACTTCATTAATTCAAATACAAATTAAAATAATGAGCTACCATTTCACACTCATCATGTCGGCAAACGTTCTGAGTCCATTATCAGTAAGTATGAGCCAGGATGGGGAAACAGAAAATTACACGATGGTGGATGTGTAAGTGGGCACCATCCCTTCAGGGAGCAGTTCGGGAAGCCAGGGAAAGATGAAGGTGCTCTTGCCATCCAGAGTCCCATGTCTAGGCGTCTCTCGAGATGCACTTTAGCAGTGCACAATAAGACATGCATGCAGATGTCGCTGGCAGCAGGTTTGTTCTCATTCCTCTAGGGCGAATGGAACGTAAACTGTAGTTTATATATTCAATGAACTACTATATTGTGGGTTAAATGAATGAACCAGATATTCTTGTTTAAACATGTCTTTATCTCAAAAACAAAATGACCCATGGAAAAAAGCAAGTTGCAACAGGATAGGGACTGGATAATATCATTCACATAAAATGTAAAAACACCAAAACCCGTAGTGTGCATTGTTTACGAATGCACACATGTTAGGAAATGCATAAAGACCTGAGTGAGAACTCTAGCCTCCGGGAAGGGAGGGGACAGGATGCATAGCTCTGGCCTTACCTCTATCCGTAACTTTCCTTTTTTTTTTTTTTTTTTTTTGAGATAGAGTCTTGATCTGTCCCCTAGGCTGGAGTGCAGTGGCCCGATCTCGGCTCACTGCAACCTCTGCCTCCCGGGTTCAAGCGATTTTCCTGCCGCAGCCAGCCCGAGTAGCTGAGACTACAGGGCCGTGCCACCACGTCCAGCTAATTTTTGTATTTTTAGTAGAGACGGGTTTTCATCACGTTGGCCAGGTTGGTCTCAATCTCTTGACCTCGTGATCTGCCCACCTCGGCCTCCCAAAGTGCTGGGATTACAGCCATGAGCCACCGCGCCCGGCTATAACTTTCCATTATCTGAGCTGCCAGCATACTGAGTCCTGTTGCCTTCCAAGACCAGTTCCACTCCTGGGGTTCCATTAGGTAAACACATGTCCTCTGCTCCCCCCGCCTTCCCCCTCACTTAAGTTAGTTCATCGCTAATAACCAGGACGCCTGCCTATAGTTTCTTCTTTTTTTTTTCCTTTTCAATTTATCCCCAGTTCTCGCCACCTCGTAGGTATTCAATTAATACACGGTTAAGTGGACCTGTCCAGGAAGGGGAGCCTTCAACTCTAAGCTCCTGCATTTCTTTTGGGACTTCTCATGGTTACAAAGAGCATTCATTCACACTGTGACTGAGGGTAAACAAGTCACCTCCCACTCGGCCTCAGTTTCCTCCTAAATGACCCGTCTGGCCACTTCCATCCCCAGCAGGGTCTGATTCTAGGAATTCTGTCCTTTCATGTCGAAAACAACACTCGGGCATTTCACAAAAGCACCCAACCCCCTGGCTCCCCTTGGAAGCACAGCCCGCGTCCCTGGAACCCGGGCTGCACTGAGCTGGTCACATGAACTCCGGGCTTTCTCTGGTGTGACGGGTTTCTTAGATCCCTTTGTGAGCGCAGGTTTTGAAAGGGAACGACCCCGGGTTCTGGGTGTGAGAGGCGCAGGGGATCGGCGGGAGGAAGGCTGTCGGAGCCAATCAAGCCGCCTCCAGACCCCAGCACGTCGCCTGGGCTGCGCGCTCCGACTTCGCCTCCGCCCGCGCGCCTCCTGGCCTCGCCCGAGGGTGTCCGGGCAGGAGAGGACCCCAGGTGAGAGGCCGGAGGGTCCTGGAGGGTGGGAGGCCCCGGCGGTTCGGCCCGGGCTCCACGACGGGCTGGCCCGGGCTCAGGGCGTGTCCGTCGCCGCCGGGCGGCTCGCTCGACACTGTTCGCTCCTACCAGCTGTAGATGGAGCTGTCTGGGTTCCGGCAGCCTCCGACGAGCCTCGGAGTGTTTCTCTTTAAACGGCCTGAGAGGGACATGCCTCCCAGGATGCAGTTTGTAGCAACATGGCAGCTGCTGTGCAGCTCCCCTGCTGAAGAGGCGCCGGGACGGCAGCGCAGCTCGCAGCCGGGGCCGGGGCCGGAGCCGGGGTCCCAGCCGCGGCCGCAGAGGGGCGGCGCGCGGGCCGGGGGCCGCCGTTGAGGGCCGGGGCCCAGCTCGCCGCCGGGACGCAGCCGGCCGGGCCGCCCGCACAGCCGCGCGCCCCGCTCCGACGCCGCCGCCCGGGCTCCGCGGCCCCGCGCCCGCTCGCCCCGCGCGCCCCGAGCAGGCCGGGGCCCGACGGCCGCGCGCGAGTCCCGGCGGGGAAGACAGGGTTGGGCCGGCGCCGCCTGCGGAGAGCGCCGGGCGGCCGGGCCTGCGTGGGGCCGCGCGCAACAGCGGCAGCGGCGGCGGCGGCGGCGGCAGTAGCGGCGGCGACTCCGGGGGCCCGGGTCGGACAGCGCAGGGCCATGGCCGAGGCGGCCCCGGCTCCGGTGAGGACGGCCCGCGCGCGCACGGACGCGCGGCCTCGGGGCCCCGGGGACGGCCTGCGTGTCCCCGGCTCGGCGGCCCGGCCTGGGATCTTGGTAAGGGGCAGAAACGCTGCGACGTTGGCGCGGGGGGTGGGGGCGCCCTGGAGGGGCCCGCGCGTCTTGACCCGGGCGGTGGGGGAGGGCTACGGGCCCCACCGCCGTCCGTGCGAGGCTGCGCTGACGCCCGGCCCGGCACACACGCGGCCCCGAGGTGGGGCGCCCGGAGGCGCGCTCGCTCCCTGCGGGGCCCGCGCTGCGTCCGTCGGGGTAGCGGCCGGCACGTTTTCCGCAGAGCTCGGCCCCGCGGAGCCTTCGCCGGCCCGGGCGCGGCGCTGACGCGGCTCTCCCATTTCGCAGAACGGAGACACTGAGGCACAGACACCTGGCGGCCACCCGCCCTTCCGGCCCCAAGGTCACGTAGCAAGGCATCCGTGGCACGGTGCGGCGGCCCCAGAAAGGCCTGCCCAGCGGGCTGCGGGCCTGGACGGGGAGGGGGTGGCTCTGGCGGCGGCCGCCCCTGGGTGAGGGGCCTGGGCCGCCCTGGCAGCAGACGCGGCCCGTCGGAGGCGGTGGGGGAGGCCGGGCAGCGCCCAGCTGGGCATCTCCGCGGTGGGAGCAGGTTACCCTCTGAGCTCAAGCCTCGGCCTCCGGCCTCTGCGTCTGGAAGGTCGCGGGCTAAACTTTGGGTGTCCTGACAGATGGTGTCTGGGGAGTGAGCTTCTCGGGGGTTGGGGGCTGATGTTCCTCTTCAGGGAGCCACTATTAAAAAATCATCCCTCAGATCCTCCCGCAGACCTGCTCTTTGAGACCTCCTGGCCATGTTAGTGAGAGGATTACTGCATGGGAGTCAGTGCCTTTGAGCCTCAGTTTCCTATTGTGTACACAGGAAGGAGGCAGGATATATAGCTTTCTAAAAAGCCTCCCAATTCTTTAATTAAAAAAAAAAAACTCTTGGGAAAGTAAAATAAAACGAAGATTTTTACATGCCTTATTCCGGACTCAGTCCTTCCGGGGCCTTGAATGGTATATAATGCTGGGTGAACCATACTGGGTCATTCAAAAAAATGCCACGACTTTCTTAATAAGTCAGATACTGTGGTTATGGATGCTTCTGCTAATGTGGCATGAATCCTGGAGACTCCGTCCACTCCTGATCCGTGGGGGAAGGAGGGACGGTTAAATCCTACGAATATGGTTCAAAAGAATTCTCCCTCCAACCCCCTACCAGCAATTTGAGAATTTGAGCTTATTCGTTTTAGATATATTTACAGCTCCCTCCCTCTCTTTGGGCATTTCTTTCTGCTTAGGGTGAGATAAGCCACAGGTTTACTGGGATGGATGAAATTATAGCAAAGGGCTTTTATTTGGGAGGCGAGGGAGGGAACACACTCCCGTGGCCCCTCTACAGTCCTCCAAATCCGGAAATGGAGAGAGACAGTCTAATAATAGCAAAGAAATAGTATTTTCCTTTGAGCTCTGATTTGTCTAGCTGGTAAAGATGCCTTGGTCTGCTGGCTCTGTCTACTATACTGGCGGCTTTTTTTTTTTTTTTTTTTTTTCATTGTTTCAGTTAAACCTCTGCATTACTCAGAGACTCACTTGCTCCCCTGGGATTTTTTTTTCCCCCTTCTTTCTAGTGCTAGGCAGATACCCTAATCTCCCTCTGAGGCAAGGGCTGTAATGTGCCTATTGTGTTGTGTTAGGCAGTCACTTTCCCTGAGAGCCAGGCACCTAGCCTTGAGGGCCCCCCAGCGCTTCCTTCACCTCAGTGAAGAGTTGAGAGATGGCTTAGCTGTTGATGAGCCTGCAGGTTTAGGGGTCTGTGAGTTCCTTGAAGATGTTTGCAAAATTCTATGTATGTGCCCTTGTGTCTTTTTTGAGGACAAGAACCCAAAACTTTCATTAGGTTTTCAAAGCGGTCCCTGACCCCAACTTAAATGATAATATCTCTAAAGGCAAGGCCTTCCTCCCCACCTCTCCCAACCCTGTCAAACCTGCCACAAGTCTTTGTGTATTAATAATATCTGGCCTCGGGATTTTAGAGGTAAAAAGGATTCAGAGCACACACCTGCCTGGTCAGCTGCCTCAGTTGACAGTTAAGGCCTGGAGGTAGTCTGCAGGCTGTGGAACCAGAACACTGGGTGACTTGGGGCAGGTTGCTTAGCCTCTCCTGTCCCCAGTGTCCTCCTGTACTAAGTATAGGTAGTAACTCTAGTAGTACCTGTTTCATAGATTTTGTGAGGATTAAATGAGGTAATCCTTTAAAATGCTTAACACAGCTCACGGCACATAATAAATACTGGATAATTGTTAGCCATTCTCAGCTGATTAGTGCTCATGTCTGGTTCAAGGTAGAGGCCATTAGACGATACTACCTCAAAAACCTTTTGTGACTAGGATCTTGAATATTCAATCCGTGGCTTAAAAGTATGATGCTGTCACAGTTAAGTCACCTATAAGTGAACCAATAAAAGAAAAAAAAGCTGTAGAAGATATGGAATAGCTTTAGATAAGTCTCTGATAGGTGACTAAAGGAACGCCATTATTTATCCTAATAATTTTTTTGTAACTCAACAATTTACTCTTCAGGCCCATACTATACACATACTATATGTCAGACTGAACACTGGGGATATGCTAATTTTCAACTGAAGAAAATTGAAATTTTAATTAAAGACCACTTGGATATAGAGCATAGTGACTGAGCAGATTCACTGAAGGAAGATGATGAGGGAGTGGACAGACATTGTAACAGGAGAAATTGTGTTCGGTTCCGAAAGATATTGGTGATCTAGGTAGGTAAATACATAACTAGTTACTCACAGAAGATCGTGGCTTCGCCTCCCAGTGACTCAAGAATTCTCTCAATGTGAGTATGGCAGGGTGGGGTTCAAGGAAAGCGTGGGTCATTGAGATCCCAGAAGGACTCCAAGTCTTTGTGGTGGTCTAGTCCCCCCAAATCTGGATACCAGTCACCAGTCCGGCTGACTTCTGCTCTGCTGCCCGTCCTTCCAGGCCTCACTGCTTCCTCATTCCCCACCTCGGAAACCCGAAGGTGGAACCCAGACCACCTGAGCACACCTACTGCAGTGGATCACTGCCCACTCCTAGGAGTGGTTGAATTGCCTGCCTTCACCTGCCTTGATGTCTCGCTCTGCTTATAGCAGAACCAGGCCAAAATATCCAGAAGTCCATTCAGCCTCTACAGCAGGGGCCGGGCACATAGAAGATGTTTCCAAGTCAAACATATACCATACTGACTCATTGAGATGAGTCTGCAGTGCAACTGTTATCAAAGAGTAGGAATCTGGGAAACTTCAGATAATGTCATGTCCTCACTTTTGGACTGAACGAAGGAAGGAACCCAGGGCACCACAAAGGCCTAATGCTGGTAGAAGTGGTGGTGGCTGGATGCCAAGTCCACCTTCCAGTTAAGAACATTAACAGTTCCGGCCCCTGCTGGTGAACCCCCACCCCTGCTGGGAGATGTAGGATAGTAAGTGCTTGGCTTTTACAAAATTCTGCTCTTTTGTTTCTCAAAGTTTTATGTTCACTGCTCTAACAACTCGGGGGGGTGGTGTGTGTGCCAGATATTATTATCCTCGTTTTTTTTTTTTTTTTTTTTGAGACGGAGTCTCGCTCTGTCTCCCAGGCTGGAGTGCAGTGGCCGGATCTCAGCTCACTGCAAGCTCCGCCTCCCGGGTTCCCGCCATTCTCCTGCCTCAGCCTCCCGAGTAGCTGGGACTACAGGCGCCCGCCACCTCGCCCGGCTAGTTGTTTTGTATTTTTTAGTAGAGACGGGGTTTCACCGTGTTCGCCAGGATGGTCTCGATCTCCCGACCTCGTGATCCGCCCGTCTCGGCCTCCCAAAGTGCTGGGATTACAGGCTTGAGCCACCGCGCCCGGCCTTATTATCCTCGTTTTACGGATGAGGACACAGGGCACTAAGAACAGAGAGGTCAAATGACTGATCCAGAGTGACACAGGTGGCAATAGGTGTAGACAGGGCCAAAAGCCACATGTTCTAACAGGAGCCCAGCACCCTTCCCCTCTCCCACACTGCTGTTCGTAAGGTACCTGTGCAGTGTATGTTGTAAAAAGGAGATGGCTCTGTAAGAAAGAAAAGATGGCATAATCATCTTTCATTTGCTGTTCATAATAGTGTTATAATTGATGTCTAAATTGGTGCTGTGGTCTCTAGAAGAGATTCACATTTGAGGGGCACATGTTATTGCTACCAAATGGAAGCACTTTTTATGTGTATACTTGTCTTTGGGATTTATTTTGCTAGCTGGAGACTGTGACCTTCAATCCTCTTTTCCTTTCTTCCATGAACACAGGTTCAACAGCTGGACATGGAGAATCAACGCTCATCACCTCTGTCGTTCCCCAGTGTTCCGCAAGAAGAAACCTTACGTCAGGCCCCTGCTGGACTCCCTCGAGAAACTCTGTTCCAATCCCGCATTCTTCCTCCCAAAGAAATTCCTTCTTTGTCTCCCACCATTCCCCGACAAGCCTCCCTGCCCCAAACTTCCAGTGCTCCCAAGCAAGAGACTTCTGGCTGGATGCCACATGTGCTCCAGAAGGGACCCTCACTCCTGTGTTCTGCCGCTTCTGAGCAAGAGACTCCTCTCCAGGGCCCCCTGGCTTCCCAGGAAGGGACCCAGTATCCACCCCCAGCTGCTGCTGAACAAGAAATCTCCCTTCTCTCCCACTCCCCCCACCACCAAGAAGCCCCCGTTCACTCCCCTGAAACTCCTGAGAAAGACCCCCTGACCCTTTCCCCAACAGTTCCCGAGACTGACGTGGACCCCCTGCTCCAGAGCCCGGTTTCCCAAAAGGACACCCCCTTCCAGATCTCTTCTGCAGTCCAGAAGGAACAGCCGCTCCCCACAGCGGAGATCACCCGCTTGGCTGTGTGGGCTGCCGTCCAAGCAGTGGAGAGGAAGCTGGAGGCCCAGGCCATGAGGCTACTGACCCTGGAAGGCAGGACGGGGACAAATGAAAAGAAGATAGCCGACTGCGAAAAGACAGCCGTGGAGTTTGCGAACCATCTGGAGAGCAAGTGGGTCGTGCTGGGGACCCTGCTGCAGGAGTATGGGCTGCTGCAGAGGCGGCTGGAGAACATGGAGAACCTGCTGAAAAACAGAAATTTCTGGATCCTGCGGCTGCCCCCCGGCAGCAATGGAGAAGTTCCCAAGGTAAGCACATCCCAACTGGGGCTTCCCAAGGAAGCTGATCCAAGGAATCTGAATTGGAGTGTGGTTTAGGAATATAGTATAATATGAAAGAAAGGGGTGGTTGAGAAAGGAAAAAATATAGTGATCCCAGTTGCTAGGATGTGCCAAAATCAAATTATTTCTTGTGTTGATGAGAGTATAGGCTAGTACAGAAATGCCCCTGGGATCAGGGGCTGTCAGTTTAGAAGGGTGTTCAGCAGAGCTGTCCATGGTGTGAGAGGCTATGAAGGCAAAGCGAAGGCCGATGAGAGCCGTGGAGAGGCTTTACCATCAGTCACTGAGGGTGCGTTTGCTTTACAATTGCAGCAGAGGACGGAGCTTGGGTTAAACATCACAAGGATCTGTCCTGCTCCACATGTTTATCAGTTCACTTACAAGCCATATTGGTGCCAGGAAAACTGATTTCAAGAGGTTTCCTTTCAAAAGCTGGAGAAGTTAGGTTTCCATATTATTTTCCAGAAGGTTCTGAAAGAGCTTGAGTGTAGACTGGCTTGCTTTCTCTTCTTCAGTGCTGCTGCCCCCTTTCACAGCCATATGTAGGGAGAAAACAGATTTTGTTCTCTAGCCGGGCATGTCTCAAATTTTACTGGGCACATGGATCTCCCCAGGATCTTATTGAATGCAGAAGCTATTTAGTAGGTCTAAGGTGGGGTCTGAGAGTTCGAATTTCTAGCAAGTTTCCTGGTAGCACCATTGCTGCTGGTCCACAGACCATGCTTTAGAGCTGCAAGAATTATATCCTGAAGGGCAGGAAAAGGATCCAACAAGACAGGCCCCTCACTCTCTGGGGCCAGGACAGTGGCCAGACTTCTAGAAAAGTTGTAGATGAAGGCCCAGAGCCAGGAGTTTGGGCCTTGGGATTGGCCAGCTGTGGGCCTGTCACTGCATTCCAGCGGGTCTGAGCCGAGTTTGCTGTGTGGTTTCAGGTCCCTGTCACATTTGATGATGTCGCTGTCCACTTCTCGGAGCAGGAGTGGGGAAACCTGTCCGAGTGGCAGAAGGAGCTCTACAAGAACGTGATGAGGGGCAACTACGAGTCCCTGGTTTCCATGGGTAAGGAGAAGTCTTCACTCGCTGAGGGCTGCCTGTACACCAGCTCAAGGTGCATTCATAACCTTAGGGAGTTCTGAACCTCAGCAGAGCCAATAGTCACAAGCAAGGAGAACAGAGTTTTACAGATCACAACAGAGTTTTACGGATCACGAGGTCAGGAGAGTGAGACCATCCTGGCTAACACGGTGAAACCCCGTCTCTACTAAAAAATACAAAAAACTAGCCGGGCGCGGTGGCGGGCGCCTGTAGTCCCAACTACTAGGGAGGCTGAGGCAGGAGAATGGCGTGAACCTGGGAGGCGGAGCTTGCAGTGAGCCGAGATCAAGCCACTGCACTCCAGCCTGGGCGACAGAGTGACTCCGTTTCAAAAAAAAAAAAAAAAAAAGGAAAAATATACTTTACTTTTATATATGCGTATCTGTTTCTCCGATATAGAGAACTTTTTGGATATATACAAAAATGTTATCTTAAACATTTAAATGTGTTGTCACATAGAAACTTTAATTCCAACTAGAACTGACAATTTTATACATACCTTTCCACAGGATACATTCCCTTCCTTTTAAAATTCTTTTAATTGTGTTTTTTAATTGTGAAAATTCAGCAATTTAAATGATTTATATAATTAAGAGCAACCACCACCCATTCACCAGTACCACTCCCCGGAGGTAACCACCATGAACACCTTGACCTGTGATCTCTCTCATCTTTTTTTGCATGTGCAGATATAAGCATGATACATGCACTGATGCACATGCGGTTTGGGATTTGCACAGAGGGGCCCATTTGCTTATATTACCTAATGTAGGGGCATAGAGAGTGTTCCATGTCGGCATACATAGGCCTCCTTGGAAAGACAATGCAGTGTTCCATGTGAACCATTAGGGCTTTTGACCTTTCTGCTGTTGCTGATCAGTAGGTTGATTCTGTTTTTCTCACTGTTACAAAGTGTTATGATAAACATCTCTGTGTATTTGTGCACTTCTGTGTGTTTCAGTAAGACGGATACTGAGAAGTGGGATTGCCAGGTAAACAGGATGCACATTTACAGTTTTATGGCTACTGCCTGGTACCCTCCAGAAGGCTGAGCCAGTTGATATTTCTGCAAGGGTATGTGAAAGTACCACTTCATACCCTGGCCTGAGCTGATGTTCTTCTATTTTAAATGTTAGTCTTTTTTATAGGTAAAAAATGCTACCTCATTTATTTTATTTTTTATTTATTTATTATTTTTTGAGACAGAGTCTTGCTCTGTCGCCCAGGCTGGAGTGCAGTGGCGCGATCTCAGCTCACTGCAAGCTCTGCCTCCTAGGTTCACGCCATTCTCCTGCCTCAGCCTCCCGAGTAGCTGGGACTACAGGTGCCTACCACCGCGCCCGGCTAATTTTTTTTTTTTTTGTATTTTTAGTAGACATGAGATTTCACCATGTTAGTCAGGATGGTCTTGATCTCCTGACCTCATGATCCGCCTGCCTCGGCCTCCCAAAGTGCTGGGATTACAGGCGTGAGCCACGTGCCTGGCCTACTTCATTTATTTGAATATGTATTCTTTGATGATTAGTGAACTTGTGCATCTTTTTATATATTTATTGGCCATTCATATTTCTTCTACGATTTACCTATTTATAACTTTGCAATTTTACTAGTTATAGAAGTTCTTTATGTATAACTATGGATATTAACCCTTTGCCATATGACAAACGTATATATATATGTATAACATTTCCTCTAAGTTTCTTCATCTTTTAACTTTATTTCCAAAGAACTGCAAACTCATTTTATGTAAGAAAATCTTTTGATATTTTATTTTATGGCTTTTAGATTTTTATCAGGATTAGTTTTTTTCTTTTTTTCTTTTTTTGAGACGGAGTTTCACTCTTGTTGCCCAGGCTGGAGTGCAGTGGTGAGATCTCGGCTCACTGCAACCTCTTCCTCTCAGGTTCAAGTGATTCTCCTGCCTCAGCCTCCCGAGTAGCTGGGATTACAGGCGTCCGCTACCACGCCTGGCTAATTTTTTGTAATTTTAGTAGAGACGGGGTTTCACCAGGTTGGCCAGGCTGGTCCCAAACTCCTGACCTCAGGTGATCCACCTGCCTCAGCTTCCCAATGTGCTGGGATTACAGGTGTGAGCCACTGCACCTGGCCAGGATTAGTTTTTTACCTTACAAAATTTCAAATATCTTCTGCCTTTGTAATGAAAACCTGGGCAGGTTTTGACCACCTCTGAGCAACATGATCTACACGTAACACACACACACACACACACACACACACACAGACACACACACACACACCTCTCTTCGGAAAAGGTGGGGAGGCTTGGTGGTTTTCCATTATGGTCTTCAGTCGAGGAGCTGCTCCTGAAATCACGTGCCCACAGAAGATACAACAACATCCAGTGCAACCTCATCCCAGAGCATATTTTTTCCCTTTCTTCTGTCCAGACTATGCAATTTCCAAACCAGACCTCATGTCACAGATGGAACGCGGGGAGCGGCCCACCATGCAGGAGCAGGAAGACTCTGAGGAGGGTGAGACGCCGACAGATCCCAGTGCTGGTGAGTGGCTAAGGGTGATCCACAGCTCTGCATTCTAGATCTTTCACCAGTCAGGAAGCCCCAGCATGAGTCGGCACAATCCAAGGTAGGCCCTGCCGGGATATGTTAGGAGGAAGGAGGCCCACAGGTGCCAGGACCTCCTTTGGAGCGCCATGATCACCAGTAGCCTAACTTGTTGATTAATGGGAATGCCGTGAATTTTTTGACATGACCAAGTGTCATCTCACTCTCTGTAGGAAATAAAGCGAGAAACTCAAAGAAAGGCAGTCACTTGTCAAGCAGTCATTAGTGCTTAAAATTCCTGGAACTTCCGAGAAAAGGACCACATCCGTGAGTCCTGCAGGTAGTTAGTGGAGGGATAAGGGGCAGGCATGGACTTTACCGGGAACATCCTACATGCACAGCTTCAGTAGGACAGCATGTAGGTGGAGTCAGCAGATATGGGCCCAGTGAGACTGACCAGAGGCTGTGTGGCTCATGTGCACTCTCTGGTGTGAGACTGTCTGTATCTGAGTACAGTTTTTCTGCTTACTGGTGATGGGATTTCAGTTACTAGATCTTTTTAGAGTCTCATCTATAAAATAGAACTGGCACTAATATCTAACCGTGGGGCCTGGCACAGTGATTGGCACATAGCAGTGGCTCAGTAGACCAGCCGCTGTTGGTGTGCCTGGGGTCACCCCATTCACGGCAGCCGGCTCAGTGGCTCACACACTCATGCTGCAGGAGCTCTTGTGGTGCGTGGTTGCTCTTTGAAGCCCCTGTTTGGGAACTGCCCTTGGACTTGCATCACTTACCTCGACGGTCGTCAGCGGAAGCTGATCCTGGTCCTGTGTGGGCAGGTGTGGCGTGTGAACATAGCTGAGTGTTACTGGCAGTCATGTCTGCTGAAAGAGGATTATCCACCTGGAGAACTCTGTTTGGGGCCAACAGCCAGGTCTTGTTAGGAACTAATGTCATTGATTTGGGAACCTATCAGCTGGCTCTAAGCAGATGTTCTAGGAACATGGAGTAATGTCAGCCCCATGTGCTGAGTGGAAAGGTGACTTCTGGGAGAGACAGAACCCTGTAAAAATACAAGTGCTGGCATGTCCCAGAGAAATCCAGCGGCGTCACTTTCTATGAATTTGCCTAAAATTTAACTCGAGGGGAGGGGCTAACCCTGAGTTCATTCTGGCAGACAGAAAAGAGGAATTTAAAAGTCGATGAGGATGAGGTGTTGGTGACAGCGTGGCACATGGCAGGGTGAACTTTTGGTTGAGGAAAATCAGTCAGTACCGTAAAGGTTTGAGTGGCCACATCCAAAAACAAAGGTCAAGTAGGAATAGAGAGATTCTAGGTAGAAGAAATGAGAAAGAAGGGTTGGGAGGCAGAGAATGAGAAGTCAGGAGAGATGATTTGTGGTAAAAATCCTAAAATACAGTCTGCTGTCCCAGCAGGGACTTGCGGTTCAGGTGCAGCTCTCATAGAATTTTCTTGGAAGAGCTGGATGCAAGAGCATGGATCCCCTTTCTCTGTCTGCTTTTCACAGCCTCATCACAGATGGGCCTCTCACAGAATGGGGCCAGAATTGAAAAGCAAAATAATTCAAATCCATTCGGCCCTGGGCTGGGTTTGTTCTGGCACATGCACTTCCACAGGAGCTTCTGCTGGAATAGGCAGCCTCACAGAGGCCTCCTTGTGTGGCTGAAGTGTGTCATTTGTTCCAGTCACCATCTCCAGCCCCTGGGAGTCTGCAGTGGGAGGACAGGGGAGGACATAGGCAGTGCTGCTCCACAGCGTGAGCTGCACACTCGCACCTCTGTGCTAAACCAAAGGCCCCGGCCTTGCCGTTGCAGGCTGGTTCTGCAAAACTGCAGGTGTCAGAGCCCCTACACTCCAGTGGTAACATGTCCATCCAAGCACCTTCTCCCTTTGCAGAATGGCAGCAAATCCAGCCATGGGCCAGACCAAAAGTATGAGACCAAGGGGGAAAAGTCCAGAAAATTGAGACTTCTCATAATTCCAAATATACCAAACATGACAATTTTATGAATTGGCTAAGTAAATTCAGCAAATAAACTACCATTTAATGGTTGGGTTCCCAAGGGCAAAGAGATCCAAAGATGATTCAGATGTCAACCCTCCAGATATTCAGAACAGGGGCTCCCATTCATTCACAGCCCTGGAAGGGTGGCCTTGGAGGCTGGAGAAGCCAGGCACCATCTTCACCTAGCAAATTAGCAAAGAGTAAGGCGAACCAGAAAGCATGGCTGAAATCTGTGTGCTCAGACATTGCCACTCGGAGGGTTCATCATTTCAGTCTCTCGAGAAAGCAATTTGATGCTTTCTAGTCTTAAAAATATATACATATCTTTTTACTATATATGTGTGTGTGTGTGTGTATATATATATATTGTTTTGTTTTTGAGATGGAGCTTCACTTTGTTGCCCAGGCTGGAGTGCAGTGGCGTGCTCTCTGCTCACTGCAACCTCCACCTCCTGGTTCAAGCAATTCTCTTGTCTCAGCCTCCTGAGTAGCTGGGATTACAGGTGTGCACCACCACGCCCAACTAATTTTTGTACTTTTTTTTAGTAGAGACGAGGTTTCACCATGTTGGTCAGGCTGGTCTTGAACTCCTAACCTCAAGTGATCCACCTGCCTCAGCCTCCCAAAGTGCTGGGATTACAGGCACGAACCACTGCACCTGGCTTATTATTAAGTATATTTTAAATATTTTAAATGTTCTTACATTTGACCTAATAATTTACTTCCTGAGAGTCTAGCATGAAAAAGAATCCAAAATATAGATTAAGATGTACAAATACAAATCACAGTATAATAGACTATTACACACTAAAATCACATTTATGAAGAGTTTTGAAACCATAAGTTTCATTCGTATGTTTATTTAGTTCATCAGATCTCTTTGGTAGCAGGTACTGTGTCAAGAACTACATTAACCCTGAGGCCCTTGCCCTCAGACTTAACTCCTGTGGAGAGACTGACATTAACAACCAAAACACCCCCGATAGATGAAAGCACGGGCACCAGCTGTGACGGATGCAGAACATCCAGGACTGCAAGGCCCACGACAGGAAAGGTGCCCTTGAGTTTGGGAAGTCAGAAAGGCCTCTTTGAGGACATGGGATTTCTAGTGGAAACCTGAAGGCCAAGTAGGGTTCTGGTTGCTCCGTGGAGGACTAACTGAAGGGAGGATGGTCTGGAAGCTAGGAGACCACTTGGAGGTTCTTTCTGTCTTCCAGGTAGGAAACCTTGGCATCACCCTGAGAGAGAAGTGGCTGTTGTCAAGATATACTTTGGCAGTGGACTAGGAAGGACTTAGGGATTGGTGGGTGTTGAATAGGAGGGATGGGGAGGTGCTAAGGATGGCTCCTAGGCCTCTGGCTTAAGTAAGAATAGAGGGAGGGTAATGTAAGGTTCAGATTTGGAGAAACACTGAGAATTCCGTTTTGAACACATTAGGTTTGAGATCCCTGTGAGACATCAAAGAGCAGGTGTTGAGAAGGCAGCTGAATAAAGGAGTCTGGAGTTCAGAGCAGAGGTCTGAGCTGGAGACATCTGGCCTTGGCACATTTGGACATTTGGTGTCGGCAGCATAGATACATTGGGTTGCTCAGTCTGTAGAGGGGGGAGAGAGGAGAACACAAGCCATGCCCTGCAGAACCCTGGGTTTTGGGGCAGATTCGGGAATTTGGAATATGTTGTTCACGATGGGGCCCAAGTGTTAGTATTTTTTAGCTTCCAAGGTGATTTTCATGTGCAGCCAGGGTTGAAAACCACTGTTGTAGGATTTGGAAAAAGAAGGAGGAGCCAGAGGAATCAAAGGAAACAGAAAGAGTGGCCAGAAAGGTAGCAGGAAAATTAGTGCCCTGTTGGGTATTTCTAGAGAAGAATGTTTCCAGAAGGAGAGAGTATGCCCAACAGTGTTGTATTCTGCTGTGTGGTTTAGGAATAGGAAGACAAAAAAGTGTCCATTGGATTGCAAGCTAAAAATCATCAGTGACCTTAGGAAGACTAACGTTGGTAGCTTAGTGGAGGTGGCAGCCTGATAGTCAGTGGGTGAGGAGCGGGTGGGAGGCAGGGAAGTAGACATGGCACGTGCTGACAGTCATTTCAACAAGTGTAGCTGTGGGGGAGTGGAAATATGGGACAGTTGTGGGGATTCTTGTTTGCCTAAGATGGGGATTGCTAAAGCCTGTTTGAAATGTTGATGGGAATGATCCAGTTGATAGGAGGATTAAGGATGTAGAAGTGTGAAAAGTAAATATAGTGAGGTCAGTGATGTAAGCAAAAGTAGGTTTAAAAAAACTGGATGGAAACATACCAAAGCCGTATTTCTCTATGTTTTGTAAAATGTTCTGATGTAAGCATATATTACTTCTTATTCAGTAAAAATATATTTTTTAAAACAGTATACAATGAAAGATTGAGTTCAACAGGGCAGATTGAACATGTATTTATTCCTACCTCCCAAATCTCCCAAATCCTTCTTTTTTTTTTTTTTTTTTTTGAGACGGAGTTTTGCTCTTGTTGCCCAGGCCGGAGTGCAATGGCACGATCTGCAACCTCCACCTCCAGGGTTCAAGTGATTCTCCCACCTCAGCCTCCCCAGTAGCTGGGATTTAAGGCATGCACCACCACGCCTGGCTAATTTTGTATTTTAGTAGAGATGGGGTTTATCCATGTTGGTCACGCTGGTCTTGAACTCCCGACCTCAGGTAATCTGCCCGCCTCGGCCTCCCAAAGTGCCGGGATTAGAGGCCACTGTGCCCGGCCTCCCAAATCCTTCTAAAATAAGAGTGAAGGAACTTTTAAAAAGAAAAGAGATACAGCAAGGAAGTTTTTCAGCCCTGAAGCAAGTGGATAGATGTGGTAAGCTGAATCTGAAATTGGTACTGGGGAAAACTGAGAAGAAACTCAATTTGCACCCCCACACCTGCTCGGGGCTCAAGAGTTAATAGTACCAGAGACTCTAGAGATTCCTGGAAATAGGAATGAAGTGAGGCTAAACACAGACAGCTGGCTGAACATCTTTTAAATTGACCACTTAACACTCCCCTCAGCTCCCATTGCCTCCCTCAGTCCCTACTACAGGCATCTGCGTTTCTCTAGCCGTGTTATGTGACAGGCTTATTCTCTGGAGAGGGTGCAGAGGAGGCTTTCTGGACATGGGCACCAGGCACAGTTGAGGGTGGGGCACTACATCGGAAATGGGAAGAAGGAGACTTGACGTGCAGATATTGAGATCTGCAGACTTTCTTCCCTAACTCGACTTCCAGAATGTTGCCAACACCCAGAATTAAACCCATCGGGCAGGATATTGGAAGAGCCTTATATGGAGACTTTTGGGACCAGGCCAAGAGGTTTCTGAGTAAAATGACTTGGCCAAAGCTCCCTATGGGCCAAGCAGAGACCCACACATAGTTAGCAAGCCCCACCCAAATGCATTCAGCTCTTTGTTCTCTTGAGTGTCCTCTTGTAAGTCTCTGTGGACAACCAAGAACCAGAAGACATTTGGGAAAAGTCTGTGGTGTACAGAGATGAATAAGTAAAGACATCAGAAAAAATATATTTAGAGGAACAGAGACCATGCAGAGAGGAAAAAAATGTATATATGAATACTTACATATAAAATCCTTAGATAAAATAAGTGAATGCATTCATGACACAAAAGTGTAATGCTTGTTTTTTTAAAAAAGAAGAGAAAGGAACTCTTGGAAATTAAAAATGTAATAGTACAAGTTAGAGACTCAGGAGCAGTGTTGGAGGATAAGCACACATCCCAGAAAATAAAGCTAAAAGATAAGAAAATAGGGAAATAATAAAAATAAAGGATGGAAGGAAATAGGGAAAGAATAAGAAAACTGAAGGATGGAAATCCAACATCCAGATAATAGGAATATCCAGAAAAAAAGAGTAGCAAAAACAGGTGGGAATTATCAACAAAATGATTCAAGAAAAATTCCCACCAATTAAAGCCATAATTTTGTAGATTGAAAGAGCCAGCTGCCCAGAGCACTGGAAGAAAATAGACCTACACTTTCAGCATGGACTTTCAGAGCAACTGAGAACAAAGGAAATCCTATGAGCTTCCAGAGAAGAGAAACAGAGTCATGCGAAGAAACAGGAATTAGAATGGCCTCAGACATTTGTAACCACATTGGGATCTAGAAGACAGTAGAGCAATGCCTTTCAAATTCCAAAGGAAAATATTTTCCAACTTATAATTCAATATCTAGCCAAACTCTTTCGATTAAATATGAGTGAAACTGAGACATTTTGAGATGTTCAAGTCTCCACAAATCCTTTATCAAACTGGGGGAGGTGCTTTGCCAAAATAAGGAAGTAAACCAAGAAGGAGGCATTACAAACGCCAACTTGAGAGAGAGGTGGAGGCACTCCAGGGGCATGGCCCAAGGGCATTCCGAGAGGCCAGCTGTGCACCTAGAGGCAGCCGGTTGTGTGGGGCACCTCCACAGGTCCCAGAAATTTGTCTTCAAGTAGATGAAATGGATAAACACCCAATATATTTGAATGTTTGGAGAGGAGAGTTACACAGCAAGGTAAGGTTGGGGGAGTTTGGGGCTGAGTTCATGATAATTAGTCGTAAGCTGGGCAAAAGAAAAAAGTGTCAGATCTAGGGAAGGCAAGAAGGTTTACAGGCATTGGAAGCACTCACTATACTACAGAGTTTTGTTATAAATAACATTGATATAATCTAGTGAGGTAAACATCCAGTATTGATCCAACTAAAATTACAACAAAACTGTATTGGCAGGATCAGTTCAGAGGAGACCTTCATCCCTTGGAAGTCAATGGATGATGCTTAAAATTGAAAACTCAAGGAGTAGCAATATAAGTGTGTTACTTAGAGTTATGGAGGTAAATGACCAAAGAATCAGCTGGAATCATTGAAGTGATTGCCTCGGGGAGCAGGAAATGGGGGTAGGTGAGTGGAAAAGAACTTTTTAAAAAATAAGTTCTGGGCTGGGTGTGGTGTCTCACACCTCTAATCCCAACAGTTTGGGAGGCCGAGGCAGGTGGATCACTTGAGGTCAGGAGTTCGAGACTAGCCTAGCCAACATGGTAAAAACCCATCTCTACTAAAAGGGCAAAAAAGAAAAAAATAGCTGGGCGTGGTGGCCCGTGCCTGTAATCCCAGCTACTCAGGAGGCTAAGGCAGGAGAATCACTTGAACCCAAGAGGTGGAAGTTGCAGCCCCATCTCAAAAAAAAAATTTTTTTCGAAGAACTGTTCAACTATGTTCAACTAGCCTGTGTGCATGTATAACTTTAAAAAAAATTTTTTAATTAAAAAAAACCTAACAAAGTATAGCCATGAGAAGATTGGAAAGTCAGTGTCAACCAATATTTATTTGCTTTGAGCTGGTAGAGAGAGTTAATGTGGCAATACTGGTTTTTAATTTCACAAAGAAAAAGTACAGAGAGAAAGTCCCCGATAATATTCTCTCAAGAGTCAGCAGTTTATTCATTCCAATTTTATGTGCATGTGATTACATATACATAGCCTTAATTATGTAGGTAATACATATACACATTATCATTGTAAAAAAGTCAGACAATATAGAAGTATTGGCAAGTTTCTTTTTTCAATAGTATATCATTGACATTTTTACATGTCACAATATATAAATTTGTCATATTCTTTTTCATAGCCGACGGTAGTATTCTGTGTATTGATTTCATAATTTGTTTAAATACTGTCCCATTAATGTGCATTTAGGTTGTTCACAAGTTTCAGTGCTTCAGTAAAGATTATTATAAATAGATCTTCATGCACTTGTCAGGAACTTATTTAGAAATGGATTTTCTGGGTCAAAGGATATACCCACTTAAAAATTTAATAGATCCTGGCAAATCCCTTCAAATCACTTGTGCCAATTTACATGCCTTCATCCATCTAAGCATGAGAATGTTTGTTTCTATACACTCTTACCAGTAACAGGTATTATTTATCTTTTTCTCATTTGCCAAAGTAGTAAGTAGAAAAAAACACAATATGTGGATGAAAATACTTTCTATAAGGGTGATGTTGAGCATATTTTCATACCTTTATTGATTACTATTATCTCTTACTACTCTGTGAATAATCTTTTTTGTTACTCTTTTGGATTATTCATCTTTTTATTGATTTGTTAAAAAGCTTTTAAAATATTAAGGATATTAGCCCTTGCCTAACAGTATGTATATGAATACTTTCCCCAGTTTGTGGTTTACTTTTTTTTTTTTTTTTTTTTTTTGAGACAGAGGCTCACTTTATTGCCCAGGCTGGAATGCAGTGGCACTATCTCAGCTCACTGCAACCTCCACCTTCCGGGTTCAGGCTATTCTCCTACCCCAGCCTCCCGAGTATCTGGGGTTACAGGCGCCCACAACCATGCACAGCTAATTTTTTTGTATTTTTAGTAGAGACGGAGTTTCACCATTTTGGCCAGGCTGGTTTCAAACTCCTGACCTCCAGTGATCTGCCTACCTTGGCCTCCCAAAGTGCTAGGATTACAGGCGTGAGCCACCACGCCTGGCCTGTGGTTTACTTTTATATTTTGTGTGTGTATGTGTGTGTGTGTGTAATAGCAGTTTTTAACTTTTATGTATTCAAATTTATCAGTCTTTTTTTTTTTGAAACAGAGTCTCACTCTGGAGTGCAGTGGCGCAATCTCGGCTCACTGCAACCTCCGCCTCCCGGGTTCAAGTGATTCTCCTGCCTCAGCCTCCCGAGTAGCTGGGATCACCGGCCCCTGCCACCACGCCCAGCTCATTTTTGTATTTTTTAGTAGAGACGAGGTTTCGCCATGTTGGCCAGGCTGGTCTCGAACTCCTGACGTCAGGTGATCCACCCGCCTCAGCCTCCCAATCTGGGTTTCATATCAAATGTAGAAATATTTACTCAAGCTATTTTATTTAGTAAACACTGTGATCACAGATCTTAGGTCTGTGAGCATCTCAAAAAAAGCTATAAAAATTTTTGAAACACAAAATAAATTTTTTTTTTTGCCCTAGAAAACAAAAAGAAAATTGCTAAGTCTAAGTAATTAAATGCTTATTTTAACTAAATGTCTAAAAATATGGCATTATATCAGTTTCAATAACTAATAAATTCAGTCTTTGCAAATGTTTAATACATTTGAAAACAATTTATGGGATTTTCCCCACCTCACAGGAGTTCTTATGAACATGAATTATTAAAAACCAATCACAGATTAAATAAGTTTCTTATAGCCAAATGATGGCAACAGCAAGCTACAAGAATCCTTTCAAAACAATTTATAGCAAAATTATAGTTGATAGGAGTTGGGCATGTTTAATATGCTTGGCACGAATTACCAAACGTCCTCCAAAAGGACTATCTGAAGTCCCATAGGGTTACAGATAGCCTGTTCCTCAGCTTAAAGTTGTAAAACTTAGGTGTGAATTTCTTATTTATACATAAATATTGTTGTTCATCAGGAGTTCGGTGTGAAATACGTGAAGTAGCTTTTTTCCCTTTCTAGTCAGGAAGCCAGTTGTCTCCATTCCTTTTAAACTTTTCCCCACTGGATTGAAATGTTACCTTTTTCATAAACTATATTCCCACAATGTGTGTGTCTTCGATTAATTTTTTAAATGGGAGAACAAATTCCTGCTTATAAATAAATGCAGCTTGGTTGTCAGTACTCTTTGAAAAGTTGTTTGGGGTGGGGAGACATTGTTGGTGGGAAACACTGGCGTTCCCTGCTATCTAGCAAGTGGAGGGGAGGGTCAAAGTGTGTACATACTGCCTGTTTTGAGGGAGAAAGAGTACGTGCCACAAAGAGGAGCAGGCGAATGCCTGGAGCTCAGGGAGGAGCACAGCTGTGTCCAGCTGAGAGCACTGAAGAGGCTTGATGGAATGGTGGACACTCAAGTTGGGTCTTGAAGTAGGGCCAGGTGTTGAAGGCACTAGTCTTCAAGCTGGGGTACCCATGCTTTTGAGGGGATAAGGGTACTCCCCAGGAGAGACATAATACAGATGTCTTTGAGGGCACAGTTTCCAGTCGTTAGTCCATCTCTTCTTGTCCAGCTGATCAGCCAAAAGCACACAATGCATGTGGTCCCTGAAATGTGGCTTCTCATCTACTCTCCCATTATTTAAAAAAAAAAAACAGGCTGCCAGGCATGGTGGCTCATGCCTGTAATCCTAGCACTGTGGGAGGCCGAGGTGGGAGGATCACTTGAGTCCAGGTGTTTGAGACCAACCTGGGCAACATAGGGAGACCTCATCTCTACAGAAACTTTAAAAATTAGCTGGGTATGGTAGCACATGCCTGTAGTCCCAGCTACTCTAGAGGCTGAGGTGGCAGGTGGTTTAAGCCAGGAGGTTGAGGCTGCAGTGAGCTATGATCTCACCACTGCACTCCAGCCTAGGCAACAGAGCAAGGCCTCATGTCTTAAAAAACAAAACAAAACAGGCACTTCCTGCCCATCTCCATCTTACTATAAAGCATTTCTCAGAGGCATAAAGCCCCCAGGTCACCAAACAGAGAGAATATTCAGAATTTTGGGATACATGTCCTGCAGCGCGTCACTCTGGGGCCTGGATGGCAAGTTCTCTTGCAGCTTAGGTTGTTTGCAATATTTTACCTTTAACAAAATTGAAAGAGAAACTAATCATGTTGTGAACTGATAGGTCATTAGAAACAGTTGTTTTGTTTTGTTTTGTTTTGTTTTTTGAAATGGAGTCTCGCTCTGTTGCCCAGGCTGGAGTGCAGTGGCGCCGTGTTGGCTTACTGCAAGCTCCGCTTCCTGGGTTCATGCCATTCTCCTGCCTCAGCCTCCCGAGTAGCTGGGACTACAGGTGCCCGCCACCACGCCCGGCCAGTTTTTTTGTATTTTTAGTAGAGATGGAGTTTCACAGTGTTCACCAGGATGGTCTCGATCTCCTGACCTCGTGATCCGCCCGCCTCGGCCTCCCAAAGTGCTGGGATTACAGGCGTGAGCCACCGCGCCTGGCCCTAGAAACAGTTTTTGATGATAATGTTGACCGTGTGATCTTTGTGGCATATAATTCAGAAGTTCAGAATTGAGTGACAGTTCCATAACAAAGCTGCTTCCAGCCCATCTACATATTTATGTAAATGAGGTTTCCCAATGTAAATGAGGTTTCATTTATAAAAATGAAACAGACAAATTGATTCTGAACTGTATATTCTACAATAAGAATATTGATTTCCAGATAAGTAAACTAATTGGGAAAAAATTCTATTCATCTTTATAAGATACATTTCCCAAAGTTTCTTTATTTTCTATCTTGGATAATTATTTATCATTCTGTAGTGATAATCACTAAGGATAACTTAAGCCAGGAAAAAAATGAACACTTAGAGACCTGTGGTTATTAGAAATGAAAGCAAAATTAAACCTTCAATTTACATACACATTTTTGTGGCAGAGTGGTAGATGAAGTGATCAGTAAAAGGCTTCTAAGCATACAAATATGTTCTATTAGGATAAAATTCTGTGGGCAAAGTGGGAATAGAAATAGAAGTTCAAGGTGAAAAGGAATGATATAAAAATTCCAGCTATCAAAGAAGAATTTGTTCATGTGTTTTTAAGTGAATAATGGTGGGTTTAAAATTGCTGGGGTTCTTAGATTCCATTGGCGACATTAAAGGGTGATGGAAGAGTTTATTTCAAAGTATCAATATTTACAATACTCCAGAAATTACATCTTTTGCAGTTACTGATGCATTTTATATATTTATTCGAAAAGATGCAAAGGAGTACATAGTTTTAAAAATTATTTTAAGGTGTAAGCAAGCAAAATATTTTAAGTAGTTTGTGAAGTCAGGGAAGAAGTTTTCCTGATGCTAGAGTCATGGTCATGGTCATGGTCATGTTTGTGGAGGGATCGTAACGATTTAGCACAGAGACAAGGATTGAAGACAGAGGAGAAAAGGCACACAACTAATGGAGCAAAACTCCAGGGAGAAAGAAATGGGCAGGGCTAAGGAAACAAGCAGAGGATTTCAGTGATAGGAGGAGGGAAGAGAGACATTACTTTCCCTGAGATTGGAGAGAAAAGGGAGGTAAAGATGGTGACTCTGAGCCAGTGCAGGAAGTAGGGGATGGAGGTATAGATGAGTTTTTCTTTTCCTTTTCATAGAGAATAGGACACAGACATCTTTGGAGAGAGTGGGAGAGTCCCACAGTTCTGAGGGAATCGGGGTAAATGAGAACATTAGAGCTGCTTTATATTCCATCCACTTCCAAACCAGTTGAGTTGGTGAATCAGAGAGGCATTAAAGGAGTGCCACTCATCCGAAGGAATCCAGCTTATGTCATCTAGCACCCATTTTCAGCCTGATGAGTTTGTCTGATTTCTTAGTAAGGGAATGAATGGATTTGGCAGAGGAGCAGGAGGAGCCTCAGGAGGGCAGGACTGAGGCTGCTTGGTTCATTTATCTCCTGGTTTCTTTTCTCTTTTTCTCACAGCACTTGTCACCTTCTAACATCCAATGTAATTTATTTATTGTGTCTACCACCTTATGTAAGGTCCATGTTTTTTTCACTGATATATCAAAAGCCGTTAGACCACATGACATGTAGTTGGTGCTCAGTAGATATCTGCTAGTAAACATTCAATGAATGAATGAATATGTTTGTACATGACATATTCTATTGTTACTGCAGTAAACTTAACCATAGCAAAAGTCTGGGGAAAAAAGCCAATGTTCTTCTATTAGGGAAAGAATGAATAAGCTACGGTACTATCCTGACCATGGAATATATACAGCATTTTTAACAATGTATTAGCACTGTAGAAATTGGCTTATGGCCAGGTGTGGTGGCTCCTGCCTGTAATTCCAGCACTTTGGGAGGCTGAGGTGGGCAGATCACTTGAGGCCACGAGTTCGAGACCACCTTGGCTAACATAGTAAAACCCCATCACTACTAAAAATACAAAAAATTAGCTGGGTGTGGTAGTGCATGCCTGCAATCCCAGCTACCTGGGAGGCTGAGGCACAAGAATCACTTGAACCTGGGAGGTAGAGGTTACAGTGAGCTGAGATCATGCCACTGCACTTTAGCCTGGGCAACAGAGGGAGACTCTGTCTCAAAAAAAAAAAAAAAAAGTGAGGAGACTTATGCCTGTAATCCCAGCACTTTGGGAGGCTGAGGCAGGCCGATCATGAGGTCAGGAGTTCTAGACCAGCCTGACCAACATGGTGAAACCCCGTCTCTACTAAAAATGCAAAAAATTAGCCGGGTGTGGTGGCAGGTGCCTGTGATCCCAGCTACTCGGGAGGCTGAGGCAGGAGAATCGCTTGAAGCAGGGAGGCGCAGCTTGCAGCGAGTCGAGACTGCGCCATTGTACTCCAGCCTGGGCGACAGAGTGAGACTCCAAATAAAAAAAAAAAAAAGAAAGAAATTGAAGGGATTTCTACAAGATATTTGAGTAGAGGAACACAGAGGAGGCCAATAGTGACAGAAAAATAAATAAATAAATAAACGTGTATGTGGCTTATTCATAAGCACAGAGAAAAGTCCTGGTAAATTATAGGAGTTACCTGGGAAGTCATAACGGTGAAATGGGAAGAGAGGGAAGGGGAAGGCAAATTAGACAGAAAAAAATACTGCACTAAAACCCAAAAATGTGTTATAATCCCATTTATGTAAAATGACACCTATGTATGTAATGGTACATTTGAAATTAGTCTACAGACCTATAGGCAAGCTTAAAAACATAAATTTCAGGGTAGTGTTTAATAGGATGCTATTTAACTAAAAACAAACTCAAATGCCCCTGGTGTACATGCATACGTGCTTGGGAATGTGAGTCTGTTTTTTGGACACCTCAGGGTATGGGGCCGAGGGGTGGGAGTAGTCAGGAGATGGCCTTTTCTTCATCAACCTGATTGTGAGTGAGCAGATGAGAGAGAAACTGTGTTAACTGTACCAGTTGGCTGGTCTGACTGAGAAAAGGAATGGGCATCTCTTTAAAATAAACCCTGGCTGGGCACAGTGGCTTATTTATGCCTGTCATCCCAGCATTTTGGGAGGATCACTTAAGCCCAGGAGTTCAAGGCTGCAGTGAGCTATGATCGTGCCACTGCACTCGAGCCTGGGTGATAGAGTGAGACCTTTGTCTATTGAAAAAATAAGACTAATAATAAACCCTGACAATGCTGAATTTTTTTTTAATTATGGTGCTCATGGCAAACAAACTTTGCATCTATTTTAACTTGACTACAGTTTGTATTGGTATTCAAAGCTACAAGGTGTCCAGAAAATTCTGTGTCTACTCATTTCCAACTCAATATTACATTTCTTCAGGGTCTCTAAGATAAGACTTATTGAGATGTAAATTGTAGGGCTGCAGAAACCTGGGCAGTTGGCATGAACATTCTGGGTTCTTTTCTTCTCACCCCTGCCCACCCTCTCTCAGCACATGACGGGATCGTGATTAAGATCGAGGTACAGACCAACGACGAGGGCTCAGAAAGTTTGGAGACACCTGAGCCCCTGATGGGACAGGTGGAAGAGCACGGCTTTCAGGACTCAGAGCTGGGTGACCCCTGTGGGGAACAGCCAGACCTGGACATGCAGGAGCCAGAGAACACGCTGGAGGAGTCCACGGAAGGCTCCAGCGAGTTCAGCGAACTGAAGCAGATGCTGGTGCAGCAGAGGAACTGCACGGGTGAGTGCTGGGTGGGGAGGGCCAGAGAAGTGTTGCCATGAGGCCTTCCAGAGGGCCGCTGCCCCCTGGGACAGCTGTGGTTCCTTCAGAGAGGTAGCTGGACACTGATGGGGCAACAGGTGGGAAAGAATTACCAAGCACGGCCTCGGGTCTAGGCTTCGTGACGCAGGACTTGTAAGAACCCATCTCCAACCCAGGAAAGAAGTGGTTACCTCTAAAGACTGGTTCAGGCAAGAATGAAAGGGATCTCAGAGCTCACCTATCCCACCCCTCATTTTACAGGCAGAGGTTAAATAGATTGGACAAGGCCACACAGAGAGTGGCAAAGCCAGAACTCTCCCAACGTGTCCTTGATCATCTCATATCACCCTAGAAGCCTCAACTACCTTGAAGATTTCAGCCCTGGAGAGCATGGTTTTCAAATAATGATAGCACTGCCGTTCTGTGTTCGAACCTAGTCTTCATTTTTGTTTAATTATAAAACTTTATCACCGTGCTGCTCACTCTTGCTCCTTCTGAGTTCAAGAACAGTAAGGCACTGGGGCTCATGGTGGCCTGATCCCAGGACATCTTTTGTGATGGATTTTCTGATGCTGAGCCATCCTGGCAGGCCCAGGAAAAGCCCTACTTGATCATCATCATGTATTTTTTGAATTCACTATTGGACTTAGGTAATAAATATTTTACTCAAGTTAGACAACTGTATTCATAAATGAAATGAACGTTTTCTTGAATTATTCTCATCTAATTTTGGAAACAGTATCATACTGGATGTATCAGATGAACTGGGCAGCTTTTGCTCTTGTTCTGTATTCTGAAAAAAAATAGGAATTGAGTGTGTTCCTTGAAAAACTGGTAGAACCCACTTGGACTTTTGTTTTTGTCTGGATGTTTTGTTTATGTGTAAGTCATTCACCATTACATGTTTGTATAACACTTTTATATTTAGAAATATATCCACATCCATTTCTGGTTTTAAAAGTATTATATTGATGTAAACTGCTTAAAAATTATCTGTAGATAATTCCTCCATAATTTGCATTTTATTAATGACCATTCCTCTTGGTCAAAAGATATGGATCTAGGCCCAGAGCAGTGACTCACACCTGTAATCCCAGCACTTTGGGAAGCAAAGGCAGGAGGATTGCTTGAGCCCAGGAGTTCATGGCCAGCTCAGGCAACACAGGGAGACCCCATCTCTACAAAAAATTTAAAATTTAGCCGGGAATGGTGGTGCATGCCTGCAGTCCCAGCTCCTTGGGAGGCTGAGGTGGGAGGATTGGTTGAAGCTGAGAGGCTGAGGCTGCAGTGAGCCATGATTGTATTGCTGCACTCCAGCCCGGGTGACAGAGCAAGACACTGTCTCAAAAATATGTACATATATGGATCTACCACCTGATTTTTAAGTAACTCCATGGTATTTCAGAAGTGTTTTTGACATACCATGTTGTCTTTCATAAAAGGACAGTGAAAAGACATAAGGTAGATTCTGAGTATATGCTAAATTGGGACCATCATTGTATAAATTCAGTTGCCTTTTGAGCAGTCCCCATTAATTGTAGTAGAACTTTAGAAAACTACTAAACAGTAGTTTGTGGAATTGTGAGTCTTGAGTTTTAGGGCCAAATGTTTGGTGTTTATCATTCCGTTAAGAAAAAAGCACCTTTGGCCAGGCGCGGTGGCTCCTGCCTATAATCCCAGCACTTTGGGAGGCTGTGGCGGGTGGATCATTTGAGGTCAGGAATTCAAGACTGGCCTGTCCAATATAGTGAAACCCCATCTCTACTAAAAATATAAAAATTAGCTGGGCATGGTAGCGGGCGCCTGTAATCCCAGCTACTTGGGAGGCTGAGGCACGAGAATGACTTGAACCCAGGAGGCAGAGGTTGCAGTGAGCCAAGATCATGCCACTGCACTCCAGCCTGAGCGACAGAGCCAGACTCAAAAATAAATTAAAAAAAAAAAAAAAGATAAAAAGAAATAAGCACCTTTGGTCCTCAAGGAGAGTTTAGCCCTTCTCAGGATCTATTTTCCCCTTTGCCTTTCAGAGATACTCAGTATTTTCGGGATAAACACCAGGGCAACTAGTTACCACACTCTGCAGCTGCCTGCTCTTGATCTTTTAGGCATCGTGCTCCAAGGATGTTCTGGGGCACTTCTTGCTGAGAATCCTAACACTACTGAGGCAGCCTTGACTCAGCACATCTGTGTCCTAATTTTACCACTGTAGTTCACTGGCTGTAGAGGAGGACAAGGAAGTGCTAAGGAAGACAGGGAGTCACTAGCAACTTTACAAGACGTTGGCTGGGTCACGAACATTGCTAGCTTCAGTCCCTGTTACTTGAGGAGGTAGACCAGATGGGTCCCAACCTGCAAGCTCCGGAAAGGCCTAGGACTTCATTTTCTATTTGGAAACATCACTTGGTATCTCTGAGCTTGGATGACCCATCTGTAAAATGGGGAGAATTCTTGCTTGACTTGCCCTATAATAAGATATTGTGCTCATGAAAAGAAGACAGGTATGAGTGCTCTGAAAAGGTCTTGTTGGTTTGTTTTTAATTATTCTGCACACACAGACTTTTTGTCTTTGTCACAGATGGGTTCAGAGAAGTAAGTGACTTTCTCATGTCACACAAAGCTGGTGACTAAAAATAGAACTCACCAGTTAGTGCCAAATAAGTACAAGCCACTTGAGAAAACTCAAACAGGAGTCGGGAGCCACTTCTTTTCTCTGAAACTTACATTATCATAAAGGACCAGGCTAGAGCGTCGAGGGGGCATCCCTGGGTGGGGCGTACACTGCCTGCAGCTGATCCAGATTCAAGGGTGGTGGAGTCTGACTGTGCCGGTGCATCTTCCACCCATGAGAGGCTGCAGAAGGCTGGGTTCCTGATTCCTAGGGTGGGCACCAGTGAGTACTGTGGGCTCCAAGGAGGGGTGGAGTGCTGTAGGTTTTGATCATCAAGGCAGACGTGGAGAGGAGAGGGAAATTTCTGGAGGAAGGTGAGGAAAGGCACCAAGAGGAGAAATCTCCCAGTGGATTAGGAAAGAAGTGGGCTGGTCTGAGCAGAGTTCAGGCAAAGATGTCCTCAGAGGGGCAAAGACTGAGAACCTTAGAGGAGTGGAGACCCTTTGGTACAGCTGGTAGAAACCCAACCTTTAAGTAGCCTAATGGAAAAAGAGGTGTGCATCACTCATATAATTAGAGAATCGTGAGTATTCCAGCATCAGGCATGGCTGGATCCAGGTGTTCCCACATCGGCTCTGTGTACTGGTTTCCTTCTTTCCTGATGGGTCCGGCTCTACCAGCAGTTTCGCATCATAACCAACAGGAAGCGATTTCCCGTGCGGTCCTCCGTATAAAATCCAAGGAGAACTCTTTTTAGCCCCTTTTAAGTCTGGACTCATTCCTGAACCAAACAGCAAGGCCAGCCTGGGTTACGCATCCACCTCGTTGTGGGAGGGGAGCGGACCAGGGGCCGCAGAGAGAGGAGAATTTTCCCAAAAGAAGGAATTTGGGCCAATAATGCAATGTTTTGGTGAGGGTAAAGCAATGCTGTACCTCCATCCAGGTAGGCTAGGGGCGCCAGGCAACAGCTAACGACTTTCTCTCTCTGTCCCTGGAGCAGAAGGGATCGTGATCAAGACAGAGGAACAAGATGAGGAGGAAGAGGAGGAGGAGGAGGATGAGCTGCCGCAGCACTTGCAATCCCTTGGGCAGCTGTCCGGGAGATACGAGGCCAGTATGTACCAGACCCCGCTGCCCGGGGAGATGTCCCCCGAGGGCGAGGAGAGCCCCCCGCCTCTGCAGCTAGGAAACCCTGCAGTGAAAAGGCTGGCACCCTCCATGCACGGTGAGCGGCACCTGAGCGAGAACCGCGGGGCCTCGAGCCAGCAGCAGCGGAACCGGCGCGGCGAGCGGCCCTTCACCTGCATGGAGTGCGGCAAGAGCTTCCGCCTGAAAATCAACCTCATCATCCACCAGCGCAACCACATCAAGGAGGGGCCCTACGAGTGCGCCGAGTGCGAGATCAGCTTCCGGCACAAGCAACAGCTCACGCTGCACCAGCGCATCCACCGCGTGCGCGGAGGCTGCGTCTCACCCGAACGCGGGCCCACGTTCAACCCCAAGCACGCGCTCAAGCCACGCCCCAAGTCACCCAGCTCGGGCAGCGGCGGCAGTGGCCCCAAGCCCTACAAGTGCCCCGAGTGCGACAGCAGCTTCAGCCACAAGTCCAGCCTGACCAAACACCAGATCACGCACACGGGCGAGCGGCCCTACACGTGCCCCGAGTGCAAGAAGAGCTTCCGCCTGCACATCAGCCTGGTGATCCACCAGCGCGTGCATGCGGGCAAGCATGAGGTCTCCTTCATCTGCAGCCTGTGCGGCAAGAGCTTCAGCCGCCCTTCGCACCTGCTGCGCCACCAGCGGACTCACACGGGCGAGCGGCCCTTCAAGTGCCCCGAGTGCGAGAAGAGCTTCAGTGAGAAGTCCAAGCTCACCAACCACTGCCGTGTGCACTCGCGTGAGCGGCCACATGCCTGCCCCGAATGCGGCAAGAGCTTCATCCGCAAGCACCACCTCCTGGAGCACCGGCGCATCCACACAGGCGAGCGGCCCTACCACTGCGCCGAGTGCGGCAAGCGCTTCACGCAGAAGCACCATCTGCTGGAGCACCAGCGTGCGCACACGGGCGAGCGGCCCTACCCCTGCACGCACTGCGCCAAGTGCTTCCGCTACAAGCAGTCGCTCAAGTACCACCTGCGGACCCACACGGGCGAGTGAGCGCGCGCCCCGCCACCGCTGCCCGGCCAGGTGCGCGGGCCGAGCCCCCCTCGGACACCGCCAGGCCCGAGCCCAGCGGGCGGGGGCGGGGCGCCCCCCAGCCCCTTTGCCGTGAGCTCCCCTCTCCTTTCGTCCCTCCTCCCAAGGACATGGGGGCAGTGAGACCAGGTCCCTTGCTGCCGCGTTTCCCCCGGGCCCCAGGGGGGAGGGCGCGGACCTGGGGAACCCTTTCGGGCTGTTAATTTCCTTGACAATAAAATGGATGAAACCAATCAGCACGGGGGGCGTGATTTGGCCGCCGGCCACTCAGAGGGGCGGTGTAGGGCCCATCTAGTTGGGGATAGAACTTTATAATTACCTTTTGGATACTGTGGTTCTATTTGATAATAATAGAGTAATTTTTAAAAGACGAGCGTTTCCTGTTTGCCGTTTTTGTTTGGTTTGAAGGGGAGGGTTTGAGAAGGCCCGAGGGACATATGGTAGTGTCAGTTGACAGGTTCTGTTGGGACCCTTTTTTGTGTGCCTTCTCCATTTGGGTGGTAAAGGAGACGCTGATCCCGCTGGTTCTGAAATGGAGAAGGAGAGGCAGGACTGACGTCTAAGGGACCGCGGGAATCCCTAGACCTTCGCTTCTGCCCTGGAGTCCGCGAGGATGCTGGGAGCTCAGGACGTAATAGGTCCCAGTTGACTAGCATGATCAACGAGAGTGACGGTCAGGTTTGGAATGAGCTGGAGTCCTGTAGCAAAAGCTGGGCGCTTCCCTCAGTGCCCAGGCGTTCCTGCCTAGCTTGAAATGCAGCTGGCTGAGGAGTAGGGTGGCGGGAGGGAAGCCTAGGGAAGAGGTGCAGAGGCCCCTGGTGCCAATCTTTGCGGAAGCCACAAAAGGCACCAGTCAGAACATTTTTTATTTGAATGTTGCACCAAAGCTACTCTGGACTTGCTGAATGCACTAACGAATCCTGGTTTCTCTAGGTATTCATTCATTTCCCATCTGCCTACAGCTCTCTCTTATAGAAAGAGAAACTGCAGGCATACTACATTGCCCACAGAGCGATTTACTCTGCTGATGGGTTTGGCAGTGGCCCAGAGAGAATTCAGGCCATTCGAAGGGACAATTCACGGAGGCTAGCAGAGTGCGCAGCTCAGTCTCGCACACTGAGGAAGCTGGGCTGAAAGCGGAGAGACTGGCCTGAGAGGAGAGCACTGCTGAAGCCAGGCCTGTCAAGTTGTGACAAGATACTTGAAGGGGGTTTGCAAAAGGGGATTTGGAGGAGGAAGGTGATACACTCTTGACTTTCAGGGGACCATAGAGATCATCAACTCCCTCTTCTTTGTATAAAGAATTCGTAAGCTAAGCACAGAAAGGGGAAGTGATAGCACAAGATCTCACATGTGAAGCTTCTCCATTTAGACTGAATTTCTAAGTCGATGGTAGGACATAGGGATGGTGGCCAGAGGAGGGAGCAGAGGTCTGGGCTGGTGTGAAGGTCTGAGGGGCAGTCTCCACCAAGACCTCAAGCATCAGCTGCGGGGCTGGTGCAGATACATGGGCAGGTAGTTCCGGTAGTGTGCAGCCAGCTTCACCAGTTGCCAGGCAGAGGGCGCCTGCAGGAGGACAGCTTCCCCCAGCAGGTGGAATGTGAGCTGGGCCTACGGGATGGGGAGGATTTCCATAGATGAGAAAAATGAGGAAAGCTTTCTTGGTGGGGGTGGTCATAAAAGGAAAAGTGTGGAGAGTAGGCTGCATGTAAGATCAGGAGCAGTGATGAATTAAACCTGAGCTGGAGGAAAGGGCCTTTCTAGGAAAAACAGGGCCAAATGTTGGTTTGGAGTAGACCAGGGGTGCAGAGAGGATCTAAAACTGCAAGGCTGCAGACTTTGAATTGGATCTTGTAGGAAAAACCATTGAAGATTGCTGAGTAGGAGAGAGAGATGATGCAAATAGCTATCCAAGGACTGAATCTGGTAGAAGGCAAAGAAACCTAACAGTCAGGTGTGGGAGAACCAGCTCTCTTCCACGGACAGGTTGCAGATAGCAGAACCCGTGGGTGGAGGTTGAAGGGATGGCAGGGGAAATGGTTCTTTTGAACATGAGGATATTTGAAGTCTCAAAGACTTGTTAGTGGAGGAATTTGGGGAGGTATTTGGTAGAGGGCTGTTGCTGCCCTAAATTTTTACTAGCTCGAATTGGAGGACTGAAGAGGGCTTGAAACGTCCAGCTTGATTGGAGACTGAGGTGGAGTGCGGTAGAATCCATGTGGGAGACTCAAAGAGGAACTTCATTTGTTACATGAAGTTAGCAGGACATTATGGGGTCAAATGGGAATGGTGCTTGAGAGGCTTTCTTTTCCTAGGAAATCTGGGTGGTTTTTGTTTTGTTTTGCTTGTTTTCTGAGACAGGGTCTTGCACTGTCACCTAGGCTGGCATGTGGTAGCACGATCATGGTCACTCTGACCTCAACCTCTTAGGCTCAAGCAGTCCTCCTGCCTCAGCCTCTCGAGTCGCTGGGGGACTACAGGTGTGCACCACCACATCCAGCTAATTTTTTTTTAACTTTTTTGGAGATGGGGGAGTCTTTCTGTGTTGCCCAGGCTGGTCTCAAACTCCTGGCCTCAAGCCATCTTCCCACCTTAGCCTCCCAAAGTGCTGGGATTACAGGTATGAGCCACTGATCCCATCTGAAATTTGTTTTTTAAAGAGATTAAACCAAATATAGTCAAAGATTGGTATTTCTTTTTATTTTAGCTGACTTAATTTATTGCATCAACTAGAACAGTCTGGTTCGTGCATCCTTACGTCTCTGTCTATTGGAATGCGATTTAAAGTATTTCAAGACACATCATAGTACGTCAAGACTGGTTCATCTTAACACATAGCTGGGCTGCCATGACTTCCCTGACTACTACCTCCCCTTCCTTGGCTCTGACTCCCTCCTCATGCCTCTTCTTCGTAAGTGCCTAGCACCCTGTGCCCCAAATCGTCTCTCCCCTTGTCCTGACTTCTTGCCACCATCTTGAATCTCACTTTCCATTTGCCCTAATCCCTGCTATTGGTTCCTAAAGTGTAGATAGCCTTTGGCGTCAAAAAGATGTGGCTTTAAACTTCAGTTGTATGGCCTTGAACAAGTTAATTAACAGAACATCAATTTCCTCATCTGTTAAATGGGGACAATAAAGGTCCCATTGTTCTGAGGCTTAAATCACAATAAATACATAGCAAACACACTGGCAGATACTAAGGTCTCAGTAAGAGTTTACTCATTTCAAAGAGAAGTTCAAGTTGGTGGTGGGCTAGTGTTATACCCTAAAAGAATGAATCTTTGAGAAAGAAATTTCAGTAGGCAAATGGAGATTATTTTGGTGTAAGAAAGTGCAAATTAAACCACAACTATATCATGGTCCTTATCTAGGAGTGGACAGGGTTTCGTTTCACCCCTTGGCCACACTCCAGAGTTTGCAGGAGATAGTACCCCACCTCGCTGGGTTTTCCGGTCCTCTTTCACAGTGCTTTTCTCGGGTGCCCTTAATTTAACTAGAAAGTCAGACTTTTGAACTCCTAAGTTGCCCGTTGCCGTTGGCCCCATAAAGCTGTGTAGCAGAAGGAATAACTACCATTTCTTGAGAGCTTCTTACTTTGGAAGACTTTACATACATCCCTTCATAACTCTGACGCACGTTTCATTACACCCATTTTATAGGTGAAGAGCTCCAGGCTCAGGGAGGTTAAGTAGGCCCAAAGTCACACAACAACCAAATAGTAGAGGCAGAATTTGAACTCAGTACTTTGACTCCAAAGCCCATGTGCTTGGCCAAAAAGTTTTTTTCCTGGGGTCAGTATGGTTGTTGAAAAAAGAAAAGCCAGCACCTCTTTTAAATTATTCCATTTTGCCTCCAGATTTTTTGACTGAAGATAAAATTGGGGGAAACAATATATTAAACAGAACATGCCCTGTGCATTTGCCAAAATGATGAACACAGTAAGAGGATAAAAAAAAAATGTTCAAGGCAGGAAAAAACGCTTAGCGCCGAGCCCTAGCATTTTACAGCTGAGAAATGAAGAGGAGAGGAGTTGGGTCCTCTGAGGTCACAGGTGGGACAGGAGGGCTGGTACTGAGGGGATGCTCACTGTCTTCCAGCCCCCCAGTATTTATTAAGCACCACTTGTGTGCAAAGAATTGTGCTGGGCTCTGTGGAGAAACACAAGAGGATTAGGAATCCATGGCTGCCTTGACAGCACTTAGCATCTGGTGGAGACTGGCAGCCTGATTAAGCCTCTGGGGATCTGGAAAGCTGGGACCATCAGAGGCCTTTAGGCGGCTGTCTCCGACAAGGACCACATCCCCAGCCTTTCTTCATTCCTCTTCAGTGGATGTAGCCTGAACCAGCCAGGTGTCTGTGGGAGACCTTTCCTCAAGCACTGTGGTGGCAGCTCCTCAGATTAAGGGATCAGGGACAGAGGCCCTCCAGGCCCTACTGTTGCCAGGGCAACGTTGAGTCAGGCCAGGGCCTCTCCTCCAGCACTCTGGAAAGCATTACTGCTGTTGAAGGCTTGTTGCTTCCCAGTCATAGTGGCAACTTCTAGATTACAATTTGTAAAAAAATCAACTTTACATCTACCATTTCTAGTTGGTTTCCTTGAAATTAGGAATTTTCATTAAAATATAGACTTTAGCCCTTTTACTTCTGTTTTCTACAAAGGACAGCTCCCGGTTAAATGATTTTTCTAAAAAAAAAAAAAAAAAAGAAAAGGAAAAAAAAAAGGAAGGTGAAAGGAAGGAAAAAAGGGAAAAAGACCAGGATAGAAAGAAAGGAAAGAAAACATTAAACATAGTACTATTGATCGCAATCTTACATGAAAAGTTCTGTTCAGAAGTCAGAACTAGCCAAAAGTTTATTAAGGATAATAACTAAAATCACTACAATTCATTGAGTTTTACCATGTTGCAGTCACTGTGCCAAATCGTAAATGCTTTCCTTTCATTTTATCTTGGAACAACCTGTGAAATTGGTATTTG
The DNA here is from genome assembly GCF_043159975.1 of Macaca nemestrina. Lineage (NCBI taxonomy): Eukaryota > Metazoa > Chordata > Mammalia > Primates > Cercopithecidae > Macaca > Macaca nemestrina. Next base: position 9,541,686 of record NC_092128.1, read on the forward strand.
TGTCCCCTTGAACAGATGAAGTTCAGAGAGGTTCAGCAATCAGCAGCCAAGGTCACACGGCCAGAATTTAACCTAAGTGTGTGGGAAGCCCAGTTGTGTGCTATTAACCACTGTTACATACTGCCTCCCAATTTCAACATGGATCCTTAATAAAGAGGGCACGACATGACTATTTCTTTTTGATTTGCAGCTCTCACTATCTATGGGCACAGCATGTGAGTCTGGACCTGTTCCCTGGCTGCCTGGCCAGCACAGTTCCCTGGCTGCCTGGCCAGCTGAGCCCGGGCGACATTGGGATAGGCACTGAGGTTCACCTGACCAGGGTAGAATAGGTGTTCCTGGGCACGTTGGTGGTTAGAACACCAATCCAGCCCCCATTTTAGACTGAGCCCTCTATACCTTAGGGACTTTGGGAAGAGCACTGATATGGCAAGAGGCCATCCTTCTCTGTTTATTTCTGATGTTGGGACCTAAGAAACCATTTGTTTATCAGTCAAAGGAGTAGTTGCATGAAGGAGATTATTATAAGGAAAACTACCTGCTTTCTAATAACATAAAATACATCCTTGACTCTAATCCTGCCGGCTCAATGCTACCTCTGAGTTCTCACCATTCCCTCCCCGCCACTACCACATGAATGAAACTCACTCACTGCTTCTCTTTGTAAAATAATATCCAGGTTCTCAAAATAACTCAAGTATTATAAGACAGGAGCATCACTGCTGTGTATTAATTTAGGTAATGGAAAGTTGCATTTTAATGACAAAATGTACCACTGAAAATTTCTATCCCTGCTAGTAATTTTATTTCAAGAATGATTATCAGGACAACAAACTGTTTCTTCTTAAAATTGGTATAGTCTAATAAGTATAAAATATTTTTAAAAATTAAATGCAATCAGCTCTTCATTTACAGGACATACAAATAATAAAATTATGTCCTCAAAGGATTGAAATAGCTTGAATTTAAGCTAAACTCAATTAAGAAAAGTAAACAAGTATGGAAGGTAAAACTTGCCATTTTTCCACAGAAGGTACAAACCAGCCAAGAACTACATGGTTCCATGATCGAATTTGCTGCAGGTGTATTATGCAAATTCTAAAATTTAAGATAAAAAATACTTATTTGTTTTTGAGACAGAGTCTTGCTCTGTCTCAGGCTGGAGTACGGTGGCGACATTATGGCTCACTACACCTGGGTCCTCCCACATTCAGGTGATCCTCCCGTCTCAGCCTCCCGAGTAGCTGGGACCACAGGCATAAGCCACCAAGCCTAACTAATTTTCTTATATTTAGTAGAGACGGGGTCTCACTACGTTGCTCAGGCTGGTCTCAAACTCCTGGACTCAAGCAATCCTCCTCCATAGGCCTCCCAAAGTGCTGGGATTACAGGTGTGAACCACCGCATCTGGCCTATACAAAAAATTTCTGCTGAGTGTAGTGGTTCACGCCTGTAATCCCAGCACTTTGGGAGGCCTGAGGAGGATCACTTGAGCCTGGGAGTTTGAGACCACCCTGAGGAACGTAGTGAGAACCCATCTCTTAAAAAAAATTCTGTATGTATTTTTCTATTTGGATGATAGTCATCACTATAAATCACATTAATTTTATCCAAAAGTAAAGACACTAAGTTGGTTCCCATAGTGACCCCCTGAACAATTTAATAATAATGACTGTCCAGCTAAAATTTGTATTATTTATTTCCCACTTTAACCCAGTGGTTCCTTACCTTATCTTGAATTAATCAATGCCTTAACAAGCCCATTTATCCAGTGATGCATTCTGAAATAAGTTTGGGGGGAAAAAAAACCAAAAAACCTCAAATGTTTCAGAGTGATGCTAAAAAAAGCAAGTCAATATTCAGACCAGTTTAAGCCAATCTCTGGTGTATTTAATTCATACAGTAGACAAATTGAGAGAAATAGACACATTTTCCTTGCCCAAATTGTTGCCAGCTCTTCAGAGTCTTGAAATAAACGTTAATTGCCTACAAACATGCTTGGGTGTTTATTTTACCAAAAAGATTAACTCTCATTAGTATGTAATAATCACGTAACAGAATTCCAGAATTTTATTTAACATTCTTTGCCCCCAAATGAAAATAGCATTTTTTTCTGGTTGTAGAAGGAATTTCTATGTTCTAAACAATAAAAACTGAAAATTGAACAAGTCCCTTATTTCTCCAAGACGAGGTGTCAAGTCTCTTCCATAACTATGGAAGAAATCAGTTTTATTTACCACCCAGTATGAGGACTTTTAACCATCTCCACCTGTGAAATTACTTGGATGCATTCATCCCTTCTCTGTAGAACTAAATCTGTAATATATTTTAGAATCTCTTTCAGATTCAGGACATGAAATCTTTATCAAATTTATAATGATAAAATTTTTGCACTTCATCTGTCAGTGTTTTCAAGCTTTTGTTTGAAGCCTCTGGTATCCCTTGTTTAAATAAAACAATTTTCAGAAGCTAAATATGTAAAGTGACTCGTGCCTTAAGAGGCTGGAGAGGGAGCCAAGCCTACCTGCTCTGGCGCTCCCGCCTTCCCAAACTCCCCCTGTACTGAGGGGTCTCCAAGGAGGAAGCTCACTTCAAAAACCTCTGCCCTGGGCAAGTCACCAGGGCTCCTTTTCTCTTGCTTCAACTTTTCCTAGCCTCAATCCAAACTCTGTATGTTTAATTTATCCAGTGACACACTCCATGCTTACTTAATTCTTTGACAGAACACAGTTTCTTAGGTTTATTTCTTTCCTTGTGGGATATGCATGCTTTCCTATTTTCTATATGTTACTTGGCAGATGTTCTTATCAGAAAATAGTAAGTCTCTATAACCTTGCCAGTGAAATCCAGAGAGCTAACATCTACCGAGAATCCCTGGAAGGCCGGGGAAGATAGCAGGGCAGATGTCTTAAGCTCTGTGAGAAAGCTACAAGGACGTCCACCCTCACCCCCCCGCCCCAACCCCATGTTATTTTTACAGCAAACACTTCCACGGTGAAGGCAACGAAAGATTCAGGTGCAAGGTGCAGCCTCGCAAGACCCCTGGCCACACACACATCACTGCGGGAGGTTGGAGAGTCCCCTCTACCGGGCTTTCCAGGGCTTGGCGCGTGCTCGGAGCGTGCACTCAGCGGCCATTGTGTGTTTGATTTTTCCCAAGGGCAGGGCCGGCTTTTGTTCATTTCGCGCTTGCTCTAGAGTCTGGCGCAAAGTCCTCAGAGGTCCTCAGTGAACGCGAAATGAACGGATGAACAAGCCACAGGTGACAATGTGCGGGAAGAAACACGGGTACAATCGCAAATCTCTGCCCAGCTGGGATGGAGATGATTCTCTTCATTAAAACTGATCCAACACTTTTAAACGCTATCACTTAAAAATGGATTTTATCATTCCTTCTGACATTTCAGCCCCAATATTAGGTAGAGTACCCGCATCACTGCCAAATCCTTACCACCGTTGCAGGTGGCTGGTGTGCGGCAGAAATCCTGCTCCACGGTCCTGCCCTTTGCAGCAAGGTCACCCAGCTGCCTGATAAGGAGTCCAGGGACGGGCAGCGAGCGGGACTGCGGGGACAGCGCCGGGCACGCCGCGTGGCACCCGAGGCCCGCCCGCCCTTCCTGGCTGGGTATGAACGCCAGCCGCGCCCGCGGGCGGCAACCCCGGGCTTCCTCTCGTTCAGGTCGCCTGGCGCGGCCGTGCCTTCCTGCTTCCCTACGGCAGCGGCACACCGGGGCCTTGGGAACCCGAGAAGGGGCCCTCCCCCAAGCCAGGCCTGTCCAGGTCCCCGCGAGTCCCCGCGGCTCGCCCAGAGCTCAGCGAGTCCCGTCCTCGGTCTCCCCGCCGGCCTCGCGGCTCCATTGCTGCCGCCCAAGAGGCCCTACTCGAGCCCCTAAAATCCTGCGCCCCCCATTTGGCGCCTGTGGGATGGGGCACAACCGTGTCAGTCTCACCGGTGCTGTGAGTGCAGCTGCGAGCCAATGGAGCAAGGACTTAAACGATTATATTTTTACTTTAAAGATGTATTTATGCGTCTCTATCCATATTTTAAGTATACACATTTTCTCGATTAAATTAATTTTGATGACTTGACTTTTAGACGTTCCTCTTCCTGGGCGTTTTCCCCCCCCCGTCTGATGACAACGGGAGCGCGCTGCTGGGTGCCCGGCAGGGCGCGCCGGCGGCCCACGGGCTGCCTCCCGGGCCCGCGCCACGTCGGGCCGCGAGGAGGCCGCGCGCTGCCCCCTGCCGGCCAGAGCCGGGGAGGCCCCGGAGGCCGCGGCGCCCTCACCTGGCCGCTGGCGACCGCTCTAGGAATGCGCGCGGCCTTCTCGGTGGTGGCGCGGGGGCTGCCTCGCGGCAGGGACCCGCTCATCCAGACGCCCGAGCCCCAGCCCCGCCTGCCAGCCGGCGGGCACTTCCGCCGTCGCAGTGCGGGAGCAACCCCGAGCCAGCCCTGGTTAGCGGCAGCCGCTCTCAGGTTGCTTTTCTTGCGCTCTCTGGCCTGCCGGCCCAAGGCCCCGGCAGATCCCCGTGCAAACACAGTTGGTGCAAACACAGTTGGTGCAAACAAAGGTGCGGCCGCAGGAATCTGAGAGCACAGGAAATATGAGACCTACCCCAACCCGAAGGCTCAACCCACGGCACAAAAGAGCACAGAAGACCCAGAGGACCGTGGGGTCCCAGAAGAAGAGGGGACTCCGTTAATTGACCCCGAGCTTTAGGGTTGCTCAAGCTCCTTCCCAGGCAGCATGCATTCTACCCATTTTTCTCGTGCAGATGAGGAAGCCAAGGCTGAGGCCCAGCCCCTGGCCGCTCGCTGTGTTTGTCCCATGGGAGGTGGACCTGGAGGCACTCTCATGATAAGGCTGCACTTTTTTTTCCTTGATATATTTTCAAATGTCTGCCTAGTTATTTCCGAAGACTAAATTCTTTAGCTCAGGCTGCGGTGGCCCCCTAATAAAGAAAACAAATGCCCTACGAAGACTAACCTCCTAGAGTGGAACTGCCTGGTCCAGCGTTTGAGGCACAGGACCAGACGATCCTCCCGCAGGTCGGCCGTCTCCCCTGGTTCTGTGTGGGGAGCAGGCAGGGAAGCACCGCCCCGTGGGTCGGCGGGAAGGCTGGCAAGCACCCGGTGCATTTGAGGAACGTGTGCCTCCGTGTGCCTCCGTGTGAGTGCTGTGCAGGCGGCGGGGCCTCTGCCCTATTGTGGGGCCTCACTCTTAACGGATTTGAATGCTGTGGGAGCACTAGGCAGCCAGGAGATCTTTGGAAAAGGTAAATTTGATCGTAGTCCTCTCTTGCTTGGGCGGTTCCCCATTGCTCTTAGGGTAAAGTCCAAAATCTCTTCAGGGCCCACTAGGCCCTGCCTGCCTCCTCGGCCCTGTCCTGGGTTGCTGTAACAAAGTGCCGCAAACTGGTTGGCTTTAAACAACAGAAATGGATTCTCGCAGTTCTGGAGGCCAGAGGTCCAAGATCAAGGTGTGGTCCAGCTTGGTTCTTACTGGAGTCTCTGAGGGACACCGTCCCATGCCTCTCTCCTGGTTTTGGCATTGGATGCAGCACGCCAGCATGCACCTGGCCTGCTCCCCATGTCTCCTCTCTTCTGAGGATAACAGCCATATTGGACCGAGGGCCCACCCTGCTCCAGGATGACCTTGTCTTAATTAACTACTACATCGGCAATGATCCTATTTCCAAAGAAGGTCACCTTCTGAGGCTCTTGGAAGGACATGAACTTTGGGAAGACCCTACTAAGTCCACACAGGCTGTCCCCCAGACTCCAGCACCCTAACCTTCTCTCTGCTCTTGGCACCCCACTGCCTCAGGCTTCACCCATGCTGTCCAGCTTCCTGGGCTGCTCATCTCCCAACTAACGTTCCTCCTGCACGGTGTTGTGGAAATGTCACTCCCTCAGAGAAGGCCTCTGGAACACCCCAGCTTAGGGTAACTGTGGTGCCCACTGTCCACCTTCCCCCTTCTAGGTTCACAGAACTTAAGACAGTTATCATTGAAGTGATACTGAGGGACAGTGGATGTTCATGTGTGCCTCCTCCACCTAAACCTGCTCCTCAGGGGCAGAAACCAGGTCGTCTGGATGAACAATAACTTTAATTCCATGGCCGAGGAGGCTTACAGACTGACCTGGGAAGCTGGTCTCCACAGGACAGGCCCATGATGAGGAAGACCTGTGCCAAGCCCAGCAGAGTCTCTCAGGCAGGGCTCAGAGATGTGGCCCCTGCACATGGGAGGGAGATCCAAATCCAGGCTCCACTCTCCCTGGGATGGCACAGTAAACAAATGCCACCTCCTGACCTGGCTCATAGGGCCCTCCATGGCCTGACCCCACCTCACCTCCCTCACCTCCAACTCAAATCAGTGTCCTGCTCTGCCCCCTCTGCTGCCCCACACTGGCTTCGTTCTTGCTTCATGCTGCCAAGCCACTTCCAAGTGGGTCACTCTACCCAAGGCCTGGGATTCTCTGCATCCAGAATTTTAGTTATTTTTATCTACTTATTTTTTGAGGTAGGTTCTCATTCTGTCACCTAGACTGGAGTGCAGTGGCATGATCGTAGCTCACTGCAGCCTCGACTCTCCAGGCTCAACTGATCCTCTGGCTTCAGCTTCCCAAGTAGCTGAGACTATAGGTGCATGCCACCACGCCTGGCTAATTTTTTTTTTAATCTTTTGTACAAATGAGGTTTTGTTATGTTGCCCAGGCTGGTCTTGAATGCCTGTGCTCAAGCAATCTGCCCACCTCAGCCTCCCACAATGCTGGGATTGCAGGTGTGAGCCCCCACATGCATCCAGATTTTACTCACTGGCTTCTTATCATTCAGATTTCAACTCCAATCATCGTTTCCTGACCATCCCTGTTGTCTTCCATCAGAATACCATGCTTTATTTTCCTGTAGTGTTTTCAATATCTGTGATTATTTCATTCATGCATTCGTTTGCTTGTCTGTCACACTACACTCTGGGAATACAGCTCCATGGGGCCAGGGCTGTTTTTCTTTGCCTCATTCACTGCTGAGTCCTCAGTGCCTAGACTAGACCCTGGAACGTGGCGTATTTGTTAAATGACTGAATGAGTCACTTAGTCCCCCTGAATCTGTTTCTTCACCTATAAAATAGGGGCAATCTTAACTATTTCCTAGGATATAACAATTGTACCTGCCTCAGAGAGCTATGAGGATTCTGTAGGATAGTGTATATGAGCCTCCAACAGAGACACTCAGCACACGTGAGCCATTATTTCTATCTCAGATTCACCCATCCTCACATGGAGAGGGCAGGACTGGGAATGAGGTGGTAACTCTTTCAGATCCCAGTAATCAGCTCTCTGTTCTTGCAGTTATCCAAGCTTTACTAGAAAAGATGGAAGAAATGCAGTATTGTGGAAAGAGCCCTGGACTTGGACAGAGAGGTCTTGAACTTGAGTTCCTTGGAAATTGTCTGAGGCTGTGCCCTCATGTGCAAAATGGAATTAATTATTCCTATAAAAGCCTAAATGAGGCCAGGCATGGTGGCTCACACCTGTAATCCTGGCACTTTGGGAGACTGAGACTGAGGCAGGAGGACTGCTTGAGCCCAGGAGTTCAAGACCAGCCTGGTCAACAGAGCGAGACGTTGTCTCTAACAACAACAACAGCAACAACAACAAATCCAGATGATGTGGTGGTGCAGGCCTGTAGTCCTAGCTACTTGAGAGGCTGAGATGGGAGGATCGCTTGAGCCTAGGAGTTTGAGGTTACAGTGAGCTATGATTGTGCCACTGCACTCCTGAGCAACAGGGCAAGACCTTGGTTCTAAAAAAAAAATAAAAAGCACTTGAATGAGTACTTTATGTGTAAATTATAATGCTCTTATTTCCCAAATTAGCATTCCTTGGAGTCGTTTTTTGTCTTAAGCAATTATGTACTAATTATGTCAAAAGGAAGTGATATTGCTTGTAATTACTAGAAGAGATATGCTTAAATGTGTAATATTTATGGGTTTTTTCTGATTTTCAAAGTGACACATTTTATTGCAGAAAATGTGAAGAATATAGAGGAATATAAAGAAAAACATTCTAAAATCACCCATAACCCCTGTATTCATGCTTTAGTCCTCACATGTGCGTCCTGAAGCAAACAGTGCACGTGAAGGGCATCCTCACCGAACTGAGATGCCCTCAGGTGGGTGATCCGGGAAGCTGACAGGTAAGTGGCTCCCTAGAAGGCCACGGAGAGGACCTGCGCCTGTTCCACACACTGATGCTTGTTTGACTGAGTCCTGGGAGTGGCTGGATTTGGGGGGGGAGCACAAAAAGGGGCTATGGCCCTAAACAGGGCATTTAACTATAGATTAAGAGCTTCCAATTTGAATTGAGGTGCTTCTGGGGGCCCTTAAACTTACAAAATAATTTCTTAGTGGTTTAGGAAAATAGAACAATTACTGAAAATACCAAAAAGTATAAAGAAGGAATAGTCACTAACAATCTCACCACGGAGCTAGGAGATATTAGGATTTCAAAATATTTCTTTTTAGCTTTTTGTTTCGTTGATTCTATTTATTTTTACCTTTGAGATAATACCCCCTCTCATTTTACATCGCGATTCGCAACTGTGGCTGCACACTGGAATCCCCTGACAGTACAAACTATCAGTGTCTGGGTATCACCCTAAATATTCTGATTCAACTGATCTGCATTAGTACTTTTAAAACCTCCCTAGGTGATTCTAAGGTACAGTCAGAATTGAGAACCACTGACTTCAGATGTAATTCACATTTTCTTATGAATTATATCAAACATTTTAAATAGCTAGTTTTCTATCATGTGCCTATGCCATAGCTTCTTAACCACCTCTCTAATATTAGGCATTTGTTTCTATTTGTTTTTTTGTTTTGTTTTTTTTTTTTTGTTTTTTGAGACAGGGTCTTCCTCCGTGGCCCAGGCTAGAGTGCAGTGGCGCAATCTTGGCTCACTGCAACGTCCGCCTCCCGGGTTCAAGCTATTCTCCCACCTCAGCCTCCTGGGATTACAGGCACGCACCACCACAGGCCAGCTAATGTTTGTATTTGTAGTAAAGACAGGGGTTTCACCATATTGGTCAGGCTGGTCTCGAACTCCTGACCTCAGGTGATCTACCTGCCTCGGCCTCCCAAAGTTCTGGGATTACATGCATAAGCCACCGCTCCCTGCCATCTATTAGCTTAAATATTTTATTTTATTTTATTTTATTTTTTATTTATTTATTTTTTTTTGAGACGGAGTCTCGCTCTGCCACCCAGGCTGGAGTGCAGTGGCCGGATCTCAGCTCACTGCAAGCTCTGCCTCCCGGGTTCACGCCATTCTCCTGCCTCAGCCTCCCGAGTAGTTGGGACTACAGGCACCCGCCACCGCGCCCGGCTAGTTTTTTGTATTTTTTAGTAGAGACGGGGTTTCACCGTGTTAGCCAGGATGGTCTCGATCTCCTGACCTCGTGATCCGCCTGTCTCGGCCTCCCAAAGTGCTGGGATTACAGGCTTGAGCCACCGCGCCCGGCACTTAAATATTTTAAATAACACTTAAGAGCACTCAAATATCTTTGAGCCAACATTTTTTCACATTTCAGGCTTTTTCTGGGCTGGGTTCATAGAAATAAAATTACTACTAGGTCAAAGGGAACTGTTTGAACTTATCTCTTATTTTATACTGCCTTTCCTCTCGAGAAAGATTATACCAAGGCCAGGCATGGTGGCTCAGGCCTGTAATCCCAGGACTTTGGGAGGCCAAGACAGGTGGATTGCTTAAGGTTAGGAGTTGGAGACCAGCCTGGCCAACATGGTGAAACCGTTTCTCTACTAAATTACAAAAATTCGACGGGCATGGTGGCAGGCATCTGTAATCCCTGCTACTTTGGGAGGCTGAGGCCGAGTATCTCAGCTTACTGCAACCCAGGTGGTGGAGGTTGCAGTGAGCCAAGATCGTGACACTGTGCTCCAGCCTGGGCGATAGAGCAAAAAAATGAAAATAAAAATAAAAAATTGTACCAATTTACAGGCCTAAAATAGTATGGTCTTACCATGCCCTTCCCAGGATGAGGATTACTACTTTAATATTTGTCCATTTCAATACAGGAAAAATGTTCAATGGTGTTGTTTTCATTTGCATGTCTTTGGTTTTACTAAGATTTATTTTGACTTACTGAGATAATACTTACTATTTTCTATCAACTACTATTATACTATTTCCTTTTGAGAATTGTCTTTTCATGGCCTTTGCTATTACATGTAGGCTCTTTACTTATTAAGGATATTAATTTGTAACATTTTGACTGTCATACATGATAGAAATATTTTCCCAACTTGCTATTAACCTTTTGATTTTGTTTACATACCTGAACCTTTAATGCGTATGTAGCCGAATCTATTGGTATTTTCTGTTGGGATTTGTTCCATTGTGTATTAGTCCTTCAGAAATCAGTTCGATGCAATTTATACTGTCTTATGCTTTTATTTGATATTTTATATGTAATAATTTAATCCACTTGGACTTTATTTTGGTATATAATATGAAGTTTAGTTGCCACTTTATTTTTCGCAAATGGCCAACTAAGTCTCCCAGTAGAATGTATGTAAATGACTCTTCCTTTCCCCTATGAATCTGTGATGTGTAAAACACGGTGGTTGCGTGTATGGACTCTGTTGCCAGACTCCTTGAGTCTGCATTTCCACTTACCAACCATTTGACATTGGACAGCTTATTCAACGTTTCTGTGCCTCAGCTTTCTCATCTGTAAAACTGGGACACCAGTCATAGCGCCTGCCTTACGGAGTCGCTGTGAACACGACTGCTCTGTAAACGTGAGTGACGCTCTTTCATTCAGCTCATGCATGGACTGTGGTGTGCTCCCAGGTCTGCGTTCCAGGTGTTCTGTCCCTGCGCCGAGTCCATTCTTGCGTCCCGGCAGATGCTGATGTTTAGTGGGGCAGGCTGTCTCCCGCTGCTGTCGCTTTTTGGTTTTCTTGGCCTCCGTCGCCTATTTTGCTTTAGGAAATAAATGGTTTACCTTTTCTTCACTGCTCCAGGCCCTCCATTTTCATCGCAGATAAGCAGTTAGTTGAAAAAGACAATCCTTGCATCAGATAAAGGCCTAAGAGGGTCTTCGTGGTTTGCGGGGAGGAGAATGGGTGTGGGGGAGGGCCATGAGTGACGTCAGAGGATCCTGGGAAGAGGACAGAGGTGGGGAATAAAGATGAGGAAAGCGAAAAGGGAAAGAGCCCAAAAGGGACGCTTAAAGATAAGGTTCGAGGTGAGGACGGCTGAAGGAGTAAACGCGGTGAGCCGGGGCTGTCATCCCCGGTTTCTTCCCAAACTGGGCGTTGGAGTGTGACGGTGAGAGCGCAAAGGCCGGAACTGGGCGCCGGTGGAAAGCACCGCCCAAGGCGGGGACCCTGCAGCGCTGTAAGCGACTTGCGTGCGGCTTACTGCGAAGGTGTGAGTGACGCTGCTGTCTTGCTGGAGGGGGTATAGCTCAGCGGTAGAGCATTTGACTGCAGATCAAGAGGTCCCCGGTTCAAATCCGGGTGCCCCCTGCGTGCAGTGGCTTTTAGAGGTTTCCAGGCTCTAGGAAGACCTACACACACATCACCCTGATTTCCTCCAAAGACCCTGCCGGTTCAAATCCGGGTACCCCCTGCGCAGTGACTTTTAGAGGTTTCCAGGCTCTAGGAAGACCTACACACACATCACCCTGATTTCCTCCAAAGACCCTGCCGGTTCAAATCCGGGTACCCCCTGCGCAATGACTTTTAGAGTTTTCCAGGCTCTAGGAAAACCTGCATACACAGCGCTCTGATTTCCAAAGACCTGGCAGCCCCACTGGAACTGAAATATAGGACCTTCTTTACGCTTAGTCCCAGAGAGGGGCTGGTTTGCCATCACACGTTTCTTCTGACCCAAGTAGGGGTTAGCCAGGGGCTCCTGGAGAGAGAGGATCTCCAGCGGCTGCTCCCAGAAAGGTGTAGAAAAGCCGCGCGGGTTTCCGGGCTTCGGAAGTGCCTCGCATCTCACACACCTGCGCCCCTGGAGCCACAGTCAGGTTCCCAGCCACATATATTGTTCAAGTAAGGATGATTTGGAGAGGACATTGGGATGCTAAATTATACTTTTTGGAATTATTTTTTGAGTAAAAAAATTGTTTCAGTATTTAGTTTTAGTATTTTGGTAGACCAAATATTGAATAGCGATTCTATTCAATAGCTATTTTCAAAAACACTTGCAGAAAGTGCATACTACCATAACGACATATTTTATTATACTAAATCAGCTCTGTGACAAAAAAAATTTTAGTTTATTTGCATATATATCACCAAAAAAAAAAAAAAAAACCTCACACTTTATCTGAATTGGTAGACTATCCCAGCCTGTTTGGATAGACTTGTGAGTTGTGTGTACACCACATCTGGTTCCAACGACATCCTGCTGAATCTTCTTAGGATTTACTAAAGACTTCCTTGCCAAGAACATTGTTTTTATCCCGGTGCTGTACTCCCCAAATCGCACCCTTGTATTGTTGCTGCACAAAGAGTTTTGCCTTCAATATTGCACTTTTAAACCGAGTATACCAGCATTCACAATAACGGCAACTGTTTCACCTTTTATAAAATGAACTTCCAAAAGCTTTGGTTCCATTAATTAGATGCCAGGACTACAGACCTGAAAGGGGATTGTCCTCAATAACAGACTTACGTTCACCTTTTTAATGATGGCTTTGTAGTTTCTCAACTTCATTAATCACCGGCTTACCAACTCATTATTCCCCAGGATAATGTTTTCCTCAGAAAGGTTTATCTCCATTGGCTGGTGGGGAGGGTGCACTGGAAGGAGGAGAAAATCAGAGGAGGGGAGTCCATGCTCCTCCTGAGGTGTGAGATTGAGATTCTGGAGCAGAAATCAAAACCTTGGAGTCACAGTCCTTCCTTCCTTCCTCCTTCCTTCCTTCCTTCCTTCCTTCCTCCCTCCCTCCCTCCCTCCCTTCCTTCCTTCCTTCCTTCCTTCCTTCCTTCCTTCCTTCCTTCCTTCCTTCCCTCCCTCCCTCCCTCCTTCCCTCCCTCCTTCCTCTCTCTCTCTTTCCCTCCCTCCCTCCCTCCCTCCCTCCCTTCCTTCCTCTCTCTCTCTCTTTCTTTCCCTCCCTCCCTCCCTCCCTCCCTCCCTCCCTTCCTTCCTTCCTTCTCTTTCCTTTCTTTCTTTCTTTTCTTTCTTTCTTTCTTTTCTTTCTTTCTTCTTTCTTTTTTTTTTTTTTTTTGAGACAAGGTCTTGCTCTGTTGCCCAGGCAGGAGTACAACAGCACAATCACGGCATCACTGCAGCCTCGACCACCTGGGCTCAAGCAGTCCTCTCACCTCAGTACTCCCACCAGAGTACCTGAAACTACAGGTGATTTCTTTTTCTTTTTCTTTTTCAATTTCAAGGATTTTTATTTTATTTTATTTTAGGGTTGGGGGTACATGTGAAGGGTTGTTACACGCATAAACACATTTTACGGGGGTTTGTTGTACATATTATCACATCACCCAGGTATTAAGCTCAGTATTCAATAGTGATCTTTTTTGCTCCTCCCCCTCCTCCCACCCTCTCCCCTCAGGTAGACCCCAGTGTCTGTTGTTTCCTTCTTTGTCTTCATAAGTTCTTATCATTTAGCTCCTACTTATAAGTAAGAACATGCAGATTTGGTTTTCCATTCCTGCATTACCTTGCTAAGGATGATGGCCTCCAGCTCCATCCAGGTTCCTGCAAAAGACATGATCTCATTCTTTTTCATGACTGCATAATATTCCATGGTACATATGTACCACGTTTTCTTTGTCCACTGTGTCATTGATGGGCATTTAGGTTGTTTCCATGTCTTTGCTATTGTGAGCAGTGCTGCAATAAACATTTGTGTGCATGTGTCTTTATGGTAGAATGCTTTACATTGCTCTGGCTATATTGCCAGTAATGGGATCAAATGGTAGTTCTACTTTTAGTTCTTTGAGGAATCACCATACTGCTTTCCACAATGGTTGAACTAATTTACACTCCCACCAACAGTGTATAAGGGTTCCTTTTCTCCACAGCCTTGCCAGCATGTGTTATTTTTTGGCTTTTTAGTAATAGCTATTCTGGCTGGTGTGAGATGGTATCTCATTGTGGTTTTGATTGCTTCCTCTAATGATCAGTGATATTGAGCTTTTTTGCACATGCTTGTTGGCTGCATGTATGTCTTCTTTTGAGACATGTCAGTTCATGTCCTTTGCCCAGTTTTTTTTTTTTTTTTTTTTTTTTTGAGACAGAGTCTTGCTCTGTCACCCAGCCTGGAGTGCAGTGGCGCGATCTCAGCTCACTGCAAGCTCCACCTCCCGGGTTCACGCCATTCTGCTGCCTCAGCCTCCCCAGCAACTAGGACTACAGGTGCATGCCGCCATGCCCAGCTAATTTTTTCTGTATTTTTAGTAGAGACGGGGTTTCACCATGTTAGCCAGAATGGTCTCGATCTCCAGACCTCATGATCCGCCTGCCTTGGCCTCCCAATGTTCTGGGATTACAGGTGTGAGCCACCGCCCCTGGCCATCCTTTGCCCACTTTTTAATGGGGTTGTTTTTCTCTTGTAAATTTAAGTTTCTTATAGGCCTTTGTCAGATGCGTAGTTTGCAAATATTTTCTCCTGTTCTGTAGGTTGTCTGTTTACTCTGTTGATGGTTTGCTGTGCAGAAGCTCTTAAGTTTAATTAGATCCCATTTGCCAATTATTGCTTTTGTTGTGATGGCTTTTGGTGTCTTTCTCATGAAATCTTTGCCTATTCCTATGTCCAAGATGGTATTTCCTAGGTTGTCTTTCAGGGTTTTTATAATTTTCAGTTTTACATTTAAGTCTTTTTTTTTTTTTTTTTTTTTTTTACATTTAAGTCTTTAATCCATTTCGAGTTGATTTTTGTGTATGGTGTAAGGAAGGGATCCAGCTCCAATCTTCTGCATATGGCTAGCCAATTATCCCAGCACCATTTATTTAATAGAGAGTCTTTTCCCCCTTGCTTGTTTCTGTCAGCTTTGTCAAAGATCACATTGTCATAGATGTGCAGCCTTATTTCTGGGCTCTCTATTCTGTTCCGTTGGTCTATGTGCCTGTTTTAGTAGCAGTACCATGCTCATTTTGTCACTGTAGCCTTATAGTATAGTTTGAAGTTGGGTAATGTGATTCCTCTAGCTTTGTTCTTTTTACTTAGGGTCACCTTGGTAATTCAGTCTCTTTTTTGGTCCCATATAAATTTTAAAGTATTTTTTCTAGTTTTCTGAAGAATGTCATTGGTAGTTTAATAGGAATAGCATTGAATCTATAAATTGCTTTGGGCAGTATAGCCATATTAATGATATTGATTCTTCCTATCCATAAGCATGAGATGTTTTAACATTTGTTTCTGTATTCTCTGATCTCTTTGAGCAGTGTTTTGTAATTCTCATTGTAGAGATGTTTCACCTTCCTGGTTAGTTGTAAGAGATGGAAAAATTCCTGGACACGTATACTCTCCTAAGACTGAGCCAGGAAGAAATTAATTCCCTAAACAGAACAATAAGGAGCTCCAAAATTGAATCAGTAATAATAGCCTACCAACCAAAAAAAGCCCAGGACCTGATGGATTTGCAGCTGAATTCTGCCAGATGTACAAAGAAGAGCTGGTATCATTCCTACAGAAACTATTCCAAAAAATTGAGGCAGAGGGGCTTCTCCCCAGCTCATTCTATGAGGCAAGCATCATCTTGATACCAAAACCCGGCAGAGACACAACAAAAAAAGAAAACTTCAGGCCAGTATTATTGATGAACATCAATGCAAAAATCCTCAACAAAATACTTGCAAACAGAATCCAGCAGCACATCGAAAAGTTAATCCACTGTGATTAAGTAGGCTTCATCCCTGGGATACAAGGATGGTTCAACATACAAAAATCAATGAATGTGATTCATCACATAAACAGAACTAAAGACAAAAAACACATGATTATCTCAATAGATGCAGGAATGGCTTTTGATAAAATTCAGCATCCCTTCATGTTAAAACTCTCAATAAACTAGGTACTGAAGGAATATACCTCAAAATAATAAGAGCCATTTATGACAAACCCACAGCCAATATCATACTGAATGGGTAAAAGCTGGAAACATTCCCCTTGAAAACCAGCAGAACACAAGGATGCCCTCTCTCACCACTTGTATTCAACATAGTATGGGAAGTCCTAGCCAGAGCAATCGGGCAAGAGAAAGAAATAAAGGGCATCCAAATAGGAAGAGAGGAAGTCAAACTATCTCTGTTTGCAGACAACATGATTCTATATCTAGCCCATATTCGTGGCCCAAAAGCTTTGTCAGCTGATAAACAACTTCAGCAAACTTGCGGGCTACAAAATCAATATACAAAAATTGCTAGCATTCCTATATACCAACAATAACCAAACTGAGAACCAAATCAGAAAAGCAATCCCATTCACAATTGCCACCAAACAAAACAAAAAAATACCCAGGTGATTTGTATGTTTTGTAGAGACAGGGTCTTGCTTTGTTGCCTGGGCTGGTCTCAAACTCCTGGGTTCAAGCAATCCTCCTGCCACCACCTCCCAAAGTGCTGGGATTACAGTCCGGAGCCACTGCACCCAGCTCGGAGTCATAGTCCTGACCATTGTCAACAGCCGAATCAGACACAGGCAGGCCTCTGAGTCTCTCTCCAGGTGGGTGGCATGGAGGAGGCAGCTAGATCCGTGCTTTCCAGCAGTCCCTGAACTCTCTTAAGAATTTTTCTATTCAAATTTTAATCACAATCTTCACATTTTTAATATAGGCATGCTAGGGCTTGTTTGGGTGGACACTTAATAACCAAAAGCTGTTTCTAGGCACTCTGTGCTTGGGTGTGCCTGTACACGTGTGTTTGTGATTCACTTGGCACCATGTGGTGCTTTAATACCTGTGATGGCAAAAGAACAGAAGCTGAACTAAGTCCACAAGAGAGGGAAGTGAGAGTTGTGCTAACAGGCGGTTTCCTAGACGTGCTGGGGTCCAGTCGGTCTTCACAGGCTTGTGAGGGACAGCCCCACAAACACATTACACAGAGCCTATTAGTTCTAGCAAGTCAGTTTCTTCTGAATAGCTAACAATTTGAGTGTTATTTGATTTATGATTTCATTTGTAATAATTTCTTAAAAAAAAAAAATTTTTTTTTTTTTTTTGAGAGACAGAGTCTTGCTCTGTTGCCCTAGTTGAAGTGCAGTGATGTGATCTCGGCTCACTGCAACCTCCTCCTCCTGGGTTCAAGTGATTCTCCTGCCTCAGCCTCCCGAGTGCCTGGGACTACAGGCACACATGACCATGCCCAGCTAAGTTTTGTAATTTTAGTAGAGATGGCGTTTCACCATGTTGGCCAGGCTGGTCTCAAACTCCTGACCTCAGGTGATCCACCTGCCTCGGCCTCCCAAAGTGCTGGGATTACAGGCCTGAGCCACCACCTGTGGCCTGATTTCTAAAATTATTTTGTCTTTATAGTCATATAAATCTGTAAGTACAGGGCAGTTATATCTAGTTTTCTGTACACATGTGTATAAAGATCTAAGAACTAAACTAAATAAACTAAGAAATAAACTAAAATAAAGTTAACTCTGGGGCTCTAAGAGAAATGTTTCTCTTTTAAAGGTGTACAAGAAACCAGTAAAGAGGTTACATGCTGGCCAGGTGACAAGGATGGAATGGAGTCTTAATTTTTCTCTGTATGCCATCTTGTACATTTCAAATTCTGAGCCATGTGAAAGCGTTACTCATACAAAAACTAACTAATTTGCACATTTAGAAAACCTCTAAATGTTCTGACTTTCCCAAAAGCAAATGCAATAAAAACAAAGATAAATAGCTGGGGCTTAATTAAACTAAAGAGCTTTTGCACAGCAAAACAGCAGAGTAAACAGACAACCCACAGAGTGGGAGAAAATCTTTGTAATCTATACGAACATTACTAATGTCCAAAATCTATGAGGAACTCAAACAAATTAGCAAGAAAAAAAATAAACAATCCCGTCAAAAATTGGGCTAAGGTCATGAATAGACAAGTCTCAAAAGAAAATATACAAATGGGCACCAAACATATGAAAAAATGCTCAACATCATTAATGATCAGGGAAATGCAAATCAAAACCACAGTGCGATACCACCTTACTCCTGCAAGAATGGCCATAATCAAAAAAATCAAAAATAATAGATGTCGGTGTTGATGCGGTGAAAAGGAAACACTTCTACACTGCTGGAGGGAATGTAAACTAGTACAACCACTACGGAAAACAGTGTGGAGATTCCTTAAATAACTAAAAATAGAACTATAATTTGACCCAGTAATCCCACTACTGGGTATGTGCTCAGAGGAAAAGAAGTCATTATATGAAAAAGATACTTGCACATGCATGTTTATAGCAGCACAACTGGCAATTCCAAACATGTGGAACCAACCTAAATGCCCATGAATCAATGAGTGGATAAATAGACTGTGGTATACATATACAATGGAATACTACTCAGCCATAAAAAGGAATGAATTAATGGCATTCACAGCAACCTGCATGAGACTGGACACTATTATTCTAAGTGAAGTAACTCAGGAATGGAAAACCAAACATCGTATGTTCTCATTCATAAGTGGGAGCTAAGCTATGAGGATGCAAAGGCACAAGAATGACACAATGGACTTTGGGGACTCAGGGGGAAAGGGTGGGAAGGGGCTGAGGGATAAAAGGCCACTAATTGGGTGCAGTGTTTACTGCTCGGGTGATGGGTGCACCAAAATCTCACAAATCACCACCAAAGAACCTACTTATGTAACCAAACACCACCTGTTCCCCAATAACCTATGGAAATAAAAAAATTCTAAAAAAAATGGTTACCAGATTTGGAGGCAGGGAAAGATTTTTCTTTTATTACTCTAGACAATTTGTAGCTTACATTTGTATTTACAGAATCATTCTGTTTCTCTGAGACTCTTCAGATCTATTTTTGAGGGGGGGAAAAAAAAGCTAGGGTCTGCTTTTGAACTGCATTATACATCTTGATGAGACATCTAGGTGCCACTGTCTTTTTCCAATAAAATCAGTGACAGCAAAGTAACAGCCAAAGGCATGTTGACTTCCTTAAAGTGGCTCAACTTACTTTTGTGTACAGTAAGATTCAGGGGGCACAACAGACAACCTAATGCTGTCTGTCTGTAGGGATTTAAGAAAAAAAAAAAGGAAACCTGATGCTCATGTTAAAAGTAAAGCAATCAAATGGTAGAAACATTATCAAATTATGTGGTGAATCTGCAAGTAATTTCTGATGTATTCATATCTAATACTATTAAGGTTTGATCCCAGATTGAAAATATAGCTGTAAAATAAGCAAGCTCTTCTGAATATAGAAACCATTTTACCTAGGATAATATAGATATCATTTGTCTGCTTCCCTTATATTCATTTTTAGAGTACACAGTAGCTTCCACAGAAGGTTGTGGATCTCCCTTCAGAGGCTCTTAAGGGTAGAAAATGAACTAGATGATTTCTTGAGGCTTCCCCCACCCCTCTGATTTTGCAAATAACCAGCTGTACTCCAAGGCTAACATGTCTCATTGCCAGGGGCTGGGGGAGGTGGGAATGGAGTGATGTCTGCTGATGGGTTTGGGGTATCTTTCTGGGGTGATGAAAATGTCCTGAAATTTGATAGTGGTGATAGTTACACAATCTGCGAATATACTAAAAACCACGGAATTATATACTTTTTAAAGGTGGAGTATATGATGCATAAATTATAGCTCATTTTTAAAAAGGTTATTATGTCTCCATTTAGCTGATATGAAAATCTAAACTTTTATTAAAAATATTCTGTTACATAAGAGGTCTGGAAGTAGTTTATCATAATTGTTAAATAATCTGACAAATGTCACTGTTTCTATGGTGTGTAGCCTCCTCAGCAATTCCTTTCTGAACGTATTTTGACCGGAAATAATTCTAATTTGTTAACTTGGTTTTCTTCAATGAAATTGAGAACATTTATTGGCAATTTGTAAGAATGACAAGAATTTTAGCAAATTGTGAATGTATACAGCTTGCAATAAAATTAATTACCACTGGCAAAAATAAATCAATAAATGTTCTGACTTCCAGAAGCCACTGTTGGGCCCTCTCAGGGCACTTGGATTAAATGGCCTTCTCTGGGCAACCCCATTATATAAAACAGGGAGGGCTGGCAGGGAGGAGGCAGGGGATGAGGTTGTAACAGAGCAGGGAGTGGGGTCAGCTGGGAGGCAGCAGAGCCCTGCAGACCCCACCCAAAGTAATGAGCAGCCTAGTGGAGGCTGGATCATGTAGTGGCTGTTTATTTATTTATTTATGTATTTATTATTTTTTTATCGTTTTTAAGGTCTTGCACTGTCACCCAGGCTGGAATGCATCATGGCTCACCACAGCCTTGACTTTCTGGGCTCAAGCAGTCCTCCTGCCTCAGCCTCCTGAGTAGCTGGGACTACAGGTGTGCACCACCACGCCCAGCTATCATATATATATTTATTTATTATTATTATTATTTTTATTTTATTTTTGTAGAGATGGGTTTTCACCATGCTGCCCAGGCTGGTTTCGAATTCCTGCGCTCAAGCAGTCCACCCACCTCAGCCTCCCAAAGTGCTGGGATTACAGGCATGATTCACCACACCCTGCCTTTAGCTCTTGATTCTGTCACTTAACACTGATTTAGGGCAAGTTGCTTCAATTCCATATGTCATTGTCATCAATGATGATGGTGGTAGTGGTGATAGTACTACCACAAATAATTTTTAAAATTATATATATGAAACTCTTACAATTTATTTAGAACAATATAATTGCACAAAAACATTAGGTATTATAGCAAATGGGTGTGGCTACACAGGTGAAATGTGCTAAGAAGGAATGTCCCTCAGGCAAGGGGGTATAGCTTAGGGGTAGATCGTTTGGCTGCAGTTCGAATGGTCCCTGGTTCAAATCTGGGTGCCCTCTATTCCCAAGTTTCCTTCCCTTTCCCTATCGGGTTTTATGGTAATGTTCCCCCTCCCATTAATGAAAACTTACCACTATGACACCATTAAAGGTATCTGGAGACTATAAAATTAAATTAGGTAGAAGAAAACCAAGATGCATATGCTGTGCTATCATTTGTGTTTATAGAAAAGGTAGGAGAAAATATGCACTAATAACTCCTCACACGTACAAATTATGGAAGAATATGTAAGAAACATGAAACATAGGCTTCCCCCCCAGTGAGTGGAGTCTTGGTAGATAAACAAGAGGGAGAATTTCACTGCCTACTTTTTCGTTCCTTTAGAATATTGTATTGTGTGAATTCTGTGAATTCAGTGTTTATTTTTAAAATACACATTTTTTATTTGTTTTTATTTTATTCATTTTTTTTTTTTTTTATAAAGAGATGAGGCCTCCACTCTGTTGCCCAGGCTGGAGTGCAATAATGCTGCTGGTGGCAGGACGCAGACAGGTTTCTAGACAGGAAAGGGCGGGTCCCAGATGAAACCCCACCTTCAAGCCAAGGATGGACTGAAGCCTGGGGACCAGGCTGCTAGTTCCCAGTGAAGTCTGCTACCAGGAGTGAAAAAACTTCCTTGATGCCTTTTAGCCAATCAAGTGGTGCTTCTTCCAGGCCCACCATGGACCAATTAGCATGCATTTCCTCCATTCTGAGCCCATAAAAACCCTGGACTCAGCCAGACTTACACACTCTGGGATTACCTGCCTGTGAATAGGAGCTACCCACTTTCGGTCTCCTCTCTGCTGAGAACTGTTCAGTCATGCAATAAAGCTCTTCTCTGCCTTGCTCACCCTCCAGTTGTCTGAGTAGCCTCATTCTTCCTGGACACAGGACAAGAATTTGGGACCCACCACACGGTGGGAGCAAAAGGAGCTGTAACACTTTGCTGGCCGGCTCACCAGGCTGTGGGCAGTGATAGGCTTCCGGACTGTGGGAGTTAAGAGTGACAACCTTTCTGAGGCCCAGACCTTGGGATTCCCCAAGCCAGAGCCGTAACACTATAGCCCTCCCGCCCTCTGTCAGCAGTGGCAGGAGGCAGGGCCAGACCAGCCCAGGAGCTCCAGGCCAGAGCTAGGCGGTGGGACCAAAAGAGCTGTGACACAAACCAGCTGAAATACTCCCCCAAGACACTGCCAACCCCACTTGCCACACTGTGAGTGATGAGAAGGAGTGAAGAGCTGTGGGCCTCCCCAAGCCAGGACTGTGACATGCTGTAACACCTTTTGGGGCTCTGTGGTTCCTGGCATCTCCAAGCTTTTGGGCACCAATGCATTCCCCTCCTCCAGTTGCTGGTACCTGTGGTGGAAGGTCCAGCTGCAGCTTCACACAGAGCTGGCACCTGTGCCCATGCCTGGAACTGCCCACCCCACCATAGCAGCTAATGTGCCTGGCTATGTGCAGTGGCCAGACCTCCCCACCCGCACACTCACACACCCCTCACTGCTCCGCACTTGGCTTGCTCCTGGCAGGCGGGGGATCTGGGCTGGTAGCCTGAGCTGAGCACAGCCTGCCAGCCCAAGTAGGTGGAATGAGCTCAGCAGCCAGGAGCAAAACTCAATCAGAGGTGCCACTGGCCACAGAAATTTCCCACTGGCGAAGTGATACCAAAGTCAACACTGAAGGATTCCGTGACAGTGTGATGAGGGCTCACTACAAAGGATCCAGTGACAGTGAGGTCAGGGTTCACTGCGAAGGATCCAGTGACAGTGCGATCGGGGCTCACTGCGAAGGATCCTGTGACCGTGAGGTCAGGGCTCACTGCGAAGGATCCTGTGACAGCACGATCGGGGCTCACTGCGAAGGATCCTGTGACAGCACGATCGGGGCTCACTGCGAAGGATCCTGTGACAGCGCGATCAGAGCTCACTACAAAGGATCCTCTGACAGCAAGATAGGGGCTCACTGTGAAGGATCCTGTGACAGCGCGATCGGAGCTCACTACGAAGGATCCTGTGACAGCAAGATAGGGGCTCACTATGAAGGATCCTGTGACAGCGCGATGGGGGCTCACTACGAAGGATCCTGTGACAGCGCGATCGGAGCTCACTACGAAGGATCCTGTGACAGCACGATCGGGGCTCACTAGGAAGGATCCTGTGACAGCGCGATCGGGGCTCACTACAAAGGATCCTGTGACAGCAAGATCGGGGCTCACTGCGAAGGATCCTGTGACAGTGCGATCGGGGCTCATTGCCACCTCGAAGTCCTGGGCTCAAGGGACCCTCTGCCTCAGCTTGTCCAGTATCTGGGACTACAGCTATTGCCACCACGCCCAGCTAATTTTTTTTTTTTTTTTTTTTTTTTTTGTAGAGACTGGGGTCTTGTTTTCTTGCCTGGGCTGGTCTGAAACTCCCGGCTTCAAGTCATCCTCCCACCTCAGCCTCCCAAAGTTCTGAGATTACAGGCATGAGCCACTGTGCCCAGCCTAAAATATACATTTTAAAATTTAAAGCAAATGTAATTAAATTAGGTCTCATCCACTAGGACTGGATTTAGATGGAAGACTCTACTGTTTTTGCATATATTTGAAATTTTCCATAATGAGGGTCTGATTTTGAGGTTCTGATTTAGTTTTCTGTCTCACATTAATGGAGTTCATGTTGGTGTGTCTGGAGAAAACTTTCTTTCCTTACTTTTCTTAGCACCATGGAGACAGGCTGACATTTTCAATAGGAACTTTGCTGAAAAAAAAGGAGAAACAAAAAAAGAAGGCACACTGAGAACCAGTCACCATGGTTTCTGGTTCAATAGCGTCACTGGCAACACAGGGCTAGGTGACAAATGTCCTTAGAAACCTTAGCTGCTCTGCAGGTAGGTTCCTGCCTCAGGGATGGGCTGCATGGTTCATCTTGCCCAGAGATTTTTAAAACAGAAAAGTGCCTACCTCCAGTTTCTCCAATGACCCTCCCACTTTTGTTTTGGGATGGTGATACTCCTGGAACCTGAAGATAAAGTCACTTGAATATAACATCAGCCCATGAATGTGAAGCTAAAATCGGCATGCACTGGGTGGGACTGGAGTCAGCAGAAGTGACACAGAGAGAAGTGTTCATGTGAAGGAACAACCAAAGTGACTTCTTCAAACTGAAGAAGAAATTCTTCTTCAAACAAGAATTTCCCCCATAACATCCTTTATGACTTAAGTTCAATGAAAGTTTGCGTTTGGTGGTAAGGGATTTTCTCCATGGCCTAAATTAAGACCATTGGACAGCACCAGGCAGTGGGTGCAGTAACCATCTGATGACTGTGCTGGTGTATCCCATGTCCAGGGACATGGGGCAGCGTGCCTCGTCTGTGTTAGAGAGGGGAACCGATGGGATCTGGTGCTCCTCTTCTCCTGGTTCGCATCCCCACCCAGCGCCCAGTTTTACTAAGTATTCTGCCCTAGCCTGGTTCAAAGAGCTCATCCAACTGACTATTAAGTAGAAGTGGGATATATTTGATATATATTTGCCTAACAACATGGAAAGGGCTTTCCTCTTTCTCTCCCTGCACGGTGCATCCTACTGCTTTGAACTTCTAAGTATGCCTAGTCATCTTTAAAAATGTAAAACAGTTTTCAGAAAAATGAGGAGGATTGCTTTCCTTGCATGCACTTATGATCTTGACTACCTGAATTTTTATATATTCATATGTTCCAAAGTCAGCAGTTCTCCTGTTGGTTCATTATTGAATGTGATGTAAATGAAGTCTTTTGCAATTAAAATGAGATTTGCCCACATCCAAGAAAAAATACATAAAATAAAGTAAATGAAATGAAATGGCAGTCTAATTAACTGCTTCATAACCTCACAGCCTAAAGTCATGGGTGGTGAGCTGTTATTTCCCAAATATCTAAAAAGGCAAACCAGACAATAAGGAACTGGCAGATGTTTTATCTCACAATGCCATGTAGGCAAAGACCTTTTGTGACCTTGTTTTCGAAAGAATTCTTGTAATATGATCATGAACTGTGGTTCTGAAGTTAGACTGTCTAGGTTACTGAATGTCTCTAAGTTTTGGTTTCTTCGTTTGTAAATTGGGGATAACAACAGTACCTACCCCATTGTGAAGACAAAAGGAGGCAATTAATGGAAAGCATGTAGCGGCCGGTCATATGAAAGCCCCTGTAAGACCTGTTCTGGGAAGGATGGAGAGTCATGGGGAGGTGGAGGGTAGACAGAGAACATTTGAAAAGCTGGGTCTTCATAATGGGAGATAAGAAGCGAGGTTTCAGGCCGGGCGCGGTGGCTTATGCCTGTAATCCCAGCACTTTGGGAGGCCGAGGTGGGTGGATCACCTGAGGTCAGGAGTTCAAGACCAGCCTGGCCAATGTGGTGAAACCCCATCTCAACTAAAAATACAAAAATTAGCTGGGTGTGGTGGCAGGTGCCTGTTAGCCCAGCTACTTGGGAGGCTGATGCAGGACAATCGTTTGAACCCAGGCGGCGGAGGTTGCAGTGAGCTGAGACCACATGCCATCGTACTCCAGCCTGGGTGACAAGAGCAAAACTTCATCTAAAAAAACAAAAAAAGCAAGGTTTCTGCCCCTTGTGGCTGCTGTTGCCGCCTGCTCTCTTATCTGGACAGGTAGGCCTTGTACCTTTCACACCACAGGGAAGGAATGTCGCCGTATAATGCAAATTGTCGGTGCTCATCTTTTAATTTCAGCCGTCTGGGTGCTGGGAGACTCCGGCAATAAAGATTGGTATGGAGGTAGCACTGTCCCCGCATGGGAGAGCCATATGGGCAGGGCTGGCAGGAGGAGGCACAGTGGGGACCAGCAAGGACCCTGAGGCAGCAGGAAACCAGAATGTCCCACAGTCACACGTGGTCAAGATGATGTGAAGAAGTAAACCCTTATCCCCACCTCCGGGCTGTGGCACTCCCTAAAGCCACTGCTGAATTTAGGGGCAACACGGGGGAAATATTGGGGGGATTTATAGTTGAGTCATTAAATTTCTGTCACCCAGCAGGACAGGACACAAAATATAAATCAAGTTGTTCTGTAACAAGGCATAGATCGTCTACTCCTCAATTTGTGGACTGAGATTTGGACACACACATAGCGGATCACAGAGCCAAGACACTAGCAGTGATGATGGGTGTCTAGGTCCAGGGGACTGAATGGCAGGACTCAGTGACCTGCCGAGGACGAGCAAGGAGTCACTGAGGGTCTCAGTTCCGTGGATGTGAGATTTTGGCCTCTAGAGAGGGGACAATACTTTGGAAGAAGAATCAGTCATAATAATTTTCTATGACCTGAGAAAATCCCCTCAAGAGCCTTCAATTCCATTTGCTGTGATTGCAGCCTCACTAAGCAACCTTCTGATGGCTCTTAGTTTCCCAGGTGACCTGAAGAACATTCTGGCTTATTATGTATCAGTCTTTGAGGGTCTAATTAAGGCCACCTTGAGAGCCTGGTCAAATTAGCTTGCATCTACAAGTTCAGGGGTCTGGTGCTGCAAATCTGAGGCCCAAGCTCCATACCTTCAACCACGTTGAGGTTCTGCCAGTCCAGGATTTCTGGACGCCTTTCTGAAGCCAATTATTAGCACTCCAGTAAGGAGCAGATTGACTGCTGTAACCCAGCAAGTACCTCAGTGGGGAAGGAGAGGGAGAGAGCCTATCGGAAGCACTGGAGATGGAGTTACTGTTGAGAATCACCGTTGTGAGCCACTCTGCTGCGCTCCGGGACTCTGATATTTTCACTTTTAGGAGTCAATCCTGGGGACGTCCCTCTCTGAAGCCATTTCACAAGTTTTGATGATAATATTTATTATTGTTTGCTTCCAGGTATTTCCACTTTTCATGGTTATTTTTTCTTTGACCCATGAGTAATTTAGAAGTCTTTCAATTTTTTTTAAAGCATACAGGATTATTTTGAAGTTATTTGTTACAAATTTCTGCCTTTACTACATTTTGTCGGAGAATGAGGTTTGTATTATGCTAATTCTTTATAAGGTGCTAAAATTAGACTTGTAATATGGTCAATTTCTATAAATGTTCTATTTGTGCTTGAAAAAAATGTGCATTCATTATTTTTGTTTTTTTGAGATGCAGTTTTGCTTTTTTTGTCCAGGCTGGAGTGCAATGGTGCAATCTCAGCTCACTGCAACCTCTGCCTCCCAGGTTCAAGTGATTCTCATGCCTCAGCCTTCCGAGTAGCTGAGATTACAGGTGCCCGCCACCACACCCATCTAATTTTGTATTTTTAATAGAGGAAGGGTTTCGCCATAGTGGCCAGGCTGGTCTCGAACTCCTGACCTCAAGTGATCTGCCCGTCTTGGCCTCCCAAAGTGCTGGGATTACAGGCGTGAGCCACCACTCCCAGCCTCATTATTATTGAGTGCAATGTTTTACATATATAATGTATATAATATATGTATCTATTAAATTAAGGTTATAATTTACATTATTCAAATCTTTAAAATCCTCATTTTTGTCTCCTTATCAATTTACTGAGAAAGCTATGTTAAAATCTCTCTGTATGAGTTATTTATTTATTTTTAGACAAGGTCTTGCTCTGTCACCCAGGCTGTAGTATAGTGGCACAATCATGGCTCGCTGCAGCCTCAGCCTCCTGGACTCAAGTGATTCCTACGTCTCAACCTCCCAAGTAGCTAGGACTACAGGGGCACACCACCATGCCGAGCTAATTTTTAAATTTTTTGGTAGAGCTGGAGTCTTGTTATGTTGTCCAGGCTGGTCTGGAACTCCTGGGCTCAAAGGATCCTCCCAGCTGGCCTCCCAAAGTGCTGCGATTACAGGCGTGAGCCACTGCACCTGGTCAATTTACTGTTCAAGCAAGTATTTCGCTTCACCTTGTTTTCGCTTCACCAAATACCTGCATGATTAATTTAAAAATAAATTAATAATTATTGTATTATTAGTCTTCTGCTCAATTAATGTTTTTAGATTAGCCAGATTCTTAAATTTCTTTTCTAACTCTCCTATTTCCTGTCATTCATTACTTCTGTATACAGTTGTCTTCTGCCTGAAAAAATACCCTTTAAAACTTACTTTAGATCAGGCACAGTGGCTCACGCATATAATCCTAGCACATTGGTATACTGAGGCAGGAGGATCACTTGAGCCCAGAGTTTGAGACCAGTTTGGGCAACATGGTGAAACTGTCTCTACAAAAAATACCAAAAAAAAAAAAAAAAAAATTAGCTGGGTTTGATGACACACCCTTGTAGTCCCAGCTACTCAAGAGGCTGAGGTGGGAGGCTCACTTAAGGACCTCCCCACTGGGAGGTCAAGGCTGCAGTGAGCCACAATCATGCCACTGCACTCTAGCCTGAGCAACAGAATGAGATCCTGTCTCAAAATACAATAAAATTTACTTTAGTGAGAGTTTGCTGATGGCAAATTCTCTCAGTTTTTATCAATGAAAGGTTCTTATCTTTTCATTATTATTGAACAGGGGTTTAGCTGGTATGGTAGTCAGGGTTCTTCAGAGAAACAGGACCAATAGGATGTGGGTGGATGGATAGATGGATGGATGGATGGATGGATGGATGGATGGATAGATAGATAGATAGATAGATAGATAGATAGATAGATATTGATAGATTGATACCGATAGATAGATCTGGATAGGTAGACAGAAAAAGAGAGCTCTATCATCTATTATCTGTCTGTCTAGCATCTATCTCTCTAGATGGAGATTAATTTTAAAGAGTTGATTCATGACATGACGGAGGCTAACAAGTCCCACGACTTTCGGTAAGGGAATCAGGGAATAAGAATCTGCGTAGAGGAGGGGCAGGGAGTGCTAACAGCAGGACAACAGCAACCGCAGAGCGAAGAGGGTCAGGCCGATGAAGGAAGGGAGGAGAAGGAGCTACCCGGACAGGTTCTTCTCGCAGTCCTACTCGATCCCAGAGGAGGCAGGGCGAAGCCTTGAGCTCCCTGGCCAGCGTCCTGGGCCTGAGGCAAGGTAAGAGCTATGGTTAGGGGAGCTCTCCAGGCCTTGCTCTCACAGCCCTCGCCCCAGGGACAGCAAAGCAGAAGCTGGAGGGAGGTGGACCCGGAGAGAGACTACATAAAGGGAGTGGCACCTGGGCAGGAGGATGATGCTGGTGCCACGGAGGAGTGAATCCGTGAGTGAGTCCTGGCGGCGGGGGCGAGAAACCATGTTGCCAGCACCAGTTCCCTGAAGGTGAGAGCCCAGGAACAGCCAGAGATTAGAAAAGGCAGGGGACTGCAGCCTTGAAAGGCGCTAATGAGATGACCTTGCCAGTGTAGAGGATATATCTTGGTGGAAGAGCATCTGACTACACGTCAAGAGGTCCCTGCTTCAAATCCAGGTGTCACTTATGGTTTATGTTTTTATCCAGCAAGAGTTTTCTTCCTCTCCCACCCCCCAAAAGCCAGCCTCTAGGACTGTAATGTCTTATTTATCTGTGACAAAGAAACAGGATGCAGCAGACAAGCTTTGCTAGCCTCACGATGACTTTTCTAGCAAGTTCTCTCTGTTTCTGCAGAAACCCTGTGTTACGTTTGAGTAGGTTTGAATCCTGATTCTACCTCCTGCCATCTATGTCATTGTTAGCAAGTCACTGAGTCTCAGAATCCTCACAACCAGGACAACTGGGGTCCTCGCGAGGAGACCACGTGTGGACAAACGTGTATGTTATGCCCAGGAGCTCAACTTCCGCCGGTTTGCGCTGCGACATCGCCGAGGACTCCACCCTCCTTATAATCCGGACTTGCTCCATCCGCTCCCTCTGGCCTCTCACTTGATGCTCTGGTTGCTGCCTGGGCCACACTCCCCTGCCGTGGCTACTTCCATTTCTGCTTGTGGACAGAGAGCAGTGCATCCAGGAAACGTCCCAGTGTGGAAATGCGGCTCTTACCGCCCCTGATACAAACTAAACACATTATTTCCAGAAAACCTCCCTTCCGCCGGACACAATGACCTAAGGGGAACAAATACCCAACCCAGACTCCCGGCCCCTGCGGTGACTGGCCAGAGACTCCCGCATCCTTTCCCATACTCTGTGCAGCCCACCCTCACCACGCCTCCTCCAGCATCCTCCAGAGGGAGGGGAAGAGAGAGGATGGGGGCCTGGAACTTTTTATGCCACATGTACACGAGTGGAGGCAAATTGGTGCATCACGGAGAGATGGTCCCACTCTACTAGCAAAAGCCTTCCTCCAGATATCAGTGCAAACTGCTTAGGGCAATCACTGGTACAAAATCATCTCTGGTGCAAAGTCATATTTCTTTTCCTCCCATTCCCCTTATTTTCTGATCCCAATTTCATCTGCAGCTGGGATCTGTTTAAACTTATAACTTCCAGGCATACCTAACTTTTTGTCTTTGGTGGGGAGAAGACTGACTACATAAAATAATAATCATGAGGCCCGGCGCGGTGGCTCACACCTGTAATCCCAGCACTTTGGGAGGCCGAGGCGGACGGATCACGAGGTCAGGAGATCCAGACCATCCTGGCTAACACCGTGAAACCCTGTCTCTACTAAAAATACAAAAAATTAGCCGGGCATGGTGGCGGGTGCCTGTAGTCCCAGCTACTTGGGAGGCTGAGGCAGGAGAATGGCTTGAATCTGGGAGGCAGATCCATCTCAAAAAAATAAAGAAAGAAAGAAATAAGATAAAAAAGAATAATAATCATGAAATAATTTATTTCTAAAAATAAATTTTAAAAATAAAAATAAAAACTATTAATAGTGAGAACATTGCAAGCCCTCAAGGCTTCCAAGCTGGGGTCCTCTGTGTATTTCACCTCCCTGCTTCCATCTCACCTCACCTTTCAGTCCAAAGAGTTATCAAATCCATCCACTCTGTTGCCCAGACTGGAATGCACAGGCCTGATTATAGCTCATTGCAGCCTCAAACTCTTGGGTTCAAGCAATACTTCCAACTCTGCCTCCTGAGTAGCTGGGACTACAGGTGTGTACCACAACGCCAGGCTAATTTTTAAATTTTCTGTGGAGATGGGGTCTCACTACAATGCTCCAGGCTGGTCTTGAACTCCGAGGCTCAAGTGATCCTTCCACTTTGACCTCCCAAAGTGCTGGGATTGCAGGCATGAGCCACTGCACCCAGCCCAAATCTTATAGATTTTTATTACAAATTTTCGTCCACTGTCTCCACCCCAACTGCCACGGCTTCATGTACTCTTGCCTGAATCATTGTGACTCTAAAGTCACATCCCTGTAACTGCTTCCACTGGACTCTCCTTTCCAATGTGATCACCACCATGAGATTCCTGAACAATCTGAGCAGATTATTTTCATCTCCTGAATAAAACCATTTGTGGATCCTCAGTGTTCACAGGACAAAATGTAAACTTCATCCCATGGAACTCATGGCCCATAGCAATTTAGACTTTGCTGCCTTCTCCAGCCATCGTGCCCTCAGTGCCTCCATGGCCCACACCACCCTTCTCACTGCTCCCCGACACACGTGATTCCTTGCCCAGCCTTTGTTTATACTGCATCCTCTACCCCAAATGCCCTTTCCTACTTGTCTTCTTCACCTGGTATTTTGATTAGTTAATGCTGCAAAACAAATCACAGCAAATCTTAGAGCTTCAAACAACACTGAACATGTCTTACTTCCATAGTTTCTATTGGCCAGAAATTCAAGATGGGCTCAGCTGAGCAGTTCTCATTTAGAGATCTCTCCTGCAGTTGTAGTCGTATGTCAGCTGGAGCTGTGGCATCTGAAGGCTTGACTGGGGCTGGAGGGCCTACTTTCAAGGTGGCTGTCTCCCATGGCTGGCAAGCTGATGTTGACTATGAGCTGAGGGCCTCAGTTCCTCTCCACATCAGCCTCCACAGGGTTGCTTGAGCATCCTCACAGCATGGAGGCTGGCTTCCCCCAGGAGTAATAAATCTAAAAGACCAAGGTGGAAGCTGCCATGCTTTTATTGTCTAGCTTCAAAAGTCGCACACTGTCACTTCCATGGTCTTTTGTTCCTCTCTTTATACCAAGTGCTTTCTGACCTTCAGTCAAATGCTTTACTTCTGGGCCATCCTTTTGACCTGCTGTGACTTCACAACTGCCACCTTTCATTTGTGAGGACATGCCCAGGACTTCAAGCTTGCTTTCAGGAGCTGGCAACACCAATTTTAAATAGTGGTCTTACTTACTGCCATGAACCATCCCTTTCTTGTCTTCACAGTGTTTCAGCCTATGCTTTCTCAGTTCCAAGGCAAAACATTCATGAATAGCCTTGTTGAAATTTAAGAATGGAAAGGCCAATCAACCCTCCTTGGTTAAACTCAACTGACTTTTTTTTTTTTTTTTTTTTGAGCATCTACTGAGTGCCAAGGCTTCAGACATATGCAGATGAGGAATATTTGAACACTTCTCCTGCCTAAGACATGCTCAGAGCATAATGACAACATAATATGTGCTACAGTTGCAAACAAAATCTTAAATTAAGGGGAAAATAAAACAGAAAAGAGAAAAAGCAACTCAACCCAGGGCCAGTGAAAGGGAGAAAAGTCTTCAAAAAACATACCCAGTTTGGTGGCTCGTGCCTGTAATCCCAGCACTTTGGGAAGCTGAGGTGGGCAGATCACTTGAGACCAGGAGTTCAAGACCAGCCTGGCCAATATGGTGAAATCCCAGCTCTACTAAACATACACAGATTAGCTGGGCATGGTGGTGTGTGCCTGTAATCCCAGCTACTCAGGAGGCTGAGGTACAAGAGTCACTTAAACCCAGGAGGTGGAAGTTGCAATGAGCTGAGATCGTGCCACTGCACTCCAGCCTGGGTGACAGAGCAAGACTTCATCTCAAAAACTAAAACTAAAACAAACAAACCAAAAAACCCAGCTGATAGGTCACCTCTACTGCAAGAGATGAATGTGTGTCCATACAGTGGGGTTAGGAAGTACGTTGGATGGCACATTAGAAGGCATGCTAGACCATGAAGAGCACACGGTGGCTGGAGGGCGCATGTGTGCCTGTAAGGGTCTGTGGGGTGGTGGTAAGGAGGGTGAGGACAGGGAGTGAGAGGAACAGGGAGGGGTGGGAGAGAGAGGTGACCACGATGGAAGAGTAGATTGATACAGGTTATAGGGACCCTTATATATCGACTGCTTGGAAGCTTTGACATTTTAGACATTTTGGAGTTTACTGAGGATTTGAAGCAAAGGAACCGCAGGTTCATATTTGTTTTGCAGGCAGATGGTGTCAGCAGGCAGAGGCTATGTGGGAGGAAGGGGGAGACAAGGGCGACATACTAATGTTTGTGTATTTTTGAGGCTGCTGTTGCTGCTGTTGTGAGGTTGGGGGTGGGGTTTTAACTTTTTTCCTTATAAACTGTTTTATTTGTTTTAACTGAAAGTATAAGATGTAGCCCTGGGAATACTGCCTTCCAGAGAGGTGGGGTCCTAGGAGCAGCCTCAGGGATACTGTGGCCCCCACGCTCCTGTGCTGCTGTTGCGGTGCCTGAGCAGGACCTGGAAGAACCTGGACAGGATCTATGAGAACTTGGACAGGATCTATGAGCACCTGGGCAGGACCTGGCAGCACCTGGGCAGCACCTGGGCAGGATCTGGTGGCACCTGGGCAATACCTGAGCAGAACCTGGGCAACACCTGGGCAGCACCTGATGGGATCTGGCAGCACCTGGGCAGGACCTGGTGGCACCTGGGTAGCACCTGGGCAGTACCTGCCACCAACACAGGCCCAGAGCAGGACGATTCAGCTGATGAGGTCACAGTCATTGCTACAGTCTGTGATTCCAATGGTTTCTTTCCATGGCTAGTTTTTTCCTTTTACTTTGGAAAACTAAAGCATAACACAGAGAAGTGTACACAAAGACTCATGTACAGCTCAATGAATTAAAACAAAGCGAACATGCCTGGTAACTAACCACTGCACCAGCTGAGAAAAGAACACAGCAGAAACTCAGAAACCACCTGCAGGACCCTCCTAGGCACTGGCCTCTCCTCCCCAGAAGAATCAAACTATTCTGACTTCTCTTGCCACGCATTAATTTTGCCTGTTTATGAACTTTGTTTAAATGGAACCATAAAATATATATTCCTTTTTGTCTAGCTTTTTTCTGTCAATATTCTATGTGTGAATGCTATGGTGTAAATGTCTGTGTTCCCCCAAATTCTAATCCCCACAGTGATGGTATTAGAAGGTGAGGCCTTTGGAAAATGATTAGGTTGTGAAGGTGAAGCCTTTTTTTTTTTTTTTTTTTGAGATGGAGTCTCGCTCTGTTGCGCAGGCTGGAGTACAGTGGCGCGATCTCGGCTCATTGCAAGCTCCGCCTCCTGGTTTCAGGCCATTCTCCTGCCTCAGCCTCCCAAGTAGCTGAGACTACAGGCGCCAGCTACCACACCGGCTAATTTGTCTTTTTTTTTTTGTATTTTTAGTAGAGACAGGGTTTCACTGTGTTAGCCAGGATGGTCTCGATCTCCTGACCTCGTATCCGCCTGCCTTGGCCTCCCAAAGTGCTGGGATTACAGGCGTGAGCCACCATGCCTGGCGGTGAAGCCCTTATGAATGGAATTAGTGTCCTTATAAAAGTGGCTGGAGAGAGACCCCTCACCCCTTCCACCTGTGAGCATACAGTAAGAATGCACCATCTATGAGCAAGATATGGAGTTCTCACCAGTTACTGCATCTGCCTTGATCTTGGACTTCCCAGCCTCCAGAGCTGTGAGAAATAAATTTCTATTGTTTATAAGCTCTCCAGTTTATGGTATTTTGTTATAGGTGCTGGAATGGATTAAGAGAGTGAGATTCATTCATGTTATTGCATGAAGCTATAGCACATTCATTTTAATGCTGCATAAGATTCTCTTGGGCTAATGGTACAATGTATTTATCCATTCTATTCTTTATGAACATTTGGGTTATTTTTTATTTGAATCTATTATGAATGAAGCTACTATGAATATTCATATATGTGTCTTTCAGTGCACATTTCTTTTGAGCATATACCTAGGGGAGGATTTTCTCATTTATACAGTGTCTGTATCTTCAACTCTAGTGGATAATGTCAACTTTAGTGGATAAAGTTGTTGTGCAAGTTTATGCTCACATCAGCAATATGTTTTTCCATTACACCATCTGGTTACCAACACAATTATTGTTAGTATTTTTCTGTTTTAATTTAGGCATCCCAGTGGGTGTATAGGGTATCTTGTGATTTTATTTTGCATTTCACTAATTATGACTAGATTGGACCATTTGTCATGTGTTGGTTGATAACCTTTCTTCAGATAACTTTTTCTTTGGATAACTTTCTTGTTGAGGTCTATTGCTCATTTTTGTACTGGGTTCATAGGATTTCTTTATATATTCTGAATAAAGTCTTTTGTTAGTTATATGTGTGCAAATATCTTCTCCTTCTCTATAATTTGCCTTTCAACTTTTTGTTTGTTTGTTTGTTTTTTAAGAGAGCATGTCACTCTGTTGCCCAGGCTGGAATGCAGCGGTGTGATCATGGCTCACTGCAGCCTACACCTCCTGGGCTCAAGTGAACCTTCCACGTCAGCATCTCAAGTAACACAGGCGCATGCCACCATGCCCAGCTAATTTTTAAGTTTTTTTGTAGAGATGAGGTCTTGCCGTGTTGCCCAGGCTGGTCTGCAATGCCTGGATTTAAGCAATCCTCATGCCTCAGCCTCTCAAAGTCCTGGGATTATAGGCATGAGCCACCACACCTGACCCCTTTCAACCTTTTAATGACAACTTTTCATAAACGAGCATTTCTAATTTTAATTTAGTCTTTTTCTTTTGTGGTTCTTCTTAAGGTCTGCTTAAAAAATCTTTACTTTCTTTGAGAGCAGAAGAGAGTCGCCTCTGTTGCCCACTAGAAAGCTAGTTGTTTCACCTTTCCTCTTTGGATCTGTAATTCACCCAGAATTGATTTCGTGTTGGTGCAAGACAGGGGTCCAAGTTTCATTTTTTTCTATATTGATGTCTAATGGGCTCAGACGCTTTATTGACAAAGCCATCCTTTCTGAACTGCTCAGGAACACCACTGCCGCTTTTGTCATAAATCAAGAATCCATAAGTGTGTGAGTCGATTTCTGGGTTCCTTTGGATTTCAATTCCTTTGGTTTGCTTGTTCTTCCTTGTGCAAATATACCATCTTAATCATGATAACTTGCTAACAATATTTTAAAATAATATTTTTATATGTAAAAGCAATTCCTCTTATTTTGTTCTTGAACATTAGCTTGGTTATTCCTGGCCTTTTGCATTTTCAATGTAAATTTTAGAATCAGCTTGTTAATCTCTTTCCTCCATGAAAAACTGCAGTAATTTTGATTTAGATTGAGTTGAATCTATATACACATTAATATCTTCATGCTGTGTGTGTTCTAGTCCATGAAGATGATATATTCCTTATTTATTTCTCTCAGAAATATCTTTATCTCTGTAATATTTTATCACTTTCTGTGTAGAGAGATTATCATTTTCTCTGTAAATATATTCATTGGATTTAT
The DNA here is from genome assembly GCF_043159975.1 of Macaca nemestrina. Taxonomy (NCBI): domain Eukaryota; kingdom Metazoa; phylum Chordata; class Mammalia; order Primates; family Cercopithecidae; genus Macaca; species Macaca nemestrina. The sequence goes on from NC_092128.1 coordinate 9,578,202, forward strand.
CCCTAGGTATTTGGTATTTTTGATGCTGTTATACTTTTAAGACTTCATTTTCCCACTACTTATAAGTCACAAACTTGCTAAACTCATATATCAATTCTAATGATTTATCTGTATATCCTTTTGGATTGTCTAGGAACTCTGGACACCTTCTGTGAATAAGAACAGATTAATTTCTTACTTTATAATACATATACTTTTACTTATTTTACTTGCCTTATTTCAGGTATTATGAACTTCATAAAAATGTGAATAGAAGTGTTGATAGGAATCATGCTTGCCTATTCTCAATCTCAGAGAGAAAGTTTTTTTTTATTTTTTGAGGCAGGGTCTTGCTACCATCTGGGCTGGAGTACAGTGACACCATCATACTTACTGCAGCTCAACTCCTGGGCTCAAGTGATCCTCCCACCTCAGCCTCCTAAGTAGCTGAAACTACAGTTGTGCACCACCTCACCCGGCTAATTTTTTGTTGTTGCTAAAATTAAAATCTCACTATGTTGCCCAGGCTGGGCTCCCACCTCAGCCTCCAAAGTGCTAGGTTTACAGGTTCATTGAGCCACCATGTCCAGTTGAGAAATATTTTTATATTTCATCAATTAGTTGACATTTATTAGACATCCTTTATTAATTTAAGAAAATTCCTTTTTTTTTTTTTTTTTTTGAGACGATGTCTCACTTTGTCACTGAGGCTGGGGTGCAGTGGCACGATCTCAGATCACTGCAACCTCCGCCTCCCGGGTTCCAGTAATTCTCCTGCCTCAGCCTCCCAAGTAGCTGGGATTACAGGCGTGTGCCAACATGCCTGGCTAATTTTTTTTGTATTTTTAGTAGAGACGGGGACAGGGTTTCACCATGTTAGCCAGGCTGGTCTTGAACTCCTGACCTCAGTCGATCTGCCCGTCTTAGCCTCCCAAAGTGCTAGGATTACAGGTGTGAGTCACTGTGCCCAGCCCCTTTCTATTTTTAAACTGAGATTTTTATTGTTATTTTATTATAATGGATGATTTTTAAAATCATAGATGTTGAATATTATCAGGGCTTTTCTCTGTATCTATTGAAATTATCATATGATTTTTTTCTTTACTCTGTTAATGTGGTGACATTAACATTACCTTGATTGATTTACAAATGTTAAGTCAACATTTCTGGAGTAAACTCAACTGATCAGAACATATTATCTTGTTTATGATTTGCTGAATTGCTAGTACTTTTGAGAATTTTCTCATCTACATTCATAAGTGATATTGGCCTGCAATTATCCTTTTTTACAATGTCCTGGTCAGATTTAGGTTATTAAGGTTATTTTGGCCTCATAAACTAAGTTGAGAAATTCTCCCTTTACTCGTGTTCTTTGAAAGGCTATGTATAACAGAGGCATTGTTTCTTCTAAAATGTTTGGTTAGATTCATCGGTGAAGCCATCCGAGTCTAGAGTTTTCTTTGGGAAAGGTTTTAAATGATGGATTTAATTCCTTTAATAGTCATAGGAGCATTCCAGCTTTCTATTTCTGCATATGTAAGTTTTGTAAATTTGGGTTTTCTATAATTTACCATTTTATCTACATGTTCAATTTTTAAAAGTTGTTTATCATATTTTAACTTTGAATTTCCATCTAATCTGTGTTACCTCTAGTAATGTTCCCTTTTAAATTCCTAGTAGTAGGTATTTTCGTATTCTATTTTTTTTGTCTTAAAAGTCTTGCCAGAGATTTCTGGCCTTTATGAATCTTTTCAGGGAACCGACTTTTGTCTTCATTGATCTCCTCTATTGTACTTTGCTTCCCAGTTCATTTTTGTTACTCTTCTTTTTTTATAATTATCCTAGAGGGCATAGCATGCATGCTGAGCATGTCAAAATTTAATACCGATGGTACATTGACCCTCTCTCCATGAAATCGCAAGAACCTTAAAACACTTTAAGTCCATTTATTCTCATCTTATGTAATGTTGCTGTGTGTTGTAATTATCTATATATTTTAAACTATGTTAGACATTATCATTGTGTTATACTATCAATATTTATTTACATGACACACCTATTTATTCTTTTTTTTTTTTTTTTTTTTTTTTTAGAATGAGTCTCTCTGTATCGCCCAGGCTGGGGTGCAGTGGTGCGATCTCGGCTCACTGCAACCTCCGTCTCCTGGGTTCAAGTGATTCTCATGCCTCAGTCTTCCAAGTAGTTGAGATTACAGATGCCCGCCACTGTGCTTGGCTAATTTTTGTATATTTAGTAGAGACAGAGTTTCACCATGTTGGCCAGGCTGGTCTCAAACTCCTGACCTCAAGTGATCTACCCACCTTGGCCTCCCAAAGTACTGGGATTACAGGCGTGAGCTACTGCATCTGGCCAACACATCTGTTTATTCTTGTTATTGTTTTTCTTCCCTTGCATATCCAACATTCCATACATCTTTTCTGCCTGAAGAATACTCCAATATTTTCTTCAGGGAGGTTAGCTGATAAATACTGTGTTTTTCTTTGCTCAAAAAAATCTTTATGTCATTTTCAGAGCAGTTATACAGGCTATTCCAAGAGGTCTATCTTCAAGAAAAACAAAATCAGAAGATTAACTGATGTGTTTTGCTGTGTTAGAGAAGATTTTCACAGAAAGGACAAAGAGAATCGCAATTAAATTAACAGAAAATGTCATCCCAGTTCAGGAGGGATGACTGATTTCACAGACCTGATGATGCTGAAAGCTAAGTATCTTCAGTGACAGAACCCAGAGAAGCAAACTGACTCCCAAGGTGACCCTAACCCCAGAAGGGCTCAGGAACTGGAGGCACTAGAGCCCAATGGGTGGACCTTTGTCATGGAGCTGGAAACAGAAGCCCTGGTTGAAATTCTATTTCCAAAGCAGAAAGACCCCCAATCCTTTCTGCCATGGAGTAATCCAGATGCGAGAGAGGTTTCCCACTTGAAAGGCTGATCCACAGGAAGTCCAGACTTCAGAGTAGCTGTGATGGTTGCTCAACTAGAAATAGTGGAATTCACTCATCCATTCAGAAAGCATTTGTTGAATGGATACAGTGCACGTGGCACGGTAACACGGCTACAGTGCCAGACAAGAGGAAGTCCCTGCCCATTCTAGAGAGGACTGAGGGGAAGCCTGCATGCTAAACTGTGAGACTTTCTCCATCCCTTTCCCCTATTCTGTGACCCCAGCTCATGAGTAGCCACATTACACTTTCTGGCTGGAGCCAGGCGATACCATTTGGAGTCCTTACCCTTTGCATGTGATCTGCAAAATCAAGCTTTTCTGGATCTCCCTACTACGAAGCCATCAGCCAACAAGTGCCACCCATACTCAGAGGGAACCCAATCAGCGTCAGTCACCTCACCCCTTTTTTTTTTTTTTTTTTTTTTTGAGACGGAGTCTCGCTCTGTTGCCCAGGCTGGGGTGCAGTGACTGGATATCAGCTCACTGCAAGCTCCGCCTCCTGGGTTTACGCCATTTTCCTGCCTCAGCCTCCCGAGTAGCTGGGACTACAGGCGCCCGCCACCTTGCCCGGCTAGTTTTTTGTATTTTTTAGTAGAGACGAGGTTTCACCGTGTTCGCCAGACTGGTCTCGATCTCCTGACCTCATGATCTGCCCGTCTCAGCCTCCCAAAGGACTGGGATTACAGGCTTGAGCCACTGTGCCCGGCCAGTCACCTCACTCTTGATTCACAAAAGAGTAATTAAAGATCCACAGACTTTGGAGGCAACATCTCTCACATAAAAAACATAGATGAAAGCAAACAGAAAAAGAAAAGGAGGCAATACTAGGAGCAGAAGAAAACTTAAGACTTTGGGAGGCCTAGGCGGGCAGTTCATGAGGTCAGGAGTTTGAGACCAGCCTGACCAACATGGTGAAACCTCCTCTCTATTAAAAATACAAAAATTAGCTGGGTGTGGTGGTGCGTACCTGTAATCCCAGCTACTTAGGAGGCTGAGGCAGGAGAATTGCTTGAACCCGGGAGGCAGAGATTGCAGTGAGCCAAGATCACGCCACTGCACTACAGCCTGGGCAACAGAGCAAGACTCCATCTCGAAAAAAAAAACAAAAACAAAAAACGAAAACTGTATGTGTGTCTCATTGCTATCCTCAGGGAGATAAGGACAGATTTTGCATGCATGAAAAGGGAACACAGTATAAAACCAAAAAGAACTTCAAAGAATAAGAAAAAGGGCCTGAATATTCAAAATATGACCCAATAAATTAAAAATTCAGTAGAAGGACTGAAAGAAAACTCATCTAGACAGTAGAATAAAAAAGATAGTGACAAAGACAATAGGAGAAAACAGATTTTAAAAGCTGTTAGAGGATCGATTTAGAGAGTCCAACTTTCAATGTCCAAGACAGAAGAATTCAGAAGACAGAGAGGAGAAAATTTCCCAGAGCAGAAACAGTGAGTTTATAGACAGAGAGGGCCCATCAAGCACCCAAAACCAAGACTCTCGCCAAGGGACTACATTGTGAAACCGCAGGCTTTTAACGGCTTCCTGTGGGGAGCTGGGGTGGGGGGAGGGAAGGACAGAATCGAAGCACAGGGAATTAAAATCACTTTGGAATTCTCAATAGTAACATTGAAAGTTGGGGAGCGGGTGGCCGGGCGCGGTGGCTCACGCCTGTAATTCCAGCACTTTGGGAGGCGGAGGCGGGCAGATCACGAGGTCAGGAGATCGAGACCATCCTGGCTAACACGGTGAAACCCTGTCTCTACTAAAAGTACAAAAAAATTAACCGGGCGTGGTGGCGGGCACCTGTAGTCCCAGCTGCTCCGGAGGCAGAGGCAGGAGAATGGCGTGAACCCGGGAGGCGGAGCTTGCAGTGAGCCGAGATTGCGCCACTGCACTCCACCCTGGGCGACAGAGCGAGACTCTGTCTCAAAAAAAAAAAAAAAAGTTAGGAAACAAGGGGGCAAAGCTTTTTAATATTGTGCAGAAAAATTATCACCAACTCTGGGTATGAAATTTCCAGACTAACGACCAACTGAGTATGATGTTAGAAGAAGGTGCTTTCAGAGACCTAAAGTCCCAGAAAGCAGTTGGAGGATGCACTTCATCAAACGAATGCAACAGACCATCAAAGGCAGGGAGGGCTGGTGACTTCCCAGGCTGGTGGGGAAGAGAGGATCCCAAGTAGTAGCTGGCAGCAGGCCCGGAGTGCATGGAACAATTCAGAGCGATTAGGGAAGTATGTGTCCGAGAAAAAAAAAAAAAAACAAAAAACACTCCACCAGTAAATAGAGATTCATTCCTCTTTCAGAGATATCGGGATGATTAATGAAGTTTGCAGAAAACTTAGCAAAAAGGTCACATAAATTCCCAGGAAAACAAAGAGCTGTATGAGAGAAAATCTAATCAGAGGACACTATAAAACCCAGCTGTTAAAAAAATACTTGCATGATCATAATAATATAAATACTGAATATTGAGTTGAGAGACTAGAGGGAGAGAAAATGTGTGTGTGCGTGTGTGCACGCATATGTGTTTGTGTGTGTCTGTGGGTGTGTGTGTAGATTGTGGGGCAGAAAGAGGCTTATACAAGAACTAAATTCTTGTCTTCTATCAGAGGAAGTTAGATAAAATTTAAAACTGAAAAAATGAAGAAATAACAGTATAAGCCTATTCTTCAGGTCAATGGAAGTACCATGGAGGAACGCTAAGAGTTTAAACCGGTTGCCTTTGGGGAGCAGGGATTTTATGCAGACAGGTGACATGGGGCTGCCAGTTTTTTGTTTTTTGTTATAAGCTTTATAAGCCTTTTTCTTTTGTTACTGTGGTGAAATATACATAACATAAAATTGATTATTTTAACTATTTTTAAGTGTATGGTTCAGTTGTATTAAGCACATTCACACTGTCATGCAACCAACACCACCATCCATCTCCAGAACCTTTTCATTTTCCCAAACAGAAACTGTCTGTATTAAACACTAACTCCCCATTTTAACCTCCCCCCACGCCCCTGGCAACCTCCATTCTACGTTTGGTCTCTGTGAATTTGACTGGGCACGTCACATGAGTGGAATCATCCAGTATTTGGCTTATTCCACTTAGCATAATGCTCTTAAGGTTCATCCATGTTGTAGCATGTCTCAGACTGTCTTTCCTTTTTAAGGCTGAGTAATATCCCACATATGCATGTATTATGCAAACTTTTTAAGTCATATACATTGTTTTGATACAAAAACAATTTTTAAGAATTTTTGTGTGCATATCATTTAGGAATTGGAAGAAAGAGAAGAAGCCATGGATGTCTGTCTAGATTTGGGAGAATCAAAAGAAAGTTCCGAGACATTGTGCATTTATCTGTCAGTCATTGCAGAAGGGGTGCTTCAGCATATTTTCACCATTGACTGGACACACTCCAAGAAGAGGATAATTGATACAATGGGCCATGGAGAGCTCAGGGTTTGGATAGGTGAGGACAGAGTGACCCTGGGAAGAGTGGGAAGTTGGGAAAGTCAAAGATACAGCTTCTAGAGTCTCTGTGAACTATGAGGCAGGGAGCAGGGTTCGTGTTGAGAGAATCTGGGAATGGCTTAGCAAAGCCAAATTCAGGATTGGACCAAAGGAGCTGGATGGTCTTGGGGGTCATTTATGGGACTGTGGGGTGACCTGGAGAGCTCCAAGCCTCACTGTGGAGTCTGCCTTTCTGGACGCCACAGCACAAGGGGCCCCAGATGTGCACACGTGCCCTGGTCAGTGCTGGGAAGTATAGTTAGGGGTTATTACCTCATCCCGCCCTGTCTTCATCACTTCTTCACACAGAAGTTTACTACCAAGCCCCTACCCTCATCTTCAACCCCCACACATGAGCTTACACCTGGCCCCACTTTCACCCCTCCTCACGAACACAGACAATTTTCGCAAGTAGGACAGACTCCCTGTAACACGTGGAAGGGAACTCATACAGGGGATAAGAAGGTCTTTCCTTCTCTCATTTTTCAGATGAGAAAGCCAAGACTTGGGAATATCCTGTAGCTTTGTTGAGGCACAAACCACTGAGGGGTGGAGGCAGGCCCGTTCCCTGCAGTGGGGGTCTTTCAACCACATTCAACTCTCCTGTCAACAGCACACACGCAAACGTTCTCCCAGGATGAACACCTTTACAAAAGCATATGCTAGACAGATGATGGTGAATCTCCACTGCTCCCTCTTTGGGAGGGTGGTCACCATTTCCTCAGACTCTGGGGCCACCCCTCCTGTGTCCTCATTTGTACGAAGCAAAGAGGGGAAAATGGCCTCTGTATTCAGCGCAGTATAACTTCGTGGTTAAGATCACTGGCCTTGACTTTGCAGGGCCCAAGGCTCCAAGGCAGACTCTCCATTTATTAACTGGCAGCCTTGAACAAGTTCTCTAACCTCTCCAAACCCCAGCATCTTCATCTGTAAGCACCAAAAAGAGAAATTACCACTTAGGGTGGCTGGGTGGGTTGTAAAAGGGATGCGTGGACAGTGTCCAGCTCAGAGTCTGGCCTGTCATCAGTGCCCACTACACACTGGGTGTGACTGGCCATGTCTGAGGACAAGACATGCAGCCCCTAGGCCCCATATGGCACTGTCTGACTGTGTTATTGATCAGCTGTCTCCAACTCAGAAGGGCACAGAAAAGACCATCCTGAAGTCCTTTCTTGTTGTAGGAGTCAACATTTTTAGCCACAGACTTGGAAAGGGCAGCCAGATGGTTGTGGGGCATCCAGGGGCCAGATGGTGAGGAGGGGATCCTGGCAGGAAGGGAAGCAATTTGCAGGGGAGGAAGTTTGCCAGCTCCTTGGAATGTGCAGAATGTCAGACATAATTGGCAGCTGTGCGTCCTCAAGGCTCCAGTGGCATTTGTCTCTTCATGGCCATCCAGCATCCTTTCCCACTTCCTATCGGAACCTAAGCTTCTTTTGGGTGAACCTGCTCTTTCCCTTTGGGTGTCTTTTTGGTGGGATAGTAAAGCAAGGTACACCCCCTTATCCCAGCACAGGTCAGACAGTTGTCCCATGTTAGGCCAAACACTTTCCTTAGGGACCCGCAATCTTGAGCAGGGCAACCCAAGGATGGATGAAAAAAACAGCAGAGACTAGTATTGCAACCCCTGCTTTTTTTTGTTCTCCATTTGCTTGGTAGATCTTCCTCCATCCCTTTATTTTGAGCCTATGTGTGTCTGTGCATGTGAGATGGGTCTCCTGAATACAGCAAACTGATGGGTCTTGACTCTTTATCCAGTTTGCCAGTCTGTGTCTTTTAATGGGACCATTTAGTCCATTTACATTTAAGGTTAATATTGTTATGTGTGAACTTGATCCTGTCATGATGATATTAACTGGTTATTTTGCTCATTAGTTGATGCAGTCTCTTCCTAGCATCGATGGTCTTTACATTTTGGCATGTTTTTGCAATGGCTGGCTCCAGTTGTTCCTTTCCATGTTTAGTGCTTCCTTCAGGGTCTTTTGTAAGGCAGGCCTGGTGGTGACAAAATCTCTAAGCATTTGCTTATCTGTAAAGGATTTTATTTCCCCTTCACTTATGAAACATAGTTTGGCTGCATATGAAATTCTGCGTTGAAAATCCTTTTCTTTAAGAATGTTGAATATTGGCCCCCACTCTCTTCCGGCTTGTAGAGTTTCTGCTGAGAGATCTGCTGTTAGTCTGATGGGCTTCACTTTGTGAGTAACCCGACCTTTCTCTCTGGCTGCCCTTGTCTATATGGCTTAGGAGTAGCGAACTTGACTGTTAAATAGTTTTTGGGTTCATAGGTTTCTGCATCCACCCATGAAAAAGCTAACTACTATGGGAATTGCCTCCTTGCCATAAGCAATGAGATAACTGGGCAAAATAAATAAAACAATGGTTTTCAGACACTAAACGATAAGCAGAGGAGAGCAGTGAGAAGGAAAACAATGGCCCTACAATGACCAAGCCCTGCAATACCCCAGCTTACTGCCTGTGGTCTGCAGTGAAGGGACAGGGAATCAACACAGTCCCCAGGGGTCTCATTGAGTTGAAGAGACAAAAATAAGACTTCAAGGAGGTCAGGGAAGCTAGAGTTTGTAGGTGAAAGTACCAAAGAGGAGGAAGCTGCATGAAAAGTTCTGGGAAACTGTGGAGAGGTCCCATGACGAGGATGAGTGTGCCTGGAAGACTGTTCTCATTTTCTATTGGTTCATGACAAACAGCCTTAGAGGCCCCAACAGCACAAACTTATTATCTCACAGTTTCTGTGGGTTGGTGTTCTGTGCTTTCTTAGACTCTTTGTCGCTTGGCCTCCTTTCATTACAGGGTCAATTATGTTAACTGTATTTTCTTATGTCTGTATTCTTGATGCTCTGGCATTTGTGGTTTCACTGACTGGGCAGAGACTGCCCCTCTCAGGGTTAGCCAATTCTTAGAGACAGCAAAGGGCTCACCTGGGAGCACACCTTCTATATGCAAACTAACCAACCCAGAGCCCATCCTCCAAACCATCCTTATCAAACTCTAACATACCATGGCAATATTCCCCTACTCTAAATTACTCCAGGGCCAGGTATCAAGACAATTAGGGACAGGCTCTATGCCCCTAGGATTCACCAGGATCATTCAAACCAGCCAGTCCTAAACTGGTGGGCCTGCTTCGCCTTACTTTTCCCATGGTAACCCCAATAAAGGTTCTGGCCTATGCTTTCCTGTCACTTCTGTCTTCTGACCAAAACTGGTGCTTCACCCATGTGGCTCTGCATGATGGGGCATGCCTCCTTCTGTTGGATAATATAAGTAATAAACATCTTCTTTCAATGGCATTGGTATCTGTGTTGTCTCTCCAGTTCTCCTCCATAAATTAAAATCTCATAGGTGCAAGTGAGACAGTTAGGGGTTCAGAAATATCTTAGCTGGTCATCTCCTCAGAGCCTTGTAAGGCTGAAATCTAGATGCAGCCAGGCTCAGGCTCAGGGCTCTTTTCCAGGTTCACTGGTTTGGGCAGATTTCATTTCTCTGTGGCCATATGATTGAGGTCCCTATTGCCTGCTAGCTGTTGGCCAGGCACCTAGGGGTTGCCCTCAGGTCCTAGCCACATGGTCCTTCCAGAAAATGGCAACCCACCGTTTCAAAGCTAGAAGGAGGATCTCTTTCTTCAAGAAAGACCAGGACCTTCTTTTAAAGGGCTCCTCTGATTAGATCATACCTACCTAGGATAACTTCCCTTTTGATTAATCAAAGTCAACTTATTAGAGACTTTAATCCGAAAAATGCCTTTACCTTTATGATACAGTGTAACCTAATCATGAGAGTGAAATCCCATCATGTTCATAAGTTTTACCCACAAGGAAAGGAAGAGGGTTATATGGTGCATATATCCCAGGGGGTAGGAATTTTGGTGGGAGCTGGGAGGTACCTTAAAATTCTGTCTAGACAACAGGAAAATCCTTAAGTCCAAAAGGAAACAAACAAACAAAAAAACACCAAAAATACACCAGTAGGCAGCAAAGCAAACAACTCCTAGAGTTCACACAAGACCAGAAAGAATTCATGTTCCAATCAAAGAGAGTGGAGAGATCTCATAATACCTAAGTCATTGAGCAAAGTTATCAGAAGGTTCTTGCCATAGAAGTGAAGGTAAATTATATTGTAGTTTCTCTTAGCTGGGGTATATCCCAAAATCCCTAGTAGATGCCTGAAACCACAGATAATATCAAATCTTAATTATACTTTTTTTTCTTATACATACATGCCTATAATAATAATAATAATTTAATTTATAAGTGTGGCACAATAAGAGATTAACAACGATAATCAATAATAAAATAGAAAAATAATAACTGTATACTTTAACAAAAGTTATATGAATGTGGTCTCCCTCTCTCTCACTGTCTCTCAAAATATTTTATTGTGCTATGTGGGGAAAAGAAAGAAAGATCAGCCTGTTACTGTGTCTGTATAGAAAGAAGTAGACATAAGAGACTCCATTTTGTTCTGTATTTGAGATGCTGTTAATCTGTGACCCTACCCCCAACCTTGTCCTTGCAAGAGACATATGCTGTGGTGACTCAAGGTTTAATGGATTTTGGGCTGTGCAGGATGTGTCTTTGTTAAACAAGTGCCTGAAGGCAGCTTGCTGGTTAAAAGTCATCACCATTCTCTTAATTTCAACTACCCAGGGACACGTACATGGCCAAAGGTCGCAGGGACCTCTGCCTAGGAAAGCTAGGTATTGTCCAAGGTTTCTCCCCATGTGATAGGCTGAAACGATGCTAAAAGGTTTATGGAGATGTTTGCATATGCATCTCAAGGCACAGCATTTTCCTTTACACTTATTCATGTCACAGAGGTTTTTTGTTCATATGTCTTACTGCCGATTTCCTCCCTACAATGATCCTATTGTCCTGCCACTCCCTTATCTTTAAGATGGTAAAGATAATTATCAATAAATACTAAGGGAACACAGAGACCGGTGCCGGCGTGGGTCCTCTGTAAGCTGAGCACCGGTCCCCTGGGCCCACTTTCTCTTTCTCTATACTTTGTCTCTATGTCTCATTTCTTTGCTCAAGTCCCTCGTTCCACCTAACGAGAAACACCCACAGGTGTGGAGGGGCAGGCCACCCCTTCAGTGCTATATCACCTATTTTCAGACCAAGGTTGACCACAGGTAACTGAAACCTTGAAAAGTGAAACTATAGATAAAGGGGGACTAATTTACAGAATAAAGGCTACTCTGGACTCACTCTAACAAAATGTAAAAGCAAGCCTCAAATGGAGTAGGTTGACAGCCAAGTTACTTAATTGCATCCCAAAACAAAATTCAATACTCTTTAAAGGAATACAACTAAATCTAGTATTCAGCACTCTGTAAAGGAATATAACCAAATGTAGCATCCAATTTTACATTCACAACACAAAATTCACAACGTCCCACATACAAACAAAAATACAAAGGAAAATATGAGCCATAATCAGAGGAAAAACAAACGCAGAAAGGAGTGAGATGATGAAGTTAGCAGAAAATCACTTTAAAACAGCTATTATAAATCCTGTAAATGTGCTCAAATATGCAAAGGAAGACAAGGACATAATGAGAAAAGAAATAAAAAATATTAAAAAGGCCCAAATATAACTTCTATAGATAAAAATATAATATCTGAAATGAAAAGTAACTGGATTAGATCTTTTAGAAGGAACGATTTTTAAACTTAAAGACATAGCAATATAAGCTACCAAAATGAAGTACACGGAGGAAGAAGACACAAAAAAATAAGCATAGATTTAGTAAGCTGTGAGACAATATCAAGCAGTTTAATACATATATATTTGGTCAGGCATGGTGGCTCATGCCTGTAATTCCAACACTTTGGGAGGCCAAGGTGGGAGGATTGTTTGAAGCCAGAATTTCAAGACCAGCCTATGTAATAAGCAAAACCCTGTGTCTACAAAAAAAATTTTTAATTAGCCAGGTGTGGTGGTGTGTGCCTATAGTCCCAGCTACTCAGGAGGTTGAGGTGAGAGGATTGCTTGAGCCCAGGAGTTTGAGGCAACAGTGAGCTATGATCATGCCACTGCATTCCAGCATAAGTGATAGAGCAAGACCTGTCTTTAAAAAAAACAAAAAATGTGGTGTGGTGTGGTGTGCGGGTGTGTGTGTGTGTGTGTCTGGTCTCTGAAGAAAAGAACAGAGAGAAATACAGAAAAAAAAATTTAATAAATGGTCCAAAAGTTTTCAAATTTGATGAAAATTAGAAATCCACAGATCACCTCAACAAATCCCAAGCGTGAGTATCATAAAGAAAACAAAACCGGCCAGGCGCGGTGGCTCAAGCCTGTAATCCCAGCACTTTGGGAGGCCGAGATGGGCGGATCACGAGGTCAGGAGATCGAGACCATCCTGGCTAACACGGTGAAACCCCGTCTCTACTAAGAAATACAAAAAATAGCTGGGCGAGGTGGCAGCGCCTGTAGTCCCAGCTACTCGGGAGGCTGAGGCAGGAGAATGGCGTGAACCCGGGAGGCGGAGCTTGCAGTGAGCTGAGATCCGGCCACTGCACTCCAGCCTGGGCTACAGAGCGAGACTCCGTCTCAAAAAAAAAAAACAAAAAACAAAAAAACAAAACCAAAGCACATCATGATAAAGTTGCTGAAAGCTAATGATAAATATTAAAGACAGCCAACACAAAGGAATGAAAGCAGACTTCTTATCAGAAATTATGCAGTCTAGAAAGGGAAAAAGGAACATCTTTTTAAAAATACTACTAATTCTATATTCAATGAGTTCAACACCCAGTGAAAATATCTTTCATCAATGAAGGTAAACATTTTTTCAGGCCAACAAAAACCTGAAAGAATTTGTTACCCATAGTCTTACTTTATAGGAAGTAGACTAGGCTTCTTCAGGGAAAGAGAAAAATGATACCAGATGAAAATCCGGATTTGCACAAAGTAATAAAAAGTGTCAGAAATGGTACATATGTAGAGTAATATAATTTTGTCTCATTTTAAAAACTCTTTAAAGGATAATTAATGTAGCTGGGCACAGTGGCTCACACCTGTAATCCCAGGATTTTGGGAGGTCAAGGCAGGACTATCACTTGAGGCCAGGAGTTCAAGACCAGCCTGGGCAACATAATGAGATCCTGTCTCGTTTTTAAATTAAAAAATTAAAAACAAAAAGAAAAAATAAAAATAAGTAATGCAAAAATAATATAAATGTATTGGGTTTATAATATACATTGAAGTAAAATCTATGACAATAATAACACAACGGACAAAACGAGGGAAATGGAAATCTGTTGTAAGATTCTTACACTATCAGAGAAGTAGTAAAACATTATCTGAAGGTAAAATGTGATAAGTTAAAGATGATACTGCTATCTCTAGAGGAACCCTAAAAAATATAAAACAAAGAGGAATAGCTAATAAGCTTATGGTGGAGACAAAATGAGATCGTACAAAAAAAAAAAAAAAAATGCAGTCCCAATGAAGTCAGGAAAACAAGAAAAAAATCTACTATTTGGAACAAATAAAACCAAATGTGGCTGGGCATACTGGCTCAGCACTTTGGGAGTGTTGCTCAGCACTTTGGGAGGCTGAGGCCACAAGAACAACTGAAGCCAGGAGTTCGAGGCTAGTAGGGGCTCTTTGCATTCCAGAACAATCAGGCCCAGGGCCCAAACCCAGGCCCTCAAGCTACGTCTACATCTGGATTTAACCCCACCACTCTCCTTTTCCCAAAAAGCTAACCCTGCAGCTTAATTGGCTGGGTGCTGGCAGGTGTGGAGGGGGTTGTACAGAAGAGCTGCTCTGTTGTGCATTACATAACTTCACACCTGTTGCTCCTGGGGAGCTACAGGAGACAGGGTGGCCAGAGCATAGCTTGTGAATGACTGTGATTATTAATACATCTTTATTTTAAAAAGATGAGTACCTCGGGGGTATAGCTCAGGGGTAGAGCATTTGACTGCAGATCAAGAGGTCCCTGGTTCAAATCCAGGTGCCCCCTTTGTTATTACCAGTTTTACAGTGGGCAATTATAGAATAACTCCTTGTTACCTGGTGGGCTCTGTCTCCACGAAAAATAATTTTTTAAAAAATTAGCTGGACATGGTGACTCACACCTGTAGTCCTAGCTACTTGGGAGGCTGACACAGCAGAATCACTTAAACAAAGAAATCTATAAGCTATCCATAAGAATGCCACTTTAAATATAACAAGATGAATAGTTTAAGAAAGTGAAAAAGTATATGCCAAACAAACACTAACCAAAAGAAAGATGAAAAGTCTATTTTATAACAGACTAAATAGACCAGAACAAGGAAAATTAATGCATTGAAGAAGAATATTTCATAATGATAAAAAGATCAATTCATCAAGAGAACATAACAGTCTTAAATGTGTATGCATCTATTAACAGAGTTTCAAAATACAAGAGGCAACAACTACTGAGATCAACTGATCAACTTTGGGTAACTGAAGTTGGATCTGAATTTTTACCTCAAAAAATAAATGGATCTTCATGTTGTCTAAGCCAAAAAAAGACAAATGAACAACATAATGAAAAAAAATAGAACATACCTAAATAAAATTTCAGATTATAAGAGAATACTATGGGCCAGGCGCAGTGGCTCACACCTGTAATCTCAGCAGTTTGGGAGGCCAAGGCGGGCGGATCACCTGACGTCAGGAGTTCAAGACCAGCCTGACCAACATGGCAAAACGCTATCTCTACTAAAAATTCAAAAATTAGCCGGGCATGGTGCCTGTAATCCCAGCTACTCAGGGGGCTGAGGCAGAAGAATCGCTTGAACCCGGGAAGTGGAGGTTGCAGTGAGGCAAGATTGCACTCCAGCCTGGGCAACAAGAGCAAAACTCCGTCTAAAGAAAGAAAGAGAGAGAAAGAAAGAGCGAATACTTTGTACAACTTTATTACATTTTCTAAGTGAAAATGAATTCCAAAAATGACCTAAGATGAGGCAGAGCACTTAAATAGACCAATAATGACAGAATTCACTAAAAGATAATTAAGGAGCTCTTCCTCACAAAAGGCACCCCACCCAGAGGCTTACAGGCAAGTTCCTGCTAATCTTTAGTTAAAAATATGTAATTCTGTGTTATATAGAATGTTCCAGCATATAGAACGCTTTACATCTCTCCAAATCATTCTAGGAAATTCACATAATCCTGATATAAAACATAAATTACAAGAGCATATACCACAAAGAAAGCCATAGTCCAATCTCATTTCAGAATAATCTAGACAAAATAGTAGAAAATCTTATCCGATAGTACAATCCCACATAACCAAGAAGGACTTAAAACAGAAATGCACTGATGGCTCAATATTGGAACATCTATTACTATCAAGTAGGGGCTCTTTGCATTCCAGAACAATCAGGCCCAGGGCCCAAACCCAGGCCCTCAAGCTATGTCTACATCTGGATTTAACCCCACCACTCTCCTTTTCCCTAAAAGCTAAGGCTGCAGCTTAATTGGCCAGGTGCGGGCAGGTGTGGAGGGGGTTGTACAGAAGAGCTGCTCTGTTGTGCATTACATAACTCCACACCTGTAGCTACTGGGGAGCTACAGGAGACAGGGTGGCCAGAGTGTAGCTTGTGAATGACTGTGATTATTAATATATCTTTATTTAAAGGAGATGAGTACCTTGGGGGTATAGCTCAGGGGTAGAGCATTTGACTGCAGATCAAGAGGTCCCTGGTTCAAATCCAGGTGCCCCCTTTGTCACCACCATTTTACACTGGGCAATTATAGTATAGCTCCTTGTTATCTGGTAGGCCAACCTCAAGGAACCACCTTTCCCACCAATGGCAAAGACTGAAGTGTTTCTCTTGTGACATTTTCACATATTTCATTTTTACCTCCTCAGCCGTAATTATTTCCTAGAGGGGCAGAGGAAGGCTGCCCTAGGTTTTTTCTGTTTCCCTTGTACCTAATTATTATCATAGAGATTTTATTTGCTTACACCAAGCTTGCTTTAAAAAAAGGATCCAAGGCAACTTACAATGAAAGACACAATAAAACTCTAACTGGTAAAACAAGTATTAAAAGACCGGCGCCAAATGTCTAGGAGAGGTGGTAAATAATTATTCCCAAGAGCCTAGGTTAGGAGAAGCTCTTACTGTGGAATTCAAAACATCTCATAGCTCCCGGTAATCATGCAGAGGGAAAACAGACCAATTCACCAGTGGATAAAAATATTTTATTAGCTCTGAAGAACAGCAAGCATTAATATGATAGGTCTTAATAGATGGAACAGTGGACAGATGATGGTGACTGCCAGGGCAACCATGTGCAGACACACAGGTTGCACATTATATAACTTTACCAATTACACGGTACCCTGGAATGATGCAACACAGGGACCCTGAATATTTGCTGTGTTTTATCCATTTTTTAAAAATTGCAGAAACAGTGCTACGTGTGTGTGTGTATATGTGTGTGTGTGTCTCAAAGGAGGCTACTAGTTAAGTACCCAATATTCATTCTCTTCTCCTCTGTAGTAATAGAACCCATATTTCATACTGAGCAGTATGTTCTCAGCTAAGAGACCACATTCCTGGGCCGTCTTTGGCTAGGGGTGGCATACACACGAGGGATAAGAAACAGTGAAGACTTCTGGGAAAATATAAGAGAAGGACAAACATGTCATGTGCTCCCTTTGCCTTTACTTCTGCTTCCTACTTATAACATAGATGTGATGGTTGGAGCACAAGCTATCAACTTGGACCATGAGTCAACTTTGAGGATGGGATCCACATTTTAAGGAAGGCTGACCAGGGAGACAAAAGGAGCCTGTGTCTCTAAAGACATCCTCGGGTTACCATGCCAGCCCTGGTCTGCTCACCTCCTGATATGGTTTGGCTCTACGCCACCACCCAAATCTCATGTCAAATTGTAATCCCCAATGTTGGAGAAGGGGCCTGCTGGGAAGTGATTGGATCATGGGGGCAGACTTCCCCCTGTTGTTCTCGTGATAGTGAGTGAGATCTCATGAGATCTGGTTGTTTAAAAGTGTGTAGCACTTCTTCCCTCTCTCTTCCTCCTCTTCTGGCAGTGTGAAGATGTGCCTGCTTCCCCCTTCAACTTCTGCCATGATTGTAAGTTTTCTGAGGCCTCCCCAGCCACGTTTCCTGTACAGTCTGTGGAACTGTGAGTCAACTAAACCTCTTTTCTTCATAAATTACCCAGTCTCAGGTATGTCTTTATAGCAGTGTGAAAACAGACCATTACAGTAAATTGGTACCAGAGAAGTAGGGCATTGCCGTAAAGATACCTGAAAATGTGGAGGCGACTTCAGAATTGTGTAATGGGCAGAGGTTGGAACAGTTTGAGGGCTCAGAAGAAGATAGGAAGAAGAGAGAAAGTTTGGAACTTCCTAGAGACTTGTTGAATGGTTGTTTACAAGTATGTAGCACTTCCCTCTTCACCCTCTTCCTTGTTCTCTGGTCATGTGAAGATGTGCCTGCTTCCTCTTCACCTTCTGCCGTGATTGTAAGTTTCCCGAGGCCTCCTCAGCCATAATTTCTATACAACCTGTGGAACTGTGAGGCAATTAAACCTCTTTTCTTCATAAATTACCTGGCCTCAGAGTATGTCTTTATAGCAGTGTGAGAACAGACTAATACACCTCCATACATCCTTTATGAAAAATACATAAATTGCTATCTTGTTGAAACCTCCAGGGACAGAAAAATCCAGATGATTCGGAAAGTTCATCCCCTTTCTCCATCAACAGCCTACCAAGCACCTACCTTCATAGGTCTGAGTTAGTCATGAAAAAGGTTTTTCTACCAAGGCCATTTCCTTGGTAGAAACTCTCATTGTTGACAGTTGACCAGGAAGAAACTCTCATTGTTGACAGTTGACCAGGAAACTTTCATCGTTACAGAGTCAACTAAGTGTTCTCACAGCTTTCTCAGTTTCCCTCTAATGATACTGAGTAATGTAGGAGGAAAGTCCTTCTACTGTTCCGCATCCCATGGTGCACCCAGCTCTGCCTGGCCTGAGTCCACATCTCTACAGGATAAGGAGAGCTCAGGGAACCATACACTTTTGCTGCTCCTCTGCCTACAAGTCCCCCAGGAACTTCTTGTCTGTGTTAGAAATGCAAGGTATGCTGTCATGAGTGAGCCTGTACCCCTTAGCACAGTAGTTACTCTCATTTCCAGTTGGTTACTAGCAGCTGAATGCAGCTCCTAACTGCTGGTGCATGATTCTTCCACTGGTTTGGAAAAGGCAGTTCTACAAAGGGCTTGCACAACTAACTTAACTGAGTGGTAAAGTCATCCCTGGATGCCAGAGGAATTCATGGTTAGCATGTCTTTCAGCTCAGTGCTACTCAGTGTGGTCCATGAACTGAGGCCGGTCCATGAACTGAGGCCAGTCCATGAACTCTTTGTTACGGGTCTGTGATGGGAGAAATTCAGAAATCGAGAGTAAATGCTGAAAAAGTCTATAACAATCTGCCATTGGCCAGCTCTGGTGGTGTGGCAGGTCTCACTGTCTGCAAGTCTGACGGACCAGTGTTGATTCATGACAGATTTTAAGAAAATAAAAATAAAGCTGGATTTTCACCACAGATAGACTGAAAAGCATGGCTTTAATTCACCCCTCCTGGAGATTCATTTCTCAGAACTCTTTAGTGTGGAGCAGCTGGCACTTCAAGATTTCACTCACTGTGTTCATCAGGGCCCTTAAGGACCAGCAACAGAACCTAGACTGAGCAGTAAACGTTTATTAAAAGCCTCTCTCTCACAAGGTAGAGTTGTGGAAAATTAGTCTTCAGTCTAACCTTTCAGAAAAAATGCCCCAAACCACTGCAGAACTGGCCTGCTGAAGAAACAATAATGCAGGTGCCACCTTGCACCAGATGACACAGTCTACATTCCAGACACCACAACTCCTACCACTTCTCTACCAGAAACTCAAGCCCTCAAAACTGGAAGACACCACCACCACCCTTGCAAGCCAAATGGACCCTGCCCCTCCCTCTTCCCTCTTCAGGCCTTAAAGGGTACATCCCATCACTGGAGCCCAGTCCCATTCCATAAGCTCAAAGGGGCCTGGAGAACAAGTTTTCTGGCTTCTATTTTGAGGATGCTGTTCTTGTAAAGAAGACGTTCCCCATATACAGCGAGTGCACTCAAAGATTCTGCACAGTCAGAAAACATGAAAATGTCCCTCACAACCATATCAGATTTTTGAATACAATACAAAAAGAATGTAAAATATCTTGTTAACTTTTTTATTAATTACATGTTGCAATAATAATACTTTAGATATGTGGGTTAAATGGAATATTGCATTAAAATAGATTTCAATAATTTGTTTTTATTTATTAATGTGTTTACTAGAAACTATGAAATTACATATATGGCTCACATTTGCAGCTTGCATTATATTTCTATTGGACAGTGTTGCTCTAGATGAAGTGTGGCCTCAGAATATAAGACCAGGATTGTGTCACCAATCAGTGGGGAAAGGGTGGACTATACAATAAATGGTGCTGGAATAATTGTCTTCTAAACAAAATCACAATGTGATCCCTACCTCACTCCATTAAAAAAAATACAGATGAGGTCAGGTACAGTGGCTCACGCCTGTAATCCAAGCACTTTGGGAGACTGAGGTAAATGGATCACCTGAGGTCAGGAGCTCTAGACCAGCCTGGCCAACATGATGAAACCCCATCTCTACTAAAAATACAAAAAAATTAGCCAGGTGTGGTGGCAGATGCCTGTAATCCCAGCTACTCAGAGACTGAGGCAGGAGAATTGATTGAACCCAGGAGGAGGAAGTTGCAGTGAGCCAGGATTGCACCACTGCACTCCAGCCTGGTCAACAAGAGTGAAACTGCGTCTCAAAAAAAAAAAAAAAAAAAACAGATGAATTAAAGACCTAAATATGAACTCAAACTTCTGATAGAATATACAGAATACACACACACACACACACACACACACACACACGTATACATACATACTGTTAAAGAAAAAGCTATTCAGTGATCTTGTTCAAGCACAGTGAGGAAGCCATTGCAATACGTATAGAGACCACTGCAACCAAGTCTTGCAGTGGGGGAGACAGACTGGGCTCAACTTTGAATACAGCATGAGTAAGTAGGTATTTATAGCCAAGGAGCAGGGTGAGGGGTCAGTGGATGGAAAATTACTAAGAAGTAACATCAGGAGTAAGGGGAATTCTGGACAAACTGGCCTAACAGGATTCTTGCTGAAGACAGGCCAGGGAAATCAGACATCATCACCTGGAAGATGATGGAGGAGGAGGAACTTGACCAGCTATTGAGAGTGCTCAGATATCAAGAGTGTGGGGGGTTCTTGCTAAACTGGCTTAGCAGAACTCTTGACTAAAACTGGACTTTATAAGGAAGTGTACAGATGGGCACAGATTTGGGGTTTGTGTTTAAGATTTATATATCTGATAGTGTAAAATTGGTAAATTGGTACACTCACTATGGAGAAAATTTTGGCAATAAAACAGCAAAATAAATATATAAATCATATAGACCTATAAGAGTATACTTAAAAGTATGCATAAAATTCAGGAATTTCACTTCTTGGTACATCTAAGAAACTCTAGCATAAGTTTATCAGGAGATGTGCACAAATGTTCTTTGCAGTACTATTGTTAATTTGAAAACAAACAAACAAAAAAGAAATGTCCTGAGTATGTCCATTTATAGTGGAATAGATGAATAACACTTTCTGGACTCTTAAAATGTAATTTTTTAAATTATGCAGTTAAAAGAAAATTTAAGCTGAGGGTCCAAGATAAAATAGGTATCAGATACCAAAAGCAGGCATGAGACAGCACCATGTGGAAATTTCAATCATGTCTGATAACCAGATGGCTTCCTACCAGGAGGTAGAAGAGGGTCAGTTTGTTAGAGATTAGAGTGTTGGTGAGGAATACATTTTCCTGCTCTTCTCAAGGGGAAAGAGTTGGGGGGGAGTGTTTTCCCCTAACTCAAGCCTAGTGAAGGAGCTTCAAGGAGTCTCAGCTCACAGAACTTGGTCCACGTGCCCTGGAGTCAGGGTTTGCGATGGAGCAGAGTCCAGCACAAAGGAGGACACAAAACTGAGCAGAGGTGGCTGCCCTGCAGGTGGAGAGTGATGCGGCTCTTGGAAATGGGCCTGCATCACCAGCATGGGCTGGGGACCGAAGGCACAGGAGTGTTTCCTGTAGGCCACACAAGAGAGGGAGCTACTCAGGAGCTATTTAAACTCTGCCCAAAAGGATGAGTTATGGACCCCAACAGAGAGAATCTGTGTGACATGGAACCCAGAAAGCCAGAGGTGCAGGTAGAAATGTCAGTCCAAGAGAGATGTGCTGCCAGGTCATAAAAGCAGTCAGATGTTCCCAATGGAGCCCTCTGAAGAATCCCATGGAAATGACCAGGGAGTCATTTGAAACACTTGCCAAGCCCAGCAAAAACAAAGCTATCTTATTACAGTGCCAGTCAAGTAAGAACTTTCTCGTTCTCCTTTTCCTCTCCTCCCCACTTCCCCCTCTCCCCACCCTAGATGCTAGGGATGAATGCTAGATAGGAACAGGGAGAGGAAGGACCATGACTCAACTCTTCCACTTCTAGTGGAAGATAGACGCTCCAATCGATTTCAGAGTATCAG
This sequence comes from Macaca nemestrina, assembly GCF_043159975.1. Taxonomy (NCBI): domain Eukaryota; kingdom Metazoa; phylum Chordata; class Mammalia; order Primates; family Cercopithecidae; genus Macaca; species Macaca nemestrina. The sequence continues at coordinate 9,600,311 of NC_092128.1, forward strand.
TTATTCCACAGGACTGAACATTTTAATGACTGAGTTAAGACTGCAGCCATGGGACTTTTTGCTACATAAGAGTGATCATTAAAGTGTCTTTGACAAGAAAACGCCATTTCACTGAGAAAGTTTAAAAGCAGCAGTGAGGAACAAAAATGAAGTTGCTTTTATTATCACCTCATGAGTGCTCCACGTTCAACAGCTGCAAAAGTGACCAGATAGCTCTCAAAAAGACGGTGTCATGTGCAAATAATTTAAGATACAGAACTATATGTTTAGCATTATCCCATTTGGGTTGTTTAAACATACACAGAAAATATGGAATATTGTTTCTGTATACCCATATATAAATGTAAAAATATTTTTAAATGGGACTTGTATCGAGAATATATAAAGTTGTCAAAATTTAACAAAAAAGTCCATTTCAAAAATGGGCAAAATATTTCAAAGACATTTCGCTGAAGAGGATGTTCAGTTGGCAAATAAGCACATGAAAAGATGTCAACATCACTGGCCATTAGGAAAATGCTAATAAAGCTACAGTGGGATATCACTACTCACCTATTAGCATAACTAAAATAGAAAAGTGATATTATCAAATGCTGTTGAGGACGCAGAAAAACTGGATTACTCATACATTACTAGTAGGAATGTAAAATGGTACTGCCGCTCTACAAAACAGTTTGGCAGGTTCTGACCAAGCCAAACATATGCTTACTGTAGGACCCAATAATTGCAGTCTTGGGCATTATGCCTAAGAAGCACAAATTTTTTTTCTCAGAAAAATCTGTACCCAAGTATTCACAGAAGTTTTATTCATCATGGCCAAAAGCTGGAAACAACCCAAACATCCTTCAATAGATGAATGAAGTTTAGCAAACAATTGTTTATCTATATGATGAAACACTACTCAGCCATAAAAAGGAGTAGACCATTGATACACACAACAACTTGGATAGATCTCTAGGGATTTATGCTGAGTAGAAAAAAAGCCAATCTCAGAAGGTTACATATTGTATGCCATGACGGACCCTTGTGAGAAAACTGTTCTATAGGTTGACTGTGGTGGTGGCCACACAAGTCTACACCGGTTATAACATTGCAAAGAACTAAACACACACACACAGGTGCATGTAAACCTAATGACATGTGAATAAGATTGGTGGGGCTTGTATCAATGTCAGTTTCCTGGTGGTGCTATTGTACACTAGTTATTCAAAATTATATTATTGGAGAAAATTAGCTGAAAAGCACACAGGATCCCTCTATTTCTTACAACTACATGGGAATCTTCAGTTATCTCAAAAAGTTAAAAAAAAAGAGTGGAAAGTGGAAGGATGCAGCCTAAATTCATGATAATAGTTGTCTTTAGGGAGGGGAGAAATGGGAGTGGACTGGGGAAGGAGAATGTTGCAGAGGATGTGGCTGTGTTGGTGATGTTTCACTACCTCAAAATCATGAGCCAATTCTAACATGATAGCAGTTACCACTTCTGGGTGTTAAGTATATTGGTGATTCTTAAATTATTCTATGTAGTTTTCCATAAAATAAAAAATATTTTTGAAAGGTGAGGGAGTAGCTTTGGTAGCCTGATGGATATCCAGGTGGGAAGCACAGACACACAGAAGGGCCAGCGAGCAGATACACTGCGGGTGGGGCAGACACTCTGCAGGTGGGCCTGCCTCAGGGAAAGTTGCCCATTCAGGGCCTGGGATTGACCTGCAGAGGAGGGGTCTCTGGTCCCAACACAGAAGCCCTTGTTGGTTCAAGCTTTGTTTCTGGGGAACCTAGACTTAGTGTCCAGCCCCAGCAACTCCAGCTGGGCTAACCTCCTCAGTTGGGGCCCTGGGACAGGTAGAACTGTTACCCTGCCCTAGGATGAGGACTGAAATTCTCTGTTAGTATGTCTCCTGTGCCAGTTATCAAAATAATGTCTCTTGACTCCAAATGCATCCCTCATTGCCTGCTCTGTGACAATGGAGTGGTACCCTGTAACTATTTCTCCCTAGTCAATGGCACAATGTTATGCTTTGTCAGTAGAAGGCGCAAGAGGGATGCTGGGGAAGGAGAGGGTTTGTATTCCTGGTTGTGGTGCACTCTGCCTGGCGGCTCCTACAGTGTGTGCACTGTCTGTAGCTCTGGGCTCCCACAGTACACTGAGCCAGCAGCATCTGACTGCTTTCTCTGGAGCATTGCTGCATGGCACCTCCTTGTGAATGACTTCCTCAGCACCTTCAGGCAGCTTTGCAGCGAGTTCTGAGGGCAGAACTTTCTCATGGTTGGTTTCCCCAAGAACTCCAGAAAGCAGTTTCCCAGTGACTGCTGCAGGTGCACATTTCCCCATGGATCGTTGCCCCCAGCACCCTAAGGGGTGGATTCCCCTTGAACCCTGCTGTGTCATCTGAGTGAATTTCTCCACACAGTAAGCCACAACCACAGCCTTTTCAATAGAGCTTAAATCTTAGCCTGCAGTGGAGGTGGGGTTTTTCCAGATCTGTTCCTTGTTTGGGTGCCCTTTCTCAGCCCTGGGGTAGGGTTTACTCCCTATATCTGCTCTTCCTATATTCTTTAGAGTTCTCTTTGCCCCTTACTAATCAATGTCCCTCATTATTCCAATCCTCCACTAGAGTTACTATTTCTGTATACTTTTTCCTATTTAAGTTACCATGTGGTTTCTGTCTTCCTATTGGATCCTGATTGGTACAGAATTGATACCAGAAGTGAGGTGGTAACAATCAGTAGATAGTTTCACACCATGGGTTTGGGAAATTGGTTTGTTTGTATTCTTGGCTTGAGTGCAATGTGGAGCCCCTTGCCAATGAGAAATAATGGGATGCTAGTAGTCCATGGCATACATTGGCATCACAACCAATCAAGCTATCACTGTGGTTGATGGTGCTAAGTGTTAAATGAAGCAGATGTCTTGGGAGCCCAACTGGCTACTGTTTCAATGATGGCTGTAAGACCTATAATATGGGATTGATTCTTCTGAGTTCACTTGACCTCTTTCAGGAGGAAAATGACAAGCTTGGATCTTTGGAACCCTATAGACATAAGCTTAAGCTTGTTGTTCACAGGCAAAAGGCAGGAGGATGTAAACAGAATAGAGGAATTTCAGACCTAGTGGCTGTTTGAGGTCTCTCTCTCTCAAGGAAGGCTTAAATCCTCTTACAATTGAGTCAGGCACATCCAGGATAATCTCCCTTTAGATTAATTTATAGTTGGCTGATTAGGTTTATTCCATTTGCAAAATCCCTTCATCTTTGCCAGATAAGTAACATAATTGCTGAAACAACATCTCATCACCTTTGCTATATTTATTTATTTTATTTTATTTGTTTATTTTTTATTTTTTTTGAGATGGAGTTTCGCTCCTGTTGCCCAGGCTGAAGTGCGATGGCGCAATCTCGGCTCACTGAAACCTCCGCCTCCCAGATTCAAGCTATTCTCCTGCCTCAGCCTTCCTGAGTAGCTGGGATTGCAGGCAAGTGCTACCATGCCCAGCTAGTTTTGTATTTTTAGTAGAGACGGGGTTTCTCCATGTTGGTCAGGCTGGTCTCCAACTCCTGACCTCAGATAATCTACCTGCCTCGGCCTCCCAAAGAGCTGGGATTACAGGCATGAGACACCGCGCCCAGCCTGCTATATGTTGTTGATTAGAAAAAAGTTACACATCCAATCCACACTCATGGGGAAGCAACTACACAAACGTATGGATATTAGGGTACAGGAATCATGTGGGCCGTCTTACAGTTCTAGCTACCACATCTTCCACTACAACATACCAAGGAAGCTCTGGCATTTCAAGTTCATTTGGTGTAGGCTACCTTTGGACCTGTTTTTCATTCAGCCACACTAGCACAATGTGGATATAGTCTGCATTTGACTGCAAATTAAAGAGGTCTCTGGTTCAAATCCAGATGTCCCCTTTGAAGGTATCCTTTCAGAGTCATTCCCAGTCCCTGGAGCTAACACACTAAATCTGGAAAATCTCAGCTCAGTGGGCCTATTTAAATATATTCAGCCTGATACAACTTTATATTCCTTCTACTTTGAGCTGACTTTGGTAGTTTTAAAGTATGTTGACATTTCTCCCTTGGAGATGTGAAGCTCAATTATCTTCCATGTGCTTAGTAAGACACTAAGTTTAGTGTTACTGAGTTTAGTAACACACTTGTAATGAATAGAATGTGGTGGAAATGACAATGTATCACTTCTGAAATAAAGTCATAAAATACACTGTGGCTCTACCTTTCTCTCTCTTGGATAACAAACTCGGGGAAGCCAGTTGTCATGTCACAAGGACACATCAAACAGCCCTGTAAGAGGCTCACATGGCAAGGAATTGAGGCCTCCTGCCAATATCCGTTAAGGAACTGAGTCCTCTTTTTTTTTTTTTTTTTTTTTGAGACGGAGTCTCGCGCTGTCGCCCAGGCTGGAGTGCAGTGGCCGGATCTCAGCTCACTGCAAGCTCCGCCTCCTGGGTTTGCGCCATTCTCCTGCCTCAGCCTCCCGAGTAGCTGGGACTACAGGCGCCCGCCACTTTGCCCGGCTATTTTTTGTATTTTTTAGTAGAGACGGGGTTTCACTGTGTTAGCCAGGATGGTCTCGATCTCCTGACCTCATGATCTGCCCGTCTCGGCCTCCCAAAGTGCTGGGATTACAGGCTTGAGCCACCGCACCCGGCATGGAACTGAGTCCTCTTTCTAATAGCCATGTGAGTGAGTCAGCTTAGAGTGGTTCCTCTAGCCCCAGTCAAACTTTCAGATGACTGCAGCCCCAGCTGACATCTTATCTGCAATCTAATAGGAGACCCTGAATCAGAGCCACACAGCTCAGTCGTTCCCAGATTTCTGAACCTTCAAGACTGCATGATATAAAACAATAAATTTTTTTTGTTTTAAGCTGCTAAGTTTGGGGTTATTTTGTTATGCAGCAATATATAAGTATAGGCGTACCTCAGAGATACTGCAGGTTCAGTTCCAGACTACCACAATAAAGTGAATATTGCAATAGAGTGAGTCACATGGAATTTCTTATTACCTAGTGCATACAAAAGTTATGTTTATACTGTAGTCTATTAAGTATGCAATAACAATATGTTTAAAAAAGCAATGTACATACCTTAATTTAAAAGTACTTTATTGTTAAAAATGCTAATGATCATCTGAGCTTTCAGTTGTAATCTTTTTTACTGGTGGAGGGTCTTGCCTTGATATTGATGGCTGCTGACTGATCAACATGATGGTTGCTGAAGTTTGGAGTGGCCATGACAATTTCTTAAAATAAAACAATGAAGTTTGCCACATCAATTTCCTCTTCCTTTTGTGAAAGATTCCTCTGTAACATGTGATGCTGTTTGATAGAGTTTGACCAATGGTAGAACTTCTTTCAAAATTTGAATCAATTCTCTCAAGCCTTGCTGCTGCTTTATCAACTAAGTTTGAGAAATATTCTATATCTGTTGTTGTCATTTCAACAGTGTTCATAGCATTGTCACCAGGAGCAGATTCCATCTCAAGCAATCACTTTCTTTGCTCATCCGTAAGAAGCAACTTTTCATCTATTCAAGTTTGATCATGAGATTGTAGCAATTCAGTCACATCTTCAGGGTCCCCTCCTAATTCTAGTTCTCCTGCTATTTCTACCACATCTGTAGTGACTTCCTTTACTGAAGTCTTGAGCCCCTAAAAGTCATCCATGAGGGTTGGAATCAAATTCCAAACTATTGTTATTGTTGCCATTTTTACCTCCTCCCAAGAATCATGAATGGTCTTAATGGCACCTAAAATGAATCCTTTCCAGAAGGTTTCCAATTTAGTTTGTCCAGATCTATCAGAGGGACCACATTATTTATCACAGCTATAGTCTTATAAAATGTGTTTCTTAAATAATAAGACTTCAAAGTCAAAATTATTTCTTGATCCGTGGGCTGCAGAATGGATGTTGTCTTTGCATGCATGAAAATAACATTCATCTTCTTGTTCGTCTCCATCAGAGCTCATGGGTAACCAGACACATTGTCAATAAGCAGTAATATTTTAAAAAGAATCTATCTGAGCAGTAGGTCTCACAGTGGGCTTTAAATATTCAATAAGCCATACTGTAAACAGATGTACTCTTATCTAGGCTTTGTTATTCAATTTCTAGAGCACAGGCAGAGTATATTTAGCATAATTCTTAAGAGCTCTAGGATTTTCAGAATGGTAAATGAGCATTGGCTTCAACTTAAATCACCAACTGTATCAGCCCCTAACAAGAGAGTCAGGTTGTCATTTGAAGCTTTTAAGCCAGGCATTGACTTCTCCTCTCTAGCTATGAAAGTCCTAGATAGCATCTTCTTCTAATAAAAGAATGTTTCATCTACATTGAAAATCTGTTGTTTATATAGCCATCTTCATCAGTGATCTCAGTTAGATCTTCTGGATAACTTGCTGCAGCTTCTCCATCAGCACTTGCTGCTTCACTTTGTCTTCCTATGTTCCTTAAACCTCATGAACAAACTTGCACTAGCCTCAAGCTTTTCTTCTGAAGCTTCCTCACTGCTCTCAGCCTTCATAGAATTGAAGAGAGTTAGGGCGTTGCTCTGGATTAAACTTTGGCTTAAGAGGATCTTATGGCTGGTTTGATCTTCTATCCAGACCACTCAAACTTTCTCCATATCAGCAATATGGCTGTTTTGCTTTCTTAACATTTGTGTGTTCACTCAAGTATCACTTTTAATTTCCTTCAAGAACTTTTCCTTTGCATTCACAACTTCGCTAACTGGTGCAAGAGGCCTAGCTTCTGCTATTCCTTGCTGCCTATGTGTAAGTAATAAACCTATTTTATGGAGCTCATGTGTGTGGGAGTGTTCTGTGTCATTGGAGTTGGGCAAGTAGAGTGATGGCAGCGGCAAGCCATGCAGAGTGGCCACTTGCATCATGCTGGCTGCAGTGGGGAGGTGTAGGCAGTGGTGGCAGGAGGCTGCGGGAGCAGCAGTGGTGGCGGTGGGACCCCTGTACCCTGTGTTCCTGAGGCAGCCGACTGTACCACCCCCGTCCCCATATGGCCGGGAAAGACCTGCTCCCAGGCCCAGAGCCTCCACTGTAGCCTCAACCTCACTCTCTGCTGCATCTTGGGAGCCTGCAAACACCCAGCCAAAGGTGCAGCCAGGACTCATGGGACCAGCCTCAAAAGCATGGAGTTTATTCATGTGAGGTTGGCCGTGGCTGCCGTGTCACCGGCACCTCATCTATCATCACTGCAGGGAAAACGCAGAGAGGGGAAAACGCAGAGAGGAGGTGAGCAGTCCCCAAAGCCCACCCCTGGGAGCCCCCCAACAGCCTGCTGCCCTGGGAGCTGCCACAATGGGGCCAGGCTGAGTCACCCATCAGCAGGAGAGTAGTGCAACCAGGAACAGAGGGGTGGGCAGAGACGGTCCCTGAGGTGGAGTGGGGCCTGGGGTGGTGCTGCACTCCACAGAGCTGGCAGGAGCTCCCCAGGGGCAAATGCAGCCACCCAAGCCATGGCTGCAGAACTGGGCATCCCTAAGCTCTTGAGGGCCAGAAGCAGGCAACAGTCCCACCCTCCTGGGCACAGCTGCAGCCGCCCAAGCTGCAGCTGCAGACCAAGGCATCTCTGCACTCTCAGAGACCCAGGAAGGACCCCCCATCTCCTGTGGGCTTGGAAGTGTCTGATCCCATGGTCTGGCTTCTCTCCACTTTCAACAGCCACTCCAATCACACAGCAAAGTTGAGGTCCAGCCCAAGCACTGTCATAACCTGGCTGGGTATGTGCACACTCAGGACAGTGGTGACACACCAGCCCCCTGCCCACTTGGCCCCTTCTGGACTTTGGGCACCAACAAGCACTGGAAGGAGGTTGAGGGGGAGCTGAGGGCAGCTCGGAGCTGGCCTGCAGGTGCCCTTCAGCATAAACAGCCTGGGCACCACAAACAGTGGCAAGAGGCAGACAGGCTCCTGGGCAGAAAGGGGCAGGTCCCCAGTGAAGTCCCACCTTCAAGCTGGGGAGGGCCTGAAGCCTGGGACCAAGCTGCCAGTCCCACGGACCACAGTGGGTACTTCTGGTGCTTTTTCTGGGCCTGCCCATGGCCACCCATGGACCCATCAGCATGTACTTTCTCCCCTCTAAGGCCCATAAAAAGCCCTGGACTCAGCCAGACCAGAAGAGATGATGGGACAACCAGCTGGACTACCCTGGGACAACCAGAAAGGAGCTACCCTCTCCACTGAGAGCTCAAGAGATGATGGGACAACCTGCCGGCAGAGAGGAGCTAACGTCTCTGCTGAAAGCTGAACACTCATCCGGACACCGTGGCTATGGAGAGGAGCTACCAATTCTAGGTCTCCTCTGAGCCATTCTATTGTTCAATGAAGCTCCTCTTCGTCTTGCTCACCCTCCACTTGTCTGTGTATCTCATTCTTCCTGGACGCAGGACAAGAGCTCACTACCCACCAAATGGGGGTGCTGAAAGAGCTGTAACACAAGCAGGGCTGAAACATGCCCCTTGCTCACCACGTTGTGGGTGACAAGAAGAAGAGAAGAGAGAAGGAGAGAAGAGCTGTAGCCTCAGACCTAGGAGCTCCCTGAGCCAGGGCTGTGACACCCTCTTTAGGGCTCTGTGGTTCCTGGCATCTCCAAGCTTCCAGGCACCACTGCATTTTCTGGTGTGAGCTGTGGAAGCTGCTTATGGTATGCCTGGTCCAGCTGCAGCCTTGCAGGGAGCTGGCATCCATGCCAGTGCTGTGAACTGTCCGCCCCACCACAGCCTGTGTGTCTAGCTGTGGACAGTGGCCAGACCCCACTCTCACTCACAGACCCCTTGCCACTTCGTGCCTGGCTTGCCCTTGGCAAGTATGGGATCCAGGCCAGTAGTGTGAGCTGGGTGCAGCTTAACAGGCTGAGTGGGTAGAACAAGCCCAGAAGGCTAGAGCAAAACTCAGGCAAAGGCACCACTGGCCACAGAGGTTTCTGGCTGGCAAAACGACACCCCAAGGATTCTGTAACAGTGCAGCCTGCGACGCAGTGGGCTGAAGTGGTAACCAGTGCACAGTGAACCTGCTTTGTAAGGGGCACGATATATGAGGCAAAAAAACTAAAATATTGTTTTAAAGTTCAACTGCCTTAAACAAATGTGGAATTTGAAGGAGAATTCAGGGAGGTCGTCTTGGTCCCACACTGGGGGTTATTAGAAAGTGATCTCAACTGAAAAGCTGGCAAAGAAAGTTCGAATCCTTGCTCAGTAAGCAGCGCCTTCCCTCTGGGCTTCGCCGTCTGCCTGTATACCAAGCCAGGCACAGACTTTGTGGTCTCACACAGACCCTCCAGCAGGCCTCCAAGCTGATGGCAAGACATGATGGTTTCTTTTTGGAAAAGGAAAATAGTTATGGCATAAGGAGATCCACTGACAGTTGAACAGGACCAGCCACTCTCTGTTGAGTCAGAATGAGCACCTGTACATATGTGTGGAACTATAAGAAAGTACAAATTACATACTTATTCTCAATTATAGCTCAGTGGTAGGGCATTTGACTGCAGATCAAGAGGTCCCTGGATCAACGCCAGGTGTCCCCTTTAAAGAATTCATTTTCCTCCTTGAGCCGAACTGACAAAATAGAGTTTTACTTGAGTAGAGACCATAGTCTAGTCCCCTCACAGAAGGAAGCTGATGAGCTTATGAAACAGTGGCTTTATGACCCTCTTCCTACGGCCATCCCCTACAATTCAGGATCCAACCAGGTGCTCAGCACTGCCTTAAAGACCAAGGACAAAACCAAGTGCATCCCAATACCCTCCTTGAAGGTATATTTCCTGGTGCCCCACAGGTAGCTATTTCTGTATCATTCAGGGTCCAGTTCTGAGACAAAAACTGCACCAATTATATTAGCAGAGAGAATTCAACATAATTGTGGAGGAATGTTTAAGTTTTTTAGGGTTGTCCTAACAAAGCACCACGAAATGTGTGCCTTACAACAACAGAAATATCTCAGAATTTCTGGAAGTCCACATTCAAGGTGTCGGCAGGGCCGTCCTGTCTTTGAAAGTTTAAGGGGACAATCCTCCCTGGCCCCTTCCTAGCCTCTGGTGCTCGTTGGCAATTCCTGGCACTTTATGGCTTGTAGATGTGTCACCCCCAGCTCTGCCTTCTTCACATAACCATCTTCTCATAAGGACACGAGTCATATTGGACTAAGGGTTCACCCTACTCCAGTATTACCTCATCTTAACTAATTACATCAGTAGTGACCCTATTTCCAAATAAAGTCACATTCTGGGGTCCTGGGAGTTGGAACTTCAACATGTCCTTTTGGAGGATAACAGGAATTAGGGAATTGACAGGACAGAGTGGAAGACTAAGTATCACAGAGTTAGTACCTTCAAGAAGCCGCTGCCATCCTGGAGCAAGGAACAAATAGAAGAGGTTGAAATTGTTAAAATCTTAGAGGCTTGAGGAATATCTGTGGATCAGGGACCCAGACCCCTGGGGGGGTGTTCATGTCTGCAGAGGCCTGGTGATGCTGCTCTTGTGAGACTAAGCTGCAGGCCACAGTCATGGTTGTTTCTGGGATGAACTGTCACTGCTACTACCAGGTGACACTGACAGGAACCCAACGCAGTCAGGAAGGAGCTTCTCCCTGCTCCGACCTTTAGTCCCTCTAGAGCCCTACTGGCAGGACGGCCAGGAAGCTGGCTGCTAAAGGAGGAGTGTGGTTTGCGGAGCCCCTGACCCAGCATCACAGAACAGAGCACAGAAGGGCGTACTTGGAACTCAGAAAATCATTTCTTCAATCATTTCTTCAGAGGGCACATCTTAGCAGATGAAAGTGTTGACTTTATGGAGATTTGGGGCAACAGAAGAGGTGGTAGCCTGCATCCCAGAGCATGGCTTTGTGAAGAGAGCTATCATCCAGTATCCAGAAAAATGTGGGTTCTATCTTTGAAGTGTTGCAGGTTTGGCCAAACCATTGGGCGTTTTGAGTCTCTGTTCGCAGGCGCTCGGCCCAAAACCCACAATATAGGTGTCACTAGAGAGCCTTCCAGCTGTCGGGGGACTGCTCCCCAGATCCCTGCACTTACCCAGGAACTGAGAGCACAGAGGTGGCAGAGCTGTGGGAGAAGGAACTGGTTGCTTCCTCTAAGACAGGGTGTTGAGTTGGCAGCAAGTCAAGCCTTGTAACTCAGAAACCTATCCTGAAGTGGAATCTAGGACAGCAGGTCTGGGTGTGGCTGCACAGGGAAAGGTTGTTAATTGGACTCCACTAGCACAACTGGGGGTATAGCTCAGGGGTAGAGCATTTGACTGCAGATCAAGAGGTCCCCAGTTCAAATCTGGGTGCCCCCTAGTATTTTAAACATGAAAGGTGGTAAAGGAGTTCTAGTTTATTTTCCCATTGCGGAGCCCAGTTTCTGAGTCTCCCTGCAAAAGCTGAAGAATCAGAGGACACCCTTCCCCACTGAGCTGTTGTGTTTCTCTCAGCTCCCACTCCTCTGATCATCCCAATACCCCCTCACCTGGTCCTTGGGCTTTGCAATATATACTTTGATCCTCTGGCTATGGGTGAGAATTAGGTCCTTTACAGGGGAGCTAGCGAGAAATATGAGATCACCCACTGCTGGCGAGAAGATAGTGTGGTAACACATTCAATGAGAGGAAATAACAGTCAGGTCAGAATTCTGTTCCCTGATAAACTATTCTTCAAGAATAAACAATTGCTGAGAAAGATTACCATCAACAGATCCTTACTAAAGAAAATTCCAGGCCAGGCGCAGTGGCTCACGCCTGTAATCCTACACTTTGGGAGGCCAAGGCAAGTGGATTACAAGGTCAGGAGTTCAAGACCAGCCTGGCCAGAAGGCGAAACCCTGTCTCTACTAAAAGTACAAAAATTAGCCAGGCGTGGTGGCAGGATCCTGTAATCCCAGCCACTCAGGAGGCTGAGGCAGGAGAATTGCTTGAACCAGGGAGGCAGAGGTTGCAGTGAGCCGAGATCGCGCCACTGCACTCCAACCTCGGCAACAGGGCGAGACTCCATCTCAAAAAAAAAGAAAGAAAAGAAAAGAAAATTCCAAAATATGTACTTTAGAGAAAAGTAAAATGAGCCCAGATAGGAGGACTGAGATATGAAACGAATGTTAAACAGAGAAATTGATAGATACATAAGTAAATCTAAATTTCATTGACCATATAACATCACATTGATGTCTAACTTACAGGTTTTTAAAAATATAAAACTAAAATACTGGTAACAATATCATATAAGGAAAGAGCTGATCCAAGTTTAAGTATTATAATATCTTTATGTAACTTGGGAGGAGGACAAAGATGATTAACTATAGACTTTTTAAATGTGCTTGCAGAAATTCCTAGTGTGTCATTTTGTAAAGTTGTGGTTTTTGCCATGCAAAGGGAGGTAAGGGGAGGGAGGGCACATGCTTGAAGAGAAAATAAATGAAGTGGAAAAAAAATTGTAGTTAATCCAAAAGAAGGCTGCAAATAAAAAATAAAAGAAAAATGGGACAAGTGGAAAGCAGTCAGTTGGACTAAATCCTGATAAACTGTACTGGGCAAATGCTGTATTCATTTCCCAGGGCTGCTGTGACAAAATCACACACACTGAGTTGTTGAAAACAACAGAACTGTATTTTCTCACAGTTCTGGAGGCCAAGAATCTGAAATCAAGTTGTCGGCAAGGCCACGGTCTCTCTGAAGACTCTAAGGGAGAATGTGTTCCAGGTCTTTTTCTCAGCTCCCGGTGTTGCTGGCAATCCTTGCTGTTCTTTGGCTGTAGATGCGTCACTCTAGTCTCTGCCTCTGTTCCCATGTGACATTCTTGTGTCTGTGTCTTCACATGGCTTTCTCCTCTCTGTGTGTCCATCTCTGCCTCTTCTCCTCTTCTTATAAGAACATCAGCAATATTGGATTAAGGTCCACCCTAATGACCTCTTCTTAATTTGATTACATTTGCAAAGACCTTATTTCCAAATAAATCACACTCACAAGTATGTAATGTGAGGAGAAGACAGGACTTCAACACATCCATTGCAGGGACACTATTCAACCCATAACAAATGGTACTCCCCGAAAATTCACATCCACCATGAAATTCAGACTACTACATTTGTAAAATTCACACATAATGTTGCATGTAACTGAGGGTCTCACTCTGTCATCTAGGCTGGAATGCAGTGGTGTGATCATAGCTCACTGCAGCCTCTAATTCCTGGGCTCAAGAAATTCTACCACCTCAGCCTCCCAAGTAGTTGGAACCACAGGCATGCACCACCACACCTGGCTAATTTATTATTGTTGTTTTTGGAGAGATGGGATGGTCTCTCACTCTTGACCTCAAGCAATCCTCCTGCTTCAGCCTCCAAAAGTGCTGGGATTACAGGTGTGTTACAATGCCCTGCCCCCTCTCAAGGTTTTATGCTTTTCTAAGTAGAGCATTTCCCATATTTTGTTAGAGTTATTTCTAGATGTTTGAAATTTTTATGCTATAATAAATGTTATCTTTTATACAATTTAAATTTCTCACTGTGGCTGAAATATAGAAATATAATTAAGAGGTTTGTTCTCAAATTTTTATTATTGTGGTTAAAAAAACCTGTATCATTTACCCTCTTAACCATTTTTATGTGTTGCTGTAGCTTTGTAATAAGCTTTGAAATCAGGAAGCGTAAGTATTTCACCTTTGTTCTTCTTTTTCAAGATTTGTTTTGACAATTTAGGGTCCCTTGAGACTCATATGAATTTTAGGAATTTTATTCTTTCTATTTCTGCCTCCGTTTAGATTTCAGAGGATGTATGGAAACTCCTGGATGTCCAGACAGAAGTTTACTGCAGGAGTAGAGCTCTCATGGAGAACCTCTGCTAGAACAGTGCAGAAGGAAAATATGCGGTCAAAGCCTCCACACAGAGTCCCCACTGGGGCACTGCCCAGTGAAGCTCTGAGAAGAGGGTCACCATCCTCCAGACCCCAGAATGGTAGATTCACTGACAGCTTGGACCGTGCACCTGGAAAAGTCACAGACACTCAATGCCAGCCCATGAAAGCAGCCAGGAGGGGGACCACATCCTGCAAAGCCACAGAGGCAGAATTGCTTAAGGCCATAGGAGCCCACCTCTTGCATCAGCATGCCCTGTAGTCCCTTCGTTTTGACCAATTAATCCCAATTGGCACAGGTGTATTTACCTAATGCTTGTACTCCATTGTTTCTATGAAGTAACTAACTTGCTTTTAATTTTACAGGATCACAGGCAGAAGGAACTTGTCTTGTCTCAGATAAGACTACAGACTTGGACTTTTGAGTTAATGGTGAAATGAGCTAAGACTTTGGGAAACTGTTGAGAAGGCATAATTATGTTTTGAAATGTAATAAAGATGAAATTTGGGAGGGGCCAGGTGGAATGATATGGTCTAGTTCTGTGTCCCCACCTAAATCTCATCTTGAATTGTAAACCAAATTGTAATCCAGTGTTGGAGGAAGGACCTTGTGCAAGGTAATTGAATCAAAGAGTTGCTTTCTCCCATGCTATTCTCAGGATAGTAAGTTCTCACGAGATCTGATGGTTTTATAAGTAACTTCCCCTTCACTAGGCTCTCATACTTCTCTCTCCTGCCACCATGTGAAGAAGGATGTGTTTGCTTCCCCTTCTGCCATGATTGTAAGTTTCCTCAGCCCTCCCCAGCCATGCAGAACTGAGTCAATTAAACCTCTTTCCTTTATAAATTACCTAGTCTTGGATATTCATAGCAGTGTGAGAACAGACTAATACAGGCAGTATTGTCATCTTAACTATATGAAGTATTCCAATCCATGAACATGGGATGAGATTCCATTTATTTGTCTTCTTTCATTTATTTCAGCAATGTTTTGTAGTTTTCATTGTACAGGTATTTTGCTTTCTTGGTTAATTCCTAAATATTTTACCATTTTTGATACTATTATAAACTGAGTTATTTTCGTAATTTCCTTTTCAGATTGTTACTTGTTAGAAATGCAACTGATTATTGTGTGTTGACTTTGTATGCTGCTACTTTGATGAACTCATTTATTCGTTTTAACAGTTTTGTGGGATATTTGGGGTTTTCTATGTGTAAGATTATATCACCTGTGAACAGAGATCATTTTACTTCTTCTATTCCAATTTGAATGTCTGTTTTTTTTTTTCTTGCCTAATTTATCTGGCTAGAACTTCCAGTACTATGTTGAATAGAAGTGGTGAAAGTGAGCCTCTTTGCCTTGTTTCTTATCTTACAGAAAAATATTTCAGTCTTTCACTATTGAGTATGATATTTGCTATAGTTTTTCACATATGGTTTTTCACATATGACTTTTATCGTGTTGAGGTAGTTTCTTTCTATTCCTAGTTTCTCAAGTGTTTTTATCGTAAAAGAGTGTTGAATTTTGTCAAACATTGTTTCTGCATCAATTTAGATGATGATGTGGGTTTTTTCCCTTCATTCTGTTAGTATAGTGTATTATATTGATCAACTTTCATATGTTGAACCACTGTTGCATCCTACAAATAAATTCCATTTACTTATGGAGTATAAACCTTTTAATAAGCTACTTAATTTTGTTTGCTACTATTTTATCAAAGATTTTTGCATAAATGTTTGTATGTTCTTATGGTAGTGAATAAGTCTCACAAGTTCTGATGCAGTTTTATAAGGGGAAACCCCTTGCACTTGGCTCTCATTCTCTCTCACCTGCCACCATGTAAGACGTGACTTCTGCCTTCTGCCATGATTGTGAGGCCTCCCCAGCCATGTGGAACTGTGAGTCCATTAAACCTCTTTTCCCTATAAATTACCCAGTCTCAGGTATGTCTTTATCAGCAGTGTGAAAACAAAGTAATACAAATGTGCACAAGATATATTGGTCTGCAGTTTTCTTTCCTTGTAGTGTCCTTATCTGGCTTTGGCATTGCAGTAATACTGAGCTCATAAAATATTTTAGAAGATATCACCTCCTCTTCAATTTTTTTGGAAAAGTTTAAAAAGGATTGGTGTTAATACATCTTTAAATATTTAGTAGAATTCACCAGTGAAGTCATCAGGTTCAAGGTTTTTCTATTTTGGGAGAGTTTTGATCACTGATTAAATATCCTTACTAGTCATGGGTCTATATAGATTTTCTAATTTTTTGTGATTTAGTCTTAATAAGTTATGTGTTTTTAGAAATTTGTCCATTTTATCTTGGTTATTCAGTGTCTTGGCATATAATTTTCATAATACAAAGTGTTGGGAGCAGGCCCCCCAAAATCTGGCCATAAACTGGCCCCAAAACTGGCCATAAACAAAATCTCTGCAGCACTGTCACATGTTCATAATGGCCCTAATGCCCAAGCTGGAAGGTTGTGGGTTTACAGGAATGAGGGCAAGGAACACCTGGCCTACCCAGGGCTGAAAACCGCTTAAAGGCGTTCTTTTTTTTTTTTTTTTTTTTTTTTTGAGACGGAGTCTCGCTCCGTCGCCCAGGCTGGAGTGCAGTGGCCGGATCTCAGCTCACTGCAAGCTCCGCCTCCCGGGTTCACGCCATTCTCCGGCCTCAGCCTCCCGAGTAGCTGGGACTACAGGCGCTGCCACCTCGCCCGGCTATTTTTTGTATTTCTTAGTAGAGACGGGGTTTCACCGTGTTAGCCAGGATGGTCTCGATCTCCTGACCTCGTGATCCGCCCATCTCGGCCTCCCAAAGTGCTGGGATTACAGGCTTGAGCCACCGCGCCCGGCCTAAAGGCATTCTTAAGCCTTTAAGAATAGCATGAGAAATCGGTGCCTTAAGAACATGCTCCTGCTGCAGTTAACTAGCTCAACCTATTCCTTTAATTTGGCCCATCCCTTCGTTTCCCATAAGGGGTACTTTAATTAATTTAATATCTGTGGAAACAATGCTAATGACTGATTTGCTGTTAATAAATATGTGGGTAAATCTCTGTTTGGGGCTTTCAGCTCTGAAGGCTATGGGACCCCTCATTTCCCACTTCACACCTCCATATTTCTGAGTGTGTGTCTTTAATTCCTCTAGCTCCACTGGGTTAGAGTCTCCCTGACCGAGCTAGTCTTGGCAACAAAGGATTGTAAAATACAACCCTTTTCATTTATGTAAAACTGGTGGTAACATCCCCACTTTCATTTCTTATTTTAGTAATTTGAACCTTCTCTCTCTTTTTGTTAGTCCACCTAGCTAAAGGTTTGTCACTTTTCTTGATTTTTTTCAAAGAACCAACTTTTGGTTTTTTCAAAGAACCAACTTTTGGTTTTATTGATTTTCTATTCTCTATTTTGTTTCATATTTTTTTATTCTCTATTTCATTTATTTCTGCTCTAATCTTTATTATTTTCTTCTTCTAGTTTGAGGGTTAACATGTTCTTCAATTTCTAGTTCCTTAAGTTGTAAAGCTAGGTTATTAATTTGAAATTTTTCATGTTCTGTAATGTAAGCATTTACAGCTATAAATTTTCCCCTTATCATTGCTTTCACTGTGTTCCATAAGTTTTGGTATGTTGTGTTTTCACATTCACTGTCTCTAAGTATTTCTGATTTTCTTTGTGATTTGTTCTTCGATTGATTGTTTAAGAGTGTGTTGTTTAATTTCCACAGTTTTGTGAATTTTCCAGTTTTACTTCTGTTATTTATATTCATGCTGTTGTGATTCAAGAATAGATTTTGTATGATATCTATCTTTTTAAATCTATTGAGACTTA
The DNA here is from genome assembly GCF_043159975.1 of Macaca nemestrina. NCBI lineage: Eukaryota > Metazoa > Chordata > Mammalia > Primates > Cercopithecidae > Macaca > Macaca nemestrina. The sequence goes on from NC_092128.1 coordinate 9,618,016, forward strand.
ATATGTGGCCTAACATATGATCTATCCTGGAAAATGTTCTGTGTGCACTTGAGGAAAATGTGTCTGCTGTTGTTGTTGAGTAGTGTTCTGTATATATCTACTACAGATAATGAGTTTATTGTGTTGTTTAAGTCTTCTATTTCCTTACTTATTGTCGGTCTGATTGTTCTATTTCTTATTGTGAGTGGAATGCTGAAGTCTTTATTTTTTGAGTACTTTCTACTTCTCCCTTCAATTATGTTGTTTTGGTTCTTGCTCCATGTGCTATTAGGTACATAAATGTTTATAATTGTTACATATTCTTGTTGTATTGAACTTTTTTTAAAGAGAGATTGGGGTCTCACTCTGTTGCCCAGGCTGAAGTACAGTAGTGCAATTATAGCTCACTGCAGCCTCAAACTCCTGGGCTCAAGCAGTCCTCCCACCTCAGCTTCCCAAGTACCTAGGACTATAGACACATGCCATCATGCCCAGCTAATTTTTTACTTTTTGTACAGATTGTCACTATGTTGCTCAGACTGGTCTCAACTTCCTGACCTCAAGCAATCCTCCTACCTTGGCCTACAAAAGTGTTGGAATTACACACATGAACCACCACACCTGGTCTAAGCTTTTTATTAATATATAATGTCCTGGATCTGCTGGGGGGCATGCCCAAGATGGCCAAATAGGAAGAGCTCCAGCCTCCAGCTGCCAGCGTGAGCAACACAGAAGATGGGTGATGTCTGAATCTTCAACTGAGGTACTGGGTTCATCTCACTGGGGTGTGTCAGACAGTCGATACTGGTCAGTGGGTGCAGCCCAGCCAGTGAGAGCTGAAGCAGGGTGAGGCATTGCCTCACCTGGGAAACGCAAGGGGAAAGGGAATTCCTTTTCCTAGCCAAGGGAAACTGGGACACACAACACCTGGAAAATCGAGTAACTCCCACCCTAATACTGCGCTTTACCAAGGGTCTTAGCAAACGGCACACCAGGAGATTATATCCCACGCCTGGCCCGGAGGGTCCCATGCCCACAGAGCCTCCCTCATTGCTAGCACAGCAGTCTGAGATCTAACTGCAAGGCAGCAGCGAGGCTGGGGGAGGGGTGCCCACCATTGCTGAGGCTTAAGTATGTAAATAAAGCCACTGGGAAGCTCAAATGGGGTGGGGCCCACTGCAGCTCAAGGAGGCCTGCCTGCCTCTGTAGACTCCACCTCTGGGGACAGGGCATAGCTAAACAAAATGCAGCAGAAACCTCTGCAGATGTAAATGTCCCTGTCTGACAGCTTTGAAGAGAGCAGTGGTTCTCCCAGCATGGAGGTTGAGATCTGAGAATGGACAGACTGTGGGGAAAAGAAAGAGATCAGCCTGTTATTGTGTCTATATAGAAAGAAGTAGACATAAGAGACTCCATTTTGTTCTGTATTTGAGATGCTGTTAATCTGTGACCCTACCCCAAACCTTGTCCTTGCAAGAGACATGTGCTGTGGTAACTAAAGGTTTAATGGATTTTGGGCGTGCAGGGTGTGTCTTTGTTCCTAGAAAAGCTAGGTATTGTCCAAGGTTTATCCCCATGTGATAGGATGAAACAATGCTGCTAAAAGTTTTATCTCAAGGCACAGGATTTTCCTTTAAACTTATTCATGTCACAGAGATCCTTGTTCTTATGTCTTACTGCTGATTTCCTCCCTAAAAACGATCCTAGTGTCCTGCCACTCCCTTATCTTTAAGATGGTAAAGATAATTATCTATAAATACTAAGGGAACTTAGAGACCGGTGCCGGCGTGGGTCCTCTGTAAGCTGAGCGCCGGTCCCCTGGGCCCCCGCTTTTCTTTCTCTATGCTTTGTCTCTGTGTCTTATTTCTTTTCTCAAGTCTCTCGTTCCACCTAACGAGAAACACCCACAGGTGTGGCGGGGCAGGCCACCCCGTCACAGACTGCCTGCTCAAGTGGGTCCCTGACCCCTGAGTAGCCTAACTGGGAGACATCCCCCACTAGGTGCAGACTGACACCTCACACCTCACATGGCTGGGTACACCTCTGAGACGAAGCTTCCAGAGCAAGAATCAGACAGCAACACTTGCTGTTCAGCAATATTCTATCTTCTGCAGCCTCTGCTACTGATACCCAGGCAAACAGCATCTGGAGGGGACCTCAAGCAAATTCCAACAGACCTACAGCTGAGGGTCCTGACTATTAGAAGGAAAACTAACAAACAGAAAGGACACCCACACCAAAACCCCATCAGTACGTCAGTATCATCAAAGACCAAAGGCAGATAAAAACCACAAAGATGGGGAAAAAGCAGTGCAGAAAATCTGGAAATTCAAAAACTCAGAGCACATCTCCCCCTCCAAAGGAATGCAACTCATCGCCAGCAATGGAACAAAGCTGGACAGAGAATGACTTTGACGAGTTGAGAGAAGCCTTCGGTCGATCAAACTTCTCAGAGCTAAAGGAGGAACTATGTACCCAGTGCAAGAAACCAAAAACTTTGAAAAAAAAAATGGAAGAATGGATAACTAGAATAACCAATGCAAAGAAGTCCATAAACGAACAGATAGAAATGAAAACCATGACACGAGAACTACGTGACAAATACACAAGCTTCAGTAACTGACTCGATCAACTGGAAGAAAGAGTATCAGTGATTGAAGGTCAAATGAATGAAATGAAGTGAGAAGAGAAGTTTAGAGAAAAAAAGAGTAAAAAGAAATGAACAAAGACGCCAAGAAATATGGTATTATGTGAAAAGACCAAATCTACATCTGATTGGTGTGCCTGAAAGTGACGGGAAGAATGGAACCAAGCTGGAAAACACTCTGCAGGATATTATCCAGGAGAACTTCCCAACCTAGCAAGGCAGGCCAACACTCAAATTCAGGAAATACAGAGAACACCACAAAGATACTCCTCAAGAAGAGCAACTCCAAGACACATAATTGTCAAATTCACCAAAGTTGAAATGAAAGAAAAAATGTTAAAGGCAGCCAGAGAGAAAGGTTGGGTTACCCACAAAGGGAAGCCCATCAGACTAACAGCAGATCTCTCGGCAGAAACTCTTCAAGCCAGAAGAGAGTGGGGGCCAATATTCAACATTCTTAAAGAATTTTCAACCCAGAATTTCATATTCAGCCAACTAAGTTTCATAAGTGAAGGAGAAATAAAATCCTTTACAGACAAGCAAATGCTTAGAGATTTTGTCACCACCAAGCTTGCCCTACAAGAGCTCCTAAAGGAAGCACTAAACATGGAAAGGAACAACTGGTACCAGCCATTGCAAAAACATGCCAAAATGTAAAGGCCATCGATGCTAGGAAGAAACTGCATCAACCAATAAGTAAAATAACCAGCTATTATCATAATGACAGGATCAAGTTCAAACATAACAATATTAACCCTAAATGTAAATGGACTAAATGGTCCCATTAAAAGACACAGACTGGCAAATTGGATAAAGAGTCAAGACCCATCCCTTTGCTGTATTCAGGAGACCCATCTCACATGCAGAGACACAAGTAGGCTCAAAATAAAGGGATGGAGGAAGATCTACCAAGCAAATGGAAAACAAAAAAAGCAGGGGTTGCAATCCTAGTCTCTGATAAAACAGACTTTAAACCATCAAAGATCAAAAGAGACAAAGAAGGACATTACATAATGGTTAAAGGGATCAATTCAACAAGAAGAGCTAACTATCCTAAATATATATGCACCCAATACAGGAGCACCCAGATTCATAAAGCAAGTCCTTAGAGACCCACAAAGAGACTTAGACTCCCATACAATAATAATGGGAGACTTTAACACCCCACTGTCAACATTAGACAGATCAATGAGACAGAAAGTTAACAAGGATATCCAGGAATTGAACTCAACTCTGCACCAAGCCGACCTAATAGACATCTACAGAACGCTCCACCCCAAATCAACAGAATATACATTATTCTCAGTACTGCATCGCACTTATTCCAAAATTGACCACATAATTTGAAGTAAAGCACTCCTCAGCAAATGTAAAAGAACAGAAATTATAACAAACTATCTCTCAGACCACAGTGCAATCAAACTAGAACTCAGGACTAAGAAACTCAATCAAAACCGCTCAACTACATGGAAACTGAACAACCTGCTCCTGAATGACTACTGGGTATATAACGAAATGAAGGCAGAAATAAAGATATTCTTTGAAACCAATGAGAACAAAGATACAACATACCAGAATCTCTGGGACACATTTAAAGCAGTGTGCAGAGGGAAATTTATAGCACTAAATGCCCACAAGAGAAAGCAGGAAAGATCTAAAATTGACACCCTAACATCACAATTAAAAGAACTAGAGAAGCAAGCACAAACATATTGAAAAGCTAGCAGAAGGCAAGAAATAACTAAGATCAGAGCAGAACTGAAGGAGATAGAGACACAAAAAAACCCTTCAAAAAATCAGTGAATCCAGGAGCTGGTTTTTTGAAATGATCAACAACATTGATAGACCCCTAGCAAGACTAATAAAGAAGAAAAGAGAGAAGAATCAAATAGATGCAACAAAAAAATGATAAAGGGGATATCACCACCAATCCCACAGAAATACAAACTACCATCAGAGAATACTATAAACACCTCTATGCAAATAAACTAGAAAATCTAGAAGAAATGGATAAATTCCTGGACACATACACTCTCCCAAGACTAAACCAGGAAGAAGTTGAATCCCTGAATAGACCAATAGCAGGCTCTGAAATTGAGACAATAATTAATAGCCTACCAACCAAAAAAAAGTCCAGGACCAGATGAATTCACAGCCGAATTTTACCAGAGGTACAAGGAGGAGCTGGTACCATTCCTTCTGAAACTATTCCAATCAATAGAAAAAGAGGGAATCCTCCCTAACTCATTTTATGAGGCCAACATCATCCTGATACCAAAGCTTGGCAGAGACACACACACAAAAAAAGAGAATTTTAGACCAATATCCCTGATGAACATCAATGCAAAAATCCTCAATAAAATACTGGCAAACCGAATCCAGCAGCACATCAAAAAGCTTATCCACCATGATCAAGTGGGCTTCACCCCTGGGATGCAAGGCTGGTTCAACATACACAAATCAATGAACGTAATCCAGCATATAAACAGAACCAAAGACAAAAACCACGTAATTATCTCAATAGATGCAGAAAAGGCCTTTGACAAAATTCGACAGCCTTTCATGCTAAAAACTCTCAATAAATTCGGTATTGATGGAATGTATCTCAAAATAATAAGACCTATTTATGACAGACCCACAGCCAATATCATACTGAATGGGCAAAAACTGGAAACATCCCTTTGAAAACTGGCACAAGACAGGGATGCCCTCTCTCACCACTCCTATTCAACATAGTGTTGGAAGTTCTGGCTAGGGCAATAAGGCAATAGAAAGAAAAAAAGGGTATTCAATTAGGAAAAGAAGAAGTCAAATTGTCCCTGTTTGCAGATAACATAATTGTATATTTAGAAAACCCCATCATCTCAGTCCAAAACCTCCTTAAGCTGATAAGCAACTTCAGCAAAGTCTCAGGATACAAAATCAATGTGCAAAAATCACGAGCATTCTTATACACCAATAGCATACAAACACAGAGCCAAACCATGAATGAACTCCCATTCACAATAGCTTCAAAGAGATTAAAATACCTATGAATCCACCTTACAAGGGATGTGAAGGACCTCTTCAAGGAGAACTACAAACCACTGCTCAGTGAAATAAAAGAGGACACAAACAAATGGAAGAACATACCATGCTCATGGATAGGAAGAATCAATATAGTGAAAATGGCCATACTGCCCAAGGTAATTTATAGATTCAATGCCATCCCCATTAGTGACTTTCTTCACAGAATTGGAAAGAACTGCTTTAAAGTTCATATGGAACCAAAAAAGAGCCCACATTGCCAAGACAATCCTAAGTCTAAAGAACAAAGCTGGAGGCATCACGCTGCCTGACTTCAAGCTATACTACAAGGCTACAGTAACCAAAACAGCATGGTACTGGTACCAAAACAGAGATATAGACCAATGGAACAGCACAGAGTCCTCAGAAATAATACCATACATCTACAGCCATCTGATCTTTGACAAACCTGACAAAAACAAGAAATGGGGAAAGGATTCCCTAGTTAATAAATGGTGCTGGGAAAATTGGCTAGCCATAAGTAGAAAGCTGAAACTGGATCCTTTCCTTACTCCTTATATGAAAATCAACTCAAGATGGATTAGACACTTAAATGTTAGTCCTAAAACCATAAAAACCCTAGAAGAAAACCTAGGTAATACCATTCAGGACATAAGCATGGGCAAGGACTTCATGTCTAAAACACCAAAAGCAATGGCAACAAAAGCCAAAATTGACAAGTGGGATCTAATTAAACTAAAGAGCTTCTGCACAGCAAAAGAAACTACCATCAGAGTCAACAGGCAACCTACAGAATGGGAGAACATTTTTGCAATCTACTCATCTGACAAAGGGCTAATATCCAGAACCTACAAAGAACTCAGACAAATTTACAAGAAAAAACAAACAACCCCATCAAAAAGTGGGCAAAGGATATGAACAGACAGTTCTCAAAAGAAGACATGCATACAGCCAACAGACACATGAAAAAATGCTCATCATCACTCGCCATCAGAGAAATGCAAATCAAAACCACAATGAGATACCATCTCACACGAGTTTGAATGGCAACCATTAAAAAGTCAGGAAACAACAGGTGCTGGAGAGGATGTGGAGAAATAGGAACACTTTTACACTGTTGGTGGGATTGTAAACTAGTTCAACCATTGTGGAAAACAGTGTGGCGATTCCTCAAGGATCTAGAACTAGAAATACCATTTGACCCAGCCATCCCATTACTGGGAATATACTCAAAGGATTATAAGTCATGCTGCTATAAAGACACATGCACACGTATGTTTATTGCGGCACTATTCACAATAGCAAAGACTTGGAATCAACCCAAATGTCCATCAATGACAGACTGGATTAAGAAAATGTGGCACATATACACCATGGAATACTATGCAGCCATAAAAAAGAATGAGTTTGTGTCCTTTGTAGGGATATGGATGCAGCTGGAAACCATCATTCTCAGCAAACTATCACAAGAACAGAAAACCAAATACCGCATGTTCTCACTTATAGGTGGGAATTGAACAATTGAACAATGAGATCACTTGGACACAGGAAGGGGAACATCACACACCAAGGCCTCCTGTAGGGAGAGGCGGGGGGAAGGATAACATTAGGAGATATACAAAATGTAAATGACGAGTTAATAGGTACAGCACACCAACATGGCACATGTATACATATATAACAAACCTGCACATTGTTCATATGTACCCTAGAACTTAAAGTATAATTTTAAAAAAAAGTGTGTGTGTATATATATATATAGTCATTTTTTGTGTCTTGTAATCTTTTTAGATTTAAGGTCTATTTTTTCTGGTATTAGTCTTGTCACCCCCTCTCTCTTTTGATTACTATTTGTATGGAATATCTTTTTGCATCCTTTCACTTTCAATCTATTTGTGTCTTTAGGTCTAAAGTGAGTCCTTTATAGACAGCATATAGCTGGATCATGTTTTTGTGTCCACTCTTGCAATCTCTGCCTTTTGATTAGAGAGTTTAATCCATTGACATTTAAAGTAATTACTGATAAAGAGAAAACTACTTCTGTCATTTTGCTATTCGTCTTCTGCATGCCTTATAGCAGTTTTATCCCTCATTTCTGCATTACTGTTGTCCTTTCTGTAGTGAAATGTTTAAATTTCTTTCATATATATATATATATATATGTTGCTTTCAAGATTCTCTTTGTCTTGGGATGTTGAAAGTTGATTATAATGTGTCTCACTGTGGGTCTTTTTAGTTTATCTTACTTGGAATTCATTGAGCTTCTTAGATACATATATATGTATATATATGGTTTTTTTAATATGTACATATTATATAGCTATTTTCTTTGTGGCTTTCATGGGGATTACATTTAATATTATAACAATACAACACTCTAATTTGAATTCATGCCAACTTCACTTCAGTAACATACAAAAACTCTGGTTTGTTAACAGCTCCATCACTACCCCTTTCAGTTGCTGATGTCACAAAATCACATCTTTATATATCATATGCCCAAAAACATGAACTAATAATTCTCTTAAGTGCATTAGTCTCTTACATTATGTTAAAAAAAAAATGTGGAGTTACAACTGTTGTTGCTATAACACTAACTTTAACAATTGCCCATGTATTTACCTTTACTGAGATCTTTATTTTTTCATATGGCTTCATGTTACTGTCTAATGTTTGTATAAGGTGAGAGATGAGGATCCAGTTTCATTCTTCTACATGTGGCTTGCCGATTTTTTCACACCATTTTTTGAATAGGGTGTCCTTTTCCCTCAGTGTGGGTCTCTTTAGTTCATCTTACTTGGAATTCATTGAGCGACTTTGTTTGTTTGTTTTGTTTTGTTTTGTTTTGTTTTCGTTTTTTGAGACAGGGTTTTGTTCTGTCACTCAGGCTGGAGTGCAGTGGCATGAGCTCAGCTCACTTTTTTGTTTTTATTAAATTACTGAGTATTCACATGTGTATTTTTGTCTCCCCACCATTTCCATGTCTAACCACCGCTACTACTATGTCCTATCATAACATTCCATACATACTTAAAACCAAACAAAGGGTGGAATTCCATCTTTAAAAACTAAACAGGCATTTTGGACAACACATTCTTGGCAATGGAAACTGGACAACATTTATCAAACACGGTAGGGAAAGTTCTCACTCTGCATTATAAAAAAGCCAGATATCAACTGTTACAGAAATGAAATGAGATGAAAACTTTTTAATAAATCGTTTTTTGTTTTTTTGTTTTTTTTTGAGATGGAGTCTTGCTCTGTCGCCCAGGCTGGAGTGCAGTGACCGGATGTCAGCTCACTGCAAGCTCCGCCTCCTGGGTTTACGCCATCCTCCTGCCTCAGCCTCCCAAACAGCTGGGACTACAGGCGCCCACCACCTCACCCGGCTAGTTTTTTGTATTTTTTAGTAGAGACGGGGATTCACTGGGTTAGCCAGGATGGTCTCGATCTCCTGACCTCGTGATTCGCCCATCTCGGCCTCCCAAAGTGCTGGGATTACAGGCTTGAGCCACCGCGCCCGGCCTAATAAATTGTTTAAAGTATTTTCTTAAAGAGACTTCCTCTACTGCCAGAGATCTTGAATAACCTCCTGGTCAGTATCTAGAAGCAATTGTTCACATACCTGATGAGCTTGGCTTCCACTTTGGGAATAGAACTACCTTTTTCTATACTTGCTTGCATTTTTGCTTTAATGTCTTCTACAGAACTAGGTCCCTTTGGTGTTTCAGGAGATTTTTGCTGTTTTTTGAAGGATTCTTGTCCATTTGATCTTGGTGTTGATGGTGGTTTTGAGTCTTTTCCATTCTGATTTGACTTTTGTGCATTTTTGACTGGAGTATCTCATATAGATTTCTTCACTGGTGCTTTTTCTTCAGTTTCCTCATCATCAAAATCATCACCATCATCATCTTCATCAGCAGCAAGTTTTACTTTTTTCTGTGGAAGCTTGCTACCACCTCCAGGGGCAAACTGCTTTCCAGATATACTTAAGAGTTTCACATCCTCCTTCTCTTCATCTTCTGACTCTGCATCTTCCTCCACAGCTACTAAGTGGTGTCCACTAATATGCACTGGCCCTGAACCACACTTCAACTGTAAGACCACTGGTGGTGTTATTTCAAAGCCCCCAAGGGAAACCATTGGCTGTACAGACATTTTCAAAGTTGCCAGTGGTACTGTAATTGGACTGCCTTCATAATTCATTGCCTCTGCTTCAACAGTGTCCAATTCATCCGTTGCTCCAGCCCCTAAACTGATTGCTCTTAAAGATAACTGGTGCTCATTTTCATTATTATCCACCTTAAAGTGATCATCTTTGTTGGCCTTTAGTTCACAACTGAAAAGATAGTTCTGGGGCCTCAGGGGCCTCATCTCCATGTCCACGAATCTTCCATCAGGTGGTGGCACGCACTTAGGTGGGAGAGAAGGCGGATGGAGATAAACAACCACTGCTCAAGAGAACAGCTGCACAGGACGGAACCACACCAGGGCAATCTCAGCTCACTTTAACCTCTACCTCTTGGTTTCAAGCAATTCTCATGCCTCAGCCTCCTAAGTAGCTGGGATTACAGGCACGTGCCACCATGCCCACCTAATTTTTTTTTTTTTTTTTTTTTTTTTTTTAGTAGAGATGAGATTTCACCAGGTTGACCAGGCTGGTCTCAAACTCCTGACCTCAAGTGATCCAGCCACCTCAGCCTTCCAAAGCACTGGGATTACGTACATGAGCCACTGTGCCTAGCTGAGCTTCTTAGATTTTTATATTTATGTATTTCATCAATGTTGGGTAGTTTTCAATTATTATTTCTTCAAATATTCTCTCTCCCCCATTTTCTCTCCCTTCCTCTTCTGGGATTCTCACAGTGCATATGTTGATCTACTTGTGGCGTCCCACGGGTCCCTTAGGCTCTGTTCACTTTTCTTCAGTCTTTTTTCTTTCTGTTCCTCTATATTAATTACCTTATCTTCTGTGTTTGCCATACTTTTGTCTTTCCATGTTTTATGATGGATAGTTTTTCCTCTCAGTGTTTTAGTTCACTGATTTTCTCACTGGCTTAATCTATTTATTAAGAAGAGCATAGACCTATTCATTGAGTTTTTAATTGTACTTATTGTATTTTTAGACATAAAATTTATATTTTGTCTTCTTTTTAAATCTCCTAAGTTACTTTTCATGCTTTAAATTTCCTATTGAAATTTTCAAGGTTGGCTTTTATCTCCTTGAACACAGTAAGCATTATTATTTTATAGCGTTTCTGGTAGTTCTAATATCCCAAGTCCTCTTGTTTAGTTCTGTGGTCTGTTATTTTTATTGATTCTCATTCATAGCTTTTTGCTTCCCTGTGTATATGGTGATCTTTGACTGTATGCTAAAATTTTATTTGTAGAACTAATCTAAGGCCAGGGATAATAATATCCTCCTTTATTTGCTTTTTCCAAGTAAATAAATCATATTAAGGTGTCCTGAACAATCAGGACACCTTAATATAATTTCGAGATTTGAGTTTTCCTGAGCCATTCAAAAGTTAAAAAGCCTAGCCACAAATTCTTACAGTGACTGAATTTCTTTCCATTTACTCTTATCCCTTGAGCTCCTAGTCCGAAGCCAGAGTTGGTGTCATCAATGTCTATACTCTAGTTGGCCCAGAATTCTGACTTCTATCTCCCTAGTTTTGAGAGGCTCCCAAAAGCTCCAGTCAGGTTCTCAGCTGCCTCTTCTGAACTGAGAAATACACTCAGGGCCAAAGCAGCTTTTAGTATGGAAATTTAAATTTCTGCTTCCCATCCTTTCCAAATCTACATCTGGTATTTCCTGTGTTAGTTATTTGATACTTTTAATGAGATGTTTTTCATATTTTCTGAATTTTTATTTGTCCTCATATAAAAGATTATTTCAAATTTCTTTGCTCATCAAGGAAAGTAGAGAATCCTCTGAAGATTTGTTACAGCCATTTATGTCTTAAATATTTTATCTGAATTTTTAAGTTTAATATAAAGTATTAAAACTTCTAGGTATTCTCACCAAGGAAATACTGACCCAGGGTAAGAAATAAGAAGTGTTAGGAGAGAAGAAGGGAGAATTAGGCGGCCAGAGTCTGTGGTAGAGACAGCACCCTCAAGAAATTCCCAGACAGAGAAAAGAGACAACTTTTGACAGGGTTTTCAAATCGTTATAGTTGCCTCTGGGAAGTAGGAATCCGCATATATTTCCTTCATACTTCACAGAAAGTAGTAGCAAGATCAAAGAGAGAGTCTGTGCTTTCTTTCTGGCGATTACGGTGAGGTTGAGGAAATGAGATACCGAGAAAGAGTGAGGTCCACATATAGACCATAAGAGGCAAGAGACCCAGAAGTGGGGCTTGTCTGGGCTAACTTGGTCAGTCTCTTCAATCAAATGTGACCCTAGCAGTTATTATATTATCTGGGTGATGACCAGGGGAGGATTCTTAGACCCTGTCCTGATCCAGACACTAAATTTTATCATGAAATAAAGCACACTAATGGTCACATGTGGGGAAAAGGGGCAGAAATCTCAGCACTACTTCAGTCATTAAAAAACAGGAGGGGGCACCTGGATTTGAACCAGGGACCTCTTGATCTGCAGTCAAATGCTCTACCCCTGAGCTATACCCCCAGGCCTGACTCTATGTGTTAATCTCACCTTTACAACTGTGCAGCTGATGGCTGTTTCTGGACTCACAGTCATGTTCCTGAGGGGTGTGGGGAGCCTGCCCATGAAAGCCAGGCCCTCACTGCCATCACTCACTCCCTGGTCTACCTGTGAACACCTACTGACCAGATTTCATGTGCCAGGCATATCCTTACCTCTGCCACCCCTATTCCATCTGCCCTGCAGTGGGCAGTCACTGGCTGTCCCAGCTTAACAGAGAAGCCTGGTTTCCCTCCTGCCTTCCTGCACTAGGGTGCTGAGGAGCGGAGAAGTCTCTGCATAGATAGACTAGCAGGTGTGAAATGAGACCTGGCCACAACCTCAAACCCTGAGACACAAGATGACCTATTGTCCCCCTTTCTACTGCATGAGTCAGATTGTGGGGTTGATCCCCCACATTAGGCTAAATATTGTGGAGAAGTAAGGTGAACAGCTTCAGAATCCCTTTCAAGAAGAAAATTGATTGGGGTGCTGGGGAAACACTGTGGTCAGCAGCTGTGAGCCATGCAAGGTATGGAGGCTGGGTTTCAAGACTCATTTCAGAGGGCTGGTGGCTCTGCATGGGCAGCAAGAATAGGGAGACAGCAGGGGTGGGAGCTTCCTCCCATCCAAACAGCTGGGTCCTGCATGGTGGGCAGAGCCAAGAGAGACCCCACCACCACTGGTAGACAAGCCAAAAAAGGCTTTAACTCACCTATCAACCCTTCCCAATGCCTCACCCCATCCATCTTCTCTCCCATAGATACAGTCTCCAATAAAGTCCACGAAGCTCACAAGGACTTTGGGTAAGTAGTGAATTTGTCCAGAAATACTGCGGAGGGTCCCCAACACCCATGGGCTGCTTGTACCAAGTTTGGCTGTCTCTCTGAAGTAATGTCATATTTACCATGCTTTTTTGTTTTCTCAAGGCCACTTCAACATGCCAGAATTAGGCCGGGCGCGGTGGCTCGAGCCTGTAATCCCAGCACTTTGGGAGGCCGAGGAGGGCAGATCACGAGATCAGGAGATCGAGACCATCCTGGCTAACACAGTGAAACCCCGTCTCTACTAAAAAATACAAAAAACAAGCCGGGCGAGGTGACGGGTGCCTGTAGTCCCAGCTACTCGGGAGGCTGAGGCAGGAGAATGGCATAAACCCGGGAGGCGGAGCTTGCAGTGAGCTAAGATCCGGCCACTGCACTCCAGCCTGGGTGACAGAGCAAGACTCCGTCTCAAAAAAAAAAAAAAAAAAAATGCCAGAATTGACCGTAGCCTCCCTCTGTTGGCCCAAGGTCGTGATATTTTCAGCCAGCCAGCTCTGCTGAAGGAGCTGAAACTGGCCCCTTAGCTGAGTGTCCTGGGCCCCAACCCCTGCCTAGATGGAACCTCTCCCTCAACAGCCTTGCATGGGCACATTTCCCCTGGCAGTGAGGCCACTGGCTGACTCCTCCCCACACCTGAACCTGCAGCCCTCACTCTCCACTATGTCATCTCTTCCCACCCCTTATAACACTGAGTGGAGACTTATTGGAGTAACTCAGCCAGAAAATGGGCCTAAGGGCATGAAGTAGCCAAGGGTCTGTGCCTCAGGCTCTATGGGACAGGAGCAGGGAAGGAGCTAACATCAGCCCAGGCTGGGAAGACAAGGGAAGGTCACTTTTGTTAAAGGCCTTGTACCTTGATACATTTTGACTCACTACTACATTAAGTTTGGACATTTAGGTTATTTCCAATTCTTTACTATTTGGAGGAGTGTTGTGATGAACAATGAATTTGTCAAAGGGTCTTGCTATTGATGCTCTCCCACGTCTCTGTTCAGCAGTGGCCAGATGTGTGCTGAGAAGTAAGGCAGGAACTAGAACAATTTACTTGAGTCCTGCCAGATAATATCTGCACATCATCACACTTGGCCCTGGACTTAGAGGACCTTTACCATTCAAAGAGGAGAGTGCAAGCCTGTTGGAGCTGCATATGCAGGACTGCAAAAACATGAGAGGCCAAGTAAACAGGGAGAGAGAATTACCCCCGGCACTGGCAAAATATTAACAAATATAGGCCATTAATAAGCTCAATGAAGGCTGTTTCCATGGATCAGGTGAAAGGAAAGCTGGATTGGAATGGGAGCAAGGATGTGAAGTCGGTGAGAAGAGTTGATTGATTTGAGTGGTTTTTCAGGAAAACAGTAGCAGAAAAACTGAGCAGGAACTGGAGGGTCATGGAATCAAGAGAAACTTTTAAAAGATGAATGATAGTAATGCACGTTATATGCTTATGATAATAATACCATAGAGAGGAAGCAAATGATTCAGGAGAGTGAAGACATCATCATGGTGTGGTCCTTAAGGAAGCAAGGGGTGGAATTTAATTCACAAGTAATAGGTTGGCCTTGGGTAAGAATGGGAACCATTCCTCATAACAGAGGGAAAGGCAAATTATATGAATACAGATGGAGACTGTTTGGTTGGAGTTGATAGAAGAAAGATGGAAGTGATTCTCATCTTATTGCCTTTATTTTCTGATTATTCAAGATATTTGTCAACTTAAGTAACAGAAAGTGAGACTTTGTAAAAGAAAATGATGTTTATTTGGGAGTAAGTATTGCAATGGGAATACGTGTGCCATAGTAAACTATTTGCATATTCAAGGAGGTAAAGGAAGACAAAGGTTATTAAAGGAAAAGTGAGGATTATATAATTGTTTTGAGATAATTCTTGGTTACAAGGATAAATAACAAAAGCAGCACCAGTGCAAGACTGGACAGGCAGTAACTGAACAGATGTCCCTGTAGAAGCATTTTTGTGTGTGTAAGTTTGCAATGGCCTTTGTGCAAAGTTATGAGTTTTGCAGAGTCTTTTGTGATAGTTCTTGTTATCAGGCATTCATGCATAAGAACCCTCCCTTTCGCTGGGCATGGTGGTTCACACCTGTAATCCCAGCACTTTGGAAGGACAAGGCAAGAGGATCACTTAAGCCCAGGAGTTCAAGACTAGGCTGTGCAATATAGTGAGACCTTATCTCTAGAAAATATTTTTAAAATTAACTAGATGTGGTGGCATGTGCCTGCAGTTCCAGCTACTTGGAAAGCTAAGGCAAGAGGATTGCTTGAGCCTGGGAGGCACAGGTTGCAGTGAGCCAAAATTGCACCACTGCATTCCAGACTGGGCAACAGAGTGAGACAAAATCTCAAAATTTTTAAAAAAAGAACCCTCCCTTCCTTTTTATGGCCTTCTCCAGCTCTATTTGTCAGTGTTTATTTATTTATGTATTTATTTAGAGATGGAGTCTCACTCTGTCACCTAGACTGGAGTACACTGGTGTGATCTCGGCTCACTGCAACCTCCACTTCCTGGGTTTAAGAGATTCTCCTGCCTCAGCCTCCTGAGTAGTTGGGACTACAGGCGTGTGCCACCACACATGGCTAATTTTTTGTATTTTTAGTAGAGATGGGGTTTCCCTGTGTTAGCCAGGTTGGTCTTGATCTTCTGACCTCGTGATCTGCCCACCTCGGCCTCCCAAAGTTCTGGAATTACAGGCATGAGCCATCGCACCTGGCCTGTCAGAGTTTTTAATACAAGTAACTCCATTTTGATTCTGACAACTTCCACCTTTCCCCCTTTTGATCAAGGTCTTTCTCTAAAAGCATTGCTGATGAAATCACTCCGTAGTTAGGATTTTGTTCCTTGGTGCTGAGATGGACCTATTCCAAATTGCTGCTCTGGTCCCATTTTGGAGGGAAATGATTGGCCACAGTGGTGTGAGCCACTGTGCCTGGCCTAAAGATTTTTATTTAGTTAATTGATATTAAAATTATTAGAAGTCCGTATTTAAGTGTACTTGTTAGCATCTCCTCCATGAATCTGATTCCAAATGCTTTTAGAGAACAATCAAAACAATAACTGTGGATGACAAAAACTTAAAATAATCATGTTTAAAAATCTGATGTAAGTTCATTATCATCAGCAATTGACACAGAAATTTGGTTATTTTTGTGGCATACAACATAACCCAAATTATGTCTAGTGACATTATATCTTTAGGAGTTTAATACAATTTTGGAACATTCAGGTCAATAACATATGACAAATGTGGCTGGGTGTGGTGACTCACACCTGTAACCCCAGCACTTTGGGAGGCCGAGGTGGGTGAATTAACTGAGGTCAGGAGTTTGAGACCAGCCTGGCCAACACAGTGAAACCCTGTCTCTAAAAAAAAAATACAAAAATCAGCCAGGTGTGGCGACACACACCTGTAATCCCAGCTACTCGGGAGGCTGAGGCAGGAGAATCCCTTGAACCCAGGAGGCAGACGTTGCAGTGAGCTGAGATCACACCACTGCACTCCAGCCTGGGCAACAGAGTGAGACTCCATCTCAAAATATAAAAATTAAAATAACATATCACAAATGTGACTGAAAAAAATCTAGCATCACTCATCATCTGGCAATGCATCCCATATAATTTGCCAAACTAGCCTAATCATTTACTATCTCTATAAAATGAGAGATACATCTTTTGATGCTCTCCTGGGGCTCAACTGGAAAAATCACAAAGCAAATTCCAGGTCAGAAAGACTTAATTTAGAATTTTTATACTGGGGAAGCCTGTCAAAGATGCCAAAAGTTTTTAAACACCTGATTAAAACAGGATCACAGGTCACTGTGAAATAATAGTCATTCATTTAACCATAGTGATAGTTAAAAAAATTGAAAAGCAATACAGAAAGTTACATGGATTTTTTTTTGTAGCCTTAAAGCTTTCAAAGCTCAGTTTTCCTAAGTAATCAAAAACCTAATAAAGACAACATAGAAAATCATCTTGATAAAAGGTAAAATCTTTGTTTCTTAGAACAGTTACCAAAAAGATAAGACAAACATCCTGCAATGTGATTGCTTATTCTTACAGGAAGCTCACTTATATAACATGGAAGTTGAACCTGATGAAAAAGTTCTTTAAACTTAAAAAGACACAGAAAGATTGTGTGTCCAAGGTTATGAGTGTACAACACATTATAGAGGAATGTAAACAAAAAACTAGTACCCTGAGCAGCAGAATGCATGGCTCTTGGCAAAAGCATGGGAAGTTCCTGGTTACATGAAACAATTCAGAAACATCAAGAAAACAAGTTATATTAAACAAAAACATTTCTCTTCTAGACCTTCAAGATAAGCATTTCAGTGTCAGGCCATACCAGCAGAGTTAGAACTAGAGGACTGAGCTGATGAAAAAGTTAAAATTATCACCCCAGCCAGGCAAAACGATGAATATATTATTTTCAAATCACCTGCAGGGAGACACAGCCAAAGTTGAACTTGTGAGATACGAACCTGGGAAGTTGAATTTCTAAGATATGTACCTTGAGTTAGAGGAAAACTCTACCTCAAGAAATAAAATTACCATTCTAAATGATGAAGACAACATTTTCAACTGAAACTAGGGAAATTAAATACATCTCAGGATGAAATGTGACATAAATAGAAACTGTAAAACAGGAAGAGTCTGCAGTTTAGAATATGGCTGTTAAACATTTCATAATTAAAATCAAAACTTCTTGTAATTTTACTTCAAGAAAACCTTGTTCTAACATAAGGGACCACATTTTTAGTTTTATATTAGCATATTTTTAACATAAAACCTCAATGTTTAGAAATAATTTCAATAATTGCCTTCTGATTATAGCCTACTTGATCACACGCAAAAAAGTTCTTTCATAAATGCATCCTTCATAAATCTTTCACAACTTGCACAGACCTTCCATGACATGCTTAGACTTTCTGCTTTGTCCTATACTTTTTCTTTCCCAAATAAGAAGTCATTTTACTTTAGGCCAAAAATGTACCACACAAGATTATTTCTCATATAAAATTATTCTCTTTTCTTTTTAACCTTCCTTACCAAAAATACAGCTCCATATCTATTAGTTTCTTCATATCTCTCTTCTACTTACTGGTTACTTTCTATATTGTTTCTGTTTCATTCCTAAACACACATCTTGAAACAGCCTTTAAATAATCTCTGAATTGGACCAAATTACTGGTTTTTCTCAATAAACACATTTTTAAAGCCTTTCTTCTAATTTTTCTCATCAAAACACATGATTTTTGTGTATTTTGTAGACAGAATCATATATATTAATTAGTATTTTTAACTATTAGTAACCTTAAATTCTAGTGAAAACCTAGGAAGCAAAAAATTTTGAACTGCCTGTCACGTATTAGTATTTTATACATGGAGAACCATGTTGTAATTGTTGGAAATATGTTTTCCCATAACATAATTTTTATTTTGTATTAGTAGACCCAAATGTATTTAGCCTTCCTATAAAATTTAAGAAGCCAAGAATAAGCTTATATTTATGTTTAGCAATTTATGTTTTAGTATTTTGTCTTATTTAAAAATAACCCAGACATTTAGTGAGTATCACTTAATTTAACATACATAATGTTAAGATTTCAAATTGCATGAAAAGTTTAATAAATGTGAATCCCATTTATATTGATTTATTTTAAACAATTATACCCAGATTATTTATGAAAACTAAAATAGTAGAAAACACTAGTCATTATTTTAAGTTATTTCCCTTTTAGCCCTTTTCTGTAGCCTGTAAATATCAGGTATTCACCTGAGTAACAACCTTAACTTTGAATATGTGGATATTTTGCCAATACCTCAGAAGATACAACTGGTTTCACTAAATCAACAATGTTAAATTCATCTTATTTATCAAAGAGTTACAAAAACAAAGATTATTCTGTTTGGGGGCAGGGCTTCTAGTTTTATTACCTTAAACCATTTAGCAGAGGCAAATATAATCCCATTTGGCCAGGCCAGGCACAGTGGTTCACGCCTGTAATCCTAGCACTTTGGGAGGCTGAGGCAGCTGGATCACCTGAGGTCAGGAGTTCGAGACCAGCCTGGCCAATATGGCAAAATCCTGTCTCTACTAAAAATACAAAAATTAGCTGGGTATGGTGGCAGACACCTATAATCCCAGCTACTCAGAACACTGAGGCAGGAGAACTGCTTGAACCTGGGAGGCAGAGGTTGCAGTGAGGCAAGATCATGCCACTGCACTCCAGCCTGGGCAACAGAGTAAGACACTGTCTAAAAAACTAATAACAAAATAATCTTATCTGGCCAGCAAACCCAGGCAAAAGTATATGCTGACCATTTTGAAGGCATTTCTATTTTTATCAACAAATTAAAACTAGCTTATTTATCAAAGATTTATGTAAGTCACATAAACTAAAAGGTATTTGGGTTAATTATTATATATTTTCTGTGATTGCTCATGTAATTGCTTTGCCCCTGTGTGGTAAAGCAATTTTTATGTTGGATGGAGACACTTTCCTTACATTATTACTCTGAGCTCAAGGTGTTGACTTGTTTGATATGGTAGCCTAATTTTTATAAATATTTATTTAGTTATTTTCCTTTAGAATGTCAATCCTTTAATTAATTGTTCCATCACCTTGAGCAGTTGTTAGTTGGGCAAACCTAAATTTTCATTTCCAAAAGTTATCTAGGTTGTTAGTTGCCATGGAGGTATTGTAATATGTAAAGCTATTAATTTGAAAGCCCTTTAAGACTCCTTTTTAAATAATCTTGGCTGGGGGCTGGACATGGTGGCTCATACCTGTAATCCCAGCTGTGGGAGGCTGAGGCAGGAGGATGGCTTGAGGTCAGGAGTCCGAGACCATCCTGGGTAACATAGTGAGGACCCTGTCTCTACAAAGAAACAACAAAATTAGCTGGGTGTGATTGTAATCACCTGTGGTCCTCGCTACTCAAGAGGCAGGAGGATCACTTGATCCCAGGAGTTTGAGGCTGCAGTGAGCTATGATCATGCCATTGCACTCTAGCCTAGGTGACAGAGTGAGACCCTATCTTTATTTATTTATATTTTTATATATATATATATATACACACACACACACATCTATCTAACAATATCTATCTATCTATCTATCTATCTATAGATAGATAGATAGAGAGAGAGAGAGAGAGACAGAAGCTGGAATGCCATAACCAGTGAATTCATCCTAATGCCAAGAGAAAAGTCATCAGAGTCAAAAAAAAAAAAAAAAAAAAGCAGAAAAAAGTAGAGTGAGAACTTGGAAGGCTCAACCCTATAGTTGGTTGCAGTTTTCTTAGAGACTGTGAATAATGACCATTTGTGCTCTAAATTTTTATTGGTATAATTTGCCCATTTTAAAATGTGCATGAGAATGAGCTATAATACAGCTGACTGGAATCCCAAAGGAAGGTTTTTGTGGTATGCCTTTAGAATTTGATAATCTCATTCCATTTCTTGTTAATCTCTCAAGGGCAAAAAAAAAAAAAAAAAATCACAGAAATCCTGTCAAAGAATGTCAGTAATTTGAACTGGCGTGATAGATAGCAGTGACCACCTAGTAGCTTTTAATTGGTCATCTTATGCTCACCATTTAGAATGTTTTTTTTTTTTTTTTCTCACAGAACATGTTCAGAAACAAACAAGGGAGAAAAGAGCCAAATCACTTATAGATACACGTGACCTAACCAAAATGAAACCAAAAGTAAAAGTGCCCATAAAAATGTTAAGCCAGGTACGCAGACTGACATGGTTTGGATCTGTGTCCCCACTCAAATCTCATGTCAAATTGTAATCCCCAATGTTGGAGCGGGGCCTAGTGGGAGGCAATTGGATCATGGGGGTGGTTTCTCATGAATAGTTTAGCACCATCCCCTCGGTGCTGTTCTCGTGATAGTGAGTGAGTAAGTGAGTTCTCTTGAGAACTGGTAATTTAAAAGTGTGTAGCACCTCCCCCACCTGGCTTGCTCCTGCTCCAGCCACATAAGAAGTACCTGCTTCCCCTTCACCTTCCATCATTGTTGAAAGTTCCCTGAGGCCTCCCCAGAAGCCAAGCAGATGCCAGCATCATGCTTCCAGTACAGCTTGAAGAACTGTGAGCCAATCAAACCTCTTTTCTTTTTAAATTATCCAGTCACAGGTATTTCTTTATAGCAATGCAAGAACAGACTAATGTACAGACCAAACAAAATGTTAAACCAGGCATGGAAAACCAGACAGAACATAAATTATGTAGAAACCAGAGTACTGAAACCAGAAGAACATCGTCCTTATACTAGAAATGGTTTGCCAGAAAAACAAAGTCTTCTGTCATCCCAGGAGAGATACAAAGTTCTTTATTGAGGAGGCCTTATAGCCAAATCAGAACATGAATAAAATAAAAAAGAACTCACCAAAGAAAGGGAGTCCAAAAACTCAAGAGGAGATTCACCAGGGCAGAAAAGGTAACTGACAGAAGCAGAGTGCAAAGAGCTCAGGTAGCACCACACTTGACTCTGGAGCCACCAACCCATTCAAGCTGAGCTCACTTCAGTCCCACTCCTGAGACACCATTTTGTCAAACGAAGAAATACAGAGGGAGACTCTAAAAATTATGCTTATTTGGAAATAGAGCATTGCAATGGGAATATGTGTGCCATAGTAACTATGTGTGTATTCATGGTGGCAAAGAAAGACAAAAGTTTTTAATGAAAAAAGTGAGAATTATATAATTGCTTTGAGACAATTATCCTTGACACTAAGGATCAATAATAAGAGGGTGCCAGTCCAAGGTTAGCAGTTTCTGGACAGATGTTCTCACAAAAGTATATTTTGTGTTTGTAAGGTTGCAATGACCTTTGTGGAACCTTGTGGGTTTTGCAGTCTTCTGTGACAGTCCTTGTTATCAGGCACTGGTGCAGAGAACCCTCTCTTCATGACCTTCCCCAACTCTATTTGTAAGTGTTTTTTAACACAAGTGATTCCATTTTGATTCTGACAACTTTTGCATATTCAATTACAATAGAAGATAATAAGGGCATGTTGAGGATTTGAGAAGAGAATAAAAGAGGTAAAAGAGCCATCTCAGGAGGTGATAAGGCAAGTGTATTACATAAACTAACAAGCTTGCCTGGCAATGTTAAGTGCCGAGTAGCGGTCACAGGTGAGTCTAATCAACATAGTTGTATGACTTTTCCCCAGCAATGACCTGCTGTCTCAGATTCCTGGGATCTATAGAATGGCTGCAGCTGGTGCACTGTTCCAAGGAGGGAGGAGGGAGAATGGCCACTTCCATGCATCCAGAAGGGTACTTGCCAACCTACTATGAGCTGCTGTTGAGACTGGGATGCAAGCGCACTGCACTCCCCACAGCTTCTTGCTCACACCGCTTGTCTGGGTGGTGCCCCATTCTCTCTCTGGTCCTAGGCCCAAGATGCCATTTTGAGGGTTTAACACTGGGTTGGGCCCCACCTTCAGCCTGAATTTAAACTGATGTGGCCATGGCCACTGCCCAGTTGAGGGACAAGGAAGCCAGACTCTCCTATGCATACCTAGAACAATATCCGGTGCCCTGCCACAGACTTCTGTGAGACTGACAGTCCAGCAAACCACACTCCCCACAGCTTTTTCCCATGATTTCCTGAGAGGGGCTCCACCTGCTCCAGTCACAAGCTCACAGCTGGCACCATTTTGAGAAAGAGACATTATTTGGCAACGTGGCAGCAGTGGCCATAACAGGCATTTTAGTCTCAGCTAGACATCGGAGCACTTGCTTTGGAATGGGGGAAAAGCCCTCCACAACCAGAATTGAGCAGCAAATATGGAGGTGCACAGCAGTAGGTGCGGGAATTAGGCTCTCTCCTGCTGCAGGCTGCAGCAGGAGAGCGGCTGAAGCCAAGGTTTCTCCTGGATGGCAACACGGGCAGTTTTGTGACCTGGAACCAGTCTGCGTGTGTGAGTGCTGGGTGCCCCAGCCTACTCTCTTGGTCAGTTGGGGGGTGCCCCACCACCATTTGAGAAGCTGGAGGGCAGTACACTCCACTCCCATGGAAATCTAACTCTTGGCATGGTCCCCTCTAAGAAGGTGGGGAGCACAGTATGTCAAAGCCACCCTTAGGTCAAAGGAAATGCAAGCACCATGCTAGCTTCTGTAGAAGGCACACCAAAGACCAGAACAGACATCAAGGGGGGGTCATCTCTTACCGCTGGTGCCCCTCCTCGATGCACTGTTGCATACTCAGCAGTGGCTCCTCCTGTTGGGGTGGAAAGAGACAGTGTCTCCAGCTGCTCCACCCCACTGAAGATGAATGCATGCCTGAAGAGGGCGCCCTTTTCATTTCGACATTGCCTCAACCCCCATCCCTACCTGTCGGCTCTTACTCTTAAGCGCACCTGCTAGACAGAAGCCTGACTTACACCACCAAGCAAAATTACATCACTACTACAAGCAACATCTGAGAAAGCTACCTATCTGCATCCAAGGAACAATACAGAGCCATGGTATCCTGAAAGCACCCAGAAATATAGCCAACCAATCAATCACACACAATATACACCAGAGTCATACCCCTAAGGGATAAAAGAATAAAATGTCATGAAACTGCACCCAAATGATAGCAAATTAAAAAAAAAAAAAAAAGCATCAGCTCGCTCAGCTGAAAAGGAACCAGCACAAGAACTCTGGCAATACAAAAAGCCAGGGTGTTTCATCACCTCCAAAGGATCCCACCAGCTTCTAAGCAATGGATCCCAACCAAAATGAAATGTCTGAAATGACAGATATAGAATTCAAAATATAGATGGCAAGAAAACTCAATGAGATCCAAGAGAAAGTTGAAATCCAACACAAAGAAGCCAGAAAAACCATCCAAGATTTGAAAGAAGACATAGCTATATTAAGAAAGAACCAAACAAAACTTCTGGAATTGAAAGAAAGACTCCCTACAGGAATTTCAAAATACAGTTGGAAGCCTTAACGACAGACTAGGCCAAGCAGAATAAAGAATTTCAGAGCTCAAAGACCACTCTTTTGACTCAACCCACACAAATTTTTAAGTATTCTTTTTAAATGAACAAAGCCTTCAAGAAATATGGGATTGCGTAAAGCAACCAAATCTATGACTTACTGGTATTCTTGAGAGAAAAGAAGAAAACGTAAGCAACGTGGAAAATATATCTGAGGGTATAAATCAGGAAAACTTCCCCAATCTTGCTAGAGAGATTGACAGGCAGATATAAGAAATCCAGAGAACTCTTACGAGATACTACACAAGAAAGTCATCTCCAAGGCACATAGTCACCAGACTATCCAAGGTCAAAGTGAAAGAAAAAAAAAATCTTAAAGGCAACTAGAGAAAAGGATTATATCACTTCTAAAGGAAAACCCATCAGACTAACAGTGGACTTCTCAGCATAAACCTTACAAGCCAGAAGAGATTGAGGGCCCATTTTTAGCATTCTTAAAGAAAAAGAATGCCAGCTAAGAATTTTATATCCCACCAAAGTAAGCTTCGTAAACAAAAGAGAAATAAAGTCTTTCTCACACAAGCAATTGCTAAGGGAATTTGTCACCACCAGACTGGCCCTACAAGAGATGCTTAACAGAGTTCTAAACATGGAAACAAACGAACGAAATTTGCCTCCACAAAGGCACATGCAAGCACATAGCCCACAGACTCTATAAAGCAACTACACAATTGAAACTACAAAGCAACTACATGGCAATGCTATGACAGGAACAAAACCTCACATATCAACATTAACCTTGAAAGTAAACTGCCTATCAGGTGCGGCGGCTCACGCCTGTAATCCCAGCACTTTGAGAGGCCAAAGCGGGTAGATCATGAGGTCAGGAGATTGAGACCATTCTGGCTAACACAGTGAAACTCTGTCTCTACTAAAAAAAATACAAAAAATTAGCCGGGCGTGGTGGTGGGTGTCTGCAGTCCCAGCTACTCGGGAGGCTGAGGCAGGACAACGGCGTGAACCCGGGAGGTGGAGCTTGCAGTGAGCCCAGATCGCATCACTGCACTCCAGCCTGGGCGACAGAGCAAGACTCAGTCTCAAAAAAAAAAGAAAAAAAAAAGAAAGTAAACTGCCTAAACACTCCACTTAAAAGGCATAGAGTGGCAAATTAGATTTAAAAAAAAACCAAAACCCTTCCTTCTGCTGTCTTCAAGACACCCATCTCACATGTAATGACACCCACAGCCTTAAAGCAAAGGGATGGAGAAAGATCTATGATGCAAATGGAAAACAAAAAAAGAACAGAGGTCACGATTCTTCTATCAGATAAAATCAATTTTAAACTAACAAGAGTAAAAAAGGACAAAAAAGGACATTACCATAATGATAAAGGATCAATTCAACAAGAAGACTTAACTATCCTGGTCCAGGCACGGTGCCTCACGCCTATAATCCCAGCACTTTGGGAGTCTGAGGCAGGTGGATTGCTTGAGGCCAGGAGTTCGAGACCAGCCTGGCCAACATGGTGAAACCCCATCTCTACTAAAAAATACAAAAATTAGCCGGGTATAGTGGTGCGCGCCTGTAATCCCGCCTACTCAGAAGGCTGAGGCAGGAGAATTGCTTGAACCCAGGAGGTGGAGGTAGCAGTGAGCCAAGATCACACCACCACACTCCAGCCTGGGCAACAGAGTGAGACTCCATCTCAGAAAAAAAAAAAAAAGACTTAACTATCCTAAGTATATACTCACCCAACATTGGAGCACCCAGATTTATAAAACAATTACTTCCAGACCTAAGAAAAGATTTTGACAACCATATAATAATTTGTGGTGACTTCAACACCCCACTGACAGAATTAGGTCAGGGAGGTAGGAAAATAACAGAGAAATTCCAGGCTTAAATTTGACACTTGGCCAATTAGATCTAATACATGTCTGCTGAACACTCCACCGAAATTATCACAGAATGTACATTCTTCTCTTCTGCACATGAGACATACTCTAAGATTGACCACGTGCTTGGTCATAGAGCAAGTCTCACAAAATTCTAAAATATCAAAATTATACCAAGCATTTTCTCAGACCACAGTGGAATAAAAATAAAAATAAATATCCAGAGGACTCTCAAAACCACAAGAATATACAAAAACTAAACAACTTGCTCCTGAATGACTTTTTTATAAACAACAAAATTAAGGCAGAAATTTAAAAATTATCCGAAACAAAGAAAGTAGAGACACAACATACCAAAACCTCTGGGATGTGGCAAAAGCAGTATTAAATGCCTACATAAAGAAGATAGGAAGATCTTAAATCAAAAACTTAACCTTGCACCTAAAGGAACTAGAAAAACAAGAACCAACTACACCCAAAGCTAGCAGAAGAAAAGATAACCAAAATCAGAGCAAAACTAAATGAAATTGAGACCCCAGAAAACCATAGAAAGAAACAACAGAACCAAAAATTGGTAATTTGAAAGGATAAACAAGATTGATAGACTGCTAGCTAAAGTAACAAAAGAAAAAAGAGAAGATCTAAATAAGCACAATCAGAAATGACGAAGGAGACATCACAACTGATCTTACAGAAATACAAAAGGTTCTTAGAGACTACTATGAGCATCTTTGTGCACACAAACTAGAAAATCAGGAGGAAATGGATAAATTCCTGGAAACATACAACATCCCAAGAGTGAAACAGGAAGAAACAGAATTCCTGAACAGGGCAATATCAAGTAATGCAATTAAATAAGTAATTAAAAACCTACCAAAAAAATGCCCTGGACCAGATGGATTCACAGCCAAATTCCACTAGATGTACAAAGAAGAGCTAGTACCAATCCCAATGAAACAATTCCCAAAAATTGAGAAGGAGGGACTCCTCCCTAACTCATTCTATGAAAACAGTATCACCCTGATACCAAAATGAAGATATAATTTTAAAAAAACTATAGACCAATATTATTCCTGATGAACATAGACACAAAAATCCTCAACAAAATAATATCATACTGAATTCAGCAACACATCAAAAAGCTAATTCACCACAATCAAGAGGGCTTTATTCATGGGATGCAAGAGTGGTACAACATATGCAGTCGATAAATGTGACTCAACACATAAACAGAATTAAAAACAAAAGCCATATGCTCATCTCAATAGATGCAGAAAAAGGCATTTAATATAATCCAAAATCCCTTCATGACAAAAACCTTCAATACACTAGGCATCAAAGGAACATTCCTCAAAACAATAAGAGTCATCTCTGACAAACCCACGTCAATGTTATACTGACTGGGCAAACGTTGGAAGCATTCCCCCTAAGAATTGGAGCAAGACGAGGATGTTCATTATCATCTCTCCTATTTAACATAATACTGGAAGTCCTAGCCAAAGCAATCAGGCAAGAAAAGGCATCCAAATAGGAAAAGAGGATGTCAAATTATTTATCTTCACTGACAATATGATTCTATACCTAGAAAACCCTAAAGATTCTACCGAAAGACTCCTAGACCTGATAAACTACTTCAGTAAAGTTTCAGGACACAAAATCAACATGGAAAAATCAGTAGCATTTCTATACACCAACGACATTCCAGCTAAGAGCCAAATCAGGAATACAATCCCATTTATAATAGTCACACATGCAAAAATACATCCAGCCAAGGAGTTGAAAGACCTCTACAAAGAGAACTACAAAATACTGATAAAAGAAATCAGATGACACAAACAAATGGAAAAAATATTCCATACTCATGGATTAGAAGAATCAATATCATTAAAATGGCCATACTGCCCAAAGCAATCTATAGATTTAATGTTATTCCTATCAAATTACCAACGTGATTTTTCACAGAATTAGAAAAAACTATTCTAAAATTTATATGGGGCCAGGTGTTGTGGCTCATGCTTATAATCCCAACACTTTGGGAGGCTGGGGTGGGTGGATTGTTTGAGGCCAGGAGTGTCAGGCCAGCCAGGGCAACATGGTGAAACCCCATCTCTACAAAAAAATACAAAAATTAGCTGGGCATGGTTGTGAGTACCTGTAGTCCCAGCTACTCAGGAGGCTGAGGTGCGAGGATCACTTGAGCCCAAGAGGTGGAGGTTGCAGTGAGCTAAAATTGTGCCACTGCCCTCCAGCCTGGGTGACAGAGCAATACCCTGTCTTAAAAATAAATAAATAAACAAATAAATTTAACTTAATTCATATGGAACCATAAAAGAAACAAAAAACCAAATACCACATGTTCTCACTTATAAGTGGAAGGTAAATATTAGATACACATGGACAGAGAGATGGGAACAGTAAAGTAGCCAAAGCAATCCTAAGTAAAAAGAGCAAAGGTGGAGGCAACACATTACACTTCATGTATGACAGTCTACAGTAACCAAAATGGCACAGTACTGGTACAAAAATAGACATATAGCCCAATGGAACAGAATAGAGACCACTGAAATAAAGCCATGTCTATAACCAATTGATCTTCAGCAAAATGGATTTTTTTTAGTGGGGAAAGGATAGCCTATTCAGTAAGTGGTGCTGGGAAAACTGGCTAACCATATGCAGAAGAATGAAACTGGACCCCTACCTCTCACCATAAATAAAAATTAACTCAAGATGGATTAAAGACTTAAATGTCTTATTCTAGAAGAAAACCTAGGAAATACTCTTCTAGACACTGACCTAGGCAAAGAGTTGATGACTAAGTCCTCAAAAGCAAATGCAACAAAAACAAAAAGTTGACTAGTGGGACCTAATTAAACTAAAGAACTTCTACACAGCAAAAACCAAAAACAAAAACAAAAAAACTATTAACAGAGTAGACATGCTACCAACTGGGGGAAAATATTTGCAAACTATGCATCCAATAAGGGTCTAATATCCAGAATCTATGAGAAACATAAGCAAATCAATAAGAAAAAGACAAATAGCTGCATTAAAAAGTTGGCAAAGGACATGATCGGACACTTCTCAAAAGAAGACATACGAGTAGCCAACAAACATGTTTTTTAAATGCTCAACATTATTAATCATCAGAGAGATGCAAATAAAAACTACAATGAGATACCATCTCACACCAATCTGAATAGCTATTATTAAAAATGTTTTAAATAACAGATATTGACAAGGTTGCAAAGAAAATCGAAAGCTTATACACTATTGGTGGGAAAGTAAATTAGTTCAGCCCCTGTGGAAAGCAATTTGGAGATTTCTCAAAGAACTACAAACAGAATTACCCTTCAACCCAGCAATCCTACACTGGGTATATACCCAAAGGAAAATAAATCGTTCTGCCAAAAATACACCTTCACTTGTATGTTTATCACAGCACTAATCACAATAGCAAAGACATGGAAAGCCGGGTGCAGTGGCTCATGCCTGTAATCCCAGCACTTTGGGAGGCCAAGGCAGGTGGATCTCCTGATGTCAAGAGTTCAAGGCCAGCCTGGCCAACACGATGAAACCCTGTCTCTACTAAAAATACAATATTTAGCCGGACATGATGGCAGATGCCTGTAATCCCAGCTACTTGGGAGACTGAGGCTGGAGAATCGCTTGAACCTGGGAGGCAGAGGTTGCAGTAAGCCAAGATCATGCCACTGCACTCCAGCTTAGGGGATAGAGCAAGACTTTGTCTCAAGGGAAAAAAAAAAAAAAAAGACATGGAATCAACCCATGTGCCCATCACCAGTAGATACGATAAAGAGAATATGGGGCCAGGCATGGTGGCTCACGCCTATAATCCCACACTTCGGGTGGCCAAGGCAGGAGAATCTCTTGAGTCCAGAGACCAGCCTGGTCAACACAGCGATACCCCCATCTCTACAAAAAATTTTTAAAAATAGCCAGGCATGGTAGTGCATGCCTGTAGTCCCAGCTACTCAGGAGGCTGAAGCAGGAGGATTGCTTGAGCCCAGGAGGTTGAGGATACAGAGACCCATGATTGCCATGATTGCACCACAACACTCCAGCCTGGGTGACAAAGCAAGGCCTTGTCAAAAAAAAAAAAAAAAAAAAAGTGGTACATATATACCATGGAATACTACACAGTCATACACAAAAAAGAACGAAATCACATCATTTGCAGCAACATGGATGCAGCTGGAGGCCATTATCCTAAGTGAGTTAACACAGAAACAAAAAAACAAATACCACATGTTCTCACTTATAAGTGGGAGCTAAACATTAGATACACATGGACAGAGAGATGGGAACAATAAGCATTGAGGAATCCAAAAGGGGAGAGGGAGGGAGGGGGAGAAGGGTTGATAAACTACCTGTTTGGCAATGGGATCATTAGAAGCCCAAATATCAGCATTATTCAATATACCCATGTAACAAACCTGTACACGTACCCCTTGAGTTTAAAATTTAAAAATTCTTAAACAGGTCATAACTAGTTCATGTATTCAACAAACATTTATTGAGCTCCTACCTGTTCCAATCTGTGTCATGTTCTCTGAACCCCTAGCTGATGAAGACTTTGTTTTGGCACTCAAGGAGCTCATGGGCCAGAGAACTGTTCCCATTGCAGATATATACAGAGTACCCAAGAGACAACATGATCATCATCCTAGTCTCAGGCCTCCAGGAGAGGTCTCTGTGCCCCAGGCCAACAGCTCTTTTGGGCTTGAGAGTATGTGCAGACCACCAAAGAAAAATTTTCTTGTGATATCCTTGTCCACAGAATGGGGGAAGGGAAAGAGAAGTATTTTTGTTTGTTCTCACACTGCTGTAAAGACATACCTGAGACTGGATAATTTATAAAGAAAATAGGTGTAATCAGCTCACAGTTCTGTGGGATGTACAGGCTTCTGCTTCTGGGAAGGCCTCAGGAAACTTACAGTCATGACAGAAGGAGTATGAGAAGCAAGCACATATTCATATGGCCGGCAGGAAAGAAACAGTAAAGCGGGAAGTGCTACACACTCTCAAATAACCAGATCTCATGAGAAATCAATCGCTATCACAAGAACAGCAAGGGAAAAATCTGCCCCATGATCACCCCCTACTAGATCCCTACCCCAACATCAGGGATTACAATTCAACAAGAGATTTGGGTGACAATACAGAGCCAAACCATATAAAGAGATTGCAAGGGCTTTGGGACTAGACCTCCAGTGAGGCTAATTGTTGAGAAGGAACAATACTCAATCCAGCTCTGTTCAGCACATCATTATTGCAGTAGTCTAGCATCTCTTCCTGTCTTCTCCTCCAACCCAGATATTGCTGGGCCAAACTAGATTTTTTTTTTTTTTTTTTTTTTCCAGATTTCAACCTGACCATATCACTCCCTCTGGTGGACAGTTGTTGATTCTTTTTACCCAGCATCCATTTCTTCATCTTCTTAACCTTTCATTGTTTCTCCTTCATCACCTTTTTTGTCTCAAATACTCTCTCCCAAAAGATGCATTCTAGAAGTGAAGAAAACTAAAAGATGCATTCTAGAAGTGAAGAAAACTAGGGGGCACCTGGATTTGAACCAGGGACCTCTTGATCTGCAGTCAAATGCTCTACCACTGAGCTATACCCCCTGTCGCCATTATAATTTCTATTAATATTATTTCAGCTTTGGAATCATGGTGTATTAACATGATGGTAAGTGGCAGAGATTAAATTTCAGCTGATAGAAAATAAAAGATAATATAAATATCAGACAAGAAGCTGACTTCCAGGAACTCAAATGTTCTCAGGACTCTCTCCCTGTAGCTTTATTCTTTGGTTCCCTCTTAAGTTAGCTTTAATGTCTCAAACTCATCTCTCCACGCAGCTGAGACCCTGCCTCCAACATTTGTAGGTTCATAGCTCCACACTTGCCAGAGAGAAAAAGACTTGAGTCTAAAAAATTCTAGAGAAGGCCAGGTGCGGTGGCTCACGCCTGTAATCCCAGCACTTTGGGAGGCCGAGGCAGGCCGATCACGAGGTCAGGAGATCCAGACTATCCTGGCTAACACGGTGAAACCCCATCTCTACTAAAAATACAAAAAATTAGCCGGGCGTGGTGGCGTCACCTGTAGTCCCAGCTACTTGGGAGGCTGAGGCAGGAGAATGGCGTGAACCCGGGAGGCGGAGCTTGCAGTGAGCCGAGATCATGCCACTGCACTCCAGCCTGGGCGACAGAGCGAGACTCTGCCTCAAAAAAAGAAAAAAAAGAAAAAATTTTAGAGAAATTCTAGAGAAGGACTCTGGTTGGTTTGGCTTGAGTTCTGTGCCTATCCATGACCAGCCACTGCCACCAGGGGCTAAGGTACGTGAGTGGTATAACCATTTCAGGAGTAAGGTCTTCTAAGAGTATACCTGCTTACACTCAGAATATAGTCTATAGTACGAGGAGAAAAGTGATTCTCTAAAAGAAGTCAGGAGTAGCCAGGACATGGCCGTGGGGGACCATCGCTGCAGCCCTAGGGGTTTCTCAGCATTCTCAGTAGAGTGGAATATATTAAGAAAGACTAGCAACCTACTGCCTCTGCTAAACAGAGCCATGGGAAGCCCTGCACAGCCAGATTCCTTGATGAGTTTCATGCTTTAATTCAACGAGCACTAGTAGGTGCCTCCTGTGTCCCAGATTCTAACAACCACACAATTCCTGGTCTCAGGAGCTAAAAGTTTAGTGGAAATGCCTGTCATGGCAATGCATGATAATAGCTCTTGGAATACAGAGGAG
Organism: Macaca nemestrina; assembly: GCF_043159975.1. NCBI lineage: Eukaryota > Metazoa > Chordata > Mammalia > Primates > Cercopithecidae > Macaca > Macaca nemestrina. The sequence goes on from NC_092128.1 coordinate 9,650,784, forward strand.
ATGGTATAAATTACACACCTGTCCGAAACTAGGGTAATGGCACGTTCCCTATTCAAAATGGTCCTTGCATTCTGAAGGACTTACTTAATAAACAAGGGAGGTGGGAAGGAATTCCATGTGAAAATGGCGGCAAGAGCAATGGATTCAGGTGCAGGCTTGACAAGAAAGTTCGAGGATGGTCATGGCGCAGTGTTGGGTGAGACGATGGGGGAGGATCCTGGAGAGGCATCGAGGCCCAAGGGCTACAGTACAGCAGGACCTCCTTGCAGAATTAATAATCAACATGGGCCCTGAGTGTGAGCCCAGTGGAGAAAAGGGCCCATAAGACCTGCTGATGTGTTGGGGCCGCAGCTTAGGGCACTGGACTGTAGGTCAAGAAGTTGGGGTTCAAATCCAGGTGCCTTCTCCCTATTCTGGCTTTTGCACATGAATATCTTCCCATATTTTTCATATTATAGCCCACTTAAGAAACGAACTCTGGTATTCAGGGGTGGTCTTCACTGTGTGTGTTCACCAAGAGACAAGGTCCCTGCTTTGGGTTGAGTGGGTTGCCTAAAAAGATATGTTGAAGCCCTAAACTCTGGTACCTGTGAATGGGACCTTATTTGGAAACAGGGTCTTTGCAGATATAATGAGCTCAAGATGAGGTCATTAGGGTGGGCCCTTATCCAATATCACTGGTGTCCCTGTAAGAAGAGGAAAGGAGACAGACACAAACACAGAAAGAATGTCATGGGAAGATGGAGGCAGAGACTGGAGCGAATATCTGTAAGCCAAAGCACCAAGGAGCGAGGCCACACCAGAAGCCCGGAGGAGGCAAGGAAGAGCTCTAGCCAGCGTCACCGAGGAAGCAGGCCTGACTTCTGGTCTCCAGAACTGTCCAAGAATAAACTGCTGTTGTTTCAAGCCACCCCATTTGTAATACCCTGTATGGCAGCCCTAGGGAATTAATACAGTCCCCATGCAGAGGGTTCCTTGGTCCCTACATCCAGGGCAGAGACTGCAGAGAAAAGAGTGAAGCTGCCCGACTGGGCCTGATCACCTCCAGGCTGTGAAATTCCAGCTTCTCCAGCCTGGCTGGCCTGCGCAGATGTGGGGGTCCCTGGGATTGCTAGGGCTGCAGCCTCTCTGGCCAGGAAATAAATAGCTTTCCTGGAGACCTTGGCTCCCCAAGGAAGAGGGAGGGCTGAGTAAGGGAAGGGAAGGAAATAGCCCAGATCAGGAGAAAATAAGTGGGCCTCCCTGCACGTGGCGAAGTAGAGAACTGTTAGGAACGCTCGGTGAAGGCTGAGACGCACACACCACACAAAACGCCATTCCTTACTTATGAAGCCAGGAGGCTGGCCCAGACCCTCATAGGTCCTGTTCACCGCCTCTCACCTGCAGAAAGCAAGTGAGGAGGCCACAGTGCTCTGGGAGGGGGGCAAAAAGGGCTGCTCTGCAGCCAGGTGGGAGTCCTTTGGTCCTCTTTCCTGATGGTCCAGCTGGAGCTGTGAGTGTGGCCGCCTCCTTGAGTCCTCTTTTCTCTTGAACCTGCCTAGGACTCTGCTTTACCATTTGTTAAATGGGGATGTAAAAGCCCTACAGCGGGGCATGGTGGTTCACACCTGTAATTCCAGCAATTTGGGAGGCTGAGGCTGGAGGATTGCTTGAGCTCAGGAGTTTGAAACCAGCCTGGGCAACATGGCAAGACCCCAACTCTACAAAAAAAATTTTTTTAGATTAGCCGAGTGTGGTGGCACGTGCCTACGGTCCCGGCTGCTTGGGAGGCTGAGGAGGGAGGATTGCTCGAGCCTGGGAGGTTGAAGCTGCAGGGGCCCATCATCACACCACTGCAGTCCAGCCTGGGCAACAGAACGAGATCCTATCTCAAAAAGAATAAAACAGAAGGTCCTGCAATTGTGAGGATTAAATGAGAACCTTCTTTTTTTTTTTAACTTTTATTTTAGGTTCAGGGGTACATGTGCATGTTTGTTATATGGGTAAATTGCGTATCGTGGGCGTTGGATGCACAGATTATCTTGTCACCAAATAATAAGCATAGTACTCAATAGGTAGTTTTCTGATCCTCACCCCCCTCTCTCCCTCCACCCTCCAGTAGGCCCTGGTATCTGTTGTTCCCTTCTTTGTATCCATGTGAAGATGTTTAGCTACCACTTCTAAGTGAGAACATCCAGTGTTTGGTTTTCTGTTCCTTTGTTAGTTCACTTAGGAGAATGGTCTTCAGTCCCATCCATGGTGCCGCAAAGGACATGATCTCATTCTTTTTTATGGCTGTGTTGTATTCTAGGGTATACGTGTACCGTATTTTCTTTATCCAGTCTAAATGAGAACCTCTGCCGCAGGAATCAGCAAGCCGTGGCCTGTCACAGGGCACAGCCCCACAGGCTAAGAACGGATTTTACCCTTCTCAGTGGTTTGACTAGGGGAATGGGAAATAGGACCTCATGGGACTTGGGGAAAAGTAAATGAGACAATTGGTTTTTGTTGTTTTTTTTTTTTTTAATGGCACAGAGTAAGTGTTCAATAAATATTTGCTGTTGCTTTAAAAAAATAGTTTGTGGCATGCAAGAATTATATGAAAATCAAATTTCAGTGTCCATAAATAAAGTTTCCTTGGAATACAGCCGCTCTGGTTCATTTCTTCAATGTCTGTGGCTGCTTTCCTGTTAAAAAGGCAGAGCTGAGTGGTTACAACAGAGACTATTTTGCCTATAGAATAACAAACATGTACAATCTGGCCCTTTTCAGAACAAGAGTCTGACTCCAGGCTTACAGCCTTAGGGTGGTGCCTGACCCATAGCAAAATTTCATAAACGATGGCTAGTGGTGTTATTGCAGCAGAGAGTAAGCACGGCTCACCGGAGAGCCTAGAGTTCCCTGCCTCCCATTCCCGTTTCCCTGACTTTCTGGCCTCATTCACAACAGCTGCAACCCCAGCTCCCTCTCCTCCCCCAGCCTCATTCTCCAAGACCTCCAGGTAAACTCCTTTAAGATGCTAAAAACTACAAAGTCTGATAGCGCACTAGGGATTCAGGGTGTGTGGGGAACAGACAGGTTTTTGCGTTGTTGGTAGGAGTGTACACTGATACACCTCTAAGGAGGCATCTGGCAAGAACTCTTGAAATGCTAAAAGCACATAACTTTGACCCAGGAATTACGCTTCTAGAAACTAAGAGGTCTATGAACACAATTGTGAAATGATGCCTGTGCAAGGTAATTCCATAGCCACATCATTGTTAATTATAAAACATTAGAAGCAACCTAATTGTCCATCATCTGGGGACTATTAAATAAATTATATACAGCTGTACAACTGAATGCTAGGCACGCTTACAAATGGAGATGCTCTTTATCCACTGATATGGAAAGATTGCCAAGAAGAAACAGAAAAGCGAGCAAGGACAATGTGTTTCTGCATAGCCTGCTACTGTTCGTAGACGAGAAGAAAAGGAGAGATGACATATTTGCATTTATGGCATGAAAAAGCTCTAGAAAGATGTACAAGAAACTGGGAACATCAGTTGCTTGCAAGGAGGGGACATGGGTGGCTGGGGACAGGAGTGAGAGAAGATACCATTGTTTCTGTGCCACTGGAATTTTGAACCATGTAAATATATTATTGCGTCAATATTTTCTTAACTTTCTAAAATGGAAGAGAGTGTAACTAGAACAAAACCTCGCCGGAGCCTTCTCCTCTGCCCCCTTCCCATCGGGCCTCTATGTTCTCACACAAACATGTACCTTTTTTCCTAACAAAAAGTATATATAAAAGTTATTAAAACATCCACAATATTTTTTTAAAATACTAGGAGTGGCCAGACACGGTGGCTCATGCCTGTAATCCCAGCACTTTGGGAGGCCAAGGCGGGCGGATCACCTGAGGTCAGGAGTTCAAGACCAGCCTGGCCAACATGGTGAACCTCTGTCTCTACAAAAATATAAAAATTAGCTGGGCATGATGGCAGGTACCTGTAATCCTAGCAACTCGGGAGGCTGAGGTGGGAGAATCACTTGAACCCAGGAGGCGGAGTTAGCAGTGAGCCAAGATGGCACCACCGCACTCCAGCCTGAGTGACAGAGTGAGACTTTGTCACCAAAAAAAAAAAGGAGTAATATGATTCCCAAACCCAGTTGTCTGTATATTATTAAAAAATACAAATTAAAAAGGACACATGCTTGCGATGTCCAGGCACCCTAAGTTAAATTTCCCGAAACACTGGCTCTAGCATGAGTGTAGGGATTTGTTTCTCACAGGCATCCCGCTGGTCTGAGCCTTGGGGACCCGTGCCTTACTTGCCTTGTAGCCCCATCACCTAACACATAGCACATGACTTGGGTTCAGTAAATATTTCTGGAATGATAAAGGCCAATCCAAGCCCCTGGAGGGATGCCTTCTCCAGCCAGCAAACAGAGTTAACACCTCCTGGGGCCCACAGCCTTCAGGAAACCCCCAGGAGCACCCACAGAGAGAAGAATCCTGTGGGGTGGTGCCGGCAGCCTCCACCCAGCCCAAAGGAAGCTGCAGCTGGTTCACCCTGTCCTATGAGCTGTTCACTCTCCATACCATCAGCAATTGACCCGCCATGAATCCATTCAGGCTGCCATAACAAGATGCTACAGACTGCGTGGCTTCAACAACAGACTGATTTTCTCACAGTCCTGGAGGCTAGAGGCCCAAGATCAAGGTGTCGGTGGTGCTGGTTTCTCCTGAGGCCTGTCTGTGGTGTTCAGGTGGTCACCTTCTCGCTGTGTCCTCAAACGCCTTTCCTTTATGTGTGCCCATCCTGGTGTCTCTTCCCCTTCTCATAAGGATGCCAGTCCTCTTAGATGGGGACCCCACCCTAACAGCTTCTTTTTAGCTTCATCACCTCTCTAAAGACCTCATCTTCAAATACGGTTACATGATGAGGTACTGAGGTTTGGGACCTCAACGTATAAATTTGTGGGGGAGGCAGGGCGGTGGCTCACACCTGTAATCCCAGCACTTTGGGAGGCTGAGACGGGGCAGATCACTTGAGGTCAGGAGTGCGAGACCAGCCTGGCCAACACAGTGAAACCCCGTCTCTACTAAAATTGCAAAAATTAGCTGGGCATGGTGGCACCCACCTGTAGTCTCAGCTACTGGGGAGGCTGAGGCAGGAGAATCACTTCAGCCCAGGAGGCAGAGGTTGCGGTGAGTCGAGATTGTGCCGTTGTACTCCAGCCTGGGCAACAGAGCAAGACTCCATCTCAAAAAAAAAAAAAAAAAAAGTGGGGGGAGGGGGAAATAATTCAACCCATAACACACACAGCATGAATCTGCTCATGCTGTCACCTTCCAGAAACTTTTCTTGGTTAGTGTTACGGACTGAATGTGTCCTCCAAAATTCATATGGTGAAGCCCTAATCCCCAAGGTGATGGTGTTTGAAGGTGGGGCTTTTGGGAGGTAATCAGGTGTAGATGAGGTCATGAGGGTGGGGCCCCAGGGTGGGATTAGTGCCCTTACATGAAGAGAGACCACATCTCCACATCTCTCTCTCTCTCTCTCTCTCTCTCTCTCTCTCTCCTTTTCTCTTGCTCTCTCCCCCTCTCTCCCCAACATGTTGAGGATGTCTGCCAGCCAGAAGAAAAGCCCTGAGGAGAGCCAGGAAGGAACCTGCCCACATCTTGATCTTGGACTTGCAGCCTCCAGAACTTTGAGAAATAAATTTCTGTTATTCAAGCCGCCCAGTCCATGGTATTTTGTTTTAGCAGCCCAGGCTGACCAATACCGTCAACACAGTACTTTTTGTTGTTGTTTTGTTTTTGTTTCTGCTTGTTTGTTATCTAGCACTAACATTTTAAGATGACAAGTCTGGTAAAATGGGATTTTCCACATTTTCAATCCTCTCCAACCCTTTTCAAAAGCAGTTTTGGCAATGTTGTATTTATTATATTGACTCGGTCGTGCTGCTTCTGGGAATCTATTTTAAAGAAATAAACACCCAGGAAAAATAATAAACCTAAGAAGATTAGCACTGTATTATTTTTAATTTAAAATTAGAAAAAACACTCTAAATGTCTAGTAGTAGGGGAACGGTGCACAGCATTCACTTAGTGGAATGTTATGCTGCCATTTGAAGAGATCATGTAACGTTTATGAAGCATCTCCTCTGTGCCAGGCTCGGTGCTAAACGGGATAGACGCAGAGATGAAGAACACGGTGCTTGCTTTCAAAGAATTGACATTTTAGTAGAAAGAGACACAAGGCCGGGTACAGTGGCTCACACCTGTAATCCCAGCACTTCGGGAGGCCAAGGCGGGTGTATCATGAGGTCAGGAGATCAAGACCATCCTATCTAACATGGTGAAACCCCGTCTCTACAAAAAAAAAAAGAAAATAATTAGCCGGGCATGGTGTCAGGCGCCTGTGGTCCCAGCTACTTGGGATGCTGAGGCAGGAGAATGGCATGAACCCGGGAGGCGGAGCTTGCAGTGAGCAGAAATCGTGCCACTGCACTCCAGCCTGGGCGACAAAGCGAGACTCCATCAAAAAAGAAAAGAGAAGAGAAGAGAACACAAAACACTCATTCCATAATTCAAATATTTAGTAAGCACTATGTGCCAGGCATTCATTATTCTAGGTACTGGGCATACAGCAGGAACAAAACAAAATCCCCATACTCACAGAGTAGATAATAATCAAACAGTCAGGGCACAGTGGCTCAAGCCTATAATCCCAGCACTTTGGGAGGCCGAGGCAGGAGGATCATATGAGTCCAGGAGTTCAAGACCAGCCTGGGCAACATGAGGGACCCCATCTCTACAAAAAATTTAAAAATTAGTCAGGCATGGTGGCATGTGCCTGTAGTCACAGCTACTTGACAGCTGGGGTGGGAGGACTGCTTGAGCCCAGGAGGTCGAGGCTGCAGTGAGCTGTGTTTGTACTACTGCACTCCAGGCTGGTGGCAGAGGGAGACCCAGTGTCAAAAAATAAATAATTTTTTTAAAAATATAATCATCAAATAATTAATGTCAGATGCAAATCTGTGCTGTGAAGACACATAAGGCAGAGTTGGGGGAAGAGAAAGGGTCCCAGCAGCAGGGGGGTGCTATTTTAGATGGAGCATTCAGGGGTGACATCTGCAAGCGATTTGAAGAGAGCGGGGAGCGAGCCGTGTGGATGTCTGAAGGGAAGGGCTCTCAGGCAGAGGACCAGCGACAGCAGAGGCCTGGAAGCATGGCCAGCATGGCCAGGTAGAAGGATGGGCCCTTTGCCCTGGCCATGAGGGAGGCCCCCAGTGGGCAGTGCAGACTGCAGGTAGCCAGGGCAAGGCCTGGCTGTGGAGCACGATGTTCGAGGCAGGGTGGTAGCAAAGGAGGTGGCAGAGGTGGGTGGCTGAGGACTTTGGACGGGATTCACGCCTTTGGGAGTCCCTGAAGACACTTATTCTTTGAGACCCAGCACAAGCGTCATGCTCCTTTGAGCTCATCCCTGATTCTCTTGACAGCCAGTCTCCGCCTGCCCCGGGTTCCCACATCAGCATGTAGTCTATTTCATTATTGCTGCTTTGTATTGGATTTGAGCCATTCAAGCCCTTCACACATCTAACACATGCACAATCACACACATCTCAGAGCATGGACTCTCACTGCAGATCCCACGGATTTGATATTTCTAATATACAGGACTTAGCATGGAAAATGCTACTGAATACATGAGTTATTGAATCCATAAACTCACATCCCCCAACTGCACTGTGATTTCATAGTAAAAGAGCAGGACTCCGTCTGGAACTGCTGCTCTATTCAGCAGTACCTGGAACAGGCGATACTAACACCTCCCAAGCACCACTTAGATCAGGAGCGCTTCATGGGCATGAACCTGTGCAGTGGCACAGATCCCCGTGCTTAGAAAGACCCGAGTTTGCTATCATGCTCTGCTGTCGCCATCAGGAAACTCATAATCTTACCTTTGAACTTGTGTTTTACAGGTGAAATCCAACAGGACAATGAGCATGTCAGGAGCAGAGATGAGCACAGCATGTTCCTTGCAGCTCAATTTGCATATAGAGTGCTTGTGGTGCCCCGTTGCATAGAATTCCGGAGGCCCACAATGCATGGAGTCCAGCAAGACCCAGTGGGATAGATATAAGGTAAGCACATTCCATCTATGACTGAGAAAGTAGGGTGCTGACAGCCCAAGAGGTCCTACTTTCCTTTGGGACCAGAACTTGGTTCAAATACAGAAAGAATACCATGGTGTATTAGTCCATTTTCACGCTGCTGCTAAAGGCATACCCAAGACTGGGCAATTTACAAAAGACAGAGGTTTAATGGACTTACAGTTCCATATGGCTGGGGAGGCCTCACAATCATGGCAGAAAGCAAGAAGAAGCAAGTCACATCTTACATGGATTGCAGCAGGCAAAGAGAGAGCTTGTGCAGGGAAACTCCAGTTTTTAAAACCATCAGATCCAGATCTCATGAGACTTATTCACTGTCACTAGAACAGCACGGGAAAGACCACCCCCATGATTCAATTACCTCTCACCAGGTTCCTCCCAAAACACATGGGAATTGTGGGAATTACAATTCAAGATTGGGTGGGGACACAGCCAAACCATATCACATGGTGTTCTGAGAAACACAAGCAACCAAAGAAATGTATCAGACACTTTCTTCCCCATGCTACTCGTATTATCATACATGTGCTAGCCAATCACTTACTCTGAAAATGTTGGGCTAGAAGGAAGAAGAGAGGGCAGCCCATGGCTCCTTTTCCCTCAGTCCTTCGCTCCTGGTTATACTGAAGATAGAGAGTGTTGGTAGAACGGGCACGGAGCAGGAAGTGAAATGAAAACAATGAAGTTAGTTTTGGGCAGTATCCACGGTTCTTGTAAGAATGAAATGCATATGCATGTGTGAACTCCAAATATTGTTTACTTGTGTGGAATCATGTGATTCCAGTGGTTCTGCATCCCAGTAAATGTTCTTCTATTTGCATTTAAAACTATCATTTCATAATACAAAGATGAATGGTACATACACTCATAATGTTTTCAGTTATCGTCTTACGTTAACAATTAATGTTTTAACTTTACTCAGAATGACATTAAAGAGCAAACAAAAAACACCATGACAGGTCAAAAGAGAGTGTGTGGAAGAAAGGAGAAGCTTGGTATTCTAGTACCCTCCATGGTAGTTTCTTTCTGCCTTTGAGTGAGAGGCCCCACAGTTTGATTTTGCACTGGGCCCTGCAAATTACACAGCTGCCCAGAGTCAGCTCGAAGCTGCAGTCGCCAATGCCTGGTGTAGGGCAATGATAAAGATGAGGATGGTGAGGGGTCTGGCTTCCATTCACAACATGAACACTTTGCATAAATGAAACAGCAGGCTCAGGACGCCAACCGCCGACTGAGACAAACTGAATACCAGAAGGTCATTAAAAGAGCTTTGAAAGAGGCTCTCACATCCTCTAGCCACGGGCAGTCTGCGCAGAAGGCTGGAAGAAGACAAGGGACAGCAATGGGCTGCCCAGGTCAGAGTCAGAGTCCACATGGGACAGTGGGACATGGGGTCCAGGATGGGGAGATTTGGATAGACAAGCCTGAGAAATGGGGACCCCACCCCCACCCAATCTCCCTGCATTTTCCAGATGGTAAAGCAGGGCTGAGGGCGGAAAAGCGATTGTTTCTCCTTACTCGAGCCAGGAGAAAATGGAACAGCTGCCTCTCACCTGGAGAACAAGTAATAGCCTCTTCTGGAGCAGGGCCCAGCCTCACCCTCCTCCTCAAAGCTGTGCCTCCACTGCCCCATTCATCCCAGCCCAGCGGGGAAGCACAGTCTCCACCCCAGGAGTGTCCTGGGGCCACTGAAACAAAGCACCACACCCTGCGGGCTTAAAACAATGGAAATGTATTCCCTCGCACTTCCAGAGGCTGCAGGTGTGGTATCAAGGTGCCAGGAACGCCGTGCTCCCTCTGAAGGCTCCAAGGGAGAACCTGTTCCACATCCCTCTCCTCGCTTCTAGTGTCGCCGGCAGCCACCCTTCCTTGACCGCAGACACGTCCCTCCAAACTCACTCCACCATCACATGATGTCCTTCCGCGTCTGTGCCCTTCACATGGCATTCTCCTCTTACATGGATACCAGCCATACTGGATTAAGGGCCCATCCTACTCCAGTGTGACCTCATCTTAACTCACATCTTAATTATATCTGCAAAACCCCTATTTCCAACCTAGGTCACACTTACAGGTACTGAAAATGAGGACTTGAGCATATCTTTGGGAGGACACAACTGAAACCACAACCCTGAGCCAGCTACCCTCAGAGCAGCGTGGGGCTCTGGATCGTCAGGGACAGGATGGATATGAGCTGGAGAGGGTGCTGGTGTGGATGCCTTCCCCCAGGACTCTGGACTGTGCTCTAGGAAGGAGACCCGGAACAGGTCCTAATCAATAAATTTGCTACATGAGACCAGAGGACCTAAAGGACCAGAGGCTCCTCCCTGCAATAGGTGCCTCACCTTATTAAGGTGAGGGAGGCTCAGGTGTCTCAGGGTGATTTGTCTGTAGCTGGGGTTGACAATGGGAGCTGCTATCACAAAACTGAGCTCTCTGGTACCAACAGAAATGATGGGATTCCAAATTCAAGAGCTGTCTAGGATATGATGTATTGGTAGCCCATCTTGATAGGACCCAATGATGTTCTTGGTTCATTTTTATACTTCTAGGACCTTTGTTAAAAATGAATCATTGGCCAGGCATGGTGGCTCACGCCTGTAATCCCAACACTTTGGGAGGCCAAGGCAAGCGGATCACAAGGTCAGGAGTTCAAGTGAAACACGTCTCTACTAAAAATACAAAAGTTAGCTGGATGTGGTGGCATGTGCCTGTAATCCCAGCTACTCAGGAGGCTGAGGCGGAATTGTTTGAATCCGGGAGATGGAAGTTGCAGTGAACTGAGACCACTCCACAGCACTCTAGCCTGGGTGACAAAGCAAGACTCATCTCAGGACCAAAAAAAAAAAAAAAGAATCATTTGGCTGGGCACAGTGGCTCACTCCTATAATCCCAGCACATTGGGAGGATGAGGTGGGCAAATTGCCTGAGCCCAGGAGTTCAAGACCAGCTTGGGCAACATGGTGAAACTGAGTCTCTACCCAAAAAAAAAAAAATTAGCCCAGCATGGTGGTGTGCACCTGTAGTCCCAGCTACTCGAGAGGCTGAAGTGGGAGGATCACCTGAGCCCTGGGAGGTCAAGGGTAAAGTGAGTCATGACTGTGCCACTCCACTCCTTGTCTCAACAAAGAAATGAATCACTTGATCTGACATTGTCAAGAATAGTAACAGTGGCTCACACATCACCACCTAGCTAGTTATCATCCCGCATTGAGAAGAGTCATGGTGAAATTGACACATTTTTTCCCTTGCTTAGTGAAGTAGAAAATAAGAGTGTGTCTTACAATCAATGGATCTTAGATTCAATGAAATACTGGAAATGTATTAACAACTATTATTGAAGGCAGGAAATGGTAAAGATGTGTTGTTAAAATTTGCATTATCAGATCAATGACATTAAAATTGAGAATTGCATCACTTATGAAAACATTTTTATTCATTCATTCCACAAACATAGGGGCTTTCCATGTGCAGGGCACAGTGCTGGACACTGAGGCGTCTGCCCTCCAGGCGTTGACACTGAGGCCTGTGCCCTCCAGGCGTTGACATAGGCCTGTGCCCTCCGGGCGATGATACTGAGGCCTCTGCCCTCCAGTGCCCATCCAGGCCTTGGTCCTCCAAGCCCACCTGGACTCTGCCTTTCTTTGGGACATTGTCCTGGACTTCAGTCCATCCAGTACTTCTTTTCAGAGCTTCAGAATGGAAGCACAGGTGAAAATCACTGTATTTCACCCCTGATCATGGGAACCTAGAGTGGAATATCATTACTGCATCACAAGATCACAGACAGGATAAGGGGGAGAGAGGAAATTTACAATTCCTCATACATGGTTCCTTATTTACAGAGGTTGTAAGTGATTATGTAAATCACAGAGCTTCCAATAAAAACCAACTCAAGCTACAAACATGAAAGTCCAAGGCCAGTGCCAGAGCCACCTCACTTGCCCGAGTGCTGCTCTCCAGGGCTTGCTACCATCTGCTCGTGTGTCCCTTAAAGCGAGGGCAATGACAGAGACAGCACCGGCCTCTAGTCCTAGGAAGCACACATGCATTCATGTCAAGCACTGGGGGTTTAGTGGGGAGGAGGAGGGGGACACGGGATTATCTGACAGCTGAGGATCTAGAGAATCCTGGCAGAGTCTGGGTCACAGCTAGAGCCCAGTTGTGGCTGAGATCTCCAGTAGCTGAGGGGGAACTAATGTATCAAAATGGGAGGGTCCCAAACTGGCGGGCCACCATAAGGGCCTGCCTGAAAAGCCCTAGTGATTGGCCTAAATCTTCAGATGGTAGTGGGGTCACCAGGATCTCAGGGGGGCTTCTCAGCTGCTGGCAGCCCACGTCCAGGTTTCCTACCTCCCTTCTGCTCAACCTTTAGGTGCTTCTGCAACATTTACTGCAGCCCTTGCTGCCTGCTGGTGTCTGTGTGTCCTCTGCCAGGTGCCACCATTGACGTCAGATACCCCTCCCAGCCCCACAGCTAGGAACCAGGCCTCAGTCTTCTTTGTATCCCAGTGACTGGCACAGGTTGGATCCTCAGAAAGCCCCCTTTGCCTGCCTGCTCCAACAACGGCTTGAAGGCAAATACTACACCAACTGGACAGTGCCCTGTAAGAGCCAAGATGGCTGGTCCTGAGCACTGGGCCACAGCCAGCCTAGGCCCTTCTGGGACACATGTCCCACAAAGCTGCCTTTCCCAGCTCCTGACTTCGTGATCCGCCTGTCTCGGCCTCCCAAAGTGCTGGGATTACAGGCTTGAGCCACCGTGCCCGGCCGGGGCAGAAGTCAGTGAAAGTTTCCATGAAACATTTTACAACTCACCAAGGCTATTGCATTCACATCTGAGGGATGCTTGGGCTCAGCCTATTAAACAGGAGGCTGGGCCTGGCCTGGACTCCGTCCAAGGCCTCCTGCCACCACTGCCCACCCTAGGAAGCACTTTAGAATCTTCACAGTCAGTATCCAGGAAACCAACGGCTATGGCTAAGGGTGAATACCTTGGATGTCCCTTCAAAGCACTGAGTAATCACATCTCCTAACTGGAACCTTTGTCTCTGAAAATCACTCCCCTAATAGAACAAGGCAAAGCCGGCCACTCCTGCCCACCCCATCTCCCAGCCCAGGTCTTCCCCTCAGTGAGGCTCAGGTGTTTGGGACTGGCCTCTATCGCGGCCACATCCCTGCCTCCCTGCATGCCTCCCTGCGATGAGAAGCCCCGTGGGCAATCGCAGTGCCTGGGAGAACAGCCCTCCCTTGGGAAGCCATGACCATGGCCAGAATACTTCGACCTGGTCAAGAAGTGACCCCCAGGAGAGGCCGCTTGGATTTAAGGGGCACCAACTGCCCCTGTGCCCTCAGAGCCCCTTTAGGGAGCTCTCTGGGTGCTACCCACATTCTCCATCTTCACACGAGAAAAAGAACTGTCCAAGGGACTCCCCGCAAGACCTTCCTGATCACCACCGCTCCGCTGCCTGTCCCCAGGGCACCTCCTGAGGCTCAGCTCTGTACCGGTGCCCTCAAATCTGAATGCGGCAGAAGGATCACCAGTGGCGCTCCCCCGCACTGCATCCCTGAGGCCCGTGGGCGGCTCGTCGATCGGGGAGTCCCTCTCACAAACCAGGCAAGGTGGAGAAACATGACCAGCATGGCTGTCCTGGTGACACATGAGCCAGGAGGGACAGGTAAAGCTCTCGCCACACCGGCTGCAAGGACAGCGCTTCTCCTGCGAGTGGCCGCACAGATGGCGCAGGAAGCCGGGCTTCTGCGCAAATCGCCTGCTGCACTGGGCGCACTGGAAGGCGCGCTCGCCCGAGTGCACCCTCTGGTGCACGGTCAGGTTGGCCAGGCGCGTGAAGCGCTTGTCGCACTGCGCACACTGGAAGGGCTTCTCGCTGATGTGTGTGTGCCGGTGCTCCAGCAGCGTGGACAGGCCGCCGGCCGCCGAAGACCTTGGCGCACTCGGCGCACTCGTAGGGCTTCTCCCCGATGTGCGTGCGGTAGTGGGTGCGAGCGTCGACTGGTGGACAAAGGTCTTACTGCATCTGGCGCCGGTGTAGGTGCGCTGGGCCACATGCGCCTGGTGGTGGCTGGCGGGGGTGGCCCAGTGCGCGAAGCTCTTGGGACACTGAGCACTAGCGAAAGGCCGTGGGGCATGATGCGCGCACTCCTGCTGTGGGCTGAGCTCCTTCCAGCCGAAGCTCTGGCCCCGCTGGGCGCAAGGTGGGCACTGCTCCATGCCCCTAGCAGCTGGCTCAGCCTGGCTTGGAGGGCCTGGAGGGAGGAAGGCCACCTCTCGCTCCCTGGGGTCAGGAAGCAGACCCCCACAGGTGCTTCCCCGAGACCCCTCCTTGCCAGGCCCCCCTCCAGCAGCCCAGGCTGGCTTGTGTCCCTCGGACCCTCCCTCCAGACTCCTCTTTGCGGCTCAGACAGGTCTCTGCAGGGAAGGGACACAGAAGGGTACAGCGAGTGAGGCCTCCCTGCCACAGACTCTGCAGCCAGGCCACCCGCCCTTGGCTCTCCTGGAGTCTGAAGCCCGGGGCTCGAGCATCACTAAAGGCCCCGCTCTGGCCTAGCCTCCTTCAGCTCCCATTGTCCTCTGCCGGGTTCCACCCTGTGCTGTTCCACCTAAGGCTACCCCGTTCATCCACCTCTGAGCCTCGGCCCGAGGGTCCTCTCCACCCAGAACACCTCTGGCCTCCTCTCTGCCTCTCACCCAGGCTCTAAGCCCCTCTCAAGTCCCACCTCCCTCTCACGGAGCCTCCCAAGACCAGTGTGGTGACATTTTCCCCAGCAGCACCTTCATCCGGGCCGCCTGTGGCCACCAAGACACCCTTTTTACTACAGTTGAAAGAACACCTTCAGCTATTTGCACATCATAAGCATAGGTGCTTTTAGAATACTGGCCGTCGGCCGGGCGCGGTGGCTCAAGCCTGTAATCCCAGCACTTTGGGAGGCCGAGACGGGTGGATCACGAAGTCAGGAGATCGAGACCATCCTGGCGAACACGGTGAAACCCCGTCTCTACTAAAAAATACAGGTGGCGGCGCCTGTAGTCCCAGCTACTCGGGAGGCTGAGGCAGGAGAATGGCGTGAACCCGGGAGGTGGAGCTTGCAGTGAGCTGAGATCTGGCCACTGTACTCCAGCCTGGGAGACAGAGCAAGACTCCGTGTCAGAAAAAAAAAAGAATACTGGCCGTCTTTTGGATCAGGTCCTGAAAGGGCTCTCTGGCTGTAGACGCAACGGTGCCCCGTCCCACTGCGTACTGTGTGTTCATCTTCTCTCTCCTGAGTGATCTGTGTCTCACACATTAATGAGCCCCTGCGGCGCCCAGCACCATGCTGCCTACAGACGAGTTCATGAAATGAACAGGAAACAGGTTCAGGAATAAAAGAACGATTTCATACAACTGCATGGGAGGACACCACGCAGCAAGCACACAAGATTCTGCAGAGACACAGCCAAGGCTGCGCACTGCCTTCCCTCAGGAGCCTGGCGCAGGAGGAGGCCCTGCTAGAGGCGCTGGGAGGCCCCCCGGGGGACGCCATGTCTCCTAAGGCCCAGGGATACAGGCCTGGGGAGACACAGCCCAGCACGCCTTACCTGAGCACAGGTGTGCCACAGTGGTCTCCTGTGGGCCCTGCTGGCTCCTCCCACTTGCCCCTGCCTCTTGCTTGATCCAGGCCGGAACTCCTGGGGTGTTTCCAGCTGGCCTGCATCTAAGGGAAAAAGGAAGAGGCCCTGAGGGCAGCAGGTATCACGGGGCATCTTTCCTCTCACAGCCTCTGTTGGGACCACGACCCCAAAGAGACTCCCAACAGAACTGTAGGTACCAGCAAAGGCACAGCACATCCTGGGGACGTGTGACATGGCAGCGAGGGGAGCTTGGCCTGTGAATGATGGGCTGTGAGCTGTGACGGGGATGACCAGCCATCTTCCAATGCTATCCACCCAGCTTCAACACTAACAGAGCACTTGGTGTCTTGCTGGGCATGTGGCCACCTAGACTCCAGACTTGTTGCCAGGCCTCCCTGTAAGGAGATGTGCCCTGTGGCTGGTCTGGCTAACGGATGTGAGGGCGCTGCCTCCTCCAGCTATGGGATCTTTGACACTGGATTCCACCTCTCTCTGCCTCCGTTTCTTCATCTATGATATGAGGAAACTGAGAGTTGGAATAAGCTTAAATGGGTCAATGTTTATAAAGTAAACATTGCACAGTAAGTACTAAATGTACAAGAAACCAAAGTGGGCCGGGCACGGTGGCTCAAGCCTGTAATCCCAGCACTTTGGGAGGCCGAGACGGGCGGATCATAAGGTCAGGAGATCGAGACCATCCTGGCTAACACGGTGAAACCCCGTCTCTACTAAAAAATACAAAAACCTAGCCGGGCGAGGTGGCGGGCGTCTGTAGTCCCAGCTACTCGGGAGGCTGAGGCAGGAGAATGGCGTGAACCCGGGAGGCGGAGCTTGCAGTGAGCTGAGATCCGGCCACTGCACTCCAGTCTGGGCGACAAAGCGAGACTCTGTCTCAACAACAACAAAAAAAAGAAACCAAAGTGTTTGGTTAAAGGGAAAGGCATCAACTAAAACGAAAAGGGAAAGGGCACCACCCCCCCGCCCTAGCCCATCCCCTTGCTTCCTTCAACAGGGCCACGGGCATGGTTGCGGGCCATCTCGAACCACAGTAACAAGGCCTGGCCCCAGGAAAGGTGGAGCGATAGGCTGGAAGGAGCCGGGGCCTGTGAGCTGCTCTGTCGGAGGAAGACCATCCCCGGCCACGTGGAAGCTGCGGTTTTGGTTTCATTGTTTTCTTCAGTCTCTGTTACAGCAGCCACAGATCCTACAGTGCCCTCAGGTGGGTGTCCTTCAAGGACTGGGCGACCTCACCAATCTGTGCCCACCTCTAAGGCCTATCTTAAGATCAAGGAATAGTTACTGCTCCTCTTCCTGCTCCAGGCTTGACACAGGGTAGGCACATTTTTTGTTAAATAAATGAATGAATGGAGAACATTCCAAGTCACCCATATCTAACTGCTGTCCAATCGCCCAATGCTGCCAGGTTTTAGAGCCAGGGCACAGCCCACTTCTTTCTGTCATATACGAGGCACTTCTGACACAGCCACTCTGAAGACACCAGCCCAGCCCGGCTGCCACACACCAGGCTGCCTTCACAATTAACCAGGGCCCTGGAAACCGTTTCAGAGAGGAAGTTGATCAAAATGTATCAACACGAAAAGATCCTTAAGACATATTGTTGAGTGAAAACAGCAAACTGCAGAAGATATGTAGACTATATCTGTGTGTTCTTAACCCTTGTATTTTTCTACAGTACACACAAGTATGTATATGCATGAGAAAATAGCCTGAAAGGTTATGCAGCAAAATCGTAACAGTGGCTACCCTGGGAGGGGCCTACGGTTGGGCGAGCGGCCAGCAGGAGCCGCTTAGCTTTGCCCATGACCTCCACATTGCTTAGTAAGAACGTACTCGTGTAGGAATCTATTTGCATAATCAAAACACAGACACTTTCAACGGCCAGAGGCGGGTCACTTTCTGTTCAGAGGGATCTCTGAGCCTTGGTCCTCAAACTAACGACACCAGAATCACGGGAGGAAAGTGTTGAAAGTCCAGTGCCCAGACCCCGCCCAGACCTAATGAATGAGCAGCCCGTTTACACTGCTTCTAGAATTCTGGCAGGAAGAGCCCGCCTATGGAAACATCCAACAGATAAAGCAGTCATGCACCCACACCGTCTGGGGCCTACAGGATGTCTTGCACCGACACCATCTGGGGCCTGCAGGATTTCTTGCACCGACACCGTCTGGGGCCTGCAGGATGTCATGCACCCACACCGCCTGGGGCCTGCAGGATGTCTTGCACCCACACCGTCTGGGGCCTGCAGGATGTCATGCACCCACACCGCCTGGGGCCTGCAGGATGTCTTGCACCCACACCGTCTGGGGCCTGCAGGATGTCATGCACCCACACCGCCTGGGGCCTGCAGGATGTCATGCACCCACACCGTCTGGGGCCTGCAGGATGTCTTACACCCACACCGCCTGGGGCCTGCAGGATGTCATGCACCCACACCGCCTGGGGCCTGCAGGATGTCATGCACCCACACCGTCTGGGGCCTGCAGGATGTCTTGCACCCACACCGTCTGGGGCCTGCAGGATTTCTTGCACCCACACCGTCTGGGGCCTGCAGGATTTCTTGCACCCACACCGTCTGGGGCCTGCAGGATTTCTTGCACCCACACTGTCTGGGGCCTGCAGGATTTCTTGCACCCATACCGTCTGGGGCCTGCCCGCAAAGGGTTTAGAAGCAGCTTTTAGGAGTGAGGCCTAGTCCTGGGGGTAAACAAAGCTCTCTCCTGGAGAAATCTGGAAAAGCTTACGGAGAGTGGAAAACAAGAAGTGACTGCTAGAATGGCAAGGACTACCCAGACCGCAGGGCAACCCTAACCCCCCTGAACAGCCCTCATTCCTCCAGCCACCACACTTCCTTGAGCTGCCTTCAGGTGCAAGCCCAGCCTCATGGCAGAGTCGTGCCTGGGGCTCTTTGGCCAGGCCCTGCCTGTTGCTTTGCATCCCCCTAGGAGCTGCTCAGCCCTGGGGACTGTGGCACCAGCCACAGCCTCTGAACATACCCCAGTCCTGCCCACACCTGCTGTGGGGGGCCAGTCCAAGAGCCGGGGTGGCTGCAGTGCCTGGGCCCAGCTCCCCTCCCTGCACCACAGGGGAGGAGCTGTTGGCCAGGCTGCTGCTGTAATAGCCCTCAGTGCTGTAGTAGCTCTCACAAGAGCCACACTCCACCCAGCTGGCCTCTCGCTCAGGGCTCCCCAGCTCAGGCTATGTGACCTGCATCCTGCCACACCCGCCCCTTACGCAACCCTGCTTTCTCTGTGGTGCCCCCGTCCCCTGCAGGTGCCTGGAAATGCCACTTTCAGCCTTGGACCTACATGCCAGCCACTCAGTACCCTTGTCAACTCCCACCTTCTTCCCCACTCTAGGCTCACTGTGACTTAACTTACCTACTCAAAGAGTCTGCTCAACAGGGGAGCCTTCCTCCCCAAATCTAAGAATCTAGAAAGCAAGGAGCAGTGTCTTGGCATGACCCGCTGTGTTCCGAGCAACCAGCTCCAGGGTTCCTGTCCTTCAGCCAGAATAGTCCCACTGTCCCCCATGTTATATGATTCTGGTTGTCACTGGAATAAAGGGTTCTCGCCTTAAAAAAATGAAAAATAAAAAATAAAAAACTGCATTCTGATCCAATGCTATTATTTGAAAAATGGAGAAAACTGAGCTCCTATTCTGGTTCACCATTCATTTCATAATTATTTATTATTTATAATCCCAGTACATGCCAGGCACTGTGTAAGGTGCCGGGGGAGGGGGATATTACAGCAAGACTCAGTCCCTTCACCCAAGGAGAGGAAGCAGGAATTAGGCTGCAAAGCGAGGAGGACACACATGCAGGCACCAAGGGCCCTGGGAGCAGACGCAGCGTCAGGGCAGGTCTCACGGAGGCCGCCAGCCTGTCGCTCCTCCCGGGACCCTGCACGCACCACGACAGCCTGCCTCAGGTTCCCTGGTATCTGCTATGCCCTCTGCCCTTCCCCTCAAGCCTCCAGAGTGGTCTCAGGCCAAACGATGGCTCCAAAGGGACATGGAGTGTGGGAAATGGCCCAGGTCCTCTGGGTGTCAGAACACCCAGGTCTGGCCCTGACCGCCAGCTGTGAGGCCCAGCAGTTCACTTCCCCCCACCCCCACCTCTGCCTCTGTTTCGCCAGGGGGGCCTCCTGACACCAGATGCCCTTACCAGATGCACGTAGAGAGGCCCAGGTCCGCCTACACCCTAAGGGACTCACCAGGGCCCGGGCTCTGGCCCCTCTCCGCACTGGGCAGGCTGCAGCTGCCTGCCTGGTGTCGTTTCTCCACTGGCGCCAGAAGATCTGGCTTGGTGGTGGCCCGGCCTGCAGGGAGGAAAAGGCCAGCGGCAGGGCTGTCCTCTGCAGACTTGGAAAGGAGGGTTTTCCGCCAGGCTTGGAGCAGGACTCACTCCCTCTTCAAGGCATGTGTTGAGGGGCATGGAGAGTAGGGTGGGCAAGGCCTCTCAGTTTTCGTGGACTAGAAGTAAGTGCCATGAGGCCGAGAGAGAGGGTTCCCATCCATTGCCCACACAGACAAGCCACCTAGTCCTGACAGATGAGGAAACTCAGGCCCAAAAATGGGGCTGGCCATTCCTGGCAGTCAGGCTCAGGCTTCCTGCTGCCCTTCCTTCCACATGCTTCTCCTTCCCCGCCTAAGGCCGGACAGCCTCCTCACCCTGCCTCCCACAGCACACTGGGACCCTCTTCTGAAGGAGGAACCTCTGCAGCCAGGCAAAGGGAGGGAAGGCACTGTGTTCTGGGCCTCAGCCTCCCAACAAGGGGAGAGAGTGGACAAAAAGCCAACTGCTCACCCTGCCCAAAGCAGTGAGAATTCCAGGTGCACGCAGGAGAGCTTGGGAGTAGGGTAGCTACAGAAACCCACGTCTGATCAAGTCTCACATGAAGACACACACCTGCCTGAAGGACCGAACTTCCCAGGGCTGGCCCTCGTTTTCTGGACCTGGGGCATCCTTAAAAGCAGGCCAGGGCCTGGCGCAGTGGCCCACGCCTGTAATCCCAGCACTTTGGGAGGCCGAGACGGGCAGATCACGAGGTCAGGAGAGCGAGACCATCCTGGCTAACACGGTGAAACCCCGTCTCTACTAAAAATACAAAAAATTAGCTGGGCATGGCGGCGGGCGCCTGTAGTCCCAGCTACTTGGGAGGTTGAGGCAGGAGAATGGCGTGAACCCGGGAGGCGGAGCTTGCAGTGAGCCAAGATCTCGCCACTGCACTCCAGCCTGGGCGACTGAGCGAGACTCTGCCTCAAAAAAAAAAAAAAGAAGCAGACCTGGCCGAGCACAGTGGCTCACGCAGCACGTTGGGAGGCCGAGGCGGGCGGAACACCTGAGGTTGGGAGTTCACGGCCAGCCTGACCAACATAGATAAACCCCATCTCCACTAAAAATACAAAATGAGCTGGGCCTAGTGGTACATGCCTGTAATCCCAGCTACTCAGGAGGCTGAGGCAGAAGAATCACTTGAACCTGGGAGGCAGAGGTTGTGGTGAGCTGAGATCACACCATTGCACTACAGCCTGAGCAACAAGAGCGAAACTCCATCTCAAAAAAAAAAAAAAAAAAGCAGGCCTACAGTCCATCCGTCTTTGCTCAGCAGGAATCACCTGAGAACTCAGTGTGCAGAGTGCAGCTTGGGAGTCCTAGGGATGCAGATGTAAACCAGGGGAGGCCCCAGCTCCCCAGGAGCAGACAGGCTGGCAAGCCACAGGCGTGCACGCAGGAGCTGCCTCTGGCACCACATAAAGGGCAGGACAGCAAGGAGCAGATTCCAGTTCACTTACTCCATGAGACCTGGGGCAAGTCATATAACCTCTGCATTTCATTACATAAAACCGCAAAATGAGAATGACGGATACCCTCTACCTGCCTGAAGATAGAGGGCTGAACAAATGATCTCTACATGCTTCCTGCTCTGAGATTCAGAAGTCTCGTGTGATTGAGTAAAGGAGTAAAACCAAGGTGTGGAGGCCCCCAGAGACCAGCCTCTTACCCAGGGAGCTCAGGGTCTCGCAGCTCCCCTTCACAACACGTTTGTAGAGCTCCTTCTGTGAGTCCTCCAGGCCGCCACCCTGCTGCTCTGAGAAATACCCGACCGTGTCTTCAGGAGTCATGGGCACCTGGAAGTACAGGTTGCCTGCACCCACCATGAGGAACAACCATTTCAGGGAGCAGCCAAAACCAACTCCAGTCTCCTCTCCCTTCCCCCGAAGCAGTGGGCATCGCAGGCCAAACTACTAAGCAAATGCAAACTCAACTCCATCACAACGCCTTCGGCTAAAGGGCAGAACCAGTGACTAAGGGGATTCATGATCAGGGCTCCTGGGTTCTCTTCCCCTCTCCCAGGCACACGTATCTCCTACTTGTGCCAGTCCTCACTCTCAGAGATCATGTACAACCACTGCTGCACAACCATTTCTCTCCCAACAAACCCCATTCCATCCTCCAAAGCAGACATTTTTCTGTGTCACAATTTCTTCTGACATTTTTCAAGCCCTTTAAAGTCAACTAGTGACTGCCTTGGATGCCCAGAGGTCAGGCTTTGGGAGCCAGGGGGCTCCTTCCGCTATGCATATGGTAACCCTACAGAATCCAGGCAGGGCCTCTCCACCCACACCCAGCTCCTATACCTTGGGGGCCTCCCCCTTGCTGCCTGGGGGGAGCCACAGGATCCAGAAGTTTCTGTTGCACAGCACGTTCTCCAGCTGCCTCTGCAGCAGCCCGTACTCCTGCAGCAGAGTCCCCAACATGGCCCACTTGCCCTCCAGCCTGAGCAACAGTTTGGTTCCCAAACTTCACAGCCACCTTCTCGCAGTCAGCCAGCTTCTCCTCGGCTGTCCGTGTGCGTCCCTCCAGGCTCTGTAGCCAGGCAGCCTGGGGTTCCATCTTCTTCTCCACCACCTGAACAGCAGCCACGATAGCCAGAAGGGAGACCTCTGCAGATCGGATCTGGGCTTCTCCCTGGAGGTCAGTCTGCATATACCAGTCCTGCAACCAGACACAAGTTCATGAGTCAGCCACCAGGAGAGCAGCCCAGAGCCGTTACCAGACACAGGAAGGTCAAGATTCTCCAGAATGGGGAAGACGTCTTCTGAATGCCAGAGGGCCTCACTGGTCAGACCCCCAAACAGACCCCACCTACTAGTCAAAGACAGCAGACACTGGGCCCCACAAAGCCCCCATGAGAAGAATCCTGAACCAAGACCCAGGGGCAATGGAAAATGACATAACCAACATTACTATCATAAATGAATAGAGTGGATCCCAGCTCTACCACTCACTGCCTCTATTAGCTCAGCCCATTACTCAACCAACTAGGGAACATGGCCAGAAGCAGGAACCAAGAAATGGTGAGAAGCCCAAGTCCAGAACACCTGCCAGGGGACCCGGGGTCCAATGCACACCCAGGCAGCAATCTGAGTCCTCAACTTCTTCTAGAACAAGTCCACACCCCTTAGTGGGCTCACGGGGAGAAAGGCCTGTTGTTCCGCCTTGGCGATCTCTAAGGCCCATCCACCCTGACATCTACTGGTGTGACTTCCTGCCCTGCCTGACACCACATCCCCATGATCCAGGTGCCTTGTCAACCAGCCCCAGGATGGTCTCCACCCTCCTAGCTGCCAGGCAACAGGGGCCAGAGAAAGTTGAAAGCAGAAAAGAAAAGAACAAGGAAACATTACAAGGAATATCCTGTTCACAGGAGGCAGAAAATGTATTATGTATTGCTGGAAATAAAATTTTAAATCCAGGAATGCCCCAGTGGGGAACAGTTGAGGTATAAAGGGAGCACTCCTGGAAATGGAACTCACCTAGAACTTGACTCGGTGCCTCTCCTGCCATCTGAATCCTGCACAACCTGAGGTCAAGCCACATAACTTATCTAAGGTTCTATGTTCTCACTTACAGGGATATCCTAACTTCCTTCACTCCTAAGGTGGCTGTGTGGATGAAACACACTGAAGATATGAAAAAGCACTCAGGGTGTATGACATTAGCACATGTTATATTCTTTTTTTTTTTTTTTTTTTTGAGACGGAGTCTTGCTCTGTTGCCCAGGCTGCAGTGCAGTGGCCGGATCTCAGCTCACTGCAAGCTCCGCCTCCCGGGTTTACGCCATTCTCCTGCCTCAGCCTCCCGAGTAGCTGGGACTACAGGCACCCGCCCCCTCGCCTGGCTAATATTTTGTATTTTTTAGTAGAGACGGGGTTTCACCGTGTTAGCCACGATGATCTCGATCTCCTGACCTCGTGATCCGCCCGTCTTGGCCTCCCAAAGTGCTGGGATTACAGGCTTGAGCCACCGCGCCCGGCCTATGTTATATTCTTAAAAACAAATATAAAGGCTATGGACCAGTGATCTGAATGTGTTAAGAACCAGAGACTGATTAATCTAATTCTGTGCAACTGAGTTTCTCAGAGACCTCCCCAATAAACATACTCAGCAAAGTGTCCCACACATACAAGTACCAGACACCAGATACCTGGCCTTTTCCTTCCTCTCACACCATGGCTCTCCATCCTCAAGTCTGGCCTCTGTCTGATACAATGAAGTGGAGCCCAGAGGAGGCAGCACCGTCTTCAAATTAGGGGCTAACATCCTCACCTCCCTGCAATGCCCTGCCACAAATGTGCCACCCAGGAATGGATCCAAAACCACTGCAAAGCTATTTATACTAGAAGATGACCCCTCTACCTTTAAAGACCTATGAAAATCTCAACAGTTCTTATGCAGGCCAGCAATGGCCTAGGTCAAGCCTGAGCCTGAAGCCCCTAACCAAAAGTCCTCACAATGCAGATCCCCTCAGCAGCAGCTAGAAGGACTTGTCAGGGAATTTTGGAAAGAGTGGGCAGGCATCAGAATCCTCCAGACTGGAATCAGAGCTCAAGTCTAGAGTCCACCTCACAGTCAGGAGCCAGACTCTGGCTCCACCAGACTGCAGCGGACATCCCTCCCCAGGCCATGGCATTGGTCTCAGCTTGGCAGGAGGGGTGGATCTTTGAGATGGTCGACTGCGGGGTGGGGCGGGGTGGGGGCAAGTGCCAAAAGGCGGATCCTGAAACAGGAACCTTGGAGGGTCTGGAATGAAGATGTCCACAGTCCACCGCGCCCTCAGAGCCAGGTCCAGTGGATATCAGGGCAGGAGGGACCTCCAAATCTTGTGTTTAGGGCCATTCGCCTTATTCCACAGGCAAGGAAATGAAGAGCGAGAAGGGAGTTTATCGTGTGGCCTTAGGAGTCCTTGTCCTCCTCCTGCCACCCGGGCTAAGCCCTCCCCAGTTCCAGGAGGTGGCGGGGGATGGTAGAGGGTGGGACATCCTCCTGGCGAATTCAGGACTCGGCTCCACGTCCCCACGCCTCCATGACAGTCGCCCCTACCAAAGGCGCAGCCTCCTCGGCCATGGCCCTGTGCTGGCCTGCCTGGGCAGGGAGTCGCCGCTGCCCTTGCGCGCGGCCCCACACAAGCCCGGCTGCACAGTTCTCTCCGCAGACGGCGTCAGCCCCGCTTTCCCCGCACGGACCGAGCTCGCGGGGCCGCCGGGACTCGGGACACACGGAGAAC
This sequence comes from Macaca nemestrina, assembly GCF_043159975.1. Classification (NCBI taxonomy): domain Eukaryota; kingdom Metazoa; phylum Chordata; class Mammalia; order Primates; family Cercopithecidae; genus Macaca; species Macaca nemestrina. The sequence continues at coordinate 9,676,155 of NC_092128.1, forward strand.
GCGTCCGGGAAGAAGCTGTGCCCCAGGCCCAGCGAATTGCGACCGGGTGGGCCCCGCGTGGGCCCCGCCCCGCATCCCGAAGCCAGATCCCCGTTGGCCGGTGCTGGAGGCTCCGCCCCCGCTTCGCGGGCGCCTGCGACCCAGTGCCGGCTTTTCATTGGCCAGCCCGGGAGGCCCCGCCCCCACAGCGAGCTCGGAGGTGTGCGAGCCCCACAAGTGCGCGCGCCCGCCGACAGGTGTGAGCGCCCGCCCCAGGCTGGTGCCCAACAGCCCACAAGTGTCGCCAGCTGCCACTGCCCCGCACGGTCACTTCCCAGAGAGCAGAAACCAGATCACGCGCACGCACTCGTTCATGTCAACAAGTTTATTGCGCACCAATTAGGGAAAGGGACTACCACCTTCACAGTTTTCTTGGGCTTATTAACGTCGTGGCCCACCCGTTTATTTCACAAATGAGGAAGACGAGGACTCTGCTGGGGGAGTTTGGGGCCCAACCAGGGCTCCCACCGAGTCTGGGGAACCCTCAGCTCCTGCACCACAAAGCTTCGGTTGACTCGTTTCAATGTAAAGAACATTACTTAAACACGTCCGAGTGCTAGGCAAATTCACAAGACCTAGCTCAAAGTTGCACACATTGCTATGAAAAAAAGAAAAAAGGAGAATCAGCACCTTGTGCCACTTACGCAGGGGCATTTGGCATTAGAAAAACAAGCCCAGAAACTCGGCAAAATTCTTAGCCTGAGGTATCCCCAGAACATCTGAGACTAGCTCCTGCAGCTGAGGGTTAAACTCACGCACCTGCACTTGCACACATCCTGTCTGAGCTCTTGCTGACAGCCTGTCTCTGATTTGTGAAGCTCCTGGCAAGGGTTGGGGGACCCCAAAGCAAACAAGCAGGATCCACAGCAGAGAAGGGCGGTGCCTCTTCCCAAACCCAAGGGAGCCTGGCCGAACTGTCACCGACTTGTATATTCACCCTCCTCCCAGAGATGACAGCAACGCTACCACTGGCCCCCAACTCTGCTCAAGACGTTGGAAGAAGTGGGAGGGTCAGAAGGGCAAGGAAATGGCACATCCAGGAACCAAGGCCGCCAGAAGCAGCCCTGAAGGGTGGCCACTTCTCAGTGCCAGACAAGGCGGTAAAAAACAAGGTTAGCCGGGGTCCCATCACTCCAGCTTCAGAGTCACCCACACCAGGGCTGCTCTACAGGCAGCACCCGCAGTGGTGTGATGGGACACCAGAAGCCAGCTGACCTCCAGACTTCTCCATGAGGCCTGATATTATTGCCTGAACTTCTACAGTCTGAATCTCATGTTTTGGTAGGAATTTGTTCACCGAAACACAAAGGACACCTGGGGAACAAAGCCCCGTGGGCGAGTCTTTCACTGAACCCAGTGGAACTGCCACTACTCACTCCAGAAGATAAAGGTCCTTCCTGAGGGATTCTGACAGGGGAAAAAAAAAGGCTGGAATGAGTAGAAAGGAGGCCCTGAACTTGAAAGGAAGCACAAAGCTAGGCTTCATATTTGTCCCAGTGCCTCTTAATTTGATCCTGACAACTCTGAGGTAGGACACACTGGGGCGATGACCCCCTTTGACAGAAGAGGAACATGAGACTAGCCGTGACTGAAGGATTCACCCAGATCTCCTAGCCCAACTCTGCCCCAGAGCCCAAAGCGCTCAAGGGAGAACTCCTTTGAAAGACTGCCTCCCCTTTAATGTGAAAAGCAGTCCTGGAGGCCCAGGGTAGAGGTGGCCCTCAGCCAGACCAAGGGCCTCCTCTAGGGGAGGGGCTTCCTGGGCTCTCTCCGCACTGCCCCTCAGGATGCTGTCTGGGGTCCAGTCAATGGATCTTACACACCCACGAACACTGAGCTCTTGGGGAGAAGTGTCTCCCACTCCAGGCTTCAGTTTCCCCTCCCAGCTGACAAACAAAAGTAAATAATGGACGTGCCTATCCTGTGGGGTAAGGACTAGGAATACTGGGAGTCACTCTGGGCCAAGAAACACACACCTAGGGAGACACTGTGCTTCCGAGACAGCAGCCAAGACATCCCCGTCAAAACCCACAGGCTGGGCAGGAGCAGTGGCTCACGCCTGTAATCCCAGCACTTCAGGAGGCTGAGGCAGGCGAGTCACCTGAGGTCAGGAGTTCGAGACCAGTCTGGATAACATGATGAAACCCTGTCTCTACTAAAAATACAAAAATTAGCCAGGAGTGGTGGCTCACCTCTATAATCCCAGCTACTCAGAAGGCTGAAACAGGAGAATCACTTGAACCCGAGAGGCAGAGGTTGCAGTGAGCAACCTCTGGAGATTGCACCACTGCGCTCCAGCCTGGGCAACAAGAGCGAAACTCCATCTTAAAAAAATAAAAGACCCACAGGCTGGTGGAGGTAGTTCCCCTTCCAGTTCTGCGAGCCCCACATGGAAAAGCCGGCTCTTTCCACTTTGCAAAAGGCGAAGTTCCATTAGCAACTACACACATTTACAAAAGCACTTGAGTCTCTATAACAAGGGAAAAAAAGTTTCAAAATAGCAAAGTAGAAAACTTTCCAGGACCCTTTCTTCAGGCCAACCATCCACTCCCCAGTCTCATGGTGACAGCAGGCCGGAGACCTCTGCACAAAACAAAAATCCCAGGTCCCCGATGTCTCTATCGCCCCCCTACTGGAAGGGCCATGATCTCTGGTCCTCTTGGCTGTGGTACCTACCAGAGGCCCCATCAAAAATAAGGCATCCCTTAAGCCTTAAGGAATCTTTTACAAGTCAGGAATGCAGAAAAGGCAGCAAAGAGTGCAAACAGGAAACAGAAGGCACCCAGTCACACACACTGCCACCAGAAGGGCGGCGGGCTTCCCATTTGAATGGGTAAAAACAACAAACCTCTCTCCATTCCAGAAAGAGGAGGAACCCGCGTCAGGCACAGGGGAGAGGCCCTGCCAGGAGTCCCCTGTGGCCTACTGCCTGGTCAGCCCTCTTCCGTGCGGCTGGGCCAGGGCAGCGGGGGGCTCCCGTGGCGGGCAGGGGCGGCAGGCAAGTGTGGGCCCGCCTGGCCTCGGGCGTGGGTCTGCATGTGCACAGCCAGGTGGTGGTTCCGGTTGAAGGTCCGGCCACACTGGGGGCACTGGTAAGGCCGCTCACCAGTGTGGATGCGCTGGTGCCGGAAGAGGTCCGAGGGCCGGCGGAAGGCCTTGCCGCAGTAGGGGCAGGCGGGCCAGCCCTGGCCATTGCCGGTGTGCAGGCGCTGGTGCAGCAGCAGGCTCTTTCGCTGCTGGAAGAAGCGCAGGCACTCGCTGCAGTGGTACATCTTGCTGGCCGCAGGCCGCCGCCCCACCAACGCACGGCCGCCCGCCACAGAGCGGCGGCCCTCAGGCTCCTCGGGGAGCCAGCGGATGACAGGGCCAGGCACCACCACCTCTCCCGGCTCCAGCGTGGTCTGGCTGTCCCCGGGGGCCTCCCGCCGCCCCTCCTCCACGTGGGTCCGCTGATGAATCGTCAGGTTGATCTTCAGGCGGAAGCTCTGCCCACATTCGGGGCAGGTGAATGCCCGCTGCCGCCGGCGGGAAAGGACTCGGGGCGTCTCCCCGCCGACTCCCGGTGGCCGTGGCTCCCCTGCCCGCACCCTGGGCACGCCCTGGGCCTGATGACGGCTGGAGCCCCCAGGCCTGTTCCTGGGCCCTCGGGGGATTCTGCATTCGGTCTGGCCTCGGGACACCCCCAGATAAAGCCGCTCAGGCCTCATCTCGTCTTCAGACTGTGCCTCTGTCTTGATGACCACACCACCACCTGGCAAAAGGAGTCTACGTTGGTTTCTAAGTGGACCTCACCACCCTGTCCCCCAGGTCACTCGGCCCAGTCCTGGCTTCCAGCCTCAGCTGGGCCCTCTCTCCCCACAGTGCTCACAGCACATTGCAGGGGTCCTGCTCACTGAGCCCCGCCACACAGGCACTGCCTCAACGGTCACTCAGTCCTGATTGTTGTCATCAGCCTCATTCCTGGAGGCCAAGCTAAGGACATCAGGGGAGGGGAGATCAAGCTGCAAGGCCAGGAGCCAGGGAGCCCGGAGGTCAGGGGTCAGCTGGAGTGGGACACAGAAGCAGAGACCCTTGGCACAGCAGAGAGGGTGGCAGGACCCCACCCCCAAGAGTTCTGGTGACACTAGTTACCATCTGTGAAAGACAATGAGCCCCAGGGGCCCTCGCTGCCCCCAGACCACCCTAAGAGGCCTCTGCGGACTAGGGGTGGTGAGTGCTGCACCCATGCTCAGCTGCTCATCCACATGACAAATCCGCACAGAGCGTCCATGACCTGCCTGCCACTACACTCACTGGTGACAGAAGGTGCTAGGACCTGAGATTCTTGCCTGGGTCTGTGTGAGTCTCACTCAACTCCCAGGTTGGGTGGAGCCAAGGAGCTGCTGGACAGCAGTGACAAGGACAACCAAGGCAGTGGCAGGTGGTCACAGCAATGTGCTGGAGACCTGAGACCCCAGGTCTCAGCACCCAGCTCTCAGAGGTCCCTAATGTGAGGGAGGAAGGGTCCTGGCACCATACCCTCTCAGGGAAGCAGAGTCTCTGGGCAGAGGAACACAGACTGTTGACATGGGGGCTGGGAGCCCAGCCACGCCAAGACCACATGAATAGCTTTTCCATCATCATCAGACCACATGCCTGGGATCTGATGCCTGGGTTTTCATGCAGTGCCTTTCCAGCCAGGCCAGACCAGACCACAATGGGGAAAGACCAGGAAGGACCCCAGACTGATCTGGGTCCCCACAGTCCCCAGGGAGATAGCAGCTGGAGAGGGAGGGACGGAACCCTCAGGAGGAAGCCCGTCACCACGTCCCACCACCCAACCCCACCCCACTCCCAAAAGGCCCCCACGCTCCTGTGGGGCTCTGCTGCGGCCACAGGTGCCTCCGCCCTTCTTCCCCTGGCCCCATGCCTGGCAGGATGTCCCTGGTGGAGGAAGTTGGAGACTCCCCATCTAGACTCTCCTTTCGACTTAATCAAGGATAAAATGCTGGTGCTGGCTGGGGGCCGTGTGAGACTCGGCAAGGGCCTCTCCCAACACCGGCTGCAGGACACCCATGGCTTGCAGCGTGCATAGCCATCTCCCCAGCAGCCCTGGACATACGCAAGTCCCTGCCAGGGAGAGGAGGCCTAGGGCTTCTGTCCGGAGGGCTTCAGAGGTGAGACAAGAGCTACGAAGGCCACATCCCCAACACCCCTGCGGGCCAGTGCTAATGACCTGTCCCTCAGCATCTGTCACCCTGATGAGCCTCAAAAGAACAGAGGGTTGGGAGGCTCCGGGACACCGTTCCAGGTCTGCAATGGGGCAGGAACACTGCCCTCCTGCCTAAGAGGGTCCCATCTCTCCAACTCCATGAGCACAGCCCAGACTTACACACTGGCTGGAAAGAGAAACCCAGGGAATGGAGGAAGATCCAGTGGGGAAGAAATCAGAAATCACCACAGAGAAAGCAACCAGAGACTGAAAGTCGGGCCAGCGGCAGAACCAGGTGGAGGAGCCAGCCCCGCAGAGGAACACTCGACAGAGAACAGAGCTCTGGACTGTTTGCCAAGTGTTCTGCTAAATGGCCTGATACATCTTTTTGTGAAAGGACAGGCAGGGACTGCCTTTAAATAAAAGCAGACAAAGAGGTCTGGAAGCATGGCTAAAGCCAGAGTTCCCAGCAGGTCTTCAGAAAGGGCGTTTACTGAGAAACACCACGCTGGCGCCGCGCTAGGCACAGGACACACACTGCCCTGTGGATGGGACCCTCGTAAGAACCCTGGGGAGGCACAACACACCCATCTACCCCTCCCCTCACTCTGCTGGACCCCTGTGCCCAGGCCCCCAACACGTGGAGGAACCCACCCGTCTATACACTGTTTTCTCATGCTGAAAATGCCAAAACCTACCTTCTTTCAAGGCCTGTCTCAGGGGCCCCTTTCCCAGAAAGCCTGTCCAACCCAGCCCAACCAGTCTCCCAGCCATCTCTCCCAGCCCCACGCTTCCAGTGCTTTTCCTCAGCACCGTCGCTTGGTAACCGCCTGCTGCCTCGGGACACTGTTCATCCTGCCGCCTCGCTGTTCTCACTCACCTGCTCCTGGCCCGACTGGGGCCACTCTCACCTCTGAGTCCTGCTGCTGCTTGGGGGCCTGCCCTTCTTTCAGCTCCTCCTGGGCAGGGCTGAGTGGGCTGGTGAGGTGCTCTGGATATGGAGGGAGGCCTGGAGAATGCAAATCAGTGACACTGAGCACAACACAGAGGTCTCCTGCCCAGATGACCAGGGACCCTCTGGGGAAAGGCAGAGTCACTGGGATCCTGGGGCCTCAGCTGCAGCACAGGGCATGACAGTGAGGTGGACGCCACCGAATACCTGGCAGCTAGATTCCAGTCTAAAGCCTCTTGTCCCAGAGAAGGAAACTGCAGCACAGGAATTCAGCAGACAGAAATTCATGGTAATGATCACCAGGCAGGTCATGACAGACTCTGGCATTTTAAGGCAGGAAAGAGAAACACCATGCCTGTCCCAGCAGCCAATGGGGTGGCCACCACCTCCCGCGCTCGGGCCTCCTCCTCCTCCTCCAAGCTGCTCTTATGACATAAGGGACCCAAGGCAGGGCAGAAACACAACTGAAGACATGGCGTTAGGAGCATCAAGGTTTCCCCCTCAGAAGTTTTCTTTCAAAATAACTCCATCCCTACACCTACTTCTTAGAACTGAGTCCATTCATGTTTAATCAGCGCCCACCTCCCAGAGTGATCGTAACCAACCCAGCTGTCAGCAAGACTTTCAAACGGTAAAGCCTCAAAATGAGCATGTGTCCTCTCACACAAGAAATGAAACTCTGATTTTTTTTTTCTTTTTTGAGGCGGAATCTCACTCTGTCACCCAGGCTGGAGTGCAGTGGCGTGATCTCGGCTCACTGCAAGCTCTGCCTCCCGGGTTCAAGCAATTCTCTGCCTCAGCCTCCCGAGTAGCAGGGATTACAGACGCCCGCCACCATGCCTGGCTAATTTTTGTATTTTTTTAGTAGAGACGGGGTTCCACCATGTTGGCCAGGCTGGTCTTGAACTCCTGATCTCGTGATCCACCCTCTCGGCCTCCCAAAGTGCTGGGATTACAGGAGTGAGCTACTGCGCCCAGCTGAAGCTCTGATTTTTTAAGCAGAAAAAGATGATGAGAAAAAAACTATGATGAGCAAAAGGCTGACAGTAAGAGCTGACAGAATGCTACCAATCAGAGATGAAATCAGCAAATGGCTCACATCGTTTGTCCACTTGATGCTAAGAGGAATTTGAAATTGGATGGGCATCAGATCAGAAGGGAAGAGACAACAAACCCAGAATTATGGGAAAAGTAGGAAAACCTCCAAACCTGAGTTTGAATTTACCACGTTGGATCTTCCTAAACTTAAAACTCCAGAGAACAATGCCTTGTCAAGAGATAAAAGAACAACCAAAAGTGTGGTGGTGCATGACTGTAGTCCCTGCTAGTTGGGAGGCTGAGGCAGGAGGATGGCTTGAGTCCACAAGTATGAGGCTGCAGTGAGCCATGACTGTGCCACTTGCATTCCAACCTGGGCTACGGGGCCAGACCCAGTCTCAAATTAATTAATTAATTAATTAATTAATTTTAAAAAAGTAACCCAAGTGGGGTCCTGTCCACTCTACCTCAACTGAGGTTCTCTTCTAAGAGAAGAGGTAAAACCAGCCAGAAGGTTATCAAAGGGTGAAATACTGGTGAAAAATAATAATCCAGTGGAGTCTGTGCCTGCTAACACTGCTACCAATTCCCCTTTATGTATGGGAGAGTTATAAACCAACGGGTTTTACCGCCCCTAAAAATGTTATTTTCATGACAAGCCTAAAGACGGTTGCTTCCTCAGCAGATCCTGAAAATTTCAGTGGATCATCCTCTGAAGTTTGATCTTTGGATCCTTCCTACAACAAAGAGAAACACATCATCCATCCTACTAAACAGCCCCAAGCATCACAAGGTGGTGACTGAGCAAGATGAAGCCTCAAAAAAGAATGAGAAACAGAACGGTCTAAGTGAAAATAATGAATCCTGACTGTTCATGAGCCACTAATAATTGAAAATAAGGCTGGGCACAGTGGCTCACGCCTGTAATCCCAACACTCTGGGAGGCCAAGGTGGAAGAATTACTTGAGCTCAGGAGCTTGAGACCAGTATAGGCAACATGGTGAAACCCTGCCTCTACAAAAAAATACAAAAATTAGCTGGGTGTGGTGGCATGTGCCTGTAGTTCCAGCTACTCAGGGGGCTGAGGTGGGAGGATCACTTGAGCCCAGGAAGTTGAGTCTGCAGTAAGCTATGACTGCACCACTCCAGACTGAGCGACAGAGCAAGACTGTGCCAAAAAAAAAAAAAAAAAGTTAAGAATAATTTTTAAATATTGGAAAGAAGAGCCAGATTCTGCTGCAGTTGGATTTGGGGGACAGCACTGGCAAAGGAGCAGCACCCCCAGGATCGAGCAGCCTACAAGCCAGCGGTGCTCCTAGTTGGGGCAGTCGCAGGCCTCTCCAAAAATGCCACTTCCATCAGTTCCATCAGGTGAAGACCCACGCAGCCCCTTGGCCTCCAGTGCCCCCAGATGAATAAAGGGAAGCACAGGTCAAGAAGGCAACCTCATTGGAGATCATTTTGAATGGCAGGACAGGGCCAGGCGCGGTGGCTCACGCCTGCAATCCCAGCACTTTGAGAGGCCAAGGCTGATGGATCACGAGGTCAGGAGATCGAGACCATCCTGGCTAACACAGTCAAACCCTGTATCTACTAAAAATACAAAAAATTGGCCGGGCAGTGTTGTGGTGGGCGCCTGTAGTCTCAGCTACTAGAGAGGCTGAGGCAGGGAGAATGGCATGAACCCGGGAGATGGAGCTTGCAGTGAGCTGAGATAGCGCCACTGCACTTCAGCCCGGGTGACAAAGCAAGACTCTGTCTCAAAAAAAAAAAAAAAAAAAGAAAGAAAGAAAGAACAGCAGGAGAGACAGCAGCACCGTCTCCCAGAAAATGCCATGAGCTCAGCTGTTACAAGTGACAACACACAAGAGTATGCCACTCAGAATAAAAAATAAATAAATAATAAATTTTACAGTTTATCTGTAAAATGGGAATTTAAAAAAAAAAAAAAAAAAAGAGTAGACCGTGGTGGTGGCAACCAGTGCCCCAAGTAGGCAGGTATCAGCTACAGAGGGATGAAAGAACTGGACTCCCAGAAACAGGCCGGGCACGGTGGCTCATGCCTGTAATCCCAGCACTTTGGGAGGCTGAGGTGGGTGGATCACTTGAGGTCAGGAATTCAAGACCAGCCTGACCAACATGGCAAAACCCCGTCTCTACTAAAAATACAAAAAAAATTAGCCAGGCATGGTGGCACGCACCTGTAATCCCAGCTACTTGGGAGGCTGAGGCAGAAGAATCACTTGAACCCGGGAGGTGGAGGTTGCAGTGAGCCAAGATCGAGTCATAGCACTCCAGCCTGGGCAACAAGAGAGAAACTCTGACTCCAGGAACAACAAAAAAAAAAAAACTGGACTCACAGAAACAATACATGCCAAAGTTCCCAGGTTTCAGCTTTATAATCTGCAAATCTTTTACTTCTTTTTAAAGTGGACATATTCTGAATACAGGTTTCATTATGGAGGCTAAGAGAACAAATGTTTAGTTTCATATTTTCTCTGTAAGTAAAAGAGCTGATATATTTTGAATATAGAGTGATTTTAAAAAGGGGTGGGGGAAGCTGGGGACAGTGGCTAAAGCCTGTAATCCCAGCACTTTGGGAGGCCAAGGCAGGCGGGTCACCTGGGGTCAGGAGTTCAACTAGCCTGGTCAACATGATGAAACCCCATCTCTACTAAAAATACAAAAATTAACTGGGCATGGTGGTGCATGCCTGTAACCCAACTACTCAGGAGACTGAGACAGTAGAATCGCTTGAACCTGTGAGGTGGAGGTTGCAGTGAGCTGAGATTGTGCCACTACACTCCAGCCTAGGCAACAGAGTGAGACTCAGTCACACACACACACACACACACATATCTCACTCTTTAGGGACTCCTGGCTCAGAACACTACAATGGGGGCTCCCAAACCCAAATCCTGTACTAGGCTAGTATAGCAGCATCCCCTGGGGAGCACCCCTGGGAGTCTCATCAGTAGGTTTGGGGTAGGCCTAGGAAATATGCATTTTTTAAAAGATTCCTAGAGCAAGAAACATAAATAATTCACAGAATAAGAAATTTAAATGGCCCTTAAACATATAAAAAATAGGGCCAGGTGCAGTGGTTCATGCCTGTAATCTTGCCACTTTGGGAGGCCAAGGCAGGAGGATTGTTTGAGGTCAGGAGTTTGAGACCAGCCTGGGCAACACAGTAAGACCCTGTCTCTACAAAAATTTTAAAACCTGCCAGGCATAGTGGCACATGCCTGTAGTCCTAGCTACTCAGGAGGCTGAGGTGGGAAGACACTTGAGCCTAGGAGTTCAAGGCTGCAGTGAGCCATGATTATATGACTGCACTCCAGACTGGATGACAGAGTAACATCTTGCCTCAAAAAAAAAAAAAAAAAAAGGGAGGCGGGGGAACAAGATGGTCGAAAACAACCCTCCAGCGATTATCTCCCCACAGAAACACCAAATTCACTACTATTCACACAAGAAAGCACCTTCCAAAAAACCAAAATCCAGATGAGCAGTCACGGTACCTAGCTGTAACATCGTATGAAGGAAAGCAGCACTGAAGAGGGTGGGAAAGATAGTCTTGAATTGCTGATACCAACCCTCCTCCACACCCCCGCAGCAGCCATGCAGCTCGAGAGAGAGAATGTGTGTGCTTGGGGGAAGGAGAGTGCAGTGATTGTAGGACTCTGCATCGGAACTCAGTGCTGCCCTGTCACAGCAGAAAGCAACACCAGGCAGAACCTAGCTGGCACCCACCCACAGAGGGAGCATTTAGAACAGCCCTAGCCACGACAGGCATGGTGGCTCATGCCTATAATCCCAGCACTTTGGGAGGCTGAGGCAGATGGATCAACTTGAGGCCAGGAGTTTGAGACTGGCCTGGCCAACATGGCGAAACCTCATCTCTACTGAAAGTACAAAAATTAGCCGGGTGCGGTGGCAAGCACCTGTAATCCCAGTTACTAGGGAGACTGAGGCGGGAGAATCACTTGAGCCCGCGAAGCGGAGTTTGCAGTGAGCCAACATCACGCCACTATACTCCAGCCTGGGCAACAGAGCAAAACTCTGTAACCAAAAAAACAAAAAACAAAAAGTTTACTCAAACATGATAACAGAGAATTTTCCAAACCTAAAGATATATCAATATTCAAGTACAAGAAGGTTAGCAAACACCAAGCAGAGTTAACCAAGGTAAGACTACCTCAAGGCATTTAGTAATCAGACTCCCAGAGGTCAAGGATATTAAAAAAGGATCCTAAAAGCAGCAAAAGACAAGACACAAATGACATACAATAGAGCTCCAATACGTCTGGCAGCAGACTTTGCAGTGGAAACCTGACAAGTTTTCAAGAGAGTGGCACAACATATTTAAAGTCCTGAAAGGCCAGGCGTAGTGGCACATGCCTGTAATCCTAGCACTTCGGAAGGCTGAGGTGGGCGGACTGCCAGAGCTCAGGAGTTTGAGACCAGCTTGGCCAATACGGTGAAACCCCGTCTCTACTAAAAATACAAAAAATTAGGCAGATGTGGTGGCACATGCCAGTAATCACAGCTACTTGGAAGGCTGAGGCACGAGAATCACTTGAACCTGGGAGGCAGAGGTTCAGTGAGCCAAGATTGTGCCACTTCACTCCAGTCTGGGCACCAGAGGGACTGTCTCCAAAAAACTAAAAATAAAAGTGCTGAAGGCAAAAAGCTTTTATCCTAGAATAATATATCCAGCAAAAATATCCTTCAAACATAAAGGAAAAATAAAGATTTTCTCAGACAAACAAAAACTAAGAGATTTCATCAACACCAGTCCTGTCCTACAAGAAATGCTAAAGGGAGTACTTCAATCAAAAAGTAAAGGACATTAATAAGGAATAAAAAAAAAAATCTGAAGGTACAAAACTCACTGGTAATAGCAAGTACACAAACACAGAGTATGATAATACTGTAATTGTACTGTGTAAGCTACTCATATCTTGAGTAGAAAGTCTAAATATGAACCAATTTTTTTTTTGAGACAAAGTCTCGCTCTTGTTGCCCAAAGAAATGCCTAAAGACACATGTGCACTATGGGATAGAAAAACTACTGTATGCAAATGGAAACCAAAAAAGAGTAGGAGTAACTAGACTTATAGCAGACCAAACAGATTTTCAGACAAAACTATAAAAAGAGACAAAGAAGTTCATTATATAATGCTAAAGGGGTAAATTCGGCAAGAGGATATATTAATAGCATAATAAATATACATGCACCCAACTCTGGAGCGCCTAGATGTATAAAGCAAATACTGTTAGAGCTAAAGAGAGAAACAGACTCCAATACAGTAATAACTGGCATCTCTGACACTGCACTTTCAGCACTGGACAGAGCATTCAGAAAGAAAACCAACAGAGAAACACTGGACTTAATCTACACTATAGACTAAAGATATTCACAGAACATTTCATCCAACGGCTGCAGAATACACTTTTTTCTTCTCAGCACATGGATCATTCTCATGGATAGACCATATGTTAGGCCACAAAACAAGTTCTTAAAAATTCAAAAAATTGAAATCATACCAGGTATCTTCTCTGACTACAATGGAATAAAGCTAGAAATCAATAACAAGCAGAACTTTGGAAACTATATAAACACATGGAAATTAAATAATATGTTCCTGAATGGCCAATGGGTCAACAAAGAAATTAAGGAGGATATTAAGAAATTTTTTGAGGCCAGCTGTAATCCCAGCACTTTGGGAGGGCAAAGTGGGGAAACCATTTGCATCCAGGAGTTTGAGACTACCCTAGGCAACATAGCAAGAACCCATCTCTACAAAAAATCAAAAATTAGCCAGGTATGGTGGCACACATCTTTAGTCCCAGTTATTTGGGAGGCTAAGGTAGGAGGACTGCTTGAGCCTAGGAGGACCAGGCTGCAGTAAGCTGTGATCACACCACTGCACTCAGCCTGGGCAACAGAGCAAGACCCTGTCTGAAAACAAAAAAAAAAAAGAAGAAGAAAGAAAGAAAGAAATTTTTTGAAAGAAATGAAAATAGAAACACGACATATCAAATTAACCTATGGTACTTGTGAGATACAGCAAAGCAATACTAAGATATAAGTTTACAGCAATAAGTGCCTCTATCAAAAAAGTAGAAAAACTTCAAACAACATAATCATGCATGCTAGAAAACCAGAAAAGTAAGAGCAAACCAAACTCCAAATTAGTGTAAAAACAATAAAGATCAGAACATAAATAAATAAAATTGAAACAAAAAACAATACAAAAGATCAATGAAATGAAAAGTTGGTTTTCTGAAAAGATAAAATCGACAAATCTTTAGCCAGACTAAGATAAAGAGGATCCAAATAAATCAGAGATAAAAAAGAGATATTACAACTAATACTGCAGAAAATCAAAGGATCATGAGACTATTATGAACAACTATATGCCAATAAATTGAAAAACCTAGAAGAAATGGATAAATTTCTAGACACATACAATCTACCAAGATTCAACCATGAAGAAATCCAAAACCTCAACAGACCAATAACAAGTAATGAGATCAAAGTTGCAATAAAAAGTCTCGCAGCAAAGAAAAGCCAGGGACATAACGGTTTCACTGCTGAATTTTACCAAACATTTAAAGAGGAATTCACACCAATGCTCTTCAAACTATTCTGAAAAATAAAGGAGGAGGGAATACCTCCAAACTCATTCTATGAGGCCAGTATTACCCTGATACCAAAACCAAACAAAGACACATCTAAAAAAGAAAGCTACAGGCCAATATCCTGATGAACACTGATGCAAAAATCCTCAACAAAATACTAGCACACCAAATTCAATGACACATTAAAAAGATCTTTCATCATGACCAAGTGGGATTTATCCCAGGCAGGGATGGAAGAATCATTCAACCTCTGCAAATCAATGAATGTGATACATCTTATCAACAGAACGAAGGACAAAAACCACAGGATTTCAATTGATGCTATAAAAGCATTTGATAAAATTCAACATACTTTCATGATTTTAAAAAATCCAAAAAATGGGTACACAAGGAATATACTTCAACACCATAAAAGCCATATACAACAGATGCACAGCCAGTTTCCCCTGATACTGAACAGGGGAAAAATTGAAAGCCTTTCCTCTAAGATCGGGAACAAGATAAGGATGAACAAGATAAGGATGCACTTTCACCACTGTTGTTCAACATAATCCTGGAAGTCCTAGCTACAGCAGACAAGAGAAAGAAATAAAGAGCATCCACATTAGAAAGGAAGAAGTTAAATTATCCTTGTTTGCAGATTATATGATCTTATATTTAGAAAAACCTAAAGACTCCACCAAAAAACACCTATTAGAACTGATAAATTCAGCAAAGTTGCAGCCTACGGAATCAACATACAAAATCAGTAGCCTTTTTATATGCCAACAGTGAACAATCTGAAAAAGAAATCAAGAAAATAATCCCGTTTACAATAGCTATACATAAAATTAAAAACCTAGGAAAAAACTTAACAAAAGAAGTAAAAGATATCTAGAACGAAAATTATGAAACATTAATGCAAGAAATTGAAGAGGACACCAAACAATGGAAAGATATTCCATGTTCAGAATTAGTTATAATGCCCACACTACACAAAGCAATCTACAGACTCAATGCAATTCCTATCAAAATATCAAGGACATTCTTCACAGAAATAGAAAAAATAATCCTAAAGTATATACAGAACCATGAAAAACCTGAAATAGCCAAAGCCATCCTAAGCAAAAAGAACAAAACTAGAGGAATCTATTACCTGACTTCAAATTAAACTACAGATCTATAGTAACCAAAACAGCATGGTAATGGCATAAAAACAGACAAATAGACCAAAAGAACAGAATAGGGAACCCAAAAATAAACCCATACATCTACAGCAAACTCATTTTTACCAGAGGAATCTATTACCTGACTTCAAATTAAACTACAGATCTAGAGTAACCAAAACAGCATGGTAATGGCATAAAAACAGACAAACAGACCAAAAGAACAGAATAGGGAACCCAGAAATAAACCCACACATCTACAGCAAACTCATTTTTGATAAAGGTATCAAGAACATACATTAGGCCAGGCGTGGTGGCTCATGCCTGTAATCCCAACACTTTGGGAGGCCGAGGCTGGCGGATCACCTGAGGTCAGGAGTTCAAAACCAGCCTGACCAATATGGCGAAACCCTATCTCTACTAAAAATACAAAAATTAGCCGGGAGTGGTGGCAGGCGCCTGTAGTCCCAGCTACTCAGGAGGCTGAGACAGGAGAACTGAACCCGCGAGGTGGAGGTTGCAATGAGCCAAGATTGTGCCACCGCACTCCAGTCTGGGTGACAGAGTGAGACTCTGTCACAAAAAAAGAAAAAAAAAGAACATATATTGGAATAAGGACAGTCATTTCCATAAATTGTGCCAGGAAAACTGAATATCCATATGCAGAAAAATAAAACTAAACCCCTATCTCTCATCATATAAAAAAATCAAATCAAAATAGATTAAAAACTTAAATATAAGACCTCAAACTATCAAACTACTTCAAGAAAACATTGGGGAAACTCTCCAGGATATTGGTCTGGGCAAAGATTTGAGTAATACCCTAAAGCACAGACAACCAAAGCAAAAGATGAACAAATGGGATCACATCAAGTTAAAAACCTTCTGCACAGCAAAGGAATCAATCAACAAAGTGAAAAGACACCCCACAGAATGGGAAAAAATATTCGCAAATTATCCATCTGACAAGGGATTTATAACCAGAATATCTAAAGGGCTCAAACAAATCTATAGGAAAAAATCCAATTACCCAATTAAAAAACAATCTGATTAAAAATGGGCAAAAGATCTGAATAGACATTCCTCAAAAGACGGCATACAGGTTGGGCATGGTGGCTCATGCCTGTAATCTCAGTGCTTTGGGAGGCTGTGGCAGGAAGATTGCTCGAGTCCAGGAGTTCAAGACCAGCCTGGGCAACACAGCACAACTCCATCTCTACAAGAAATACAAAAATTAGCTGGGCGTGGTGACACATGCCTCTAGTCCCAGCTACTTGGGAGGATGAGGTGGGAGAATGGCTTGAACCCAGGAGACTGGGTTGCAGTGAGCTCTGATTGTGCCACTGCACTCCTGTCATACCTGGGCAACAGAGTGAGACCCTGTCTCAAAAAAAAAAAAAGAAAAAAAAAATGTGGCTGGGCACGGGGGCTCATGCCTGTAATCCCAGGACTTTGGGAGGCCAAGGCAGGCAGATCATGAGGTCAGGAGATGGAGACCATCCTGGCTAACATGGTGAAACCCCATCTCTACTAAAAATATAAAAAATTAGCCAGGCGTGGTGGCGGGCGCCTGTGGTCCCAGCTACTCGGGAGGCTGAGGCAGGAGAATGGCGTGAACCCGGGAGACGGAGTTTGCAGTGAGCCGAGATGCGCCACCGTACTCCAACCTGGGTGACAGAGTGAGAATCCGTCTCAAAAAAAAAAATGTACAAATGGCAAACAGGTATATGAAAAGGTGCTCAACATAATCAATCATCAGAGAAATGCAAATCAAAACGACAATGACTTATCATCTCATCCCAGTTAAGACAGGCAATAACACACGCCGGCAAGGATGTGAAGAAAAGGGAACCCGCGAACACTGCTGGCGGGAATGTAAATTCGTGCAACAACTATGGAGGACAGTACACAGGTGCCTCAAAAGAACTAAAAGCAGAACTACCACATGACCCAGCAACCCCACTGCTAAGTATATACCCAAAAGAAAGGAAATCAGTGTATCTATGCACTCCCATGTTTATTATTCACAATCGTCAAGATTTGGAAGCAACCTAAGTGTCCATCACCAGGCAAAGGGACAGAGAAAATGTGGTACATATATACAGCTATAAAAAAGGAGATCCTGTCATTTGCAACAACATGGGTGGAACTGGAGGACATTATGTTACGTGAAATAAGCCAGGCACAGAAAGACAAACTTTGTATGTTCTCATTCATTTTGGGAGCCAAAAAGTAAAACAGTTGAATTCATGGAGACAGAGAAGTTGAACGATGGTTACCTAAGGCTGGGAAGGGTTGGGGGAAGGTGTGAGGGGGGAAGTAGAGATGGTTAACGGGTAACAAATACAGTTAAATAAAATGAATAAGATCTAGAATGTGATAGCATAACAGGGTGACTATAGTCAACAATAATTTAATTGTACATTTTATAATAACTAAAAGAGTATAATTGGAATGTTTATAACATAAAGAAATAAGAAATGCTTGAGGTAATGAATATCCCATTTACCCTGATGTCATTATTACACATTGTATGCCTGCATCAAAATATCTCATGTACCCCATAAATATGCACACCTACTATGTACCATAAAAATTAGAAATTAAAATAGAAAGAATTCTAAAGGAAAAAAAAAAAAACTCATCAACACTCAGTAAGAGAGGCGCCATTAAAACTACACTGACATACTTCTTACCATTACACTGAAAAGAATCCTACAAGTTTGTCCACATCCTCTGTTGGCAAGAGAACCTTTTTCACAACACAGATGGGAATGCAAATGATTCCTCTGTCCAGGGGAATTTGGAGATAAATTCTCCCCAAATAACATATTTATTTACCTTTTGACCCAGCAATCCAACCTCCAGGATTACATCTCAAAGATACACTGGGGCCAGGCACAGTGGCTCATATGTAATCTCAACACTTTGGGAGGCTGAGGAAGGTGGATCACTTGAGGTCAGGAGTTAAGAGACCAGCCTGGCCAACATGATGAAACCCCGTCTCTGCTAATACAAAAATTAGCCAGGTGTGGTGGCGCACACCGGTGGTCCCAGTCAGTCCAGAGGCTGAGGCTCGAGAATCATTTGAACACAGGAGTCAGGGATTACAGTGAGACGAGATAGTGCCACTGCACTCCAGCCTGGGCAACACAGTGAGTGAGACTCCTTCTCACAAAAAATAAATTTTAAAAAAAGATACCTTGGCAAAAACATGAACTGATTTATGCACAAAGTACTCCCTACAGCATTATTTATATCAGCAAAATGCTGGAAATACTCTAAATGTCCAAGGTATAGACTGTTAAATAAACTATCACACCACAGAACATTCCGAATCCACAGAACTGAGGAAGACCTGTACATCATTGTATGAGGTGGTCTCCACAACCTACTGCGTAAGACAGGGGTGGGAATACAAATATATCCGTGTTACTGATATTTCCAAGAGAAACATGGTAGTATAAATAAGAAATGAATAAAAATGATTATCTATAGGGAGAGGGCACAAGGAGGGAAACGAGATTTCCTCGAATGTACCATGTTTAATCATTTTGACTTTGCAAACATAAAATATCTTACATATTCAAAAAATTAAGTTACATCAAAAACCAAAAAGAATAATCTATAAAAAAATCTAAAAATAAACAAATGAATGCAACTGTATACTAAGTTGGTGGCATAAGTACATACAGAAAACATTTCAAGTGACTTTAAAGGCATTATTTTGCCCATAAGTCCTGCACAGAATGTATACAGAGGACAAAAAGAGCTGCAAAAAAATCTTGTATTTCAATGGAAGTCTAACTGTTAGTAGTATTATTGCTTCACTGTTTTGAAATTGTAAGATACATTATAGGATAACGAAGTGCTAGGATTGGATATAAGATCATTGAAGAAATTACGCAAATTTAGTTGAGAATTTAAGATTTCCACGTAAAAGGAAAGTGATAAACAACATAAAATCAAAGAACCAGGCCAGGCGCCATGGCTCACGCCTATAATCCCAGCACTTTGAAAGGCCGAGGCATGGTGGCATGTGCCTGTAGTCCCAGCTACTCGGGAAGCTGAGATGGGAGAATCACTTGAGCCCAGGAGGTCAAAGCTGCAGTGAGCTGAGATTATGACACTGTACTCCAGCCTCGGCAACAGAGTGAGATCCTGTCTCAAAATAAATAAATAAATAAATAAATGGGGGGGAATGGGGGGAATTTATCAACTGATAAAGGAATAAACAATATGTGGCATATCTTTACAATGGAGTGTCACTCAGCCACAAAAAGGAATGAAGTACTCATACATACTACAATCAATGTGGATGAACCTTCAAAACATTATGCTCAATGAAAGAAGGCAGGCACAAATGCCACATAATATATGATTCCATTTTTTTTTTTTTTTTTTTTTTGAGACAGAGTCTCGCTCTGTTGCCCAGGCTGGAGTGCAGTGGTGCAATCTTGGCTCACTGCAACCTCCGCCTCCCAGGTTCAAGCAATTCTCCTGCCTCAGCCTCCTGAGTAGCTAGGATTACATATAGTTGCACACCACCACACCCAGCTAATTTTTTGTATTTTTAGTAGAAACGGGGTTTCACCATGTTGACCAGAATGGTCTTGATTTTCTGACCTCATGATCCGCCCACCTCAGGCTCCCAAAGTGCTGGGATTACAGGCGTGCGCCACTGCACCCGGCCGTATGATTCCATTATATGGAGTTTCCAGATGGATAAATGCATAGACACAGAAAGCAGATCAGAGGCTGCCTGGGGCAGGGGAACAGGTGGGCAGAGGAACAGGCAGTGACTACTAATGGGTATGGGGTTTCTTTTTGATGGAACAAGAAAGGTCTAAAATTGGATTGTGGTGATGGCTGCACAACTTTGTGAATATACTAAAAAACACTCAACTATAGGACGTCCTAGCCAGAGCAATAAGGCAAGAGAAACAATCGGCATCCAAATAGGAAAAGAAGTTAAACTATCTCTCTTTGCTGACAATGATTCTGTACCTAGAAAACCTTAAAAACTCTGCCAAAAGGCTACTGGAACTGATCAACAATTTTAGTAAGGTTTCAGGATACAAAATTAGTGTGCAAAAATCAGTAGCATTCCTACACAAGAATAACATCAGCCTGAAAGTGTATAATCAAGAATACAGTTCCATTTACAATAGCTACCAAAAAAAAGAAAGAAATACCCAGGAATACAGCTAACCACAGAGGTGAAAGACTCCACAAGGAGAACTATGAAATACTGTTGAAAGAAATCAGAGATGACACAGATACATTTAAAAACATCCCATGCTCATGGATGGAAAGAATCAATATTGTTAAAATGGCCATACTGCCCAAAGCAATTTACAGACTCAATGCTATTCTTTTCAAACTACTCCTATCATTCTTTACAGAATAAGAAAAAACAATTCTAAAATTCATATGAAACCAAAAAAGAGCCAGAATAGCCAAAGCAATCCTAAACAAAAAGAACAAAGTCAAAGGTGTCACACTACCCAACTTCAAACTATACTAGAAGGCTGTAGTAACCAAAACAGCATGGTACTGGTACAAAAACAGACACGTAGACCAATGGAACAGAATAGGAAACTCAGAAATAAAGTCACACACTTACAATAATCTGATCTTGGACAAGGCTGACCAAAAAAAAAAAAGCAATGGTGAAAAGACTCCCTATTCAATAAATGTTGCTGGGGTAGTAACTAGCTAGACATGTGCAGAAGAATGAAGCTAGACCCCTACCTTTCACCATATACAAAAAGTAACTCAAGATCGATTAAAGATTTAAATGTAAGACCTCAAATTATAAAAATTCTAGAATAAAACCTAGGAAATACCCTCCTCGATATTGCCCTTGGCAAAGAATTTTTGGCTAAGTCCTCAAAAGCAACTGCGACAAAAACAAAAATTGACAAGTGGGACCT
This sequence comes from Macaca nemestrina, assembly GCF_043159975.1. Lineage (NCBI taxonomy): Eukaryota > Metazoa > Chordata > Mammalia > Primates > Cercopithecidae > Macaca > Macaca nemestrina. The sequence continues at coordinate 9,697,104 of NC_092128.1, forward strand.
AATTAAACTAAAGAGCTTCTACATAGCAAAAGAAATTACCAACAGAGTAAACTGAAACCTACAGAATGGGAGAAAAATATCTGCAAACTATGCGTCTGACAAAGGTCTAACATCCAGCATCTATAAGGAACTTAAACCAACAAGCAAAAAATAAGCAAAGGACATGAACAGACATTTCTTAAAAAAAGACATGCAAGCGGCCAACAAACATGAAAAAATGCTTACCATCACTAATCATCAGAGAAATGCAAATCAAAACCATAATGAGTACCATCTCACACCAGTCAAAATGACCATTATTAAAAACTCAAAACCCATCAGATGCTGGCGAGGCTGCAGAGAAAAGGGAATGCCTATACACGGTTGATGGGAATGTAAGTTAGTCCAGCCACTGTGGAAAGCAGTTTGAAGATTTCTCAAGGGACTTAAAACAGAGCAACCATCTGACCCAGCAATCCTGTTACTGGGTATATACCCAAAGGAAAATAGATCATTATACCAAAAATATACATGCACACATATGTTCATCACAATGTTATTCACAGTAGCAAAGACATGGAATCAACCTGGGTGTCCATCAGTGGTGGGTTGAATAAAGAAAATGTGGTATATATACACCATGGAATACCACATAGCCATAAAAAAGAATGAAATCATGTGCTTCGCAGCAACATGAAGCTGAAGGCCATAATCCTAAGTGAACTAATGGAAGAACAGAAAACCAAATATTGCATGTTCTCACTTATAACTGGGACCTAAACAATGAGCATACATTGACATAAACCTGGGAAAAACACACACTGTGGACTACTAGAGGGGGAGGGAAAGAGGGGAGCATGGATTGAAAAACTTGGGTACTATGCTCACTACCTGGGCACAATATACCCATGTAACAAACCCGCACATGTACACCTATATCCAAAGTAAAAGTTGAAATTTTTTTAAGAAGTACTCAGTTGCACACTTTAATAGGTAAATTATATTGTATATGAATTATATCTCAATAAAGCTGTTGAAAAAGACTGGGGGGGTTTCATAAGTTTGTTTTTATAGACTTCAGAGACACAAACCAAATGTAAAATGTGGACTTGGCTGTATTACAATTAGGATCCTAAGACGTATAGAAAACATTTTTTTTTTTTTTTTTTTTTGAGACGGAGTCTCGCTCTGCCGCCCAGGCTGGAGTGCAGTGGCCGGATCTCAGCTCACTGCAAGCTCCGCCTCCCGGGTTCACGCCATTCTCCTGCCTCAGCCTCCCGAGTAGCTGGGATTACAGGCGCCCGCCACCTCACCCGGCTAGTTTTTTGTATTTTTTAGTAGAGACGGGGTTTCACCGTGTCAGCCAGGATGGTCTCGATCTCCTGACCTCGTGATCCGCCCGTCTCGGCCTCCCAAAGTGCTGGGATTACAGGCTTGAGCCACCGCGCCCGGCCTAGAAAACATTTTTGAGACAACTGGGGAAAACAAAACAAAGGCTAGGTATTAGATGGTATTAGATGATATTCTGATATTCTGTGGGTGTGACCATGGTATTGTGGTTACGTTCAGGAAAAGGGAAAAAACAGATGAAGCGAGTGTGGCAAACCCAGCGGAGGGTTGAGCCTGGGTGACGATCATTTGGAGATTCACTGTGCTATTCTACTTTATTAAAATTTAATTGTAAAAAAAGCCCCCCAGAGGACTGTGATGTGCAGTCCCCTTTGGAACCACTGTCATATATACCAGCTACAAGGACAGGGCATGCCTGGCCCTCCTACCGAGGGCCATGTACACAAATGGAAGCTAGCACATGACAGGCCTTCCTGCCACAGGCTGGGGCTGTGGGACTGCGACAGGGGCACAAGCAATAGCAGGGACATGGACACGCCTGAAGACGCCAGGAGGCAGCAGTGCTGCTGGTGGAGGTATTACTAAGTCCCCACTATATATATATACACACACACATACACATACACACACACATATATTTTGAGACAAAATCTCGCTCTGTCGCCCAGGCTGGAGTACAGTGGCGCAATCTCGGCTCACTGCAAGCTCCGCCTCCTGGGTTTACGCCATTCTCCGGCCTCAGCCTCCCGAGTAGCTGGGACTACAGGCGCCCGCCACCACGCCCGGCTAATTTTTTGTATTTTTAGTAGAGACAGGGTTTCACCATGTTAACCAGGATGGTCTCAATCTCCTGACCTCATGATCCACCCGCCTCAGCCTCCCAAAGTGCTGGGATTACAGGCGTGAGCCACCGTGCCCGGCCAGTCCCCACTATTACAAAGTGATCAGCATGTACATGCTTAATATTTGTCACTCGGTCATCACAGCCACGTAAGGTGAGTATGATGGCCCACATTGGACAGATACAGAAACCCTATGGCTCTAAGTCTGCCACCCACTCCTGTCCAGGGTGGCCTTGTACCGAGTGGTCCCACTTTGGGTTAATGGCCTATGCTCCCTTTCTGGCCTCCCTGATTGTCTGGGAAGCCCAAGAGGGTGGGTGATGGTGCAGCTAGCCCCTGGCACTCCCCCCACGCCACCACATCTTGCTCTTTTACTTACCAGTGCCCAACATCCTTGGATGCCCCACCTCTACTTCATTCTGCTTCTCCTGGCCCCACCCGTCAAGACAAGGTTCCTCTCCCCTCTCTATCCGGGTGAGGATGTCCGGTTTGGAGATGGCATAATCTGTGCACAGAACAAGAAATGGGGAAGAGCTGGACCTGAGATGCCCACAAAGATGCAGAGGTGCCCAAAGTACCAAAAGCCAAAGCAAAGAAACAGACTGTCCACAGACAACCTGTGGACAGAGGCCCAGACCCTCCCTCCGTGGCCTTACCCAGGGAGACCAGGGTCTCGTAGTTGCCCCTCATCACGTGCTTGTAGAGCTCCTTCTGCCAGTCCTCCAGCTTGCCCCACTCCAGCTCAGAGAAATACACGGCCACATCATCGAAGGTCACAGGCACCTGGAACCACAAGTGTTGCACTCACTCACCCACACGCTCACAGGCTCGGCCCCTCAAGCTCTCCCCACCGCAGGGTGTCCCGCCGCTACCTTGGGGGACTCCCCCTTGCTGCCTGGGGGCAGCCGCAAGATCCAGAAGTTCCTGTTGCGGAGCAGGTTCTCCACGTTCTCCAGCCGCCTCTGCAGCAGCCCGTACTCCTGCAGCAGGGTCCCCAGCACGGCCCACTTGCCCTCCAGCTGGTTCCCGAACTCCACAGCTGTCTTCTCACAATCGGCCAGCTTCTTCTCGGCTGTCCCCGTGCGCCCCTCCAGAGTCAGCAAGCGGGCCAGGCAGGAATCCACCTTCTTCTCCAAGGCCTGAATGGCAGCCACCACCGTCCACAGTGTGATTTCCGTGGAGTAGAGGTACGAGTTCTTCTCAGCAGCTGGCTGGGGCAAGGGTGTGGAAGGACTCTGGTCCTCTGTGTGCTTGTCTGTCTTGGGGGCCTGCTCACAAGAAGAGAAAAGAGAGGTATTATGAGAATTATACAATCAAACCTTCCATCTCAAAAACACACCTCAGAAATGACACCTGCAATGGTAAAGCCCCATCTGGGATCCTGAGTTAGCAGCAGCCTGGGGGGAGATGGAGAGGCTAGGGTGTCAGTTAGGAATCCAGCCTAACTGATACAAGAGACAGTGGCTGGACCAACGTGTCAGCAAGTGGGAAAGTGGAAGAAAAACAGCCCCTGCCCATCCTATACACTAGCTATGGGGACAGGGCATGCCCCATAAGCTTGAGCAAACCATGCAGTCTCAAACCAGTGACTCCCCTTCCTCAAACCAGTGACTCCCCTTCTTGGGTCTGTTTCCTCCTCTAAAAATGAAGGGACAAGGCTTTGTGACACAGAGACATGACTCTCCAGTGGACAGCCCACGTGCAACTCAGCTCTGCCACTCACAAGCTGGCCAACTGTGGGCAAGGTGTTTCCAACAGCTTCCAACTTCCCTTCCCCATCTGGAAAATGGAGATAATAATAGTACCTATACAATAAGACTGAGAAAATTAAGAAAAATCTGTGTACAAAGTACTTAGTACAATGTGTAGCACAGCACAAATAATAAACATGAGCCCCATGTCGCAGGGCTAAGAAGATGATGATTGCTATGGAACGAATGTTTGTGTCTCCCTCAAAATCCATTTGCTGAAGCAGTAATCCCCAATATGCTGGTATTTGGAGGTGGAGCCTCTGGGAGGCAATTAGGCCATGAAGGCAGAGCCCTCATATGTAGGATTCGTGCCCTTGTAAGAAGAAACACAAGGGACACGATCTTGCTGTATGCCATGTGAGGATACAATGAGAAGGCAGCCGTCTGCAAACCAGGAAAAGAGACCTGCTGGGAACCAAGTAAGGCAGCCTGAGCAGACTGAGACAATGACGGTGATTATGGTGATGGTTCTGGCTCAGGGATATGGTACAAATAGTTCATATGGCCTTTTTTTACCTCCACCTCTTTCATTCCGTTGTCCTTCAGTGCCTTGGAAAAAGCTTCTCAAGTGCCTCAACTTACCCTGATACCTGATTCACAAGCCATCATCGTGCATGTGCAATGGGCACAGTCCTGGTTGGTGCTGCTAAAAGCCTCGTTGGAGAGACAAATCAACATCTCACCCCTCAATTTCATTCATGCTTCATGGTTAAATCACCACAGGGTACTAACTTCCAAAATTACCTCAAATCCATCGATGTTTCTCCTTCTCCACTGCCAGTGTCTAGTCCAAGTCCCCATCACCTTGCTTGGCCTCGGCCACTGCGGTCCTGCCTACCTGATTTCCCCACTTCCAGCCTTCTCCCCCACTTCCAGCCTTCTCCACGACAATACACTTTCCACAGAGTAACCGGTAATCTTTTTTTTTTTTTTTTTTTTTTTTTGAGACAGAGTCTTGCTCTGTCGCCCAGGCTGGGGTACAGTGGCGCAATCTCAGCTCACTGCAACCTCCACCTCCCGAGTTCAAGCGATTCTCCTGCCTCAGCCTCCCGAGTAGCTGGGACTACAGACACCCGCCACCACACCCAGCTGGTTTTTATATTTTCAGTAGAGACGGGCTTTCACCATATTGGCCAGGCTGGTCTCAAACTCCTGACCTTGTGATCTGCCTTTCTCAGCCTCCCAAAGGGCTGGGATTACAGGCATGAGCCACCACTCCCGGCCTGGTAATCTTTTAAAAACACAAATAGATCATTGCAGTCCCCTGCTTAAAACTCTTCAGTAGTTTCCCAGTGCACCTGGCATAAGATCTAGACTTCTTCATGGCCCAGCCCACCTCTCTTGACCTTGAGCCATCCAGTTCCTGCCGCGCTCCAGCCATGCCGGCCTCCTGTGGATTCCGAGGACCCACCCGGCCCTCCTCCACCTTCGTGTCAGCTCTCAATATGCATCCTCTGTATGCCTGAGTCCCTCTGGTCTTTAAGAGTCTTGCTTAGACTACGCATCCTAGAGACTTTCACTGTTCCCTCCTTCCTAGCACTAATCATCTATAATTGCTTCATTCGTTCAACGACAATTACTGAACACCTATCATAGTAAACGTACGATGAAGATGAAAAAAAAACTGATGGGGTTCTTCCTTCTCCAGGAGAAAAATTCTGTATAGGAATACTTATAAATAACAACAGTGTGATAGGATGGGCTAACAAGAGACCAGGGCAAATCTGTCCCTTTTGGGAAGTTTCTTGGGATCTCAAGTGCTGCAAGAAGGCATTGGGAAAGGAGCAGGTGGACAGGAGTGAGCTGAAAGGTAGTAAAGCTGTGAGCTCCAGGCTAGGGGGAGTGGATGACGTCACCTCCTAGGGCCCCCTCTTCCCAGGCAACAGGACTATAAACCTGCAGAATCCCCAATGTTTTTTCTCTACCTTGCACTCAGGGAACCCAAAAAGAAGCTCACCACACTCACTAAGTAAAGAGGAGGGAGAGGAAGTTCTACTTTAATAAAAGTATCCAGAAAAATCAAGGTTTCAAAACCTTCACTGAGGTGTATTAATAACAGTAGGTATCATCTACTGAGCTCTTTACAAGCGTTTTCTAGTATGTCAAAAATGGCCAAAGGATTATAATCTCCCAATTGGACAAACTGCACAATATCAAACCAATATTCTAAAATCTGTTAAACTGGCCTAGTTTATACAGATGAAGATGCAGAAAAAAACTGATGTGATTCTTCCTTCTCCAGGAGAAAAATTCTGTATAGGAATACTTATAGTTTATTCTTATGAACAAACTTATTCATATAGATATATATCTAGATAGACAGACAGACAGATAGATAGATATAAACGAGACAGGCACCTGTGCCTGTAATCCCAGCTACTTGGGATTGGGAGGCTGAGGTAGGAGAATCGCTTGAACCCGGGAGGCAGAGGCAGAGGTTGCGGTGAGATGAGATCCCACCACTGCACTCCAGCTTGGCTGAGAGACCCTGTCTAAAAAAAAAAAATATATATATATATATATATATATATATATATATATATATATATCATTTTTTAATTAAAAAAATTTTAAACGGCCGGGTGCAGTGGCTCGCATCTGTAATCCCAGCACTTTGGGAGGCCGGGGCGGGCAGATCACGAGGTCTAGGGTTCAAGACCAGCCTGGCCGACATAGTGAAACTCCGTCTCTATCAAAAATAGAAAAATTAGCCAGGCGTGGTAGCAGGCGCCTGTAGTCCCAGCTACACGGAGAGTCCCAGTTCAAGGAGAATCCCTTGAACCTGGGAGGCGGAGCTTGCAGTGAGCCGAGATCGTGCCACTGCACTCCAGCATGCACAACAGAGCGAGACTCCCTCTAAAAAAAAAATTTAAATAAAATCTGCTACACTTATTTTTTTTTTTTTAATCTACAATCTCTCTTGTAAACGACACTTAAATCTTTCTCTTTGGCAAAAGTAGACTATGAGGCGTTTTAAAGTGTCTAATTCCAAAGTCCCTGCCCCGGCGTGAGGCTCCCGCCTCTAATAGATGCGTGACCCTGGGCCAGTCCCTTCCCATCTCAGCCTCCGCGACTGTCCCGTGGGGCCTGCTGCCCCTGCCCGCCCAGCCTGCTATGGGGGCGCCGCGGGGCCTCAAATGGAACAATGCTTCCAAGGCGCGGCCTCCTAGTCGCTGAGCGTGACTCTGAGGCCCGGGCTGGCAGAGGCCGCAGAAGGGCCGGATCGTCCGTCGCTGACGTCGGGGCCCCGCCCGCCGGGCCTGGAGTTTGGGCCGCCCGGTCAATGCCTTCGACGCGGGCCGGGCGATGGGCCGGGGGCGGCGAGCGCGGAGGCTGCGCGCAGGGCCCTCTCGCCGCGCGGCCCCGCGCGGCCAGAGTCCCTCGCGCGGGCTCACGCAGCGGCGGCCTGGGCCTTCCCGGCGTCCGCGGGGCCCAGGGCGCTTACCCGGGCAGGCGCTGCTTCGGCCATGGCTACCCGCGTCCCTCGCTGGGTTGCAGTCCCGGGACCCGGCCTGTCGGGCCCCGGGGCGGCGCGGCGGCGACACCGGAGGCGGAGCGGGACCCGCCTAGCCTGGGAGCTACTGCCGGGGGGCCGCGAACTGCGTCCCGAGCCACGTGCCCCGCTGTCCCTTTTAAAAAGAGCTGCGCTCGGCGGCCGAGCCTGAGGGCGCGCACAGCGCCCCCTGCAGCCCGTAGGACCGCACGCCCGCGGCCACCGCGCCGCGCCCACCCGAGGCCTTCAGCGCCCGCGGCGTCCGGGACCCAGGCGCGGCCGCCCACCCTCACCCGGGGCGCGGGAGTCAACGCCGGGGCGGGCGTCCCACGGTCTCCATCCGGGCTCCGTCAGGCATAAGCCACTCCCGGGCCAGCGCGGCACCCAACCCCTCTCTGCGTCCCACGCGGGAGCCGGGAGGGCTGGGGGAAGGAGCCGCGCTGGAAAGTGCGAAACCTCGCGAGGGAAAGCTACGTGGGGAACCGGGGCGTCCCTCGCCGGGGCTCCAGTCCGGACCGAGACTCTGTTGCAGCGCCTCCCACGCACCACAGAACTGAGTTGGGGAAAGTAAAAAGGATACGTGTGTACCCAGGGAGAAGCCAAGGAAACTTAGATGAACGTTTTTAAATTCTTTTATGTTTTACAGAACAAAGGTGAAGATTGTAGGATTTTTTTTTCCTCCTAAGCCTGCCCTCCCCTCCTGGGGACGCTGGGGTCCCTTCCTCCTCCCAGGGCCCACCCAGGGAAAGTCCTCAGCCACCCACTAGGACCCTTCTGTAGCTTTGGTCCAGGCTGCGGATCACAGCAAGTGTGAATCAGTCCATCCCTCATTTAGGCCCTGAGGTATCTTGAATAAACCGCAGGACCCATTTTCCTCAGCCTGTGCTGAGGCACATTGAACTAAATGTGCTGTATGCAGTTGAAGCTTTGTTTTCTGTCTTTTCCGTATTTCCCATTCATCTCACAGTATTTGTCCAACAAGCTGGCAAACTCTTCCCGCTAGAAATCTGCAGTTTTGTTTCTTTCTGTGTTTGGTTTTGTTTGGGGTTTTTTTTTTGTTTTGGTTTTGGTTTGTTTTTTCTTTTTTTGTGGGGGTGAGAAATTATTTTCACCAATATTTGAGCCAAGCAAAAGCGTGGTCAACTATCAGAAAAAAACACAATCTGAGACCCTAAGTAAGTTTGCGGAAAGGTTAGGACGTGTTACTTTAAGGTAACAAGTGAAATCAATATTTGGCATTATTCATTTTGGAAATGCTTGTTGAACTATCCCAACCTAAGACACAAACTGCAAATATGCACTGAAGACATTAAGAGCATCCGTAGGATCTTATCAGGGATCAGTACAATCTATTAAGTATTATAAAATACCAGTAAGTGGTGACGTTATAGAGTAACAGTTAAGGCCCAATGCAAACAGAAAGGGTCAGGAAAATGGGCCAGGAGCCGTGGCTCACGCCTGTAATCCCAGCAGTCTGGGAGGCTGAGGCGATGGATCACCTGAGGTCAGGAGTTTGAGACCAGCCTGGCCAACATGATGAAACCCCATCTCTACTAAAAATACAAAAAATTAACTGGGTGTGGTGGTGAGCTACTCTGGAAGCTGAGGCAGGATCATCGCTTGAACCCGGGGAGGCAGAGGTTGCAGTGAGTCGAGATCGCGCTATTGCACTCCAGCCTGAGAAACAAGAGCAAAACCCCGTATCAAAAAAAAGGGTCAGGGCCGGGCGCGGTGGCTCAAGCCTGTAATCCCAGCACTTTGGGAGGCCGAGACGGGTGGATCACGAGGTCAGGAGATCGAGACCATCCTGGCTAACACGGTGAAACCCCGTCTCTACTAAAAAATACAAAAAAAAAAAGTAGCCGGGCGAGGTGGCTGGCGCCTGTAGTCCCAGCTACTTAGGAGGCTGAGGCAGGAGAATGGCGTAAACCCGGGAGGCGGAGCTTGCAGTGAGCCGAGTTCGCGCCACTGCACTCCAGCCTGGGCGACAGAGCGAGACTCCTTCTCAAAAAAAAAAAAAAAAAAAAAGGGTCAGGAAAATGGGCTGGAGACAAAAACGCTAGAATTCAATCTCTGTTGAGAAAAGAGTGCTATAATGTTTGACAGCTAGTCTTCGTTTTTTTAGAAAAAAAGTTTAAGTCAGTGGTACTCAAACTTGAGCGTGCATCATGTTCACTGGGGGTGCTTGTTAAAAACACAGAATGCTAGGCACAAACCTCAGCATTTCTAGGTCTGAAGCAGGAGGGGATGAAAGTGATGCAAATTTGCAATTCTAACCAGTTCCCAAGAAATGCTGGTTCTATTGGCCTGGTGACCAGTTTGAAAACCTTGACACTGTTTATCAGGGTCCCACAGCTACCTCCCATTCCCATGCTCAGATTCTATAAATATATTTAATAAATGAACACTCTGCACCATAATGTGGTTTCTGAGCAGACCAGCCAGCGTGTCAAGTCAGCTCTGATATAAATTAAAATTACATGGTTTTTTTTGTTTTTGTTTTTGTTTTTGTTTTAGATGGAGTTTCGCTCGTTGCCCAAGCTGGAGTGCAATGACACGATCTCGGTTCACTGCAACCTCCGCCTCCCAAGTTCAAGCTTCTGCCTCAGCCTCCCGAGTAGCTGGAATTACAGGTGCCCGCCACCATGCCAGGCTAATTTTTTGTATTTTTAGTAGAGACGGGGTTTCACCATGTTGTTGGCCAGGCTGGTCTCAAACTCCTGACCTCAGGCAATCCACCCACCTCGGCCTCCGAAAGTGCTGAGATTACAGGCATGAGCCACCATGCTCAGCCTACATTCATCTTTAATCTGTCTCTTGTGAGTTTGCTTTTTTGGGGATCAGATTTCCAGGACCTGATTATCTCTGGGTGCACTAACAACATCCAGTGGAGGCCCAGTCCGTGGAGTAACAAGGGTGACTCCACCTCCAGAAGGTGGGGTTGTCACAGTTTGAGGGCCATCAAAGTAGCACCTAGGGTCACTCAAGAGGTCAGCACACTCAAGTGCCACTGTCCCCACCAGAACATCCTCAGCCAAGAGATAGGGGCAGGTCAGAGACAGAATTGCTGTGGCTCCCTCATCGTCCAAACCAGGAATGTAATTTAGATTAGGAGGTGGACCCACACAGAATTATAAAGATGTTAGGAACGGAAGCATTAGTAGAGGGAGACCAGAAGTACAACCAAGTCTCCCTTCTTCCATAGAAGCCTTTCCTATTTCAGACAACACCAAGCTCCCTATTCTGTGAACATCCATTATACTTTCTCATTCAGCAAACATTTGCTGAGCACCTATGTGCCAAGCACCTGTGCTGAGAGCTGTGGAGGCTGACAGGATTAAGACATGCTCCCTCCTGGGGCTGGGCGAGGTGGCTTACGCCTGCCTGTAATCCCAGCACTTTGGGAGGCCGAGGTGGGCGGATCATGAGGTCAGGAGATGGAGACCATCCTGGCTAACGCGGTGAAACCCTATCTTTACTAAAAATACAAAAAATTAGCCGGGCGTGGTGGCGGGCGCCTGTAGTCCCAGCTACTGCTACTTGGGAGGCTGAGGCAGGAGAATGGCCTGAACCCAGGAGGTGGACCTTGCAGTGAGCTGAGATCGCGCCACTGCACTCCAGCCTGGGCAACAGAACAGGACTCCGTCTCAAAAAAAAAAAAAAAAAAAGACATGGTCCCTTCTTCCCCACAGCATCACATCCTGTGACTGTGTCTTGGTCTTACCTATTGCTCCCTTCCCTTGCAGCTGCACCCAATCAGATAAGTCCTCACTGACTCTTCCTTGGTCTCATTCGAAACCTAGCATATCCCACACCCCACCCCAACCCCCAAAAAGCACAGTATAATTTTTTTTTTTTTTTGAGACGGAGTCTCGCTCTGTCGCCCAGGCTGCAGTGCAATTGTGCGATCTCCACTCACTGCAAGCTCCACCTCCCGGGTTCACGTCATTCTCCTGCCTCAGCCTCCCATGTAGCTGGGATTACAGGCGCCCGCCACCGTGCCTGGCTAATTTTTGTATTTTTAGTAGAGACGGGGTTTCACCGTGTTAGCCAGGGTGGTCTCGATCTCCTGACCTTGTGATCCACCCGTCTCGGCCTCCCAAAGTGCTGGGATTACAGGCGTGAGCCACCGCGCCCAGCTAATTCTTACTAGTATTCCCAAATCACAGCTAGAATCGGGTCACTCTTTTGCTCAAAATGCTTCAGCTCCCCATTACCAACTGAATAAAATCCAGACTCCTTGAAGCCTGACCCAACTGTAACACCCACTACTCTCCTTCTCACACTCCACCCTCCCCAAATTGGATGAACTCCTCTTCTGTACATGCCCCATAATGTCTCCTCACTTGGTCATGTCACCTCCATTTAGAATGTCCTTCCTGCCATCCTTAAAAGGCCAGTTCAAATACCACCTATGGCAAAGTCTACCCAATGTCTCATATCTAAAATGATTGTTCTCTGAATGCTTACAGCCTTTTACCCTCACTTATCTGAAGACATTACTATTCTCTTATATCCCCTTAGCAGCCTGTAAGTCCAAGAGCAAGATTTATCCTTGTACCCCTCTGTAGAATTCTGCACAGGGAGGATACTCAGATATTTGTGAGTGAACAGAACTCTAAGGCAGAACAGAATACTGTCCTCACCTAGGAAAGGGCTGTGCAAAGGTGCAGTAAAGGAAGAAAACTGATTTTGAAAGAACATAAACTCAATAAGGGCAAAGATCTTCATTTTGTTCATTGATGTGTATTTAAAACAGTGCCTAGATAACAGGGGCTCAATATGTATTTGGTCAATGAAAGAAATGGATGAGGGAAGCTTTCACAGAAGGGGCTTATAAACCAGAACAGTGAAAAATAGTGTTTGGTTCAGAGGACGACACTGCAGAGAGGGAAAGAGCACGGCTTATTCAGTAAGACAGAAAGCCAGACATGGTGGTTCACAGCTGTAATCCCAGCACTTTGGAAGGCTGAGGCAGGAGGATCGCTTGAACCTAGGAGTTCGATACCAGCCTGGGCAATATAGTGGGACCCTGTCTCTACAAAAGGTACAAAAATCAGCTGGGTGTGGTTGGTACACACCTGTAGTCCCCACTACTCGGGAGGCTGTGATGGAAGGACCCATTGAGCCCAAGAGGTCAAGGCTGCAGTGAGCTGTGATGGCACACTCAGCCTGGGCAACAAAGACCCTGTCTCAAAAAAAATTTTTTTAAATAAATGAATGAATGAATGAATGACAGGAAGCCCAATGTGGCAGCAGCATAGAGTGAAAAGAGAAAAAAATGCAGGGTGATGCAGGTTGTCAGAGTCTTGAGTTCTATACTAAAAAGACTGCTCATTATCAGTAGCTGCTGAAAGCCATTGCAAGGTTTTGAGGAAAGTCTACATCCAGTTGTGTGCAAGGACATTAACTCTGGAATCAAAACGGATGTGACTAAGAGCAGAAGACCTACTGGTTACTGAAAAGCTCAGGTGAATGATGACTAGGACCTTAACTTTGGGAACAAGAAGGGTAGAAAAGGCAGGAGAGATGAGTCACTAACATTTGGCATTTAATTCTTCCCTGTTGACTTCAATCTAACTTCATCATCCCTGTCCTTCTGACAGTCCATTTCCTGTTTTCTCCTCAGCACCTGGCAGAACAGGCTTTCAATGAAGGATGGCAGAAGCAGGCAAGAAGAGGCGAGTCCTTCCTATCCCCTAAGACAGTGCCTCTGCATGCACAGAACCACCTGGAGAGCTTGTTGAGATGCAGATTCTGATTCGGGGGCCTAGGTGGAGCCTGAGTCTGCACCATTTCACACTCCTAGGGGATGCTACTGCTGCTGCTGCCGCCAGCTGAGAGCCCACACTTCAGGACATAGAATCCAGCTTTGACACTGGGTTCTTAACTACAGAAGCAATACCACCCCACAGCCAAGTGTGCAGCTCTGAAGCAAGATGGTCTGGGTTTCCATCACCTCTGCCATCTTACTTCACTTCTCAGGCCTCCTCCCACATCTCATATGGAAAATTAGGTAAAATCATACTCACCACCCAAAACTATGAGGACTTGTTTTCATGGAAATAAATAGTGCCTAGCACACAAGTATTCAACAAGTGTCAGCAGGAGTCCAATTTCTTGATAGAATTATTTCCCAGCCTCAAGGAAAACTTAACTTTATTGGAGAAGTAGGACCATATTCTGTGCTTCACTTTTCCCCACAATGCAAGGCCTAAGGCTGGTCACATTAGAATGCTCAACAATTGGGAAGTAAGAGTAACTAAGGACAGGACAGAGGGGGTATCTATAAGGCAAAGGCTTGAGGGTAAGAAAAGACTGCAGAAGAAACTTAGGAAAGAAACTCCAAAGGTTTTCCTGATGAAGCTACTACCCACCTCACACGGTGCCAGCCCTACAAGGACTCCCACCATGTTCAGTTTCTGTAGTAAGACAACCCTGTACCTTATAGCAGGGGGCCCCAACCCCTGGGTTGTGGATCAATACTGGTCCATGGCCTGTTAGGAACCAGACCACACAGCAAGTGAGCTCTGCCTCCTGTCAGATCAGTGGCTGCATTAAATTCTTAGAATGAACCCTATTGTGAACTGCGCATGAGAGGGATCTAGGTTGTGCGCTCCTTATGAGAATCTAATGCCTGATGATCTCAGGTGGAACGGTTTCATTCCAGAACCATCCCATCTCCCACCACTGTCTGTGGAAAAACTGTCTTCTATGAAACCAGTCCTGGTGCCAAAAAGTTTGGGGACCTCTGCCTTATAGTAACCCAAGTTTCCTTCTATCTATTTGTTCACTCTCCCCATGGAAAACTGTAATGTCTTTAACGTGTCTCCGTTGGTCCTAAGTGTTCTTACAAAATGTATTGTGTGCATGCATTTTTTATTTATATAAATGGTGTTATATTGTAGATCTCATTTTCTTATCTTTTCCCCTCAGCGTTGTGTTTAAGATGGATCCAGATGGCTAGGCATATATCTAAGCCAATGCTCGTAACAGCTGCCTGCCACTCCCTGGGGTACCCACATTTCACCTACTCTTTCTACCTCCCAAAAGCCATCACCCAGACTGTCTCCAGGTCCCCTGAATATTCTCACCCATGCCATATCTTGTTTTCTGTCCTAGGTTTAAGTGAAAGTGCAGGTCAGGCTGTGCCATCAGTCCTTCCCTGCCATCACTCCAGGTCAGGTGCCTCTCCTCCACCTTGGCCCCAGGAGAGTGTTCTGACAGATGGAGAAAAACATCCAGTATGAACTTTTTTTTTTTTTTTTTTTTTGCTAGTAGCAAGTTTTATTCTAGGCAACTGCAAATCATCCAAGGGGATGTTCACATATGACCCCAGAGCCCACTCCCATCCCCCCAGACAGCAGCGGGGCACACATTCAACACTCCTGAGACAAGCATCTGTGTGCTTTTTCTCTACCCTCTCTGGAATAGGCAATCTCAGAATGCATTTGGAAACTGTAATCTGAACCACCTCAAGTAAGGATTGATGTAATAGGAACAAACTCAAATAACCACTAGTACAAGGTGAACAACCTTAAGTAACAAAGTTGTTTTCTACTCTGGGAGGCTGCAGAACACAGCCAGGAGGAGGTGGGAAGAGGATGGGGTATGCTGAGACACCGTAAGTCCCAGACCACAGCCATACCATCAGCAACTTCACTGGAATCTTTCTTCTCAACAGGGGCTGCAGGGTCTACCCCTCCGACTCTTTTCCTCTTGGTCCTTTTCAGACAATTTGAGAGCACCAAGCACCACACGAGGGAACCTAGCACCGTGTCCCCTGCTCTCTGGCCTAAGTAAGCGTCAGTGGGCTAAAAGAGCCCCATTAACAATTCCCTCCTAGAGGGCAGGTCCAGTCCCCAAGTGAGGAACAACTTCTACAACTCTTAAAATGTAAAAAAAAAGCGTTGGGCTGTATTCTTTAAAAAATTAACTAAAATCTAATTCCAAAAAAGGTTCTTCAGAGTAGGGTTAAGCAGTTCATTTAAATTATTTGTTCTACTTGTTATTAAACAAAGAGATTACAAAACAAGAAAAAAAGGAGGGTTACACTTCCCAGAACTCTTCTAGGCAGCTGCTCACCCCTGTGGCCCAACTCAACCCCGTGGGAAGACATGAAATGCCAGGACGAGCCCTGGAACCAGCCACCAGTCCCTGTGGGGTCAGAACGCCAACCCCAGCCCACAAGCACTGGCATGAATGAGAAAACCAGAGACCTGAAGGTGCCAAGAAACAGCAAACTTGGTAGCAGGGTAAAGACCTGGCCTGGACTCTTCTTCCACGGGGTTTTCAGGACAGCCTTTGGGCTTGGCTTGGTATTGGGACAAGGGAAGGCAAATCAGAAACAACTGCCCTCAGGAAGAACTCAGTCCCTGACTGCAGTGTCTCTTTGGGGGAACCAATGCCACCCCCCTCCGCCCCCCAGACGGGCGAGGGGCTGCACCCTTAAAGCAGGCCATTGGGCCTTCCGGGCTCCAGGGCCAGCCCGCCCCGCTCCCGCTGGTGGATCTTCTGGTGCTGCAGGAGGTGCTGCTTCTGGACAAAGCTCTTCTCACACTCGGTGCAGCTGTAGGGCCGCTCACCCGTGTGGATGCGCTGGTGCCGCACCAAGTCAGATGGGTGACTGAAGCTCTTGCCACAGTAACCACAGATGAGGGAACTCCGGCTTTTCCTCCAAGGGATGTGGCCAGGCAGGGCAACCAGGCTGTTGGGTGAGAACCTCTCCTGGACATGTTGGCCGGCACTGGGCCCCTCCTGCAGGTGGCAACGCTGATGGGTCACCAGGCTCACCTTGCAGCTGAAGCTCCTCAGGCACACATCACACTGATGTCGCTTGGCCTTTTTGGTCTGCGGTTTCAGCCGTGGCCTGGGCCTAAGGCTCTCCTCTGGCTCCTCAGGTGTACAAGACTCCCACCCCGAGTGGCTGCTCAGATGTGTGGCCAGCTGCTGCTTATAGCGGAAGGTGATCTCACACTCAGAACATTCGTAGGGGCGGGAAGTGTCCTTTTTCAGCTTCAGGCCCTGCCCACATTCCTGGCCCAGCTGTACCTGCCTATGAGATTTCTGCTTCGGGCAGCCCACAGTTCTGCTGCTGCTAGGATCTCTACCACCAACAGGCTCCTGTAGAGTCGAGTCCCCGGGACCTGTTTCCAGGAGGACAGAACTGCCCTGACCACCCCAGAGCTCAGTCTGCTCCGGGCTCAGGAAAGCCTGCTCTTCAGCAATGCATGAGAACTCTCCAGGAAGATCCGCAGGGCCTTCCTGTGTATACTGTAGCTCCTGTTTGATCATGACCCCACCTGCTGCAAAGTAGAAGAAGACCAACAAAAAAGATCACATTCTAGTACCTTTGGTTTCTTCAGGACCAAACAAACATCTGTCAATTTCAGAAGCACCCCAGAAATAAGTGAATTAGGACAACATGGAGGAGGATGACACTGGCTAGGTTCCAAGACTTGTATAAAACTATTCATGTATAGTTTTTCCAATGTTGACTGGAAATATCAATGCATTACTCTTATAAAATACTGTAAACTATAGTTCTCCAAGCTTGTCTACAAATTTATATTTAATCTCTGGGAAAAATGACAGAATACACTGTAACAACTATACTAAATTAAGAGTGTTAAAATAACACATCTGAAGGATTAAAGACAAACTAAACCTACAGCTTAAAAATTCATGTCCAGCTCTGTTCTTCCTCCATAACCTCCCAAATTACCTAGTGACAAGTGCTTTTCCTGCACTGCCTTCCCTCCTGAAGCTCTGACATGCCCACACTCAATCTCCGGCAGGTTTTGACTACCGCCTAGTATGGTACTCTATTCTGTAGGGCATGAAGAAGAGTGATTGATGTGGCCGTTAGTCTTAAAGACCCCATAGGATGGTAGGAGTTGAGGCACATGTAACAGCTGAACTAACAACAATCATAAAGGAGTCCAGAACAAGCAAAGCCAGATGAGTTTACCAAGTCAGCACCTGGCAGGTCAGCCATGGGAAAGCTCACTCTAGGCTGCAGAGGGCTATGGAAGGGAACAGAATATTCCAGAGCCACTCACCTGGGTGGGCACCACCAGGACCTTCCTCTTCCAAGTCACCCAGCATCTCTGTACCCAACTCCGCTTCTCCCTCTGTCTGGCCAAGGACCTCTGGGTGGGGAAACAGCACGGTGTGAGTCCAGGAGAGAGCAAAAGCTCACTGCACACTGATCAGCTGCCAATGACCAAGGTGACCAATGGCAGGGAGAAAATACTAAAGCTTCAACAGATTCAAAGGCTACTGCTCGTGTCAGTCTCCCCTAGCAGTTTGGGACAATTATAAAATTCTGGCCAATCCTAACAACTGACTTGGCTAGCTGCTGCCTCCAGTGCTCCTCCATTAGAGGCCTGTGGCTCAGGCAGGCAGGTTACAGAGCTACCACTGCCCCTGATGGCACCACCACCCACCTCTGCCTCTCCGTGTGTGCAGTTTAAGTCTTGCCAATGCTTCCTTTTGGGGGATCTAATTTCATCCTTGCTAAGGCACTGCAAGGTAAGATGGACACTGGGACAGACAAGGAAACAGTCCCAATGAGAGCATGTGACCCAACCAAGCTTACAAGGTCACTTTTCTGGCCCATTTTCTATTTTCTTTACCTCTTACTCTGCTCCAGGCACTTGACACTCCTCCATGTACCTAGGTTTTAAAAGACTTTGTCTACCAAACAAAAAGCATTTATTATGTAATAGGTAACATTTTGCATATAAAGACTTATACCTATTAAGTAGCACTTCTAATCAACAAGCAAAAATCATTGAGACCACAATGACCAGCTATAATTCTGGCCAAACACCAAGAAAATGCTTTCGGTCAGCCTGCGCTGCCTGCCTCGTCCGAGGTAACAAAGGGTTGTCAAATCATCTTTTTTCTTTTCTTTTAAGCAAAAGAGATTTCACTATGTTGCCCAGGCTGGTTTCAAACTCCTAGCCTCAAGCTATCCTCCCACCTTGGCTTCCCAGTGTTGGGATTACAAATGTGAGCTACCATACCCATCTCAAATAGTCTTAAATATTAAAAACAGCATGGGAGACCACATGCGGAGGCTCACGCCTGTAATCCCTTTGGGAGGCCGATGCAGGTGGATCACTTAAGCCCAAGAGTTCAAGACCAACCTGGGCAATATAGTAAGACCCACGTCTCTAAATAAAATTTTAAAATTAGCCAGGCGCAGTGGCGTGTGCCTGTAATCCCAGCTACTTGGAAAACTGAGGTGGGAGAATCATTTGAGCCCAAGCTGTCAAGGCTGCAGTGAACCGACATCATACCACTGCATTCCAGCCTAGGTGACAGAGTCTCAAAAAAAAACAAAAAAAAAAAAGATAAAACAGGCCTGGCGCAGTGGCTTACACCTGTAATAGCAGCACTTTGCAGGGCCGAGGCGGACAGGTCACGAGGTCAGGAGTTCAAGAGCAGCCTGGCCAACACGGTAAAACCCTGTTTCTACCAAAAATACAAAAATTAACTGGGCATGGTGGTGGGCACCTGTAATCTCAGCTACTTGGGAGGCTGAAGCAGGAGAATCACTTGAACCTGGGAGGCAGTGAGCCAAGATCGCGCCACTGCACTCCAGCCTGGGCAACAGAGCTAGACTCTATCTCAAAAAAAAAAAAAAAAAAGATAAAACAAATCAAAAAACAACATGAGGAACCCTAGCCATATCACACTGTAGGGTATATGACATTTTATTTATTAGAAAATACTATCAAGAACAGACTATGTGACCACAGAAAAGAAACAGGAAAGGCACAACGCCAAGAGCTTTCCAAAAGTCTCTGTAAATGGGAGGACCTAGAGACTTGCATTTCTCCACCCGTGGAAGCCAACAGAGGACCCACAGCCACAAGAGCCACAGGTGTAGTCTGAATTACAAGCTACCGGCCAGGAATTGTAGTATGTCTGAGACAGAATTCTAGGGAGAAAACTGCTACTCACTCAGAGAGACCAGTGTCTCATAGTTACTCTCCATCACATTTCTGTAGAGCTCCTTCTGCCAATCCTCCAGATTCTCCCATTCCTGCTCGGTGAAACAGACGCCATCATTCTCCAGTGACCTGGACACCTGGAATCACCAATGGCACACATACTCACAGCTATGACACAAAAGCCAGCAACTGAGGTGCTTACATATTAAAGGGCTGGCTCCCCCTTCTCTTCTAACTTTTAATCCTCAATGAGACTACCTTGGGGGCCTCCCCCTTGCTGCCCGGGGGCAGCCGCAGGATCCAGAAGTTCCTGTTGCGGAGCAGGTTCTCCACGTTCTCCAGCCGCCTCTGCAGCAACCCGTACTCCTGCAGCAGGGTCCCTAGCACGGCCCACTTGCCCTCTAGCTGGTTCCCAAACTCCACGGCCATCTTCTCACAGTCAGCCAGCTTCTTCTCAGCTGTCCCCGTGCGTCCCTCCAGGCTCTGTAGCCGGGCAGCCTGGGACTCCATCTTCTTCTCCACAGCCTGAATAGCAGCCACCACCGTCCAGAGTGAGATCTCGGTGGTCTGAAAATAGGAGCTTTTCTCTGTTGCTTGTGAAGGAAGTGTAGAAGAAGTTAAAGGTGTGGAGCGTCGTTTTCTCCTATGCTGAAAGATCAAAGACACAGAGTCAGAAAATGTCACTTCCAAACATCAAGTAAAGAAAGCAATGTTTAAGTCTATCAGTGCTTAGAGTTACCTAGTTTCTTTTAATTTAAAAAAAAAAAAAAAAAAAAAAAAGCACATCTGGGCCAGGCGTGGTGGCTCTCGCCTGTAATCCCAGCATTTTGGGAGGCCGAGGCAGGTGGATCACGAGGTCAGCAGATGGAGACCATCCTCACTAACATGGTGAAACCCCATCTCTACTAAAAATACAAAAAAATTAGCCGGGCGTTGTGGCGGGCACCTGTAGTCCCAGCTACTCAGGAGACTGAGGCAGGAGAATGGCATGAGCCCGGGAGGCAGAGTTTGCAGTGCACGGAGATCGCGCCACTGCACTCCAGCCTGGATGATAGAGCGAGACCCCATCCCCCCCAAAAAAAAAAAAAAAAAAAAAGCATGTCTTTTATTGATACTAAAAATTATATGTAGATATTGCATTAATAATGTTGGGAAATGCTGAAGAATAGAAAGAAAATATTATACAAAATATTCTCACACAGAAATAAGCTGTTAGGGCTGGCCGCAGTGGCTCACAACTGTAATCCCAACACTTTGGGCGGCCAAGGCAGCTGAATCACTTTAGCTCAGGAGTTTGACACCAGCCTGGCCAACAAGGCAAACCCTGTCTCTAAGAAAAAGTTCAGGCCGGGCGCGGTGGCTCACACCTGTAATCCCAGCACTTTGAGAGGCCGAGGTGGGCGGATCACAAGGTCAGGAGATCGAGACCATGGTGAAACCCCGTCTCTACTAAAAAATAGAAAAAATTAGCCGGGCGCAGGGGCGGGCGCCTGTAGTCCCAGCTACTCCGGAGGCTGAGGCAGGAGAATGGCGTGAACCCGGGAGGCGGAGCTTGCAGTGAGCCGAGATTGCGCCACTGCACTCCAGCCTGGGTGACAGAGCGAGACTCCGTCTCAAAAAAAAAAAAAAAAAAAAAAAAAAAAAAAGTTCAAAAAATTAGCCGGGCATGAGCCAGGAGCAGGCCGTGCGCGGTGGCTCACGCCTGTAATCCCAGCACTCTGGGAGGCCGAGGCAGGCAGATCACAAGGTCAGGAGATCAAGATCATCCCGGCTAACAAGGTGAAACCTTGTCTCTACTAAAAATACAAAAAATTAGCCGGGCGTGGTGGCAGACGCCTATAGTCCCAGCTACTCGGGAGGCTGAGGCATGAGAATGGCATGAACCCAGGAGGCAGAGCTTGCAGCTTGCAGTGAGCTGACATCGTGCCACTGCACTCCAGCCTGGGCAACAGAGCAAGACTCCGTCTCAAAAAAAAAAAAAAAATTAGCCAGGCATGGTGATGCATGCCTGTAGTCCCAGGTACTTGGGGCACTGAGGTGGGAGGATGGCTTGAGCCCAAGAGGTTGAGGCTACAGTGAGCCAAGATCGTGCCACTGCACTCCAGCCTGAGTAACAGAGTGAGACCCTGTCTCAAAACAGGAAGGAAAGAAGGGAGGGAGAAAGGGAGGGAAGGAAGCTGTTTGAATTTTGGTGTATTTCCTGTAGGCTTTTTTTCATCTTTTATTTTTTTCAACAAAAGTGAAATTACAGTGTGCATGTTTTGTTACCTATGTTTTACGCTTAGCATATTCTCTGAGACTCCTGTATCGGTGTTCATTTTAAACCTATTTTTATTTAACGTTTTGGACTATATGATAAAAGATGTCATTTACATCTTATCTTGCCTCCACATCCCTGCCAGACTTCATAGTTGATCATGTCACCCCTGTTTGAAAACTTTCAATGGCTCCCCACAATAAAGACAAAATTCCTTAGCAGGACCTACGAGATCTAATCCATTCATCTTTGCACTCTAGCAGCTGGGATGGTGAATAAATCCTTAAAAAATATTTACTGAAATGATGTGACTAAGTCTACTGACATTTTCCCTATAATTTTCACTTTAATGAGCTGTCTCTGACAGTAGGAAAATCGCTGTCGTAGAAGCTAAAATTACTGAAATCAACATTCGGGAAGTCTTCCCCAAGCTGTCCCTCTACTGTCTCCCTGCACGTTCGCTTCAGTCCTAACTCCCTCGCAAACTTCATGTTCTTTCATGGCTGCTTTTCAAACCACAGTGAGGCCACTAAGACCAAGACACTGAGAGGAAGTATCTCGGAAAGAACTGCTGGAGCCAGGGGTCGTGGTCCAGAGAACATGGGACAAAAGGAAACTGACTGGTGCAGAACTGAACATTTAAGTTTGGCCATGACCTACTCTAGTTACTCAAGTCAGTTAATTCATCATGGAACACATGAGACAAAAGCTTAAATACATCCTCCCGCAAAAGATTAAAAGAAAAGTTCAATGTAAAAACAAATACAAGTGAAACAAAACAAAATATTAAACTAGATATATACATGCCATCATGTTTGTTTTGCTTCTACTTTAAGTCTATGAGTCTCCTCTTTCTGTGGCCCAGCATTCTGTGCTTAGTAGCACGTTTTCCAGACAGGAACATAGGTGACAATCTGTGCAAAGGAATACGCCCCCTCCTCTTCCACATAGTAAGAGGTTGAAAAGAATGATTAAACTAAGTTTCTTCTTGTCTTCTGTTTTGAATTATCTAACATGATGGGAACAATTCACATGTTCACGAACCAGTGAATGGATGAAAAAATTGTGATCCATCCAATGTCATGGGTTGAACTGTGTCTCCTCAAAATAATATAGTAAAGCCCTAATCCTCAGCACCTCAGGATGTGATCTTACTTGGAAATAAGGTATTTCCAAGGGTAATCAGGTTAAAATGAGGTCATTAGGATGGGCCTTAATCCAATGACTGATGTCCCTAAAACAGAGGACCTTTAGACACAGAGAGAGACACACACAGGGAGAAGATGTCTACTATGGTTTGGCCTCACCAAAACCCATGCTGAAATTTTATTCCCAATGTGGCAGTGTTGGGAGGTGAAGTCTCGTGGGAGGTGTTTGGATCATGAGGGCATATCCCTCATAAATAAATTAATGCGCTCCCACAGGGGTGAGTTGTCATTGGCAGGGACGGATTAGTTCCCACTAGAGTGGGCTGTTAAACAGTCTGACTTCTTCGGTCTCTCTCTTGCCTCCTCTGTCACCATGTGATCTCTACACACACCTGCTGCCCTTCCACTTTCTGCCATGAGTTTAAGCAGCTTGAGGCCCAGCTGCCCAGTCTTGAACTTTCCAGCCACCAGAATTATGAGCCAACTAAACCTCTTTTCTTCATGAATTACCTAACTTCATGTATTCTGTTACACCAATACATAATGGGCCATGTCAAGATTAAGGCAGAGACTGGAGTTATGCTGCCACAAACCAAGAAAACACATGGGACCACCAGAAGCCAGGAGAGAAACACAAACCTCTTAAGGAACCAACCCTGCAAACATCTTGATTTCAGACTCCTAACCTCCAGAACTGTGAGACAATACATTTCTGTTATTTAAGCTTCCCAGTTTGTTATACCAGCCCTAGGAAACAAATACACTATATAAGACACTTCATTATATACCGTATTAGATATTTAGTGTATTTTTCCTATATAGCTTAGTAGACTACTAAGCCTGCTACTTAGTGGTAGACTACCACTTCGACTACTAAGTCTACTACTATGTAATAAAAAGGAACCAAAATCACTGACATGTGTTACAACATGCTAAGTGATGGGAATCAGACACAGGTCAGGCATGGTGGCTCATACCTACAATCCCAACACTTTGGGAGGCTAAGGTAGATCACTTGAGCCCAGGAATTCGAGATCAGCCTGGGCAATAAAGTGAGACCCCACCTCCACAAATTTTTTAAAATGACCAGGCGTGGTGGCATGTGCCTGTACTCCCAGCTACTTGGGAGGCTGAGGATGGGAGGATCACTTGAGCCCTGGAGTTCAAGGTTGCAGTGAACCATGATTGCACTATTGCACTGCAGCCTGAGTGGCAGAGGGAGACCACCTTAAAAAGAAAAAAAAAAAAAAGGGCCGGGCACCGTGGCTCACACCTATAATCCCAACACTTTGGGAGGCCGAAGCGGCCGGATCACCTGAGGTTGGAAGTTTGAGACCAGCCTGACCAACATGGAGAAACCCTATGTCTACTAAAAATACAAAATGACCCAGGCAGGGTGGCGCATGCCTGTAATCCCAGCTTCTTGGGAGGCTGAGGCAGGAGAATCACTTGAACCTGGGAGGTGGAGGTTACGGTGAGTCGAGATCGCACCATTGCACTCCAGCCTGGGCAACAAGAGCAAAACTCCAAAAAAAAAAAAAAAAAAAAAAAATTCAGACACAAAAGGCTACATTTGTGTTTCATTTACATGTTTGGAAAAAAGCAAACTATAAGGATAGAAATCAGATCAGTGGCTGCCAAGTGCTAGGGATTGTAGCCTATTAGAATGTCAAAGCAGGAGAATATTATATAAATATTTCCATCATCCAAGAAAGTCCCCTCATATCCCTTTATAATCAGTCTTTTTTTTTTTTTTTTTTTTTGAGATGGAGTCTCGCTGTCGCCCAGGCTGGAGAGCAGTGGCGCTATCTCGGCTCACTGCAAGCTCCGCCTCCCGGGTTCATGCCACTCTCCTGCCTCAGCCTCCCGAGTAGCTGGGACTACAGGTGCCCGCCACCACGCCTGGCTAATTTTTTGTGTTTTTAGTAGAGACGGGGTTTCACCGTGTTAGCCAGGATGGTCTCGATCTGCTGACCTCGTGATCTGCCCAACTCAGCCTCCCAAAGTGCTGGGATTATAGGCGTGAGCCACTGCACCCGGCCAATGAATTTCAATTCATAAACATAGTATGCAAATCCTTTTTTTTTTTTTCTGAGATGGAGTCTCTCGCTCTGTCACCCAGGCTGCAGGCTGGAGTGCACTGGCATGATCTCAGCTTACTGCAACCTCCGTCTCAGGTTCAAGTGATTCTCCTGCCTCAGCCTCCCAAGTAGCTGGGAATACAGGTGTGAGCCACCACACCTGGTTAATTTTTCTGTATTTTTAGTAGAGACAGGGTTTCACCATGTTGCCCAGGCTAGTCTCAAGCTCCTGACCTCAAATGATCCACCCACCTCAGCCTCCCAAAGTGCTAGGATTATAGGAATGGGCCACCATGCCCAATCTTTTGAGACTCCATTTTAATATCTTTCAATGTTTTAACATATTCCCTAGGTATCTATTCCAATCATCAACTCCTGTATGAAAAATAATCCCCAAATTTAGTGGCTTAAGACATCATCATCTACTTTACACATGAATCTGCAACTAAAGGAGGGTGGCACATGGATGTTTGTCTCTGCTCCACTCTCTGTCTATTGGGGCAAATCACAGGCAGCCAGGTGCTAGAATCCCTTGAGAAATCCCAAGCCACATGAAGAGGGTGCATGAAGTGTTCTGTTCCATGGTCTCACCTGCGATCTCAGTCTACACACCAGCATCAACCAACAGACATGGAATGCACACATTTTCATTCCCAATAGGTTTTTATGTTTGCCTCCTCTCTTTTTTGTCTCTACACTTTGATATTACATACTGATAGATATATGGATAAAAAAATAATCATTTCTGGCCAGGCACAGTGGCTCACACCTGTAATTCCAGCCTCTTGGGAGGCTGAGGTGGGCGGATCACGAGGCCAGGAGATAGCGACCATCCTGGCTAACATGGTGAAACCCCATCTCTACTAAAAATACAAAAAAATTAGCCAGGCGTGGTGGTGGGCGCCTGTAGTCCCAGCTACTTGGGAGGCTGAGGCAGGAGAATGGCGTGAACCCGGGAGGTGGAGCTTGCAGTGAGCCGAGATCACACCACTGCACTCCAGCCTGGGAAATAGAGTGAGGCTCTGTCTCAGAAAAAAGGTAAAAATAAAAATAATCATTTCTGTACCTGTGCTTCCAATATAATAGCCACTAGTCACACGTGGCTGGTTAAAATTAAATAAAATTAGCCGGGCACAGTGGCTCATGACTGTTAAGTCCAACCCTTTGGGAAGCCAAAACAGCCAGATGACTTGAGGTCAGGAGTTCAAGACCAGCCTGGCCAATATGATGAAACCCTGTCTCTACTAAAAATACAAAAATTAGCCGTGTGTGGTGGCACATAACTGTAATCCCAGCTACTCGGGAGGCTGAGGCAGAAGAATCACTTGAACCTGGGAGGCAGAGGTTGCAGTGAGCCAAGATCGCACTACTCTACTCCTGCCTGGGTAGAGTGAGAGTTTGTCTCAAAAAAAAAATTAAATTAAATTAATAAATAAAATTTAAAACTCAGTTCCTCAATCATACTAGCTAACATTTCAAGTGCTCAAAAGCCACATGTGACTAGTGGCTACTGTATTAAACAGTGCAGAACAGAACATTTCTATCATCTTGGAAAGTTCTACTGGATGCACTACACCTTTATAATTCTTTTCTATTTGATAAAATACTAAGGTTGTATTAAAATCTCCTATTGTAACAGTGAATCTTCCTTGTAGTTCTGTCAGTTTCGTTTTATATATTTTTAGGCTATGTAATTAGGTGCATACAGGTTTAGCAATTTTGTATCTAGCTGGTAAATTGAGTCTTTTACCATTACAAAAGTAGTAGTAGCCTTCTATCTCTACAGAAACTAAATATATTTAAGTCAACTTTCTTTGTTTTTTTTTTTTGAGACACAGTTTCGCTCTTGTTGCCCAGGCTGGAGTGCAATGGTGAGATCTCGGCTCACCGCAACCTCTGCCTCCCAGGTTCAAGAGATTCTCCTGCTTCAGCCTCCCGAGGAGCTGGGATTACAGGCCACACCTGGCTAATTTTTTTGTATTTTTAGTAGAGACGAGGTTTCTCCATGCTGGTCAGGCTGCTCTCAAACTCCCGACCACAGGTGATCCGCCCACCTCAGCCTCCCAAAGTGCTGGGATTACAGGCGTGAGCCACCACGCCCAGCCAACTTTCTTTTGACTAGTATTTGCTTGGCATATTTTTTCAAGTCCTTTTATATTTATTTCTATATCCTTATCTTTTAGTTTTTTTTTGTTTTTGTTTTTGTTTTGAGACACAGTCTCACTCTGTCACCCAGGCTGGAGTGCAGTGGTGAGATCTCAGCTCACTGCAACCTTCGCCTCCCAGGTTCAAGCGATTCTCCTGCCTCAGCCTCCTCAGTAGCTGGGATTACAGGCGCGAGTCACCATGCCCAGCTAATTTTTTTTTTTTTTTTTTTTTTTTTGAGACCGAGTCTCGCACTGTCGCCCAGGCTGGAGTGCAGTGGCGCAATCTCAGCTCACTGCAACCTTCACCTCCCAGGTTCAAGTGATCCTCCTGCCTCAGCAACCTCCGCCTCCTGGGTTCATGCCATTCTCCTGCCTCAGTCTCCCGAGAAGCTGAGACTACAGGCACCCACCACCACGCCCGGCTAATTTTTGTATTTTTAGTAGAGATGAGATTTCACTGTGTTAACCAGGATGGTCTCAATCTCCTGACCTCATGATCCACCCACCTTGGCCTCCCAAAGTGCTGGGATTACAGACGTGAGCCACCGTGCCCAGCCAGTTGTATCTCTTTTAAACCATCTAGTTGGGTTTTTCCCCCATCCTGACAATCTATGCCTTTTAACTTGAACATTTCATTCATTTACATTTATTGTAATTGTTCATTAGTTTTTATTTATCTTTTTTGTGCTGTGTATCCCATCTTTCTTCTCTATTTTCTTGTTTTCTTTTAATTTTTTCTTATTCTATTATCCCCCTTTCTAATCTGTAAATTATACAACCAATTTCTAGTTGCTTAGCAAGTATCCTAGAAATTATGGGAAATATACATAGAAGGCCCTTTAACAAAGCCCTTTAAACAGTTTAATTCTGATCATCTCTTCCTCATATTTACATCAATGCCATCATGTATTTTAATTGTTTTTAACACAACAAGAAACTGTTACTGTTTTATTAAGTCACTATTTGTTTAGGTTTAACCATTTCCATGCATCATCACATCTTCTTACATTTTCAGACTTTCTATTTGGGATAATTTTCATTTTACCTGAGGTATGTATTTTAGAATTTACTAAGAGTGTATTGGTAGCAAATTGTCTTTTTTTTTTTTTTTTTTTTTTTTTTTTGAGACAGAGTCTCTCTCTGTTGCCCAGGCTGGAGTGCAGTGGCACGATCTCGGCTCACTGCAAGCTCCGCCTCCCGGGTTCCTGCCATTCTCCTGCCTCAGCCTCCCAAGTAGCTGGGACTACAGGCACCCGCCACCGCGCCCGGCTAATTTTTTTGTATTTTTTTTTTTGTAGAGACGGGGTTTCACCGTGGTCTCGATCTCCTGACCTTGTGATCCGCCCGCCTCGGCCTCCCAAAGTGCTGGGATTACAGGAGTGAGCCACCGCGCTCGGCCACGCAAATTGTCATTTTTAATTTGTCTGAAAACGTCTTCATTATATCTTTGTTTCTGAAACATATTTTTGCTGCATATAAAACTATGGGATTATAGTTATTTTCTTTCAGCCTACTGACAACATCATTTTCCTGTTGTCTGGCTTCCATGGTTGCTGTTGAGAAGCTGGCCCCCATTAATTTTGCTGTACTTCATTTCAAGGTAGTTTTTTTTTTTTTTTTTTTTTTTTTGGTTGCTTTTAAGAAATCCCTCTGCCTTAGGCTGGGTGCAGTGGCTCATGCCTGTAATCCCAGCACTTTGGGAGGCTGAGGCAGGTGGATCACCTGAAGTCAGGAGTTCAGAGACCAGCCTGGCCAACATGGTGAAATCCCATCTCTATAAAAATACAAAATTAGCCAGGCATGGTGACGCCTGCCGTAATCCCAGCTACTCTGGAGGCTGAGGCAGGAAAATCGCTTAGAACCTGGGAGGCAGAGGTTTCAGGGAGCTGAGATTGCTCCACTGCACGCCAGCCAGAGCGAGAGAGTAAGACTCTCTCAAATAAAAAAAAGAAAAAGAAAAAAAGATAAGAAAAGAAACTATGGCCGGGCATGGTGGCTCACGCCTGTAATCTCAGTGCCAAGGTTTAACAATTTTCTTTGCAATCATCTGAAGGTCAGACCTTACTTTCAGTTCACCCTTACACAGAATGTTGCCCTTTGAAGTCTCTGTTTCATGGGACTGGGTTAGGGAGCATCTCAGACTTTCCATCTTAGGCTCTGAGATTTGTGTTCTATTTTGCAGGTCTCTTGAATCATAAACACCAAAGATGATGTTCAGCCAATGCCCTCAAAGTTGGCTTCAGAACTCTTAATCACTTTCCATTTCCCTCTTTCGCTTAAGTTTTGGGGCTCCAAGTATTCTTTACTAAAATACATTTCAAATGCATTTATGTGCAGGGTTTTCCAGCATTTTTAGTTGTTTCACCAGGGCACCTATAATTGGTCTGTCAAACGACAGACATAGAATCCTCACCTGAAGAGATGTCTGAGAAGAGAAACAGGCTCAAGAACAATTTGAATAAGTTCTACAACGACAAATTAATGTTATTTAAGGCATAGTTTGCGATTGTGGTGGAATTTTTATTTTTTTATTTTTTATTTTTTTTTGGAGACAGAGTCTCCCTCTGTCACCCAGGCTGGAATGCAGTGGCGCGATCTCGGCTCACTGCAAGCTCCGCTCCCCTGGTTCACGCCATTCTCGTGCCTCAGCCTCCGAGTAGCTGGGACTACAGGCGCCCGCCACCACGCCCGGCTAATTTTTTGTGTTTTTAGTGGAGACGGGGTTTCACCATGTGAGCCAGGATGCTCTCGATCTCCTGACCTCGTGATCTACCCGCCTCGGCCTCCCAAAGTGCTGGGATTACAGGCGTGAGCCACTGCTCCCGGCCTTTTTTTTTTTTTGAGACGGAGTCTCGCTCTGTTACCCAGGTTGCAGTGCAGTAGCACGATCTCAGCTCACTGCAACCTCCACGCCTCCCGGGTTCAAGCGATTCTTCTGCCTCAGCCTCCCAAGTAGCTGGGTCCACTGGCACGCACCACCACGCCTGGCTAATTTTTGTATTTTTAGTACAGATGGGGTTTCACCCTATTGGCCAGGCTGGTCTTGAACTCCTGACCTCGTGATCCTCCTGCCTCGGCCTCCCGAAGTGCTGGGATTACAGGCGTGAGCCACTGTGCCTGGCCTGTGGTTTCTTTAAGGCTTCTTCCTAACAAGGTCTACTGATGACATGTAAGTAACTGTGGAGTGACCTGGCAGGAAGAACTGTGGCAGAGTCCTCTTGCCGGACTCAAACACTAACTAGATCTTGTGGAAAAGCCGTCTTTGACTGGCTCAGCCTAGCTTACAGAAGTCAGATGAGGTTAATAATGTAAACATTTGTGTCTTGTCTTCCCAATTCAACTGTTAACTTCCTTGAAAGCAAATACTGTGTTCTCTAAGTCTTCCAATCCCTCCTTTCTTAGTTCTTAACGCACTTTCTACAAGAATCAAATATAGTGCACCCTGCTCATGGTCAAATTTTCCCACAGAATCTCCTTAGCCCTCCATTCTCACAAAGATCTAACAAGATTCTCAAAGTGTTTCTGGACCAAGGAACACTTCATTAAAAATCAATTCAATTCCAGCTGCCCTTTCCGTTGCAAACCCTCCAGTGTTGTTAAATTAACCACTACTTTGGAATAGTATGAGAATGTCGGAGCTGGAAGGAATCTTAGAGCCTTAGAGATTATCTAGCAACTACTCCTACACTCTCGATTTACAGTTAAGAAAACGAAAGAGACCCAGAGAGGCGAACACAGTTGCCTAAAATCACCCAAATGGATAGCTGTTACGGCTGAACTCGTTTCGTGACTCCACACAAATAGGATTTTCCTCACACCAAGCTCCGTATCTTGACATTCCCAGAATGGGGATGGTCGATGGGGGGCGGGGGGACGGTGAAGGAGAGAGTTTGGACAGCTCTACAAACAAAATACAAAATGCAGCAACTACACTGTAGATAACACCTGTCCCCAAGAAGCAGTAGCCCAGGCTGACTTCAACCTGTGGCTGCAACCCCAAGACAGAAATCTGCAGCAAGGGAGAAACGGGCAACACACAGGACCAAGGAGGAGGTGGTCGCAGACAGGCAAGTCCTGGGGTCTCCGGGGCAATGGGAGAGCTCACTCGTAGCGACGGAGACCGTTTCCATCCTGCGTCTCCGCTCCAACCTGGGAACGGGCTCTTTTGGCACGAAAGAGAAAATGTGTGGGCAGGGTCACACATCCACCAACCTAAAACAACCTTCGGAGAAGTTTCTAGGCAAGGGCGCACGGCGCCAAGGCTCCGACCCCGCTGCAGAAGGAAGCAGAGGGAAAAAAGGGCAGAGCACTGGGGTCGCGAGGAGGAGGGTTCCCGTTCACCCGCGCCAGTTGCAGCCCCGGGAAACCAAGACCCCGGCGGCGTCCAAACCGCGAAGCCCCGCCCCGGGCAGGGGACTCCGCCATCCCCAACGCGCCCTCGAGCCCGCGCGCCGGGGCCTCTTACCCGAGCAGGCGCCGACTCCGCCATGGCTCCAGTCGCCCCTCAACACCTGGACCAAGCCTCAGAGCCCCCGGCTGCGTTCCTGTCTGCACAGCGCCCCGCAGCCTGCTGGAAACCGCCACCGCCGCCGTGTTGATGCCAGGTGCATTCTGGGAGCGTCGACCTCCCCGGCGCAAGACAGGCTCCAGCCGCTCTTCCTCACTGCGCAGGCTTTCCATAGTGCCCCCGTGCGGCGGGAGGGAGAACGCCGCTTGGCACTCTCGGCCAGAGTGTGGGCACCAGGAGAGCTCGGTTACTCAAAAGTCAAGACCGGGCCGGGCGCGGTGGCTCAAGCCTGTAATCCCAGCACTTTGGGAGGCCGAGACGGGCGGATCACGAGGTCAGGAGATCGAGACCATCCTGGCTAACACGGTGAAACCCCGTCTCTACTAAAAAAAAAAATACAAAAATAAAAACTAGCCGGGCGAGGCGGCGGGCGCCTGTAGTCCCAGCTACCCGGGAGGCTGAGCCAGGAGAATGGCCTGAACCCAGGAGGCGGAGCTTGCAGTGAGCTGAGATCCCGCCACTGCACTCCAGCCTGGGCGGCAGAGCAAGACTCTGTCTCGAAACAAAAAAAAAAAAGATCAAGACCGGGTTCCGCGTTTCAGGCAAAGCCATGGGACCCTGCTGTCTTCTGTATGTCCAGCTCTCTGCTAAATGTTTTGAGGGATTCAAAAATGTGTAAAAGTCAGACTTTTTGCTGAGGAAAGAACATGTAACATTGTTGGAGAAAAGAAATATGGTTCAAAAAGGCAAGTGATTTTATTCCAAAAGTTCACCTGTTATTTGGCTTTTTAGAAACTGGGAACAGTTTCCACAGCAACAGTGTGGAGTGCGGAGTCAGGCCCAGGCCAGCCCTCTGTAGCCTGTTAATTATGGTAATCATGTGCCTTGGAAAGTCCAAGACAACCCTGATTTCAAATATTTTCAGTCCTCATGCTACATGTAAGACGATGTGTTCGGAATTTTTGTTGGAAAGCACAGCCACATTACCGTTTCATCGCCATGTACTTTATCGCCAATACCAGCAACACTACTGCAACCATACCTGCCTAATTTATACCATTGTCTCTCTGGAGACAAGCAATGAACTTCCACTTCACGTGATAGGCGTGAAGTTGTTTCCTCTGAGAACGAAACTCTTTTTTGAGATGGAATTTCCCTCCTGTTGCCCAGGTTGGAGTGCAATGGCACAATCTCGGCTCACTGCAACCTCCACCTCCCGGGTTCAAGCAATTCTCCTGCCTCAGCTTCCTGAGTAGCTGGGATTACAGGCATGTGCCACCACACCTAGCTAATTTTGTATTTTTAGTAGAGACAGGGTTTCTCCATGTTGGCCAGGCTGGTCTCGAACTCCCGACCTCAGGTGATCCGCCCACCTCAGCCTCCCAAAGCGCTGGGATTACAGGTGTGAGCCACCACACCCAGCGGAGAACAAAACTTTTAAGATCATGACTAGCTCCTTCGTCACATGCAGGGCTCAGTTCAGATTCTACATCCTCAGAGAGACATCTCCAGACCCCCCTTTCTACAGCCCCACGCCATCCTCCATCTCAATACTCAGTCTCATTACCCTGCTGGAAATTTTTCATACTATTTATCACCATCTGAAGTAATCTCATTTTTTCACTCATTTACATATTAATTATCTATATCTCTTCCACTGAAATGTCTCTCTGCTATATCCTCCATTTGTTGTAGATAGAAGTATTCGTATTTGTAAATGATTGAATGATGAATCAGAGTGGAAGGATATGAAATGTCATCTCAAACACAGGCATTATTTCCAGGGCAACTAGATCGACAGGCACTTCATTGGATCATTAATAAATCTAGAGAAAGAATGGGCCAGGCTGAAGAAACCAATCAGTCTCAGGGAGATTCTGTCCAGAGGGTCTGACCTGATCTCTCAGACCAACAAACTCTTGGTGTCAGATACAGAAAAAAAAAATGTGTCATGGGTGAGGTGGCTCATGCCTGTAATCCCAGCATTTTGGGAGGGCGAGGCAGGAGGATCACTGGAGTTTGAGACCAACCTGAGCGACATAGGCAGACCCTGTCTCTACAAAATTAAAATCAAAATTAAAATGAGCCAGGAGTAGTGGTACACACCTGTAGTCTCAGCTACTCAAGAGGCTGAGGTGGAAGGATTGTTTGAACCCAGTAGTTCGACGCTGCAGTGAGCCATGATTGCACCACCGCACTCCAGCGTAGGCAACAGACCAAGACCTTGTCTTTAAAAATAAAATAAAAATGTTATCCTCCACAGGCACAATATCAGGACATAGGATGCTGAGGTCATTAAACAGTTCAGTCGTAGAACTCATTCCCTCTACTCTGTTTCTATACTCACGAGGCAACCTTCTGACAATGCATGTTGCCAGGTAGCTTCTGGGAGGCAACATGCAGGTGAGGCTAATGCTTATGTCCACACTGTGGCTTATACGTCAGTCTCTTGAAACTGAGCATGATTCAGCATCCCAGACTCTGAGCCTGCAAGTCTGGAAAAAGGCTCAGTTCAAATTTCCAGCCTGCAAAGGAGGCAGCACCAGGCACCAGGGTTGCAATGCCCTGGGCTGGTGGAGATGGTGTGGCGCCTGCAGTCCCCTGGCCTGGTGAAGACAGTGGGATACAGCAATTTGCTAAGTGAGGCTGGGGAGTGAGACCGTCTGGGT
Source organism: Macaca nemestrina (assembly GCF_043159975.1). Classification (NCBI taxonomy): domain Eukaryota; kingdom Metazoa; phylum Chordata; class Mammalia; order Primates; family Cercopithecidae; genus Macaca; species Macaca nemestrina. The sequence goes on from NC_092128.1 coordinate 9,731,291, forward strand.
CCCTAGCCCAGCACTGCCACTATATTAGTCAGGGTTCTCTAGAGAGACTAATAGGATGTATATACATATATATATATAAAATATTTTATAAAGGGAAGTTTATTAAGTATTAACTCACATGCTCACAAGGCTCCACAATAGACTGACCATCTGGAAGCTGAGTAGCAAGGAGAGCCAGTCCGAGTCCCAAAACTGAAGAACCTGGAGTCTGATGCTTGTTGATGTTTGAGGGTGGGAAGGGTCCAGCACCGGAGAAAGATGTAGGCTGGGAGCCTAGGCCAGTCTATTCTTTTTACATTTTTCTGCCTACTTTATATTCTAGCTGTGCTGGCAGCTGATTAGATGGTGCCCACCCAGATTAAGGATTGGTCTGCCTTTCCCAGCCCACGGACTCAAATGTTAATCTTTGAGTAACACCCTCACAGACACACCCAGGATCAATGCTTTGCATCTTTCAATACGACCAAGTTGATTCAGTATTCACCATCACAGCCACTTACTAGATACGAACTTTGGTCAGGTCTTTAACTTCTTAGTACTTGTTTCCTCATTATTATTGGTGAATAGAAAACAGTACTTAGCTCACAGAGTTGTGTGAATTAAATGAGTGAATTCAAGTCAAGTACTTAGAACAGTACCTGGCACAGAGGAAGAGATCGAGAAGTACTCATGATTGTTATTGTTGTTTAGTCCCAGATCCTTCATTTACTAAGTGCTGTGGCTCATGCTCACTCTGCCCTAGTATCCTTGTCTTCCGCTGAGAATGTGAACACCTCATCCTAAGGTTGTTGATGGAACAACAACCTTGTTATGTAAAGTGCTTATGTAGTCAAGTGCCCGGCATACAGCAAGCACTTGATGACAGGCAATTTCTTCTCTCTGCTTTACTTTTGCAAGGCCCAAGCCTTGTATTGCAATGAATTCAGCAGGATAAATGTGGCTTTGTTGTGTCTCTTAGAAGCTACCCGTTTGTTTTTTCCCACTGACATTCAAATCTTGACATATGCTGTTTTAAAAAACTTTTTTTTTTTTGAGATAGAATCTTGCTCTCTCCGAGGCTAGAGTGTAGTGCCGCAATCTCGACTCACTGCAACCTCCGCCTCCCAGGTCAAGCAATTCTCCTGCCTCAGCCTCCCAAGTAGCCAGGATTACAGGTGTGTGCCACCACGCCAACCTAATTGTTGTATTTTTAGTAGAGAAGGGGTTTCATCATGTTGGCCAGGCTGATCTCAAACTCCTGACCTCAAGTGATCCACCCACCTTGGCCTCCCAAAGTGCTGGGATTATAGGTGTGAGCCACTGCGCCCAGTCCGTTTTAAAAAACTGTGTGTGTGTGTGTGTGTGTGTGTGTGTGTGTGTGTGTGTGTGTGTGTTTTGAGACAAAGTCTCGCTCTGTTACCCAGGCTGGAGTGCAGTAGCACGATCTCAGCTTACTGCAAGCTCCGCCTCCTGGGTTCACGCCATTCTCCTGCCTCAGCCTCTTGAGTAGCTGGGACTACAGGCACCTGCCCCCATGCCCGGCTAAGTTTTGTTTGTTTGTTTGTTTGTTTGTTTGTATTTTTAGTAGAGATAGGGTTTCACCGTGTTAGCCCGGATGGTCTTGATCTCCTGACCTCGTGATCCACCTGCCTCAGCCTCCCAAAGTGTTGGGATTACAGGTGTGAGCCACCATGCCCTGCTTTAAAAACTTTTAAATGAAGTTCACCGTTATTCCCATTAGTGGCAGTGGTATCTCAAGAATCAAGAAAACAGACATTTAGTACTTGTAGCCTATGATCTCCACATTTGTAGAATATGAATGCAACATGCAGAGCTGAAAATTACCTTAGACATCATCTCACCCCCAGACCCTCATTTTTAGTGAAAGAAAAAAGTATTATCTGAACAAATAACATACAGTGTTAAAATAATGTTTTAATAATATTTATCTTGGCCAGGTGCAGTGGCTCATGCCTGTAATCCCAGCACTTTGGAAGGCTGAGGTGGGAGGATTGCTTGAAGCCAGGAGTTGGAGACCAGCCTGGGCAACATAATGGGACCCCATCTCTACAAAAAAATTAAAAAAAAAAAAGCTAGGCATGGTGGCACGTGCCTGCAGTCCCAGCTACTCTGGAGGCTGAGGTAAGAGCATCACTTGAGCCCAGGAGGTCGAGGTTGCAGTGAGTTGTGATCACGTCACTGCATTCCAGCCTGAGTGACAGAATGAGGTTCTGTTTCATAAAAAAAAAAAAAAAAAAAAAAAAAAAAAAAAAAATTATCTTATCCTTTAAATTTGTATCATGTGTATGATTTATAGCATACATATTAGCCTATATAAGTACATATATGTATGCCTGTTTTTTCCTCAAAAAAGTTTATAATCCATGGCTTCATTCCACTCATTAAGACTCTTTCTGGGCCGGGCATGGTGGCTCATGCCTGTAATCCCAGCACTTTGGGAGGCCGAGGCGGGCGGATCACGAGGTCAGGAGATCGAGACCATCCTGGCTAACACAATGAAACCCCATCTCCACTAAAAATACAAAAAAAATTAGCCGGGCGTGGTGGCAGCGCCTGTAGTCCCAGCTACTCGGGAGGCTGAGGCAGGAGAATGGCGGGAACCCGGGAAGCGGAGCTTGCAGTGAGCCGAGATCGCGCCACTGCACTCCAGCCTGAGCAACAAAGCAAGACTCCGTCTCAAAAAAAAAAAAAAAAAAAAAAAAAAGACTCTTTCTGGGCCGGGCATGGTGGCTCATGCCTGTAATCCCAGCACTTTGGGAGGCCGAGGCGGGCGGATCACGAGGTCAGGAGATCAAGACCATCCTGGCTAACATGGTGAAACTCCATCTCTACTAAAAATATAAAACAATTAGCCGGGCGTGGTGGCGGCGCCTGTAGTCCCAGCTACTAGGGAGGCAAAGGCAGGAGAATGGTGTGAACCCGGGAGGCAGAGCTTGCAGTGAGCTGAGATCAGGCCACTGCACCTCCAGCCTGGGCAACAAAGCAAGACTCCATCTCAAAAAAAACAAAAGGCTCTTTCTGTACCACTGCCATTACCATCCTGCAAGTCCCTACATGGCGTGAACCATGTTTTTTTTGTTTTGTTTTTTTTTTTTGAGACTGAGTCTCGCTGTGTTGCCTGGGCTGGAATGCAGTGGTGCAATCTCAGCTCACTGCAACCTCTGCCTCCAGGGTTCAAGCAATTCTCCTGTCTTAGCCTCCCGAGTAGCTGGGGTTACAGGCATGCCCCACCACACCTGGCTAATTTTTGTATTTTTGGTAGAGACAGGGTTTCACCATGTGGGCCAGGCTGGTCACGAACTCCTGACCTCAAGTGGTCCAACCGCCTCAGCCTCCCAAAGTGCTGGGATTACAGGCGTGAGCCACCGCGCCCGGCCAAACCATGTCTTTTGTATTCCTTCCCTCACACTAATAATCCTATGGAGAGCATGCCCTGCTAGACTGCAGGTCAGTGAGAATCCTGGAACAAACACGCCTTGGCTCAAGGTGCCTCCCCTGCTGTTTATGTGTCTGTGGTGCGCACCCACGAACTTCTTCAGCCCAGCATGTCTCCTTTCTTCCTTGAGCATCACACCTCCTACACTTTGGGAAATGCGCCTTCCTAGGTCCTACCCATGTAATTCAAATGTGTGTTGCCATCTTCTTGCATAGCAACTCCAGCCTGGTCTCAGTAACTGCTTGAAGGGTGAGCACTTGACTCAAGCCAGCCCAATCACAGCACCCTGTGGGCCCAGTCATAGCACAGTCATTAAGCCAGGGTGGGATGTGTCTTGAGCTGGACCAATCCAAGCTTTCCCCTGGGATCCTTCTAACTGAGTTGAGGGAAAAAGCTAATTTCCTCTCTGGTGAATTATAACTATATGAGTCAGGAATAATCTTGTCCTCCATTTTTTTCTTTATAAATTTTTTTGAGACAGAGTCTCACTCCATCACTCAGGTTGGAGTGCGGTAGCGCGATCTCGGCTCACTGCAACCTCTGTGTCCCGGTTTCAAGTGATTCTTGTGCCTCAGCCTGCTGAGTAGCTGGGATTACAGGCATGCGCCACCACGCCTGGCTAATTTTTGTATTTTTAGTAGAGATGGGGTTTCACCATGTTAGCTATACTGGTCTCAAATTCCTGACCTCAAGTGATCCACCTACCTTAGCCTCCCAAAGTGCTGGGATTATAGGCATGAGCCACCGCGCCCAGCCATCCTCCATTTTTTTAGAGTAAGTTGGTTTGAAAGAATGATCCCAATACAGTGAAAGGAGCAGAAATGACAGACACATTTTTGTCAGTATCCAAGACTGGCTCTTCATCAGTACCTTTGAGTCTGTGAATGATTCCAGGTTCCTTCCAGAATATTCCCTTTTCTTCCTGGTTGGTCAGTCAGCTTCTGTTGATTGCAACCAGAAGCACACTGACTAGTGAAGGAATGGTGGCTCTCTGTATACCCAAACCGAATGGGAAGTCCCAGAAGGCAAGGAGTGCCTCCCATCCTGTCTTTGTGTCTTTCTCAGCCGCACAGTTTCTTGGACTTAGAGATACTTCTAAAAGCTCTGTGGGAAGTCAGGGGAGGGTGTGGCCTAGAGTGGTGAAGCAGTCTTCAGGGACAAAGTGGGACCAGAGCTGGGGCTTGAGAGACCAGGACTTGGACACAGGTCCCCTGGCCCAGGACTCCTGGAGAACAAAACTGGGAAAAAACAGGGCATGGCTTGGAAGTGGTCAGGAGACAAGCCTGTAATATCAGCACCTTGGGAGGCTGACATAGGAGGATCCCTTGAGCCCAGGAGTTAGAGGCCAGTCTGGGCAACATAGGGAGACCTCCTCTCTACGTAAAATTTAAAAATTTGCCAGGCATGGTGGCACACACCTGTGGTCCCAGTTACTTGGGAGGCTGAGGTGGGAGGCTTGCTTGGGCCTGGAAGGTCGAGGCTGCAGTGAGCTATGATTGCACCACTGCAGCCCTCCAGCCTGGGTGACAGAGCAAAACCCTATAGATACATAGATAGTAGATAGATAGATGGATAGATAGATAGATACATACATACATACATAGAGCAAAACCCTATACAGAAAGAGAAAGAAAAGAAAGAAAAGAAAAGAAAGAAAGAAAGAATAAATGAAGGAAAAAGAAGGAAAGAAAAGAAAGAAAGAAAAGAGAGAGAAAGAGGAAGGAAGGAAGGGAGGGAGGGAGGGAGGGAGAAGGGAGAGAGGGAAAGAGGGAGGAAGGACTGAGCACAGCCGGGCAAGTTTGGGTAGCAGGCAATAGAGCAGACAGAGCTTCCACTGACAGGCTAAATGTCTGTATTGCTATCATGGGGCAGTGTAAAGAAAGAAATGCTCCTTTAAAAACTAAAGGCAGTCACCAGGCGCGGTGGCTCATGCCTATAATCCCAGCACTTTGGGAGGTCGAGGCAGGTGGATCACGAGGTCAGGAGATCAAGACCATCCTGGCTAACATGGTGAAACCCCGTCTCTACTAAAAATACCAAAAAATAATAATAATAATAATTAGCTGGGCATGGTGGCAGGCGCCTGTAGTCCCAGCTACTCGGGAGGCTGAGGCAGGAGAATGCCATGAACCCAGGAGGCAGAGCTTGTAGTGAGCCGAGATTGTGCCACTGCATTCCAGCCTGGGCAACAGAGCAAGACTCCGTCTCAAAAAAATAAATAAATAAATAAAAACTAAAGGCGGTCATTAGGGACCTAGTGAAATAAATTAGGTTCAGTCAATGAAAACTACAAAGCTGGCAGCTGGGCACGGTGGCTCACGCCTGTAATCCCAGCACTTTAGGAGGCCAAGGCGGGTGGATCACAAGGTCAGGAGATCGAGACCATCCTGGCTAACACAGTGAAACCCTGTCTCTACTAAAAATACAAAAATTAGCTGGGCATGGTGGCGGGTGCCTGTAATCCCAGCTACTTGAGAGACTGAGACAGGAGAATCGCTTGAACCTGAGAGGCAGAGGTTGCAGTGAGCTGAGATCGTGCCATTGCACTCCAGCCTGAGTGATAAGGCAAGAAAAAAAATAAAAATAAAATAGGGTGGCAGCCGGGCACAATGGCTCACGCCTGTAATCCCAGCACTTTGGGATGCCGAGGCAGGCTGATTGCTTGAGCTCAGGAGTTCGAGACCAGCCTGGCCAACATGGTGAAACCCCATCTCTACTAAAAATACAAAAAACTAGCTGGGTGTGATGGCGGGTACCTGTAATCCCAGCTATGCGGGAGGCTGAGGCAGGAGAATCACTTGAACCCAGGAGATGGAGGTTACAGTGAGCTGAGATTGCATCATTGGACTTCAGCCTGGGCAACAGCAAAACTCCGTCTCGAATATATATATATATATACGTGTGTGTGTGTGTCTATATATACACACATATATATATATATACAAAAATTAGCCAGGCGTGGTGGCACGCTCTTGTAGTCCCAGCTACTTGGGAGGCTGAGGCAGGAGAATTGCTTGAACCTGGGCGACGTAGGTTGCAGTGAGCTGAGATCATACCACTCCACTCCAGCCTGGGCGACAGAGTGAAACTCCATCTCCAAAGAAAAAAGAGAACCACTTCTCATCCCCAAATCCTTGAAGTGTGGGGCAGGGGCACTGGCTTTGACACTATATGTAGGATGGGGTCTGAAGCAGCCATTTTTCAGTTAAAGGATATTGACACCATTGGAATGAAAGGTGTGGGGACACCCAGATAGTCAACACTGGCTTACACCTCTAATACCAGATACAGGATTTGAATCTTGAATGGGAGACATCAAAGGGAGTCTTTTTTTTTTTTTTTTTTTTTTTTTGAGACAGAGTTTCACTCTTGTTGCCCAGGCTAGAGTGCAATGGCATGATCTGGGCTCACCACAACCTCCACCTCCCAGCTTCAAGCTATTCTCCAGCCTCAGCCTCCCGAGTGGCTGAGATTATAGGCGTGCACCACCATACCTGGCTAATTTTGTATTTGTAGTAGAGACAGGATTTCTCCATGTCGATTAGGCTGGTCTCGAACTCCTGACCTCAGGTGATCCACCCACCTTGGCCTCCCAAAGTGCTGGAATTACAGGTGTGAGCCACCGCACTCAGCCCAAAGGTAGTCTTTTATAACAAAGAGAGTCTTATGATAAACCTATAGAAATTATCATGCTTTATTATTTGAGGGGTATATAATTATCTGAGGGGTGATGTGGATTTAAAATATGTCTAGGCCAGGCTCAGTGGCTCACACCTGTAATCCCAGCACTTTGAGAGGCCAAGGCAGGAGGATCGCTTGAGCCCAGGAGCTCAAGGCTGCAATGGGTCATGATCGCACCATTGCCCTCCAGAGTGAGCAGCAGAGCGAGACCCTATCTCAAAAAATAACACATTAAATTAAATTAAATTATGTCTAAAGAAGTTTGAACAGAGGTTCCCAACCTTTGGGATACAGTGCCAGCATCTCACGAGCAGAGTGATTCTTCTGGAAGGAGACATCTGGAACCCTTATCAGGGTGGGCTGGGGGCTGTGTATGATTCTGAACAGATATTTAGGATCTCTCATCTCAAGAATTACCAGTTTAGAGATATGCCTCCCTAGCCAGGCACCGTGGCTCATACCTGTAATCTCAGCACTGTAGGAGGCTGAGGTGAGTAGACCACATGAGGCCAGGAGTTCAAGACCAGCCTGGCCAATATGGAGGAAACTCCATCTCTACTAAAAATACAAAAAGTAGCCGAGCTGGGTGGTGCACATCTGTAATCCCAGCTACTCAGGAGGCTGAGTCAGGAGAATCGCTTGAATCTGGGGGCAGAGGATGCAGTGAGCCAAGATCGTGCCACTGCGCTCCACCCTGGGCAACAGAGAAAAAGCCTGCCTCAAAAAGAAAGAAAGAAAGAAAAAGGATATGCCTCCCTAATGACTCCCTAGGAGTCAGTGGGGGGTGGAATGACAGCCACGCCTCACAAACTGTCCTGTGCTCTTCCAAAACAGGGTTCTGGGCCTCTAGGATGCTCTATTCCATGTTTTTACAGTAACAGCTGGATGGACCAATGCTGTGAAATTACAGGCACAGGCTGGCTCATCCTGAGCCTGGTATGAAGTTTCCTACTTTTCCCCTTTACTCCCTGCCAACACCCAATACCCAGGGCCCAGATGTCAGAGAGCCGGTCATGGTGCCCAAATCCTTGATCATAACTGCCTTTACCTGTGTGTTTTGGGGTGTTTTTCATTTTTGATGGTGTCTGACTTAAACCAACCTTCTCAAGACTTCCATTTCATCCTCTCTGGCCTCCTTTCAGCGCTATGCATTCCTGTTCCTGAGGAGTTCCAAAGGGGCTGCAGCTCTGTGGGGCCCAGACCACCAGCAGCTGGTCCACGGCCTCTGGCTATGCCAGTCTCCTGCCTTACAATCCCAATTCCTGTCTCCCCAGTGTGTTTCACCTTCGTCCCACATTGCCTCCTCCCTCCTTTCCCTCTGCCCCATCCAATTCATCCTCCAATCCCTGACTTCTCCATGAAGTCTCATGCTTATTGTATCAGGAGCTCCGACTCCTCCCATCAACTCTGCTGTCAAGCAAATTGTACTGCCTTAGGTTGCCAGTTTCCTGTTCATGTCTGTCGCTCAACTCCAATCACTTGTACCCCCTATGGTGCCCATCCTGGCTAGACAAGTGCTAAATACTAAAGAGGTAATTAAGTGAACAAAATGCGGAGGCCAGCATCCTGAGTGTCACTATCTTTGATCAGCTCTGGGGTTAGAGCTCCCTATGGGACTCTCCTAGGGCCTGTGCTAGTGACCGGGGTGACTCATAGCGTAGCTAAGGGGCACTAGTGCAGTAGGATCCCCCAGCCCAGCATCCAGGAAACCAGAGACTTAGCCTTGGCCATCACTAGCTCAGTATGGCTTCTATAGACCAGTATTTTCCCAACTTCTCAGTGGGATGTCCTGTGGCGAGTCTTCCGGAAGATCAGGCGTGTATTTCTCAAGCCCCCACCCTCATGTAGTATGCTTTCTAGTAGTGCTGTTCTCACAAATACCTTCTCTCCTGTTAGACGTTGGGCTCCCAGAGGGCAAGGACTAGGTCTTACACTTCTTTGTTCCCTAATAGGTGTTCATGAAACAATAACAACGCAGCCACCCATCCATCCTCAATCTCATTCTCCTAACGCCCTGCCTTCCCCTTTCCATAAAGTAAGGCACAAACTGAGGCCATGAGCATGAAGTTACCTGAGCTGTCCACCCACCTCAGGATCTGTTCCACCTCTCTGAACTTTTTGGAGCAGCAACCTTTGCAGAGCACTGCTTGTACCCGATCATCTGGTACAGTGCTGAGGAAGGAATGCTACAATCCAGATGTCCCTGTTAGAACTTCCTAGGCTGATGGGGACAGAAAGCCCAGAAAAGCATATCCTGAAATGAGGAAGGAATTTGAATGCCTGAGAAGTTGAACACAGGTCTGTAAGGACACAGATGCAGCTCTCATACTTCCAGGAAGTCTGTTGGGAAAGAGTTTCACTCTTTATTGGGTCCTCTTTTCTTTTTCTTTTTTTTTTAACTATTCGAATTTTTATTGCATGCATTGTGTGTTTTTTTTTTTTTTTTTTTGGAGACAGAGTCTCACTCTGTCACCCAGGCTGGAGTGCAGTGGCACAATCTTGGCTCACTGCAAACCCTATCTCCCAGGTTCAAGCGATTCTCCTGAGTAGCTGGGATTACAGTTGTGTGCCATCACACCTGGCTAATCTTTGTGTTTTTAGTAGAGACGGAGTTTCACCATGTTGGCCAGTCTGGTATCGAACCCCTGACCTCAAGTGATCCACCTGCCTCGGCCTCCCAAAGTGCTGGGATTACAGGCGTGAGCCCCCATGTCCAGCCTGCATTGATTTTTAAATTAAAAGTCAATTAAAAAAATAGGCTGGGCTGGGCGAAGTGGTTCACACCTGTAATCCCAGCACTTTGGGAGGCCGAGGTGGACGGATCACTTGAGGTCGGGAGTTACAGACCAGCCTGGCCAACATGGTGAAACCCCATCTCTACTAAAAACACAAAAGTTAGCCGGGCATGGTGGTGGGGGCCTATAATCCCAGCTACTCTGGAGGCTGAGGCAGGAGAATCACTTGAACCCGGGAAGCGGAGGTTGCAGTGAGCTGAAATGGCACCACTGCACTCCAGCCTGGGCAACAGAGTGAGACTCCATCTAAAAAATAAATAAACAAAAGACAGACCGAGTGCAGCAGTTCACACCTATAATCTCAGCACTTTGGGAGGCTGAGGGGAGAGGGTTGCTTGAGCTCAGGAGTTCAAGCCCAGCCTGGGCAACATAGCAAAACCCTATCTCCACAAAAAGCAAAATAAATAAATAAATAAATAAATAAAGCCAGGTGTGGTGATGCATGGATGCCTATAGTCCCAGCTACCCGGGAGGCTGAGGCAACAGACTGCTTGAGCCCAGCAGTTCATGGCTGCAGTGAGACATGATTGAATCACTGCACTTCAGCCTGGACAACACAGTGAAATCCCGTCTCTCTCTGTCACCCAGGCTGGAGTACAGTGCTGCCATTTTGGCTCACTGCAACCTCCACCTCCCGGGTTCAAATGATTCTCCTGCCTCAACCTCCCAAGTAGCTGGGACTACAGGCGCACGCCACCACGCCCAGGTAATTTTTTGTATTTTAGTAGAGATGGGGCTTCACTGAGTTGCCCAGGCTGGTCTCGAACTCCTGAGCTCAGGCAATCTGTCTGCCTTGGCCTCCCAAAGTGCTGGGATTACAGGCGTGAGCCACCACACCCGGCCTTTCTGTTTTTAAAAATTGTTTCTTGGCCGGGCGCGGTGGCTGAAGCCTGTAATCCCAGCACTTTGGGAGGCCGAGACAGGTGGATCACGAGGTCAGGAGATCAAGACCATCCTGGCTAACATGGTGAAACCCCATCTCCACTAAAAAAAATACAAAAAACTAGCCGGGCGAGGTGGCGGGCGCCTGTAGTCCCAGCTACTCGGGAGGCTGAGGCAGGAGAATGGCGTAAACCCAGAAGGCGGAGCTTGCAGTGAGCTGAGATCCGGCCACTGCACTCCAGCCTGGGCGACAGAGCAAGACTCCATCTCAAAACAAAACAAAACAAAACAAAACCAAAAAACAAAAAACTAGCCGGGCAAGGTGGCGGGTGCCTGTAGTCCCAGCTACTCGGGAGGCTGAGGCAGGAGTATGGTGTAAACCCAGGAGGTGGAGCTTGCAGTGAGCTGAGATGGCACCACTGCACTCCAGCCTGGGCGACAGAGCAAGACTCCGTCTCAAAAAAAAAAATTGTTTCTTTATTCTAGAGACAGGGGTCTCGCTATGTTGGCAGGGTGGTCTCAAACTCCTGGTCTCAAGCAATCCTCCCACCTCAGCCTCCCAAAGTGCTTGGATTACATGAATGAGCCAGCACGCCCAACCAGATTGCTTCGGCTCCGGAGGTCCAGACTGCAGTAAGCCAATATTGCACCACTGCACTCAGCCTGAATGGCAGAGCAAGACCTTGTCTCTAAATACATACATAAACTACATTTCCTCAGAAGGAAAATAAAAATCCACCCCCAAAGCAAGGCCCCAGTCCTGCTTCAGGATGTGGACTCCAGAGTCTTCACTGAGGATCTTCGCTGCCTGGGAGCCAGCAGAGGCCAACATCCTGAGTGTCACCATCTCCAATCAGTTCTGGGGATGAGGTTCACTATGGGGCTCTCCAGCAACCTGTGCCAGGGCTTGGGGCGACTCATGGTGTAGCTGAGGAGTACCTGGTGACGTGGCATCCACCAGCCTATGATACAGGAAAGCAGAGAGGCTTGGCTCTCACTAGTTCAGTCACTAGGCCTCCTTGGGAATCTGCCCCTTGAAGGTAAAATAAAGGGGTCAGACAGCCTCGTGCTCAGGTGTTTTTGTTTTGTTTTCGAGACGGAGTCTTGCTCTGTCGCTCAGGTGGGAGTGCAGTGGTGCGATCTCAGCTCACTGCAACCTCTGCCTCCTGGGTTCAAGCGATTCTCCTGCCTCAGTTTCCTGAGTAGCTGGGATTACAGGCACGCACCACCACGCCCGGCTAATTTTTGTATTTTTGGTAGAGACGGGGTTTCACCATTTGGGTCAGGCTGGTCTCAAATACCTGACCTCGTGATCCGCCCGCCACGGCCTCCCAAGGTGCTGGGATTACAGGTGTGAGCCACCGCGCCCGGCCAGATGTTTTAAACCCATATCTCAACAATGACGCCTCCCCTCTCCTCACACTCCTGGCAACCAAAAAGCATTCTGACCTTTCCATGATCTAGATTAGGAAAATCCTTTCTGCATATGCTTTTGAAAAGTGGCACACTACCCCATCCCCCAGCAACTGATCACTGGAGGGTCCCCTTCTACTCTAAAAAACTCTACTGAACCCTGTCTAATTTCTCATCTCAATTTGCTTTCTTAATATTTGTCTCCTTTTAAAAGCAGAATGAAGACCAAAAAAAATACCCCATTGAATTGGATTCCAGTTCATTGAGGCTTTACTGTAGGCAAGCTGGAGAACCCCCAGCTCTGTGAACATGCAGTCTGCAATCTGGATACCTTTTATTTAATGTCAATTCCCTTTGCATGGCAAAAAGGGGTCTGAGGAAAGCGGAGCAGCGTAGATGAGGGTGAGGGCGGAAGCAGGGCGCTCACCAAAGTGGTGCTGGGTGCCGGCTGCCCACTGTGCTCCCGGCTGGGAAGAATGCCAGACTCACGGCAGGGGCAGGGAAAGTCATTTTTGACACAAACAAGGGTCCTGGGGCATGCCACCCCACCCGGTGCCAGGCCATGCAAGACGCTGAAATGGAGACTGTGGCCCCTCGGGACACTGCCCAGAGCCATGGAGCAGGTGCACCAACGTGAAGGGGAGTCCTCTGGGCGCTTCCCGAGGCGCCTGCAGGGTATGGAGCATAGCAGGGTCTGTATCCATGTCCGTGAACACGGGCAGTAACAGATAGCACCAATTGGGAGGCCCAGGGCAGGAGAGCCTGAGGCTCAGACTCTAGCACCCACTTGCCCGACGCTCCTGGGAAGAGGCTTTTGGCTGCTCTCTCAGCGAAAGCCTCTCCTTCGCCTCTCTGCCCTGGGAAAACTGAACGAATCATCACGGTGAGGTCTGACCTGGGGCCCTAGCTGCCTCTGGGGGACCAGGCCACTGTTGTGCAGTGACAAGATGCTGCTGCACGAAATTGAGGGGCTGGAGGCGGGAGGGACAGGCTGGGGCCGAGGGGGCACCAGGAGCTCCCATGGAAAAAGAACCCTCTGGATGCACAACCTGGGGCGTTCGTAGCCAATCTGTTCCCCGCTCCCAGGAACCCCAGGAGCTGGCCTCCCGTCGCTTCTGGTTTTGTCCGTGGGTGAGAGAGAGGAACGGAAGAGACCAGGAGGGACAGGCCGGCAGCTTCCCGGGCAGTGGAGGTAGGCGGTGAGCGTGGCGGGGCCACGCACGCCCCTTCCCGTGTGATTGGGTGAACCGTCTCACCTGCCTCTTACTTTCCTCAGTCACCAGGAAAATCCTACCCCGCTTATCTTAGAGGGATAGGCCAAGGGTGAAATGGATAACGGATAGAAAACACTTAAAAAAGTATAAAGCGCTACTGAAACGCGAGGCAGTGTTGTCATCATGGTGTTACCCTTAGCACATCCCTCGGCCTTCGCTTTTTTTCAGGGTGTCTCCTAACCTTGGGACCTGATTTCCTGATCTCAGAAGGGCTTCGGGACTCCCTGGTGGCTTCCCCTGATGACCATCTGTGGCCCAGTGGTCCCAGGGCACCCAAGGGGGTGTGAGGGCGGTGCCCGAGGACGCTTGGCTCCTCGCGGTCCCCCTGGCCCTTCCCCGGCCACTGGGTCCACCCTAGAGATGAGCTGGGCGTCCATTCAGACCAGATAGATCTGGGGGACCCCTGCCCCACCCCGGGAGACCCCCAACCGGAGTGCAATGCCTGTTGCCGATTTCCAGACGGTGGCCAAGGACATCGGGCAGGGTGATTGGTGCTCAGACCGCCCTCGGGTCGCCTCCCAGCCCACTCTGTCCGGCCCTGCCCTCCCCTAGCCGGGCCCTAGTCTCGCTCGGGTGGCGGCGGGAGTGGCCGTGGGGCGCCTGGGCCCGGGCCGCCGCTGTGCACGCGCAGGTGGTCCTTGAGCGACTCCTTGTAGCGGAAGCTCTTGCCGCACTCGCCGCACGTGTAGGGACGCTCGCCAGTGTGGATGCGCTGGTGCTTGAGCAGGTTCTGCTTGCGGATGAAGCTCTTGCCGCACAGTGCACACTGGAAAGGCCGCTCGCCAGTGTGCAGCCGCTGGTGGTTCTGCAGGTGCTCCTTGCGGCTGTAGGTCTTCTCGCACTCCGAGCACTTGTAGGGCCGCTCGCCGCGGTGCGTCATCTGGTGGCGGATGAGGCCCGAGTGGCAGTTGAAGCTCTTCTCGCACTCGGCGCACTCGTAGGGCCGCTCCTTGGTGTGGCTGCGGTGGTGGATGATGAGGCTCTTGCGCACGCCAAAGCTCTTGCCGCACTCGGGGCACGAGTAGGGCTTGCTGCGGGCGCCATGCAGGAGGAGGCTCCGCCGCAGCCCGCCAGGGCAGCAGCTGCCGCAGCCGCCGCCTGCCCCCGTCCCCACCTCCGCGCCGCCGCCCCCACCGCCCCCATCGCCCCCACCGCCCCCAGTGCTGCGGTCCCCACCCAGCGGCGCCTCGCCCGAGCCACGCTCCCCGGGCAGCGCCTGGAAGCCGTCGTCTAGCAGCCCTCGGCTCGGGGGGCCACCCGGGTTCTCGGCCACCGCGATCGGGGGCAGGCTCTGCGGCTGGGGCTGCGACTGCGGCTGTGGCTGCGGTGGCTGGGGCTGGGGCTGGGGCTGTGGCGGGGCTGGGGGTGGGTTCTTCACCATCAGCAGGCTGTCACCTGGGGAGAGAGGAAGAAGTAACATGCTGACAGGGGCTCTCGACCAGACCCCACACTGCTCCCCAACGGGGTCCAGGGAGCGTGCTATCTGAGCCTCAGTTCCACTAACTATGAGGGATTGCACAAGGTGCTGGTCCACGATCTACATGGCCCTTCGACCTTCCCGAAGCCACCCTGCTGTGGAGCCCAGAAACGGGTCAAGCAGGTGGCACACGGCAAGGACAGGAAGTCCCTCCAGAACGCTGAGGACTAAGGGGTAGGGACCTGCTGTCCAGAAATCATTTTGGAAGATAGAATTGCTCAGAAAAAATAAGACTTACTTGCAGTCTGGTGGACGATGGTTTTTGTTTGTTTTTCCAGACAGGGTCTGGCTCTGTTGCCCAGGCTGTAGTGCACTGGAGAGATCATGGCTCACTGCAGCCTTGGCCTCCTGCGCTCAACTGATCCTCCCACCTCAGCCTCCCAAGGAGCTGGGACTATAAGCATGTGCCACCAGGCCCAGCTAATTAAAAAAACAATTTTTTTCCACCAGGTGCAGTGGCTCATGCCTATAATCCCAGCATTTTGGGAGACCAAGGTGGGCAGATCACCTGAGTTTGGGAGTTGGAGACCAGCCTGACCAACATGGAGAAACCTCGTCTCTACTAAAAATATGAAATTAGCTGGGAGTGGTGGCGCATGCATGTAATCCCAGCTGAGGCTGAGGCAGGAGAAACGCTTGAAGCAGGGAGGCGGAGGTTGCGGGGAGCCGAGATCTTGCCATGCACTCCAGCCTGGGCAACAAGAGCGAAACTCCATCTCTCAAAAAAGTAAATAACATAATATAACATAACATAACATAACATAACATAACATAACATAACATAAAATATTAAAAGGCCAGGCACGGTGGCTCACACCTGTAATCCCAGCACTTTGGGAGGCTGAGGGGGGTGTATCATGAGGTCAAGAAATCGAGACCATCCTGGCCAATATGGTGAAATGCCGTCTCTACTAAAAATACAAAAATTAGCTGGGTGTGGTGGTACACACCTGTAGTCCCAGCTACTTGGGAGGCTGAGGCAGGAGAATCACTTGAATACAGGAGGCAGAGGTTGCAGTGAGCTGAGATACCGCCACTGCACTCCAGCCCAGCGACAGAGCGAGACTCTGTCTCAAAAAAAAATAAAAATACAAATAAAAAATACAAATTTTGTTGTTGTTGTTGAGACAGGGTCTCACTATGTTGCCCAGGCTGGTCTCCAACTCCTGGGATCAAGCAATCCTCCCACCTTGGCCTCCCAAAATGCTGGGATTACAGATGTGAGCCAGCACAGACACTGACAATGCTCACTTTTATCTCAGGACAATCTCTCAATGGGAAGGAAAGAATTTTATCCAAGGTGAAAACCATCTAGAGACCCACAGAATGGAATGCAGGGAGCTGGAAACATAAGCATCAGACGGGTTGGCAATCATGTTTCCACTAAGCATGTGGGGCATCTGATTTGGGCAGGTGTGGGCAGCTGGGACATGTGAGTCCCACCCTGGCACCTGACCCACCTGGACCTTGGCAGCACAGTGACAGGCCCTCCTTGCACCCATGGCAGTGGCCACCCAGCCTACCACCCCAGGAGATGCGGTTCTTACCCCCTTTCCTCCCAGTGCACAGTTCTTGTGCCTTGGGGGGCAGTGGGAGACAAAGCCCAGGCTCTGAGCATCAGAATGGTGACATCAGGCCCAGTCCTTCCCCATCCCACCACCCCCCTCCCTCCCCACCCGGTGGTTCTTATGCCTCACACTCCATCACCTCCCTGGTCTTCAGTTCGAATTCCTTTCTCCCTAGAGGAGCCCTGCTCCCCAATTTAGGGGAAGGCTGTGGAAGATCTCTGAAGAAAGGGATTGCCTCCCACCTCTTCTCAGCATTCTTTTCTCCATGCTCATACCCCTCTGCCCAGGGCCCAACTGCTCCCCGGAGGCCGCTTCTCAGGCCATATCTGCCATGTTTCCATCCAGCCCTCCTGTATTCATTGGTGTTTGACTGAGATCTGTCCTTACATGATACTCTTAAATAGACTGGGCCCACCCTCCCTCTCTGTCTCAATCAAAATTGACCTGGCAGAGAACCATCTCTGCAGGACACTGGCCAGGTGCAGAGGCCAAAAGAATTCTCTTCACCTCAGTGCAGGATGCCTGGGAAGGGTCATCCCAGCTCCAGAGCATCCCAGGAGATCGCTGTGGCCTCTGTGGCCATGGCACTGAGGGTCTTTGCTTCTCTGTCTACCCAGTCCTGCTACTCTCACTCCTTCCCAGGTGTTATTCCTAGAGGACTTGCAAAGAAACCATATGCACATAAACTCCCAGGGGCTGTCTCCCAGGAAGCCAACCTAAGACAGTCCTACTCTGACCATTCTTCCAACCCAGTGTGAGCCTCAATCCACGTTCTCACCATCCCGCCATGCCCTCCACCTCCAGCCTTTTTCTGTCTTCCTGACCCAACTTGGCTCTCCAGGCCCAGCAGCCCAGGTACTTGCTAGGGCACCGTGACTGCCTTTGCTCCTCTATTGTGCTTGCCTGGAGAACTCCAGTCCTGTGACTGCACCCAGGCAGCTGAAAAACTGCACAAGCTGGTCAGGCACAGTGGCTCATGCCCGTAATCCTGACACATTGGGAGGCCAAGGCAGGAGGATTGCTTGAGCCCAGGAGTTTGAGAGACAGCCTAGGCAACCTAGGGAGACCCTATCTCTATAAAAAAAACATTTAAAAATTAGGCACTGTGACACACGCCTATGGTCCCAGCTACTCAGAAGACTGATGCGAGATTATTTAAACCTGGGAGGTCGAGGCTGCGGTGAGCCGTGATCGCGCCACTGTACTCCAGCCTGGGTGACAGAGTGAAACCCTGTCTCAAAAAAAAAAAAAAAAAAAACCCTTGAGGGGCCTCCACACAGCCCAGCATCCTGGCCCACATCTCTAGTGGGTTTTACTTTTCCACTCTGAAATGATTACATCATCCTTCCTCCTCTCCCCCACCCCACCCCCACTCCCCGCCCCATGCATGGCCATGAGGGCTTTTCCTTTCCAGTCACTGGCTGGTAAGTGATTCACATGAAAGCATGTGACCTAGTCATGGTCAGTGGGGTATGGGAAGTTTGCTGGGAGGCTTCTGGAAGGATTTCCTCACTCCTTAGAGTGTGCAGGAAAAGATGGGCTTTCCTGTGCACTCACGTCTGGATGTGACGCTTGGGACAGCGGCAGCTGCCATGCTACCAGCCTGGGGATGAAGCCACACCGAGGATGGTCAGGCAAGGAGTTGGAAAGAACCTAGGTCCTTGAAAACATGCTGAGTCTCTGAATCAACTAAGCCTGAACCTGACCTACCTTAGGACTTCTAGTTACGTAACAGAAGACATTTCTTTATTATTTAAGGCAGTTTGAATCAGGGTTCTAAAGTAGTTGGGAGCATCTGACCTGAGACAATGGTCTAGTTATCTCCCACCTTAAAAGAACCCCCTCCCTAGACCCGCATGGCCCCTGCCCTAGCTCCTCACATGTCATTTCCGTTCCTTTTTATAGCAAGACTCATCAAGAGTCACTGTGCTTGCCCTTACCACTTCTTCACCTCCCATTCTTTTAAATGATTCCAGTCAGGCACACACCCTTGCCATTCCACTGAAAAACTTTTTCGTTTTTGAGACCAAGTCTTGTTCTGTTGCCAAGGCTGGAGTGCAGTGACACAATCTCTGCTCACTGCAACCTCCGCCTCCCAGGTTCAAGCAATTCTCCTACCTCAGCCTCCCAGGTTCAAGCAATTCTCCTACCTCAGCCTCCCAAGTAGCTGGGATTACAGGTGCCCGCCACCATGCCTTGCTAATTTTTGTATTTTTAGTAGAGACAGGGTCTCTCCATGTTGGCCAGGCTGGTCTCGAACTCCCGACCTCAAATGATCCACCTGCCTCGGCCTCCCAAAGTGCTGAAATTACAGGTGTGAGCCACCACACCCAAAAACTTTTGTCACAATCACCAATAATTTCCAAGCTGCCAAATCCACCAGCCTCTTCCCTGTCCTGCATATGCAGCCACTCATGGGCATCTCACGTAGTTAACCCGCCCTGAGAGATTCTCTTCTCCCAGCCTCTGTAACACCTTGCTCCTCTGGTTTTCTGCCAGGCTCAGAGCTAAGATCTCTTTAATTCTTTGCTTACACTGTCCCTAGAACTCATACAGTCCTCAACAACCTAAGCCTAATAACTTGACTGGCTTTTGTCCCCGGTTCCTGGGAAGAAGCCTCTAAATCTCTGGGTTTCCTGAGTGACAGCGGTGTCTTTGTTATTCATGGTGGTCTCTTAGAGAGTTCAAGCTAAGGAGATGACAAAGGATGGGGCTGCCATGCCAAAAAGACCAAGCACGTGATTAAAGGGTTAGGGTTTGAGGCCCAACCTCCGGGGAGGGAAAGGGGCTGGAGACTGAGCTGAACCTCATGGCTAATGAGTCAATCAATCATGCCTATATAAAGAAGCTCCAACAGGAACTCGGAACGCCACAGTTCAGTGAACTTCCCTGGTTGGCAATGCTCCGCATATTTTCACACATTGACATGCTGGGAGGGTGACACATCCTGACTCCACAGGGAGGGAACAATGGAAACTTCATGCTTAGGACCATCCCAGACCTTGCCTTATGGGTCTCCTTTTGGCTAGTTCTGATTTGAAACCTTTTGCTGTAATAAAACTATAATGATATATATAGCACTTTCCTGAGTTCTATGAGCCAAGGGAGTGATGGGAAACCCAGAATTTATAGCCAGCTGGTCAGAAGTGAGGGTGGCCTAGAACCCCCAAATTTATGCCTGGTATGTGAAGAGAGAACAGTCTTGTGGGGGCCTGAGCCCTCAACCTGTGAGGTTTGGCCAACTCCAGGTCGCTGATGTTGGAAGTCACTGCAACCTGTAACTCCCAAATCAGTCTACCCCCAAGCTCTCTCTTAAACTTCAGACTCCTATATTCACCTACTTCATCTGCTACTTGAGTGTCACCTCAAATTTTAATAGGTCCAAACTAGAACTCTTGACTCCAAACTAGAACCAGCAACACAGGTTCTTTTCCAGGGCTTGGCACTTGAGCAAACAGCACTACCGTTCACTCACTTCTGTAGGACCCAGACGCAGCAGTCTTTCTTGATTCCGCAGCCCCCACACGCAACCCATGACTGACACTCTCAAAGTGCATCTGAATCTGTCCTTTCTCTCCGTGCACTGCTGCTACCCCAGCTCTGACCACCTGCATCTCCCCACCTGGTCTGCATCAAATGCGTGAGCCTCAGACATGGCTCTGCACCCCACTCCAATCCATTCCTGAAACCTATAAAAATGTAAACCAGATCATGTCCGATTTCATACCCTTTATTAGTCTTTCTTTTTTTTTTTTTTTTTTTTTGAGATAGGGTCTCGCTCTGTTGCCTAGGCTGGAGTGCAGTGGCATGATGATCTCTGCTCACTGAAACCTCCGTCTGCTGGGTTCAAGGGATTCTCATGCCCCAGCCTCCCGAGCAGCTGGGATTACAGGTGCCCGCCATGACACCTGGCCTAGTCTCCTTTCTTATAAGAATAAAATCCAAACTCTAACTTGGCCCATAGGTCATACATGCTCAGGTGCCTCAGTCTACGGCTCCATCCTCCTCCCCAAAGCCTCCATGGCCTCTGCCCTCACTTCCCTCTTCTTGGTCTTCTCTTTCCCCTGCAGCCCCATGGCCAGCTCCTTCCTGCTGCCAAGGGCACACTCAGTCAGGCACAGCTTCCCCTTGGAGGTCTTTCCTGACCACTCTGCCCTTGCTCTGCCTCATGTCTGCACTCCTTCCTGTTCTCCCTGCCATTGTTCTCAGAGCATTGCTGCACCCTGGCTTTACCTTGCCTGCTTGCTGGCCTGCTTATTCATCCTCTTTCCACAAAAGGTCTTTCTTCACTGCCAATTTTTTTTTCTTTTTTTTTTGAGACAGAGCCTCACTCTGCCACCCAGGCTGTAGTGCAGGGGTGCAATCTTGCTCACTGCAACCTCCGCCTCCCGGGTTCAAGCAATTCTTCTGCCTCAGCCTCCCAAGTAGCTGGGGTCACAGGCACCCACCACCACACCTGGCTAGTTTCTTTTTTGTATTTTTAGTAGAGATGGAGTTTCACTATGTTGGCCAGGCTGGTCTCTAACTCCTGACCTCAGGTGATCCACCTGCCTCGGCCTCCCAAAGTGCTGGATTACAGGCCTAAGCCACCACACCTGGCCCTTCACTGCCGATTCTAAGTGCTTACAATATTGTGTAACACATGGCAGGCACTAAGTAAATACCTGCTAAAAAAAATAGAAACTATGAAAGGTTGGAACCACTGTTTTAACCCAATGCAGTGAATAATGTGGGAATTTCAAGAGGGTGCTTTCATGTCATATTCTGTGGGTGTTGGCATCTGGGAGTGGTGGCCCGGCTTCCAGATCCTGAACACCTCTCACTCCAGAAGCACCTGTTAGCCACTGGACTCCAGAGTCCTAGCTACGCTTCCTGCTTCAGTGGAGGCACTGATGCACATTAACTTTGGGCAAACTGAATCTTCTTCTTGTCTTACACTAACTGGCTGAGAGCAGTCTCAGTACACATTCATT
This sequence comes from Macaca nemestrina, assembly GCF_043159975.1. Taxonomy (NCBI): domain Eukaryota; kingdom Metazoa; phylum Chordata; class Mammalia; order Primates; family Cercopithecidae; genus Macaca; species Macaca nemestrina. The sequence goes on from NC_092128.1 coordinate 9,752,790, forward strand.
AATAAATAAATTCAGGAGTCCCTTTTACAAGAATGTAATATCCAATTGGGTTGAGGTCTTTGAGTCAAATGGATACCAGTTCTTTCCCTCTTACATATCCCAGGGCTGGAGAAGGAAGTTGGCAGGGACAGGTATCCCGTGTCTGCACTGTGTTCTCTACCCCGACTCTTCTCCCCTCCATCCCCTTTCCAGAAGACTCTTCCACATAATAGCATGTCTACCATCTGGCTGTCCCTGGCAACCACAGTACTAGGTTGGTTTTAAACCTCAAAGAAACCACAGATGAGATGCCAGTGTCAAATTCCAACACTGATAAATAGGAAGCAGGCTCACTTTGGGAGAAAGAACAGAGGTTCTGGTAAGAGGCTGTCGTGACTAGGAAGGCAAGAGAACCATTTCCAGATACTCCTGTCTTCCAAATTCTGTGCATTTCCTCCCAAATGCTAGGGTTCAAAGGTCTCTCAAATATAAAATAACATAGGCTAGGCCTGCTGGCTCCTGCCTGTAATCCCAGAGCTTTGGGAGGCCCAGGTGGGAGGACTGCTTGAGGTCAGAAGTTCAGACCAGCGTGGGTAATATAGCAAGACCCTATCTCTACAAAACATTTTAAAAAATTAGTGAGGCACAGTGGTGCATGCCTGTAGTCCCAGCTATTTGGGAGGCTGAGGTAGGAGCATCACTTGAGCCCAGGAGATCGAGGCTGCAGTGAGCCATGATCACACCACTGCACTCCAGCCTGAGCAGCAGAGTGAGACCCTGTCTTTAAACAAACAAAAAAAAGGTAAAACAACATGAGGCAAATCATTCTATGATATCCAAACTTAAGTAGGAAAATGGTTGGGTCCTTTGCAAATCCTTGCAAATTCTCCATGGGCCTTCCTAGACTGCTTTCCCCACAGTACAGGTCCCCAAGAACAGGCTCCTCAAGGCCCACATGCTCCTAGCCAACTGGGAAGAATCAGAATATAGCATTGAGGGATAAGGAAGGGTTTGGGCAGAATTTGCTGGCCCCAGGTCACATGCACTAGTTCCTATGCCTTCAGGGCCAGAGCTAGCAATGGTAGCCTACAGCTGTGGAGGAAGCGGTGGAGCTGGCTTTCTTCCGGTGCTCAGCACCAGTGTCCTGGCTTCCCCCATCTCATCCCACCAAGCCAGCCATTATAAAAAGGATCGCTTTCAATTCTATTTGAAATAAGGACATACGTTGTTCCTATCTCGTTCCTGCCAATTCCTCCAGGCCCACACTGGCTCTTCTAGAACTAAGTTTGTCTTATAGAGAGTGTGATCTGCTCGCCTGAGTTTGAAATGGCTGTTCAGAACCAGAAACAACTCATGTCCTCTGCTCTTATGTGGAGTTTAAGCTCTTTCAAGATGTCAGCTGTGGGCACAGTGGCTCATATCTGTAATCCCAGCACTTTGAGAGGCCAAGGCAGGAGGATCACCTGAGGTCAGGAGTTCGAGACCAGCCTGGCCAACATGGTGCAACCCCGTCTCTACTAAAAATACAAAAATTAGCCGGGCATAGTGGCGGGCGCCTATAATCCCAGCTACCGGGGAGGCTGAGGTGGAAGAATTGCTTGAACCTGGTAGGCGGAGGTTGCAGTGAGCTGAGATTGCATCACTGCGCTCCAGCCTGGGTGACAGAGCAAGAGACTATCTCAAAAAAAAAAAAAAAAAAAAAAAAAGATGTCAGGAATATGGACAGGGAACACACATTCAGCTATTCTGTTAACACTTCGACCAGCCAAAAGACACTAGGTCAGCCATGTTGAGGGCAAGAGGATGGTACTGGGTTTTAGCGAGGAATATTAGCCTGAGCTAAGAGTGTTCAATAATCCATAAACATACGCTTAGGGTCATAGCTCAATAAGCAGAGCTTCAGAAAGACCCAAGAGACTCAAGTCTGGTGAGACATTCGGTTCCATAACTGTTGGGGAAAACAATCCTCGCTTTCTCTTTGAGCTTCAGTGTGTTCATCAGTTACTCCGGGATGGTAGCTCAGGGATGCCTGGGGTACTTCGGCTACTGTTGTTTGGCTTTTTTGAGACAGGATCTCGCTCTCGCCCAGGCTGGAGTGCAGTGGTGCAAGCATGGCTCACTGTAGCCATGACCTCCTAGGCTCAAGCGATCCTCTCACCTCAGCCTCCAGAGTAGCTGGGACCACAGGCATAAGTCACCACGCCTGGCTAATTTATTACTTTTTTTGTAGACTCTGTGGGTCTCACTATGTTGCCCAGCCTAGTTTCAAACTCCTGAGCTCAAGAGATCCTTCTGCCTCAGCCTCCCAAAGTGCTGGGATCTTGGGTATGAGCCGCCATGAGCAGCCTGGCTAGTGTCTTCCAGCATGTGAACCACCTGCTGCTGTCGACTGCCTCAGGCACACTGGCTCAGCTCTCTCCCGGCCCCTCTCCCTTCCTCCCCTCCCTGCCATGAAGGGTTAAATTGTGCCCTCCCCCTCACCCTGCCAAGTATGTTGAAGTCCTAACCCCCAGGACTTCAGAATGCGACCTTATTTGGAAACAGGGTCATTGCAGACGTAGTTAGTTAAGATGAGGTCATACTAGAGTAGGGTGGCCCTGATCCAATATGACTGGTATCTTTATAAGATGGCATCTGAGGACAGACACAAGGGAACGCCATGTGACAAGAGAGGCTTGGAGCAACGCATCTACAAGCCACGGAGCGCCAGAGGTTGCCAGCACCCACCAGAAGCTGGGAAAGGCGAGGGAGGAATTCCCTACAGACTTCAGAGGCAGCAAGGCCCAGCCCACCCTTGATTTTGGACTTTCAACCTGTGGAACTGTGAGAGAATAAATTTCTATTGCTTAAGCTGCCCAGCCTGTGGTACCCTGTTATGACAGCCCCGGGGAACTAATACAATATCACACTCCACAAAGAATGGGGGCGCTTTGGTGCAGAACTTTGAAAGGCTGCCATCAACAGAACATCGCCCTACGAGGGGTGAGCTGAGAAGAGCAGCAGCCTTCCTCCAGGCCTCAGCTGTACAGCTCCAGAGGAGAAACCCCGGGGCCCAGGTAGGCACTACTCACTAGGGCCAGAGTCTAATCCAAGCTCGCCATCCATTGAGTCACGTGGTCCCCATGGGTATGGCTGCTCCTCCTGCTTGATCCATGACAAAATGTCATGTGCTGAGATGAGAGACTCTGTTGTCATGGAAAGAAGGCAGTCTTAGATTTTGTTCATTTCCACTCGGCCTCCCATCAAAGATTTGAAAACCATCCCACACGGCGGCTGCGGCCTGCAGGGCATGTTTTGGTGTCGGTGTTGCATTTCCAGGCCATCCTCCTTACCCTCGTAAGCCCCTTCCTAAAGGGACTCTCTCTGCTCACTGCATTTCAAGTTGGCCAGAAAGAGGCTTAGCCCAAGGTCTGTGCAGAGGCAGGGCCAGGATTAAAACCCAGACCTCCCAGCTCTACCGCTTAGCCCCAGAGGAACTCATGGGGCCAGGACAGGCCAGAAGAAAGCCCCAGATAATGGCCCACAGGGCCATAGCTAACGGGTATGACTTAGAAACCAGCGATGGCAGAGGCTGCAACCAGAGGTCACTGATAAGAACCACAGTGAAGCAGGAAGGCCCCGCTTTCCCTCTGCCCTGGGTCCCCTCAATTTCTGTTGTGAAGGTGACAAAGCACAAGGAATCCTAGATTCAACTTCTCATCCTCTCTCCCTGGGATGGTGGGTAGGATGAGACTTGTGTCCTAACTACCAGGCGATGACACTGGACTTAGCTCTGCAAACACACGGACACACACATAGGTCGTGGGCAGGTGGGGCTTCCATTGTTCTTTTATGCCTCCCTGAATGCCTAGACCCTCCCTACAAGTTTCTTGGGAAACTTCTAACTAGTATTCACTCAAGAGAAATTCCAGAAAATGTAAACAATTTTCTGACACAGAACTATATGCAGCTTTTAGATGCTTTTTGGTTGTTTTTATTGTTCAAAAATCAGTGCTGAATAGCTGGACGCGGTGGCTCATGCCCGTAATCCCAGCACTTTGGGAGGCTGAGGCGGGCAGATCATTTGAGGGCAGGAGTTCAAGACCAGCCTGACCAACATGGTGAAACCCCATCTCTACTAAAAATACAAAAAATGAGCCGGGTGTGGTGGCACATGCCTGTAATCTCAGCTACTCAGGAGGCTGAGGCAGGAGAATTGCTTAAACCCGGGAAACAGAGGTTGCGGTGAGCTGAGATCACACCACTGCACTCCAGCCTGAACGACAGAGCAAGACTCTATCTCAAAAAACAAAACATCAGTGCTGAAGTAATTTTAGTATTGGTTGCACAGACACAATAAATTATTAATTTAATGATTCCTTTGGAAAAGCGCTGGTTGCCCTCAATATTCATTCTGGCCCTGTTCTCACCTGAATTGGGATCCGTGGGAATATCTCTGTCTGCCAAATCCTGCTGATCCCACACGCACTGATGCTCCTCCTGTTTAATCCGGGACAAGAGGTCCTGGGCAGAAATTGGGGAGTCTACTCTCGGGAACAAGAGCGGCAAAGGTGTTAGAAGATGAGAAATTGCCTGCAAGTTTGTGTTTTGAGTAAATCTCTGATTTCATGCAATTATCTATTTCCCCTAAACATCAGGTACAATTACATAAGTCTCATTAACTAAAGGTTGAAGTCAACTTGGCCCCAATTAACGGAGCTTTTGCTGCAAATAAGAGGATGCTGTAGGGAACTGACACTACAGTCTCTAAGAAAGAGTCTTTCTGTGCTGCAGGAACTTAAATCTCCTTAGAATAAGGTTCCTATTGCTGGGCGCGGTGGCTCACGCCTTTAGTCCCAGCACTTTGGGAGGCCGAGGCAGGCGGATCACAGGGTCAGGAGATCAAGACCATCCTGGCTAACACGGTGAAACCCCGTCTCTACTAAAAATACAAAAAATTAGCCAGACGTGGTGGTGGGCACCTGTAGTCTCAGCTACTCGGGAGGCTGAGGCAGGAGAATGGCGTGAACCCGGGAGGCGGAGCTTGCAGTGAGCTGAGATCGCGCCACTGCACTCCAGCCTGGGCAACAGAGCGAGACTCTGTCTCTACAACAACAACAAAAAAAAATTTAGGCCAGGCGCGGTGGCTCACGCCTGTAATCCCAGCACTTTGGGAGGCCGAGGTGGGCGGATCACAAGGTCAGGAGATCAAGACCACAGTGAAACCCCGTCTCTACTAAAAATACAAAAAATTAGCCGGGCGCGGTGGCGGGCGCCTGTAGTCCCAGCTACTCAGGAGGCTGAGGCAGGAGAATGGCGTGAACCCAGGAGGCGGAGCTTGCAGTGAGCCGAGATCGCGCCACTGCACTCCAGCCTGGGCAACAGCGTGAGACTCCGTCTCAAAAAAAAAAAAAAAAAAAAAAAATTTAAAAAATTTTAAAAAAAGAATACGGTTCCTATTCTGGTGCTGAGACCACCATGGAAAGAGGTATTTCCTCTGGAAAGATGACAACTTCCAGAAAGCCTTTTTTTTTTAAATTATATATTGACAAATTATAGTTGTATATATTTATAGGCTATAAAGTAATGTTACGAGAAGCCTTTAAAGCTGTTGAATGGGATTTTTCTAAGATGTAAGAAAAAGACCCTATATTTTCTTTCTTCTACAGAGTCTCAAACCTAATTTACACTTATTGCCTTTTTATCTCTTAAAGATCTCCTTAAAGATCCTAATACTGTGATGCTTTCAAGGGTCATGCCTGATGACAAGTGAACAGGCTTTCCTCTACCCAGACACTGTGAGCACTTACCTATGGGTGTGAGGCTCTGACTAAGGGGGGGATGAGGTTTGTGGAGCTCTAACCTGTGAATAAGTAAAGGGCTACAGTATGTTAATATGTCTCATGATTGTTGATTTTATGTGTCAACTTGGCTTGGTCATGGTACCCAGAGATTTGGTCAAACATTATTTAGCTGTTTCTATGAAGGTATTTCTTTAGATGAGATTTGAACATGTAAGTCAGCAGACTTGAGTCAAGCAGATTGCCCTCTATGATGTGGGCGGGCCTCATCAACCAGCTGAAGGCCTAAGGAAAACACAGACCTCCCCCAGGGAAGAGGCAATTCTGCCTGCAGCCTCGAGCAGCCACATCAGCGCTTCCTTGGGTCTCTAACCTGCTGGCCTGCCCTGTAAATTTTGGACTTGCCAGCCTCCACAATCACAAGCCAATTCCTTAAAATAAAATAAATCTCTCTTTTCCACACACACCCTTACGGGTCCTGTTTCTCTGGAGAACTCTGATTGATACATACATCTGCTCTAACAGAGTTCTCACCTACGACAGAGTCCAGCTGCAATGCCAGCTAAGAGGAGGTCCCTCACAGGACCGCAGGTATGTGGGTGCCTGGCACAGAGGCAGCAGCCCATAAACACTTGTTTAAAACAATGAAAGGCCTTCCTGGTCAGGGAACAACAGGTCTTCCTGACCTGCCTGTTCCCCCACCCATGAAGCCTTACACTTAGTACTTCTGCCAGGATATTGTTTCTAAAGGGGAAGATGGAATAGTTAAAAACAGATAATATGAGGAAGAGAGGAAACAGAACACGCTGAGCCCAGGTGTACCAGCAAATTGTCAATGCTGTTTGCCACGTCTGTGTCCCCTGGAGGAATCCTGGCTCAGCCCAGCCCTGGATGCACAGCCCTTCCATTTCAAGCTCAGCCCTCTGGCCTGGCACACGCGACAGCTAACTCTGGGGGCTGGGAGACCATGCTAACCCTGTCCCCTCCCCTCTCTGGTGTGGATGGCTACTTGGTCACTCACCAGTAATGGATTCTGTGGGGATGGCTCTTTCCTCCAGGCCCCGCTGACCCCGGACACATAGGGCGTCCTCACGCTTCACCTGGGAAGACGCATCCTGCGCAGGCACCAGGGGCTCTGCTCCTGGGGACAGAGAATGACATTGCTTTGTGTCTTTTTTTCCACAGGTGCCAGGAGCTCTGCTCCTGGGAAGAGAGAATGACATTGCTTTGTGTCTTTTTTTCTGCGTGCTGGTCACCAGGACATTCTGGGCTCAGAAGCATGGCTGACAGCACTTGCCAGGGGAGAAGACAGGGGTCCTGGGTTCCTGTCGGAGCCATGGGGGACCCTGAGGAGCAGAAGGTCTCAGGAGCAGAGAGGGAGTCAACATTCAAGAAAAAGGGCTAGGCAAGCAGCAAAATGAGGGGTGATGAGGCTGACGAGAGAATTCAGAAATACCCTAGAGCTACGTAACTGGCTGGGTCCTAATCAGGACTGGGCCACAAGTTGGACCTTTCTGTGGGAGTCATTAGTCCTTGTTTGTCACCCCAATCAGAAAGAGCTGGCCAGGCTGAGGCCAGATGCACACACACGTGTATATATATGATTTGTAAGAAGCCAGGCTGGGCAAAAAGGCACAACTAAGCTCTATTGTTGGACAGATAGTGCACAACCTCCTTATACAGTCAGTCTCACTGTCATCAACAGGTTCTTGGAAACAGTGAGTTCAAGTGAAATGACACAGCAGATCCTCGAATAACGTCACTTCCTCCCATGGTGTTTAGTTATAACATTGATGAGAAAGAAAAATTGGTTGTGTTATATGTCATTTTTTTTTTTTTTTTTTTTTTTTTTTGAGACGGAGTCTCGCTCTGTAGCCCAGGCTGGAGTGCAGTGGCCGGATCTCAGCTCACTGCAAGCTCTGCCTCCCGGGTTCACGCCATTCTCCGGCCTCAGCCTCCCGAGTAGCTGGGACTACAGGCGCCCGCCACCTCGCCCGGCTAGTTTTTTGTATTTCTTAGTAGAGATGGGGTTTCACCGTGTTATCCAGGATGGTCTCGATCTCCTGACCTCGTGATCCACCCGTCTCGGCCTCCCAAAGTGCTGGGATTACAGGCTTGAGCCACCGCGCCCGGCCTATATGTCATTTTAAAGCCACAGTTTCTGAGACCTTATCAGTGACATTAAGTGAGGACTCGCTGTGCATAAAAGACAATGACACAGCCTCTACATAGAAGCCCAGCATGAAACAAACAGGGCCTTTTCTTCTGATGGCGCCCCCTGTGCAAGAGGAGGCTCAGGCACCAGGAAAGAGAGAAGACAAAGAATCTGAAGACTGGGATCCTGGCTTCAACTCTGCACCAACTCAGCAGATGAGTCATTTAGCTTCTCTGGGTTCCGGTCTACCTTTTTCATCTAGAAAAGGGACACAGTGATCCCTGTTCTATCTCATGCTCAGTGGTGGTTTGATAACCAACTGAAACTGTTGAGATTACAGTGCTTCAAATGTAAAAAGCTACCTCATAAGACTAGGTGCTGTTACTACCACTGCTGACCTCAAACTTCTGCAGTGCTTGATGAAGACAGGGAAGGAGTCATTTAGAGGAAATGTCCAGGACAGGCAAATCCATAGACATGGACAGTCGATTAGTGGTTCCCAGGGGCTGGGGGTAAAAGGGAGAAGGGAGGGACTGCTAGTGGGTGTGAGGTTCCAGTGATTCTCCTGCCTCAGCCTCCCAAGTAGCTGGAATTACAGGTGCATGCCACTGCACTCGGCTAATTTTTTGTATTTTTTAGTAGGGACGGGGTTTCTCTTTGTTGGCCAGGATGGTCTTGAACTCCTGACCTCAGCTAATCCGCCCGCCTCGGCCTCCCAAAGTGCTAGGATTACAGGTGTGAGCCACTGTGCCCTGCCAGGTGCAGGGTTCCTTATGGTAGAAATGTTCTGGAATTCGATAATGATTTTGGTTGCATGACTTTGTGAGCCACTGAATTGCAGTCTTTAAAACAGTAAATTTTATGGTCTGTAAATCACATCTCAATAAAAAGGAAAGATTGGGAATGGGAGGAGGGGAGAGAGTGGCCTTGAGAGCTGCCTTCTAAGGTGAGTTTCAGGAAAACGTTCTCCACTTAAAAACAAAGGAGGACACAGCCGGGCGCGGTGGCTCACGCCTGTAATCCTAGCATTTTGGGAGGCTGAGGCGGGTGGATCATTTGAGGTCAGGAGTTCAAGACCAGCCTGGCCAACATGGCGAAACCCCGTCTCTACTAAAAATACAAAAATTAGCTGGGCATGGTGGCGTATGCCTGTAGTCCCAGCTACTCAGGAGGCTGAGGTTGCAGTGAGCTGAGATTGCACCACTGCATTCTAGCCTGACCCACAGAGTGAGACTCCGTCTCAAAGAAACAAAAAACAAAAAACAAAAAAACAAGAGAGGACAGAGGGCCCAGACTGGCAAAAGTTCCTCCAATGAAGTAGAGAACACAGTTTGAGCACCAGATTTCACCTAGTCCAACAATGCTCAGAAAAGCTGGCCCTGGGGAAGGATTTCCAAGGCAGAGGCAGGCCTAGAACCCTAGGCCTTCCACCCCAGCAAGAGCTCATCAAGTGTGATGTGTTCAACAGGCCCAATTTCCTCAGGCTTAAGATTCCTTCTTGAGTGAGTCAAGTGCCTTGCAGGGCAAGCCTGCAGGTAAGCCGCGTGTGTTGGCCGAAGAATGAGGTGATGACGCTGCACATTAGGCTGAGCAATAAGCCACCGGACGGGCTGGGGCGAAACCCCGCATGTGCCGCAGACTCCTCTTTCTCTCCTCTGTCAGCGTCTCTGAGCCCAGGCCTGGGGCCTCTCTCTGTAGTTCCACGTCAGGCCCAGGCAGTAGCGTAAGCCTAAGCCCTTCCTCATCTCTCCACCAAGCTTACCTGTGAGTCCAGAGCTATGCGGCTTTAACAAACCAAACGGCAAATATCCAGGGTGCTATTCTGAGTCCTGAGATCTCTTCCTGTATGTGATCGCCAAATTTCAACTGTGGCCGAATTGGCCCCTGAGAGCCACCCAAGAGCCTCGCCCCATAGTGCATACACAGTGGTGCAGGCTGCCGGCTGTCCTCTCTTGCCCTTCCCTGGACCCTGCACTCTTCTGCTGCCATCACCTGCATCAGGATCCATTGAGATTTCTCTCTCTTCAGGGTGGCGCTGCTCCCACACACAAGGCTCTTCCCTGGGCTCAGGCTGGGTCGGAGCATCTGGCTTCGGGACTGGGCCCTCGGCGTCTGGAAGTGAGGAGGAGGGAGGGAAAGAGTGAGTGAAGTTGACTAACGCATCCAGCAAGGGGACACGAGAACTCTCCACTATCCGATCTCCCCCTCTCCACCTGGGTGTCCCTCTTTGGCAGCAGTTATGCGAGTTAGGCAGGTAATCTCTTATGAAGAACCTTGAAAACGAGTCGATAGATTCCCAAATTTCTACTGCAGGAAGAGCTGGCCTCTGAAAGCCAACATGAGACCAGCTATGGCTCACCCTGGACTGCTGGGATGTGGGGCGTGGTGAGGTGTGAATGGCGCTGTTTTACTGTAATCCAACATGGTGGTGTTGTAACGTTGAGTTCTATGGTAATGGGCCCTGTTACTGGGTTTTACATTTTTATCCTATTGTAAACTGTTCTATTTTACTAGCATTATAAGCAAATGGTTTCCTGAGTTTCCATTACATAAAAACGAAACAACCTGCCTAGGCGGTGCTAACGTGGACAAATAAGCATTTCACAACCCTCTGCAGAGATGGCTCACCAAAGAGGAGAGAAGGTGTCCTTACCCAGGGACATGAGGGTTTTGTAGTTCTCCTTCACAAGGTTGTTATAAAGCTCCTTCTGCCATTCGTCCAAGTTCTTCCACTCGTCCTCGGAGAAGTACACAGCAATGTCGACAAAAGTCACTGGAACCTGAGCCAACAAGCGGTTAATCTAGCACCTCCTGCCTGCTCCTCCCCACCACCTCCCCATTCCTGCGGGCCACAGGACCCACTCCCCACCAAAGCCTGGCCTTTGCTCTCCGTGGTTCCCCAGTCCCCAACGTCCATCTCAGTGGAGTCAGTCCTCTCTGTCCCGGACCTTCTCATGCTTTCAATAACACAGATGGTCAACCCTGCCTTTTTAGAAATAGCATTTAGCTACATCTACTGTTATTTCACTTTTAGGTCAACTGGATACCTGAGGGTAAAGAGCAGTCAATATGCTTCTTTTGGTATTCAGGGTGACAGAGGAGTGGCAGGTTCTCAGAGTGGGTATCCGTGAGCCAAGTAGAGTAAAACCTGGTTACCAAACCTGTATTTCAGGTCAGGTCACCTCTGTGTACACAGTTACCTCTTTGTCAGCAAAGCATGTAAAATCTGAGGCCTGTGCTAAGGTTCAGAACCTTGGTCCACTTCGTTCACTACTCTATCTTGATCATCCAGGAGCATACAGTAGGGAATCAATAAATACTTGAGTGTGCTGCAAAGTGGGTGCCAATACCAGGAAGCTCCACTGCAGCCCGAGTCATCGCGTGGTGTCAGTCACTTGTCAGACTGATGACAAGTATGTTCGGATCTGTTACAGAAAGCTGATTTCAGTTTGCAGTCACTCACTTCGGCCACTCACCAGCACGACCTCAGCTTGGACCGATTGTCCAAAATCGTTTCACTCCCATGACTTTGATAACTGAACTTCCTTCTCTGGACACACAGCCTTCCCTGTTACCACTTTCACATTCCGACTGAACCAGCCTTTCAGTCTGAAATCTAACCCCTCGATCCTCCCCCATCCCGTGATTACAGTCCATTCGTCTACATATCTCATTTACAGGGCCAAAACTGGCCTGTATGGCACCTTGGGGTGAGTTACAAAAAGACACCAAAGTCAAGAGCACAGCTACCGCTACTCAGCGTGGTGAGTGGGCAGCACCTTTATGTAAGTTAGAAATGTCAGCCCTTTTACCAGGTGCTTGTAACTCTGAGAATGCCACGTGTAGGTGTGATGTCTACACCTCAGTGCCATGCTCCATCCCTATGGACTGACAACTCACTGTCCATCTTTACAATCAGAACTAGAACCTTTAACTCCTGGACCTTCCACCATATGCAGGAAAAGCCCCAACCTGGGAAAATTAATACAGATCCCTTTCTTCATTTTATATTTATTTATTTATTGAGAAGGAGTCTTACTGTCGCCCAGACTGGAGTGCAACGACATGGTATCAGTTCACTGCAACCTCTGCTTCCCGAGCTCAAGTGATTCTCCTGTCTCAGCCTCCCGAGTAGCTGGGATTATAGGCGCTTGCCACCACGCCCGGCTAATTTTTGTATTTTTAATAGAGACGGGGTTTCACCATACTGGCCAGGCTGGTCTCGAACTCCTGAGCTTGTGATCTGCCTGCCTCAGCCTTTCAAAATGCTGGGATTACAAGCATGAGCCACTGTACCGGCTTCTTCGTTTTATTTTTTTATTTTTACTTACTTATTTATTTATTTATTTATTTTTTGAGACGGAGTCTCGCTCCGTCTCCAGGCTGCAGTGCAGTGGCACGATCTCAGCTCACTGCAAACTCCACCTCCCAGTTTCAAGCGATTCCCCTGCCTCAGCCTCCCCAGTAGCTGAGATTACAGGCACGCACCACCACACCGGGCTAATTTTTTTTTTTTTTTTTTTTTTGTATTTTAGTAGAGACGGGGTTTCACCATGTTAGCCAGGATGGTCTCGATCTCCTGACCTCATAATCTGCCTGCCTTGGCCTCCCGAAGTGTTGGGATTACAGGTGTGAGCCACCGCACCCAGTCCCCTTTCTTCATTTTAATTCTCTGTTACTAGAACTCCACAGAAGACATCCACCACCAATTCATACTGCTGTCTCATGGTTGCTTCAGAAGCTTCTTGTTTGTCTCTTGCTGACACCTTGCTATGTTCCCCGGGAGGCTTGTTTCAAACATTTCATTCTCCCAGACCTTTAAGTGACCTCCCACATCTCTCTGTCTTTGATCTCAGGTAGGCGCCGGCAGGCTCCTTCCTTGCCCCTCTCCTTGCCAATCCAAGGCCACCAGCATGTGCCCTTCACCTCTTCCTCCACCTCCTGCCTGTGAAGCTTAATCCAAATAATCCTTCTCATCGACATCATCAGTTTCTCCCTCTCCACTGGCTCCGTCCCTTCAGGGTCGTTCCAACCTCAGAAAAAACTTCCCGCAAAATGCTGCTCGCTCAGGTCACTCTGCCCTCTCTGTTCACTGGGAACTTCCCAAGAGACACATTCTGTTTTTCCCTCTTTACCATCTACACATTCTTCACCCCCTTAGACTCTGTCTGCCTCTGTACCCTCCCTTCTCTGAAACCACACTCTGGAAGATCATCAGTGACCTTCTGTTGAAATTCTCAACATTTTTGACCTCTTTGAAAGGTCAGATCATCTTTCTAGAATTTTATCCTGCTTGGTTCCTGTAACTATGTTGCCTCCTGTCCATCTGGCACATGTCTTCTTTACTTTTTCCTTCCTCCCCCAAGACCACGTGCTTCCCCCAAACAGCTAAGTGAGTGAGCCACGCTGGAATCAGGCCCTTCAGCCCCAGTCAAACCTTCAGATAACTGCTGCACCATTCAACAGCTTGACCGTAACCTCATGGGACTCTGAGCCAGAACCACTCACCTACGCTGCTCCCCAGTTCCTGACCCACAGAAATGGTGAGATAATAAATAATTATTTTTTTAGGCTGCGCTGCTATGTTTTGGGGTAATCTGTTATACAGCAACAGGTAACTAACACAACAATCTATACACAGTGCCGTCCCACAAATAAAGTTAATTAATCCTCACAACTCCATGAAGTAAGCATATTATCATCTTCATTTTATTGACAATAACCCTGAAACTCAGAGAAACCAGCTGGGAATTTACTGAATTGTTTATATTTCTTCAAAAGAGGAATTGAGGAGGCTCAGAAACAACAAAAAACACTTTTGACCAATGACAGGAAAATCAGTACAAGCAGGCCTCATGGAGTTGCTCAAGCCTATAATCCCAACATTTTGGGAAGCCGAGGCAGGAGGACAGCTTGAGCCCAGAAGTTCAAGACCAGCCTCAGCAACATAGCAAGACCCTGTCACTACAAAGAATAAAAGTAAATAAAAAACTTAACTGGGTGTGGTGGCATGTGCCTGTAGTCCTAATTAATTGAGAGACTGAGGTGGAAGGATTGCTTGAGCCCAGGAGTTCAAAGTTACATGAACTGTGATTGTATAACTGTACTCCAGCCTGGATGACAATGTGAGACCGTTCCAGAAAAATAAAAAGCAAAACCAGTATGTGGCGAAGTCAGGATTTAAACGCAAGTCCTTTGATTCCAGACCCCAAAACCATTTTATTATTCTGTAAGAGCCCTTGTCAAGTCAAGTCTACTCTAATGCCTAATCCAACGCACAGAACACATCACAGTGCCACACAAGGCTATGCGCTGAGACACACAGTACAGACAAAAGAAAAGGGCAGTGTGGCCGGGCGCGGTGGCTCAAGCCTGTAATCCCAGCACTTTGGGAGGCCGAGACGGGCGGATCACGAGGTCAGGAGATCAAGACCATCCTGGCTAACACGGTGAAACCCCGTCTCTACTAAGAAATACAAAAAATAGCCGGGCGAGGTGGCAGCGCCTGTAGTCCCAGCTACTCGGGAGGCTGAGGCCGGAGAATGGCGTGAACCCGGGAGGCGGAGCTTGCAGTGAGCTGAGATCCGGCCACTGCACTCCAGCCTGGGCTACAGAGCGAGACTCCGTCTCAAAAAAAAAAAAAAAAAAAAAAGAAAAAAGAAAAGGGCAGTGTGTACGTAGATGCTGATTGTGCTAGACAAGCGACGTATGCAAAACCATACTGAAAACCAGCCTCTGTGGCTGCAGTGCCAGGAAATGTTTTGCAGAGGAACCAGAGCCACTATTACAACTCAGGTCTGTGAAGCCTCAATGAGTAACGTCAGACAACTTCTCTGGCAAAGTCACTGGGTTGGTTGCCTCAGCAGACACGGAGACATACAAGACCCGGTCCCTGCCAGGAAGCTGTGAGCTCTCCAGCTGGAGAGAGGCACTCCACAAACATTTTTTGCATACCAGCCTAAGCCAGGTACCATTCCAGGCACAGGGATACAGCAGGCAACCGAGCAGAATTTACACTCTGGTTGGGGAAAACCAACCAAGAAGACAAAAAAAGGAACATTATGCTGAAGAATAATATCTTAAGGCCAGGTGCAGTGGTTCACGCCTGTAATCCCAGCACTTTGGGAGGCTGAGGAGGATGGATCACTTGAGGTCAGGGGTTTGAGACCAGCCTGGACAACATGGTGAAACCCTGTCTCTACTAAAAAATACAAAAATTAGCCAGGTCTGGTGGCACATGCCTGTAATCCCAGCTACTTGGGAGACTGAGGCAGGAGAATCGCTTGAACCCGGGAGGCAGAAGTTGCAGTGAGCCAAGACTGCGCCACTGCACTCTAGCCTGGGCGACAGAGCAAGACTCTGTCTCAAAAAAAAAAGAAGAAGAAGAAGAAGAACTTAAATATTTAAGATGTCAATGGCAAAAGGGCTTTGGAGAAAATTCGAGTAAGGGCAGAGAGAAGAGCGTGCTGAGGGGACGTAGTTCTTTTATATAGGATGGTTGTGGAAGGGCCCGCTGATGAAGTGGCACCTGAGCAGACCCTGATGGAAGAGGAGGTGAGGACAGCCATGCAGATATTCAG
The DNA here is from genome assembly GCF_043159975.1 of Macaca nemestrina. Taxonomy (NCBI): domain Eukaryota; kingdom Metazoa; phylum Chordata; class Mammalia; order Primates; family Cercopithecidae; genus Macaca; species Macaca nemestrina. The sequence goes on from NC_092128.1 coordinate 9,768,284, forward strand.
GGCAAGAGCTTCTCAGCAGAGTCCCTGAGCTGGGGGTGCGCGTGGTGTGCTGGCAGAACAGCACAGATGGGAGCGGGCAGGAGGGAGTGGATGGAAAGGTCAGAGAGGCAGGGAGAACGTGGGCCATAAACAGACATGCGCTTTTATTCTAATCAGATGGGAAGCCATTTGGGAGGTGATTTTTGTTTTTTTTTGAGACAGATTCTTACTTTGTCACCCAGGCTGGAGTGCAGTGGTAAGATCTCAGCTCACTGCAGCCTCTGCCTCCCAGGTTCAAGCAATTCTTCTGCCTCAGCCTCTTGAGTAGCTGGAATGACAGGCGCCTGCCACCACGCCCAGCAAATTTTTGTATTTTTTAGTAGAGGTGGGGTTTCATCATGTTGGCTGGGCTGGTCTTGAACTCCTGACCTCACATGAGCCACCTGCCTCAGCCTTCCAAAGTGCTGGGATTACGGGCGTGAGCCAAAACCGTGCCCGGCCATTTGGGAGGTTTAAGCAGAGGTGTGAGGTGACTGCTTCACATTTTCAAAGGATCGCTCTGGCTGCTGTGTTAAGATAGACTGTATGGGTTGGGGGGACAAGGATGAAGACAATGAGACCCACCAGGAGGCCATGGCAAAAATCAGATGAAAGACCATGGGGCCTGGGACCAGACGATGGCGATGGGAGTGGAGTGGTGAGGAGTGGCCAGGTTGTGGATATATTCTGAAGAAAACTCAGGGTATTTACTAATAGATTGGAAGCAGGGTGTGAGAAAGAGAGGAGACAAGTATAACTCCAAGGATTTGGCCTGAGCACTTGAAAGGATGGAACCATCCGTCATCAACGGAGATGAGGACAACTGCAGGTAGAACAGGTCCCAGGCAGGTGGCCCGCAGTTCACTTTGGACATGTTAAATCTAAGACTTACTGACATCCAAATGAATTAATAGGTAGGAATGTGAATCTGGCATTCCAGAAAGAAAGCTGGGCAACATATAGAAAGAAAGGGGGCAGGGGAGAGAAAGCATCTGTTTGGGAGGTGACAGCATACAGACTGCTTTTAATCCTGTGAAACTAGCTGGGCGCGGTGGCTCACGCCTGTAATCTCAGCACTTTGGGAGGCCGAGGCAGGTGGATCACCTGAGGTCAGGAGTTCAAGACCTGCCTGGCCAACATGGTGAAACCCCATCTCCACTAAAAGTACAAAAAATTAGCCCGGCATGGTGGCAGGTGCCTGTAATCCCACCTACTAGGGAGGCTGAGGCAGGAGAATCACTTGAACCCCGGAGGCGGAGGTTGCAGTGAGCCAAGATCATGCCACTGCACTCCAGTCTGGGTGACAGAATAGGACTGTGTCTCAAACATAAATAAATAAATAAATAAATAAAAAATAAAGACTGTGAGGCGGGATGCAGTCATGAGGGAGGAGAGTGAATAAAGAGCAAAAGGCCAAGACAGCAGTCTGGCCCACTCCATGCATTAGAAAGCTGGCCAAAGGAGGCAAAATTGGCAAACAGTGAGACAGAGCAGCTGGTAAGGTAGGAAAAGAATCAACAGAGAGAGGTGTCCCAGAAGCCACAGCAAGGGGTTTCAAGGAGAGACTGGTCACCTACACACAATGCTGCTGATGGGGCAGGGAGGATGAAGACTGAGAAGCGACCACTGGCTGTGACACCACAGACATCATTAGTGTGCAAAAGCCTGATCAGAGTGCGTTCCAGAAAGATCCAGTTACCAATCAACTGGAATACTGAGAATAGAGGAACATGTGAAACGAGACCACAGGGGACGCAATCAATGGAATCCAGACAATGAGATGCAAAACAGGACAGATGGCCCAATTCATTCCAGATAAACTGAAAGGAAAAATAATAGATGGAAGAGATGCCTGTAGATTAAAAAAGACTTAAGAGACATCTCAAACACAATGTGTGGACATTACTTGAATCCTAATTCAAACTAAAAAAAAAATTTTTTTTAATTGTAACAACTGAAAATCTAATCACTGACTAGATAGTGATCTAGGCTGAAGCTTTTACTATGGTGTTGGTGGTAATAACATTGAGGTTATCACTTAAAAAAAAAAGAGTCCTTACTTTTTGAGCTAATACTGACGTATTTGCAAAGGAAATGATTGATGTCTGGGGTTTGCTTCAAAATAAAGTGCGAGTGGGGAAGTGGGCAGGGATTTAGAGGAAACAAGACTGGCCAAGAGTTGGCAGCTAATGAAGCTGGAAGTTGGGTACATGGGGACCCATTATACTATTCTATCTACTTTTATTTGAATATTCTATAATAAAGAGAAGTGGAAAAGGGAGGGAAGGAGAGAAAATGGGGAAGAAATAATTGGAGATAACAAGTATAGACAATTCTTTCAAGGGATTCTGCTCTAAAGAGGAGTGGAGAAATGAGGCACCAATGCAGGTAGATGCAGGGCCCAGGGAGGTTTTCTGTAAAAGATGGAGAGCAGGACAGAACAGTCACATGCTGGTGGGAACAGCCCGGCAGAGAGGGGAGAGCTGATGACTCAGAGGAGAAAGGAGAGAGACGCCGGGGTGACCTCCTGGGTGGGCAGGGGACGTCAAGCCACAGGAACAAGGGAAAGCAGAGCCTGTGGCCACCGAGCAGCAGACGGAAGAACAAGCTGGCTGAATGTGGACGCCTCTTCTGAGTGACTCCGTTCTCTCAGTGAAAGGAAAAGCAGTGTTGAGGATCCGGGAGGAAAGCAGGAGAGGGAATGGAATAAGAAACAGAGTGTGTGTTCTGAACTTTAAGAAGGGCCCCCCTGAGGTCAATGACCATGACTTGAAAGCAATTCCAGGCAGCCTGGTTTGAGGTGCAACTCCAGCCACATTCCGGTGAGCATATACCAAGGCAGCCAATGACACATGGTCACTGGTAGGTGTCAAGCGGGAAAACCCAGGAGTGAAGAGCTGCAGGAACTTGCAATCAGACAACTCAGAGGAGTCCAGGAACAGTGAGAGCAAAGACTCCCAGACAGAAATGCAGACTATGGGGAATGAATGGAGTGAGCCTTGCTGGGGTAGAATGTTCAAGACCAGGTTGTTTCAGTGGAAACAGGCTTTAAGAACATTGAAATTGGAAAACAGGGAGCCAGAGAAGTTTATGAGAAGGGCTGACAAAATGAAACCAAGGATTTTATTCACCTGTGCTGTTCCTCACCTCCATCCCTGCCCCGGGGACCGCCACATACCTTGGGGGCCTCCCCCTTGCTGCCCGGGGGCAGCCGCAGGACCCAGAAGTTCCTGTTGCGGAGCAGGTTCTCCAAGTTCTCCAGCCGCCTCTGCAGCAGCCCGTACTCCTGCAGCAGGGTTCCCAGCACAGCCCACTTGCTCTCCATGTGGTTCCCAAATTCCACGGCCGTCTTTTCGCAGTCGGCCAGCTTCTTCTCGGCTGTCCCCGTGCGCCCCTCCAGGTTCAGCAGCTGGCTGGCCTGGGCATCCACCTTCCTCTCCACAGCCTGAATGGCAGCCACCACAGTCCAGAGTGAGATCTCTGCTGTGGGCAACTGGGGCTCTCGCATCATGCGGTCGGGGAAGACAGGTGCCCTATCTGGAAAGGGTGGGAACTGAAAAGGCATCGGCCGCCGGGCGTCCATGTCCCATTCTTGAGCCTGTATGCGGAGGGAGAAAGTGACAACCCAGGATGAGACCTTGTGTGAGTGGGGGAAGTCAGCTGGGAACACGGGTCAACTAATCAAATGCTACATGTTGTCTTTCTTCTGCCAAGCCCCCGTAATTCAGGATAAACTAATTCTCCCAGCAATAGATATCCACCCACCCACCCACCCAACTCACCACTCTCCCATCTCCTGCCTAGGTGAGTCAGGCTGGTCACTAGTTCACCCACATTGACCCTTAGCAAGTTAAGGCTGTGACCCCTGCCTAAAATGTCACAGGCCACTTTCTCTGAATAGACCAACTGATTTCTTCAAGAGCTAGGCTTAATGACGAACTTCGTATTTGCCTAGTGTTTTATGTTTCCAAGAACTTTGATGTAAGTTATCTGACGCTAATCTTCTCAGCAATCTCTCAGCAGGTTAGGGCAAGAATGATGATCTCTGCCTTAAAGATGATGAAACTGAAGCACAAGGAGGCAGCTGGTCACTCCGCAGCACCTCCCTGCACTGCCAGCTGGGGCAGCTCTAGGTGCTGCAGGTAACAAAAAACACATTCCTGGCCAGGCGTAGTGGCTCACACCTTCCCAGCACTTTGGGAGGCCAAGGCAGGCAGCTCACTTGAGGTCAGGAGTTTAAGACCAGCCTGGCCAACATAGCGAAACCCTGTCTCTACTAAAAACACAAAAATTAGCCGGGCGTGGTGGTGGGCTCCTGTAATCCCAGCTACTCGGGAGGCTGAGGCAGGAGAATCGCTTGAACCTGGGAAGTGGAGGTTGCAGTGAGCCAAGATGGTGCCACTGCACTGCAGCCTGGGTGACAGAGCAAGACTCCGTCTCGGAACAAACAAACGAACAACCAAAAAACCCACCAGATTCCTACCAGGGCTGCGGTCAAAGGAAAGACGGGAGAGCCTAAGCTAGGGCAGAAAAGCAGCTTCCCCCCTCCATATACAACTATTGTTTCATAAATATTTTCCAAATTGAAAATAGGTTCACTAAAAAAGTTCACTCATTAAAGGTGAAGAGGCGATGTCCCTCACACCCAAGAGGACCAAGAGAAAGAAAAACTCCTCCGGGACCCCTCCTTGCTTCCTGGGGAAGGGGTGCCCCATGGCCTGGGGACTCCCCCTTTTATCTTCCAGCACAGAGCCCTCACCCCAGAAGGGTAGACTAATTGGTGCAGTTGAGGGCTGAGACCTATGGCTAAGAGGGGCCGGTTGCGGCTGGTGACAGTTCACTGGTCATCTGGGACCTGGTGTCAGACTCAGGGCTCACTGCACCGCATGGGCTGGCAGCCGACTCTCCTTCACACCTGGGACAGGAGGAGGTGTCATTTTCTGTCCTCCTGATGGCTGCTGAAGAGGCCCTCAGGCTAGGAAAAGGGGAGGCCTGCTGCTTGGGGCGATCTGGGCAGACCAGCCCCCCTCTCTGACTCAGAGCAGCCCCAGCTTCCTGAGACCTGCTCTGGGACAGGGCAGAGTGGAGAGCAGGGCCCTAGGATTGCCAGGCCCTGCTGAGTAAGAGGTGCTGGTATTTCCATCAAAAGCACCCATTCCTCCATCACGGAGGCTCTACTCCGCCCTAGCCCACAGAAGGGGACAGAGTCCACAGTAGAAGTTAAGAAAGTCCCGGGGCCCAGTTTAGTTTTCTCAGGTTTGAAGCCCTAACTCTGCAAATGATCAAACACAGCACAGCAGCTCCTGGCTCCCTCGTTAGCACCCGGCTGTGCTCACCCGGTGGTGAGAAGAGGCGCCCCTGAGGAGCCCAGCCCCAGGGTCGGCCCAGAGACTCTTCCCTGGAGAAGCTCTCAGGCCTCTCTGAGATCCACCTCCCCTGGTTTTATACCCAATTCTGGAGCACTGGTTCTGCCCACGGAGATCATCGATGAAGCCTGAAGAAATGCCTGGTGCTACTCTCACCCGGCAAAGACCCTGAGCTCTGCGACGAGGCAAGGGTTCGGGAGTCTTAAAAGCTGCCCAGGCCATTCCAACATGCGGCCAAGTTTGTCAACCGCAGGAAAGACCCCAAAGTCACCTCTCCATGGCCCCTTCCCTGGATCACAGCTGGTGCAGGGGAAGAGTGAATTACTCATTACACTTGGTGAAAGGTGGTAATTAAACATTTTAAAAATCTCTCCGTCAGACTGGCCACCGTGTAAACACCAACGAGGCATTCACTCCAGCGGCCGGGCGGAAGCACTGCCCTCGAAGCCCTCCGCCGGCCGGGCGCAAAGGGAGCCCCGAGCCGGGGCTCAGCCACCGGGTCAGAGCTCCGCCAGGTCCCGGAAAGGACTGTCCCGGCCCCCGCCCCGCGGGGCCTCCGCACTCGGGCCCGGCGATCGCTGCTCCGCGCCGCGCGGGCCAGGCCTGCCGCTCCGGGCCTGCGTCGGGCCCGCTCCGCCCTGCCCGCCGCGCAGCCCGGCCGTGCCCCGCCCGCCTCGGGCCTCGTCTGGGCGCGGGAGCTGGGAGGGCGCCGCAAGGCTCCCGGAGGACGGCGCGGCCCGGTCCCGCGGCCCAGCCCGCGCCCCGCCCCCACGGCAGCGCGGCCATGGCGCCGGCGGGGCTCTCCCACCTGCATGGGCGGCATTCCCTCGGCCATTTCCCCGCGCAACGCCGGCTCCTGGTGGCAGACCTCCTCCGGGGGCAGAGCCTGGGCCCAGCTCCAGCTCCCGCTGTCCAGCCCCAGGCCCTGGATGCCCAGCTGCTGAGGCTGCGGCCGTGTTGACACAAACTGCATCCTGGGAGTGCTGTTCCCAGCTCGGGCCGGCCAGGGAGAAGAAGAACGTTTTCCAGGCGCCTTCCCCCTCTCCGGGGCCGGACAGCTCCATCTACAGCCCGTAGGAGCAAACAGTCCCCTTCGGCGGCGCTCCCCGCCCCTCCGCAGCCCGCGCGCCAGCCAATGGCCTCGGAGCTCCTGCCCGCCTGCGGGGACCGGCCGGGGCCACTCCCGGGCTGGGGCCGCCGCCGCCCCAAAGCTGAGAGGCAGCGGCCTGGTCCAGGGGTCAGGCCCCCTCAGTCTGGGATGGCCGACTTTAAAGACCCAAACTATGCGAGGACCTGGACTGTGGGCTTGATTACTGTTAATTCTGCAAATGTATTGGGCATCCTGGGAGAAAATAGTGCCTGACCCTTTTGAAAATTTTGCAAGAGTAATTCTGTCTTCAGACACTTTCTTCTGGCCGTCTGCCTTCCCTCACTCCTTTGCAGACTTTACCTCCCACTCCCCTTCTTCCCAGTCCAGATTTACTTGGTCCCATCCCAGAGCTTTTGCACTGTTATGGATGATAGAGAAGTGATTCATGCTGAGGTGTCAAAAAAGGGCTGAGCTCTTTCTCCCAGGTAAGGTGCAGTGCATTTTAACACTGGCCTCTTCAAACACCTTGAAATTGGGTTGGGCGCGGTGCCTCACACCTGTAATCTCAGCACTCTGAGAGGCTGAAGCAGGAAGATGGCTTGAGCCCAGGAGTTCGAGACCAGACTGAGCAACATACTGACACCCCATCCCTACAAAAAATAAAAATCAGCCGAGCGCGGTGGCTCACATCTGTAATCCCAGCACATTGGGAGGCTGAGGCAGGCGGATCAACTGAGGTCAGGAGTTCCAGACCAGCATGGCCAACATGGTGAAACCCCGTCTGTACTAAAAATACAAAAAGATAAGCCGGGCGTGGTGGCATGGGCCTATAATCCTAGCTACTCGGGAGCCTGAGGCAGGAGAATCGCTTCAACCTGGGAAGCAGATGTTGCAGTGAGCCAAGATCGCACCAGTGCACTCCAGCCGGGGCGACAGAGCAAGACTCCATCTCAAAAAATAAATAAATAAAATAAAAAATAAAAATTACCCAGGCATGATGGCTCATGCCTGTACTCCTAGTTACTCAGGAGGCTAAGGTTGGAGGATTGCTTGAGCCCAGGAGTTGGAGGCTGCAGTGAACTGTGATCGTGCCATTGCACTCCAGCTTGGGCGGCATAGAAAACATCCTGTGTCAAATAAATAAATAAATAAACCTTTAAATCGGGCAGGCATGGTGGCTCACACCTGTAATCCCAACACTTTGGAGGCCAAGGCTGAGGCCAGCAGTTTAAGACCAGCCTGGGTGACACAGCAAGACCCCTTCTCTACAAATAAAACCCTTTAAGGGCAGGTCAGTGTCACTTTGAAACATCAGGCCAGGTCAGAGGAGGAACCAAGGAGAGGCCAGTGTAAGCTGACAAAGATGGAGGAGGGGAAAATTCAGTCATTCCAAATGTATTTATTGAACACCTACTGTGTGCCAGGTACTGTTTAGGAAGAGGGTGAGCTTTGCGGTTGCATACACCCGAGTTTAAATCCCGAAATCACCACTCACTAGCTATGACTTTGAGCAACTTATTTAACTTCTCTGAGCCTCACTCTCTTCATATATAAATGAAGAAAATATTGGCAACTCTATTTTAATGTTGTAAAGTTAGATGAGAATCGTGCCTAGCACATAGTGAGCATTCTGCAAAGATAGTTACCCCCCAAAGGTGTTTTTGTAATTATTCTCAAAATAGTATTTACTTTGTTTTCCTAAAGGACCAGTCCCTGTCTTGTTAAGGCAGAGGTCTCTAAGGCCCATCACCCTGTGTGGAGGCAGACCTGCTAGTACCTTTAAGTTCCACTGCACTTCGTAAAATAAAGGACATTATTGGCCTACGTGAGACATGTGCTTAGAGGGCCATATCCAGAAGAACAGTTACCAAGTACTTTCTCTGCTAAGCACACTTCCAGGACACAGAAATGAGTACTTCACAGACTTAAGATTATCCTCAAGGAGCTTATAGGCTAGTAAAGTCCACACTCCCAGAAGTCAGTGATTTCCTTCCCTGCTTCCTGGCCCTGACTGTAAACATCACGTCCACTTTTATTAGAGGAACCAGGCAAGTCAAGTCTGAAAAGCTCTAGGCAAATTCATTTCCACCAGCGAGCCACATTTCAGAACACATCTTCTGCACTACAGAGTAGCAACTATCTTTCCTCTTTCCTAGAGGTGATAAAGGCAGGACTAGGTTAGTCCCAAACATTTATGCTATCTTTTCAGTATAAAGCCTTTAAAATGACTTGTGTTCCTAAGCACTTAACTAGTTATAACGACGTCCCTTGTTACACAATAAGACATCACTGTAGTGTGTCTACTTCACATTTCTCCTTCACGGAGGGTGGACTTTCATGCAGCCATCAACACTTTCACCCTTTAGCCCAGAGCTAGAGGTCCCATTCATTGTTAAGATAATCACAGCACTTTCGGAGGCCAAGGCGGACAAATCATGAGGTCAAGGCCGGGCGCGGTGGCTCAAGCCTGTAATCCCAGCACTTTGGGAGGCCGAGACGGGTGGATGACGAGGTCAGGAGATCGAGACCATCCTGGCTAACACGGTGAAACCCCGTCTCTACTAAAAAATACAAAAAACTAGCTGGGCGAGGTGGCGGGCGCCTGTAGTCCCAGCTACTCGGGAGGCTGAGGCAGGAGAATGGCGTAAACCCGGGAGGCGGAGCTTGCAGTGAGCCGAGATCGCGCCACTGCACTCCAGCCTGGGTGACAGAGCCAGACTCCGTCTCAAAAAAAAAAAAAAAAAAAAAAAATCATGAGGTCAGGAGTTCGAGACCAGCCTGGCCAATATGGCGAAACTCCATCTCTACTAAAAATACAAAAGTTAGCCGGGCAGGGTGGCGGGTGCCTATAGTCCCAGCTACTCGGGAGACTGAGGCAGAAGAATCACTTGAGCCCAGGAGGTGGAGGTTGCAGTGAGCTGAGATCCTGCCACTGCACTCCAGCCTGGAGACAGAGCAAGACTCCATCTCAAAAAAAAAAAAAAAATATATATATATATATATATACACACACACACACACACACACACACACACACATATGGGCAAAGCTACTCAACTCAAATAGAATTTAAATGCACAGGCTTCATTGTACTTGCATTATTTTATTTTATTTATTTTTGAGACAAAGTTTCACTCTGTCACCCAGGCTAGAGTGCAGTTGCTCAATCTCGGCTCACTGCAACCTCCATCTCCTGAGGTCAAAAAATTCTCCTGCCTCAGCCTCCTGAGTAGCTGGGATTACAGGTGCTTGCCACTATGCCCAACTAATTTTTGTAGTTTTAGTAGAGGTGGGGTTTCACCATGTTGGCCAGGCTGGTCTCAAACTCTTGACCTCACGTGATCGACCCGCCTCAGCCTCCCAAAGTGTTGGGATTACAAGCATGAGCCACCACACCTGGCCACTAACATTATTTTATAACCACCAAGCCTAGCAACCACAGGCCATAAAAGGCCGTAGTGGATACCAGCAGGAAGGTAGTGAAGGGAGTGATTAAGGAGAACGTCCCAGAAGGAAAACAAGCAGGGAATGAGGAGGAAGCTGCTGTAGCTGCATAGGCTGTGGGCCCAATTACAGGTCCTTCCATGATCAACCGGCGGATGAGACAGAGAGATCCCCAAGAGTGGGAGAGATCCTGCACTGGGAGAGGTGTCCAGGCATAAAACTGATTTCCAGGAATCACTGGGTGACTAGGAGACAGTTATCTAACGTACTGAGGAGCAGAATGAGCAACTGAATAAAGTGGATTATAAATGCCACGTATCACAGTTAATACACATTTCTTATTAGGGAAGGACCCAGGCCTGGCCCCTTAGTCTCTCAGGTGGGAACTGATTGCTTTTCATCTACACCCCTAGAAATTTTATTGTTACTGCTCTGGACAGGATATCTGAAGTGATAGATGCTGAACTAAAGAACACAGAGAGGCCAATAGAGAGGAGATGCATCAACGCCAGAACATTTATGTCTACTATTTCCTAAAGATTTCTGGTGTTCTGCGTCTTTTCAACAACTGCAATAAAGCTTTATTCGAGGAAGAAAACTTCTAGACTAACTGTTAGCTAAGTGAAGAGGGTAACCAAATTTGCACTCCTATCTTGGTTTTTCGCCCCATACCTAATTTAATGAGCAGGCTATGAAGTACCAATGCAGTCACCGGGATAGGGAAAGGAAGGCAGCTCAGTTTCTCAGGCTTCCTCCGCCACTGGCATGTCTCTGGTCACAGTTTTCCACCTTCATTTTAGGACACTGTGCCTAGTTATGCCAACCTCCAAGGAAGAGCAACTCTTTTTTTTTTGGAGACAGAGTCTCGCTGTGTCACCCAGGTTGCAGTGCGGTGGCAGTCACTGCAACCTCCGCCTCCCGGGTTCAAGTGATTCTCCTGCCTCAGCCTCCCGAGTAGCTGGGACTACAGGCATATGCCACCATACTCAGCTAATTTTTTTGTATTTTAGTAGAGACAGGGTTTCACCATGTTGCCCAGGCTGGTCTCGACTCCTGAACTCAGGCAATCTGCCCGCCTCGGCCTCCCAAAGTGCTAGGATGACAGGCATGAGCCACTGCATTGGGCCGTGCAACAAATTAGGTTACAATATCAGTGACAGCCTCAGTGTGATAAAAAATCAGAGACAGGGCTTTATGGAGGGGATGGGCACTAGGAGTAAGGTGACAAAGCCCCAGACCACTTAAAGGGGCAGAAAGTATTAATGTGGGGGTGGGGGAGAAATACAGTCAAATATTTTGTATTATAAAGTTTTAGGGCAATCTGCTCTTGCAAAGACATTTTTTAACATTTCTGCCCTTTACAGACCCACCTTTTGGCAACATTTTATTTCAAACTTAAACACCCAAACACGTTCTCTTTCTCTTATTTCTGAAAATTTTTCCTTTACACATATGCAACGTTTGGAGAAAGTACTTTTTTCCTCTTGAATTCATTCTCAGTCTCCTTCAAATAAGCATTTCATTACCTTTACAAGTTTTGACTGTAGATGAGTAAAGTTGACTGGCTTCTCGTCAGTTCTTAGTGACTCCATGGTACCTCTCCACTGCTCAGGTAACTGAGCATGCTACTAACATACTAACACAACAGACACCTAGGGCTTAGAAACCCTTTATGCAGATGACAGGTTTTATGTTGGTAATTGCTATATGTTCTCGTGAATCTCCTCAGTAGACAACTTTTAAACCTTTTTTTTTTTTTTTTTTTTTTTGAGACAGAGTCTGGCTCTATTGCCCAGGCTGGAGCGCAGTGGCATGATCTTCTCACTGCAACTTCCGCCTCCTGGGTTCAAGCGATTCTCCTGCCCCAGCTTCCCAAGTAGCTGGGATTACAGGTGTGCACCGCCACCCCTGGCTAATTTTTGTATTTTTTCTTTTTTTTTTTTTGAGACGGAGTCTCACTCTGTCGCCCAGGCTGGAGTGGAGTGGCCGGATCTCAGCTCACTGCAAGCTCCGCCTCCCGGGTTTATGCCATTCTCCTGCCTCAGCCTCCCGAGTAGCTGGGACTACAGGCGCCCGCCACCTCGCCCGGCTAGTTTTTTGTACTTTTTAGTAGAGACGGGTTTTCACCGTGTTAGCCAGGATGGTCTCGATCTCCTGACCTTGTGATCCACCCGTCTCGGCCTCCCAAAGTGCTGAGATTACAGGCTTGAGCCACCGCGCCCGGCCTAATTTTTGTATTTTTAGTAGAGACGGGGTTTCGCCATGTTGGCCAGGCTGGTCTCGAACTCCTGACCTCAAGTGATCCACCTCAGCCTCTCAAAGTGCTAGGATTACAGGCATGAGCCACCACGCCCAGCAACCTTTCAACTTTTAAGTGCAGATTTGATTACTAAAAATGGCCGAAATTCATGTAAAATAAAGTCTAGTGCTCATAAAGAAACATTCTAGTTCTTCCAAATTCAAAAATAAGGTAATAAAACCAAGTGCTGGCCGGGCGTGGACTCACGCCTATAATCGCAACATTTTGGGAGGCCGGGTGGGCGGATCACCAGGTCAGGAGATCGAGACCATCCTGGCTAACACAGTGAAACCCCGTCTCTACTAAAAATACTAAAAAAAAAAAAAGAAAAGAAAAAAAAATTGCCAGGCGCCTGTAGTCGCAGCTACTCCAGAGGCTGAGGCAGAAGAACGGCGCAAATCCAGAAGGCGGAGCTTGCAGTGAGCCAAGATCGCGCCACTGCACTCCAGCCTGGTCCACAGAGCAAGACTCCGTCTCAAGACAAAAAAACAAACAACAACAACAACAAAAGTATTATTGTTAAATCCAAGTTGGTAAGGATGTCACTAAAGTCCTTTTTTGCTCTTCACTAAACTGCTCTTATGAGGAGGTACTAGCCTCACCATTCTGGAAGTTAGTTAGGTCTACAGCATAGGTATGGGGTACCAGTCTCATCTGTGCTCACCTGGTCCTGCCAACTGTTTTTGAATCAGAGGCTCTGGACACAGCTCTGCAGTCTGAAGTGAATGCTGCTTTTCCCACTGACTCCAGAGCTCCTAACTATTGAAGTCAGAACTTTTTCTTTTTTCTTTTTTTTTTTTTTTTTTGAGACGGAGTCTCGCTCTGTAGCCCAGGCTGGAGTGCAGTGGCCGGATCTCAGCTCACTGCAAGCTCCGCCTCCCGGGTTCACGCCATTCTCCGGCCTCAGCCTCCCGAGTAGCTGGGACTACAGGCGCCCGCCACCTCGCCCGGCTAGTTTTTTGTATTTCTTAGTAGAGACGGGGTTTCACCGTGTTATCCAGGATGGTCTCGATCTCCTGACCTCGTGATCCGCCCATCTCGGCCTCCCAAAGTGCTGGGATTACAGGCTTGAGCCACCGCGCCCGGCCTGAGGTCAGAACTTTTTCAACCACCATTCCCATAGTTTTATATCCTTCTGAGTCCTGCCTCTAGAATCAAATTATGACTTCCCATTGTGGATTCAAAGACCCTTTATTAATCTCCAATCCACAGCTCCCTGCTCCAATAAAGCAGGCTAAGTAGCCATTTCCAGTCCAATAATTCACTTTCTGTCTGATCTTCTATACCTTGTAGGCACATTAAAATCACTTGGGGGAACTCAAACACAAAACATCCAGGCCTCATCACACACCAATTAAATCATGCCATGGTGGGCCTTGGCATAAATATTTTTTTGAGCTCCCCAGGTTATTCTAAAGTTCAGCCAAAAACAAACTAGTGCAACAGAATCTTCCTCCTACTCCTCATCTCCTTGTCTCAGCCCCACAAGATCCATCTGGGCAAATAAACACCCTAAATGACTACTTTCTTAGCTAATAACATAAATATGATTGGTGTAATTATTCTTGCTTTTATCCTGCTCTTTACTCACTGAGGGTGGCTTGTAGGTATCGTCTTATACAATTTTTTTAAATTATAAACTCAAGGCCAAGAACTGACCTGATGTACATAGATTGATGTACATCCTTAATTTTGAATCCTGCTTGTTTAGTCAACTCTTTCCAGTAACGTGCCTGCCTTCCTGATGTTCTAATTCTTCCTATACATACAAGTGGTTATCTTACAAAAGTTGCTGCTAGAGCTAAACACACTATACATGTAAAACTAATTTTTTCGCATTAAATTTCTTCATCTCTGTCCATGCATACTTACACTTCTCCTATTGCTCCCCAAACTGCAATCTTGGGCTAGCTTCTCATCATAGGCAAAGCAAACTGGAAACAAACAACTACTGCTTTTTTTTTTTTTTTCCTACAAGGTCTCACTCTGTCACCCAGGCTGGAGTGAAGTGGTGCAATCATGGCTCACTGCAGCCTCAACCTCCTGGGCTGAAAGGATTCTCCCACCTCAGCCTCCAAGTAGCTGAGATTACAGGAATGTGACACCACACCCAGCTTTTTAAAAATTTTTTGGTAGAGATGGGGGTCTCACTATGTTGCTCAGGCTAGTCTCAAACTCCTGGGCTCAAGTGATCCTCCTGCCTCAGCCTCCCAAAGTGGTGGGATAACATGAGTAAGCCATCACAACCGGCCTCTGCCCAGTCTTGAATGAAGAGAAGCGTCAGTATGACCCACGATATTGGTTTTTTTTTTTTTTTTTTTTTTTTTTGAGACAGAGTCTCACTCTGTCGCCCAGGCTGGAGTGCAGTGGCCGGATCTCAGCTCACTGCAAGCTCCGCCTCCCGGGTTCACGCATCCTCCTGCCTCAGCCTCCCGAGTAGCTGGGACTACAGGCGCCCGCCACCTCGCCCGGCTAGTTTTTTGTATTTTTTTTTTTTTTTTTTTTCTGAGACGGAGTCTCACTCTGCTGCCCAGACTGGGGTGCAGTGGCCGGATCTCAGCTCACTGCAAGCTCCGCCTCCCAGGTTTACGTCATTCTCCTGCCTCAGCCTCCCGAGTAGCTGGGACTACAGGCGCCTGCCACCTCGCCCGGCTAGTTTTTTGTAATTTTTAGTAGAGACGGGGTTTCACCGTGTTAGCCAGGATGGTCTTGATCTCCTGACCTTGTGATCCACCCATCTCGGCCTCCCAAAGTGCTGGGATTACAGGCTTGAGCCACCGCGCCCAGCCGATATTGTTTAACTGGTTAACAAAGGAATTCTCCTGCAACTACTATATCAACACTGGCTTCTTATGCCTGAAATATAGACTTCAAAGCACTTCAAAATCTTTCCTGCCAGGTGTGGTGGCTCATGCCTGTAATCCCACCACTTTGGGAGACCGAGGAGGGCGGATCACCAGGGTCAGGAGTTCAAGACCAGCCTGACCAACATGGTGAAATCCCATCTCTACTAAAAATACAAAAATTAGCCAGGGGGTGGCGGGGCTGTGCGCGCCTGTAATCCCAGCTACTCAGGAGTCAGAGGTAGGAGAATCGCTTGAACCCCGGAGGCAGAGGTTGCAGTGAGCTGAGATCACACCACTGCACTCCAGCCTAGGCGACAGAACAAGACTCCATCTCAAAAAAAAAAAAAAACTTTCCTCATTTGATCTTCACAACACCTTTGTAAACTGGGTATTATCCTCACATTATGAATGAGAAAACTGAAAGCAAGGTTAAAACTCTGGTCTCCTGACTTGCTTTCCAGGATCTTTTTCATGACAATAATCCTTATTCTTACAAAAACATTAAAAATGCTTTACGCGGGCTGGGCGCGGTGGCTCACTCCTGCAATCCCAGCACTTTGGGAGGCCGAGGCGGGCAGATCACCTGAGGTCAGGAATTCGAGACTAGCCTAGCCAACATGGTGAAACCCCATCTTTACTAAAAATAAAAAATTAGTCAGGTGTGGTGGCTCACGCCTGTAGTCCCAGCTACTCGGGAAGCTGAGGCAGGAGAATCTCTTGAACCCGGGAGGCGGAGGTAGGAGTGAGCCGAGATCACGCCACTGCACTCCAGTCTGGGCGACAGAGTGAGACTCCATCTCAAAAAAAAAAAAGCTTTACACAATTGGGTGTGGTGGCTCTAATCCCAGTACTTTGGGAGGCCAAGGCAGGTGGATTATTTGAGGTCAGGAGATTGAAACCAGCCTGGCCAACATGGTGAAACCCCCATCTCTACTAAAAATACAAAAATTAGCTGGGCATGGTGGCAGGCACCTATTATCCCAGCGACTTGGGAGGCTGAGGCAGGAGAACTGCTTAAACCTGGGAGCCAGAGGTTGCAATGAGGTAACACTGGGCCACTGCACTCTAGCATAGGCAACTCCATCTCAAAAAAAAAAAAAAAAGGTTTACACAAAGAGCTTTACATTACACAAAATTTATAGGGAAAAGTAATCATTGAATTACCCAGCACCCTAGCAAAAGAATTACTTTGTTTTCCTATGTTTTGAAAAAGTGAATTAAATGTATACTTTCTATTTAAAACAAAATTTTCTACTTTTGCTAGAACTTTTTCAGTTTGTGTAGCTTTGGAGTTACAATAATATGGATAGAATGAGACTCTTTAGTCTGTAAAAACACATACCTCTCCAAGATGTTTATACTGCTGTGCAGAACAATCACTCAAAAGGGCAGAATCTAGGAAGAAACCAGACAAGGAAAGAGGACCCAAAAGTAAAATCTTAAATTCTGTAATTTTAGAATTGAAGGGTCTTTTCCCCAACTCTGACAATCCTAATCCAGAAGAAAGGACTTTATATTACCATGTTGTTCTATTTTCACATTAGAGATAGGAAAATGAGATCTTTGTAAAAGGTAGTTTGCCCCATACAAGTAGAGAATGTCAAGCAAGGACCATCATCCACTTTTTAACTCCTACTTCTGGTGACCTTCCTACTATACAATTATTCATTGAGCAACCATGTGCCTAAAAGCATGTGGCATCATGAGGAATACAAAATAATACATGGCCTCTGTTCTTGGGTAGCTTAGGTTTTAGACCAGTTCTAAGATTTTACAGTAAATACTGGTTTTGCTAATAAACATAAAGCCGCATAGCTCAATGAGGTTTTATCAAATATTTTATGTTTTTTTTTTTGAGATGGAGTTTCGCTTGTCACCCTGGCTGGTGTTCCGTGGCGCAACCTCGGCTCATTGCAACTTCCGCCTCCAGGGTTCAAGTGATTCTCCTGCCTCAGACTCCCGAGTAGCTGGGATTACAGGCACCCGCCACCACGCCTGGCTAATTGTATTTTTAGCAGAGATGGGGTTTTGCCAGGGTGGCCAGGCTGGTCTCAAACTCCTGACCTCAGGTGATCCGCCCGCCTTGGCCTCCCAAAGTGCTGGGATTACAGGCATGAGCCACCGTGCCTGGCCTTTATCAAGTGTTTTATTTGAAATGTAACCTGGCAATTTTTGAGAACACTGCAGGACACTGCTTTCGAGACATCTCTGGGCTATAATATCTGCCGCCTTTGACGGGAGGTTGGTCTTAAGGGTAAATTTTTTTTTTTTTTTTGAAGAGGCAATTTAACCAAGTTGAGCAAAATCATTGTGTATGTGTGTATACATATATGATTGTGCCAGTTACTCATTTAAAAAGAAACTAAAACAAGGCCAGAAGGAATAACATCCTAGAAAGTGACAAATGACTCCTGCAGGATACGTAAACTGAACCTTCTAGATACATAAACAGAACCTTCCATATTGTTTTCTGCAAGAAACAATATGCTCTGGCCCGATAGTTCTGCAGAGCAGCCTCCGTTCTTGGCACCTTCACTTCAAGTTCAGCCCAGCTTTATGACCCCCCATCTGGTTGGTCCTGTAAAATCTTTCCTGATAGCTGATACTGAACACCTCCTGTCAGGGTCCTGTTTTAAACACTACATAGGTTCCCTCCTCAGCCTTAACACCTCTGAGACACAGGTATTGTTATCCCTATCTTACAGATAAGGAAACTAAGGCTCAGGATGGTTAAATAACACATCAGTTATCTTACTTATGATGTCAGGACTTGAATCGAGGACTCCAGAGTCCCTGCTCATAATCATTAAGCTGTACTAACATACATGATGTATTGTTGTTAAGGCTCTGCACACTCCCTGCCCCCACCAATCTGATCTATCTTGTCTAGTCATGACAAGCAGTTCTCACGTATTTCTTTAACTGAAGAGTTAAATTGCATGGTTTCTCTCAGGAGCACTTGATGGGCTAAGAGTTTCTCCTCCACACTTTCTGTTGGACACCTTATCCTTCCCACTGATCCATTTTACTTACCACTTTTGAATCTTAAGCAAACCCTCTTTGGAGCTGGCCTGCAGTTCTGATAGCAGACTGATGAAAGAAAAGAGTAACATCTTTTGCTTTTAAGAGTCTGAAACATTTTAAAACAAAGAATGGGCCAGACACAGTAATCCCAGCACTTTGGGAGGCCAAGGTGGGCGGATCATGAGGTCAGGAGTTCGAGACCAGCCCGACCAACATGGTGAAACTCCATCTCTACTAAAAATACAAAAATCAGCCAGGTGTGGTGGTGTGTGCCTGTAATCCCAGCTACTCAGGAGCTGAGGCAGGACAATCACTTGAACCCGGGAGGCAGAGGTTGCAGTGAGCTGAGATCACACCACTGCACTCCAGCCTGGGTGAGAGGGCCAGACTCCATCTCAAAAACAAAAACCAAAAACAAAGAACGGCCTCTGTGTATAAATCCTGTGAGAAATGACTGCTCCTTTGCTACAGATAAAGAACCGGAGCTAGGCCAGGCAAGGAGGCTCACACCTATAATCCCAGCTCTTTGGGAGGCCTTGGCAGGAGGATCACTTGAACCCAGGAGTTCAAGACCAGCCTGAGCAACATGGCAACACAGTGAGACTTCTCTGAAAAGAATTTTTCAGCAAAAACAAACAAAAAACCAAGACTAAAGACAACAGGGTTAGAAATATCAATAAGGCCCAAAGAAAGAAAAAAAAAATGTATTTAGTGACATCAGAGGTCCTTGTCCATAAGAAAATTGTCTGGGAAAGATGCTTTTGCTTGTGACTACTGAGCTGCCCTCAGGCAGCCACTGAGGATGCTTTTTGTAGTTTAAGAAGCTAAGACATGGGAAGAAGGGCGGGTGTCCTATCCCTCCTCAGAGAAAACCTGAGCAGAAATTTGGGATTTCCATTCCATTTGGAATGAGGTCCTTTCTCTCTCTCTCTTTTTTTAATCAACGAGGCTTTTGTGGACTGTTACTACCTAGTAAGTCACAGGGTCTGGTCCTGGTTGAGACAGGCATGAACATTTCTCAGATATGCTCAAGAGAAGCCCAGCAGAGCCCCACACCTTCCCCCCAATAGGAACCTTGCACACTTTATTATTAATGAAAAGGGAAGTAGGAGTTTCCAATACTAAATGGTCAGCAGAAAAGGAGCAGGGCCATCTTCTTTCACTTTCTAGACAATCAACCAACTTCCATTTATTTTCACAACTGTGGCTAAACCAGAGGTTCATCCAATGGTGACAATGAAAAACCTAGTAAGCAAAGAGTAAATCTGGTTATAGTCAACACCTGGATCTACTCTAAGGGAATGGTGCTTATGTGTAATAGTGACAACTTCTTGGTCCAAAAGGCTGACAGATGAAGAGCACGTTTCTGGGGTTTCCCCTTTCCAATCTTCTCTGGTCATGACAAGCAGTTCTCACATATTTCTTTAACTGAAGAGTTAAATTTGCATGGTTTCTCTCAGGAGCACTGATGGGCTAAGAGTTTCTCCCCCACACTTTCTGTTGGACACCTTATCCTTCCCACTGATCCATTTTACTTATCCACTTTTGAATCTTAAGCACTCTTTGGAGCTGGCCTGCAGTTCTGATAGGGGACTGATGAAAGAAAAGAGTAACAGTTGAACTCTCTACTTTATTCCTGGGCTGAGGATTAGTATCACGCCTGCTTCCATCTCTCTGAGACGGCCTCACACATCCTCTTTCATTCCGTTTTAGGGCTCTTGCTTCATTTGTATTTGAGTTCCTTTCACAAGGGACTGTGGGATCTATCTGCAGCACTTCAATCCACAGGTCTCTTTCATTAATAAGCTGTGCTCTTGGCAAATCTTTGAGTAAAAAAGTATTTAAAGTGTTACCTAGTCCCACATCTCACCTACTGTAGGAGTCCCTCCTCCAGCATACCCTGGCAAATGCTTGAAATCCATTCAGAAAAGGAACTCAGCACCTAGACAATACTTTGGCTCTTCTCCCTTTTCACTGGGGAAATCAAGGTGCAAACTAGAGCTAAATCTCACATTCAAGTTCATAGTGGGTTGCCAATGAAGCCAGAACCCTGGCTTAGGGATTCCCAGAACCCCTAAATCTTCCCATGGTATAGGTCCAGATTCTGGCTAGAAAGCTCTTAATCCCAATATGCTACGGTACTGCCCATCATGTCTTGTTCTGTGTTATTGGGCTTTTCCACTGTAAGTTATGACAGCAGGCACACATTTCTTGTGTCTCCCACGGTCCCTGGTATTGTGAATGTCACAGAGCAGATGTTTTGTAAATGTGATTATCCTACAGAGCAACATGTTCAGACACAGCCTTCCCAGAAGCCAAGTTAGCTGGGCTAACACCTTTTCCTAGTGTTGTTATGCATAACTAGAGAGAGTGAAGGTTGGGCTAGGTGATAAGCAAAAAATGGGTCCTTCCCTTATCACTTCATCAAGAAAATATCCTGACTAAACATTTCCAGACCTTGTTCTAGGCACCTCAGGAAGAAGCAGAGGAAACAAGAGTATAGGAATGAACATTTTCTGCCCAAGATGTAGGACTTCTGCATTCTGTCTTCTACCTCAGGCTTCCAAGTGGGAGTCAAACAACAAATCAAATAAATTTTAGTCAAGTTTCAGCAGGAATTTATCTGCTTTGATTTTGCTGTCTTATTTAGCTTTGCCTGGACAGAAGCCAAAGACAGAGACAGAATTTTGGCAGGAAAAGCAATGTATCACAAGATTTTTTTTTGAGTAACTCCTAGAGGCTCACTTTTTTTCCTTTCAACAGCCTCATTTTGCAGATGAAAATTTGAGATCCATAAAGGAAACAGAACTTAGGCCCAGCTGCAAAGCCACTTAGCAGCAGACTCAGATGCTCCCAGGTGATTAAATCACCCCAAGAAAAGAACGAATGGTAGTCAAAGCCCCTAAAAGCAATACAGGCAAGAACAAACTGTTGTTGTCTATGCATGGTGCTTAGTTCTCAGTGATCTAGGAAGTTCCTCAATCTGTCCACTGTCAATGGGATACAGCCAGATAGGGTGAACATACACTCTCTCTGATGACTCAAGAAAGCTGCATTACAACACTGTTATCATCTCACTACTGAGGATGAAGAGTTCACTTTCTGGAAGCTCCATGCTTCCGGAAAGTGCTGTGATCTTTGTTGTTGATGATTGTCAAGAATATCACACACCAGGAATGGAGAAGCCAACTTACTGGCTTGGAAAAGATAAGGAAGAATCGGATGTGAACGACTCTCAGAACATGGTGTAGGCACAAATTTTAGGCCGTTCTATCATTGTTAAGCCAGCTATTTCTCTGAGGTCTCTAGCTTTTAAAGCTGGGACTGAGAAAACTGTTGCCAATTTTTTAACCAGGACTTTGCCAAAGGTTTCTAGCACTTTAAATGGCAATAAGAGCCTGTTTCAAATCAAGCCAGTATAGTTAAGGAATTCCTTAATAATCTTTTAAAGTCAGATTTCATATTCAACCAATATTAAACAAAAGGTACGTGAAGAATTAATCTAAGAAACCTAGGCAGGCAGTCTTGAGTTACCATGTTTCAGGGAAAGGTAGCCACAGAGGCTTGTGAACAGATCTTGGCTGGTTTTCAGACAGGAGGCAGCAACATTAACAGTGGCTTAAGCACTTTCTCCAACAACCATCTTAGCTATCAAGGAGCTATTAAAGGGCTTTATGGTTAAACATTCTCATGCCTCATGATGGGCTTCCAGTTTTGGAGACTCTTCCCATGTACCTGTCTCTACCTAGAGACATAATCTACTATCAACCTGCTGTTCTCTGAGAACAAGAGAACCAGAGGTTAAATCCTGCTTTCCAACCTCTCCACAATATTCTTGTAACTTCTGCTTTTGTTGTATCTTTGAAAAGATGGAGGTCCTGGGCCCCTTTCCAGGTCTTTCTGGGTTTCAAAATGTGGTATTCTTGTAAGTGTGTGAAATTCCAAACCACAACCATGTCTCTAGTCAAGTGTATAGGACCCCAAATTCAGTGATGTACCAGGTAATAATTACTGTGGGTGTTGGATGGGGCTCACAGACTTTCTCTTGGATTTTGTACCCTACTGTGAGCATATACAACCATGAAGCCACAGAGATTTGGATTTACAAAACTCCCCCTCCACTCCCTTCCCCATACCACTGGTTGGCCTCTAGACCTTCAGTGTTGACACTCAGGCCAGAAGTTTCAAGCCCAGTTATGAGGGGACCTGGTGGGTCGGGGGGCTGACCCGATGGGTCACTATCACCGCCACAGCCTCCATTGTGGCCCGAACGCAGGTGGTCCTTGAGTGTCTGCTTGTAGCGGAAGCTCCTGCCACAGTAGGAGCAGGGGTAGGGCCGCTCCCCGGTGTGGATGCGCTGGTGTTTCATGAGGTGGTGCTTGCGGATGAAGCTCTTGCCACAGTGAGGACAACTGAAGGGCCGCTCGCCCGTGTGCAGCCGCCGGTGGTTCAGCAGGTGCTCCTTGCGCATGAAGCTCTTACTGCAGTCAGTGCAGGGGTAAGGACGCTCGCCTGTGTGGATCATCTGGTGACGGATAAGGGCCGAGTGGCCGTTGAAGTCAATGCCACACTGAGGGCAGGAGAAAGGGCGCTCTTGTGCATGACCCCGCTGGTGGAGCAGGAGGCTGATTTTCAAGCTGAAGCTCCTGCCGCACTGGGCACAGCGGAAGGGCCTTTCGCTTGCATGAGCTCTCCGGTGGCTGGTGAGTCGAGCTTGGTCAGCAAAGCGCTTGGGGCAATCAGGACAGGGGAAAGGACGCTCAGTGCTGTTATGGACCCGAAGATGGTAGGTAAGTCTTGATGGGTGAGTAAAAGTCCTGGCACAGTGTGGGCAGGTGGGGGGCGTCTCACTCGCATGGTCCTGGGAGGTGCTGCTGAGGTCCACCTGTGGAGTAAAGTGCTTAGGGCACTGGGCACAGGGTAAGGGGTGCTCAGTAGCATGGCTACATTGGTGGGTCAGCAACATGTCTTGGCTGAGACTCTTGCCACAGTGGTGGCATGAGAACACCTGCTCGCCAACTGGAGGTGGGAGGGGATAGCTACCCAACTGAGTAAAAGTCACTTGTCCCTCAGAGGCTTCAGGCAGGTCAGTGGCTGGACGTCCAAAAGGTGTCATGGATGTAGACTGCTGGCTTTTGAAAGCCACATCTGAAAAAGCATCCTTTGCTGTTGCTGGTGGAGAAGAGAAAGGGACTGGAACTTCAGGGCACAACGAGGATCTAGCAAGGCCTTCAGCTTTGATGACAAGCTCTTCATCTGAAAGAAAAGACTCAAGAGTTATACCTATCAATAACTGTCTCACTAGCAACTCTCATGCATTCCTACCCAGCTCTAACAGATCACTCCAAGCTCTCAACTAGCTCAGGTCAGAAACTCAGCAGAAGGTTGCAATAATAACCAAGACAACAGTGGTCTCTGTGACAAATCATCAGAGAAATGAAATGAAATTTTAAATTTATTTTATTTTATGACAGAATCACGTTCTGTCGCCCGTGATGGAGTGCAGTGGCGTGACCTTGGCTCACTGCAGCCTCCACCTCCTGGGTTCAAGCAATTCTCCTGCCTCAGTCTCCCAAGTAGCTGGGATTACAGGTATGCACTACTGTGCTCAGGTAATTTTTTTTTTTGAGACAGAGTCTCGCTCTGTCACCCAGGCTGGAGTGCAGTGGCGCAACCTCGGCTCACTGCAAGCTCCACCTCCCAGGTTCACGCCATTCTCCTGCCTCAGCCTACTGAGTAGCTGGGACTACAGGCACCCGCCACCACGCCCAGCTAATTTTTTGTATTTTTAGTGGAGACAGGGTTTCACCGTGTTAGCCAGGATGGTCTCGATCTCCTGATCTCGTGATCTACCCACCTCGGCATCCCAAAGTGCTGGGATTATAGGCATGAGCCACCGTGTCCAGCCATGCTCAGGTAATTTTTATATTTTTAGTAGAGATGGGGTTTTGACATGTTGACCAGCGGTCTTGAACTCCTGGAGTCAAGTGGTTCACCTGCCTCAGCCTCTCAAAGTGCTGGGATTACAGGCATGAGCCACCACACCCAGCCCTCATCAGAAAATTTAACATTGTACCTCTTCTATGCTATCTGTTAAGAAACAGAAAATCCTTGGCATCAATCTTCCCAATGTCACTTTCACCATATTTTACCTCTACTCAAGAACTTTCTCTATTGCCTGTTGTGACAAAGCCTAAAATCACATAATCATCTATTCCTATTTCTATCAGATCAACCCATCACTGTGGTCAGCTGTCTCTTTACGTCCCCTGAGAACAGAGTACACATTTCTGCTATGCATCTTTACTTATTCTGTCCTCCCTTTTGCAGAATGCTACCCCTCTCTCCCCATCTTCCCAAATTATACCCAACCATATCATACCAATCTTCTAAGGTACAATTGTGGCTTTATGCCCTTCCTTAGGTCTTATCTAAATACCTAAACTAAAACTGATGCATGTTCTTTTTTTTTTTTAGAGACAGGATCCCCCTATGTTACCCAGGCTGGTCTTGAACTCCTGAGTTCGAGTGGTCCACCTACCTCAACTTCCTCCCAAAATGCTGGGCTTACAGGCATGAGTCACCAAGCCCAACCTGATGCATGTTCCTGAAACTTCTCATTCGTTTATGTAAGTCATCCACCCCACTCATCCTTGATACTTAACAGGCTTGCCTAGTACTGATATGTATGTCCCTAGTATAAGTTTCTTCAAGAGCTAAAACTGTCTTATTTTTCATTTGTGTTTCCCAGTCTAAAAGAACACAGAGCACAGAAAATACTAAAAACACAGACTGCATTAAGCTGTATAAATGACTGCGACCCTTCTGATCTTGAGATTCTCTTCTACAATACAAATGGCAAAAGTATCTTAGAAGGAAGATACTTCTATTTCTTCTCCCATCATTGATTTTTCCTTACTTAACATTCTGAGGGAGGGCCCTTACTTAACATTCCCATTTACACTTCTCCACCGCCATTTCTGTCTCCAGAGCTTGTCTCCCCACCCCACTCCCACTTTTTCTACCCTTTCTACATGATTTTCACATGTTCTTCTGTCTTTCCCCATCCCCATAATTTTGGTTCGTCTGTATGCACTTATTTTTCTTGTTCTGACAATTCTCATTTGTCTTTGCACGTAGGAGTATATTTTCTCACTCACTTAAAATTTATTTTAGTGACTGTTTGGTTTCATTCATAATGTTGAGCATGGCTTTGTTTCTTTCCCTCATTCTTTTCCTACACATTTGCCTCTACAAATTTCACCTGCTGTTTCTTCAGTCAGTCCTGGCATGAGCTAGATATGGACATGAACACCTCTTTAATTTCTTACTCACCAGCATAAGTGCTTTTGTATACGTCACTTTCCTTGGACTCCGGTGGGGCCCCAACCTGAGGCTCTTCTTCTTGTTTAATCCAAGACAGAATATCTGATGTTGAAATACCAGGCTCTAATTTATGGGAGGGAAAAAAAAATGGCCTTCATGAACTTGAATAAGAAGGTGAGATAATCATGTTGGTTTGTCAAATACTGTATTTCGCTCAAATATTTTTCTTTTTTTTTTTTTTGAGACAGAGTCTGGCTCTGTCGCCCAGGCTGGAGTGCAGTGGTGCAATCTCCTCTCACTGCAAGCTCTGCCTCCCAGGTTTATGCCATTCTCCTGCCTCCGCTTCCTGAGTAGCTGGGACTACAGGTGCCCACCACCACGCCCGGCTAAGTTTTTTTTCTTTTTTTTTTTTAGTAGAGACGGGGTTTCACTGTGTTAGCCAGGATAGTCTCGATCTCCTGACCTCATGATCCACCCACTTTGGCCTCCCAAAGTGCTGGAATTACAGGCTTGAGCCACCGCGCCCGGCCCCAAATATTTATTTCCAAATAACTATAACAATAACACATAACCAGCCTTTTAAAAAATGCATACAGGCTGGGTGTGGTAGCTCACGCATATAATCCCAGAACTTTGGGAGGCCGAGGCAAGTGGATCATCTGAGGTCAAGAGTTCAAGACCAGCTGGCCAACATGGCAAAACTCTGTCTCTACTAAAAATACAAAAAATTAGTCAGGCGTGGTGACAGGCGCTGGTAATCCCAGCTACTCAGGAGGCTGAGACAGAAAAATCGCTTGAACCTAGGAGGCAGCGGTTGCAGTGAGCCAAGATCGCACCATTGCACTCCAGCCTGGGCAACAAGAGCAAAAAAACTCTATCTCAAAACAAACAAACAAACAAACAAAAAACCAAATCAATTTCCGGAATTACAAAGTTAGGTCAGTACAGACACAGAATCCAACTCCTTAGAAACACTCTTTTCAGATTCCCAATTCTGGGCTCTTTCTAAGAGATATGTTACCTTTGTCTATTAAATGATACAAGTCATTGCTTCCTAAATGCTGGGAGGGGGAAGAATATAGTATTGGCAAGTCCTTCAGGTCTTGGGGGTTCTTTCTGAAAGAAAAAGTGCACAGCCTATAGAGGCTTTGCACACAACATGCCTCATCTGATCAGTACCAAAACAGCCGTGCTAGCTATTACAACCTAGGCCTATATTGCCTTTTTTTTTTTTTTTTTTTTTTTGGGACTAAATGGACAAGCTGTCAAGCTGACAAGAGAGCTTGTCACGCTCCAGAGAGTACCCTGAAGCTCTCCATGGTTATTTCTCAAACACAGCCTTGTGAGCAGAATATGGTTAAATTCACAGCAAATTAACAGAACTCACTACTTTAACCCCAATGTCTTTTAAATCAGTTAGATGCCACTGAAAACTAAAGGTGTTCTCAAAGCAGAAATAAGAGGCTGGGATAAGACTACAGCCCAAAAGACCATCAGGTTATGGGGAGAGATTTGGAAAATAGATTTTAGCACATGCAACAGCTGCCTTCCAACCTAAAAGCAAAGCTGAAGTGTATTAAACATAGTCTAATCTTATCTTCGTTCTCTTCCAGATGTAATACACATACAAACCTATAAGGGAAAAGGCAGAGGGGGAAAGACTGGATATAAGGAAGAAGACCTCTTAACCGATATCCAGAGGATTAACTTTCCATTCAAAACATCTAACTTTTGTTTGTTTGTTTCTGAGACAGGGTCTCACTCTGTCACCCAGGCTGGACTACAGCGGCGTGATCTCGGCTTACTGCAACCTCTGCCTCCCAGGGTCAAGCGATTATCCCACCTCAGTCTCCCTAGTAGCTGGGACCACAGCTAATTTTTTGTATTTTTGGTAAAGATGGGGTCTCACTCTGTTCCCCAGGCTGTTCTTGAACTCCTGAGCTCAGGTGACCCACCTGCCTCAACCTCCCAAAGTGCTGAGTTTATAGGCATGACCCACCATGCCTAGCCAAAAAACCTGACTTTTAAAACACTTACCTGCTTGTTTTTAAAAATTTTGTGAATGGGCTGGGTGCAGTGGCTCATGCCTGTAATCCCAGCACTTTGGGAGGCTGAGGTGGGCGGGTCATGAGGTCAGGAGTTCGAGACCACCCTGACCCAACATGGTAAAACCCCGTCTCTACTAAAAGTACAAAAATCAGCTGGCTGCAGTGGTGGGCGCCTATAATCCCAGCTACTTAGGAGGCTGAGGCAGGAGAATCACTTGAACCCCAGAGGTGGAGGTTGCAGTGAGCTAAGATGGCATCACTGCACTCTAGCCTGGGCAACAGAGCGAGACTCCATCTTAAAAAAAAAAAAAAAAAAATTCTGAATGATTAGTTAGTGCTCTAAAAACTACCAAATGTTTGGGAGGCCGAGACGGGCAGATCACGAGGTCAGGAGACCGAGACCATCCTGGCGAACACGGTGAAACCCCGCCTCTACTAAAAAATACAAAAAACTAGCCAGGCAAGGTGGCAGGTGCCTGTAGTCCCAGCTACTCGGGAGGCTGAGGCAGGAGAATGGTGTAAACCCGGGAGGTGGAGCTTGCAGTGAGCTGAGATCTGGCCACTGCACTCCAGCCTGGGCAACAGAGCGAGACTCCCTCTCAAATAAATACATACATACATATATACATACATACATACATACATACATACATAAATAAATCTGGCCAGGCATGGTGGCTCACGCCTGTAATGCCAGCACTTTGGGAGTCCGAGGTGGGCAGATCACAAGGTCAGGAGATTGAGACCATGGTGAAACCCTGTCTCTACTGAAAAAATACAAAAAATTAGCCGGGCATGGTGGCGGGCACCTGTATTCCCAGCAGATTGCGCCACTGCACTCCAGCCTGGGCGACAGTGAGACTCCATCTCTAACAACAACAACAAAAATATATATATATACACACACACACACACACACACAAATTAGCTAGGTGTGGTGGTGCATGCCTGTAATCTGAGCTACTTGGGAGGCTGAGGCAGGAGAATCGCTTGAACCCAGGAGGCAGAGGTTGCAGTGAGTCAAGATCACGCCACTGCACTCCAGTCTTGGCGACAGAGCAAGACTCTGTCTCAAAAAAAAAAAAAAAAAAAAAGAAAAAGAAAAAAATAACTGTATGGGACAGCAGGTGGGTTGTAAGAGAAGTTCATGTAACAGAGATGCCTGGAGGATGAACTGTGTGCTTCTATCCAACAAAGAAAAAAAAAAGTGTATGAGAATTTTCTGACAGCAAAGGTGAGGCATGAGAGAAACAATACAACTGGACTTTGGTTGGCAGTCTTTCCCACACAATATTAAGCAGCTGCCAACCAAAAAGTTAGGAAGAGTTCATGATAGCCAGCTTTCCAGACCTGAGAAAATCCATGTTGCCCAGGTGGATGTCATCAGTGTCTACTGATTCCATGCATCTTGGAGGGACCATGCAGACTCCTAGTCCCTTCAGCACTTATGAAGGGCCACGCTTACATTTGCTCAAGCCACTTTAGTCCAGATGAGCATGACTGCCTCCTTCATCATGCAAGGACATGTTTATTTTACTAAACAGCTAGGTGTCAGTACTTCTGTCAGGGAATGCAACTAGTACCTGTTAGATGTGTAGTACTGATAAGTGAAGATACTGGACAAGGTGACCTCTAAGCTCCCTTTTATATTTAAATGCCTGATGACACATTCAAAATCTAGTTGCTTTAGCAATGAATGGCTCTAGAAGCCCCTAAGCCCTGTTTAGTTCTGAGCCACCATCTCTGACCAGGAAAGGGAGACGAGAAGTAGGAATCTCTTCACCCACTTACCTTCACTGGGGTCTGCGGGAATCTCACTTTCCTCTGGCCCTGCCTGGTCCTCTGTATTATGTTCCCCTTCTGGTTGAATCTGAGATAAGACATCAGGTTGATTTATAGCATAATCTAGGAGAGGAAAAAGGAAGAGAGGGTATGACAAAAAGATAAATGAGGAAGACAACTAATTGCCATCAAGGCTGAGCTGAAGCTTTGTGGTCATAGTCCCAGGCAATTTCTTTTAGACTTCATATCACTTCTTCCCATCTATCCACCTTCAACTATGGATATCTATTCAGGAAAGCAGGCAGTGGAGATGTAATGTGTGGGGAAAGCACATGTGCTAAGTTAGCACTGCTTTCAGAGTGACAGTGTGCCTCAAGGGGGAGAAGTCAAGCTCCTTTCAAAGTGAAGGATACCCATGGAAACCACCAGCTGTCACACCCATAACCCTGAACTTCATTCTCTGCCCTAAAATTTGGTAAAAGGAGAGATTATGATTCCTATTTAGCAAGAATGAAATGGTCATCTTTTGGCTTGAAACCAGAATTCGAAGTGTGTGAAGACAGAGTGAGAATGAGGTCACTGGAGGAAAAGGGACTGTTTTGAGCCCTCTTGGAGCTGCTGTCACTTCATTCAAAAGGTGTCAACTCAGCCTCACCCATGGAGATGAGAGACTCATAGTTGCCTTTCATGATATTCTTGTAAAGTTCCTTTTGCCATTCTTCTAATTTTTCCCACTCTGGAGTGGAAAAGTAGATGGAGACATCATCAAATGCCACAGGCACCTAAAATTACAATCACATGGGTTAGTTCCTCCCATTATAATTCAGTCATTCAATAAATCTCTTTCCCCCAATTAGTTCCTTTTATTTTATTTTATATTTTCAAAGGGTGGTCAATAAATATTCTAAATATCTCTGAAACAGTTTCTTTTAATGCTTCACTTGTCATTAGTAAATCCTAAAATCCCAGTACTCATGCAATACAGCATGAGTACCTTAAATAAAGCTGGGACCTTTTCTTGAGGCACATTCCAGTATTCTGGTAAGCAGTAATAAAATATCTAAATACCATGTATGTTAAAACTTCAGGCTTTATTGAGTCTTTGATTTCACGCCTTTTAAAATGCCTTTTCTCTAAGAACATCACTCTCCAGGAGATCCAAAATTCCTCTATTTGTTTTCTTTGTGTTGTTTCTATTACCTCCAGTCTTTTGCCAAGTACAGAGTTCCCTTTGATGCTGTTCATCCTGCACATGAGGAGGAAAGGATAATACCATGGCTGATGACTGAGAGCAAACAGGATTGACTTTGGAGGCATGTTAGGAACCAAAATTAAACTTCAAAATTCATTATGTCTTCTGTGTGTATCCTTTAGTCTTTTCTGAAGCTTTGCATATTCTTCAAATGGAACATTTTGTCTATTTAAAACTCAATTTTGTTTCCATTTCTTCTCTACCTGCCTCCCAGATTTACACCTTGTCCTGCCATCTCTTCAATTATTTTCAGGGGAAGATTTCCTCTTTTTCTGGGCAACTGCAGCTCACTGCAATTTCTCTTTAGCTTGACTACACATTTCTCTGAGATGCTTTTCTTCTAACTGCTGTGTCTGTTCTTTTTCCAATGTCTTTTTGACTTCTAGTTAGACTTTTTCAGCTTGATTTCTTATATTTCAGCATTCCTGTTTTAATGTTTCCATCGTTTCCTTCAGCATTTGGTTTGAACTCTGAAAGTGAGGTAGCTTGGATCTGAAAACTACTGATTTACTATTCCAGGTCAAAATTTTCATTTTTTTCTTCCTCTGCATTTTTTTTTTTTTTTTTAAGAGACAGAGTGTCACTGTACACCCAGGCTGGAGTGCAGTGGCGCGATCTCATCTCACTGCAACCTCTGCCTCCCGGGTTCGGGTTCAAGCAATTCTCCTGCCTCAGCCTCTCAAGTAGCTGGGATTACAGGCGCCTGCCACCACACACCGCTAATTCTTGTATTTTTAGTAGAGATGGAGTTTCACCATGTTGGTCAGGCTGGTCTCGAGCTCCTGACCCGTGATCCACCGCACCCGGCCTCCCACAGTTTCTTTTCACACTGATGCTTTTCAGATTGCTTCCAGACATCGTGCTCCACTTTCATTTTCTATCTGCTAACTTGTTCTCAAATTCTTCTAGCTTTTCTTCCTGTAATACCACAAATCTTTTACAACCTTCTTCCTTGGCATCTGGTGCCTTACATATTAACACATGATCTTTTTTTACTGAGGGCACTTTGTGGTGTTCTTTTTTTTTTTTTTTTTTTTTTTTTTTTTTGAGGCGGAGTCTCGCTGTGTCGCCCAGGCTGGGGTGCAGTGGCGCGATCTCGGCTCACTGCAAGCTCTGCCTCCTGGGTTCACGCCATTCTCCTGCCTCAGCCTCCGAGTAGATGGGACTACAGGCACCCGCCACCACGCCCGGCTAGTTTTTTGTATTTTTAGTAGAGACGGGGTTTCACCATGTTAGCCACGGATGGTCTCGATCTCCTGACCTCGTGATCCACCCGCCTCGGCCTCCCAAAGTGCTGGGATTACAGGCTTGAGCCACCGCGCCCGCCCACTTTGTGGTGTTCAATAGCTGGTCTGAGAATTTCATTGTCTAACTGTAAACCATCCAGTTCACTTTGAATCTTTTTCCTTTCCCTTTCTAGCTGACTCTTGTTGCCTCTAGTTTCATGGCTGTTATTTCTAGTATGTTTGAAAGTTTCGTTTTTTGACTTTAGTGGTCAGTGTATTTCTTTCTTTAAGACTGAGTCTTGCTTGGTCACCCAGGCTGGAATGCAGTGACGCTATCTCAGCTTACTACAACCTCTGTCTCCTGGATTCAAGCAATCCTCCTGCCTCAGTCTCCCGAGTAGCTGGGATTACAGGTCCACACCACCACGCCTGGCTAATTTTTGTATTTTTAGTAGACACGGGGTTTCACCATGTTGGTCAGGCTGGTCTTGAATTCCTGACCTCAAATGATTCACCTTGCAGGGCGTGGTAGCTCACGCCTGTAATCCCAGCACTTTGGGAGGTCGAGGCGGGCAGATCACGAGGTCAGGAGATTTAGACCATCCTGGCTAACACGGTGAAACACCGTCTCTACTAAAAATACAAAAAATTAGCCAGGCGTGGTGGCAGGCGCCTGTAGTCCCAGCGACTCAGGAGGCTGAGGCAGGAGAATGGTGTGAACCTGGGAGGCGGAGCTTGCAGTGAGCTGAGACTGCGCCACTGCACTCCAGCCTAGGCAACAGAACAAGACTCCATCTCAAAAAAAAAAACCAAAAAACAAAACAAAACAAAAACCAAAAATTCACCTACTTCAGCCTTCCAAACTGCTGGGATTACAGGCGTGAGCCACTGCCACCATGCCCAGCCTGGTCAGGGTATTTCTTTCTTGTTCAGTTTTATGTAATCTTTAATGATTAAAAAGGTATTTTGGCCAGGCGTGGTGGCTCCTAGCACTTTGGAAGGCCAAGGCAGGTGGATCACCTGAGGTCAGGAGTTTGAGACCAGTCTAGCCAACATGGCGAAACCCCGTCTCTACTAAAAATACAAATATTAGCTGGGCGTGGCCATGTGCAGTGGCTCACACCTGTAACCCCAGCACTTTGGGAGGCCGAGGCAGGTGGATCACCTGAGGTTGGGAGTTCAAGACCAGCCTGACCAACATGGAGAAACCCCGTCTCTACTAAAAATACAAAATTAGCTGGCGGTATGGTGGCACATGCCTGTAATCCCAGCTACTCGGGAGGCTGAAGCAGGAGAACTGATTGAACCCAGAAGGTGGAGGGTGCAGTGAGCCAAGATCACACCATTGCACTCCAGCCTGGGCAACAAGAACGAAACTCTGTTTTAAAAAAAAAAAATTAGCTGGGCATGATGGTGCATGCCTGTAATGCCAGCTACTCAGGAGGCTGAGGCAGGAGAATCGCTTAAACCTGGGAGGCGGAGGTTGCAGTGAGCTGAGATCACCCCACTGCATTCCAGCCTGGGCGACAGGAGCAAAACTCCATCTTAAAAACAAACAAACAAAAAAACCAGGTATTTTGTTCATTGTTTGATTGTGGCTCTTTTTCCGAGCATTTAACTTATAGTTTAGGTGACGTTTTTGGCCTCCTGGGACCTGACTGTAACCGCATCTCAGCCAACTGCCACACCTGTGTTCTTAGGACATTTTCTAACTGAGCACCAGAATTCTCTTTTTCAGCCCCTAAATCTGCTACTTTAGCTTCTGTGTGTGTGTGTGTGTGTGTGTGTGTGTGTGTATATATATATATATATATATAGTAGCGCCTGTAGTCCCATCTACTTGAGAGGCTGAGGCAGGAGAATGGCGTGAACCTGGGAGGCAGAGCTTGCGGTGAGCCGAGATCGCGCTACTGCACTCCAGCCTGGGCGATGAAGCGAGACTCCATCCCAAAAAAAAAAAAAAAATTAGCCAGCTGTGGTATTGCACACCTGTAGTCCCAGCCACTTGGAAGGCTGAGGCAAGAGGCTCACTTGAGCCTTAAGGCTGCAGTTAGCCAAGATAGCACCACTACACTCCAGCTTGGGCAAAAGCAAGACCCTGTCTTGAAGAGAATATAAATAAATAAAAATAAAAATAAATCTCTAATTCAAATTTTAGGGTTTTTTTCTAAACTACATGCAAATTCTTCTTCCTAGTGTTTCAGATTCTGATTGAAGAAATTTATGTTTATAGCAAAGCTTTCATCTCTATACTTTTCCACTTCTTCATCCCAATTGCAAAAACACTGGAGTTTCTAATTCTTGTTTTATTTGGGCTTTTAACAATTCCCCTTTTTTTTTTTGAGTTAATACCTGAAGCTTCATTTCTTCGAAGTCCTTAGCTTTTCTACTAATTCCCCTCTTAGTTCTTCAAGCAGGTGCTGAAGTTTTTCCTGGTATATTTGCTTTTCATTTAATAGGTGCTTGAGTAGTTTTGGCATCTTTATGTACTCATCCTGCCACCTTGTATGCCTGTATGTTAGGCATTCAGAATCTGTTAACTAGTTGTTTTTGTGTTTTGTTTTGTTTTTAAGACAGGGTCTCACTCTGTCACCCAAATTGGGGTGCAGTGATGTGATCATGGCTCCCTATAGCCTCGACCTCCTGAGCTCAGGTGATCCTTCCATTTCAGCTTCCCAAGTAGCTGGGACGACAGGCACACGCCACTATGGCAAGTCAATCTTTGGAAACAATTTTTGTGGGCATAGGTCTGGCTATGCTGCCTGGACTGGTATCCTACACCTGGCCTCAAGCAATCCTCTGAGCTCAGCCTCCCAAAGCCCTGGAATTACAGGCTTGAGTCACCACACCTGGCCTAAAAACTAGTTTTTACCTTTCCTCAGTTAATATTTTTTGGAAGTCAGGTTGTCAGCCCACTGTCTCTAGTAGGAAAAAAAAAGTTGGGAAAAGATACTGGTGGCAAGGAGCCAGAGCAAAGAGGAGAAGGGAGAGACAGGGTGAGGAGGTGGTGGTGGGACAGGGAGGAGGCAGGGCAAAGAGGAGAAGACACAGTGCCAAAGGGGCGCTGGGGAAATCTGAGGAATCCTGGGAAAGCTCCAAGGGTGAAGAGGGCAGTGTTGGAGAAAGCCCCCCTCCTGACAGGCTTGCTTGGGGTGCGGAGCAGACACCATCTCAGCCAGCAGCCCACCCCCACTCCAGCCCCCTCAGTCTAAAAATCTTTACTATTTACTAAGTGTTTTCTGACTGCAAAAAACTATATGGGGTACTGAAAGGATACAGGAAAAATAAGACACAGACCAATCTCTAGGAGTTCACAATGTTTTCAAGAAGAAAGGTGATAATCTAAAGCTATGAGCTTCAGGAGGGTGGAGGACATTACTTCTAAACAGTTACTCAGAGTTAGATACAAACACAAAGTGTACTTAATTCACACGAGAAATCATTCTGAGTATCCACTACATACAAGGTTTTCCCTAAGCACTGAGATAATTAAAATATGGTTTCTGCCCCAAAGGGGAATTTGACTATCTGCAAATGAATGATATGGACAAGACATGGGGCTGGCATGACTCTAAAAGAGATGTGACTTTGGCTAGTCCTAATGGGGATGGAGAAAACATTCAAGTGAGGGAAACTGAAGAGTGCATTCAGAGGAGGACTGTGAATTCTGCCTCGTTGGGGTTAAGAGTGCATGTAGGGGCCGGGCGCGGTGGCTCAAGCCTGTAATCCCAGCACTTTGGGAGGCCGAGGCGGGCGGATCACAAGGTCAGGAGATCGAGACCACAGTGAAACCCCGTCTCTACTAAAAATACAAAAAATTAGCCGGGCGCGGTGGCGGGCGCCTGTAGTCCCAGCTACTCAGGAGGCTGAGGCAGGAGAATGGCGGGAACCCGGGAGGCGGAGCTTGCAGTGAGCCGAGATCGCGCCACTGCACTCCAGCCTGGGCAACAGCGTGAGACTCCGTCTCAAAAAAAAAAAAAAAAAAAAAAAAAAAAGAGTGCATGTAGGGAATGACCATATGCAGAAGAGAATCCCACTTCCTAGTATAGACTGGTCTAAAGCTAGGCACTTATCCCTAGGCAAAAACTGGAAAGTTATTCTGTGAAGAAATCCCAGAGTTTTCTAGGAAAATTAAGGTACTCGGCCAGGTGCAATGGCTCATGCCTGTAATCCTAGCACTTTGGGAAGCCAAGGCAGGTGGATCACCTGAGGTCAGGAGTTCAAGACCAGCCTGGTCAACATGGTGAAACCCTGTCTCTACTGAAAATACAAAAATTAAAAAAGCAAAACAAACCAAAAAAAACCCACAATGAGGCCAGGCGCAGGGGCTCACACTGTAATCCCAGCACTTGGGAGGCCAAGGCAGGCTAATCACTTGAGGTCAGGAGTTCGAGACCAGCCTGGTCAACATGGTGAAAGCCTGTCTCTAATAAAAATACAAAAAAAAAAAAAAAAAAATTAGCTGGGCGTGGTGGCACACACCTATAATCCCAGGTACTTGGGAGGCTCAGGCACAAGAAATGCTTGAACCTAGGAGGCAGATATTACACTGAGCTGAGATTGTGCCAATGCACCCCAGCCTGGGTGACAGAGCAAGACTCTGTTAAAAAAAACAACAACAACCCACAATTAGGTATTATCTCACCCCACTTAGAATGGTCAATTATCTAAAAGACAAAGAATAATGAATGCTGGTGAAGATGCACAGAAAGGGGAACTCTGATACACCATTGGTGGGAATGTAAATTATTACAGCCGTTATGTAAAACAGTATGGAGATTCAAAAAACTAAAAACAGAATTACCCTAGGTTCCAACAGTCCCACTGCTGGGTATATATCCAAAGGAAGGGAAATCAGTAACTGATGAGATATTTGCACTTCGATGTTTATAGCAGCACTATTCACAACAGCCAGGCGATGGAATCATCCTAAGTGCCCATCAATGGATGGACTTGAAAAAGGTGATATATATATATATATATATGTATATACACACACACACACACACACACACACACACACACACACAATGGTATACTATGAAGCCATAATAAAAAATGAAATCCTGTCATTCGCAGCAACATGGAT
Organism: Macaca nemestrina; assembly: GCF_043159975.1. Lineage (NCBI taxonomy): Eukaryota > Metazoa > Chordata > Mammalia > Primates > Cercopithecidae > Macaca > Macaca nemestrina. Next base: position 9,805,094 of record NC_092128.1, read on the forward strand.
GAATCTGGAAGACATTATGTTAAATGAAATAAGCCTGGCACAGAAAGTTAAACACCATGGCCAGGAACAGCGGCTCACGCCTGCAGTCCCAGCACTTTGGGAGGCCAAGGTGGGCAGACCGCTTGAGCCCAGAAGTTAGAGACCAGTCGGGGCAAAAGCTGATCTCAGTAGGAGAGAGTAGAATGGTGGTTACTAGAGGCTGGGAAGGGTAGTGGGTGGAGGAGATAGGAAAAGGTCAGTTAACAGACAAAAAAGTACAGCTAGATTAAAGGAGTAAGTTCTAGTGTTATATAGTATTGTACGGTTACTATAGTTAACAATAACTTATAGCTAAAAGAGAGGATTTTTGTTTTTTCTTAGATGGAGTCTCACTGTCGCCCAGGCTAGAGTGTGGGGGCGCAATCTCGGCTCACTGCAAGTTCCGCCTCCCAGGTTTACTCCATTCTCCTGCCTCAGCCTCCCAAGTAGCTGGGACTACAGGTGCCCACCACCACACCCAGCTAATTTTTTGTATTTTTAGTAGAGACCCCCGTGTCAGCCAGGATGGTCTCGATCTCCTGACCTCATGATCCACCCGCCTTGGCCTCCCAAAGTGCTGGGATTACAGGCGTGAGCCACCGCGCCCGGTCTAGAAGAGATTTTTTGGTGTTCCAAACACAAAGAAATGATAAATGCTTCAGGTGATGGATATGCTAATTACCCTCATTTTATCATTACAGTTTATACAAATGTATCAAAGTATCACACTGGCTGGGCCTGGTGGCTCACACCTGTAGTCCCAGAACTTTGGGTGGCTGAGGCAGGCGGATCATCTGAGGTCAGGAGTTCGAGACCAGCCTGACCAACATGGTGAAACCCTGTCTCTACTGAAAATACAAAATTAGCTGGGCATGGTGGCACATTCCTCTAATCTAAGTGCTGGGATTACCGGTGTGAGCCACCACGCCCGGCCGTGAATACTAAATTTAAATTATCCCAAGAACTTCTGGAGGAGCTCCAGATACACAAATAAAATGTACTATGGAGAAGGTTCTCTATGAGAAATGTCTCTAATATCCTTCCCAGGTACTTCCTCATCCTCCACCACACTTCACAGAAAAATCTGAAAGAGTTGTTGATCATCTTTCCATTTTCTCTCTTCCCATTCACTCTTCAAAACCTGCTCCATTCAGTCTTCTATCCTACCAGTCCACACAAGCAATTATTGTAAAAGCCACCAGTGACATCTACGTAGACAAATCATACTCACTGTCCTCATCTTTCTAAACCTCCCAGTAACATAGTTAACACAAATGACAACTCTCTACTTGGCATGCTTTTTATTCTCCTTGGCCCCGTGACACCACATACTTTCCTGTTTGTTTTTTCCTCTACCTCATCAGCCTTTCCTTCTTTTTTATTTTTATTTTTATTTTTTGGGGGGGACGGACTCTTGCTCTGTTGCCCAGGCTGCAGTGCAATGGCATGATCTCAGCTCACTGCAACCTCCGCCTCCTGGGTTCAAGCAATTCTCCTGCCTCAGCCTCCCTAGTAGGTGGGACTACAGGCGCCTGCCACCACGCCTGGCTAATTTTTTTGTATTTTTAGTAGAGACAGGGTTTCACCATATTGGCTGGGCTGGTCTCGAACTCCTGACCTCATGATCCGCCCACCTGAGCCTCCCAAAGTACTGGGATTACAGGCATGAGCCATGGTGCTGGCCCAGCCTTTCCTTCTTAATCTTCTCTGCTGGCTCCTCCTACCCCAGGAGCGTGGTCCTGGACTTTTTTTTTTTTTTTGAGACAGAGTCTCGCTGGAGTGCAGTGGCACGATCTCTGCTCACTGCCACCTCTGCCTCCCGGGTTCAAGCAATTCTCCTGCCTCAGCCTCCCGAGTAGTTGTGACTACAGGCGAGCACCACCACGCCCAGCTAATTTTTGTACTTTTAGTAGAGATGGGGTTTCACCATGTTGGCCAGAATGGTCTTGATCTCTTGACCTTGTGATCCACCTGCCTTGGCCTCCCAAAGTGCTGGTATTACAGGCGTGAGCCACCACGCCCGGCTGGTCCCGGACTTTCTCAGTCTACTAAACGTCTCTCCTGAAAGTATCACAGGCATTTCAAACCTAACATTGTCAAAGGTGAACTCCTAATTTCCTCCCACCTCCAAGGCCACACTTCCCCAAGTTATTCCTCTCAAGGAAACGCCAACACCATCTACTCAGTTCTTCAAGCCAAAAGCCTGAGTCAGTAAACCTGACGTGGTTAAGAGCATCTGCTCTGGAACCAACCTAGTTAAAACACAACTTTGTTATTTATATTAAGTAACTATGTGATCTCAGGCAAGTTGGGTTATTATGAGACTCATATGCCTTAAAATAAGTAGAACACTTAGAATAGTAAATTCTAACTAAATTATCACAGAGTAAATTTATAATTATTGTTCTTTTTTTTTTGAAATGGAGTTTCACTCTTGTTGCCCAGGCTGGAGTTCAGTGGCACAATCTCGGCTCACTGCAACCTCCACCTCCTGGGTTCAAGCAATTCTCCTGCCTTAGCCTCCCAAATAGCTGGGATTACGGGCATGTACCACCACGCCCAGCTAATTTTTTTTGAATATTTAGTAGAGATTTATCCATGTTGGTCAGGCTGGTCTCAAACTCCTCACCTCAGATGATCCACCTGCCTCAGCCTCCCAAAGTGCTGGGATTATAGGCATGAGCCACCACAACTGGTCTAAAATTACTGTTCCTAACGCCTTATTTCCTAATTCCCACCAGTACCTCTTTTTTTGTTTGTTTGTTTTTTGAGATGAAGTCTCACACTGTCACCGGGGCTGGAGTGCAGTGGCGCGATCTCGGCTCACTGCAACCTCTCCGTCCCAAGTTCAAGTGATTCTCCTGCCTCAGCCTCCCAAGTAGCTGGGATTACAGGTGCCCACCACCACGTCCATCTAATTTTTTTTGTATTTTTAGTAGAGACGGGGTTTCACCACGTTGGCCAGGCTGGTCTCAAACTCCTGACCTCATGATCTGCCCACCTTGGCCTCCCAAAGTGGTGTGATTACAGTCGTGGGCCACTGCACCTGGCCTTCCCATCAATAACTCTTATTGTCAGTTCTACCACCAAACATCCTGTATCTGTCCACTTCTCTCCATCTCTGCAACTGCTACCCTCATCCAAGCCACCTACATCCCTCCTTGCCTTAGTATTTCCTCCCTCCCTTCTTCAGTTCTTGCCTCCACGATTCATTCTCTACAAAGCAGCCAAAGGGATTCTTTCAAATTATAAAACCAAATATAATTCCTCTGCTTCAAACCCTCCAATTTCTCCTCATTACACCTTAGTTAAAAATCCAAATTCCTTTCCTTGGTCTTAAACACCCTACACATCCCTAGCCATTTATTAGAATCATCTATGGAGGTTTTTAAAAAAAATTATTCATGCTTAGGCTCCATCCTGGACCTATTAGGTCAGAATCTGGATGTGATGCTCATCAAAATTTTAAAAGCCTACCAGGTGATTCTTCTTCTTTTTTTTTTTTTTGGAGACAGAGTCTCACTCTGTTGCCCAGGCTGGAGTGCAGTGGCACAATCTTGGCTCACTGCAACCTCCGTCTCTCAGGTTCAAGCGATTCTCCTGCCTCAGCTTCCTGAGTAGCCGGGATTACAGAAACCTGCCACCACACCTACCTAATTTTTGTATTTTCAGCAGAGACAGGTTTCACCACGTTGGCCAGGCTGGTCTCAATCTCTTGACCTCGTGATCTGCCCACCTCAACCTCCCAAAGTACTGGGATTACAGGCATGAGCCACCACACCTGGCCCCAGGTGATTCTTACCTACAGCCAGGGCTGAAAAACACCACCCTAAATGATCTGACCCCTGCCCCTTTCTCCAGTCATGCTCTTGCTCATTCATCCATACCAACTCACTGGCATCTTTCCTTTGCCTCAGGGTTCCAAATCTGTTTGTGCCTTAGGGACTTTGCATAGCTATTCTTTCTGCCTGGAAAGCTCTTTCTCAGATCTTCTCACAGTTGAATCCTTCCTCACCTTTAAGAATCAGCTTAAATATTAGCTCCTTTATGAGAGCTTCTCTGACACCCAATTGAAAATATGAAAATAGATCACCAGATGGCACTTTGTTTTATTTTTATCAAAGCATCTAAATGTGTATGTGGGTTTACATTATTTTTCTTTCCTCAAAAAAATCTAAGCTCCAGAGGAGCTTAAGTAAATTGTTTGCTGCTATGCCCTCAGGATGTAGATAGCAAATAGTAAGCATTCAAAAAATATTTGCTAACTGAGTGCGGTGAAACACGCCTATAGTCTCAGTTGAGGTATGAGGATGGCTTGAGTCCAGGGGTTTGAGGTTGTGGTGAGCTATGATCACGTCACTGCACTCCAGACTGGGCAACAGAGCGAGATTCCATCTCAAAAAACAAACAAACAAAAAAACACAAATTTTTGTTGAATGAATGAAACAGTAAATAAATAGGCTTGCATGCAAACCAGCTTCCTCAGGGCTATCTCCTGTAGCTTACTTTTATTTATTTATTTATTTTTTTGGAGACAGGGTCTTGCTCTGTCACCCAGGCTGCAGTGCAGTAGTATGATTTTTGCTCACTGCAACCTCTGCCTCCCAGGTTCAAGCAATTCTCCTGCCTCAGCCTCCTGAGTAGCTGGGATTACAGATGCACGCCACCACGCCAGACTAATTTTTGTATTTTTAGTAGAGACAGGGTTTCACCATGTTGGCCAGGCTGATCTCAAACTGCTGACCTCGTGATCCACCTGCCTTGGCCTCCCAAAGTGCTGGGATTACAGGTGTGAGCCACCGCATCCAGCCAATTTTTATTTATTTTTTAATTTTTAGAAACAGGGCCACCCAGACCTCCTGGGTTCAAGCAATTCTCCTGTTTCAGCCTCCTGACTGGGATTACAGGTGCCCGCCACTATGCCCAGATAACTTTTCTTTTCTTGTTTTTTGAGACGGAGGCTTGCTCTGTCGCCCAGGCTGGAGTGCAGTGGCCGGATCTCAGCTCACTGCAAGGTCCGCCTCCCAGGTTCACGCCATTCTCCTGCCTAAGCCTCCCGAGTAGCTGGGACTACAGGCGCCCGCCACCTCGCCTGGCTAGTTTTTTGTATTTTTTAGTAGAGACGGGGTTTCACCGTGTTAGCCAGGATGGTCTCGATCTCCTGACCTAGTGATCTGTCCGTCTCGGCCTCCCAAAGTGCTGGGATTACAGGAGTGAGCCACCGCACCTGGCCTCTTTTTTTTTTTTTTTTTTTTGAGATGCAGGCTTGCTCTTGTCGCCCAGACTGGAGTGCAATGGCACGATCTAGGCTCACTACAATCTCCACCTCCCGGGTTCAAGCAATTCTCCTGCCTCAGCCTCCCAAGTAGCTGGCATTACAGGCACCCGCCACCATGCCCAGCTACTTTTTTTATTTTTAGTAGAGATGGGGTTTCGCCTTATTGGCCATGTTGGCCAGGCCAGTCTTAAACCCCTGACCTCGTGATCTGCCTTCCTCGGCCTCCCAAAGTGCTGGGTTTACAGGTGTGAGCCACCATGCCTGGCCAATTTTTGTATTGTAAGTAGAGATGGGGTTTCACTGTGTTGGCCAGGCTGGTCTCAAACTCCTGACCTCAGCAGATCCACCTGCCTCAGCCTACCAAAGTGCTGGTATTACAGGCGTGAGCCACCTCGCCAGGCTTTTTTTTTTTTTTTTTTTTGGAGAAGGTTTTGCTCTTGTTGCCTAGGCTGGCATGCAATGGCGTGATCTTAGCTCACTGCAACCTCCAACTCCCGGGTTCAAGCTATTCTCCAGCCTCAGCCTCCCGAGTGGCTGGGATTACAGGCGTGCACCACCACACCTGGCTAATTTTTGTATTTTTAGTAGAGACAGGGTTTCCTCACATTGGCCAGGCTGGTCTCGAACTCCTGACCTCAGGTATCTGCCCACCTTAGCCTCCCAAAATGCTGGGATGAGCCACCGTGCCCAGCCTCAAATTGACTGATTTCAATGAATATTTATGTAGTCTCCTCCCCAAGATTCTGGCACACAAGTTAACGAAGAAAGAAGCGGTTCATAGGCAATGGGTAGGATAAACCAAAAGAGAAAAAAAATCCATCTACCAGATAGCCAACTTTGGTCCGGAAAGAGGTTTCCAATCTGAATCTTGGCACTCTAAATGGGTACTAAATTAAATATAAAATGTTTCCCAAATAGACAAACATGAAACACTTTCATGATTCTTTCAGCCTGAGACATTTGAAGAAACTTTAAAAGGAAATAAAAATATCTAAGTAACTGAATTACCAAGACTACTACTAGTATAAGTTTTAGTGGTACCACTTTACATCTGGAAATGAAGGTATTACCTTTGGGATATCTCCCTTAATACCTGGAGGGAGCCGCAGGATCCAGAAGTTCCTGTTGCGCAGCAGGTTCTCCAAGTTCTCCAGCCGCCTCTGCAGCAGCCCGTACTCCTGCAGCAGGGTCCCCAGCACGGCCCACTTGCCCTCCAACTGGTTCCCAAGCTCGGTAACTGTCTTTTCACAGCTGGCTAGTTTCTTCTCTGCTGTCCCTGTCCGACCTTCTAGGTGTAGGAGTCGCCGGCTGTGGACCTCCACCTTCCTCTCTATAGCCTGCACGGCGGCCACCACCGTCCACAGAGAGATAGCTGCTGTCTGCAGGTGTGCCTCATTTGCTGCTGGGGGTGTAGGAAGAGGAAGGGGCTGCAGGGATGTAAGGCACTCGGAGTCCCATTCAGATGTCTGCATGCAGTGGAAAGATGGAACAAGACACTGAGCATTAGAAGGAACCCTAACTCCAAACTAAAATCAGATAAGGACTGCTTAACTGTCCAGCAGAGATTAATTTGAATATAGTTTTAGTACTGTCTCATCTTTCTGAAGCTCACTGGCAACAACAGCCAAGAGACCTGATGTGGTGGTTCTGGGATAGATTGGGTAAGACAGTGAATTAATGAAATTGGCTCTTGAACTAGTCTGGTATATTTCCTCCAATATAAGGCCCAGCTTAGGTTGCTGCAGCATCCTCTGTCTCTGGAAAAGGCAAATGTGTACAGGGATCCTTTCCAGGCCTCACTGAACCTAGTGCCCTCTGATAAATCCATTATAGACTTATGCTCTAGACCTGTCAATCACCCTGTTTACAAACTACAACCACACCATTCAGTAATGGCTGAATAAGCTAAGAATCTTGAATCTGAAGAAAACATGAGAGCTGTTTTCAAATAATGAGGGTTACAAAACAGAAGGCAGAATAGACTTATTTCATCTTACACTATGTTACTCCAGAGGGCAGAACTAAAACCAACATAACGAAATTTTCAGACAGGCAAACTTTGGCCTACAATAAATACATTTTTTGTTTCTTTTTAGAGACAAGGTCTTGGGGGTCTCATTATGTTGCCCAGGCTGGCTCACTCAAGCAACCCTCCTGCCTCAACCTCCCAAGTAGCTGGGGCTACAGGTGTGTGCCTTTGTGACCCACTAATAATTATTGAACTATTCAAAAAAAGAAATTCTGGCTGGCGTGGTGGCTCATGCCTGTAATCCTAGCACTTTGGGAGGCCGAGGTGGGCAGATCACCTGAGTTTGGGAGTGCGAGACCAGCCTGGCGAACATGGTGAAACCCCATCTTTACTAAAAATACAAAAATTAGCCAGGTGATGGTGCAAGTCTGTAACACCAGCTACTCGGGGGGCCCAGGTAGGAGAATCACTTTAACCTGAGAACTGGAGGTTGCAGTGAGCCAAGATTATGCCACTGCACTACAGCATGGGCAACAGAGGGAGACTCTGTCTCTTAAAATAAAAAAAAAAAGAGGCCAGGTGTGGTGGGTGGCTCACACCTGTAATCCCAGTACTTTGAGAGGCTGATCACCTGAGGTCGGGAGTTCAAGACCCACCTGACTAACATGGAGAAATCCTGTCTCTACTAAAAATACAAAATTAGCCAGCCATGTTGGCGCATGCCTGTAATCCTAGCTACACGGGAGGCTGAGGCAGGAGAATCGCTTGAACCCAGGAGGCAGAGGTTTCGGTGAGCTGAGATCGCACCATTTCATTCCAGCCTGGGCAACAACAGCAAAACTCAAAAAAAAAAAAAAAAAAAAAAAAAGAAATCTAGGCCGGGCGCAGTGGCTCATGTCTGTAATCGCAGCACTTTGGGAGGCCGAGGCAGGTGGATCAGAAGGTCAGGAGATCAAGACCATCCTGGCTAACATGGTGAAACCCTGTCTCTACTAAAACTACAAAAAATTAGCCAGGCATGGTGGCAGCCGCCTGTAGTCCGAGCTACTTGGGAGGCTGAGGCAGCAGAACGGCGTGAACCCAGGAGGTGGAGCTTGCAGTGAGTGACATCGCACCAGTCTGGGTGACAGAGAGAGATTCCGTCTCACCAAAAAAAAAAAAAAAAAAAAAAAGTCTTTAAGGGAAATCACATTATTTATTTATTATTTATTTATTTACTTCTTGAGACAGAGTCTCACACTGTCACTCAGGCTGGAGTGCAGTGGTGCCATCTCAGCTCACTGCAACCTCTGCTGCCCGGGTTCAAGGGATTCTCCTGCCTAAGCCTCCCAAGTAGCTGGAATTACAGGAGGGTGCCACCAGGCCCAGCTAATTTTTTGTATTTTCAGCAGAGACGGGGTTTCACTGTGTTCGCCAGGATGGTCTTGATCTCCTGACCCCGTGATCCACCCTCCTCGGCCTCCCAAAGTGCTGGGATTATGGGCGTGAGCCACCGCGTCGGGCCACGTTATTTTATATGATTTTAAAGTCTAAGATGGATAGTTTAAATGTTATCCACTTATCGCTTGAACCCAGGAGGTGGAGGTTACAGTTAGCCAAGACTGTGCCACTGTACTCCAGCCTACACGACAGAATGAGACTCAGTCTCAAAAATAAAAAAAATAAAAAAAATTTTTGTTGAATGAGTGAATAAATAAACAGGCTAGCATGCAAACCAGCTGCCTCAGAGTGTCTTCTATAGCTCAATTTTATTTTATTATTTTTTATTTTTAGAGACAGGGTCACCCAGGTTGGAGTACAGTGGCATGACAGTAGCTCATTGCATCCTATAACTCCTGGGTTATTGATCTTTCCAAGAAAATAAAAGGCTGCTCCGAAATAATTTGCTTTGAAACAAAGAGTAGTATAAAAGGAAAAAATTTCCACAACAAATAAGTTGGACTAGGATGACGTATACAAAGCCTTCTAACTCTATGAAACTGATAAGCCACTCTCTTCATCTTTCCAGCCATCTTTCCAGCTTGCCCATTACCTTATTCTCATTTCACCTAGTTCTTTGACCATTCCATTTGCTCCTAGTTTATCTGCCTATTCCTGGCTTTGTTTTTTTCTCTAGTTGATCATGTCAGTCACTTCCAAACCCCCTTCTCTCATGTCTTTCTGCCTCACCTGCTCAGCTAACCTCTAGCCTTGAATCAGTCCAATCATTCTTTCTCCCATTCCTGTAAGCAGATTAGTAAGCACGCCTAGAGGAAACCACCAGGTAAACTGCTGTCACCACACACCAATGGTTTCTAAGCTTTGTGGGGACCTCAACATTGACTCGTGCCCTCCATGCTGCTTGTCCCATTCCATAAAGTGGCTACTATAAAGCCTCAGCACAGTCCTTCAGCTTTTAGTACAGTTGTCCTCAAACTAACATGAATAAGAATCACCTGGAGGGGCCGGCTGGGCATGGTGGCTCACGCCTGTAATCCCAGCACTTTGGGAGGCCAATGCAGGTGGATCACCTGAGGTCAGGAGTTTGAGATGAGCCTGACCAGCATGGTGAAACCCCATCTCTACTTAAAAACACAAAAATTAGCTGGGTGTGGTGGCAAGCGATGTAATTCCAGCTACTCGGGAGGCTGAGGCTAGAGAATCACTTGAACCCGGGAGGCGGAAGTTGCAGTGAGCTGAGATTGTGCCACTGTACTCCAGCCTGGGACAGAGTGAGACAGTGTGGGCGGGGTGGGGGGGCCTGGGGAGAATCACCTGGAGATATTGTCAAAGCACAGATTTTGATTCAGTAGGTCTGTGAGGAAAACTGAGATTCTGTTGGGTTTTGTTTTCGTTTTTTTGGGATGGGGTCTCACTGTCACCCAGGCTGGAGTGCAGTGGTGCAACCTCAGCTCACTGCAACCTCCATCTCATGGGCTCAAGCGATTCTCCCACCTCAGCCTCCCGTGTAGCTGGAACCACAGGCACACACCACCATGCCCCGCTAATTTTTGTATTTTTGGTAGAGACAGGGTTTCACCATGTTGCCTAGGCTGGTTCAAACTCCTCAGCTCAAGTGATTCGCCTGCCTCAGCCTCCCAAAGCGCTGGATTACAGGCATGGGCCACGGTACATGGCCTGAGATTCTGTATTTTTTTTTTTTTTTTTTTTTTTTTGAGACGGAGTCTCGCGCTGTCGCTCAGGCTGGAGTGCAGTGGCCGGATCTCAGCTCACTGCAAGCTCCGCCTCCCGGGTTTGCGCCATTCTCCTGCCTCAGCCTCCCGAGTAGCTGGGACTACAGGCGCCCGCCACCTCGCCCGGCTAGTTTTTTGTATTTTTTAGTAGAGACGGGGTTTCACTGCGTTAGCCAGGATGGTCTTGATCTCCTGACCTCGTGATCCGCCCGTCTCGGCCTCCCAAAGTGCTGGGATTACAGGCTTGAGCCACCGAGCCCGGCCGAGATTCTGTATTTTTAACAAACTCCCAGGTAATGCTGACACTGAGTAGTAGTCTGCTGCAGTCCCCCACTCTCAGAAGATGACATGTCCTCTTACTTTGAGACAAAAATTAATCAGACCTAAATTCATTCAACTCTCTTTATACTCCTCGCTTCAAACTTATCAGTAACTGAATCTAAGTTTTCTTCTTTACTTAGTAAGGAAGTTGCATCCTATTTAAATCTTAACTCTCCACATTAGCTTCACTTATGCCAACCCCTTTCACTTTTTTGGGGAGGTTGTTCCTTTCTTAGTGTCAATCTGTCTCCTGATTCTTCTCCATAAGGTAGACTGGCACTGTTCAATACAGTAGCCACTACCCACATGTGGCCACTGAGCACCTGAAATGTGGTTAGTTAAATTGAGATGTGCTATAAGTATAAAATACACGAGATTTTGAAGACTTAGTATGAAAAAAATATTTGTTTGTTTGCTTGAGACAGGGTTTCGCTTTGTTGCCAGGTTGGAGGGCAGTGGCAGGATCACAGCTCACTGCAGCCTCCACCTCCCTGGCTCAAACACCTCCCACCTAAGCCTCCTGGGTAGCTGGGAGTACAGGTGCATGCCACCACGCCTGGCTAATTAAAAAAAAAAAAAACCAACTTTTTTTTTTTGTTTTGTAGAGATGGAGTCTCCCTGTGTTGCCCAGGCTGGTCAACTCCTGGGCTGAAGCCATCTTCCCACAACTGCCTCCTGAAGTGCTGGGGATAACAGGCTTGAGTCACCACACCCGGCCATTAATGTTTTAAATTGATTACATGAGGCCGGGCGCGGTGTCTCACGCCTGTAATCACAGTACTTTGGGAGGCCAAGGCGGGCGGATCACAAAGTCAGGAGATTGAGACCATCCTGGCAAACACGGTGAAACCCCATCTCTACTAAAAATACAAAAGGAGCCGGGCGTGGTGGCACGCACCTGTAGTTCCAGCTACAGGAGGCTAAGGCAGGAGAATCGCCTGAACTGGGAAGGCAGAGGTTGCAGTGAGCCGAGATGGCGCCACTGCACTCCAGCCTGGGCGACAGAGTGAGACTCCACCTCAAAAAAATAAAAAAGTAAATTGATTACATGTTGAAATAATATTTTGCATATATTGAGTTAAATAAATATATCATTAAAATTAATTTCATCTATTTATCCTTTTTTTTTTTTTTTTTTTTTTTTTGAGACGGAGTCTTGCTCTGTCGCCCAGGCTGGAGTGCAGTGGCCGGATCTCAGCTCACTGCAAGCTCCGCCTCCCGGGTTCACGCCATTCTCCTGCCTCAGCCTCCCGAGTAGCTGGGACTACAGGCGCCCGCCACCTCGCCCGGCTAGTTTTTTGTATTTTTTAGTAGAGACGGGGTTTCACCGTGTTAGCCAGGATGGTCTCGATCTTCTGACCTCGTGATCCGCCCGTCTCGGCCTCCCAAAGTGCTGGGATTACAGGCTTGAGCCACCGCGCCCGGTCTATCCTTATTTTTTTTCAAAAAAATTTTTTTATTTTAGAAACACGGTGTGGACTGCCTCGAACTACTGGCCTCAAGTGATTCTTCCGCCTCAACCCCCAGCCTACCTGGGACTACAGGCGCGCACAACACAGCGCCTGGCTTTTTACTTTTTAAAAGTGACGCCTAGAGAATTTAAGCAGGGGTGTCCAATCTTTTGGCTTCCCTGGGCCACATTGGAAGAACTGTCTTGGGTCACACATAAAATATTGATGATGATAGCTGATGAGCTTTAAAAAAAAAAAAAGAAAAAGAAAAAGGTCCGTGCATAAATCTCATAATGTTCTAAGAAAGTTTACGAATTTGTGTTGGGCCGCATTTAAAGTAGTCCTAGTCCGCACGCGGCCTGGGGGCTGCGGGTTGGACAAGTTTGATTTAGAGTTTTGTATGTGGCTTCCCTTATATTTCTATCAGCCAGGGCTGGCACAGAGGCAGGATCATCTCTACCATCCCACCTATACACACACACACAAAAAAGGTTGGAAAAAAGAAAAACAGGTCCAAGAGTGGAGGTAGCACTTCCCTCTGCTCTATCCCCCACCCACCGCTGCTCTTCCTCCTTTTCCCAGTCACCCCTCAAGTGCCAGTGTGGCTCCTGACCCAGTACAATGGCTATCCTAGAGGTGACCAAAGGCCTCTTGGGGGGCAAATGCGATCAGTGCTTTCCCCGCGGCCTGACCGTCCCCTTCTCATTCTACGGGGCTGCGTGCAGGCGCGGCCAGGTCTCCTCGGTCGCCCTGGCAACTGGCCGCTGCCGGCCCCCGCAGGCCTTGGCAAACACCCGCGAATGAACCGCCACGCACGCAAGGCCGGCCACTCCAGCCTCCGGGTCCGCACCATTCATTCGGCAGATATTTCGAGAGGGCCTCCCCCGTGTCCCGTGTCCGGTGCCGGGCGCCACGCAGCGCGGCGGGAAGGCGCCTCCGCACACTAAATGCCTCCCGCGCCACCGCTCAGATTGCCGATGACGACCGCTCCCGTGGCCGCGAGAATGGCTGACGGCTCCCCAGCCCAACTCCGCTGCCAGCGTCTGGCGGGTAGGAGTGGGGCTGACACGCAGCGGGCAACCCCTCGGCTTCAACCCAACTGCAGGGCCCCGGGTCTCACAGCTGCCTGCGAGTTCCCCTCAGACCCGCGCCCCAGCCTGGTGTCCCCGGGTGGGCGGTTTCACACCCACCCGCTAAGTCCCTTCACGCGAGGCTGCAGCCGCCAAGCCCGGGCGACGTGGCCCGTGGGACCTGAGAACGGCGCCTGTGCCTGCCAGCTCCCTACCCTCCCGCCTTCCTCCCTCGGGGTCTGGGTCTCGGGGGCTCACAACACTCGCGCGCGGCCTCTCTTACCGGGGCCGGGGCCGCCTCAGCCATGGCCCTGCGATGTCTGGCCCGGGCCTCGGAAGTCTCCGCCGCCGCCACTGCCGCCGCGCTCGGCCCCACGCAGGCCTGGCCGCCGGGTTCTCTCCACAGGCGGCGCCGACCCGGCCCTGCCTTCCCCGCACGGACGGGACTCACGCGGCCGTCGGGGCTCGGGACGCGCAGGAACGCGGCGGAGACGCGGGGCGGCAGGCGGCGGGTCAAGCTGCGGTCTCGAGACAGGCTCCGCCGCACTCCTCCCGCAGCGGCCCCTCAGCTGGCGCTTTGTGGGCAGCGAGTGCACCGGGAACCGCGCGGGCCTAGACGCGCCGCAGGCTCGCGCTGCCCGCCAGCCGCGGCCAGCGCGCCCCCTGCCGGCCCCCGCGGCCAGCGCCGCCCGCGTCACCTCCACCCCCCCTCCTCCGGCTTGTGGGCTTCGGTGTGGGGAGGATTGTTATTTGGGGCCCACGAGTGTTCCGCTTTCTCATATTCCCACGAGAAGGTTCAGCTGACCGCAGTTTAGGACCCAGCCGCAAAGCCGGGTTCATTCTGGGGAGTGATTTTCTTCACCGAGGCTCGATACGCAGGCGCCCTGTGCAGGGAACGGCTTCTGCTGAAGTGCAGCGGTATTTAAAACAGCGGAAATGTGCAGGGTGAGAGTAAGGGGGACAGGGCTGAAGGGAGCCTGTGGGTGGAATGAGTGACGGGGAGGCACAATTTTGGGATGAAGAAGATATAGATCATTTGCGGAAATTACAAACGTGGTTGCCGAGGTGAGGCGGTTCACGTCCCATGCGGCCCGTGTTGGGATCAAATAATATTCCAAGGTTTCTTTCACATCTCGGATTATTGACTCTCCGGGGCCTGTCTGGAAATGGGATTCTTAATTTTTGTTTATGTATTTATTTAGAGAAGGAGTCTCACTCTGTCGCCCAGGCTGGAGTGCAGTGGCGGGATCTCGGCTCACTGCAACTGCCTTCCGGGTTCAAGTGATTCTCCTGCCTTTGCCTCCCAAGTAGCTGGGATTACAGGCACGTACCACCATGCCTAGCTAATTTTTTTTTTTTTTTTTTTTTTTTTTTTTTTTTTTTTATTTTTAGTGGAGACGGGGTTTCACCATGCTGGCCAGGCTGGTCTGGAGCTCCTGACGTCAAATGATCCACCCGCCTTGGCCTCCCAAAGTGCTGGGATTTCAAGCGTGAGCCATAGCGCCCGGCCTTATTTATTGATTTATTTATTTAGAGACAGTCTCCCTCTCTCGTCCAGGCTGGAGTGCATGTGGCACAAACAAGGCTCACTGCAGCCTTAAACTCCTCGGCTCAAACGATCCTTCCCCTCACCCTTCCCGAGCAGGTTGGACTACAGGCGCAGCTACCAAGCCCGGCTAATGTTTAATTTATTTGTATTTATTTATTTATTTATTTATTTATTTATTTTTCTGTAGAGACAGGGTCTCGCTATGTTGCCCAAGCTGGAGGAAGTGGAATTCCTGAGAGCAGCAGAAATCGAGCTTGGGGTTACGGTTTGCTGCGTCTGAGCTAAAGGACCTGCGAGAACAGGCCGGGCGTGGTGGCTCACGCCTGTAATTCCAGCACTTTGGGAGGTCGAGGCGGGCAGATCACCTGAGTTCCAGACCAGCCTGGCCAACATGGTGAAACCCCGTCTCTACTAAAAAATACAAAAATTAGCCGGGCGTGGTGGCGTGCACCTGTAATCCCAGCTACTCCGGAGGCTGAGGCAAGAGAATTGCTGGAACCCAGGAGGCGGAGATTGCAGTGAGCAGAGATGGCAGCGCTGCACTCCAGCCTAGGTGACAGAGCTAGACTCTATCTCAAAAAAAAAAAAAAAAAAAAAGGACCTGCGAGAACAAAGTGTTACCTGGGGAGGTTGTGTTTTAAGTCAACAGAGTGTGTGTAACTGCAATAGGTTCCTTGCCCAATGCACATAGCAAGTCTATATGCTGGGACACCAGGTTGCAGCAGAGAAAGAGGTCTAATCATACGGCTACCTAAGGAGGAGACAGGAAGAAGCCTCACATCTATCTCCCCTAGGAATTTGGGGTTGGGGTTTGTAAGGGTAATGGAGATGACTGATTGGTGGGAGAGTGCTGGGTGAAATGATGGTACAAGGAGATGAGGAAACTACATTCTCATGCTCTTGCCATTCCTCTGTGGGGGGTCTTCAAACTGCTTGAAATCAACTGTTTCACTGGAATTCGTGGTCTGAAAAACATCTTAAGCGATCCTTAAACAAAAGCCTTATGATTCTAATGTCAGAGATCCTGTCTACAGGAACAACAGGGATGCAAATCAATGCTTAGTCTGAAGTCTGAAATCCTATCTATAGGAACAATAGACATGCAAATGTCAGTATCTAGTGCCTTGTGACTATTAGCAACAAGGAAGTAGGCCAAAGTGCAGCCTGATTAATGCTTAATTATAACTATATTTCTGTCCAGAACCTGCATGCAGTTTTTGTCAACCCTGTAGGGGCAGTTTCATGTGTGTCTTGATAGGATAAGCGCAGGCCCCTGGTTTTCCAGTAAGTCTTCGTTTCAAACGTGGATGAATCAAACCCTGCCAAACCTGTATTTCAACACATGAATGAGTCAATGCCCGTAACAGTATAACTATCTGTAAATCACAAAAGTATGAGAACTATCCTGTTGGGGCAACTACTCTTGAGCAGACTAAGTTACTTTTAGCCTGGGGCTACATATGCAGTCTGTAATTTGGGATTTACCTGAATATACATATTGGTCAGATGGTGAATGTTTAATAATGAAAATTACCATTCTTTGAATCACAATATGACCAGGTTACAAAAAAATAATAATCTGAATTTTCTTGGAAGGAAAATTCTGTTGTGTAATTTTATTATTTAAAATGTAGCAGCCGAGACGCTGGGCACGGCGGCTCCCGCCTATAATCCCAGCACTTTGGGAGGCTGAGGTGGGTGGGTCGCCTAAGGTCAGGAGTTTGAGACCAGCCTGACCAACATGGTGAAACCCCGTCTCTACTAAAAATAGAAAAACTAGCTGGGCATGGTGGCAGGTGCCTGTAATCCTAGCTACTCAGGAGGCTGAGGCAGGAGAATCACTTGAACCCAGGAGGAAGAGGTTGCAGTGAGCCAAGATTGCACCATTGCACTCCACCCTGGGCAATAAGAATGAAACTCCATCTCAAAAAAAAAAGTAGTAGTCGAGCACAGTGGGAGGCCGAGGCAGGAACCCAAGAATTTGAGACCAGTCAGGCAAACCTGGTGGGACCCTGTCTGTACAAAAAACACAAAAATTAGCCAGGAATGGTAATGTATACCTGTCGACCCAGTTACTCGCGAGGCTGAGGTACGATCACTTGAGCCAGGGAGGTTGAAGCTGCAGTGAGCTGTAATCACACCCGTGCACTCCAGTCTCGACGACAGACTGACATCCCATCTCCAAAAAAAAAAAACGTAGTAAAGTTTTCAAGTTTGATGTTATAACGTAAGAACAATTTCTGTCAGATGCTCCTATGGCCATTTCACAGGGACATTTGTATTACTAAATAAGACACCTTCAACTGAGCTCCATGGAAAGCAAGGCTACCTCTCTGCTTTAATATGGTAATATTACCACCAATTTATTAAATGTTCCTTCCTTGAATAGGAATTTACTAAGACAAGAAATTCTTCCTATTTAATTCTTGGCCTTAAAAATTCTTTGGAGGGTACTGGCATTTCATTAAGCAATTTCACTGACTGAAGCTTCTTGTGTACTATTTAAAGAAGATGCACAGTATTTTCAGAAGCAGATTTAAGGTTGTTGTACTAACTTATTTTTAATTTATAATATTTTTGTCTGCTCTTGCTGCTATACATAATCACTAGAGAAAAAATTGTCCTAAAAGTTTGGATCTAGAAATGTGACTATGAAACAATTTAATTGGCTTTTTTAGGGGTTGTTTGTTTCTTTGTTTTTTGAGATGGAGTTTCACTCTTGTTGCCCGGACTGGAGTGCAATGGCGCAATCTCTGCTCACTGGAACCTCCGCCTCCCAGGTTCAAGTGATTCTCCTGCCTCAGCCTCCCAAGTAGCTGGGATTACAGGCGTGCGCCACCATGGAGGCTAATTTTGTATTTTAAGTAGAGACGAGGTACCACCATGTTGGCCAGGCTGGTCTTGAACTACTGACCTCAGGTGATCTGCCCACCTTGGCCTCCCAGAGTGCTGGGATTACAGGCATGAGTCACCATACCCAGCCTTAATTGGTTTGTTTTGGGGTTGGGTTGTTTTTTTTTTTTTTTTTTTTTTTTTTTTTTTTTTTTTTTTTTGAGACAGAGTCTGTCTCTGACACCGAGGCTAGAGTGTAATAGCATGATCTCTTCTCACTGCAACCTCCACCTACCAGGTTCACGCAAGTCTCCTGCCTCAGCCTCCCAAGTAGCTGGGACCACAGATGTGCGCCACCATGCCCAAATAAGTTTTGTATTTTTAGTAGAGACAGGGTTTCTCCATGTTGGTCAGGCTGGTCTCCAACTCCTGATCTCAGGTGATCCGCCCACTTTGGCCTCCCAAAGTGCTGGGATTACAGGCATGAGCCACCATGCCCTGCCAATTGGTTTTTGAGTTAACAAAATAATCACAGTTTCCATCTGCATCTTGACTTTCCCTGTATATGCACACCAATTTCAGCATCTTCCCTTGCATAGAATCAAGGACAGATTTTTTTCAGCGTATATCCTGTAAAAAGTACCCTCATGGCACATAAATTTATTCAGCAAGTTCCAACAAACTCTTTTGTCTGCAAGCAACCATTGGTTATTGGTAAATCTTGCTACATTGGTAATATTCTCTGAAAATTACAAAATTAAAGCCTTTATCCGATCAGCTTTAGAAAGACATAATAACTGCTCCACCTTGCTTAAGTATCTTGTAAAACGAGACAATTTCAAAATCTACAATGTTTTGCCGGGAGCAGTGGCTCAAGCCTGTAATCCCAGCACTTTGGGAGGCCGAGACGGGCGGATCATGAGGTCAGGAGATCGAGACCATCCTGGCGAACACGGTGAAACCCCTTCTCTACTAAAAAATACAAAAAACTAGCCGGGCGAGGTGGCAGGCGCCTGTGGTCTCAGCTACTCGGGAGGCTGAGGCAGGAGAATGGCGTGAACCCGGGAGGCGGAGCTTGCAGTGAGCTGAGATCGCGCCACTGTACTCCAGCCTGGGCGACTGAGCGAGACTCCGTCTCAAAAAAAAAAAAAAAAAAAAAAAAAAAATCTACAATGTTTCTGCTTGCTGCCAGTAATTTTCTTTTCTTTTCTTTTCTTTTTTGAGATGGAGTCTCACTCTGGCCACCGCACCTGGCCAGTAATTTTGTATTACATCATTAATACATTAAGGTAGAGGTGGGAGAATCACCTGAGCCTGGGAGGTTGAGTCTGCAGGGAGCCGAGATCATGCCACTACACCAATCAATCAATCAATCAATAAAATAACATACATTAAGCTATACCTATTTTGTGAATATAAAACTGAAGATGGGAACAAACTATAGTGTGCTTGTGCTCGTAGCCTTTACTGTATTTTTCCATGGGAAATTAGACTTTCATGCATTTCTGTTTACTGAGTTTACATTCCATAAATTTTTCTCAAAGTCAGATTCACTGAGACCTAGGAATTTTTCATAAAGTAGGGAAAATGGAAACAGTTGAATTAATAATTGGTCGCTGTGGGGTCAAACATAAAAAATTAAGCTTCATTCTTCATATCCAAATATATACCAGATATATACAGTATCTGGTATATATACAATTATATACTGTATATATCTGGTATATAAGACATTTTTAATATTGTTGCAGCATAATTAAGTTTCATTAACCTTTTTGTGCACAGCAGAAAATGAATCAGGAAAAATATTTTAGGAATGTTTCCTAAAATAATATTTAGAATTAAGGTATTGGGGAAATCGCAACTGAAAATGGTTACCAGTCTATAGCAGTTATCTCTACAAGCTCTAAAATCATTAGTCCAGGCACGGTGACTCACCTCTGTAATCTCAACACTTTGGGAGGTCGAGGTGGGAGGACTGCTTGAACCCAGGAGTTGGGGGCTGTATGGAGCCATGACTGCACCATCGCATTCCAGCCTGAGTGACAAAACGAGACCCTGTCTCAAACAAAAGCAGCCTTCATGGATGCCAACCTATGATAACCTGTCTTACTAAAAGCATGCTTATAAAGTCTGTGGATTAGGGCCGGGTACCATGGCTCATGCCTGTAATCCCAGCACTTTGGGAGGCCGAGGCAGGCGGATCACTTGAGGTCAGGAGTTCACGACCAGCCTGGCCAACTTGATGAAACCCAATCTCTACAAAAATACAAAAATTTGCTGGGCATGATGGCGATGCCTGTAATCCCAGCTACTCGGGAGGCTGAGGCGGAAGAATCGCTTGAACCTGGGAGGCGGAGGTTGCAGTGAGCCAAGATCGTGCCATTGCACTCCAGCCTGGGTGACAAGAATGAAACTCCGTCTCAAAAAAAAGAAAAGTCTGTGGATTAGAGAGAACAATTGTATTTGGAGTGCCCCATTTTAATCTAAACTTTCTCCTTTTCTTCATACGCTCTGTAAAAAAATTTTTTAATCATGTCTCAAAGATGATTTATCATATATGTGTTGTACATGAGATTCTCCCTCCTTGTGAAATTTTGAGGTGACCAAGTTGACACTGTGCTTTTTTCTCCCTAATGTGTGAAAAATTACCAAATAGGAATTTTTTTTTTTTTTTTTTTGAGACAGGTTCTCTCTGTCGCCTAGGCTGGAGTGCAGTGGCACAAGCGTGACTCACTGCAGCCTTGACCTCCTTGGCTCAAGCAATTCTCCCATCTCAGCCTCCCAAGTAGCTGAGACTACAGACCCGCCCTGCTACACCTGGCTAACTTTTAAATTTTTAGTAGAGAGGAGGTCTTGCTATGTTGCCCAAGCTGGTCTCCAACTCTTGGGCTCAAGGGATGCTCCTGCCTTGACTACCCAAAGTGCTGGGATTCCATGCACAGCCAGGGATTTTTTTTTTTTTTTTTTCGAGGGGAGGGAATGGAACAAAACTGTTAAACATTTGTTTCTAAAAAGTGTTTTATGGGCCTGGCTTGGTGGCTCACGCCTGTAATCCCAACACTTTGGGAGGCCAAGTCGGGTGGATCACCTGAGTTTGGGAGTTTGAAACCATCCTGGCCAACATGGTGAAACCCCGTCTCTATTAAAAATACAAAAATTAGCTGGGCGTGGTGGCACATGCCTGTAGTCCTAGCTACTTGGGAGGCTGTGGCAGGAGAATCACTTGAACCCGGGAGGCGGAGGTTGCAGTGAGCGAGATCACACCACTACACTCCAGCCTGGGGAACAGAGCGAGACTCTGTCTCAAAAAAAAATAAGTATTTTATGTACTGTTATGAATGCAACTGTGCAAAATAATTCCATAGTAACTAGAATTATTGTATCGAATGTTCATTCTTTTTCCCCATGGTACGATTGTATTTTTATAAATATCTGTAGGCTCAAAAAGAACATAATGTTCTTTCTAAAGTTATCTAGATAACACACTCTTAATATCATACTGTCAGTGTAACTATTTGAAAGTTCCTGGCCGGGCGCGGTGGCTCAAGCCTGTAATCCCAGCACTTTGGGAGGCCGAGACGGGCGGATCACGAGGCCAGGAGATCGAGAGACGATCCCGGCTAACACGGTGAAACCCCGTCTCTACTAAAAAATACAAAAAAAAAAAAAAAACTAGCCGGGCGAGGTGGCGGGCGCCTGTAGTCCCAGCTACTCGGGAGGCTGAGGCAGGAGAACGGCGTAAACCCGGGAGGCGGAGCTTGCAGTGAGCTGAGATCCGGCCACTGCACTCCAGCCTGGGTGACAGAGCAAGACTCCGGCTCAAAAAAAAAAAAAAAAAAAAAAAGAAAGTTCCTGTTATTACATAAAATAACATCTTTCATAATCCTTAATAATTATTATAGTATTTTACTTTTGTAGTATTAAATATATATTCATATATAATTCTACTGACTGCCAGGATTTGAACATTAAAGCACATCATCAGATTTTTATTATTTTTAAATTTTTATTTATTTATTTATTTTGAGACAGAGTCTCTCTCTGTCCCCAGGCTGGAGTGTAGTGGTGTGATCTCGCTCACTGCAACCTCCGCCTCCCAGGTTCAAGTGATTCTCCTGCCACAGCCTCCCAAGTAGCTAGGACTACAGGCATGTGCCACCACGCCCAGCTAATTTTTGTATTTTTAGTAGAGACGGGGTTTCACCATGTTGGCCAGGATGGTTTCAAACTCCTGACCTCATGATCTGCCCACCTCAGCCTCCCAAAGTGCTGGGATTACAGGTGTGAGCCACCATGCCCGGCACATCATTAGATTTTATACTTCAAGTTACATTTGGAATTTAGAATACCTAAATTTAAAAGCAGGTATTCACACAGTAACGATAGGCCAGGTACACTGGCTTGCGCCTATAATCCCAGCACTTTGGGAGGCCCAGATGAGAGAATCACTTGAGCCTAGGAGTCTGAGACCAGTTTAGCAACATTGTGAGACCCCATCTTTACAAAAAAAAATTAAAACTTAAAAAAAAAAAAAAAAAATGGCCGGGCGCAGTGGTTCGTGCCTATAATCCCAGCATTTTGGGAGGCCGAGGCGGGTGGATCATGAGGAGGTCAAGAAATCAAGACCATCCTGGTCAACATGGTGAAACCCCGTCTCTACTAAAAATCCAAAAATTAGCTGGGCGTGGTGGTGTGCTCCTGTAGTCCCAGCTACTCTGGAGGCTATGGCAGGAAAATTGCTTGAACCCGGGAGGCAGAGGTTGCAGTGAGCCAAGATGCGCCACTGCACTCCAGCCTGGTAACAGAGCGAGACTCCGTCTCAAAAAAAAAAAAAAAAAAAAATTAGCTGGGCATGGTGGCATGCACCTGTAGTCCCAGCTACTCAGGAGGCTGAGATGAGAGGATCAATTGAACCCCAGACGTTGAAGCTGCAGTGAGCACATTTATTATTATTTTTCTGTGCTTTGCAGAATATTTGAAATATACAGGGATGTATAAAGACAAAGGCCACATATAATCATACAATCCAGAGATAATCACTCAAAGCATTTTGTTTCTTATCTTTCTGAGCTTATTTTATATAAATACACACACACACACAAAATATTTATTTATTTATTTATTTATTTTCTTAATCCAGTTGAAACCGTAAATACTGTTTTTTGATTTGTTTTGTTTTGTTTTTGAGATGGAGTTTCACTCTGTCACTCAGGCTGAAGTGCAGTGGCACGATCTCGGCTCGCTGCAACCTCTGCCTCCCGGATTGTAGCAATTCTCATGCCTTAGCTTCCTGAGAGTAGCTGGATGCAGGCGTGTACCACGATGCCCGGATAATTTTTGTATTTTTAGTAGAGATGGTGTTTCGCCATGTTGTCCAGGCTGGTCTCAAACTCCTAACCTCAGGTGATCCACCCACCTCGGCCGCCCAAAGTGTTGGAATTACAGGCGTAAGCCACTGCACCCAGCCATAAATACTGTTTTGAAACCTGCCTTTGTTATTTAATATACTTGAATATCTTCCATAGCATTAAATATTTTTCTTTTTTTTTCCTTTTTTTTTGAGACAGAGGTTCGCTCTTGTTGCCTAGGCTGGAGTGCAATGGCCTGATCTCAGCTCATCACAACCTCTGCCTCCCGGGTTCAAGCTATTTTCCTGCCTCAGCCTCCCGAGTAGCTGGGATCACAGGCGTGTGCCACCATGCCCAGCTAATTTTGTATTTTTAGTAGAGATGGGGTTTCTCCATGTTGGTCAGGGTGGTCTTGAACTCCTGACCTCAGGTGATCTGCCCGCCTCGGCCTCCCAACGTGCTGGGATTACAGGCATGAGCCACTGCACCCGGCCAAATATTTTTCGAAAACATAAATTTAATGTCTACATATTTCATCTTATGGGTGCTTCCGACTTATTTACATGATTAGGTTCCAGTTTTTCACAATTAAATAGATGTGATTATGCTTGCCCATAAATGCAGAAAAATAATTTGACAAAACAAATACTCACATTTACTCACAATAAAAACTCTCACAAAACTAGCGATGAAAGGGAATTAGCACAACATGCTAAAAAGTATCTACACGCCAGGTGGGGTGGCTCACACCTGTAATCCCAGCACTTTGGGAGGCTAAGGCAGGTGGATCATGAGGTCAGGAGTTCGAGACCACCCTGCCCAATATGGTGGAACCCCATCTCTACTAAAAATACAAAAATTAGCCAGACATGGTGGCATGCGCATGTTATCCCAGCTACTCAGGAGGCTGAAGCAGAATTGCTTGAACCCGGGAGGCAGAGGTCGTAATGAGGGAGATCATGCCACTGCACTCCAGCCTAGGGGAAAGAGTAAGACTCTGTCTTAAAAGTATGTACAAAAACCTGCAGTTAACGTCATACTCAATAGTGAAAGACTAAATGGCTTCCCCTCAGACTGAGAAAGGCAAGGATGTCTACTCTCAATACTCCTCCAAAGCTACAGTAATCACGAGCATGTCATACTGGGGAAGGGATAGACACATGGATCAATAAAACAAGAATCCAAAAATAAACCCACATAAATTTGGACAACTGACTTTTTACAGAGGTGTAAGAGCAATTCAGTGGGCCAGGCATGGTGGCTCACACCTGTAATCCCAGCACTTTGGGAAGCTGAGGCGGGAGGATCACCTGAGGTCAGGAGTTCGAGACCAGCTTGGCTAACATGGTGAAACCCCGTCTCTACTAAAAATACAAAAATTAGCCAGGCATGCTCGTGGGCACCTGTAATCCCAGCACTTTGGGAGACCAAGGTAGGCAGATCACGAGGTCAGGAGTTCGAGACCAGCCTGGCCAACATAGTGAAATCCCGTCTCTACTAAAAATATAAAAAAATTAGCTGGGGGCCGGGCACTGTGGCTCAAGCCTGTAATCCCAGCACTTTGGGAGGCCAAGACGGGCGGATCACGAGGTCAGGAGATCGAGACCATCCTGGCGAACACATTGAAACCCCGTTTCTACTAAAAAATACAAAAAAAAAACTAGCCAGGCGAGGTGGCGGGCGCCTGTAGTCCCAGCTACTCGGGAGGCTGAGGCAGGAGAATGGCGTGAACCCAGGAGGCGGAGCTTGCAGTGAGCTGAGATCCGGCCACTGCACTCCAGCCTGGGCAAGAGAGCGAGACTCCGCCTCAAAAAAAAAAAAAAAAAATTAGCTGGGTGTGGTGGCGGGTGCCTGTAATCCCAGCTACATGGGAGGCTGAGACAGGAGAATCCCTTGAACCCAAGAGACAGAGGTTGCAGTGAGCCTAGATCATGCCACTGCACTCCAACCTGGGTGACAGTGCAAGACTCCGTCTCAAAAAAATTAAAAAATAAAAAAAAGCACTTACATGAAGATAGAATAAGTTTTTCAACAAATTGTATCTCAACGGTTGGACTTCTATATGCAAAATAAATGAACCTCAACCCAACTCTCACACTTTTTACGCAAAGTAAATAAAAACAGATCATGGCCGGGCGCGGTGGCTCACGCCTGTAATCCCAGCACTTTGGGAGGCCAAGGCGGGCGGATCAAGAGGTCAGGAGATAGAGACCATCCTGGCTAACACTGAAAAACTGTCTCTACTACAAATACGAAAAAATTAACCGGGCATGGCGGCGTGCGCCTGTTGTCCCAGCTGCTGGGGGAGCTGAGGCAGGACAATGGCAGGAACCCGGGAGGCGGAGCTTGCAGTGAGCCGAGATCCGGCCACTGCACTCCAGCCTGGGTGACAGAGCAAGACTCCGCCTCAAAAAAAAAAAAAAAAAAACAGATCATAGATATAAATTTAAACTGGGAAGTGAGGCGCACCTCTGCCTGCTAGACGCACTGTCTAAAAAGTGAGGAGTGCCTCTGCTGGGCCGCCCCACCGTCTGGGAAGTGAGGAGCGCCTTTGCCTGGCCGCTGTGCAACCCTCTAAATCTGAAGTGGCAGCCTTGTGTGTGATCTTTATGCCCTCCCCAAGTTTGCATTTTTGACAATAAATTTTACTTTTAAATTTAAAGTTTTAAATACGGGAATATAAACATACACGTAAATAAATTTAAAACATAAAACTAGGAAACTTCTAGAAAAAAAAATATGACCTTCAGTTAGGCAGAGTTCTTACACGACACCAAAAGCCCAATCCACAAAAAGCTACAAAGTACAAATTGGACTTCATCAAAATTAAAACTTCATTATTATTATTATTATTTTTTTTTTTTTTTTTTTTTTGAGACGTAGTCCCCCCTCTGTCTCCCAGGCTGGAGTGCAATGACCTTGGCTCACTGCAACCTCTACCTCCCGGGGTCAAGTGATTCTCATGCTCAGTCTCCTGAGTAGCTGGGACCACAGGTGCGCACCACCACACCCAGCTAATCTTTGAATTTTTAGTGGAGACCTGGATTCACCATATTGGCCAGGCTGATCGTCAACTACTGCTTACCGCAAGTGATCTATCTCCTTCAGCCTCCCAAAGTGCTGGGACTACAGGCCTGAGCTACCGCACCGGGACTATTATTATTCTAATAGTTTTGGGGGGAACAGGTAGTGTTTAGTGACATGGGTAAGTTCTCCAGGTGTGATTTCTGGGATTTGGTGCATTCATCACTGGAGCAGTGTACGCTGCATCCAATGTGTAGTCTTCTATCCCTCACTCCCGCTCCCACTCTTCTGAAGTCCCCATAGTCCATTATAGCATTCTTACGACTTTGTGTCCTCATAGCTTAGCTCCCACTTAAAATTAAAGCTTTCTTTGTTGTTTTTTTGTTTTTGTTTTCGTTTTTTTTTTGAGACAGAGTCTCACTCTGTCACCCAGGCTAGAGTGCAGTGGCTCGATCTCAGCTCACTGCAAGCTCCGCCTCCCGAGTTCACGCCATTCTCCTGCCTCAGCCTACTGAGTAGCTGGGACTACAGGTGCCCGCCACCATGCCCGGCTAATTTTTTTTTGTATTTTTAGTAGAGACAGGGTTTCACCGTGTTGGCCAGGATAAAATACTTATTGATCATATATCCAACAAAGGACTTACATTCAGAATAAATTAAGAACTGTCAAAACTGAACAATAAGAAAATAAACTACTTTCAAATGCCTGCCTTCTTCAACTAGGCTTTGTTAATGTGGTTATTGCAATCAGCATTATCTCTAAGAGTCTTTAACATAATAAATGAGGTCAGGTGGTAATCCCAGCACTTTGGGAGGCCGAGCTGGGCAGGTCATTTGAGGCCAGGGATTCCAGACCAGCCTAGCCAACATGGTGAAACCCTTCTCTACTAAAAATACAAAAATTAGCTGCGCGTGGTGGTGTGTGCCTGTAGTCCCAGCTGCTCAGGAGGCTGAGGCATGAGAATTGCTTGAACCAGGGAGGCAGAGGTTGCAGTGAGCCGAGATTGCGCCACACATTCCCGCCTGGGCGACAGAGCCAGACTCTGTCCAAAAACATAAAAATAAAAGTGCTGAAGGAAAAAAAAAACAGCCTGGGCAACAGAGTGAGACTCCATCTCTAAATAAATAAGTAAATAAATAATACATGATTAGGTGTTACTCTTTTACCTATTACCTAATGTCTAGTTAATATATCTTTAGAAGTACTCAGAGTTGAAAAAATAAAATTTAGGTTGTACAGAAAGATCATTAAGAATATAATGGATGGGATGCTGTGGCTCACACGTGTAGTCCCCAAAGATCCAAACTTTGGAAGGCTGAGGCGGGAGGATCTTGAGCCCAGAGGGTGTAGGCTGCAGTGAGCTATGATCACACCATTGCACTCCAGCCTGGGCAAAAGAATGAGATCTCATATCAAAAAGACAAAAATGGGCCAGGCACGGTGGCTCACACCTGTAATCCCAGCACTTTGGGAGGCCGAGGCAGGTGGATTACCTGATGTCAGGAGTTCAAGACCAGCCTGGCCAACATGGTGAAACCCCGTCTCTACTAAAAATACAAAAAAAAAAATTAGCTGGGCGTGGGGGCAGGCGCCTGTAATCCCAGCTACTTGGGAGGCTGAGGCAGGAGAATTGCTTGAACCTGAGAGGCAAAGGTTGCAGTGAGCCGAAATTGCGCCATTGCACTGCAGCCTGGGCAACAAGAGCAAAATTCCGTCTCAGAAAAAAAAAAAAAAAAAAAGACAAAAACAGCACAGCTGGGCGTGGTGGCTCACGACTGTAATCCCAGCATTTTGGGAAGCCAAGGTGGGCAGATCACCTGAGGTCAGAAGTTGGAGACCAGCCTGACCAACGTGGAGAAACCCCGTCTCTACTAAAAATACAAAATTAGCCGGACACAGTGGTGCATGCCTGTAATCCCAGCTACTCGGGAGGCTGAGGCAGGAGAATCGCTTGAACCCGGGAGGCGGAGGTTGTGGTGAGCCAAGATCACACCATTGTACTCCAGCCTGCACAACAAGGGCAAAACTCTGTCTCAAAAAAAAAAAAAAAAATCTGAAGGTCACAAAAAACAAAAATATACATATATTTTAAAAACACAAAAATAACCAAAAAGCCAGGTGCAGTGACTCACGCCTATAATCCCAGAACTTTGGAAAGCTGGGGCAGGCAGATCACTTTGTCAGAAGCCTTTGAACTGGAGCACCTCTATCTTGAATAGGGGCTAGGTAAAATGAGGCTGGTCTGCATTCCCGGATGGTTAAGGCATTCTAAATCACAGGATGAGATAGGAAGTCCTCACAATATACAGGTCATAAAGACCATGCTGGCACAGTGGCTCATGCCTATAATCCCAGCACTTTGGAAGGCTGGGGTGGGCAGATCACTTGAGCCCTGGAGTTCGAGACCAACCTAGCCAACATGGTGAAACCCCATCTCTACTAAAATACAAATACAAAAGTTAGCCATGTGTGGTGGCAGGCCTGTAATCCCAACTACTCGGGAGGCTAAGGCAGGAGAATCGACTGAACCCATCAGAGAGGTTGCAGTGATCCAAGATTGTGCCACTGCACTCCAACCTGGGCAACAGAGCAAAACTCTATCAGAAGAAAAAAAAAAAAAACCTTACTGATAAAACAGGTTGCACTAAAGAAGCCAGCCTAAAACCTACCAAAACCAACATGGCTATCAAAGTGACCTCTGGTTGTCCTCACTGCTGATATAGGAGTTAAAAAGAAATTATTTAGGCAGATAGTGAGGGTAAGAAAGTCCTCAGTAAGGGTTTCCTTTTAATAAAAAGCAGCCCCCAAATTTTATTTCTAACAAGGAGCCTGTAAAGTTGAGCTGCAGACATACATAAGCAAGTGGAAGCTTGCACGGGTGAATGCCGGCAGTTGTGCCAATCAGAAAAGGCTACCAGAGACTAGGCGTGTTCAAAATGGCAACTCCATCTTCTCTTTTTCTTTCCAACCACTTGTGCAGTGGGGAGCAGACAACAAGGCACTGGCCCAGTGGCAAGCCCATCTGCATTAAGAAGATTAGGGTGGGTGGCCAGCTTCCTCTCATGCTATGTAGATGTCACACCTGGTCCAACCCATCTTTGGGCCCCTGGTAAATCAGACACTGTCTCCTCAAGCCTGCCTACAAAATCCGGTGCACTCCACTGAGGTCTGGAGGTCCCATTCGGGTGCCCCTCTGTCTCGAAAGAGAGAAAGTTAGGCCGGGCGCGGTGGCTCAAGCCTGTAATCCCAGCACTTTGGGAGGCCGAGACGGGCGGATCACGAGGCCAGGAGATCGAGAGACGATCCCGGCTAACACGGTGAAACCCCGTCTCTACTAAAAAATACAAAAAAACTAGCCGGGCGAGGTGGCGGGCGCCTGTAGTCCCAGCTACTCGGGAGGCTGAGGCAGGAGAACGGCGTAAACCCGGGAGGCGGAGCTTGCAGTGAGCTGAGATCCGGCCACTGCACTCCAGCCTGGGTGACAGAGCAAGACTCCGTCTCAAAAAAAAAAAAAAAAAAGAAAGAGAGAAAGTTGGTTCTCTGGGCCAGGCGGGGTGGCTCATGCCTGTATTCCCAGCGCTTTGGGAGGCCAAGGCAGGCAGATCACATGAGGGAGTTCGAGACCAGCCTGACAAACATGGAGAAACCCCCTCTCTACTAAAAACACAAAATTAGCCAGGCGTGGTGGCGCATGCCTGTAATCTCAGCTACTTGGGAGGCTGAGGCAGGAGAATCAGTTGAACTCAGGAGGTGAAAGTTGCAGTGAGCCAAGATCGTGGCACTGCACTACAGCCTGGGCAACAAGACTGTCTCAAAAAAAAAAAAAGAGAGAGAGAGAGAATATAAGGAAGTTGGTGGAGCTATAAATTGATATAACCTCTTCTGAGCAACTTAGTAGTGTGTCAATTATAAATAAGTAGACCTTTTGATCAAACAATTACTTTTCTAGTAATATATTCCATAAATATATTTGCAAATGTAAGACTCATCGAAAGCAGTATTTGATGCTTTTTGACTATAAACTAAAATTTGACTATAAACAAAATGTCTAGTAGAGGACTGGATGAATAAGTTGTGGTAAATTGGTATGCTGCATAGCTATTAAAGGTGTGAACATACTTAAAATGTCTAAAACTGTTTAAAAGTGTCAAAAGCAAATAATTTTCCACTAGGATAATAGACTAAGCTAAAACACGAAACCCTCCCCCCTACTTCAAATTCAATAGAAATGCTAAATAAAATATATATTTTTAAATGTTTCCAAAGCTGGATTATGGCTGGGGCTTATTATATTGTTCTGCATATGTTTTTTGTTTGTTTTGTTTCTGAGGTGGAGTCTCACTCTGTCGCCAGGCTGGAGTGCAGTGGCCCAATCTTGGCTCACTGCAACCTACGCCTCCCAGGTTTAAGCGATTCTCCTGTCTCAGCCTCTCCAGCAGCTGGGACTACAGGCGTGTACCACCACACCCAGCTAATTTCTGTATTTGTAGTAGAGACAGGGTTTCACCGTATTGGCCAGGAAATCTCCTGATTTCGTGATCCACCAGCCTTGGTCTCCCAAAGTGCTGGGATTACAGGTGTGAGCCACCACGCCCAGCCTGTTCTAAATACGTTAAAAGAATTGCCTATAAGAAAATCTTTCCTTAATAAAAAGTCCATATTTATCAACCTGAGAAAAATACAATTTAAAAATGGGCAAGGAACAAGAACAAAAACTTAACTAAAAGTTGGCAATTTAGCACATAATAATATTTTTTTATATCATTAGCAACTAGGGAAATGCAAATAAAAACTACATCGAGATACCCCATACTGAAACAGATCCAATTGCCCTATAGAGCTGATGTATATGGTTTCTTTGAATAAACACAGTAACTGATCCTTTTAAAACTTGAGACAGTTACATTTGTCTTATCTGAGTTCCTTTCTCAGGAAACCATCAGGCCTCCCAGATAGTATGAACCAGTTGAAACTCACAAGATCACTGCATTTGGACAATGAAAGTCAGACCCCTCACCTATCATGATTGCATAACCCACCACCTACTTCCTGTTCACCAACCCCTCTTCCTTACCCCTCACCAATTCATGTTTTTCCACATATGGTTACATTTCTTCCCAGCAATACAAGCCACTGATTTTAGTCTGTCAGGGAGATGGATTTGAGACTGATCTCCCATCTCCCATATCCTCAGCAGTAACACCCAATTAAAGCCTTCTTCCTTGGTAACACTTACTGTCTCCCTGATTGGCTTTCTAAGCCACAAACAGCAGCACCTAGACCCAAACCCTGGTATTTCAGTAACAACACCATTGATTAGAATGTCTAACAGTTTTTTAAAATGCTAAAAATACCAAATAAAGAACGTGGACCAACTGAACTCTCATAAGTTCATAAGGGGAACACATAACAGCACAGTCACTCTTAAAAATGGTTTGCTGGTTCCTTGTACAATTAAATATACATATTTACCATGACTCAGCAGTCCCACTCCTGGGTATCTACCTTAAAGAAATAAAAATTTATCTTCACGCAAAACCTGTACACAAACATTTATAGCGGTTCTATTCAGAATTCCAAAACTTGGAAAAGGCCGGGCGCGGTTGCTCATTCCTGTCATCCCAGCACTTTGGGAGGCCAAGGCAGGAGGATCACTTGAGGTTAGGAGTTTGAAACCAGCCTGGCCAACATGGTGAAACCCCTTCTCTACTAAAAATACAAAAATTAGCCAGGTGTGGTGGTGTGCACCTATAATCCCACCTACTCGGGAGGCTGAGGCAGGGGAATCACTTGAACTCCAGAGGCGGAGATTGCACTGAGCCAAGATCTCGCCACTGCACTCCAGCCTGGGAAACAGAGTGAGACTTCATCTCAAAAATAAATAAATAGGCCGGGCATGGTGGCTCATGCCTGTAATCCCAGCACTTTGGGAGGCCGAGGCAGGCAGATCACCTGAGGTCAGGAGTTTGAGACCAGCCTGACCAACATGGAGAAACTCCTTCTCTACTAAAAATACAAAATAGCTGGGCATGGTGGCATATGCCTGTAATCCCAGCTACTAGGGAGGCTGAGGCAGGAGGATTGCTTGAACCTGGGAGGTAGAGATTGCGGTGAGCCGAGATTGCGCCATTGCATGCCAGCCTGGGCAACGAGAGCGAAACTCTATCTAAAAAAATAAATAAATAGACAAACAAATAAATATAAAAAATAACAAAACGCAGCCGGGCGTGGTGGCTCACGCCTGTAATCCCAGCACTCTGGGAGGCCAAGGCGGGCGGATCATGAGGTCAAGAGATCGAGATCATCCTGGCTAACGTGGTGAAACCCCATCTCTACTAAAAATACAAAAAATTAACCGGGCGTGATGGCAGGTGCCTGTAGTCCCTGCTACTCGGGAGGCTGAGGCAGGAGAATGGTGTGAACCCGGGAGGCGGAGCTTGTGGTGAGCTGAGATTGCGCCACTGCACTCCAGCCTGGGTGACAGAGCAACACTCCATCTCAAAAATAAAAAAATAAAAAAATAAAAAACGGGCAAAAATACAAATATCCTTCAATGGGTAAATACTCTTCAGTATATTCACACCATGGAATACTATCAGCAATTAAAATAAAACTGTTGTAGGCCAGGTGTAGTAGCTCATGCCTGTAATCTTTGGGAGGCCGAGGTGGGTGAATCACCTGAGGTCAGGAGTCGGAGAACAGCCTGACCAATATGGTGAAACCCTGTCTCTACTAAAAATATAAAAATTAGCCAGGCATGGTGGGATGCACCTGTAGTCCCAGCTACTCAGGAGGCTGAGACAGGAGAATCATTTGAACCTGGCAGGTGGAGGTTGCAGTGAGCCAAGATCGAGCTGCTGCACTCTAGCCTGGGCAACACAGCAAGACTCTGTCTCAAAAAAAATAAAAATAAAAAATAAATAAACTTTTCACATACAATGATATGGATACCAACTAAATTGTGACCTTTTTTCCTTTCTTGTCCAAATTTCTAACTAAGAGACCTAGGGAGTCACGCCCTACAAACCATAAAAATCTCACCAGAAGGGTTTTATTTAACCCCATATACCGGCTTAGTTTCCAACCTGACTGTGGCATAACATTGCATGACAAAGAAGGAAATCAAAATATTTTATCACCAAATAGCCTTCTTTGCCATATATATTATATATTTATATAAAAATATAGGGCCGGGTGCGGTGGCTCATGCCTGTAATCCCAGCATTTTGGGAGGCCGAGGCAGGTGGATCATGACGTCAAGAGTTTAAGACCAGCCTGGCCAACATGGTGAATCCCAGAATCCCATCTCTACTAAGAATACAAAAATTAGCCCGGCGTGGTGGCACATGCCTGTAATTCCAACTACTTGGGAGGCTGAGGCAGGAGAATCGCTTGAACCTGGGAGGCAGAGGTTGCAGTGAGCCGAAATCACACCACTGCACTCCAGCCGGGGCAACAGAGCAAGAGTCCGTCTCGAAAAAAACCCAAAAAACAAACAAACTATATATTTTTTATTTTATTTATTTATTTAATTTTTTTGAGAGAGTCTCCCTCTGTCTTCCTCTGTCACCCAGGCTATAGTGTCATAGCACAATCTAGGCTCACTGCAACCTTCGCTTCCCAGGGTCAAGTAATCCTCCCACGTCTGCCTCCCAAATAGCTGAGATTAACGTCTTTGCCACTGTGCCGGCAAAGTTTTGTATTTTTTGTAGAGATGGGGTTTCGCCATGTTGCCTAGGCTGGTCTTCAACTCCTGGGCTCAGGCAATCCTCCTGCCTAAGCCTCCCGAAGTGCTGGGATTACAGACTTGGGCCACGGCACCCGGCCAGAGAATCTAGCACCTTTTAAAGGTCTAAATAGGACATTTTTGCCATCTAAAGCCGGTCACTATGAGACATCCTAAGAACCTTGGTCTCCACAACTCCTTATCTTAACCCAGACACTCCTTTCTATGAACCTGGTCTTCCGATAACCAATTGCCAATCAGAAAATCGCTGAATCCTCCTATGACCTGTTAGCACCGCTTGGAGTTGTCCCGCCTTTCCTGACAGAACCAGTCATTTTCATTTGTTACTTTATTTAGCCTGACACCTTAAACATGACTGGGACAGAATGCGAGGTTGATTTTCTGGGAACAATCGCCACCCTCTTCCTTGCCCTCTATCTCCTTTCTGTCTCTCCCTGGTTTCCCCTACTGCCTTCCCACCTCTCCCTTGTTTTTGCATCCCCGTGTTTCTCACGCCCTGTATCATGGTCTCCGTCTGTCTCCTCTCGCTCTGTCACAGTCTCCCGCCGGGGGCCGAGGGTGCCCGGCCCGCATCCCTGGGTGACCCTGAGTCCCCGCAGGCGGCCCCGAGACCGGGGTGGCTTCCGCATGGGGTCTCTGCCCGGGGCCGTTCTCTGCCAAGGAGGGAGCGTGGCCGCTCGGGGAGCCCAGAAGGCCCCTGGACCCACGGGGACCGGACGTGGTGGGCGGACCCCTCCTCCGCGTCCCCGAAGGGACAAACCCAGGGCCCCCACGGCCTCCGCGCCCCCGACGGAACAGACACCCTCAGGCCACCGCGCGCCTCCCACCACCTATCCGGCCTCGCTGGATTCCCGGGACCTCCTCACGGACGAAGCCCTCGAGCTCATCCCTGACTCGGGGGCGGCTTTGGAAGGAACCGCACCGGACGCTCCCCTCTTGCTGCCTCTCAGTCTGGGTTTCTGTGGAGCGCGTCTCCCAGTCGCTGTCCCTACTCTCTCTCTCTCTCTGTTCCTGCTCTCTCCATGTTCACCTGCCCCTCCATTTCCCCTCCCGTCAGCTCCCTCATCTGGTCTCCGACCGCCTCCCTCGCTTGCAGATCCCGGGAGCCCGAGGCTCCCTCAAACATCGGCGTGCTGCGGCCTGCACGGAGGGTTCCCGGGCCCCTCCTCTGAGGACCGACCCCCCGGGCGGCGGCGCTCCTCCAGCCCGCAGGGGTCGCTATGGGGCGGAGCGGCCCCAGCCATTGCCGGGCGCCGAGTCCCAGCATGCACCGCGCCCGGTCGGCGCTGCGTTGTGGGGCAACCCAGGCTGTGCCTGGGAGTCGGGTTGGGGCGGAGCGGAGGGGAGGCCGTGCCAGGCGGGGCCGGTTCGTGCGGAACCGCCATGGCCGAGCCGGCTTCGGTAAGAGGGGCCGATGGAGGATGCAGGACTGTCGAAACTCGGGTCCCTGTTGCAGCTGGAGTGGGGTCCGCGTCCAGGGAGTGGGGCGGCGGGGGCCTGGGTCTGGGGGTTGGCAGTGGCCCACGGACTGAGCTCCGGGCCGGGCTGGAGAAGGCGCAGTCTTGCTGCGTGTGCTGTTCTGGAATTGACCTGGGGAAAAGCTGGTCTGGCCGGGCTTGGCAGCGCGAGTCTGTGGCCCCGGCCACTCGGAAGGCTGAGGCGGGAGCAGTGCTTGAGCCCGGGAGCTCTGCGCTGTATATGCGCTGTGTCCATCGCGCGGTGCCTCCGAGTTCTGCATCTGTGTGGTGACCTCGGGAGCGGGGACCACCAGGTACCCCAGGGAGGGGGAACCGGCCCAGCTCGGAAGCCAAGCAGAGCAAAACTCCCGTGCTGATCGTTAGTGGGATCGCGCCTGTGAATAGCCACTGCCGTCCAGCCTGGGCAACAGCCAGACCCCGTCTGTTTAATCAATAAATAAAAGTCGGTTTGGGAGAAAGAATCCGGGTGGGAAAGATCTGTTTCTCGGCTTGTTGTCGGCTCAGATCAACAACGCTGTCCCTGCCTTCAGTGTCGGGACTCTGAACCTCGGGGTGTCTCTGGGGCCCGTGCTCTCCTGCTGAAGGTAGTTTCAGAGAAGCACATCTGTGTTAAGCAGATGAGAAAAAGGAGAAGGAGAACTGGAACTGAGAGAAATTGGAGACTGCTCCCTCTAGGAAAGGACAGAAAACTTAAAATGAATTGGGTGGTTAGCGGAAATCGAATTTACCGTAAAGGCTGTAGTATTGTAATGGAAAATTTGAGCACCGGTTTTAGAGTTTGAAAGGCATATCCTGAGGCTTAATCCAGGAAACTGTTACATTCAGTTAAGTATAACCTTCTTATATGTGCAAGTTTTTCTTGTGCCCCCAATGAAATTTTATAATCTTAGGAATGTAATGCTCCTTATTTATATTTGATTCTTCCCTTTTGCCTCCCACTCCTTTTCCCCAGCCTCCCTTGGCAAGTACAGATTCTTTTTCTGATTTCTTCAAGCTGTGTTTCTACAGCCAGGCTTTCTTTTTTTCTCTCCTCTTTAAATGATTGGGAACCTCCTGGAATATTCCTCTCTGGGAAAGTTTGTGGTAGCTCTTCTTTGACTGTACATTTGAGTTCATAGAAAATGTGATAACAGTTTCTTGGCTAATGTATTATTTGGGATAGGCAAGGAGAAATCTTTTTTTTTTTTTTTTTTTTTTTTTGAGACGGAGTCTCGCTCTGTAGCCCAGGCTGGAGTGCAGTGGCCAGATCTCAGCTCACTGCAAGCTCCGCCTCCCGGGTTCACGCCATTCTCCGGCCTCAGCCTCCCGAGTAGCTGGGACTACAGGCGCTGCCGCCTCGCCCGGCTATTTTTTGTATTTCTTAGTAGAGACGGGGTTTCACCGTGTTAGCCAGGATGGTCTCGATCTCCTGACCTCGTGATCCGCCCATCTCGGCCTCCCAAAGTGCTGGGATTACAGGCTTGAGCCACCGCGCCCGGCCGAGAAATCTTTTTTTGATTTTCCTTTCCACTGTAGCAGTTTAATGCTAATTGTAAATATGGTCATAAATGGGAATTTTATAGGTGGAAAACACATGGGTGGCTGGGCGTCGTGGCTCATGCCTGTAATCCCAGCACTTTGGGAGGCCAAGGCGGGCGGATCACCTGAGGTCGGGA
Source organism: Macaca nemestrina (assembly GCF_043159975.1). NCBI lineage: Eukaryota > Metazoa > Chordata > Mammalia > Primates > Cercopithecidae > Macaca > Macaca nemestrina. Next base: position 9,842,011 of record NC_092128.1, read on the forward strand.
GTTCGAGACCAACCTGACCAACATGGAGAAAGCCCGTCTCTACTAAAAATACAAAATTAGCCAGGCATGGTGGTGCATGCCTGTAATCCCAGCTACTGGGAATACTGAGGCAGGAGAATCACTTGAACCCAGGAGGTAGAGGTTGCAGTGAGCCGACATCGTGCCATTGCACTCCAGCCTGGACAACAAAAGCGAAACTCCGTCTCAAAAACAAAACAAAACAACAACAACAAAAACACATGGGTGAGGTACAAGAAAACTGTAGAGGATTTTGGTTTAAGTCGCATTATAAGAATAATAAGGCCAGGCACCGTCGCTCACGCTTGTAATCCCAGCACTTTGGGAGGCTGAGGCGGGCAGATCAACTGAGGTCAGGAGTTCCAGACTGACCAGGCCAACATGGCGAAACCCTGTCGCCTGTAATCCCAACTACTCGGGAGGCTGAGACAGAAGAATCTGTTAAACCTGGGAGGTGGAGGTTGCAGTGAGCCAAGATCGTGCCACTGCACTCCAACCTGGGGACAGAGTGAGACTCCGCCTCAAAAAAAATAAAAATAAAACAAGTTTGAACTTGTTTGTCATAATAGCTGATACTTCAGCTTTCAGGGCTTATGATAGTTTTGATGATAGAATTTTAGCTTTAAAACTTTTATCTCCAAAATCCTAAGTGTCAAATGTCAGGTCTCCTAGATTCCCTTATTGGGAGAATTGTGCTCCTGACCAACATTTTCTAGACACTTGGGAAGAGCCTCAGCCATCTTTCAAAATGTCCAGTGCTTTTCTTGTAGGCTGTCATGTATATTTATAGCACAGAATCTGAAAGGAGTGAAAATGGAATTTTCAAAAGTTAACACATGTTCTGTTGCTTCCCTATTGCCACAGCGGATCTGTCCTCAAACACCCAGGAAGAGCAGCCCTGGTTAGTTCAGTCCATACTAGAGATTGTAGATTTTTTTTTTTTTTTTTTTTTTTTGAGACGGAGTCTCGCTCTGCCGCCCAGGCTGGAGTGCAGTGGCCGGATCTCAGCTCACTGCAAGCTCCGCCTCCCGGGTTTACGCCATTCTCCGGCCTCAGCCTCCCGAGTAGCTGGGACTACAGGCACCCGCCACCACGCCCGGCTAGTTTTTTTTGTATTTTTAGTAGAGACGGGGTTTCACTGTGTTAGCCAGGATGGTCTCGATCTCCTGACCTCGTGATCCGCCCGTCTCGGCCTCCCAAAGTGCTGGGATTACAGGCTTGAGCCACCGCGCCCGGCCTAGAGATTGTAGATTAATGGTCCACCAGCCAATCATGGCTTGCAGACATTTTGTTTGAAACACCCCTGTTAAAATTGTGAATTTTAGTTGCCAACATGAGTTCACATAAAATGATCTATGTTTCCAGTTTGTCTTTTAAGAAAATGACATGGCCGGGCGTGGTGGCTCAAGCCTGTAATCCCAGCACTTTGGGAGGCTGAGACGGGCGGATCACGAGGTCAGGAGATCGAGACCATCCTGGCTAACTCGGTGAAACCCCCGTCTCTACTAAAAAATACAAAAAAAAAATTGCCGGGCGAGGTGGCGGGCGCCTGTAGTCCCAGCTACTCAGGAGGCTGAGGCAGAAGAATGGCGTAAACCCGGGAGGCGGAGCTTGCAGTGAGCTGAGATCCGGCCACTGCACTCCAGCCTGGGCGACAGAGCAAGACTCCGTCTCAAAAAAAAAAAACAAACCATCCTGGCTAACACGGTGAAACCCCGTCTCTATTAAGAAATACAAAAAAAACTAGCCGGGCGAGGTGGCGGGCGCCTGTAGTCCCAGCTACTTGGGAGGCTGAGGCCGGAGAATGGCGTGAACCCGGGAGGCGGAGCTTGCAGTGAGCTGAGATCCGGCCACCGCACTCCAGCCTGGGTGACAGAGCGAGACTCCGTCTCAAAAAAAAAAAAAAAAAAAAAAGACACATCCCAGGCCGGGTGTGGTGTCTCACGCCTGTAGTCCCAGCACTTTGGGAGGCCGAGGTGGGTGGATCACCTGAGGTCAGGAGTTCAAGACCAGCCTGGCCAACATGGTGAAACCCTGTCTCTACTAAAAATACTGAAATTAGCCGGGCGTGGTTGCACATGCCTGCAATTCCAGCTACCACCAGGAGGCAGAGACAGGAGGATTGCTTGAACACGGGAGGCAGAGGTTATAGTGAGCCGAGATTGCACCATTGCACTCCAACCTGGGTGACAGAATGAGACTCCATCTGTTGTAACTAAGCGAGTTATAGAGAAACGCCACACCTTGAAGCAAATTATGGAGTCCTTTATTAGCCAGTGACCGAGAGACAGCGCTCAAAATTCTCTCAGCCCTGAGGAAGGGGCTAATTTTGTTTTCATACTGTGGTCTAAATGGGGGAGGGGGGAGTTTAGCTGAAGCAATTTTTACAGAAGCAGAACTGGCAAAAAGTTAAAAAAAATTGATTGGTTACAAAAGCTATAACAAAAAATAAACATTTCCAGGTGCAGGGGCTTAAACTATCACAAAGAGATAAATGCAGGGGCTTTGGGTGCCATCCACCGAGCGCGTCCCCAGGAGCTGCTGGTGCAGCTTGCCTCATATCTTATCAGTAAGTGCATTCCTGGACGTGCTTTGAGTCAGTTTCCACTAGTAATGCCCTTAAGGGAGGGAGGTAAAGGGGCTGTAAGTGAAGGAACTAAAATGGAGTCTGTCTGGCTCCCTCAGCTAAGAGAGAATCAGGTTCAAACAAGGTAGGCTATCACATGTCTACAAAAAAAACAAACAAAAAACACGTCTCAGTGTAAAAGCTACAAACCCTGTAGAAGATGACACTGTAGAAAATCTTTAGAACCTAGGGCATGGTGGGAAGTTCCTAGATGTTGCACCACAAGCACAATCAATAAAGGGAAAAAAGGGATAAATTGGACATAACCAAAACTGAAAACTTTGGCTTTCTGAAGGATCCTGTTAAGAGGGTGAAAAGAGGCCGGGCGCGGTGGCTCAAGCCTGTAATCCCAGCACTTAGGGAGGCCGAGACGGGCGGATCACGAGGTCAGGAGATCGAGACCATCCTGGCTAACACGGTGAAACCCCGTCTCTACTAAAAAATACAAAAAACTAGCCGGGCGCGGTGGCGGGCGCCTGTAGTCCCAACTATTCGGGAGGCTGAGGCAGGAGAATGGCGTGAACCCGGGAGGCGGAGCTTGCAGTGAGCTGAGATCCGGCCACTGCACTCCAGCCTGGGCGACAGAGCGAGACTCCGTCTCAAAAAAAAAAAAAAAAAAAAGAGGGTGAAAAGATACGGACTGGGGTCAAAATTTGCAAACCACCTATCTGACAAAGGACTCCTATCTAGACTACATAAAGAGCTCAGCTAGGCAAGATGGCTCACGCCTATAATCCCAGCACTTTCAGAGCCTGAGGTAGGAGGACTGCTTGAGCCCCGGAGTTTCAGATTAGTCTACGTGACATAGCAAGACACCATCTCTATTTTAAAAATTAAGAATCTTCCTTGGACAGTTAAAAAAGATCCAATTAGAAAATGGGCAAAAAATGTAAAGCGACATTTCGCCAAAGAGAATATATGCATGGGAAAAAACACATAAAAAGATGTTTGGCCGGGCATGGTGGCTCACACCTGTAATCCCAGCACTTTGGGAGGCCGAGGCCGGCGGATCACAAGATCAGAAGATCGAGACCATCCTGGCTAACACGGTGAAACCCGTCTCTACTAAAAATACAAAAAATTAGCCGGGCGTGGCGGCGTGCACCTGTGGCCCCAGCTACTCGGGAGGCTGAGGCAGGAGAATCACTTGAACCTGGGAGGCGGAGGTTCCAGTGAGCAGAGATTGCGCCATTGCACTCCAGTCCGGGCAACGAGTGAAACTCCATCTCAAAAAACAAAGAAACAGGCCGGGCGCGGTGGCTCAAGCCTGTAATCCCAGCACTTTGGGAGGCCGAGACGGGCGGATCACGAGGTCAGGAGATCGAGACCATCCTGGCTGACACGGTGAAACCCCGTCTCTACTAAAAAATACAAAAAAACTAGCCGGGCGAGGTGGCGGGCGCCTGTAGTCCCAGCTACTCAGGAGGCTGAGGCAGGAGAATGGCGTGAACCCGGGAGGCGGAGCTTGCAGTGAGCTGAGATCCGGCCACTGCACTCCAGCCTGGGCAACAGAGTGAGACTCCGTCTCAAAAAAAAAAAAAAAAAGATGTTTAACATCATTACTCATTAGGAAAACCAAAATAAAGCCACAGTTAGATATCACTATACACCTATTAGAACTGTTAAAAGTAGTGACATTGCCAAATGCTGGTGAGGGTGCTAAGAAATGCTGTCTTACAGATTGCTGGTAAGAATGTGAAATGGTGACGAGGCACAGTGGCTCAGGCCTGTAATCCCAGCACTTTGGGAGGTCGAGGTGGGCAGGTCACAAGGTCAGGAGTTCGAGACCAGCCTGACCAACATAGTGAAACCCCGTTTTTACTAAAAATACAAAAATTAGCTGCGCATGGTGGCACACCTGCAGTCCCAGCTGCTCGGGAGGCTGAGGCTGGACAATCACTTGATTCCAGGAGGTGGGGGTTGTGGTAAGCTGAGATCGCGCCACTGCACTCCAGCCTGGGCAACAGAGCGGTACTCCCTCTCAAAAAAAAAAAAAAAAAAAAAGGAATGTAAAATGGCCCAGCCACGCTAGAATATAGTTTGGCATTTTCTTTAAAAACTAAACGTATACTTATCATATGACACAGCAGTTGTAGTCCTGGGCATTTATCCCAGAAAAATAAAAACATGCCCACCCCAAATCCTGTACATGATTGTCCATAACAGCTCTTTTGTTAATATCCAAAAAGTTAAAACCAAAATATTTCTCAGTAGGTGAATGGTTAATCAAACTGGTGCATCCATACCATGGAATACTACTCAGCAATAAAAAAGAAATGAAATACAGTCATGGGTTGCTCAACGACAAGAATGCGTTGTGAGAAACACATTGTTAGGCAATTTTGTGGTTGTGCAAACAGAGTGTGCTTCCAAAAACAGATGGTATAGCTTACTACGCACCTAGGGTATATGGTGTAGCTTATTTCTCCTAGGCTACAAACTTGTACAGCATGTTACTGTACTGAATACTATAGGCAGTTGTAACACAATGATAAGTATTTGTGTATCTAAACATAAACGTACAGTAAACATGCAATATTATAACCTTATAGGACCACTGTTTTATATGTGGTCTCTCACTGAAGCATCATGTGGCACATGACTATATTGGTAAACATGACAACTTGGATGGATCTCAAGGACATTATGCTGAGAGAAAAAAGTCAATTTCAGAAGGTCGCATACCATGTGATTCCATTTATATAACTTTTTTTGTTTGTTTTTTTGAGACAGAGTGTCACTCTGTCTCCCAGGCTGGAGTGCAGTGGCACAATCATGGCTCACTGCCATCTACGCCTCCCAGGTTCAAGCAATTCTCCTGCCTCAGCCTCCTGAGTAGCTGGTACTACAGGCATGTGCCACCATGCCCAGCTAACTTTTGTATTTTTAGTAGAGACGGGGTTTCACCATGTTGGCCAGGCTGGTCTCAAACTCCTGCCTGCCTTGGTCTCCCAAAGTACTGGGATTACAGATGTGAGCCACTGCACCCAGCCAACATTCCTGAAATGGCAGAATTGTGATGGATAATAGATTTGTGGGTGTGATTATAAAGGGTTGGAACAAGGGAGCTGTTTGTGGTGATGGGATGCAGTTGTCTCTCAGTATCCTCAAGGAATTGGTTCCAGGACCCCTCACAGATACCAAAATCCATGGACGCTCAAGTGCCTTATATAAAATGGTAGAATTTACATATACCCTGTGCACATTTTCTTGTATATAAATTATCTCTCAATTGCTTATAATACCTAATACAACATAAATGCTATGTAAATAGTTACGCTGGATTTAAAAAATTTTGTAGTATATTTTATTATTGCGTTTTAAAATACATTATTTAAATTTTTATTTTATTTTTTAATAGAGAAGAGGTCTTGCTATGTTGCTCAGGCTGGTCTCAAACTTGAGCTCAAGCACTCTTCCCACCTCAGCCTACCAAAGTGCCGGGATTACCATACCTGGCTTTTATTTGTAAAGCAGTTTTGATCCAAGGTTGGTCGAATTTGTGAATGTGGAACCTGCGAATACAAAGGCTGACTGTAGTTGTGTTTTTTGATTGCAGTGGTGGTTACATGAGTGAGCACATGTGATGAAATAACAGAATTATATGCACACATTGTACCAATGTCAGTTTTTTTCCTTGTTTTGATATAGTACTATAATGTACAATATGACCTTTAGGGTAAACTGGGTGAAGGGTACGTGGAACCTTTTTAGAAATAATTTTTTGGCCAGGTGCAGTGGCTCACGCCTATAATCCAGGCGTGCCACCACGCCCTGCTAATTTTTGTATTTTTAGTAGAGATGAGATTTTGCCATGTTGGCCAGATTGGTCTCTCGAACCAGGCATGGTGGCACACCCTGTAATCCCAGCTACTTGGGAGGCTGGGATAGGAGAATCAGTTGAACCTGGGAGTCAGACCTTGCAGTGAGCCAAGACTGTGCCACTGCACTGCAGCCTGGGCGTCAGAGTGAGACTCTATCTCCAAAAAAAAAAACAAAAAAACAAAAAAAACCCAGGCTGGTTTTGAACTCCTGAACTTAAGCAGTCCTCCTGCCTCAGCCTCCCAAGTAGCTGGGACTATAGGCACACTTACAGGGAAGCCTTCTGTGCTGTTTTTGCAACATCTTGTGAATCTACGTAATTATTTCAAAGTAAAACATTTTTCAAAAACTGACACATCCAACAATACTGGACCCAGTCTTCCACAGCAATAACTGGTTGCTGCTAAGTAAAGCATCCCTCTTTAGATGGTCTTTGTGTTCAAAGACCTGCTATTCATTCATTCATTCATTTTCTTTTTTTTTTCTTTTTTTTTTTTTTTTTGAGACGGAGTCTCGCTCTGTCGCCCAGGCTGGAGTGCAGTGGCCAGATCTCAGCTCACTGCAAGCTCTGCCTCCCGGGTTTACGCCATTCTCCTGCCTCAGCCTCCCAAGTAGCTGGGACTACAGGCGCCCGCCGCCTCGCCCAGCTAGTTTTTTGTATTTTTTAGTAGAGACGGGGTTTCACCGTGTTAGCCAGGATGGTCTCGATCTCCTGACCTCGTGATCCACCCGTCTCGGCCTCCCAAAGTGCTGGGATTACAGGCTTGAGCCACTGCGCCCGGCCCATTCATTCATTTTCGTTTATTTTTATTATTTTTGAGACAGTCTCACTCTGTAGCACAGGCTGGAGTGCAGTGGCAGGATCTCGACTCACTGCAACCTCTGCCTTCCAGGTTCAAACAATTCTCCTGCCTCAGCCTCCCGAGTAGCTGGGACTACAGGAATGTGCCACCACACCCAGCTAATTTTTTTATTTTTAGTAGAGATGAGGTTTTGCCATGTTGGCCAGGCTGATCTCTTGAACTCCTGACCTTAGGTGATCCACTCACTTTGGCCTCTCAAAGTGCTGGGATTACAGGAGCGAGCGACCACGCCCGGCCCGTTCATTCATTTTACTTGGCTTCAATAGACATTTGTGACCCCTTTGTTGTTTATTATATAATATGGCACCATCCAGAAATAATTAACATGTTTTCTTTCTGTATCTCAATAAAGTAATGGACATTGAAAAACAAAGTAGCCGTAAAGTAAAAATGTATGTGTATACTATTTGTGATTCCAGGTAACTGTGACATTTGATGATGTGGCCTTATATTTTTCGGAACAAGAGTGGGAGATCCTGGAGAAGTGGCAGAAGCAAATGTATAAGCAAGAGATGAAGACCAATTACCAGACCCTTGATTCCCTGGGTAAGATGGGCTTCTAAGGAATCATGTTTTAGGAACCAACCTAATAGTGCCAGGCTTCCTTCCCTGTATGAGCCGTGGGCTGGTTGAAAATGATACTGGGCCCAGTTTACATTCATAATGTCTCTTCCCTTTCCTATAATGGCCTGGAAATATGAAATTCCTTTTTATCCGGTGGTATATTTGCCTTCAGTATTATTAATATTCTGAATTCTCTGTCTCCCACCTTAACCCTCCCCCATTTCTCCCACAATTAGAATTAGTAATCTAATTGCCCCTGTTTTTTAAAAAAGTGTATTCTTTTATTTCTTTAATATTTTCATGCTTCCTTATTGTGTTGCCTGAATAAGACGAATTTCTCATCTTAAACCTGGCCTCATTAAAACCATTTCTGCTGGTATCGCTATAATAAGTGATCTCAGTCTAGCCTGGAGGACTCATTCCCTGTTTGTTGTGTGAGATATGAATGACAAGAGTCAACCATGTGAAATTAGGGGGAAGAGAATTTTAAGCAGAGAAAAACTAGGGCAAAGGCCCCAGGACAGGAGTGCCTGGGCTCAGTTTGTTGGGACCCACACTGAGCCTGTGGTAGGACATGCACAGAGGGCTGGTGAGAAAGTGATGCCGAGGCAGGAAGGGCCCCATAGGACAAGATAAGGAGTTGGATTTTATTCTCAACACAAGGGGAAGATTATGGGGTGATTTAAACAGAGGGGAGTAATTTACTTTTAAAATGATTACTTGGGTTGCTATGTGGAGAATGAATCATAGTGGATAGCAATGAAAGGAGAGAGACTAGCCAAGAGTGTTGGCCGTTCTGGTGCGATTTCATGGCAGCTGAACCAGGTAGGTAGTAATTAAGACAGAAGAAGGTGGTCTCCAGATAGGCTTTGGAGGCAGAATCCCAGATTTTGCTGATGGATTGGATGTGGAAAAAAGAATCAACTCCTCGATTTTTGGTTTGAGTATCCTGATGGCGAGTGGCTTTGTTCACCAACAGCAGGAAGGGTCGGGAGGTCGCACATTTGGGCCACATTACATCTGAGATGCTCATAGACATTTCCATGGAAACATAAAGTATGTGAAACTGGAATTCCATGTTAAGGTCAGGACTGGATTTACAGAATTGGAAGACGTTATAGTGATGGTATTTTAAACTATGGGGCTGGTTTGGGATCATCTAGGGAGAATGCGTAGACAGAACAGAAAGAGACCTGGGACAGGCCCTCATTTAGAGGCTAACCTGAGGACACTGAGGCCCAGTAGCCAGCAGGGTGGGACAGATGAGAGCTGTGTGCTGATCCAGTGTTGTTTTGAGGTATCACAATTAGGGTCCTTGAACTTGGAAAATTTAGTCTGATTTTTCCAAATTTCAAAAATCAATGGCCGGGCGCGGTGGCTCAAGCCTGTAATCCCAGCACTTTGGGAGGCCGAGACGGGCGGATCACGAGGTCAGGAGATCGAGACCATCCTGGCTAACACGGTGAAACCCCGTCTCTGCTAAAAAATACAAAAAACTAGCCGGGCGCGGTGGCGGGCGCCTGTAGTCCCAACTACTCGGGAGGCTGAGGCAGGAGAATGGCGTGAACCCGGGAGGCGGAGCTTGCAGTGAGCTGAGATCCGGCCACTGCACTCCAGCCTGGGCGGCAGAGCCAGACTCTGTCTCAAAAAAAAAAAAAAAAAAAAAAATCAAATGGTATTACCTGCCAATGATTTTCTGTATAGAACATCCAGATCCAGGCCCCAGATCTTAGGATTTAGCAGATTCGAGCTCAGGGGATCTACATTTTTCACAAGTATTTGAGGTGCTGCTAATGGTAGTGGTACCCACTTCGGAGAAGAAGCCTTGATGTGAGGGCTGAGCTGTAGCAGACACCACGAAAAGCTCAGAGGAAGAGGCTTCCTGCTGCCTACTCTGAAGACCCTCTACTGATCTATGAAAACCCTTTTTTTTTTTTTTTTTTGACGGAGTCTCGCTCTGTCACCCAGGCTGTAGTGCAACGGCATGATCTCGGCTCACTGTAACCTCAGTCTCCCAGGTTCAAGCTATTCTCCTGCCTCAGCCTCCTGAGTAGCTGAGATTACAGGCACATGCCACCACACCCAGCTAATTTTTATATTTTTAGTAGAGACAGGTTTTCACCATGTTGGCCAGGGTGGTCTTGAACTCCTGACTTCAGGTGATCTGCCCGCCTCGGCCTCCCAAAGTGCTGAGTTTACAAGCGTGAGCCACCGCACCTGGCAAAACCCCTTCTTTTAGGCTTACACCACTAGACTGCATTACTCTCTACCTCTTAATCACTGTTATTTAACAACCTCCTGTTTCTATCACTTCACTGATCAAAAATGTTGGTACCTCGATATTCACCAGGTGTGGTGGCTCACGCCTATAATCCCAATAATTTGGGAGGCTGAGGCGGACAGATGACTTGAGGTAAGGAGTTTGAGACCAGCCTGGCCAACATAGTGAAACCCCATCTGTACTAAAAATACAAAAAATTAGTCAGGCGTGGTGGCAGGTGCCTGTAGTCCCAGCTACTTGGGAGGCTGAGGCAGGAGAATGGCGTGAACCCGGGAGGCAGAGCTTGCAGTGAGCCGAGATCGTGCCACAGCACTCCAGCCTGGGCAACAGAGCAAGATTGCGTCTCAAAAAAAAAAAATTAGCCAGCGTGGTGGCACATACCTGTAATCCTAGCTACTCAGGAGGCTGAGGTGGGAGGATTGCCTGAACCTGGGAGTTGGAGGTTGCAGTGAGCCGAGATCACAACACTGCTCTCTAGCCTGGGTGACAGAGTGAGACTCTGTCTCAAAAAAAAGAAAAGAAAAAAAGAATTTTGGTACCTCAGTAGTGAGGATTGGATGTGAGCCATCTAATCAGAAAAGTTTAGTGATTGAAGTTCCCTCCTTAACTCCCTATAAGTTTTCTTTTCTTCTCTTTTCTTTCTTTTTACTCACAGTGTTCTCATAATGATTACTTTTTAAAATCCTCATCATCCTTAATTTGTCTGCTTCCTTTAATTTTATGAAATATTGGGCCAGGCACAGTGGTTCACACCTGTAATCCCAGCACTTTGGGAGACCGAGGCAGTAGGATTGCCTGAGGTCAGGAGTTCGAGACCAGCCTGGCCAACATGGCGAACCCCAACTCTACTAAAAATACAAAAATTAGCCAGGCGTGGTGGCACGCACTTGTAATCTCAGCTACTCGGGAGGCTGAGACAGGAGAATCACTTGAACCTAGGAGGCAGAGGTTTCAGTGAGCCAAGATCATACCACTGCATTCCAGTATGGGAAACAGAGTGAGACTCTGTCTCAAAAAAATATTGCAGAGGATATTTAAACTGAACAGTCTTTTTTTTTTTTTTTTTTTTTTAAGACAGAGTCTCTATCTCCAAGGCTGGGTGTAGTGGCACAATCACGGCTCACTGCAGCCTCAAACTCATGGGCTCAAGTGATCCTCCCAACTCTGCCTGCTGAGTAGCTGGGACCACAAGCATATGCCACCACACCTGGCTAATTTTAAAAATTTTTGTAGGGATGGGGTCTCCCTATGGTGCCCATTCTGGTCTCAAACTCCTGGGCTCAAGCAGTCCTCCCACCTCAGCCTCCCAAAGCTCTGGGTATACAGGCAGGAGCCACTGCGCCTGGCCTGAACTAAACAGTCTTGGTAAGTCTGTATTCTATTGTCATTCATGTAATTTCAACGGCTTTCATTTTTTTGACTTAATTTTGATTTCATGTCTCTAGGAATCAAAGTCAACTATGAAAATGATTTTTATTGTGGGTAATGGTAAAAGAGAGAGACAGAGGCCAGGTATGGTGGCTCATGCCTGTAATTCTAGCACTTTGGGAGGCTGAGGTGGGCGGATCACTTGAGGTCAGGAGTTTGAGACCATCCTGGCCAACATGGTGAAACCCTGTCTACTAAAATTACGAAAATTAGCCGGGCATGGTGGCGTGCACCTGTAATCCCAGCTACTCGGGAGGCTGAGGCAGGAGAATTGGTTGAACCTGGGAGGTGGAGGCTGCAGTGAGCCGAGATCGCACCACTGCATTCCAGCCTGGGCGACAGACAGAGTGATACTCCGTCTCAAAAAAAAAAAAAAAAGGGTCACAGGGCTGCGTACGGTGGCTCACCCCTGTAATCCCAGCACTTTGGGAGGCTGAGGCAGGCAGACCGCTTGTGCCCAGGAGTTTGAAACCAGCCTGGGCAACATGGCAAAACTCTATCTCTATAAAAATAAAAAATTAGCAGGACATGGTGGCACTTGCCTATAGTCCCAGCTACTCACTCAGGAGGCTGAGGTGGGAGGATCAGTTGATCCCTGGGAGGCAGAGGTTGCAATGAGCCAAGATTGTGCCACTGCACTCCAGCATGGGTGACAGAGTGAGACCCTATCTCAAAAACAAAATAATAATGATAATAATTTTTTAAAGGCCGGGCGCGGTGGCTCAAGCCTGTAATCCCAGCACTTTGGGAGGCCGAGACCGGCGGATCACAAGGTCAGGAGATCGAGACCAGCCTGGCTAACACGGTGAAACCCCGTCTCTACCAAAAAAATACAAAAAACTAGCCAGGCGAGGTGGCGGGCGCCTGTAGTCCCAGCTACTCTGGAGGCTGAGGCAGGAGAATGGCGTAGACCCGGGAGGCGGAGCTTGCAGTGAGCTGAGATCTGGCCACTGCACTCCAGCCTGGACGACAGAGCAAGACTCCGTCTCAAAAAAAATAAAAAAATAAAAAATAAAAAAATAATAATTTTTTAAAATAATTTTTTTTGAGACGGAATCTCGGTCTGTTGCCCAGGCTGTGGTGCAGAGGCACGATCTCTACTCACTGCAGCCTCCATCTCCCAGGTTCAGGTGATTCTCGCACTTCAGTCTCCCGAGTAGCTGGTTTTACAGGCATGTGCTACCACACCCAGCTAATTTTTGTATTTTTAGTAGAGACGGAGTTTGCCATGTTGGCCAGGCTGGTCTCTAACTCCTGACCTCAAGAGATCTGCCTGCCTTGGCCTCCCAAAGTGCTGGGATTACAGGCATGAGCCACCACGCCTGGCCAAAAAAATTATTTAAGTATGCAGTAAACTTAAAGTCTGTGTGGACTCTATTTGCAGGGTATGCTTTTTCCAAGCCAGATTTGATCACATGGATGGAACAAGGGAGAATGCTATTCATCAGCGAACAGGGATGCTTAGATAAAACAAGAAGGACAACTAGCCCTCCTACTGATGAACAGTTGGACATGAAGGATACTGGAAAGTTGCCATGTTTTGGTGAGTAAGATGGATTTAAAGTCATGAATTATTTAATTTTCCTAGCCTTGTTTCTTGAATCTTTCTTTTCGGATACCTGGCTAGATCTAGTCAATAAGAAAAGTTGTTTTGATGGAAAGTGTTAGTTTTCTTCACTCAAGAGGGTAGCAAATGTGGCCAGGCACGGTGGCTCACGCCTGTAATCTCAGCACTTTGGGAGGCTGAGAGGATGGATCACCTGAGGTCAGGAGTTCCAGACCAGCTTGGCCAACATGGTAAAACCCCATCTCTACCAAAAATACAAAAAAATTAGCCAGGTGTGGTGGTGGGCATCTGTAATCCCAGCTACTCTGGGGGCTGAGGCAGGAGAATCGCTTGAACCTGGGAGGAGGAGGTTGTGGTGAGCCAAGGTCGTGCCATTGTACTACAGGCTGGGTGACAGAGCGAGCCTCCATCTCAAAAAAAAGAAAAAAGAAAAAAAAGAAAAAAGAGGCCGGGCGCGGTGGCTCAAGCCTGTAATCCCAGCACTTTGGGAGGCCGAGACGGGTGGATCACGAGGTCAGGAGATCGAGACCATCCTGGTGAACACAGTGAAACCCCGTCTCTACCAAAACTACAAAAAACTAGCCGGGCGAGGTGGCGGGCACCTGTAGTCCCAGCTACTCGGGAGGCTGAGGCAGGAGAATGGCGTGAACCCGGGAGGCGGAGCTTGCAGTGAGCTGAGATCAGGCCACTGCACTCCAGCCTGGGCGACAGAGCGAGACTCCGTCTCAAAAAAAAAAAAAAAAAAAAAAAAAAAAAAAAGAAAAAAGAGGGTAGCAAATGTGAGACTGTATTACGTATTACTTTCATACAGAAAGAAGTTTTATATACACATATATATAATTTTTTTTTTTTTTTTTTTTTAGACAGAGTCTTGCTCTGTCACTCAGGGTAGAGCCCAACAGTGCAATCTCAGTTCACTGCAACCTCTGCCTCCCGGGTTCCAGGGATTCTCCTGCCTTAGCTTCCAGACTAGCTGGGACTACAGGTGTCTGCCACCACACCTGGCTAATTTTTTTGTGTTTTAAGTAGAGAAGGAGTTTCTCTACTTGGCCAGGCTGGTCTCGAACTCCTGACCTTGTGATCCATCCAATTCGGCCTCCCAAAGTGCTGGGATTACAGACGTGAGCCACCGCGCCCGATACCCAGCTAATTTTTTGATACTTTTAGTAGAGATGGTGTTTCACTATATTGGCCAGGCTGATCTCGAACTCCCGACCTCAAGTGATCCACCCATTTGCTCTTCCAAAGTGCTGGGATTATAGACGTGAGCCACCATGCCTGGTATGGTGATATATGTTATTTAAAAAAAAAACAAATCCTGGGAAGAAGATGAGAATTCCTGTAAAAGTAAGGGATGGCCAGGTGTGATGGCTCATGCTTGTAATCCTGGCACCTTGGGAGGTCAAAGCAGGTGGATCACCTGAGGTCAGGGGTTCGAGATCAGTTCAGCCAACATGGTGAAACCCCCTCTCTACTAAAAATACAAAAATTAGCTGGGGGTGGTGGCGCATGCCTGTAATCCCAGCTACTTGGGAGGCTGAGGCAGGAGAATTGCTGGAATGCAGGAGGTGGAGTTTGCAGTGAGCCCAGATTGCACCACTGCACTCCAGCCTGGGTGACAGAGTGAGACTCTGTCTCGAAAAAAAAAAAAGAAAAGAGCAAGGGATCCATTTGTCAAAACCCTGAGAGGAAAAACCACCTCCTTGTCACACTGCCATGTCCATTTGAATATACAGAAATGAAAAACCCTCTAATTTTCTACAAAATATTTTTTTATTGTACAGAACTTTAAAACTTGGGTTAAAACTCCTTTTGAGGCCGGGTGCAGTGGCTCACGCCTGTAATCCCAGCACTTTGGGAGGCCGAGGCGGGCGGATCACGAGGTCAGGAGATCGAGACCATCCTGGCTAACATGGTGAAACCCTGTCTCTACTAAAAAAATACAAAAAATTAGCCAGGCTTGGTGGCAGGCTCCTGTAGTCCCAGCTACTCGGGAGGCTGAGGCAGGAGAATGGCGTTAACCCGGGAGGCAGAGTTTGCAGTGAGCCAAGATTGCACCACTGCACCTCCAGCCTGGGCGGCAGAGTGAGACTCCATCTCAAAAAACAAAAACAAAAAACAAACAAACAAAAAAAACAACTCCTTTTGAATTCCTTGTAACATAAGGGAATATTTCACTTTTTTTTTTTTTTTTTTTTTTTGAGACGGAGTCTCGCTGTGTCGCCCAGGCTGGAGTGCAGTGGCCGGATCTCAGCTCACTGCAAGCTCTGCCTCCCGGGTTTTTACGCCATTCTCCTGCCTCAGCCTCCCGAGTAGCCGGGACTATAGGCGCCCGCCACCTCGCCCGGCTAGTTTTTTGTATTTTTTAGTAGAGACGGGGTTTCACCGTGTTAGCCAGGATGGTCTCGAACTCCTGACCTCGTGATCCGCCCGTCTCGGCCTCCCAAAGTGCTGGGATTACAGGCTTGAGCCACCGCGCCCGGCCTTTTTTTTTTTTTGACGGAGTCTCGCTCTGTCGCCCAGGCTGGAGTGCAGTGGCACAATCTCGGCTCACTGCAACTTCTGCCACCTGGGTTCAAGCAATTCTCCTGCCTCAGCCTCCCAAGTAGCTGGGACTACAGGCATGTGCCACCACGCCCGGCTAATTTTTTTGTATTTTTGGTAGAGACGGGATTTCACCGTGTTAGCCAGGATGGTCTTGATCTCCTGATCTCGTGATCCACCCGCCTCAGCCTCCCAAAGTGCTGGGATTACAGGCGTGAGCCACTGCATCCAGCCAGTATTTCACTTTTTATAGTGCGTGAATGCTTTCCTTTTTTTTTTTTTTTTTTTTTTTTTTTTTTTTTTTTTGAGACGGAGTCTCACGCTGTCACCCAGGCTGGAGTGCAGTGGCACCGTGTGGGCTCACTGCAACCTCCATCTCCTGGGTTCAAGCAATTTTCCTGCCTCAGCCTCGTGAGTAGCTGGGATTACAGGCGCCCACAACCACGCCTAGCTGGTTTTTACATTTTTAGTAGAGGCAGGGTTTCACCATGTTGGCCAGGCTGGTCTTGAATTTCTGACCTCAGGTGATCCATCCACCTCGGCCTCCCAAAGTGCTGGGATTACAGACATGAGCCACTGTGCCCAGCTGCGTGAATGCTTTTCTAAGTTCTTGGGAGTCAAGGAGTCCTCTGAAGAAGGAGACTTTGAGCCCAGGAAGTGTGTCCAAGCCCCAACAACAGGATAAAAGAATTCTCTGTTTAGGCACGGTGACTCACACTTATAATCCCAGAACTTTGGGAGGCTGAGGGCAGATCACATGAGGTCAGGAGTTTGAGACCAGCCTGGACAACATTGTGAAACCCATTTCTACTGAAAATACAAAAATTAGTTATGCGTGGTGGCAGGCACGTTATTCCAGCTACTCAGGAGGCTGAGGCAGGAGAATTGGTTGAGCCCTGGAGGCGGAGGTTGCAGTGAGCCACGATGGTGCCATTGCACTCCAGCCTGGGTGACAGAGTGAGACTCCGTCTCAAAAAAAAAAAAAAGTAAATAAAGAATTCTCAAGAGTTTCATTTCACTGCCACCGTCCATTCATTCATCTAACCAATATTGAGTGCCTACCACAGTCATAGGAGTACGTTAATATTACTTTAGGCGAGGGCAAAATCTTTATATAATGTATGTGTATGTATACATATGAATAAAACAATTGTTATACTCTAGATGTTGATCGTCTTACTGACATGGCAATTAAGTTAGCCAATTATATTGAACTATACATAGTTGAATTAGTCAACTATAAAATGAGATTGCGGCCGGACGCAGTGGCTCAGGCCTGTAATCCCAGCACTTTGGGAGGCCAAGATGGGCAGATCACGAGGTCAGGAGATCAAGACCATCCTGGCTAACACGGTGAGACCCCGTCTCTACTAAAATACAAAAAAAATTAGCCGGGCGTGGTGACAGGCGCCTGTAGTCCCAGCTACTCGGGAGGCTGAGGCAGGAGAATGGTGTGAACCTGGGAGGCGGAGCTTGCAGTGAGCCAAGATCACGCCACTGCACTCCAGCCTGGGCGATAGAGTGAGACTCCGTCTCAAAAAAAAAAAAAAAAAAAGTTGCATATGAGTTAATAAAATAGTAAGTAATCCCTACTTCAGTGCTATAGGGATTTAGAGGAGAGGAGCAGGGGAAAGACAGCAATATCCCAGGAGGACTCTAAAAGGAATTAGGATATAAATAGCAAAAAATGGGCAGATTTGGTTAGAAAAGAAGAATCAGTAGGGGTCATACATAAACTGAAGCTCAAAGGTAGGAACAAATCCATCACATTTAGAAAACAGAGATGACTAGGCCGGTGCCGTGGCTCATGCCTGTAATCCCAGCACTTTGGGAGGCTGAGGCGAGTGGATCACGAGGTCAAGAGATCGAGACCAGCCTGGCTAACACGGTGAAACCCCATCTCTACTAAAAATACAAAAAATTAGCCAGGCGCTGTGGCGGGCGCCTGTAGTTCCAGCCACTTGGGAGGCTGAGGCAGGAGAATGGCGTGAACCCGGGAGGCGGAGCTTGCAGCGAGCTGAGATCGCGTCACTGCACTCCAGCCCGGGCGACAGAGCGAGACTCCGTCTCAAAAAAAAAAAAAAAAAAAAAAAATTAGCCGTGCATGGCGGCACACGCTTATAATTCCAGCTACTCGGAAGGCTGAGGCAGGAGAACTGCTTGAACCCGGGAGGTGGAGGTTGCAGTGAGCCAAGATCGCGCCACTGCACTCCAGCCTGGGCAACAGAGCGACACTCTATCACAAATAATAATAAAATAAAATAATAAAAAAAAGTTTAAAAGGCAGCCCTAAAACCCAATTATAGGGTAGACATATCACTGATGAGAGTGATACTTCTTTCCGCTCCAGATCACGAAGGAACTCTCAGGACAAAAGAAGAGGATTGCCGTTTAAATGGTCCTCAAAAACAGGACTTGGGTGCTGCCTTACCAGGGAAGGAGAGAAAGATTTTATCAGCTCGAAGAGACACCTTCCAGTCTCCAAGTCTCCAAGAAACAGAGATTCCAAATAAAAAAGTCAGCATCACAGCATCTGATCCAGACAAGAAAGACCTGCGGCACAAGCCTCGGGAGACCCCAGGGCGCTTAGAAATTCCCACAGGGCCAAAATGCTACTCCTGCTATGTCTGTAGGAAAGTCTTCCAAGTAAGGAGGGATTTGCTAAAGCACAAACGGAGCCACTCCACGAGCCAGCTCCGCAGATATCCTAAGTACAGAAACACGTCCAGAGGGAAGTCCGAACTCAGGCGGACGCAGAGGCTCCTGTGTCAGAAGAAGCGGTTCCAGTGCAGTGAGTGTGAGAAGAGCTACTTCCTGAAGGGCAGCCTCGTCACTCATCAGGTTGTCCACACCGGCCAGCGGCCCTACCCATGCCCTGAGTGCGACAAGACCTTCCGGTACAGGGCCAACCTGAAGAAGCACCTGTGTCTGCACCGCGGGGAGCGGCCGTTCTGCTGCGGGGAGTGCGGCCGGGCCTTCGTGCAGCAGTGCGAGCTCACGGAGCACCTGCGGCTGCACAGCGGAGAGAAGCCCTTCCAGTGTCCGCAGTGTGACCGGTGCTTCCGCCTGAAGAGGGGCATGAAGGTCCATCTGTCCCAGCACAGCGGGAAGAGGCCCTTCCACTGTCCCGAGTGTGGCCGGAGCTTCTCCCGGAAGGCTGCCCTGAAGACCCACCAGAGGACGCACAGCGAGGAAAAGCCGTTTTCTTGTGATGAATGCGGCAGGAAATTCATCTACAAGATTAAGCTGGACGAGCACATCAGAGTTCACACGGGAGAGAAGCCCTTTTCGTGTCCCGAGTGTAACAAAAGTTTCCGCCTCAAGAGAAGCCTGAAAGCCCACGGGCTGCAGCACAGCGGGAAGAGGCCTTTCCAGTGCCCGGAGTGCAGCAGGGGCTTCTTCTGGAGGAACGCCATGCGCGCCCACCAGCGCCTGCACAGCGAGCAGAAGCCCTTCCCCTGCGCCGAGTGCGGCAAGCGCTTCACGCGGCCCTCCAAGCTCGCCTGCCACACCAGAGTCCACGACAGGCAGAAGGAGTTTCCCTGTGGTGAGTGCAAAAAGACCTTTTCTCAGCAGTCGCGGCTCACGCAGCACCTGAAGGTCCACAACACGGAAAAGCCGTTCTCCTGCGCCGAGTGCGGCCGCAGTTTCCGCCGGCGCGCGCATCTCACAGAGCACACGAGGCTTCATAGCGGCGAGGAGCCCTTCCAGTGTCCCGAGTGCGACAAGAGCTTCTCCTGGAAGGCCTCCATGAAGTTCCACCAGCGGATGCACAGGGACGAGAAGCCCTTCGCGTGCAGTGAGTGCGGCAAGACCTACACGCATCAGTCTCAGCTCACCGAGCACCTGAGGCTGCACAGCGGCGAGAAGCCCTACCAGTGTCCTGAATGCCAGAAGACTTTCCGCCTCAAGGGAAATCTGAAAAGCCACCTGCTGCAGCACAGTGGTCAAAAGCCGTTCTCTTGTGTGATGTGTGGCAAAAGTTTCACTCAACAGTATCGGCTCACAGAACACATTCGAGTCCACAGCGGGGAGAAGCCCTTCCAGTGTCCGGAGTGTGACAAGAGCTACTGCATCAGGGGCAGCTTGAAGGTCCACTTGTATACGCACAGTGGAGAGAGGCCCTTCCAGTGTCCTGAGTGTGGCAAAGGCTTCCTCCAGAAGAGAAGCCTGAAGGCCCATCTGTGCCTTCACAGTGGGGAGAGGCCTTTTTCTTGTGATGAGTGTGGAAGGAGCTTCACGTACGTGGGGGCGCTCAAGACCCACATTGCCGTGCATGCCAAGGAGAAGCCCTCCAGCCTCTAGGTCAGGCCATGCGGTAGTCAGGCAACCACAGCTTTCAGGTGGTGCCAGCAGCTCTGTTGGCTTGAGTGGAGGCAGGTTGAAGGATTCACAGGGTAAGATGGGGCACAGTGGCTCCCGCCTGTAATCCCAGCACTTTGGGAGGCCCAGGGGGGAGGATCGCTTGAGCCCAGGAGTTTGAGACCAGCCTGGGCAACATTGCAAGATTCCCTCTCTACAAAAAATACGAAAGTCAGCCAGGTGTTACGGCGCATGCTTGTGGTCCCAGCTACTTTGGGAGGCTGAGGCAGGAGGATCGCTTGAGTCCAGGAGGTAGAGGCTGCAGTGAGCCATGCTCACACCACTGCACTGTAGCCTGGGTGACACAGCAAGACCTTGTCTCACAAAAAAAAAAAAAAAAAAAAATCACAAAATACTGGCTATAGACACACTGGCTGGATGTGTGGCCTGCAGAACCCGATAGCTCCTTGACAAAAGTTGCAAATAATCCGGTCAAAGACAGTCAAAGAGACATCTCCCTCAATAATCCTCATAGGAAAGACCTGCCAGTCATGGAGGAAACATTTATACTGATCTGCTAGTCCAACAGATCTCTTCAGTGTCATCCACTAATCCCTTCATTAAATTCAGAAACCACAGCCTGAGTGAAGAAATGTTACAGGCAGGAACATACTCCTCAGTCAGCTTTTCCATTACCACGCCATTTTACTTAAATCTGTATTAAAGCCTTCAGTTTTCTCTCATAGTGGATTTTCATTTTCTCTCAGATGGTGAGAGGGCATCTGCTTCTTGGAATGTTTCCATAATGCTAACAATAAATGTCTTCCACTATCTCGTTTGTTAAAACGATTACCCATGTGTTCTTTCCTTCTGAATTTTACTTAAATCACCTAAAAATCCACCATTGTGAGTAACAGGCAGTGTTATTTATCTAACCCCCCTACATTTTTGACAGTGTTACGTCAGTTCTCAAAGAACTGTACTTAACAGGGTCTCTGAGGAAAATACCAAAGGAAAAAATACTGTCAGTCCGTGGTATCACTCTATTTTTTTTGCCCTGTGGCCCAATCTAACATTATAAGATAATTTTCCAGGCTATTCTGGCAAACCCTCATCTGTCTCCCAGACTGTCGATCTTTGACATTACTCTTGTTTTTTTTCCTTGAGATGGAATCTTGCTCTGTCACCAAGGCTGGAGTGCAGGGGTGCCATCTGGCTCACTGCAAACTCTGCCTTCTGGGTTCAAGCGATTCTCTTGCCTCAGCCTCCCGAGTGTCAGGGACTACAGGCGTCTGCCACCACGTCTGGCTAATGTTTTGTATTTTTAATAGAGGCGGGGTTTCACCACGTTAGCCAGGATGGTCTCCATCTCCTGATATCATGATCCGCCCACCTCGGCCTCCCAAAGTGCTGGGATTACAGGTATGAGCCACTGCGCCCAGCCTTTGACATTACTCTTAAGAGAACTTACAGTCTTCCTTAAAGTTTGAGTGCCTTCATAAATCTTGTGTGTTGCACAAAACGTGGTCCCCAGTTACCGAAGTCAGAATCTGCTGGGATCAAAGTCATTACAAGAATCACAGCATGTATACGAAGAGGAAAAAGGTGCCACCTGTAGTTGGGACAGTTCTGTGGGTAGGGAATAGGCTGCTATTTATGTGGTACACCTCAAAAAACAAAAAGTGCCAGTGATCAGATAAATGAAATGCCAACAGTTTAACAGGTAGATTCAGAACTAAAAATAAAACAATGTGAAAATAAAGACATTACACCTGTAATCTGAGCACTTTGGGAGGCCAAGGTGAGTGGATCACCTGAGGTCAGGTCAGGAATTCGAGACCAGCCTGGCCAACATGGCGAAAGCCCATGTCTACAAAAAATAGAAGAATTAGCAGGGCATGGTGGTGTGTGCCTGCAGTCCCAGCTGCTTGGGGGCTGAGGTGGGAGGATCGCTTGAGCCCAGGCTGGTTAAGGCTGCAGTGAGCCATGTTCGCACCACTGCACTCCAGCCTGGGTGACAGAGTGAGATCCCGTCTCTCAACAAATGAAAAAAAAAAAAAAAAAAAAGATAATGAGTACCTAACGGTACCACATGCTACAGAAAGAGGTCGAAGAAGAAAAGGATTATAAATGTCATTGAGAGATATTACCTTGAGTGGCTGAAGCAAAAGCATGGGGCTGAGTAGAAGACAGAAGAGAAGGGGTAGTTCTGTTACATAGTTCAGAAAGCACTGGGCTTAGACTAAAACCCACAAAATATAACAGACCCTGGCTCTGGCCTTGGGCAAGACACTAGAGCTCTGTAAGTTTTACTTTCTCCATTTAATATAATGGTGAGGGGAGGGTACCTTTATGAAAATCAGCCACATCTACAAAAAAAAAAAATGCTGTTTTTCAGCTATACTGGTAACACAGGCATTCTCTAGTATGAGCTAGGTGATGGATTGCAGTACATGGAGTGGCCTACAGAATCACTCCCAGTCCATACATGGGGGACTGGCACAGAAGCAGCAATAAGGAGTGCTTCTGAGGTCAAACCGAGGCAGGAATTAGGAGCAAAAAGTGAGCAAGTGCAGGTAGAGAATGGGGAGGAGCTGAGAACGAGGAAGGGTAGCTTTAAGAAAGGAGGGGCCGGCCGGGCGCGGTGGCTCAAGCCTGTAATCCCAGCACTTTGGGAGGCCGAGACGGGCGGATCACGAGGTCAGGAGATCGAGACCATCCTGGCTAATATGGTGAAACCCCGTCTCTACTAAAAATACAAAAAACTAGCCGGGCGAGGTGGTGGGCGCCTGTAGTCCCAGCTACTCGGGAGGCTGAGGCAGGAGAATGGCCTAAACCCGGGAGGCGGAGCTTGCAGTGAGCTGAGATCCGGCCACTGCACTCCAGCCTGGGCGACAAAGCGAGACTCCGTCTCAAAAAAAAAAAAAAAAAAAAGAAAGGAGGGGCCAGGTACCGTGGCTCATGCCTGCAATCCCAACACTTTGGGAGGCCAAGGCAGGCAGATCACGAGGTCAAGAGATGGAGCCCATCCTGGCCAATATGGTATAACCCCGTCTCTACTAAAAATTAGCTGGGCGTGGTGGCACGCACCTGTAGTCCCAGTTACTTGGGAGGCTGAGGCAGGAGAATTGCTTGAACTCGGGAGGCAGAGGTTGCCGTGAGCTGAGATCGCACCACTGTACTCCAGCCTGGTGACACAGCGAGACTCTGTCTCAAAAAAAAAAAAAAAAAAGAAAAGAAAAAAAAGGAAGGAGAAAGGGTGGGGCGTGGTGGCTCCTGCCTGTAATCCCAGCACTTTGGGAGGCCGAGGCAGGTGGATCACCTGAGGTCAGGAGTTTGAGACCAGCCTGGCCAACATGGCAAAACCCTGTCTCTATTAAAAATACAAAAAATCAGCTGGGTGTGGTGGCAGATGCCTGTAATCCCAGCTACTTGGGAGGCTAAGGCATTGCTTGAACGCTTGAACCCAGGAGGCAGAGGCTGCAGTGAGCCGAGATCGCGCCATTGCACTCCAGCCAGGGCAGCAAGAGTGAAACTGCGTCTCAAACAAAAACAAAAACAAAACAAACAAAAAAACAAGAAAGGAGAAAGGAACTCTGGTAAGCGTCACCTGGAGCTTTCCATATGCTCATGCTTATCAGGAGTCAAGCAGAAGTTTCTATCTAAGCTGTCTTTGTCCCCAAATCTGGTCACCTAAGTAAGGGAGTATAAATTGTTTCGTGACCAGTACTCAGATTCTGGAAATAAAGGCCAAGTTAACAATGGGCTCACTATAATATGAGGATGAACAGGAGATTATGAATGTGAAATACATAGTGTCTAGTCAAGAGTAGGCGTTCAGGGCTGGGCACGGTGGTTCATGCCTATAATCCCAGCACTTTGGGAGGCCGAGATGGGCGGTTCACTTGAGGGCAGGAGGTCAAGACCAGCCTGACCAACATGGCAAAGCCCTGTCTCTATTAAAAGTACAAAAATTATCCAGGCGTCGTTGCATGCACCTGTAGTCCCAGCTACTCGAGATGCTAAAGTGGGAGAATCACTTGAGCCCAGGAGACAGAGGTCACAGTGAGCCAAGATCATGCCACTGCACTCCAGCCTGACACAGCAAGACCCTGTCTCAAAAAAAAAGAGTAGGCGTTCAGTAAGACGTAACTCCGTATTATGAACGGAATCATGTCCCCTCCCCTTTCCAAATTCACAGGTTGAATCCCTAACCCCCAGTGTGACTGTAAGATCAACATGACACCTTTACTAGTCATAAAACTAACACGTGAGAGCCCAGCATGCGCATGGACCTGAGCAAAGTGGATGGGGAGGCAGAGGCTGCAAGTGCTGTGCTCCACGGAGCTCCCCATCAGTGGAAAGGAACTCCAAAAATGAGGGAGAAGCGCTCCCACCTCCAAAACCAGCAGCAGAGCAGCAAGCTGTGTCTGTCTGTGTGCGTGACTATTTGGCTGTTCCGAGCTGCATCTGGTACAGCCATCTCTTCTGTTACCACATATGTGCTAATGACTTTCAAATCTATAAATCTGTATTTTCAATTTGTGCCATGAACATCTCAAACACAAAATGCCCCAAGTAAGACTTGTCACCTGTATCAACCCTCACTCTATCTCTCTTTGTTGTTATTGTTGTTGTTTTGAGACAGAGTGTTGCTCTGTCACCCAGGCTGGAGTACAGTGGCGCGATATTGACTCACTGCAACCTCTGTCTCCCGGGCAATTCTCCTGCCTCAGTCTCCCCAGTAGCTGAGACTACAGGCACCCGTCACCAGGCACAGCTAATTTTTTTTTTTTTTTTTTTTGTATTTTTAGTAGAGGCAGGGTTTCCCCATGTCAGGCTGGTCTCGAACTCCTGACCTCAAATGATCCGCCAGCGTCAGCTTCCCAAAGTGCTGGAATTACAGGCATGAGCCACCGTGCCCAGCCTCTA
Organism: Macaca nemestrina; assembly: GCF_043159975.1. Taxonomy (NCBI): domain Eukaryota; kingdom Metazoa; phylum Chordata; class Mammalia; order Primates; family Cercopithecidae; genus Macaca; species Macaca nemestrina. Next base: position 9,866,958 of record NC_092128.1, read on the forward strand.
CCCCTCTTTATTACACTGTCCTGTATTTTCTACCTCTGTATACTAGATCTACCTCATCTCCAAAGTTATAAATCTGATGATGCACCTAGATTTTCTTAAACCCAATCTAGCATCTAGCTCCTGATTCTTCCCAAACAAGATCATTTCTCACTATCTCTATTGTTACTACTTTAAGTTCACTTTATTTATTTATTTATTTATTGAGACAGAGTCTTGCTCTGTCACCCAATCTGGAGTGCAGTGGTGTGATCTTGGCTCACTGCAAGCTCTGCCTTCCAGGCTCATGCCATTCTCCTGCCTCAGCCTCCTGGGTAGCTGGGACTACAGGCACTCACCACCACACCAGGCTATTTTTTTTGTATTTTTTAGTAGAGACGGGGTTACACCATGTTAGCCAGGATGGTCTCGATCTCCTGACCTTGTGATCCACCCACCTCAGTCTCCTAAAGTGCTGGGATTACAGGCGTAAGCCACCGCACCCGGCCCACTTTATTTATTTATTTATTTAATAATGTTTTCCTTGACAGGTTTCCTTGCTTCTGGCTTTTCTCCTGCAGTGCATTCATCATCCATCTGCCAGATGGGTTCTTCTAAAATGCAATTCTAATGTTGCTCCCTTCAAGAAATACTTAGAAATTTCCCATTTTGGCTGGGTGTGGTGGCTCATGCCTGTAATCCCAGCACTTTGGGAGGGTGAGACGGGCGGATCACTCGAGGTTAGGAGTTTGAGAGCAGTCTGGCCAACGTGGTGAAACCCCGTCTTTACTAAAAACACAAAAATTTGCCAGGCATAGTAATTTTTTATTTACCATGCTCGGGAGGCCGCCGTGGGAGAATTGCTTCAACCTGGGTGGCGGAGGTTGCAGTCAGCCGAGATCACGCCATTGCACCCAGCCTGGGCAACAGAGCAAGACTCTGTCTCAGGAAAAAAAAAAAAAAAGGAAAAAGAAGTTTCCCATTTTATTGTAAATGCATTCTTTAATAAGACCTAGAAGAATCGGTGAGCTGACTGTGACCTGCCGCTGCAGTTTGACCTTCACAATGTGAGCCTCAGCCTCATCGCACAGCATGTGTCCTTCTCAAGTGCATTATATTCTCTCATGACTCTCCCTCTGCCCGGAATGCCTTCCCTCCCTCACCTCACCTCCCTCACATTCCATGATTCAGTCCAGAGACCAGGAACAGTTTAGTTATATGCTGGTCTCTTCTCCCAGCACCTCTAAATTCCTTCCTCTAAAGCACTCCTCACTGAAACTCTGTCTGCTTCCCCTCATAGCCTGAACCCCTGGAGGGCATCTGTATGCTCTTGTTTTTGCATTTTCTCCACCTAACACACATCTGACTTAGAAGACCTTCTAGGGCTAGGCGTGGTGGCACACCCAGTTACTTGAGAGGCTGAGGTGGGAGGGTTGCTTGAGCTCAGGAGTTTGAGGCCAACCTGGAGGACACAGCAAGAGCCCATTTCTAAAAGGAAGAAAAACAAGACATTATAGAAATTCTTCCTGAATGGTCAGAAGGAACGATGAATTGGGTTTTTGGGTACTGAGGATAGAAAGGATGGATATGAAAAAAATGTAAAGAAGATTAAGCAGGGTTTGGTGACTGGGGCACATCAGGAGGGAGAAATCATTCTTGAAATAATGTCTCTCGGTCCCACTATATGGGAAAAGAATGCATGTACATTTCAGAGCTATCATAGGTGATTCTGACATGCTAATTTTATATCATTACTCTTCCCCTCCCATTTTTTTTCCAAATAGTGAATTTGAGAAAAACCACTCAAAAAAATTTTTCTTTCTTTTTTTTTTTTTTAATTGAGATGGCTGTCACCCAAGCTAGAGTGCAGTGGCTCAATCTTGTGCAGCTGTCACCCAAGTAGGAGTGCAGTGTCACCCAAGCTGTCAGTGTCGTGTCACCCAAGCTGGAGTGCAGTGGTGCAATCTTGGCTCATTGCAATCTCTGCCTCCCAGGTTCAAGCCATTCTCCTGCCTCAGCCTCCCGAGCAGCTGGGACTACAGGTGTGCACACCATGCCCAGCTACTTTTTATATTTTTAGTAGAGACAAGGTTTCACTATGTTGGCCAGGCTGGTCTTGAATTCCTGACCTCAGGTGATCTGCCCACCTCGGCCTCCCAAAGTGCTGGGATTACAGGCATGTGCCACCATGCCAGGCCTACAGTTAAAATTTTATGTCTTCTTCCTAAAACTAAAGACTATTTCCTACTTAGGATTTTTGCAGGGTGGGGTGTTTCAAAGCTTCCTATTTGATATGTTCAGTTATCAGTGCTCTGCGCTGTAGGCTTTCTTTTTTCTTTTTTAATTTTTTATTTTTTGAGTCGGAGTCTCACTCTGTTGTGCAGACTGGAGTGCAGTGGCGCGATCTCAGCTCACTGCAACCTCCGCTCTCCGAGTTCAAGCGATTCTCCTGCCTCAGCCTCCCGAGTAGCTGGGATTACAGGCGCCCGCCACCGCGCTCGGCTAATTTTTTTTCTTTTTTGTTTTTTTTCAAGACGGAGTCTCGCTCTGTCGCCCAGGCTGGAGTGCAGTGGCCGGATTTCAGCCAGCTGCAAGCTCCACCTCCCAGGTTTACGCCATTCTCCTGCCTCAGCCTCCTGAGTAGCTGGGACTACAGGCGCCCGCTACCTCGCCCGGCTAGTTTTTTGTACTTTTTAGTAGAGACGAGGTTTCACCGTGTTAGCCAGGATGGTCTCGATCTCCTGACCTCGTGATCTGCCCCTCTCTGCCTCCCAAAGTGCTGGGATTACAGGCTTGAGCCACTGCGCCCGGCTATTTTTTTTTTTTTTTTTGTATTTTTAGTAGAGACCGGGTTTTACCATGTCGGCAAGGCTGGTATTGAACTCCTGATCTCGTGATCCATCCGCCTCAGCTCCCCAAAGTGCTGGGATTACAGGCGTGAGCCACCACACCTGGCCTCTTTTTTCTTTTTTAAATAGAGACAGGGTCTTGCTATGTTGCCTAGGCTAGTCTTGAACTCCTGGCCTCAAGTTATCTTCTGTTGCCTTGGCCTCCTAAAATGCTGGGATTAAACAGATGAGACACAGCCAGGCACAGTGGCTCACGCCTGTAATCCCAGCACTTTGGGACGCTGAGGTGGGCGGATCATCTGAGGTCAGGAATTCAAGACCAGCCTGGCCAAACATGGTGAAACCCCGTCTCTACTAAAAATACAAAATTAGCCAGGCGTGGTGGCGCATGCCTGTAATCCCAGCTACTTGGGAGGCTGAGGCAGGATAATCACTTGAACCCAGGAGGCGGAGGTTGCGGTGAGTCGAGATCGAGCCGTTGCACTCCAGCCTGGGCAATAAGAGTGAAACTCCATCTCGAAACAAAAACAAAAACAAAAAACAGAGGTGAGACATGAGGCATAGCCCACTGTAGGCTTTCTACACCTTAAAACATCTGACAATACCAGCCACTATGAAGAATATGGAGCAACTAGAGTTCTCACACATTGCTGACGGGAATGCAAAACAGCATCATACAATTCTAGAAAATGGTTTGTTTCTTATAAATGTGTACTTACTGAATGACCAGCAATCCCACTCTTGGGTATTTATCCTAGACAAATGAAAACCTCTGTTCACACAAAAACATGTACATGAATGTTTGCAGCAGCTCCATTCATAATTGCTAAAATTTGGAATGACCCTAGGCTGGGCGTGGTGGCTCACGCCTATAATCCCAGCACTTTGGGAGGCTGAGGCAGGTAGACCACAAGGTCAGGAGATCGAGACCATCCTGGCTAACACGGTGAAACCCCGTCTCTACTAAAAATACAAAAACAAAATTAGCCGGGCGTTGTGGCGGGCACCTGTAGTCCCAGCTACTCGGGAGGCTGAGGCAGGAGAATGGCATGAACCCGGGAGGCGGAGCTTGCAGTGAGCCGAGATTGTGCCACTGCACTCCAGCCTGGGTGACAGAGTGAGACTCTGTCTCAAAAAAAAAAAAAAAAATTGGAACAACCCAAATGTCCTCTGATGGATGGTGGCTATACAAACTGTAATACATCCATAGTACTAATGCATTTTTTTCTTTTCTTTTGAAACAAAGTCTTGCTTCATCTAGAGTGCAGTGGTGTGATCTCCACCCACTACAATCTCTGCTTCCCGGGTTCAAGCAATTCTCCTACCTCAGTCTCACGAGCAGCTGGGACTATAGGCAGTTGTTACCACACCCAGCTAATTTTTGTATTTTTAGTAGAGACAAGTTTTTGCCATGTTGGCCAGGCTGGTCTGAAACTCCTGACCTCAAGTGATGTGCCCACCTTGGCCTCCCAAAGTGCTAGGATTACAGGCGTGAGCCACAGTGCCTGGCCTGCATTTATTTTTCTTTTTAGAGACAGGGGTCTCACTATATTGCCCAGGCTGGCCTTGAACTCCTGGGCTTAAGGGATCATCCCCACCTCAAGATCCCTTGAGGGGACCTACAGGTGAGAGCCACTACAGCCGGTGTTCCTCAATAACATTGATACAGATAACAGTGTAGATGACTCTCAAAGGTATACTGAGTTGAAGTATGTTGTCAACTTTTATAAGTCTCAAAAGGTTACATACTGTATAATTCCATTTATGTGACATTCTTTAAAGGTAAAACTATGGGCTGGGTGTGGTGGCTCACGCCTGTAATCCCAGCACTTTGGGAGGCCTAGGCGGTGGATCACGAGGTCAGGAGATCGAGACCATCCTGGCTAACACGGTGAAACCCTGTCTCTACTAAAAATACAAAAACAAAATACAAAATTAGCCAGGCATTGTGGTGGGCACCTGTAGTCCCAGCTACTCAGGAGGCTGAGGCAGGAGAATGGCATGAACCCGGGAGGCGGAGCTTGCAGTGAGGCGAGATTGTGCCACTGCACTCCACCCTGGGCGACAGAGTGAGACTCCGTCTGAAAGGGAGGGAGGGAGGGAAGGAGGGAAGGAGGGAAGGAAGGAAGGAAGGGGAGGGAGGGAGGGAGGGAGGGAGACAGAAATAAATCAGCCCTTGCTAAGGGTTACAGATCTAGGAAGGGAGGTGAATCAAAAGATATTACAAGCTGGCTGGGCACGGTGGCTGTCACCTGTAATCGCAGCACTTTGAGAGGTCCAGGTAGAGGATCGCTTGAGGCCAGGATTTTTAGACCAGCCTGGGCAACATAGCAAGACCCTGTCTCTATACCTTTTTTTTTTTTTTTTTTGAGGCAGAGTCTTGCTCTGTCACACAGGCTGGAGTGCAATGGCATGATCTTGGCTCAATGCAACCTCTACTTCCCAGGTTCAAGTGATTCTTCTGCCTCAACCTTCTGAGTAGTTGGGATTACAGGCACCCGCCATTATGCCTGGCTAGTTTTTTTTTTTTTTTTTGGAGATGGAGTCTTGCTCTGTTGTCCAGGCTGGAGTGCAGGGGTGCAATCTCGGCTCACTGCAATCTCCACCTCCAGGATTCAAGCGATTCTTCTGCCTCAGCCTCCTGAGTAGCTGGGATTACAGTTACGTGCCACCACGCCCGGCTAATTTTTGTATTTTTAGTAGAGACAAGGGTTGCACCATGTTGGCCAGGCTGGTCTCGAACTCCTGACTTCAGGTGATCTGCCTGCCTCAGCCTCCCAAAGTGCTGGGATTACAGGCGTGAGCCACCGCACTCGACTAACAATTTTTTAAAAAAGAAAAAAAAAAGGCTATTCCAAGGGCATTTTAGAGGGTGATGAAATTTCCAATAGCCTTGTAACTGGGCCCCTTGAGAGTTCAGCATCTTGCAGTTCTTAAGGACTGAATAAACAAAAATTCTGATCAGGCCTTTACCTGTTTGCATGTTTTAACCACTTGCTTTTTGCCCAGTATTCCTTGTTCTCACACTGTAATTACATACTGCTGATGTACTGTTTCATTGTCAATGAGGAGGAGATAACTTCAGGGTCATGAAAAACTGTTGCAGGGGGAATTAATACCTTCAGGGTCGTTGAGTCCAGCCCCTGATGCCCAGAAGCCTGATTGCTCAAGGTGTTATCAGAGACTGAAGAAACACAGACTTTCCCCCTTGGTTCCCTGAAACTCCCCCTCCCTTACTCTCTAGCCTCATAAAAACTCCATGCTTCTTTTTGTTAAGACAGATTTTAGAGATTTGCTCTGCTGCCTTCTCTCTTTGGCCAAATCTGTTAAACCTTTCTCCATCTCCACGCACCGGTGTCTCAGTGTTTGGCCTCATCTGCCCATGAGGTACACAAGCCTGATTTTGGGGTTCTACAACAGCCTGATTATGATGTCCATTACATGTTTATACATATGCTAAAATTTGGAGTTCTATGTAGTAGTATAGAAGCTATACTTCTATATAACTTAAATTTATTTAAAAAGTTAATAGTTAAAAGTTCATAGCTGGGCGCGGTGGCTCATGCCTGTAATCCCAGCACTTTGGGAGGCCGAGGCGGGCAGATCACCAGGTCAGGATATCAAAACCATCCTGGCTACCACGGTTAAACCCTGTGTCTACTAAAAATACAAAAAATTAGCCAGGCGTGGTGGCCAGCGCCTGTAATCTCAGCTACTCGGGAGGCTGAAGCAGGAGGATTGCTTGAACCCAGGAGACGCAGGTTGCAGTGAGCCAGGATTGCGCCACTGCACTCCAGCCTGGGCAACAAGAGCGAGACTTCGTCTCAAAAAAACAAAACAAAACAAAACAAAAATCATAGCAGTATGCATTTAAAAAATTGTACTGTATACACTTTGGGAGGCCGAGGCGGGCGGATCACCGGAGGCTGGGATTTTGAGACCAGCCTGACCAACACGGTGAAACCCTGTCTCTACTAAAATACAAAAAATTAGCTGGGCATGGTGGCGAGCACCTGTAGTCCCAGCTACTTGCGAGGCTGAGGCAGGAGAATCGCTGGAACCCGGGAGGAGGAGGTTGCAGTGAACCAACATCCTGCCACTGCACTCCAGCCTGGTGACAGAGCAAGACTCCGTCTCAAAAAAAAAAAAAGAAAGAAAGAAAGAAAGAAAAGGCCTGGCGCAGTGGCTCATGCCTGTAATCCCAGAACTTTGGGAGGCCGAGGCAGGTGGATCACATGGTCAGGAGTTTGAGACCAGCCTGTTCAACATGGTGAAACCCCGTCTCTACTAAAAATAAAAAATTAGCCGGGCGTGGTGGCGTGCACCTGTAATTCCAGCTACTCCGGAGGCTGAGGCAGGAGAATTGCTTGAATCCGGGAGGTGGAGGTTGCAGTGAGCCAAGATTGCACCTCGACACTCCAGCCTGGGTGACAGAGCGAGACTCTGTCTCAAAAAGAAAAAAAGGCCGGGCGCGGTGGCTCAAGCCTGTAATCCCAGCTCTTTGGGAGGCCGAGACGGGCGGATCACGAGGTCAGGAGATCGAGACCATCCTGGCTAACACGGTGAAACCCCGTCTCTACTAAAAAAATACAAAAAACTAGCCGGGCGAGGTGGCAGGCGCCTGTAGTCCCAGCTACTCGGGAGGCTGAGGCAGGAGAATGGTCTAAACCCGGGAGGCGGAGCTTGCAGTGAGCTGAGATCCGGCCACTGCACCCCAGCCTGGGCAACAGAGCAAGACTCTGTCTCAAAAAAAAAAAAAAAAAGAAAAGAAAAAAAAAATTGTACTGTGTAACATTTGGAAAAATAAAAAACATTAAATAGTAATGTACATGTACATTTCACAATTAATTCCGGGACAAATACAGATAGGCACATGCTCCTCAGCCTATGCAGGGACTATTTTATTTCTTATGGACATCCTCTCCCAACTGCATACTTTTCCTTTGCTACTTTAGCCTGACACCTAAGACATGACTAGGAGAGAATGCGAGGCTTATTTTCTGGGGACAATCGCCACCCTCTTCCTCGCGCTCTCTCTTTTCTGTCTCTCCCTGGTTTCCCCTTCTGCGTCTTCACATCCCTCCACTGCTCTTACGTTCTCGTGTTTCTCACGCCCTGTGTCATGGCCTCCTTCGTCTTCTCCCGCTCTGTCTCTGTCTCCCGCCCGGCCTGGGGTGCCCGGCCGCATCCTTGGACCACCCTGAGTCCCTGCAGGCCGCCCTGAGGCCGGGGTGGCTTCCGCACGGGGTCTCTGCCCAAGGCCGTTCTCTGCCAAGGAAGTAGCGTGGCCGTCCGGGGAGCCCAGAAGGGCTGTAGACCCACGGGGACCGGACCTGGTGGGCGGACCTCCCTCTGCGTCCCCCACGGGACAAGCACGGGGCCCCGACGGCCTCCGCGTCCCCGACGGGATGGACGCCCCGGGCCACCGCGCGTCCCCCACCCACTTTCCAGCCTCGCTGGATTCCCGGGACCCCCTCACAGACAAAGCCTGACTCGGGGGCGGCTTTGGGAGGAACCGCACCGGACACTCCCCTCTCGCTGCCTCTCAGTCTGGGTTTCTTTTTTGTTTCTTTTTTTTTTTTTGAGACGGAGTCTCGCTCTGTCGCCCAGGCTGGAGTGCAGTGGCGCGATCTCGGCTCACTGCAAGCTCCGCCTCCCGGGTTTACGCCATTCTCCTGCCTCAGCCTCCCGAGTAGCTGGGACTACGGGCGCCCACAACCGCGCCCGGCTAATTTTTTTTGTATTTTTAGTAGAGACGGGGTTTCACCGTGGTCTCGATCTCCTGACCTTGTGATCCGCCCGCCTCGGCCTCCCAAAGTGCTGGGATTACAGGCGTGAGCCACCGCGCCCGGCCAAGTCTGGGTTTCTGTGGAGCGCGTCTCCCTGTCCCTGTGCCTGATCTCTCCATGTCCACCTGTCCCTCCGTTTCCACTCCGGTCAGCTCCTCAGCTTGTCTCTGACCGCCTCCCTCCCCAGATCCCGGGAGTCCCAGGATCCCTCAAAGACCGGCGTGCTGCGGCCTGCACTGAGGGCGCCCAGGCCCCTGGGTCCCTCCTCTGAGGACCGACCCTCGGGCGGCGCCGCTTCTCACGCCCGCAGGGGGCGCTGTGGGGCGGAGCGTCAGCCGCGGCCAGGCGCCGGATCCCAGCATGCACTGCGCCCGACCGGCGCTGCGTTTGGCTGCCACCCGAGTTATGCCTGGGAGTCGGGTTGGGGCGGAGCGGAGGGGAGTCCGTGCGCTGCAGGGCCGGTTCCCGCGGAGCCGTAGGAGACGGTCGGCGTTGCCAGGGCGGGGCGGGACGGCAGGGGCCATGGCGGAGCCGCCTCGGGTAAGCAGGCTGGCCTGCATGGACGCCCGGTTTTGGGGTCGTGGTGGGTCCTTGGGTTCCGGGCTACCCCGCGTCCTAGGGTCGCCGTGGGTGCCCGCGGTGCACGGGTTGGACGGAGTCTGCAGGCCGCTTCGGCTGGGGGTGTAGATTCAGGGCCCTCCGGTGAGCTGATGGCCTCTGCTCCTGCGGCTTGTCCGTAGCTAAACACCTGGACAAAGCCAGGCGTGGACCCAGACCGACCTAGGAGCGGGGCGGAGCCTGGGCGAGGATGCCTGGCGGGCGGGGAGCGGACGGCGGAAAGGATAGAAAGGTTTGGGGCCAGAGGTGGATGTTACAGGTCAACCAGTTTCACACCATAGTCACAGAAATCAGAACAACTGTTCCAAAAGATTTAAGATTCCGAATGGTTGAAATGGTGTTTGGCGGGGGCTTCAGTGTCAGAATTTATATTCTAGCGTGGTTTGTGTTGAGTATAAGATGATACGTTGGGAGGAGTAGAGGATACAAAAGATGAAGTTAGTGGTTTCTTAAAATCGAGGTTTAGAGGGTATTTTATCTTGTAAACTTTTCTGTTGAGGATTTTTGCTGATTATTAAATGAATTAGACCGGGCGCCGTGGCTCACGCCTGTAATCCCACCACTTTGGGAGGCCGAGGCAGGTGGATCACCTAAGATCAGGAGTTCGAGACCAGCCTGGCCAACATGGTGAAAGCCCATCTCTACTAAAAATAAAAAAAACTAGCTGGGCATGATGGCGGGTGCCTGTAACCCCAGCTACTCGGGAGGCTCAGGCAGGAGAATTGTTTGAACCCGGGAGACGGAGGTTGCAGTGAGCCGAGATTGTGCCATTGCACTCCAGCCTGGGCAGCAAGAGCGAAACTCTGTCTCCAAAAATACATACCTATCTATATATTTGGGGAAAGGATATAAATAGCCAAATCACAGACCTGAAAAGAAAATGATTAATGAATAAAAGAATGGATTTTAAAACTTGCGACATTCAGGCCAGGCACGGTGGCTCACACCTGTAATCCCAGCACTTTGAGAGGCCAAGGTGGGCAGATCACTTGAGGTCAGGAGTTCAAGACCAGCCTGGCCAATTCGGCGAAAACCCGTCTTTACTAAAAAATACAAAAATTAGCTGAGTGTGGTGGCAGGCGCCTGTAATCCCAGCTCCTCAGGAGGCTGAGGTGAGAGAATTGCTTCAACCCGGGAGGCAGAGCTTGCAGTGGGCAGAGATGGCGCCACTGCAGTCCAGCCTGGGTGACAGAGCGAGACTCGGTCGCAAAAGCAAGAAAGACAAAAAAAAGCCTGGGCGACATGGTGAGACCCCTCTCTAAAAAAAATTAGCCAGGTGTGGTGGCATATCCCCGTGGTCCCAGCTACTCGGGAGGCTAAGGCAAGAGAATCACTTGAACCCAGGAGATCAAAGCTATGGTAAGCTGTGTTGGCACCACTGCACTCTGGCCTGGGCAACAGAGTGAGACCTTGTTTCAGAAAAAAAAAAAACAAAAAAAAAAAACCCTAAAAGAACTACCTGAAATGTGCTAGTGGAAGTAGACATAGCAAGGATTGCAGTTTGTGAGCTATTGTGAAGTGGTGAAAGGAAGGTTATCTGAAATGAGATGGAAAGTTGTTGGCCGGGCGCGGTGGCTCAAGCCTGTAATCCCAGCACTTTGGGAGGCCGAGACGGGCGAATCACGAGGTCAGGAGATCGAGACCATCCTGGCTAACACGGTGAAACCCCGTCTCTACTAAAAAATACAAAAAACTAGCCGGGCGAAGTGGCGGGCGCCTGTAGTCCCAGCTACTCGGGAGGCTGAGGCAGGAGAATGGCGTGAACCCGGGAGGCGGAGCTTGCAGTGAGCTGAGATCCGGCCACTGCACTCCAGCCTGGGCGACAGAGCGAGACTCCGTCTCAAAAAAAAAAAAAAAAAAAAGAAAGTTGTGACCCCAGAGGTGAATAGGTAGGGGTTATAACACAGGGTAATCTGATGTTTGAAGTGTGTTGCACGTGTGCATTTTGTGTATGTCTATGCAGCTTAGTTCTGTTTGTTCACATAGTACAGTTTCTCACCCTTGCCTCTACTAACATCCTGTGCTGGATAATTTTCTGTTTTGCGGGCTTTCCTGCACATCGTAGGTTGTTTATCACTATTCTTGGCTGCTGCGCACTAGATGCCAGTAGGCCGCCCCGCTTCCCCATATTATAACAATAAAAAATGTCTCCAGGGGACAAAATTGTTCTGATTGAGAACCACTAATCTAGTGTTTCTTATAGACAGAATAAGCAATGCTTATGTGCAAATATATATTACAAATATTTTGTAATATATTGTCTCCTAATATATCAATCATGTTGGAATAAATTCACGTTTCAAAACAAGCATTATAGCAGAAATGACTATATTTCCTTAAACTTAAAATAATGAATTTCTGATTTAAATGTTGCTACATCTGCAGTTTGGATATTTGTCCCTAAACCTCATGTCAAAATTGGACTTGCAGCTGGGCACAGTGGCTCACGCCTGTAATCCCAGCACTTTGGGAGGCTGAGACAGGTGGATCACCTGAGGTCAGGAGTTCAAAATCAGCCTGACCAACAAGGTGAAACCCCGTCTCTACTAAAAATACAAAAATTAGCCGAGCATGGTAGCAGGCGCCATCTACTCGGGAGGCCAAGACAGAATTGCTTGGACCTGGGAGGTGGAGGTTGCAGTGAGCTGAGATTGCGCCACTGTACTTCAGCCTGGGTGATGGAGCAAGACTGCATCTCGGAAAAAAAAAAAAAAAAAAAAAAAAATTGGATCTGCAGTGTTGGAAGTGGGCTCTAATGGGAGGTGTTTAGGTCATGGGGGGTGGATCCCTCATGAATTGTCTTGGTGCTGTCCTCTATTAGTTCCTGAGGGAGCTGGTTAAAAAGAGCCCAACACATCCCCCTTTCTGTCTTGCTTCTTCTTGCCCTTGCCATGTGATCTCTGCACATGCCAGCTCACCTTTTTTTTGTGTGAGATGGAGTCTGGGTCTGTCACCCACGCTGGAGTGCAATGGTATGATGTCGGCTCACTGCAACCTCTGCCTCCTGGGTTCAAGCAATTCTCCTGCCTCAGCCTCCCAAGTAGCCGGGATTACAGGCCCCTGCCACCACGCCCAGCTAATTTTTGTATTTTTGGTAGAGACAGGGTTTAACCATATTGGCAAAGCTGGTCTTGAACTTCTGACCTCAGGTGGTCTGCCCTACCTTGGCCTCCCAAAGTGCTGGGATTACAGGTGTGAACCACGGTGCCCAGCCCCCTTCACCTTCCACCATGAACATAAGCTGTCTGAGGCCTTCACCAGAAGCAGATGCTGGTGCTGGGCTTCTTATACAGCCTGCAGAACTGTGAACCAAATAAACCTCTTGTCTTTAAAAATTACCCCACCTGGCCGGGCGCGGTGGCTCACACCTGTAATCCCAGCACTTTGGGAGGCTGAGGCAGGTGGATCACGAGGTCAGCAGATGAAGACCATCCTGGCTAACAAGGTGAAACCCCATCTCTACTAAAAATACAAAAAATTAGCCGGGCGAGGTGGCGGGCGCCTGTAGTCCCAGCTACTCTGGAGGCTGAGGCAGGAGAATGGCGTGAATCTGGGAGGTGGAGCTTGCAGTGAACCGAGATTGCGCCACTGCACTCCAGCCTGGGCAACAGAGTGAGACTCTGTCTCAAAAAAAAAAAAAAAATTACCCCACCTTGGTGTTCCTTTACAGCAATACTAAACAGACTAAGACAAATTTAAAGGAGTCATTAGAATTTTTAAAACTCAACTCTAAATTTCTTTTTTTTTTTTGAGACGGAGTCTGTCATTATGAAACTCTAAATTTCATAATGAATATAACAAAAAGATGGGAGGTCCTACCCAGAGCAGTCCAGCAAGAGAAAGAAATAAAAGTCACCAAAACAGAAATAGAAGAAGTCAAGCTATCCCTGTTTGCAGACTGTATGATTCTATATGTAGAAAACCCCATAGCGTGCCCAAATGCTCCTTGATCTGATAAACAACTTCAGCAGAGTCTGAGAATACAAACATCTGTGTACAAAAATCAGTAGCATTCCTATACACCAACAACATCCAAGCTAAAAGCCAAATCAAGAATACAGTCCCATTCACATCTAGTCAAAAATGCCTAGGAATACAGCTAACCAAGGAGGTGAAAGATCTTTACAACAAGAATGACAAAATACTACTCAAAGAGATCAGAGATAACACAGAGGGAAAAACATTTAATGCTCATGGATAGGAAGAATCAATATTGTTAAAATGACCATACTACTCAAAGCAGTTTCCAGATTCATTGCTATTCCTATCTAACTAGTAATGACAATTAGAAAAAAAACTACGTTGCTGTGAGTGGTGGCTCACGCCTGTAATCCCGCTTCGGGAGGCCAAGACGGGCAAATCATGAGGTCAGGAGTTCAAGACCAGCCTGGCCAATATAGAAACCCCGGACTCAAGCAGTTCTCCCACCTCAGCCTCTCAGGTAGCTAGGACTACAGGCATGTGCCATGCCCTGCTAGTTTTTGTGGATTTTGTTACTGTTTTGGTAGAGACGGGGTTTAGCTATGTGGCCCAGACTGTTCTCAAATTCCTGGGCTCAAGCAATTCATTCACCTTGGCCTCCCAAATTATTGGGATTATAGGTATAAGCCAGTGTCTGGCTGAAAAAACTATTTTAAAATTCATATGTAACCAAAAAAGAGCCCAGACAGCCAAGGGAGTCCTAGGCAAAATGAACAAAGCTGGAGACATCACCACACTACCTGACTTCAAACTATACAAGGCTACAGTAACCAAAACAGCATGATACTGGTAAGAAAACAGACATATAGACCAATGGAACAGAATAGAGAGCCCAGAAATAATGCCACACACCTACGATCATCTCACACCTACGATCGTCTCATCTTCTACAAAGTCAACAAAAACAAGCAGTGGGAAAAAGACTCGCTATTTAATAAATGGTGCTGGGATAACTGGTTAGCCATATGCAAAAGACTGACACTGCACCCCTTCCTTACACCTTACACTCAACTCAACGTGGATTAAAGACTTAAATGTAAAACCTAAAACTATAAAAACCCTGGAAGATAACCTAGGAAATAGCATTCTGGACATAGGCCCTGGCAAAGATTTTGTGATGAAGACTCCAAAAGCAACTGCAACAAAAACAAAAATTGACAAATGGGACCTAATTAAACTAAAGAGCTTCTACACAGCAAAAGAAGCTATCAGCAGAGTAAACAGACACTCTGCAGAATGGGATATTTGCAAACTATGCAACTGATAAAGGTCTAATATCCAGAATCTACGGGGAACTTAAATTTACAAGCAAAAAACAACTGCATTAAAAAATGGGCAAAGGACGTGAACAGACACTTCTCAAAAGAAGACATACACATGGCCAACAAGCTCATGAAAAAATGCTCAGCATCACTAATCATTTGAGAAATGCAAATCAAAACTGTATCAGGGCCGGGCACGTTGGCTCATACCTGTAATCCCAGCACTTTGGGAGGCCGCGGCGGGTGGATCACGAGGTCAGGAGATTGAGACCATCCTGGCTAACACAGTGAAACCCTGTCTCTACTAAAAATACAAAAAACTAGCCCGGCGTGGTGGTGGCGCCTGTAGTCCCAGCTACTTGGGAGGCTGAGACAGGAGAATGGCGTGAACCCGGGAGGCGGAGGTTGTGGTGAGCCGAGATCGTGCCACTGCACTCCAGCTTGGGCAACAGAGCAAGACTCCGTCTCAAAAAACAACCAACCAAAAAAAAAAAAAAACTGTATCAGAGTAGCTATTAAAAAGTAAAAAAAATAAAGTTACAGAGAAAAGAGAACACTTATACACTGCTGATGGTAATGTAAATTAGTTCAGCCATTGTGGAAAGCAGTTTGGTGATTTCTCAAAGAACTGAAAGCAGAATTACCTTTTTTTGTTTTTTTTTTTGAGATGGACTTTTGCTCTGTTGCCCAGGCTGGTGCCATCTCGGCTCACTGCAACCTCTGCCTCCGGGGTTCAAGCGATTCTCCTGCTTTAGCCTCCTGAGTAGCTGGGATTACAAGCACGTGCCACCATACCCAGCTAATTTTTTGTACTTTTAGTAGAGACAGGGTTTCTCCATGTTGGCCAGGCTGGTCTCGAACTCCTGACCTCAGGTGATCTGCCCACCACGGCTTCCCAAAGTGCTGGTATTACAGGCGTGAGCCACCGCGCCCAGCCAAAATTACCATTTGACCCTGCAATCCCATTATTGAATATATACCCAAAGGAATATAAATTGTTTTACATAAAGACACATGTTTGCATATGTTCGTTGCAGCACTATTCACAATAGCAAAGATGTGGAATCAACCTAAATGCCCATCAATGGCAGACTGGATAAAGAAAATGTACATATACACCATGGAATACTATGCAGCCATAAGAGAAAATCATATCTTTTGCAGAAAGATAGATGGAGCTGGAGGCCATTATCTTTTTTTTTTTTTTGAGACGGAGTCTAGCTCTGTTGCCCAGGCTGGAGTGCAGTGGCCGGATCTCAGCTCACTGCAAGCCCCGCCTCCCGGGTTCACGCCATTCTCCTGCCTCAGCCTCCCGAGTAGCTGGGAGTACAGGCGCCTGCCACCTCGCCCGGCTAACTTTTTTTGTATTTTAGTAGAGACGGGGTTTCACCGTGTTAGCCAGGATGGTCTCGATCTCCTGAACTCGTGATCCGCCCGTCTCGGCCTCCCAAAGTGCTGGGATTACAGGCTTGAGCCACCGCGCCCGGCCTGGAGGCCATTATCTTAAGTGAGATAACACAGGAGTAGAAAACAAAGTGCCGTTCTCGCTTATAAGGGTGAGCTGAACACTGAGTATATATGGATACAAAGCAGGGAATAACAGACACTGGGGCCTACTTGAAGGTGGAGGGTGGGAGGAGAATGAGGACTGAAAAATTACTTACTGGGTATTATGCTTATTACCTGAGTGATGAAACAGTCTGCACACCAAACCCTCACAACACGCAATTTACCTATATAGCAAACCTGCACATATAGGCCTGAAACTAAAATTTAAAAAAAAAAAAAAAAAAAAAAAAAAAAAAACTTTGGCCAGGCGCAGTGGATCATGCCTGTAAATCCTAGCACTGGGAGGCCAAGGTGGGTGGATCACCTGAGGTCAGAATTTCGAGACCAGCCTGGCTAATGTGGCGAAACCCCGTCTCTACTAAAGATGAAAAAATTAGCTGGGCTTGGTGGCTGGCACCTATAATCCCAGCTACTCAGGAGGCTGAGGCAGGAGAGCCGCGTGAACCCCGGGGAGCAGAGGTTGCAGTGAGCCGAGATCGTGCCACTTCACTCCAGCCTGGGCAAAACAGCAAAACTCCGTCTCAAAAAAAAAAAAAAAAATATGACTAGACTGGCTGGGCGTGGTGGCTGACGCCTGTAATCCCAGTGCTTTGGTAGTCTGAGGTGGGCAGATTGCCTGAGGTAGGAGCTCGAGACCAGCCTGGCCAACATGGTGAAACCCCGTCTCTACTAAAAATACAAAAAAATTAGCCCGGTGTGGTGGCATGTGCCTGTAATCACAGCTACTCCGGAGGCTGAGGCAGGGGAATCGCTTGAACCAGGGTGGTGGAGGTTGCAGTGAGCTGAGATCATACCACTGCACTCCAGCCTAGGCAACACAGTGAGAGTCCATCTCAAAATAAATAAAAATAAAAGATGAATAGGCTGAGCACGGTGGCTCATGCCTGTAATCCCAGCACTTTGGGAGGCCAGGGTCGGTGGATCACTTGAGGTCAGGAGTTGGAGACCAGCCTGACCAACATGGTGAAACCCCGTCTCTACTAAAAATGCAAAAAAATTAGCCAGGTGTGGTGGTGCACACGTAGTCCCAGCTACGCAGGAAGCTGAGGCAGGAGAATTGCTTGAATCTGGGAAGTGGAGGATGCAGTGAGCTAAGATCACGCCACTGCACTCCAGCCTGGCAACAGAGAGAGATGCCGTCTCAAAAAATAAAAAAAAAAATAAAGTTGAAACAAGATACACTTTAATACCCATAGAAAATAAGGATATATGGCATTAACAATGGTAGTTCAATAAAAGGTGGAATGTATGCTTATGTAATTAGAGTGTTTTAAACTAACAAATATATAATTTACGTACTCCTAGTTGTGAGCC
This sequence comes from Macaca nemestrina, assembly GCF_043159975.1. NCBI lineage: Eukaryota > Metazoa > Chordata > Mammalia > Primates > Cercopithecidae > Macaca > Macaca nemestrina. The sequence goes on from NC_092128.1 coordinate 9,884,316, forward strand.
TCAGGAAGTATCCATTTATCCCGTCAACCATAATAAACACAAATATTAAACAATACTAAACATTTGCATACATTGCATTTTTTCTAATGCAGTTTTTAGAAAAGCAATAAAATTCAAAACCAATTGCTGGTAACTCTTAGTCTTCTGCTTCTGGGGAGGCCTCAGAAGACTTACAATCATACGGTCTTCTCATGGCTGGAGCAGGAGAGAGGCAGCGAAGGGGGAAGTGCTACACACTTTTAAACAACCAGATCTGGTGAAAACTCACTATCATGAGAACAGCAAGGGAAGTCCGCCCCCATGATAAGGTCACCTCCCACCAGGCCCCTCCTCCAACCCTGGGGATTACAATTCAACAGATTTGGGTGGGGACACAGCCAAACCATATCAAGTGTATGCCTAGGCATTTTATTGTTTTTTTCAGCCATTGTAAAAGGTACTGAGTTCTTGATTTCTCAGCTTGGTCGCTGTTGGTGTATAGCAGTGCTACTGATTTATATACATTAATTTTGTTACCTGAGACTTTGCTGAATTCATTTGTCAAATCTAGGGGTCTTTTGGAGGAGTCTAGGGTTTTCTAGGTAGAGGATCATATCATTGGCAAACAGAGATAGCTTTCCAATTTGGATGCCCTTGATTTCTTTCTCTTGCCTGACTGCTCTGGCTAGGACTTCCAGCCTTACAAATTAATGTAAATTAAAATACTGAAATACAATTTGCCACCCCACATTGGCAAAAAATAAGGTTTGAGAACATCTTGTGCTGGCAAAGGTGTAAAGAAACAAGAAGTCTCATGTTAATAGCAAGGGTAAATGTGCTGGATTCTTTTTGCAAGGCAATCTGATGTTATCTATTAAAACTGAAGATGTGTATCCTCTTTGATTTAATAGTTCTCCTTTTTAGATTTTATCCTGCAGAAGTAAAAGCACTAATACATAGGAAGCATATGAGAATACTGTAATTTTTTTTTTTTTTTTTTTTTTTTTGAGACGGAGTCTTGCTCTGTCACCCAGGCTGGAGTGCAGTGGCCGGATCTCAGCTCACTGCAAGCTCCGCCTCCCGGGTTTACGCCGTGCTCCTGCCTCAGCCTCCCGAGTAGCTGGGACTACAGGCGCCCGCCACCTCGCCCGGCTAGTTTTTTTGTATTTTTTTTAGTAGAGACGGGGTTTCACCGTGTTAGCCGGGATCGTCTCTCGATCTCCTGGCCTCGTGATCCGCCCGTCTCGGCCTCCCAAAGTGCTGGGATTACAGGCTTGAGCCACCGCGCCCGGCCTTTTTTTTTTTTTTTTTTGAGACTGAGTCTCGCTCTGTCACCCAGGCTGGAGTGCAGTGGCGTGATCTCTGCTCACTGCAACCTCTGCCTCCCAGGTTCAAGCAATTCTCCTGCCTCAGCCTCCCGAGTAGGTGGGATTACAGGCGCACGCCACCACACCTGGCTAATTTTTGTATTCTTAGTAGAGACGGGTTTTCACCATGTTGGTCAGGCTGATCTCGAACTCCTGACCTCGTGATCTGCCTGCCTCGGCCTCCCAAAGTGCTGGGATTACAGGCATGACCCACCGTGCCCAGCTGAATACTGTAATTTATAAGGGAAATGGAAACAATATATGTCCCATCAGTGGGGTATATCTACTCATGAAATGTAAGTGCGAGTTTACCAAAAACATGAGTTTGCCTCAATATATATTATTGACCTGGAAAGAGCTCTGTGACGTATTAAGTGAATGAAGTTACAAAGTGATTTGTTCCCATTTTGTAAAGAAAATAATTCCATACTCTACATATGTATATATACTTTGAACAAGCATAATGAAATGTGGAGCGGGGGATGTAGTGGTTAACAGCAGAACGATGTAATTGGAGTAGGGGAAGGAGTAGTTCTCCAGGAAGAAGTTGCTGAACAACCAGAAACATGTGTCCACTGCAAAAGTCTTTTAAATTAACAAGGAGAAGGAGCTGGAGTTATTTTGAAGCAATCATGAATGCATGTGTCTTATGTCTACAATTTCAGCTACCTCTGACTTTTGAGGATGTTGCCATTTATTTCTCGGAGCAAGAATGGCAGGATCTAGAGGCATGGCAGAAGGAGCTTTACAAGCATGTGATGAGAAGCAATTATGAGACTCTCGTCTCTCTAGGTAAGACCTGTTCACCTTTGTGGGTAGGTCATGGAACTGGACAGTGTAAGGGGTCACAGTCACTTGATGCTCCTGTTTCTCAGGTAGCAAGATTTCTCAGAAATTAACTCAGAAAGGTATTTTTACCCTGCAATCTATTGTTAATACTTTGGTCAACATTGTTAATCCTTACTCAAGGGTAGACATTGTTGCATGAGAATATTTGAGCAATGTAAGGTGGTCCGGGTGACTAAATATTATTTATGAGGGGCCTTTAGTCATGACTTACTGTCAGGATGCCATGATTGTCCAAATAGGAGCATACCTAGCGCATATTTATGAAGTGTTCTGTATATCTTTAACCTAAGATATCCCTACCTCACAACTTTTACAGTGGGGTCTGAATACTTCAGAAAAGCTATTTTTGAAGGGTATACAATGAAGTGTTTGTTTTTTTGAGATGTAGTCTCACTCTGTCACCCAGGCTGGAGTGCAATGATGCAATCTTGGCTGACTGCAACCTCTGCCTTCTGGGTTCAAGCAATTCTCCTGCCTCAGCCTCCTGAGTAACTGGGACTACAGGTGCGTGCTGCCATGCCTGGCTAATCTTTGTATTTTTAGTAGAGACGGGGTTTCACCATGTTGGCCAGGATGGTCTTAACCTCCTGACCTCACGATCTGCCCACCTTGGCTTCCCAAAGTGCTGGGATTACAAGGGTGAACCACAGCGCTGGGCCTGAAGTGTTTTAAGAGTAGCTGTCTCTGCTGGGTGTGGTGGCTCATGCCTGTAATCCCAGGACTTTGGGAGGCTGAGGCGGGTGGATCACGAGGTCAAGAGATCAAGACCATCCTGGCCAACACAGTGAAACCCTGTCTCTACCAGAAATACAAAAATTAGCTGGGCGTAGTGGTGGGTGCCTGTAGTCCCAGCTACTTAAGAGGCTGAGGCAGGAGAATCACTTGAACCCGGGAGGCGGGGGTTGCAGTGAGCCGAGATTGTGCCACTGCACTCCAGCCTGGCAAAGAGTGAGACTCCGTCCCCCCCAAAAAAAAATGTCACCACACCTGATCCCTGTTTCATTCTTATCTCCACATTCAGTTAACCACGTGAAGGCAACCACTTTTAATCATTTTTGTTTTAGTTTTTAAAGTGGCTTCCTCCAATCTATGCGTACAGTAACACTCGATTTATCGAGTTTAGACAGCATTCATTAATTACTATGAAAAATTAGGTGTTAGTTCACTTATACAATCCCTCTTCTATCTTCTCCCCAGTTTTTGAGCCTCTGTTGGTCAGCTTTATAATTTAAAATAATATGTTTAAGATTCTAGATTGTATTCCATCAGTTTCATCTCTTGACTCCTTCATTATATAAAGATAATTAGTTCTCTATTACTTCCCTTCATCTCTTCTGCCAGTTGATGACAGCCATACCACTCCCTTTATACTGCGAAGCGTCTAGTATTTATATTCTGTTCTGTTACCATAGTTAACTTTTGCAGGCTGTATGTATGGATTGTTTCTAAAACATATAACTGAAAACATTACATTATTTTCATTATTACTCAAGAATCAGTTACAGTAAATGAATCTATGGTGACAAAAATATAATTCTATGCCATTAACCCTGTGCCAGCCTAATAAGAATGTTCCAAGCATCAAGATCAAATGGATTCTCTTTTTTTCATTCTTATCAGTTGTTCAAAATTATGCTACATTTTGGCTGGGTGTGGTGGCTCACACCTGTAATCCCAGCACTTTGGAAGACTGAGGTGGGTGGATCACTTGAGGTCAGGAGTTTGACACCAGCCTAGCTAACATGATGAAACCCTGTCTCTACTAAAAATGCAAAAAATTAGCCAGGCGTGGCGGCAGGCGCCTGTAGTCCCAGCTACTTGGGAGGCTGAGGCAGGAGAATGGCGTGAACCTGGGAGGCAGAGCTTGCAGTGAGCCGAGATAGCGCCACTGCACTCCAGCCTGGGTGACACAGCGAGACTCCATCTCAAAAAAAACGAAATACAAAAAATAGCTGGGCATGGTTGTGCATGCCTGTAATCCCAGCTACTTGGGAGGCTGAGGGAGGAGAATTGCTTGAACCCAGGAGGTGGAGGCTACAGTGAGCCGAGATCGCGCCACTGCACTCCAACCTGGGCAACAGTGAGATTCCATCTCAAAAAAAAAAAAAAAAAGACAAAATTATGCTACATTTTAATTTGTTTCATTGTTGGGCCACAACTGTTTCTCATGCTTTCATCATATCCTTGTGATTATCCATCATCATCATCATCATGTTGCCCAGGCTGGTCTCGAATTCCTGAGGTCAAGTGATCCACCTGCCTTGGCCTCCCCAAGTTCTGGGATTACAGTCGTGAGCCACTGTGGCCGGCTAGGAGAATACCCATCTTTTTAATCTAATAGTCAGTCACATGGATCTTTCTGCCTTTTGTCAATTCTCTCCCCAAATCAATCTGTAGATTCAAAGCAAGTCCAGTCAGAATCCCAATAGTGCTTTCTGTGGAATTTGATAAGCTGATCCTAAAGAACATGGGAGAACCAAGACAAGAATAATGAAGACAGTCTTATGGAACAAGATGGAAGGTGACTGATTGTCTTAATCAGAGAGCAAGACTTATTATGTGGTACTATGTCAGAGATAGTAAAACATCTGATAGCATCGTGTGTTGTCAAGATGTGAAGCAAAGTGAACATTCCTACTCTCTTGAGATTGTCAGTCAGCACAGCCACTTTGGAGAGCAATTTGGTAACATACAGTAAAGTTGAAGACATACTTATCCTATGATACAGCAATTCACTTCAAGAACTGTCAGTGCTTATGTGTGTATTCATAGAGGCATGCCAGGGAGCAGAAGAAAAAGACAGACTGTGATATATTCATATAATCAAAGACTATCAAACAAATGAAGCCAAGTGTTCCAAAATGGAGAAATTTTAAAAATATAATTTGAGGAGAGAAGAGCAAGTTGCAGTACGATGTGGTATGGTCTATGTAAAGTTTTCTTTTTTTTTTCAAGATGGAGTCTCGCTTTGTTGCCCAGGCTGGAGTGCAATGGCGCAATCTCGGCTCACCGCAACCTCCACCTCCCAGGTTTAGCGAGTCTCCTGCCTCAGCCTCCCAAGTAGCTGGGACTACAGGCACGCACCAACACGCCGGGCTAACTTTTGTATTAGACAAGGTTTCACCATATTGGCCAGGCTGGTCTCGAACTCCTGACCTCATCTTCCTCCTGCCTTGGCCTCCCAAAGTGCTGGGATTACAGGCATGAGCCACCATGTCCGGCCTGGTCTGTGTAAAGTTTAAAACCAGCAATATAGGCTGGGCACGGTGGCTTATGCTTGTAATCCCAGCACTTTGGGAGGCTGAGGCAGCTGGATCACCTGAGGTCAGGAGTTCGAGACCAGCCTCACCAACATGGAGAAACCCCATCTCTACTAAAAATACAGAAATTAGCCAGGCGTGGTGGCGCATGCCTGTAATCCCAGCTACTCAGGAGACAGGCAGGAGAATCACTTGAACCCAGGAGGCAGAGATTGCGATGAGCTGAGATCGCACCATTGCACTCCAGGTTGGGCAACAAGAGCGAAACTTTGTCAAAAAAACACAACAAAACAAAAACCCAGCAATATTTTATTTATACATATATATTTTAAAATAAGAACATACATAGGAATAATATATACCAGATTCAGATCCAGAGTAGTGCTTCCCTCTGGAGAGGGATATACAGGGGCTTAAACTGTATAATGTCTCATATCTTTAAAAAACCTGAAGTAAACTGGGCATGGTGGCTCATCCCTACAATCCCAGCACTTTGGGAGGCCGAGGTAGGAGGATATCTTGGGCTTAGGAGTTTGAGATCAGCCTGGACAACCTAGGGAGACCCTGTCTCTACAAAAAATTTAAAAATTAGCTGAACACGGTGGCTCTCGCCTGTAGTCCTATCAGGAGGCTGAGGGGGGAGGATTGCTTGAGCCCAGGAGGTTGAGGCTGCAGTGGGCTGTGACTGCACCACTGCACTTCAGCCTGGGAGACATAGCGAGACCCTATCAGAAACAAAAAAACAAAAAACCTGAAGTGTGTCAGCATGCTAGGATTTGACAAAGTTAGATGGCATCCAGGTTTTTGTATATTTTTCTCCTTCTCCATGTGCCAGAAATATTTTTAATAAGTTAAACCACTGGCCAGATGCGGTGGCTCATGCCTATACTTGCAGCACTTTGAGATGCCAGGGTCGGGTAGGGCTACTTGAGCCCAAGAGTTTGAGGTTAGCCTGGGTAACATAGTGAGACTGCATTTTAAAAACTAACAATAATAATAATAATAATAAAATAGCCAGTGTGGTAGCTCTTGCCTGTAGTCCCAGCTACTCAGGAGGCTGAGGTGGGCAGATCACTGGAGCCCAGGAGGTTGAGGCTGCAGTAAGCTGTGGTCATGGCCACTGCACTCCAGCCTGAGAGACAGAGTGAGACCGTATCTAAAATAATGGTAATAATAGCTTAAAGCATTATTTTAACGCCTTTTGACCACGTTTTTGCCGTAACCAACTTGCTTTAAAATTGGACCCTATGATTTGGCTTTTATTAAATCACTATTAAGAATATTGAGGCCGGGCACGGTGGCTCACGCCTGTAATCCCAGCACTTTGGGAGGCCGAGGTGGGCGGATCACGAGGTCAGGAGATCCAGACCATACTGGCTAACATGGTGAAACCCCGTCTCTACTAAAAATCTAAAAAATTAGTCGGGCGTGGTAGCGGACGCTTGTAGTCCCAGCTACTCGGCAGGCTGAGACAGGAGAATGGCGTGAACTCGGGAGGTGGAGCTTGCAGTGAGCCGAGATCGCGCCACAGCACTCCAGCCTGAGCGACTGAGCCAGACTCCATCTCAAAAAAAAAAAAGAATATTGAAGGCTGGGCGCAGTGGCTCACGCCTATAATCCCAGCACTTTGGGAGGCCAAGGCAGGCAGACTACTTGAGCACAGGAATTTGAAACCAGCGCAGAGAAACCCCTCTCCACTAAAAATGCAAACATTAGCTTGGCCTGGTGGTGTGTGCCTGTAGTCCCAGACTGAGGGTGAAGAATCACCTGAGCCCAGGAAGCTGAGGCCACAGTGAGCCATGATTGCACCACTGCACTCCAGCCTTGGCAACTGGAGTGAGACCCCATCTCAAAAAAAAAAATTAATTAATTAAAAAAAATACATATAGCATTAGCCATTTTGTTTTTGGACAAAATACAACATTGCTAAATGTGTGGGGACCATGACAAAATTAAAACAACATACCTGATCTAACATGCCCGGACAGAAGCATTTGTAGGATGTGTAGGCAGTTTTTTCATCTTTGTGTAAACCTGTTTTTGTTTTGTTTTTTTTTGGACATGTTGTTCTCATACTTTGTCCCAGGAGTGAATGTTGAGAAATTTAGAAACTTAGTGTGCTTTCAATTCAGGAAGCCAAACTACCTTGTCTGACTTCTCTGTGCAGATGATGGACTTCCAAAACCAGAACTGATATCCTGGATTGAACACGGGGGAGAGCCCTTCAGGAACTGGAGAGAATCACAGAAATCAGGAAACATAATTTGCTCCTCTGGCGATTTGCATTTTGATCCAGGTTTTCAGGAACAGCTGTTTTGGGGTGAGTATTAAGAAATCAGGGCCCCGATCTTAAGACATCCTGTTCAGATTTGTTTCCCTTCTCTGATCTTGTCATCCTGTTTGGGCGAGCTGAAGTTTGATGACTCTTATCTGCTAGATAAAGGCAGTAAAGCGTAACAGTTAGGAATGTGGGTTCTGGAGTCTCTATGTCTGGATCTTGCTTTTTCTTGGTGACCTTGGGCAAATTATTGTACCTTTGGGTAGTTTAATGCCTGATCTATAAAATGAAAGTACCCATGTTACAGGATTGAATTGGTTAATACATATAGTGTTAGGCCAGGCGTGGTGGTTCAGGCCTGTAATCCCAGCACTTTGGGTGGCCGAGGCAGGCGGATCACTTGAGGTCAGAAGTTCCAGACCAGCCTGGCCAACATGGTGAAACCCTTTCTCTACTAAAAATACAAAAAAATTAGCCGGGCATGCTGGCAGGTGCCTGTTATCCCGCTACTCAGGAGGCTGAGGCAGAAGAATTGCTTGAACCTGGGAGGCAGAGCTTGCAGTGAGTGAGCTGAGATTACACAACTGCACTCCAGCCTTGGCGACAGAGCACGTCTCAGTCTCAGAAAAAAAATGTATATATACACACACACGTGTGTGTATATATGTATATGTATATATGTGTATATACATGTATATGTGTGTATACGTATATATGTATACATATATATTGAGAGAGAGTTTATATAGTAAGAACTCAGCAGAAACTGGTTATCCAGATTTTTTTTTTTTTTTAAAGACACAGGATCTTGCTCTGTCACCCAGGCTGGAGCACAGTGGCATGACCATAGCTCACTGCAGTCTTGAACTTCTGGCCTCAAGCAGTCCTGGCCTCAAGCAGTGCTCCCACCTCAGCCTCCCAAAGTGCTGGGATTATAGGTATGAGCCACCATGCCTGGCCCATGGTTATCCAGATCTTCGTGACTAACATGGCTTCCTTCCCAACTAGAGACTGTTATCTACTTGAATACTTCAATCTGAGCTCTTCTCTTTCATTTCTTGTCATGATGAAAGAGTCAGAGACTTCTGGATTCTTTTTTTCTTTCTTTTTTTTTTTTGAGACGGAGTCTCGCTCTGTCGCCCAGGCTGGAGTGCAGTGGCTGGATCTCAGCTTACTGCAAGCTCCGCCTCCCAGGTTTACGCCATTCTCCTGCCTCAGCCTCCCGAGTAGCTGGGACTACAGGCGACCGCCACCCCGCCCGGCTAGGTTTTTGTATTTTTTAGTAGCGAGGGGGTTTCACTGGGTTAGCCGGGATGGTCTCGATCTCCTGACTTCGTGATCCGCCCGTCTCGGCCTCCCAAAGTGCTGGGATTACAGGCTTGAGCCACCGCGCCCGGCCAACTTCTGGATTCTTAAAATACAGAATGAAAAAGTCAAACAGGAGCATCATTTCAAGAAATCTTGTCAAATAGTTTTAGTTTTTAGGTGCTTCTTTTGAAAGTGAAGGTTTTCCCCCACAAATTACTTAACTTCTACCATCTATTAATTATTCCAAGAAACCTTCTTGAAACATTGGCAGAAATGGGAGCAGGGACGGAGGAATAAGCCCAAGCCTTGCTGCCCGAGACAGGATGGCTCAAGGATCACATACAACTGTGGTATTAGGGCTCTAGCTCGGGACTCCAGGTGTGTCTGTACATCAGAATGGGATACATTGGCGTTCCTGAAGTCATGAGAGCAGTCAACACTTACAGAGTACATGCCCTGTGCCAGGCACCATGCTAAGCTCCTCATGCACATTAGCTCATTTAATTCTCACAGTAATCTTATGTACTTTTGTTTCCATGTTTTTACAAAGGAGCTGGAGCCAAAAGAGATTAGCTTGACAAAGGTTACACAGTGGACAGATAGGATTCAAAACCAGGTAGTCCGATTCCAGAGCTTACACTCTATATTTGCAACCTATATTTTCCTTTCTTCAATGTTATCCAAAGATACGTCTCTTCAGTTTAGTTTCAGCAGACTCAACAAACTCACTTGGGGCCATGAGACAGACCACACTGCATGGTTGGGTAGCTCAGTGGAAGAAACTGAGTTCCCAGGCCTCCACAAGGCACTCTTATGGGTCACTTGACTGTGAGAATCGTTAGTAGTGCTGCAGACAGGAATACCGACTGAATTTTTGTTTTCAACTGCAGGAAGCCAGCAGGCTGTGAATTCAAGAAAAACTAAAAGCCATTTCCAATTAAATCTTCTTGAGAGCCAGTGTTCCTTTGGATCCTTTGTTTCCTTGAGGTCTGACCGAGGCATCACCCTCAGGAGCCCACAGAGGCACAACGCCAGGACTCCTCCGCCACTAGCCCGCGGCCCCAGTGAATCTACCCTAAAAGAACTCCCAAGTCCCAGAAATCTGGATCTTCCTGGTTTGCGGGACGTCCCTGCCTGGGAGAGCACCCAGCACCCTTATCCTGTCTCCGGGGAAAGCTGTTGGGCGAACAACCATTTAGTAATGCACCAGAGGGGCCAGTCAAAGGACCGACCACATAGGGCCTGGGAGAAATTCAACAAGAGGGCGGACACGCAGATGCCGCGGAGCAGCCCTCGGGTACAGAGGCACTTCCGGTGTCGCGTGTGCGCCAAGAGCTTCCGCAGGAAGCTGTGTCTGCTGAGCCATCTGGCGGCCCACGCGGCGAGGGTTCCCTTCCAGAGCGCTGACGGTGAAATGTGCTTCCGACATGAGCAGGCCCATCCCAGCCACCGCCTCCCGCATCAGGGGGAGAAGCCTGCCCAATGTACCCCGTGCGGCATGCGCTCCCTCCCGGTGGACAGCACGCAGGCTCGCCGGTGCCCGCAGAGCCGGGAGGGGCCGGCCTCTTGGAGAGAAAGCCGCGGGGCCTCCAGCAGTGTGCACTCGGGAGAGAAGGCAGGCTCGCGCCTGGCGCAAGAGGAGAGCGGCCACCAGCAGGGGGACACAGAGGCTCAGCAGCACCTCGCACCGGCGCCCTGCTCTTGCTCGGAGTGTGGGGAGCGCTCCCCTACGAGCACCCTCGCCTGCCACTGCAGGGCGCATACTGGAGAAAAGCCCTTCCAGTGTCCCCATTGCAACAAGCGTTTCTGCCTGCGCCGCCTGCTGCAGGTCCACCAGCACGCGCACGGTGGGGAGAGACCGTTCTCCTGCAGGAAATGTGGCAAGGGCTTCGCCAAGCAGTGTAAACTCACGGAGCACATTCGAGTCCACAGCGGAGAGAAGCCTTTCTGGTGTGCCAAGTGTGGCAGGAACTTCCGTCAGAGGGGACAGCTGCTGCGGCACCAGCGGCTGCACACGGACGAGAAGCCCTTTCAGTGCCCAGAGTGTGGGCTGAGCTTCCGCCTGGAGAGCATGCTGAGAGCCCACCGGCTCCGGCACGGCGGGGAGAGGCCGTTCTCCTGTAGCGAGTGTGGCAGAGGCTTCACCCACCAGTGCAAGCTCCGTGAGCACCTGAGGGTGCACAGCGGGGAGAGGCCTTTCCAGTGCCTGGAGTGCGACAAGCGCTTCCGCCTGAAGGGCATCCTGAAGGCCCACCAGCACACGCACAGCAAGGAGAGGCCGTTCTCGTGTGGGGAGTGTGGTAAGGGCTTCACCAGACAGTCCAAGCTCACGGAGCACTTGCGCGTGCACAGCGGGGAGAGACCCTTCCAGTGCCCAGAGTGCAACAGGAGCTTCCGCCTGAAGGGGCAGCTGCTCAGCCACCAGCGCCTGCACACCGGAGAGAGGCCCTTCCAGTGTCCGGAGTGTGACAAGCGCTATCGAGTGAAGGCCGACATGAAGGCCCACCAGCTGCTGCACAGCGGGGAGATGCCTTTCTCCTGTGAGTGCGGCAAGGGCTTTGTGAAACACTCGAAGCTCATCGAGCACATCAGGACGCACACGGGAGAGAAGCCTTTTCAGTGTCCCAAGTGTGACAAGAGTTTCCGCCTGAAGGCGCAGTTGCTCAGCCATCAGGGCCTGCACACAGGGGAGAGGCCTTTCCACTGCCCTGACTGTGGCAAGAACTTCCGGGAAAGGGGACACATGCTGAGGCACCAGCGCATCCACAGGCCCGAGAGGCCCTTTGCCTGTGGCGACTGTGGGAAGGGCTTCATTTACAAGTCTAAGCTTGCAGAGCACATCAGAGTACACACAAAATCCTGTCCTGCTCCAAATGAACTGGACATTAAGAAAAGGCTCAGCCAACTGTTTGCAATGATAGAGGCCGACTGGAGTTGAGGCAGAGTGGGACATCCAAAGCGTTGAGCAGGAGTGGTATTGCCCGGGAATCCACCGCAACAGTAGCCAGACCTGCTGGTAGACGGGTTTTAGGAGCAGGTGTCCTTCTTTGAGCAAGAGTGTCATACAAGTTAGGAATATGAGGAACCACAAAGGATTTTCTCTTCGGAAACATTACCAATTATAGTTCTTTTTTTTTCCAAGACGGAGTCTTGCTCTGTCACCCAGACTGGAGTGCAGTGGCGTGATCTCGGCTATATTGGAAAAGACAGCATTATAAAACAAGGACATAATAATATGAAAAGCACGGCATCTGCAAACAAAAAGAATTTCTACGAGGTTATATGTGATTGCTAAAAAAATTTTTAAGAAAAAGTGCACACAGAAATCCAGATAGCATGTGATTACCTTTTTGTATTTATATAAAAATATATCTGTGTAATTACAAAGAAGTTCTGACATTTTATATTTTTATTTTTATTTTTATTTTTTTTTTGAGACAGAGTCTGGCTCTGTCGCCCAGGCTGGAGTGCAGTGGCCAGATCTCAGCTCACTGCAAGCTCCGTCTCCCGGGTTTACACCATTCTCCTGCCTCAGCCTCCCAAGTAGCTGGGACTACAGGCTCCCGCCACCTCGCCCGGCTAGTTTTTTGTGTTTTTTAGTGGAGACAGGTTTCACCGTGTTAGCCAGGATGGTCTGGATCTCCTGACCTTGTGATCCGCCCGTCTCGGCCTCCCAAAGTGCTGGGATTACAGGCTTGAGCCGCCGTCCCCGGCCTAAGTTCTGACATTTTAAAAAGTGATTGTTATAAAAGTAAATTTAGGTCAGGCACAGTGGCTCATGCCTGTAATCCCAGCACTTTGGGAGGCCGAGGCAGGAGGATCACGAGCCAAGGAGTTTGAGACCAGCTTGGGCAACATGGCAAACATTTAATGATATATTCTATAGAATGGCAAAAATTACTAAAATACTAAAAATACAAAAATTAGCCAGGCATGGTGGTACACACCTGTAGTCCCAGCTACTCGGGAAGCTTAGGTGGGAGGATCGCCTGAGCCCGGAGAGGTTGAGGCTGCAGTGAGCAATGACGGTGCCACTGCACTCCAGCATGGATGACATAGCATGACACCATCTCAAAAAAAAAAAAAAAACAAATTTAGTATCTCCCAAAGGAAGCTTGGTAAGTCTTTTTCTTTTTTTTTTTTCTTTTTTTTTTCTTCTTTTTTTTTTTGAGACGGAGTCTTGCTCTGTCACCCAGGCTGGAGTGCGGTGGCCGGATCTCAGCTCACTGCAAGCTCCGCCTCCCGGGTTTACGCCATTCTCCTGCCTCAGCCTCCTGAGTAGCTGGGACTACAGGCACCCACCACCTTGCCCAGCTAGTTTTTTGTATTTTTTTAGTAGAGACGGGGTTTCACCGTGTTCGCCAGGATGGTCTCGATCTCCTGACCTCATGATCCGCCCGTCTCGGCCTCCCAAAGTGCTGGGATTATAGGCTTGAGCCACCGCGCCCGGCGGTGAGTCTTTTTCATTCTCTTTAGGATTTATAGAATATAGCCTGGCATGGTGGCTCACACCTATAGTCCCATTATTTTGGGAGGTCAAGGAAGGAGGATCACTTGAGGTCAGAAGTTCAAGACCAGTCTGGCCAACATGGTGAAACACCATCTCTAACAAAAAGCACAAAAATTAGCCAGGCATGGTGGCATGCACCTGTAGTCTCAGCTACTGGGGAGGCTGAGGCAGGAGAATTGCTTGAACCCTGGAGGTGGAGGTTGCAGTGAGCTGGCATTGCACCACTGTACTCCAACTTGGGCGACAGAGCAAGACTCCATCTCAAAAAAATATAGAATATATAATTAATATATAAAGATATGGAATAATTTATAATTATAAATTCCATTTTTTTTTTTTTTTTTGAAAGAGACAGGGTCTCTGTCCCCCAGCCTGGAGTACAGTGCCATGATCATAACTCACTGCAGCCTCCACCTCCCAAGCTCAAGTGATCCTTTTGTCTCAACCTCCCGAGTAGCTGGGACTACAGGTGTGTGCCATCACATGCCACCACGCCTGACTAATTTTTGTATTTTTAGTAGAGACTAAAAATACAAAATGTTGGCCAGGCTGGTCTTGAACTCCTGACCTCAGGTGATCCAACCACCTCGGCCTCCCAAAGTGCTGGGATTGCAGGTGTGAGCCACCTTGCCCGGCCTATACTTTGCCATTTGTCTCTTAACACGGGTGCCCAAGAAGCTGCTGCTTCTTAGGGAGCTGCACTCAAGTAACACTTTTAATGTTAACAGGTGTCAACCGTGAGGAGCTTGTCTCTCTCCGGCTGCTGAATTCTCATTCTTAGAGAGGCAATTCGTTAATTGCCGAACCACCACCCAACATTTCTAGTGGGTCAGGGGAGAGCCCTCTGCTGCCCTGTTCATGCCTATACTACCTGTAACAATCTGATTATTTTAAGTTTTCCTGTATCCAGTATCACCTCCAACATTTATTAAGGAGTTGTGTCAAATACCACTTCACAACCAGATGAAGAATTTTATCACCACCCCCTCCAATTCCTCATGAGGGAGAAGGAGGAATTGCTCTAAGCCCAAGGTAGAAACCTTTCCTGAAATGTTGAAAACCATCATTGTGAGTAGGTGAGTGGTGGAGAGGTGGAGTAGTGAATCACCTGTACGATGGTACTGTCACAAGACAAAATTACAGTTTAAAAATCTTAATTGGCTTATTTGGTATTCTAGAATTGGGCAACACTTCATCCCATAAAACAGAATAAGTGCTCGGGCGTGGTGGCTCATGCCTGTAATCCTAGCGCGCTGGGAGGCGGAGGCGGGTGGATCACCTGAGGTCAGAAGTTCAAGACCAGCCTGGCCATGGTGAAACCCGGTCTCTACTAAAAATACAAAAAATTAGCTGGGCGTGGTGGTGCGTGCCTGTAATCCCAGCTACTCTGGAGGCTGAGGCAGGACAATCGCTTGAACCCGGGAGGCGGAGGTTGCAGTGAGCCGAGATCGCGCCATTGCGCTCCAGCCTGGGCAATGAGCGAAAGCCCATCTCAAAAAAAAAAAAAAAAAGAATAAGGGTTTCAATGAGCCAGCCCAGGCGTGTTTGTTTGTTTGGTTTGGTTATTTATTTATTTATTTTTGCGCCATCTTGGCTCACTGCAACCTCCGCCTCCTGGATTCAAGCAATTCTCCTGCCTCAGCCTACTGAGTAGCTGGGAATACAGGTGCCCGCCACCGTGCCTGCCTAATTTTTTGTAGTTTTAGTAGACACAGGGTTTCACCATGCTGGCCAGGTCCGCCTCCCGGGCCCACGCCATTCTCCTGCCTCAGCCTCCCGAGTAGCTGGGACCACAGGCGCCCGCCACCTCACCTGGCTAGTTTTTTGTATTTTTTTTTTAGTAGAGACGGGGTTTCACCATGTTAGCCAGGATGGTCTCGATCTCCTGACCTCGTGATTCGCCCGTCTCGGCCTCCCAAAGTGCTGGGATTACAGGCTTGAGCCACCGCGCCCGGCCTTTTTTTTTTTTTTGAGACGGAATGTTGCTCTGTTGCTCAGGCTAGAGTGCAGTGGCACGATCTCGGCTCACTACAACCTCCGCCTCCTGGGTTCAGGCGATTCTCCCGCTTCAGCCTCCGGAGTAGCTGGGACTACAGGGGCGTGCCACCACGCCCGGCTAATTTTTGTACTTTTAGTAGAGACGGGATTTCACTATGTTGGCCAGGCTGGTCTCGAACTCCTGACCTCAGGTGATTTGCTCGCCTTGGCCTCTCAAAGTGCTGGGATTATAGGCGTGAGCCACCGCGCCTGGCCGATAACACACTTTCATTTTGAAGACAGGCGGCTTGAAGTAGCAAAAATTGAGACAGAAAATGGCGACGTTACACATTCTCCAAATCCCCAAGTCCCTAATATACATACCGATCAATTTCAGATGCATTCTCATGTAACCCTAAAGGAGAAAGGGGTCAGACCTCTGGAGTGCCTGGAGCAGCTCCAGTTCACGTAGAGATCCAAGGAGCCCAGAATGCACAGCGCCGCGGGGACGCCTCCTGCCAGAAGGCGGCGCTGTGGGATCCCAGTCGGAGCTGTGTCCAGGCACAGGAAAGGCAGCGTTCTCAGCATGCCCTGCCTGTCCCCTGGGCAACGGCCGCCGTCCAGTGGGATCCCGGGGTCACGCGGGGTGGGGCTGGGGCTGAAGGGCGAAGAGCCAGCCTACGGGGGCCGCCCCTGCTTTTCCTCCGCGAGACCAGAGCTCAGGCTACGGCAGGACTAGTCCCTGGGGTTCCTCCTCGGGTCTCAGACCCTCTCTGGGCGGTCGTGGGAGGGCTCGGGCTCGCAGGATCCGCAGGTGTTGGGGCCGGGGCAGTGGGGAGTGGTCCGTGGGCCCCAGAGGACGAAGCGGAGTCGGGCGGTTCCGGCCGGGAGGAGGCGCCTCCCCGGGGCTGCCCTGACCTAGTAAAATCTGCGGGGCCTGGGCAGTGAAAGAAACAAAGGGCCGTGAAGAAAACGCAGCCCTCGGCTCTGCGGTCCTTGGAACAGAGACTGCGATTTTTCATCTTCGTTTCCCGCCTAGTGTGGGGCCCCCGTGGGTGCTGTGGAATAAATGAATTAATCAGTGGAGGAGTCCCGCCCGCACCCCTTGATTTTACTCAGTCCAGAGTTTTTGGTGAGTGCCTGCTTCCCTAAACGCAGCTTGTGGGCGGAGACTCTGCTGGGTGAAGTGCAGATTGGGAAGAATTACAGGTGTGAAAAGGAAAGGATTCCCATAAAGGACACATGTGAAAGTACAATGCTAAATTGTCATATTGGGCACTTCCATTTTCTATCTATCTATTTATTTATTTAAGACGGAGTCTCGTTCTGTCATCCACGCTGGAGTGCAGTGGTGCCATCTCGGCTCACTGCAAGCTCCGCCTCCCGGGTTCAAGGGATTCTGGTGCCACAGCTTCCGGAGCAGCTGGGATTACAGGCGTGCACCACCACGCCCGGCTAGTTTGTGTGTGTGTGTGTGTGTGTGTGTGTGTGTACAGCTGGGATTACAGGCGTGCGCCACCACGCCCTGCTAGCGTGTGTGTGTGAGAGAGACAGAGATGGAGTATCAGTTGCCCACGCTGGAGTGCAATGACCCAATCTCGGCTCACTGCAACCTCCGCCTCTCAGGTTCAAGTGATTCTCCTGCCTCAGCCTCCTGAGTAGCTGGGACTACAGGCGCGCACCACCATGTCCGGCTAAGTTTTGTATTTTTAGTAGAGATGGAGTTTCACCATATTGGCCAGACTGGTCTCAGACTCCTAACCTCGTGCCCGCCTGCCTTGGCCTCCCAAAGTGCTGGGATTACAGGTGTGATATTATTAATGTTAATGGTGTGTTGCGTCTCTGGGGTAGGACTGCCTAGTCAAGCTTCTATTCTGTTTTCCAGTTATTCCTAGTTAAAGGGCATTTTCCTTATTCTGCTTTGTCACCTTCTAGGGAAAGTGATGTTTTGCTTTTCTGATGCAAAAAGTTTTGAAGAAGATAATTTATCATAGTTGTATTGGAGCAAACTGTCAGTTTAAATTTTATTTTGGTGGCTGGGCGCGGTGGCTCAAGCCTGTAATCCCAGCACTTTGGGAGGCCGAGACGGGTGGATCACGAGGTCAGGAGATCGAGACCATCCTGGCTAACACGGTGAAACACCGTCTCTACTAAAAAATACAAAAAACTAGCTGGGCGAAGTGGCAGGTGCCTGTAGTCCCAGCTACTCGGGAGGCTGAGGCAGGAGAATGGCGTAAACCCGGGAGGTGGAGCTTGCAGTGAGCTGAGATCCGGCCACTGCACTCCAGCCTGGGTGACAGAGCAAGAATCCGTCTCAAAAAAAAAAAAAAAAAAATTTATTTTGGTGAAATGGTACCAAGTATGGAAGTCTTTGCAGATGTAGCTATTTTTTGCTTATAAACACAGATGTTTTTAACATCTCAAAATGTTGAAGACAGTTCAATGTGTACTCTATCACACAGTACTATCACATTACATGACTGTATAGTAGGCTAGGTGCTTACAGAACTATGTCCTATGGTAATTGCTCAAATGTTCATTTAATTAAATCAAATTATTTATTTCAGATTGTGTTTCTCCAGTTAGAAATAAGTGTCTGTGGCCGGGCGCGGTGGCTCAAGCGTGTAATCCCAACACTTTGGGAGGCCGAGACAGGCGGATCACGAGGTCAGGAGATCGAGATCATCCTGGCGAACATAATGAAACCCCGTCTCTACTAAAAAAATACAATAAACTAGCCAGGTGAGGTGGCGGGCCCCTGTAGTCCCAGCTACTCGGGAGGCTGAGGCAGGAGAATGGCGTAAACCCGGGAGGCAGAGCTTGCAGTGAGCTGAGATCCGGCCACTGCACCCCAGCCTGGGTGACAGAGCGAGACTCCGTCTCAAAAAAAAAGAAAAAAAGAAAAAAAGAAATAAGTGTCTGTAGAAGTTCCAAGAGATTTACTTATCTATGAGTCTCCCCAAACTATTTCTGTGAAACAAGGGCCTATGTATTCAATATTCCACTTCTGTCAGGGTATAAATCTGCTTTGTTTGCAGCACTGGTTAACTTTTGAAAAGAGGAACAGTAAAATCATCACACAAGTCTCTTCCTGGAATTATGTAACTAAAGCTTAAGTCAATTCACATGATGAATATTCTGTCTTCTCAAGATTTGTGTCCTAACTCCTTCCCCAATATAGCAAAGGTAGAAGGGCTTTTAAACATTACTGATGAGGACAGGTGTGAAGCCACCCTGAGACAAAAGGAAGTGTGTTTGTGGTTCCAAGTGGCAATGACCTTGACGACATGGCCACCTGTTTTTCAATACAGGAGTAGGAGAATCTGGATGGATATCAGAAGGAACTTTACAAGCAGGGGATGAGAAGTATCTGTGAGACTCTGATCTCTCTAGGCAGGATGGGTTTTTGTTGAAAATTTGAGAGTAATTCATGAAATAAGAGACTAAGCAAGTCTCCGCAGGGTACCTGTTCTTTCTGTTTGCTGCTTGGTTGGCCTTTAATGAGACAGCAACCTACTTATCAGTAGGATCTCCTGAGAAAAATTATTTCCATGATATTATGCCTAGTTCATGTCTTCAAAGTATCCTCTTTGCCTTATAATACCTTAATCAAATGCTTTGTCTCCACCAATTTCTTAGGGTCTCTGCATTTTGGCTTTATTGTCTTAGAACCCAACCCACAAAACATCCAGAAGTGTATGTGCCAGTTAAATCAATGCTCATCTTTCCAGAATTTTCATTCCTTTATTTAATTCAGGAGAAATCAATAAACACTTATTGCATACTTCCTATGTATCAGATTCTGGGGTAAGTAGAAAGATAAATAAAATGTAGTCCCTGCCTTCATGGAGCAAATAGCCCACTAAGAGAGACATATGGGCCAGGTGCAGTGGCTCACACTTGTAATCCCAGGACTCTGGGAGGCCGAGGCGGGCAGATCACCTGAGGTCAGGAGTTCAAGACCAGCCTGGCCAATAGTGAAACCCGGTCTCTACTAAAATTACAAAAACTAGCCAGGCATGGTTGTGGGCACCTGTAATCCCAGCTACTGGGGAGGCTGAGGAAGGAGAATTAATTGGTTGAACCCAGGATGCGGAGGTTGCAGGGAGCAGAGATCGTGCCACCACACTGCAGCCTAGGTGACAGAGTGAGGCTCCATCTCAAAAAATATATATATATATGTATTATGATGAGGGCACTTTTGCTTGCAGATGACAGAAACTCAGCTCAAAGTACCTAAAGGAAAAATAAAAAGTAGCTTATAGGTTCATGTAATAGGAAGCCCAGTGGTCGGATTATCTTTACAGCTGGCTGGGTGCAGGGGCTCACACTGCGGTTCAGGGTGCTTTAGTGCTCTTTCTTCTTAGTTTTGCTTCCGTCTGTGTTGACCTTATTTTCTCCAACTGCATAGGTTTCTTTCATATGCTGAGGATGATAGCTGCCAGTAGCCCCAATTGTACTTCATGTTCCCAAGGGTGTTCTCCAGAAAAGGCAGATTTACAATTGCCCTTAGCATTTTTTTTTTTTTTTTAGGCAGAGTTTCACTCTTGTTGCCCAGGCTGGAGTGCAGTGGCACAATCTCGGCTCACTGAAACTTCCATCTCCTGGATTCAAGTGATTCTCCTGCCTCAGCCTCTCGAGTAGCTGGGATTACAGGTGCATGCCACCAGGCCCAGCTAATTTTGTATTTTTAGTAGAGATGGGATTTCACCATATTGACCAGGATGGTCTCAAACTCCTGACCTCCGATGATCCTCCTACCTTGGCCTCCCAAAGTGCTGGGATTACGTACCTGAGCCACTGTGCCTGGCCATGCTGTCAGCATTTTTAAAGGCTTAGAGAGGCCCTGCAATAAATAAACCTGTTAAGCTTTGTTTAATCTGTCATTTCCCAAGTTTATTTCATCTGAGAACCGCCCCCCGCCCCTGACCCCTTTTTTTTTTTTTTTTTTTTTGACGGAGGTTCGCTCTTGTTGCCCAGGCGGGAGTGCAATGGGGCAATCTTGGCTCACTGCAACTCTGGCCTCCCACATTCAAGTGATTCTTGTGCTCAGCCTTCTGAGTACCTGGGATTACAGGCACCTGCTACCATGCCCAGCTAATTTTTGTTTTGTTTGTTTGTTTTGTTTTGTCTTTTGAGACAGTTTCACTCTTGTTGCCCAGGCTGGAGTGCAATGGCACGATCTCGGCTCACTGCAACCTCTGCCTGCCGGGTTCAAGTGATTCTCCTGCTCAGCCTCCTAAGAAGCTGGAATTACAGGCACGTGCCACCACACCTCTCTAATTTTGTATTTTTTTAGTAGAGATGGGGTTTCTTCATGTTGGTCAGGCTCGTTTCGAACACCTGACCTCAGGTGATCCACCCACCTTGGCCTCCCGAAGTGCTGGGGTTATAGGCATGAGCCATTGCGCCCGGCCTGTATTTTTATTTATATATATATGTGTGTGTGTGTGTGTATGTATATATATGTATATATATGTGTATATATGTATATATATGTATATATATTGTGTGTGTGTGTGTGTGTGTGTGTGTGTGTGTGACAGATTGAGTCTCAGTCTGTCGCCCAGGCTGGAGTGCAGTGGCACAATCTAGGCTCATTACAACCTCTGCCTCCTAGGTTCAAGCAATTCTCCTGCTTCAGCGTCCCAAGTATCTGGGACTACAGGTGCACGCCGCCATGCCTGGCTAATTCTTTGTATTTTTAAGTAGAGATGGGGTTTCACCATGTTGCCCAGGCTGGTCTCGAACTCTTGAGCTCAGACAATATGACCCCCTCGGCCTCCCAAAGTACTGGGATTACAGGCGTGAGCCATCGCTCCTGGCCTAATTTTTGTATTTTTAGTAGAGACAGGGTTTCACCATGTTGGTCAGGCTGTTCTCGAATTCCTGACCTCAGGTGATCTGTCCACCTTGGCCTCCCAAAGTGCTGGGATCACAGGCATGAGCCACTGCGCCTGGCCGAGAACACTTTTTACAAATATTTGGTAGCCACACCCTTTAGAACTGGAATTCTGTGGAATTCAGAATTTGGGAAGTACTGTGAATTTCTTTTTTTTTTTTTTTTTTTTTTGAGACGGAGTCTCACGCTGTTGCCCAGGCTGGAGTGCAGTGGCGCGATCTCGGCTCACTGCAAGCTCCGCCTCCCGGGTTCCCGCCATTCTCCTGCCTCAGCCTCCTGAGTAGCTGGGACTACAGGCGCCCGCCACCGCGCCTGGCTAATTTTTTTTGTATTTTTAGTAGAGACGGGGTTTCACTGTGGTCTCGATCTCCTGACCTTGTGATCCGCCCGCCTCGGCCTCCCAAAGTGCTGGGATTACAGGCTTGAGCCACCGCGCCCGGCCCTGTGAATTTCTTATACAAAGGACGGAGCAATTAATTCTTCCTGTGTAGGTTTCGCTAAGGAAAAGTCAGTTGCTCTAGGCCTTAAATGATTTAAAAAGAGAAAGAAAAAAATTAAGGAGCTGGGAGAGGGCATTTCAAGAGGGTTTGAGAAAAGACAAGGGGTGGTGAAAATGGAGTGCATTCAAGGCTCGCCTGTCATCTTTTCTGGCTAGATCATAGGATTCTTTGGGGGAAAATGGCAGGAAATAACCTGTGTTAGGCGAGCTCATGGACAGCCTTGAATACTACTTTAGATTTGGCCTGCATCCTAAAGGCATTAGCCTGCCACAGGGGCTTTAGAGATGAGAAGGGTATGATCTGTATATTGGAAAGTTAACTGATCACATGATGTAGGTTGAATGAATCTGGAGAAATTGGAAGCAAAATGGCTAGATAAGAGGCTATTTCTAGGCTGAGACGGGCGGATCACAAGGTCAGGAGATCGAGACCATCCTGGCTAACACGGTGAAACCCCGTCTCTACTAAAAAATACAAAAAGCTAGCCGGGCGAGGTGGCGGGCGCCTGTAGTCCCAGCTACTCGGGAGGCTGAGGCAGGAGAATGGCATAAACCCGGGAGGCGGAGCTTGCAGTGAGCTGAGATCCGGCCACTGCACTCCAGCCCGGGTGACAGAGCGAGACTCCGTCTCAAAAAAAAAAAAAAAAAAAAAAAAAAGAGGCTATTTCTACTGCAACTTCTCAACTCTCCTGTTACAACATGAAAGCAGCACAAAAGATACCTAAACAAGTGATAGTGGCTATGTGCCAATAAAAATTTATGAATTCTGAAACTGGAATTACGTATCATTTTACATGCCATGAAACATTATCCTAATTTTGATTTTTTTTTTTTTTTTTTTTTTTTTGAGACAGAGTCTTGCTCTATCTCCCAGGCTGCAGTGCAGTGGCACGATCTCAGCTCACTGCAAGCTCCGCCTCCCGGGTTCACGCCATTCTCCTGCCTCAGCCTCCCGAGTAGCTGGGACTACAGGTGCCCGCCACCACGCCTGGCTAATTTTTTTTTTTTTTTTTTTTTTTTTTTTTGTATTTTTGGTAGAGATGGGGTTTCACCGTGTTAGCCAGGATGGTCTCAATCTCCTGACCTCGTGACCCACCCGTCTCGGCCTCTGAAAGTGCTAGGCTTACAGGCATGAGCCACCGCGCCCGGCCTGCTTTTTTTGAGGCTGGAGTGCAGTGGCTCGATCTTAGTTCACTGCAGCCTCCACCTCCCAGGTTCAAGCAATCCTCATGCCTTGGCCTCCCAAATAGCTGGGATTACAATGGCTAATATTTTTATTTTTTTTGAGGTGGAGTCTCCCTCTGGGTTCAAGCAATTCTCGTGCCTCAGCTTTCCACGTAGCTGGGATTACGACGGCTTTTTTTTTTTTTTTTTTTTTTGAGACAGTCTCACTTTGTCGCCCCGGCCGGAGTGCAGTGGCGCTATCTCGGCTCACTGCAAGCTCCGCCTCCCAGGTTCACGCCATTCTCCTGCCTCAGCCTCCCGAGTAGCTGGGACTACAGGCACCGGCCACCACGCCCGGCTAATTTTTTTGTATTTTTAGTAGAGACGGGGTTTCACCGTGTTAGCCAGGATGGTCTCAATCTCCTGACCTCATGATCCGCCCACCTCAGCCTCCTAAAGTGCTGGGATTACAGGCGTGAGCCACCATGCCCAACCTTGTTTTTTTTTTGAGACAAAGTCCCACAGTATCTCCCAGGCTGGAGTGCAGTGGTGCAATCTTGACTCACTGCAACCTCCTACTTCCTACTCCTGGGTTCAAGCAATTCTCTTGCCTCAGCCTCCCAAGCAGCTGGGATTACAGAAGCTCATCACCATGCTGGGGTAATTTTTTTTTTTTTTTTTTTTTTTTGTATTTTTAGTAGAGACGGGGTTTCATCATGTTGGCTAGGCTGGTCTTGAACTCCTGACCTCAGGTGATCTGCCCACCTTGGACTCCCCAAAGTGCTGGGATTACAGGCGTGAGTCACCATGCCCAGCTGTATTTTTTTTTTTTTTTTTTTGAAGTAGAGACAGGGTTTCACCATGTTGGCCAGGCTGGTCTCGAACTCCTGACCTCAAGTGACTTGCCTGCCTCAGCCTCCCAAAATGCTGAGATTACTGGCGTGAGCCACCATGCCCGGCCCTTCTTTTGATTTTTTTGTTTGTTTGTTTTCAACAGCTAAAAAGTGTACAGCCAGTCATGGTGGCTCACAACTGTAATCCCAGTGCTTTGGGAGGCTGAGGCAGGAGGATTGATTGCTTAAGCCCAAGAGGTTGAGGCTGCAGAGAGCTGTGATTGTGCCACTGCACTCCAGCCTGGGTGACAGAGCAAGACCCTTGTCTCTTAAAAAAGAAGAAATATAAAAACCATCCTTAGCTCACGGAATGTGAAAAAAAAAACAGGCAGTGCACTGGATTTGCCCCACAAGCTGTAGTTTGCCGATCTCTGTCTACAGCTCAGAAGAGATGGAACTGGTATCAAGTGCAAGCTTGATAGGAATGCAAGCTTGTCCAACGCGCAGCCTGCAGGCTGCTTTGAATGTGGCCCAACACAAATTCATAAACTTTCTTTTTTTTTTCTTTTTTTTTTTTTTTTGAGACGGAGTCTCGCTCTGCCGCCCAGGCTGGAGTGCAGTGGCCGGATCTCAGCTCACTGCAGGCTCCGCCTCCCGGGTTCACGCAATTCTCCTGCCTCAGCCTCCCCAGTAGCTGGGACTACAGGCGCCCGCCACCTCGCCCGGCTAGTTTTTTTTGTATTTTTTAGTAGAGACGGGGTTTCACCGTGTCAGCCAGGATGGTTTCGATCTCCTGACCTCGTGATCCGCCCGTCTCGGCCTCCCAAAGTGCTGGGATTACAGGCTGGAGCCACCGCGCCCGGCCGAAATTCATAAACTTTCTTAAAACATTAGTCAGTGGCCGGGCGTGGTGGCTCACGCCTGTAATCCCAGCACTTTGGGAGGCCGAGGTGGGCGGATCACAAGGTCAGAAGATCGAGACCATGGTGAAACCCCGTCTCTACTAAAAATAGAAAAAATTAGCCGGGCGCAGGGGCGGGCGCCTGTAGTCCCAGCTACTCGGGAGGCTGAGGCAGGAGAATGGCGTGAACCCGGGAGGCGGAGCTTGCAGTGAGCCGAGATTGCGCCACTGCACTCCAGCCTGGGCGACAGAGGGAGACTCCGTCTCAAAAAAAAAAAAAAAAAAAAAAAAAAACCATTAGTCAGGCCGGGCGCGGTGGCTCACGCCTGTAATCCCGGCACTTTGGGAGGGGAGGAGGAGGATCACGAGGTCAGGAGAGTGAGACCATCCTGGCTAACACGGTGAAACCCTGTCTCTACTAAAAATACAAAAAAATTATCCGGGTGTGGTGGCGGGCGCCTGTAGTCCCAGCTACTCGGGAGGCTGAGGCAGGAGAATGGCGTGAACCAGGGAGGCGGAGCTTGCAGTGAGCCGAGATCCCGCCACTGGACTCCAGCCTGGGTGACAGAGGGAGACTCCGTCTCAAAAAAAAAAAAAAAAAAATTAGTCTATTTGTGATTTTTTTTTTTTTTTTTTTTTTTTTTAGCTCATCAGCTATATTAGTCAGGGATCTCTAGAGGGACAGAACTAATGGAATATACATATATATAATATATAATATACATGTATAAAATATATATGTGGGGGAGTTTATTGAATATTACACCATCACAAGGTCTCACAGTAGGCCATCTGCAGGCTGAGGAGCAGGGAGAGTGAGTCAGAGTTCCAGAACTGAAGAACGTGGAGTCCGATGTTCGAGGGCAGCATGGGAGAAAGATGTAGGCTGAGACTAGGCCCGTCTCTCCTTTTCACATTTTTCTGACTGCTTATTATTCGCTGGCAGCTGAATAGATGGTGCCCACCCAGATTAAGGGTGGGTCTGCCTCTCCCAGCCCACTGACTCAAAAGTTACTCTCCTTTGGCAACACCCTCACAGACACACCCAGGATCAATACTTTGTATCCTTCAGTCCAATGTTGACACTCAGTTTTAACCATCACAAATCCACCCCTTGTCAACTTGAACCTATACACATCTCCTGAGATCATATATAGGTAATAATAGAGTCATAATTATGCCTAACATAACTATCCCTCGTACAACCGGAAACGCACCAATCCGCAACCCAAATACTATGACATAAAGTTAACAATACTTAAATGCTGATGTGAAGTCAGTAAATCTAAATGTCACATGATACAGGAGAAACGAAATAACATGAAGATCTTTTCTTTTTATCTTTTTTTTTTTTTTTTTGAGACAGAGTTTTGCTCTTGTCACCCAGGCTGGAGTGCAGTGACACGATCTCAGCTCACTGCAACCTCCGCCTCCTGGGTTCAAGCAATCCTTGCAGCCTCCTGAGTAGCTGGGATTACAGGCATGCACTACCATGCCCAGCTAATTTTTTGATTTTTTTGTAGAGATGGGTTTTTGCCATGTTGGCCAGGCTGGTCTTGAACTCCTGACCTCAGGTGATCCACCTGCCTCGGCCTCCCAAAGTGCTGGGATTACAGGCGTGAGCCACCGCGCCCCACCTAACATGAAGCTATTTTCTTAAGTACAAGTGTATACATGCACAAACACGTTTTTAACAAAAGGAGGAGGAAATACTCATGAAAATTACAGTCCTCGTTTCTGCAGCGGGTCACGTGGTCGTAGCTGGTATTGATGACTACCTTCTTCACTACCCATTCTGTATTCCTTTTGTCTTCAGCAAGCACCTCAGCAGGTCATGGTATTTTCCTGGTGGAGTGACCCAAACCTTCATTCCTGAAGGGTCTGGGTCACTTGTAGTCCTTCCTGGATTGTGCTGTTGTCCTTTCCGGTCGACCTTAATCACAGGGCATGGTGGTATCACATGGTAATACTAAGAGACACCCTAGGCTGGGCACAGTGGCTCACACCTGTAATGACACCCTAGGCTGAGGCAGGCAGATCACGAGGTCAGGAGATCAAGACCATCCTGGCTAACACAGTGAAACTCCGTCTCTACTAAAAATACAAAAAAGTTAGCCAGGCTTAGTGGCAGGCACCTGTAGTCCCAGCTACACGAGAGGCTGAGGCAGGAGCATGGCGTGAACCCAGGAGGCGGAGCTTGCAGTGAGCCGACATAGCGCCACTGCACTCCAGCCTGGGCGACAGAGTGTGACTGTCTCAAAAAAAAAAAAAAAAAAAAAAAATAGACACCCTAATGGATCTCCTCTATTCCATGCATACTCTTCCTTACCCTCGCTGTGGAGTAGTAGACTGATTTCATCCTGATAGTCCGGGTCAGTCACCCCAGCCAACACTGTAACTCCCTTCTTAGCCTGTTGACTTAAAGGTAGGAGGAGCCCGAAGTGTCCAGGTGGCAGTCTTAACTTCCAATTTAATGGAATCGTTGTGTCTCCTGGTGGCAGTGTTCCTCCCTCTGGAACTAAGACCTCTAGGCCAGCAGAACGTAATGTCACGGGAACAGGAGGGAAAAATTTTGCTAGTGGATTACTAGGGGTGATGGTGAGTGGTGCCACTTCCACTTCCACCCCCCAATTCCTGGACCCGTGAATTCTGGCTATGGGAGAAACAGTACCATATATTGGACGCTGATTCAGAGCATACATGGTCTTCTGGAGAACTTTGCCCCAGCCCTGCAAAGTATTATCACCTAGTTGGCGTTGTAATTGTGACTTCAATTACAGTGAAGGCCATTCCACCATTCTATATATTCAGCTGCTTCAGGATGATGGGCAACATGGTAAGACCAGTGAATTCCATGAACATGAGCCCACCGTTGCACTTTCTTAGCCATAAAGTGAGTGCCTTGGTCAGAGGCAATGCTGTGTGGAATACCATGCATTCCATTAATCCACAAATGGTAGTCTTGGCAGAAGCATTGCATGCAGGATAGGCAAACCCATATCCAGAGTAAATGTTTATTCCAGTGAGGACAAACCTCTACTGTCTTCATGATGGAAGAGGTCCAATATACTCTTCCTGCCACCAGGGAGCTGGCTGATGGAATGGTGCCATATTGAGGACTCAGCGTTGCTCTCCACTACTGGCAAATTAGGCACTCAGCAGTGGCCATAACCAGGTCCACCTTGGTGAGTGGAAGTCCATGTTGATGAGCCCAAGTGTAACCTCCATCCCTGTCACCATGGTCACTTTGTTCAGGGGCTCATTGGACGATGACGGGTGGCTGGGGAAAGAGCTGAGGGGTGTCCACAGAATGGGTCATCCTATACACTTGATTATTAAAATCCTCCTCTGCTGAGGTCACTCAGCAAAGCACTCACATGGGATACAAATATCTTCACAGTTTTTGACCACTCAGAGAGGCTCCATCCATATACGTCTTCCCCAGATTTCTTTTTTTCTTTTTCTTTTCTTTTCTTTTTTTTTTTTTTTTGAGACGGATTCTCACTCTCGCCCATGCTGGAGTGCAATGACGCAATCTTGGCACACTGCAACCTCTGCCTCCCAGGTTCAAATGATTCTCCTGCCTCAGCCTCCTGAGTAGCTGGGTTTACAGGTGCCCAGCACCACACATGACTAATTTTTGTATTTTTAGTAGAAATGGGGTTTCAACATGTTGGCCAGGCTGGTCTTGAACTCCTGACCTCAGGTGATTCTCCCACTTCAGCCTCCCAAAGTGCTGGGATTACAGATGTGAGCCACCATGCCCGGCCCATTCTCCTGACCCTTTCTTTTTGCACTGGACCTTAACTGTTTTTCTTCTGCTTATATAAATTAAGTAGGAATGCAGTAGGCTTCCTATCAATTTCACTTCTAGGAACACTGATTAGTAAGCTAATGCCAGAGTTCTACACAAGTCAGACTATTCTGATTGCCACTTTGCCTCTCCTGTCTGTTAGGGTAGCTACGCCCACCTTGCCTTTGACAATTGAGTGCTGCCACTTGGCCTTTGCCAACTTAGGATCCAATTATTCCCACTGTGTTTAAATTTTTTTTTTCAATGAGTTTTTATTAGCAGTGAAATAATGATTTAGGATCCCGGGGTGGGGGTCACTGGGTACTAGGTCCCCCTTCGCCACCCTGGGAGAAGGATGGAGGACAGAGGAGAGGGAGGTGCAGCCAGTTCAGATCTTCCCGGGAAATGTGCCTTCAGCCTGGCGCTTGTCCCAGGCTGTGACCCAGGATATGGGGCAGAGGGACTTGCACACACGCTGGTACCATTCGCACACAGTGATATCGCCTCCTTTAGTGGTCTTGCCTTCTGACAGCGGTGGAAATCCAGGTCGTTCTGCCAGCAGTTCCTGGTCTGGTTCTGGTTGGGAAGCGGCTGTCAAAAGGGGCAGTGCTGTGGTTCTTGATTTTGGTCTCGATGTCCTCTTCTGCCATGGTATTGAATCCTAGAGGCACCCCAGATGCAACTTCTGTATTTAAGTTTTGTAGTTGAGTGACTGAGGTTCCCACTGTTGGATCTGACACACACAGAAGAGCAATTACAGGGCTCTTCAAAGATGCAGCTCCTGCCCTCACAAATCTGTTTTGCAAGGCATTGGTCAAGGGTGTATCTTCTGGACCTTCCCAGCTGGGATGAGTAGGTCTAAAGTGACTAATGCACTCCACCATCCCGAACTCCCTAAGCCTTTGGATCCTTTGCTCTACATTATACCAAGGGAGATCAGACATTTACAGTTCACTCATAATGGGCCATCTTATAATCAATATTTCAGCTGACTAGGCAAATAAACTATTAGAACCATTTTTTAACTCCCTGAGCTGCAACGTTAAATGCAGAGTCCCTACTTAGTAGGCCCAAATCAATAAATTCAGCCTGATCCAACTCTATGTTTCTTCCATCTTTTTATATTTATTTATTTATTTATTTATTTATGACAGAGTCTCACTCTGTCACCCAGGCTGGAGTGCAGTGGCATGATCTTGGCTCACTGCAACCTCTGCCTCCCTGGTTCAAGCAGTTCTCCCTGTCTCAGCCTCCCAAGTAGCTGGGATTACAGGAGCCCGCTACCACGCCCAGCTAATTTTTGCATTTTTTTCGTAGAGACGGGGTTTCACCATGTTGGCCAGGGTGGTCTTGAATTCCTGACCTCAGGTGATCCACCCACCCCAGCATCCCAAAGTGCTGAGATTACAGGTGTGAGCCACTGCACCCGACCTGTTCCTTCCACCATTATCCCACACCCTTAATATCCATTCCCATGCCTATTCTCCAGATTTCTGTTTATATAAATTAGAAAACTCAAGCAATTCTTTTTGAGTGTAGCACACGTCCTCATGGGTCACAGTCAGCCTCACTTCTAGGGGCCCACTGGGACTTTAGTTATAGGTCTAGAAGCAAACAGGGGTGTTGGGGTGGTTCCTGAGGAGAATCAACATTATCTTGCCTGACAATTGCCTCAGGGGAGGCCATCACTGTTGTCTCAGGCAGCGTAGGTTGTATCTCCTCAGACAAAGGTGGAAAGGCTGATGGCAGCATGGTCGGCGAGGGATGTTGCCACTACTGGAGATGGGGAAGCTGTTTCTTCTGGCAAAAAGGTTCATCAGAGTTTACAAACTCAGTGTCCCCAACTTCATCAGGGTCCTCCCACACTTCCCCATTCCCAGTTGCAGGTCCCATTCTTTTCCAATCAATGCCCTCACTCTAGCAGTAGATACCTGGCGAGGCTGTGCATGCATCTTTCATGCAGGTCAGACACATGATAAGAGCTTATGTCTGTTTTTCCACAGTTTCAGCTCTTTCTGTACAGGAGATAAGACTCTTACTCAGGGCAATCTTAGCAGATCTGAGGCTCAGTATCTGCTTCTGAAGCCAGGAAATAGAATCCCTGAGTTCATTATTTTCTTTCATTGCTCTGTCCACTGAATTTAGGAGCAACCAACCAACTTCATTATGTTCCTTGGTTCTCCACATATGGTGAAAGGTATTAGGTACAGAGTCACTAAACTCCTTGCCTCTCACAAGCAATGAATCAGGAGTGTCAAATCCATTTATTTTGCGTAACTCTCTAAACAGTTCATACTAAGGACTATCAGTGTTCTCCAAACTATTAGAAATAGAGTCCTCAGCATTTCTAATCATATTAAGCAGCCGACTCCAGAAACCCCAAAACCAACAGAAGAACTCCATCCTTAATATTCTGTTCCTCTAGAACCACTCCTGGTACCGAAATCTGTATTAGTCAGGGTTCTCTAGAGGGAGAGAACTAATGAAATATATATATATATAAAATAGACACATATATATGTTTATTAAGTATTAACTCACATGATCACAAGGTCCCGCAATAGGCCATCTGAAGGCTGAGGAGCAAGGAAAGAGTTCCAAAACTGAAGAACTTGGAGTCTGAGTTTCAAGGGCAGGAGCATCCAGCATGGGAAAAAGATATAGGCTGGGAGGCTAGGCCAGTCTCTTCACATTTTTTGCCTGCTATATTCTAGCCATGCTGGCAGCTGATTAGATGGTGCCCACCCAGATTGGGGGTGGGTCTACCTTTCCCAGCCCACTGACTCAAATGTTCATCTCCTTTGGCAACACCCTCACAGACACAGCCAGGATCAATACTTTGTGTTTTTCAATCCAATCAAGTTGACACTCGGTATTAACCATCACATAAGTTATCATTAATGTTAGTGTATGTTATGTGTGGCCCAAGACAATTCTTCCAATGTGGCCCAGGGAAGCCAAAAGATCGGACACCCCTAGAGTAGACAATTGTTGCAAAGAAGTCAAGGATGTGAATACTTGTGGTGAGTGTGGCTACTCACCTAACCAGCCAGGGGGCAATCTGTGAGTTAAGTCCCAGTCAGACAGTATGCAGAAGACTTCCTCATGCATAGGAAGAGACCTTTGTAAGTGGTGATGAGAGGTGTTGGCTGGCCGGGCACAGTTGCTCATGTTTGTAATCCCAGTGCTTTAGTAGGCCAAGGTAGGAGGATACCTTGAGCCCAGGAATTCGAGGCTGCAGTGAGCTATAATTGTACCACTGCACTCCAGTCTTGATGACAGAGAGCGACCCTGTCTCTTGAAAAAAAAAAAAAGAGGCCAGGCGCAGTGGCTCGTGCCTGTAATCCCAGCACTTTGGGAGGCTGAGGTGGACGGATCATGAGGTCAAGAGACTGAGACCATCCTGGCCAACATGGTGAAACCCTGTCTCTACTAAAATACAAAAAATATTATCTGGGCGTGGTGGCATGGACCTGTAATCCCAGCTACTCACGAGGCTGAGGCAGGAGAATCATTTGAACCCAGGAGGCGGAGGATGCCGTGAGCCGAGATCGCGCCACTGCCCTCCAGCCTGGGCAACAAGAGTGAAACTCCATCTCAAAAAAAAAAAAAAAAAAAAAAGAGAGAGAGAGAATGACAGAGAGAGAGAGAGAGATGTCATCACTGGCAATTGCTGAGTCTAGAGTTCATAGGGAGTAGAAACCCATTGCATTAAGTACGGGAGATGAGGCAGTGGAGGAAGCCCAGCCTGTTACGTGGGTGACTATTCTTTCGTTTTTTTTGTTTTGTTTTGTTTTTTGTTTTTTTGAGATGGAGTCTCGCTCTGTTGCACTAGCTGGAGTGCAGTAGCACAATCTCAGCTCACTGCAACCTCCACCTCCTAGGTTCAAGTAATTCTCCCACCTCAGCCTTCTGAGTAGCTGGGACTACAGGCACGCTCCACCATGCCCTGCTAATTTTTGTATTTTTAGTAGAGATGGGGTTTTGCCATGTTGGCCAGCCTGGTCTTGAACTCATGACCTCAAGTGATCCATCTGCTTCGGCCTCCCAAAGTGCTGGAGTTACAGGTATGACCCACCATACCTGGCCTTCTTTCAGGTTTGATGGTTAAGGGAGGAAAAAAAGGTATAAAGAAGAAATCTTACAAAGTGAAAGAAGAATCCAAAGTAAGGATTTTTAAGAATGAAGACACAGCCAGGCCCAGTGGCTCATACCTGTAATCCCAGCACTTTGGGAGGCCGAGGCAGGCAGATCACAAGGTCAAGAGATTGAGACCATCCTGGCCAACATGGCGAAACCCCATCTCTACTAAAGATACAAAAATTAGCTGGGCATGGTGGCGCACGCCTGTAGTCCCAGCTACTTGGTAGACTGAGGCAGGAGAATCATTTGAACCTGGGAGGCAGAGGTTGCAGTGAACCGAGATCGCGCCACTGCACTCCAGCCTGGGCGACAGAGCAAGACTCCATCTCAAAAAAAAAAAAAAGGAAATAATTTGTGAAGCAAACGGGGGATGGGGTCCAGGGGATGGGACTAAGGGCTGTTTTTGAAAAGGAATAAGGACCTGACCTTCCTTTGGAGCTAAGTATTGACAAACTACCTATTACCTATTGTTGTGTAAAACATTACCCCAATACTTAGTGGGTTAAAACAGCAAGCATTTATGATCTCACAGCTTCTGTTGTACAGGAATGCAGGCACAGCTTAACCAAGTACCTCTGCTTTAAGCTTCTTATGAGGTTTGAGAAGCTGTTGACTGGAGCTGCAGTCTCATCTGAAGGTTTGACTGAAGGAAGGCTACACTGCCATGCTCTCTCCGGCAGTTGGTGGCAGGCCTCAGTCCCTCCCACGTGGGCCAATCTCTATAGAGCCACTTCACAACATGGCCGCTGGCTTCCCCCATGGAGAGAGAGACAGAGAGATGGAGAGCAAGTGCTGGAAAGAATGAGAGCGCTTGCTCGCTATGGAAGCCATCGTCTTTTAAAAACTTAATCTCAAAAGTGATAGCTCATAATTTCCTTTGTATCCTGTGTGTGTGAGAAGGGAGGCAGTAAGTCCACTCCACACTGAGTCAGATGGAGGGGCCTCCAGAAACATGAGCAGATCAGGAGAGCAGAGGTTGCTGGGCACCATCTTGGAGGCTGCCCACCACCACTGGTGCAGAAGGCAGAGAAGTTTATGTCCCTTTTGCCTCTGAAAATGAAATATCTGCTGTGGATGAAGATGGTAAACAATGAGAGTAAGGAACTTAAGTAATACGGTAAAGGTTTCGTATAGACACTGAGAAAAGTGGGAAAGGAAGCTGTCCAAGAGGAGCATCTGGATATGAAAAAATAATGAAACAGAAATATAATAAAAGTTCTGGAAGCCATGGCCTGGTTAGGACAGGGACAGAGCTTAATGAGAGGTGCTTATTGTAAGTTGCTTTCTTGAATCGAGTTCCCTCCTAACCTTAGTCATCAGAATCTCACTTTGGTCTATCAGGTATGGGAAACTCTGGGAAACTTCAAAATATCTCTATTCTTTCTCTTCACCTTTTTGAATATCACTGAGCTACCCATTTGATGGCTTTTAAACTGACACATCTTTCATTTTAAAGTCACTTTTGCATTGAAGATTCAGCAGTGACTCAATGAAACATCCACATAGAGGGGAAATAAAGTAACTGTCCCCTTCTACTATTCCCTTCGAGTTTTCATGCAGGGAGAAGAGAAAACTACCTGTAATTTTACTATTTGAAAATTACAGGCCAGGAGCAGTGGCTCACACCCATAATCCCAACACTTTGAGAGGCTGAGGCAGGTAGATCACCCGAGGTCAGAAGTTTGAGACCAGCCTGACCAACATGGAGAAACCCCATCTCTACTAAAAATACAGAATTAGCCGGCCATGGTGACACATGCCTGTAATCCCAGCTACTCAGGAGGCTGAGGCAGGAGAATCTCTTGAACCCGGGAGGTGGAGGTTGTAGTGAGCTGAGATTGTGCCATTGCACTCCAACCTGGGCAACAAGAGCAAAACTCTGTCTCAAAAAAAAAAAAAAAAATTACATTAGGCCAGGTGCAGTGGCTCATGCCTGTAATCCCAGCACTTTGGGAGGCCAAGGCAGGTGGATCACCTGAGGTCAGGAGTTCAAGACCAGCTTGGCCAACATGGCAAAACCCCGTCTCTACTAAAAATACAAAAAAATTAGCCAGGTGTGGTGGCACACACCTGTAATCCCAGTTACTCGGGAGGCTGAGGCAGGAGAATTGCTTGAACTCAGGTGGCAGAGGTTGCAGTGAGCTGAGCTGAGATCGCGCCACTGCACTCCAGCCTGGGTGACAGAGCCAGACTTTGTCTCAAAAAAAAAGAAAAGAAAAGAAAATCACATTAGAACTTCCTTATTCAGTGAGAATGACTGATGGGGGGGTGGGGAAACAGCCTCTTTCCTACTGGATAGAAAAGAGGAAGGATATAGCTGTAAGAACTGCTGACCCAACACCATGGAACCATGGAAGCAGAACTGAGACAGGGAAACCTCCTGTTAACATTGTTGGAGCCCTGGATTAAGCTACGCCTGAATTTATACAGCGCCAGGATGCCAGTTATAAAAACTAATAAAATTCCCTTCTTGTTTAAGACACTTTAGAGTTGAATTTTCTCTGACAAAATAAAGAGTCGTAACTGACATAGAAACTGTTAACTAAATGGGGGGTTGCAAGTAACAGATCCTAAACTATGGAACTGGCTGCATAGAGTGGGATGGAGGGAAGAGAGGACTGTCCTGGTTCAGGAAGTTGACGGTCTTTTTTGGGTGGGAGCTGTCACCTGCTGTTTCTCGGGAAGCGACCATGTACATACTAATATGAAGCACTAGGGACTTGTTAGGAAAAAAGTTTAAGCATTAACAGCTTGCTTGTTTCAGCCCTCAGCAAATATCTAGAAAAAAGAAACAACCTTATCCTGAAACTAGTCAGTCTGTAAACAAAGAAGGGAGAAATATGGTTTTGCTAAGAGAGGCCCTTTCTAAACGTAAGGAATTTCTTCACATTTCATTTCCATTTAAATTTCTTCAGGTAAAATTTAAATTAATGATTTTATTAAGAATTATGGCCAGGAGCTGTGACTCATGCCTGTAATCCCAGCACTTTGGGAGGTTGAGGTAGGAGTATCACTTGAGGCCAGGAGTTCAAGACCAACCTGGGCAACATAGTGAGATCCTCCCCCACTATCTATTAAAAAAAAAAAAAAAAGAATAGTATGAAGAGCATGATTGCACTTAGCAAAATAATTCCCTTCCATCTTTTTTTTTTTTTTTTTTTTTTCTGAGACAGAGTTTAGCTCTTGTTGCCCAGGCTGGAGTATAGTGGCACAATCTCGGCTCACTGCAACCTCTGCCTTCTGGTTTCAAGCGATTCTCCTGCCTCAGCCTCCTAAGTAGCTGGGATTACAGGTGCCCGCCACCACGCCCAGCTAATTTTTGTATTTTTAGTAGAGACAGTGTTTCACCATGTTGGCCAGGCTAGTCTCGAACTCCTGACCTCATGATCTGCCTGCCTCGGCCTCCCAAACCCATCCATCTTTATCTTGTCCTCTCAATTGCTGGAAGTACAATGCAGAGAACTTTTATTCTCAGCCATTTGAGAGTAAATTGCCCGCGGCCCCATTACCTTCCCAACAAGGACATTCTCCTATATAACCACAATGCACCATCAAAATCAGGAAACTGGAGTGATTGATACCATCAAAATGATACCATAACCATGAAAATCAGGAAACTAGAATGAAACCGCCAATCCGTAGGGCCCCTTCGAGTTTTGACAGTCGTTCTAATAACGTCCTTTTGGCAAAAGGAGCCAGTTTAGAGGCGCCTGCCGTATTCAGCTGTCCTGTCTCTCTAGTCTCTTTCAGTCTAGAACAGTCTCAATCTGCCCTTGACTTCCATGGCCTTGCTGGTCTTCAGGACTACAGAAAAGTTATTTTGTCGAATGCCCCTTAATTTGGGTGTGTCCGGTATGTCTGTCTTCACGAGTAGGTTCAGAGTCATTTCTTCAGGAGCATGTCCAGAAGTGATTCTGTGTTCTGTTGCATCTCAGCAGCCGGCACACGATTCCAATTTGTTTCAATACTGGTGACGTTCACTTTGATCACTTAAGTTAATGTCTGCCAGAGTCTTTCACTATAACTAAGGAAGTTGCTTTTTCCCTCTCTTGATGACTTCTAAGTATTTTTGTGACTTCTGTGGGGGTAATTTGAAATCATGTGAGTATCCCATTCCTCATCAAGTTTTCCATTTATTCCTCCGCAGATTTTATTAAAAAAAAAATTTTTTTTTTTTGAGATGAAGTCTCGCTGTGTCGCCCAGGCTCGAGTGCAGTGGCGCTACCTTGGCTCACTGCAAGCTCCGCCTTCCGGCTTCACGCTATTCTCCTGCCTTAGTCTCCCGAGTAGCTGGGACTACAGGCTCCCGCCACCACACTTGGCTAATTTTTTTGTATTTTTAGTAGAGACAGGGTTTCACCGTGTTAACCAGGATGGTCTCAATCTCCTGACCTGGTGATCCACCCGCCTCGGCCTCTCAAAGTGCTGGGATTACAGGCATGAGTTACCACGCCTGGCCCTCTGCAGATTTTATACTTCTATGACTCATCATTTCCTGTAGTCCTGTTTTATCCCATGCATGGTAATCCCTCTCTCTCATTATTTTGATGCTCTGTCTCAGATTTGGCCAGTGGGAGCCCTGTACACAGATATCTGTGCCTTTTGCATGTCCCTGGCATTCTTTGGGCAACTTCCTTTCTCTCCCTGGCACAAAAAGATGTTCTGGTTTCATTTATATTTTCCCTGTCCTGATACTGGAATCAACCATTTGTCAAAGGAGCCCTTGCTCCTTTTTTTTTTGAGACGGAGTCTGGCTCTGTCACCCAGGCTGGAGTGCAGTGGCCAGATCTCCGCTCACTGCAAGCTCCGCCTCCTGGGTTTACGCCATTCTCCTACCTCAGCCTCCAGAGTAGCTGGGACTACAGGCGCCCGCCACCTCGCCCGGCTAGTTTTTTGTATTTTTTAGTAGAGACGGGGTTTCACCGTGTTAGCCAGGATGGTGTCGATCTCCTGACCTCGTGATCCGCCCGTCTCGGCCTCCCAAAGTGCTGGGATTACAGGCGTGAGCCACCGCGCCCAGCAGCCCTTGCTCCTTTTAATGGAGAATGGTTAGAAGCCAAGAACTGGACACGGGATGTGCTCGTGGCTATTTAAGTGTGGCCATGTCCAGGTCCTCTCAGTGGGCAGAGCTAGGATGTGCATACATGGAACACACATGCAAACACAGAGCACACATGCACACACAAAGCACATGTGAACACAGAACACACATGCAAACACAACACACGTGCGTACATGGATCACATGAACACAGAACACACATGCATGCATGGAGCACACGTGTGAACATAGAACACATGTGCGTGCATGGAACACATGCATACCCGGAGCACACAGACACACCACACTTATTTCCATATCTTTTAAACATTTTTACTGCTTTTTTGAGGTCTCATTGAAAATAAAAATTGCATATATTTAATGTGTATAATGTGATGATTTGATATTCATGTACACTTGAAATGATGACCATGACCAAGCTATACCATATCCTCCACCTTCCCTAGTTACCATTTGTGTGGTGAGAACACTTGAGACCTACTCTCCACAGGTTTCAAGTATGCAACACAACATTGTTAACTGTAGTCACCATGCTGTACTTCCAAATCTTTTTTTTTTTTTGAGAGACAGTCTCGCTCTGTTGCCCAGGCTGGAGTGCAGTGGCGCGATCTCGTCTCACTGCAAGCTCCGCCTCCCGGGTTTACGCCATTCTTCTGCCTCAGCCTCCCGAGTAGCTGGGACTACAGGTGCCCTCCACCATGCCCGGCTAATTTTTTGTATTGTTAGTAGAGGCGGGGTTTCACCATGTTAGCCAGGATGGTTGCAATCTCCTGACCTTGTGATCCACCCTCCTCAGCCTCCCAAAGTGCTGGAATAACAGGTGTGAGCCACCGCGCCTGAACAATTTTTTAATTATTTATTCATTTTTTGAGACAGAGTCTTGCTCTGTCACTCAGGCTAGAGTGCAATGGTGTGATCTTGACTCACTGCAACCTCCGCCTTCTGGGTTCAAGCAATTCTCATGCCTTGGCCTCCGGAGTAGCTGGTATTACAGGCATGCACCACCATGGCCAGCTAATTTTTGTATTTTTAGTAGAGACAGGGTCCCACTATGTTGCCCAAGCTGGTCTCAAACTCCTGGCCTCAAGTGATCTGCCTGCCTCAGCCTCCCACAGTGCTGGGATTACAGCTGTGAGTCACCACACCTGGCCTCTAAATCTATTTTTTAAGATGACTTTAGGTGGTGTGTGGCTCAGGCCTGTAATCCCAGCACTGTGGGAGGCCAAGGTGGGAGGATTGCTTGAGCCTAGAAGTTCGAGACCAGTTTGGGCAACACCGTGCCTCATCAGAAATGTGTTTTTGGTTAAAACAGTTCATGTATGATTTTGATGGAAGGCAGATCCAAGTCCTTGTAAGGAGGGAACTGAGACCAGTATCTGCAGCCCTCTAGCCCTGGACTCACCATTTCACACTCCAGGGCTCCCACTGTCTTCCGGCATTTGCTTCCTAAACTACAACCCAGTCAGCTCCACTGCTCACTTCTTGGACCTTGTTGTCCAGCCCCTTAGAAAACAGTTGAAACAACCGTTGGGCTCTGAGCAGCATGGCCCTTTTATTTCGGTTAGATGCTGGTGAGAGCTGCTACCTGCAGCATTCCTGACCATGTTTATACTGGAGCAATCGCTCCCCTCCCCTCCCTCCTCTCTCTCTCTCTCTCTCTCTCTTTCTTTCTTTTCTCTCCTTCCTTCCTCCCTCCCTCCCTCCCTCCCTTCCTTCTTTTTTTCTTTCTTTCTTTCACCGGAGTCCAGTCTGTTGCCCAGGCTGGAGTGCAATGGTGCGATCTCGGGTCACTGCAACCTCCGCCTCCAGGGTTCAAGAAATTCTTCTGCCTTAGGATCCTTAGCATCCAGGACTACAGGCACCCACTACCACACCTGACTAATTCTTTTGTATTTTTAGTAGAGATGGGGTTTCACTATGTTGGCCAGGCTGGTCTCGAATTCCCGACCTCAGGTGATCTGCCCGCCTCAGCCTCCCAAATTGTTGGGATTACAGGTGTGAGCCACTGTGCCCGGCCTCCTACAGCAGTATTTCGACTACTACCATAAAATATATGCCATACTGTGCTTTTTAGTTGCATGAAAAGTGTAGCAAAATGGGTACCATAATTTCAAATAAAGGTTACAATCCTGGGAGTATGAATGGCTTTATTTTCTCTTCCTGGCATCACAGGGTCTTCAGGATTTGGGGGTTTTGTTTTGATCTTATGTCCCCCAGTATCTTGTGCCTGTAGTAAAATACGGGAATTCTGGCACCCCTGATTGTGCTTTCACACATAAAGCTCAAAGAAACTAAACCACCTCATGATGTCCTTCTCTGTGCAGACTACGCCATTCCAACACCAGAATTGAGATCCCAGATTGAAATGCTGGGAGATCCACTCTTCAGGGAGCAAGGGGGAAAGGAGAAAATGGAACGGTGGTTCACCTTCACGCCAATGAGCATTTGTGTTGGAAGAGCATTAAAGCGTGGCTGTTTGGAGCAAGTTAGACGGAATTAGGGTGCTGACATTTGAAGCTATACATTGGCATGATCCAAATTCCTTTTCTTAGTATTCTTGTCATATTGGCAGGATTCGGATTTGGGAAATGGAAATGACAACTAGTAAAAGGCCTCGGATCTTCTAAATGGGATAAGAGATGCTGGCTTGTTCATTGGTCGATTTATAGTATATATTATTCATATTATATATTAATATATAGATATAAATACACATTACATGCATGCACACACACACACATATGTGAAATTGTGGGTATGTGTATCTGTGTAAATAAAAGACGTGCAGCCCTGGATGGATTTAGAGGGACAGTGCAACTCTGATGAGCCCAAGCTGAGTCACAGCTGAAGACTGGGAAGGCACACTGGAAATATTGTATTTCTATCTCTGAGATAAAATTTCTAAGGCCCAGAGAAGTTTTCCTCACCCTAGGACTAGAACTCAGATATTTTATTTTATTTTATTTTATTTTTTGAGACAGAGTTTTGCTCTCGTTGCCCAGGCTGGAGTGGAATGGCGCGATCTCAGCTCACTGCAACCTCCGCCTCCAGGGTTCAAGCAGTTTTCCTGCCTCAGCCTCCCGGGTAGCTGTGATTACAGGAGTGAGCCACCACACCCAGCTAATTTTTGTATTTTTAAGAGATACAGGTTTTCTTCATGTCAGCCAGGCTGGTCTCAAACTCCTAACCTCAGGTGATCTACCGACCTTGGCCTCCCAAAGTACTGGGATTACAGGTGTGAACCACTGTGCCCAGCTGAACCCAGATTTTTTTTTTTTTTTTTTGAGGCGGAGTCTCGCTCTGTCGACCAGGCTGGAGTGCAGTGGCGCAATCTTGGCTCACTACAAGCTCTGCCTCCCAAGTTCATGCCATTCTCCTGTCTCAGCCTCCTGAGTAGCTGGGACTACAGGCACCCGCCACCATGCCCAGCTAATTTTTTGTATTTTTAGTAGAGTTGGAGTTTCACTGTGTTAGCCAGGATGGTCTTGATCTCCTGACCTCATGATCCACCCGCCTCAGCCTCCCAAAGTTGCTGGGATTACAGGCATGAGCCACCGCGCCCAGCCCTGAACCCAGATATTTTAACTCTGTCTAGTGTTCTAACTTGACTACACTCCTTGAATTAAATTGACTCTGAATCTAGGAAGAAAGAAAATTGTCACATATAAGTATTTGTTTCTTAGTTCATGAATTTTTATTTTTTTATTATTTATTTATTTAATTTTTGATTTTTGAGATGGAGTCTCGCTGTATCACCCGGCTGGAGTGCAGTGCCCTGATCTCGGCTCACTGAAACCTCCGCCTTCCAGGCCCAAGCAATTCCCCTCCCTCAGCCTCCCGAGTAGCTGGGACTAGAGGCACGCACCACCACACCTGGCTAATTTTTTATATTTTAGTAAAGATGGGGTTTTACCATGTTAACCAGGATGGTCTCAATCTCCCAACCTTGTGATCTGCCCACCTCGACCTCCCAAAGTGCTGGGATTACAGGTGTGAGCCACCGTGCCCAGCCTGTTTGTTTATTTTTTTGAGATGGAGTCTTGCTCTGTCACCTAGGCTGGAGTGCAGTGGCACTATCTTGGCTCACTGCAACCTCTGCCTCCCAGGTTCAAGTGATTCTCCCACCTCAGTCTCCTGAGTAGTAGCTGGGATTACAGCCGCCTGCCACCAAGTCCAGCTAATTTTTGTGTTTTTAATAGAGACGAGCTTTCACCATGTTGACTAGGCTGGTCTCAAAGTCCTGACATCAGGTGATTCACCCACCTCGGCCTCCCAAAGTGCTGGGATTACAGGCATAAGCCATTGTGCCCAGCCACAGTTTATGAGTTTTTAATATTGGTTATCCTCTAGCATGTCCAGGTCATCCTGGTTTTCTTGGTTTTAGCATTAAAAGTCCCATGCCCTGGGAACCGCCTCTGTCCAGGCCAACTGGGATGGTTAGTCATCTTATTATCTTCCTGGGCTCTTAGACATTTTTAAAGTGTCTATCATCCTGGTTTCTTCAACAAGTCCATGGCGTGAAAACAAAAGTCGTCAAGGAGCAGTTCTAAATTAAAAGAACCTTAAGGGGCCAGGCGCGGTGGCTCAAGCCTGTAATCCCAGCACTTTGGGAGGCCGAGACGGGCGGATCATGAGGTCAGGAGATCGAGACCATCCTGGCTAAAATGGTGAAACCCCATCTCTACTAAAAAAATACAAAAAACTAGCCGGGTGTGGTGGCGGATGCCTGCAGTCCCAGCTACTCGGGAGGCTGAGGCAGGAGAATGGCATAAACCCGGGAGGCAGAGCTTGCAGTGAGCTGAGATCCGGCCACTGCACTCCAGCCTGGGCAACAGAGCGAGACTCCGTCTCAAAAAAAAAAAACAAAAAAAAAACCTTAAGAGCCTAACAACAACCAAAACACCCCAACCAACCAAATAAGCAAATCTTTACCGACTTCCTGCTGTCCAGGCACGGCGCTTGTGCTGGATCTAGAGAGACTCTTGCCTCCCGGAGCTCACTCTGTGCTTCACTGTGACTTTACAGGTTCAGTGAACCATTGTTTCCTTTCCTCAAGATCCACATCCCCCTCCATCTCGCGCGAGGAATCTTCTCTTTTATATAGTGGTACCACAGGGCACAGGGACTGCCCAAAGCCTTCGTGCCTGATAGCCTCACTCGTCATGGGACAAGGCTGAGTTATTTATTTATTTTTGAGACCAAGTCTCACTCTGTCACTCAGGCTGGAGTGCGGTGGTGCAATCTTGGCTCACTGCAACCTCCGCCTCCTGGGTTCAAGCGATTCTCCTTCTTGGCCTCCCAAGTAGCTGGATTACAAGCACCCACCACCACGCCCGGCTAATTTTTGTATTTTTAGTAGAGACAGGGTTTTACCATGTTGGCCAGGCTGGTCTCGAACTCCTGATCTCAGGTGATCCACTTGCGTCGGCCTCCCAAGGTACTGGGATTACAGGTGTGAGCCACTGTGCCCGGCTTTGTTTTTATTTTTTAACAGCTTCCCAAAGGATTAGAAGTGTGAGCCACCTCGCCAGACCCAACTGCCAACAATTCTTGGTATTCTTCCGCTTGTAGCTGCATCACTCCAATCCCTGCATATGTCACCACATGGCCATCTTCCCTCTGTATGTCTCTGTGTCTCCTGGTATAAAGATACCACTCAGATTGGATTAGGGACCCACTCTACTCCAGTACAACCTCATCTTAATTCACTACATCTGCAACGACCCTGTTTCCAAATAAGGTCACAGTCAGAGGTTCTGGGAAGGACATGAATTTTGGGGGACACTTTAATTCAGGTGTAGGAAAATGGCAACACAGTATTTCAAAACTCACTCAGGCCGGGCACAGTGGCTCACACGCCTGTAATACCAGCACACTGGGAGGCTGAGGCGGGCACATCACGAGGTCAGGAATCGAGACCACCCTGGCTAACACAGTGAAACCCTGTCTCTACTAAAAATACAAAAACAAAATTAGCTGGGCGTGGTGGCGGGCGCCTGTAGTCCCAGCTACTCAGGAGGGGGAGGCAGGAGAATGGCGTGAACCTGGGAGGCGGAGCTTGCAGTGAGCCAAGATCGCGCCACTGCACTCCAGCCTGGGTGACAGAGCGAGACTCTGTCTCAAAAAAACAAACAAACAAAACTCACTCAGTGAATATAATGTTTATGGAGGAAAACAAATGTACATTAAATAAAGACCAATTACAATAGCAAATAACGACGCCCAGCGCAGTGGCTCACAGCTGTAATCCCAGCACTTTGGGAGGCTGAGGCAAGTACAGCATTTGAGGTCAGGAGTTTGAGACTAGCCTGGCCAACATGGTGAAACACCATCTCCACTAAAAATACAAAAAAAAATTATCTGGTCATGGTGGTGTGCCTGTAATCTCAGCTACTTGGGAGGCCGAGGCAGGAGAACTGCTTGAACCTGGGAGGCGGAGGTTGCAGTGAGCTGAGATCATGCCACTGCCACTCCAGTCTGGGCAACAGAGTGAGACTGTGTCAAAAAAAAGCAAATAATGAAATGCCAAACATGAAAGAGTTTAATGTGGGCTGGAATAACTGGGTAAGTCTTCAGGAATAAGGTGAAACTTGGGTAGGTCATTGAAGGAAAGTGAGTGCAGGCATTTTGAGGTGGAGCACAGTGAGAGTAACACATGGAGGTGAGGATGATCAAGGGCCAAGTGGGTGAACAGGCTGGTGAAGACTGGTCTAGCACCAGAGGGAGAGAGATGCTTTTGCAA
Source organism: Macaca nemestrina (assembly GCF_043159975.1). Taxonomy (NCBI): domain Eukaryota; kingdom Metazoa; phylum Chordata; class Mammalia; order Primates; family Cercopithecidae; genus Macaca; species Macaca nemestrina. The sequence goes on from NC_092128.1 coordinate 9,928,882, forward strand.
CTGGCCCCACAGTCCCATAGACAGTTGTTTTTATTTATTTTTTATTTTTTTAATTTTTTATTTTTTTTTTTGAGACGGAGTCTCACGCTGTCGCCCAGGTTGGAGTGCAGTGGTGCGATCTCGGCTCACTGCAAGCTCCGCCTCCTGGGTTCACGCCATTCTCCTGCCTCAGCCTCCTGAGTAGCTGGGGCTACAGGCGCCCGCCACCGCGCCCGGCTAATTTTTTGTATTTTTAGTAGAGACGGGGTTTCACTGTGGTCTCAATCTCCTGACCAATCTCCTGATCTGCCCGCCTCGGCCTCCCAAAGTGCTGGGATTACAGGCGTGAGCCACCGCGCCCAGCCTTGTTTTTAGATAAACATAGAAATTGACCCTTTTGCCCTTAAAGCTTGAAACTTGTTTTTGTTTTATCTGAGTTCCTTCCTCAGGAAAGGACCTTCAGGAAGTATCAAAGAACTGAAACTCACCAGATCATCACACCAGATGTCTCCTTCCCCTCCCTAGCTCCTGTTTTCTTACACATTGTTACATTTTTTTCCCTGCTTATACATCAGTTGTTTTCTTAGTCAGAGACATGGATTTGAGACTGAGCTCCCATCTCCTCAGCTGCTGCACCCGATTAAAGCCTTCCTCCTTGGCAATGCTAGTTGTCTCAGTGATTGGCTTTCTGTGCGGTGAGCGGCAGAACCTAGACCAAATATCTGGTGTTTTGGTAACACTTTCAGACCAAGTTTGTCTCTTTTTTTGTTTATCTGTTTTTCGATGGAGTCTTGCTCTGTCACCCAGGCTGGCCTGCAATGGCATGATCTCTGCTCACTGCAACCTTTGCCTCCTCGGTTCAAGTCATTCTCCTGCCTCAGCCTCCCAAGTAGCTGGGATTACAGGTATGCACCACCATACCAGGCTAATTTTTTGTATTTTTAGTAGAGACAGGGTTTCACTATGTTAGCCAGGCTGGTCTTGAACTCCTGACCTCAGGTGATCTGCTCGCCTCGGCCTCCCAAATTGGTGGGATTACAGGCGTGAGCCACCATGCCTGGCCCAGACCAAGTATTTAGAAGAAGCAAACTGCATATCTATGTGTGGCTTCCCAAATCAAACTTGGTGTCTTGTCAATTTGGCCAGACCCAGTGCTAGGAGGATTTCTTCTTAGGGAACACTGTGTTGTAGACCAGGGGTGGTACTAATTTAGGTGAGTATACTTCCTTTTTGTTAATTTTAGATTGAGGGGGCACATGTGCAGGTTTGTCACATGAGTAGATTGCTTGATGCTGAGATTTCAGCTTCTAATGATCCCATCACCCTAGTAGAGAACATAGTACCCAATAAGGTACTTTTTCAACACTTGGCCCCTTCACTGCCTCCCCTTTTGGAATCCCCAGTATTTACCATTGCCATTTTTGTGTCCATGTGTACCAAATGTTTACCACTTACAAGGGAGAATATGCAGTATATGGTTTTCTCTTTCTGCAGAAATTCACTTAGGATAATGCCCTCCAGCTGTATTCATGGTGCTGCAAAGGACATGATTTTCTTCTTTTTTATGGCTGTACATTTATTTTCTTAGGCTCTTTTTTTTTTTTTTTTTTTGGAGACAGAGTTTTGCTTTTGTTGCCCAGGCTGGAGTGCAATGTCAGCTCACTGCAACCTCCGCCTCCCGGGTTCAAACAATTCTCCTGCTTCAGCCTCCTGAGTAGCTGGGATTACAGGCGTGTGCCACCACGCCTGGCTAATTTTTTTGTATTATTAGTAGAGACAGGATTTCACCATGGTGGCCTTGCTGCTCTTGAACTCCTGACCTCAGGTGATCTGCCTGCCTTGGCCTCCTAAAGTGCTGGGATTACAGGCATGAGCCACTGCACCTGGCCATTTTCTTAGTTTTATCCATGAACTTCTCTATTTCAAACAGGTTGGGAATTAGTATCTATGGAAGAGGATTCAACTATTCAGGCTTTCAAAATTGTCCCTGTATCCTGACAAAAATTCGAACCTGCATTTAGAGGCATAGAGACAGGTTATGTTTTTGTTTTGTTTTATTTTTGTTCTTAAACATTTGGGGTATCTAAGGCTGATTTCCGAGAAGTAAAAACATTTGGTAATGTGTCGCAGTATGTCACATCATAAAAGAAGAGCCTGCAATGCATTGTATCGGTTTTGTTTCTGCCTTCATTTTCCAGGGAGTAAATAAACCAAGACTTTTATACACATCACTAAATTTCTAATTATACCTTGGGAAAGTACCTTTGAGAGTACATAGTTATCTCTCCTTGTCTAAGACTAAAAGACATTGGTTTAGTCACTGATTTCATGAGATTTCTAAAGACTCTTTAAAGTAAATTTTAAAAATTACATAAGACACAGGGAATTTTTAAAATATTGTATTTTATGAGGTTGGGTCCAGTGGCATGCCTGTAATCCCAGCACTTTGGGATGCTGAGGTGGGTGGATCACCTCAGGTCAGGAGTTGGAGACCAGCTTGGCCAATGTGGTGAAACCCCATCTCTACTAAAAATATAAAAATTAGCCAGGCGTGGTGGCATGCACCTGTAATCCCAGCTACTTGGGAGGCTGAGGCAGGAGAATGGCTTGAACCCAGGAGGCAGAGGTTGCAGTGAGCCAAGATCATGCCACTGTACTCCAGCCTGGGTGACAGAGTGAGATTCTGTCTCAAAAATAAACAAATTAATAAAAATAATAAAAATAAAATACTGTATTTTAGGCCAGGCACGGTGGCTCATGCCTGTAATGCCAGTACTTTGGGAGGCCGAGACAGGCGGATCACTTGAGGTCAGGAGTTCAAAACCAGCCTGGCTGATATGACAAAACCCTCTCTCTACTAAAAATACAAAAATTGGTTAGGTGTGATGGCTCATGCCTGTAATCCCAGCACTTTGAGAGGCTGAGGCGGGTGGATCATGAGGTCAGGTGTTCAAGACCAGCCTGGCCAACATAGTGAAACCTCATCTCTACTAAAAATACAAAAAATTAGCTGGGCGTGGTGGCCTGTGCCTGTAATCCCAGCTACTCCGGAGGCTGAGGCAGGAGAATCGCTTGAACCTGGGAGGCGGAGGTTGCAGTGAGCTGAGATCATGCCACTGCACTCCAGCCTGAGCGACAGTGTGAGACTCTGTCTCCAAAAAAAAAAAAAAAAATAGCTGGGTGTGGTGGTGCATGCCTGTGGTCCCAGCTACATGAGAGGCTGAGGCATGAAAACTGCTTGAACCTGGAAGGGAGAGGTTGCAGTGAGCTGAGATCGTGCCACTGCACTTTAGCCTGGGAGACAGAGTGAGACTCTGTCTCAAAAAAAAGATATATTTTTTTTAACTTTAGTTTATTTTGGCCTGAGCCACATAATTTTCTGGATTTCTTTTTTTTTTTTCCTTTTTTTTTTTTGAGACGGAGTCTTACTCTGTCACCAGGCTGGAGCGCAGTGGTGTGTGATCTTGACTCACTGCAACCTCTTCCTCCCAGGTTCAAGCGACTCTCTGGCCTCAGCCTGCCAAGTAGCTGGGACTATAGGCACCCGCCACCACTCCCAGCTAATTTTTGTATTTTTAGTAGTGATGGAGTTTCACCATGTTGGCCAGGATGGTCTCGATCTCTTGACTTCGTGATCTGCCCACCTCGGCCTCCCAGAGTGCTGGAATTACTGGCGTGAGCCACCCTACCTGACCAATTCTCCGGATTTCTGAATAAAACTCTAATGTCCTAAACTAGGACACAATCTTTCATGTCTAATCTTAGACAAGTTTGAACTCTGATATGGTTCCTTTTCCTGTCCTCATTGCATAGTTTTTCTCCTGAATTTAGCAGTATATAGAAGTCTGATTTGTGGGAGGATAACAGCGTTTTCTTCCAGGTGCAGTGGCTCACGCCTGCAATCCCAGTATTTTGGGAGGCCAAGGTGGGCAGATCACCTGAGGTCTGGAGTTCAACAGCAGGCTGGTCAACATGGTAAAACCCCATCTCTACTAAAAATACAAAAATTGGCTGGGCGTGGTGGCACATACCTGTAATCCCAGCTACTTGGGAGTCTGAGGCAGGAGAATCACTTGAACCTGAGAGGCAGAGGTTTCAGTGAGCTAAGATTATGCCACTGCACTCCAGCATGGACGACAGAGTGACACACCATCTCAAAAAAAAAAAAAAAAAAAAAAAAGAATATATATCTTTCTGTAAGGCTTTTTGTACAATAGCAATGAAGTCAGCTTTGATGAGAATTTATTATTTGTTTATGTTAAAATATGAAACACTTCCCGAATTTGTGTGTCATCCTTGCACAGGAGCCATGCTAATCTTCTCTGTATCATTCCAATTATTTTTTTCTTTTTAGTATATTGCTGCCGAAGAGAGCATGTGATAACAATTTAATGTAATTCACCTAAATTATTCAATATTAAAATATCAAGGAATATCAGACCTTTCTTTTGTTTTTTAAGATGGCTTCAAGTATGGTGGTGCCTTCTTGTAGTCCCAGCTACTCGGGAGGCTGACATGGAAGGATCACTTGAGCCCGGGAGGCAGAAGTTGCAGTGAGCTGAGATCTCGCCACTGCACTGCAGCCTGGGTGACAGAGCCAGGCCTTATCTTAAAAAATAAAAAAAGGAAAAAAAAAAAAACAAACCAGCTGTCGGCTGGGCGCGGTGGCTCATTCCTGTAATCACAGCACTTTGGGAGGCCAAGGCGGGCGGGAGGATCACGAGGTCGGGGAGATCGAGACCATCTGGCTAACACGGTGAAACCCCGTCTCTACTAAAAATACAAAAACAAAATTAGCCGGGTGTTGTGGCGGGCGCCTGTAATCCCAGCTACTCGGGAGGCTGAGGCAGAATGGCATGAACCCGGGAGGCAGAGGTTGCAGTGAGCTGAGATCGCGCCACTGCACTCTAGCCTGGGCAACAGTGAGACGCCATCTCAAAACAAAACAAAACAGCTGTCATCCAGGCTGAGGTTGGTGTGCTGTGGTGAAATCATAGAGCTAACTGCATCCCACCCTCAAACTCCTGGCCTTGGCTGCACACGGTGGCTCACGCCTGTAATCCCAGTACTTTGGGAGGCCCAGGCAGGTGGATCACTTGAGGTCAGGAGTTCAAGACTAGTTTGGCGAACATGGTAAAACCCCATCTATACTAAAAATACAAAAACTTAGCCGGGTGTGGTGGCGGGAGCCTGTAATCCCAGCTACTTGGGAGGTTGAGGCAGGAGAATTGCTTGGACCTGGGAGGCGGAGCTTGCAGTGAGCCCAGATTGTGCTACATCACTCCAGCCTGGGCGACAGAGCGAGACTCCATCTCAAAAAATGAAAAACAAAACAAAACCAAACAAAAAAAGCCCTCCTGGGCTCAAGGCACCTTCTCATCTTAGGCCACAGATGTGTGCCACCATGCAAGGCTAATTTTTAAAAGTTTGTTTGTAAAATAGAGTTTATGTAGGGTGGAGGGTAGGGTTGATGTTGCTTTGTTGCTCAGCGTGGTCTCAAACTCCTGGCCTCAAGTGATCCTCCCACATCGGCCTCCCATCGGCTTGTCCTCATCACCCAGTGACCCCAAGACTTGCCTTCACTGAATATGATTGTATCTTCAAATGAGTTTCATTTCCTGTCGGTAGATAGATAGTTCCATCAGATATGTCACCATACTTACGAGATTAAGGGCATGGGTCTAATCTCTCAGCTGGACCGATTTAGTATGCCAAGTCTATAGCTACAGATCTGGTTGCTTTATATTGAATTTTTTTTTTTTGAGACAGAGTCTCACTCTGTCACCTAGGCTGCAGTGCAGTGGTGCGATCTCGGCTCACTACAGTCTCTGCCTCCTGGGTTCAAGCAGTTCTCTGCCTCAGCCTCCAGAGTTGCTGGGATTACAGGCGCCCACCACCATGCCCAGCTACTTTTTTGTAATTTTTTTTTTTTTTGAGACAGACTCTCGCTTTGTCGCCCAGGCTAGAGTGAAGTGGCATGATCTTGGCTTACTGCAAGCTCTGCCTCCAGGGTTCACGCCATTCTCCTGCCTCAGCCTCCCAAGTAGCTGGGACTACAGGCACCCGCCACCACGCCCGGCTGATTTTTTTGTATTTTCAGTAGAGACGGGGTTTCACCGTGTTAGCTAGGATGGTCTCGATCTCCTGACCTCGTGATCCGCCCGCCTCAGCCTCCCAAAGTGCTGGGATTACAGGCATGAGCCACCGCGCCTGGCCAATTTTTGTATTTTTAGTAGAGATGGGGTTTCGCCATGTTGGCCAGGCTGGTCTCAAACTCCTGACCTCAAGTGATCTACCCGCCTTGGCCTCCCAAAGTATTGGGATTATAGGCGTGAGCCACCACACCCGGCCTAAATTGAATTCTTTATGGGTTATGTCATCTATAGAATATCTATTAGGTTTGAGAACTAAATTGCAAAATTGTAAAAAGTTTCTTCCTGGGTTTATATCCTGGATGAGTCCTGCCCACCCCCACCCGCCCCTCCACCCGCCCCCCCACCTGCCGCCGCCTCCTCAAAAAATGTCTTTAATGGACCGTCTTGGTTTTCTACTTTCCTTCAAGAAATGCAGGGTGATGGCACTGTTCCGCTGTAAGGAGTGCCATTCACACCGTATTCTCTGTGGCTGTGATCCAGGGCTGGCCATTCACTGAGATTCCAACATGAACGGTGCTTCCTGGAGTTGGGCAACACAGTGGCCCTGTTTCTTCATGACATCTTTATACACTTTCAAGAAAAGTAAATAAGGTGTATGTATTTACAAAGTATCAGAGTTCACAGAGAGATGAAAAACAAGCATGCTGGAGTCAGACAGAAGGTTCCTGTCCCAGCTCTGACGATTAACAGCTGCACAACCCAGGACAAGATAATCAGGCTTGCCAAGTCTCAGTCTGATTTCTGTAAAATGAAGGCAGAGGTAATACTCAGGTTATAGGATTACTGTGGGATTTCAATAGAAAAAAATTTAGGTTTAAATGCTTACCACAGTGCCTATCAAATCATGTTCTGGGGTCACTAATTTCCCAAGATTATAAATTTCACAAGGGAAATGACAGTAACTGATGGTCACCACTACGTCCCTGGGCCTAACTCCACCCCTGCCCCCACAGGTGGTATCCAATCAACAATTTGTCTTAGTGTGCTTCTCCCCATATCCTTTATCAAGAACATATGTGGCTCTGATACTATCAAAGTGTCAACTAATGAATTGTACACAACCAGTTACCAGGTTCAAATGGTTCAAATCTAGCTTTGCTGGTGCCTAAGTCTTCATTTCCTTGAAGATGCGTGCGCTCTCATATGGGTTTCCTTTCTGTCCTGTCAGTGACTGCTTAACTCAGCTAGATACTCGCCACAGTAATGAGGATGAAGTGCACCTCTCATCTCTGAGTGTTACCTTTAAAAGGATTGTTTTTTTTTTTTCTTTAAAATAGGTTTTCTGTCTTAAAAAAAATCATATTTTGTCCCTATTTTTCCACTATATATAATTACTTATTTATTTATTTTGAGATGGAGTTTCACTCTTGTTGCCCAGGCTGGAGTCCAGTGGTACAATCTCAGCTCACTGCAACCTCTGCCTCCCGGGTTCAAGCGATTCTTCTGCCTCAGCCTCCTGAGTAGCTGGGATTACAGGTGTCCACCACCACTCCTGGATAATTTCTTTCTTTTTTTTTTTTTTTTTTTTTGTATTTTTAGTAGAGACCGGGTTTTGTCATGTTGGCTAGGCTGGTCTCGAACTCCTGACCTCAGGTGATCCACCCGCTTCAGCCTCCCAAATTGCTGGGATTACAGGCATGAGCCACTGTGCCTGGCCTATATATAATTATTTAAAAACACTCACAAAGTAGGCTGGGTGCAGTGGCTCATGCCTGTAATTCCTGCACTTTGGGAGGCTGAGGCAGGAGGATCACTTGAGCCCAGGAGTTTGAGACCACATAGCGAGATCTTGTCTCTATTCTCTAAATAAAATGCCTATAAAGTAGAAAAATATTTTTAATATAATGAAAGTGGGAATTAAAAAAAAAAACACCCAGCACAGCACCAAAGACTGTATACAGAGTATTTCAATTTTGTGAAAGAAAATTGTCTCAGCACATTGCCCATGGGGTAGCCCTGCTGAGCAGGCGCAGTCAAAAAAAAAAAAAAAAATTAATAAAAAAGAAAACTGTGGGTTGGGCTTGGTGGCTTATGCCCATAATCTCAGCACTTTGGGAGGCCGAGAGGAGTGGATCGCTTGAGTCCAGGAGTTCAAAACCAGCCTGGGCAACGTGGCAAAACCCCGTCTCAAAACACACACACACACACACACACAAACACATAAAATTAGCCGGATGTGGTAGTGCGCACCTGTGGTCCCAGCTACTTGGGAGACTGAAGTGGGAGGATCACTTGAGCCTGGGAGGCAGAGGTTGCAGTGAGCTGACATGGTGCCACTGCACTCCGGCCTGGGAGACAGAGCCGGACCCTGTCTCAAAAAATTATGTATGTGAATGTGTGTATTGTGTATGCATGCTGATAAGGATAAAAAAAAGGCAGAAGGAGAGAAGGCATAACATTCACAGTAGTAATCTTTGGGTAGTGGGACTATAGATTTCTTTCCTTCTTTATCTTTTTCTTCCTCTGTTTTTTTGGGGTTTTTTTGTTTGTTTGAGACAGAGTCTCACTGTGTCATCTAGGCTGGAGTGCAGTGGTGCCATGTCAGCTCACTGCAACCTCTGCCTCCCAGGATCAAGAGGCCAAGTTAGGAGAATTGTTTGAACCCAGGAAATAGAGGTTGCAGTGAGCCAACACGGTGCCACTGCACTCCAGCCTAGGTAACAGAGTGAGACTCCATCTCAAAAAAAAAAAAAAAAAATTAGTGTGAGACCAACTTCTATTTGGTCTTTCTGACTAGTCACATCTGCTCCCACACGGCCCCCAGAGTGATCTTATAAAATGCAAATATTATCATGCCACACTCACCTGCTTCACTGACACTTTACTGCCCTCAGGCTAAAGCCTTTTATCACCTGGCTCCTTCTTTCTCCATCTTTATTATCCCGTGCTGCACCTCCTTTCACTATATGTCAGCTATGCCAAATAACCTACTTTTCTTCAAATTCTCCTCATTCTAATTCTTTACACAGACTCCCCTATAGCCACCATCTCCACCCACCTAATTTAAGGTCTGAAGCAGTAATCAGGAATAATTTTATAGCACAAAATGCCCATATTAAAAGAGAAGAAAAGATCACGAATCAATGTCAGCTTTCACTTTAAGAAACTACAGAGAAAAGAGTAAATACAACATAAAATAAGCAGAAGATAATATAAATTGAAATGGAAACCAATGAAATAGAAAATAGAAAACAATAAGGAAAATCAGTGAAGCCAAAAGCTGGTTCTTTGAGAAGATGAATATAATTTATAAACCATTAGCCTGACTCATCATTAAAAAAGAGAGAAGACAAAAATTATTGATATCAGTAATGAGAGGTGACCTCACTACTGACTCTAAAGTGATTTAAAGCACGAGAAAAGAATACTCTCTTAGCACATTCTTGCTGCTGTAACAAAATAGACTGGGTCATTTACAAAGAACAGAAATTTATTTCTTACAGTTCTGGAGACTGGGAAGTCCAAGATAAAGGTGCTGGCATTTAGTGTCTGGTAAGGTCCTTCTTGTCATTAATACATCTCCACATGGTAGAAGGCAGAACATGGAAAGGCAGAGGGGGATGAACACTGTGTGCTCACATGGTGGATGAGAATGAACCCATTCCCTCAAGCCCTTTATAAGGGGCCCAGTTCCATCCATAATGGCTCTACCTATTATGACTTTATCACCTCCTAAAAGCCTCATCTCTTATTACTATCACATTGGCAATTAAGTTTCAACATACAAATTTTGGGAGATATATTCAGACCATAGCAAATACAACCAAAAACTGTATGTCAATAAATTTGACAACTTACATGAAATAGACAAATTCCCACCAACTACTGAAACTCACTGAAGAAGAAATAACCTGAATAGCCCTATATGTATTAAAGAGCTTGAATTTATAGTTAAGATTGATCTTTGATTTTTTTTTTTTTTTTTTTTTTTTTTGAGAGAAGGTCTCGCTTTGTCACCCAGGATGAATGCAGTGGTGTGATCACATCTCTAGGGAGTCTGTGCAGAAGCAGAGGAAAATGCATGTTCAAACTGGTCTGTAAACCCAGCATCATAATGTTAAATCACAGCTCTGGGGATAAGCCAGGGAGAAGTTCATTTACATGAATGAATTTCCAAACTAGGGTCCATTTCTATGATTTTTTTTTTTTTTTTTTTGGAGATGGAGTCTCACTCTTGTCGCCCAGGCTGGAGTGCAGTGGTGCAATCCCAGCTCACTGCAATCTCTGCTTCCTGGGTTTAAGTGATTCTCCTGCCTCCAAGTGATTCTCCAGCCTCCTCAGCCTCCCAAGGGGCTGGGATTACAGGCGCACACCACCATGCCCAGCTAATTTTGTATTTTTAGTAGAGATGGGATTTCACCATGTTGGCCAGGCTGATCTGGAACTCCCTGAACCTCAGGTGATCCGCCTGCCTCAGTTTCCCAAAGTGCTGGGATTACAGGAGTGAGCCACTGTGCCCTGCCTCATATCTATGATTTGACAGCCAGCCTCTCTACACTTAAAGAAACCAATTATGGAGATCTTGGATATATAGTCATGAAAGTATCATCTCTCACCTCTCTCCGTTCTGATCCTCAACACAGTAGTCTCCCAGCCTGTTTGTATCCATAACACAATTGAGTGAAAAATTTAGGGATAAAGAGAAAGGAGCTTTCCAACTTGATAAAGTTCTGTTTTGTTGAATGAACTTCTATAGCCATACCCTAAATGCTTTCAAAAAGAACACTGTTACTTTAATTTCACAAGATACATGTGTGTTTATGTACATATACAGACAGCACTTCAAGAGCCTTCTTCCTATCTTTGTATGGACCAAAGGCCAGTGAAATTGTTTCTCCCACCACTGAGCAAATGGGCTCCTCATTCCTCTCAGTTTAACAGAGTCATAGGAAACAAGAAGAAAGATGAGAACTCTGACTCTTCTTTTTGAATAACATGATTATCTTTTAAAATGATATTAAGGCTGGGAACGGTGGCTCACACCTGTAATCCCAGCACTTTGGGAGGCCGAGGCGGGTGGGTCACTTGAGGTAGGTTATGAGTTTGAGACCAGCCTGGCCAACATGGTGAAACCCTGTCTCTACTAAAAATATAAAAATTAGCAGGGAGTGGTGGCGGGCATCTGTAGTCCCACCTACCCGGGAGGTTGAGACAGGAGAATCACTTGAACCCAGGAGGCGGAGGCTGCAGTGAGCGGAGATGGCGCCACTGCACTCCAGCCTGGGTGACAGAGCGAGATTCTTGTCTCAAAAAATAACACGATACCAAACTGGTAGCCAGCGTTCATAGCACAATAATAAGTGTGTACTGTAGAGTTAGTTGCATAATGTTCTGCCCTACAAAATTGACCAGGAACCATCAGATTAATAGGCATTCAACAAAAAAAATTAAATCTTTTTAATTGCTAAGGTCTGTGAGTTACCCTTTTTTTCCTTCCTCGCGTAATAATCTGCACACACGAGAAAATAGGTTTTTCTTTTCCCTATTTGCCTTCTAAAACTCCTAGGTGTTAAAAAAAAAAAAAAAAAAAAAAAAAGTCTCAAACTTAATGCACATTACGGGCTTCTTTTCTGATATACAAAAATCGTCATCGTAACCTAGTTTTCTTCTCCAAAGTGGTCAAGAGGGAAAACCTCAAGCTTATATTCACATCTGTGTAAACCACTAGATTGCCTATCTGGTATTTTCTTTTGCAGAAAATCACTAGAGGACTAAGTAAGACGAGGCAAAGTTTAGACAGTCTGATGGCTTGTTTCCCCTAGATGAAACCTTGGAGAGAGGCTTCCCCAAATTCTAGTCTGGGTTCACTTTACTGCATGCTCTTCCCCGCTCAATACTCCGGAGAGAAATAAACTTTTTATTTGCTCGAGCAGAAAAATTAAGAAGCCCACGAACATGTAGCGGACTTGGAAACCCCGTTCTCCCCTCTTTCTAGCAACAGGCTCGTGCTCCTCTGCCCGCGTTGGTCTCCAAACTCTCAGAGCCCCGGCGGGTTGCGAGGACCGCCCTGCTCGCCACTGCTCCCCACCGCTCCGGTACCGACACGTGTTCTTACTGCCAAGCTCGGCCACAGAATGCTGAGCCGAACCCCGCCGCGCTCCATATTTCCCAGGCTCCGCCTCTCCTACCCCGCCCCCGACACCGGTGGCCAATAGCGCCCCGAGGCGTAGCCAGGTCCCGCCCTCCCCGTGCCCGGCCCGCCGCCTTTGTTCTCCTCCGCTCCCTCTCTTGGCCTGTGCGCTCCCAGCAAACCGAGTGGCAGCCGCTGATTGGTGGTCGTGGTGCAGCCAATCAGAAGGGGGCACCTCACGTTAGGGCTCGGAGTTTTAAACGCGCAGCCCAGGGCCGCGCGCAGGACTGAGGAGGGTCTAGGGCCGCGGAGCCGACTCTAGTCGGCCGAGGCGCACGCGGTCCGCGCCGGCGTCACTCTGGGATTGGCCGGCTGGCGGCTTCCTCCGCCCCTTGTCAATCGCCCGGGCCGACTTCCCGTGGGTTTTTCCGGCTCTCCCGCGTCGCTGAGGAGCGACGGGCGGTCGGCTAGACCCGGAGTTCTCGGTGCGCGCAGCGGCAGCCGACGCGAGGAGGCCGCGCTCCGCCCCCGGTACCATGAGGCCCCGGAAAGCCTACCTGTTCCTGCTGCTCCTTGGGCTGGCGCAGCTGCTGGCCGTGGCGGGTGCCGAGGGCCCGGACGAAGGTGAGCTGCAAGCGCGCCGCGGGTCGGGCCGTGCTTGCGGGGGCTGCAGAGATGTGCGGGGGCCCGGGCGCTGCAACCCCGGCGGGCTGGCTTCCGCGCGGTCCGCTCCAGAACTAGCGATGGGCGCCGAGCCCGGGGTAAACTTGGCGGAGTTGAAGGGGCGGGGGCTGTGGCTGTGGCAGGATCGATTTGGGGCTCCCAGGAGAGTAAGGTGGCCGGGGTCTCTTGGGCTCCGACTCCCTGGAAGCCTCCTGTCACCCGAGGCTTGGAGAGGGCTGCAGAGCGCCTTTTTTGCAGCTGGGTCCTTCGCCCTAATTTGCAGATTTTCCTCAGGTCCAGGCTGACTCCAGGCGAATGCGCCCAGGCAGTGGGAAGGGAGAGGGAGCCCCTGTAGTGAAGGGGCGAGGCGTGAAGAACCAAGTGCTAGTTCTTTGGAACAGCAAGCATTCCTTCTTAAAATTTAGTGTGTGGATTTGGAGATGATTAATCCAAAGATTCTGATTCAAGGGAGAAAAGGATGGCTTGGTTTGCAACTTTGAGAAACTGGAGATACCATTCCTTCTGCATTTATTCAGCATTTACTGTGTGCCAGTCCCTGCACTGGGTTCTGGGAGGAAAAGATGGTGTGTGTGGTCCCTGCCCATGAAGCGCGCACTCCAGTAGAAATACTAAAACTTCTTCATGCTTCCTGCATTTTTCTTCGAAATGAGCTAACTGCAAACATAAGAACTCTGAAGATTAGGAAGTGCTAGTTAAGAAAAGGTTGTTATTCCTAGAGAATAAGGCTTCCAGGTACTGGTCTTAACTTTCTTCTTCTCTGCCCTTATTTTCAATTACTAGTTTTTTAACCTTTTAAGTTTGTTCCAATATAAATATACACTCTTTTATAATGTTAGTGTGTAGGGAAATTGTGAACTTTATACTTTTTCAAACAGATTGAGTAACTTTGTGTGGGTCACTGATTCAAAAAGAGTCTTTGCCCAAATAGAAAAGGAAGTAAAAACCCACACTCGGCGAGAAAAACACCTGCCGAAAGGAACCAGCTAGCGGGGCTGCTTACAAATTGTGTCTTGAGACCTTTACCCAAATCACCTGAGTGTTTATTTAAATACAGTTTATTTAAATACAGATGCCCAAAATACACTGAAGCAGAATGCAGGGGTGGGCCCCGGAATCTGCGTTTTAAGTCACTTCTCCCTTGAGACATAGAATGAACTTCTGGAGGCACAGTGAAGTTTGAGGACCAGTGTGGGTGGAAGGTGCTTTTTGGAACATAGCGGAAAAGCATTATAGCACTGCCTTGGTTTTGATCCAGTGATTTTGTTTTTGGAGGAACTCTTGAGAGGCCTGGGAGAGTGGCTTTAGGAGGTGTTAGGACCAGCACGTTTATCCTTTGGATCAGAGGTCTTCAACACAGTGAGTCCCTGGGAAGCAATTGCTCCTGGGGTGAGCCTAGGAATCCCCGGGGTCATCATGGCCAAGGGCAGGCCTCCTGGGCTTCTAGCTCCGGTTCCCCCCACCCGGAGACAAGATCACACACTGTTGCCCAGGCTTGAGTGCACTGTCGCGATCATGGCTTACTTAAGCCTCAAACTCCTGGGCTCATGGGATCCTCCTGCCTCAGCCTCCCAAGGATCTGGGACTGTAGGTGCTTGCTACCACGCCTGGCTAATTTTTTTTCTCATTCTGTCGCCCAGGCTGGAGTGCAGTGGCGTGATCTCAGCTCACCACAACCTCTGCTTCGCGGGTTCAAGTGATCCTTCTGCTTCTGCCTCCACAGTAGCTGGGACTACAGGCATGTGCCACCATGCCCAGCCAATTTTTTGCATTTTTTAGTAGAGACGGGGTTTCACCGTCTTAGCCAGGATGGTCTCAATCTCCTGATTACAAGAGTGAGCCACCACACCAGGCCAGCTGCCTGGCTAATTTTTTTTTTTTTTTTGGTAGAGATGGGGTCTCACTATGTTGCCCAGGCTGGCCTCAAGCAGTTCTCCGCCCTTAAATTCCCAGTGTTTGGGATTACAGGTGTGAGCCACGATGTGGGCTTACTTTGACCGATGTGGGCTTACTTTGACCGTTTCTCACCCCTGAGGGCATCCCTCGGCCTTTCATTGTCAAAACCTGTCATAGATTCACTGATAACTTGTCCAACAGATTTATTTCAAGTCTACACTACCTCACCCCTCAAGTGTTTCAAGTCTCGAGGCTTTTTTTTTCTTTTTGCTTCCGTTACATTTTAGATTTAGACAGCACAGTGGTGTTTAGGAACTTAAATGCCCCAACATGGTTACTAAATACACTGTTAAGCTCTGATGGCTTAAGCCTCAGGTTGCACGGCTTTCCAGTCTCAGATTAGACAGTGCCTGCGCTCTACGCATCCTTCCTGCTAAGATAGGAAAGGAAAATATTCTGATCCTGTTTGTTGCCTGCTTTTATGTGGTATTGGTTTGTTTAGATTTAAAAGTAAGTGGAAAGTCACCTATGTTTCATGCTAAGGAAGCGTTAAACTGCCCTCCTCTTATGATTCCTGAGACATAGTTATTTTCGGAGCCATAAAAATGTGGAAAATCTAAATGTTCCTCCAAAAACTTTGGGCGTATTGGGAAGAAAATCTAAGGTGACAATACAGCATAGCAGTTAAGTGGTCAGGACCCTCCACTAAGTAGCTTTGTGATCCTTGGACAGGTGACTGTAGTTCCTGCATGTCAGTTTCTTCATCTGTAACATGTAATATAACCTGTAATACAATCTCCCTTAAGGGGTGAAGTGGTGTGTTTAAGAATCCAGCACAGTGCCTGGTACATAAATAAATATCAGCTATAATGGTTACCATAGCTGATAACGCAGTTCTTGTTTCTGTGTTTAATACAAACTCTTCAGTATTGGCTGGGTGGTAGAGTTTATGCAGCTGTTTCAGGCATTTTTCTGGTGGAGATGAGAGTGATCAGCTGAGGATGGAGAGTGAGGACATCCTGAAAGGAGCTGTGTGCGTCTGGGCAGGGACCCAGTGTTGTCATCAGGTGTGCCCCGTGGGAGTGGACAGGGACTGCGGCAGCCTGCTTAGGTGAGGGTCCCACGTTTCAGGAGAGGCCTTAGCACAAGGACTGAGCAATGTGGAGATGAACGTGGGAATTCATTTGTCTCATGCTGAGGAAGGTTGCATCTTTTCAGAAGGTACTGAAAGGCTCTGGATATATATATGTGTGTGTGTTTATATATATATATATATATATTTTTTTTTTTTTTTTGAGACGGAGTCTTGCTCTGTCACTGGAGGGCAGTGGCGCGATGTCGGCTCACTGCAAGCTCCACCTCCCAGATTCACGCCATTTTCCTGCCTCAGCCTCCCGAGTAGCTGGGACTATAGGCGCCTGCCACCACGTCAGGGTAATATTTTTGTATTTTTTTTTTTTTTTTAAGTAGAGACGGGGTTTCACTGTGTTAGCCAGGATGGTCTCAATCTCCTGACGTCGTGATCCGTTCGCCTTGGGACTCCCAAAGTGCTGGGATTACAGGCGTGAGCCACTGTACCTGGCCATATTTTTTTTTTTTTTTTTTTTGAGACGGAGTTTCACTCTTGTTGCCCAGGCCGGAGTGCAGTGGCATCATCTGAGTAGCTGAGATTACACCTGGCTAATTTTTTATTTTTAGTAAAGATGGGGTTTCTCCATGTTGGTCAGGCTGATCTCGAAGTCCTGACCTCAGGTGATCCGCCTGCCTCAGCCTCCCACAGCGTTGGGATTACAGGTGTGAGCCACCATGCCTGGCCTTTTTCTTTTTTTTTTTTTTGGTGACAGAGTCTTCCTTGTTGTCAGGCTGGAGTGCTGTGGTGTGATCTCGGCTCACTGCAACCTCCACCTCCCAGGTTCAAGCAATTCCCCTGCCTCAGCCTTCTGAGTGTCTGGTATTACAGGTGTGTGCCACCATGCCTGGCTAACTTTTTTTTGTATTTTAGTAGAGATGTGGTTTCACAATGTTGGCCAGGATGGTCTTGATCTCCTGACCTCGTGATTTGCCCGTCTCGGCCTCCCAGAGGAGCACTTGGATTATAGGTGTGAGCCACTGCACCCAGCCCTGGATATATTTTCTATCCTAGAATGTCCACCTTTAAAAATGAAGCCCAGAGAAAAGTGTTCTCCCACTAAAACGTGGACTCTTTTGCTTGCAGGGATGTGTGGGTTTCTGGTAGATAGGAATCTAGAGCTAGCACCTTCCCAAATTGCAGAAGAATGAATCTTGGGCTTGTCTGTGAGCTGGGGAGGAATGGAAAGGTAGGGTCCATGCAGTTGAGAGTCCTTAATTACATAGGGAATGTCTTATTTTTTGTTTATCCTTTAGAAAGATAATGGAACTATTTTTTTTTGTTAGTCTCACTCTGTCGCCCAGGCTGGGGTGCAGTGGCATGATCTTGGCTCACTGCATCCTCTGCCTCCTGGGTTCAAGCGATTCTCCTGCCTCAACCTCCTGAGTAGCTAAGATTACAGGGATGTGCCACCATGCCCAGCTAATTTTTGTATTTTTAGTAGAGATGGGTTTTTGCCATGTTGGCCACGCTGGTCTGAAACTCCTGACCTCAGGTGATCCGCCCTCCTTGGCCACCCAAAGTGCTGGGATTACGGGCGTGATCCACCATCTCTCACAAAAATTCATTTTTTAAAAGGGTCAAGAAATGAGTTGCCTCTTAGGAATGCTGTGTCCCATGGTGACTAGTCAGGTCCCACTTAATCATGGGAGCTCTATCACATTGTAGTGTTGAGAGCCCACTTCAGGCCGACCGTAGGTAAAAACACATCTTTATTTCTTTTTTGTAAAATTCACCCTGGAAAGGAATTTCCTATGTGGTGATGTTTTAGGCCTCTTTACTGCAAATGTCAGTCTTCCGCTGTGCACTGAGCCAATTACTGAGTTTCCCTTCCTCTCCTAGCTGTGATTCCTAGCTAGAAGAGTCGATTAAGTTCCCCAGTGCGAGGCTGGGCGCGGTGGCTCAAGCCTGTAATCCCAGCACTTTGGGAGGCCGAGACGGGCGGATCACGAGGTCAGGAGATCGAGACCATCCTGGCTAACCCGGTGAAACCCCGTCTCTACTAAAAAAATACAAAAAACTAGCCAGGCGAGGTGGCGGGCGCCTGTAGTCCCAGCTACCCTGGAGGCTGAGGCAGGAGAATGGGGTGAACCCGGGAGGTGGAGCTTGCAGTGAGCTGAGATCCGGCCACTGCACTCCAGCCTGAGCGACAAAGCGAGACTCCGTCTCAAAAAAAAAAAAAAAAAAAGTTCCCCAGTGCGTTATTTCCGACCATCCTCCAATCTTCCCATCTGCTTGCAAGTAACTTTGACTCGTACTGGGCAGAGCAGCTAGGTAGTGAGAGGAGAGTGGATACAGATGGCCCAAAAGCACTACCTAACTGCCAGCCGGGGATCCTGGTGGTCTCCCCTAGGGACCACCCAGGATTTAAAAAAAAAATGGCAAAAATCTCAATTACTTTCACCAACCTAGTACTTCGGCTTGGTCTTAGTTAATGACATCAGAGCAAGATGTGCATTTCAACCTCACACGGTTCTTTCAAAGACACAGGTAAATAGAGTGGGCAAGATTTTCTAAATAGCACAGAGCAGAGGATCTTTTCTTTTTTCTCCCTCTTAGGGGTCTAGAATGATCTGAAAAGGGAGACCAGAAAACCTTGGGAACATTGGATTTCCCTCTTCTCCTTGGGGAGATGTCAGCCTGGCCCCTGCCTGTACTGTCAGACACACACAGTCCCGAGACCCCAGGGGAGGTGGGCCTGCGCCCAGGCTGTCTTTCTCTGTGGCCTGCCCTCCGTGAGCTTCTGACCGTGCCTAGGGAGTTCCCAGTGTGGAGGGAAGGGTGGCAGGCAGGAGGCTCATCTCAGATGGGTGGGTTTGCTTTTGGCATTTTAGAGCTGTTTCTCCCTCCGCCGACAAAGGAGGAGCCTAGGCCTTAAGTTGGAACAGGAATGTGCAAGTCAGGAAAAGTTGTGGGATGCTTAAAAGGAAAAGGACTGAGTGCGGGTGACCAGTGTGCCTGGGGGCTTTCTTGTTGGCTTTTTTGTAAAGTTTGCAGATTGGTAAATGTTGACAGTGATGAACAAAGCCGCCCCCTTCTCCCTGCTCCATGCAGACCCAAGGAGTAGACTGGAGGAGCAGAGGGCAGGCACGGCCATGTGGGGTGGGTGCAGGCTGCCTCCGTGGCCAAGCAGCTGCAGAGTCCACGCAGGTTCCTTCATTAGAGTTGGTGAGCCCAGGAGTTCTGGGATCCTGGGGGCAGGTTTTCAGACCCTGACCTCACCCACAGCCCCAAACAGTAACTAGCAGTGTTCATTTACCTCCTGGGACACATCTCCAGAAAAGAATATTTGGCCCCTGGAAACATTCTGGCTTTAGCGTTAATGAAATTACCATGCTTACTGTGCCCAGTTCTGTTTGCTGGTGTGACAGTAGCCAGAGAACCTGGTTAATAAAAACGGCAACTCCATGTTCTTTGTATCTGTGGTTTGGCAAAAAAAAAAAATAATAATAAATTGAACCTTGAAAATGAAATATACACAATTTCTCACATTCTAGGAAGAAAACTTAGCTTCCAAACAAAGGTGTGATTTTTGATGCATGTTGACCCCATCAGTTTCTGTGCCTTTATTAGTGAAATGTGATTTCCCACACTCTTTCCCTTCACACTTCAGCCTTTTCCTCAAGGATTATAAAACTCAAAGGGCTATTTTTTATGGGTATGAGGTAAAATGCCACCCCCTTTCAGAAATGGAATTAGTATTCCATCCTCTGCAGTGAAAAGTCAAGATTGAGTACTTGCTTCCTGTTGGTACTCTTTTGGGGCCAGGCGGATAATTTGTTCATGGGAGGTGTTCCTGGGGCCCTGCCTGTGGAAACATACAGGGTGAGGAGGAGGCACATCAGTGAGCAATAACCTTGAACACAGACAAGCTAGGGGGAGATCATGAAATGCAGTGCCCCTGAAACGTAGAGTGTGGGATGTGGTAGGGGAGCCAGAGCTACAGGAGCGAGGCCCGGGAAGACTGCAGAGGTGGGTACAAGGGAGTAGGGAGGAAGTGGCCAATGCGGAGGCTGTCTGGGTTCAGGGCAAGGTTTGCAGAGCAAGGCAGGGGGCCGCAACTCTGAAAGGGTAGCCTGTGCTGCCCTCCAACTTATGCTGCGACATTTGGACTTTATGTTCTAGAGCTGTGGTTTTCAAATATTATTTAGCCATGACCTCCCTCTGAATGAAATTTTAAGTAGCCAACTTAGAACAGAATTGCTGGCATGAGGGAGGCCTGATGTCACCAGCCAGTCACGTGGTGGGCCCCCAGGGACCACCCAGGACTCGACACCTTGTGAAGTGTATGAGTTTTAGGACTTTTTTTTTTTTTTGAGATGGAGTGTCACTCTGTCACCCAGACTGGAGTGCAGTGGCACAATCTCTGCTCACTGCAACCTCTGCTTCCCGGGTTCAAGCAATTCTTCTGCCTCAGCCTCCCAAGTAGCTAGACTACAGGCACGTGCCACCATGCCTGGCTAGTTTTTGTGCTTTTAATAGAGATTGGGTTTCACCATATTGGCCAGGCTGGTCTTGAACTCCTGACCTAGTGATCCGCCCACCTCAGCCTCCCAAAGTGCTGGAATTACAGGCGTGAGCCACCACGCCCGGCCAGGAAAGTTTTAAGGAGAGTCACCACCAGGTTTGTAACCAGTCTGGGTTTTCCACTCAGATTCTTCTAACCGAGAAAATGCCATTGAGGATGAAGAGGAGGAGGAGGAGGAAGATGATGAGGAAGAAGATGACTTGGAAGTTAAGGAAGAAAATGGTGTCTTGGTCCTAAATGATGCAAACTTTGATAATTTTGTGGCTGACAAAGACACAGTGCTGCTGGAATTTTATGCTCCATGGTAAGGACTGCGTTCTGATTCCTGCGGGTGGACGAGCACTGTGCTCCATGCGCTCAGCCCTTCACCTGGTCATCCAGACCCTGGGGGTGGGAGTGTCTGGGTGCAGGAACTTGCACTCTAGCTTTAAGAGTGCTGGGAGCTCACTCGTTCTACCACTTTGCATTGGAACTGCCAGTGAGCCAGCCCTCATGGAAGGCAATGTCCTCTTGTCTCAGTCCAGTGGGTTAAAGATGAATACGTCCTCTGATGGTCACAGCTGGGGGACGGGCATTTAACAAGCAACAGTGACACAGCCTCGTGTTAGTAACAGACACGTCCTTGTTACAGATTCTGCCCCGACCTGTCTGAGGCCACCCCGCCTTCCTCTTCCCTCAAAGGCTGATGCTCAGGCAGCTGCCCCAAGTGCAGGCTGTTGGCCTGTGTGGTGGATTTTTTACTACACACATTGGCCCTGTGAGGGGACCAGTCAGGCATCCCCACTTCTTTTCCTGTCTTTCCCCCTCGTAGTGCAGTCTGTTAGAGCTCTCGGGCCTGTCTCCTCCGTTACTTCTCCTCTACTGTTTTGTATCTCATGACCCCTGCTTTGCTCTTTTCTATCTCATGCCCTCCCTGTTTCACTTCTGAGACCAAATAGGATACACTCACTTTTGTGCAGTGTCTGAGGGTCAAGCATAGCACAAGTGTTTTATTTAAAACATCTAAATAAGCTGGGCATAGTGGCTCACACCTATAATCTCAGCACTTTGGGAGGCCAAGGCAGGCAGATCACTTGAGATCAGGAGTTTGAGACCAGCCTGGCCAACATGGTGAAACCCGATCTCTACTAAAAATACAAAAATTAGGTATGGTGAATGTGCACCTGTAGTCCCAGTTACTCGGGAGGCTGAGACAGGAGAATTGCTTGAACCTGGGAGGTGGAGGCTGCAACTAGCTGAAATCGTGCTACTGCACCCCAGCCTGGGCAACAGAGCAAGACTCATTTGAGGTTATGTTATTCCTCTTACATAAATTATCAAGTTTTCGTACTTTTTAGTTCAAAGAGCCCTTAACATTCTTAAGAAGTGAGAACCTCGGAGGGGGTCATGTTTATCAATATTTACCATATTTGAAGTTAAAACTGAGAAATTAAAATTTTTTGGGGGACAGATTTTTCACTCTTTTGCCCAGGCTGGAATGCAATGGTTTGATCTTTGATCACTGCAACGTCCACCTTCTGGGTTCAAGCGATTCTCATGCCTCAGCCTCCCGAGTAACTGGGATTACAGGCACCTGCCACCACACCCAGCTAATTTTTGTATTTTCAATACAGACAGGTTTCACCATGTTGGCCAGGCTGGTCTTGAACTCCTGGTCTCAAGTGATCTGCCCGCCTTGGCCTCCCAAAGTACTTTTTGTAAAGATGGAGTTTCGTCATATTGCTCGGGCTGGTCTCAAACTCCTGGGCTCAAGTGTGATTTGCCTGCCTCAGACCCCCAAAGTGTTGAGATTACAGGCGTGACGCACCATGCCCAGCCACAGACTGAGGTTTAGATATTGAAAGTATTTGCCCTAGGGCAGAGCTGGAATTTAAACCTAGACCTGTTTGACTTTGAAGCCCCTTTGGTCTTCGCCTTTATGTTTTGTTGTGTCTCTCCTCTTAACCACAGGTATTTCCAAAAGTTCCCTTTTTTTTTTTGAGGTGGTGTCTTGCTCTCGCCCAGGCTGGAGTGCAGTGGCTCGATCTCAGCTCACTGCAAGCTCCGCCTCCCGAGTTCACGCCATTCTCCTGCCTCAGCCTCCCGAGTAGCTGAGACTACAGGTGCCCGCCACCACGCCCGGCTACTTTTTGTATTTTTAGTAGAGATAGGGTTTCACTGTGTTAGCCAGGATGGTCTTGATCTCCTGACCTCGTGGTCCACCCACCTTGGCCTCCCAAAGTGCTGGGATTACAGGCTTGAGCCACCGCGCCCGGCTAAAAGTTATCATTTTTGTGAGTGTGTGTTGGTTTGTTTTGTGTTGCTATAACAGAGTAGCTGAGGCTGGGTAATTTATAAGGGAAAGAGATTTATTTCAGTCACAGTTCTGCGGACTGGGAAGTATAAGAGCATGGTGCTGGCATCTGCTCAACTTTTGGTGAGGGCCTCATGCTGCTTCACTCCTGGCAGGAAGTGGAAGAAGAGTGGGCATGTACAGAGATAACATGGCGAGGAGGAAGCCAAGCTTACTCTTTTCTTTTTGAGTTGGAGTTTGGCTCTTGTCGCCCAGGCTGGAATGTAGTGGCTCAAATTTTGGCTCACGGCAACCTCCACCTCCCGGTTCAAGCGATTGTCCTGCCTCAGCCTCCTGAGTAACTGGAATTACAGGCGCCTGCCACCACACCCAGCTAATTTTTTGTATTTTTCATAGAGATGGGGTTTCACCATGTTGGCCAGGCTGATCTCAAACTCCTGACCTCAGGTGATCCACCTACCTCAGCCTCCCAAAGTGCTGGGATTACAGGCTTGAGCCACTGCACCTGGCCACGCCAAGCTCTTTTAAACTACATTCCTGAAAGTGCATTTACCTGTTCATGAGGGTTCCACCCTTCAGACGTAAACCCTTCCCACTAGGTCCCACCTCCCAACACTGCCACATTGGGGATCAGATTTCAACATTTTGGTGTGGACAAACTACATCGAGACCATAGCAGTATGTATTACTGGATTTAAATCTCCATAAGTACAGTATGTATTGTTGCATTTAAATCTCCATAGGTACAGTTAATGTTTTTCGCCCTCCCTAATCTGATTGTTAGGTGTGGACATTGCAAGCAGTTTGCTCCGGAATATGAAAAAATTGCCAACATATTAAAGGATAATGATCCTCCCATTCCTGTTGCCAAGATCGATGCAACCTCAGCATCTATGCTGGCCAGCAGGTTTGATGTGAGTGGCTACCCCACCATCAAGATCCTTAAGAAGGGGCAGGCTGTAGACTACGAGGGCTCCAGAACCCAAGAAGGTGAGCTAGTACCTGAGCTGGTAGAGGAAGAACTCCTTCCTGCAGGAACAGAAAGTTCAGGGAATGGAATTGGGATAATAGGGGAAGAAAAGCTGAGGGTACCAGGGACTGACTTAGGAGCCTTAGGCCTCTGGAATGTTTACTTGTTCTTGGGGCGGGGAGTGGGGGGGGCGCGCGGGCTGGGTGGGCTGGGGCATGGCCTCTTTACATTTCAGACTCTGAAACTCAAAACATGGCAGGAGTGTTAGGAAATGGGCCAGACACGGTGTCTCACACCTGTAACCCCAGCACTTTGGGTGGCCAAGGCGACTGGATCACTTCAGGTCAGGAGTTCAAGACCAGCCTGACCAACATGGTGAAACCCTGTCTCTACTAAAAATACAACAATTAGCTGCTTGTAGTGGCTCATGTGTGTAATCCCAGCTACTTGGAAGGCTGAGGCAGGAGAATTGCTTGAACCTAGGAAGCGGAGGTTGTGATAAGCTGAGATTGTGCCACTTCACTTCAGCCTGGGTGACAGAGTAAGACTCTGTCTCAAAAATAAGTAAATAAATAAAAACAGGAGTGTTAGGAAATGACATCAGAGGTTAGGGGTCTTGGTGGTGGTCTAGAGCAGTGGTTCTTAATGCTTAGCAAGCGTCAGTCAACTGGAGGGCTCGTTCAGATTGCTGGGCCCTAGCCCCAGAGTTTCTGATTCAGTACATTTCAGTCTAGATACGATACAAATCAGTCCAGGTAATTTGCATTTCTTTTTTCTTTTTTTTTTGGAGACAGAGTCTCACTGTGTCGCCCAGGCTGGAGTGCAGTGGCATGATCTTGGCTCACTGCAACCTCTGCCTCCTGGGTTCAAGTGATTCTCCTGCCTCAGGCTCCCGAGAAGCTGGTACTACAGATGTGTGCCACCATGCCTGGCTAATTTTTTGTATATTTAGTAGAGACGGGGTTTCACCATGTTAGCCAGGATGGTCTTGATCTCCTGACCTCGTGATCCACCTGCCTTGGCCTCCTTTTTTTTTTTTTTTTTTTTTTTTTTTTTTTTTTTTTTAATAATTTTTTGAGACAGACTCTTGCTCTGTCGCCCAGGCTGGAGTGCAGTGGCACGATCTCAGCTCACTGCAAGCTCCGCCTCCCGGGTTCTCGCCATTCTCCTGCCTCAGCCTCCCTAGTAGCTGGGACTACAGGCGCCCGCCACCACGCCTGGCTAACTTTTTGTATTTTTTTTTTAGTAGAGACAGGGTTTCACTGTGTTAGCCAGAATGGTCTCAATCTCCTGACCTTGTGATCTGCCCACCTCGGCCTCCTAAAGTGCTGGGATTACAGGCGTGAACCACCAGGCCCAGCCTATAATTTGTATTTCTTACAAGGGTGCAGGGCTCACCATTGCTGCTGGCTCGAAGCTATGTGCTGAGAACCACAGGTGCAGAGAGCCACATCCAGGGTTCTCTGAGGATGTCTGCAATCTGGCCTGATGGATCCCTGCCTGGCTCACATTAGGCCCTACATACGTTTTATTAAATGAATGAACAAATACATGATTTAATTTTTAATTTTATTTTAGTAAAGTTTAATTTTATTTTAATAAAGTTTATTTAATTTTATTAATATTTATTTATTTTTGATCATATCCCACACTGATTCAGTACATTTCAGTCTAGATACGATACAAATCAGTCCAGATAATTTGCATTTCTTTTTTCTTTTTTTTTTGGAGACAGAGTCTCACTGTGTCGCCCAGGCTGGAGTACAATGGCACAATCTCAGCTCACTGTAACCTCTGCCTCCCGGGTTCAAGCGATTCTCCTGCCTCAGCCTCCTGAGTAGCTGGGATTACAGGCACACGCCACTATGCCTGGCTAATTTTGTAATTTTGGTAGAGACGGGGTGTCTCCATGTTGGTCAGGCTGGTCTCGAACTCCCAACCTCAGGTGATCCGCATACCACGGCCGCCCAAAGTGCTGGAATTATAGATGTGAATCACTGTGCCTGGCCTCTTAATTTTATTTTAATACAATTTATTTAATTTTATTAAATGAATGCACATGGTATCCTTTTAGCAAGGGCAAGTCTCTCTTAATCACTGGCAGAAAAAAAAAGAAAAAAAAAAAGATGCTGCATTTTCCATTCCCAGTGTGGAGTAGAGGAAAGAGCGTTGAATAGGTTTCCAGTCCTTATAGACATAAGATAGGCCTGTGTTCTGGACGAGCGCCTTCCCCTTGCCAGGCCTTGGCATCTCATCTGTGGAGTGTGGTGTCAGTTGGATGTGATGGGAGATCACATCTCTGAGATCGTGTAAGAGTCTCTCCTCTACTCTGAGATCATATCTCTGAGATGGTGTGAGAGGCTATCCTCTGCTCCTTTTTTTTTTTTTTTTTTTTTTTAATTTTTATTTTTATTTATTTATTTTTTTTTGAGACGGAGTCTCGCTCTGTCCCCCATGCTGGAGCATAGTGGCCGGATCTCAGCTCACTGCAAGCTCCGCCTCCCGGGTTTACGCCATTCTCCTGCCTCAGCCTCCCGAGTAGCTGGGACTACAGGTGCCCGCCACCTCGCCCGGCTAGTTTTTTGTATTTTTTTTTTTTTTTTTTTTTTTTTTTTTTTTAGTAGAGACGGGGTTTCACCGTGTTAGCCAGGATGGTCTTGATCTCCTGACCTCGTGATCCGCCCGTCTCGGCCTCCCAAAGTGCTGGGATTACGGGCTTGAGCCACCGTGCCCGTGCCCGGCCCCTCTGCTCCTTTAAGCAATTCTGTTGCTATTTAGTGTCACAGTTTGTCTGTTGACTAGGTAATACGTTTAGAAACTTAGTAATTCAGAGAAGTAGATAAATGAATAGTCTTTCTTCCCTGAACCTGGGTGATCCAGCTCCCCTCTAAGAAGGTACTAGTGTAACAAGTTTCTTCTGTGTTGTTTGGAGATATTTTGTATACATAAAAAGCAAGTGTGTGTATGTGTGTGTGAGAGATTTTCTCATTTTTACAGTTATTAGTATATCTCAAATACTATCCTGTATCTTCATGTTTTTATTTAACAAATATGTCTTAACCATATCAGTACATAGGAACTTAATCTAAAACAAGTTGAAAGTTGAGTACTTTTTTTTTTTTTTTTAAGATGGAGTCTTCTTTTGTCCCCCAGGCTGGAGTGTGGAGTGGTGCAATCTTGGCTCACCGCAACCTCCACCTCCAGGGTTCGAGTGGGTTCTCCTGCCTCAGCCTCCTGAGTAGCTGGGGTTACAAGCACGTGCCACCACACAAGGCTAATTTTTGTATTTTTAGTAGAGACAGGGTTTCACCATGTCGGCCAGGCTGGTCTTGAACTCCTGACCACCCATGATCCACCCACCTCGGCCTCCCAAAGTTCTGGGATTACAGGCAAGCCACCACTCCTGGCCTGAAAGTTGAGTACTTCTATTGTTGCAAAATAAACAGGCATACGTGTTTGGGGGTCTGCGGCCAACATTTGACTGCGAGAGAGACATGGCCGTTTGGAAACTTTAGAGCAGCGTATGCTATGTTTTCATAAACAGGCCTCCTACGTGTTAAGTGCCTCAGGACCCCTGGGTGTGGGCTGAGGGGCAGGGGACAGACGCTTCATGCTGTGAATGCACAGAGGAGGTGCTTGTGCACGTTTCACTTTGAAGACTGCAGCTTTGCAGGAGTGGTTCTAAATTTAGCTCCTTGGTAGATTCTACAGTAGGGAAAAAGTGACAGATTGCAACCACTCGTCCTAAGAACTGCTTGGCACATTTTGGTACGAATTTATTGTTCTACTCCAGCCCTGGAATCCATTTCTGGGGAATGAGGCTTACAGATGGGTATTTATTAAAAGCTTTCTCAGGTAATGCCACTGCATCTTGAGCAATGGGAGCTCCTCTTGTAAATTTTTCCTTTTTTTTTTTTTTGCTTACATCTTATGATGTATGTAATATAGTAACATTAGATGTGAATGAGATGCCCCAAAATCATATCCATAGGCATATATAATCAAAAGTTTGCATGAAGTTAGTACCATAGCATGATGGTAAAGGAAGTCTCAATCATCAGTAAGTCTTAGGCCTCATCTGGAGAAGTCTGCAGGCTGTGGAAATGCAATGGACAATTGTTGGGAAACAGCGAACCTTCTGACTCCTGGCTGTATCCCCAAAACTGCAGAGATGCAGCCAGGTTTCAGGAAATCAGACACCTCCCGTTCTTGTGGGCCCCGACGCTTGCTTGCTTCCCCATCTTCTGGAGGGAGGTGAAGTGCCTGCCAGTTTGGGCCTTGTGTGCTCAGTCTTACTTGGTTTCTTTCAGAAATTGTTGCCAAGGTCAGAGAAGTCTCCCAGCCCGACTGGACGCCTCCACCAGAAGTCACGCTTGTGTTGACCAAAGAGAACTTTGATGAAGTTGTGAATGATGCAGATATCATTCTGGTGGAGTTTTATGCTCCATGGTAAGGTGGTGTCAGGCCCTTCCCATATTCGGTACCGTGCCGTGCACTAGGTGCGAGGTGGCAGGTGCAGACGGCAGGCCCCTGCCCATGAGGCAGGAACAGCAGAGGAGCACGGTGGGCACGAGTTGTAGGCCAGGGTTGAGGTCCAGGTGTTCTGGAAGAAGCATGGATATAAAGGAGCTGTTGGGAGTGGATGTGGAAGGAGCTGCCAAGTAGTCCATTCTTGGGTGGGAGAAGGGGCCCAAAGGAAAGAAGATAGCAGAAAGAAAGGTGGTTAGAGTGGGAGCAAGTACAGTGGCTGGTCTGAGCCGCCCAGCTTGGGGAACTGAGGTGGCTGCTCCGCGGGGAGGGGAGAGGAGGGACGCACAACCAGGTGCATGGATAAGCCGGGAGCAGTCAATACAGAGCAGAGCAGAAGAAAGACGGCTCTCAAGGCAGAGGGGAGCCTAGCTCCAGGAGAGACCATTTGCCTTCCCAGGAGACGGCCCAGGGTACCGTCTGTCTTGCTGATTTTGTGGTGGGTCAGCTGTGATTCGGATTCTTGGGCAGTGCTGGTGTGTCTGACCATCAGGCCAGCAAGAGCTGCCTCAGAGGGGTGTGTTCGGGAGTGAGTCCTGGAGAGTCAGTAAGCAGAGGAAGCTTTTGGGCCTAGAACCAGCAGGTGGAGGCCATGGCTGATGCACAGGCAGAGGGGCAGGTCACACCTTCCACTGAGGACACCATTGTTCCGGGCAATGCCTGGATAAGCCCAAACCCGAGGCCACGGATTCTGCAGCAGAAACCTGGGAGTAGTTGGATGTGCAGATGAAAAGTGAAGTCAGGTGGGTGGCTAGAGAAGGAAATGACCTGCGAGAGAAGGAGGGAAGCATCTGGGACACGTGGGGCACCCTCCTAACCCCCCCTGCGATGCTGGAGAGACAGACCCTTGTTTTGCTACACATGAGGCCCTGACTGACCTGATGGGTGGGAGGTGTAAGAGGGAGAGTGGCAGCTGCCCGTCTTAACTTGCGGGTTGCTTTGTGGCTCGCTCAGGAGCCAGGTTGAGCCGACTGCTGCACAGCTCACACTTAGCAAGTGTAGTGCGATTTCCCTGATCTGGTTGATGATGCCTCAGAAGATAATTATCCACTTATTCACAAACAGTTTTTTGGTCTTTTGATGTGTTTTTGTGTTTGTGGCGGGAGGTTGTTTTTTTTCTTTTGTTTTCTGAGGTTTCTTTTGGGATAAGGCCTTGCTTTGTCACCTGAGCTAGAGTACAGTGGCGCCATCATAGTTCACTACAGCCTTGAACTCCTGGACTCAGTTGTCCTGCCTCAGCCTCCCTAGTAGCTGGGACCACAGGTGCGTGCCACCACGACTGGCTAATATACAAAATATTTTTAGAGATGAGGTCTCGCTATGTTGCCCCAGCTGGTCTTGAACTCCTGGCCTCAAGCAGCCCTTGCGCCTCATCTTCCGGAAGCACTGGGATTACAGGAGTGAGCCACTGTGCCGGCCAACAAATGGTTTTGAAGTTGCAGAATGCACCCTTTAATTCATTTGGGTGTCCTAAGGACTTTGATAGGATAGTGTTTTATCTTAACTCAGGACTGAGAGCCTCCTGAGTGCCAGGCCCCAGCCAGGTGTGGGATGTTGGTTCTTTTTTGAGACGGAGTCTTGCCCTGTCGCTCAGGCTGGAGTGCAGTAGTGTGATCTTGGCTCACTGCAACCTCCGCCTCCTGGGTTCAAGTGATACTCCTATCTCAGCCTCCTGAGTAGCTGGGATTACAGGTGTCCACCACCACGCCCGGCTAATTTCTATATTTTTAGTACCGATGGGGTTTTGCCATGTTGGCCAGGCTGGTCTCGAACTCCTGACTTCAGGTGATCCGCCTGCCTCGGCCTCCCAAAGTGCTGGAATTACAGGAGTGAGCCTCTGTGCCTGGCCAGTTCTTGTGGGCAGTGGGCTAGGTGACGCAATACTGACTCCAGGGGACTCTCACTCATCTCCTCCCTGGGTGGTCTGTGTCAGTGAGAGTTTGTGACGTTCTTTGTTCTCCATGCCTCTGTTCCTGTTACCTGGACCTGCCGACCCTCTCTTCGCCCCACCTCCCGTGGACTCCTGGCTAATTCCTCGCTGTCCCGTGGATCCCAGCTCCACTGCTACTCCTTCTCTGAAGCCATCTGTGACTTACATCTTTGCTGGCCCCCAACTCCCCAGCCAAGAAAGTCCTCTTCCTCAGGACAGTGTTTCTCTTGGCCTTTCCCATGTTTTCCCCTGTGCCGCAGTTACTAACATCCTGTCTGAGTGTGTCCTGTGCGTGTGTGTACGCATGCCCCACCCCCAGCGTGTGAATGCCATGGAATGAAGTTTGTGTCTGTCTGTCCGTAGCGCCTGAGGGGCCCGAGGGTCTAGGAGGCATTTGGAGGCTTACTGGGTGTGGCCGCGTTACTAGGGAGCACAGGAGGGGTTTTTTGCAGCTCATTTAGCTAGAAAGTGAGTCCACACTAGAATGAGCCCCTGACAAACCAGTTTCCTCTTGGCAGGTGTGGACACTGCAAGAAACTTGCCCCTGAGTATGAGAAGGCCGCCAAGGAGCTCAACAAGCGTTCTCCTCCAATTCCGCTGGCAAAGGTCGATGCCACCGCCGAAACAGACCTGGCCAAGAGGTTTGATGTCTCTGGCTATCCCACCCTGAAAATTTTCCGCAAAGGAAGGCCTTTTGACTACAACGGCCCACGAGAAAAATACGGTATGGCCACTCCCTTCTCTCCCACCACAGTGGGGAAGGGAAACTCCCTAACAGGAGGCTGCCCTTGAAGGTGCTGGGAGCTGGCAGGCACGGGCCATGGGAGGTGGGCAGTTCTGAGGGCCCCTGCTCAGGTGTGTGCCCTGCTCCCAGGAATCGTTGACTACATGATCGAGCAGTCCGGGCCTCCCTCCAAGGAGATTCTGACCCTGAAGCAGGTCCAGGAGTTCCTGAAGGATGGAGACGATGTCATCATCATCGGGGTCTTTAAGGGAGAGAGTGACCCAGCCTACCAGCAGTACCAGGATGCTGGTGAGTTGTGGCCCTTTGGGCTGAACAAAATGTGTGTGCCCTGGGTGGTCTGCGGTTGGCCTGAGTTTTCAGAAAGCTCCTGGGACATCCGTTAGGGGGTGGTTTGATGAGCCATCTCTGGGAATAAGCTTTCCATTTTGGGGTTGGAGATGGGTGCCCTGTGGCCCTCCTGGCCTCGGTGCAGGGGAGGGGCACAGTCAGACCGGTCCCAGCTCCATGTCTGCCTTCCAGAGCCCGAGCCCTTCTGCTGGAGGGAAGGTCTTTGGGCCATAAAGTGCCAGACTTGGAATCAAACCAGCTTTCAAGGCCTGGCTCTTCCAGTTACTTTCACTGTGACCACAGGCTTAGCCTGGTGGTCTCTTGCCCAAGGTGGTGGTCTTTTCTGAGAGGTTATTAAATTGAGGTAATGTAGATGAAGTGCTTAGCAACTTGCCTGATAATGCTAAGTGCATAATAAATGCTTGTCTTGCTAGCCTGAGGAGTGAAATGCCTATGAACAGCTGTCAGCAATAGTGTCAGCAATAGTGTTCTGCGGGGGTAGAACCATCCTGAAATCCATCATCTGCCTTGGTCTGGCTCCTGATGCCTGGGGACAGGTATACTCAGGGTCCTTACCATCCTCATCAGTGTCTTCTGAGTGCCACCCTCTACCCCTCCACCAAAACCAGCTTGGCTAAGTGCTAACCAATTATAATTTTTCTTTTTTTTTTTGAGACGGAGTCTGGCTCTGTCACCCAGGCTGGAGTGCAGTGGCGCGATCTCGGCTCACTGCAAGCTCCGCCTCCCGGGTTTACGCCATTCTCCTGCCTCAGCCTCCCGAGTAGCTGGGACTACAGGCGCCCGCCACCTCGCCCGGCTAGTTTTTTGTATTTTTTAGTAGAGACGGGGTTTCACCGTGTTAGCCAGGATGGTCTTGATCTCCTGACCTCGTGATCCGCCTGTCTCGGCCTCCCAAAGTGCTGGGATTACAGGCTTGAGCCACCGCGCCCGGCCCAATTATAATTTTTCAAACGCACAGCTTGCTACTCAGTGCTAATTCTGTGCTGCACAATAACAATTGTGCGTACGTCAAATGCAGATTAATGTATAAAACCAGTAGAGCTCAGTTCCCTTCGTCTGTTAATTAGGTGGCCTTGTTATTCACGCCTAACTAGTCAGGAAGAAACTTCCAGAAGGAAACCCCAACCCACCCAGGGTTATGAGCAGCAGGGGAGTCCCTAGCCCCAAGTCTTGACTGTAAGTTGTATGCATTGATGTGCACTGACATCCCCAGGGAATTTGTTAAAATGCAGGTTCCGGTGCAGTGGGTCCCAGGCGGGCCTGGCACCACATTCCTAGAAGTCAGCGTCTGTGATTTGGCTTGGGCAGGGTTAGGGCTGCAGATGGGGCAAGAGTCACTGGGCCTGCTGTGTCTGCCTGCTTATGAGAGAGAGAGTAGCCCCAGGGACGTAAGATGTTCTACAGACAGGTTGGCAGGGCTGGAGCAGTGAGGGGCGGCTGTGGGATGAAAGGGTCTGTGGTCCTGGGGTGGGCAGGAAGTGAAGTTCTTGATGCGGGTCTGTGTCTGCCTGAAGCCAATTGACAACAAATCCCTGGGACACCTGGAGGCTTAGAACAGACACCATCTAGATATTTATTTATTCATTTTGAGACCAGGGTTTGTCTCCAGTTGCCCAGGCTGGACTGCAGTGGTGTGATCTCAGCTCACTGCAGCCTTGACCTCCCTAGGCTCAGGTGATTTTCCCACCTCAGCCTCCCAAGTAGCTGGGAGTACCGGTGAGCGCCACCACATCCAGCTAATTTTTTTTTGTAGAGACGAGGTTTTGCCATGTTGCCCAGCTGGTCTGGAACTCCTGGGCTCAAGTGATCCCTCCTGCCTTGGCCTCCCACAGTGTTGGGATTACAGACATGAACCACAGCACCCAGCCCATGTGGCCTTACTTAGTGGATTTTAATGCCCCTGTTTTACAGAGAAGGACCTGCGGCTGGGAAGGCTAATAACTAACAAGCCTAAAGCTACATAGTTAGTAGGTCACAAAACTATTATCTAAGTCCATGTGACTCTGAAAGCCACAAGCTTATCCAGGCTGCTCCCATCCCCTGCCCTCCCAAAAACATGGTTTACCATCTCAGCCACGTGTGTCCTATAACCCAGCTGGGAGTCACAAACCTTTAGAGCAAGAGCCCTTCAAGGGTGGGGTGACACCCAATGTTTAAATCTCAAAATCAGCCCAGGATGAGTTTGGATGCCTTGGGGAGGAGAATGGGGAGGGACTGAAGGTGCGTTTACCTGTAGGATCTAGGGTAGGGGTTGACACTGTGGCCCCCACACCCATTCTGGCCATGGCCTGTCTTTGCAGGTGACATCTCATTGGAACACTGCTGTGTTCACACCCTGTCCGGCTGCTTTCACACTGCAGCAGCAGAGTTAAGCAGTTGGGACAGACCATGTGGTCCTTACAGCTGAAACTACTCACTCTAGTCCTTCTCAGAAAGTTTGCCCAGCTCTGTGGAAGGGTACCCTCAGACCATGGGGTTTCATCATGCATTTTCACAGATTTAAGTAAAAGTATCTTTAGCCAAAGAACTTCATTCGGAGCTCCAGCCCACAAACAGGCAGCCCACCAACTCGAGGAAGGGAGATTTAAACCTCCATGAAGGGTGCTGGACGTGAAAACTCAACATAGGGATATAGGACTGTGTGCTGCTCATGTGGGCTCCAGAACATTCTGCCTGCCAAAGAATCCGTGCTGCTTACAGACATCAGTCAATAGCAGCTCCTGGCAAATTAGCTGTTTTTCAGTGAACTTTACTGGCTTTTGTCGTTGTTGTTGTTGTTGTTGTTGTTGTTGTTGTTTTTGAGACGGAGTCTCGCTCTGTCGCCGAGGCTGGCCGGATCTCAGCTCACAGCAAGCTCCGCCTCCCGGGTTTACGCCATTCTCCTGCCTCAGCCTCCCGAGTAGCTGGGACTACAGGCGCCCGCCACCTCGCCCGGCTAGTTTTTTGTATTTTTTAGTAGAGACGGGGTTTCACCGTGTTAGCCAGGATGGTCTCGATCTCCTGACCTCGTGATCCGCCCGTCTCGGCCTCCCAAAGTGCTGGGATTACAGGCTTGAGCCACTGTGCCTGGCCTGTTGTTGTTATTTTATCTTTATAGAGATGGGGTCTCACCATGTTGCCCAGACTGGTCTTAAACTCTTAGGCTTGGCCGAGCACGGTGGCTCATGCCTGTAATCCCAGCAGTTTGGGAGGCCAAGACAGGTGGATCAGTTGAGGTCAGGAGTTCGAGACCAGCCTGGCCAACATGGCGAAACCCTGTCTATACTAAAATTATGTAACAGCCAGGCATGGTGGCATATGACTGTAGTCCCAGCTACTCTGGAGTCTGAGGCAGGAAGGAGAATTGGCTTGAACCTGGGAGACGGAGATTGCGGTGAACTGAAATCACGCCACTTCACTCCAGCCTGGGCGACAGAGCAAGACCCCGTCTCAGATAAATAATAAATGAACTAACTCCTGGGCTTAAGCAGTCCTCCTGCCTCAACCTCACGAAGTGCTGAGATTACAGGCGTGAGCCATCGTGCCCAGCCAGGGTTTAGACATTATACCTGTACCGAGTTTTTAAAAACAAACCTTTCAAGTGTTCAAGTTATAGGAATCCACACAATTTTTGGTGGTGATTTTTTTTTTTTCTTTTCTTTTTTCTTTTTCTTTTTCTTTCTTTTTTTTTTTTTTTTTTTTTTTTTTGAGACAGTCTCACTCTGTCGCCCAGGCTAAAAGTACAGTGGCGTGATCTCGGCTCACTACAACCTCTGCCTCACCTCCCCAGTTCAAGCAATTCTTGTGCCTCAGCCTCCCAAGTAGTTGGGACTACAGGCTTGCATCACCACACCTGGCTAATGTTTGTATTTTTAGTAGAAACAGGGTTTCACCATGTTGGCCAGGCTGGTCTTGAACTGCTAACCTCAAGTGGTCCACCTGCCTGGGCCTCCCAAAGTGTGCTGGGATTACAGGCGTGAGCCACCACGCCCAGCCTACAGTGGTTATTTTCAGAACATTTGCTTTGGCTGATGTGGGTAACGAATTAAAACTCAGACATTTAGGCAATTTTCAGAATTACATCTTACTCTGTTAACGTTTCAGCTAACAACCTGAGAGAAGATTACAAATTTCACCATGCTTTCAGCACAGAAATTGCAAAGTTCTTGAAAGTCTCCCAGGGGCAGTTGGTTGTAATGCAGCCTGAGAAATTCCAGTCCAAGTATGAGCCCCGGAGCCACGTGATGGACGTCCAGGTAAGCAGACCCCTCTACCATGCCAGCCCCGGGCACCCAGCAGGCATGAGGACTCTGCTTGGAGCCACCTCTGAGGTTTCAAATGTGGAGGTTTCGTTCTCGTCTGCAATGTCTGGAACTCCTTTTCCAGCCCCTTCTCCCCACCCCACAGGTTTTCTGCAGGTGGCCTGTGGTCTGCATTTGCCGGAGGGCTGGGGCTCCCGCACACCTGGCAGGTCCTGGGGCCTGGCAGAACTGCACTTGGTTTTGCCAGAACAATTGCTGCCAACCTTCGTCCCTCCTGGCAGTCAATCACCAGTCTCCCTCCAGCGCCTGTTCCACTGAGGGTTTGGCCTGGGCCAGCAGGTGGTGCTCCGTTGAGGCCAAGTCGTGTCTTTTGGGGCTGCTCGGGCTGGGGGCTACAAAGGGACAGCAGCCCTTTCTGTTCACCAGAGGGAGCTGTTGAGCTTGGTGGGTGGATTTTGCCTTTTTTTCCCATTTACTGCACCCCTGCACTTCATCCTCCTAGAGTGTGACACTCTTTTTTTTTTTTTTTTTTTTTTTGAGACGGAGTCTCGCTGTGTCTCCCAGGCTGGAGTGCAGTGGCGTGATCTCGGCTCACTGCAAGCTCCGCCTCCCGGGTTCACGCCATTCTCCCGCCTCAGCCTCCCAAGTAGCTGAGACTACAGGCGCCCGCCACCACGCCCGGCTAGTTTTTTGTATTTTTAGTAGAGACGGGGTTTCACCATGTTAGCCAGGATAGTCTCGATCTCCTGACCTCGTGATCCACCCGCCTCGGCCTCCCAAAGTGCTGGGATTACAGGCTTGAGCCACCGCGCCCGGCCGAGTGTGACACTCTTAACCCTAGAGGGGCAGTGGGAGTTCCCAGCCCAAGGGGAACCTGGGGCCAGTTCAGCCTTCTGAGTGCTTTAGAAGGGGCCCTGCACTTCAGTGAGTAGATCTCAGATTTGGAAGGATCCTAGATGTTGAGTTTGAAGCTTTTGTTTAACAGAGATTGGGATGCAGAGAAGTGAGCTCTGTCCCCCACCTTGGACCTCATAGCTCTTGGTGGGAAGCAGAGCTGAGATTGTGGTACAGGGGCCTTTCCAGGTCCTACTGGCCCATAGTGTCAGGACTCTGGCTGTTTGGGCTGTGGGCTCTCAAGGGACCTGGAGAAGGGGGCGTGACAGGACAGGAATCCCAGGGGCCTGCACCAGAACATGGCAGTACCTTGGAGAGAACCACCCTGAATCTTTCTGGTCCCCACGTCCTCTGTCTCCT
Source organism: Macaca nemestrina (assembly GCF_043159975.1). Lineage (NCBI taxonomy): Eukaryota > Metazoa > Chordata > Mammalia > Primates > Cercopithecidae > Macaca > Macaca nemestrina. Next base: position 9,965,628 of record NC_092128.1, read on the forward strand.
TCCTCAGTCTTTAGCCCTGTCGCTCCTCAAGGTCTGTGTGTCCATCCCATCTGTTTCTCTGCCAACTTGAAGCTCAGGACAGCTCCTCTTCCCTGGACTCACCGTGGCATCTGTGATCCCTCCCCCCAGCTTCACTTCCTTCCATCCAGAGATAAGATCTGGGGCCCAAAGAGGGGTCCTGATGAGCTTGTGGGGCCATGGATCCTGAGAATCAGACACAGCTCTGTGTGTGAGTGCATCTTCCAGGAAAGGGGTCTGTGACTTTCAGTAGACGCTTCAAGATCTGTGCGGTCTTGTCTGTCGGGCTCGTTGCTGCTGCTCCCAGTTCCTCTGGCATTTCCCTGCTGAGTGAAGTGCATGCAGCGCAGTGTCATGGTTAAAGACTCCACAGCCTCCTGCCACTTGGGAGATAGTCGGATTATCTGTGCTTTAGCATGGCCTCCCAGGCCCTCCTTGCCCACCTTTTCAGCACATCCCACCCTCCAGTGTTGTCACGCCAGACCCTCTTTGTGCCTCGTGCCCTGCCTCGGTCTCTGCCACCTCCTCTCTGGGTGCCTTCTGCTCCCTTCTCACAGCAGGGCCCTCCTGCCCTTCAGTGCCACACAAGGCCCCCTCCCTGAGTGCCCCATCCCCACGGGAGCCCTTGGGCTCACAGGTCCACCCACCACTTGCTGGCTGTACAGCCTCTGGCGGGTAGCTGACCTTGCTGTGCCCACCCCTGGAGGGCAATGTCTGTGAGGGACTCAAGTCCTTGTGAGGTGTGAGCCCTCAGGACACCCTGCGTGAAGATCGCACAAGCTGAAGGTGGAAGGTTCCACACAGCCCAGTCTGTGATAACCCTTCCTGTCCACCAAGAGCCAGGCCTGCCTTGAGTGGTCTCTTTTTGGGGTTAGTGAGCCCACACCCCCAAGGAAAGGGCTAAGGTGTGTGTTTGCCTTTTCCTAAGAAGCCACCTACCGTTCAGTGGAGGGAAGGGATCCCCAAAAGACAGTAGGGAGTGACTGGGCTGCGCTTGAGTGGGGTCAAGCCTCCTGGTGTTTTGCCTCCTGAGACTCATCCCTTCAAAGTTTCCATTCCCCCGAAGTCACTCAAACATTGTACTCAAGAACAATGGCGGAGAGATGGTGGGCCCTCTCACCTGTTCCCTCTTTGAATCAGGGCTCCACCCAGGACTCGGCCATCAAGGACTTCGTGCTGAAGTACGCCCTGCCCCTGGTTGGCCACCGCAAGGCCTCAAACGAGGCTAAGCGCTACACCAGGCGCCCCCTGGTGGTTGTCTACTACAGTGTGGACTTCAGCTTTGATTACAGAGCTGGTGAGGACTGCGGGGCTGGGGGGTGGGGGGGACTCATTCTTTCAGGCAAGATGGAGTATTGAGGGAGGTGTGGCTGTATGTACATGGCTCACTCAGAAATCCCAGCCTGGGGACCTTGCACGTTGGTGGCTCAGGAGTATTTTTTAATTGATGGCTTCCCTTTTAAGCCAGATGGGAGCTTAGATTCAAGTCAAGAACCCTCTTAAGAGTTGAGGTAGCTGAGACTTGGAGGAGTTCAGAGGCACAGAGCTGGGACTAGACCAGCCCCTGACCTCAGGCAGGCGTGGCCGTGCCACCTGGGCACAGGTCTTACGGGCCTGTTGGGCTTACAGCCGTGGCCCTGCCGTTACAAGTGGGGCCCTTCCAGAAATATGTTTCCCTCCAATTGAGGTAAATCCAGAGCTTGATCAATGTCAGAATATTAGTGACGGGACCTGAAGCCTGACCTCAGAGTCTGAGCTGGGACTTGATCTGTGTTGGCCGCCTGGCTTACGGCCCTTGGTCCCTTTCAGCAACTCAGTTTTGGCGGAGCAAAGTCCTAGAGGTGGCCAAGGACTTCCCTGAGTACACCTTTGCCATTGCGGACGAGGAGGACTATGCTGGGGAGGTGAAGGACCTGGGGCTCAGCGAGAGCGGGGAGGATGTCAACGCCGCCATCCTGGACGAGAGCGGGAAGAAGTTCGCCATGGAGCCGGAGGAGTTTGACTCCGACACCCTCCGCGAGTTTGTCACTGCTTTCAAAAAAGGTGAGCCTGTGGCTGGGGCTGGGGTCTCCCATCAGCTGCTATGCTCCTCATACAGAATGCAGACAGGTCGTGGGGCGTCTGGTGCTCTGGCCACGGGCATGACACCCCTCTAAGTCAGCCAGCAGCCCCCTCTCACCCCCGAGGGACCCTCTGACTTCTCGTCCAGAGAAAGGTCGACTGTGACCCCAAACTCCAAGGCACCAGAATAGCTTAGAAGAAGGAACATTTGCAAGTATGATTATTTTCTTCTCGGCAGTTCTCCCAGTGTTTACTTTGAAAGCAAAAGCAAGATTTGGGGTCCATCTCAGGGCTTATCTAGCATCACTCAGCAGCCTTACCACATTTTCGGCGCCAATGTGCTAGAATTCCAGACTAAGGCTGGGGTGTGCAGAGGAGGCATCTGAACATGGAGCCCACACAAGGCAAAGTCTGGGTGCGCTGAACACCCCTTGTGGCTTCAGAGCCTGACTCGGAGTCTCTTCACCCTCAGCCACCTTGCTGTGCGGCTTTAAATAGAGCCTATTGATCTTGGCTAAGCACATGGCCCCAGGTCCCCAGCGCCAGCCACGTTGTGGGCAGACCGTGCTGGTCCGATGTCTGTGGGTTGTCCTGGCACTTCTCCACCATGGCTCCTGGGCCCTCAGCGGCAGTGCTCACAGGAACCCTCTGCCTGGGCAGCGACTCTTGTGATGGTCTCCCGACAGGACCTAATGGCCCATTAGACCTGGGCTGGAGCCACCTGCAGCCTCTCTGGCCTTTGCAGGGACAGAGAGAGTAGAGGAGTAGAGAGTAGAATGTAGTGGCTCGCCAGAGAAATAAACTGCCCGTTGGGGGATGGGGCATTTGGAGATGAGGCTCTTGCTGTGTGACTGGCCCCTCTGGTGGCCACACCAGCCTCACTTCCTGGTCCAGAGAGAGCCCCCAGAATCTTTGGCCTTTTCAGCACTGATGCCCCCTCCCCGCCTTGCTTTCCTTGTCAGGAAAACTGAAGCCAGTCATCAAATCCCAGCCAGTGCCCAAGAACAACAAGGGACCCGTCAAGGTTGTTGTGGGAAAGACTTTCGACTCCATTGTGATGGACCCCAAGAAGGACGTCCTCATCGAGTTCTACGCGCCATGGTGCGGGCATTGCAAGCAGCTGGAGCCCGTGTACAGCAGCCTGGCCAAGAAGTACAAAGGCCAGAAGGGCCTGGTCATTGCCAAGATGGACGCCACAGCCAACGACGTCCCCAGCGACCGCTATAAGGTGGAGGGCTTCCCCACCATCTACTTTGCCCCCAGTGGGGACAAAAAGAACCCAGTTAAATTTGAGGGTGGAGACAGAGATCTGGAGCATTTGAGCAAGTTTATAGAAGAACATGCCACAAAACTGAGCAGGACCAAGGAAGAGCTTTGAAGGCCTGAGGTCTGCAGAGGGTGGGAGGAAGCAGAGGCCCTGCGTGGCCCGTGGTCAGGGCGCCCACGCCGAGGCTGGCAACAAACAGCAGTATGTTGGATTCCTTTTTTTTTTTTTTTAATTTTTTATACTTTGGTATTTCACCTCATGCTCTGAATACTGAATAACCATGAATGACTGAATAGTTTAGTCCAGATTTTTATAGAGGATACATCTATTTTTATCATTATTTGGGGTTTGAAATTTTTTTTTATACCTTCTAATTCTTTATTTCTCAAAGCAGATAATTCTGTGTGAAAATGTTTTCTTTTTTAATTTAAGGTTTAAAATTCCTTTGTCAAATCATGTTGATTTTGCTCTTTGCTTTTTCGTTGTCTGAGAAATGGTCCGTGTAGGAGACTGGACTTCTGGTATGTGTTTCTGATTGCTTCCTGTTTCGGCACAAAGTGAGAGCTGCCACTGAGCGACCCTGCCAGGGGTGCCATTTCAGGCTGGGCATCGCCAGGCGGCCTCCCTGCAAACCAAGGGCCGGGGGCAAAGGGGCATAGTCCAGGGTCCCCCAGGGTGGGCTCAGCTCCAGGGAGAGGCCCCCCATGTGGCAGCCTCACCTCTTGAGAGCCCCAGTGCCGGAGCAGAAAGGACCCCAGACCCAAACGCAGATACTGTGGGGTGGTGGAAAGGATAGAGTAGTCTGTCGCATTGGAATAAAACATGATTAAAAATGAACACTAAGAACCACGTAAGAAAACATCTGGTCTGTGCTGGGAGCCTCGGGGTGGGGCACGAGCGGGGTGTAGCTAAAGCTGTGCAGAGGCCTGGCAGGTAGCCCCCCCATCCTGCCAGACACAGGTGGGTCTGGATCGTCCTGACCTAGGCTGAGGGGCTTCAGAGGTCTCCCCTGAGCACTTCTGCTGGGGTGGGTGCTCCTCTGGACTGACCCTTGTGTAGAGGTGGTTCTGTGCCATAAGGGTTCCAGGGCATTTGAGTGAGACCTGAGCTTCATTTCGTCGCGGGGGCTTGTTCGAGATGAGCCATCACCATCCTCACCCCACGCCTCCCCTGTCACTCAGCTGCTCCTAATTTTAACTGAAAAGTGGCAAGGGTGAAAATCCTTGTGCTGATGGCAGCTTTTGCAGCAATGACGAGAGTGTGTTGCTGAGGTTGGCGGGGGCAGGAAGCGTTGGGTCTCCCAGGAAGGGGCAGCCTTGGTGAACTTACTCAATTATCTGCTGTAAAGTTAAGCCTGGCCAGGGCAGGCTGGGAGTTGTGGATGCGCCATGCTCTGCAAGTCCTCAGAGTTCTCTGTGGGGTGAGAAGTCTCTGCACACAGCCCCCCCGCCCCCACCCCCGTGACCTCCCTCACATCAGGAGAACAGGTGGCCCTCAGTCCTGGGATGGGCTCGCTCTTCAAGGCCCTTCCCTCGACACTGGCAAAAAGCTTGGAGTGGTAACCCGGGGTAGGGCAGCGGGTAAGGCTGTTTCCTGAGGCAGAAGTCCCATTCATTCAGCGCCGTACCGTGAGAACAAAGGGGTTCCTGTCCTGGTAGGGGTCCCGTGGGTTCAAAGGGCCCTGAGAAAGACAGCCCCTCTCTGGGGAGGAACAGCAGTGTGGCCTCCCTTCTGTGTAGGTGTCAGGGAAGCCCTGCTCTGAAGTGACATCTAAGCCAAGACCCTCAGGAGGAGTTGGCTTGAGCCGGGCAAAGTATAGGAGTGTCCAGGGACCTGCAGCTTTGGTATCACTGGCATGTTTGTCAGAAATGCAGAGTCTTAGGCTGGGCCCCGGTCCTACTGAATTACTCTGTGTTTAAGAAGATGCCAGGAGGGTCAGGCATATTGAAGTCTGGGAAATACCAGGAGTAAATGTTCCATGCTGGCTTGGGGCCAGCATGTGCAAAGGCCCTGAGGCAGAAATCAAAATGTTTTCTCTTTGGAAATACAGCCTGGAAGTCAGGTAGCCCAAGAGTGTCTTAACTGAGTCAATTCCCTCTATATTGCCTGCAAAAGGCGGGACCTCGGAAGGAATTTACCCTGGACCTGTGAGGGACCTCAGAAAGGAGACGGCAAGTAGGTTGATGACAGCCCAGCATGATCGGTGCCACGATGAAGGTATGTACGGGGCCTTGGGAACCCAAGAGGGGACACTGTCCCTGGTGCAGACCTAGAGCTGGGAGGAGGAGGAGGCGGCGAACTTCCCTCCTTCCCCTTCACCAGCGGCGCGGAGTGCTGTGCGAGGAGGCTGGGTTGCTGAGGTTAGGAGAGGCAGGGCCAGGTGGGGGGGCCTGCATTCAGGATCTTGAGCTTTATCTTAGTTTACAGGGAACCGTTGATAGTTTTAAGCAGGGAGGTGATGTGATGAGATTGAGATCGGTAACAAGTAATAGTTAACATTTATCTCACCTTGAGCAAAAGCCAGAACCTGTGTTGAGCATTGCCAGATTGTGTCATTTAAGTGACCTGTGAGGTAGGTTCTTGTGGTCATTTTACAGCTAGAAAGGAGGGGGTTGTGGAGCTGAGTAGCAAACAGAGCCGGGATGTGAGCACAGGCCACTCTCACTGCTATGGCACCTCCTGCTCAGGAGCAAGGGAGCGAGGGCAGGCTCCGGCATGGGTGGCCAGTGGGTCTCAGGGATAAGGGGGCAGGATCTCCGGGGCTCTGAGACTGATCAGATGCTGAGGGTGGGTGAGTGGACCTGAGAAGACAGATAAGACACCCAGGTTTCTGAATGAAGGGTTTTGTCACTTACGAAATTTCAGCATATGCAAAAGAGACTTGGATAACACACCCTTTACTCATCACCCACCTAAAACAAAATGTTGCTGCGTTTTTTTGTTTTTTTTTTTTTTTGAGACGGAGTCTCGCTCTGTAGCCCAGGCTGGAGTGCAGTGGCCGGATCTCAGCTCACTGCAAGCTCCGCCTCCCGGGTTCACGCCATTCTCCGGCCTCAGCCTCCCGAGTAGCTGGGACTACAGGCGCTGCCACCTCGCCCGGCTATTTTTTGTATTTCTTAGTAGAGACGGGGTTTCACCGTGTTAGCCAGGATGGTCTCGATCTCCTGACCTCGTGATCCGCCCATCTCGGCCTCCCAAAGTGCTGGGATTACAGGCTTGAGCCACCGCGCCCGGCCTGTTGCTGCGTTTTTAAACGTGCTTATCCTACCCTACTCCACCTTTTTTTTTTTTTGATGATGTAATGGAGGCAGGACAGGTCTTGCCTGCCTAGGTCGTATCACCTCTGCCTCATAGAAAAGGAAGCAGAGGTCAGATATTAAAGAATTTCCCCCAGAGCCACAGGGTGGGTAAACTGGGAAGCCGGAACAGAACTCAAAACGGGTGTCCTTCACAGCACCAGCAGCTCCTGGAATGTGTTGAAGCCTTCTCAAGGAGGTTAATATGCGCTCCACTACAGTAGGATCTGTTATTTTGGCTTGGGAAATAATGGAGCTCAAACAAAACTTCCGTGGGGTTCTTGGGTGAAGAAGCTCTCAGAGCCTGTAGCCCTGGCAGGCTGGGCCTCCCTCCAGGAGATGGATAGGACCTTTAACTTCAAGGCCCCTGACTCTGACTACACATCCCACGGATCCACGAGCTCCTGACTGACCAGCTCTCCTAGCACTAAGTCTCGTCAGCTGACTCTGTCTTCTGAGCACACACCTGCCCTTGGAAGGACCAAGGCATCCCCTGTGAAGGTGGGCCAGCCCTAGGGTGAGGGCTGTGAGCTAGGAAGGGCTCCAGGAGCCCCACGGACAAATCTGACAGTCCAGGCCACCAGGTGCACAACCTCAGACCCTACCAGGTGCAGCAAAGGGATTGAACCCAAGTGGACATGACTGATTCTTTGATTCCTACTATAATGAACTAAAGAGTTACACTCATGCACTGAGAATGACATTTCTGTCAATGAGGGACCACATTTATGACAGTGGTCCCATAAAATTGTAGTGGAACTGAAAAATTTCTTTCACTTAGTGATGTTGTAGCCTTCATAATGTCATAGCAAAATTACCGTGTTTTATTTAATTTATGTATTTATTTTTCTTTGAGACGGAGTCTCCCTCTGTCGCCTAGGCTGCAGTGCAGTGGTACATTCTCAGCTCACTGCAACTTCCGCCTCCCAGGTTCAAGCAATTATTCTGCCTCAGCCTCCTGAGTAGCTGGGACTACAGGTGCGTGCCACCATGCCCGGCTAATTTTTGTTTTTATTAGAGACGGAGTTTCACCAAATCGGCCAGGCTGGTCTTGAACTCCTGACCTCAGGTGATCCTCCCACTTCAGCCTCCCAAAGTGCTGGGATTACAGGCGTGAACCACTGCACCTGGCCGCTACCATGTTTTAAAAATAAATTTAGGCCGGGCGCGGTGGCTCAAGCCTGTAATCCCAGCACTTTGGGAGGCCGAGACGGGCGGATCACGACTTCAGGAGATCGAGACCATCCTGGCTAACACGGTGAAACCCCGTCTCTACTAAAATACAAAAAAAATTAGCCGGGCGAGGTGGCGGGCGCCTGTACTCCCAGCTACTCGGGAGGCTGAGGCAGGAGAATGGCGTGAACCCGGGAGGCGGGGCTTGCAGTGAGCTGAGATCCGGCCATTGCACTCCAGCCTGGGCAACAGAGCTAGACTCCATCTCAAAATAAATAAATAAATAAATAAATAAATAAATAAATAAATAAATTTAGTGTGGCCTGAGCTTGCGGTGTTTATAAAGTCTACAGTAGTGGATGGTAAAGTCCCAGGCCTTCACATTTCACTCACCACTCACTGACTCACCCAGAGCAACTTCCAGTCTTACAAGCTCCATTCATAGAAAGTACTCATTACAGGCATGCTGTTTTAATCTTTTATACCATATTCTTATTGTACATTTTCTATGCATAGATACACAAATGCTTACAATAGCGCAGGAGCATGCTGTACAGGTTTGTAGCCTAGGAGTGACACACTACCGTATAGCCAGGGTGTGCAGCGGGCTGTACCATCAGAGTCTGTGGAAGTGCGTTCTGATGTTCACACAATGCCAGAGTCGCCTCACAATGCATTTCTCAGCACATGTTCCTGTTAAGTGACATGACTGTATTTAATATTTATTCAGTATTCAGCCTAGTTTTTAGTACTTAGTATTTTTAAATCTTGCAGAAGGCTTGGGAAGCAAAAGTGAGAGGTGGGACTAGGTGTGGTGGTTCATGCCTTTAATCCCAGCACTTTGGGGGGCTGAGGTAAGCGGATCACCTCAGGTCGGTAGTTCGAGACCAGCCTGGCTAACATGGTGAAACCCTGTCTCTATTAAAAATACAAAAGTTAGCCAGGTGAGGTGACCGGCACCTGTAATCTCAGCTACCCAGGAGGCTGAGGCAGGAGAATCACTGGAACCTGGGAGGCAGAGGCTGCAGTGAGCCGAGATTGACCCACTGCACTCTAGCCTGGGTGATAGGGTGAGGCTCCGTCTCAAAAAAAAAAAAAAAATAGAGGTAGAACTGGGAGGCCGCCCAGGACCAGCGCATAGTAACAGTAACTGAACACCTTTTGAATGAGTAAATGGAGAACTGTAGATTCTTGGGAAGCCCAGGCTTAAGGGGCCAGACAGGGAAGGGGCTCTCTTGCCTAAGTCAGAGCCTCCCCTCAGCCACACCACTCGCTCCACACTCTTTTCACTCGGCTCAGCACAAGGCAAGATGAGCACAGCTCTTGAATTCAACATGGCCCCATCTTAGATTACAGAGAGACTGTGGAAAAGGGAGGAGGACAAAGGACCTCTAGTTCAAAAGTAAAAACTGAGAAGTTTTTTTAAAGACAGAGTCTCACTCTCATCCAGGCTGGAGTGCAGTGGCATGATCTCGGGTCGCTGCAACTTCGTTTTCCCAGATTAAAGCAATTCTCGTACTTCAGAGTAGCTAGGATTATAGGCATGTACCACCACGCCTGACCATTTTTTTTTTGTATTTTTAGTAGAGAGGGGGTTTCACTATGTTGGCCAGGCTGGTCTTGAACTCCTGACCTCAAATGATCTGCCTGCCTCGGCCTCCCAAAGTGCTGGGGTTACAGGCGTGAGCCAGAAGGGGTTTTTTAAGAAAGCAACTTGGAGAAGAAGTCGTGGGAAAGGAGTTTATTTATTATTATTATTTTTAAATTTTTTGAGACAGGGTCTCACTCCGTCCCCCTGGCTGGAGTGCAGTGGCACAGTCACGGCTCACTGCAGCCTTTCCAGGCTCAGGTAATCCTCCCACTTCAGCCTCCCAAGTAAGCTGGGACTACAGGCGTGCACTACCACACCCGGCTAAATTTTTGTAGGTTTTTTGTAGAGAGGAGATCTCACTATGTTGCCCAGACTGGTCTCAAACACCTGGGCTCAAGTGATCCGCCTGCCTTGGCCTCCCAAAGTGCTGAGATTACAAATATGAGCCACCATTCCCATTCCCGTCTGTCTACTCTTTCTGGCTTTTCTCATCTATTGACAGCAAGTATAGGCTCAGGTCAGGTTGGATTGAAAACATGCCTTTGAATGCTACATCCCCAATCTGCTACAAAAGTCTCCTACTTGGAACTCATGGACAGTTGGGTTCGCTGGAGGCCAGAGGTTGAAAACTCCAGTGTTCGAGGGACCTGGCAGGCAAGGTTAAGTGCGGCAAGGGGTGATGGGGAGTGGTGGCCACCAGGATGCACTTGAGATCCTCTGTCCTGCCTGAAGTGGGTGCTGCTGCTTGGCCCCAGGCACTTGTTGCTGGTGGGATTCTGAGCCTCCTGTTACTCTTCTGGTTTTTCAAGAAAAGCCAGACATTTTTATGTGAAATCACCCAATTTTTAAGTGTCAAATCTAATTCAAACGGTCTTATCAACACTGGATAGGCCAAAGAAAGGCCCTTCAGGGCTGCATTTAGTTAGAAACGTCTGATCTAAGTCAACATCCCCCTTTTTTCCCCTCGTGGTATTATAACCCCAAGAAATAAACCAGCACACAGGATGCCCCGATTGTAACAAAGGTTTAAAAATGGAGTAGTTCCCTTAGAAAGGCTGGAGATTCCAGTCTGGAGCTGCAGTTGAGGCTGCAGTCAGGGTTGTTTGGCTGCATTACTGAGTGCACGGCATAAATGCTTCAACCGCACTGGAACACAAGAATGGTCCCTTGCCCAGGGTCCAGTGCTCATGCCATGGTCGCCTTGACACAGTGCCTGGAGGAGCTGTCCTGCTCAGAAGCCTCCCCATTCTCTGACCTCTTAGTAGCATGCCCCATAGAGACCATAGAGACCTGCTACACCTCGTGCTTGGCGGCCATTTTTTTTTTTTTTTTTTTTTTTTTAAGATGAAGTCTCACTCTGTCGCCCAGGCTGGAGCACAGTGGTGTGATCTTGGCTCACTGCAACCTCTGCCTCCCAGGTTCAAACGATTCTACTGCCTCAGCCGCCTGAGTAGCTGGGATTACAGTGCCCACCACCATGCCCAGCTAATCTTTGTATATTTAGTAGAGACAGGATTTTGCCATGTTGGCCAGGCTGGTCTCGAACTCCTAACCTCAGGTAATCCACCCATTTTGGCCTTCCAAAGTGCTGGGATTACAGGTGTGAGCCACCACGCCCAGCCAGTGGCCACTTTTTAATCACTGCCTTTTGGTGACCCCAAGACTAATTTGGGTCATGGAAGCAGCAACGGTCCTCTGGTGGCAGGGCTGGTTAGGCTCAAGCCCATCGGAAGCTGCTCTTCCTTCCAAAGCCTTGACACTTCAAACTTCCTCTTTTTTATTTTATTTTATTTTTTTATTTGAGACAGAGTCTCACTCTGTCTCCTAGATGAGTGCAGTGGCACAATCTCAGCTCACTGCAACCTCTGACTCAAGCAATTCTCATGCCTCAGCCTCCAGAGTAGCTGGGACTGCAGGCACCTGCCACCACGCCCAGCTAATTTTTGTATTTTTAGTAGAGATAGAGTTTTGCCATGTTGGCCAGGCTGGTCTTGAACTCCTGGCCTCAAGTGATCCACCCACCTTGGCCTCCCAAAGTGCTGGGATTAAAGGCATGAGCCACCACACCTGGCCAGACTCCCTCCTTTTAAGGAAACAGAATTGGAGAAGAGATGGCCTTGCCCAAAGCCACAGAGCTGGCCAGGATACTTCCAAGTATTCAAAACTGCATGAGAGGTCAGGTGCAGTGGCTTATGCCTGTAATCCCAGCTTTGGCTGGTCAAGGCAGGAGGATCACTTGAGCCCAGGAGTTTGAGTCCAGCATGGGCAACATAGCAAGACCCCAGTTTCTAATAATAAAACTAACTTAAAAACCCAAACTGCACAGGGTTGAATGCTTGCCGAGTATGTTCCATTTCGATGCCTTGAGAGTTGAAGGCTCTCTGCTGAGTTACAACAAGGCGTAGACTCTACCTGTTCCCTTTGTTGCTACCAGCCCAGGTGCCTAAATGCTGTGACCTTGTGGCTGCCAGGCTCCTGCCCCTAGTCATGTGGCCCGGAAACAATCCTTCTACTCTGATCACAGGCCACAGTAGCTCTACCTCCTCAGCCCCTCTTTCCAGATCCCCTCCTCTTTGTGAAAACGAAACCAGCTAAAGCGGGGGACTGTGCTGCTCTCCAGAGGGGCTGTTTGCAGTATACACTTGTCCCATAAGAGTTCAGGTAAAGAACTGGATCTTCAGAAAGGCTATTTAGAAAACTTTCCTAACTGAGGCAAGGTGGCTGGCCCAGGACCAGGCCAGGGGTGAGGGGAATGTCCCTTGACCCTGCCAAAGGGGACCCAGCTGGACCTTCTCTCTGACCCTAAGAGCTCTACTTGTAAGGAAGACAGAGACAGGGACAGAGGAGGCAGTCTCCTTTCGAAAAGGATGAAATCTGTAAGGGAAAACCCAGACGCTGAAGCCATGAAAAGGAGGTGGTGAGGCCAGGCCAAGGCCATTCAAATTCCAGAGAAGGCTGAGGATGGACGTTTTCATAGTTTCAGTTGCTTGTGACTTAGTGCCGCCTGAGACAAAGTCGTTTCTATGACCAGGGGAACACCTGGGAGTCACCCTGAGGTCTGAAAATGCCCATCCCCACACCCAGCAACCTGCAGAATGGCAGATGGCAGCACCCTGGGGGGACAGTGGGGAAGGGCGTGTGGGCACACCCTTCATGTTTTCAGGGATTGAAAGGAAAGTAGCCAAGCCATCAACCAAGGTCGTCAGGGAGGCAGGGGCCATGGGCTTCAGCATCTCTTGGGTGCTGATGCGAGACTCAGTGCCTCAAGCCTGGCTGTGCTAAGGGGTGTCAGTTACATGACCCACAGGGGCCGAGAGCTGCAATCTCGGGGGCCTGAGCAGGAAGCACCCAAGTGCGCCCATTTTCACTTTGAAGACCACTCCAGCGTGTGCAGTGACCTGGACCAGGAAAAGCAGATCAAGCAGGGACCAGCACCACAGGTCTGACTGCACAGGGCATCGTTTCGGTACAAGCCTGGTGGAGCCCCGGCTGTAGGGGGCCACTCAGACCCCAGGCCCTTTCCAGCTGGGTGTGAAGGTCAGAGAGACCCCAGCTCCCCCATGGGACCCTGGAAGCTCTGGGACACTTTTTGTTTTGTTTTTTACTGTTGCTTAGTTTTATTTATTTATTTTTGAGACAGTCTCCATCTGTCGCCCAGACTGCAGTGCAGTGGCTCGCTGTTCGCTCACTGCAACCTCTGCCTCCTGGGTTCAAGTGATTCTCCTGCCTCAGCCTCCCAAGTAGCTGGGACTACAGGCATGAGCCACTACGCCTGGCTAATTTTTGTATTTTTAGTAGAGATGGGGTTTTGCCATGTTGGCTAGGCTGGTCTCGAACTCCTGGCCTCAAGTGATTCACCCGCCTTGGCCTCCCAAAGTGCTGGGATTACAGGCATGAGCCACTGCACCCGGCCTATTGTTTGTTCTATTTTTCACAAGTTAAAGGCTGGATTACTGTCAGCACTTAAATAAAAATAAAAAATAAAAATAAAGGCTGGAGGGTCTCAAGCAGGGAGACACTCGATTTCCTGCTCACTCTCCAGGTGGACGTTCACATGGGGCAGAAGGAAAAGCCGTGACTTCCTTCCAGGTTTGGTATTTGGACAGTTTTAAATGTCGTTTCCCCAGGTTTTTGTTTTTGTCTGCTGTTTATTTCCCTCTGATCCAAGGCAGTAACAGACGAGGAGGCAAAGAGCAGTTCACACCTGGGAGAGTCAGAGTGGTGGCAGTCCCGAGCCCCACAACCTACGAGTGACACCACCTTTCTGTGGGTGCCCCGGGAGCCTCACTGGCACAGCCCCATGATGCCAAGGTGCGAGCCACCACACCCAGGTAATTTTTGTATTTTTAGTAGAGATGAGATTTTGCCATGTTGGCCAGGCTGGTCTCGAACTACTGACCTCAGGTGATCTGCCTGCCTTAGCCTCCCAAAGTGTTGGGGTTACAGGCGTGAGCCACTGCACCCGGCCAAGATTTTCAACATTACCTCCATTGTCTATTGAAGGTAACATTCAGAAGCAACTCCACGTCACCCACACCAGCCTCAGCCTCTGCAGCGTGTCCTACCTGGTTCAGCCAGTGGATGTGGCCCTGGCCCTGGCCTGGGAGGAAGCAGCGCCATGTTCCGCACTTGCTGCCTGCTGCAGTTCACCAGGAGAGCAAGTCCAAGGGTCAAGGCAGCATGAACCTCACAGATGGCCCCAAAGCCCCTTCGGGCTCCTCTGCAGGGTGGACCACAGGGGCTGTGGGACCGCCCCCCCCACCCCACCCTGCGCCTGGGGAGGTGTTGCGCCAGTGGAGTGGGGTAAAAGGAGTGCAGAGGGGAATGGCAGACACTACACTTGTCCTGGAATCAGAGACTCCTTGAGACCCCATCTGCCATCACTTAGCTTACTAACTGGGCAAACCTCCCAGCCTCATTTTTCTCAACCAGAAAACTAGAAAAAATATCACCAGTCCTACTCACTTCACAAGACCGTCAACAGGACCAGATCAAATGGGATACTATTAGTTGAAAGCATTTTAAAAAACTGGGGTGAGGGCTGGGCATAGTAGCTCACGCCTGTAATCCCAGCACTTTGGGAGGCTGAGGCAGATGGATCATTTGAGGTCAGGAGTTCAAGACCAGCCTAATCAACATGGTGAAACCCCATCTCTACTAAAAAAAAAAAAAATTAGCTGGGCGTAGTGGCATATTCCTGTAGTCACAGCTACTCAGGTGACTGAGGCAGGAGAATCACTTGAACCCAAGAGGCAGAGGTTGCAGTGAGCCAAGATTGCGCCGCTGCACTCCAGCCTGGGTGACAGAGCAAGACTCCGTCTCAAAAACAAAGAAAAACACAAAACTGGGGTGGAATTCACATAACATAAAATTAACCATTTTTAAGGGTACAGTTCAGGGGTGTTTAGTACATTCTCACTGTTGTGCAAAACTAGTTCCAAAACATTGATAGCCCCAAAGGAAATCCTGTATCCAAATAAACAGTCACGCCCTCCAGCCCCTGACCAATCTTCATTCTGTCTCTATGGATTTGTCTCTTCTGAACATTTCATATAAATGGAATCCTACAATATGTGACCTTTTATGTCTGGCTTCTTTCACTTAGAATAATACTTTCAAGGCTCCCCCATGTAGGATGTGTCAGACCGCGCTTCCTTTTTGTGGATGGAGAACAGTCCATTATACATGCATACCACCATCGTTTATCCATTCTTGCTTCAGCGGACACTCGGGTTGTCTCCACATTTTGGCCATTGTGAATAGTGCTGCTGTGAACATTGTGCTCAGACTTGTGTGTGGACATGTTTTCTGCTCTTTGGGGTATATACTTAGGAGTGGAAATTTGGGGTCGTATGGTAGTTCTGTATTTAACTTTTTGAGGAACCACCCAACTGTTAGTTGAGAGCATTTTTGCAAAGTCAAGAATCACTCACCTGGAGGAAGTGTGTGTCACCATCTTGCTCACCTTGTCCTGGGCAGCTCTCCTTTGTTGACATCTTTTTTAAAATATGGGACCCCGAACTGAGCCCTGGGCCCTGGGTTCCACCCAGTGAGAACAGACTTCCGGGACAATGACAGCCTTCTGTGAAGCTGCACAAGTATTTGCATTTTTACTGATTCTCTTATCTGGTACTTGGTCAGATCTGTTGTTGTTTTTTAACAGAAAAGGAAAGTTTCAGCCCTGATAATTTGTGTCCGTTACCTTGTTTGTTTATGTCTGTTAGTTTCTTGTTAGCTTGTATCCAGTCAGCCAGGCAAAATGATTCTGAACCCTGAAAGCTAACATTCTTTAAAAAAAAAATTTTTTTTTTTTTTGAAATGGAGTCTCACTCTGTCTCTCAGGCTGGAGTGCAGTGGCATGATGTTGACTTACTGCAACCTCCACCTCCTGGGTTCAAGCGATTCTCCTACCTCAGCCTCCCAAGTAGCTGGGATTACAGGCGTGCACCACCATACCCAGCTACTTTTTGTATTTTTAGTAGAGATGGTTTTGCCACTTTGGCCCGGCTGGTCTTGAACTCCTGACCTCAGGTTATCTGCCCACCTCGACTTCCCACCATCGTTTAGAGATTATCATTTATGAAACTCTCACTCTCATTTTCCCCTTTTGAAATTAGGACAACATCTACCTATGTCTAGTTTTCTGGGGTTATTCATTCTCCTCAATTTCATTCATTCGTTCATTCATTCATTCACTCAACACATTTACATAGCACCTGCTGTGTCCTAGGTACTGTGCTAGGTACCAGAAGGAGTCAAACACAGTCAATAATTCTGCTTTTCCATTGGCTTGGGGCATCCAGGGACACATTTTCTCAGGCCTTGGAGATGTGAACTCCAACGGGCAGCAGCCTGCCCTTCCCCTCCCCTTGCCTGCACCTTTACAGTAGTGTCTGCTGGTCGCTGCAGGAGGAAGATCCTCTATTAGGAGTAAAACAGAGTTGTGAATTCTGCTGCCCCAGGAACAGCCCGATCCTTTTTCCAGACACATCCCTACTGTGTTTTTGCTGTTCTTGGCTTGCGGCATGAGTTTCAGGTCTTTCAGAGCTTTGCCTCTGACACTTTCAGAGAAATCTTTTCCGCTCGCCTTTTCTTAGTCATCTTTACTTCGGACTTTCTGCTGCTGCCTTTTGCCCCTGTAGATTCTGAAGTCCTCAGGAGCAATCCAAGATCTTTGGGTGTTTCAGATGCTTCCCTTTCACGTTCCTTAGGTAGTGGTTTCTGTTCTCTCAGTTCGGGTTTAGGGAGGAAGCAGGGATCTTGGGCAATGGGGGAAGCATTTCTGTAGGGGAATACGTCAGCCTCCAGGTAGTGGCCCTTGCTGGGATTCAGTGACGCAGGAAGCACAGACTTCATCTGCAGGGCTCACAGTTTCCTCCAGGTCCCACAGAGCTGTCCTGAGGGTCACACAGCAAACAAAGGAGGCCAGTGCAGATTCGGCGGCTCTCCTGTGCCTTGTGGTGGCTGAGCCACTCAAGACAAATCGGAGGAGAGACACCCTGATGACGATATGCTAATTTTGCATATCTCTTTCCCAGGATGCTTAGCAACATGTCTGATTCTTGTTGTGCAGTAAGTTTTTCCATCTATTGATAAATACGTGTGCCAGGGACTTCTTAGAGGGTGTGTATCATCAATATCGTAAATATAGTTATCAATAAACTGAAACTAAAATATCACTGTAAGGGAAAAATGAACAAATTTGGGAGCTTTAAATACTTCGGACAGTAGGCAGAGTTGTTGGCTGGTCCGAAGGTAGTGAGTTATCTCAATTGATTGTTCACAGTCAGTTACAGATCGAACTCCTTGTTCTACTCTTTCCCCCCTTCTCACTACTGCACTTGACTAGTCTTTTACAGAGTTGCCACCGACCCAGCATGCTTCGTTTCTTGTTTTCATCTCAATTTTAAAATGTTGAAAGTCAGCATCATCGAATAAAGCATGGAATACAGGGGGAAAACAAAGGAAATACTACCCTTTTCTTCCAGAAACAAACAGTCAGAAACAAACAGTAAATTTGGGAAAATCCATCACAGACAAAAAGAAAAAAGAAAACAAAAATCAAATAAATGATAATAGATACTAAGGACCAATTATTGGTAAAGATGGCATAGTATGTGTCCTAAGAGATCAAAGACAGGAAATGGGATGAGGGTGAATGGGGTTTTTATTTTTCTTGTACTTTTTCTTTTCTTTTTTTTTTTTTTTTTTGAGACAGAGTCTCATTCTGTCACCCAGGCTGGAGTGCAGTGGTGTAATCTCGGCTCACTGCAACCTCCTGGGTCCAAGCAATTATCTTGCCTTAGCCTCCTGAGTAGCTGGGACTATAGGCGCGCGCCACCATGCCTGGCTGATTTTTCTAGTTTTGTAAAGACTCAGGTTTTGCCATTTTGGCCAGGGTGGTCTTGAACTCCTAGCCTCAAGTGATCCTTCCGCCTCAGCCTCCCAAAGTGCTGGGATTACAGGTGTGAGACACCGTGCCCAGCCAGGATTTTTTAATGTTTTAATATCAGTAGGATTAAAGACTGGTATTTGATGATATAACACTCGATGGACAAAATTAAGAAAGAGGCATTTCAAAGTCGACAATCCTGTTAGTTTTGAAGCTAAGAGATGTGAACATTCTCAGAGAGAAAGTGTTTTGGAGGAAGACAAACCACATCCAAGAGTTTGAAAATAGAGAAGAAGGCGGAAGGGGGCAGAGTACATGGTGGGATGCCCACGACGTGAGGCACCAAAGCCACTTTCTAATCCTGGTTCAGCCCTTAGGTTCTTGTGTAACCTTTAGAAAGCCAGGCAGCTGCCTCCTCATCAGAAACAAAGGGTCGTAAGTTACACTGATCTTCCTTCCGCTGGGCTACATGGAAGTATACCTTCCTAACAACCTCGAGGCAAAGTGTTGTTTGGTAAGATTGTGGTGGTGTTGCAGTACAGTGTGACTGCCACAAATGTGTATATAACAAAAGAATAGTTTGTTCTTATAGCTGCAAGTAACCCAAGGCACCTTGAGGGCACATGTGGGTTTCCCAAGAGCTTCCATGTGTGTGTGTTTGTTTGTTTTCTTTCTGAGACAGAGTTTGGCTCTTGTTGCCCAGGCTGCAGCGCAATGGCACGATCTCTGCTCACTGCAACCTCCGCCTCCCAGGTTCAAGGGATTCTCCTGCTTCAGCCTCTTGATTAGCAGGTATTACAGGCATGTGCCACCACGCCCAGCTAATTTTTTTGTATTTTCGTAGAGACAGGGGCGGGGGGGTTTCTTCATGTTGGTCAGGCTGGTCTCGAACTCCCGACCTCAGGAGGTCTGCCCACCTCGACCTCCAAAGTGCTGGGAATACAGGCATAAACCAACACACCCGGCCTTGAGTTGTAATTCTCAGGTGTTGAGGGACAAACCTGGTGAGAGGTAATTGAATCAGGAAGTCAAGACAGAGAGACCAAGGGCTCCCTGTGAGTCTCTTCAATCTAAGTCCTGAGACTTTTCCTGTACAGCTAGCTTGCTGCTTCTTCAGTAATAGATATGCCTTAATTACAGTGATTGTTCAAGTCAACTGATGTTGCTATGTTCATGCACCAGCTGTGAACACAGGACTGTCACTGTATCTCGGGAATAATGGCAATTAAATGATACTGCAAGAGAGTAACAGTCTATTGGCCATAGTCACCATTTTATATTTGCAAAGGAATACATTTGTATTTTATAAGGTACAGGGTATTTTCATATGACTTATTTCATTTAATATTCTTTGCAGTCCAGTTAGGTTAGTATGACAGACATTACCATTTTACAAATGAAGAAACTGAGGTTCTGAGAGAGATCACATAAGCAGCTGAGAG
Organism: Macaca nemestrina; assembly: GCF_043159975.1. Lineage (NCBI taxonomy): Eukaryota > Metazoa > Chordata > Mammalia > Primates > Cercopithecidae > Macaca > Macaca nemestrina. The sequence goes on from NC_092128.1 coordinate 9,984,868, forward strand.
CCAGCCACTGAGTTCATTGCTTGCAGAGCCAGAATAACGTTTCTTCCCCAACAATATTCTCTCTGCTACCCCGCAAAGAAAAACCAGCAATCAAACAATGGCAACAAAGCCATGAAACCAATTGCTGTACTATTCCATTCAGTGAAAACATTGCTAAAAACTAGAAGATAGATGGATGGATAGTTAGGAGGGAGGGAGAGGGAGGGAAAAAAGTACGTAATTGATGGTGGAACAACTGTTAATATGGACACTACGAAACGAACATGAGAGCAGAATCAATTTCTCTGACTTTAGGCAGATTTCATTCCACAGATACGAGACTGCGCAATTCTATCAGTCTTGATGACATATGTACCCTATCACCAGAAGCTTCCTAACCAGATAGTATCTGCAAAACAATAATGAATGCCAAGTGCAACTATAAGGCCAGCTCAGAGTAATATGATAACTTGAGGAAGAAAAGAGTTTGGCATTAGTTCTTTCCTAAGACGTATTTGAATAAGATAGGGTTGTCAGGTAAAATACAGGATGCCTGGTCAAATTTGAACAATAGTGTAAATAGATTTTTAGTATAAGTATGTCCCAAATGTTACACACTATATCCAACTATCATTGCACAGACAGTAGTGTGAAGCCAAAATAATTTTGACTTTTAAAAGCACGACATTGCGAAGAGAAAGGGGATATTTTCCAATACCAAAATCTTTATAGGGTTTTACAAGAAAAGCAAAGTTTAGTGGATCCAAGTCTTAGAGACAATACTGTGTATCACGGCGTCCGAGGTGAGCAGTTCCCCACCACACAGTAAAGAGGAAAGCTTCGTATCTGCATCATTTCTAGGTTAACAGCTTGAGATTTTCTTCATCTTTGATCTTGCTAATACTGTATTAACACAGACAAGCTTACACACAGATGTGCAAAGTGTTTTACTTTTCAGTGTGAAATAGAATCATGCTATGTACATTACTTTGCAACTTGCAAAGCTTGCTCTCTTACTGCACTCTGAGGACTTTTGGCCTGTCCTGGATCCCTGTTCTTCATGCCTGACACCGTGGATAAGGAGGTGCATGAGACATGGTTCATTCCTTAGGTCACCTAAACCTATGGTTCTTATTCTCGAGTTACAATTCAGAGACAAGGGGACCTCCCTTTTCAACATGGAGCATGCCAGGCTCCTGAAAACACTCAATGTTCTCTGTCCACTAGTCATCTTCACTGGCAAGTGGTGGTGTGTTCAAGAAAAACCCTCAGGCAGGATCTTGGCTGTTTCATATTGGGGAACACAAAATGCTTTCCCACCCCAAAGCTGCAGCAAAAGGCTGGTCAAGTGAAGCAGTGGGAGTGGAGAAGGAACAAAGAAATCTGTAACTGGTTGTGATCAATTAGTTGTAAACACCACTGCACTCGGACCAGCCAAAGCACAAAGGCACACTGCTCCTTATATAAGCCTCAAAAGTTCCATCTCTTCCTTAGTTATGGTGACTATTTATGGGCATTTAAAAAAAAGATTATAAATATACTCCAAATAGAAAGCATATGTTTAAAAAATAAAACTGTTAAACACATTGACTTTGTGAGAAAAAGGTCCTTCTCTCTTCAATGACATTAAAGGAGCTCGGGCAACCCTGCTCAAAGCATTGTGGGTGATTTGCATGGAAACCCAGCATCAGCTGCATCCATCAAAGGCTCCCACCGTGCACCCGGAGGGGCCTCAGTCTCACAGGGCCAGGGCGTCCTCTTACGAAGGAAGACGCAACCCAGCGCCGTGTGTCGGGGGTGGGGGCCCCTTGGAATTCAGTGGCCCCCCCGGGATCAGGGGTCCCCGCGATTGGGTGATCCCAGACCCCCCGCAGCGCTGGCGCGCCTCCCCCCCCACCACCGCCCGGTTCCCCGTGGAGGGGCGCGCGTGTCCTGCGAGGAGCCCAGCGGCCCGGAATCCCCTCCCCTTTTCCTTCCCAAAGACCCTCTTTATAAATGAATGAATGAATGAATGAATGAAGTCCCCAGATCCTGGTGTCACCCACGATGCTTTTCTTGATCTTTCCAAGCTTTGTTTTGTTTCGTTTTGTTTGACCTCTTTAGGAAGCTTTCCTGGCGGTTTCGCCATAGTCCTGCCCTCCTGTTATCAAGTGGTTTTGTGGCAAAGCGCATTGGGGACTTTGAGCTATTCTGGAAGGAGGTAGGAACCACACTCTAAACAGAAAGGGAAACGTTCTGTCTATGGAAGCTAAAATTTTAAAATACGTAATTAGCAATTATCTTTTTTAAAAGTGGCACCATGGAGGAATGAGGCGCACAGAGCCTCGGAGAGATGCCCGGGGGCTGAACGCGTGCCTGGCTTCTCAGCAGGGGCAGCCCGGGACCCCAGCCCTGGGGCGCACGGCAGGGCCGGACCCGACGTGAAGGACTAGGGGAGCGCAGCCTCGGCGGTCTTTGCCTTTCCAGGCTCAGCAGTGGGGGCCCGAGCCCTTGACCCCCAGAGTGGGTCATTTTGAACAATCTTCTTTTTTTTTTTTTTTTTTTTTTTTGAGACGGAGTCTCGCTGTGTCACCCAGGCTGGAGTGCAGTGGCGCGATCTCGGCTCACTGCAAGCTCTGCCTCCCGGGTTTATGCCATTCTCCTGCTTCAGCCTCCAAGTAGCTGGGACTACAGGCGCCCGCCACCACGCCCGGCTAGTTTTTTGTATTTTTAGTAGAGACGGGGTTTCACCATGTTAGCCAGGATGGTCTCGATCTCCTGACCTCGTGATCCACCCGCCTCGGCCTCCCAAAGTGCTGGGATTACAGGCTTGAGCCACCGCGCCCGGCCTGAACAATCTTCTTACGACAAATTATTTTCAGTAAAATGCATGAAATAATCAGTATGTATCACTGTTTTTTTGATTAGTCCATTAATTTTAAAAGAAGCAATTAACAATTTAAAAAAGAAGATATGTCCATTAAAAAAAATTTTTTTTTCAAATTTAGGAAAAGATTTCATGTTATGAAATGAACTTTCCACCTACCAAGGATTACATCTCGTGATGCTCCCTGCGTAAAGGCTGTGTGTTTTCACTTTTACATTAAACACATTTAAATTTTCTTTCCTATTTTTCTTTTTTTGAGACAGGGTCTCCTCGGTCTGTCACCCTGGCTGGAGTGCAATGGCGTGATCTCGACTCACTACAACAACCTCCGCCTCCCGGGTTCAAGCGATTCTCCAGTCTCAGCCTCCAAAGTAGCTGGGAATACAGGCACGCGCCACCATGCCCAGCTAATTTTTTGGTAATTTTAGTAGAGACGGGATTTCACCATGTTAGCCAGGCTGGTCTCGAACTCCTGACCTCAGATGATCCACCCGCCTCGACCTCCCAAAGTGCTGAGATTACAGGTGTGAGCCACCATGCCCGCGTTAAATTGATTTTTAAAATAAAATCACTCTCTTCTCTCTCTCCTCTCTCTCTCTCTCTCTCTCTCTCTCTCTCTCTCACACACACACACACACACACACACACACACACAACCAATTTCAATCCCATTGTTCCAGAGCCGTTTGTTAACCTGTTCTCTGCTGTGCTGCCATTGCCTCTTTGTGAAACACTAGTTGCCTACACTTACGTGTGCCAGTTTGTGGGTTCCCTATTCTGTTGCATTGATCTATCAGAATCAATACCACACTGTCTTGATTACTGTAGCTTTATACAGTCCATCTTGAGGTTCGGTAGGGTCAGTCCTGTGACTTCATTCCGCTTCAACGTTGTTGGCTATTCTGGGTCTTCCAGCTGGTCCATGGCATCTGTTTCGTTTCAGTTCTCTTTCTGATATTAGTGATTAGTGTATTCTCTCTTTTTTGTCTTTGTCAGCCTGGCCAGAGGCTGATCTTCTCTACTGATTTCCTGTTTTTTTAAGTTAATTGATTTCTGCTCTAATTTTTATTAGTTCTTTTCTTCTGCTTACTTTGGATTTAATTTGCTTTTCTTTTTCTAGTTTCCTAAGGTGGGAAGCTAGAATACTGACTATAGATCTTTCTTCGTTACTAATGTATGCATTTAATGCTATCAATTTTCCTCTAAACACTCTTTTTGCTGCACCCCATGAATGGGATGTATTTTCATTTTTTATTTAGTTCTAAATATGTTATTTAGAAGTGTTGGCTGGGCGCAGTGGCTCACGCCTGTAATCCCAGCACTTTGGGAGGCCGAGGTGGGTGGATCACCTGGTCAGGAGTTCGAGACTAGCCTGGCCAACATCGTGAAATCCCATCTCTACTTAAAATACAAAAATTAGCCAGGCGTGGTGGTGGCTGGGAGACTGAGGCACCAGAATCACTCCAACTAGGAGGTGGAGATTGCAGTGATCTGAGATGTATCCACTGCACTCCAGCCTGGGTGACAGAGCAAGACTTTCTAAAATAGTAATAATAATAATAATAATAATAATAATAAATAAAGTGTTGATATGGTTTGGCTTTGTGTTCCCACCAAATTAAATCTTGAATTTTTTTTTTTTTTTTGAGACAAAGTTTTGCTCTTGTTGCCCGCGCTGGAGTGCAATGGTGCAATCTGCAACCTCTGCCTCCTGGGTTCAAGCGATTCTCCTGCCTCAGCCTCCCAAGTAGCTAGGATTACAGGCATGTGCCACCACGACCAGCTAATTTTTGTATTTTTAGTAGAGACAGGGTTTCACCACATTGGTCAGGAACTCCTGACCTCCAGTGATCCGCCTGTCTCAGCCTCCCAAAGTGCTGGGATTACAGGTGTGAGCCACAGTACCTGGCCTATTTTTTTTTTTTTTTTTTTTTTTTTTGAGATGCAGTTTCGCTCTTGTTGCCCAAGCTGGAGTGCAATGGCATAGTCTCAGCTCACTGCAACGTCCATCTCCCAAGTTCAAATGATTCTCCTGCCTCAGCCTCCCAAGTAGCTGGGATTACAGGTGCCTGCCACCTCACATGGCTAATTTTTTGTAATTTTTAGTAGAAATGGGGTTTCACCGTGTTGGCCAGGTTGGTCTCGAACTCCTGACCTCAGGTAATCCGCCTGCCTCGGCATCCCAAAGTGCTGGGATTACAGGCTTGAGCCACTGTACCTGGTCAGGAAGTTCATTATAGCAGTGTGAGAACGGACTAATACAAGTGTGTTGTTTAATCCTCAAGTATTTAGGGATTTTCCAGATATTGTTCTGTTATTGATGTATAGTTTAATTCCATGTGGTCTGAGAGCAGATATTGTATGATTTCTACTTTTTTAGCTTTGTTGAGGCATAAACATGCCTTTTGTGGCCCAGAATATGGCCTGTCTTGGTGAGCATTCCGTGTGAACCTGAGAAGAAAGTATATTCTTCTGTTGTTGGATGAAGTAGTCTACAGATGTCAAAAGGTGGTTTATTACTAATCATGTGAGTCCTGGGGAACCTAAAGGAACTCACTGTTAAAACAAATGTTTTAACTAAGTCTGCACGTCGTGTTGGCTCGAGAGTTCTCCAAATTCAATCTCATGTAGTATATGATGCGTAGTAAAGGGAAGACTTAAAATGTGCTGATTCCAATGCTCCATGTGTATGACTGAAATCCAGGAGCAACTGCAGCAACATTTTTGAATTTAGACCAATAGAGGCTTTGGGGGAGGAGCATTTTTTTGTTGCATTGTTTAAAATTGCCGGGGCATCGCCCTGAAAATCATGAAAAGCCAGCCACCTTCTAGTTGGTTTCTGATTGTTTTAGGTGTTCTCTGACAGCTCCGTGCCCTGCGCGGGGTGATGATAAGCCCAAAACCACAGCAACTTCCCTCCTGGCGTGATTATTACTCTCTCTTGGGATGGCAGGCCCCAGGGAGAGCCGCTGGTTCTGTTGTTTTTCAGTCTGAGCCTGAGGTCTGAATGAGGCTGCTCACAGCCGCCGGGGCCCTGTGGGGACAAGTCCCTCTCCCTTCCTCAGGTGGCTGTTAATGGGCCACTTCATCTCGTCCCCTTTCTGCTGTCCGATCCCAGTAGTTCCCAAGCAGCTGCAAGGCTGCCCTTCCCCGCCTCTCCACATCCTCTAATCTCCGAATTTTCCTACAAATCCCTGAAGTTCCCCTCCAGCAGAAGGGCACGTCCTCATTCCTCAGCTGTGCTGTACCCACCTCCTGTAACTCCACTGGTTGTATTTTTAGTAGAAACGGGGTTTCACCATGTCGGCCAGGATAGTCTTAATCCCTTGACCTCGTGATCTGCCCACAAAGTGCTGGGATTACAGGCGTGAGCCAGCAGGGGTTTCATTTTTCACCTGGATAAATGCAACTTCCCTTTCTCTGCATCTCAACGCCTGGCCCTCCGCACTGCAGACACTCCTCCTGGAGCCTCTCCACACTGCAGGGCCATGACAAAGGCAGGGGGGCAGTCCCTCTGCTCAAGTACCAGAGGCTGAACCCGTGTGATGGCGAGGCCCATGCTTCTCCAGGACGATGCACTCCAGTTAGAGATGACAGGGTGACCTCCCAGCCTCTAGACCAGGGTTCCTAACCTGGTACTTGGAGGGGCTTAGAAGATCCTGCCACTCCTTGTATTTTACAACCGATCTTCTGTCTCCTCCACATGTGCATGTGTTTTGCTGGAAAGAAGATCCACAGCTGTCATCAGATTCCCAAAGGAGCCTCTGAGTTGGTCATGAACTTCATTCTAGCTAATGTAAACAGAAGGGATCAATGCCACCCAAAGCCCGGCGCAGGTCTGGGCCTTTGAGAGAGCTCATGCCTCTGCCCAGCTTCAGGAGATCCTCGGCTGCCAGGAGGCAGTTGTGGCCATGAGTCCCTGCTCTCTGCTCCAGTCTGTCCCAACAAAATGTAAGCCTCATCCTGCCTGCCCCCACCCCATCTGGTTAGAAATTCAAGTCTTGCAGTAAGTTAGTGCACCTAGGAGGCTGAACCTGCATCACCTCCAGACCCAGCTGCAGAGGCTTCTGGGAAATGTGGTTTTTAGCTTTATCTGTCTCTTCCGTACTAGAAAGAAAGCTGGATGCTGAAAAGCATAACCATGGCGTCTGTCACCTGCTATCAGTAACAGTTTTTAACCACTTAAAAATTAACCCCAGTCAGGCACCATGGCTCATGCCTGTAATCCCAACACTTTGGGAGGCCAAGGTGGGCAGATCACCTGGGGTCAGGAGTTCAAGACCAGCCTGACCAACATAGTGAAATCCTGTCTCTACTAAAAATACAAAAATTTGCTAGGCGTGATGGCGCATGCCTGGAATCCCAGATACTTGGGAGGCTGAGGCAGGAGAATCACTTAAACCCAGGAGGTGGAGGTTGCAGTGAGCTGAGATTGCACCACTGCACTCCAGTCTGGAGTGAGACTCTGTCTCAAAAAAAGAAAAAAATAAAGAAAGAAATTACCTCCACTGTTCACCAGTATCTGTTGCAATCCTTCTCTAATGGTAGAGCTGCTACATCACTGACTTTAAAGTGATTGTTTCACTGACACCTCCATTCAATGATCCTGCAAATCTGGGATGTGGTGTGAAGTATTTCATGGCTGAGCTAGGATCAAATGCAGGTCTGTCCAATTCCAAAAAGCTGGTGCTAAGCCCACTAGAGCTTCCTTGTGTGCTGCAGAGAATGTGCCCAAAATACCTTCGCCACTTCAGCCTGACCGCTCGAATCAGCCATGCCCTGCCACCCCCACTTTGGCATGAAATAAACTCTCTAGCTTGCTACAAATCTATTATTCGAGCAGTAGTTGGCCAGCAAAGACGAGAGGGAGCGCCCATAGCTTCTGCCAGCCTCTTCTCCAGGCACAGAAATTGCCACCTAAGTTGTCCTGAAACAAGAAAGCATTTTAACTAAGTATAAAGAATATGTATGTAGAGTGAGATGTCTCAAAAAAAAAAAAAAAAAAAGTTTTTTCCAGCTTGAATTTTGAATTTGAATCCAAAATAAAACCCATCCACTGTAATTGGTTAATGTGTTTCCTTTTTGTTTGTTTGTTTGAGATGTAGTCTCACTCTGTCACCCAGACTGAAGTGCAGTGGGGCGATCTTGGCTCACTGCAGCCTCCACCTCCTCGGTTCAAGTGGTTCTTGTGCCTCAGCCTCCCTAATAGCTGGGACTACAGGTGGTTGCCACCACACCCGGCTAATTTTTGTGTCTTTAGTGGAGACAGAGTTTCACCATGTTGCCCAGGCTGGTCTTGAACTCCTGGGCTCAAGCGATCCACCCACCTTGGCCTCCCAAAGTTTGGGATTATAGGTGTGAGCCACCGCGCCCGGCCTGTTTAATATGTTTCTTAAAACCTTTTTTCAGTTAAGAGATATCTCACAAACCCTTGATGAGACTATTTTTAAACATACTAGTCTTCTGATAGAAAGCACTATACATCCTATTGTTTCTTTCCAAAATCAGCCTTCTGTCTGTAACAAAAATGTACTTTATAGAGATGGAGGAAAAGGCCTAATACTACATATCCGTAAGTGTTTCTGTCATTGTTCAAGCGTATTTTCTGTAACAGAAACATATTTGGAATGTTTTTCTTTTCCCCTTATAAATTGTAATTCCTGAAATACTGCTGCTTTAAAAAGTCTCACTGTCAGATTATATTATCTAACAATTGAATATTGTAAATATACTTGTCTTACCTCTCAATAAAAGGGTACTTTTCTATTAAAAAAAAAAAGATATATCTCACAGATAAAAGTCACCTTTAAAAGTATACAATTCAGGCCGGGCACGGTGGCTCAAGCCTGTAATCCCAGCACTTTGGGAGGCCGAGACGGGCGGATCACGAGGTCAGGAGATCGAGACCATCCTGGCTAACACGGTGAAACCCCCGTCTCTACTAAAAAATACAAAAAAAAAAAAAAAAACTAGCCGGGCGAGGTGGCGGGCGCCTGTAAGTCCCAGCTACTCGGGAGGCTGAGGCAGGAGAATGGTGTAAACTCGGGAGGCGGAGCTTGTAGTGAGCTGAGATCCGGCCACTGCACTCCAGCCTGGGCTACAGAGCGAGACTCCGTCTCCAAAAATAAAATAAAATAAAATAAAAGTATACAATTCAGCCAGGTGCAGTGGCTCATGCCTGTAATTCCAGCACGTTGGGAGGCCAAGGCGGGTGGATCACCTGAGGTTAGGAGTTCGAGACCAGCCTGGCCAACATGGTGAAACCCCATCTCTACTGAAAATACAAACATTTTCTGGGCATGGCGGCTCGTCCCTGTAATCCCAGCTACTCAGGAGGCTGAGGCAGGAGAATCACTTGAACCCAGGTGGCGGAGGTTGCAGTGAGATCATGCCACTGCACTTATGTTTAGCATATTCAGAGGATTCTGCAACCATCACCCACTATCTAATTCCAGAACATTTTCATCACCCCAGAATGAAATCTCTGTATTCATTAGCAGTCACTCCCATTTCCCTCTCCTGCCCCCCAACCCCTGGCAACCACTAATCTACTTTCTGACTTTTAATTTTTAACCTGCAGGTTTCTCCCTCTCTCTTGCAATTTGTTTGTTGAGGAAACCTGTGGCGTTTTCACAGGTTAGGCTTCATGACTGCCCTCAGAGGTGGTGGTTAAAGGGCTCCCTTCCTCGGCATCTCCTGTAAGTGGGTGGTTAGGTCTGGAGTCTTGATCAGATTCCAGCTGGATCTTTTTTGGCATTACTTTATAAAATGGTATTTTGAATCTTGATGAAGAGGTACATAATATCAGATTACCTCTTTTTGTGGTACTAACAGCTGTTAATAATTGTTGCCTAGCTCTGTTAATTCATCAGGGGTTGCAAAATGGTGAAGTTTTCATTCTACTATTTCGTCTTCATTTTGTAGGTGACATACTCCATAAAGAGAAACTCTCCTTCAGTGACTGTTAAGTTACTGAGGTGCATACAGTATGTTTAATAAAGGCAGAAAAGTTGGACTCTTTTGGTATATTTACACTTACACAAATAATGAGTTGCTTGGGTCCCAAGCATTCCCTAAAACTGATCTGTGAGGGCTTTTGAGGGGGGCAGAGGGGGATGAATATCAAATTTTTATAAATCACTCATTGTAAAACTCACTGTACAAGTAGGAAAGGTAGAATGCGTCCAGATTCTGGGGTCCTTTGCCCCTGGCAGGGCATCTGCATTGTGGCAGTAAGGGAGCCTGATTCACTCCTAATTGAGGCGTTGTTTGGTGAAAATGGTATTGATGGAGGTGTGGAAAAGGCAGGCGAATGGCAGAGCAGACTTGGGTGGGGCGGGGGTTAATACTTGAGGCTCATGGAGCTCAGCCAGGTCAGGAACTGTCCTGTGATTTCCCTTTTTTTCTCCTTTCATGAGCCATGTACAGGAATACCTTTTTTTTTGAGATGGGTTTCGCCATGTTGGCCAGGTTGGTCTGGAACTCCTGACCTCAAGTGATCCGCCCACCTTAGCCTCCCAAAGTGCTGGGGTTACAGGCGTAAGCCATCGTGTCTGGACAGGAACACCTTTTTAAAGATTTATTTATTTATTTATTTATTTATTTATTTATTTATTTGAGATGGAATCTCACTCTGTCTCCCAGGCTGGAGTGCAGTGGCATGATCTCAGCTCACTGCAACCTCTGCCTCCCAGGTTCAAGCGATTTTCCTGCCTCAGCCTCCCAAGCAGCTAGGATTACAGGCATGTGCCACCACAACCAACTAATTTTTAGTATTTTTAGTAAAGGCAGGGTTTTGCCATGTTGGCCAGGCTGGTCTTGAACTCCTGACCTCAGGTGATCTGCCAGCCTCGACCTCCCAAAGTGCTAGGATTACAGTCATGAGCCACTGTGTCTGGCCACCTTTTTCTGTTTTACTTTTTTTTTTTTTTTTTTTTATGTTGCTGTAATTTACAGATGAGCAGCTGGACAAGAATGGAAATGAAAGTAAAGAACACAACAGAGGAATCGTTTTGAAGAACAATTCAGACAAAAGCAAATGATTGACAGTGGATGGGGAATCTCGGCGAAGCCTCTTGAGATTTCCAGCTAGGGGCAGAGGGCATGGTGTTCCGTGAATCGAAATGGGGAAGGTGGGTGAGGGAGGCAGTTCTGAAAAAGAGGAGGAAAGGATGACAAGGTTGGTAGTGAAGAGGCTGCTTGAAGGTCTAGTGAGATATTCACGTGGAACTCGCCGGCTGAAGCCGTGGGGTAGGAGATGTGTCAAGGGACAGACACATTTGCATAGGCCAAGGGCTGGAGAACACAGAGAAAGGGAAGCAGAGTCAGGCAGAAGAGAGGAGCTTCATGTTAGAGTTGGGTTAAGGAGAAGAAGAACTCAGACAGCCACTGGGTTTGTCAAGACAGAAAGAACTGGTGACCCAAGAAAGGAGGGGGATTCAGAGAAACATTTTAAAGGGAATGTCTACTGGATGTGCCCAGTGACATTCGGTACCCATTTGTATCCACCTCCTGGATATAGAATAGGAGACTGGCAGTGAGTGGAAGGGAAAGAGAGGGCCATGGTGTTGGGAGGAATCAAAGTTTTTCTTTCTTTTTTTTTTTCTTCTTTTTTTAAGACGAAATCTTGCTCTGTCGCCCAGGCTGGAGCACAGTGGCAAGATCTTGGCTCACTGTAGCCTCTGCCTCCTGGATTCAAGCAATTCTCCTGCCTCAGCCTCCTGAGTAGCTGTGACTACAGGCATGCACCACTATGCCTGGCTAATTTTTGTGTTTTTAGCAGAGACGTGGTTTCACTACTTTGGCCAGGCTGGTCTCAAACTCCTGACCAAGCAATCCACCCACCTTAGCCTCCCAAAGTGCTGAGATTACAGGCGTGAGTCCTGTGCCCAGCTGGAATCATTGTTTTTCAAGATGGTTAATATGGGTGCATGTTTTCAGATGGTGGGGGAAATTGATATAGGAGAGGTGAAGGGTTAAGTATTGGGGGGCCAGTGGAGTCAGGGACCACCTACTTACAGAATACAATCAAAATAAACTTGAGGGCCAGGTGCCTCAAAGTTTATACTAAAGATTCTAGGGCTCATGCCTATAATCCCAGAACTTTGGGAGGCCTGAGGCAGGAGGATCACTTGAGCCCAGGAGTCTGAGACCAGCCCAGGCAACATGGCAAGAACTTATCTCCACAAAAACATTAAAAAAAAATCAACTGGGTGTGGAGGCACACGCTTGTTGTCCCAGCTACTTGGGAAGCTGAGGTGGGAGAATTGTTTGAGCCCAGGAGGTCAAGGCTGCAGCGAACCATGATCACACCATGCTCTGCACCCCCAGCCTGGGAACAAGACACAGTCTCAAAAAAAAAAAAAAAAAAAAAAGCACTATGGTTCATGCCTGTAATCCCAGCACTTTCAGAGGCCGAGGCAGGTAGATTACATGGGGCCAGGAGTTGGAGACCAGCCTGGCCAACATGGTGAAACCCCATCTCTACTAAAAATACAAAAATTAGCCAGGTGTGGTGGCGCACGCCTGTAGTCTCAGCTACTCGGAAAGCTGAGGCAGAAGAACCGCTTGAACCTGGGAGGCGGAGGTTGCAAAGAGCGGAGATCGCACCACTGCCCTCCAGCCTGGGCCAAAGAGAGAGACTCAGTCTCGAAAAAATAAAAAATAAAAATACAAAAAAAAAAAAAAAAAATTAACTGGGCGCAGTGGTGCGCATGTAATCCCAGCTACCCAGAAGGCTGAGGCAGGAGAATTGCTTGAACCCGTGAGGCGGAGGTTGCAGTGAGTCGAGATCGTGTCACTGCGCTCCAGCCTGGGCGGCACAGAGAGACTCTGGTTATATATAACCAACATGACTTATCCCTGGTAATGTCAACCTTGATCCCCTGGCTGAGGTGTGTTTGTCAGCTTTCTCTGCCGTAAAGTGGCTCTTTTCACTTACTCTCCCCTCCCCAGACTCTACTTTTTGGTGGAAGTTTGACCAGGACGGTTTTTCAATGGTATTTATCTTCCAACGGGCCTGACTTCCTTTGTCACGACAACACTCATTCTGTGCATATACCCACATCCTACATTTGCCGCCACAAATGCTTCTTTCCTTTATTATCTGATTTTCCTCTATCGTCTTCTTTTCCTTTCCTTGTATACAGCTTTCTCTTGAGTCTTGCCAGTTGGTCTGCATTAGATGGTGAATAAATATCCATATGAAGCAAGAACTTGGCAAGTGGATGTTTCTGGAACATGGGAGACAAACAGTTCCTGTGACCTCAGGTGATGAGGCTTTGAGCTGCAAAGGGAGTTGTTGTAATTGTAATGCTATCAGCAGTGACACATGTAGCAGTTAATCACCACATCAATCCATCTATAGCATAATTATCATCTCAGTTAAAACATCAGAGCCTGCTGGCAAGTATCATTAAGTCTAAATTGGATCCCTGGGCAATGTTCTAATTACAACATTTGAATTTTTAAAGTGAACTCATAGAAAGATTAGCTTCATGCTGTAATTATTGATTTCCTCCTATTGGACAGGAATATGCACAATGTACTCTTGAAGTAAATGATCGCTCTCTCCTTATAGCACTAAGGTGGGCTTATTTATATGATTAATTAAAGTAATTACATCTTGCTTCTTATAATAAAATATATATTAGAATATATTCAATTCTAATTACATCATATATGATATTATCGAAAATATTTTGTTTGAGCTCAGGGGTTCAAGACCAGCCTGGGCAACATGGTGAAGCCCCATCTCTACTAAAAATACAGAAGTTAGCTGGGTGTGGTGGTGTGCGTCTGTAATCCCAGCTACTCGGTAGACTGAGACAGGAGAATTGCTTCAACTCAGTAGGTGGAGTTGCAGTGAGCCGAGATGGCACCACTGCACTCCAGCCTGGGTGACAGAGTGAGAATCTTTTTTTTTTTTCTTTTGAGACGGAGTCTCACGCTGTTGCCCAGGCTGGAGTGCAGTGGCGCGATCTCGGCTCACTGCAAGCTCCGCCTCCTGGGTTCACGCCATTCTCCTGCCTCAGCCTCCTGAGTAGCTAGGACTACAGGCGCCCGCCACCGCGCCCGGCTAATTTTTTTTGTATTTTTAGTAGAGACGGGGTTTCACTGTGGTCTCGATCTCCTGACCTTGTGATCCGCCCGCCTCGGCCTCCCAAAGTGCTGGGATTACAGGCTTGAGCCACCGCGCCCGGCCCAGAGTGAGAATCTTAAAAAAAAAAAAAAAAAAAAGAAAGAAACTATAGGGAAGTCATCTTTTAATTAAAATAGAAAATGTAATCCTTGGCATTGGGCCTCTGCTTTTTTAGGCTCCTGCTGTACAGATTTGGGAAGCACTGGCTCTGGTGAACAGGGCAAGCCTGCTGAGAATGTGACCTTTTTGACCTCGTATTAGACCATTTTTGTGTTGCTATAAAGAAGTACTGGCTGGGCGCGGTGGCTCACGCCTGTGATCCCAGCACTTTGGGAGGCCGAGGCGGAAGGATCACGAGGTCAGGAGATCGAGACCATCCTGGCTAACACAGTGAAACCCCGTCTCTACTAAAAATACAAAAATAAAAAAAAAAATTAGCCCTGTGTGGTGGTGGATGCCTGTAGTCCCACCTACTCGGGAAGCTGAGGCAGGAGAATGGCGTGAACCCAGTAAGCGGAGCTTGCAGTGAGCCATAATGGTGCCACTGCACTCCAGCCTGGGCAACAGAGCGAGACTCTGTCTCAAAAGAAAAAAAAAGAAAAAAGAGAAATACTGGAGACTGGGTAATTTATAAGAAAAGAGGTTTAATTGGTTCACAGTTCTGCAGGCTGTACAGTAAGTGTAGCACTGCATCTGCTTCTGGGGAGGCCTCAGGAAGCTTCCAGTCATGGCAGCAGGTGAAAGGGGAACAGATGTGTCACATGGCAGGAGCGGGAGGAAGAGTGGCGGGGAGGTACCGTACTTTTAAACAACCAGATTTTGAGTACTCACCCACTAACTTGAGGGCAGCACCAAGCCATGAGGGATCCGCCTCCATGATCCAATTACCGCCCCACCAGGCCCCACCTCCAACATTGGTGATGACAATTCAACATGAGATTTGGAGGGGACCTCCAAACGATATCAGGCTTCTATCCTAAGGGCCACAGTGCCACTGTGGATGACCAAGTGGGCTGTGCCCTGCATGACTCTCAGAGCCACCATTCCTGTAGAGTCTAGAATGTAGACCGGACTGAGACTCATGCCCTGGAGTTGTACTAGGTGGCTGTGGACCTCCCATAAATTATGCAGGTGAGGGCAGGTGCTGTAGCTCCTCTTTGGGAGGCTGAGGCAGGTGGATCACTTGAGGTCAGAAGTTCTAGCCCAGCCTGGCCAACATGACAAAACCCCATCTCTGCTAAAAAGGACAAAAATTAGCTGGGCATGGTGGCACATGCCTGTAATCACAGCTCTCAGGAGGCTGAGGCATGAGAATCGCTTGAACCCAGGAGGTGGAGGCTGCAGTGAGCCAAGGTCGCACCACTACACTCCAGCCAGGGCAACAGAATTGAGACTCTGTCTCAAAAATAAAAAGGCCGGGCGCGGTGATTCACACCTGTAATCTCAGCACTTTGGGAGGCCAAGGTGGGCGGATCATGAGATCAGGAGATGGAGACCATCCTGGCTAACACGATGAAACCCTGTCTCTGCTAAAAATACAAAATATTAGCCAGGTGTGGCGGTGGGCACCTGTAGTCCCAGCTACTTGGGAGGCTGAAGCAGGAGAATGGCGTGAACCCCAGAGGCGGAGCTTGCAGTGAGCCAAGATTGTGCCACTGCACTCCAGCCTGGGTGAGACAGAGAGACTCCGTCTCAAAAAAAAAAACAAAAAAAAAAACACAAAGCTGACAGGGGGGTTTTCTCAACACTTTCCTGATTCCTCTCTTCCTTTGTATTTAGTCCATGGTGTTCATAGGACATTGGTATGTAATGATTTAACCTCTTGTACATAATCTGTTTGACTCTGCCATTGACACCCAGGTAATGCCATCTGACCATTTGCCATCACTTGATTCTTTTGCACTATACCTTTTTTTTTCAAGCCCTCAATGAATATGTATCAGTATTTCAGTCGATGCCTCCCTGTGAGCTAGCCTTCTCTTATTTTGAAGAGCAGGCATGAGGGATCATTTATCTCCTTCAATCCACTGACCCACAGTGGCAAAAAACATATCAAGACCTGTCTCAATAAAGAACCACTTAAAATCACACTGGAAACTTGGAGGTTTGTAGCAGCTTTTGTCATAATAGTCAAAAAGTGAAACCCAAATGTCCATCTACTGCTGAATGCATAAACAAAATATGGTATATCCATACAATGGAATATTATTCTGCCATGAAAAGAAATGAACTTCTGATGCATGCTACAACATAGATGAGTCTTGAAAAGATGCTAAGTGAAAGAAGCCAGACACAAAACCCCACATATGGTGTGATTCCATTGACATGAAACACCCAGAAATGACAAATCTGTAGAGACAGTAGATTAGTGCCTGCCAGGTCCTGGGTGTTAGGAGAATGGGGAGTTGATTCCAAGTATCTATGATGTTTCTTTTTTTTTTTTGAGATGGAGTCTCACTCTGTCGCCCAGGCTGGAGTACAATGGCATGGCCTCAGCTCACTGCAACCTCCCTTTCTGGGGTTCAATTGATTCTTCTGCCTCAGCCTCCCAAGTAGCTGGGACTACAGGCATGTGCCACCACATCTGGCTAATTTTTGTATTTTTAGTAGAGACAAGGTTTCACTATGTTGGCCAGGCTGGTCTCGAACGCCTGACCTCAGGTGATTCATCTGCCTTGGCCTCCCGAAGTGCTGGGATTACAGGTGTGAACCACCATGCCCAGCTGCTATAAGGTTTCTTTTTGGAGTAATGAAAATCTTCTGGCTGGGTGTGTTGGCTCATGCCTGTAATCCCAGCACATTGGGAGGTCAGGCTGGGCAGATCACTTGAGCTCAGGAGTTCAAAACCAGCCTGGGCAACATGGCGAAACACCATCTCTACAAAAATAGCGGAGTGTGGGGCTGGGCATGGTGGCTCATGCCTGTGATCCCAGCATTTTGGGAGGCCAAGGCGGGCAGATCACGAGGTCAGGAGTTCGAGACCAGTCTGGCCAACATGGTGAAACCCCATCTTTACTAAAAATACAAAAATTAGCCAGGTGTGGTGGCGGGCGCCTGTAGTCCCAGCTACTCAGGAAGCTGAGGCAGGAGAGTTGCTTGAACCCCAGGAGGCAAAGGTTGCAGTGAGCCAAGATCGTGCCACTGCACTCCAGCCTGGGTGACAGAGCCAGACTCTGTCTCCAAAAAAAAAAAAAAAAAAAAAAAAAAAATCCGGGTATGGTGGTGCATGCCTGTAGTCCCACCCAGCTACTTGGGAGGTTGAGGCTGGAGAATTGCTTGAGCCTGGGAGGTGGAGGTTGCAGTGAGCCGAGATCGTGCCACTGCACTCCAGCCTGGGTGATGCAGTGAAACCCTGTCTCAAAAAGCAAACAAAAAACATTCTAAAATTTCATAGCATCCATGGTTGCACAACTCTGTGAATGTACAGAAAACCACTGGATTGTATACTTTAAAAGGATAAATTTAATGGTATGTGAATATTCAATAAAACTGTAAAAAAAGTTTTAAAAACCATGCCAGAATCACTGAACTTTAGAGATGCATTTTTAGAGGTCTCTAGACGACTTACTCCTTTTGTATTCGAGGAAAATGAGGTTCTAAACAGGTACTTGATTGCCTAAATCACAGCAGTCTTTCATTGTAGCAGTGTGACTGGGTGGATAGGGATGCGGTGTTTTTGTTGGGGTACAACTTACAAATGTGGGTGAGGCATATGCAGGAGATGGCACAGCAAGTTACATTTCACAGATTAAATTTCAGTTTTAGCACACTCTTGAAGTTCTATCCCATTTATAGCAATCATATACCCCTATCTCCAGGAAATTAGGATATTAACCTGTCGGAATATTAAACCAAGTCAACTGGCTCCCTTCTGATGCTGCTTCCAGTAACTATGCTGTGTCCCTGGTCAGAGATAAGAGACACCTGGTCAGTAATACCTTCAGTTTGCATATTAGAAAGAAAAAAACAAAAAACAAAAAAAAAAAAACAAAAAACCAGCCTGGCGCAGTGGCTTATGCCTGTAATCCCAGCATTTTGGGAGGCCGAGGCGGGCAGATCACGAGGTCAGGAGATCAAGACCATCCTGGCTAGCACGGTGAAACCCCGTCTCTACTGAAAATACAAAAAAATTAGCCGGGCGCGGTGGCGGGCGCCTGTAGTCCCAGCTACTCGGGAGGCTGAGGCAGGAGAATGGCGTGAACCCAGGAGGCGGAGCTTGCAGTGAGCCGAGATTGCGCCACTGCACTCCAGAATGGGCGACAGAGCGAGACTCCGTCTCAAAAAGAAAAACAAAAAACAAAAAACCAAGGCCGGGGCGTGGTGGCTCAAACCTGTAATCCCAGCACTTTGGGAGGCCGAGGTGGGCGGAGCATTTGAGGTCAGACATTTGAGACCAGCTTGGCCAACATGGTGAAACCCTGTCTCTACCAAAAAATACAAAAATTAGCCAGGCATGGTGGTGGGCGCCTGTAATCCCAGCTACTCCGGAGGCTGAGGCAGGAGAATCACTTGAACCCAGGAGGTGGAAGTTGCAATGAGCAGAGATCAAGCCACTGCACTCTAGCCTGGGTGACAGAGCCAGACTCCATCTCAAAACAACAAAAACAAAAACAAAACAAAACACCAGAAACACAAAACTGTATGATATTAATCAATACAATAAACATTTAAAAAATACTTTAATCCTACTTCTAGGCCAGTAAAGACAAAGAGTTGCAGAAAAAGGAGAGATCCAAGAAGAGAAATGAGAAGACAATAAAGAACTCCAGAGACGGGAAGAAAGGATAGGGTCCCCTGCTGCTCCCAGTTGCCTTTCTCTTCTGTTGCTGTTGAAGGAACAGTAGCTTAGAATCTCCTACACTGGCCCTCCTTCCCTTCACCTCCATGACCCTGAGAGGTCAGGCCCAGGCAACTATATGTATACAGTTGCCTATATATAATATATATAATTTATATATAGTTGCCTATATATTGCCTATATATGTAATTTATATATATATAGTTGCATACATATAAAATTTATCCTGGGAAACATGGTGAAACCCTGTTTCTACAAAAAATACCAAAATTAGCCGAGCATGGAGTCACATGCCTGTAGTCCTAGCTAGTCAGGAGGCTGAGGAGGGAGGATTGCTTGAGTCCGGGATGTCAAGACTGCAGTGAGCCATGATGGTGCCATGACGCACTCCAGTCTGGGTGACAGAGTGGGTGACAAAAAAAATTATGTATATTTTTATATGTGTGTTAACATATATTTTATGTTATATATATAAAATATACAATTTGCTATCTTAGCCATTTTAAGTCTACAGTACATTCAGTGTTAAGTACATTCACATTGTACATAACCAATCTCCAGAATGTTTTCATCTTGCAGAACTGAAACTCCATACTCACAAACAACAGCTTCCCATTCTAAGCTCCTCTCCCCTACAATCCAGAGCCCTGGTCACCACCATTCTGCTCCCTGTGTGTAGGAATTTGAGGACTCTAGTATTCTATTGTGGAAACACCGCATCTGGTTTACTCCTTCATCCACAGACGAGCATTTGGGGTTTCCACCCTGTGGCTGTTGTGGATACTGGTACTAGGAACATCAGTGTAACAAATGTCTGCTTGATTATTCTCTTACTTTGAAAAAACTTTTAAAAAGCTACTTTGAGTCCAATGGGCATGATTTGCTCTAACGCTGGGTCCTGGATCGCTGGTTGTTGGATCTGACTCTTACTGTAGTTCGCTTTCTCCAGACTGGGTAAGGATCCACTCTTGTTCTCCCTGCAGCTCACTTTTCTGTCACAGGTATTGATATTGATCAATATCTTGCATCCTGGCCGGGGGTGGTGGCTCACGCCTGTAATCCCAACACTTTGGGAGACCGAGGTGGGCGGATCACCTGAGGTTAGGAGTTCCAGATCAGCCTGGCCAACATGGTGAAACTCCGCCTCTACTTAAAATACAAAAATTAGCTGGGCATGGTGGCGCACGCGCCTGTAATCCCAGATACTAGGGAGACCGAGTCAGAATTGCTCGAACTTGGGAGGCGGAGGTTTCAGTGAACCGAGATCGCGCCACTGCACTCCAGCCTAGGCGACAGAGCAAGAGTTCGTTTCAAAAAAAAAAAAAAAATATATATATATATATATATATATATATATAAAATAAAAATATAAATATATATTATACACACACACACATATATTGCATTTCAACTGCTGTGGAAATGCCCCAGTCCCCAGGTGTCTCTGCCTCTGTGCACCCCCCAACACCTTCCCCTGACCCTCCTTATGCGAGAAGCGGGAACACCGGGCTTTCTTTTGTTCTTCTGCCTGAAGGCTCCCAGGGAGCCTCATCTTCTCTGGGACTTGCCTGGAGCCCCTGTGAGAGTGTCCGCACCACGCGGCCAGCCCTGAGCAGCATCTCCCATGGGCTGTCCAGGTTCGAGCCAGCGCTTGTCACCCTGTCCGCGTCCTGCAGGGGACGCCAGAGGCCCAGCGGTCGTTCCGCCCTATCTCAGGTGATTGACACCGACGGCCACGATTGCGCTCGTTTTTAAGTATGATATTTTAGGAACGCTGTGACCCTGCCCACCTTGGCTAGCTGACTTGTGAGATATGACCACAAACAATGAATCAACGTGGAGAAATTGGAACCCTTGCCCTCTGCTGGTGGGAACAGAAAATGGTGCAGCCGCTGTGGAAAACAGTCTGGCAGTTCCTCAAAAAATTAATAATAGCATTACTGGCCGGGCGCGGTGGCTCACGCCTGTAATCCCAGCACTTTGGGAGGCCGAGGTGGGTGGATCACGAGGTCAGGAGATCGAGACCATCCTGGCTAACACGGTGAAACCCCGTCTTTACTAAAAATACAAAAAATTAGCCGGGCGAGTTGGCGGGCGCCTGTAGTCCTAGCTACTCAGGAGGCTGAGGCAGGAGAATGGCGTGAACCTGGGAGGCAGAGCTTGCAGTGAGCTGAGATCACACCACTGCACTCCAGCCTGGGGGACAGAGCGAGACTCCATCTCAAACAAACAAACAAACACAAAAAATTAGCATTACGTCAATTATGATTCACCAATTCCACTTCTGGATGCTAACCTGAAAAAATCTGGCCGGGCTCGGTGGCTCATGCCTGTAGTCCCAGGGCTTTGGGAAGCTGAGGTGGGAGCATCACTTGAGCCCAGGAGTTCGAGACCAGCCTGGACAACATAGTGAGACCCCGTGTCTACAAATAATTTTAAAAATTGGGCACGGTGGCTCATGCCTGTAATTCCAGCACTTTGGGAGGCCAAGGCAGGCGAATCACTTGAGGTCAGAAGTTCGAGACCAGCCTCCCAACATAGTGAAAACACAACATAGTGGTGGCACATGCCTGTAGTTCCAGCTACTTGGGAGGCTGAGACAGGAGAATCATTTGAACCCGGGAGGCGGAGGTTGCAGTGAGCCAAGATAGCACCACTGCACTCCAGCCTGGGGGACAGAGCGAGACTCCATCTCAAACAAACAAACAAACACAAAAAATTAGCATTACGTCAATTATGATTCACCAATTCCACTTCTGGATGCTAACCTGAAAAAATCTGGCCGGGCTCGGTGGCTCATGCCTGTAGTCCCAGGGCTTTGGGAAGCTGAGGTGGGAGCATCACTTGAGCCCAGGAGTTCGAGACCAGCCTGGACAACATAGTGAGACCCCGTGTCTACAAATAATTTTAAAAATTGGGCACGGTGGCTCATGCCTGTAATTCCAGCACTTTGGGAGGCCAAGGCAGGCGAATCACTTGAGGTCAGAAGTTCGAGACCAGCCTCCCAACATAGTGAAAACACAACATAGTGGTGGCACATGCCTGTAGTTCCAGCTACTTGGGAGGCTGAGACAGGAGAATCATTTGAACCCGGGAGGCGGAGGTTGCAGTGAGCCAAGATAGCACCACTGCACTCCAGCCTGGGCAATAGAGTGAGACTCCATCTCAAAAAAAAAAAAGAAAAAGAAAAAACAATTAGCTGAAAGTGGTGGCGCATGCCTGTAATCCCAACTACTTGGGATGCTGAGGTGGGAGGTGGGCGAATCACCTAAGCCTGGGAGATTGAGATTGCAGTGAGCTATGACTGCACCACTGCATTCCAGTCTGGGTGACAGAGCAAGACCTTGTCTCAAAAAAAAAAAAAAAAAAAAAGACTTGAAAGCAGGGACTAGAACGGAAGATATGTGTACACCTGTGTTCGTAGCAGCGTAGTTCACAATTAGCCATAAAGTAGAAGCAACCAAGTACCCATTGAAGGACATGAACGGGTAAACACAATGTGGTATGTACAGTCATCTACAGTCGTTCCTCGGTATCTGTGGAGAGTGGTTCCAGGACCCCCGCTGGATCCCAAAATCCATGGTTGCTTAAGCCCCTCATAAGGTGGTATAGGGCGGGCGCGGTGGCTCAAGCCTGTAATCCCAGCACTTTGGGAGGCCGAGATGGGCGGATCACAAGGTCAGGAGATCGAGACCATCCTGGCTAACATGGTGAAACCCCGTCTCTACTAAAAATACAAAAAACTAGCCGGGCGAGGTGGCGGGCGCCTGTAGTCCCAGCTACTCGGGAGGCTGAGGCAGGAGAATGGCGTAAACCCGGGTAGCGGAGCTTGCAGTGAGCTGAGATCCAGCCACTGCACTCCAGCCTGGGCGACAGAGCGAGACTCCGTCTCAAAAAAAAAAAAAAAAAAAAAGGTGGTATAGAATTGTCAGGCGTGGTGGATAGTTAGGGCCACGTCTGGCCCTAACTCTCCTTTTAAAGGCACACTTGTCCCCCTCCCTATTTCCTCCTAAAACAACGAGCTGGCATCCCTGCCTCCTCCTAGGCGTTCTTGTTTGGTGTAGGATGGTGAAAGAGCCACCTCTTCCCTTCCTTACACAGAATCCTTCCCCTTTTGGGGTCTGCATTTTCTTGGACAGTCAAATGTTCTTGGAGCTGTTGACTGCCTCGGGATCTTTTTTTGCAAGAAACAGTGGTGATCATGATTGGGCTACACCGGCTGCTGGGGTGGCCCTGACCCCTGGGGCCAGGACTGGGAGGACTGAGAAGTGTGGCCGAGGCATCAAGGTCAGGGTCTGCACCCTCGGCCATTCTGGAGACCCCCTCGCCACCAGCACAAGGCGATGCTGCCTCTCGGGCCAGGGCAGCCGCCCAGGAATCCAGCTTTCTGTGGCCTCATTTCTTCCTTTTCCAGGAAGCCTCTGTTGTTAACCCTTTGGTGCATCAGGAAGTTGATCATTCCATTCTGTAGAGATGGAAGGAAAGGGCCAGGTGCGGTGGCTCATGCCTGTAATCCCAGCACTTTGGGAGGCCGAGGCAGGCAGATCACAAGGTCAGGAGATTGAGACCATCTTGGCTAACACGGTGAAACCCTGTCTCTGCTAAAAATACAAAAAATTGGCCAGGTGCGGTGGCTCACGCCTGTAATCCCAGCACTTTGAGAGGCTGAGGGGGGTGGATCACATGAGGTTAGGAGTTTGAGACCAGCCCCATCTCTACTAAAAATACAAAATTAGCCAGGTGTGGTGGTGCACACCTGTAATCCCAGCTACTCGGGAGACTGAGGCAGGAGAATCGCTTGAACCTGGGAGGCAGAAGCTGCAGTGAGCCAAGATCACACCACTGCACTCCAGCCTGGGCACTCCAGCCTGGGCAACGAGCGAGACTCCATCTCAAAAAAAAAGAAAAGAAAAAAAAGATGGAAGCAAAGAAGGAAAGGAAAAAAAAAAAATGACTCTGATGCTGAAACAATGTTGACGAAAGCTTAATTGAGAAGTTTCTTGGAGAGACTCCACCGAAAACAATGGGTAGAGCAGAAAATTGAAACATACAAACACTGTCTATTTTGGATTGGAGTGGTTTTTATTCTGGAGATAAAGTGCAGCAAGGATTGTGAATAAATTCGAGAGCTGGGGGACACAGGGCTGTCAAATTAACCCTTTTGTGCAAAGGCAGAGCTGGCAGACAGGGGCCTCCTTGTTCTAGGACAATGGCCCCAACTGAGGCTCTGGGCTGAGAGGAAAGGTGTCTGTAGTCCCAGCTACTTGAGAGGCTGAAACAGGAGAACCACTTGAACCCAGGAAGTGGAGGTTACAGTGAGCTGAGATTGCGCCACTGCACTCCAGCCTGGGCAACAGAGTGAGATTCTGGCTCAAAAAAAAGAAAAAAAAAGAAAAAAAAAAAAAAGTACATTCAGGCTGGGCACAGCGGCTAACGCCTGTAATGCCAGCACTTTGGGAGGCCAAGGCAGGAGGATCACTTGAGCCAAAGGAGTTGGAGACCAGCCTGGGCAATATAGTGAGACCCGGTCTCTACAAACAAGAAAAAAATTAACTGGATGTGGTGGCATGTGTCTGTAGTCCCAGCTACTCAAGAGGCTAAGGTAGGAGGATCGCTTGAGCCCAGGAGTTTAAGGCTACAGTGAGCTATGATTGTGCTACTGTACGCCAGCCTGGACAACAGAGTAAGACCCTAAAAAGAAAAGGAGGGCGACATTCATGTAAAAATGTTTTTCCCCCAACATGAGTATTTTGTAAAGTTAGCTTTTTTAATTGAAATGCAAAATCAAATGGTAAAAAGCCAGTCAAATTTAGCAGTGGGGGGTTGTATACCAACTTTAGTGACACTAATGTTAATAAGTTCTGATAACCCACTACCATCGGACCAGCCAAAGCAGCTACTTTCACTTTCATTATATAAATCTCTGAAGTGGCTACTCTAAATAAGTTAGGATGAGTTATTTTAAGAATTCTCCAAAAAGTCTGATGTTATATGACCCCTATAAAATAATACTGCAAAAAGCCATACATTTTCTGATTATTTTCCTTTGATTTTATATAGATTAATGCAAACTGATATTCAAAATAAATGTAGTTGCATGATGGGAAATAGAAGTAAATTACCAAATGGAAGCCTCTCGTCCTTCACAAATACCTGAAGACATTCATGAATCACAGAAAAGTAAATGAGCAGATTTGTGTCGAATGCTCAGCAATAGAAATGTTAAACATTTCATGTCAACAAAATGAGCTTTGGTGTTTTTTTTTTTTTGTCGTTTCCCTGCCTGTGATCTGCAAAATGCCTTCCTGAATCCAGGCAGCAGCAGATGGCAGCAGTGTCCAGAGGACGTACTTTCCATCCACTTTCCCACGGAGCCTGGACCAGAGAACTCCTCAGCCACGAACACACTGTGTTCACATCACCCACGAACACGCTGTGTTCACACTGGTTGTTTCCTGGGACTTTTCCTAATAATCCTTAATAGTTCCTATAAATCACATGGGTATACCAGGTTTAATATGATCATATCTCTCACCTTTCAGACAGGTTGCTGCTGACACACAGAAGTTGCCATAATCCTGAAAACAGTCTTTTACCAATGGTTTTATCATTAAAAGCCAAATCTCGCTCAATGATGAGATATAAGCACTCTTACCAAGTTCAGTAAGAAATCCCACATTAACCAGAAAAAAAAGGAATGACAAGGATTAGAAAGTGACCAATAAACCTTAACTATTATTATCTTTGCATATCAAATCTCAATTTTCCTGTTTTAAGTCATTCATATTTTAACATGTCAAAGTATTAGGTTGGTGCAAAAGTCATTGTGGTTTTTGCCATTTGTTTTAATAATAAATGGAAGGTTTCAAATGACAGAAGAAAATCTATGTTCCAGATTATGATTAACTTGAATGAATGCTTAGGAAATGTCATTTTCTTTCTTTCTTTTTTTTTTTTTTTGAGATGGAGTCTTGCCCTGTTGCCCAGGCTGGAGTGCAGTGGCCCGATCTCGGCTCACGGCAACCTCCTCCTCCTGGGTTCAAGTGATTCTCCTGCCTCAGTCTCCCAAGTAGCTGGGATTACAGGCACATGCCACCATGCCTGGGTAATTTTTGTATTTTTAGTAGAGACAGGGTTTTACCATGTTGGCCAGGTTGATCTCAAACTCCTGACCTCAAATGATCCACTTGCCTCGGCCTCCCAAAGCGCTGGGATTACAGGCATGAGCCACCGCGCCTGGCCGGAAATGTTACTTTCTAAGGCATAACATCCCCACCTTCATATGTATTGAGCTTAGCTAATCCCAGGAAAATTTTTAAAGTAAGTGGAATGAGAGTTAGAATTGTTCTGGGATCTGGGCTTAGAGATGTGAAGGGCTGAGGTTTCTGGAGAAAGAGTGAAGAATACAGAAAAGACACAGACCCTACCTCAACTTGGTGATTCTCCAGCAGTGATTAGGACAATTTTCCAAAGTAGACTAGCGGAGATTTCCTGGAGGGCTGGTCAGCCTCTCCTGTGTTTGTCAGGTTCTTTTTTTTGTTTGTTTGTTTTGTTTTGTTTTTTTGAGATGGAGTCTTGCTCTGTCGCCCAAGCTGGAGTGCAGTGGCCGGATCTCAGCTCACTGCAAGCTCCACCGCCTGAGTTTACGCCATTCTCCTGCCTCAGCCTCCCGAGTAGCTGGGACTACAGGCGCCCGCCACCTCGCCCGGCTAGTTGTTTTTTTTTTTTTTTTTTGTATTTTTTTTTTTTAGTAGAGACGGGGTTTCACCATGTTAGCCAGGATGGTCTTGATCTCCTGACCTCGTGATCCGCCCGTCTCGGCCTCCCAAAGTGCTGGGATTACAGGCTTGAGCCACCGCGCCCGGCCGTTTGTCAGGTTCTTTTATTCATTTGAAGGAAGGCTGTTCTGGCCTCACACAACGCTTTTTTTTTTTTTTTTTTGAGACAGAGTCTTGCTCTGTTGCCCAGGCTGGAGTGCAGTGGCACGATCTTGACTCACTGCAAGCTCTGCCTCCCGCGTTCACGCCATTCTCCTGCCTCAGCCTCTCAAGTGGCTGGGACTATAGGCATCCGCCACCACACCCGGCTAATTTTTTGTGTTTTTAATATAGACAGGGTTTCACCGTGTTAGCCAGAATGGTCTCGATTTCCTGACCTCGTGATCCGCCCACCTCGGCCTTCCAAAGTGCTGGGATTACAGGCATGAGCCACTGTGCCCGTTCACATCTCTTGTTAAAACATAAATAATCAACTTCTGTTTAACATGGTAGGCTGCCCACCAGTAATTGCCTCAATTCCTTTTGGAACCCTGTTAAAATTAGACTGAAATAAAAAAAATGAGCAGAGAAGAGAAAGAAGACACACTTGCATTCCTTCCTCTGCCCTGGAATGAGGTTTGGGGGTCTGGGGCTGGAAAACCATCCTGAGACCATGAGAACAGAAGCCCTCACTTAGGAAGGCCTAAGAGAAAGAGAAAAAGTTTTGGTGCATTGATGACAGGTGGGGCGTTGCTCCAGTTCTGAACATGGCCCACCTCCATACTTTCTGCAACATGAGGACACTAAATCTGCATGAGTTTAAGCCACTGTTGTTGGGTTTCCTATGACACACAGCTCAACACATTCCGAACCATTAGAGAGAGTGCAGAAACTGTGAGAGATGGATGGCTGGATCACTGGCGGAGTAGGAGGAATTTTAGGTAGCACTGGATGTAAAGTTAGTAAAGTTCTTCAAGGAAGAACAATCTTAGTTTGACAATAATATGTCTTTAACACCTCCCATTTGTTAAGCTGCATTTATTTTTTATTTTTTATTTTTTATTTTTGAGACGGAGTCTTGCTGTCTCCCAGGCTGGAGTACAGTGGCGTGATCTTGGCTCACTGCAACCTCTGCCTCCCAGGTTCAAGCAATTCTCGTACCTCATCCTCCCAAGTAGCTGGGATTACAGGTGGACACTACCATGCCCAGCTAATTTTTATAATTTTTAGTAGACACAGGGTTTCACCATATTGGCCAGGTTGGTCTCGAGCTCCTGACCTCAGGTGATCTGCCCACCTCAGCCTCCCACAGTGCTGGGATTACAGGCTTGAGCCACCGTGCCTGGCCAAAAAAGTTCTTGATTGTGGTTTCATGTGCATATACATTTGCCAAAAGTCATTAAACTGAATAATTAAAATGGGTACATTTTATTGTATACAAATTAAACTTCAATAAGGATAAGAAAAAATCTCTACCCAGGGGTGAAGAAAAAAAAAATGAAAAAGAAGTAACTAATTAAAACAAGTTTATTTAAAGGAAATATTGTGTGAATAGCTATTAAAGTGATCCTTGGATTTCACTGAGCATCTCAAATGGCCAAGGTGGAGAACTGAGTTCAGTGAGGGGTTGAACAGACTCTGAGCTCAAGGTCCTAGAAGCACATCCAGGAGAGACCTTGGGGCTGGAGCTGGGTGCTGCTGAGAACCTGAGGGCAGACAGAAAGAAGTGAATGCAAAGACCTCACAGTCTTGCTTTGGTCTACCTGGAAAAATCATCATTTTTTAGGAATTTGGGCCATTTGGCCATAGGGGTCATAGGTAAATACTTTCCATATGTTAACTTGTACTTTTCTTCAAAACATGCTGGAAAACATTTCATGGCTCCCTGCTGTCTTCAAAGAACATTAAAGTTCCTCGTTTCTCCGGCTCCTGTCTTCTACAGGCTCAGCTGTGCAGCCTGCCTCCACTCTGGCCTCTGTCATGACCGTCTGCCCTCCAGCTGGACGCCATAACTGCCTGTAGTTCCCCAGTGAGTCACTCTCTTTGGCCCAGAGGCCTCTGTCCATGTTGCTGTCTCTCCCATCCGTACTGATTATACCTAGAGCCCCTGTTGGCAAGGAAGGGAAGGGAAATTCTTATTTTAGGGGGAACCTGTCTGTGGACAAAAGTATTTTCAGTCAGCTCTGCTAAGCAGCTCTCTGACGCGATATCTCCCTTTACAAACCTCTGTGCGTGGGATACAAACATGTTTCCTCTAAAAAGCACAAGGAGGCCAGGCACAGAGGCTCACACTTAATAATCCCAGTACTTTGGGAGG
Organism: Macaca nemestrina; assembly: GCF_043159975.1. Lineage (NCBI taxonomy): Eukaryota > Metazoa > Chordata > Mammalia > Primates > Cercopithecidae > Macaca > Macaca nemestrina. The sequence continues at coordinate 10,013,725 of NC_092128.1, forward strand.
CCGAGGTAGGAGGATCACTTGAGCCTAGGAGTTCAAGACCAACCCGGTACACGCCTGTAGTCCCAGATATTTGCGCCCATCATGCCCAGCTAATTTTTGTATTTTTAGTAGAGATGGTATTTCACTATGTTGCCCAGGCTGGTCTTGAACTCCTGACCTCAGGTGATCCACCTGCCTTGGCCTTCCAAAGTGTTGGGATTATAGGCATGAGTCATCATGCCCAGCCCTCTTGGGTTTTTATGGAAGCTTCCTGATGTCAGCACGCCTTCCCCCAGTCTGGAATGAGAGTCTTATGGCCCACAGTCATAAAGGTGAGGGAATGGGAGGGAGCAAAGGAAAAAAGGACCAGAAAAAAAACAAGTAGAGGAAAGGAGAGGGAAGATTGGAGTCTTGCCTTGGGGCAGGAGAAAGGAAGACAGAAGGCCAGAGAAATTCTGTTTTCTGAGGCCTGCCCTAGAGGCCCGATGCTCCGAAAAGTGATAACAAAAGGCGGTCACAGGGCTTTGGGAGGTACCACCGGGTTGCACAGGGGATACAGCTGTATGGGGCTTGGGGAACATGGACAGGCCCATCCCTGGCCCTCAGATCTCTGACTGAAACCAGGACAACAGGGGAAAAGTCACCTGTGTCCACCTAAGTAACCCAGGAGGGGACCGAGGCTCCAGGTGAACCAAGAAAGGCAGCATTTTTTGTTTGTTTGTTTTTTGAGGTGGAGTCTCACTCTGTCACCCGGGCTGGAGTGCAGTGGTGCAATCTCGGCTCACTGCAGCCTCTGCCTCCCGGGTTTAAGTGATTGTCTGGCCTCAGCCTCCCAGGTAGCTGGGATTATAGGTGCCCACCATCATGCCTGGCTAATTCTTGTATTTTTAGTAGACTCAGGGTTTCACCATGTTGGCCAGGCTGGTCTTGAACTCTTGACCTCAAGTGATCTGCCCACTTCGGCCTCCCAAAGTGCTGGGATTACAGTTGTGAGTTTACAGGCATGAGTCACTGTGCCCAGCTTTTTTTTTTTTTTTTTTTTAAGACTGAGTCTCTGTCTGTGCCCCAGGCTGCAGTGTAGTGGTGTGATCTTGGCTCACTGCAAGTTCCACCTCCCAGGTTCAAGCGATTCTCCTACCTAAGCCTCCAAGTAGCTGGGACTACAAGCGCCCAGAAGGCAGTGGTTTTGTTCATCAAAGATGTGATTCTAAATGAGGCATCTTTAAGCCGCCTAGGCCCACTACCTTCCCTCTTTACTTCACACCACATCTTTCTACAGCCTCAGTCAAACCCTATCTGGGTTCCCTAAAGGTCTCTGAGCTTTCATCTCTCCCAAGAAGAGGCCCCAGGGCACACGCCAGCATGAGGTTCCCAAAAGCTATGTATCGGATGTATCTTATAGCATAGCGACTATAGGGGCTTGGCCCTTTGACATTTTTCTCTCAAAACCAGTAGTTTTAAAAATATTTTAAAAATTGTTAAACTCACAGCCACAAAAAAGAACAAGATCGTGTCTTTTGCAGGAACACGGATGGAGCTGGAGTCTATTATCCTTAGTAAACTCACGCAGGAACAGAAAACCAAATACCGCATACTCTCACTTATAAGTGGGAGCTAAATGATGAGAACTCATGAACACAAAAAAGGGAATAGCAGACACTGGGATCTACTCGAGGGTGGATGGGGAAGAGGGAGGAGCAGAAAAGACAACTATTAGGTACTGGGCTTAATACCTGGATGATGAAATAATCGGTGCCACAAGCCCCTGTGACATGAGTTCATCTGTGTAACAAACCTTCACGTGTACCCCCGAACCTAAAATAAAAGTTTAAAACAGCAACAAAATAAATCATCACAAACTTAAAAAAATCATTAAACTCTTTGGGATTCTGATGCAAGTTTTGTGTCTGTGTACAAAATCATACACATTCACATGTGTACAGACATCTTACGTGTGGCTTTAGAGTGTGGTTCCTGGACCCCCCAAACCTGACCATAAACCCCAGATAAAGAAAATCTGGTGTTCCAGCCTGGGCAACATATCAAGACCCTATCTCTATAAAAAAAATTTAAAAATTACCCTGGTCTGGTGGTGTGTGCCTGGGGTCCCAGCTAATCCAGAGGCTGAAGTGGGAGAATCACCTGAGCCCAGGGAGGTCGAGGCTGCAGTGAGCTATGATTGCATCTCTGCACTCCAGTCTGGGTGACAGAGCAAGAAGCAAGATCCGTCTCTCTCTCTCTCTGTCTCTCTCTCACACACACACACACACACACACACACACACACACGATTAAAAAAAAAAAATCTGGTGTGGCTAACTGCAAAATACTGTAAGTTTGTTGTCTTCTTTCATCCTTTTCTCTCTCCTTTTTTTTTGAGACAGAGACTTCCTCTGTTGCCCAGGCTGGAATGCAGTGGTGCAATCTCAGCTCACTGCAACCTCCGCCTCCCAGATTCAAGCAATTCTCCTGTCTCAGCCTCCCGAGTAGCTGGGATTACAGGCGCTCACCACCACGGGGTTTCACAAGGTTGATCAGGCTGGTCTCAAACTCCTGACCTCAAATGATCCACCTGCCTCGGTCTTCCAAAGTGCTGGGATTACAGGCGTGAGCCACTGGGCCCAGCCCTTTCATCCTTTCCTCTACCCCTTGGGAAGCAGTGCTTCTGCCTCCAAAATTACCCCTCACCCCAGTCATTGAAACCCATAGTCTCCCAGATTAAGCAGCCAACAATAGGAAATGTATGAAGTATATTTTTACCTAAATATATGAAAGATGGAAAGTTATACAGATTTAAAATTAAGCATTAAGAGTAGCACAATGGAGAGGCCAGGGCAGGTGGATCACCCGAGGTCAGGAGTTCGAGACCAGCCTGACCAATATGGTGAAACCTCATCTCTACTAAAAACACAAAAATTAGCTGGGCGTGGTGGCACACACCTGTAGTCCCAGCTACTCAGGAGGCTGAGACAGGAGAATTGCTTGAACCCGGGTGGCAGAGGTTGAGGGGAGCCGAGATTTCACCATTGCATTCCAGCCTGGACAACAGAGCGAGACTCCATCTCAAAAAAAAAGAGGAGCATAAGAGAAAATTCATAAAATAGCATAACAGAAAAAGTTCAGTGAGAAAACAAAAACAAAACAAGACCATACTGTGCTGGAAACTGTGGGAGAATTACATGGGAATAAGAGCAAAGAAAACTGAAAATCCAGCTGGGCAAAGTGGCTCACGCCTGTAATCCCAGCACTTTGGAAGGCCAAGGCAGGTGGATTACCTGAGGTCAGGAGTTTGAGCTCAGCATGGCCAACATGGCAAAACCCCGTCTCTACTAAAAATACAAAAATTAGCCTGGCGTGGTGATAGGTGCCTGTAATCCTAGCTACTCAGGAGGCTGAGGCAGGAGAATCACTTGAACCCAGGAGGTGGAGGCTGCGATAAGCCGAGATCGCACCACTGCACTCCACCCTGGGTGACAAGAGCAACACTCTGTCTCAAAAAAACAAACAAACAAACAAAAAACAAAGAAATGCCTGAAAATCAGAAGTTTGATGTTTGAGATAGTGTCTGCTTTCTCTTTGTGTGTATATCTTCCAATACGAGATTGTGTTGTGGTGCGATTTGTGTCAGAAAACTCAATTTCCCCATTGTAGCCAACTCAGCCAGTTAGAATAAAAGCAGCAGGGTGGACACATTCCCACAGAGTGTAAATAACGTTGTGTAAACACCTACATCTGATTGGAATGACATTTCCAAACCATAAAGGAGCCTGAAGAGGGACTTTGTTTAAGCACCCAGAGCGTCTCAGGCCTCTCCTGCAACGCTGAACCGGGGGCGTTCTTAATTAACATGGCTTTCCAACTGGAAAAGGGGGAACACTGGCTTAAACACTTTCCCAATATTCCTTCTAAGTTAATGAACTCTTCTCTTGGCACAGCTTGGCTTTTGAAGATGACACTTGTTATTCACAGACAAGGATGCTAAGGTGGTTGGACACTGGGGCCATTAGCCTGGGATGTGGCACCAGAAGGGTGACCTCGTGCCCAAGGTGGGTGATGGGACGCGGCCTCATCCCACAGCTGGGAAAGGCCTGCCAGAATCTGTGGGCTTAAACCACCCCCTTCTCCAGGAAGATGAGCATGTGGGGTTCCCTTCCCAGAGGCTCCCCCTGGAACCTGCCACACAGCTCTGGAAGCAGCCCCAGGCAGCCGCAGGGGCCCAGGTGAAGAAGGCGGCGGGCGGGGAGCACAGAGCCATAAACCACATGGGAACAGGCGGCCTTTCTGTCTGGGCTTTGGCTCGGGCCCTGAGGGAGGGGATAGGCTGTGCCCACTGGTCCCCACAGCCCTGTGGCATTCTGCAAGGTGGCCACTCCGAAGCCTGCAACAAGAAGGCTTTGTGTGTTTTGGTTTTGGCAGGTTGAGCCCGCAGGGACTTCTTTCCTTTTTTAAAATCTTCTTTCTTTCTCTTCTGTACTTGTCTCTTTCTTTCTGCTCAGACCTGCTGCTTCATGCCTGACACACCAGCTCCTCTGGTCTGGCTCCCAGCTTGCGGGCAGCAGCCGTGGTGAGGGCCACAGGCAGGGAAGGGCCTGGGCCTGGCTTCCAGGGCCTAGTTTTTGTCCTTAAGCTGCCACTGCTCCCTGTGCAAGAGCCAGTTCTCCTCTCTGGGTCTCATTTTCCCCCTCTGTAGAACAGGAATAAGAGTCCCACATAGGCCCAAGTGAGCCTGGAGAGGACACACGCACGGGGCCCAGCAGGTTATAAGTTGATGCCCATCGCGGTGCCCACTATTCCAACTCTTGATTTGGCTACAACATGTATTTCTCTTTCTCTGTTACTCTTCACAGCTTGCTGGAACAGTACCTTGTTTGAAGGCCGTCAGTGAGTTTGTTCTCGCTCTCTGCGCCCCTCCATATATAATTATTGTTATTTTGAGATGGAGTCTCACTGTGTTCCCCAGGCTGGCCTTGAATTCTTGGGCCCAAATGATCCTCTCGCCTTGGCCTCCGAAAGTGTTGGGAATTATAGGCGGGAGTTGTGGTGCCCAGACAGTGAGTACTACATTATTAAGAGTCTTCACTTGAAGTTTTATTGCCTTGGCCGGGCGCGGTGGCTCAAGCCTGTAATCACAACACTTTGGGAGGCCGAGACGGGCAGATCACGAGGTCAGGAGATCAAGACCATCCTGGCTAACACGGTGAAACCCTGCCTCTACTAAAAAATACAAAAAACTAGCCGGGCGAGGTGGCGGGTGCCTGTAGTCCCAGCTACTTGGGAGGCTGAGGCAGGAGAATGGCGTCAACCTGGGAGGCGGAGCTTGCAGTGAGCTGAGATCCGGCCACTGCACTCCAGCCTGGGCAACAGAGCAAGACTCCATCTCAAAAAAAAAAAAGCAGTTTTATTGCCTTTTTTTTTTTAATGTAAAAACTGAGTTTGAAGAGTAGTCGTTTATTGCTCTCTCAGGACATTCACGGGGTAGGTGAAGAGCAAGGCCTCAGGGTTGCAAGTCGAAGCATGAGAGTAGGTCTTAATCTCAGGCAAGAGGGGTAAGGAAGTCAGGCACACAGAGTTGGTAGATGAGATGCCCAGATCAGCCAGGGCTAGAGAAACTGACTTGAGAATACTTTTGAGAATTCAGCAGCAGGCAGAGGTCTAAGGCCACCCTGCTTGGTACCTTGGGCTCTCGAATTGGGTACAAGGTGCTTATCTTTTTCTAAAATCCTCACAAGCAGAGTCAAATGATATTATTTAAAAACATTTTGTTTATACCAGAATAATTTACAATATGGAAAATGTCATGCCTACGAAATAAAGAGCAAACAATAATAATTATCATTGTAATAGATAGCATTCATTTTAGCTACCACTGATCTGGGACTGTACTAAGTACAGTTGTTCAGCCTCCTAATCATTCTATTATTACATCTATTTTAATAATGAGAAAACCAAGACTCAAAAGAGTGACTTGGGCATGATCATGGTGCCAGTAAGTGGCAGACATGGAATCTGGTGAGCTGTGGCTTGGTCAGCTCCAGCCGCTGTAACAAATAATCATTGACTGGGTGGCTTAGACAACAAACATTTATTTCTCACAGTTCTGAAGGCTGGCAAGTCCAAGTTCAAGGCACTGACTGATTTGGATCCTGGTGAGGGCTCTATTCCTGGTTTGCTGACGGCCACCTCCTCATTGTGTCCTCACATAGCAGAGAGATCATCTCTTTTGCACCTGTTCATATAAGGGCATGACCTTCATCATGTGAGGGTCCACCCTCATAACCTTATCATCTCCCAAGGACCTCACCTCCAAATACCATCACACTGGGCATTAGGGCTTCAACATACACATGTGGGGAGGACACAAACATTCGGTCCATAGGAAGGTGGCAGCAGGCTTTTGGTTTCAGCATGGCAATCTTCCCTAGGCACTTAGGATTTTTCTCCTCTATGTATGTATGTCACATCTGGACCAAGACACCTGCAGTTAAGTCATTGAATCCTGACAGCATCTATGAAATGTATTTCTCTTTTAGTCAAGAATATCCATGGGGTCAGGGGAAGTGGGGGACGGTTAATGGGTACAAAAATATAGTTAGATAGAATGAGTAAGATCTAATATTTGATAGCACAGCAAGGTGACTACAGCCAAGGATGTAATTTATTGTACATTGAAAATAACTAAAAGTATAATTGTCTCGTTTGTAACATAAAGGATAAGTGCTTGAGGTGGTGGATACCCTGTTTACTCTGATGGAATTTTTATGCAGTGTATGCCTGCATCGAGGCGTCTTGGCCGGACACAGTGGCTCAGGCCTGTAATCCCAGCATTTTGGGAGGCCGAGGTGGATGGATCACCTGAGGTCAGGAGTTTGAGACCAGCCTGGTCGACATGGCAGAACCCCATCTCTACTAAATATAGAAAAAATTAGCTGGGCAGGGTGGCGGGTGTCTATAAGCCCAGCTACTCAGGAGACTGAGGCAGGAGAATTGCTTGAACCCAAAAGGTGGAGGTTGCAGTGAGCTGAGATCACACCACTGCACTCCAGCCTGGGCAACAAGAGCAAAACTCCATCTCAAAAAAAAAAAAAAAAAGATATGTACCCCATAAATATATACACAGAGTATACAGTAATTTATGTACCCACAAAAATTAAAAATTTTAAAAAAAATGAATCTCCATTGAATCTTCCTGCTGTGCACAGGAAGCTGCAGGCACGTGGCCTCACCCCTGCCTGGGTTGTTCTGTTTCTTACTCTCCTGGAGGAGGGAAATGGCTATGACCCATTGCTCCAAAGAAAGAAATGCTAAAGCAGGTAATGTTGCCAGTTCAGCTCTCTACCGCTTGATGAAGTGACTATTTGTGGCCTTACAGAGATCATTGCTCCCTGCTGTATGAGTCTGTCTATCTTCCTCACCTCCTCCAGTCTTCTGCTAACCGACCTGCCAGGGATGAGCACATCCTGCAGAGCCTGAGACCAGCGTAGGCCACTGACATGGATTTCCTATCAGCAATTGACACCTCAAAATTGCATATGTTCTTTTCTTAGAAACATATTCTTGGCTGGACATGGTGGCTCACTCCTATAACCCTGGCACTTTGGGAGGCTGAGGGAGGAGAATCACTTGAACCTGGGAGGTGGAGGCTGCAATGAGCTGAGATTGTGCCACTGCACTCCAGCCTGGGTGACAGAGTGACTCCATCTGAAAAAAAGAAAGATAATACACGTATTATAGGCCAGGCACAGTGGCTCACATCTGTAATCCCAGCACTTTGGGAGGCTGAGATGGAAGGATCTCTTGAGGCTAGGAGTTTAAGACCAGGCTGGTCAACATAGAGAGACCCCATCTCTTAAAAAAAGCTGACAATATATGTATTATATACAATAAAATGTTACATTAAAAAGATATTTTATGGCCGGGCGCGGTGGCTCAAGCCTGTAATCCCAGCACTTTGGGAGGCCGAGACGGGCGGATCACGAGGTCAGGAGATCGAGACCATCCTGGCTAGCACGGTGAAACCCCGTCTCTACTAAAAAATACAAAAAACTAGCCGGGCGAGGTGGCGGGCGCCTGTAGTCCCAGCTACTCGGGGAGGCTGAGGCAGGAGAATGGCGTAAACCCGGGGGGCGGAGCTTGCAGTGAGCTGAGATCCGGCCACTGCACTCCAGCCTGGGCAACAGAGCGAGACTCCGTCTCAAAAAAAAAAAAAAAAAAAGATATTTTAGGCCAGGTACAGTGGCTCACGCCTGCAGTCCCAACACTTTGGGAGGCCGAAGTAGGTGGATCACGAGGTCAGGAGTTTGAGACCAGCCTGGCCAACATAGTGAAACTCCATCTCTACTAAAAAAAATACAAAAATTAGCTGGACATGGTGGTGGGTGCCTGTAACCCCAGGTGCTTGGGAGGCTGAGGCAGGAGAATCGATTGAGCCCAGGAGGTGGAGGTTGCAGTGAGCCAAGATTGCGCCATTGCACTCCAGCCTGGGCGACAGCAAGACTCCGTCTCAAAAAAAAAAAAAAAAAAGATATTTTAAAATTTCTTAAATTGATTTGCTACTTCAATTTTATACAACTTTCTCTATGTTGTTTTGAAGAAAACAATTTTTTTCAATGCGATTTTACAGCATACCTTGGTGTTACTTTGTGGTTCTTTAGAGAGAAACAAAGTGGCAGGAAAATCGCATTATTTACTAGGCTACCTGAGGACAGAGGTTGCTTCTCTTGTGTTTTCCTTGCCAGTGTGCTTTGCCAATAGCGGCGGCCAGTAAATATTTATTGACAATCTTCTTGTGAAAGTGACTGGTGTTTGGCTTCCATGTAAAGGATAGAAAGGGGATGAGAATCTAAGTGGTAGGACCTGGATACCTGGAACCCTTTTTCAATTCAGATTCTTAGGGATTAAAAGATGTGCATTTGAGTCAAACAAGTCCCTGAGTGCAATTATTTATATTGTTAAGTAACACACAAATATATAGCTACCAAATCAAATAACCATTTTTAAATCATAGCGTTCAATAACTAGTAGTTTGAAAACTCATCAAAATGTTCAAAGTCACTACCAATCCTCAATCCTGCTGAGTTTCACCAATATTCCTAGTAGTCTGGAATATTTAAAAGGTTGGATACGGCCAGGCGTGGTGGCTCACGCCTGTAATCCCAGCACTTTGGGAGGCCAAGGTGGGCAGATCACGAGGTCAGGAGATCGAGACTATCTTGGCTGACACAGTGAAACTCTGTCTCTACTAAAAATACAAAAAAATAGCCAGGCGTGGTGGAGGGCGCCTGTAGTCCCAGCTACTAGGGAGGCTGAGGCAGGAGAATGGCGTGAACCTAAGAGGCAGAGCTTGCAGTGAGCTGAGATTGCACCACTGCACTCCAGCCTGGGCAACAGAGCGAGACTCCAACTCGAAAAAAAAAAAAAAACGGTTGGATACAGCACCTCGGAGGTAAAGAGATCAAGCATCTTCTGGTGTTCACGTGATTCCCGAAGTCAACCTAGATCTTGCCCATAGTTGATAACATGGGTCCTTGTTATTTTATTTTATTTTATTTTATTTTAATTTTTTATGGTTTTGTTTTGATTTGAGACAGACTGTTGTTCTGTTGCCCAGGGTGGAGTGCAGTGGCATGATCTCGGCTCACTGCAACCTCCACCTCCTGATTTCAAGTGATTTTCCTGCCTCAGCCTCCCGAGTTGCTGGGATTACAGGTGTGCACCACCACACCGGGCTAATTTTTTGTATTTTTAACAGAGATGGGGTTTCACCATGTTGGCCAGGCTGGTCTTGAACTCCTCACCTCAAATGATCCACCCACCTTGGCCTCCCAAAGTGCTGGCATTGCAGGCATAAGCCACCACACACGGCCTAATTTTTATGGTTTTTTTTTTTTTTTGAGATGGAGTCTAGCTCTGTCACCCAGGCTGGAGTGCAGTGATGTGATCTTGGCTCACTGCAACCTCTGCCTCCTGGGTTCAAGCAATTCTCCTGCCTCAGCGTCCCTAGTAGCTGGGACTAAAGGTGTGTGCTACCACATCTGGCTAATTTTTTAGTAGAGGCAGGGTTTCACCATCTTGGCCAGGCTGGTCTTGAACTCCTGACTTCAGGTGATCCATCCACCTTGGCCTGGGTGTCCTTGTTTTTTTATTTATTTTTATTTATTTTTATTTTTTTGAGATGAAGTCTCATTGTCACCCAGGCTGGAGTGCAGTGGTGCAATCTTGGTTCACTGTGACCTCCGTCTCCTGGGTTCAAGCGATTCTCCTGCCTTAGCCTCCCTAGTAGCTGGGACTACAGATGTCCGCCACCACACCCAGCTAATTTTTGTATTTTTAGTAGAGATGGGGCTTCATCATGTTGGCCAGGCTGGTCTTGAACTCCTGACCTCAAGTGATCCTCCCACCTCTCCTTCCAAAGTGCTAGGATTACAGGCGTGAGCCACCGCCCCAGCCTGGGTCCTTGTATTTAAAACAAGCAACTCCTATGTAGAAGGCATTGAGGCTAATGAAACAAATACAACTGTATACCCACCATTAAAGAAGTTATAGCCGGGCGCGGTGGCTCACGCCTGTAATCCCTGCACTTTGGGAGGCCGAGGCGGGCGGATCACGAGGTTAGGAGATCGAGACCATCCTGGCTAACACGGTGAAACCCCGTCTCTACTAAAATACAAAAAATTAGCCGGGCGCAGTGGCGGGTGCCTGTAGTCCCAGCTACTTGGGAGGCTGAGGCAGGAGAATGGTGCGAACCCGGGAGGCGGAGCTTGCAGTGAGCCGAGATCGCGCCACTGCACTCCAGCCTGGGCGACAGAGTGAAGACTCCGCCTCAAAAAAAAAAAAAAAAAAAAAAAAAAAGAAGTTATTATCTATTTGGGGATATAAGACACATTTGCAAATTATTAGGAAACAGCAAAGGATATGCTAAATGGCAACACACAAAAAAGGAATAAACAAGACTCCTTTGTGTTTTCCAGAACAGAGAACCAGACCCAAGGGAGGGGGTCCAGTCCCATGAAACCACGGAGCAGCAAGGACCTATTGGTTAGAGCCAGAAGGGATAGACTCAGTGGGACACCCTCATAAGCAACAGAACCCTCTAAAGTAACTTAGTAGTTCTCTTGAGGCCTCTGGCAGGGTAACAAAGGCGGTGGCTTCCATAAGGGCCTCTTCTCAGAAAAGGCAGCCTTCAAATCTGGCATGAGCTCTGATCGCATTGCCCTTGGGCACAGCAGCAGCAGGTTAGCTGAAGGAGTGGAAAGTTCTAGTCAAAGTCTGATATATTGCTAACTAAAAAAAAAAAAAAAAAGGATGTCAGGCTTTACATGAACACTACATTCTTAATTTGCTCCTTCGAGCTTGTACCTTTCCTAGATTTGGCCAAAGACAGTTGCTCTGATTAATTTTCCCTTCTCTTACAGGAGAATGTATGAACAAACAATATCAATTTGATGTTTCACACACTTTCCAAACCCATCTATTTGAAATATTATCAGAGTAGAGGTGAAATTTTATTACAATGAATATTAAGGAACTGTTTGTTATTGTCTTGAACTTATTATTGTATGAGATATATAACTAGAAAACAAAATGAACAAACATAGAAGCAGGTTAGTTTTGTAGTAAAATGCAAAGCCCCAGAAGCCAGACTGCCTGGATTAGAATCCTACTGTGCCACGTACTTGATGTGTGCCCGTGGGTCACTCCTCTACCTCAGTTTCCTCAGCTATGAAACAGGCATAATGGCACCTACCACATCATCAGTAGGAAGTGTTATATTTTTGTTAGATACTAAATAAATAAACACAGCACAACTCATTCATGGAGGAATTGGTGCATTAAATATCCAAAGTAAATACTCTATTATCCATTTCAAAATAATCACTTGGAAAAATTATTCCAAAGATGTAGCCATTGATCAAAATGTATTCAAAATCTTGGCATACAAAGCTAGCCAGGTGGCGTGTGCTGTAGTCCCAACTACTCTGAAGGTTGAGGCGGGAGGATCACTTGAACCCAGAAGTTCGAGGCTGCAGTGAGCAGAGATCACATCACTGCACTGCAGCCTGGGTGACAGAATGACACCCTGTCTCAAAACAAAGCAAAACAAAAACTTGGAGCCCAAGGCAGGAGGATCACTTGAGGCCAGAATTTTGAGATCCCAATATATATACATATTTTTTTGAGATGGAGTCTCGCTCTGTCACTCAGGGTGGAGTGCAGTGGTGCGATCTCAGCTCACTGCAACCTGCACCTCCCAGGTTCAATCAATTCTCCTGCCTCAACCTCCTGAGTAGCTGGGATTACAGGCATGCGCCACCACGCTCAGCTACTTTTTGTATTTTTAGTAGAGGGGGTTTCACATATTAGCCAGGCTGGTCTCGAACTTCTGACCTTGTGATCCACCCACCTTGGCCTCCCAGCATATTGGGATTACAGGCGTGAGCCACTGTGCCTGGCCACAAAAATATTTTTATTTTCTTTTTTTTTTCCCAGATACTTCAGAGATGGATACAAAAAAATTTTGTTTGTGTTTTGAAAAGAGGTCTCACTCTATCACCCAGGCTGGAGTGCAGTGGCACAATCTCGGTTCATGGCAACCTCTGCCTCCCAGGTTCAAGTGATTCTTCTGCCTCAGCCTCTTGAGTAGCTGGGACTACAGGCACGCACCACCATGCCCGGCTAATTTTTGTATTTTTAGTAGAGATGGGGTTTCATCATATTGGCCAGGCTGGTCTCAAACTGCTGACCTCGTAATCTGCCCGCCTCAGCCTCTTTCCAAAGTGCTGGGATTACAGTCTTGAACCACCGTGCCTGGCCTTGAAAATGTTTTTTAAAAATTAGCCAGGCATGGTGGCACGTGCCTGTAATCCCAGTGACTTGGAAGGCTGAGGTGGGAGGATCATTTGAGCCCAGGAGTCTGAGGCTGCAGTGAGCCATGATGGCATGCCACTGCACTCCAGGCTGGGTGACAGAGTGAGATCTCAACTCAAAGGTAAATAAAATAATACATAAAACCAAATGAGTTTGTCTTCAGAAGCTGTGGAATATTCTTTTTGGATCTCTGTGGCAGCAAATTTTCCTCTTTTGAAGGTAGATTTGCTTTTTAAAGCGGTCCAAAGTCCATCAAAGTCAAGGATGTTGAATATGATAATGCAATGGGAAGCACAGTCTTGGCAAAAATGAAGTGATGTAAAATAACACGGCCCATTTTCTTGCACAGGTCACACTTCAGCTTTGAAGGAGCCTTTCAAAACAGAAACGTTCCAAACACGCTTCAGCAATGGCAGCGCTTCTTGGTAAAGTGCATGTGTTAGTTAGTGATAGCTGATAACAAACACACCCAGCACTTACCAGCTAACATTGATTTCCTCACACTAGCTGTGGGTCAGGAATCTGGCCACAGTTAGCTGGGTGCTCAGGCTCAGGGTCTCCCACAGGCTTGAAATGAAGGTGTGGTCCAGGGTTGTGGTCATCTCAAGGCTCAGTTGGGGAGAGATCGGCTGCAAGCTCTCTCACAGTGCTCAGGGACTCCCTGACTGTTGGCGCACATACAGCTCCTTGGCCTCCGTAGGTCTGCTCAGTATGTGACAGCTGACTTTCCCCAGAAAAGGAGAGAGACACTTTACTTACATCTTATTCTATTCCTTAGAAATGAGTCAGTAAGTTCAGATTACACTCAAGGAGAGGGAATTACACAAGGGCACAAAAAAATGAGTGCCAGAGGCCAGATCCTTGCACAATTCCCTGAAATGCGAGGTTGATGAAATAACATTTATTTCAACAAGATCTCTCTCTCTCTCTCTCTCTCGGGTTGTTTTTACATTTTTCATGTTCTGTAAGGATGCTACTTTTTTCCATGTATTATATATATTATATTATATGCATTATATATACATTATACTATATATATATATATATATATTTTTTTTTTTTTTTTGAGACAGAGCCTCGTTCTGTCGCCCAGGCTGGAGTGCAGTGGTTCGATCTCGGCTCACTGCAAGCTCCGCCTCCCGGGTTCATGCCATTCTCCTGCCTCAGCCTCCCGAGTAGCCGGGACTACAGGCGCCCGCCACCGCGACAGGCTAATTTTTTGTATTTTTAGTAGAGATGGGGTTTCACTGTAGTCTCAATCTCCTGACCTCGTGATCCGCCCGCCTTGGCCTCCCAAAGTGCTGGGATTACAGGCGGGAGCCATCGCGCCTGGCTATACATAATATATATTATATATTTTCATATATATATATATATATATATATTTTTTTTTTTTTTGAGACGGAGTCTCACTGTCGCCCAGGCTGGAGTGCAGTGGCACAATCTTGGCTCACTGCAACCTGCGCCTCCCAGGTTCAAGCAATTCTCCTGCCTCAGTCTCCCAAGTAGCTGGGATTGCAGGTGCCTGTCACCACGCCCAGCTAAGTTTTATATTTTTAGTACAGATGCGGTTTCGCTATGTTGGCCAGGCTGGTCTCGAACTCCTGACCTCGTGATCTGCCCGCCTTGGCCTCCCAAAATTCTGGGATTACAGGCTTGAGCCACCGCACCCGACCGAATTTTTGTATTTTTAGTAGAGACCAGGGTTTTACTATGTTGGCCAGGCTGGTCTCGAACTCGTGACCTCAGGTGATCCGCCCACCTCGGCATCCCAAAGTGCTGGGATTACAGGCGTGAGCCACCACACCCAGCGATATATATTTTTTTTGTAAAAAAATTATTTCACTCTAAAACCTGATCTTACTCATTGTCACTCTTGGGTTTGAGTCATAGGTTGAAATTACATATGCAAAAGCTAAATTCTGGTCCATTTACTTCACGGTGGACCTCATTTCTGATAATTTTGTCACCTGAAGTGGATATTGAAGTGCCTATCACGTTTAGCACATTGAACAGGATTCTGGTATTCTAACTTTGTAGACACTACCAGCCATTCTAGAATTTGGGGGCTTTGTATCTCAAGGCTTTTCCATTCAGGACTCAGGTATGAATAGTTTAAGAAGGCGGACAGACACAAAGTGCCCGTCTTCAGCAAGCCCTCAGCCGCTTGTGAATGCTCCTCAGCTGAGAATGGTCCTTGTTAACAAATGATGGCTTTTTCTTCTACCGAGATTTAGTAATGATAGGGCCCTTTTGCCAATTTTTTCAAGGGCATTTTTTTTTTTTTTGGCGCAAATTTACAATAGAGGGTGCATATTTTTCAACAACGCAGCCAAGTTTATTTGCTAATGAAGAAAGCCAGTGTGTTGGACTTTTTTGATGGAATCTGAGTGTCAACTCTAACCAACTGCCGGCTGACAACTGCAGACAGAAAGGCTGGATGAATGCCAGCGAGGAAACCTTGCCAGGGAGGTGAAACCGATGAACACCTCCATTCTTACCTGGTTATAAATTGGATATTGATCCGAATCTGTGAACTTATATAGTCTTAAATTTTTTTTTCTTATAGCTCTCAGATTTTAAAACCTATGTATTTTATATATGAAACAAATGAACAAGCTTATGCAAAAAATGTACATTATCTGCTCACTCACACCTACACAATTATTGAATTTATAGCAATAGACTTTTTATGTCTTTTTTATTTTTCATTTTTGAGACAGGGGTTTCGCCATTTTGCCCAGGTTAGTCTCTAGAACTCCTGGACTCCAGAGATCCCCCACCACCTCTCCCTCCCAAAGTGCTGGGATTACAGGCGTGAGCCACCACCGGGAGGTGGAGGTTGCAGTGAGCCAAGATCGTGCCATTGCACTCCAGCCTGGAGACAGAGCAAGACTCCGTCTGGGTTGGGGGGAAGTATACATATATATATGCATGTATGTGTGTGTGTATATATGTATGTATATGTATATGTGTATGTATGCGTGTGTATATATACACACACATATATAGAAAATTAACCTTGATTATAAGGTTTACTAAAAACTGAATACAATATTTAATACATTCAAAGGTAATTAAAACAAAATTATTCCTTTCTTTTTTTTTTTTTTTTTTTTTGAGACGGAGTCTCGCTCTGTCGCCCAGGCTGGAGTGCAGTGGCCGGATCTCAGCTCACTGCAAGCTCCGCCTCCCGGGTTTACGCCATTCTCCTGCCTCAGCCTCCCGAGTAGCTGGGACTACAGGCGCCCGCCACCGCGCCCGGCTAGTTTTTTGTATTTTTTAGTAGAGACGGGGTTTCATCGTGTTAGCCAGGATGGTCTCGATCTCCTGACCTCGTGATCCGCCCGTCTCGGCCTCCCAAAGTGCTGGGATTACAGGCTTGAGCCACCGCGCCCGGCCAAAAATTATTCCTTTCATGTAAATTTTCTTCCCAGGCATTTTGAAGGTGAATACTTCAATGCTGCTGGGAAGTTAATCTTACTAAAAGAAGATTGTAACCAAGTAGGCTTTCTTGAAAAGTCATTCAAATCAACTAAAACTTACTCTGCTATGCTTTGTCTTTCATTGAAACCGTCAACTAAAAGTTACTTTTATATGCATTTTGATTAATTTATGTAAGCGTTGTTAACTACTATTAGTGCAAAACGTCAAGCTAGTCAAGCGCGGTTGTGGGGGGAGACAATGTTAAATCAACTTAACAATAACCCACAACACTCGGACCAACTGTAATAGCCGCTGAGTACCTTGGTATTTATAGTGCCTACTTGCGGTCTTTTCTAGGTAAGGAGAGTTTTCGGATCCTAGGCCATGATCACAAAAAATAAAATTTATAGAACTTTTTAATTAAATACAATGAAAATAAAACAAAAACACTCTCTCTTAAGAGAGTTTGTGAGAATTATGTTAATCAACCAAGGTTTTTCTGCATTTTATTTTTACAAATGCATTGTGGGTAGCGCCTAGCTAAATATGAAAGTAAACCCGGCGGGTGGTTCGCAGCCACGCGGTCTCCGCGGAGTTGCGCTTCAGTCTGGGTGGAAAGCTTTGCCGGGGCTGGGAGCCCACGACTTGCCAGACCCGGGCCGGGCAATGATCCAGGAAATCGAGTCACTCGCGTGCCTGTGGCTGAAGCGCGGCAGCTTGTCTTGTCCGTTTCGTGTCCGTTTCAGGGCTGAGTGGCAGCGTCTGGACTTTGTGGACGCCGAGGGCTCAGAAGCCTGGCTCCTGGGAGGGAGAGGGCGCCGGCCGGCCTGTCCCTCCCCGGGGATTTGCAGGTACCACCTGTCGGCTTTGTTTCATCATCAGGAGCCCCTTCCCCCAGAAATTCCGATCGTCTACACCCAGGTCTTTACTGATCAGAGATTGAGAGTGAGTCAACAGGAGTCCAATACGTGACCCCCTTAAGAGTACCCCAGTACTTGAAGATACCACCCAGTAACACCCGTGTGTGCTAAAATTCCTGTTCTGGGAGTTCTTCGGCAGTTTAAATCGCCCATGAGTTACTCACATTTTCTCAATCCACCATGAGCCTGGTACATTTCTTTTCAATAATTGATTGGCAAAGTGCAAGCCATTGGTGACCTTTAGAAGTTTTAAACGTTTATAATGAAAGGGCTAAGAACAGAGGAGATTACCCACACTTAAGTATTTTGCACATTAAAAATGCCAGCAAAAATATGAACTTATATTCCTTCAGGGAGAAGATTTCGTCTGAGGAGGTAGGCCGAACCTTGTGTTTTATAGGTCATATGAGTTACGCTTCGAAACTAAAATATGAAATATATTCCATAATTAAGCCCTTTGGAATATCAGCCTCATCTGAATTATTTCTAAGGATATTTTTGCCTTTTTGGTTTATTAAAAACTTCCTTTTGAGGAAACTTGTATAGATATTCTGCACTTATGCAAAATAAAGCATTTTATTCAAAATATTTCTTAGGGTTTTCCTAGAACTTACTCTTCTTTCTTCCTGTAAAGACAAACCTAGGAAATTGTTCAGAAAAAGGCTCAAGGTGATTTCCTAATTATCTGTAGTGATTAGTGAGAAAAACTTTGGATACTGGGGATTTCAGGGTTGAGTTGACAATTTCAGGAAAATGAAGAAAACCTCAAATTTAAGATATTAAAATGTTTAAAAATTGTCCTAGAGAAAATGATGGTACTAAAAGCTTAAAAATTTCTAAAGATTAAGATAGCTGACAGTGATTAAAAAATACATTTAATCTAGGAAAGGCAGTAGATTAAGATATTAGGAATGTTGTCAAATGCTGTCTTTTAAAGGTGGATAATTGCTGTAGTGACACTTATAATTTTGGGATTTTGTCTTATGATTAAGGTGGCAATTACATAATAGTCATCATTCTAGATTGTATAAATTATACTTTTTATATTATTTCATTATATTAGTGGTATCTTTTTCTTTAGAATTAATAGAATGCATCAGCTTTTTATCTCCCTTTGTAATAGTTATTTAACCTAAAGGAGTTCAGACTATGCCATGCCAAAATATGACACTTTGTCATCAGGATTATTTTGAGCTGAAGGCAATGGAGAATAAACACATAGAAACTTTCTCAGAGCTTCCCTTATCTGACTAAAAGCAGTGACTTCTGAGAAAGGAGGCTGCTATAAATTCCCCCTTTGGGTTAGGTCTACTCATAAATGCATTCATCAGGGAAGTTTTATGGTCCTGAAGGAGACCATCCATACCTGTCTAGACAAACAGTCTCACAAACTTTCTCATCTCCTGTTTCTTCTCCTGAAAACTTCTATTTGTTTTTCCTAAGGAAACCCATTTGTTTTTCCCACAATGGCCTTTCTTTCCCCTCTTTTCCCTCAACTAAGTTAGGTATATAAGCCCCAAATACTAACCACCCTTTTGAGTTACTCGTCACTGAGCACTCCTGTGTGTATGTGTATTATACACATAAACTGCTTTTTTCCTTTTGTCAAAGGTACCTGTCTTTTGCAGCTTAATTTGCAAGCCCCCAGTTACTGAACATGAGAGTGCAGAGGAAAAGCATTTTCTCTTCCCTACAGGCCTAAAGGAAACTACATGAAATATTAGAACAAGTACTGATTTAAAAGATTAAGGGGTTATGTGAGGGGAGGGGCGTTTTGTTGCACCAGGCTGGTCTTGAACTCCTGAGTTCAAGGGATCTGTCTGCCTCTGCCTCCCAAAAGTGCTGGGATTACAGGTGTGGGCTACCGTGCCCTGCCTCTTTAATGTTTTATTGGGATGTACCTCCATGGATCTTCACTAGTGTTATTTCATTTCATCCTCAAAACAGCTCTATCAGGTAGTTAAATCAGATAAAGTAAATATGTTCCCAGCTTATGCCTATTATGGGCATGGTCGCTCACACCAATAATTCCAGCACTTTGGGAGACTAAGGTGGGAGAATCACTGGAGGTTAGGAGTTGGAGACCAGCCTGGGCAACATAGGGAGACACCCCTATCTCTAAAAAAATAATAAACAATATTAGCCGAGCATGTTGGTGCATGTCTGTGTGTGCCTGTGGCCTCAGCTACTTGGGAGGCTGAGGTGAGAGGATGCCTGAGCCAGGAGGTCGAGGCTGTGGTCAGTCATGATTGCACCACTGCATGCCAGCCTGGGTGACAGAGCAAAAATGCTGTCTCAAAAATAAAAAATAAAAGCAAAACAAATATCTTCCTCTAGGACCACAGCTGTAAAGGGTGGAGCAGGTTCCCTCTCAGCTGAAAAGGCTAAATGCTGATGTGCCTGCATGCTATTGCTTGGCCCATGCAACTTTCTCTACCTCAGATATTATTGTAGGGGTCAAAGGTACCTAATCTAATGCCTACCTATGCTCACTAAGGTTCATTTGAATTTATTTATCTTAATTAATTAATTAATTTTTTGAGATGGAGTCTCGCTTTGTCACCCAGCCTGGAGTGCGGTGGCATAATCCTAGCCCACTGCAACCTTTGCCTCCTAGGTTCAAGCGATTCTCCAACCTCAGCCTCCCAAGTAGCTGGGATTACAGGCATGTGCCAACAAGCCTGGTTAATTTTTGTATTTTTAGTAGAAACGGGGTTTCACGATGTTGGTCAGGCAGGTCTCGAACTCCTGACCTCAGGTGATCTGCCCAGCTCCGCCTCCCAAAGTGCTGGGATCACAGCCGTGAGCCACTGCGCCCGACCCATTTGAATTTATTAAGTAATGACCATTGAATTTTATTTTTCTGAGTTTTAGTTGTTTTTTGTTTGTTTGTAGGTTTTTGAGACGGAGTCTTGCTCTGTCGCCCAGGCTGCAGTGCAGTGGCACGATCTCGGCTCACGGCAACTTCTGCCTCCCAGGTTCAAGTGATTGTCCTGCCTCAGACTCCAGAGTAGCTGGGATTACAGGTGCCCGCCACTACGGCCAGCTAATTTTTTTGTATTTTTAGTAGAGATGGGGTTTCACCATATTGGCCAGGCTGGTCTCGAACCCCTGATTTCGTGATTCGCCCACCTCATCCTCCCAAAGTGTGGGATTACAGTCATGAGCCACAGTGCCCGGTCTGAGTTTTAGTTTTAAAACTGACCAACACTACATTTGTGTCCTCTTTTCATCTCCTATTATCCAAGCATTTATGCTAGTAATATCTTCTTTTTCTTTTGGCTATTTAGTTGAATATAACCAGCTTTGTTCACACAGCTAGAGAAAGACCTACAGTCAGCCCTATTTCCGTATCCGTGGGTTCTGCATTCATGGGTTCTTTTTTATTATTATTTTGAGACAGAGTCTGGCTCTGTCTCCCAGGCTGGAGTGCAGTGGTGTGATCGTGGCTCACTGTAGCCTTGACCTCCTGGGCTGAATCAATCCTTCCACCTCGTGGCTCACTATAGCCTTGACCTCCTGGGCTGAAGCAATCCTTCCACCTCAGCCTCCCGAGAGGGTGGGACTACAGGCACAAGCCACCATGCCCAGCTTGCTTACTTTTTTATTTATTTAGAGACGGTGTCTCACTCTGTCACCCAGGCTGGAGTGCAGTGGCGCAATCTCAGCTCACTGCAAGCTCCGCCTTCCGGGTTCACGCCATTCTCCTGCCTCAGCCTCCCGAGTAGTTGGGACTACAGGCGCATGCCGCCACGCCCGGCTAAGTTTTTGTCTTTTTAGTAGAAAGGGGGTTTCACCGTGTTAGCCAGGGTGGTCTCGATCTCCTGACCTCGTGATCCGCCCGCCTCGGCCTCCCAAAGTGCTGGGAATTACAGGCGTGAGCCACCGCGCCCGGCCGTGTTTTTTTCTTTTTCTTTTTAAACTGAGTTTTGCTGTATTGCCCAGGCTGGAGTGCAGTAGTGCAATCTTGGCTCACTGCAATCTCCGCCGCCCAGCTTCAAGCAATTCTCATGCCTCAGCCTCCTGAATAGCTGGGATTATAGGCACCACCATGCCCAGCTAATTTTTGTATTTTTAGTAGAGACAGGGGTTCACCCTGTTAGTCAGGCTGGTCTTGAACTCCTGACCTCAAGTGGTCTGCCCACCTAGGCCTCACAAAGTGCTGGGATTACAGATGTGAGCCACTGTGCCCAGCCTAATTTTTGTACTTTTTTTGTAGAGACAGGGTTTTGCCATATTGCCCAGGCTGGTCTCGAACTCCTGAGCTCAAGCAATTTGCTCACTTCAGCCTCCCAAAGTGCTGGGATTATAGGTGTGAGCCACTGTGCCCAGCCTAATTTATTTATTTATTTATTTATTTATTTTTATTTTTTAAGAGACAGGGGTTTCCCTATGTTGCCCAGGCTGGTCTCACATTTCTGGGCTCAAAGGATCCTCCTGCCTCAGCCTCCAAAGTGCTGAGATTACAGGCATGAGCTGCTGTTCTGGGCCATTCGTGGGTTCTCCATTTGTGGATTCAACCAAATGCCAACCAAAAATACTTGGAAAAAATATTTTCCAAATGTTTATAATATTTACATTGTATTAGGTATTATAAGTAATCTAGAGATGATTTAATGTATACAGGAGGATGTGCATAGGTTATATGCAAATATTACACCATTTTATATAAAGGACTTGCGCATCCATGGGTTTTGGTGTGAGGGCATCCTGGAACCAATCCCTTGAAGATACAGAGGAATAACTATATTGTATTGGCCAGGTGGCTCACATGTAGGAATGAGACAACTTAGGTGTGGACACACAGTAGCGCTGGGAAGAAGGCAACCTGTTTCGGCCCTGTTGTGACTGTTCTGCCTCTGCACCATCTTTCACACCAGTGCATGGTGGCTGCAATTTAAATCCGATGTGGAAAATTCAAGTAGGGAGTAAGAGCCACGTGGTGCCGAAGGTTGGCCCTTGTAGGCCTGGAGGGCCTCAGGCTCAGTGTTGGCTCAGTGTTTCCTGGCTGCCCTTCTGTTGCTGGGCATCCCAGGGCCCACATGCCAGGGTACACAGGCATTCTGAAAAAGGTGCCATTGCTGTTTCTGATTAGAAGAGCAATATATGGTTATGGATAAAATTTGAAAATGCAAAAAAATAGCAAGAGGAAAATAAAAATTACTTGATACGCTCCTTACTCAGAGTAGTTTTCTTCCAGTTCATTGTCTTTGCATTTTTCTTTAGTTGCAATCACACTTAATACAATTTTCTTACTTTGTTACATCTGCTTGAAATATATATAAGTTAGCTGGGCGTGGTGGCTCACGCCTGTAATCCCAGCACTTTGGGAGGCCAAGGCGGGTGGATCACCTGAGGTCACGAGTTCCAGTCCAGCCTGGCCAACATGGTGAAACCCTGTCTCTATTAAAAATACAAAAATTAGCTGGGCGCGGTGGTGGGTGCCTATAGTTCCAGCTATTTGGGAGGCTGAGGCAGGAGAATTGCTCGAACCCAAGAGGCAGAGGTTACAGTAAGCCGAGATCGTGCCACTGCACTCCAGCCTGGGCGACAGAGCAAGACTGTATCTCAAAAAAATAAAAATAAATACATAAATAAAGTGGGCACGCATGGTGGCTCATGCCTATAATGGTGGCTCACATCTGTAATCCCAGCACTTTGAGAGGCTGAAGTGGGAGGATTGCTTGAGTTTAGGAGGTCAAAGCCAGCCTGTGTAACACAGTGAGACCCTGTGTAAGTTAAAGCACTTCCCCATACCTTTAAAATCTCTTCATTTTCCTTGCTGTGGCCAGCCTGCCTTTTACTCAATCATGCCCCCACTGGCGAACATGCCAGTGGCTTCCAGTTTTCACTGTTTTACCCAATGCCAGCATGTACATCTGAGTTCCACCCTCAACTGGGTCATTTCCTTAGTATTTTCGGGAGTGAAGTCACCAGGTCTCAGCATACTCTTCAGGTTATTGTAACATCTTGCCAAGGAATTCTCAGAAAGACTGTGAGCATGAACAGAGGGTTCTTGACTAGTGCCTCACCTTAGTGAGGTTTTTGGGAATGATCTTTTTTTTTTTGAGACAGAACTTCGCTCTTGTTGCCCAGGCTGGAGTGCAGTGGCATGACCTTGGCTCACTGCAACCTCTGCCTCTCGGGTTCAAGTGATTCTCCTGCCTCAGCCTCCTGAGTAGCTGGGACTACAGGCATCTGCCACCATGCCCGGCTACGTTTTTGTATTTTTAGTAGAGACAGGGTTTCACCATGTTGGCCAAGCTAGTCTCGAACTCCCGACCTCAGGTGATTCACCCGCCTCGGCCTCCCAAAGTGCTGGGATTACAAGCGTGAGTCACTGTGCCCAGCCATGACCATTTTTCTTTTTCTTAATCTTTGAACATTTGAAAAGTGGCAGTGGTTTCTTGTGGCTTTAATTTGCATTTTAAATTTAATTTAATTTAATTTTATATTTTGAGGCAGAGTCTCACTCTGTCACCCAGGCTGGAGTGCAGTGGCATGATCATAGCTCACTGCAGCCTCAACCTCCCAGGTTCAAGTGATTCTCATGCCTCAGCCTCCAGAGTAGCTGTGATTACAAGCTCGCGCCACCACACTCAGCTATTTTTTGGTATTTTTAGTAGGGGTGCTCATCGGTTTGGGAGGCTGGTATCGAACTCTTGACCTCAAATGATCCGCCTGCCTCGGCCTCCCATAGTGGTGGGATTACAAGCATGAGCCACCACCCCCCGCCTCTCTAATATAAATTTTTGAA
This sequence comes from Macaca nemestrina, assembly GCF_043159975.1. Taxonomy (NCBI): domain Eukaryota; kingdom Metazoa; phylum Chordata; class Mammalia; order Primates; family Cercopithecidae; genus Macaca; species Macaca nemestrina. The sequence continues at coordinate 10,037,670 of NC_092128.1, forward strand.
TAACTAGCTGAATCTGTAGCAGAGGCTAAAAATATTTCCCTAGTTTGTTGCTTGCCTTTAATTGTCTGATGTTTTAATACACAAACATTTTAGTTTTTAGCAGTCACATCATTTACTCTATGGTTTCTTCCAGTGTTTTTAAGTTTAGAACGTTAGTCCCATTGATAATTCAGTTAAATATTCCCCTACCTTTTTTTTTTCTAGATTTTGCTCTTATTTTCACTTAACTGTTTAATAATTTAAATTTATTTCGGTGTCAGTGATAAGAAACCAGCTTCTTATCTTTCTTGCCTAGCCCTTTCCTCTTATCTTAATTGAGATTTCTAATTTCTACGGTATTTCTTAGCTTCAAAACATCTCCAAGTAGTGTTAAAAATAGTTAAATTTTACTACACTGTACATTATTTTCTGAGAACAAATTATATTCTTTCAAGAACTAATGGGCTAACTGACTTCAGTCAGTTCTTTTCACCTCTCTGGGCCTCAGAATCTGTAAAATGAGACTTAGAACAGATCCGCTTTTCTACCAAGTGTTCCGAGGAGCACGAGTTTGGTAGGGTTAAATGAGAAAAGAATGTTGTGGTCAACTCTGTTTGGGGAATTCTCAGTTATATTAAGTGTAAGAGGAATTTTCTTTTCATTTTGTTTGACATTCAGTATTATCATTTATTCAAAAGCATTTATTGAATGCCTCCTAGGCCAGGCATTGCTAGAGATAGAGCCCTGAATGACAACATAGTCCCTGTCCATTGAGCAAGCCATGGATTTCAAGGATGTTATGAAAGAGGAAATCCGGGCCTGGGTGTAGTGGCTGACACCTGTAATCCTAGCACTTTGGGAGGCCGACGTGGGTGGATCACCTGAGCTCAGGAGTTCAAGACCAGCCTGGCAAACATGGTGAAACCTGGTCTCTACTAAAAATACAAAAATTGTCTGGGCATGGTGGTGGGTGCCTGTAATCTCACCTACTGGGGAGGCTGAGGCAGGAGAATCACTTGAACCCAGGGGGCCGAGGTTGCAGTGACCTGAGATTGCACCATTGTACTCCGGCCTGGGCAAAAAGAGTGAAACTCCGTCTCAAAAAAAAAAACCAAAAACTGAAAATGGGAGTGCATGGCAAGGGGGCATCCTCAAAGAAGTGCTGAGCCCCGCAGGATGAGGAGGAGTTGCCCAGGTTGTGGTCGAGAGTGGCAGAGAAAAAGAGCAAATGCCCTATTGAGAGAGTGTGGAACGTTGGAGACACTGGGGAAGTCCAGCTTGAAGCCAGATGGATAGGGAGCTCAGAGGCTTTTTTAGGGATTTCGAACTTTATTCTAAGGAAACATGGAACTACTGAAGATTTTCATCAGGGGAGTGATATTCTGTTTTTCTGAGAGCTTCTGGCTGCTTTGTAGAGAAGAGGGAGAGGGAGGCAGAACCATTAGGAGGCCCAAGGTGTTGTAGGGGAGAGACGTTGTGACGCTGGTGGTTCTGAGTAATGGAGTGAAAATGGGGCAAAAGTGGACAGATTTCAGAACAGTTTTGGAGATGTAATTGCAAGAAGCAAGAGAAAGCGAAAAATCAGAAACGATTCCCAGATTTCTGGCTTGTGCCATTGGGTGGATACCATTTCCTGGAGTATGGAAAAAGTGATATTGACATGGAGACTATGAGGTGGAGGGCGGGATGTGTGGAGACTGATGAGCTCTGTTTTGGAGCTGATATTGTGAATCCCTAAAACAAATAGTATGTAGCATCTGTCACATTTATTTGACCCATATACATTTCTGTTTTTCAGACAATCTCTTGGGGCCAGGGTTCCACGGAACACATGTTGGGAAAGGCTAGTCTAGCTACTCTCAGAGGTCCTTTCCAGCTCAAATATTCTCTTTTCCCATAATGCTAATGAGAACCAGAAAGTGAACTGCATTGGCTGATGTTTTAAATAAACTTTTTAATTGAATTGTGAAAAAGACGTAAAAGATGCTCACCTCCTAAGTGCACAGCTTAATGAATTTTTACATAGTGTGCATACCCGTGTAACCAACTGCCTAGACCAACACAGTATACATTATTGCAGATGCTTTCCAGAGTGCTTGATTTTTAAGTATGAAAAGCAAATACTAGACGAATGTTTGCAGGGGTGGGCTGTTTGGCGGAACCATCACGTCCATTCTGTCTTCCAGGACAAGTTTGAGGATACAGTGGTACAGAGCAGCTCAGACTCTGGGTGCAGCAGGAGTCTGGTGCACTTGGCCTCTTTTTCTTGGAAAGGGCATTAAAAACTAATGGATGAAGTGAAGGACGTTCATCCAGAGTTGGCCTCACCTGCCAGGTGGACTTTGTGTGAAGATCTCAGGAAGCAAGGGAAGGTCTCTCATCCATTTGTCAAATAAGCCCGGCATCTCTTGATGCCTGAGGTTAACAATGACACAGTTTAGGGTCGACAAATATTGATAGCGTTAATGAGTGCATGACTATCAGAATCTCTGCTTCCTGCCCAGGTTCTAGTCTGCAGATGCCAATGCCACTGAGAAAGTAGCAATCACTGGCAATTCAGTATCAAACTCCAAATGAGAGAGTAAATGAACACATGAAGGAATTCATTTCCTGGACTGAACCGTTCCTCTCCTACCTCTTTCTCTGATGACTCTCCTATCTGCCTGGCCCTAATTTAATTGTCTCCCCACTCCAAGAAGCTATCCCTGAGCCCAGATGGTGTCAGGTCCTCTCCTCATATACTCTCCCAGCGTCTTATACTTCCTAATGCTTGCACCACTGCTGTTATCAATGGCTCGCTGCCCTATGTGCACAGAAGCCAACAGCTAGGCAGGAAAGGAATTTTTTTTTTAAATTAATTAATTAAAAAATTTTTTTTTTTTTAGATGGAGTTTCGCTTTTGTCGTCCAGGCTGGAGCATAGTAGAGTGATCTCGGCTCACTGCAACCTTTGCCTCCCAGGTTCAAGAGATTCTCCTGCCTCAGCCTCCTGAATAGCTGAGATTACAGGCATGTGCCACTACACCCAGCTGATTTTTGTATTTTTAGTAGAGGAGGAGTTTCTCCATGTTGGACAGGCTGATCTGGAACTCCTGACCTCAGCTGATCTACCCGCCTCCGCCTCCCAAAGTGCTGGGATTACAGGTATGAGCCACTGCGCCCGGCCGGCTTTTTTTTTTTTTTTTTGAGATGGGGGGGGGTCTCACTATATTGACCAGGCTGGTCTCGAACTGCTTGCCTCAAGCAATCCTCCCATCTTGGCCTCCCAGAGTGCTGGGATTACAGGCATGAGGCACGGTGCCTGGCTGAGACAGGAAAGGCTTTATTGCAAAACCTGCCAGCAAGGAGATGGGAATTGGGCTTCAATCTGTCTCCCTGACTTGGGGTCTGGGGCAAGTTTATGGGCTCGGAGGGAGAGGGAAAGGATTTGGGAATGTTGGCTGGACAGGGTCCAATTGGAAGGCTTTAGATTTGGCCATTTATGGTAAGATATGTGGAGGCCAATTTTAGACCCGGATCTTCCGGCGACTGGACACCTCGCTTCTGGAAGAGTTCTGGAGTTCGGGTTCCGGTCATGTCCCAGTCTTCTTGGTTCTGAAGCGAGGAATCATAGGTTCTGGATGTTGTTAGAGGGTCCAGCTTTTTCTATTGCGTCTGCCTGGGCTCCATGACGTGCGATCTTTCTGGCTGTGTTGTATTTTCAAGGTAACTGACCATTTTGTTATCAACAGAGTAGGCCCAGTGTGGGCTGGCCTCAAAGTTACACAACCGTCAATAAACAGAAGGCCCCTAGAGGTTGTCCCATGCCTGGGAGGAGGCCTAACGAGGAGGCCGCCCAGAGCAGGGCCACTGACCTTGGACTTCCTGGGCTCAGGTCTTGGCTTCCTCTGCTGCTCACCAGCCTGTGCCTTTGGGCAGGTTACTCACCTTCTCTGCGCCTCGGTTCCTTTATCAGCTGAATGAGGGCGAGTACAGTACCTACCTGAGTCATACTGTGAATATTAAAGGAGAGGATATTTATGAAAAGTGCTCAGTGCAGTGTCTGGGGAATGAGAGGTGCTCAAAAAACACTTGCTGTGTGAGTGAACCTTGAGTTACTGTTAGACTGAGGGGAGGTGGAAGGTCCTATGGGGTCTGAAAAAGAAGAGAGGTGGAAAAAGCAGGGGTTTGGGGGTGGGAAGGAGGTTGACAATGAAGGAGAGCATGGGATAATGCCAGTGAAGGAGACTGCGACCTCTTTTTTTTTTTTTTTTTTTGAGACGGAGTCTCTCTCTCGCCCAGGCTGGAGTGCAGCAGCGCGATCTCACTGCAAGCTCCGCCTCCCGCATTCACACCATTCTCCTGCCTCAGCCTCCCGAGTAGCTGGGACTACAGGCGCCCACCACGATGCTCGGCTAATTTTTTCTGTCTTTTTAGTAGAGACGGGGTTTCACCGTATTAGCCAGGATGGTGTCAATCTCCTGACCTCATGATCTGCCCGCCTCGGCCTCCCAAAGTGCTGGGATTACAGGCGTGAGCCACCGCGCCCAGCCAGGAGACTGCGACTTTTAATACACACTTTCATTTTAGGATAGGGCCTGACTTGCTTTTACCCATAAAAAAATGCTTCTTAGCATTTGCCCAAGTTAGAATGAATCTGGCCTTGGAGATAAAAGAAGCAATTGTTTTCATGTAGATGTCACGAAGTCTGTCTCTTCTTACTGCTAGTTCCTGCCTTGGGAATTTGAGCGGGGGGATCACCCAGGTTGGACTAGGCTTGGCTGCTGGTGCCTACCCTGTTGGATAACCTGGTGATAAGGAGAGAAGAAAGGCTGGGCCCCGTCCCTGAGTGTTTACCTGTGATCCGTGCAGATGTTCCCAGTGGGGAAAGTACTTATGGACCATCACACCTTCTTCTCCAATTCCCTTTATATTTTTATTTATTTATTTATTTTTGAGACGGAGTCTCGCTCTGTTGCCCAGGCTGGAGTGCAGTGGCACGATCTCAGCTCACTGCACCCTCTGCCTCCCAGGTTTAAGTGAATCTCTCGCCTCAGTTTCCCGAGTAGCTGGGATTACAGGTGCACACCACCTTGCCCGACTAGATTTTTGAATTTTTAGTAGAGATGGGGTTTCACCGTGTTAGCCAGGCTCAGGTGATCTTCCCGCCTCAGCCTCCCAAAGTGCTGGGATTACAGACATGAGCCACTGTGGCCGGCCCAATTCCCTTTTTAAATTTAGATGTTTATGGACTTGGTCTCATTCTACCTGAAAATATTTTTAAGGGTGGGAGGTGGAAGCAGAAAGGGATTTACAGAAAAGATACATTTGGTCATTTATTTTCTGGCCTACTTAAGATGTGGTTTTGAAGACAGCAGGAGGCCTATGATCTGTTGGCTCTCTAGATGGCTTCCAGCCCTGTGACTCTATGATCTAATAGAATTTATAGCATTATATATTCCAGTAGTGACTTGCAAAGATTGCTTTGAAGGGATTACAGATGGTTCTGTAAGTATATACTTTTAGAAGAACATAATGCAATTTGCTTTTTAGCCCAAAGCCCTAAAAATAATTAGGTAGGAGTTCAGACAAGTGTTAAAAGACAGTTGTTTCTGGTGAATCCAAATGGCTTTAAAAAAAATCAATTTCACTTCTCATCAGAGGAGGGCTTGCATTTTAGATTTCTCATGGTTTGTTGAATAGCGACGCCCAACGAGCACACTAGCATTAAAAAAAAGTAAGCAATGAGAACAATTAGTGCGATATTCCAAGCTTAAATTAAGTATAATAGAGTGAGGAGAAAGAATTTCAGAATGCTGGAGTGAGTAATGTAACTGAGACCTAAGCACTCGCCTTTAGGGATTCTTACTTGGTCTGATTGTGACTTTAACATATGTCTTCCATCTGTCTCTGTCTGTTGCCCCTCATGCCTTGAAATAATTCTGGCCCATCTGGTTTCCTTTCATGGGATCTGAGGGAGACTGTGTCAGTGAAGTGCGGGTCAGAGTTCAGTTTTGGCTGCACACGGAGAGGTGGAGATCACTCAAGGAGGAAGAAAAGGAACGAAGGACATGCCAGCAGTGAGGGTCCGGCTGCCAAGGGCTCTCGGGGGTGGGCCCCCGAAGATATTTGGCAGGCGAGAGGGAAGCATTCAGGAGCTTTATTTTCCATAACTTTTTATAATAAAAAGAGCAAAACGTTGACTGGGCACGGTGGCTCACGCCTGTAATCCCAACATTTTGGGAGGCCGAGGCGGGCGGATCACGAGGTCAGGAGATGGAGACCATCCTGGCTAACACGGTGAAACCCCGTCTCTACTAAATATACAAAAAATTAGCCGGGCGTGGTGGCCGGGGCCTATAGTCCCAGCTACTTGGGAGGCTGAGGCAGGAGAATGGCGTGAACCTGGGAGGCGGAGCTTGCAGTGAGCTGAGATCGCGCCACTGCACTCCAGCCTGGGCGACAGTGCGAGACTCCATCTCAAAAAAAAAAAAAAAAAAAAAAGAGCAAAACATTAACATAGAAAAACGAGAAAAAACAGAATAGTATAAAGAGGGAGATAAACATCCCTTGTAATCTCATCTCTCATTTTGGGTTTTTCTGTTTTTTGCTTAGGGAGATGTGAAAGTGACACTCTTAGAATAGTAACTTGTTAGATGGTTGTAGGTGTTATGGGGCGGGGGAAATTCAGCAAGGAGGCAGACTGGGAGTGTGGCAGGGCCCAGGGTGAAGTGGGTGATCAGGGAAAAGCCCACAGACTGGGGATTTTTAAATCAAGAACTGAGCCTGACTGGCTACAGTGGCTCACGCCTGTAATTCCAGCACTTCGGGAGGCTGAGGCGGGCAGACCACTTGAAGCCAGGAGTTCAAGACCAGCCTGGCCAACATGGCGAAACCCTGTCTCTACTAAAATTACAAAAGTTTGCTGGGCGTGGTGGCGTACCCCTGTAATCCTAGCTACTTGGGAGGCTGAGGCATAAGAATCGCTTGAACACAGGAGGCAGATGTTGCAGTGAGCCAAGATTGCGCCACTGCACTCCAGCCTGGCCAACAAGAGCGAGACTCTGTCTCAAAAAAGAACTGAGGCTAGGCGCTGTGGCTCACGCCTGTAATTCCAGCACTTTGGGAGGCTGAGGCAGGGGGATCCCTTGAGCCCAGGAGTTCGAGATCAGCCTGGGCAACATAGGGAGACCCTGTCTCTACAAATAATAATAATAATAATAAAAAATTAGCCAGACATGGTGGTACTTGCCTGTGGTCCTGGCTACTTGGGAAGCTGAGGTGGGAGGATTGCTTGATCTGGGAACTCTAGGTTGCAGTGAGCCGAGATTGCACTACTGCACCCCAACCTGGGTGATAGAGTGAGACCCGGTATGAAAAAAAAAAAAAAAAAAGTAAAGCAAGACTAATGGGGGTGAGGAAATGAGCCACTGCTTACCCGGAGGTGGGCATGTGCCCTTCTAAGGAGGAGGGCGTAATGGAGAGGAGGGAAGCCCTTGACTGGCTGCTTTAAGCTGTGGTCTGACTCGGAGAGGGGTGAAGGTGGAAGTGAGCAGAGAAATGGCATGTCCACAGAAACAGGGAGGTCCGTTCATTTCCTGGCGCAAATTAGCACCACCTGAGTGGCTTAAGAAAACAGAAGTTTACTTTGGGGGGGCCGAGGTGGGTGGATCACCTGAGGTTGGGAGTTCGAGATCAGCCTGACCAACATGGAGAAACCTCGTCTCTAATAAAAATACAAAATTAGCTGAGCGTGATGGCACGCGCCTGTAGTCCCAGCTACTTGGGGTGCTGAGGCAGGAGAATCGCTTGAACTCAGGAGGCGGAGGTTACAGTGAGCTGAGATTGCACCATTGCACTCCAGCCTAGGCAACAAGAGCAAAACTCTGTCTCAAAAAAAACCCCGAAAAAACAAATAAACAAAACAAAAACCAGAAGTTGAGTCTCTCTCAGTTCTGGAGGCTGGAAGTCTGAAATCAAGGTGTCAGCAGGGCGGCTTCCTTCTGGGTTCTTGCAGGCAGGACCTGTCCGGAGCCTCTCTCTCAGCTCCTGGCAGTGGCCCACAACCTTTACTGTCCCTTGGCTTGTGGACACATTGCTCCACTCTCTGCCCCCATCCTTGCATTGCCTCTCCTCTCTTATTACAATCCTTGTCATTGGATTTTGGGATCATCCTGAACCAGGGTGATCTCATTTTAAGATCCTGAATTGTATCTGTAAAGACCCTTTTCCCAGTTAAGGTCACATCCACAGGCTTTGAGCAGATACATCTTTTTGGGAGCTCCCCATTCAACCCATTTTAGAAGGCCACCAGGAGAAACCAGTGTCTGGAGGAAGGTGATATTTGGTGATTCTCCACAGTTTCACAGGGCCAGTGCCTTCTCATTCTCTTCAAAATCTATGAGTTAGTTTTGCTTCCCTCAGCAACACCATCCTGAAAATGACCTGGCCATAAAGAGCCAAGTTTATAACCTTGAACCTTTCCAAGACGTTTCCTCAAAAGTCACAGTTCTACAGGTGTGTTCCCATCTTGTGATCTGCCCTGATAAATGACTGATCCTGGAGGACAGGCATGGCCCTGTCACTGTTCTAAGATAGCCTTTACTTGAGTGAATGAAGGGATAAATGAATGGCCAATTTAAATCTGACCTCTGGCCAGTGTTGAAATTCAGTGATCTTCTGATACATAAAGTCAGTGGTTCTTATGCTTTTTTGTAGAGTCAAGGGTGTCCTTGGGAATATGATAGAAAATAAGGGATCACTCTTCCCATACAATTGTACTTATTCTCACCTGGGCATGGTGGCTCACAACTGTAATCCCAGCACTTTGGGAGGGAGGCCAAGGCGGGTGGATTACCTGAGTTTAGGAGTTCCAGACCAGCCTGGCCAACATGGTGAAACCCTATCTCTACTAAAAATACAAAAAAAAGTAGCCGGACGTGGTGGTGCATGTCTGTAATCCCAGCTACTCAGGAGGCTGGGTAGGAGAATTGCTTGAACTTGGGAGGTGGAGGTTGCAATGAGCTGAGATCACACCACTGCATTCCAGCCTGGGCAACAGACTGAGACTCCCTCTCAAAAAGAAAAAAAAGTACTTATATACAATTCCTAGGAATTCCCTGATAGTCAACCAGCCCATGAGAAGGTGGTCACAGAGCATCTGAAAGTCATGGCCACATTTTTCTTATGAGAACTAGATGGACCTGAAATCTTTACCCAGTAAAACTTCCCATCCTATTTCATCTCATGTGGCGTGGCAGAGAAGATTGGACCTGGAAGTTTTCTAGGGCCCAGTGTGCCAGAGGGCTTGGAGCAGAAAAGAGACTAAACAGAGGGCCTGGTCAGGAGATGGCAGATACAATGCAGAGGAGAGGCCACGAGGGCTCTGCCGCTGGCTCTAGGAAGGTCAGAGCCCACACTCCTTTCTGGAGCTTACTGGGTGATAAGCTGCCTACAGAGAGCAAAGGAAAGAGGACTTAAAAATGACTCCAGGCATGCAAGCCTCAGAGTCAGGCAAGACCTGCACGGTAACCTAAAGGAAGAAGGGAACTATTTTTATAAGTTCAATCTGTAGCTTGTTGAATCTTTATAAAGTCCATATTTAGTTTGCAGTCTTTAAATTCTAATCATGGAGCTTATAGAAATGATAGAAATGAGTAGCATTTATGAGCATTTTGGACATTCTTCTCATAGCAAAGATGGACTTTAATTGCTGTCAGCTTAAGGTTACTGCTTACCTTTTTTTTGATAGCCATTTTTATTTGTCATATGATCTGCATTATATTATATATAATTGTGTAATGAAAGTGTTCTAAAGTTAAATAAAATAGCTGTTAAATGGCACTGACAAACAGTTTCTATCGAACCCCCAACCTAAATCATAAAAGCTTACAACTCTTAAGAGCACTGTGTGAAGATAGTATATTGTGAAACATTTCAGATTGTACAGGATGTGTTTAAGAGGAAAAGGAAGCTATGGGCTTACAGAGGCTTAGGAATAGAAAGAATGATACTTATGTTTTAAAATTCTCTCTGTGTGCTTGTGTACATGTTTATATACAGAAATGCAAAGAAGGGAGGAGGCCCCATGGGGGAGGGGAGGGAACATTCCCTTTTCTCCTGTATGTTCCTATGTTATTTGAATCTTTAAAATGGAGTATATTCAGGAATTACTTGGGAATCAAAATTAAAGAAGGATGGAGGCAAATCATCAAGGCCTACACAGCTGGCACAAACAGCCTGATGTGGGATGGACACCCACACCTTCTGGAAAATGATATAGGTCAGTTCATCCTTTTAGGAACACCATAGACTTTGCTTTTTTGTTATCTTCAGTAAACTTTGTCTTCCTTTCTTCTCTTTTTTTTTTTTTGAGATGGAGTCTTGCTTTGTCGCCCAGGCTAGAGGGCAGTGGCGTGATCTTGGCTCACTGCAACCTCTGCCTCCTGGGTTCAAGTGGTTCTCCCTGCGTCAGCCTCCAGTAGCTGGCATTACCAGCACCCACTATCACGCCTGGCTAATTTTTGTATATTTAATAGAGATGGGGTTTCACCATGTTGGCAAGGCTGGTCTTGAACTCCTGACCTCGGGTGATCCACCTGCCTCGCCTACCAAAGTGCTGGGATTACAGGCATGAGACACTGTGCCTGGCCTGTCTTTATTTCATCTGGCATTTTGAGGAGTAAAATCAGTGCTGCCTTCAAAGCTTCTTTGCAAGGCCATAGCTGGGTGGTGCCAGGCCGTGCCAGAGTAGTGCTGGCTGAGCCGGCTGGGCTTTCCCACAGGCAGCATGGTGTGTGCTGTGTACTTCCATTTGCTGCTGTTCTCAGAGTGTGGGAATGCATGCAGAGAGAGATACTAACCACCCAATGACACGGCGAACGAGCACCCTGCTCTTCCTCAGCTTTTTTGGTAACATAATTGAGTAGACCCACATAGAACCTGGGTTTGATGGGTTTTTCCTGCCCCAGTTGTCTCATCAGCCCTCCCTACGGTTCCGTGATGCCTGGCCTCCTGCTCATTTGATGCAGTGGGAGAAGTCTCAGAGAGGTGACAGGGGACACATCTCGTGTCACCTGTTTTCTATAGGTGCATTTGTCACCTAGCGCTGCCTAACAAAGTACCACAAACTGGATGGCTTCCAGCAACAGAAATGTGTTGTCTCACAGTTTTGGAGGCCAGAAGTCCGAAATCAAGGTGTCAGCAGAGTCATGTTCCTGGTGCTCCTTCGTGTTCCTTGGCCAGCAGCTGCAGCACTTAGATCTCTGCCCCCCGTGTCACGTGGCCTGCTCCCTGTATTGGCCTCACACAGCCACTTTCCTCTTCCAATAAGGACATCCATCACATTAGATTCGGGGCACGTCATCCTGTGGCATGATCCCATCTTAACTCTTTACATCTGCCAAGACCCTGTTTCTAAACAGGCCACATTCGTAGGTCCTGGGCGTTAGGACTTCAACATATCTTCCTGGGGGGACACAGTTCAACCCATAACAACAGGCCACGGGTGGAACTCGAGTTTTCATCTTTCCTTCCCAACAAACCAAAAGCATGTGATTCACTTTCTCTCCTTACTCCATTTAAAAAATATCATAGGTAGCCCTTGGTAAATAACAGTATTAGGTGTGCCAGAAGCTTTCTGAGAAGGGATGATCTAGTGGGAGGACCTGTTACCCTGCTGGGGAGCAATCCTGGATAGTTATAGGGGAGAGAGATGTCCCTGCGGATTTACCACGGGGTGACGTCCCGGCAGGAAGTGGTGGTACCACCCTACTGGCTGCTGTTAAAACAACTTGCTATTCTTCATCTGCAGATTTTGCCAGCCCATAAAATTACAGTAGACATGGCTGATGTCATTCAAAATTCCACAGGCCTGAAACCTCATAAATTTAGTGACTCTGTGTGTGTGTGTGTGTGTGTGTGTGTGTGTGTGTACATGTGTGAGTGTTTATGTGTGCTGTGTGTGGGCAGAGTGTATGCATGTGAGGCCGAGATTTAGGTGTGCTGATGACATCAGTTGACTGTCTTTTTCAGTACTGAAATCAAACCAAAGTTTCTACAGATGTCCCTTGCTAAGGGACACCTTGTGACCTAAGGCCTGGACATTTGAAGATTTAGCTAATTCTGGCTAGGGGTTTTATGGAAGTGGTTTAAGTGAGTTTCTTCTTTTAGGGAGTAGTAGAACTAGGACTTCTTGTGTCACAGGCCTCTAACGTGCCCACTGGACACAGGTTTTTTGGCTGTAAACTCTGAGTGCAGAAAGACACAAAAAGCTAGATAAATCACTGCCATCAGGAGCTTGGAGGGAGGAGGAAGAGGCTTCCAGAGAGAGGAGGGAAGGAGAAGAGACAGGAGAGAGACAGATTGAGGGAGAGACCTATACCAACCTGAACTGGGAAACACACAGACCAGGGGTCCCCAGGGATCTGACATCAAAAGTAGAGTTTCAGTGAATTAAAAAGATTGTCGTTTTAACAAAGGCCCGGGATACGATTAGAGATAGCGTAAAAGCTGTTTCAGGAAAAGTTCAGAACTAATAGAAAAGATTCAGTTATGTGTTGTAAAGTTAATATAAATTATTTACTCAAAAAGTGTATCACTTTTTAGGCACTTCCAGTAGCCTAAAACATATCTGCACACATAAAGATGTGTTTTCCATCAGACGGTACGTAGCGGTGGCGTCTCTAATTACCTGGCAAGGAAAATGAGTGAAAATCACGGAATCCTTGGAGATGCCTCCCGGTGACAGCCATGATGGTGTTTGTCGGGTCAGATTCACCAGATGACTTAGGAGAAAAGTGTATTTTTGTTTATTTATTTTTAACTTTTAATTTTTTCAAAGTGCATTCAGACTTTAATTGCTTTTTAATTGTGAGAGGAAAGAAATGTATTTTTAGAAGTGAGGCTACTGCACTCATAGGAAGGCTTGGATATTAGACTCTCTAGTCTCAGGAAACTAATCAACTGTTTTCTGTCTCTTTACCTGATAAACTGATAAGACAAAAGTAAGTTTTAGAAGTGGAATTAAAGGAGAACTCATTAAGAAATTGCTTGAGAGTTACAGCTAGACACACATAGAGGTCTAAAGCTGAAGTAGAATTTAACGGAATCCCAAAGCTCCAGGAACGACACTATATACATTGGGACTAGGACGTGAAACAGACACAGATGACACTGTCAGGGTTTCAGGATGGATTTAGACAGGTTTCATTTTGCAGTGATGACATGAGGGCATTTTCAGAGTCAGCTTTAGTAAGGAGATAAGCCCTTTACAGATGAAGAGAAACTTTTAAAATATGACCAATATTATTATCATTAATATACTAATTCAATAATGAAAATTTTTTGAGTACTTGCTAAATGCTGTACAAGGCTAAGCATGCATTTTCAGTACGTGTGATTTCTAGATGCTTGCTTTTTAAATAATAATTTTCTTTCATTCAATGATAAAGCTTTTTTTTCAGAAATCCTATCTGATTTTATAATAGAAGGATTTATTTAGCAGAAATTCATATTAAGGAAACTAAAATATTCTAATCTGTCAGGTGAGATATGTCTATATTGAGAAGATATTAATATGCACCAAAGCAGCAAGAATGCTTGCTTGAAATCCAATAATTTTTTGATACCCAGTACGTGAGCTTAAGTCACCAAATTTTTTTTTTTTTAATTTTAAGTATATTCTTTCTTAAGGAAACTACCTCCTAAGAAATCTTTGCAAGGCAGAGAGACTCTATGTTAATCGTTTTTGTATCACCCATGGCACCCAGCTCAGAGCTTAGAATGTAAAACATGCTCAAAAAATATTCTTTGAAGGAATGTTTGATTTGGGAATCCAAACCTGACAGTGTCATTTATTTACCTGTAGTCATCAATGCTTGCTTTTTTAAAGTGGCAATTTTTTTCCTGCCCTCAGTGATAATTAATGCTCAGCTCAGACGGCAGGGTTTGAATGAAGAAATCTGAACAATAGCTAGACAAGACAAAGCCTGTGAATCTTATGCAGGCTTCTCTGTCTATTAATGTGGTTTAGAATGATATGTTAGGAGCACTGTATACCAGAAGAATATTGATTGCATTTCAGATAATGCAATTTACAGTTAATAAGATGGTTAGGCTGGTCCAGGGAAATATTTGTTTTCTTCAACAATGTTAGGCAGAAAACATACATTTTAATAAATACTACATGAGAACAATCCTTCTGGGTGAATTTCAAGGAAACAAACAGACTACCATATGGCTACACATCGGTGGATTTTCACATTTCTAAAATCTGGATAAATGTGTTATCAGTAATACTTTGCTTTACAAATAGATTTGTTTGAATTATTCTTCCTTTAGTACCAGAAACCTTTGCGGACATTTTGTATGTAACGTTTAATATCTAAGGATGATAATTCTAGGACAGAATATATAATGTGATCACGTTTGTTTTAAACACACACACACACACACACATGAAAAACTCTGGAAGACTAGACCCCAGGTTTCAGCCCTCCCTACGGTCCCGTGATGCCTGCCCTGCTGCTCATTTGATGCTGTGGGAAAAGTCTCAGAGAGGTGACGGGGGGACACATCTCATGTCACCTGTTTTCTATAGGTGCATTTGTCACCTAGCGCTGCCTAACAAAGTACCACAAACTGGATGGCTTCCAGCAACAGAAATGTGTTGTCACCATAGGGGTTATGGTGAGGAACAGGGAAGAGTGAGATTATGGGGTATTTTTACTTTTAGAGTTAAATATTTCTGTGACATTTGAATTTTTATAATAAGTATATATTGTTTTAGAAATCAGAAAAAGATATATTAATTTGCGGGGCTGACACTGATGATGTTGACAATCAAAATAGTATTGCAAAGAGCTTGAAAGTAATCTAGCTGCAGAATCATCTACCAAAACTGATTCCTGCCTGCATGTACAAGGTGGATGCTGCAGCATTGCTCAGAGTGGCCACAGATCTGCCACTCCTTAAAAGTCCATCATCAGAGGGAGAGAAAGAGGAAGTATGAAGGCGTGTCTGTCTGCATAGACTAGGAAAATCTTGCAGAGAATGAGAACTTAATAACTAAAGTCACTGGGGGCTGTTCTTTTTCAATTTGTTACTATGTGCTTGGTCCACATGTTAAAAAAATTGGGCAGCTGGGGGCGGTGGCTCATGCCTATAATCCTAGTGCTTTGGGAGGCCGAGGCGGGCAGATCACGAGGTCAGGAGTTTGAGAGCAGCCTGGCCAACATGGTGAAACCCCATCTCTACTAAAAATGCAAAAAGTTAGCTGGGCATGGTGGCAGGCACCTGTAATCCCAGCTACTCGGCAGGCTGAGGCAGGAGAATCACTTGAACCTGGGAGGTGGAGGTTGCAATGAGCCAAGACTGCGTCACTGCACTCCAGCCTGGGCAACAGAGCAAGACTCTGTCTCAAAACAAAAACAAAAACAAAACAAAACAAAAAAAACGGGTGCGGTGGCTCACGCCTATAATCCCAGCACTTTGGGAGACCAAGGCGGGCAGATCACAAGGTCAAGAGTTCGAGACCAGCATGGCCATCATGGTGAAACCCTGTCTCTACTAAAAATACAAAAATTAGCTGGGTGTGGTGGTGCGTGCCTGTAATCCCAGCTACTTTGGAGGCTGAGGCAGAAGAATCACTTGAACCTGGGAGGTGAAAGTTGCTGTGAGGCGAGATCCCACCACTGCACTCCAGCCTGGGTGACAGGGCAAGACTCCATCTCAAAAAATAAAAATAAAAATTGAGACGGAGTCTTGCTTTGTCACCCAGACTAGAGTGCAGTGGCGCAATCTTGGCTCATTGCAACCTCTGCCTCCTGGGTTCAAGCAATTCTCCTGCCTCAGCCTTCCAAGGAGCTGGGATTATAGCTGCCTGCCACCACGCTGGCTAATTTTTGTGTTTTTATTTCTGTATTTTTATTTATTTATTTATTCTTTTGAGATGGAGTCTCGCTCTGTCACCCAGGCTGGAGTGCAATGGCATGATCTTGGCTCACTGCAATCTCTGCCTCCCCAGTTAAAGCGATTCTCCTGCCTTAGCCTCCCAAGTAGCTGGGACTATAGGCATGCACCACCACGCTTGGCTAATTTTTGTATTTTTAGTAGAGATGGGGTTTTACCATGTTGGCCAGGCTGGTCTCGATCTCCTGACCTCAGGTTATTCGCCGGCCTCCGCCTCCCAAAGTGCTGGGATTACAGGCATAAAGTACCATGCCTGGCCGGGCTGTGCTTTTTTGATTTGGTACCATGTGCTTGGTTCACATATTTAAAAAAATTGTTAAAATATATATATATTTTAAAAAGATTATATTTAGGTTCACAAGCCACAAGATAGGAAAAGAATCTGCTGGGATATCTTCTGTCTCCTCTCAGCGGCCTTCTTACACATCGATGTTGTATTCTTCCTCCGTCAGGGCTTCTAAATCCATCCATGGTGAAAGACCAGTTTTGTTTTGCTTTTTATTTCTCCAATGGCTTACAGACTGTTACTTTAATACAATCAATAAAAATGAATTACTGGTAAAATGAAATTAAAAAACAACAGAAACATACAAAATTCAAGGTCCAATTTAAAAATTATTAGATGGAGCAGACATACCATTCATCTGTCAAATTGTTTTTAAACAGTGGTTAGTGTTTCTCAACCAGAAAGAGGCAGGAAGGGCTCTTGATTTTGCCCCTCCACCTTCGAGAACATTTGACAATAGCAGAGACATTTTTGCTTGTCCCCCCTGGGGAGGGGGATGCTACTAGCATCTCATGGGCAGAAGCCAGAGACGCCCAGAAGCATCCGACAGTGCAAAGGATGGCTCCCACAACAAAGAATTATTGGGCCGCAAAATCAGTAGTGCCAAGGTTGAAAAATCCTGCCTTAAAAGTTTCTACATTGCTAATCTCAGTTTTTTGTATTTATCTCTTGGCAGAATGGTAACATTTTTGGACTGTGGTCCATAGACCACATTTTGAGACGACTGCCCTTACATACTTGAACTTTGACCCAGTAAGGTTGCCAGACAAAACACAACTGGATTCTCTAATCCTTTAACTTTGTGAGGCTTCTGAATAAACAAAATAAGAATGAGCACAAGGGAATGGAGCTCACTGATGTAATCAAATGAAAATATTCTCTGCAGCCTGAAAGACTGGGACTTAAAGCCTAGCTTTGTCACTTCTTAGCTGTGTGAGCTGGGGAAAGCCATTTAAAATTTTTTTTTAAATTTGATTTTTGTTTTTTGAGACAAAGTCTTGCTCTGTCACCCAGGCTGGAGTGTAGTGGCATGATCTTGGCTCACTGCAACCTCCAACTCCCTGGTTCAAGTGATTCTCCTGCCTCAGCCTCCCAAGTAGCTGAGACTACAGGTGTGTGCCACCACACTGGGCTAATTTTTGTATTTTTAGTAGAGACGGGGTTTTACCAGGATGGCCAGACTGGTCTCGAACTCTTGACCTCAGGTGATCCACCCACCTCAGCCTCCCAAAGTACTGGGATTATAGGCGTGAGCCACTGCACCTGGCCTGGTTTTTAATTAAAAAAAATTTTTTTTGGTAGAGATGGTAGCCGGGAGGTCTCAGTATGTTGCCCAGGCAGATCTTGAACTCCTGACCTTAAATGATCCTCCCGCCTCAGCCTCCCAAAGTGCTGGGATTACAGGCGTGAGTCATTGAGCAAGGCTGGGAAAGCTATTTAATATCTTCAGACTGTCATTTTCCCCTCTGTGGAATGGGGATAATGCCCTCTTCATATGGCTGTGTGAGGGTTAAGTGTGATTTTTGGTATGGAGAGTGCTTAACCCACAGAGCCACCTGATAGTTGACCTTCACCGTCAAAAGTCACGGAGAGCCCCAGAGCGTTCTTCTCAGTCTTTTTATTTCTGTAGTGGAGCCTGAGGCAACACCCCTTACATTTCCTCCTCCTTCTCCGAAAAGTGGGGCTCACCAGGAACTTTGAACTGCCAGGTACCTGAGTGAAGGGCAGGTCCTAACTCTCCAGAGAAGATTCCAGGAAGCTGTTTTGTAAAGTGGAAAGTGTGATGCAAATGTTAGGATTCACTTCGCTGGTTTCGCTGATATTGACTGGGCCCCTACTAAATGCCCTTAATATAAAGCTCAGTGGCAGGCTGGGCACGGTGGCTCATGCCTGTAATTCCAGCACTCGGAGGCTGAGGTGGGCGGATCACCTGAGGTCAGGAGTTCGAGACCAGCCTGGCCAACAAGGTGAAATCCCATCTCTACTAAAAATACAAAAATTAGCTGGGTGTGGTGACAGGCGCCTGTAGTCTCAGCTACTCGGGAGGCTGAGGCAGGAGAATTGCTTGAACCCGGGGGGCGGAGGTTGTAATGAGCCAAGATTGTGCCACTGCACTCCAGCCTGGATGACAGTGCGAGACTCCATCTCGAAAAAAAAAAAAAAAAGAAAGAAAAGCAGCACTAGGGTCCCATTTGTTCACTCCTGTAAAATCATAATGATCAAGGAGGAAGGGAAAAGACGATTCACAAAGGAGCTTCTGGTCCGAGTTATCAGGTAGCCACAGTGCAGTCAGCTCAGGCATTGGCAGGAACTACTGGGGGGATGTCACCCAACAAATTCCGCCCTCACCTTAAAAACTAACTGTCCAGGCCGGGCACGGTGGCTCACGCCTGTAATCCCAGCATTTTGGGAGGCTGAGACGGGCGGGTCACGAGGTCAGGAGATCGAGACCATCCTGGCTAACACGGTGAAACCCCGTCTCTACTAAAAAATACAAAAAATTAGCCGGGCATGGTGGCGGGTGCCTGTAGTCCCAGCTACACAGGAGGCTGAGGCAGGAGAATGGCGTGAACCCCGCGGGCGGAGCTTGCAGTGAGCCGAGATCGCTCCACTGCACTCCAGCCTGGGTGACAGAGTGAGACTCCCTCTCAAAAAAAAAAAAACAAAAAAAACCAGTAACTGTCCTGCTGGTTCTTGCCCTCCTGTCCAGACCCGGAGCAGCAGGCCCATGCACCTGGCACCTGACCTTGCTGCAGGGAACCACAGCAGCGTGTTCCTGTTCTAGGAACTGGAAGAGGGGTGAAGGGTGGCTGTGGGCCCAGCTGGAATGCTGGCCTCGGTGGAGGAGGTGCGAAAATTCCTGGGCAGAGCCAGGGGCAGACCCTCCCATCAGCAGGGAAAGGCCCTTGGCAGGTGGCACCAGAGGGGGCCACGTGATAATGTGCCCAAACAGGGGCCCAATAAAATCTTTGCTTCCCTAGCTCTTTCTTGAGAATACTTCCCTCTGTGTCATAATTGGAATGTGTGAGTCATGCCCTTGATCTCTGAAGACTCAGTGCTCTCGGTTCATCTCTGAGTCTGCAGCAGGTGCTGCGGGGGAGGCTGTGGGAAGCCGAGGACTTGCAGCCACCGGGGACCAGAGCTTCCTTGGACAGCACCGAGGCGTGAAAGGCATTGCACCGAAGACAGTGCGGGGTGGGAGAGGTGTGGCTGCAGAACACACTTGTTAACTACCGGTAGCTTTTTGGGGGCAGAATCTGTCTTAAGCCCCGCAGCATTGCAGCCACCTCTCCCATCGCAGTCCCGCCACTGCTTCTGCTGCCAGGCAGGGTCTGGAGATACGGCTCTTGGTCACCTTTAGTACACAAGGTGCGAGCAGGCCCTGATAATGAAGAGAATTAAGACAGTTTCTCTCCCACAGATACAGCCTAGACGAGGAGATGAACCATCAACAAATCATTTAACAAGGATTTGGGAACAGAGTGGCAGAAGCTATTCCTCTGCCCAGGAACAAAGAATCGGTCCTTTCTGCTTCCATGTGGGCTCCTGACACAGACACTCAACAAGCAGAGCCAACATGATTGATCTTATGCTCTGATTATGTGGCAAACACATTTGCATTTTATGATTGTTCATTTTAATTCATATTATCAGGTTTTGCTACCATGGCAGAACATAACGATCTTAAACCCTGCATGTTAATCCCAGTTATCCAAGACTTCCCATGATACACTATAAAAATGTCTTTTTACCCTGCACATGCTTGTGTCACTATCTTATATCTTATACGATGCGCCTTTCATTTCTAACAGCAATTCATTCACAAAAATGTTCCTGCAGACTGTCAAAGCCTTAGACTCTGAGACCAGGCATAATTGGAGAATGAATCAGATGTATGTTTCAAAGAAACAACCCCAACACATATCCAGACAACATTTAAGATTTCTTCCTATTTCACAGAAGATGACTTATGAGTTAATACCCTTTTTTGGTATGTTAGTCTCATATTACCTTTTTCTATTAAATCAGACATGGGTACACTTTCCAGGGCTGAGCTTTTTGCACATGAGCCCTGTGACTCAACTTTGCCATAACCAGGTATTTTGGGGGCTTTTAAAAGTATGAAGACATTGTTAAGATTAGTAAAAACAGAAGCTTCAAAGTCATGAACACTGAGAGTACAGAAATAAATCATTTTAGCTTTTGATGGTTTGATGAAACTTTCTATTCACTGGCTTCATAATTCATAAGCATCAAAGTAAAGGAAATTGTGGTGACATGATTTTGCAGTCATAATTTCTGAGCCTCAGAAATGCATTCAGCTGAATCGAATGTAGTATCTTTCTTTTAATTTGAAATGGGTAAAATATAGATCCACAGTTTAAGAATCAAATTCAGTTTAACAATTGGAAAGAACCTTTGAGAAACTGTGTTCTAAACACATTTTACAGATGAATACGATCAGAATACAACCAGTTGATGACCAGGCAAGCCCCTTAACCTCCCCAGGGCTCAGCTTCCTGATCTGTAAAGTGAGGGGCTAGGCTGTATGAACCCCTAAATCCCCTTTCACCTCAAACATATTTCAGGATTATAGTAAAAAGGTGCTGAATGAATGAAGTTAATCCCAAGAGGGACTTGGATTTGCCTGAGATCATAGAGCTAGTCAGGGACAGACACACATCCTCTGACTTCCGGCCATTGCTCTTTATAGAGAACAGGTTTAGGGTAAAGATCTTGAATTAAAAAAAATTACAGAGATTAATGAACAAAACACCTTATTAAAAAAACAACACACAACTCTACATGAAAAACAAGTCACATAAACTTCTGAGCAATATATTTCAATAACCTGCACTTTTAAATCATAGACTGGCAGCTATGATTTAAGCACCCTTAGACATCCAGCTTGTGTCCCTGGCATGACCAGGTATGCACTGGAGGAATGTCAGCCAGTGTACCAGCTTCTGCTGCTACACCAGGAACTTCTCCAAAACAGAGAGACAACAATTCGTTATACCATGACCTCTCATTACAGATTGAATTATACCCCTCAAAATGGCATGTTGAGGCCCTGACCTCCACTACTGTATCTGTGAATGGGACCTTATTTGGAAATAGGGTCTTTGTGATGTAATCAAGTTAAGATGAAGTCTTTGGGGGGCGGTGCTAATCCAGTATGATTGATGTCATTATAAGAAGAGGGAAATTTGGACATGCGGAGAAGACGACCACATGAAGGTTGAGGCAGAGACTGGAGTGATGCTGCCACAAACCAGGGAATGGCTGGGGCTACCAGAAGCTGCAAGAGACAAAATAAGGGTCCTCCCCTAGAACCTTCAGAAAGAGCATGGTCCTGCCAACACCTTGATTTTAGGCTTTTAGCCTTTAGAACTGTAACACAATGAAATTGTGTTGTTTTAAGCCACACAGTGTGATACCTTGTTATAGCAGCTCCAGGAAACAAATACACCTCTCATGTCTCTGTTGGGTTGCCTGGGCTCACTGGAGTCCTTCTCACGCAGGGTATTGCAGAGAGTTGCTGGAGCTGGCATCACCTGAAGGCTGAACTGGGCTGGATCCAAGATGGTGCACTCACATGGCTGCAGTTGATGCCGTCAGTGGCTGGGGGCTCAGCCAGGGTGTGGACCAGCACATGGCCTCTCTGTGGTGTGGAGTTATCAAAGCATGGCAGTGTCACTCCAAAGAGGCAGGAAGTAGAGACTGCTGTGCCGGTAAGGTCCTGGCTGGGAATGGGTGTGGCATCTCTTCTGCTGTCTTCTATTAGTCAAACCCATTAAGGAGGCGTAGCAAGGTGACTGCAGAAAAGCGTGTGGGTTGGGAGAAAGTGCTGAGCCACAATTGGAACATACAATCCCGCTCAACAATGTTTACCTGGATAAGTGAATGTGAACCTACTAGAAATCATGTAATTCACTGTAAAGCCAAAATATTAGTGGATTTAGAAAGTTCTTTGTGATATTTGGAGCCATTGCTTCCCTCTATTCTTTTTTTTTTTTTTTTTTTTTGAGTTGGAGTCTCACTCCCAGGCTGGAGTGCACTGGCACGATCTCGGCTCACTGAACCTCCACCTCCTGAGTTCAAGTGACTCTCCGGCCTCAGCCTCCTCAGTAGCTAGGACTATAGGTGCCCGCCACCACGCCCTGCTAGTTTTTGTGTTTTTAGCAGAAGTGGGATTTCACCACGTTGGCCAGGCTGGTCTTAAACTCCTCACTCGCCTCTGCCTCCCAAAGTGCTGGGATTACAAGCATGAGCCACCATGACTGGCCCCTCTGTTCGTATCGATTAACAAGATTAGGTTGTAGAAAACATGATTCCTCACTAGGACACAGGAAGGGGAACATCACACACCGGGGCCTGTCATTGGGGTGGGGAGAGCGGGGAGGGATAGCATTGGGAGATATACCTAATGTAAATGATGAGTTAATGGGTGCAGCACACCAACATGGCACATGTATACTGTATGTAACAAACCTGCACGTTGTGCACATGTACCCTAGAACTTAAAGTGTGTGTGTGTGTGTGTGTGTGTGTGTATATATATATATATATATATATATATATATAAATAAATAAACATGATTCCTCAGGACAGTTACTGATATACTGGGACCCAGAAGAGCCACTGCAGCCCCCAAGGGTTCTATATGACAAGGATTGCTTCTTCAAACCAGTTTTTCCCCAGAGTCTTTATCACCCCTGAGTCACAGCTCAGGGGACTGGAAGAGATACTTCCTCTCTCTGCTTGGAATCATTTGTTAAAACTGTTACACTATGTTCAGTGATCCCCTAGCCGATGGGGAAAGATTCTCCCTGAAGCGCCTAGCAATTCCGTAGTCAGCATGCCTTTGTTAAATGCCTTCTGGGGGTCGGCATTGTGTTGGCTGTTGATGCCTGCAGTCTTGAGAGATGGAGCTGTGAAACCTTCTATATTCCCCCTCTTTCTTCTTTCCGAACTGTAGGAGGTGTGGGAGCTCTGAGTCTTGGAGCCATCTGTGACATGTCTCTGTCTTTAGATGTTTTTTCCCCCACTGTCTGGGCCTGAGGAGTCCCCTGGAGGCTGCAGCAGTGAGGCCGGACCATTCTTGCTATCTGGTTCCCTTTCCTCTGACAGGGTAGGTGAGCTTTTTATGAGCCGGAAGGTCTCAGGTGGTGCTAGCACCTGGAAGGGCCACCCTCTGGGAGACAGAGTCCTGCTATCTGTTTGGGGGAGGATGTTTAGAGGAAAGAAAGGCTGCTTAGAAGGATGCCAGAAACAGGTGCTTAGAAGAGGGAATGGTGCACAGACCATTTGGAGAGGGCTGCTTTTGGGTTCTTGTTCTCCTTGTGGGGTGGGGGTGGGGGGTTGTGGGGCAGTTGCTTTCGTTTTGTTGTTGTTGTTTTTGAGCTGGAGTCTCGCTCTGTCACCCAGGCTGGAGTGCAGTGGAGTGATCTCGGCTCACTGCAACCTCCATCTTCCAGGTTCAAGCAATTCTCCTACCTCAGCCTCCCAAGTAGCTGGGATTACAGATGCCTGCCACCCTGCCTGGCTAAATTTTATATTTCTAGTAGAGATGGGGTTTCACCATGTTGGCCAGGCTGGTCTCAAACTCCTGACCTCAGGTGATCCACCTGCCTTGGCCTCCCAAAGTGCTGGGATCACAGGCATGAGCCACAGTGCCCAGCTGGGGCAGTAGCTTTCATACTGTACGTGTTCAAGCCCTTAAAGACCTTTGGTGGCATCAGGGACCACCCAAAGGGAGGAGTGAGTTAAGAAGGGGAAGGAGGCTTTGGATTCCTTATTTACTTTTTTTTAAAAGACTTTTTTTTTTAGAGCCTTTTTAGGTTCACAGCAAAATTTAGTAGAAAGTGGAAGCACCCCATATAGTCCCTGCCCTTTGCCCACTCCCCCAGCCTCCTACGCCATCAACATCTTCATCAGAGTGGTGCATTTGTTACGACTGATAAAGATACATCACATGTCATTATCACCCACAGGCCATAGGTTACATTAGGGATCACTCTTGGTCGGAGTCATAACAGTAGTTTCACTGCCTCAAAAATCCTCTGGACTCTGCCCCTGCCTCCTCCCAGATCTTTTACCTGCTGATCTTTTCACTGTCTCCTTAGTTTTGCCTTTTCCCTCACCACTTTTCAACCAGAGCTGATCTGTTTTCATGTTGGTCTTTTGTTTAAAAATTCATTCAAAAACTAAATTATACTACTTAAAAAGAAAAAAAGGAATAAGGATACAAGTTAACAAGCAGTCCCATTCCTTGTTAGCTATGTGGTCCTGGGAAAATAACTTCACTTCTCTGAAACTCAGTATTTCATCCATAGAATGGGAGGAATGATGGCTGTCTTGTGTCAATACTGTTGAATATGGAAAGTACCTGACAAGCACCTGGTGAATAGCAGAGGCTCAACAAGGACAGGTTTCCTCCCTCTGCTCATCCTACTCCTTCTCCCATTCAGTCACTGAGTTCAGCCCATTTCATCTCTAGAGTTTAGACTTTCTTCTCATCCTCATCACAACTCCTTTCTGGTTCAGGCTTGATCTTATTGACAGTGTCTACAAACAATGATTATCCCACACACCTGTGCCAAATGCTCACGCTTAATGCAACAAAATGTGTAGATATTGCTTGGAATTTGGAGATGAGTGTAGGTAGATTCCTAGGGGTTGGCCGGTGAGTTCTGCTGGCTGCTCCCCAGTGCCGCTCTCTGGGGTCTTTTCCTTCACTCTGACAAACTGCCAGGGAACTTGGGTGGTTCCTCTAAGGGGCTTTCATGGTGGTGGCAGGCTATCTATTTAGAATTCCACTTCCCAAATTCCTTATACACCAAACTATTACACTCGCTAGCACTAATCTCACAAGACACAGTGTAACAGCAAACAACCACACCACACACA
Organism: Macaca nemestrina; assembly: GCF_043159975.1. NCBI lineage: Eukaryota > Metazoa > Chordata > Mammalia > Primates > Cercopithecidae > Macaca > Macaca nemestrina. The sequence goes on from NC_092128.1 coordinate 10,062,796, forward strand.
CACATAAGACATTAGCTGGGCAGCTTCCTGGATTTTGTCTCCTTAAATTCTAATCTTTGGCTGTCTTTTGAGTAAGCCCCTCCAAATAAAAGGCCCTCATTGTGTCTCTCACCGGGACTGCTCTGTCATCTCCGGAGTGGTCTCTAGCCCCACAATCTTGGATTTGAGAAATAGGTCCTAAGATGAGCAGAATTGGGTCACTGACTGGAAGCTGGAGATGCAAGAAAATGTGAGGGTGAGTCCCGGAAATGATGGCGGTGTCACCAAGTAGAGCAGGGAACACAGGAGGACTCGCAGCCCACAGGTGTTGACCCCAGGCAGGCTGCTGGGTATGTGCTGACTGAGTCCTCTCTGCAGGAGGCTTGTTTTGATCCACCTGATTTTCCCAGTCTACCTCTTGGGAGATATCTGTTTCCTCTTATTTCCAAGGTCTGGGAAGGGACCAAATCATTCTTGTCCCATGTCCTGTATACAAGACAATTCTTGTATGACTTGGCATTTAGTGTGATGCTTTGTGATGTGATACACCTAGTGTGTAGAAACATGAAATACTGGTTTATCCTTTAGCTGAACTGACTAGTTATTTGTGTTTTGATACTGTGTATTCATGCATATTACAAATACACACACACGGCCGGGCGTGGTGGCTCATACCTGTAATCCTAGCACTTTGGGAGGCCCAGGCAGGTGGATGGCTTGAGGTCAGGAGTTCAAGACCAGCCTGATCAATACGGCAAAACCCCGTCTCTACTAAAAATACAAAAATTAGCCAGGCATGGTGGTGCACGCCTATAGTTCCAGCTACTCGGGGGGCTGAGGCAGGAGACTCGCTTGAACCCGGGAGGCGGAGGTTGCAGTGAGCCGAGATGGTGCCATTGCACTTCAGCCTGGGTGACAGAGTAAGATTGTCTCAAAAAAAAAAAAAAAAAAAAGGAGAAACAGAGGGTGAGAGAGAAAGAATGCTAAAGCCAGTGTGGTAAAATGTTAACATTGGGGAATCTGGGTGAAGGATATATGGGAATTCTTTGTACTATTTTGCCAACTTTTTTTCTCAGTCTAGAACTTTTTCAAAACTGAAAAGTAAAACAAAAATTAGTTTAATATATTTAAGGACTGAAACGGGGTGGTGGAGGTGGGGTGTGTGTGTGTGTTGCTGTTGGAAATGGGTCCGGAGCACTAAAAATTTGATGGCATCAGCTCCAAGGAAATTGGTAATCACCCAACATAATCGTGGACAGTTACCTCAACTTCTCAGTTGTTTTGAGAAACAATCTTTTCGCTTTTTCTAGATGCAGAGAGGTATAACTGAATAAGTCACAGCAGAAAATTAAAAGATTATCGCGATTGTGAAATGCACATAAATCTCAGCCCAGAAGGAATTAATTTGACTAACGTAGATGTAAAATCAAAATTAATAGAACTGTAATCCCTTTGGTGATCTGCATGTGTTCTGAATGATCTTATCAAACGTTCCTGGCGAGACAGGACACAGTATTATTGCTAAGACACCAGGAGTGGGGAGGGCAGTAAGTCGGATGGAGAAAAGATACCAGATGTCACGTGCTTCCCTTGCTTAGAGAAAATGGATGAAGCGAGATTGAGATACCAACTGTAGAGCCTGGACTGCTGAACCAGGATCCTGACCTTAGGAGCCCCTTCGTGATATTAATACTCCAGCTCAGACTCAGATGTGGCCAGAGCATGTGGTCCTGATTTGTATCAGGGCACTGGGGACTTATGAATGATCCCCAGATTCAAAGGAAACAGAGCACCCTTAATTACTTCAGTCTTGTAAAAGTCCAGTACCATCTGCTCCAACAGGGAGGTTTCACCAGGAAGACAGTCAGGGAGGGCTGCTTATGCAACAAGTATTTATTAAGTGCCTTCTATGCATGAGGCACAGTGCAGAACGATGGAAATAAAATGGAGAATAGGATCTATGCCATCGGAGGACTCACAGGCCGGAGACTTCTGACCAAGGAGTTCCCATACAACCCAGTTTCTCCATCTGTAAAAGGGGAGACCTACCTCCTTCACATGCTAAACATGAGATTAAATGAATTGAGGCCAGGTGCGGTGGCTCAGGCCTGTGATCCCAGCACTTTGGGAGGCTGAGGTGGGCGGATCACCTGAGGTCAGGAGTTTGAGACCAGTCTGGCCAACATGGTGAAACCCCGTCTTTACTAAAACATAAAAATTAGCTGGGCATGGTGGCACGCACCTGTAGTCCCAGCTACTCGGGAGGCTGAGGCAGGAGAATTTCTTGAACCTGGGAGGTGGAGGTTGTAGTGAGCAGAGATTGCACCATGCACTCCAGCCTTGGCAACAGAGTAAGACTCTGTCTCAAAAAAAAAAAGAAAAGAAAAAAAAAAAAGAATTGATATATGTAAAGCAAGCAGTAAACACTTGGCATAGATCCAGTGCTCAGTAGTTGCTGGTTCCCCCTCTGTCTTTTCTCCAGGGTTCTCTCCTGCCTGAGCCGTCTTTGGTTACTCTGAATCTTGCCCACTCTGGTCTGTCCCGCCAGGATAGTTCCACGGACCTTCTGCTGTTGTTTTAACCCAGATACCCTAACAATGCCTGAACTTGTCCTTACAGTGCATCCCACCCTCGTACCAAGACCGCTCACTACAGGGCTGACATTTATTTGGTTAGGAAAGCCATCTGGCTTTAAAATGTGCATATATCTGGGCTGCAACAGTGATTTCAATTTGTAGATTTCACCATGGTTGTGCTATGAAGCAGTGTTCATGTTTATTAATTTTATATGCGTTGGAGTTTTTGAAATTGTTAGTTCATAGGTATGGTAATAAATTTTCATGAAACGAACTACAAGTTCTGTTATATAGGACATCTTTAATACCACAGTAAAATAGCTTTTAGATTACCAGAGTGTCAGGTTTCTGCTATAAATTTGTGTCGCGAAAGGGAAAAAAGCAAGCATAGATGAAATAGAAAAAGAAAAAATAGATGTGAAGTTACTGTAGTTTTGATTATGTTTAGGGGGCAATTTTTACTGTTTTCCCAGGGACCCAGACCTTTCTCCATTCTACGAAGAAGGCCTGTAAAGGTTGGGGTTATCTCAATTCCACTGGTGCTCAGGAGCAACCTAGGCCAGCTGGAGTTGAGCTAGAGGCTGAGCCAGAAGTAAGAGGCCAAAGTAAGGGCTGCAATCGCAGGCAGCCTCCAACAAGCACCTGGTTAGGTAACTGGGCTCAGCCATGGAGGAAATAGGATCTCACAGCCTCTGGGTTGAAACCTTAGCCCAGACCCTCCCAAGATGGAACCCAGCTGAGGTTCTGCTTGTTAATGAGCCCTGTCTGATCTGTGGACCAAGGGTGGAGGAATATTGATGTTTCAGCTTGATGGTTTTCACTGAAATCACATCGATGGCTGTCTGCCCGAGAAAAGGCAGTTTAGGATGCTCTTTTCTCTTTTGAGTTAATTTTCCCGTCTGCCCCGGGCCAGAAAGCCACGGGAGATATTTCATAACTGCTTACAGAATGATTCAGGTCTTCACAAAATCAAAACTATTAATAGTACAAAGTACAGAATTCAGCAGAAAGCAAGAAAAGGAGCCATGGAGAATGTCTGTTGTTAGACAAGAAATGTGAAGAGTTGAACCAGAAGCTTAGATATTTAAAAAAGCACAAAATTGCACGTGATACTGCTTTACTGGACTGTCAAGGAAATAAAATGGAAAAGCAAATTCTCCTACTCCTGTCAAAAAAATTATTTTTACATATTTCCCACAATTTTTGTTCTATTCCCTTTATATACTTTTTTCTCTGCCTAAGAATGAATTTTGAATCATCGCTCTGCTGCCAGAAATTTGTCTCACATTACCAAGCGTGTCTGCAAAGGAAGGATCCAGATTTCTGCAAGTCATGACTCAGAATCAATGTCATTACTTCATAATCAAAGTGTGTACACTATCTGTTTAGCAGACATAATTTGAGACATTGGCAATCTCTGATTTTACTTGTTAGAATATGGAGTTTGGACTTATTTCAGAACTTTGCATTTTCAAAATAGTTTACACTTCTAAAAGTAATCTTACCTTATTTAATAACTTAATATTATCTGCTGCCCTGTCCCCATTTGATAACCTGTGAGGTTATCACTAGATTGTCTCAGATTATAAATTCTTTGTCAGTAGAAATTAGAACCCTGCAGTTTCCTGTATATAGTATTTTGCAATTAGATGTTTGACATTGACAATGCTTTGAAATAGGAACTCAGTCTTTAACTTTTGGTCTTTTTATTTTCAACATAATGAACCATGAAAATAGTGAAAATTCCATTTTTCTTGTTGTATGATTTTAGGCATTGTCATGTCATTTTTTTCAGTTACAAGCTCAGTTACAGAGAGAAGGAATTATACTACCACATATAGAATCAGCAACCAACAGACTCACAACACAACTAACTGGAAAAAGCAGAGCAGAACCCAGGAGCTGTATACTGTGGAAGTCCAGGTTGAAAGACTGAGCTGACTTTAGGTCGGCCTTCTTCATGTAGTCAGTCACCCACAGATGGGTTTCAGGAGCTCTGGACAGCCCCCAAAATTCCTTGTGGGAAAATTTGGGGGTGAATTAGTGTCTGTTGCTTACTCAGATGCTCAAAGAAGCACAGGTATCCCCACTCCCCTCATAAAGGTAAAATCACAATTCTGTGTTGTCTGTTTTCCTGCTTCCATTAGATTGAGAAGGCAAAGTGTTTAAGGGCAGCTAAGGCAACGTGCAGATGATGCTTGGATACCTTAGAGTCATTTCCTCTCTTCTTTCTGCTAACAGAACCCTGACTTTGCTCAGGGCAACAGTGTGCCCAGCCTGAGATCATTCATGACATTTCAAATCATGAAAAGCTCATTCTCTTTCCTTGTAAATATCCCAGCTGCCCTTTAAGCTAGGACATGTGTTGCATGGACATGTGTTGCATGGACATGTGTTGCATGGACATGTGCTGCATGGACATGTGTTGCATGGACATGTGTTGCATGGACATGTGTTGCATTTCTTGCCAATAAGATGCAGAGAAGTCTTCAGGGAGGCTTCTGGAGAGCTTCTGCTTCCTTGATACATGATAAAGTAGGGGCTGACTCAGTCCCTTCCCCTTCTTTCTGCCTTGAATTTGCATGTGATACTTGGAACTACAGCAGCCACCTTGCAACCATGAGCACATGCATAGGGATGATAAGCCAGTATGCAAAATGAGAAAACAGAAAGAGCCTGAGTCTAATGAGTTCTTATGAAGCTCGCAGACCAATCCTGATATGGACTTTCTCTGAGTTTCTTGTTAAGTAAAGTGTAAACCATCCTTATGACTTAAGCTATGGTTACTAGAGGGTTTCTGCTACTTGCAGCCAAATGTGGGTCTTAATGGATACAGTGAATAATCTTTTACAGCTTAAAATACAATAAATTGATTCTGTTAAAAAGGGACCACTAGATGATGTTTTCAATTAATTCTGTGAACTACATTATTTTGCTCGTCTTCTAACTATGCCTGCAGGAAGTGCAAGGGAAAAGTCAGGGGTGAACACAGCGATCATCTGCATTTAAATGGTATTCCTCCTGATATAAAAAATAGTGGATTTTATCTTATTTTTGGTCTATAAAACTCAATGAATGGAAATAGTTATATAGGCAGAGACTGCATCTCTACTTCCAGCTGACGTGGACATTGTTTCTATGCTTTTCTGCTCCAAACATTTCTTTTTCTTTTTTTAAAAAAGCTTTAATTTTAGGTTCAGGGGTACAGGTGCAGGTTTGTTATATAGGTAAACTTGTGTCATGGGGGTTTCTTGTACAGATTATTTTATCACTCAAGTTAGTAACCAAACATTTATAACTTGATAACATTCTTGTACTATTTCATCATATTGCCTGCATACAGGTATAAAAGAGCAACCTATTTATTAGGTTTTAAATTTTTTGGCCAGGCACGGTGGCTCACACCTGTAATCCCAGCACTTTGGGGGGCGAAGGTGGGTGGCTCACTTGAGGTCAGGAGTTCTAGGCCGGCCTGGCTAACATGGTGAAAACCTGTCTCTACCAAAAATACAAAAATTACCCAGGCATTGTAGTGCACGCCTATAGTCCCAGCTGCTTGGGAGGCTAAGGCAGGAGAATCGCTTGAACCTGCGAGGCAGAGGTTGCAGCGAGCCGAGATTGTGCCACTGCACTCCTGCCTGGGAAACAGGGCAAGACTCTGTTTCCAAAAATAAAAATAAAAATAAATAACTTTTTTTGTTTGCATTATATTTTTTATGTATTATAAGAAAGTTGGCTGGGCATGGAGGCTGACATCTGTAATCCCAGCACTTTGGGAGGCTGAGGTGGGAGGATTGATTGAGGCCAGGAGTTTGATACCAGCCTGGGCAACATAACAAGACCCTGCCTCTATGAGAAAAACAAAAAAGAAAAAAAAAAGCCCATTTGGACATGTAAACCACTTGGAATTTTAAAATCAACTTCTGTTGTATTCAAAGATAAACCACTTAAAAATATTGAGGAAGGGCCGGGCGCGGTGGCTCAAGCCTGTAATCCCAGCACTTTGGGAGGCCGAGACGGGTGGATCACAAGGTCAGGAGATCGAGACCATCCTGGCGAACACCGTGAAACCCCGTCTCTACTAAAAAATACAAAAAACTAGCCGGGCAAGGTGGCGGGCGCCTGTAGTCCCAGCTACTCGGGAGGTTGAGGCAGGAGAATGGTGTAAACCTGGGAGGCGGAGCTTGCAGTGAGCTGAGATCCGGCCACTGCACTCCAGCCCGGGCTACAGAGCGAGACTCCATCTCAAAAAAAAAAAAAAAAATTGAGGAAGGACAAAGCCACTGAATTAAGTTAGCATATTCTCCTCCAATAAATTTAGTTACATGCATTTCTATAAATTTACATACTACTTTATAAACATTTACGTATATATTTGTCGATTATTACTTTCATTTTTTAGAGGCTGGGGTCTTGCTATGTTGCCCAGGCTGGTCTCAAACTCCTGACCTCAAATGATCCTCCTACCTCAGTCTCCCAATGTGCTGGGATTACAGACATGAGTTACTGTGGCCAGCCAGATTATTACTTTTTTAAAAACAGCTTTATCTATAGTATACCAAAGGTGACAGGTTTGGCTATTTATCAGTTAGTACTGCTGTGTAACAAACCCCTCCAAAACTTAGTAGTTTAAACAGCAAAGGTGTTATCACTCATGACTGCAGGTCAGTTGGTCTAGCCTGGGCTTGACTGGGCATGACTCCACACTGAAGGTTGGTTCCAGGCCTGTCTCACTCTTCTTGGACCAGCAGGCTGGCTGGGACTTGTTTTTCTTATGGCAATGGCAAGGCTGTGAGAGGGTAAGAGGACAAGCCAAATGTGCAGATGCATTTCAAGCCTTTGCTTGTATCACGTCCCCTGACATGTCATTGGCTAAACTGAGTCATACGGCCAAGCCCAGCATTCATAGTGTGAGGAAATAGACCTGACTGCTGGGTGGGAGGGACTGCAAAGTTACACGGCCATGTTCACAGGAAGATCCAAGGGAGAACAGGTGAAAACTAGAATGCAGTGTGGGGGAGGAAACACTGGTAACAAAGGCCAGCTTCTGACATTGTTCCAAGTCAGTTTTTAGAAACTGACAGAGCTAAGAGTTAAAGAAACTAAGGAAAGAGAGATGCCTGGTACTCCTGCCACAGAATATAAAATTCTTCATACTGAACATGTTTAGGCAATGCTTAGAAGAATTACCTTGACAATGCTTTTAAAAAGATCACCATTCACTACTATTGTACTCACGTCTCTTTCTAGAGTGAGCCTAGTATTTCTATGTAATAAAAAAATTGTTTTGTCATTGTTTTGTTGTTTTGCCTTTCTGTATGCTGGAATTGTACAGATATTGTTTTTACAAAATCCATGTTTTTTTGTTTTTTTTTTTTTGGCAGAGCTTTTTGCTCTTATTGCCCAAGCTAGAGTGCAATGGCACGATCTCGGCTCACCACAACCTCTGCCTCCCAGGTTCAAGTGATTCTCCTGCCTCAGCCTCCTGAGTAGCTGGGATTACAAGCATGTGCCACTGTGCCTGGCTAATTCTGTATTTTTAGTAGAGACAGGGTTTTTCCATGTTGTTCAGGCTGGTCTCGAACTCCTGACCTCGGGTGATCCACCCGCCTCAGCCTCCTAAAGCACTGGGAATACAGGCGTGAGCTACCACGCCCGGCCACAGTATGTTAATGACCAATTTTTTTTTTTTTTTTTGGAGATGGAGTCTCGCTCTGTTACCCAGGCTGGAGTATAGTGGCGCAATCTCGGTTCACTGCAACCTCTGCCTCCCAGGTTCAAGTGATTACCTGCCTCAGCCTCCTGAGTAGCTGGGACAACAGGTGCCACCACACCTGGCTAATTTTTTGTATTTTTAGTAGAGACGGGGTTTCACCATGTTAGACAGGATTGTCTTGATCTCCTGACCTCAGGTGATCCGCCTGCCTTGGCCTCCCAAAGTGTTGCGATTACAGGCGTGAGCCACTGCACTCCGCCATGATCAATATTTTTAACAATTAGGAGCCAAAATAACAGCAGTGTTCTTCACATGCAGTATCTCATATTAATCTTCACAGCAACTCTATGAAGTAGGAATTATGTATTATTATGTATTATATTATTTCTGTTTTACAGATGAATTGAATCTTAGGTTAAGTAACCCGCTAAAGATCACTTAACAGTCAGGATTCAAACTTAGTTCATCTTGGGTGGGTTGGGTGGCTCATGCTTGTAAACCCAGCACTTTGGAGGCTCAGGCAGGAGGATTGCTTGAGCCCAGGAGTTTGAGGCCAGCCTGGGAAACATAGCAAGACCTCATTTTTGTTAAAAAAAAAAAAAAAAAAAAAAAAAGAAAATGAATTTTGATCATCTAATTTCGGATTAGGACCCACATGCTTAATAGGACACACACTGCTTCTTGTATCCCCTACGTGAAAACAGTGCCCATGCTTTTGTTGTTCTAGTGCAATCTGGCACATGAAACCACAACCAAACTGAGACCATGAAATATACATGCTGTAAAATAAAATAAGTTATGCATCTCTCTTTTATCATATTGGGTATCGTATCACACCTGTAGTCCCAGCTATTTGGGAGGCTGAGGTGGAAGGATCACTTGAGCCCAGGAGTTTCAGGCTGCAGTGAGTTATGATCACATCACTGCACTCCAGCATGGGCGAGAGGGCCAGACCCTGCCTCTTAAAAAAAAAATCATTATTACAACTCTTTTTCAGTGTTGGAATACAGAAAACAGCCCATCTAGATTGATTTTGAGCACTCTGTCCTGCAGATCTTGGTTGATTGTTGGAAGAATGCATTTTATGGAACACATGTTAATTTTCTAAGGTTCTGAGCTCTCTTATTTACCAGGGCTAGCAATATCACTGGCCTCATTGGCTTCTCAAACCAGTCTGGCCTGGGCTAGCCACGCCCACGGTGGACCGGTGATTTGAACTCTTGTTCCATGTGCCCTGCCACCCTGTTTTGGCAGGTCCCAGCCCCAGGACCCCTTTCCCCGTTGCTCAGGACCACAGAGGAGTGTATAGGCAGCTGAGTCCCCACTGCTGCTTTAAAACGTCTATTTTTTTCCTCTCTCATTCTTGATCATGTTCTGCCTACTTTTCTGAAACCTGGTGTTAACACACAGAGCAACATTTGAAGAAACTTCTCAGAACTCAAACTCAGAATTAACCATTTAGCCTTCAGCCCCACTCTTTGTGAACAAAAGTAATCACTAGGTTTTTAAATGTTTTCAAGAGTCATGAATGATTGTCTTTTTGAATTGTTTTAAGCTATAAAAATTAACTCCTTTAAAAAGGGTATTCTTAGCAAAGACTTGGAACCAACCCAAATGTCCATCAATGATAGACTGGATTAAGAAAATGTGGCACATATACACCATGGAATACTATGCAGCCATAAAAAGGGATGAGTTCATGTCCTTTGTAGGGACATGGATGAAACTGGAAACCATCATTCTCAGCAAACTATTGCAAGGACAGAAAACCAAACATTGCATGTTCTCACTCATAGGTGGGAATTGAACAATGAGAACACTTGGACACAGGAAGGGGAACATCACACACCAGGGCCTGTCGTGGGGTGAGGGGAGGGGGAGGATAGCACTGGGAGATATACCTAATGTAAATGACGAGTTAATGGGTACAGCACACCAACATGGCACGTGTATACATATGTAACAAACCTGCACATTGTGCACATGTACTCTAGAACTTAAAGTATACTAAAAAAAATAATAAAAAGGGTATTTTTTTTTTTTTTTTTTTTTTTGAGACGGAGTCTCACTCTGTCACCCAGGCTGGAGTGCAGTGGCCGGATCTCAGCTCACTGCAAGCTCCGCCTCCCGGGTTCACGCCATTCTCCTGCCTCAGCCTCCGGAGTAGCTGGGACTACAGGCGCCCGCCACCATGCCCGGCTAATTTTTTGTATTTTTAGTAGAGACAGGGTTTCACGGTGTTAGCCAGGATAGTCTCGATCTCCTGACCTCGTGATCCGCCCGTTTCGGCCTCCCGAAGTGCTGGGATTACAGGCTTGAGCCACCGCGCCCGGCCAAAAAGGGTATTCTTAAAAATACTTTTGATATAAATGGTAACAGTAGAACACATCCATTTAACCTAAGAGTTTTCATGTACCAGCAAGTCAACAATTATTCATTCAACTAGCATGTGATTTTTTTCTTCTTTAACAAGAGTGGTATGGTTTTGTGGGTGCTTTGGGGATGGCTAATAAAAATGAGAGGGCATACCTGGTTGATCCTGACAGTAGCAAAAGAATAATAAATTTTAAAAAGAAATAGGAGGATTGTCAAGGCCCTCTGCTGGGGTGGGTAGGGGAGGGAATTCAAATTTTTGAGTAACTGACAATGGCACAAGCACTGCCCACTCAGAATGGACACTGGTCATAAACAGCCTGTGTGGCCGTATTGGTGTCACTTTAACATTAGATGGGTCGACCTTCCTTTGGTGCCAGCACTAACTGGTTTCCAGCTCCATCACCCCAGCTCTGGCTATAAACTTCTGTTAGGCACTTTTTTTTTTTTTCTTTTTTTCAGACGGAGTCTCACTCTGTTGCCCAGGCTAGAGTGCAGTGGCACAATCTAGGCTCACTGCAAGCTCTGCCTCCCGGGTTCACGCTATTCTCCTGCCTCAGCCTCCCTAGTAGCTGGGACTACAGGCACCTGCCACCACACCCGCCTAATTTTTTTGTATTTTGTTTTTTAGTAGGGATAGGGTTTCACTGTTAGCCAGGATGATCTCGATCTCCTGACCTCGTGATCCGCCCGCATCGGCCTCCCAAAGTGCTGGGATTACAGGCATGAGCTACCGCACCTGGCTGGCACTTTTGTGAACAAACCCTACTGTCGAAAGGAAAGGATTTGTCACCATTTGGGAGGTTCAGTTCCTGAAGGCAATTTCAAAATATTTTCAAAGAGATTTTGAGCATTTACTAGAAAAAGTTACCTCTTCTCAAAGTGTGCTGCTGATTGAGAACAGAAATTCCGGCATATTTAGCCAAGGATGTGCATTATTATTTTTATTTTTTGAGACAGTCTCACTCTGTCACCAAGGCTGGAGTGCAGTGGCACAATCTCAGCTCATTGCAACCTCCGCCTCCCAGGCTCCAATGATTCTTCTGCCTCAGCCTCCTGAGTAACTGGGACTACAGGTGCCTGCCACCCTGCCCAGCTAATTTTTGTATTTTTAGTAAAGATGGGGTTTTGCCATGTTGGCCATGCTAGTCTCGAACTCCTGCCTCAGCCACCCAAAGTGCTGGGATTACAGGCATGAGCCACCACGCCCCACCGAGAATATGCATTGTTATTTTGTCATACTTACTGGTAATTGGTATATTTAGTGGTGGCTTCCATGAAGTGACTATCATTTTATTGCAATGTCAAGTCAGGTGGCAGTGTCTGACTTAGTTGGAGAACCTTAAACCTAGTGAGAAAAGGAGGTTACTATTAGAGCGGTAGGTGCATAAGTATCACACTGTAAAGGAGAACGAGTTCGATTTGGAAAGAGCAACCAGATACCCCAGTTTGACAACCAGCAGTAAGGAGCACCGTGCTGTTTGCCTTCTGCATGTTGGTCACTAGATGAATGGAGTCCATACGAACAGAAACAGGTTCCCGAAACAGAACTGTCCTGAGCTCACTCTGTCTCAGTGCTGCTTCTGCCCTCCATGCTTGGGGTATTTTTTTCATAGTGAATTTTCAAGTTTAGAAGGTCTCTCAAAATGGAGCTGAGTAAAGAGGATTCAGGAAGTAGGCTGGCTCTAGGTCTTGTAAATATGGTAAGAGAATTCCACCAAGGAGAGAGAGGATTTCTCTGATTTTTCTTTATTACACTTTCTTGTATTATCTAAATGGTTTTTTGTTTTTGTTTTGAGACGGAGTTTCACACTGTTGCCCAGGCTGGAGTGCAATGGCACTATCTCCACTCACTGTGACCTCTGCCTCCCAGGTTCAAGCAATTCTCCTGCCTCAGCCTCCAAGTAGCGGGATTACAGGTGCCTACCACCACGCCAGGCTATTTTTTTTTGTATTTTTAGTAGAGACAGGTTTTCACTATGTTGGCCAGGCTGGTCTTGAACTCCTGACCTCATGATCTACCTGCCTTGGCCTCCCAAAGTGCTGGGATTACAGGCGTGAGCCACCATGCCTGGCTATCTAAATGTTTTATAATAAATGGACATTTTATAACCTAAAATGTGGCATTTTAAAATGTTATGGTCTGTAACAATTAATGAACAAGTACATTGTGCAGTTTTACTTTTAAAAATTATAGAAGCAATGCACACAATCTTATTGTAAGAGTCAGGGCAAGCCATAATGGCACAGAGCTGAATGGGAAGGTTCCCTCTTCACTGTCCTCTTGCTTCCTTGCCCAGAGGTGACACGGTTTTGTGCACATCCTTCCAGTCCCTTTCTATGTATTTTTCTTTGTATATATGTGCATGTGTCCTTCTTATATTTAAATAAATGTGGTAATACTATATATACTGTTTTATAAATTACAATTTCCATTTTATACCACATCTTAGAGATATTTTAGTATCAGTATATACAGATTTACCTTATACTTTTTGTTCAAAAATTTAAAAAATATTCATTTAATCTCAATAGCTGCATAGTATTTACTAAATATATATACACACATAATATAGCTGTACCATAATGTTTTTTTTTTTTTGAGACAGAGTCTCACTCTGTCACCCAGGCTGGAGTGCTATGGCGCAATCTCGGCTCACTGCAAGCTCTGGTTCCCGGGTTCACACCATTCTCCTGCCTCAGGCTCCCAAGAAGCTGGGACTACAGGCGCCTGCCACCACGCCCGGCTAATTTTTTGTATTCTTTAGTAGAGACGGGGTTTCACCATATTAGCCAGGATAGTCTCAATCTCCTGACCTCGTGATCCACTCGCCTCAGCCTCTCAAAGTGCTGGGATTACAGGCGTGAGCCACCGCGCCCGGCAGCTGTACCATAATTTATATACATCCTGAATTATAGATATCAATTACATCCCGAATGATGGACATGAAGCCCTTTCCTGTTTTTTTCTATTATAAACAATGTTTTATATAGTGACTATCCTTATCCTTATGTGCATGTAGGATACGTTTTGTTGGAAAGGTTATCTAGCCATGGAGTCTCCAGCTCAGAGTGCGCGCACAAATTCAATAATAGCAAACACTGCCCAACTGGCTTCCTAAACACCGTGTCACTTTACACCCTCCACATGGATGAGTTCTGTTTCCTCAGATCCTAGCATTTTGCTGACATCATATCTTGAAAAACAGCAAATTTATCAGGTGCGTTTGTCAGATTTCTTGAATGTGCATGTCTTCCTTTTATAAACATGTTTTAAAATCACACGGAGGCTGTGTGCAGTGGCTCACGCCTGTAATCCCAGCACTTTGGGAGGCTGAGGCAGGCGGATCACTTGAGGTCAGGACTTCGAAACCAGCCTGGCCAACATGGTGAAACTCTGTCTCTACTAAAAAATATAAAAATTAGCCGGGCATGATGGTGCGTGCCTGCAATCCTAGCTACTCAGGAGGCTGAGGCAGGAGGATCGCTTGAATCCGGAAGGCAGAGGTTGCAGTGAGCAGAGATGGCGCCACTGTACTCCAGCCTGGGTGACAGAGTGAGACTCCATCTCAAAAAAAAAAAAAAAAAAAAAATCACATCACATGGAAATGTCACTTTTCAAATCTGAAAGCAAAGACACCAAAATGGTAAAAGTGGTTCTACTTGGGAGATGGGCTGTAAACAATTTTCATTTCTTTTATAATCTGAAAAAAAGGACAGTTAATGAAAAGGAATGTTAACATTCAAACATAGATGTTATCAGAAAAAAACAAAAAACAAAAAACCAGTGGTTATAAAAAAAAAAAAGAGAGAGAAAGGGAGAAAGAGAAAGATACCAAATAAGTCCCTGTGCATTTAGCCATTGAATTAGAATTGGAGAACTGGTTTGTTTATACTGCAAAGTAATGCTAGCTTGGGCTTTCAGGACACAAAAAGCATTTATTCAGGATAGACATTTGAGTAGATCCTTTAATATGTTATGAAAACACATATAATTATTACAATTTGAAAATATGATTTAATACTTTAGAAAAAAATTAATAATTTATTTCCTGCTAGGATCCAGCCTACTTTAAAAGAACAGTGGTTTGTAAAACAATACAAGGTGTGCCATATAAGAAAACTATAGGCAAAACGAATGTCTTTTTACTGAGAAGTTTCTGCCAGTTCATTAACTATTATACACTATTTTATCAGTCATAAGATACAAAATATTGAGCAACTGATAATTCTTTTAAGATTATCCTAGGATAATCCTTGTATGACTGTATTCACAAGTGAGTTTATAAGGTCAATTTCCTGTGCAATATTCTAAGTTCAGTGATTTTTTTTCCAAAAATTTCACAGGTCAGATTATGTATGACAACACTGAAAGTCAACCAGCTCTATCACTTGATATATTGCCCTTAGTTTAAAATGGCTGTTTTTAAAAACATATGGCTCCCAGCTGAAGTTTTATCACTGCTGTTTTTCTTCCCAGAAGATTCTATACCAATTTGATAAATTTTATCAGTGGGAAAATATTTTCTCCTCAAATTAGGAATGAATTTGTGCAATTGGAGATGTTTCTCATATGTAAAATATTCAATCAGAACATGTTCTTTTAATGTCAGGAATGTCTTTAGCCAGCAATTATTAGTATACCAAGAATTGTAAAGCAACATGTCAATAGACTGTCATGGAAGTTTTACAAAACTAGAGTTGCCTTGTCTTTCCAGTTGGTGTCTTGGGCCAACAGGCCAGGTATCAGCAGGAAGTGTGTGCTACAGTACTCTGCCTGCCGGCCCACGTGTCTAGGACACAAGGTGACAACAGAACTTTGCAGCTCAAACTCACCAAGGACATGCAAGAGTTTGAGGAGGGCATCACCCTGAATTGGGAACAGTGGATAAGATCAAGTTCAGGATCTTGTTGACAGAAAGATCTTTTATCCAGTAACCCCATTCCCATCAGGAATGCCTGTCAGAAATCTCACTGATTTCTGTCCTGGTTTCAGGTTCCAGGTCACACATGCTGCCTTGAGGTCCTAGGCAATGATGACTCTAGGGGTAAGGGAGTTAACTGCCCCGCCAATCATGGAAGTGGGCTGCTGAAGGCACCCAGCTCACTCTGGTCTTGGGAGCGGGTCTAGGTTGTCCCGTCGCTGACCTGGCCACCTTCTTACCTTGGCATAGTTAACTATTCCTCTGCTCCAAATCCTACATCCCTTCCTTGCTTTCCTCTTGCTTGCTTTCTTGAGGAATTCTCTACATTCCATGACCTCCAACCCCCCATCTTTATTCCTGTAGCTGGGACTACAGGGCATAAAACAAAATAAGCACTAAGTAAATGTCTTTTGAATGAATAAATGAAGGGTCAGGTACGGCCTAGACTTTTCAACATTTTTGCAAACATTTTAAACTGTTTTACTTTTGTCTAATTATATATATATATATTTTTTGGATAATAAGTTCTTTAAACTAGTTACCAAGTCAAGTAATTCTGAACTGTTATCAGTAGACACTGCAGAGAATGCAAGAAGTGCTTTTAGTTGAAACACGCTGGAAATCAGTGAAAAAGAAACTGGGTTCATTCTATCCAGATTGTATATATTTTCAGATAATCTGAACACTTCATTTACTTTTTGACCTTTGCGTTTTCAGCCTAAAGATCAATCCCTTATCTTCATTTAATGGAATCTCTTCTCTTTTCCCTCCCTAACTCCTACCTCACTCTCTCTCAATCTTTTTAGGTGCAGTGATCAAACATGCTTGTAGTATTTACTTTTGTGGATACCTCTAATTTTTTTTTTTTTTTTGAAGTTTGATCATGGCTCACTGCAGTCTCAACCTCCTGGGCTCAAATTATCCTCCCACCTCAGCCTCCCACGCAGCTGGTATTACAGGCACAGCCTAGCACGCCCTGCTAATTTTTATATTTTTTGTACAAATGGAGTTTCACCATGTTGCCCATGCTGGTCTCAAACTCCTAAGCTCAGGTGACCTACCCACCTTAGCCTCCCAAAGTGCTGGGATTACAGGTGCAAGCTACCACGTCTGGACTGTTAAGAAACTTAGATAAGCAAGATCATATGATAAATATTGTCTTCTTTCACTTAACATTTTATTTATCAGATTCATTCACACTGTTGTATGTAGCTGTAGATTCTTTGCATAATTGTAGAATATACCATTATGTAAATTAACCACAATTTATTCGTTCTACTTTTGATGGGCATTTGGATAGTTTCCAGTTTGTGAGAATTACGAACTTTTTTGTACATGTTGTTTGGTAAATGTATATACAAACAAACATATACTTGCTAGAGCTACACCTAGAAGAATGGCTACGGTATGGGGTATTCCATATTTGTTCAAGTTTCATAGATATTATCTCTTCTCAAATTTCCAAAGTGGCTGTACCAACTTGCACTTCTATTAGCAGTGCATAAAAATTTTCATTGCTTCATATCCTTACCTACATTTGGTATTTTCTGTATTTTTTCATTGTAGCCATTGGGTAGGTATATAGTGGTATTCCATTACGGTTTTATTTGCATGTCTCTGATAACTAATGAAACTGGGCACCTTTTTATGTTTATTGGACATCTACGTATCCACTTTTTTGGGTGCCAGTTTATTAAGGGTCTCTCCCCTTTGGCCATTTCCTAACATTTTCTTTTTCAAATCGTCTTGTGGTTTACATGATCTGGATGACAAGTGTTTTGTTAGGTAAGTGTATTGTGAATTTCTCCTATTCTTTGGCCTGCCGTTTGAATATCCTAATGGTGTCTTCTGACAAACAGAAGTTCTTAAATTTAATACAGATCAATATATGATCAATTGGTCAAGATATCACTTATTTCCTTTATGGTGTCTTGTCCTGTTGCCCATGCTGGAGTGCATGGTGCGATCTAGGCTCACTGCAACCTCTGCCTCCCGGGTTCAAGAGATTCTTGTACTTCAGCCTCCTGAGTAGCTGGGATTATAGGTGCCCACCACCACGCCTGGCTAATTTTTGTATTTTTAGTAGAGACGAGGTTTCACCACATTGGACAGACTGGTCTTGAACTCGCAACCTCAGGTAATCCATCCGCTTTGGCCTCCCAAAGTGCTGAGACTGTAGGTGTGAGCCACTGCACCCAGCCGTTTATGGTGAGCAGAGTTTTGATTCTGTTTAAGAACTTTTTGACTATTCCAAAATCATTCCTTGTTTTCTTTCACATTTAGATCAGCAGCTCATCTGGTTTGAGGCAGGGGTCAAGATCCACCACCCGCCCACCGCCCCCCCACCGTAAGGATGGCCAGTTGACCCAAAACCAATGATTGAAAAGATGATCCTTTCCCAACTGCACTGAAAAGCCACCTTTGTTATAAACCATATAGGTATGAGTCTGTTTCTGGACTGTTTCCCATTGGTCTATTTGTCGATCTTCGGGGCAGTATCGCTGTCTTAATCACAACAGCTTTAAAAAGCTATGTTTTGGCCAGGCACGGTGGCTCACGCCTATAATCGCAGCACTCTGGGAGGCCAAGGCGGCGAATCACCTGAGGTCAGGAGTACCAGACCAGCCTGGCCAACATGGTGAAACCCTGTCTCACTAAAAATACAAAAATTAGCTGGGTGTGGTGGCAGGCGCCACCTATCTGGGAGGCTGAGGCAGGAGAAACGCTTGAACCCAAGAGGCACAGGTTGCAGTGAGCCAAGACCATGCCATTGCACTCCAGCCTGGGCAACAAGAGTGAAACTCCATTTCTAAAATAAAATAAAAAGCCAGGTTTTTATATTTGGTAGTAAAGTTGCCCAGTTTCATTCTTAATTCTCTTGGCTCTTTTCGGCCTTTTGCATTTTGCGTGTATTTTAGAATCAACTTGTCAATTTCCACACACAACACAGATGCAAATGCATTCACAAATCCTGTTGGGATTTTGATTGGCATTGTGGTGAATCTATGCATCTTCCAAATCATAAAAATGACATTCTATTTAGGGCTTTAAAAAAGTTTTCCTCAATATTGTTTTGTAATATTTTGTGCATAGGTCTTACACATCTTTCATCAGATGACTAGATATTTGATATTTTCCCAAAGATAAATGGTACATATCACTTTAAAAGTTTAATTTCCTCTTTACTGTTAGTACAAAGAAATAGATTTTTTGTAAACTAGGTTTGTATCCAGTCACCTTGTTAACTTCCATTAATTCTAATACTTGAAGATTATTTATACAATTGTGTGGTTTTGTTTCCAAGTCTTATCCTTTCCTAAAACCATTTTTTTTTTTTTTGGAGGCCGTCTTGCTCTTTTGCCCAGGCTAGAGTGCACTGGCTTGATCCCAGTTCATTGCAACCTCTGCTGCCCAAGTTCAAGCAATTTCTCGTACCTCAACCTCTTGAGTAACTGGGACCATAGGCATGCACCACCACACCTGGCTAATTTTTGTGTTTTTAGTAGAGACAGTGTCTCACCACGTTGCCCAGGCTGGTCTTGAATTCCTGCGCTCAGGCAATCAGCCCACCTCAGCCTCCCAAAGTGCTGGGATTACAGGCGTGACCCACCACGCCCAGACTTAAAAAAAAAAAAAAAAAAAAATTAAAATAAAAAAGGTGGGGTCTTGTTTTGTTGCCCAAACTGAAGAGTAGTAGCTATTCACAGGCACAATCCCACTGGTAGTGATCAGTACAGGAGTTATGACCTGGTCCATTTCCAACCTGAGTCAATTCACCCCTCTTTAGGCAACCTCGTGGTCTCTAGTTCCTGGAAGTTCACCATACTGATGCTCAACTTGGTGCAGACACCTGATCAACACAGCCCACTACAGCTCAGCACTCCTGGGCTCAAGTGATCCTCTACGTCCTCTCTTTGTACAGTATTTTTCATTCTTTATTTATCTTCTTCTTTGTTATAGCCCAGAATAATGGTAAGATTAATCAGTTCTTTGCTTCCCCAAATCCTCAATAGTCTTTTACAAGACAGGTGTCACATCTGGAAAATGATAGTCTACCCAGGGGTTGTTTGTAAGCATATTTTGGCCAAGTACTCCTCAGTTTCACACTTGAATTTGTTTAAAACAGCCAGGTAATTTCTAGGTAGTCTAAAGACTAAATCTATTCTAGTCTACTCATTTTGTTTGATCAAATTTCTTTCTCAAAAGTCTTAAAATGGTAACATCTTGATCAGTTTAGCTGAAACTGTGTTTGGGAAAGTGAATAATATGATATGGCTGGAACTTACAGTGGTGGAAGTATGAGATAAAGCTGAAATAGCATCTTGTTACAGCCAGATTAAGGGATACGGGAGCTGGGAGGTCACGATCTCCTCATTATGTAATTTTGGGGATGACATCCCATTCCTTTTGTGGCCATATCCTATTAGAAGCAAGTCACTTTGGGAGGCCGAGGTGGGCGGATCACAAGGTCAGGAGATCGAGACCACGGTGAAACCCCGTCTCTACTAAAAATACAAAAAATTAGCCGGGCGCGGTGGCAGGCGCCTGTAGTCCCAGCTACTCAGGAGGCTGAGGTAGGAGAATGGCGTGAACCCGGGAGGCAGAGCTTGCAGTGAGCCGAGATCGCGCCACTGCACTCCAGCCTGGGCGACAGAGTGAGACTCCGTCTCAAAAAAGAAAAAAAAAAAAAAAAAAAAAAAAAAGAAGCAAGTCACTAGGTCTAGCCCACAACAAGGGAGAAGATTACACATGGCAGTGAATACCAGGAGGTGGTATTAATAATACGGAAGTACTGGCCGGGTATGGTGGCTCACGCCTGTAATCCCAGCACTTTGGGAGGCCAAGGCAGGTGGATCACCTGAGGTCAGGAGTTTGAGACCAGCCTGGCCAACATGGTGAAACCCCATCTCTACTAAAATTACAAAAATGAGCCAGACATGGTGGCGCATGCCTGTAATCCCAGCTACTCAGGAGGCTGAGGTAGAACTGCTTGAGACCGAGGTTGCAGTGAGCCAAGATCGTGCCATCACACTCCAGCCTGGCCAACAGAGTGAGACTCTCTCTCTAAAACAAAAATAAAAATAAAACCAAAAAGGAACATTTTAGAGGCTGGCTACCACACCTTCCTCGGGTTTTCTAGAGGTGACTATTTCAACCTGTTCTGAAAAGGATCAGGTTAATTTCAATCACAACCAAAAATTATGTTATCTTTATTAAGGTTTCTCGACATGCCACACATCTCCTGGCCCCATCCTGGGGTGTGTTCCAGGCTGTAGTACAATGCCACTCCGGTTCTTCATGAGAGCTCATCCCTTCTCAGGCTCCCTGTGTTGAGAATTGATACTCCTTATATGCAATCTTTCTTGTATCCTATATCCAATCTGTCAGGAAATTCCACTGCTTATACCTTCAAAATACATCCAGACTCTACTTCCCACCAGCTCACTGTTACCACTTTGGTCTCAGCCACAATCATTTCTTCCCTGGCTTATTACAACGGACTCATCACTGTCCTCTCTGATTTGGCCCCGGCTCCGCTTCAGGCTCCTTTCAACACAGGAGCTAAAATGATCTTGTTTAAATGATCATATCACCTTTTTGCTCAAAATCCTCTCATTTTGTAAAAGATAAAGACCTAACTATGGTCCACAAGGAGCTGAAAAATCTGCTTGTGCCTCCTACATTCTTCAACATCATTTCCTACTTTTCTTCCCCTTCCCGTCCAATAGCACATCAGCCATGCTTCTGCCTCGGGCCCAGGCACTGACTGGCCCTTCTCTCTGCCTAGAACAGTCTTCTCTCAGTAAATTCTCCCTCAGCTCCTTCAAGTTTTTCTTCATATGTCACCTTCAAAATGAGGGCTTCCCTAACCAAGTGGTTTTTAAAAAATTATTTTATTCCAAGGCTGGAGTGCAGTGGTGCCATTTCACTGCAACCTCTGCCTCCCAGGCTCAAGCCATCCTCCCACCTCAGCCTCCAGACTAGCTGGGACTATAGGCACTTGCTACCATGACCGGCTAAGTTTTGTATTTTTGGAAGAGATGAAGCTTCGCTATGTTGCTCAGGCTGATCTAGAACTTGTGAACTCAAGTAATCCTCCATCTCAGTCCCCAAAGTGCTGGGATTACAGGCGTGAACCACCTCACGTTCAGCCCCAAGCTGTTTTAAAATTACAGCATTTGCACCCAAAACTTCCCTCTTCCCATGCCTTTTTTTTTTTTTTTTTTTTTTTTGAGACGGAGTCTGCTCTGTTGCCCAGGCTGGAGTGCAGTGGCGCGATCTCGGCTCACTGCAAGCTCCGCCTCCCGGGTTCACGCCATTTTCCTGCCTCAGCCTCATGAGCAGCTGGGACTACAGGCGCCCGCCACCACGCCGGGCTAAGTTTTTCTATTTTTAGTAGAGATGGGATTTCACCGTGTTAGCCAGGATGGTCTCGATCTCCTGACCTCGTGATCCATCCACCTCGGCCTCCAAAAGTGCTGGGATTACAGGCCTGAGCCACTGTGCCCAGCCGCCCATGCCTTATTTATTTATTTATTTTTTTGAGACAGAGTCTCGCGCTGTCGCCCATTCTGGAGTGCAGCGGCGCGATCTCAGCTCACTGCAAGCTCCGCCTCCCGGGTTCACGCCATTTTCCTGCCTCAGCCTCCTGAGTAGCTGGGACTACATGCCCCCGCCACCGCGCCCGGCTAATTTCTTGTATTTTTAGTAGAGACGGGGTTTCACCGTGGTCTGGATCTCCTGACCTAGTGATCCGCCCGCCTCAGCCTCCCAAAGTGCTGGGATTACAGGCGTGAGCCACCGCGCCCGGCCTGCCTTATTTTTATTACCACCTCATGTTCGGTATAATTATCATTCAGAGTAAGCACTCCACAAATGAGTGCTGAATAACGTGTGGAAAGTAAATCCCATTTTTGGGGTTGAAAGGGAGGTTCTGAGAAGTCAAGGGATGCAAAGGGAAGTTCTGCGATGTTAACAGCCTTAACGTGGCACTTCATCTTCTCCAGCTCCCCCAGGACAACCCTGAGGATCAGCTGTGTGCCGGGAGACCTAGGCCCTGGGGTTACAACAGTGAAAAAGGTAGTGCTACTTCCTGACTTTGGGGCTTAAGTGTTTTTGGTTTCATCTTGTAACTTTAATACTGAATTTTTGTTGTTCACACAAGGCAGAACAATCTTTACACAGAAATGAAAAAGCTTGGTGATCCTCAACCTCCATGTCCACCTTTGCGTTTAGCCTGGCTTTCTGCTTCATCTACACCCCTTGAGTAACTGGCATTTACACACACACTTGCTCATATGTTTACTATTCATTACACATATTAAACATATTTTTTCCCATTGAAATAGTCACAGAGGTCTGTACAATGGGCTTGTATATTTTCTTGCTTTCCTGGGTTAGACATCTTCAGACTTTTTTTTTTTTTTTTGTAGCAAAAGCAAAATACTTCTTCCCCCTCCTAACTTTGCTGTATTTGTCATATACGGAAAGGAGTCGCAAGACATCATACAAACCCCACATAAAATGAAATCCTTCTGGACTATTTTCAAATTATCCCTTTTCTGCCATTACTGTGGCCTAAACTACCTTGCTTAAATGGATAATATCATTAAGAAAATACTGTGATCCACTGGCATCCCTTTTCACCCTAGCCTTCATATTACATTAAATCTGTTATATATATATTTAATATCATCCCACCTAGCTCTTTAATGGTTAGAGTCCAACCGACACACTCTTCTCGGTGGGAATGGTCGCTCTATAAAGTTCTTTTTACATGTTTCTGTTTTTTCCTAACATTCACTTGGTGCCAATAATCATATTTTGTCCAATCACTTTTTTTTTAGAGACAGGGTCTCATCCTGTTGCTCAGGCTGGAGCGCAGTGATGCCATCATAGCTCACCCTAACCTTGAGATCCTGAGCTCAAGCAGTCCCCTCCCTCGGCCTCGGGGGCAGTTGGGACCATAGGTACTTCCGTGCCACCACACCCATTTATTTTTAAAGTTTTTTTGTAGAGATGGGGTCTTGCTATGTTGCCCAGGCTGGTCTTGGAGCTTCCCACCTTGACTTCCGAAAGTGCTGGGATTACAGGTGTGAACCACTAAGCCTGGCCTGGAACATCTTGATCCATCCATCCCTTGATTCTAAACGTCTAACAATTTATATGACATTTCACACCATGTTGCATATATTTATATACTGCTTTGATGTGCTTTATGGTAGTCTCTAATTTCATTGATCTTCCTCTTAAAAAATGTCGTTTTACTATTTAATATTATAGGACTGATAAGTTCAGTAATTTGATAAGCAACTTAGGGATAAGTAGTTAATTTCTGAGGTTTAAGTTGCTGGTTTTAAAAAATTGCAAACTGCTGGCCTAGATAGATGCATTTTATCTTGCAAAATGAATGTATTGGTGACTGTAAGTAATGACAGCTATAATTCGTTACGTTATTTTACAGTCACATCTCAGTTGCATAACTTACTTTTTGCAGTCTTATTGATTCACAAGATAATTTTGCTTTTATCTGAGCACATGATTGCTTGTTTCTCCTTATCTTTTAGCTTCCCTTCATATACACTTTCCAACATTGGCGTGGTTCAGAATATATGTGAGGAATGGAATGGTGATTTAGGAAAGGCGGGAAAATTATGGGCTAAATCCCCTGATGAAAAATTATGGCCGGGCGCGGTGGCTCACGCCTGTAATCCCAGCACTTTGGGAGGCTGAGACGCGTGGATCACAAGGTCAGGAAATCGAGACCACCCTGGCTAACATGGTGAAACCCCGTCTCTACTAAAAACACAAAAAATTAGCCGGGCGTGGTGGCGGGCACCTGTGGTCCCAGCTACCCTGGGAGGCTGAGGCAGAATGGTGTGAACCCGGGAGGCGGAACTTGCAGTGAGCCGAGATGGCGCTGCTGCACTCCAGCCTGGGCGACAGTGTGAGACCATCTCAAAAAAAAAAAAAAAAAAAAAGAAAAAGAAAAAGAAAAAGAAAAATTCTGGCTAGTTATTAAAATCATTAAAAAGATTTCTTCAGATTTTTACCCCAACAGTTCATAGGTGGCCTTTTTTCAGTGTCCAGTCTGAACTATCAATATGGAATCTCAGTTTACAGGACAATGGTATTTTACCCCATAGGTACATCCTAGTAAAAATAAATTCGGGATACTCTTAACTGCATTGCCACATGAAGCAATAGGAGAGATTGTATCCTAAGCAGAAGCCCCCTAATTCCTGAGTTGAGGCAGGTTGACCCCCCCATAACTAAGATCATTGTTTAATCACTAAAAAATATTGCAAATATCCTTACACTTTGCAGAGGCGGCAAGTGAACAGCGCTCATCTTAATAAACGATTTTTAACACTGACACTTGCTTGGCACTACAAACACTGGAAGGGTCTGAAATGGCAGTAATGTCACCCTTTCACAGGTTTCTAGGGCGATAAGCACTGCGAGCTCAGCCAAAGTCCAGCGGTGGAGGCGGGGGGCGGGGCGGGAAGTGGCCGAGGCAGCAGCAGGCAACATCAACGGGACCCGGGCCGGGCGCTGTGTCTCACGCCTGTAATCCCAGCACTTTGGGAGGCCGAGGCGGGCGGATCACCTGCAGTCGGGAGTTCGAGACCAGCCTGACCAACACGGAGAAACCCCGTCTCTACTAAAAATACAAAATTGCCGGGCGTAGTGGCGCATGCTTGTAATCCCCGCTACCCGGGAGGCTGAGGCAGGAGAATCTCTTGAACACGGAAGGCGGAGGTTGCGGTGAGTTGAGATCGCGCCATTGCACTCCAGCCTGGGCAACAAGAGCGAAACTCCGTCTCAGAGGGAAAAAAAAAAAAAAAGAAGTAACGGGGCCGGCGGCAGCGCGCGGGCCGGGAGAGCGTCTCCCCGCAAAGGCCGCGCCGCAGCAGAGCCGACCTCCGGGGCCCGTGCCCTCCCCTCCCTGGGCACCGCCAGGAGAGGCCAGCTCGGGCCTCGGCACCGCGCGCGGGGAAACGAGCGCGGCGGTTAAAACCGTTACCACCCCCGAGTTTTGAACTGGTTCAAACTTGGCTTCCAGTCCCCGCCTCGCCCCTCCCCTCCCCTCCCCTCCCCCTCCCCTCCCCCGCCCGGGAACTCCGCGGCGCCGGTTCCCGCCAAGAGCAGCCGGCGCGTCGTCCCGCCCTTCGGCCCGTTCCCGCCACCCATCCTCCCCGCCTCCCGTTCGCGGTGGGCTCCGGGCCCCCGCGATGTCTCCCGGTTCCCGCCTGCCTGCACACCGCCTTCCTGAGAGGCGCCGTGTGTTCAGCGAAAGAACAAAGAGACGGCGGCAGCGCTTCCACAAGGCCAGTCGCGTCGCTTCAAGCGAGCCCCGCCACCGCCCGCGCGCGCACGCGCCACCACCGCCCGCCCGCGAGCCCTGAGCGCACTCTGCGTGGGGCTGGCTCGGCGCCTCCGAGCCCGGCGGGCCCTGTGATTGGACGGGCGCCCGCCTAGCGTCCCGCCAATCGGGGCGGTGCTTGATTGGGTTGGGGGGGCCAAATAAAAGCGATGGCGATTGGACTGCCGCGTTTGGCGCTCGGTCCGGTCGCGTCCGACACCCGGTGGGACACAGAAGGCAGTGGAGCCCCGGCGGCGGCGGCGGCGGCGCGCGGGGGCGACGCGCGGGAACAGCGCGAGCCGGCGCGCGGGACGAAGGTAACGCGCCGCTGCGGGCGGCCCGGCCGGTGGGGCTCCAGGAGTGCGAAGCGGGCGGCGGCGGCGGCGGCAGGACCTCCCCGCCGCTGCTGTGCCGGTCCCGGGTATCGCCTGAACGGGGCTCACCCGGGCGCCGCGTTTGTAGGCGTGCGGGGGGTGGAGGGTGAGGGGAGACCCCCCTCCCCGGAAGGAGCTGTGAGCTTAGGGCTGGCCAGCGGGAGCCTGCGAGTGGGGCAGCGCGGACCCCCGGAGCTGCGGGGCGGGGGGCGTGTGGGGGGCAGCTTTCCGGGTGCCTGCCCTGGCCGGGGCGCCGGGGCCGGGGTCGGGGCGTTCCGGTGCCCGGTCCAGGGTGGCAGCTCGAGCCTCAAGTCTCCTTTGTGTGGCGCGGCCGCGGCGGGAGCGCCCGGGTGGGACGGGACAGACACAAGTTGGTGGGACCCAGCCGCCGAGTCTGCACTCAGACAAAGGACGGACTGTGTCTCCGGAGGGCTCGGCGCGAGGGGAAGGGGCATGACACCCGGGCCCGCCGGCGGGCGGGAGAGGGGCGTGGGGAGGCGCGGGCCGCTGCCGGGGTGGGCAGGGCTCGGCCCCAGCCCCGCGCACGCCCCCATCCCGGGCGCGCTGACCCCGGGCTGGGGCCGCGGCGACCGCGGGACGACGTTCGCGGCGTGGAACTCGGAGTAGCTTCGCCTCTGACGTTTCCCCAGGACGCACCCCGAAATCCCCTGAGCTCCGGCGGTCGCGGGCTGCCTCGCCGCCTGGTCTGGCTTTATGCTAAGTTTGAGGGAAGAGTCGAGCTGTTCTGCTCTCTATTGATTGTGTTTTTGGAGGGCTTCCTGTTGAATTCCCACTTCATTGTGTACATCCCCTTCCACTCCCCCCAAAAATCAGTGCCACACGGTTACTTTTTGAAAGCGGGAGGAATCGAGAAGCACGATCTTTTGGAAAACTTGGTGAACGCCTAGTGAGTTCCCACTTTCTAAAGAATCGTAATCCTTAAACATTACAAGCTGTTTTGGCCAACTTGTGTGATACATCTGAGAATGGCGACAGGTGCTAACGAAATCAACTGTCATTCAGCCAGAGATTATTCCCCAAATCCCGACGGGTTGAATGAGGATGAGGTGGTAGAAGTAGGTGATCAAAATAGAATGGCTATGACAAATGTGTGTTTAGATTCTATGGTTAGCAGTTTCTTAGTAATTGGTCTCGTTTTCTGTGAACAATAGCTTTGGTGATTCAGAAAAGACTGGATGCAGAAATGTTTGTTGCCTAAGAAATTTAACGTGTGCTGTCCACAGTTAAACTTCCTTTGTTTATCACACAGTATCTGTAACATTTAAATTCATTTGGAAATAAAAATGTATCTTTGATGTTTACTTAAAGGCTTGCTTTTTAGGGTTCAAGGAAGTTATTAGCTTAATTTTGTGGAGTTTTGATGTCACCATAAAACAGCATTTAATAAACCTTTGAAAAACACGAATGTAGTCACGGTTGAATGTAGTCAATACTTTTAGGGGTTTTGGAGTTTATTTTCTATTACTCTTCATAAGCATTAGCAACTAATTCATATTTAAGAATACGGATCAAGTGTGTAATCCTAACTTGTTTATTTGTAAATTTTATTTGCAAGAAAACAGAAGTATTTAAGATATATTTTAATGTTCTATTCATGGTCTCTAAAGTTAGGAATAGGTAGGATTCTAGTCATAGATATAAAGCATGTTGTTCTCTCTTTTTGGAGATGTGTTGGGTTATGTAATATTTAAGGTTTCCCGGAAACAGGAACATTGCATCTTAAATTCTCGTTTTTGTGGAAAGTGAGTATATTCCAGGAAAACAAGTTAGAAAAACATAGGCGTTCTTCTGGTTGCACTGTCCTATGTGATAAAGATCTAATGTGCATCTACTAACTTATGGTTTCTTAAAAATGGAGACAAATAAGTGCAGTATAAATTTATTACATATATTTTGGAGAGTGTTGACACCACCGTACAGGCATTCCAGGTGCTGGTCTAAGTGTTGAGACATTATAACAAAAAAATAACGTTTATATTAATTACTAATAATTCTGTATTAAAAAATCCTATTAATAATCTTGTCCATTATGAGATGAGCTAGTTATGCAGATATTTGGCAGAAAATCGGATATTTTAAGATAATTTTTTTTTTTGAGACGGAGCCTTGCTCTGTTGTCCAGGCTGGAGTACAATGGCCCTATCTGGGCTCACTACAATCTCTGCCTCCTGGGTTTAAGGAATTCCCCTGCCTCAACCACCCGAGTAGCTGGAACTACAGGCACGCACCACGACACCCGGCTAATTTTTGTATTTTTAGCAGAGGCGGGGTTTCACCATATTGGCCAGGCTGATCTCGAACTCCTGACCTCAAGTGATTTACGCGCCTCCACTTCCCAAAGTGCTGATCCAGATGTGAGCCACCATGCCCAGCCTAGGATAAAAATTTCTAACTTTGCCCTTGCGTGTTCTGTATTTGATAATTACTGTTCTTTGTACTTGCCGTGAGATATTTTGAAAAACATCTCTTTGGGAAATTGGTTTAAAAATTCATCTTAAATTATTTTCTGGTACAACTCAGAATGTATTTAGTCAGTTTAAGTAGCAGTGACTTAAAAAAAAAAAACACACTTGTTTATCTAGTGTAGTTAGAAAAAGTTCTGATACTTTGATACCTAGCTTTGCCTTGCACAGATACATATAAGTGAATATCTTTATGTTGGCTGTTTAAAAATTTTAGGCAAATTTCTCCAAGTCCTATTGGAATTTTCCCAGGATATCTTCCTGCTTTTGAGGTAGTGTGCTCAAGGATTGTGAATTTATTTCAGTATTACCCTTTACATGAACAGTGATTGAGAAAGTTGATCTGCTTTTTAAAAACCAACAAGGACAAATCCTCCAATATAATGTATTCTGTGGTTAATTAGCAATGATTTATGGATTAGCCTTGAAGTCTTTATATCAGTATAGATGAAAAATTTTCTGTAAATCATGATAGATTCTATACGAGTAGGTGAAATCTTCGGGGGAGAGCATAAGTGAAGAGCAGCAATTCATTAAATTCAGAGAAAGGTTCATGGTCAGATGATACATACTTTACCTTCTGGAGGTCTTCCCTGAATTCCCAGACACTCTTGTGTTTCCACAGGACTTTGATCATATTTTATCGTAGCATGAGTCAATTGTATTGTAATCACTTGTTTATGCATCCCTCCCTTCCCTACACTCAAAGTGCCTCCTGGTAGAGGCTCTGTCTTATTTTTTTCTTTGTATACCTAGCACCTACATTGGTAGTTGCTAGAGAATAGGGGTTTTAAATATAGTTGA
This sequence comes from Macaca nemestrina, assembly GCF_043159975.1. Classification (NCBI taxonomy): domain Eukaryota; kingdom Metazoa; phylum Chordata; class Mammalia; order Primates; family Cercopithecidae; genus Macaca; species Macaca nemestrina. The sequence continues at coordinate 10,092,392 of NC_092128.1, forward strand.
ATGAATTAACGAAATATGAAAAATGTAGGGAAATAATTTGACTAAGGAACTTGCAAAGTGAACAGGATATATTAGTATTAATGTGAGGAACTTTGAGAGGTGTTTTTCTCCCTCTTTAATAGGGAATGATTACAAAGAAAAATAATTGTCAAGGTGAACAAGTTCCAAGTTTTTCCCAGTTATAATCTGTAGTATTGAAAATTAGATATCTTTTAGATGCAACTGTTACACTCGGGCAACTGGAGAGAACTTGATGAATCATCTGGATATTTAGTAATAGTATCAGCTTAATTTGATTTAATGTTAATATTGATGATCCCTTTACAAAAATACAAGGAAGGGAAAGGGCAAGGGCGAGAGAGGGTAGTAGATCTTTTAACTGAAAAGCTGTTTTGTTATAATTCATGAGTTCTTTATTGGAGTAAATTGAGGTAGGTTTTGGAGCTAAAACTGAAGGGTGTGACAGTGTAATTGAATCATTTATTGGGATGCTTTTCATCATTCTTTTAAGATGATTTAAATATGGATTAGCAAATTTAGTGATACCTCAAAAGTTACAGCTGGTAATATTTCTAAGATGGTTGCACCATTCCACATCTTGCCACTGTTCCACTACTTGGTATGAAAATATGACAAATTTGTGTTTAGATTATATGGTTAGCAGTTTCTTAATAATTGATCTTGTTTTCCATTAACAATAGCAAGACAGAACAAGATCATAGCTCACTGCATCCTTGAACTCCTGGGCTCTGGGGATCCTCCTGTCTCAGCCTCCTGAGCAACGTACTACCAGTGCATACCATTGTGCTGGCTAATTTAATTTTTTTATTTTTTGTAGAGATGGGATCCTGCTTCATTGCCCACGTTGATCTCAAACTCCTGGCCCCAGGCAATCCTTCTGCCTTGGTTTCCTAAAGTATGGGGATGACAGGCTGAGCCACTGTGTCTGACCCAGACACTTTTTTTTTTTGAGACAGAGTCTCGAAAGTGATTCTTGTGCCTCAGCCTTCTGAGTAGCTGGGACTACAAGCGTGTGCCACCATGCTTGGCTAATTTATTTATTTATTTTTTATTTTTTTTGAGACGAAGTCTCACTCTGTCACCCAGGCTGGAGTGCAGTGGCGCCATCTTGGCTCACTGCAACCTCCACCTCCTGGGTTCAAACGATTCTCCTGCCTCAGCCTCCCAAGTAGCTGGGATTACAGGCATGCACCACCACGCCTGGCTAGTTTTTGTATTTTTAGTAGAGATGGGATTTCACCATGTTGGCCAGCTGGTCTCCAACTCCCGACCTCGGGTAATCCACCTGCCCTGGCCTCCCAAAGTACTAGGATTACAGGCGTGAGCCACTATGCCCAGCCTCAGCTAATTTTTATATTTTTAGTAGAGACTGGGTTTCACCATGTTGGCGAGGATGGTCTGGAACTTCTGACCTCAAGTGATTCACCTGCCTCGTCCTCCCAAAGTGGTGGGATTATAGGCATGAGCCACCGCACCCTGCTGTGTGTGTGTGTGTTTTTTTTTTTTTTGGATACGAAATCTCACTCTTGTTGCCTAGGGTGGAATGCAGTGGTACAGTCTCCGCTCACTGCAACCTCTGCCTCCTGGGTTCAAGCGATTCTCCTGCCTCAGCCTCCTGAGTAGCTGAAATTACAGGCGCGCACCACCACACCCAGCTAATTTTTGTATTTTTAGTTGAGACAGGGTTTCACCATGTTGGCCAGGCTGGTCTCGAACTGACCTCAGATGATCCACCTGCCTTCGTCTTCCAAAGTGCTGGGGTTACAGGCATGAGCCACTGTACGCCCAGCCTGGATACTTTTTAAACATTTTTAAATTAAAAAAAAATTTTTTTGGAGATAGGGTCTGGTTGTTACCCAGGCTGGAGTGCAGATGCATGATCTCAGCTCACTGCAACCTCTGCCTCCTGGGCTCAAGCGATCCTCCCACCTCAGCCTCCCAAGTAGCTGAGACTACAGGTGCATGCCACCACGCCTGGCTAATTTTTGTATTTTTTGTAGAGAGAGGGTTTGCCATGTTGCTCAGGCTGGTCTTGAACTCCTGAACTCAAGAGATCCGCCTACCTCAGCCTCCCGAAGTGCTGGGATTGTAGGTGTGACCCACCATACCCAGCTCTTGTTTTTAATTTTTGTAAAAATCACCCTGTGTCTATCAACAGGTGAATTAACAAAATGTGGTATATAAACCAATGAAAACATAAAAGGAGTGAAAGACATTTCAAAAAAAAAATAAAAACATTTCAAAATATTTCAGACCTAAAAGGAGTGAAATTCTGATACATGGATGGACCTGGAGAGTATTATACTGAGTGAAATAAGCCAGACACAACCTTTTCGTACAAAAATACAAAATTGTATGATCTCATTTATATGAGGTAGTTAGAAGAGGCAACTCTATGGAGACAGAAAGTTGAATAGAGGTTACCAGGGCTGTGAGGGGAGAGGTGAATGGGGAGTTATTATTTAATGAATATGGAATTTCTGTTTGGAATGATGAAAAAATTCTGGAGGTGGATAATAGTGATGGTTGAACAATATTTTGAATATACTTAATGCCACAGAATTGTACACTTAAAAATGGTTACAAATGGTAAATTTTACACTATATATATCTGTATCTATCTCTCTATCTATATATCTTACCAGAATACAAAATTTAGTAACACACCCCGAAAACCTTTACAGATGAGGAAACGGAAGGAAACTGTCTACAGGGGAGGAGTTAAGAATTTGCCCAGGATTATCCAGTTGGGAATTTGCAATCGGGATCCAAACTTAGTTCTGTTTGACTCCATATTATCTACTCCACATATTATCTGTTCTGTGTTATCTGCTGGCTTTCTGGATGATTAACGATATGTCAGCTGCAAGAAGAATGAGCTTATTTGAATCATTCAGAAAGTTACATTTAAAAGCACGTAATTGTAGTTCGATGGAAGGTACCGTGTGAAACCCTAGACAGACCAAAGGTTAACTTTGAGAATTTCTTTCTCAGCTCAAGTGGTAATAGTATGCATTTGAGAGGGGAGGAGAGTAGAGTTCTAAGGGAGTGGTCTTTGGAGACAGTTTCTTGGGTTCCGATCCTTGAGCTACCAGTTTGTGTCTGGAGTGTTATCCTCTTGATGTCTGAGCATTCCTGTCTGTAAATTGGTGAGGACAGTGATAACATCTGATAAGGTGGTTGTGAAGATTAAAGGAATTGATACATGTGAAATCCTTAGAACTGTACCTGGCACAAAGCGATAAATGATTTTTAGTTATTGTGCCAATATTATTTTAAAGAGTTGATGTACTTTCTCATTAATGGAACCAAACACTTCTCAAGTTAAAATTATGTGCTTAGGACTGGTAAGTTACAAAAATGATACCACACATGTTTTATCTATTTCAATTCATGTCTGTTGATTAAATGTGTTCAGTTTAAAGTACTGAAACAATGTAGACATTTATAAAATGAAAGCGTATTGATCCCTGTTACTTCATTCCCTACCTTTAACAGTTTGGTGTATATTCTTCCCCAAATTTTCAAATGTATTAATTTATGAATGTGTATTTTTACATATATTTTATAAAAATGGGACCAAGTTATTTGGTTCTATCATGACTTTTTAAGGTTAATACAGAGAGATCTATTTTATTAAAAAATAATTGATATTCCTTTAGGGCTGACTATATGCTTGGTCATTATATAGATACTATAATATAGAGAGATGGAGAGATTAGGTAACAACTAGTTAGTGGTAGAGGAAGGATTTTAATTTGGGCACGTTAGCTTCAAAGTTCTGATCTCTCAGTCAGGGATCATTTTTTGTAAGGCCTGCAAGCTGAGAACATGAACATTTTAAAGAGTTGTAAAACAGCATCACCCCACTTCCCTGAAGAATATATAAGGGAGATTTGATACTGCTTGCCAAGCCTAAAATACTTACCATGTGGCCCTTTGCAGAGCATGTTTGCTGCGCCTTGCTCTAAGCCATCCGACTGTAAGTGGGATGCATAGTATTCCAGTTTATGAATGTGCATTACGCAGCAAACCAATCCATTGTGATTGACATTGTTTTCTCTCCTGAAAAGAAGTGAATATCCTTATGTATCTTTGAGCATTTGTGTTACAATTTTTTATAGAGTTGGCTGTTTCAAGATTATGAACATTTCTAGTTTTAATAGGTGTTGTCAAATTATATTAATTTTTAGTTAAAACAACTGTATGAAGTATAATTTACATACAATAAAAAGCACACATTTGAAGGGTATGATTTGAGGAGTTTTGACACATGTATGCACCTGCACCGTTGCCTCGATCAAGATCTGTAACGGATGCCATCATCTCAGAGTCCTTTCATGCTCCTTTACAGTCGTTCCCTCAACTTTTTTTTTCCCCGCCCCCCGAAATGGAGTCTCGCTCTGCCACCCAGGCTGGAGTGCAGTGGTATGGTCTCGGCTCACTGCAACCTCTGCCTCCTGGGTTCAAGCAATTCTCCTGCCTCAGTCTCCTGAGTAGCTGGGATTACGGGTGCCTGCCACCACAACCAGCTAATTTTTGTAGTTTTAGGCGAGATCTCGACTCACTGCAACCTTGACCTCCTGGGCTCAGTCGAACCTCTTACCTCAGCCTACTAAGTAGCTAGGACCACAGGCATGTACCACCATGCCCAACTAACATTATTATTAATATTTTTTTGTAGAGATGGGATCCTCCTGTGTCACCCAGGATGGTCTCCAACTCCTGGGCTCAAATGATTCTGCCTTGGCCTCCCAGAGTGTTGGGATTACAGGCATAAGCCATGGCAGCCGACTTGTAGTAAACTCTCTGAATTAATAATCCATTGTAGGCACATACTACAGTTTTTAAATTCATTTACCCATGGATGGACACATAGGACTGTTGTTAGCTATTGATAAAGCTGCTATGACCATTTGTATGTCTTTCCTGGGTATGTTTTAGTGGTAAATATTGATTTTACTTTGTAAGAAACTGTTAAAACTCTTTTCCAAAATAGTTGTGCCATTTTACATTGAAAGTTACAGTTGTAACTGTGCAGGAGTTACAGTTTCTTCACATTTTCATTGACACTTCCTGTTGCCAGTCTTAAATTTTGGCCATCAAATGATTATTAAGTATCTCATTGTGGGTTTGTGTTTCTCAGATGATCAATGATGTCGGAACATCTTTTCATATGCTTATTGGCTATTTGTATACTTTTTTTGGTTCAAGCCTTTTGCCCCTTTAAAAAATTGGCTTGTCTGGTTGAGTGGTAAGAGGTCTTTGTATGTTCTGGGTACATAGTCACATTATCTGTCAGATTGTGTTGCAAATATTTTATTCATTTTTGTTTGATTTTATGTATTTTTAATATAAAGATCAAGTTAAAACTTTAATATGGGAAGCATAATCAGATAAATTATGTGAAACAAATTTTCCTTAATTCACGAGTCATTTAGTGTAACAAAATGTTATGCATTTGCAGAAACATGTAAACTAAAAGGATATTATTCATATACTGTTAGGTGTATGCCATGATAATTTTTTTTGAATTAAACTAGTTTTGAAAATGATTGTATTTAGCATTTCTCTTCATTTTGCATAATTCAAACCTTTTTATTAGTGAGTTAAATCTTAAACTTCTTCTTCAAAGGATAAATGAGAATATTAAAAGTAAAAAGTGACCTTGATCTTAGAATGTGGTATGTAGAAATGATGATTGCCAAACTTAGTCTGCCTACTTTGACAATCGAGTAAATTATTTTTATTTTTATTTTTATTTTTGAGATGGAGTCTTGCTCTGTCGCCCACGCTGGAGTGCGGTGGCGTGATCTTGGCTCACTGCAAGCTCTGCTTCCCAGGTTCACGCCGTTCTTCTGCCTCAGCCTCTCATACGTTTTTTTTATTATAGAAAAGGAAAGCTTCTCAGAGTATATATACTTGGTTTCTGTACACTATTTTGTTTTTGTAAAGTACCAGTTCTTTTGCTCAACACCTAAATTGCCCCCACATTACATTTTTAGTTTTTCTTCAATATACAAGTAATACATAACTTTTCCTTTTCCTGTTTAACAAAGAAAAAAATATATAAAGCAAGCTGTCGGACCTCCATTGGGTGTTGTTTACCACCACCGTAGGTGATTGTGGCATTGCCCACCTCAGCCTTCTCATGGCTGTGGATTCAAGTTAAGAAATTCCTGAAGGTAGCATTCTAGGTAGTTTGTAGAACAGCCCAAACTCTCTGAATTAGTATTATCTCTGATAGTTTTCTTTTTTTTTTCTTTGAGGCGGGGTTTTGCTCTGTCACCCAACCTGGATTGCAGTGGCACAATCTTGGCTCACTGCAACCTCCACCTGGGCTGAAACAATCCTCCCACCTCAGTCTCCCGAGTAGCTGGGACCACAGGCACATGCCACCATGCCCAGCTAATTTTTTGTATTTTTGTTAGAGGCAGAGTTTCTCACCGTGTTGCCCAAGTTGGTCTCAGACTCCTGAGCTCAAGCGATTCTCCCATCTTGGCCTCCCAAGGTGCTGGGATTACAGGCATGAGCCGCTGTGCCTGGCTCTGGTAGTTTTCTTATACTTTTCTCCTGTTGATCTCACTTTGTTTTCTTACTAGTCTACAGGAAATTTCACGTGGCGATTCTGTACCTGTCCTCTTTCTGGAATATCTTCCGTGTTTTAGCATCTCAAGATGCTGTTTAGCTTGTGGCTTGAAACCACCCCTCTCCCATCCCAACCAAATTAAGCATCTTCTTTCCTGCTTAGAAGTACCATAACATGTGTATTAATCTTTTATCTTTTTCTCTCTCCTCCTTCCCTTCATTTTAAGCTCCTTTTTATTATCTGTAGGGCAGAGCTTAGAAAAAGGTTTTTGTACATTGTAAGTACTAATAAAATATTTGTGAAGTTGATTTGGGACTTGGGAGACCTCTCTTCTGTAAGCAACTCAATAAATAATTATTTAAGTACCATCCTCACCCAGTGTACTATGTTAGCTGCTGTTATGATATTGATTACTATAAAATTTTAATGTATATCCTTGGTAGACTGTTGATCAAAGTCAGAAAGCTTGAGAAACTCTGAGGCAAAAAACAACAACAAAAAAAAACAAGAGCATGAAATTATTCTGCAAATTGATCTTATGATGATCTTTCTTTTTTTTTTTTTTTTGAGACAGAGTCTCGCTCTGTCACCCAGGCTGGAGTGGAGTGGCACAATCTCAGCTCGTTGCAGCCTCTATCTCCCAGGTTCCAGCAGTTCTCCTGCCTCAGCCTCCCAGGTAGCTGAGATTACAGGCACACGCCACTACGCCTGGCCGATTTTTGTATTTTTAGTAGAGATGGGGTTTCACCATGTTGACCAGTCTCGAACTCCTGACCTCAGGTGATCCGCCCGCCTTGGCCTTGCAAAGTGCTAGGATTACAGGCGTGAGCCACCATGCCTGGCCTCTTTTTTTCTTTTTCTTTTTTTTTGTACCCAGGGTTTCACTCTTGCCCAGGCTGGAGTGTAGTGGCGTGATCATAGCTCACTGCATCCTCAGTCTTCTGGGTTCAAGGGATCCTCCCATCTCAGCCTCCCAAGTAGCTAGGAATAATAGACATGAGACACGATGTCTGGCTGATTTTTTTATTTTTTATTTTTTATAGAGATGGGGTCTTATATGTTGCCCGGGGTGTCCTGCCACCTTGTCCTCCCAAAGCTGTGGGATTATAGGCTTGAATCAGATCCCAGTGATCTTTATCCCTCAGCTGCATTTATATGGGCTAAATTAATACATAGTATATCAAGATGTCTCCAGGAAGTTTAAAAAAAAAAGGTATCAAAAAGACAATACGTCATGACTGCTTTATCTATTTTAGTGCCTTAGTTTTTGATACTAAAGACTAGACTGAAGAAGTGCTTTAAGCAAATCACAAAAATCTAAGAAAATAGACGGTCAATTGTTTTTAAACAGTGGAAGAATTTCAATCATAATTAAAGCAGCTTTTGTATTTTTTATGTCATAGCCTATAGTGAAATTTCATATATTCTATTTGTAGATATATGAGTTCCTACCATATATTTGCACATAATAGAACTAATTACTATTTGTTGAGAACCTGCCCTGTGCCTAATATACATGTAGTTTCTAAATGAAAACATTTTACTTTTTTAAAAAGATTGTAAAAAGCACATATTAAATTTGTCATGTTTACCATTTAAACATGTAAAGTTCAGTAGTGTAAAATACATTCACATTGTTGCACAACAGATCTCCAGAACTTTTTCATCTTGCAGAACTGAAGTTCTGTACCCATTGAGCACTAATTCCCATTTCCCCCTTCCCCCAAATTCTTGGCAACCACCTTTCTACTTTCTGTTTCTATGATTTTTGACTATTTTAGATACATGCATGGGATTAAACAGTATTTGCCCCTTTGTGATTAGCTTATTTTGCTTAGCATAATGTCATTGAGGTTCATCCATGTTGTAGCATGTGACAGAATTTTTTTCTTTTCTTTAAAGGCTATATATTATTTCGTTGTATGTATAGACCACATTTTAAAATCCATTTATCGTTGGTGGACATTTGGGTTGCTTGGTGATTTGATGATTCTCTATTCATGGTTAGCCAAGAGTAATATGCAATAAATGTTGGTGTACAGATATCTCTTTGAGATCTTGCTTTGAATTCTTTTGGATATACGGTTGCCCATTGAACAACACAGGTTTGAACTGTGTGGATCCATCTATAAGTGGATTTTTTTTAACCAGCCATAGATAGAAAATATACTATTTGGCTGGGTGTGGTGGTTGATACCTGTAATCCCAGCACTTGGAAGGCCAGGGTGGGAGGATCATTTGAGGCCAGGAGTTTGAGACCAGCCTGGACAACATAGTGAGACCTCGTCGCTACAAAAAATACAAAAATTAGCTAGGTGTGGTGGCATGCGCCTGTAGTTTCAGCTACTCAGGAGGCTGAGGCAGGAGGATTGCTTGAGCCCGGGAGGTTGAGGCTGCAGTGAGCTGTTATTCATGCCATTGCACTCCAGCCAGGGGCAACAGAACAAGACCCTGCTCAAAAAAAAAAAAAGAAAAAAGAAAATACACTATTTGTAGGATGTGAAACTTGTGTATAGGGTGGGTGGGCTTTTTGTATATGCAGGTTCCATAGATCAGATTTTGGAGTTTGAGTATGAGTGAATTTGGATGTATACGGATGGTCCTGGAATCAGTCGTCGTCGTCGTCGTCGTCGTCTTCTTTTTTTTTAATTATTTGTCTTCTATGTTTTGGAACCAGTCTTCTGCATATGCTGTGGGACAACCGTATATCCAGAATTGCGATTGCTGGATCATATGGTAGTTCTATTTTAATTTTTTGAGTAACCTCAGTATTGTTTTCCATAATGGCTGCACAATTTTTACAGTTCCACCCACAGTGCACAAAGGTTTTGATGTCTCTGCATTCTTGCCAACACTTGTTATTTTCTGTTTTTTTTTTGGTAGTGGCCAACATAATGGGTGTGAGGTGCTATCTCATTGTGGTTTTGATTTGCATTAACAATGTTGAGTATCCTTCATGTTTATTGGCCTCAAATATTTTACTTTTGAATTTATTGAAAATCATGCATTTTAATTATGTAAAACTTAATACCATGCATCATTTGTTAAATAGGAAAGTAGAATTTGTCCTTATGAATATTATAAAAGATTCTAATAGGGTGAACTTTTTTTTTTTCCTCTTTTGAGACAGGGTCTCGCTTTGTCACCCAGGCTGGAATGCAGTGGCTCAGTCTTGGCTTACTGCAGCCTCCACCTCCTGGGTTCAAGTGATTCTCCTGCCTCAGCCTCCCGAGTAACTGGTATTACAGGTATGCACCACCACACCTGGCTAATTTTTGCATTTTTAGTAGAGACAGGATTTCACCATGTTGGCCAGGCTGATAATAAGATGAACTTTATACTTTTTTTTTTTTTTTTTTTTTTTTTTGCGACAGAGTCCCACTCTGTCACCTAGGTGCAGTGGCACAATGATGGCTTGCTGCAGCCTTGACCTCCTGGGCTCAAGTGATCCTCCCAACTCAGCCTCTCAAGTATCTGGGATTACAGGTATGCACCACCACCCCCAGCTAATTTTTGTGTTTTTTGTAGAGATGGGATTTTGTCATGTTGCCCGGGCTGGTCTAGAACTCCTGGGCTCAAGTGACATCCCACCTTGGAGTCCCCAAGTGCTGGGATTACAGGCATGAGCCACTGCATCTGGTCAGAATTTTATACTTTTTAAACAGTATGCTGATCTACCATTAGATAGGAAAAAACTACAATCCTTATTCATAAAATTCTGATCTAAAATGTGTTATATTAACATTATTTAATAATGCAAGCAAAATTGGCAAATTTATTTGTAAACCCCATATTGGGCTACTTTGAAAATTATTTATGGATCAGAAAAGGTTGGGAAATACTTTTCTAGAGTAATTGAGCAGGCCCTGTAGATGGCGGAAATGTTGCTTGAACTGGCATAGAGGAAGAAAGTGTTGAATTGCCCCACTTAATTCCTTAAGCAATTTTGCCTCTTTGGAGGATATTTGCCTGAAATAGAGAGCTCAAGTTATGCTATAAAGATTCTTTTTGAAAAATAGAGACAGGGTCTCACGTTGCCTAGGCTGGTCTCAGACTCCTGGGCTCAAGTGACCCTTTCACCTTGGCCTGCCAGAGTGCAGGGATTATAGGCATGAACCATTGGGCCAGACCAAGAAGATATTTTTGAATATCTTCCAATATCATCCCACCAATAGCTTGATGGTGTACAAAGAGTGGTAGACTTTGGGTGAGGCTCTGCCATTACAATAGTTGTATTTCCTTGGCAAGTAGCTATTGTGGATCTCTTCTTCATAGTAAGATGAATGAGATGAACAAATAATGAACAACTTGTGTTTATTGAGTATCTACCATGTATGTGCCTGCAGAGAGGATGTCTTCATTTTGCAGATGAAGTAATTAGTAAATAACTTGCCTAGGTTCCCTCAGCTAGTGGGGCCTTAAAAAAATAGGCTTTTATGGCCAAGTGCATTGGCTCACGCCAGTAATCCCAGCACTTTGAGCGGCTGAGGTGGGAGGATTGCTTGAGCCCAGGAGTTCAAGACCAGCCTGGACAACAAAGTGAGGCTCCATGTCTACAAAAAACTAGCCGCATGTGGTGGCATGTGCCTGTAGTCCCAGCTACATGGGAGGGTGAGGTGAGAGGGTCACTTGAGCCTAGAAGGTAGAGGCTGCAGTGAGCCATGTTTGCACCACTGCATTCCAGCCTGTGTGACAGAGTGAGACTGTGTCTCCAAAAAAAAATAGGCTACTGCTGCCTGTAGGGTTCTTTTTAGTGCAAATGCTAGGATTCTAAGCACTTGGTTTCTGTTATCCAGGTGAAACTATTTCTCTGGAGAGTTTGATTACCATCACAGGTGGTGGTATGCTTCTCCCTAGCTGGCATTTAATCCAGTGGTTATATGCATCTCTCTGAAATTCTTTATCAAGTTAGTCAATTCATAAAACATCTAATGCTGATTATAAGCCTATTACCTTGTTTGTGTCTCTGCGTTATGGGCATAATGGCACCTAAAAGCTTTTGCTATAATGGACTATGGTGTATCTGAATAAATTACCTTTATAAACAATCAAATGTAAATTGGCGTTCAAATTTACCCAATTTTTCTTATAGAATGTACCCTTGTAGTTAAAGAAATAATTCTTTTTTACCATTTGTCTGGTATGATTTGTTATTCACAAATAGCATGTAACTAGCCAGCTGTACTATACACATTTTCTAGAAAAGAAAATTTCTTCAAATTTCTTATTGGGTGCCTTAGTCTTTTACCCATTCGGGCTATTCAAATAAAGAGTGAGATACTCTCTTATTCTCTAGAAAGAGACATTCTGTACTAATGGAAATACCAACTTTTAAATCTAGACACCAAAGAAAAAGTCGTGTTTTTCTACCCTCGAGTCTGTAGGGTCTTAATCTCCGCCACTCATCCTGGCCCTCTCATTTTCTTCTTTTCCCATATGGAAGTTCTGGGGTGATATAGTTTGGCTCTGTGGCCCCACCCAAATCGCGTGTCAAATTGTAATTCCCAAAGTTGGAGGAGGGGTCTGGTGGGAAGTGATTGAATCACGGGGGCAGACTTTTCCCTTGCTGTTCTTGTGATAGTGAGTTCTCGTGAGATCTGGTTGTTAAAAAGTAGGTAGCACCTCCCCGTTTGCTCTCTCTTGCTCCAGCACCAGACATGTATAATGTACTGACTTCCCCTTTGCCTTCCACTGTGATAAGTTTCCTGAGGCCTCCCCAGCCATGCTTCCTGTACAGACTGCTGAACTGTAAACAAATTAAACCTCTTTTCTTTATAAATTAACCACCCTCAGCTCTTTAGAGCAATGTGAGAATGTACTAATACATAATTCATACCAGAGAAGTGGGGCATTGCAATAAAGATACCTGAAAATGTGGATGCAGCTTTTGGACTGGGTAATGGGCAGAGATTGGAACAGTTTGAAGGGCTCAGAATAAGACAGGAAGATAAGGGAATGTTTGGAACTTCCTAGAGACTTGTTGAATGGTTTTGACCAAAATGCTGATGGTGATATGGACAGAGATGGCCAGGCAGATGAAGTCTCAGATGAAGATGAGGAACTTATTGGGGAACCGGAGTAAAGGTCACTCTTGCTATGTGTTAGTATAGATACTGGCAGCATTGTGCTCCTGCTCTAGGGAGCTGTTGAACTTTAAAATTGAGATGTTTAGGGTATCTGGTGGAAGAAATTTCTGAAAGCAGCGATGTGTTCAAGATGTGGCCTGGCTGCTTCTTAAAAGCCTGTGCTCACTTGCCCTATAAGCAAATAAATGACCTGAAACTGGAACTTATATTTAAAAGGGAAGCAGAACATAAAAGTTTAGAAAATTTGCAGCCTGCCATGTGGTAGAAAAAAAATCATTTTCTGGGGAGAAATTCAAACTGGCTGCAGAAATTTACATAAGAGGATGATACATGGGGTAAAATTCTTTTTCATCCCCTAAAAGTCTTGGTATTAATCTCAAATAGCAGGAAGGTAACTGTAGGAATTATATAATGAGTTTCCCTGTGCTTGGTCATTTCTTTGTATCATTTCCATAGGTCAGTGGAGACTCAGAAAACCAGTTTCTCTGGGCTTTTGATAAGTAATGTTATAGTAATCAGTAGATGGTTACTTTTGGTAAAACAAATTGTCTTCATCTGTTTTGTGCTGGTATAACAGAATGCCTGAGACTGGGTAATTTTTTAAATTATTTATTTATTGATTGATTTTTGAGATGGACTTTCGCTCTTTTTGCCCAGGCTGGACTGCAGTGGCATGATCTCAGCCCACTGCAACCTCCGCCTCCTGGGTTCAAGTGATTTTCCTGCGTCAGCCTCCCGAGTAGCTGGGATTACGGGTGCCCACCACCATGCCTAGCTAATTTTGTATTTTTAGTAGAGACAGGGTTTCACCATGTTGGCCAGGCTGGTCTTGAGCTCCTGCTCTCAAGTTATCTGCGTGCCTTGGCTTCCCAAAGTGCTGGGATTACAGGCGTGAGCCACCGCACCTGGCCAAGACTGGGTAATTTATAAAGAATAAAAGTTGGCCAGGTGCAGTGGCTCACGTCTGTAATCCCAGTACTTTGGGAGGCTGAGGCGGGTGGATCGCTTGAGGTTAGGAGTTCGAGACCAGCCTGACCAATATGGTGAAACCCCGTCTCTACCAAAAAATACAAAAATTATCCGGGTGTGTTGATGTGCACCTGTGGTCTCAGCTACTTTGGAGGCTGAGGTGGGAGAATCACTTGAACCCAGGAGGTGGAGCTTGCAGTGAGACAAAATCATGCCACTGCCCTCTAGCCCAGGCAACAGAGTGAGACCCTGTCTCACAAAAGGAAAAAAAGCAAAAAAAAAAAAAAATTATATATATATATTTCTCGCAGTTTTGGGGGCTGGGAAATTTAAGATCAAGGTGCCTGCATCTCATGAAGGCCTTCTTACTGTGTCCTCATATAGCGGAAGATGGAAGGGCAAGCTGGAAACAACTCCCTCAGTCAGACTCTGGTATAAGGGCATTCACAAGGAAGGAACATTCATGGTCTAATCACCTCTGAAAGGCCCTACCTCTTAATACTGTTACATTGACAACACCTGAGTTTTTGAGGGACACCTTCAGACCATAGCACAAATACTGACAAATCTCATCGGTTTTTAAGTAAATAGTACTTGAGGCGTTTGAAATTTTGTAGTACCCCAGCGTTGTGTTTATATCTGTGATAAATTTTAAGTATAGGAAAATCATGGAAAGACTTACTGCTCATAACTGCCCTACCTCGTTTACTTCTATCTTTCCCTAAACTACTACTGTTCTTAGCTAGATCATGAACTTTGGGGCCAACATGAGCCAGAGGAGTTTCTGAAGAGTCTGCTTCAGTGAGGGGTTCGGTTGGTAGCCACAGAATAAAGAAATGGCACTTTGCAGACATTGGTACTTCCTTGGAAGAACTGGCTGTGGCATCTTCAGAACTAAAAAACTGAAATTACTAGATAATGGTTACTTGGTTTAGGTTGCCTGGAAATTATGAGAGGTTTTGTAAATGCTTTGGGATTAGTAGTTTGAACCACCTAGTCCATTTTATGATTCTGTCTTCAGAATATAGAAGAAATTGCATCTTATTTGGGGATTAGGATGTAAAGTTAATGTACAAGGCAAAATAGCATGTAGGCAGTTACCCATGCAGAGTTTGTGGGAAGATGCCTTACCACAAACCAGTACGTTCTTTTTGGGTTCAAGACCAGTCCGTTTTTCCTCTAGAATGAGAACAGATCATTGCTCTTCTGTTGAGCACAGAGTTGTTGGTTTGTACTTAGGGGCAGCCCTATCAGAATCACTCCTGAGTGGCTAAATACCCTCAGTCTGAGAGACTTGGCCAGCAGGTTATGGGAACAGCAGATTCATGTCGCCTCTCTCTTGCTCACTTAGGTGTACGCTTACTGTCTGGAATGGTGGGTCGAACCCTTGTATTTACCTAAATTGAGCTTTCTCTGAAATTTTTGCTCAATGTATGTTACATTTGTGTAAGTAAATTAAATGTTGGTTTATGCATGGTGTAAGATTTAAAATAGACTTCTTAGCAAAAAGAACACCTGGTATCAGATTGACTTACCCTTTCATTTTGTTTGCTTGTATTCAGTGGAGTGTTGAAATAACAGGTATCTCATGTCTCATCTTTGAAATATAATGAATTTCATATCATAGCTTTAGTTTCTGGTACTTTTTTTTGGAGACAAGTCTCTGTCACCCAGGCTGGAGAGCAGTGGCGTGATCTCGGCTTACTGCATCCTCCGCCTCCCAGGTTCAAGCGATTCTCCTGCCTCAGACTCCCAAATAGCTGGGATTACAGGCCCCTGCCACCACGCCTGGCTAATTTTTGTATTTTTAGTAGAGACAGGGTTTCACCATGTTGGCCAGGCTGGTCTCTTAATTCCTGACCTCAAGTGATTCGCCCGCCTTGGCCTCCCAAAGTGCTAGGATTATAGGCGTGAGCCACTTCGCCCTGGCCTCTGGTACATACTTTTTTCCGTTTTCCGAATCCAACAGTGTTTCAGTAAACTGAGTACATACTCAATGAAATGAGAAGATTTAATTTATAAAATCGATTTAGTATAGTTTTCAAGAAAAACTTAAACTTTCTTTTGTTTTATTTTTTGAGACAGTCTCACTGTGATTGCCGAGGCTGGAGTATAGTGGCACGATCTTGGCTCACTGCAGCCTCAGCCTCCTGGGCTCAGGTGATTGATTCTCCCACCTCAGCCTCCAGAGTATCTGGGACTATAGGTGTATGCCATCACGCCTGGCTAATTGTTTTGTATTTTTAGTTGAGACAGGGTTTCACTATATTGCCCAGGCTGGTCTCAAACTCCTGGACTCAGGCAATCTGCCTGCCTTAGCCTCTCAAAGTGCTGGGATTACAGGTGTGAGCCATGGCCCCTAGCTGAAAACTTTAACCTTCAGATGTCAGTTCAGTTAGTGAGTCTGTTTTATCTGTTGTTCAAGCAAATTCTTTAAAACACCTAAAATAGTTCAGTTCTTCAATTGGTTGAAATTTATATGGCCGTTTCTTTTCTAAGCAGTGCTTTCAGATAAACACCAGAATACTGGTCTGTGGACTTCAGTTTGAAATCATTAGTTTACTCTCTTGTTGGAAGGAGGAAAGTGATCTTATTGTTGTGGAAAACATATTACTGCAGAGTCTACTCGCTTTTGCTCCAACAGTCAAGTTCATATTTTCTATCATTCAGCTAAGATGGCTAAATTAGTATAACTTTCCTTTGCCTCTTAACTTTTTAGCACTACAGAAACCAGGACTACAAATATGTTCTTTACTTTTTTCTGTTATCTTCCCCTATCATGAGACTTTTTGAACGCAAATGCTGTTCATTATGCTTTCTCATCTGTAGTTGCACGTACATGTAATCCACTGTAGTGAAGACACTGAAACCTGTTGTATTTTCCATATTTCGATAGATCTCTCACAGGATTTTACACTTTCGGAATGCTCAGTAAATTATTATTGACTGCTTGATAGTACCTCTTTGTTCCTGCCTTTCCCCAAGTCCTTCAACAGAAGTTTCTTCTAGCACTTTGCAGGACAGTTGAGTGGAATATTTGGGACCCTCACAGTAATGAGCTTGTGTGTTTTTGTCATTCTCTCTTTTTTTTTAAAAAAACAATAGAGTCGTTTAAGGAAGCAAAAAGGTCCTTGGATCAATATTTTTATTTTATCTTTTATGGTGATAGGGTGAGGTGTGAGTATTTAGGGAGTTGGTTGGTAGGATGGGGTTGTCTTAAGGTTGCAGGAGGGTCAGAAGGGTGACTGTAACTACTGATGATGTCTTACAGTGGTGAAGGAGAAGATAAGTGAAAACAGAAGCAATTTAAACAACTTTTAGTAGGTATTAGTCTCTTAATTTGGCACTGACATATGACAGATTTTAATTTAGATTCTGTAGTTTGACAGGTATAATAAAGTACCCTTCATTAAATATTTTTCACATATACTCTTGTTTGCCTTTTTCTAGTTGCAAGAGTGGTGATTTCTAGGTTTCATTATAAATTTTAGAAATATATGATTTGAATGTATTGACTGTTCTTAGGTTCTCTATGAGGCAAGAAAAGGCAGGGTATTATGACTTCTGATTCATATGATGTCTGGATATATTTAAGGGAGCTGTTCTCAAAGTGTGGCCCGGGATCTATGGCATCAAAACTATTTTTTCTTTTCTTTTTGAGACAGGGTCTCGCTCTGTCACCCAGGCTGGACTGCAGTGGCGACATCTTGGCCCACTGCAACCTCTGCCTCCCAGGTTCAAGTGATTCTCGTGTCTCAACCTCCCGGAAACTATTTTCATAATAATACTGAGTTGTTACTTGCTTAAAAAAAAAAAACCTGTGTTGGACATTTGTACCCATGGTGCAAAAGCAATGAGTAAAAACTGTTGGCACTTTAGAACTTGCAGTTAAAAAAGCCAGTTTTGCTTAAGAATGTCTTTGATGAAGTACTAAAAATGATTAATTTCATTAAATCTTTTTTTTTTTTTTTTTTTTTGAGATAGAGTCTCGCTCTGTTGCCCAGGCTGGAGTGCAGTGGCGCGATCTCCGCTCACTGCAAGCTCCGCCGCCTCCCCGGTTCACACCATTCTCCTGCCTCAGCCTCCTGAGAAGCTGGGACTACAGGCGCCTGCCACCATGCCCGGCTAATTTTTTTTTGCATTTTTAGTAGAGACGGGGTTTCACTGTGTTTGCCAGGATGGTCTCGATCTCCTGACCTCATGATCCGCCCGCCTCGGCCTCCCAAAGTGCTGGGATTACAGGCGTGAGCCACCGTGCCCAGCCAGTTTCATTGAATCTTGATCCTTGCACGCATGCACTTGTAACATTCTGTGCAACAAGATGGGAATGTGTGTAAAGTGCTTCTGCTGCATGTTGAGGTATGTTGGGTTTTGAGCAAAAGCACTTACGTGATTAAGTTGTGAGCTCCACTAGCCACTTTTTTCATGGAAATTTCATTTTTACTTAAAAGAGGGTCTGACAAACCATGATTATTCAGCCTTAGGTATTTGGCAGACATTTTTTTAAATCAATGAAGTGAGACTGTCACTTCACGGAAAACAACTGACCATATTTGTTGGCAGAGAGAACATTTGGGCTTTCAAGCAAAAATTAAAATTTTTGGAAAACTTTTGTCTGTTACTGTGAGTATGACAGCTTCCCAGTACTTAAAGACTTTCTGATGAGATTAATGGGTTTAACAAACATGATTTTTTGAAATATGCCAACTTCTGGAAAATCTGCATAACTCAGTGGACCAGTACTTTTTAGATGAGGGATGATGATTTATAACATCGTGCATGGGTTTAAAGATTCATTTAAAGTGAATAGACTAATGAATGTTAACGTGGTAGAGTAGGAAAGGTTCACTGATACAATTTCAGATTCCATGTTGCATCTAATCTTGTAAGAAATTACCACTGCTAACTGAAGTATGATGGTTATTTTGAGGAAAAGCACCCGTGAGATTGAATTGTGAACTGAACTAGCCACTTTTTAATAGAACTGTTTTGGTGTAGTATCAAAGCACGAGATCCACAATGACCTCAGAAGGCTATTCAAACTCTCCTTTTTCTAAGCTAAGTATGTTTAAGTTTGGATTTTCTTCATATACTTGAACCAGAACAACATGTTGGAACAGATTGAATGCAGAAACAGTTAGGATAATCTGTCTCCTATTAGACAGATATTAAAGAAATTGGCAAAAATGTAAAACACCACTTACTAATTTTTTTTTTTTTTTTAAATAAAACAAGACTGTGTTGCTCAGGCTGGTCTGAAACTCCTGGGCTCAAGTGATCCTCCTGCCTCAGCCCCCCAAAGTGCTAGGATTACAGGCATGAGCAACCACGCTTGCCCTTACTCACTAATTTTTTTTTTTTTTTTTTTTAAGGAAAATAGTTTCTTTTTAAAAATGTGTTATTTATATTAATAGGTACAGTTGACCCTCCATATGTTCGGCTTCTGTGCATTCAACAACTGCAGATCAAAAATACTTGTGGGAAAATAGCCAATAAAATAGTAAAACAGGCCAGGCGCTGTGGCTCACGCCTGTAATCCCAGCACTTTGGGAGGACAACGTGGGTGGATCCCCTGAAGTCAGGAGTTCGAGACCAGCCTGGCCAACATGGTGAAACCCTGTCTCTACTAAAAATACAAAAATTAGCTGGGCGTGGTGGCGTGCGCCTGTAATCCCAGCTACTCAGGAGGCTGAGACAGGAGAATCACTTGAACCCGGAGGAGGTTGCAGTGAACTGAGATTGCTCCACTGTACTCCAACTTGGGTGACAGAGTGAGACTCTGTCTCCAAAAAAAACCAAAAATACAAATAATACAGTATAACAACGATTTATGTAACATTTACATTGTATTAGATGATCATAAGTAATCTAGAGCCAGATGATTTAAAGTATAAGGGAGAATGTGCATAGGTTATATGCAAATACTATGCCATTTTATATAAGAGATGATCATCTGTGGATTTTGGTATCCATGAAGTTCCTGGAACCAATGCCCCCCAGACCCCCATGGATACTGAGGGCTTGCTATTACAGTTTTTAATAAAAGTAAAAAATGGGCCAGGTGTGGTGGCTTACACCTGTAATCCCAGCACTTTGGGAGGCCAAGGCGGGCTGAAAGTTTGAGCCCAGGAATTCAAGTCCAGCCTGGGCAACATGGCAAAACCTTGTCTCTGCTGAAAATAGAAAAAAATATCCAGACATGGTAGTGTGCACCTGTGGTCCTAGCTACCTGGGAAGTTAAGGTGGGAGGATCACCTAAGCCCAGGAAGGTGAGGCTGCTGTGAGCCGTGATTGTGCCACTGCACTTCAGCCAGAGCCCAAGTGAGACCTTGTCTCAGAAAATAAATAAATAAATAAATAAATAAATAAATAAATAAAAGTAAATTGTAAAAAAATCTCTTAGTTTTTCATTTCTGTTATGTTAAGTGTTAATAGCTATAACACATGTAAACTAAACAGGTCATGAGACCAAAATGCTGAAGAATGGTGTTAATGGTGTTCTTCCTTTGAACTACTGTTTTTATTTTTCTATGCTAGCTAATTACTATGTGAATAATTAACCTCAATGAAGTTCTGTATTCTCTGTTGTAGCAGTGGCTCATTTAGGGTTCAATTATCTTTTGACCTGTCCTTCCTTCTGATATGATTGCATCTGGTTTTTTAATTTTAGACTTAATTTTTAATTCTAAAATTAAAAGTCTTTTTTCTGTGCCCGCTGCTGTCAACCCAGTCAGGGCCCTTATCATTTTATTCTTGAATTACTTCAGTACTCCATTTTTATTTCTCATGTGGTGGTTTTCAAACTTGAGTGTTGTTTGAAATCCCAGGGTTAATTTGACTTTCATTTTATGAATATGATTTCATATAAGTTCCTTTATGATAAAACCAAAGCAAATTTACAAATTAAATATAGACCATCAAATTAGCTACACATATTTAAGGAGGAGATTTTGTTAGAACCAAATAGTCAATGTTAGAGCTTATAGAATGACATAGCCTCAGGATCAGCTTTATAATAAATCAGTTTTTAAAATTTGGCTTGATAATAGTAACAGAGAATGGCTATTTGCATAAATATGTTTTATAAAATGGTGTTAACTTTTAGTCTTTGTTCAGGATAATGAGACCTACTAGTTAACCAGAACGGGGCCAGCAAGCAGCTCTTGAATGCCAGTTCTCATGCCTGGTCAAAATTCTCTAAAGCTGTGTTGATCACTGAGGTGTTGTGGATGAACTGAAATCTGCATAAGTGGATATTTAATTATTTCTGGAATCTTTACTAGAAAACATGTTCTTACCTAGTTTGCTCCTGGGTTTGCTGTTGGTGAACTGCCTTTGGTTGGTGGGATCTCTGTGTCCCATGGGCTTTGCCACACAGCAGGGACTCTGAGTGCTTCAGCTCACATTCCTTTGTGTGCCACCCTTGCCTTAACTCGCTTACCTGTATTGTTTTTTCTCCCATAGCACTCAACATCATTTTACATGTAAACATTTTACTTTGTTGTTGTTGTTCTTTTGAGACAGAGTCTTACTTTGTTGCCAAGGCTGGTATAGTAGCACATTCTTGGCTCACTGAAACCCCTGCCTCCTGGGCTCAAGTGTTTCTCATGCCTCAGCCTCCTGAGTAGCCGGGGCTACAGGTGTGCACCACCGCTCCTGTCTAATTTTTGTATTTTTAGTAGAGATGGGGTTTCACCATTTTGGTCAGCCTGGTCTTGAACTCCTGGCCTCAGGTCATCCACTTGCCTCAGCTTCCCAAAGTGCTGGGATCACAGTCGTGAGCTACTGCACCTGGCACTTTGTTTTTGACTGTTTCTATCCGACTAGATTTTAAGCTGTATAAAGTCACAGATATTTTTTTCTGTTATGTTAATTGCTAAGTCTTCAGTTTCTATCGTAGTCCCTGGCTTGTATTAGATGCTCAATAAATATTTGTTGACTTAATGAATGCATATTAACCCTTCTCCTTTTCTTTATTCAACTGCAAACTCAAATGCTCTTTTCTGAGTTGTGTGCTTCCACTGTGGGTAAAGACCACAGTTTTTCTCTTCATTTTAAACACAGCTAAACTGGCCCTGAATTGTATAGAATCCTTTTGATTTGTTGTTTGATCAGTACAAGTTCAGTCAGTGGCACAGTTACTTCCCTTGATTGAGATTCTGTAGAAGCCTAAAAGTGCATTATCTCTTCCAATAGATGTGTCATACAGGCTGCTCTGGAGATCTTCTTTTTTTTCCTTTTAAATTGTTCACATAATGTTTTCTGTTTTAAAACAGTGGAATTGCCAGCCTGGGCACTGTAGTGAGACACTTTCTCTACAAAAAGTAAATTGAAAAAAATTAGCTGGGAGTGGTGGAGTGTACCTGTAGTCCCCAGCTACTCAAGAGGCTGAGGCAGAAAGATTGCCTGAGCCCAGGAATTTGAGGCTTCAGTGAGTTGGAATTGCATCACTGCACTCTAGCCTGGAAGACAGAGGAGACTTCGTCCCTTCCAAAAAAATTGAAAAAGTAGAATTATATTTGGGAGTTTTTTCCTCAAATTCATTTGAAGTTAAGATTTATAAAAGTATGGGAGGCCAAGCTGGGATTGTCATTTGGACCCAGATGTTCCAGGCTGTAGTGAGCTGTGGTTGGGCCACAGTTAATAAAAAGTACAAGTTTTCTTAATTACTGCCTTTTTTTTTTTTTGAGACGGAGTCTTGCTCTGTCGCCCAGGCTGGAGTGCAGTGGCACAATCTCAGCTCGCTGCAAGCTCTGCCTCCCGGGTTCACACCATTCTCCTGCCTCAGCCTCCCAAGTAGCTGGGACTACAGGTGCCTGCCACCATGCCCAGCTAATTTTTTGTATTTTTAGTACAGGCGGGGTTTCACCACATTAGCAAGGATGGTCTCCATCTCCTGACCTCATGATCCGCCGGCCTTGGCCTCCCAAAGTGCTGGGATTATAGGCGTGAGCCACTGTGCCCGGCCACTACCTTTTTTTTTTTTTTTTTTAAACTAATGTTTTTAAATAATTCTAATCATCTGTTCATATTTTTTGTTTTTCATATTTAACATTTTATGTAAAATTTTTAGATTTTAAAATTTGTTTCTGTTATCACTTCTAAAAGTGAATGTCATTTTAAAAAATGAATGCCTTTACATTGGGTTGTTGTGTAACCTAATTCACTTTAAAAAATAACTTTATTTTGGAATATTTATTTATTTATTTGAGACAGAGTCTCGCTCTGTCGCCCAGGCTGGAGTTCAGAGGTGTGATCTCGGCTCACTGCAGCCTCCGCCTCCTGGGTTCAAGCAATTCTCCTGCCTGAGCCTCCCAAGTAGCTGGGATTACAGGTGCCCGCCATCACACCCAGCTAATTTTTGTATTTTTAGTAGAGACTGGGTTTCACCATATTGGCCAGGCTACTCTTGAACTCCTGACTTCCGTGATCCACCTGCTGCAAGACTCCCAAAGTGCTAGGATTACAAGCGTGAGCCACTGCGCCTGGCCTATTTTGGAATAATTTTGGATTTATATAGCCGTGGTATATTTGTTAAAACTAAGAAATCAGTATCAGTATGTTGTCATTAACTAAACTCAAGACTTTATTTGGATTTTTCCAGTTACTCCACTAATGTCCTTCTTTGGTTGGTTGGTTGGTTTCGGGATCCAATCCAAGATACCATAGTTCATTTAGTTATCATGTCTTCTAAGTTTTTCTGATCTGTGGTTGTTCTCAGCCTTTCCTTATTTTTCATGACCTCTTAATCGTTTTAAAGTGTATTGGTCAGATGTTTTGTAAGAATGTCCTTTGATTTCGGCTTATCGGATGTTTTCTTATGATTAGACTGAGGTTATGGGTTGAGGTTTGGGGGAAGGATACCACAGAGGTGAAATCCCCATCTCATTTCATCACATCAGGGAGTACGTAATAACAGCAGTACTTATCATTGCTCATGTTAATGGCTATGGATTTTTTCACAGAAACATTTCCCTTTCCAGACTCTTCTTTGGAAGTGAATCACTGAATCTAGCACACGCTCAGGGGGAAGGAAATTGAATTCTACCTCCCAGAATGGGGACATACACTCGTGTCAGTTGAAATTCTTGTCAGGAAGAGTTGTTCCTTCTCCTCCATTTGTTTATTTAATCACTTATTTATATCATAGACTTATGAATAATTATTTTGTTCTGTTTTAATACTGTTATGACTTATTCTGCTGCTCAAATTATTCCAGCTTTGGCCACTGGAGTTTCTTCTGTTTGCTTCCTGTCTTGGACCTATCCCTGTCCTTTCATCTTTTGAGCATTTCCCTTCTACTGGCTTGCCTTGTAGTTTCCCTGTCCCAACCCTAGAATCAGCTGTTTCTCCAGACCCTGCTTCCTTGTATTTATTGGAGGGTGGTATTTAGAAACAAAAGTCTTGGGTGCTGGGTATGCTTATTGCTCCTGGGGTATCACTGCTTCCAGGCCCTCTGTTGGACAGACCCTGGAAATGCATGTATTTCAGCTAACCTACATGTGCATACATACCTGGGTTTCTTTATCTATCTGCATATATTTTGAAATAAACGTGAGTTCATATTGATATATCTGACTTAATTCATTACCACCCTTTGCTTATTTGTAACTTCTTTCTGTGACATTGAGAAACTTGGCTCACATTATCTACACTTTATTTACTTATTTGTTTAACCCTAGTGTACATGTAGAGTACTTTCAGAATTACAGACTGTACCCTTATGAGAAACAAATTTACCAGCTAGAGTACTGTGTAGATTGTCCAGAGTTCTGTAGGTTAGCTTCCCCCGACCTCCTGCTCCTTCCATGAGACTATCTCATAAAATTATAATACTGTTAGACTTGCTGTATAGTTTGCATTCTATCCTGAGATCCCCTGACATCCTGTTTTGTTTTTATTTGCATACAGTTTATCATTTTAAAAGTCTTTATATTGAGTTAAATTTTTAATATAAATGTTACAATTCCTGATATCATTCATCGACCATTTATGTAGCTGATAGCCACTACTTTTTTTCTTTTTTTCTTTTTTTTTCTTTTTTTTTTTGAGATGGAGTCTTGCTCTGTCACCTAGGCTGGAGTGCAGTGGCGCGATCTCAGCTCATTGCAACCTCCGCCTCCTAGGTTCAAGCGATTCTCCTGCCTCAGCCTCCTGAGTAGCTGGGACTACAGGCACGCACCACCATGCCTGGCTAATTTTTGTATTTTTAGTAGAGATGGGGTTTTACCATGTTGGGCAGGCTGGTCTTGAACTCCTGACCTCATGATCCACCTGCCTCAGCCTCCCAAAGTGCTGGGATTACAGGCGTGAACCACAGCGCCCGGCTGATAGCCACTACTTTTTTAATGCTGATACAGTGCTTACCATCTGCCAGGCACCGTCTATGCACCGTAAATACATTTACTTCTCATAGTGACTCTGAGGTAAGTACTCTTGAATTAGCCTTTTTTCATGAGGAGAGTGAGGCACAAAGCTGTTCAGTAACTTGGTCACAACTGCTAAGTGGGAGAAGTAAAACTCTT
Source organism: Macaca nemestrina (assembly GCF_043159975.1). NCBI lineage: Eukaryota > Metazoa > Chordata > Mammalia > Primates > Cercopithecidae > Macaca > Macaca nemestrina. The sequence goes on from NC_092128.1 coordinate 10,117,582, forward strand.
GCTTTTTGTTTAATACTGTGTATAGGACTTAGAATTAATAGGACTAAATGTTCTCTTGTTAGTTTAGTTTATTATTTGAATTTGATTTGAAATGGAGAGTGCTGCTACTCCAATTCTTTGCCCCATGTCTGTAACAAGCATTATTAATCATGACAGCACGCTTTTTGCTGAGCTAGGACATCGCCTGGCCTAAGGCCAAGAATCCTTACGGACACAACCCTCAAAGTGGTTGTACGAGATGAACTCTCCTTGCCATCTCTGGTCTTTTCCGTTTTGAATCCTGATTCTCGTGCCCGGTGCATGGCACTGTGTACCTGCTTCTCCTGAATTCCTCTTTCATGGTCTTCCTTTTCACAGGGACAGGTTTTCTGTATTCCCCCTCAGGCATAGGATCTGCTTCTAAGTGATTAGTTTTTGTCACTTACCAATAGTTTAACATCTATATGTCTGAGTTCTCTTTATATTGTTTTTCTTATCCTTACCTACAAAATCTCATTTACCATTAATTTAAATTTCAGTATATTGAAACAATGGATTGTAACTTTAAAAATAAATGAAATTGCCAAATGAGACTAACAGCTGCCTTCAAAGCATTTATACAAATACGCACTATTGAAGACTGGAGAGTTATCAAAATTGGCATTTTTTGGCAGTCTTGCTGTGAAGTAAACATTTTTAAAAGGGAGGGACATTAAGAATATTGTAATCATATTACTTACATCTTGTTGGGTTTGGATTTGACCTTACTTAGCCTGGTATTCAATTAAGAGTCAAAGTTGCCGCTATTAATTTAGTTGAGCAGAATATATAGTATATGTAGTTTATTTTTTTCTTTAGACAAATAGAAACAGAAACATTTATTTGGCCAGACCAAATAGGTGATTATTCCCTTGATTTAGCAAATGCTTTAGGTAGAATTTTTAAAGAAGCATTAAGGGCTCTGACAATACCTATGGGACTTTTTTCAAAGTATTCAGTTATTGGCAGCTGGGTCAGGAGGAACGGGGATGTCTGATTTAGGTAAAGACCTCTCACAAGTGGAGTAGGGGCGTATCTGGTAGAGAACAGTGCTGATTCCTTGGACTTGTGTGACCTGGCCACCTGAGAGGTAGGTAGGAAGGTGTGTCTTGGCCATGTCCTAGGGCCTCTGTAAACCTGAGAGGATGGAGGAAGCTCTGCTTTTTCTGATGATGCTGTTGGTGATAATAAAGTAGGCTATGAGAGCCCATCTTCCATTAATTCAGACGTTCCTGTACAGTTGGCCCTCTGTAAATGGGATTCTGCATTTTAAGATTCAGCCAACTGTGGGTAAAAATATTTGAAAAGAAACAAAAGTGTCTGTACTGAACATGTACATACTCTTTTCTTGCCATTATTCCCTAAACATAATAGTTTAACAACTATTTACATAGTATTTACATTGTATTAGGTATTTAGTAATCTAGAGACAGTTTTAAAGCAGGGATCCCCAATCCCCAGGCTGTGGACTGGTACCCGTCTGGCCTGTTAGGAACTGGGCTGTACAGCTGGAGGTGAGCTCCGCCTCCTGTCAGATTGTTGGCAGCATTAGATTCTCATAGGCACTTGAACCCTATTGTGAGCTGTACATGTGAGGAATCTAGATTGTGCACTCCTTAAGATAATCTTTTTTTTTTTTGGAGACGGAGTCTCATCTCACTCTGTTGCCTAGACTGGAGTGCAGTGGCATGATCCTGGCTCACCTCAACGTCCGCCTCCTGGGTTCAAGTGATTTTCCTGCCTCAGCCTCCCAAGTAGCTGGGATTACAGGTGCCTGCCTCCACACCCAGCTAATTTTTGTATTTTTAGTAGAGACAGCGTTTCACCGTGTTGGCCAGACTGGTCTCGAACTCCTGACCTCAAGTGATCTGCCCACCTTGGCCTCCCAAAGTGCTGGGATTACAGGCATGAGCCACCACGCCTAGCCATCCTTATGAGAATCTGACTAATGCCTGATGATCTGAGGTGGAACGGTTTCATCCTGAAACTATCTACCCTCTCCCCACTTTGTGGAAAAACTGTCTTCCACAAAACCAGTCCCTGGTGCCAAAAAAATTGGAGACTGCTGGTTTAAAGTATATGGGAGAATGTGTATAGGTTATGTAATAGTATACTGTTTTATATCAGGGACTTGAGCCTTTGTGGATTTTGGTATCTGTTGCGGATCCTGGAATTAATCCTCCGTGGATATGGAGGAACAACTGTATATATGGTCTCAGTAATAAATATGTATCAGATACCCTCTGTATTAAGAAAAAAAAAAGGTGGGGGGAATTTCTTGCCTCATATAACTGAATAGTTCTGAAATTGGTTTAGGAAGGCCTGCCTGACTTAGGGCTTAGGTGATGAGACTACAGTTCTTTCTTGGCTTTGACTTTTGTTTTTTGTTGTTGTTGACTCTGTTCTTTGTAGGCTCTTCTCATGGTTGCAAGATGGCTTCCAACAAGTCCTTGGGCAAACATTTTCCCAGGTTTAGATCTAAGGGGAGAAGAAAGAGAGCATTCTTGTCCTAGCATTGCAGGAAACTTGAGATTTTCACTGCACTGATTGTGGCCATGTATCTAACCCTGTACTGGTCAATATGTCTAGGGAGATGTACCTTGGTTAGGCTAAGGTCACAAGCAGCTTGAGTCAGCTTCCTCCAGTGTACTTGGTAGTTCTTAGAGAAGAGTTGGTGTGGAGTTCCCAAGAGAAGGGTGAATTGACCCTGGGTGGCAAAAACAACATAGCATCTACTCTAGTGGGATTCAGTGAAATGGTAAGGCATGGTGTTTAGGGTGTTTCTGAGTTTGGTTTGATTCATAAAATAGATTGTGAACACTGTAATTGCCCTTAATTTTAGTTAAATCTATGTAAATGTAAATCTGTGAGATGTCACTACGTTCTACTAAAGCTTTGATGGGCTCCTGCCATGTTCTGGTTTGGCTTTTGTATTAAAGAGCCGTTGTTGTTTTGGTTTCACTGTATACAGGTAGACTCTTGTTTTAATGAGTAAAGGTATAATCTGTTTTGAACAGGAAAAGCTGCTTTTGTATTCTGGATAAAGTTCATACTAGTGGGATTTCACCTATGAAACTAAACAGATCTTTGAAAAATTTAAAAACCATGTGTATTTACACTGTGTCCATTCAGTAGAAGTCATTTAAATAAAGGCTTCTGCCAATATATGAATATTTAGAGCTGTATTTTATTATTTTACTTTTTTTGAGACAGAGTCTCGCTCTGTCACCTAGCCTGGAGTGCAGTGGTGTGAAGACAGCTCACTGCAGTCTCCACCTCACAGACTCAAGAAATCCTCCCACCTCAGCTTCCTGAGTAGTTGGGACCACCGGTGTGTGTCACTACACCTGACTTACTTGCTTGCTTGCTTATTTATTGATTTGAGATGGGAGGCTCACTATGTTGCCTAGGCTGGTCTTGAACTCCTGAGCTCAAACAATCCTCCAACCTCGGCTCTCAGAATACTGGGTTTACAGGCTTGAGCGACTGTACCTGGCCTTGAATCTGTATTTTAATACTATGCTTACTTGGCTGTGGTGTTGTGAAAAGACCACTGAAAATGGAGTCAGAGACCTGATTTGAGCCTGTCGTTTGTTGTGGGGGAAGGAAGTCAGGGGAGCTAACAACTGAAGGCTCACTATATGCCAGGCACAGAACTAAGTGTATTTGCATGTATATTTGGTTTTTGTTGCCAGACTTTGAGATAGGTTTTATGGATAAGGTCTTTAAGGCAGTATCAGCTTCCTTTTTAAAAAGAAATTCTGGAAACTAAGTTTTAGGCTCAAGATCTCTGACTGGTAGGGTCAACTGAACCACAGGGTCTTAACTGTCCCTGCGATTTATCTCCTTTTGAGGGGTTTCTTGATAATAGGGTGCACTTTACCTCATTTTTTGGCTCAAGCATGGATAGGCCACCCTTGCTTTTCATACCCGTAGCTACACTGTACAAATGATATGCTGATAAGATACAAGCTGCTCGTTGTTAGTGTGGGTTAATAGACCTGTTTGTTTGCTTGTTTTTAAGTCTATAGCCGCCCCACCCCCAATCTACAATTTCACCTTCTGAGGTTTTAGTTACTCAGTCAAACCACAGTCTGAAAATGTTATGATATTTTGAGAGAGAGAAGACTATAGCTACCTAACTTTTGTTACAACATATTGTTATAGTTGTTCATTTTACCATGAGTTATTGCTGTCAGTCTCTTACTGTGCCTTAGTTATAAATTAAACTTCATGGGTGTGTATGTATAGAAAAAAACATTGTATATGTAGAGTTTAGTACTATCTGCAGCTTTAGGCATCTGCTATGGGGTTGGGGGGGTGGTCTTGGGAGGTAAGTGGGGACTACTGTACAATTATCAGGCACACACAGGCTCTGGGATTTTACAAATGAGTAAAAGTGGTTCTTGCTATTGAAGCACTTACAGTGGGAGTAGAGTGAAAAACATGAAAATATGATTTTAGTATATTGTAAATGCTATGATGGTGGGAGTTTGTTTTGTGTAAAACATCCTTTTAATTGGTACCTTAAATTTTAATTTTTTTTCAGAGATCTACCTATTTAGTCCTACACTTTCAAAGAACTATCTGGACACTGTAGATTTGTCATGATATACTTTATTCGGTATGTTATTAATGCTAGAAACAGCATGGGAAGTCTTCTAGAATATTAGACAAGGACAGTTCTAGTACTAAAACAAAATGCTAACTAATGTCTTCACCAAGACATAAAATATACACCTTAAAAAATAAGTTATATACTGGGCGCAGTGGCTCACGCCTGTACTCTTAGCTCTTTGGGAGGCTGAGGCGGGCGGATCATGAGGTCAGGAGATGGAGACCATCCTGGCCAACACGGTGAAACCCCTCTCTACTGAGAATACAAAAAATTATCCGGGCATGGTGGCAGGCACTGGTAGTCCCACCTACTTGGGAGGCCGAGACAGGAGAATGGCATGAACCTGGGAGGCAGAGCTTGCAGTGAGCGGAGATTGCACCACTGCACTCCAACCTGGTCTCAAAAAAAAAAAAAAAAAAAAAGTAATAACACCCACATTATACATCAGTGAAAACTAAACATGTTTACTACCCTAGGCCTTATTGCACAGGGGTGATACCTCCAAGGAGAAATTTGTCTAGGCAATAGATGGACTAGAGGTGATTAGCTTATGAGCGAATGAGGCTACAGATCATTCCTTTTTATCTGATTCCTTTTTCTTTCTAGTTTCTAGGCCTTTGAAGTGCTAAGTGGTCTTAAGTAATTTGCAGAGAATTAGTTAAGTTCACATGTTAACTAGCAGATAGGAAGAAAACTATTTTTATGAAATTATTAAAAAAAAAATAATGCTCCAGTTTCTTCCCATCTTTGATGTCCTTTGGTCCCACCTTACTGCCTTCCTAACACCATTTTCTGCTTTACCTCAAAGCTGGGGTCATCTTGAGTTTAGTCTTCTCAATCTGAGTGACTCTCAGCTTTACTCCACTTTAGCACCTTGCAGGCAAGGCCACACTTGGAAACTTTTCACTTGGAATAGTTCTATCTTGGTGGTTTCATCATCCTTCTTTATGTCAAGCATACTCACGTTCCTGCCCATTCTTATCTCTTCATTCCCTTCAGGTCCTCAGTCCTTTTAATTTGTGACTTTTACTCTCCAGGTCCATCCTTGTTAAATGTCTGCCAGCCAGACTTTAGTTGCCCCCTGTCCGGCTTTCTCTTGCTCAGACCTAAGATTCCTTTAGGTTCTTTCTTTGCCTTTTGAAATCCAGCTCAACTTTTAAGATTGAGTTCACTTGTTACCTTTCCTGCCATCCTTCTGCAGTTCCTAATATTCTTTTCTTTCCCCCGAAGTGCTTTTGTGTGAACAGTCAGCCTTCCACATCTGTGAGTTCCAAATCCATGGATCCTGACATGGATTCAACCAACTGCAGATAAAAAATATTCAGAAAAAAATAAAGCATGGTTGCATCTGTACTGAACATGTCTGTATTGTTTTCCTTGTCATTCTTTTCTAAACAATACAGTATAACAACTATTTACATAGCATTTACATTGTATTAGGGATTATAAGTAATCTAGAGGTGATTTAAAGTATATTGGAGTCTCTCATATCCCAGGAAGCCAAGTAAAAAAAAAAAAAGTATATGGGAGGCTATGCATAGGTGATATGCAAATATTACACCACTTTATATCAGGGACTTTTGAGCATCTGTGGATTTTGGTTTTCGAGGGGTGTCCTGGAACCAATTTCCCAGGGATACTAAAGTACGTCTGTCTATTTCATACTATATTTTCCCCTCTATCTTAGGTAGAATATCAGCTCCATTGGGGCGAGGACTTAATAATATTTGTATATTCATTTTATTCAAGTTTGTATAAACTGCTTGGGTCATAATTATTTATTACATGCTTGAGAAAATGAATTTCTTTGCCCCTTTGTTACAGCTCTGAGTAAACAGCCATCTGCTTTCTCTGTCACCTGTTGGTGATTGAGTATTTCTGTAGAAAGTTACCCACTGACCTCAGGACTCTTATTCTAAATCTTCTTCTTAGGCAGTTTTCTCTGTGCATGAGGTTTCTATGTAAACAAATAGATGAAGCCTGCCCTACTCATTTATTTGTTCAAGCCAGAAAGTCACCTTCTTCTTCACTTTTCATATTTAAATCATCATTTGGTGGAAGTTCTGGTCTAACCAACTCTTGAATTCATGTACTTTTCCCTGTCATCGCCAGTGCGGTGTAGAAGCCTCTGTCACCCCTTGTCGGGATGCTGTGCTGCAACATCTAACCTGGTTGCAGTTATTCTTTTACTCCCTCACCCCATACCCTTTTACTTAAGACACTAAAAGTGGCTTCCATTGTTCTTAAGATAAAGCACAAATTGTTAGTGTGGCCTGTAAAGTGTTGCACAGCCTGACAGAGAATGTCCTGCTAATAATTTGAAGGTACAGTATGATTTTAATACTTTAGGAGAAAATGTTCTAGAAAAAGATGCTTGTTTAGACTTAAGGTGAGGACTCTGAAGTATGAATTAGACATCGGGTGAACTATAAGCTGTCCCCGCATTTGAACATAATTGGTTCTTAGAGCCTGCAACTAAAGATAAGGCAGAATAATTTACTTTGCATTTCCTGCATTCCTCTTTTTGCTTGATAGCAGAAACCCCTCGTGTTAATAAAGGTGGCACAAGAGGCAAAAATACAGACTTTATCACAGTGTTTAAGGAGAGTTGCATGGTTCAGTGTGTGGGGAGAGAGTACCTTTGTACATTTGTTATATGGTGAACTATATGGTTTCTACTTTTAGTACTGTTTGTAAATTTTACTTTTTCTTGGATTTACCTTTTTCAGTTATATTCCATTATGCCTTGCTCCTGTAACAGCTAATTTAATGATGAAAAACTTAGGATATGTCTTTATATTTTCTTCCCTCCACAAATGTGGATCTGATAGAGTTAAAAACTAGGTTGTGATATAATATACCTAATTCCTGTAATGGGATCGTGTTCCTATAATATGGCTACAATTTAGTGTAGAATTTTTGTAAATACAAGTATATTTTAAAAGTTGTATTAAATAAAAACTTAAACTTTCAATGAAATGTTTTAAGGATTTAACCATGCAGCACAAATGAGCACCTTTCTGCAAATACCAACAGTGTAATATGTGTCATTTCTTCACTGATTGTTAGTTTGCTGCAGATTAAAACACAGGTGATCATATTCAGGCTGGTTAGATTAGTGATTTTAATATGAAACCATTGCTTTTAGAATAATCATGGGCCAGACTGGGAAGAAATCTGAGAAGGGACCAGTTTGTTGGCGGAAGCGTGTAAAATCAGAGTACATGCGACTGAGACAGCTCAAGAGGTTCAGACGAGCTGATGAAGTAAAGGTATAATTTTATCTTTTGTGAAAAATGAATATACAATTAAGGATAGGTTTTTTTCCTCTCCTAAGTTCAATAAGTTTTTATTTAAAATAATATATTTCTAGCTAAGTTTATATTTACAGTAAGATAAGTGAATACTTGGAAGCTTAGGTTCTTGATCTGTCTTAACATTATGCCATGCACATTAATCACTGTTTGTTTAGTATACTTTTATTTGCATGCGCAGACTCAGGACCTAAATATAAAGGGATGCATTTCATGATTTTATGTCTTTAAAGTCATTGTGATTTAAAAAAAAAATACACACACACACAAAGTCAACAAAGCATTGCAATAGTTTCCTGTTCTCTAACCACTTGCAATAAAATAATAGATGTGGTGTTTTTGTATTATTTGAATGTGGGAAACTATAGTGTAAAATCTATATGCACCTAAGAAAATGTTCTTGTTATTTTTGAGAATACACGAGATTTTTAACCAGCTTTAGAGGTGTTACACATTTTCTAACGATGAACAATTTCTCCTCTCCTCTCCTTCATTTTTTTTAAAGAGTATGTTTAGTTCCAATCGTCAGAAAATTTTGGAAAGAACGGAAATCTTAAACCAAGAATGGAAACAGCGAAGGATACAGCCTGTGCACATCCTGACTTCTGTGAGCTCATTGCGCGGGACTAGGGAGGTTGGTTAACATAACATGTTGTAGTAATTATCATCACCTTTTGGTTTTTGCTTTTGGAACATTTGTGTGGTTATTGGGAGGAAATCATTGACCTCAGGGTGTCCATCTTTTTATTGCTATTTCTTTTTAATATGCAACTGTTAATGGCTGCTGTAGATCACACTATTAGCTATTCCTATAACAGAATTCTAAGTGTTTGGAATATACTTTGAACTAGGTAGATGCCTAGGTTTTATAAGAATGTTGATTAAAAAAAAACTTTTAAATAAAATACTCTTTAATATCCTCATCAGATCACTATTTAGAGCAAGGTTTTCTGACTCACTGTTGTAACCCCAATTTGAATTAGCCATGTGGTAAGAAATGTTTTCATATTCATGAACAGGAAAGCTTTTTATTATATATTTTGTTCAAAGGCTAAGCCTCTCTATAAGAATTTTTAAATTTCGTGTTGAGAGATTGGAATTTCTTTTTCTATTGTACTTTCTGAACGAGGTAGCTCTTAATTACTCCAAGAGTTTCCTATTTTCAAAGAAAGGCAGTAAATCTATGGTAGAATCTATAATTAAATATCCCGTTAAAACATGATTGCAGCAAGATGAGAAGAAAATGGCAAAAGCCTAAATAGCTTAGGCATTTCTGTTTTTAAGTGCCTGTGTTGTATAGAAAGACATGGCATAGGATATTTAAAGGGGAGTTGAAGCAAAAGGGGAAAGAGTAATTTGGAATTAAAATTACACTGTGTAGTAGATTGTTTATCTGAATGTCTAAATATGAGAAGCACCTAAACAATGGAATTTAAGATAATTTTTCAATGAGTAGCCATTTTTAATATAACATTATTTAACAAGCAACAATTTGCTGTTGTATGAGGCCTTCTGGAGATTGTGTGACATACGTGCTTCAAATACTTGCCAGTGATATCCCAGCAGCAGCAGACATAATCCTAATGATGATTTCAGTGATATTCTTGTGGTCTTGATGGTGACACTTGGAATGATTTTAGCCATTTATGCATTTGTTAGGTCACACCTCTGTAAAGCTCTGACTTGTAATTGTATAAATATTTATTATACACTGACACTTTCCTCAACATCTGGTACAGGCCAGAGCCTAGATGTTAGAGGTCAGTGGCATGGGGGAAAGGGGGGAAAGGGATTCTTTTTGATGCCCATCAAAACGTTCTTAAAGGGAATAAGGATGGGGCTTTTAAGTAATTGTTTTGAAAGTTTTTATCTGGTGACCTTTTAGAAATGTTGACGTGAAGGAAAAACCTCATTTTCTCTGGAGGAATAAATCTTAGAAATTTGGAGAAATTAGATAGATTCACATGGAAAACTTTATTTTTGCCACCCATAATGAATCTCAGAATGCTACCAAAAGCCTAACTTAGGTTTATAATAAAAGTCAGCAGCAGTAATGAATTATGTTACTGTGCTAGGTACTTTGTACACATTATCTCATTTAATCTTCATGATAAGGAAGGAGTAATATGCTTTTTTTTTTTTTTTAATTAAATCCAGGCAAGGAAACTGAGCCTTAGAAGCATTTAGTCAGTTTGCCTGCTCTAATGATCTGATGTGGGCCCAGAAGAGCACACTTTGCTCAGACACATGAAGTATTAGTGAAGTACATTATTTACATACAACTTGAATTGCTCATAGTATAATATTTGGCATTAAATTTAAGAGTATTGTTTGTTCAAGTGGATATTACTAATTGAAATTTTCTTTTAATTTTGTCAAATGGAGACAAGTCACTGAATATAAAGATACCTAATTTTCGTGAGTTTATGTGAAAAATTGTGAGAAGAAATCAGCATTTTAATAAAACAAAATTGTTGTCTAAACTTAGTACTTCCACAGTACCACACACACGGATTGAGAATAAACATTTTCACAGAATATGGGGGAAAAGGAGGAAAATAATCCCCAGCCTTAGGAATTCAGTTTTTGTTGCATAGAACTCTGACCTGATTAAGGTCATTCTTTTTTTTTTTTTTTTGTCGCCAGTATTGGTAGCTGATCCTGCTTCAGATGATCCATCTATTATTTCCCCTTTCCCCCTTTTCAAACCATCATCACTGACTTTTAGAAGCCAAAGTTTATATTGTTTGTGGTAAACTTCTTGGTGTTATCACAATAAATCATAAAGCTTTAGGGCTAAAAAGGAGCGTAGTGGTCTCATGGTCCAACCTCCTGGCTTTTCAGATGAGAATATATCCCTGTTTATTTTTCTTTGGTTTAAGCATTTCCATCTACATATTATTTCTTTTATATATTTGAAAGATTCTAGTCTGAAGTAGGTCAGGCAGGAGGAGAAAATAAAAGTGAGTCTTGTTTGGCAAAGACTTTCCTAGTGGTAGGCTTGGCAGAATTTCAGACTGCAGTGTTGATTCAAACACGTTAAGTCTATAGCATTCAACATTTGAAGTGCCATTATAGCATTGTTTTAATTAACTGCTTGCTTTTATAAGCTAATTATATGTAAATGCTGGTGTCTTCAATTTAAGTCCTCTGCAGCTTGACAAATCAATGACAATCATTAGTTCTTTTGTCAGGTCTTAAACTTACACTACCGTTTTTGTAGTTGTAGAAGTGGATATACTCAGTTTGAAAATGACTGATTTTCTCCAGGTTATTTTAGTAAAGAATGTCTGACAAAAGTTTACTGAAGTGAGTGCTTTAGATGCTGACTTCAGGTCAGGGAACTCTGCATTTGAACCCAAAGACCACATCTCTAGTATGTGGTTTTCTTACTATGTGTGGTTTTGTTTTGTTTTTGTGACAGGGTCTCTCTCTGTTGCCTAGGCTGGAGTGCAGTGGTACAATCACAGCTCACTGCAGCCTTGACCTTCTGGGCTCAGGCGATCCTCTTACCTCAGCCTCCTGAGTAGCTAGTACTACAGTCACATACCACCACATTGGGCTAATTTCTTTCTTTCTTTCTATCTATCTATCTATCTATCTATCTATCTATCTATCTATCTATGAGATGGAGTTTCGCTCTTATTGCCCAGGCTGGAGTGCAGTGGTGCAATCTCGGCTCACCGCAACCTCTGCCTCCTGGGTTCAAGCGATTCTCTTGCCTCAGCCTCCTGAGTAGATGGGATTACAGGCATATGCCACCATGCCAGGCTAGTTTTTGTATTTTTAGTAGAGATGGGGTTTCATCATAGTGGTCAGGCTGGTCTCAAACTCCTGACCTTAGGTGATCCACCCACCCTTGACCTCCCAAAGTGCTGGGATTACAAGTGTGAGCCACCACACACATCGGGCTAATTTTTTTTTTTGTAGAGACGGGGTCATGCCATGTTTTCCAGGCTGGTCTCGAACTCCTGGGCTCAAGCAATCCATCTGCCTTGGCCTCCCAAAGTGCTGGGATTATAGGTTTGAGTCACCGTACCTGTCCCTTAATGTGTTTTTAAGATACTTTGGGATAACTCTTTTTTGTTATTGAGATTACAGAATCTAAGCAGTATTGTTCATAGAATTTTAATACAGAATGTGTTTACTTTTAAAAAAAACACTTCTGACTTTTTGAAGACAGTGATTATACATGTTTTACATTTATTTCTTTTATTCTTAAGTTAATCTTTTAAAGAAGCATCCAGCTTCACAATGTCATTAATCAATACGAATAGGTCGAGGGATGTACATTTTATTCCCATAATATGTCGCTGTTGGTCAAGGAATTGTTTCTAGGTAACTTTCGTAACTTTGTCTTGTCAACCAGTAATAATTATGTTCCGTAGGTCTTCATATTGGTAGTTGTATTCTTCAGTGTGTCTCTTTTTCGAGTTTTAATGAAGAAACTGGTTTAAGAGTTACTCTTGAGGTTCTCATTAATGTATTTCTTTTTCGTACATCTGCCCATTTCTTGCTGGTAATCACAAGACACTTCTTCACTGACTTCATATCGAAATGTTTTCTATATGTGTTATGACTTAAAGAGAGGTTTGCTTAGATAATGCCTGTCTTCCGGGCAAATGGTATGATTAGTTTAGTAATTTAATCCATCTTGCTAATATGCATTTCTAGATTCCCAGAATATAATGTTCTTGTAAGAGTTCTGTATCTTGTTTACTAATGGATAGAGAGAATTTGGTGTATATTCTTGGGGCTTCAGAATGTCTAAAATAGAGGCAGCACCAGAAGGGGATCACGGTCCTCATGAAGAATTTAAAAACTTTTGGACTTTTAAATATTAACACATTTGCTCTTCTTAGTAATATTTGAAATGATTGTAAGTTCATTGCTTAGCATTTGATATTAGCAGATGTTTTTGTGGGGGAGAAGCTTCTATCAAAATAATGTGTAAATTCTTTTGTATGTTGGCAGTTTGGACTTAACATTTTTGTTGAAGGAGAAGAAAAATACCTGGTTTACATGTCAGCACTCGATTGCATTTTTTATTGATTTAGTAATGAAGTTCCTTCAGTTAATTGTAAATGAAAATTTAGTTACTGTTTACAAAGAAAAAATAGTATCCTAGTGTATTTCATGTATAATTTAGTGGACTTTACTCAGATACATTCGAGTGTAGTAACATGGTTTCTTTATGTATTTCAGGATTATAGGCCCTATAGGTTTAGATTCTCATGAGCCTTTTGAGCGAATATAGCAGAAAGCTCGTCACTTTTCTCATGTCTTTGAATTAAGTGGATGGCTCTTCAAGTGTCTGTCTTACTCTTAGTCTGAACGTATACACTCATTCTTATCGACTCAAGGAAGCGGTCTCTGAGTTGCTTTCTGTGACTCCTTGCCTCTTTTTAACTATTGTTGGTATTTACTTGGAGAGTTGAGTCTTGTTAGGTTAACTGTCAGTCGTTCCCACCTGTATAACTTGTAAATCCATGCAGCCTTTGCTTTCTTTCTGGCTTGATTTAGGCCGAAATAGATGTAACATTTCTTAAATGATCATATAAGGGTTTTTTTTTTCCCCCTTTTGAACGTAAACTAATGTAAGCTTTTTATGCTTTTCCACAGGATTAGATAAAAAAAAAAGGACATTTGAGTTTATATAACATTATATATTAAATACATGTCATTTATTATGTTTATATTTTAAATTTGATTATGTATCTTCAGTTTAAAGGGTGAATTTTAAAAAGTCAAATTTAGGCAACTAATAAAACTAGCAGAAGTTGCTTTCATTTGTGGTTTTTCTCCTAGAATATTGTGTATATAGTTTGTGTTTTATAAATTATTGTTATAAATGTCATGTATCCCCAAATGCAAAACCGAGTTCTGACAACTGTTAAAAAATCAAACAACAAATCCAAACAAACAAAAATGCTTGCTTAATCTGGAAGGTTAGAAATTGTTTTATTCTCTGAAGAAACAAGAAAATTACATTAGATCTAGGACTTTTGTCATAATTTAGCTTTATAATAGGGATTGACTTAAATTTACTCCTTAGGATTCTGTCTTACCTTCTCTTAGCAGATTTTATAAAAGAATATCACTTAAGTAACATTTTGGGAAGGCTGGGCACATTTCACAAGCTACCTGACAAGGCAGTTTTATACTAGCTAATGTGACTACCTTTCGGGCTAATGAAACTAGTTTAAAAGTTTTATGCTTTTCTCTCCACTGAACAGATCATTGTAAAATGATTATTGTAAAAATTTAGATAACACAGAAATAGGTAAAACAGAAAGCAAAAGTCCCTGTAGTCCAGCTGCTCTGGCTTTTAGTCTTTCAGATTTCATTTTCTGTATATACTACAAGGTTAATAATATGTATTTTATTTTTAAAAATTATTGGCCAGATAATACATCCTTTCCATTTTGGGATATCACTTTACAACCTCTGTTCGAATTTTCATTCTTTTAAAAAATGTGTATGTTTGACATTATGGATATACCATAACTTATTGCCCCATTCTTGATGGATATTTAGATTTTTAGTTTTTACTTTTGCAATCATTGCTGTAGTGAACTTCATATACATCCTTGCATCTTTTGAGTAATTCTGTAGAAGTTCCTAGAAATATACTTATTAGATCAAAATGATATGCATATTTAAAAATTTAGCGGATATTACCAAATGCACCCTCAAAAGTTTTACATTACACCCCCACCAGCTGTTTATGGAATGTCTGTTTACCTGTATTCTCAACACAATATTTTCAATCTTAATCTTCAGTCCAATAGGTAAAACTTTGTTAGAATTTGTTATACCGTGTCTTAATTATTAGTGAAGTTAAGTGTCAATTACTGTTTGTTTATATTTCTTTTGTGAATTGGCTGTTACAGTGTTGGATCTTGTACAATTAGGTTGGGCTTTTTCTTACAATTCATAAGGACTTTTTGTATATTACAAATACTAGTTTTTGACTGGGTGCAGTGGCTCACGCCTGTAATCCCAGCACTTTGGAAGGCCAAGGTGGACAGACCATTTGAGATGAGGAATTCTAGACCAGCCTGACTAACATGGTGAAAGCCCATCTTTACTAAAAATACAAAAAAATTAGCTAGGTGTGGTGGCAGGCACCTGTAGTCCCAGCTACTTGTGAGGCTGAGGCAGGAGAATGCCTTGAACCCAGGAGGCAGAGTTTTGAGATTGAGTCACAAGACTCAATCTCAAAAAGTGAAAAACAAAAAATAGTTTTTTTGTCATATGTTTTGCAGATTTTTACCCCCATTTTGATATTGTTTCTGGTATATCTTTGTTATACACTTCTTTTTCTTTTAAGTTTTGTGTTTCTTAAAGGTTCCAAAAGTCTTTCTTCACTTCAAGATTATAAATTATCTACCTATCTTTCCTTTAGTTCTCTGTTTTCATTTTTATATTCTAATATCAGTTAACCCATCAGGAATTTCCTTTGGTGTAAAGAATGAGTAGGGGATTTGGTTTTTAATTTTGTTCTTTTTAGTTTCCTGGTTGTTTCAACACTATTTACTGAGAAATTAATGAATAGTGAGGGGCAGTTGTAAATTCGTTTTCGAAGATGAGCAGAATCAGCCTTCTTGGTTGGTGGTTCCCTCGGCAGTTTTACCACTCGAGCAAGACCTGAAGTGTTTCCCTTCAGAAACCACAGCCTGTGCCATCTTGCTCACTCACTTTTTTTTCTTTCTTTTTTTTTTTTTTTAATTTGACAGAGTTTCGCTCTGTTGCCTATGCTAGAGTGTAGTGGTGTCATGTTGGCTCATCTCAACCTCTGCCTCCTGGGTTCAAACTATTCTTGCGCCTCAGCCTCCGGAGCAGCTGGGACTACAGGCGTGCACCACCACACCTGGCTAAGTTTTGTATTTTTAGTAGAGACAGGGTTTCACCATGTTGGCCAGGCTGGTCTTGAACTCCTGACCTCAAGTGATCCGCCCACTTCAGCCTCCCAGAGTGCTGGGATTACAGGCCTGAGCCACTGTGCCTGGCCTTGCCCATTCACTTGAACTCGAACCTCTCCTACTTTATAGTATTAAGCCCTTGATTTTAGCAAGGCTTCAAAACCATTTTACTGCCACAGCCTATATAAACTATAGATTTATATAATACTCTCTGTTACATTTCACTTATTTTCCCCCCAGTGACAGAAATTGTTCTGTTTCTACTCACAGGAGTGTTATTGAATTAGAAATTTGAGTTTACATGTGATGGATGAACATCGCTCTTGTTACCTGCTTCATGTACTTTTTTGAGTGCCTATGTCCTGTGATGATTATTCTGTTTCTGATCTCCAGTACTTAGCAAAACTGGAGTTTTTCCGCAAAGCTGCAGATGAGGGAATGATTTACCTTAACAGCCTTTCAGGGTTTTAACCTAGGATTAACTAGGTTTGCATGTTTGTTATTCCTTTCATTCAGGGCCCAGCTTCTGAAGGTAGGATGCAAGGAAGAGCTTTAAGGATCTAAATTTCCTCTGAGCCTGGGCAACATAGTGAGATACTATCTCAATAAAAAAAATAAAAAAATTAGCCAGGTGTGGTGACACGTACCTGTAGTCCCAGCTACTTGGGAGGCTGAGGTGAGATAATCACTTGAGCCCAGGAGTTTGAGGCTGCAGTGAGCCATGATTGCACCACTGCACTCTAACCTTGGCAACAGAGCTAGACCCTGTCTCAAAAATAAAAGGGGTCTAAACTTTCTGATATTGTATTCCAAATGTCCTATGTTAAATGCTGCGTTATCATCCCCTGCCCCTTAGAATGTAGAAACCGTCACTTACAGGATAAAAGTGAACTGAGAAGCAAATACCCTTGTGTTGTAGGGTAGAGGTTCTTCACCCAATCTGGAATCAGTCTGTAACAAATACTTAACAACACAAACTGAAATAATTTACAATCTGATATGAATTACTCTTTTTCATTCCTTAACTCCAACACTCGATTAGTTGCTTTCATTAAATACATCTGTGTTGATGCCTTTACAGGGTTTTTTCTTCCATTTTTATTTCTGCCTCTCTCCTGTAGGAGCCACTCATTTCTTTTCAAGTGTCTTCTTCAGTCACCCTTCCCCTATTTTGCCTTCTCAACCTGATTATGAATTCACTTCCATTATTGAGCTTCTGTTTATCCAAATTTGCTATTTATCTCATTGCAGTTTTTCTTCAGTGCTTCCTTTGCGTAAAAGTAGCCTGAACTTAAATTATATACATGGTCATTTTCACCAGAAGGGCTAGCTAATTTAAAACTTGGGTGTATTATCTTTTCTTTCCTCAAATCCTGCAGAATATAGGGTAGTTTCAGAAATCACCCCCAGCTTTTCTCTAGACTTGGTGGCAGCTGATGCTTTCTTCTGACTCTTCCTCTCCTGGAGTGCCGACCTTCCTGCACCTTCCTCGCTGTTGTCACATGGACAGGCTACAGGATGTTAGACAATGTCAACAGTTCACTGTGTCTCTGGCATGAAATAAATGGACCAACCAGTATCCGAGAATATTTTTTACTTGGCTAACTGATTGCATATTTTCCCCTATATGAAAGTTGGACTTAGCCCTTATCATGTTAAAGGTTATTCAGAGGCAGGATGGCCATGACTGTTATCTTTGGGATGTCCTGCTGTAAAATGGGGAGTCATACCTACCTCACAGGGTAGTTGTGAAATTTAAAGAAGCTAACTTTGGTAAAGTCTCTAGCACAGTGCTTGGCACATAGTAGGGTGTGTTAATTTCTTTCCCTTCCCTGCAGGCCATTCACCTGCTCTTCCCTCTACGATTTTCCATAACACAGTTTTTACTTGGAACCAGCCTTCTGCCAAGAGTCTCAGTTTGGTTGTGTACTCCTACAACTACTATTTTTGGCTTGACTTCCCTCTCCAGCTCCCAGTGGTCCAGCCACACAGTCGCCTATTGTACCAGCTGGTTGATGTAAGTCTATCCATCCTCAGAGGAACCTGGTTACTTACCAGTAAACTGTGTTTCTCTGAAAATGTAGCATCCTTGGTAATGAATCTAGCCCCTGCCCCTTTTTTTTAAACCATTGATGAAGAATCATCTCTAACTTCCTTGTGTGATCCTCAAGTTGGAACTGGAATTAGAGAATCTAATTTGTTGATAAAGGTCTCCTAGTAAGTTCCTGAGTCCAGGACACATGGCTCTGACCAGCTGAAATGTGGAGACCCATGAGGTAAAAATTCTTTTCACTACTCTGAGTGACATGAGACTTAATTATGTAAACTGTCAAGGATGATACATTTTCAAAGAAAAATAAGTTGCTGGTAAGTAACTGGGATTTTTGAGTAATTTTTCTGTAAGTCAATAAATAAGAATCCCACATTTGTTTTTACCAACAAATGCTTTTGCATTTGAATATTTCATAAATGAAAGGAATATGGTTAATAGTCACGGTTAATAGTTAAAGAATGGGATAGGTTTCTAGAGATACTAGAAATATAATGAGGTGGGGGTAGACCGTCAGTTTTCTAAATAGGTGCTCTCTTAGCTTTAAACAGAAATTGAAGTCTCCATTAGAGAAAGTCATCAAATGTAGTCTGTTCATTCCAGAAACATTTTTTGAGTGCCTACTGTTTTTTTGAGACACTGTGCTGAGTATCGTTTCAAGATAGAGGTGAAGCCACACTTGGCTCAGCTGCTTTTGCCCTCAGAGAGCTTATTTCTTGTTTCTTAGTGACTCTCGCATGACTCAGAACTGAGGCGATGGGATACTGGGGTATGACAGAGGTATGGGATTGGAAGTAGTATGTAGTGCTGCAGCCTGTGCCTTAATATTTTCTGTGCTTCCATAAGTTCTTTCTGTTAATGGGAAAAATCAGCTGACTTCATTCAGGATTTGCAGAGTATTTGCTATATCACTAGAACAACCATAGATGAAGCAAAGCCAATGCTCCTTCTTTCTCGTAGTTGAAAACAATATTCATTCTCTAACCCTTATGTGCGACTTTGGAATTAGGTGTTAAAGCAGGTGAATAAGTCAGAGTTGGAGAGGCAGCCCACTCCCCCTTAAGCTTTAAAAGCACTTCTTCCTTCAGAAGCCACAGAATTAATTTATTCCTGCCAAATGTAAAAAAAATCAGAATTTTCTTTTTAAGAAATGAAAATTGTTTTGTACTTTAAGTCACTGGATAGTATTTGATACTATCAGTATCACTAATTATATTCATTATATTCAGTAATTATAAGCACCTCCA
Source organism: Macaca nemestrina (assembly GCF_043159975.1). Taxonomy (NCBI): domain Eukaryota; kingdom Metazoa; phylum Chordata; class Mammalia; order Primates; family Cercopithecidae; genus Macaca; species Macaca nemestrina. The sequence continues at coordinate 10,136,754 of NC_092128.1, forward strand.
CCCCCAAATTTTCCCAGTTAAGTAGAAAGAAGGAAAGAAGACTTGGTAGTACTAATAAGTTGTTGTTGGAGGAAATGCTCCTATTACATTGTCATATGTCTCTATTTTATTTTTTTTTTTTTTGAGGCAGGGTCTCACTCTTGTCACCCAGGCTTAGAGTGCAGTGGTGCTGATCACAGCTCACTGCAGCCTTTGCCTCCCAGGCTCAAGTGATCCTCCCACCTCAGACCCTCAAGTAGCTGGGACCACAGGCACGTGCCACCTTGCTGGGCTAATTTTTTTGTGTTTTTAGTAGAGACAGGGTTTCCCCATGTTGCCCAGGCTGGTCTTGAACTTCTGGGCTCAAATGATCTGCCCATCTTGGCCTGCCAAAGTGCTGAGATTGTACACTTGAGCCACTGTGCCCAGCCATGTCTCTGGTTTATATAGTGAGTACTGCGTGGCTGTAATTGTTCTTTTACCCCATGAGCATTGCAAGGGCAAGAACTACAGTGCAGCAATTAATTAAGCTCACGGGTGTTGCAGTCAGACTTTAAATCCAGGTTTTAATCCTGGTTTTGTAATTTGCTACCTTTCTGACTAGACAAATTATATAACTTCTCTGAACCTCAGTGTCCTCATTTGTGAAGTTTTGATGCTAAAACTATATCATAAGGTTGTAATGAATAATTAAGATAATGTATATAAGCACTTAGCACAGTGCCTGCAATATAGTACGTGCTCAATAAATGTTAACTGCTGTTTTTATTGCAATATTGGATGGATGGATGGATGAAGGATTGTATCAGAGGCCAAATAGCAGGAAGGGGAAAGATTATGGGCTCTGGAGTGTTAGTAAACTGTTCACACCGTCTTGTTTACTTGGGTTATGAGCCTTATTAGTATTATGATCTTTATCTTTGCCTTTTTGGAAAGCAAATTAATGGATGAATCACTGTCACAGTTCTTTCTAACTACTCCATCCTTAAACCTTTACTTTCACTAAGGAAGGAATTATTTTTGTGCTGCAGTGACTGTGATGATTGAGAGATTATCCCACTGGCCTGATGCAACCCAATGCTGAGGGTCAGGTGTGGCGCATATGCCAGATTTCTACTCTGAATTTCACCACACCTTGTTCTGCTATTCTTAAGACATTTTAAATAAAAAATTTAAACATTTAATATGTATGTGTGTATATATATATGATTTTTCAGTTTCATTTTACTACACTTCTTTTTTTGCTCTATTTTCATTGATTGTGGATTATGAATGTATGTCTAGGATATTTTTGAGAAGGCTCTGGAGGACTTACACTTGGGCAGTAGTACTCTTTAAGGAATCTCGGATTTGTAGACAGGGTGAAAAGTGCTGTGGTTATTTGGGCACAGAGTTTTGCCATATTTCAGAGAATCAAAGATGCAAAATTTTTCACATTTAACATTCAAAACCAACATGCATCTTAGAATCACTATGATAAGAACGGATTATATCTTTGTTTAGTTGGCAGCACTTTTTTCTTAGTGATACAGAACACAATGGTATACCTTGAAATTGCTGTCATCATAGATTGTATGAAATATGGTGTTTCAAGGGACTATGTGCACTGACACATTATAGCAGTACGGCATCATGGCAATGTGAGGAGCGGGAAGAGCAGGGGCTCCAGAGTCAGACTTTTGGAGTTTACATTCTAGCCCGAGAACCATGTGCAATCTTGGGCAAGCTACTTATCCTTTCTTTTCTATAGTTTTCTCACCTGTAAAATGGGGGCTAAGAATAGTATCCATCTTACAGTGTTATAATGAGGATTAAATAGAAGACATGTAATGTGTTTAAAATAGCCTAGCACATAAAAAGTACTTAGTAATTAGCTAATATTATAATTCAGAGATTACAGTTTTGCAGAATAGATTTGAATTTACTTTGTTGTGATTGAAACACAAACCCATTACCCTTAATATTTATGTATCATCTGATAATATCAGCAGTTGACACTTAGATTTTTAAAAAGGAAGATAAAGATAAGGAAGATTAACCTAACAGGTTTTCTTATTCTTGTTAAGTAAGATTTAAGTGGTTTATTTGGTATATATATTATTATTCTGTGTGGTTGGAATGTAAGAGAAATGAAGGATGAGCTAGGAAATAAATGTCTAGCAAAAGCATGGAGCAGTTAATCAGATTGCTGAATCTCACATAAGTACAGTTTTTGATTCTTACTGATATTGGTAAGTATGGGAAGGGTTGGAGGTTTTGAACATTTGGAAAATTTGAAGCATTTTTTCACCCTAAGTAAAAGAGAGAAAAGAGAGAATCCTATTTGGTTTATATGACCACTTTACTGTCCTAGGTAAGGACTTTACTTTCAAAATTAAATATTTAGGTAGGCAGCATCTCTTTACAATATGATGGCTACAGCTTAAGGTTGTCCTTTTAAGAGTCAATTTTATTTTTTCTGTTTTAGTGTTCGGTGACCAGTGACTTGGATTTTCCAACACAAGTCATCCCATTAAAGACTCTGAATGCAGTTGCTTCAGTACCCATAATGTATTCTTGGTCTCCCCTACAGCAGAATTTTATGGTATGTAAATAAGATATCTTCTGCTTATTTGATAACTTATTTGAAATAAAAAAGCATAGATAATTTTATTGTCAAGGTGAATCAAGACAGTATAAATTCTGAAAAGCTATCAAAATAACACTTGAAGTAATTTTTAAAAATTGATTAATATAGTTTCTTTAAGGCCTGTGCAGTATTACTCTTTTCCTGTATTCTCCAAAGGAAAAGTGTTAAGCAGTAACCATACCTAGGATTAAAAAGATTTAAAAGATGGACTGGGCATTGTGGCTCATGCTTGTAATCCCAGCACTTTGGGAGGCTGAGGCAGACTGATCACTTGAGTCCGGGAATTGGAGATCCACCTGGGCAATATGGCGAAACGCTGTCTCCTCAAAAAAAACACCAAAAATTAGCTGGATGTGGTGCATGTCAGTAGTCACAAGCTACTCAGGAGGCTGAGGTGGAAGGATGGCTTGAGGGAGGCGGAGGTTGTAGTGAGCTGAGATTGTGCCATTGCACTCCAGCCTGGGTGACAGCCAGACCCTGTCTCAAAAACAAACAAACAAAAAAGGAATGAAGCTTATAGTTCTTATCCTTAAAAAAGTCAGTGTCCTATAGTCTAAATCTGACTTTGGGTTTTTGTTAATTGAGAACTTACTGTTAAAAACAATTTAGGTGGCATTTTATTGTGATAATGTACATTATATAATTTCATAGGGCTTATAAAACATGAGCTGAAATATATTTCCATTGCTAACTCTGACCCAGCAGCTTTTGTAATAAAATGCTAAAGAGAAACTGAAGCATGTGTTCTTGACTTGCATTGCTAAATAAAAAATATATAGTTGTATTACTTAATTGGTATATAAAGTGGAAAGGCTAGTAAAATGTTGATGGAAGTCCTTGGTGAACTGCTTTAGGGAATTTTTTAGTAACTTTGTACAGAAGATTGTCAGCTTCAGTTCCTCTTCTGTAGTTGTATAAATTTGAGTGTAGTTTGAGAATTACATTGCACGACCTTGAGGGAAGTTTCATGTTTTCACAGACTGAAATTCTGGAAGAATATGGTATTTAAATTTTTCATTAGATATAATTTATGAATCATCCGTGGATTTTGCTGGTCCAGCCTGGGTGACAGAGCCAGACCCTGTCTGATTTTGCTGACCAAAGCAGATTAGGCACACAATCTTTATTATAACTAGGATATGTTTTGGTGAGCAGGATGATGTGGATATGATTGAAAAGACAAAATATGTAAGTGTCACTTAATTTTGGCTTAGATATAAAGAAATCAACCCCTAGTTTAAATGAGATAGTGCAAGTGAAATGAGATGAAAACAGGCCTCTACTGTGTACATAATCTTGAATTTGAATATATGGGTACATTAAAATCTGCATTTTAATTACCCTTTTATCCCACTTTTCCTTGTCTGTCTATGGTACTGTTATCTTTATGAACTCTCCAGTTGTCCTAAATTTGTTACCTAGGGATTATTTGAGATTTTTTCCCACATATCCTGCCTGCTAGTAGTCCCATGTATGGCCTTTTCCAGCGTGTTCTTCCCTGTGGGCCATGATCACAGTGCCGGGCCCAGCCTGCGCCATCTCACTCTTTAAAGAGCTGCTGTGTCCTCCCAGTCAGGCATAGCCAGTCCGATTCTGCTTGTCAGAATTATCTTTCTAAAATTCTGTTTTTAACCAATATCCTTTTCAAAGGCCTCTTAAGATTTAGACTTGTCTTCACTTGGAATTAGTCTTTTTAAACGTGTGCTTCAGAACTGTCCAGTCTTTATCTATGATTACTGTCATTTTTATTCTTCATTGGAAATGCTCTTCCTCCCATGAATGTCAGCTTTCTTTCCCTTGTATTCTTAAGTATTCTGTTCTCTCTTAACTTTTCTTTGATTGGCTCTTCTTCTCTGTTGTCTTCCAAAGCTTGATAAAAACTCACCTGTCATCTTTACTAGCACTGTCAACTTTGATATTCATCTCATTCATCTAAATATTGAAATATTTTATGTTTTTGTAGAATGTTCTTATTTTACATATAAGTACATATCCTTTTGGCATAAACTTTAATGGACTATCAATACTCTCCATCCCTAGAATTATATTGGATGTCTTAATTTTTTTTTTTTCATTTTACCTTAAACTATTACAAGTTAATGGCTGTTTTAATAACCAGATCATCAAGTGGAATTTGGGAGTCTTATGGTCGTTTTTTGGGATGGGTCTATATGGATCTTGATATACCATATTTCATCATCCTGTATTAACATCTAAAGTGTGCCTTAAAACCGATGATGGCTGGGCATGGTGGCTCATGGTGCCAGACACCTGTCATCCCAGCACTTTGGGAGCCAAGGCGGGCGGATCACTTGAGCTCAGGAGTTCGAGACCAGACTGGGCAGCATAGTAAGACACTTGTCTCAAATTAAAAACAAAAAACAGAAAAACAAACGGATGATGTCTTCTCTTAATCTAGAGCATCTTTTTCTTTCTTAGAGGTATGTAAAATAATGGTAAGTTTTAATAATTGATGACAGACTAAGTGCAGTATTTTTTCTTGAATCAAAATTTTTTCCTGTCAACAGTTTTCTCAGATATGCTTATTGGCGAGAGGAGTCTTTTTATTCTTTGATACATTTTAGAGTTTGCTCTCTGACTAGTATTTTAAATCTGGAGAACTGGGTAAAGACATCTACATATGAAAAAAAGGTTGTACTTTAGTTATTTCACATTTGATACTTAGAATAAACCTGCTTTTTAAATTTGTTTTTTCTTATTTTTAGGTGGAAGATGAAACTGTTTTACATAACATTCCGTATATGGGAGATGAAGTTTTAGACCAGGATGGTACTTTCATTGAAGAACTAATAAAAAATTATGATGGAAAAGTACACGGGGATAGAGGTGAGCCATATGCTTCTTCTCTTGGAAAAAGGGGCTAAAGAATTGAGAGATAATTTTGTTTATAAGGCATAGGGCATGAGAAAAATTTTAATATTAAAATTAAGTTTTGCACTGAACTATAAGGGACTGAACCTGGGCCCAGGCCTGAGATTTTCAGTATTTTCCCTAATTATTTTTGGGAAAATTAGGAGGATCATGTTTGCTACCTGATAATTACGCATAGTTGGTTATAACATAAATTATAATGACAGTAACATGTAAATTAAATAGAAATTGAGTGTATGTAGATTTTAAGATTCTTTAGTAATAAAATTAATTAGGATTGGGGCTCTGCTGTGGCATGTGGGGGCTCCAGCAGCCCCTACTGTTCAAAAATACTGTTCCTCTAGGGACTACAGTACCTGAAATTCAATCATTAGAGTCATGGTTTCAGTTTTTTGTGTCCAGGAGGCCCTGTTAAAGTGTCTGAAAGGATAATATTTGTAATGTCATCATCCACTGTCATTATCAGCAGAAAGCAGGATCTGAAGTCATCAGTTAAAGGACAGATCCATTGTTTGGGAGGAGGCTAAAGCCACAATCAGTTCCTAGAGAATTCAGTTTTCTACTAGAAACTTTTGGGGAGGGGCTATTCAACAGAAAGTAGCAGGTATTAAAGATAATTTTCCTTCCTAACTTTGCCTAACGCCAGTCTTGAAAATGATCTTCTCTTTTCCTCCCCTCATTTCAATAATAATGTTTTAGTGCTAGTTACTAGGCTATCTATGCCTGTTTTGTCCAAGTAGAAAAAGGATACATAAACTTTTGACATTACTACTTCCCCTGTGTGTTTCTGACATTTGATGCATTTCAGAATGTGGGTTTATAAATGATGAAATTTTTGTGGAGTTGGTCAATGCCCTTGGTCAATATAATGATGATGATGATGATGATGATGGAGACGATCCTGAAGAAAGAGAAGAAAAACAGAAAGATCTGGAGGATCACCGAGATGGTATGCCTGTTTATTAGGATTCTGTGTAGCCATTACAGCTTTCTTTCAAAAACAGTAGAAAGAGTAGAAGTAGAGCTTAGTTTCTTCTTTCTCTTTTTCTTTGCTGAATGTCACACTGATAGCAGTATAATCCAAATTAGCATATTATGGCCAGGCAAGGTGGCTAACCCTGTAATCCTAGCATTTTGGGAGGCTAAGGTGGGCAGATTGCTTGAGCCCAGGAGTTCAAGACCAGCCTGGGCAACATAGTGAGACCCCATCTCTACTAAAAAGTAAAAACATGAGGCAGGGTGATTGCTTGAGCCCAGGAGGTGTGTAGGTTGCAATGAGCTGTGATTGTGCCACTTCACAATCTGGCTGGGTGACAGAGTGAGACCCTGCCTTAAAAAGGATAAAAGAAAGAAAGAAAAAAGCATATTACTTGCAACATTATCTTCACTTGAGTGTCTCTGTTTCCTTTGGCTAGCAAAGAACATAATTTTTTGTGTGCTTCTCTGGGCATCATTATAATATATAACATATTGATATTCACTATGTACAAGTTGTGTACTAATCACTTCATGTGCACCAGCTCACTTAATCCTCATAACGGCTTCATGAGGTGGATGTTATTATCAGATCCATTTTCTATTTGAGGGGATAGATTTAGAGAGGTTAAGTAACTTATAAGATTACACTATTGGGAAGAAACAGACAATAGCTGGTGTTCTCTACTTGGCAAAGCTCGTGTTAAAGCAGCATAGAATAATTTGGCGGGTGAAATAGCAATTTCTAAGAAGCATATTTGAAAAAGAGAAAATAACAAAAAGGTACCTTATTGATCATCTAGTTCTGCTCCTTCATTTTACAGATGAGTAAACAGACCCAAGAGGTAAAGTGATCACTCTGTCACAAAAATCAGTTAGTAGCAGAGCTGGGAGTGGAACCTAGGTTTTCTGCTTCCCAGTGTTCTTAAAGCTTTTCATATTTGAATTTTGTTTTTGACCGACTGGTATTCCACAGACACATGTAAAGTATGTGAGAAGTAAGTGAAACACAAAATTGAGATGAAATTTCTTAGAAAATCAACTTTGTTACAGAGACGTAGTTGGGTGGAGAAAATTAAAGATCGACAATTTGTTTACTTCCATTCTTTTTTTCCTTTCATATTCTCCTGTTTAGATAAAGAAAGCCGCCCACCTCGGAAATTTCCTTCTGATAAAATTTTTGAAGCCATTTCCTCGATGTTTCCAGATAAGGGCACAGCAGAAGAACTAAAGGAAAAGTAAGATATGTTCCTTTGAGGCAATCTTGCCCTGTGTGGTATGTAACTCTTGGTTTATTACAAATGGAATCAATGTAGTGGATGAGCCACTACACTTTATTTACAGTGTTTGCAAGATACTTGAAGCAACATATGTACCTGTGGTACTCTGCATTACAAAGTATTTCCTGTAGATAGAATAAATAATTTATATCTACACATAAACACACATATGCACATAAAATTTACAGTGGTAGATTTACAGGAAAATTATCTGGATACTGATAGCAAAATTTGGTGTTTAGTTAAAACTGATATATCCTTTTCCATGATATATTTGAATCATATCAATGAATTTGATTCTTTGTAACACCATGCACAATATTTAGTTGGCTCTTTATCTAAATAAAGATTGTTGTAGGTTAGAGCCATTCCTATATGTTTTAGGCAAGATGAACATTAAAAGTAACACATGGAAACCTTTTAGAAACTGTTTTCAAAAAAGTGATTTTTGTTTCATGTTTACTTAAATTTTTCTTGGTTAATGTCAGATATAAAGAACTCACCGAACAGCAGCTCCCAGGCGCACTTCCTCCTGAATGTACCCCCAACATAGATGGACCAAACGCTAAATCTGTTCAGAGAGAGCAAAGCTTACACTCCTTTCATACGCTTTTCTGTAGGCGATGTTTTAAATATGACTGCTTCCTACATCGTAAGTGCAATTATTGTACGTTTTCATTTTCTATCTTTGTTGTGGAATTATGTTTTAAAACCAGCTTGGAGAGTGCTATCATTTATTACAACTAGAATTTATCAGTTAATCCTGTAGTTACTTTCAAAAGTCTTTAGATCTCAGTATTATTATTTTTACTTTGTTGCTTGAGGATTGCTCTGAAATCTTTTGTATGTATTTCATTTGGACTACTATTTTCCACTAATACAGAATTCAGGTCAGTGATTTTTTTTTTTTTCCCCGTAAGTGCTAACTAAGCAGCTGTTTTACAATAAAACTATTATTATGAACTAACTGATAGCCCAGAGCAACATTGCTGATATTGATGAACAAATTGTGTTAAATAAGAAATTGGCCAAAAAAATGTTCAGGTAAGTGCTTGTCGATTTAGTGTAAATTTTTTTTTGCCCTCTGGGTAAGTTGTTTTTTTAAAAAATACCTGCATTTGAATACAAGTAAAACATAACATGTTCTTAGTGAAAATTTAAGTATGGTATATACAAAAATACTTTTTTCCCCTGGCATTTCTAGGGAATGTGGTTTCTTAGTAAATTTTCCTGGTAATTGAAACTTTTAAGCGCAGTTTAAAAGCATCAACTACTTTTGAGGCACATATTTTGAAAATGTATTTAATAGTTCCTAATTTTCCTAGAGTGGTTTGCTTATTATAGTTCGGTTTTTCCCATATTGTATTTTAGTATGTCTATCTATGGTAACTTCTTTAGGGCCTTTGACCCATTGTAAAATCGTTTTCTCCTGTACTAAATGGCCCCACATTGCTTTGTTTTGAGTTCCTATGCCTACCATTGACAGATTTATTCCTCCTCATTCACCAATGATACGTCTTTTTAAGCTTGTCCAAGCTACTGTACCTCACCTCCTCCTGAGTTTTTGCTGTGCTTATTTTTCCTGCACCTGATAATGTGTTGAGTGATGTATAATTGGTCTGGAAATGTTAAGTTTTGTTTTTGTGTGTGACATATTAGTGGTTTAGTTATCTTAAAATAGAAAAACTTGAAGTAGATTTTTAGAATTATCATTATATCGTAACCTCCTTGCTCTTGTTCTCAACTTCTATTCTGGTTTAAATTGATTTGGTAGTTTTTTTTTTTTTTTTTTTTTTTTGAGACGGAGTCTCACGCTGTTGCCCAGGCTGGAGTGCAGTGGTGCGATCTCGGCTCACTGCAAGCTCCGCCTCCCGGGTTCCCGCCATTCTCCTGCCTCAGCCTCCTGAGTAGCTGGGACTACAGGCGCCCGCCACCGCGCCCGGCTAATTTTTTGTATTTTTAGTAGAGACGGGGTTTCACTGTGGTCTCGATCTCCTGACCTTGTGATCGCCCGCCTCGGCCTCCCAAATTGCTGGGATTACAGGCTTGAGCCACCGCGCCCGGCCTGATTTGGTAGTTTTAAAAATTCCTAGTAAGTCATCCATTTGTTGCTTCAGCCATTGGACAGTTAAGCCCTTGAAATAGTTGTCTTGAATTTCATTTTAATTCCCCTTTACACACCATCAATTTATGAATTACATCCAGTTTTTATTAAGAATATTGTAAATTGCATGCAGATATCACTATGCCTAAAGAATTGAGTAGAAGCACTATTTTGGAGTTGCTGAAAGGTCCTTCCAATTTTTTGTTTATAGATGTAGCATTTAGTAAAGTTTTTTGCTGTAAAAATGAACCATAGAAGTAGGACACTACTTTTAAACATTACAAGAGTTTTTTTATTGTGCTATTCAGAGATGAGTAATTTTTTTTTTTTTTTTAACTTGAACCTTGAACCTATTACGTATCTCATTATTCTAGCTGGGGAGAAGAGAGGAATATTTTACTTTATTAATAAAGTTGGCTTTCATGGGACTAACTGGCTGCCTCCTTGTAGCATTTGGTAGCCATGGGTCCAACTTTGCTAGGCCCACTTTTACTTCTTTTTACGGTAGAGCCAATGTCTTCATCATTCAATCCTAATGAGTTCCATAGGAACTTCATTGCTTTACATTAACTTTGACAAAATACCACACATGGTATATTTTTCTTAGGTAAAATAAGTTACTAAATCATTAAATACATACAATCGTGCATTATGGACAGAGATGCATTCTGAGAAATGTGTTGTTAGGTGATTTTGGCATTGTGTAAACAGAGTGTACTTACACAAACCTAGATGGTACAGCCCATGACACACCTAGGCCACACACCCTGAAGCATGTCACTCATTGTACTGGATACTGGAGGCAGTTGTGACACAATGGCAAGTATTTGTATATTTAAATCATTAATAAACATAGAAAAGGTATAGTAAAAATACAATATTATGATCTCATGGTACCACTATTGTATATACGGTCCATCATTGACTCAGATGTTATGCAGTACATAACTGTATTTTTTTTTTTTTTTTTTTTTTTTGAGATGAAGTCTCATTCTGTTGCTCAGGCTGGAGTGCAGTGGTGCGATTTCAGCTCACTGCAGCCTCCGCCTGCTGGATTCAAAGGATTCTCCTGTCTCAGCCTCCTGAGTAGCTGGGATTACAGGCGCCCACCACCACGTCCAGCTAATTTTTGTATTTTTAGTAGAGATGGGGTTTCACCATGTTGGCCAGGCTGGTCTTGAACTCCTGACCTCAAGTGATCCACCTGCCCCGGCCTCCCAGAGCGTTGGGATTACAGGCGTGAGCTACTGCGCCTGGTCGATTGTATGTTAAATGTAGCGTTTTGTGCTTTAGTTTTCTGGTCTCTATCTTGGGGATATGGTACTACTTCCTTTATAGAGCTGTTGTGAGGATTAGATGAATTAATATGTGGAAAATAGTTAAAATGGTACCTGACTCTTGTTACCTGTTGTGATTTTTAAAATAGGTCATTATTCACATGGTTTACATTTCTAAAAAGTATTAATATGAAGATGTGCTGGGCGCAGTGGCTCATCCTTTTAATCCCAGTGCTTTGGGAGGCAGAGGTGGAAGGATTGCTTGAGCCCAAAAGTTTGAGGCTACAGTGAGCTATGATCATGCCACTGTACTCCAACTGGGTGACAGAGTGAGACCCCATCTCTTTAAAAAAAAAAAAAAAAAAAGTGAAAATGTGTACAGTGAAGTCTCCCAATGATTTTCTGTTCCCCATCCATCGAATTTTTACCTCACTCCTTCCACTTTTATTAGTAGTTAACCACTTTTATTAGTTCTCTTTTATTTATTTATTTTTTTACAGTTTCTTTGACAAGTATATTCTTTTTTTCCTGACCATCTTATTTAAATGGTGCCATAGCATTCAGGCTTTTCCCTTTTTTGGGGATAAAGATAGGATTTAATATTGTAGCTATTAGCTTTATCTGTATAGCTGCATAGCCTGTGCTGTAGGAGGTTGCAGAACTTACTGGACTGGTCTCTAATGGTGACCATTTGGATTATTTTGAGCCTTATGCTGTAACAGTGCTACAGTGAATTATCTTGCAGATATCTGTACCCATTTCACACAAGTTTAAGTTTACCTGATAAACTCTATTTAGGTATTGCCAAATGACCTGCCATACAGGGATACAGCACCTTAAAACCCTACCAGCAAAGTCAGAGAGCCCTGCCCATAGAAAGTGTTACCAAACTAATTTTTAAAGTTGATTTTGTAAGTGAAAAATGGCTTTTAGTATTATTTTTAAGTTCTTGTTTTTCTTTATTTTTTAATCTCTGCTTCCCACAGGTGATAAGCATTGTTTTAATATCTGGGTTTTATTCCTTTGAATGAGGGTAGGATCTTCCTATATGTTGAAGAGTGAACTATTTTTATTCTTTGTTTTTTTTGTTTTTGTGAGACAGGGGTCTTGCTCTGTCACCCAGGCTGGAGTGCAATCTCGGCTCACTGCAACCTCTGCCTCCTGGGTTCAAGTGATTCTCCCGCGTCAGCCTTCTGAGTAGCTGGGATTACAGGCGTGCACCACCTCGCCTGGCTCATATTCGTATTTTTAGTAGAGACAGGGTTTCACCATGTTGGCCAGGCTGGTCTCAAACTCCTGACCTCAGGTAATAACCCACCTTAGCTGTGTGCTAGGATTACAGGTGTGAGCCACCGCACCTGGCCTATTTTTATTCTTGGTCTTATAGGTCTTTTGATAATCTTAGGAGCTTTTTATATAATCAGGAAATTAGGTGTTTTGAAATATGAGTTGCAATTTTTTTCAGGTTTATTTGATAAAAGTCTCATAAGCAAAGTTTAAACTTTTTTTTTTTTTGGAGACAGAGTCTTGCTCTGTCTCTCACTTCCAAAGTTGCCTAGTTGTTTCATTTACTGAAAAGTTCATCTTTCACTACCTTGAAATATTTCCTTCATTGCCTATTGCCATATGTATTTGGGTTTCTCAACATTGTGTTCCTTTAGTCTATTCATGAGGCGGTATTCAGCCATCTCCTGGCAATTCTTGTTTTTCTATATAAATTAATTTATTTATAGACAGGGTCTTGCTCTGTCACCCAGGCTGGAGTGGTGCAGTGGCATAATCATGGCTCACTGCAGCCTTCACCTCCTGAGCTCAAGCTATTCTCCCATCTCAGCCTCCTGCGTAGCTGGGACTACAAGCATGCACCGCCATTGCTGGCTAGTTTCCTTTTTCTTTTTTTTCTTTTCTTTTTTAGAGATAGGGTCTCACTGTGTTGCCTAGGCTGGTCTTAAACTCCTGGCCTCAAGTGATCCTCCTACCTTGGGCTCCCAAAGTGCTGGGATTACAGGCATGAGCCACTGTACCCAGCCTATATACATTTCAAAATCTGTTTGTCTAGTTCTTTTTTTAAAAAATTAGCAGTATGTTTATTGGAATCCCATTAAATTTATAAATTACCTAACTTCTTTTTAAAATATAAGGGTTAAGTCTCACTAACCATACCATCACCTCTCTTTTTGTGTCCTTTAATTACCTCCCAAGTTTTCTTTATATAACTCTTGTACATTTTTTGTCGAGTATTTCTAGGTATTAAACTTATTGCTGTTGGGCCTTTTCCACATTTTGTCTTCTGTTTTGTACCCTGCTACCTTACTGCATTGTCTTCGTGTTTATCAGTTTCTCAGTACATTCTTAGGAGTTTTCCAGCTGTGTAATTATACTGTCTGTAGTTATTAATGGTTTTGCCTTCTTTCCAGTCTTTATAACGGAAGCTTCTTTCTCTTTTCTACATACTTTATTTATTTATTTTTTGGTGGGGCGGGGAGCGGGGAGGCTTTCTGATTAAAAAAAAAACAAAAACAGCCTGCAAGACAAATTGTAAAAGAGCTGTAACTGTCTTTTCTACCCACTTCAGCTTGTATTTTCAGTACAGTTTAAAATATAGTAGTGCTGGTAGATAGAGATAAATGTTCTGTCTCTTCTGAATGAGTTTTAGAAAATTATTCTTTATATCCAAGTTGAATAAAGTTTATGTGTTTTCTAATGGTGGTTTTATTTTTGTTAATATTCTTGTTTTCTCTGTATTTCATTGTCACTTTTTTTTTAAGAAGTGGTTTACATATTTTAAATTATGTATTTTTTTTCTTCAGAGAACAAGCTACAATGTTAGATTAACTCATAAAGAGAAAAATAGTTGTATTAGCGTGCCTAAGCGAACGTAATCCAGCACCAGATTAGTATTGGGTGTTAGGCTTTCTGGAGCCTAATTGCTCACACACTGCAACAGAATCTAAGCCTTGAATTTTTCTTCTTTTTTTTTTTTTTGAGACAGAATCTCGCTGCCCAGGCTGGAGTGCAGTGGCCGGATCTCAGCTCACTGCAAGCTCCGCCTTCTGGGTTTATGCCATTCTCCTGCCTCAGCCTCCCAAGTAGCTGGGACTACAGGCGCCTGCCACCTCGCCCGGCTAGGATTTTTTTTTTGTATTTTTTCATAGAGACGGAGTTTCACCGTGTTAGCCAGGATGGTCTCGATCTCCTGACCTCGTGATCCGCCCGTCTCGGCCTCCCAAAGTGCTGGGATTACAGGCTTGAGCCACTGCGCCTGGCCAATTTTTCTTCTTTAAAAACACAACTTTGCCCTTTTTTTTCCCCTTCCTTTTCTCATCAGTCTTTATGGCTTTTTACAGATATTTAAAAGATGATATGTTTTGTGGGAATGTCACTTGTTTTTCTCCAGATTAATTTTCATTTTGTGTAATTTTGAATAGTCCATTTCCAGCATTTCCCTTTTGTATATGAGGAAGCAAGTTTTTGCAAGAAATTCTCTGAAGTTTGCACTGCTGTCAGTGTTCACACTGTTTTCATGTAGCAGTGTATCCGCATTTGAATCTTTCTGTTACGTTATTTTGGAATTTTAGGTTTCAAACAGTGTATCTAAAATCTGTTTTTGACATCGTAATTTTCTGTGGCAAGACACTGTAAGCTCTCACCAGGTTCTTGGATTGGGTATGATTCACAGGAATTGAATGTTAGTAATCTGGGGTTGTCCTCTTTACCATTAAAAACGAGTTTTTACAACTGGTGACAAGCTGATTGCTGACCTTTCTTTAGAAATCAAGAAACTGTATGTCAGAATTAAAAATAGGAATCTGATTTAATTGTAGCGGGAGTATCAGCTGCTTAAACAGAGATAGTAAGATTCAATTTAAGTAAATGTTTATAACCATAGTTATGTGCATCAGTGTTACTTGCAAGGAGAAAAATGAGAAATTATGAATCATTCCAGAATTTACTGTTTTTCCTTCCTGCTTAATGGTTGGAGGAGGAGGAATGGAGAATACATTGTGATCGTTCAGTAAGAGCTTGAAGGAAAGTTATATAAAGTAATGTAAACCATATATTAGCAAGATTATAATCCATTAATTGACTTTTCCAGTGGAACTAGAAAAGTGAAAAAGTATTTTATAGTTATATTAGATTCTTTGTTTCATTTATTTTGCAGCTTTTCATGCAACACCCAACACTTATAAGCGGAAGAACACAGAAACAGCTTTAGACAACAAACCTTGTGGACCACAGTGTTACCAGCATTTGGTAAGACTTAGTGCCTTATTATTGCAGAGGGTACTTGAGAGGACTTTATTTTGCACTTTGGTGGAGGTGATCAAGTCAGCGTTAATGTTGTCTGCACCCGTGCTGTTATGGGCCATATGATAGACAGAGCTTTCTCACCCGTGCTGTTTCTTCCATAGCTCATGTACTGCACATTTTAGTCTTTCATTAATGTGGTATTATTCTTTTTAAAATCTGTGTTATCTCTTCAGCAACATTTCAAGGCCTTTAGGATCAAGGACTCTTATGCCTTCCACAAAGTCTATGAGAGTTGCGAGGCACAGATAGTCCACTTAGAAAGCAGGCATGCAGTAACCATACGCAGTAGACCCTAAGCCCCTCTCATAGCCATATCCCTCTGCTTGAGTTTTAGATGCACTGTCATTTCAGCTATCTGATAGGTTCCACAGATTTTTTTTTTTTTTAATGATGGAGAAAAGGTAAGGGGTTAGGAAAATATGAGGTAGAAAAGTTGTTTTTTACGGGTACTCTCTTATTTTTACCATTTCCCCTCTTTGAACCAAGCCACTCCTACCTAGGAACTAAATGGGTATATATTGCCTGTTGGATTTTGGACAGAAGATTCATTGAATGGCACCTGCAGAAGGTATCCTATTTTTAAGCAATTTGGTTTTTGTAGAATGAAGTATAAAACTGTTGGCTGCTGTCAAACTTCTCCCTTCTATTTCCACTAAAAAAAAAAAATGGAATTCTTGAGCACTTGTTTTATAATATTCTTTACAAGGCAGAATTTTGTTTGGCTCATCTAAAATGTTTCTGTGGTCTCTATAAACCATGCTCTTACCATTGTTTTATACTTTGAGACTGGATTATTGTACTTCATAATGCAAGATGTAACCCTCAGAGTCTTATTCTGAAGTTCCTTTCATGTCTTCCTGTGGCTGTGTATCCTTCACAGGAAAAAAAAAATGTTGGATGTTTTAATAGTAAGACAGGAAGTGACAAAGTCAAGCATGTTTGTGTTTTGTGTTCTTGTATACTTTAAATATTAACACAAAGAGGTATGCATTATCTTAAACTCTGCATAGGTAGTCTGACTCCGTGCGCATTAGGTATATGATTCTTTTGTAAAGATTCACTTTTAAATAGACTATGTCCATAGAGATAATTACCTTTATTACATGAAGTATATTTCATACTTTATCTTCTTATATTTTAACTTAATTATAACCAGTTAATATATTTTACAAATTCACAATATAGAACTGTCTTGCCTGATTTTTGTACCATTCTAGGAATATATAGAACCCATATTTCTCTTTCTGAAATTTTCAGACTATCAAAAGCATATCAAAAACAAGTATATTAGACATGCAAATGATTATTTGTGATAAATGGATAATGTGATAAATTTTTTGACTAACCTGGCTTATATAGTATTTTTTTTCTCTTCCATCAAAATGAGTTTTAGAACTTTGCCCTCATGTTGACATTTTTCATTTCGTAGGAGGGAGCAAAGGAGTTCGCTGCTGCTCTCACTGCTGAGCGGATCAAGACCCCACCAAAACGCCCAGGAGGCCGCAGAAGAGGACGGCTTCCCAATAACAGTAGCAGGCCCAGCACCCCCACCATTAATGTGCTGGAATCAAAGGATACAGACAGTGATAGGGAAGCAGGGACTGAAACGGGGGGAGAGAACAATGATAAAGAAGAAGAAGAGAAGAAAGACGAAACTTCGAGCTCCTCTGGTAAGACACGTCTAATAACTGGGATTTACTCTTCTGTGAAAGTTCATATTGTGAGGATTAAGGATGTATAATGCATTGAATAATTTTCTTAGTTGGTTAGTTTCAGTATAAAGACTAGAGTCTTAAGACCAGCATTATCTCAAGAATGTGTAGCTGCGTTGCTTGTGTTTCCTGCCTCCACCCCTACCCTGGCTTGTGGTGTTTGCCCTGCTTGTTTGTTTGAAAGTTGATGATGCAGTTTATTCTCATTCTTTGTGCCATTTTCCTTTTTCGATCTTAGGTAGGGAATGATGAAATTCAGATCATTTGGTTTAATATTTTTGATGTTCTATGAATAGTTTTGTTAGAAAATGTGAACTACTGATGAGTTAGTATTTTACTGATTGGATTTTAGTTGTCCTTATCTTTTTGCTTTTTTCTTAAGCACACCCTGAATTTTACTTCTTAATATTATTTCCAATAATTTCTTGACCAGTGCTTACATTTGGTTTTGTAGAAGCAAATTCTCGGTGTCAAACACCAATAAAGATGAAGCCAAATATTGAACCTCCTGAGAATGTGGAGTGGAGTGGTGCTGAAGCCTCAATGTTTAGAGTCCTCATTGGCACTTACTATGACAATTTCTGTGCCATTGCTAGGTTAATTGGGACCAAAACATGTAGACAGGTAAGATATCCGATAAAAATGTTGTTAAAAGAGCTTCAAATATAGAGATAAAAATGTACTCATTGTCCAAACAAAGAAAATTCTTGGTTATTACTAAGCTCCTATTCATCTCCTAAAAATAATTTTTTTTCTTCCCAAGAGGGAATTGAATGAAAATTATTCTCCAGGTATGTTACAGAATTTCCCCACTGTAGACTTTTAAGGTTAGATAGTAGATTTTAAAAGCTAGTAAGAATTTAAATTTAGCATCACAGGTCTTGACCAGAATATAATTACAGCTACCCCCAATGTGAGGGTAGGGACAGCGATGTCTGTTATATCCCCAGCATCTAGCAGTGTCACAGAAGAGACAGACATTTTTCTGGTATGCATGAGTATAAGAATGGTTTGCCTAAATAAGACTGTCCTCATGGCTCTGTGACTGTGCCTCTTGTCAGGTGTATGAGTTTAGAGTCAAAGAATCTAGCATCATAGCTCCAGCTCCTGCTGAGGATGTGGACACTCCTCCAAGGAAAAAGAAGAGGAAACACCGGTGAGTCTGCCATGAAGCTGCTTAGAGAAGTCAACACAGACACTGCAGGCAAGGCCCTTCCTATGGGCCGTTGTTGGTTTCTACTTAGTCTATTTTTAAAAAACCTTAAACTGCCATCAAAAACAGAACTATGGAATCTTATTTCCACTGGGAATTGCTAGTATTTTTCTGTAAGAATACAGCAGCCTTCGGTATATTTGGTATGTTAAGAGTCATAAAAATTATAGTTACCAGACGGAATTTGGGTTAAGAAAAACATATTTAGTAGCTTTTTCAGTAAA
Source organism: Macaca nemestrina (assembly GCF_043159975.1). Taxonomy (NCBI): domain Eukaryota; kingdom Metazoa; phylum Chordata; class Mammalia; order Primates; family Cercopithecidae; genus Macaca; species Macaca nemestrina. Next base: position 10,155,350 of record NC_092128.1, read on the forward strand.
GGCTATAAACAATTACTTTAACATCATGAAATGTTCTGTGTTTCTGATGTGAGCTCTGGCCCAGTTTTTAGAAGTATCTTTTACTCCAGGAGCTTGAATTTCTAAGTTGTGTGGTATTGCATTCGATACTCCTAATGGGTACCCTACTATAATATAAGCCTGTTGTGAATGTTACTGTCACCTTAGCAAATGTTTTCAGGTTGATTTGATTTGTAAATGTAGAGCCAGAAAAATTTACAAATGGACTATCTGCCCTAATCTCCCCATACCTCCACCTCACATGTTTAAAAATGAGAAACGTAAGGGTGCAGTTAGATTATGCTTCAAAAATTGTGTACAGGCTCATGTTACATTTTGTTACCTTAACATTTTGTTACTTTAACAAAAATAAGTGTAGGGCCAACCCAATTTAGAATTTTTTAAAAGTCAAGGTTTTTTTTTCCCATAGGAATTTAGGCTTTAGGAGATGCTTCTTAAATTTTGGTTGAATTATTTCTGACCATGTAGTTCACTTGATTGGTTTATGATGCCTGAAATTAGAGGAAGTGATGAGTGTCATCCACATCAGAATAAATCAACAGGCAGACACACCAGCTGCTTTGTGCGGCATTGGGAGCTCAGGAGTTCTGACCAGGAGTCGTGGATGAACACAGGAAATGACGTCTTGCCACACCTGGGGCAGCCTGAGCCATCAAGCTGTTTGAGTTGCTTCAAACTGATGGCAAATATAAACTGGGCAGGGCATGACTCTTGGCTTTAACGCACTGCTGTATTCATGGCACGGATAGATCCAGTTAAGCAGCTCTCTGTTGGATTTGTAGCGTCCTGCAGAAGTTTGGTTTCATTTTCTTTGTGTTTTTGCAGGTTGTGGGCTGCACACTGCAGAAAGATACAGCTGAAAAAGGGTTAGCATCTTTCCATTCCCCTCATTATTAGCTTAACAATGTCTGCTTTGTTTTCATTTGTTTTAGAATAGTAACTGGATTAGAGCTTGGGTTATTCTAATGTAATTGCCTTCTCTACATTAAACCAATTTGAATGGAGAATGTCTATTGATGAATCCCCAGTCAATTCTCTTCTGTAAAGTGGAGGCTGACTGGAAGGTATGAGTCCGAGTCGGTTGAAGGAGAAGTGCTTTGGGATGGGACTTTGATGTAGCCACGCTGTATCTAGATGGAACTCACAAGCACCTGGGGGTGGGAGAGTATTTTTGCCATCGTTTTGGAAACCGGAATATGTGTAACGTTACGCATTCAGTAAAGGCAGGCCAGCTACCCTCCACAGGTAGTAGGGAAGAATGTACTCGTGTTAATTGTGTATGATCGTTTCCATCTCCCTGGATTCATTGGCCTGCATGATGTTATCTTTACTCAGACGGCTCCTCTAACCATGTTTACAACTATCAACCCTGTGATCATCCACGGCAGCCTTGTGACAGTTCGTGCCCTTGTGTGATAGCACAAAATTTTTGTGAAAAGTTTTGTCAATGTAGTTCAGAGTGTAAGTATTTGTTGCTTTGATGCAATTGCATGAGAACTAAATAGGCCTTTGGTTAGCAATTTAAAAAATCAAAAATAAGAACACGGGAGCACTCCCTTGTTTACTTGACGAAACTCATGGATTTGACAAGTATTTATTGAGCCCCATACCTGGCCCTGTGCCACTGGCTGGTCAGTCGCCTGGGTGTTGTGTGTCTATGTGTGTGAGTCAGGCAAAGTTGTATTAAAGGAACCCGAATTTTATTTTTTTTCTTCTTTGATCATTTAAATTAAGTTGTATTAAAGTCGGCACAGATTGTAAGAGGAATCTAGAAGGAGCTACTCAGATAATTTTTGGACACCAGAAATTGTCAGAGTTAGGAGGGTTTTAGTCTTCAGAATAAAGGAATGTAGCATAAACGCAGTGGATTTTTATAATTGTTTAATGAGACTGCACATGAAGCTTGAGTGCTAAGGGAGTGTTTAGAACTAGGGGCTGTGAGAATGGTCAAGGACCATGGATATTGTTTCTTCACACTTACTTTATTCACACTTACTTTAAATATATACACTGTTTAACAAATGAAAAATGGAAAAACTCAGTGGTGGTCTTTTTCATACAAACAGCTTTAACTTCGCTGTTAATACTTCCATTTCCTTGTCTGTATAGTAGGGCAATAAGGTGGTTGTGAGGGTTGAGAGTCAGCCAGATGCTCAGTACACCCCTTGCCACGTATCTTTCTGCAAGTTTTTGCATATGGTGATGATGGTGATGGTGGTTATGAGTGAAGAACTTCCAAACCTCTCTCTGAAGGTCAAAACCGCTTTCCGGGATGCCGCTGCAAAGCACAGTGCAACACCAAGCAGTGCCCGTGCTACCTGGCCGTCCGAGAGTGTGACCCTGACCTCTGTCTTACTTGTGGAGCCGCTGACCATTGGGACAGTAAAAATGTGTCCTGCAAGAACTGCAGTATTCAGCGGGGCTCCAAAAAGGTGAGTAACAGTCGCTTCTGGAAGATTGTTAGTAGTTAGCTATTTAGTGATGCAAATGTCAGGATTGTCTTAGATGATTTAGCTGGGGCAAAAAGTAAAAGTGATCCTTGAAAGGTGCAACTGATGAGAAAGTGTTGATAGTTTTCGCTGGATAGTGCACCCTTGGGCAGTCTCTTCAGTTTTCTATAGAGCACTGTACTCCGATAGTAGGAGAAACCAGCAAATTCTGAGAAGTAGCCATTCATGGTATCAGATTTGGAATAAGATGTATTTTTTCTAGCGGTTTAATAGATTATTTGAATTTCTCTTTTAGTTAATAAAACTAGTAGTTTAGTATCCTTAATGCAAATAAATGGTGATTTCTATCAAAATATAGACTTATTCTCATCAAAGAGTATAGATTCCTTATTATGTAGAGTAAAAGATGAAATTTCCCATGGCAGGTTTTTATAGACTTACTTCCTGTTTGTTTAATAACTTTGAGGCCGGGCGCAGTGGCTCACGCCTGTAATCCCAGCACTTTGGAAGGCCGAGGTGGGCTGATCACGAGGTCAGAAGATTGAGACCATCCTGGCTAACGTGGTGAAACCCTGTTTCTACTAAAAATACGAAAAAATTAGCCAGGCGTGGTGGTGGGTGCCTGTAGTCCTAGCTACTCGGGAGGCTGAGGCAGGAGAATGGCGTGAACCCAGGAGGCGGAGCTTGCAGTGAACAGAGATCGGGCCACTGCACTCCAGCCTGGGGGACAGAGCGAAACTCTGTCTCAGAAAACAAAACAAAGAAATAAACAAAAACCTTGAAAAAAATCCAGCGAGGAATTCTGTATTTTTAGTGTGGGGAATTGTATGTAGATGGTTTAACTCTCTGAGCCCGGAAGTATGACTGAGCGAAAGAAACTCCAGCAGCATGTGTTTGGGGAATCCTTTTTTTTTTTTTTTTTAAAGGCAGATAAGGTCTTTCTTCAGTTCTTTTTATAATAATAGCTGACATTTATTAAGCATGTAAAAATAGCAGGCACTGTTCTAAGTGCTTTAGTGGATTCGTTCATTGATCCTCCTAACCCTGTGAGTGAGGAATAAGTGTTAACCCCATTTTACAGGTAAGGAAACCCAAAGTCACAAGACTTGTAAAGGAGCAGGAGATCAAATCCTCCAGGCTCCCATTACCTGCCCTTATGCTGTGTGTGTGTGTGTGTGTGTGTGGTGTAGAGTAGACATATCTTTGTTGTTGGACCATTTATTTATAATTGAGATCACACTTCCTACCAGCAGGTCCCCTTCTACCAGAAATTGTGCTCCAGGCAAAACACTGAAGTTTTCTTGGTTTTGTTTCCTTATGTTTTTGAACCAAAGTCTGTGTTTATGGCAGAGAGCTGTGCAGGGTCGTGGAGAGCTGTGCAGGGTCGTGGAGAGCTGTGCAGGGTCGTGGAGAGCTGTGCAGGGTCGTGGAGAGCTGTGCAGGGTCGTGGAGAGCTGTGCAGGGTCGTGGAGAGCTGTGCAGGGTCGTGGAGAGCTGTGCAGGGTCGTGGGTTTTTTGTTTTTAGCTGTGACTTTTTTCTATCAGACATTTAGATCATTTTACTCTAGGCAGTTATATGTCCATTTAGGTCACTGGATCACAGTGACGCTGGTTCAGTTTCCGATGGCATACCCGCTCAGACCTAAAAATCTCAATTTCTCCCCCAAACAGCTTACCATTGTACTCCTTCTTGACTTTGTTCAGAAAGTGGGTACTTCTATTCATACTGACATGTCCTCTTTATAAGACATTTTTTAACTCTGAAAAATGTTAAGCTATGTAGATACTTTTTACCAGTTGGGTTTCATTTGCACAGCAGTAGTTAGCTGTTTAGTTTCTGATCAGAGGGATATTTGGGAAGTTCACCTGACAGGTGAATGGTAAGATGGTCCAGAATAGGAATAGATTGGAAGCTTAGGTGATCAGGGAAGCCTTTGTAAAGGTCACAAGAAAATTTTGGATGAAAGCATAATAATGAGCCATGATGAAAAATTGGCATATGTTTGGGAACACATCCCTAAATACATAATTTACAGCAATGATCATCTCGGCATTTCTGCTGAAAATAGACTACTGGACTGACAAGATCATGGTCATCCCTCCCAATAGTTTCTTGTGTTATCCTGAGGAGGTGGGGTGGAAGAACAAATCCAAAGCCAAGTTGCCATGGGCTTCAGAGGGAACCAGCACCAGCGAAGAGTCAGGGGTGTCCTGAGGCTGAAAATGGAATAATGTTAATAGAAATCACTTGGGGGAAGTAGAGGGAAAGGTATGGAGAAGAAGAGTGATTTGGTGGTGTCCTTAAATTCAGGTTGAAAGTAAATTATTCGAGGAAATCAAGGGCTGAAGAAACAGGGAAGCCAAAAGTGCAGCAGGCCTAGAGCACCTTGCTGAATGATGGTCACTGCAGAGGACTAACACCACCAAAGGGTTTTCTGTAAGACAGAGATTCTTATCTGCTGTATGAGAAAAACAATGTTCGTAGCCATTCTCAGCAGCTTTCACATTGACTGAAGCTGTGTGTTCCATTACTGCCTTAGAACAGGTCTGAGGATTTACAGTGATAGCTTTTGTTTTCATTCTGTAGTCTGCTTTGTCCCCAGTCCATCTTCACCCTCCTTTTTTGATTGTAATTGTGTTTTATTCTCTAGCATCTATTGCTGGCACCATCTGATGTGGCAGGCTGGGGGATTTTTATCAAAGATCCTGTGCAGAAAAATGAATTCATCTCAGAATACTGTGGAGAGGTAAGGCACTGATTACCTATATTCAGGTGGCATTGTATATACTAACTTTTCTTTATTTTAGATTGATTTTATTAGGTCAGTCTGTGGGTTTGATTGGGAATGAATTGCCATAAACTGCCTTTTAAGCCTGGACTTCTGCATGTTTGTGGATTTGCATGCTTAGTAACTGGATTGTGCTGGGCGCGGGGGCTGACTCCTGCAGTCCCAGCACTTTGGGAGGCTGAGGCACGTGGATTGCTTGAGCTCAGGAGTTGGGAGACCAGCATGGGCAACATGGCGAGACCCCATTGCTACAAAAAATGCAAAAATTAGCCAGGCATGGTGGTGCATACCTGTAGTCCCAGCTACTTGGGAGCTGAGGGAGGAAGATCGCTTGAGCCTGGGAGGTTGAGGCTGCAGTGAGCCATATTTGTGCCACTGCTCTCCAGCCTGGGCAACAAAGTGAGACCCTGTCTCAGAGGAAAACAAAACAAAACAGGATTGCTTGGTTCTCGCCACATTCAGCTTTTCTCATCTATGGTCAGCAGGGAGAACAGGAGCTTTACCATAGAGTGTCCTGCTTAATCCACAACCTGGTTGATAAGGATGTAGAAACAACAGTGTCATTAGTTATTCACCTTCTAAATTGTTGAGTTACCGAAAAATCATAGGGCTAGCTTCAATTTGGAACCAACTCACCCAAATTTTTTTTTTTTGAGATGGAGTTTCGCTCTTGTTGCCCAGGATGGAGTGCGATGGTGCGATCTTGGCCCCCTGCAACCTCCGCCTCCCAGGTTCAAGCGATTCTCCTGCCTCAGCCTCCCGAGTAGCTGGGATTACAGGCATGTGCCACCACGCTCAGCTGATTTTGTGTTTTTAGTAGAGATGGGGTTTCTCCATGTTGGTTAGGCTGGTCCTGAACTGCCGACCTCAGGTGATCTGCCTGCCTCAGCCTCCCAAAGTGCTGGGATTACAGGCGTGAGCCACTGTGGCCAACTTGTGTGTGTGTGTGTGTGTGGTTTTTTTGTTTTGTTTTGTTTTTTTTTTTTTTTTTAGCTCAGCGAGAAGACTTTGGTTCCTCACTTTCTCCAAGGATAATTACTTCAGGATGTGGAAATATTTCTGAGTTGGGGTCCTTAATATACAGTTATTCTTAGATTTATCAGTGTGCAGACTGAATGGGAAAGAGAACTTGGCTGTAGTGACCCTTTTTGTTTTCTTCCGAAGGTCCAGTATTCACTGTGTGTGCTTTTGCATGTGCTGTCAGACTTGATCACCTTTATCCAAAAGAATTTTCTCTTGTGTCTTTCTTTTTAGATTATTTCTCAAGATGAAGCTGACAGAAGAGGGAAAGTATATGATAAATACATGTGCAGCTTTCTGTTCAACTTGAACAATGGTATGTATCTGAGCTGGGAGGCAGTGAGTTCCTCTGAGTTGCATGTGGCAGCCTTTTGCCTGCCAAGTGTTCAGAAACGAGGGTGGAGGTCAGTGAGGTGACCGGAAGGAGGATCTCCTTAGAGGCATCGGGGGCTGCTTGCTTGAAAGGAACTGGAGCAAGGAATTCCTCAGGGAGCAGATGGACTAGGTGTGCAGCAAACCGCCTCTCTGAAGCCCTGGCCATCTGTGAGTGGCGCTGTACCAGTGTCTGGCTGTGACGGGGATGTTGTGCTCTTGCTGCCTCACCTCTTGTGTTCAGGCAGCTCAGCACACCTCCTCCAGTCGGTGCCTCGGAGCTGGGAAGGAGGGGAGGAGCCAGACTCCCCTGGATATTCTCAAAGGACTGGGAGGAAAGGCAGTTGCTTTCATAGCTGATGTTCTGGGGTAGAATGTAAGTCTGTAGGGATATTTCTGGTGGGATTGTTCTGGTGGGAGGTTGGCTTAACATGTAAGATATTCAGAGAAACTCTTAGTTGGAACAAGTAGAATAGATTTTTTCTAGGAATGCTTTATAGACATTATAAAAAAAACTAATGTTAAATGAATTGATGTTCAGAAGAATTTTGTCAGATTCTTTTTAATTTTTTTTTTATTTTGCTTAGTAATGTATGTTTATAGTTGATAATTAATAGCTTTTGTGTCAGATAACCATCTTGAATTATAGGTGATTAATTTTAACCTGGAACAATAGTGTGTTCTTCCAAATGTCATTTCTTACTGAATGAAGTTGCTTGAATGATTTATTTGCTTTTGCAGGCAAACCCTGAAGAACTATAACCGGTTGCATTTACAGAATCATAATAACTTGATTTACTTATAACTGAAATTATTCACTGGGCTTATTTTCTTCTTTTTAGATTTTGTGGTGGATGCAACCCGCAAGGGTAACAAAATTCGTTTTGCAAATCATTCGGTAAATCCAAACTGCTATGCAAAAGGTAGGTATCTTTGACGTCAGAATTGGAACTCCCTTTTTAATCCTGTGATGATGGACTTGAATACTTCTGGGATAGTTGTTTGTTATATGAACAAGTCAGTTAACCTCCCGTGGCCTGTCTTCATGCTCACTGACACCAGTGTGTCTCTTTCCAGTTATGATGGTTAACGGCGATCACAGGATAGGTATTTTTGCCAAGAGAGCCATCCAGACTGGTGAAGAGCTGTTTTTTGATTACAGGTTGGTAAAGTACATTTCTAACATGATCTCTAAGGGCTTTTTCTACTGGATTGTGAACGCTGGGCGAAGGATTTTTTTAGTTCTTTGCTAGATGTGCTGAGGGGTGGGGGTGAGTTGTTTTGACGGGTCACTTTGCCTTGAGCATTAGTGGGGAATTAGGTTATACTTTCCTGTTATGTATTCACGATCCATTTATTTATTATACAAGTCATGCTTATTTTAAAAATAGAATCAAATCCATGCAGAAAGCCCCGTTTCTCACCCTGCTGTTGACAGCTGGGTGAGTCCTAGACCTTCTCATATCATGCCGCATGCTGCATGCTTGCTTGTGGAGCGTTTTTCCAGATAAGTGTGATCACACTGTCCTATAGATTTTTCTGCAACATGGTTTTACTTGACAATATACTATGTATATCTTTACTGATTAGATCTACTTAATTTATTGTTTGCTATAATACTTATTACACGTATCATTACCATTTTAAAAGGTGCTGTTGGCAAATCACTGTCTGGTCACCCTGTGGGGATGCCTGGGACATGTGGGCCACCGATGGTATCTGTGTGGTTAGGCATTAGGCTGCCAGTTGACACAGTCAAGCTCTGTGGGATACATTTAAGTCATCCATTGAATACAGATTTAGGTGCAGTCAGATGACTGTCTAGTTAATGAACTCCTGTGGTCCCATGTACATCCCATCCAGAAGCTGTCTTTGAGTACTGAGTTCTTGAATATTCAGACTGGCCTTTAATGGCTGTTGCATAGCCGAGAGCTCTCAGTGAGGCAGACAGGGTCTGAGTGAAAGGCCTACTTTACTGAGGGCCGCTGCCTTCATTCCAGGCCGGCTCTGAATGAAGAGTGTGGGGTGGAGCTGGGGTTGGAGGCAAAGCCATCCAGTTTCCTTGGGAGGGCCTGGTGGCCCCACCCACTATTTCTGGGTGTCCACTGTACTCCAGTTCTTTCTTCACCTGGGGGAACAACTGGTGGGCTGCTCTTTGGCCCTCTTTGCCATGGTCATCGTTTTTTTTCCAGACCATGGTTTTATTTTGCCTTTCCACCGTCGGGCCTAAACATCATGATGTGGACCAGCCTTCCTGGGGCCACTTGCTTCAGAGGCATAGGGGAGGCTGGGCAAGCTCTGGAAATGCTTGTAGACAGGTTTGTTCAGTTCAGAACTTGGCAGCGTCTCACTTAGATGGCCAGCAACGCAGACCTACGCATTGCCTTCTACGAGTGTGCCCTTATGCAGGCAGCTGTATAATTGGATGGTTTTTTGTTTTTTTTTTTTTTGTTTGTTTTTTTTGTTTGTTTTAAGACATTTTAATGCACCCACTGTCTTCAGCAGGCTTTGTTGTGTTAAGTAAGTCTCAGCACATGTTGGATGGGTGGTCATCCAGCGGACTTCTGCTTCTTCCTGTTGTTTCAGATACAGCCAGGCTGATGCCCTGAAGTATGTCGGCATCGAAAGAGAAATGGAAATCCCTTGACATCTGCTACCTCCTCCCCCTCCTCTCTGAAACAGCTGCCTTAGCTTCAGGAACCTCGAGTACTGTGGGCAATTTAGAAAAAGAAAATGCAGTTTGAAATTCTGAATTTGCAAAGTACTGTAAGAATAATTTATAGTAATGAGTTTAAAAATCAACTTTTTATTGCCTTCTCACCAGCTGCAAAGTGTTTTGTACCAGTGAATTTTTGCAATAATGCAGTATGGTACATTTTTCAACTTTGAATAAAGAATACTTGAACTTGTCCTTGTTGAGTCATCTCTCATAACATGTCAATAACTGCTTTTAGTACTGCCCAACAAAAAACTTTTAAATTTACCTCCTTGAGTTTTTTAGTTGTCTTTGTATGAATCTTGATTTTAACTAATACTGCCTGGTAATATGTGGAAGACATTCATATATGAAGAACTGCTGTGCATCCTGAGGGCTGACCCAGTGAAGGGCTTGATTTTATAGACAAGACCAGGGTGGGTGGGTGCGTTCCAGTCAGCTGTGCAAACTGGAGAAAGTGATTTCACCTCCAAGTCTGTTCCCCATATATAAACTGACAGAGTAGACTTAGGGTATTTTTAAGAACTCACCTAGTTCTAAATGCCGTTAGTCTAGATAGAGTTCTTTAGAAATACAATATAAGTTGGGATTCCTTACCTACCTACTGACAGGTATAACCAAACTAGTTTTATATCTTCTCAAAGAAGAGGTAAAAATCACAAACTCTAAGTGTCAAGGAAACAACATGTGCCTTGCATGCCTTACCATGTGGTCGGTCTCAGAATTTGGGGGAATTTCTCTGCACCCTCCCCCGGTACATTCACCAGCAGCATCATGGGAACCCTCACAACCGCTGCAAACCAGACCACACTCAGTTACTTGGCAGTTGCCTTTTCTACAGTTAGATTTTATTTACAATGTGATAGTATTAATGTGAAACCTAATTAAATCGACTCATCTTGCTTTCCGGTTCCACAACATTTGCGAGATCAGGTCTCCATCACATCAGTGCACAGGCGCAGCAACTTGAGTCCTAAAGTTAATTTGCCACTTGATTTGGGATTGAGGAGACCCTCCCTCAGCCTCGTCCCATGGTTTCTTAATGACAGTGCTGATCTATTTTATGTCTACATAACTATCTCCACTCTCACCCAGAAAATGGTCCCATCCACTTAAGAGCTTGTTGCCCTCGATGCCCTCATGTTCCACTCTTGGCACTCAGCAGGACCCTGAGGCAGTTACTTCATTATTTGGGTTAGGTCATTCTCTAGATGGCTCAATGGCCTTGCTTAGGCACAGGCGAAATGGAGCCCATCTGCTCATCATTGCATGTAGGCCTGTTCATGAGACCCCAAAGATTACTTGGGCCCAAAAGTACCTGTTGACATGGCTCATTCCAGCCACAGCCCTCAACCCGTCCTCAGAGGAACAGCTGGGAAATGGATCCTTGAGGCCTCCAGTGAGCACAATGTACCAGAGCCCCAAAGGCATAGGAAAGACAAAGGGGCATGATGGAAAGCAGTAGTTTTTGAGCCCTGTCTGATGTATTCTCAATGCACAGCAAGCTTTTTGTACCATGATTTGAAATGTGCTTCTGTAAATGCCTCTTCAGTGACTTCCATGAACACAGATTTCTGAACAGAAATGCTTGACATAATAACCCATTTGATATAACCTATCAAGCTTGTCTGGCCTGTGGACGGCCGGTTGCATACAGCCCAACACAAATTCGTAAACTGTCTTAAAACATTGAGGTTTTTTGTGAATTTTTTTTTTTTTTTTTTTTAAAGACGGTATTTTGCTCTGTTACTACTCAGCCTGGAGTACAGTGGTGCAGTCTTGGCTCACTGCAACCCCTGCCTCCCAGGTTCAAGCGATTCTCCTGCCTCAGCCTCCTGAATACCTGGGATTATAGGCACAGGCCACCCCACCCGTTTAATTTTTGTGTTTTTAGTAGAGGTGGGGTTTCGCCATGTTGGCCAGGCTGGTCTTGAACTCCCCCTAGTGATCCACCCACCTCGGCCTCCCAAAGTGCTGGGATTACAGGTGTGAGCTGCTCCGCCCAGCATGGCTTTTTTTTTTTTAAAGCTCATCAGCTACTTAATACAAGGCTTGACATATACAATAGGCAGCACCTCACCCACAGACTAACTTCTGTTGGTTAGAAGCACCCAGAAGCTGTGCCAGGTTTTCATTAATGTCTGGTTCATCCCATCTCCAGTCTTCACTGTCTCCATGCCGCGTCCTCACTTCCGCTTCTGCCCAAGGTGTTCAACTCTACCAAAGTCAAATCAAATGTAAACCCACACATTTAAGCTTGTAGATAGCTCATCAAGACTGGATCCAAGTGTAAACATTTTGAAAACCATATTCTGTTAAATAATTCTTAATGGAACTAGTTGAAATAATTGCCTATCTGCTCAGTCCCTTGATATAAACAATTCCAGTGAGGGCTACACAAGGATACCTGGTATTAGAAGTGGTCCACACTCACCTGTTACGGCAAGGGCGTTGTTGGGGCTGGGCCCTGGACAGGGTCATGAACTGGACAGATGAGCGATGAGGGTATAAAAAATGAACCTGGGCAGCCAAGTGACTGATTCCTACAACAAGAAGTTGTCTTCATTAGAAGGGGGATTCAATTCACATAGCTGAAGGCCAGCAAGCATGTTTTCCAGCTGGGCTGGTAATTCTAAATTTCAAAGGAAAATTAGGTACCAATATTCATCAAGGAGCAGCATCTTAAAATGCTGTCAGTAAAGATACGTTACATTACAGCACCTGTTGGTCCTATAATCACTGTTTCTTACCCACTAGCTGGGGCCAATCTTCAGATTCCCGAGTTGGGGCGTGCCTGGCCAGCAGTCTGAGTCTATACGCCATGCTTAACAGAGCCCAACCAGGAGACTTACCCTTCCAGGCAGGCGCTGAGATCAAGGTCCTCTCTGGTTCCCTCAGGCCGCCGCAGTACATACTTAGCCTGTGCATCTGGTCTTAGTACACAGCCTAGCTCTGATTAAACCACAACGAATGTTTCTACAACCCAGGGGGTAAAATATTGATCTTATAAAATGAGTTAAAGTTGTCAGTAGATTAAACCTTTGTTGCTGTGATATTGTTTCCAACCTCTTTGGCCATGATTCCAAGATAATCAGCCTTGGTCTCAGTGGGTAACAACCACGCTCTGTAGACCCCCACTAGGATTTGGCAGCAAATAACAGCCCCAGGTTTTTGGTGTTCTAGAGAGAGGCTCCCCTATACTTCAAAAAAGGGTAAAAGTAAGAGTGACAATGTGAGCACTCTGGGGCTAGATTAGTTCAGTGATACTGCGCTTGGTGGTTCTTTGTAAACCATTTTTCTTTTTTTGAGACGGAGTCTTGCTCTGTCGCACAAGCTGGAGTGCAGTGGCACGATCTCAGCTCACTGCAACCTCTGCCTCTGAGGTTCAAGCGATCCCCCTGCCTCAGCCTCCCAAGTGGCTGGGACTACAGGCGTGCGCTACCACAACTGGCTAATTTTTGTATTTGTAGTAGAGACGGGGTTTCACCACGTTGGCCAGGCTGGTCTCGAACTCCTGACCTCAAGTGATCCACCTGCCCGGCCTCCCAAAGTGTTGGGATTACAGGCGTGAGCCAATGTGCTTGGCCACAATTTTCACAATTACAGCTAGTAACAAAAAGCCAATTGTGCACACGCAAGTATTTTGTCTGAGAAGAGGGCTTGAGAACTGGGAGGAATGTGACCTTCCTCCTGGGCTCTAACCATGCTGCCCACATGTAGGGACTGAACACCAGGGGGTTCCAGAAGCCTGGGACTCTGCCTCTAAGCGACTTCTTAAGTTGTCCTGAAAAAGGAATTCCTCAGAGAATGTCTCCCTTTCCATGTCTTATCAAGAGAAAAGGAGTCAACCTACACATAAGGGACATTTGGACCTAAACACAGGTCTTGAATTGCCTTTTCTTTCACACCAGTCAACACGGTACACTTAGCCAGTGGAAGGGGAGCAGGTAAAGGCCGGGAATCTGAAGGTGTGGGGTGAACTCCCGACTCGCCCATCTCTCAGCTCACCTTCACTTACCGTGACCAAGGTACTTACCCAAGTGCCTGCTTGATCCCGGAGGGACTGAAGAGACCAGCAAACTCATGACAATATTTCCTATCATTCACAGGACTGAAATGCACAAGCTCTTGAGGCAGGTCTGTGGTGTCCTTTGCAGCATGCTTTTCTCACAGGCATAACAATGGACTGGTTTGAGGAAAAGCAAGAGGTGCTTCACTCCCAGTGCGGCGCGACCGGGGCGTTTCCGGGCTGTCCCGTGGAGGGAGGGGTGGAGTTCGGAACACCAGCTGCTTCCTGCCTGGCTTCTATACTGAGACTCTTCACTAGATTGTTTGAAAAAGGGGATATGCTAAAAAAAAAAAAAAAAAAAAAAAGATCTCCGCTGTACTAGCTGCGCGCAGCGCGCGGGGCCTCAGCCTTCCGAGTTTACTTCTGGAGCTGGCAGGGCCAGGCCCTCCACTTTGCTCCCCGCCATCACCCAGTGAGGTCTGAAGGCTGATCCTCCACACAAGCCGTCCTGGAGCGCAAGGATTCCTTCCCAGCTTAGGCGATCGGAGACCCTGGGGGATCCCTCCTGTACATTGAAGTCCCGTGGTTCCTGCTCCCCTTTCTTCCCGACCTGAGTGGTCTGAACACACAGGTTCCTGGTGTTTCTCCGGTACCAGTGTTACTATGGGTATCCGCCGCTGACCTACCTGGAGTACCCCATCCTCATCGCACAAGATGTCATCCTCCTGCTGTGTATCTTTCATTTTAACGGGAACGTGAAGCAGGCCACTCCTTACATCGCTGTATTGGTGTCTTCTTGGTTCGTCCTCGCCCTGCAGAAGTGGATCATAGACCTGGCCATGAGTCTCAACCTGTTGCCCAAGCTAGAGTGCAGTGGTGTGATCTCGGCTCACTGCAACCTCTGCCTTCTGGGTTCAAATGATTCTTGTGCCTGAGCCTCCTGAGTGTTTTGTTTCAATTTAATTTAACGTAACTTAATTTAGGAGAGCTAAGTAATTAAACATGAGGCCAAAGTAAAAAAAAAAAAAAAAAAAAAAAAAAAGTGTGGAAACCATTAAATGCTCAGTTGATTACCATTTTACTTTTTAACCTGTGTGAATTTTTGTGACAGAGTTGCTTTGTTTTCCAGGCTGGAGTGCAGTGGTCTTGGCTCTCTGTAGCCTCAGCCTCCTGTGCTCAAGCGATCCTCCTGCCTCAGCCTTGTGAGTGGTTAGGACCACATATGTGCGCCACCAAGCCTGGCTAATTTTTGTAGAGATGGAGGCTCCCTATGTTGCACAGGGCTGAGCTCTCTCCAAGTGCTGGGCTTACAGCCGTGAGCTATCTTGTGCCTGGCCCTCCGTAATACATATATATTGTTTTGAGACAGAGTCTTGCCCTGCCGCCCAGGCTGGAGTGCAGTGGCGCGATCTCAGCTCACTGCAACCTCCGCCTCCCACGTTCAAGTGATTCTCCTGCCTCAGCCTCCCGAGTAGCTGGGATTACAGGCACCTGCCACCACGCCCGGTTAATTTTTTGTATTTTTAGTTGAGACAGGATTTCACCATGTTGGCAAGGCTGGTCCTGAACTCCTGACATTGTGATCCACCCACCTCAGCCTCCCAAATTGCTGGGATTACAGGCATAAGCCACCGTGCCCAGCCCCTATGTAACTTTTTTAACTAACCCGTCAAGTGTCTGACTGTCCTAAGAAACCTGAGGAACTTGTACTTATTTTGTTAGCTATGTCTTCCCTCCACCTGGCTAACTTGCACTTGGGCACAGGTATGGTATACTAAGGATGTTCGAGATTTATCACTTACAAAACCTGTGAGGAACCTGAAGCTTCCATGAGGAAAACAAAGTTACTGGGAGCAAAGCAGCATCCCCGACCCTGGCTGGGAAGTGACTGACCCGGCAAATGAGACAGAAGGAACAAGCTACACTGAGGCGCAGGCAGGTGACATGTAGGGTTCCTGAAGGGACTGCTCCCAGGATGTGGTTACATCCGTGCCGGGAGGAGGGGTGGGGTGTGCATCCCCACGGCCCAGGACCTCCTCTCCTGGGGACACACTGGGGCAAACATTCCATTCTCAGGGAGAAGTAACTCCTTTTTCTTTGAGACAGAGTTTCGCTCTCGTTGCCCGGGCTGGAGCGCAGTGGCACGATCCTAGCTCACCACCACCTCCGCCTCCTGGGTTCACACCATTCTCCTGCCTCAGCCTCCTGAGTAGCTGGGATTACAGGCGCCCACCACCATGCCCGGCTAATTTTTGTATTTTTAGTAGAGAGGGGGTTTCTCCATGTTGGTCAGGCTGGTCTCGAACTCCCGACCTCAGGTGATCTGCCTGCCTCGGCCTCCCAAAGTGGAATAACAGCAAAGAACACGGTCCAATTTGCCAGCATGTGCCTGAAAAGCAAGAGAACCTTGGCTCCCTGACGTCGTGCTGGCACAAGGGTGAGTCCAGGGAGCTTCACCAGTCAAAGCCAATGTTTTCATCTGTCAGCTACTCATAGCCACCTGCTGCAACCGGAACAGAAGCGTGGCCGAGCGGGCTCTGCCGTGTCCCGAGCCCACGACCGGAACAGAAGCGTGGCCGAGCGGGCTCTGCCGTGTCCCGAGCCCACGACCGGAACAGAAGCGTGGCCGAGCGGGCTCTGCCGTGTCCCAAGCCCACGACCGGAACAGAAGCGTGGCCGAGCGGGCTCTGCCGTGTCCCGAGCCCACGACTGGAACAGAAGCGTGGCCGAGCGGGCTCTGCTGTGTCCCGTGCCTGTGCTCTCCACGCAGGAGAGGCTGGTGGCGACCGGGGATCCTGGAGCCCGCCACTCACCTTCAGTCCTACCTCCTCTACTCACTAGAGGCATCTTCCCTCATCTGGCCTCAGTTTCCCCACCTGCAAAAAGGAGGATACTGTTTCACACATAGGCTGTCAGGGTAACTCATTTAGTCCTTACAAGTGTCAAAGAGAACCAATGTGTGGTCAGCGACTCTCACTGAATCCAGTGACACAGTGCATTCAAGTCACCACAGAAGTCACAAAAATAAGCAAGATTTTTTTTAAAGGATTACCCCGGGGCTTAAAATTTTAAGATCTTAAAAAATTTTCAATCCAAAGAATACAGCCCTTTTAAACTACAGGAAGACACTAGGAATATAAATTTGCACAATCATTATATCTTTTATTTACATATAGAAATTAGTAAAACTTAAAACAAAACCAAATGCGACTTGTACAGAAATCCTTTAATTTTCTTTATTTTCACACATTAAAAAATGAAACACACTATACAAATGGTTTTCATAGCAGATTACATGTGGGTCCATTCACACTTGCTCTCAAAGTGCTGCCAACGTGACAAGTGCTGCCAAGGCGACAGCTGCGAATCGGGGAGCCCATGTATTGACGTAGATGCGGTAGCATGCAGCCCTCGGCATGGAGGGTCAGTCCCCGCTGTTCTTAAATTAGGGTAAATGGCGTTGGTGTCCGTATTTACAGACTTGAAATGTATCAATCCTGAGCAGTTCCGATGTAAATCCGAGACCAGCTGATGGGAGTCTTGGTCTCCGTTTTAAAAAGGGAGGTCCAATGGCGGCAGGCTGGCTGCTATGAACTTGAGTTGTTTTCATTCTTTCCAACGTGAACTATTTGCCGCGGGTCACACAGTCAGACCCTTCCAGAAGGGTTAAGCCAAGTAACTGTAGGTGTCCTTTTCACCATCAACTCGCTCCAAATACTCTTTCTCAATTAGAATGTCAATGCATTTCTGGGTGTTATTTTTAAAAAGGAAGAGGTAGTGAAAGAGAAGAAAAACACAAATTAGCATCAGAACAGAGAGAGGTTGCCCCCACCACAGATCTCCCCATGTGGAGCTCAGTGGGGAGCAGTGCCCCCCGCCCCAGATCTCTTAGCATAGTTTCACTTCCTGGGCAGCTAAGCCGTTGCGCATGGAGTTCCTTTAATTTCCATTTCCTTGACACTTGCTGAGGGGGACTCCAAGTCCCTCCTGCACCCGCCCTAGGAACTGGAGCCGGGTGCTCTGCGAGCCCCATGGGCCAGTCTCTTTCTACCACCAAAGTCTGCTTGCCTCTGAGGCAGGACTCAGTCTCACAAGAAGAGGCCATGAACAGGCAACAGGGGACCGTGGAGAACCCCCTGAACAGCCATGAACGAACTGGCACCTGTGCCAAATGTAACCCAGGAGGGACACTGGGCCTCCTGCCTGTTGAGGGAGTCACCTGGCTCCCCACTGGCTGTGCCTTACCCAAGTGGTTTCGGAAAAGGAAAGTCCTGCTTCCCAATCAGAAATAAGCAAAATGTCAACAGTAGGCTACATGAAGGAAGGTGTGTTCCCATAACAAAACACCCACAAGAGTCACAAAAACGATCCAGTGCTTCTCGATACCGCAACGCAATGAATCTCCCAAAGATACTGCTGAGAAAATTCTTACCAGGCACGGGAGCATGTGCTCTAGAATCTGTCTATGTATCACGCATAAGCAGGCAAAACTGCTTTATGGTGTCAGAAGACATGACAGTGATTTTCTATGGCACCACAGGTATTAGCTGGGATGGGTGGGCTTCCGGGATGCTGGTCATGTTTTAATTCTTACCTGGGTGCCGGTTACACAGTGTATCGACTGTGAAAGTCATCAAGCTGCCACTTCATCATCTGTGCACTTCTTTGTGCGTGTGTTTCAATAGCGTTACACTGAAGCTTTCTTTGATAGAAATCTACTACATACAAAGAAGCCAGCTCCCTTCTTCTTCATGCTACAGCAATCCATCCACTTTTTGCTACATCTTTTATCTTCTAAATTAAGGAAGGAATGTGACTGCTATGTAAGTCCTGTACCTTGATCACAGGGACCCGAGGTTTGAACCTGGAGGACAGCTGAGTGAGGACCTCGCCAAGTAACTGCTGGTGTTTCAGAACCTTCCTCATCTTCATGATTCTCACGATGGCCGCCTATGCAACCAGATAAGGAAAAAGAGGTGCATTTAGAGCTGTTAACAACTTAGTCTTGACAGTTAAGGGCAAGCCGCACAGAGGCTGCCAATGCTACGCACAGGATCACCATTTCCTAACGGGCAACAAGCGTCCTGCCGGTGAGACGGGAGAGGCAACCAATTCTACTCGCCTATGTTTCAACTCTAACGTGGCAAACATTACGTTTTGGTCTTTTGAGCAATGTGACCTCAATAATTTAACTCAACCATAAAGCATTAAAAAAAGGAGACAAAATTAAGTCAAGGCCTCGGAAGCTGCCCATCCTCCCCGCTGAAGCACTCTCCTTCCCCTCGTTTCAGCTGGGCCTGCCACAATGTCTGCTTTCCAACATGGAGAGCAAGAGGACTGCCCTGTTTTGCCTGGTGACATAAAGGACTAATTCAGATAACAAGGCCCTGGCTCTCGGCCTTGCCACCTTCTGCCATCACAGAGCCATTCATCTGGCAATCACTCCTGAGTCAGCCCCGCTCCCCCACGGCCCGTCCTTGCGAGCCATCCCTGCGTGAGGGACCGCACACCCGGCACAGGCATACAGGAAGTCACCTGAATCAGTAGTTTGCGGTCTTCCTCGATATTTTTGTGTGTGGTTTCTTGTTCCTGCTTCTGTTCGGTTTTCATTGGCACATTGATGTTAACCCTTAATTTCTTACTATCAAGAAAATGGAGGAAACCGATCACTATCATGTTAAAGGTAGGCAATGAAGGCTGCTTTCTATTTGTCAACCTTTAAGCAGTGCCCCTGCTTCCCCAGACAGAGGGGAGCGCTGATTTCTGTGGGCTCTATGTGAAAACGCCTGTACCCAGCACTGGGCAGAGTCCGATCACAGCATAGTTTCCTACTTGGCCATTAACAGGGACATCCACATTACAGAAAATCCAGGTCCTTAATCTGCTCTCCCAAATTTTGTCAAGTGAAATAAAATCAAGCCACTTGGACATAAAGGTCCAAACTTTCCTGATGAGCCATTTAAGGAGACTTACGTGCCAAATAAATAAACAAAAAACCCAGCAGCTCAGAGTTGGAGAAACATCAGGCCTGCTGAATGGAATCGAAGGCCTACCTCACACTCCCAGCCTAGTGCCTGTCGCTTCATACTGAGTCCCCGTCTCCCTCGGTTCACAACAATACTGAGATCTGTGCTAGGGCTCCCGGGGGACACGTCTATGGTCTAGGGCCATCTATTTATTAGATTTTTCTTACTTTTTATAACCAAGATATAATTTTATTAAGGTATCTGGCTTTAATTCCACTTCATCAACATTTGCATTTTCATCTTCCAAGACCTGTAAGAAAAAAAGTGTTACTATATAATCTCAGGAAAAGGCTTGCTTCTAGCATAAGATAGAAAGTGCACAAACCTACCAGTAACTTTGACTTTAATAAAATCTGTAGGACTTGCGCCAAAATGTCCTGCAATTAAAGAGAAAAAGAGGAAGTTAAAGGGACAATGCATTTTTCTTTGCAATAACCACCACAGGCAACCTCATGGTCCATTTTCCATTAAAAAAAAAAAAAAATCACCCAAAAAGAAGAATATGCTGGAAGGAAAAAAAAGTCGGTACTTCTTAGATGTTCGCTAAATTTACTGCTTCCTTCCACCCTGACTCCTAGAAGTGAAATCAACCCCTTTCTGGCCTTGACCACCCAATAATAAAAATGAACAATTCTGTTATACTTAAATCAGGTTGAGTAACCCTTATCTGAAATGCCTGGGACTAGAAATATTTGGATTTCGGGATACTGTACTGGATTTACAGATTCAGCAGCCCTGATTGGAAAATCCAAAATTTGAACTGCACCATGAGCATTTTTTTTTTTTTTTTTTTTTTGGAGCATCATGTTGGTGCTCAAAAACGTTCGGATTCTGGAGCATTCTGGAATCTGGATTTTTGGATTAGGGATGTTGAACTTGTATTGGAAGCCACGCACAGTGAAATCTTGAGGAACCTCTTCACTTCTTAAGCGCCTGACAGCTCATCTTGGACACCGATCATCACAAAAGAAATATTAAAGAGCTGCCCAGCAGGACTGAAAATAATGTCCTGCTCATGAGAACGAAGGCGCTCAGCGGCAGGTGACCTCGTCAACTTGGCTTTGATGCACTCAAGCACCGTGTGTGGCCTCTCATCTGTGAACGCTGGGTGTGGTAAACGCTTCCCAGCCCTCCTTCAGCCTCACAGCTTTATGATCCTATGAAATCCAAGGGGACCAGCCTGAGGGCACTCACACAGTCACATGGACTCTTACAACCCATGGAGAGTGGAGTCCTGGCATCATAATGGGTACCCATTCTGGTCTGAGGGTACGTGGTTAAAGCTGTCAAAGTGGGAGGCCTCTCTCTAGTCTAGTAGCTGAGCCAGAGCTGCACAGCAGCCATTCCAATACTGCCAGCTGCATCTAGAGTAGGGTGCGGGGGTGCCCACCTCCTGAGCCAGGTCTGATTGGACAACGTCTACTGTAGGCAGAAAGGAGAGAGCAGCTGCAGCCTCCTGAAGGAGTTCTAACACTGAGAACCAGTCTGGAGAGTGGCCGAGAACCCTGATCAGAAGAAGCCAAGCGAAGACAGGACAGTCACCCCTGTCAGCCTTGTCCTCAGGGCCCGTCTGCGACTGGACAGTCACCCCCGTCAGCCCTGTCCTCAGGGCCCGTCTGCACAGCCCTCCCCATAGTCTAGGGGGCAACCCAGCCTCCAACCTACAAAGGCACAAACTCATTTTGTTATGAGAATTTGAAGATATATTTGGGAGTAATTTGAAGAATGACTACAAAATAGTCATTCAAAATGACTTTCCTAACTCAGTCCATAAGGCCAGTATTAGCCAGACACTAAAACCAAACGAACATCTTGAGAAAACAATAGAGCAATGTCCCTTATGAATATAAATGCAAAACTCGAGAAAACACCGGCAAGCTAAAGCCAACAACATAGAAACGCGATGAGACACCATGACCAAGTGGGATTCACCCCGAAAACACCAGGGTAGTTCAACATCCGCACAATACACCATATTAACAGACAAAAAAAGCACAGTTACTTCGACAGAGTAGAAAAGGCAGTTTGACAAACTACAACACTCTTTCATGATACAAAATTCAATAAGCTAAGAATAAAAGGGAACCTCTTTATTCTGATAACGGACATCTAGTAAAAACTCACAGCTAACATCGTCACTGGTTAGCATCGCAGTTAAACAGTAAAAGACTGGAAGCTTTCCCAGTAAGGGCAGCAACAAGACAAGGATGCTTGTTCTTACCACATCCATTCAACAGTGTACCACAAATTCCAGCCAGAAGAATCAGGCAAAAAAAAAGACAAACAAGAAATAAAAGGCAGCCAAATAGGAAAAGGAAGAAGCAAAACTGTCTGTATTTATAGATAATATGGCTGTATATCAAAAAACGCTAAAGAATCCCCCCAAAAACTATTTGAGCTAATAAATTAGAGCCAATAAACCTTTAGCAATGTTATAGAATCAAAATATAATGAGTTGTATTTCTATACATTTGCAGTGAGCAATCAGAAAGTGAAACAGGCTGACATGGTAGCTCATGCCTGTGTAATCCCAGCACTTTGGAAGGCCAAGGTGAAAACGTCACTTGAGTCCAGGAGTTCAAGACCAATCTGGGCAACACAGTGAAACACCATCTCTACAAAAAATACAAAAATCAGCTGGGCATAGTGCCAGCTACTCCGGCGGCTGAGGAGAGAGGATCATTTGATACTGCAGTGAGCTGTGACTGCACTATTACACTCCATCCTGAGCAAGAGTGAGACCTGGTTTCAAAAAAAACCAGAAAAAAGTGAAATTAAGAAAACAATTCCACCAGGCGCGAAAGCTCACGCCTGTAGTCCCAGCACTTTGGGAGACCGAGGCAGGCAGATCACCTGAGGTCAGGAGTTCGAGACCAGCCTGGCCAACATAGTGAAACCCTGTCTCTACTAAAAACACAAAAGATTAGCCAGGCATGGTGGCTTGTGCCTGTAATCCCAGCTACTTGGGAGGCTGAGGTGGGAGAATTGTTGGAACCCGGGAGGCGGAGGTTGCAGTGAGCCAAGATTGCACCACTGCACTCCAGCCTGGGAGACAGAGCAAGACTCTGTCTCAATTAAAAAACTAAAAACCAATTCCATTTACATTAGCATCAAAAATAATAAACTAGGAATAAATTGACAGTAATACAAGATGCATACACTGAAAACCATGAGACAAAGTTGAAAGAAAAGACAACCTAAATAGATGAAAAGACATCCAATGTTCATGGAATGGGAGACTTAAAATACTGTTGAGATAGCAACACTCCCCAAAGCAATCTATAGATTCAGTGCAATCCTTATCAAAATCTCAACTGCACTTTTTGCAGAAATGGACAAGCTGATCTGGAAATTCATAAGGTAACATAAGGGACTCACAATAGCCAATATAATCTTGGGGTGAAAAAACAGTTAGGGGTCTCCATTTCAAGATTTACTGCAAAACAATAGTAATCCAGACAGCGTGATACTGACATAGTATAGATATACAGATCACTGGAAAAGAATTGAGAATCCAGAAATAAACCCATGTATACCTATGGCCAAATGACTTTTGACAAGTCTGTCAGCACCAAACAACAGGGAAAGAACAGTCCTTGGCCTCAGACTAGGCAATGACTCCTTAGAAATGACACCAAAATCACAAACAGCAAAAAGAAAAAATAGATAAAATAGGCTTCATTAAAATTAAAAATGTGTATATAAGAAAGAGAGTAAGAAGACAACCCACAGAATGGGAGAAAATATTTACAAATTACGTATTTGATAAGGATCTAGTATACAGAATATTAAAATAATTTTTAAGTCGAGCCAGCGTCGTCGCGATGGTGGTGTTGGAGAGCGAGCAGTTCCTGACGGAGCTGACCAGACTTTTCCAGAAGTGCCGGACGTCGGGCAGCGTCTATATCACCTTGAAGAAGTATGACGGTCGAACCAAACCCATTCCAAAGAAAGGTACTGTGGAGGGCTTTGAGCCCGCAGACAACAAGTGTCTGTTAAGAGCTACCGATGGGAAAAAGAAGATCAGCACTGTGGTGAGCTCCAAAGAAGCGAGTAAGTTTCAGATGGCTCATTCAAACCTACTGAGAGCTAACATGGATGGACTGAAGAAGAGAAACAAAAAGAACAAAACTAAGAAGACCAAAGCAGCAGCAACAGCAGCAGCAACAACAGCAACAGCAGCACCTGCCGCAGCAGCAACAACAGCAACAGCAGCAACAGCAGCACCTGCCGCAGCAGCAACAACAGCAACAGCAGCACCT
The DNA here is from genome assembly GCF_043159975.1 of Macaca nemestrina. NCBI lineage: Eukaryota > Metazoa > Chordata > Mammalia > Primates > Cercopithecidae > Macaca > Macaca nemestrina. The sequence continues at coordinate 10,179,033 of NC_092128.1, forward strand.
GCCGCAGCAGCAACACCAGCAACACCAGCAGCAACAGCAGCAACAACAGCAACAGCAGCACCTGCCGCAGCAGCAACAACAGCAACAGCAGCAGCAACAGCAGCAACAGCAGCAACAGCAGCAGCAACAGCAGCACCTGCCGCAGCAGCAACAACAGCAACAGCAGCACCTGCCGCAGCAACACCAGCAACAGCAGCAGCAACAGCAGCAACAACAGCAACAGCAGCACCTGCCGCAGCAGCAACAACAGCAACAGCAGCAGCAACAGCAGCAACAGCAGCACCTGCCACAGCAGCAACAACAGCAACACCAGCAGCAACAGCAGCACCTGCCGCAGCAGCAACACCAACAGCAACACCAGCAGCAACAGCAGCAACACCAGCAGCAACAGCAGCACCTGCCGCAGCAGCAACAACAGCAACACCAACAGCAACACCAGCAGCAACAGCAGCAACACCAGCAGCAACAGCAGCACCTGCCGCAGCAGCAACAACAGCAACACCAACAGCAACACCAGCAGCAACAGCAGCAACACCAGCAGCAACAGCAGCACCTGCCGCAGCAGCAACAACAGCAACACCAACAGCAACACCAGCAGCAACAGCAGCAACACCAGCAGCAACAGCAGCACCTGCCGCAGCAGCAACAGCAGCAACAGCAGCACAGTAAAGGGCACAAATTTCCTGCTTTCACCAATTAACCACTGAACTGCTATTTTTTCCTTTTGGCCACATAGCTAGGTTTCTGGTTCCCCCACAGTAGGTGTTTTCACATAAGATTAGGGTCCTTTTGGAAAGAACAGTTGCAATATTTATAGGGTAGTTGTGGTAAGAATCTAGTTTATTTTGCATTTGGCTAATTGGTCTATGTTGCATGGTTATATTCTCCTGGATTATAGATTAAAAGTCTCTGTAGGCATCTCTGTGAAGAGCAAGCTATCATTAAACATGTCTGTTTATCCAAAAAAAAAAAAAAAGAATTTTTACAACTCAACAAAAAGACAAATAACCCAACTGAAAAACGGGCAAAGAATCTGATCAAACATTTCTCCAAAGAAGATATGCAAATGGCCAATAAACACAAAAAAGATTCTAAACATCATTAGTTGTTAGAGAAATGCAAGTAAAAACCACAAGATACTACTTCATACCCCTGTGATGGCTATAATTTTTTTTAAAAAAGAAAATAACAAATGTGTTGGAGAGGATATGGAGTAACTGAAAACTTCATACACTGTTGGTGAGAATATGAAATGGCACAGCCACCATGGAACAGTCTGGCAGTTCCTCAAAACATTCACAGTGATTACAGGACTCAGCAGTTCTATACTTAGGTATACACCCAAGAAAACTGAAAACATATTCACAGCAGCATTGTTCATCATTGGAAACAACTCAAATGTACATCAACTGATGAACAAATAAAATGTGGTCCAGCTATACACTGGATTATTCGACCACAAAAAGAAATGAAGTACCAACACACGCTATAACATAGGCAAACCCTGCAAACAGTATACACTAAGGGAAAGAAAACAGGCACAGAAAGTCATGTGTTATATGATTCCATTTATATGAAATGTCTGGAGCAGGCAAATTGATAGTAAATTAATGGTTGTCAGGGGCTGGGAGCTAGCTGGTAGTTACTGCTAATGGGTGCAGGTTTCTTTTTGGGATGATAAAACCTTCTGGAATTGGATAATGGTGGTAGTTCTCTAAGCTTGTGAATATACTGAAAACCACTGTGTACACTTTAAAATGGCTTTTATGTTATGTGAAATTTTATTATCTGAAATATATCTCAATAAAAAATATGACTAGCAGGAAAAATAATACTAAGGTGGAAATTTAAGCTTAGTAAGAAAAGCCTAGCTGGAGAAACAGTTAAGAACTGGTTAAATGAATGAGGGAAATGCATGGATGAGGAGTATGTGTGTGTTACACCGAGTTTTATTTTTAAGAGACAGGGTCTCCGTCACCCAGGCTGGAGTACAGTGGCATGATCATAGCTCACTGCAGCCTCGACCTCCCAGGCTCAAGTGATCCTCCCGCCTCAGCCTCCCAAGAAGCTGGGACTACAGGCACGTGCCACCATGCCTGGCTCAACACTGCGTTTTAAAATTAAGACTTTCATAATGCGCATTAAAATCCTGGAATAAGAACATATTCATATTCATGAGGCAAACATCTATTTCAAATGAAAGATGCCCATATCCTCTCCCTTATCTTTCCTAACAATATCCGCGAGAACAAGGAAACGGCAGCTCGACAGAACGAAGAGGCTGAGAGGAGAATACCATTTTAATCTGGGTGCTGTCGGTCAGCTGTTGCACGGTGTAGGCATCCTCCGTGTTGTACTGAAGCAGGATGGCCATCTGGAATGTAGACGCCTTTGAGGCCCCCCATAGAAAAGAAAAAGAAGGAAAACTTAAATGCATGGAAACACCTCCAAAAATACATGGCCTAAGTTTGAAGAACTTATTTATGAAACACATTCTTTAAACAAGTACAAACAAAGCGCAGATCTATTTAAAAGGGAATATAAAACGTGGCAATGCCACCACAATGCGACATCTTCCCGAAGTCATTCATCTTCCATGTTTTCAAACATTAAAATAATTTGAAGTTTTTTCAAAAAATGTATTGTCTATGTGGATATATACTATAGATATGTACGTCCCCACTCGTTTTATAGCGAAAATCACATATACACACACCTGGTATATGTGGACATGTTAAGCATCAATCTCCAAATCTGTTTTTGGCACATGAGCTAAGAAGTATTATCTTTTGGCACATTCTTGATGTAAAACAACACAAATATCAAATTATATTTGGTTTTCTAATCCTAAGTACTTTACTATGAAAGTAGGAAAAAAGTAAGTAAAGTATGAAATGGCAAGTGCACTAAAGGTTTTCTTTTTTTGAGACAAAGTCTTGCTCTGTCACCCAGGCTGGAGTACAGTGGCACAATCTCAGCTCACTGCAACCTCTGCCTCCCAGGTTCAAGGGATTCTCCTGCCTCGGCCTCCCGAGTAGCTGGGACTATAGGCGAGCACCACCACGCCCAGCTAATTTTTGTATTTCTAGTAGAGATGGGGTTTCACCATGCTGGCCAGACTGGTCTCGAATCCCTGACCTTGTGATCTGCCCGCCTCGGCCTCCCAAAGTGCTAGGATTACAGGCTGAGCCACTGTGCCCGGCCCTAAAGTATCTTCTAAAAGACAGGTAGCACGCGTTGGTTCCTGATTGCTGAGAGCGTGCGAGCGAATGAATGCCCCCGAAGACTCCTTCCTCTCTTCTCCCTCTTTCCTTGCATAATCGACAGCAACAAGTAATGACCCATGACTGTCAGCCACTGCTCGCCCAGCCAAGACCTCAGTCAATGAAGAGAGAAACAAACAAAAAATGCCACATGCCCGTTTCAGGGGGGCCCACAGACAACAGTGCTTCCAGGGCCTTGAACAGAGACACAAGGGAATGAGTGTGTTGCTAATGTCTTCTACTGGGCCCGCTCTTGGCTGCCTTAACATGGCAGACACACCCTAGGCAAAGCCTCCGCCTTGTCAAAAACTGGACACTGAAATTCCAGGTACTATAGTCGAACACATGGATTCTTCTACGAATATTTAGGGATAAATGAAACAAAATTTCAATTATATAGTAAGAAACATTCAACTTGATAAAGACCTCTGGAGCCAGCGTAACAACACTATGCATTTTAACAATTTTAAGTCAGAGTAGATTTATGAAAAGTTTAAATTAATGAGCAGCTTGAGCCTGCAGAACAACCCATTCTGAAGTTTCTTAATACTTAAACATAGACTTGTAGTTGTTCTCAGAAGTTTATTGGTGAAACCTTCTCAGAGACTAAATTATGCCATTACTTGTGAAGCCCACTCTGTACAAAAGTGAAGTAGAAAGAGCCTGGAGTTTTTTTTTCTTTTTACTTTAAAAAATTTATAGAGATGGGGTCTTGCTGTGTTGTCCAGGCTTGTCTCAAACTTCTAGCCTCAAGCGATTCTCTGGCCTCAGCCTCCCAAAGTGTTAGGATTACCAGCATGAGCCACCACATCAGCGAAGCCTGAACTTTAAGAGAAAAGACTTTAACTGAAATTTTGGCTCAGCTACAGATAAGCTAGGATTCAGAGAAATTCACTTCAATTAACCCAAGCCTCAGTTTTCTCACCTACAAAATGGAAATATTCTTAGTTACACAGTTATAAACTAGGTTATACTCAATATCGTTGTAAGCACTGTTGTTAATGTGAAACTGCTTTGTCAAAGGTGGAGAGCTGTTATAATTAAATGCACGCAACTCCAGCGTTTTAAGTCACTACCTGAACACTTGATGTGTGTCCGGCAGGAGCCGTGCCAAACACTTAACTAAATACGTTATTTAACTTTCACATCAATTCCCAAGTATAAGCACTAACATCCCATGAATGGAGGAGAAAACTGAGGCTCACAATCATTAAATAACTTGTTCCCCAGCCAGAAAGAATTGGAATTTGGCTCCTCTGATTCTTACAACTCGTCATGCTTTAAACTTGCCACTATTTCACCAGAAGCTGAATTCTAGATTCTGCTGCTGAGTCAACTGCTAATGATTTCTATAATTTACCTTATGCTCATTTAGAACAGAAACATTTTAAGACACAAACGTGATCTTACCTGCAAAGTATATCTGTTTTTGAAGCAGTTAGTTACCAATTCTCCTTTAGACAACTGATATAACCACGTCAATTTACGGCCACTGTGGCGGCTGGCGTAGAAAGCTGTGAATCGCTGATAACTACGTTCCAACTAGATAAAAGGACAGCATTATATGGAATACAGATCTCACCACGTCCTACAGGCAGTGTTTCTAAGCAAAGCACACTGTTCCAAGCCTACAGTACAAAGTCAGTGCTTATATAAAAGTAAAATACGAACACCAGGTGTCTGCCTCTCTTGTAAAGCGCTTTAAGCACTGGAAGGTACGATCTTAAAAAAGGTTCATACTTCAAGACCAGCAGGTTCGTCAAGGTGTTCATTACACAACTAATTAGGCTCTAATTACAATAAAGAAACATGTGTGTGTGTAGAGTTGGGCCAGCCAGCCCACCTTTAGACATCCAGACCTGCCCCACCGCACAGGGCTCTTCCCTGAGTGCTGCCTCACGGTTCACTGTGACGCAGCCAGCCGGCAGGAAGGCCGTCTGCAGGCCTATCCCCTTCCACAGCGAAGGCTGCCCCGCCCCACCCTCCGCCTAGCACTAAGGGGACGGCAGATAAACCCATCCTTACCTCTGACGGCAAGGCGAACGTACAAGACTGCTGGAAGGGCCAGGACCCAGAGCTCAGCACTTGAATGCTGAAGTCCACTGGGGGGCGGAAGAGAGGGGAGAGTGAACATTCTGGAATACATTAATTCGTTTATAAATTGAAAAATTCAATCATTTCAGATGAATGTAGGTTGCTCTTTATTAAAAAGCACATTAAATAAAAATCCTGCTTGAATATAAAATTAAGAATTGAACATTTTATTCAATTAAAATTAGCAAAAAGCGCAAGAGCCAGATATTCTTTTCTTCCAAAGAGTGACAGTCTTCATTTCGCTTCCACCTCGGAATTCTGCTGTCACATGCCTGCCCTGCTTCCCTTGCTTTCCTTTTCAGTCCTGAATCACTGAGTCCACTCAAGCCACGCCTGGGCTCGCCAGGCCCGGCATCATCACAGCCCCAGACTCATGGAAACTTACAAGCAGGAGAAAACTGCTAACTTCACTACAGTGTGTGTTTCAGTTATTACTGTGAAAAGACACACATGGTCTATAAATTATAACACTAATTTCATCTTCACAGATAGTTACAAAGCCCACTGGCAAAACTGTCCAGGTTTACAATGGAATCGTTATCCTGATTTGGGAAAAATAAAACTCTCCATTTTTCCTTTAAAAAGACAAAGATGATCAAAAGATGACGTAAGCATAAATCTGCCATTCTACTACTATGCGAGGCCTTAACATACCAGCCCAGCTGCCTCTCCTGGAGAACCGAATCACCTGTATCTGCCTGTACTGATCCCTAATCCCAGTCTGAAGCCACAGGTCTTTAGCTTGACTGTTACCTATGCAGGCCAAGGGAACATGAAAATAAATGCTAGAATGGATTCAAGCTAAGGTTTACTACAAGACAAAACCACGCCTGTGAGTCCCTCCCCAGATCCCAACAGGTGGTGACCTCGCCCCAGTACAGCTGACACCACTTCAGGGGCTGTCATCTCCTAGTGTCACACGGGAGTTGGGGGAGGAGGGTTGGGCATTTGGGAAGAACCTCCTGATTCTTAGTTCTTGAATTTCTGACGAAGTCCCTCCCATCTTCACCTAATACTTTGTCATTTCTTCATTTGCTACAAAGAACTCTGCCTGTAAACACAACAGACAGACACACGGATACTCACAGTCTAGGGGTTCAGAATTTGTCAAGTGCTTTTTGAACTGCTCATTCAGATCTTTGCTCACGCCAATGTCTTGAAACATGCGCTGAAGTTTAGAGGTGTACTCGAACCCGCAAGCTTGCTGAGAAGAACGCAGACGACTGTCTTATTAATTTGTACAAAAATATAAATGTATACAAGGGACTCTTAGAGAAATCAGAGTATACAATATATAATTATATGGAACTACTAGCAAAGCTAGTAACATTTTGCTATATTTTACAGTACAAATATGCATGGATTAATACACTGTCAAAAACCCCACAACTCTATGTTGCACAGTGAAGTCTTTGCACACACAATTCACGCACAATTTATGAGCATCTGAGAGCAAGGCGTCCTGGCACTATGGTAGAATACAGTGATGAAATAATTTGTCTCTGTCTCTTACCAGAAACTGAACTGTGTGCCCCCAAAATCCCTGTGTTGACGCCCAAACCTCCAATGTGATGCTATGTGGAGGGATGAGGTCTTGAACGTGGGGCCTCACAACGGGACTGGTGTGCTTGTAAGAGACGCAGAGGAGCTCTGCACTCTCTCTGCCACGTGAGGCACTGCAAGAAGGTGGCTGCCTACACAGCCGGAAGAGGGCCCGCACCAGGAACCGAATCAGCAGGCACCCTGATCTCGGACTTGCAGCCTCCAGAATTGTGAGAAACAATTTCTGTTGTTTAAACCACCTGGTCTATGGTATTCTCTCACGGCAGCCCACGCTGACAAAGATACCCACATAATTTCGGGTCACAGTAAAATATGCTCCAAGTCAGATAAGAGCAGTTGACAGCGCTGACAAACAGGTGCACAAAGGAGGTGGCGGAAGAAGAGCTGCCGACAGCAAAGCAACCAAGCCCAGAGCAAACAAAACCTCCACTCAGCTCCAGGCCAGCACAATGTGAATGCGCTCCAAGGCCAAAGGTGTGAGAGGCAGGAGAGGCCCCACAGATGGTGAGCTGAGCCCAGCCAGGCCTGGGTAGGATGGAAGCCCCACGGGGGGCGTTGGGGGGAAGGGGTCAGGAAGGCACTGGGGCCCAACGAGAGTAGAGCGATAGTTGTGGGAGGCTTTCAGAAGAGCAGCGGCAGAGCTTCTTGTACAAACCACTGCACAAACTCCTCTGCCTGCCTCATAACATGGAGAGACTAAGAGCTGTTTTAATAATGACTCGGAAGCTGGGATTTTTCAGGAAGATGAAACTCACCTTTAACTTGGAGATCATGCTGGCTTCGGCATCGTCACTCGCGCTATTCTGGTGGACGAGCCTCTTGGCGAGCATCTTCGCATAGAACTTCTGAAATACGTCTTTGTCTTCTATGTACTTGAAGACAACCATCTGGCAAAGCCACCGAGACAACACACTTAACAAGCACACACACAAGCCGACAGTGCAGAGCCGACTGTCACCGGCCACAAGCCAGGAGCCAAGATGTGCCCTTGGCTTTGGGCAGGTCTGTACGCCAGCGTTTATGATGGCAAAAACTCCACCCCAGAGTCTTGAAAGTTTTGTGAATCCCTTAATTCAGTGAGTTGGACTATTACTGAGAAAAATCTGAATGCTAAAAGTAGTAACTCAATTTAGGAAGTAAAACCATAGATTCAAAATAAAATCAATGATTATTACTTTTTACATTTCACAGGCCCTCTATAAATAACATGACAAACAGCTTGTGAAATACACAGCTACTGGAAATGGGTATGATCATGAAGCACTTACCACTTGATTGAGTGTGTCTTCTAGTTCCGCCTCCTCTGGGTTCTTGGAACTGAAAATTTAAAAAAGATACCATGTTTTAAAACATCAGTACATTTAAACAAGCACCACTCAGCCAGAAAGCAGGTTCAAGCATTCAAAAGATCAGTTCTCATCAGATGAGTGCAGAGGAAGACGGAAGGTTGACTTTCCTTACAAATTGGCAATCTCATACCATAACCTCATCATTGAAGAACAGATTATGAAATAGTCATTTAGAATATCCAAGGTGAAAACCAACAGGAGATATTTATAAAACGTTTCCAAAAACATTCTGAAGAAGTTTGCCTTTAAGATAATCCACTTAAACTTCAGTAAAGGAAATTCACTTTACCAATTGCTTTCTAGTCCGCTGTAATTTAACTTTGGAGAAATAAAAAGGCACATAGATTCCCTTTCATGGCCCAGTCATTAAAGATAATGAAGGGGTTTAAATTCCTACTAAACTGCTGCCCTCTGTAGTTATATGTACAAGAGATGATTGTCCTTTAACAACTGATTCACTCTATGAACAAACAATAATTCAAAAGTGACTTAAAGGTAGATGAAGTTTTGTACAGGTCTTTTCTACAAGACCGCTTTATAAACAACACCCCTGATTCATAGAAAACGAATCAGCCACCACAGAAACTCTGAAGACGTGTCTCCAACTGGAGAAGAGGTGTCTCCAACTGGAGAACAGTTGGTTCAGAAAACCCAGCCCTGTTCTCGGCACTCTTGGGTCAGGGGTGTTCCTCTTCCCTTGGAGCAGTTTAACTTAGTGCCTCCCTGACTCCACTCGCCCAACACACACTCGTTAAATAGATGCTGTGGAAATGTCTCTGCCATTCTGTCTGCATCAGTGGCCTTAACCAGTAATCAGTAGACTTGACGAGGGACATTTATGAAAAGACAAGGGATAAAAAGGACACTAAAGCCAGGCACGGTGGCTCACACCTGTAATCCCAGCACTTTGGGAGGCTGAGGTGGGTGGATCACTTGAGGTCAGGAGTTGGAGATGAGCCTGGCCAACATGGTGAAACCCTGTCTCTACTGAAAAAAAAAAAAAAATTAGCTGGGTGTGGTGGCATGCCTGTAGTCCCAGCTACTCAGGAGGCTAAGGCATGAGACTCGTTTGAACTCAGGAGGCAGAGGTTGCAGTGAGCCGAGATCATGCCACGGCATTCCAGCCTGGGTGACAGAATAAGACTAAGTCTCAAAAAAACAAAAACAAACAAACAAACAAAAAAAATAAAACCAAAAAAACCAAAAAAACCCATGATACTAAGTGTTCTGTCAAACAAACTGAAGACCCAGTAGAGTATCTCCATAGTCATAATATGCAGCCCCCCAGAATGAAACCAAGTCATAAGAGGCCTTCCAATTTAAAGCCCCTTCTCATTTCTGGAGAGGATCCGACTTGTTAAATTACACACTAAACCAGGAATAAATATTCCTGTTTATTGCAATAAACAGGGAAAAAAAAAAAAAAATCAAACACTCAGAGTTTCTCACTGGCCTTGGGTAAACTGGGTTAAGAGAAAGCTATTGACTTTCATCAAATGTTCTCCCATCATTTACCAAAAAGGCCACATAGTTTTTACACAGTTCTCTGTTAATGTAGTACACTACATCAGACTTGGTACTGCTGGGTTATCCTGACGTTCCTAGAAAGCTATACTATGTTTTGAAGAATTATTATTTAGTTCACAGGTAAATCTGGCTTGTTAATATTTTACTTAAGATTTCTGCAACTCTATTCTCAAGTGACACTTGTTTGTAGTCTTTTCATTCTGGTATATGTGGATATTCTCGGTCTCTTTTGTATTGGGGTTATGCTAGCCTTCAAGAGCTGTTTCAAATATAATTTATTAATATCAAAACCAGTATAATTTGGGAGTGGGGAAAACTATTGCAACAGAAAGCCAGAAGGAGATTGGCTTCCTTCATTAAAATCTTTAAAACGTATTGTTGTGATATTTGGAGTAGAGCATCTCTAAACTGAAAGACACTTAAAGTGAAAGAGAAGCTGAGAGAAACCAGAACATACAAACAAAACAATCAGTGAGAACTTCAAAACACAACGCAGAGGAGAAAGCTATATATTATCTTGCTTCCAGATCTTAATACACATACACTGATTAGAAAACATATCAATTGAGAAATGAGATTCAAAAGTAAAGAATATGAAACAGCAACAGAAACTCATCTAACAAAAACAAATTTAAAACTACACAGAACAACAAAGGTAATCTACGGCCATACCACCCTGAACTGAACGTGCCCGATCTCGTCTGATCTCAGAAGCGAACAGGGTGGGGCCGAGTTAGTACTTGGATGGAGAATAACCAAAGTCCCACAATACACTGAGACACCTTCTGTTTTCAAAACAGCCAGTGGGAGGGAAGGCGGATTTTCAACCGGAAAGACGATTACGTTCAAGCATTTTCTCATGAGGCACAAAATTTACAATTTAATGTATGTAAAATGTAATGTAAGTTTTAATTCCTCATATAAAAGCTGAGATTTTAAACAGGTAGACTAAGAAAACATAGGGTCATTTAATACCTTTTCTTCAACAAGGAGTCACAGTATCGAGCCAGCAACTCAGGGGATTTACTGGATGACTGGGCCATCTTGGTAACCGCATTGTTGTTTATGAAGCGACCACAAGCCTGTGTTACACAAAATACAGTTAGAGACAAACGCCCCATCCACATATACTACAGGCAAGTCACAACCGTCACACACCTACCTTATCGAGAGCAGCCACAAAGCCAGCGTCATTGTTGAATGCAGACATTACCAGGGCATTGTATTTTTTATGAACATCAAGCACTGTCTGTACATACATTTTGGGGTCCTTAAATGGGGGCAGAAATAGAAACAAAAGATGGTTATTGGGGATTAAATTGTGTATTAATGTATACAATGCATGTACTAGTATATAAAATATTCTAAAAGCTATAGATACCTTTTCAAAGTTAAGAAATAAGATCAAGAAATACTTTTGGTACCGTCACTGAAACACATAGGACATTTTGTTTACATACATAAAAAACAATCTATTCTCCACACTCAAAACTAAATATTGATTTCGAGCTTGCATTAAAAACAGTGAAAACTCAGAGATCACGAAAACAGCATTTTCCAAGCGACAGTTCTGCTTTGCCAATTTCTCCTTGTTAAACAGTCTGGACTGTTTCAGCTGGAGAAGGCGTTTAGCCGCTCAGGTCGGTCATCAGCCCGGCTGCGCAGGCAACGCGAGGGAAAGCGGGGCTCAGGGCGCGAGTCTGACTGGTCCCCCACCCACTGCAAACCAGAGGCGTGGATCTGCGTGGCGCTGCGAGGGGTCAGGGCCTCACCGCAGGACGGGAAGAGGGGCAGAGCACGGCGCAGGGCAGCAAAGGGGCCTCCCTGCAACAAGGAACAACGTGGAAATGCAACGCGAAGGCTGGCCGCAGAGGCTGCTGTGGCCAAAGGCAGGCAGCGACAATGGAAAGCAAAGGAGACTGAGCTAAGTGCTAACAAGAAAAAGAGCGCTGCTGCTGGGCATGCAGTGCACGCCACCACCACCCTTTACGGGGCCGCGACAGCCCACGCTGGGAAGCAGGTGCTGTTTTCATCCCCATTCTACAGATGAACTGTCTGTCACAGCTAAGCACACTGCCAGGAACTGGTGGCAGAGACAGGCTTGGCTCCGGGCTGCGCGGGAGCCGGGCTGGGAAGGTTGGTGGGAGGGAGCTCCGGACCACGGACCACCCCTAGCCAAGCACAGACCCAGGCACTGGGGCACGCCCGTGTTTCCACAACACCGATCCATTAATCTGCAGGGCTCAGGTGCCAGAAATCAGCATTCCCAATTCTACCTAGTCTGCATTTTTTACAATTTGATTGATTTACTTGTTTTTAAAAAATAACGTGTAAAAGTAAGGATGAATGATTTTTCTGCAACAGGGTTACACTAGGAGTGTCTGAAGTTTTCTGTTAAAAAAAGCTCTATACAATAAATGCAAGGTTTATTATTATTATGAATATATTGTGATAGGTTCAATAAGATATAAATATGGTCTCTACCTGACATAAACATTTGATAAGAGAAAACATTAAAAGGGAACTTAATGCAAAATAATTGCCAAATAAAAATCACTTAATATTCAAAGGCAGTATTGCAGATATTTACTATTTTAAAATTACCATCTTAAAAATGTTAAAACACACAGAGCGTTAACTGCACTTTCCAGATAGCCTTGCTCTTTGTTTCATGGCTATCCCAGACGTAGGGAAACTTCTTCCACTTTGCCTGGATGGTCTTAATCTTCAGAGTGAACCAAAAGCACCTCCAAGTTGGGTCATATCTTATTTCATATAAGCTTGCTTCTTTTAAACAATGAAAATATTTTCTGCTTGACCTAATTGTGGTTTTGCCACTGAAATAGATATTGTTTCTGCCAATTCAGATTTTAGATCACTTTCAGATTTCACATCAAATTATTCCAGAACATTCAGATATACTTCTCTCTGCCTTCCTTCTGTTACAGTATTTACAAAGTGCTCCAGCCTACAGCGAGGATTCAAACACTAGAAAGTGCTAGAAACGTTATTGGGTAGTTTTCGAACACGGTAACATGCAGGATCTCTTAACAAGTTAACGGCCCTACAAAGAACTGCGTGTCAAAACTGCCAATTTAAGGGCTCAATTTGCTTCCAAAACTTGCTGTTTTTTTGGAAGGCCACTCGCAGGATTTATGGGTAGTACGTTATGTATATAAATATTAATACTTATTTTATTTGCAAGAATGACTTCACCCTTAGCAGCAGGGGGCTACAGACCCACCTTACAAGGCCTTGCCCACCTGGCAGCCTGACCACTCAGCCTGCACGGCTTCCCTGCCACACGCCTTCACCCTCTTTCCCGAAAACGCCAGCCTCGACTTACTCCACGCTCTTGCTTGCGATCTGTCATTGGTGGACTCCTCTGAACCAGTGACATCTCTCTGTTGACTATAATGTTTCCGAATTACAACACTTTTCCGAATTTTCTCAAAATTTTTTGGCCATTTTTTGTCAGATTTGGAATTTGGAAAAATACCAATTTCCCGAGGAATGCCAGGAACAACTTCTCCCATGGAAAGCCACATCTCCAGGAATCAAGAAGTCTTCAGACTCCAATTCCAAAATGCTTTCAACTACAGCAGTCTGGCTGGTGAGATGGGAGGACTCGCATGGAACCTACTAAGGGAAGTGTGTCAAAACACTGGCCTTGGCTGGGCTCGGTAGCTCATACCTGTAATCCTAGCACTTTGGGAGGCCGAGGCGGGCAGATCATGAGGGTCAGGAGTTCTAGACCAGCCTGGCTAACATGGGGAAACCCCATCTCTACCAAAAATATAAAAAAATCAGCTGGGGGTGGTGGCAGGCACCTATAATCCCAGCTACTCGGGAGGCTGACGCAGGAGAATCGCTTGAACCCAGGAGACAGAGGTTGCAGTGAGCCAAGATCGCACCACTGCACTCCAGCCGGGGTGACAGTGCGAGACTCTGTTTCAAAAAAAAAAAAAAAAAAAAAAATCTGGCCTTGAAAATGTGAATTTAGTATTTGAGGTTCAGAGAAAAGCCATTTAGGAACTGGTCAAGGAGCAGACAAAGAACACACTAGAATAATATAGGTGAGAGAATTTTAAGGAAATAGAGACAAGATGTTCAAAGCGGGAGTAGATTTAACATTCGGGAGGTAAACGATGAAGAGAGGTTACAAAACTTTAAGGAGAGAGATCAGCTGGATCAAATGGATGTTTTTTTTCAAGAAAACAAAGAACGAATGTTTGAGGTTTACAAAAATAAGTAGTAATGGGTTTGACTCAGGACCCTCCATGTATTCACGGGAGCTTTTCACATGTAAGAAACAGGACATCTCCCAGGCTGTCCCTCAGGGCTCATTCAACTGCTACATGATTGCAGTTGTTACACTGAGGACAGACACATTCAGGTCTACACCAAACTTCCCCTACGTGAGCCCACGTGGCCTGCCTTGGGCCATCATGGGATTCCCAAAGCCTTATGTCATGAATGGCCTGATCCGCTCCCCAGTCCTGCGTTCTCTGGAGCTCTTCTTGGCAAGTGCCACCACTCACCCAGCAGCTCGTCAGGGCCCCAGGACTCAGTTCCTGCTTTCCCACTCATGACTCCTGTGAATCCACTCGATCCACATAACCTGTCCATTTCTTTTCAACGTTTTATTGTGGAAAAAAATCAAATATATTCACAATTAGAAAGAGCAGTAAGGCCGGGCGCAGTGGCTCAAGCCTGTAATCCCAGCACTTTGGGAGGCCGAGACGGGCGGATCACGAGGTCAGGAGATCGAGACCATCCTGGCTAACACAATGAAACCCCGTCTCCACTAAAAATACAAAAAAATTAGCCGGGCGTGGTGGCGGCGCCTGTAGTCCCAGCTACTCGGGAGGCTGAGGCAGGAGAATGGCGGGAACCCGGGAGGCGGAGCTTGCAGTGAGCCGAGATCGCGCCACTGCACTCCAGCCTGGGCGACAGAGCGAGACTCCGCCTCAAAAAAAAAAAAAAAAAAAAAAAAAGAAAGAGCAGTAAAACTTACCCCATGTACTCATCATCCAGTTTTAACAACTGTCAAAACGCAAAACCTGTCGGTTACAAAGCCAGCATCTTTGCATCATTCTTCTCTCCATTCCCCCCACGACCAGCCCAGTCTCCAGTGGGCCACTATCACTACCTGAACCATGACAACAAACCTAACTAACCTAACTGGCATACTTGTGTGTTAGTCAAGGTTCCCTAGAGGGACAGAACTAATAGGAGATAAATATACGGGAGTTTATTAAGTATTAACTTACACAATCACAAGGTCCTACAATAGGCTATCTGCAAGCTTGAGGAGCAAGGACAGCCAGTCCGAGTCCCAAAACTGAAGAACCTGGAGTCTGATGTTCAAGGGCAGGAAGCATCCAGCATAGGAGAAAAATGTAGGCTGGGAGGCTAGGCCAGTGTCGCCTTTTCACGTTTTTCTGCCTGCCTTCTATTCGCTGGCAGCTAATTAGATTGTGCCCACCCAGACTGAGGGTGGGTCTGCCTTCCCCAGCCCACTGACTCAAATGTTAATGTCCTTTGGCAACACCCTCACAGACATGCCCAGGAACAACACTTTGCATCCTTCAATCCAATCAAGTTGACACTCAATATTAACCATCACAACTTGTAACAACTCTTCTTCTTTTCACCTACTTTCTACATGGCAGCAAGCACATATATCCCGTCGATTCCATGACTGTATCACTCTCCATTGGTTTCCTCGAGACCTTAGGATTAAGCCAATTATCATCAACACGGCTTTCAAGGTCTCTCCTGGTCTGGCCAGCCCATGCTGCCTTCATGCTTACCTTCTACCTCAGGTCATACCTGGTTTCTTCATTCTTAGAATGGGCTGTGTGTACGCCCACTGAGGGGCTTTGTTCTGTCTGGGATCCCCCTTTGCCCAGCTAGCTTTAACTCTTTTCTCCATCTCAAACACTTTTTTCAGGGACGCTTTCTCTGAATTTCCAAGATAGGCCGAGGCTGCCCTGCTGTTAGATTACCCAAACCCCATCCCAACACTAATCACACCTGCCAATTCCTTGCTAATGGCCTTTCTTGCTGGGCACATCTCAGTGCTGCCCACTGGGGCCATGTCTGCCTGCGACCACAGCCATACTTCTAAATACCTAGTGAAGTGGCATTCATCAAATCATCTCCTAAATGGCTGAACCAGCAACATAATAATAATGATAACTGAATTACAACCTTTTATTCCATACATTTCCACTAAAAGGATAATTCTAAATGCCAATTTCACGAAGACAAAATACACGTTAAGAGTCTCACACAACTTTTTATCCTACTCTTTCTTAAAAAGGTAAACCAAATATGGCATACAGAGAGGTCGGAGGGCATCATCTCATGGAGAGTTGGTATATATTTACACACAATTTCTGGGGGTCAGTTGTGATCCCAAGTGATACTTTAACACTCGAACACTTCCTAATAACCCAGCACCATTCAAGAATATTGCTAAAGAGGAACACTGGGGTGCTACAGGCTCGAGGGGAGCCTCCTTCACCATTTCGCGTACATAAACTGGTGCTCTCCAGGCTGAGGGGACAGATCTGACAGTCTGTGGAAAGCTGCTCTTGCCTACACTACCTCTGAGGGTACATTCAGCCTCCACATCTTTCATCCAGCAAAGGGCTAAAGAGAGCAGATCAATTATAAGAGCTTTAGGAGAGTTCCCTGAGGACAGGCAGTCAACAACAACGCTCAACCTCAGGACACCAGGACCTGGCTCGACACTGTCCACAGTCTTACCTCTAGATAATTTTTCCTTAAGAAGGGGAGAGAAATGAGGCCCCATTAAGTAACAAAAACGTATCGTGCAGTTGTTTGGGGGCAGTGTCGTTTTTCCCATTAGCATCAGCACTTGGTCTTCAAGTAATATTATCTCCATGCAAAACATAGAGAAGCAAAGGTTTCAGAAAAAAAACCACAGAGAGTTATGTGTGCAGATCATGTACTTAGACCATTATCTGGGAAGGTGCTCAGTGGTGTCCCCACCGCCCGGCATGGTTCTGTGGTCCCCACCGCCCGGCATGGTTCTGTGTCCCCACCGCCCGGCATGGTTCTGTGGTGCCCACCGCCCGGCATGGTTCTGTGGTGTCCCCACCGCCCGGCATGGTTCTGTGGTGTCCACCCCTGCCAGTCTGTGTGCGCTCAGGGGAAAACATTAATTTTGATATTAATAGGCAAAAAAATGTTAGACCTCAAAAATCATTTAGAAATAATCTTGCATTTTCTTAATAGGCCTTTTCTACTCTATCACCTAACCTCTTTCAATAAGCAGCAACCAACAGTTTTTCAGATGGAGCGTGGTCTAAAACTTAAAATACTGAGACAAAAACACTAACAGTTTAGTAAGTACTCTTTTCTCATTCTTTTATTTATTTATTGTTTTTTGGAACAGGGTCTCGTTCTGTCACCCAGGCTGGAGTGCAGTGGTGTGATCTTGGCTCACTGCAACCTCTGCCTCCCTGGTTCAAGTGACTCTTCTGCCTCAGTCTCCCAAGTACCTGAGATTACAGGTGCATGCCATGACACCCAGCTAATTTTATTTTTAGTAGAGACGGGATTTCACCATGTTGGCCAGGCTGGTCTCAAACTCCTGACCTCAGGTGATCCACTCGACTGAGCCTCCCAAAATGCTGGGATTATAGGTGTCACCCACCGTGCCTGACCTTATTTTCGTGGTGATGCCCTGGCAATGTTAAAGAATGCCAGCAAGAAAATGCTCCTCCCCCAAAGCCTCTATTGGTCTAAATTCAAAAATGTTGCTGCAGTTGCTCCTGGATTTCAGTCATACACATGGAGCATTGGAATGAGCGCATTTTAAGTCTTCCCTTTACTACACATCATATACTACATGAGAGTTAATTTGGAGAACTCCCCAACACATGCAGACTCAGCTAAAACATTGTTTGAAGAGGGAGTTCCTCTGGGTTCCCCAGGACTCACAAGATTAATAACAAATCACTGGCTGACATCTATGGACTACTTCATCCAACAACAGCAGAATATACTTTCTTCTCAAATCCGCCCGCCTCAGCCTCCCAAAGTGCTGGGATTACAGGCGTGAGCCACCATGCCCAACCTTTTCTCATTATTATTATTATTATTATTATTTTTTTTGAGACGGAGTCTGGCTCTGTCGCCCGGGCTGGAGTGCAGTGGCCGGATCTCAGCTCACTGCAAGCTCCGCCCCCCGGGTTTACGCCATTCTCCTGCCTCAGCCTCCCGAGTAGCTGGGACTACAGGCGCCCGCCACCTCGCCCGGCTAGTTTTTTTGTAATTTTTTAGTAGAGACGGGGTTTCACCGTGTTCGCCAGGATGGTCTCGATCTCCAAACCTCGTGATCCGCCCGTCTCGGCCTCCCAAAGTGCTGGGATTACAGGCTTGAGCCACCGCGCCCGGCCTTTTCTCATTATTTTAACTGGCCTACCTGCTGCTACTTTTTGCTTCAATCATTTGTATCTATCTTGGAATCATGGCTCTGCGCCTCAGACCATAATTTAAAAATTTTTAATGTCATTGTTGCCTTTGGATTCTGATCTACTATCTACACATTCCTGATCCCAGCGCCATCACTGTGTGGGTTTCATTTTGATTCTGGCCTTTGTTACGTCCCCTGGTTGTTCCCCTAGTCCTGGCTGACACTTACATTTTCCTTTAGTTCAAGGTGAGGCTGAAGTCCTTGTTTTCAGCCTTTTGGAATGTACTCTGTAAATGTGGAGGCTGTAAGTGGACTAGATTCAGGGGCTGAATGTTTAGAGATGAAAATGTTAAACTTTGAAAGTAGAACTAAGACTTGCCAGGAAAGACTGACTTCTCTGAAGAGAATGAAAAGATTCCCCAGGCAGAATGATGTTTCAGAAAGGAATAATTAAGTTAGTTCAGAAGCAGAAGTAGCGTATAGGAAGATGGGTAGTAGGGCTGCCTGACTCAGTGAGGATCGACAGGAAAGAGAAGTTCATGGGCAGGGTCTCTAATTGGCCTTGAACCAATCAAGGGTTACTTTAGTACTTATTTCAACTCCAATTTAGTTGATGTGGGTATAAAGTCAAATTTGGGTAGGGACATGCATCCATAGTGGATTTGCTTGTGAAATGATTAAAGTCTTCCCTACAATTAAGAGAAAGGAGGGTGTATGTTGGATATAACAATGATAGCCTGGGCCAGGCGTGGTGGATCACACCTCTAATCCCGGCACTTTGGGAGATCAAGGCGGGTGGATCAGCTGAGGTCGGGAGTTCGAGACCTGCCTGGCCAACATGGCGAAATCCTGTCTCTACTAAAAATACAAAAATTAGCCAGGCATGGTGGCATATGCCTATAATCCCAGCTACTCAGGAGACCGAGGCAGGAGAATCGCTTGAACCCGGGAGGCCGAGGTTGCAGTGAGCTGAGATCATGCCATTGCACTCCAGCCTGGGTGACGGAGGGAGATTCCATCTCAAAAAAAAAAAAAAAAAAAAAAAAATCAAAGCCTGGTTATGTTAGACTCCAAAATGACAACTGTACATTTTCTTTTAGGGAAAATGATTATTCTCTTCATCCCTTGGCAAGATAAAATAAATCCAAACCATCCTCGTTTCTTTGAAGTTATGTACCTATAATTCACAAATTTAGCTACATGCCATCTGAATCAGTGTATATGATCAGCATACATGCTATCTGAATCAATGTATATTATCAGCATATATCAGTTCTTTGTGTAATTAAACGTTCGACTTACTGTACAAAACTATGCTTCCTTTTGTCCTAAAGACACTTTCTCCTTTCCAACATCCACTTAATCAAAGCCTGCACATTTCTGTTTCTTAAAAAATGTTTTAATATAGAAAATTTTCAAATGTTCAAAATGAGAAAAGAATAGTAAAATCAACCCCCATAAACCCATTAGCCAGCTTTAAGGAATAGCTATGGCTCTAAGAGTCCAGGAGTTTCTCATCTGACCCTCTTCCTACGTG
Source organism: Macaca nemestrina (assembly GCF_043159975.1). Taxonomy (NCBI): domain Eukaryota; kingdom Metazoa; phylum Chordata; class Mammalia; order Primates; family Cercopithecidae; genus Macaca; species Macaca nemestrina. The sequence goes on from NC_092128.1 coordinate 10,198,818, forward strand.
TGTAAGCCGGTTTTATCGATGTGTATCCCATTTCCTTTGAGCAAACCAAGCCGGGATACACTCCAAATGTAAGGTTCTGTAGCTAATGTTATCAATGACTGGACAATTTTCTTCTCTTCCCATCCACAGAATGTTTGCATCAAGACTCAGTTGTTTAATCATGCACTTAACTACAGAAGACAAAGGGGATCTTGGATGTCCAACTAAACCCAAACTCAAATCTACCAGAAGTACCTGGTAGTACATTAGTCTGTTCACTGTGTCTAAGTTCACAAATGACTGGGCTTTTATAATTATTTCTAATTCGGCTTCCCAATCCAAATCACAGAACTTTTTCTGCTAAGGTGCTAGGATTTACCCCTTAGTCTTCCACTGAAAAATAACTTGCCAGAGCTACCTAATTTCTGCCTATCAAATTCTCTATCTGACGTGCTGCCTTTTATAAGTGTTATACCATCAGCCCAATCCTGGAGCCAGCTATTGAGAGCAGCTTCTGAAAATTTCTCCTGTTTCAACACAGCAATTCTCTCAGAACCGCAAATAACTTTCACAACACTGCTCCTCAGTCAGTGTCTGCAGCTCAACACCCCAGTGTTAGAGCCAGCAGCCCTGCTGGGTGTTGAAGTATCTAACAGACCCATCTCTGTTGGGCCACACTGCAATACCTGTTAGGCTGAGGACACTAAATCAAGATATGGTTTCAAAGAGGTGCTTTTTTGTTGCTACTTCTGCCCTGAGGACCAAGAGTAAGGAAATATTCTCTTACAGCCTGATTTATGTTTATTTATAAAACTGTCTTTGTAGGGGAATACAGTAACATCCAGATTGCTGAGCCATTATGTGTTAAACATTCAAAATGGAATCAACTGTATAGTCAAGCATTAATTAACAAGAACTTACAAGCTTGCATTATTTGACCCTTCTCCTGAACCTTATTTTGGCATTATGCTATAAGTTGGTGGCATGGAAAATTATCAAACTACCCAAGGACTTGACATCCTATTTCCTTGTACGTGTACTGCTGATGATGCTGTCCACGGCACTACCATGCTTTTTAGGATGAGCCACTGGAGAAAGTATCCTCAGCTCTGACCACCAAGAAAAATCATTCTGCGTTACCAGCTGATTATACCCCACGGCGCTGGCTGTCTTTAGTGCCAAGCTCTCTGTACTGACTACAATGATTTCAGGGCAAATTATGACTAACTCTAACCAGAGTACTGGACTGCATTGCACACACTTTGAGAATTATATTAAGCTTTATTTTGTGTTTCATATCCTTATTTTGCTCCTCTCTGATTTATTTATCCTATTTTATTTCACGTATTGTGTAAGCGGCCCCAAGTCCTTTTCAGAGCAATGGGAAGTATAACTAAGATGTAAGTATACTGAAACCCTATTCTGGATACGGTGTCATGCTAAGCTCTGAGGACACAAAACTGGATAGAGCCATCTCTGCTACAAGAGAGGGACATTCACACGGACATCTAAAGCATAAAGTAGTACACATGTCACATCAACAGTCCAATGTGCTATTATTTCGAGGGAGAGATGCTACCATTCCAATGTGATTGAGAAAACTTTTCAGCTGGGTGTTGAGAGATAAATAGGTATTTCACAGGTAGAAAAAAGAAGGACTGTGTCTAAGAAGAGAAGACAGAAAAACTAGGAAGGTAGAGTGAGGCAAATTTATGCAATGGTGAGCTCCAGCTGAGATGACACACGCAGCGGGGTCAAGAGTCGTGGAGCCGAGACGGCAGCCCTGTAGCAGATGCCCTTCACCATTACCATCCACAGATCCTTGCTGGGTAAGAGGCTAGGCCCGAAACCGCAGAGCATAAAACTGTAATGAGGCGTGAGCTTCGCTCTCAAGGGCTGTACAACCTATGGTGCAGTGACAGGAAGCACAGGAAGTTATAAACACATGTACACTTGTGATGAGAGTTTTACAAACAGGGTTTAGGATGGAAGAGTTAAGGTCAGCTCTTTCTAGAAGGGAGGATTTGAGCTGGCCTTAAAAGCAGGACTAAGACAAACAGAAGGTAAGAATGACTGTGTTACAAATAGAGACATTAGCCAGGGTTTCGGGGTGGGGGAATGATATTATAATAGTTTCACTGGAAGACGGGGTTCATGAAAATGTGGGCTAATTAGAGGATTTTCATTTAGTATAATATGATTTATATTATCACAAGGAAGGGCTTTATTCTGCTTTGTTTAAAACAAAGGATGAAAAGAACGCAGAGTAAAATTATAAACGTATTAAGTGGTATTTCTGAAAGATGAAACTGCTAATTATCATGAGGGATAAAAGGGAATGGGAGAGGTGTGGGGCCATTTGGGAAGAGAAGTGATAGATGAAGCCCAGATTAAGATGGTAGCCTTGGGACTGGAGAGAAAATGCACAGAAAACAGTAAGAGCCAAGGGAGGAGGAATTCCCATGCTCCACTGACTCATCCAGACGACAGAGGAGGAGACAGCTCGCTATCGAGACAGGCCGGCTGCTTACTGCTTTGAGAAGGATTCTGAGGCCACATCCAGACCCTGTGGGAAATTATACCCTATTAGATTACTAATGCTTACGATGAACAAAGCATGAGGGCAGAGTGACTCATGCATGCTACACAGCTGCCACCTCTGTGCTAAGGAATGGATGAAGAGGTGAGTTTCAAATGGACATGCAATGTAGGCACTAAACTAGGCAGATGAGGTCATGGAGATGTGACAAGGACAAAGGCAAGGCATTCTAATTCAGAATTCTTGACATCACGTCTACTGCAGGAATGCCCTAAATGCTTGCTGAATAAATGAAACGACGATTTCGGTTTGATCTGCAAAATTTGTTTGCCCTTTGAGTTGAAACACCGACTACATCATGCAGCTAAAAATACTCCTCAATTTGGGATTATGTTTCAATAAACCCATCATATACTGAATGTGTGGTTTTTTTTTTTTTTTTTTTTTGAGACAGAGTCTCACTCTGTCGCCCAGGCTGGAGTACAGCAGTGCAATCTTGGCTCACTGCAACCTCCGCTTCCCAGGTTCAAATGATTCTCCTGCCTCAGCCTCTGGAGTAGCTGGGATTACAGATGCCCGCCACCACGCCCAGCTAATTTTTGTACTTTTAGTAGAGACGGGGTTTCGCCATGTTGGCCAGGCTGGTCTTGAACTCTTGACCTCAGGTGATCTGCCCGCCTTGGCCTCCCAAAATTCTGGGATTACAGGTGTGAGCCACTGCGTCCGGACCTCAGTGTGTGACAATATTTTCAATGTATGATGAGTTTATTGAGAGTATCATAAATGCCTATTGCTTTTATGCCATTTTAAAGTCAAAAAACTCATTAAGGTGAGCCATTCTAAGTAGGAGACTGTAGTTGCTTTGGTCAACTAAGAAAAATTAAGAGCCTAGCACAGGGCCAGGCACACACAGTGGGCATTCAATTATTTGTAAAATGACCACAGGAAGGAATGGTCTCTGCTTTCAAGATGCTCCCCTTCAAGCCTCACTAAGTGGATGGGGGCCATCGCTTTCTATATTTTAATATAGATTATTTTTCGATACATTCCCAACCTGTTCCTGGGCCAGCAATCATGCATGGGGTCACCTGCCTATTAAACAAGCCATTTCTCCTATTCCTTGCTCAGCTTGCAACCAGTTTTAAATCCCATCCTTGAATATTTGTGTGCAAAGTTCCCAAAGTCCTCCTGGCGCCCCAGAGCAATAGGCTGATTGCCTCACATATCAGTTGAGCACAAATGCCCTTGATCATGAGGCTCTCTGAAGACTGGAGAGAACGCTTCCAAACAAAGCAGAATCCTGATGGACAGTCCCCGCCCGCCGACGCCCAGGTTGGGAGGGCTCTCCCTTCAGTTTCACTTCACTGAGGGCTGCCAGCTTTTAGGTGGCGAGAGGGAGAAGCCATGAGGGAAATTCCCTTTGAGCCAGTTTTCCAGAAATAGCCTTTAATTTTTAAATTGGTTTTAACTAGGAAAAAAACAAAATGCCTTAAGAAAAATTCATAAGTAGGTTCTAAAACATCGAACACAAAAAATATTTGATTTACATGATAAACTGGAAACCTCTAAGAATTTCAGTCTAGGCCAGATATTAGCAGTAAAACCGGTTTTCTAACCAAATTAGTGGTATAAAAGGACTAGCCAGATAAGAAACTGTTTTTGGCCTCTCAAAGGAGTTTATTTCATCAATAACAGCTTCAGTGTAACATATATAGTGTTCTAGTCCAGAGAAAGACGCAGGACTGATATTACACTTTTTTGCACTTAAAAAAATCGCTTACGTAGTGCCTTCTATGGCATTTAATATGCTAATTACAAATGATTCTCGTACACTATGATTCAACTTAATTAGGCAAAAATTTTTAAACTTTAAAAATTGTGTTCTCAAGGTAATTAAATCCCACTTAAAATCATGTACAATAATTCTAACTTTTACTAACCTATTTTTCTCCTGATTTTTCATAATCAGTGGGTTTTTGAAAATAATTATGGTTTGGGTTATAATCTGTCTTCTACATTTACCGCATAAATGATAAAAACTAAAACCTATTTAAAAGTATTTGTTTTTTAGCAGCTGTGTTTCTTTCTTACAATAAGTAATCAAGCACCTACTGTGTGCCAGGCTATGGCCTAGGCACCCACGCTCCCTCTGAGCTTCAATTCTGTGGGCTTTCCCAGAGATGGAGAATGGAGGTAGCAAGCGTGAGCCCAGAGCAGGGAAGGGCACGAGGAACCCACACACCAGTCAGACAACATTCCAACAGGAGGAGCCAATGGCAAGTTTGCAAATAAGAATAAAAGTGGATTTCAGAAACACTCCTTTTGCAGAAAATTGGAAAAGTATTTGCTTTCCTGAACATTTTACTTCATAAGCACAACGATTAAAAAACCCAGAGTTTCATGAGTTCAGTGTAGAAACAGTTCTTATGTAAACAATAAATAGAATCAGTAACTTACTAAAAAAACTAATATATGACTTTTGCAAGTGAAGGTGGATGCAACATGGGTTTACTGAGCTATAACTCTTCTTTTTTTTTTTTTTTTTTTTTTTTTTTTTTTTTTTGAGACGGAGTCTCGCTCTGTAGCCCAGGCTGGAGTGCAGTGGCCGGATCTCAGCTCACTGCAAGCTCCGCCTCCCGGGTTCACGCCATTCTCCGGCCTCAGCCTCCCGAGTAGCTGGGACTACAGGCGCCCGCCACCTCGCCCGGCTAGTTTTTTGTATTTCTTAGTAGAGACGGGGTTTCACCGTGTTATCCAGGATGGTCTCGATCTCCTGACCTCGTGATCCACCCGTCTCGGCCTCCCAAAGTGCTGGGATTACAGGCTTGAGCCACCGCGCCCGGCCATAACTCTTCTTCATGGGGGAAAATCTTGTTTTGGTTCTTAAATTCAGGTTAATAAGTGGCTTAGATTTAAGTAGTACAAGCATTGTTTAAAAGCTTGATTTCTCATAAAATGTAACTGCTGGTAAAGACAGTTTATTTGTGTTGTCATTGCTGACAGATGAAGCTTCCTCAAATAGAGAAATGATTTTACATAGAAGGTATATACTTTTGCTTTAACTGGTTGAGTTAGGTAAATGTCAGATTCAAGACTCCCACTGAAAAAGTCAATCGGACAGCATTTATTCAGTGCCCAGAATATCAGGCAGCTGATTGTATCCAAGAAAGAAAACAATGGGACATAAGAATCATAGTTGATTACTTCTCCAATTTAGAACCTTACTTTGGTTTGGAAAAGATGAACATTAGAATTAATATCCCATCTTTCCTATAAAACTGAAAACGTAATTTATAACGCCTATTTTTTTTTCCTTTCTTCCTTTTAAAGGAGACAGGGTCTCACTACATTGCCCTGGCTGGTCCCGAACCCCTGGGCTCAAGTGACCCTCCTGCCTCAGGCTTCTGAGTAGCTGGGACTATAGGTACACACCACTACACCCAGCTATCATGTTTATTTTAAATCGAACTATATTTACATAGAACACGAGTTCCCTAAGGCCAATCTCATACCTAGTATATAGCAATTTACATGAAAAAAACAAAAACTGCTTCGTTAATCTATCTGATGAAATAACAGACTTCCCACTTAATTCATTTCAAGGAAAGTCAAGTAATTTACTTGGCTCTGCTGCCCATATAGGTAAATTGAGTTCTGAATAAACAACTGGGAAGGCATCTTCTATTACTGAAAAAATGTCTTCACCAAATTGGCCCCTTTTGAATCACAGGGGGTGAGGGGTGTGTGTGTGTGTGTGAATCAGGCCCTTTAAAGGAATATTTAGCTTGGAAATAAAGTCATAAAAACTGAAGGGTAATTTTTAAATGAGTTTTTTAAATTAAAAAAATTGCGTGTACTCATAAGAACATGTAGCAGTCATCACTGCTGAGCAATTAGTGCCCTGATTTAAGCACTTTACATGTTTTATTTACTCACAAATATCCTATGAGAGAGGCATTATCACTCTATTTAAAAAAAATAAAAATAAAATGAAATGACAGGGACAGAAGTAACTCGCCAAGGGTCAGACAGCCGTCGATGGTGGAGCTGAGATCCGAGTGCAGGCAGCCTGGCCAGGCTCTGGAATCCCCACACGGTAAAGACACTGTATGTGCCGACACTGAGGACTCCATACTGAAGTTTTTACTAAAACCTAGAGATCTTTTTCACAAAATCCACGGCTAAGCCAGTTCCCTCCCATATTGTCAGCATAAAATTGTTTTTAAAACCCTGAAGGAAAGCTTTATACTCAACCCTTTAATAATTCCTAGAGGCGACTGAGTGCCAGCAGCAACTCCAATATTAAACATGGAAAAGAAGCCTTCCAAAGAGAACAGAAAAGGAAGGATTAAAAAAACACTATTTTTGATAATGCTATCAAAAATAATTAATCATTATGCACAATAAAGTCAAAACAAGAGAAGCTTTCTGCATTCAGATGTAAGAACCAATGTGTTTTAGAAGCTTTTCTTCTCGGCCAGGTGTAATGATTCAAGCCTGTAATCCCAGCACTTTGGGAGGCCAAGGCGGGCAAATCACCTGAGGTCTGCAGTTCGAGACCAGCCTGGCCAACATGGTGAAACCCCGTCTCTACTAAAAAAACAAAAATTATCCAGGCATGGTGGTGGGCGACTATAGTCCCAGCTACTGGGGAGGCTGAGGCAGGAGAATGGCATGAACCCAGGAGGCCAAGCTTGCAGTGAGCCGAGACGGCGCCACTGCACTCCAGCCTGGGCAACAGAGCGAGACTCCGCCTCAAAGAAAAAAAATAAAGCCAAAGCAAGGTTCTCAGAGTTCTAATGAAAATGTTACCACTTAGATTTGGAAGTAGAGATGCATAACACATGCTTGCAGTTCACATGTGGAAATAATCAGCGTGACTGATTTTCAGTGAAATCTTACTTACATTTAAAGCGGCTTCTCCACACTTTTCAATGGCTGCAAGACCCTGATTATGAATGTGTGTCTCCAACAGTTTTTTCAATTCTCCTAGGCCATCCTGGATTCTAGATACAAGATTATACATGCGTCCCAAATCTGAAAGAGGAAGAAACCCCTTTTATGCACTGAAACAAACTTTGCCTATCCACTCTACTAATTATGTATTTATACTGAGATGAAAAATACTCTGCAATAACCATGTTTTTAGACTTTAATAACAAATAGCATTTAATTATAACCAAATATTCTCTATTTGGAATATGTACATTTTGCTAAAAGTAACAATGAAATTATGTTATTGTAAGTTTATTTTCCTCCTTACTATGAGAAACCACTAACATAAGAATAAGCAAAAAATATATATATATATATATATATCAGAAACAACTCTAATGCTTCCTAAAATTCTCAAGATTGAAATAGTATTTATGCCTGACACATAACAGGCACTCGAATATTTGTTTAAAAATAATGAATGTATTTAAGGAGAATATGGATTTCTATCTCAACTATAAAAACAAATGAGTTAAGAAAAGGTCTCCCAAATTCTTCATTTAAGACATGTATATAGCATATGGTTAGTTTGTGAGGACCACAGAAGAAAAACCCAAACTTCAACCCTTTATTGAGCTCCTAACATGCCCCAGGTAAAACATGGGAGTGGTTAAGGGAAATATAAGATGACGGTCTCCTCATTTTAGAGAATTTTCAAAGGAAGAACAGTCAAGAAAAAACTTAGTGTAGCATCATTTAATGCTAAAGTGTATGCAGCAAGTCATACTCTAAATACACTCTTCCCTCAAGTCAAACCAAAATGCTCTGCAGAAGTCTGAAATCGCTACATAACGATGTACAAACACATGCATCTTTTTAAAAATGACTGACATGGGCAAGTAACACCATTGACTTGAGAGTCTAGAATCTCAAGCAATATCAAAACAGCAGATAATAATAAATACCTACGTTTTATGAGTCTTGTGGCTCACCTTCATTTTTGTCAGCATCCAATAAATTCTGAAATTCTGTGTGGAAAATTTCCAAGTGTTTTTCGATGAGGACTTGTTCACATTTCCTTGCTAATTCATCTTGTGTGCTTTCATGAAGGTAAACCTGAACTCTTCGTTGTTCCTCAAGCAGACGAGCCTCTGCCTGCAGAAAATTAATTCAAGTGAATGGTTTTGATTCATTGGTAAATAACTGTTACAATTCTTTAATATGTAAATTAAAGGAAATTGAATAATGGCAAATTAAATTCACATGCCAGCTCTAATAAACTACGATTAAGAAAATGAGGGAGGGCTGGGCATGATGGCTCACACCTGAAATCCCAGCATTTTGGGTAGCTGAGGCAGGAGGATTGCTTGAGGCCAGGATTTTGAGATCAGCCTGGGCAACACAGTGTGACCCTGTCTCTAAAAAAAAAAAAATTAGCTAGGTGTGGCATGCACCTGTAGTCCTTCCTAGCTACTCAGGAGGCTGAAGCAGGAGGATGGCTTGAGCCTAGGAGTTAAAGGATATAGTGAGCTATGATCGTGCTGCTGCATTTCAGCCTGGGCAACAGAGCAAGACTCTGTCTCTCAAAAAACAGAAAGAAAGAAAAAGGAGAAAGTTCTTTGATTTTACAGTAAACAACCATATTTAAACAGCCACTAATGTCTGCCATTTTCTCTGCAATATGTATTTCCATTCCAAATTTCCTTTTTAAGTGCCCTAACAACATCATCACTATTAACAGTTCAAATGTCTTTACATCCATTTGAACCCTCAGACAGTGGTATTTCATCTTTTTGAGGTAATGTCTCTGCCACTCTAAGAAATGAATGCATCTTCTGTGCAGATACTAAGATGTGCTACTTTAGATTAAAAACTACTTGAAGCCAAGAGTCACACAAATATAAGCCCTGAAGTGATTACATGGAAATCATCATCAGAAATCAGACTTTTCAAAAATTTAAAGAGAAACTACTAAATTATCAAAGCAAGGAAGAAATTTCAATAAATTATTCAGGTGATCTGAATAAAGATAATTATATTTTGAATTATAAAAATGCCAATACTCCCCAAAATGATTTTTTTAAAAAAATATATTATTTTCAGAGACAGGATCTTGGCCCTGTCTCCCAGGCTGGAGTGTAGTGGCACAATCACAGCTCACTGCAGCTTCAAACTCCTGGGCTCAAGTGATCCTCCTGCCTCAGTCTCCTCTGTAGCTGGGACTACAGGTGCATGCCGCCACACCCGGCTAACTTTTTAATTTTTTCTAGAGACAAGGTCTCACTATGTTGCTCAGGCTGGACTCAAACTCCTGGCTTCAAGCGATTCTCCTGCCTTGGCTTCCCAAAGTTCTGGGATTATAGGCTGTCCAGCTACTGTGCCTTGCCCAGATTTTCAAATTCAGTATAATTTTGGAGAAATCTGGAAAAATTCAACTGGTAATGAATCAATACTCAAGAGCCAAGAAAACATAAAATGAAAAAATGATTGGGTGGGACTTGTACTATCAAGAACTAATAATAATGGGACAATTGTTTAAACCACCTAAGTCAGAACCTTATTACACATTCTAAATAGCTAAATGTGAAAAATAAACTTGGAAAATATCTGTAGTATGTATCAAAAGGTCAATATTCTTAATATATAATGATCTCCAGCAAAGCAGTGAGTACCTCCAAATACAAACATGAGGAAGGCAACTCATAAGTGAAGAAATAGAAAAAAGCTTGAAGTTATTGCATTTCCAATCAGAGTTATTGTATGTTCAGTTAATGAAATATCATTACCCACTAAAACAAACACCAACTACTAATAACAAATCATTAGTGAACAAGATACAAAAAACCTATACCATGATTCCAATGTGGTTTATATAATTAGCAACAGTGCCCCAGGCTTGTAGGTTTATGTTATTTATATTTTCCAAAAAGTCTACAGTTAATGTGTAATTTTGTTTTTCTGATTATAAAGCTATTTTAAAACAATAAATGCTGCTTCATATCTAATGTTCCACTAACACTGATAACTCAAGAACCTAAAGCTGGTGGAATATAGAACATGCAAACCAAACAGCACCACTTTTTCTGTTTTAAGTTAAAACTCTTTCTTGGAAGAACATAATCATCTCAGGCAGCAAAACATACTTTTACCCCTTCCCAGATGAAAGATTAGGCTTTGATGCCATTGCTGATTCATCCTCTGAGAGGCAAAGCTTTCCACCTCTTAGTCTACAGACCCTTCCTGCAGGGGCTGAGGGGCAGGAAGAGTGAACAGGTACCTAGGTGATTACAGAAACATTCATGGCCGAGGGGCCTCAACACTAGCTTATTTTATATATTGGCAAGGAAACCAAGGCTGTAGGTATTGTCATCAGCTTTCAGAAAGGACAGTCATTTAGGTGCTCTATTGATTCCAAGTCAAAGAGGCTCCTGCTCATCACTGCACTTGGCAGACTGTTGTATTAGAACACCAAGGTCAAATTCAAATGACTAAATAAAATATGTAATTAAAGATGGTCTTTATTAATTCAACGAGGATTTGTTCTCAGTAAAAACAAAAGGAAAATAAAACCCAAAAAAGATAAGCACATTAATGAAGTATGGTATTTTTTTTAAGTTTTTAAAAATTGACATTAGAAATCTTAGTCATACAGAGATTCTGTAGCTCAGATCAGTCTCAATTGTATGAGACAGTCAAATCTTTCAGAAACACTAACATGGTTCACTCTTCAAAGCCATCCTTGGAAAGACAAGCCAAATATTCCAGATGTTTCCTCTAAAACACTCCTAATAGAGAAAAGTGAACACAAACCCAGGGAATCTGAACTGCTCTCAACTGGCTAGAATTTGCAGAGTATTTCTTGAAGGGTCACGTTTTATCTCAATGTTGTTCTATTTCCTGATAGAATGTTTGCTGTAATGTCAACATAATTGCTCCCTAAGTTATTAAGTAAGATTTGCCACCCTTTATCCTGTGGTTTTGCATCCTCCCAGGCATACACTGGAGGTTTTGTGGGATATATATTTGTAATACCAAATACATTAGCCTTGCTCTTTGCCACACACCATTCTAAGCACCTTTTAACAAATAAATACCTCATGTTAAAATTTGTAAATACTAAAGCTCACTTAATCCGCATTATTACCTATTATTATTATTCACATTTTACAGATAAGGAAATTGAGGAACAGAAGCATTAAGGTTATCCCCTTAATAAATGGTAGGGTGGGGATTTAAAACTAGACTCATAGCACAGTTTGAGATGCAAGGCTATAGGATGAGAGCAGAATTACATGGTCAAATTCCAATCCCCCTTAATAAATGGTAGGGTGGGGATTTAAAACTAGACTCATAGCACAGTTTGAGATGCAAGGCTATAGGATGAGAGCAGAATTACATGGTCAAATTCCAATCTTACGCTTATAGACTCTCTGCATTATCAACTTTCAGAATGTGATGGAAGTCGTGTTTGGTGTGATCCAGGTGGATTTGGGCCAAACCTTTAACTCCTCTAGAAATGAATCCCCTGTATGGGAACCAGGATGTAGGAAGCACACTGCTTCCTTGAAGGCAGGGCTCATGCTGGATTGGACGCATCCAGGCCATTGGAAATCCTTGCTCCTCAACTGTCTTTGGTGTCAGGCCTGGTTTTCAAAACAGATTTACCTGTTCTGGGACTGCTTCCGTAGTTCTAGCCTAAAACACTGGTTTCCTTGCCCTAGAGCACTACTACTTCATCAGTGTGGACAAAGGAGATGACCACAATCCTCTAATAAACCCATAAAAAGAACAGGCTTGCACCACTGTCATGGATGTGCATCTGGATAAGAGGTCTTTAGGGACATGGTTTTAAAAGAATCAGCACATACAGCAGAGTTTAATAAGAGAAGTGTTTAGGAATACAACACTGTCATATTAAACAATGAAATTACAGGCAATGCTAACATTCAAAACAGATTATGTTTCAAAAGTTCATTTGTTAGGCAGTTGTTTGAAACTCTGGGTGAGCTGGTTAGGTTCCAGATCAGCATACAAAAGTCAGTTTAGCCCACCATTATACACAAGGAACTATTAATATTCCCAGTATAATACTCTGAATAGTTCTGTTTTTGTTAAACTTTGAGATAGCAGAAATTTGTCAAGGACTTTCAACTTCAAACTTCTAAGCCCATTTATAACCACTATCTCCTATAGGAAAACACATTCAGGTCACCACAAACAAACCAGACAGAACTTTCTCTATGAGGTTAGAGCGGAGCTGTTGCTTTTAATTGACTTTCTATCTCAGTTTATGGAAAAGAGATTCCGCAGTCCATTCATGCTCCAAGTGAACAGGGAATAAAGGGCAAGCAGGTGTCAGGCTTGCAAAGATCCAGACTCCTGGAGATCTCCTAGTATAAGGGTCCTCAAATGCTGGGCTGGGGGCCAGTATGGCTCTGTGGCCTGTTAAGAACTGGGCCGCACCACAGGAGGTGACCAGCAGATGAGTGAGTATTACCACCTGAGCTCTGCCTCCCGTCAGATCAGGGCAGCATTAGATTCTCATAGGAGCTCGAACCCTGCTGTGAACTACACATGTGAGGGATCTACGTTGTGTGCTCCTTTGATCTGAGATGGAACAGTTTCATCCCCAAACCATCCCCCTTCTTCCCCCCACCGCCGTCCGTGATGCCAAAAGGGTTGGGGACCACTGTCCTAGTACAGCTAGGTCAAGGGTCAGCAAACCGTAGCCCATAGGCCAAATTCGGCCTGCCTGCCTTTTTCTGTAAATAAAGCTTTATTGGAACCCGGCCACACTCATTGGTGTACATATCCCACTGGCTGCTTTGTGCTGCAATGGCAGAGTTGAACAGCTGCAAAAGAGATCACATAGCTCACAAAGCCGAAAGTATTTCCTATGTAGCCCTTTACAAGATAAGTTTGCTGACTCCAGACCTATGTCATTCCTTAGAGTCTAAATCCAGGATGTCTGTATTTCTTTTTTTTTTGAGACGGAGTCTCGCTCTGCCGCCCAGGCTGGAGTGCAGTGGCCGGATCTCAGCTCACTGCAAGCTCCGCCTCCTGGGTTCACGCCATTCTCCTGCCTCAGCCTCTCGAGTAGCTGGGACTACAGGCGCCCGCCACCGCGCCCGGCTAGTTTTTTGTATTTTTTAGTAGAGACGGGGTTTCACCGTGTTAGCCAGGATGGTCTCGATCTCCTGACCTCGTGATCCGCCCGTCTCGGCCTCCCAAAGTGCTGGGATTACAGGCTTGAGCCACCGCGCCCGGCCTCTTTTTTTTTTTTTTTTTTTTTTTTTGAGACGGAGTCTCACTCTGTCATCCAGGCTGGAGGGCAGTGGCACAATCTCGGCTCACTACAACCTCCGCCTCCCAGGTTCAAGTGATTCACCTGCCTCAGCCTCCTGAATAGCTGGGACTACAGGCATGCGCCACCACGCCCGGCTAAATTTTTTTGTATTTTTAGTAGAAACGGGGTTTCACCACCTTGGTCAGGCTGGTCTCAAACTCCTGACCTCAGGTGATCCACCTGCCTCGGCCTCCCAAAGTGCTGGGATTACAGGCGTGAGCCACCGCGCCCGGCCAGGATATCTGTATTTCTAAGAAAGAGAACAAAGAATAGTAATTCTACTAGATCTTGATTATCAGCGGGCCATGGTTACTCACATCTGTAATCCCAGTAATCTGGGAGGCCCAGGTGGCAGGATCACTTGAGCCCGAGTTTGAGACCAACCTGGGCAACCTATCTCTACAAAAATAAAACAATTAGCTGAGTGTGGCGGCTCATGCCTCTAATCCCATTACTTCTGGAGGTTGAAGTGGGAGGACAGCCATCCTCTCATATTAGAATTTAAATCCTGGTTTCAGAGGAACCTTTCCTCTAATATAATCCTGAAAGCTATGTAACAGATTCTTAGGGGTATTTTAGAAGCAAAAAAGGAGAAGCTTCAAGTTTGCAAATCTAAGAATATTTGTTTCTTAAAATTTTCTCATTGACGTGACTGTTATGCCCATTATATACAAATCCACATTCTAGGATAAACAGTTAAAAAAGTCATGTAGCTATTATGGTTATATCCTTAGAACAGCAAGGAGAACTCTTAGTCATGATTACCAAATTAATTTACAGAAGCTCCTTGGAGAATTAGGAGAAGCACTTGCACCTGATGAAGACACTATAGAAAAACAATGCCCAACAAATGACTTGTAAAGAAAGCTGTATATGCTAAAAAGAACTCACTTGAGTAGCAATGACTTTAACTTAAGTCTACTTAAAGTACTATATTGAAGCTTACCTTTTTCATATATTCAGTAACTGGGTTCTGCTGCAAGAATTCAGTACTCTCTCTGGTATAAAATCTCTCTGTGTCAGCCAAAAATTGAGATTCAAAGGATTCTTTATACACTGTTAACGTAGGGCCCTTTGCAAATGCATCATCTTCATTCAGCCCCAATTCCACTAGAAATGAATATGAGCTATATTTCAATTACCCTATTTTTTTGGTTATATTTCACAGAATATACTTAGGTGTAGCATTCAGTTTAAGTTATGTTTAAAAGGTAAATGTGAAATGGCAGGACATAAGTAACTCTTACTCACTAGTATTAAAGTACACTCTTTCAATAAAATAAAAAAGGAAAAAAATCCAAGATGTATAAAAAGCAAGTAATTCTGACCCATGGCCAGGTATGCTTCAAAATTATGATGAAGTTCCTTTAGAGAACTTTTATATTTCCAAAGGCAATAAAAATAACTAATTTTAAATTTGCAAAGAAATACAATGCTACCCAAGTTTTTAAGACATTGTATTACTTTATCAGTTTCTCAATCTCAATTTTTCAAGCTGATATAGATTTCTGGTTATCATTGAGCTCACACTCTAACATGTCCAGTAATCCACTACGAGACCAGAAAAGAAAATAATTAAAATGTCTATTTCATCAAAATTTCCTTAAGGCACACGGATCAAACAGCTTTTATGATGGATAAAAACAAAGTCACACTGACTTAAAAAGAAAGAGAAGTACCTTCGTAAATGCTAACAATGTCCTTTATAATATGAAAATATTTTAAAGTGAAATCTGTTAGAGCATTGTCATAATTGCCATTTGATGTGGAAACTTTGAATAAACTAAAGGGAAATTATTTACCGTAAGACTGTACAACTCCACTAATCAATCTTGTATTGATGGTTTCACCATTCCTTTCCTTTTCAATCAGCTTTAAAACAGCATTTGTTACCTTTAGAAAGGATGTAGAAAAATATTACACAGGTTATAGAATATGATATATATTACTACATATCCCTTAAACATTCACAGCCATTAAACAATGTAAGATGGGATAATCCAAAGGAGTGAGCAGACAAAGGCTAAGCAACGAAACTGTGAAGGGATTTTAAAAGGAACATGCACACGCACACGCTTACACCAGTAGGTACCTGTTTATTCAGTGGCCTGAACAGACAGTCTCTCCAAGTCACCAATGCAAGCTGGAGAAAAAAAAGTACAAAATATCTATACTTTTACTATGTTTTTCCAAGATTGAAGTCATAGGAAATAATCTAAATCTCAAATTACTTCATCAAAATTTCTAGATTACAAGTTGGTCAAAATCTGCTATCATGACGAAATCAGAAAGCCACTCTCTAGAGTCAACAACTTCAAGAGGTATCCAAGCACAGACATTTGTCAGCTCAACTTCTTTATTTATATTTTCTTTAACTGTTGTTGAAAACAGTATAGGAAAAGTTTAAAAACCGTAATTATTTTTAGGAGTCTGTGATGTTACTGTAGGGTACACATTTAGGTCAAGCAGGTTTCCAAAAGGAAATGAACCAAGATCATCCTGATTCCTATACTAACAACTTTTGAGTCTCAAGAAAGCATTTATATGTGAAAAAGAAAAAAAATCCCATTAGCTATTCCACAATACACACATATTTCAAAAAGGCATGGTGTACACATTTTTGTCAGTTAAAAAAATAAACAAAATGTTAAAGGGGAAGCACAAAAACCCCAAATCAAACAACTAAACCTAGAAAGTTTTGTTAGAACCAGATTAACTACATAGCAAAGTATCATTATGAACCAATTAACAATTTTGGTATAGAAACTGGAGCTACACAAACAATAAAAACAAGTCATGCATCCGGGATACATTACGCTTTTCTTTCTTTTCTTTTTTTTCTTTAGACAGGATCTCACTCTGTCCAGTGGTACGATCATGGCTAACTGCACCCTCCACCTCCTGGGCTCAAGCGATCCTCCTACCTCAGCCTCATGTGTGGCTGGGACTATAGGTGCCTCACCATGCCTGGATACATTTTTTTGTAGGTCTCATTATGCTGCCCAGGCTGGTCTCCTGTCTCGGTCTCCCAACGTGCTAGGATTACAAGCATGAGCCACTGCAACCAGCATTATGTTTTTCTTTTAAATTTGTCAAAAGTGAAGCTACAAAGTATTGCTATTATAGCAACATTCTTGGATATGGTGATTAACTTCTTTATGTAGAATCTGACATTTTAACAAAACTAGTTTTAAAGGGCATTGCCTGTGTTGATCACGAACAGACTGTTCTGAGTCCTCCCTTAATTGCTCTAGAACACTGGTTCTCAAACTGGAGCATGCATCAGAATTGTCTGGAGAGCTTCTGAGTCCTCCCTTAATTGCTCTAGAACACTGGTCCTCAAACTGGAGCATGCATCAGAATTGTCTGGAGAGCTTGGTAAAACATTGCTGGGCCCCATCTCCAGAGTTTCTCCTTAAGTCTAGGATGAGGCCTAAGAATGTGCATTTCTAACAAGTCCCCAGGTGATGCTGACAGAGCAGGTTTGGGGACGTGATACGGTTTGGCTATGCCCCCAGCCAAATCTCACCTTGAACTATAGCTCCCATAATTCCCTCATGTTGCGGGAGGCACTCAGTGGGAGAGAGCTGAATCATGGGGGTGGTTCCCCCACACTGTTCTCATGGTAGTGAATAAGTCTCACGAGATCTGATGGTTTTATAAGGGTTTCTGCTTTCACTTGGCTCTCATTCTGTCTTGCCTGCCACCATGTAAGATGTGCCTTCTGCCATGATTATGAGGCCTTCCCAGCCACGTGGAACTGTTGAGCCCATTAAACTTTTCTTTATAAATTACCCAGTCTCAGGCAGTTTTTTATCAGAAGTTATGAAAACAGACAAATATGGGACCATACTTTGAAAGCCAATGGACAAAAAAACCCCTTTTGCTGACTGAAGCAACATATATTAATGAGAGTGATTTAGTAATTAATTCAGGGTCCTCTCCCTGAAGCAGGGTTTCCCAGACTATAAAGCATGGGAGGGCTAATCCTCAGGGCTCGCCCTCAGGTATGGCACCTGATTTGCCTGGGACTGCCACGACTCAGGACTTTCAGTGAGAAAACTCAGGCAGTTCCATGCCAATTGTGATGGTAGGGTCAGGTAATTAAAGAAGAAATTTTTAAAAAGCAAATGCAGAAATGGACAAATTGTATTTTAGAACTCCAATTTACCCATTCCTCTACTTTCTTGCTAAAAAATATTTAAGGGACATTTATTGATAAAACAATGAAAATTAGTTTACTACTCTGAAAAAAGCTTAATATTTGCCTAGATTCTCTTACTAAAAGACAATTTATCATTTTAAAAAAACACATTTAAAACAAAACTCTTACTGAATAGATTTCATATATTCCTTTTCGTCCTTCGTCACATTCACGGCGAACCCAATGTCTATTGAGGTAGGCACAAATTCCATTCAGTACTTTGCTTGAAAATCGATAATCTTCCCATTGTTGAGTGTAGAATTTCAGTACACTCTCATCCATCAAATCTTCTCCATCCTAAAAACAAGTTAACTAAAGCTTTAAGATGACTAATTTGTCACATTATAAATTAAAAATAAAAGTGAGTAACATCTACTGTATTAAAATACATTGATACATGTGATTTTAGGTGGCTTCTTTAAATTACTCTGTATACAAAAACATGCTAATAAACTCACAAGAATATAGTAAAAACAATTCTTTCATCTCAAATTAAGCAGGAACATTTTTCATGGTATTAAATATCCACAAACACTCAAAAAAAGTACCCTGAACATTTGATATGCAGGTAATTCCTTTTTATTAAGAAATTTACCTCAAAATCATCTGTATTTTTAATATTTTGTTTAAAAAAAAAATTGGCCAGGTACAGTGGCTCACACCTGTAATCCTAGCACTTTGGGAGGCCAAGGTGGGCAGATCACTTGAGGTCAGGAGTTCAAGACCAGCCTGGCCAACATGGTGAAACCCTGTCTCTACTAAAAATACAAAAGTTAGCTGGCCGTGATGGTGCATGCCTGTAGTCCCAGCTATTCGGGAGGCTGAGGCAGGGGACTCGCTTGAACCCAGGAGACAGAGGCTGCAGTGAGCCAAGATCCTACCACTGCACTCTAGCCTGGGCAACAGAGCAAGACTCTGCCGCCCCCCCTCCCCCGCAAAAAAGAAATCAAATCAACATGTCCTACTCAGCAATTCAGACAACGAGGCTAATACTATTCAATTTTTAAATGTATCTTCTTCCTTCTTAAGAACCACAAAACACTTTTTTGTGGTAATCTGTAAAAATAATGTGAGTACGATAGTATAACAATACTTCTTCTTTAACAAGCCCTCATAAAGAAAATGTGCATTTACCAAAATTATTTTTATCCAGATTTCTACAACTCGAGTCACGAATTTTTATTTGAAGGAGACTAGCTTGAAATTTTTTCTTAGGGATTAATGGCATCTACAAAGTAAGCTTTACCCTTTAAAAACGTTAATGGCGGCCGGGCGCGGTGGCTCACGCCTGTAATCCCAGCACTTTGGGAGGCCGAGATGGGCGGATCACGAGGTCAGGGGATCGAGACCATCCTGACTAACACGGTGAAACCCCGTCTCTACTAAAAATACAAAACTTAGCCGGGCGCGGTGGCGGGCGCCTGTAGTCCCAGCTACACGGGAGGCTGAGGCAGGAGAACGGCATGAACCCGGGAGGCGGAGCTTGCAGTGAGCTGACATCTGGCCACTGCACCCCACCCTGGGCGACTGAGCGAGACTCCGTCTCAAAACAAAAACAAAAACAAAAACGTTAATGGCACTGTATGGCAGCACTGCCATTTAGGTGTGTGGAGCAGAGAAGCACTAAAGAGGAAGGTGGGGGCGGAAGGGCTGCAGGAAGGGCTGGGGCGAGCCCACTGGCTTCTCTGAGCCTGTGTCTTCAGTGAAAACTAAATGGCTACGACAGACTTGAAGCTCCACCTGTATAAGGTACACGAGTGACCGAACAAGCCATGTAAAAACCTGATCATCTCTTGACACACATAATTTTTTGTTCATTTAAATTTAAGTAATATGAAATGAACTTTAAAATGTAAAGCTAAGCTATTTTGGTTGATGGTAGCTGACCTTTTTAAAATGCAAAAATATCACTGAAGGCATGGTCATCAACACTATTACTTAACACAATATACTGTTTCTTACTTTAGTACTAAAGAATAATTAATTAGAACATTCACTTTACAATGTGTTATGAATAAAAAGAACAGTGGCTTCAGCAAGACCTTAGAAACACCATGTGAGGAAGACGAAAATAATACACTAGTCACAACTTGTGGCCAGCCAACTACATACAGTCTGTTAGCATGATGTTTTAAAGTCTTCAAATAGCTTGTAAAAATAAATTAGGTAAAACAATTTTGCAGCATGCAGAAATTTCTGCACATCGTGTAAATCAAAACTATTTAAAATATATACACAGAAGAGTTCCTGCAAATGTCCCTGGGTTGAGAGTATAGATGTCTTCACTCTGTGACAGTGTAGAACCAGACGAAGGACCCACTCGCTCATCTTGTGGCTAGATACAAGGAGTCACACTGCCTTTGCTACAAAGGATGAAGACCAAGGAAGAAAAAGGCGGGAGATGAACGGGAAAAGACTCCACCACTGCCCAACCAAAGGCTTGGAGTGGGAGGGACCTATGCTAGAAGGAAATGGATATTCACAGTGAAACTCATCCTAGTCACGAGCACAACTTCACAGCAGTTTTGAAATACACGTCATGGCCAGGCACTGTGGCTCACACCTGTAATCCCAACACTTCGGGAGACGGAGGCAGGAGGACTGCTTGAGCCCAGGAGTTGGAGACCAGCCTGGGCAACATAAAGAGACCCTGATTCTGCAAAAGATTTAAAAATTAGCTGGGAGCTGGGTATGGTGGTACATACCAGTAATCCTAGCTACTCAGAAGGCTAAAGCGGGAGGATTGTTTGAGCCCAGGAGTCGGAGGCTGCAATGACCTATGATTGGACTACTGCACTCCAGCCTGGGTGACAGAACAAGACCCTGTCTTTAAAAAAAAAAAAAAAAAAAAAAAGGGAAAAGAAAAGATAAAAAAAAAACAAACTTCACAACCATGTGTAAAGAGCAAGATCACATTTGAAAAAAATGGTTTCCAAGACTGAATAACCTTACAATTATTTATACACCTGACAGGGAACCCCACGTTGGGTTTACAGTAAATGCAGGTAATATGAATATGTATTTGCTTTAAATAAAAAAGTTAATCACTTCTAACCACCAAATCCAAAATGGTTGGTAACTTAAGGAAGGTACTATTATGCTAAAAGGTTATCAAAGCTTTCTAATTTTAAAAAACAGAATGAGCTGGGCACAGTGGTAAGAATTTGCAGAGTCTCAGCTACTCAGGAAGCTGAAGTGGAAGGATCACTTGAGCCCAGGAGATCAAAAATCCAGCCTAGGCAACATAGTGAGATCTCCATCTCGAAAAAACAAAACCCCAGAATATAGTTTATGATGATTTCATATTCACAGTAGGTAAAAGACTATGCAATAGCAAAACACTGTCACCCACATTAGTGTCTAAAACATAACAGATGACAGTGAAAGATTTAACAAGTTAGAACCACTATTTCACTCCTTTTTTAAATATCCTGTTATGAATACTCAGTATATATGTGAAACATCTTACCTTAAGAAGATTTGTCAAGTAATTCTTCAAAAATTCCTTAAGTCGTTTATACAATTCCAGGCCAACAAACTGAGCTCCTCCAGGTGTCTGCCCCTTTTTCGACTTAGAAGGAGGAACTCCAGCTCCTCGTGCTTGGTTTGACTGGTGAACACTAGTACAGTAGTTATAAACATGACTTGGAGAGAAGTTAAGGAAACCAACATATATCACAGACATTAACGGTCATTAACATAAACGTATTTTCTTATATTTCATTACCAGTGCATTCCCAATATATCAACCAAAACCTGTTAAAAACTAGAGTGGAACAAAGATCCCATTCACACTATCCATAAAGCTAAAGGCAACAAGCCCCATTCACAAGGTTCTTGGTAGGCCTTGAGAGCAACGCCGCCAAGGTGGAGAAGGGAACATTCCAGGAGGGAGGCTGCCAATAAAAAAATCTGGACCTTTTACATTATCTAATGTGACTGACCTTGTGGAAAACTGTCCCAAAAGGAAAATGCAATCACTGACTCCTGGAAAAGCAAACAGCTAACAACAAGCACTGTCTATTATGATGCTCAGCTGTAACTTTTTCAGAGGCACACATTCTAAATATTGAAATAACACAAACTTTATTTTAAAATGACTTAGAGAGCCAAGTCCTTATATTACAATAGTTGTAGATGTCTAAAACTTATCAGTCAATGGCAGCAGTGTCCACACACTACTGAGAAATACAGAGATGTATAAACCACAGCAGAGACAGCTGATTGCAAAACAGCTGCGTCTGCAGGGGGAGCACAGAGAATGAGAAGATGGGGACGGGCAGGGCAGAGAACCACCATGTTCTGTTGTATCCTTTAAATACAATGAGCTTATCTGCATGTATTATTAATTGACTAAAATGAACGGAAAGATACTTATACTCAGAAATATCAACAAAACAGAACAAAACAATATTCTGGTATAATTAAGAATTTACTACATAAAGATACTTCAAGACAATGGGTAAAAGATTATCTAATAAATGGCATGAGGCAAGATATTTCTAAATATTCCATGTTATATTCCAAAATATATTACAAATGGATTAGGATTTAAAATATACAAGCTAAAACAGTAAAACCAAGAATATATATGTGAACACTTATCTGTTCTCAGGTTGGAGTGGCCGTTTCTAAGTAAGGTCATACAAAAAAATGAATTCAGGCCGGGTGCGGTGGCTCACGCCTGTAATCCCAGCACTTTGGGAGGCCGAGATGGGGGAATCACGAGGTCAGGAGATCGAGACCATCCTGGCTAACACGGTGAAATCCCATCCGTTTGGGGTCCCTGACTTCCCACAACATGTCTCTACTAAAAACACACAAAAAAATTAGCCGGGCATGGTGGTGCGCACCTGTAGTCTCAGCTACTCGGGAGGCTGAGGCAGGAGAATGGCGTGAACCCAGGAGGAGGAGGTTGCAGGAAGCCGAGATCGTGCCACTGCACTCCAGCCTGGACGACAGAGCAAGACTCCGTCTCAAAAACAAAACAAAACAAAACAAAAAACAAAACAGAGAATCACAGATTACAATAAGCAACTACTGTATACTCATGACCCAGTTTTGACAGATCTTACTGCATTCCCACACTTGTCTCATATTCCACCTACAGTCCCCCTCAACTTTTGAGAAAATAAAATATTACAGGTTATAAGTGAAGAACTATGTTCTCTTCTTTCATCCCACTCCTTCCTCTTACCCTAGCAAACACCACCATGTTTGGGTATGTATCATTCCTGTTTTTAGATTTTGCTGGATAAATATATATCAAATATATTTCACATGTCCTACATTTTGTTTTGTTTTTTTTTTGAGATGGAGTTTCACTCTTGTTGCCCAGGCTGGAGTGCAATGGTGTAATCTTGGCTCACTACAACTTCCGCCTCCCGGGTTCAAGCGATTCTCCTGCCTCAGCCTCCCAAGTAGCTGGGATTACAGGCAGGCGCCACCATACCTGGCTAATTTTGTATGTTTAGTAGAGATGAGGTTTCTCCATGTAGGTCAGGCTGGTCTCAAACTCCCAACCTCAGATGATCTGCATGCCTCAGCCTCCCAAAGTGCTGGGATTACAGGCG
The DNA here is from genome assembly GCF_043159975.1 of Macaca nemestrina. Taxonomy (NCBI): domain Eukaryota; kingdom Metazoa; phylum Chordata; class Mammalia; order Primates; family Cercopithecidae; genus Macaca; species Macaca nemestrina. The sequence goes on from NC_092128.1 coordinate 10,222,394, forward strand.
TGAGCCACCGTGCTTGGCCATGTTTTACATTTTTAAATTACACAAACTCTAACATGTACATTTGCTCTGTCATTTGTTTTTGATGGTATTTGACATAACCACAGCTGTAATATACTGTGTAACACACATTTATAAAACTTTATCAACTCTCTTGGTGGTGGACCTTGATAATGGTCCTTTTGGCAGGTGCCTTTTTTGTATGTATTTACAAAGCTGCAAAGAATAAAACTAGCAGGTCTCCTTGCATACATGTACAAGTTTCTTGGAGCACATAAATACTAAGTGACAAGAGACTTATATTCTTTTTTTTTTTTTTTTTTGAGACAGAGTCTCACTCTGTTGCCCAGGCTGGAGTGCAGTGATGCGGTCTTGGCTCACTGCAACCTCCCGGGTTCAAGCGATTCTCCTGCCTCAGCCTCCAGAGTAGCTGGGATTACAGGCACCTGCCACCATTCCCAGCTAATTTTTGTATTTTTAGTAGAGACAGGATTTCACTGTATTGGCCAGGCTGGTCTTGAACTCCTGACCTCAGGCAATCCACCTGCCTCGACCTCCCAAAATTGCTAGGATTACAGATGTGAGCCACCTTGCCAGGCCCTTTTAAACAATTTTTTTGTAGAGATGGGGTCTTGCTATGTTGCCCTGGTTGGTCCAAAACTCCTGGGCTCAAGCAATCCTCCTGCTTTGGCCTCCCAAAGTGGTAGGTTTAACTTTATTAAGAGTTGCCAACTTGGTGCTACAAAGCGGCTGTCCAGCACCCCGTAGTGCATGAGTTTTCATTGACTACAACCTTGGCCATGCATTCATACTGTGGTTTATCATGGTTTTAATATCCATTTCTAGGGCATAGGCAGAGTTTTTTTTTTTTTTTTTTAAGAGACAGGATCTCACTATGTTGCCCAGGCTGGAGTGCAGTGGCTATTCACAGACATGATCATAGCATGCTACTGCCTCAAACTCTTGGTCTGAAGTGATCTCCCACCTTAGCCTCCTGTGAAGCTGAAAATTCAGGCACATGCCACCACATTGGCTTGACTTAGCACAGTTCTTTTAAGGGCCTTAGGATTTTCAGAATGGTAAGTGAACACTCCTTTCAACAAAGTCACCAGCTACATTTACCCCTAAGAGAGTCAGCCTGTCCTCTGAAGCTTTGACACAAGCATTAACTTCTCTCTAGCCATGAAAGTACCAGGTGGCATTGAATACGATGCAGCCATAAAAAAGGATGAGTTCAGGTCCTTTGCAGGGACATGGATGAAGCTGGAAACCATCATTCTGAGCAAACTATCACAAGGACAGAAAACCAAACACTGCATGTTCTCACTCATAGGTGGGAATTGAACAATGAGGACACTTGGACACAGGGCGGGGAACATCACACACAGGGGCCTGTCATGGGGTGGGGGGCTGGGGGAGGGATTGCATTAGGAGAAATACCTAATGTAAATGGCGAGTTAATGGGTGCAGCAAACCAACAATGGCACATGTATTCCTATGTAACAAACCTGCACGTTGTGCACGTATACCCTAGAACCTAAAAAAAAAAAAAAAAAAAAAAGTCCTAGGTGGCATCTCCTTCCAATAGAAGGACGTGCAGTGGGAGTCGGGGCACCAGCAGGGCAGAAGGCCTTGGGGGTGCAGGCTGTGTGGGGACGGTGAGACTTACAGAGCGAGCTGCTGCTGAGTGTGTGACCCTCCTGGGGGCAAGAGGCCTCCAGAGTGTGCAGGACGTGAGAGGCTCTAGTTTCTGTGTCAAGAGGTCCAAGGAAGGCTTATCACCAGGCTGAGGCTACAAGGACACAAAATTTTAAGACTCAAAATTTTAAGAATTGGCAGCACTTTGGGAGGCCGAGGCAGGCGGATCACGAGGCCAGGAGATCAAGACCATCCTGGCTAACATGGTGAAACCCTGTCTCTACTAAAGATACCAAAAAAAAAATAATAATAATAATAATAGCTGGGCATGGTGGCGGGCACCTGTAGTCGCAGCTACTTGGGACGCTGAGGCAGGAGAATTACGTGAACCTGGGAGACAGAGCTTGCAGTGAGCTGAGATTATGTCACTACACTCCAGCCTGGGTGACAGAGTGACACTCTGTCTCAAAATTAAATAAATAAATAAATAATCTGTTGCTTACACAGCCACCTTCATCAATGATCCTAGATTTCTGGCTAATTTGCTGTCCTCCATCGGCACTCGCTGCTTCACCTTGCACTGTTATAAAAGATGGCTTCTTTTCTTTAATCGCATGAACCAACCACTGCTAGCTTCTAGCTTTCCTTCTGTAGCTTCCTCACTTCTCTCAGCCTTCACAGAATTGCAGAGTTAGGGCGTTGCTCTGGATTAGGCACTGGCTTAAGGGAACGCTGTGGCTGGTTTGATCTTCTATCCAGACCACTCCAACTTTCTCCTTATCAGCAATACGGCTGTTTCGCTTTCTTACCATTTGTGCTTTCACTGGAGCAGCGCTTTTAATTTCCTCCAAGAACTTTTCCTTTGCATGCACAATTTCGCTAACCTTTTAGCACAAGAGGCCTAGCTTTTGGCCTGTCTCAGCTTTCAACAGGCCTTCCTCATTCAGCTTAATTGTTGCTAGCTTTTGATCTACAGTGAGAGACATGCAACTCTTCCTTTCACTTGAACACTCTGAAGCCATTGTGGGGGTTATCAATTGGCCTCAATTCAATGTTGTTGTGTCTCAGGGAGTAGGGAGGCCAGAGAGAGAGGGGGAAACGGCCAGTCGGTGGAGCAGACACCCGCATTTATGGATTAAGTTTGCTGTTTTAGATGGGTACAGGGTGTGGCACTTCAAAGCCATTCTTTTTATCATTAATTTTGCCACACGCTTGTCTGTTAGTTTTTTTAAGAACTATTTTGGGTTTTAATAATTTTCATTACTGTATCTTTATTTCATTTCTGTACCTTTTTACTTTCCTTTTTTTTTTTTGAAATGGAGTCTTGCTCCATTGCCCAGGCTGGAGCGTGGTGGCGCAATCTCGGCTAATTGCAATCTCTGTCTCCCGGGTTCAAGTGATTCTCCTGCCTTAGCCTCCTGAGTAATGGGGATTACAGGCGCACACCACCACGCCTGGCTAATTTTCATGTTTTCAGTAGAGACGGGGTTTCTCTACACTGGTCAGGCTGGTCTCGAACTCCTGACCTCAGGTGATCTGCCCAACCTGTGCCTCCCACAGTGCTGGGATTATAGGCGTGAGCCACCACGCCTGGCCTACTTCTTTCCTTACATATGCTTTTTCTCTACAAATCCTTGTTTTGGTTAACTTTATAATTTTTTTTACATAATTTAAAATACTTATATAAAATGTTCATACTACATGGAAAGTATATGAAAAACTTATACTAGAGTTTCTTCTACATGCCACTTGGCTGCATCACATAAATCTTATGTGTATATATTTTCCTTATCATTCAGTTATATTTTCTCTTTTCCACTGTTCTAAGAGTTAAACAGTTTAGATTTCCAAAATGTATTCTTTTACCTTCAAAAAATTTAATTTTATTTTAAAATTAAATTGCAGAAACATGAGAATGTTATCTTTTTGATAGTTTCTTTAAAATGTGATGAGACTTGTTGCCAAGTATGTAATTTCTGCTGGGCCAGAACAGCGTAGGCCATTATTTCACATGTGCCTATAAAAGAATGCCCACTTCTGTTGGATACGGGGACCCACTAGAGCTGGTCAACTCTGTTTTTCAGATCTTCTATATTGTTTCTGATTTGTCTGTTTATTAATTACCAAGAAATTTTTAGTGAAATCTCCCAATAGTTTTATCAATTTATCTTATAATTCTCTAAAATATCTGTCATATTTTGAGGCAGTGTTAACTAATATACATATTTGAAATTACATTCCTGGTAACCTGTACCTTTTGTCATTAGGAAGTAACCATGTTTATTCCTAACAATACTGCCTTAGAAACTTATGGTATCTGGTATTATTATACCTATCTTTCGGTTAGAATTTTCCTTAAATGTCTTTGTTCCAGCCCTTTATTTTCAACCTTTGTTTCTGTGTTTTGGTGTGTCTACTGTAAACCACCGCAGCATAATTGACTTCATTACTGAAGTCAATTTTTAAAAAATTGAGTCTAATATTATCTGATAGATGAGTTTGGTTTTAGGTAAACTGTTTTATACTGTTATTTGGATTAATTTCTACCATCCTATTTTGTATTATCTATTTTAACTCTTTCTACGTTTCTGGTTTTCCTCCCTTTCCCCTTCTACTGGAATGGTAGTTTACTTGTTCCCTTATAGCTCGTTTTATTTTGGAGTTACACATTCTCGAAATGGTTAATTACCTTAAAATATGACATGCCCACTTTGCCTTACAATTCTGAAAGATTCTATTACCTCTTCAAATATTTCTGGTCCCCTATTTTCTCCTAGCTCTTCTATTACGAGTATGTGAGATATTTTCATGTTACCTTCTATACCTTGGTTGAAAGTCTTCAATGATCTTCTATCACTTTATCTTTGTTCAAATTTTCTAATTTTCCCTGATCTGCCATCTGGTTAAGTGATTCTCTTTCAGTTGTGTCAGATTTACTGTTTAATTTTAATGGCTTCATTTTACGTTTACAGAATTTCTCTTTTAAAAACCTGTCTTGTTTTCCATAGTGTTTTGTTCCTTTATTCTAAAGACAGACTTTTCCCCACTCTCCTTACATCCAGAGCGCAGCTTAAATCCTTTACTAGTTGCTTTCCTGGGAGAGTACGTCGATTATTATTTTTTTCAGTTCACCTATACACTAAAGGGTATTTAGGCTTCTGTCTTCCAGGTTTCCATGGAAACGTCAGCTCCCAGCCCCTCCCAGCCAGGCATAAGGCTTTGTTTCCTTTTCTGTGTGACCCTATGTGCCAGCCTACCTTGCTCAAATCCTTATGCTGCCACACAGAGGCTCACAATGGTTAGTGCCTTCATTTTTAGCTCTCTTCTCTTCTTCAGATGCCTGGGAATTCCCTCTGACTTCTGTGCAGATCATTACACTTTGCTGTATTTCACACAGCACCCAGTTTTGGGTACTTGGTGCCAGGATGTTTTAGGTTATTTAGTTCAGCGTGACTTCTGTTCCTTGGCAATCTATTGCTTCCCAGCTACTAAATTAACAAAGGTTTTTTAAAAAACAAACCCAACGACAGCTAAAGTGCAGGAAAATAGGAGCTTCCATGTGCTTGAGGTAAGAGTGTACACAATTACACCGTTTCTGAAGTAAAATCTGGAAATATTCAAAAGCCTTCAATAAGTGCATTCCTTTTGATACAGCAATTGTATTCATAAGCATTTATCACAGGCAAATCATCACGGAAGTGTACAAATACTTAGCTAGCAAACTATCACAGCATTGTTCCTAATGGCAAAAAACTTGTAACAAGGTATTTGTCAAACAAAGAGAATTAGTTAAACCCACTGTCAGATCCATCTGAAGACAGATACAGTACGCAGTTTTTAACAATGTCATGGAATAGATGGTGGTGAAAAAGACTGTAATATATTTATCAAATTTCAGCTAAGACATCAACCGTAACATGTATCATTAAGTATCACTAAGTAAAGAAAATGCTGCCAATTAGAATGCACTTTCATCACATGGAATTTTTACTTTTACTTACTAAAGAATCACCTGTTTTAGACTTAAACAGATTTATCCTAATATCCTTGCAAGTGGATAAAGAAAAGCTAAATAGATCGGCTAGGATATTGCCAAAATGTTTTTACACAGAGTCCATTCTGAATCATTATGACTCTTACTAAGGATGTCTGTGTTTTTCCATATAACGTAGTCCTCTGAGCCACTGAATGTGTTAGCACTTCTTAGTAGTAGTCCAAGACTAATTCCAGATTTTCTCCTGATCTGCGCCCATCCACTTTCTAAGCCTGATCCTGAGCTTTCTTGATATCCAAAGGTTTGTTCTTTCAGGGCAGATTCTTGCAGTGGTCCTTAAATGATTTGCTGATGGAAACAACAAGGCTGCACTCAAGTGTGCACTGATGCAGTGATGATGACTAGGTCATCACTGATACCTGGCCAACTACTGTACTATGTGCACTGACTTTGCGATGCACTTGAATCAATGAATCAATGTAGCAGTTGCTTCTAGAGAGCAGGGCTACGGGTTTTAAACTTGTGCCCACAGGATCCTTTCATTCTCACCAAGTGTTCTTTCTGGAGGAAAGCTCAGTACCCAGGACACTGCCCCTCTGCACCATTACTTCCTCCTCCAAGCCCACCCCTCAGAGACCACACACACACACACACACACACACACACACACACACACACACACAGGCAAGGGGCCTCACAAAACAGATTGAAAGGCACAATTTAAACAAAACCAACACCTCTTTTTTTTTTTTTTTTGAGACGGAGTCTCGCTCTGTCGCCCAGGCTGGAGTGCAGTGGCCGGATCTCAGCTCACTGCAAGCTCCGCCTCCCAGGTTCACGCCATTCTCCTGCCTCAGCCTCCCGAGTAGCTGGGACTATAGGTGCCCGCCACCTCGCCCGGCTAGTTTTTTTGTATTTTTTAGTAGAAACGGGGTTTCACCGTGTTAGCCAGGATGGTCTCGATCTCCTGACCTCGTGATCCACCCGTCTCGGCTTCCCAAAGTGCTGGGATTACAGGCTTGAGCCACCACGCCCGGCCACCAACACCTCTTAAAAGCTGTTTTAAAGTTTCTGTTCAGTTTAACACCACATTCATTTTCATATTAGCATCGCTCCTCACCATTATCTAGTCAGGAATGGAAAGCATTAGATGATAGTGGTTAGGAGGCTTCCTGCTTATGACAATTTAGGTTCAACTTATGTCTAAATTGAAGAGATGAAACAAGCAAAATAGCTAAAGAACAAGCCAGAGCGTTATGATCCAACCCTCCCCACCCATAGTGGGAACCATCTTTTACTGTTTCTAGACTTAGCTCTTCATTTTTAGCTGGATATGTACATGTCTTTAAATCATATGCTTGTTTTGTTCTTTGACCAATCAACGTTTGCGTAAATTATGGATTTCCTGCAAATAGAGAACACATCTCCTTTCTACCCCCTACCTCCGCTCCATCTTCATCCTAATAGCCACTGTAGAGCCTTTTAATCTTTCAATTACTTAAACCATGATTCCAATTTTAGTACCAAAGTATCTAACCAGATTTCAGGCAAATAACGATAAACCCTGGAAAATATATTAAAACAATGGTCTTGAAGGCACCGGAGAACCGCCAAAAGGAGGCATATACTGAAAAGCGGCCTAGTGTCGGAAGAAGGGAACGGCATAGTCCAACATCATTGATGTAAAAGAAACAGGAAAATGAGATCCACTCTCAAGACAAGAGACAATCAACAGACACCAGCTGGAGTTGACCCAAATGTTGGAATTAGGAGACAAAGACTCTAAAGCAACTATCACAGTTATAGTCAAAGATATAGAAAAATATGTTCATAATCAATGAAAATTGCAGCACAAAAATAGAAACCATGAAAAACAACAAAATAAAAATTCCAGAACTGCAGTACCAGGAAATCTAGAATAAATTACTCATTGGATGGTCTTGACAGCAAAATAAAGACAAAAGTCATGGGTTTGAAGACAGACCAACAAAAATGATCAACTCTTGAGAGGGAAAAAAAAAGATTAAAACTGCTAGAAAACCAAAGGGGGAAAAATTTTGAAAGCAGACAGCGAAAAATAACCTAACACAGAAAAAGAATTCAAATGACCAGTAACTTCTCATCAAAAACTACAAAGGTCAGGAGACAGGGCAATAACATGTTTAAGTGGTGAAAGAAAAAAAAAATGCTGAAAGAAAAAAAGAAATCAATGTAATTCTATAGCCAGTGAAAATATCCTTCAAAGATGAAGGCAAAATAATGCTATTTTCAGGTAAAATAAAACTAAGGGAATTCATAGTACAGACCTGCATTTTGGGTGGAAGCAAACTGACACTACAGTAGAATCCTGCATCTTTGAAGAGCAGTAGAAACAGTAAATATCAGGGTAAATATACTTTTCTTAATTCTTTAAAATACAAAGGATGGTTTAAAACAAAAATTTATAATATTGTCTTGTGGCTTTAAAAACATATGTAGAAGTAATATAAAGGAGAGGGATGGGGTAGTAAATGAAACTATACAACTACAATTCCTCTACATTTTGTATGATGTAATACAATCTTAACTCTAAGTAGAATGTTAAGAAAGAAAAATGTGTATTATATCCCTAGAGCAATCTCTTTATTCCTTCTTCCTTCTTCTCTCTTATACACACACACACACACACACACACACACACTCTCTCTCTCTCTCTCTCTCTCTCACACACACACACACTCTGCAGAGGTATAGCTAAACAACCAACAAATATACTAAAAAGGAACTATAAAAAAATTTCAAATAATCCTAAAGAAGGGTGAAAGCAAGAACAAAGAAAATTTTTAAGGGGAGAAAAAAACTAACAAAATGGTAGGCCTAAAATCAATCTATTAATAATTACAACAAATGTTAATGGGCTAAAACTACAATTAAAAGACAGAGCTGGTCAGAAGGGGCAAAGTAGCAAGACCGTGCTATACATTGACATGAGGGACACAATTTAAATACAAAAATACATATAGGTTGAAAGCAAATGGATGGAGAAAGATTATCATGTAAACATTAAGCATAGGAAGAGGCTAAAGAAGCTATAACTATCAAGACAACAAATTACTACCAGGGATAAAAAGGGACACATTTCATAATAAATTTACTTAAAAGACATATTCGCAAATGCATTTTTGTCTAACAACAGAGTTTCAAAATATGTGAAAAACAATTTGTTTTTTGAGATGGAGTTTTACTCTGTCACCTAGGCTGGAGTGCAGTGGTGCCATCTCGGCTCACTGCAACCTCTGCCTTCTGGGTTCAAGCGACTCTCCTGCCTCAGCCTCTAGAATAACTACAGGCACCTGCCACCATGACCAGCTAATTTTTGTATTTTTAGTAAAGACAGGGTTTCATCATGTTGGCCTGGCTGGTCTTGAACTCCTGGCCTCAGGTGATCTGCCCGCCTTGGCCTCCCAAAGTGCTGGGATTACAGGTGTGAGCCACCATACCCAGCCTAAAATATATGAAAATTTGACAGAATTAAAGGGTAAAAGAGACAATTTCACAATCACAGGATAAGATTCAACATTCCTGTCAGCAACCAGACCACAGGAAAAATATCAATCACGACTTGGATGATCTGTTAAGACTATCAATCCCCTTAAGTCATAACTTAACGGGCAGGTATAACATTCTATACCCAGTGGTATACTGGTAAATTGGCTCTCTGAGCGGGGAGAAAAAGAGAAAAGAAAAAACAAAAAGCCCTGATTCGTAGCCTTTGTAGATGTCTATTGTGTAAAGTTCCCACCATGGCAGACGCAAACTACCAACAGGACAATATGACACACAGGGAGCTGGGGAGAGATGGGCACAATCATCTCCTGCAAGCTGATCTGATCCAGCTCCAGCACATCACTGACTACAGCCAACAGCTGCAGAACCCACATTCTTTAAGAGCACATGGTATGTTCACCAAGATAGGCTTTTCCTGGGCCATTAAACACGTTTCAATACATTTAAAAGGACTAAAATTATACAGCGTGTTCTCTGATCAAAATGGAATTATAATTAGGAAGTAGTAACAATAAGGTACTCGGGAAAATCCAGTACTTCTAAACAATATCTTTCTATGTAATTCAAAGGTCAAAGAGTTTTGAACTAAATGATAATGAAGATAAGATATATCAAAATTTGTGGAATGAGGCTAAAAATCCTTACAAGGAAATTTATACTTTCAAACACTTATATCAAAAAAGGTAGAAAGGGTTGGGCATGATGGCTGATGCCTGTAATCCCAGCACTTTGGGAGGCCGAGGCAGGTGGATCATTTGAGGTCAAGAATTTGAGACTAGCCTGGCCAACATGGTCAAACACCCAGTCTCTACTAAAAATACAAAAATTAGCTGGGCATGGTGGTACATGTCTGTAATCCCAGCTACTCAGGAGGCTGAGGCAGGAGAATCACTTGAACCCGGGAGGCAGAGACTGCAGTGAGCCAAGAACATGCCATTGCACTCCAGTCTGGGTGACAGACTCCATCTCAAAAAACAAACAAACAAACAAAGAAAAAACAGAAAAGGTAGAAAGATTTAAGAATTATTACAATGCCAATACTCCCTGACATGGTTTTTCTGTGCCCCCACACAAATAGCACCTTGAACTGTAATAATCCCCACATGTCAAGGGCAAGGCAGAGATAACTGAATCATCAAAGCAGTTTCCCTGATAGTGTTCTCGTGGTAGTGAGTAAGTCTCACAGAATCTGACAGTTTTTATAAATGGGAGTTTCCCTGCATAAGATCTCTTGCCTACTGCCATGTAAGACGTGCCTTTGCTTCTCCTTTGCCTTCTGCCATGATTGTGAGGCCTCCCCAGTCATGTGGAACTGTGAGTCCATTAAACCTCTTTCCTTTACAAAGTACCCAGTCTCGGGTATGTCTTTATTAGCGGCATGAGAACAGACAAATACACTGCCCAAACTGATCCACAGATTCAATGTCATCTCTATCAGAATCCCAGTTGGTTTCATTGTAGGAAGTAACAAGCTGATTCCAAAATTCATATGGAACTTCAAGAGACTCAAAAGAGGCAAAATAATCTTCAAGAAGAACAATGTTGGAGGACTCAAACATCACAATTTCAAAACTGACTACAAAATGACAGTAATAAACCCATGAGTCTGCGGACACCTGATTTTCAATAAGGGTGCACACTGAAACCACAATGAGATACTACTTCATTCCCTCTAGGATGGCTAGAATCAAAAAGTCAGAAAATAGTAAGTGTTGAGCTGGATGTGGTGGCTCATGCCTGCGATCCCAGAACTTTGGGAAGCCAAGGTAGGAGAATCACTTGAGGCCAGGAGTTCGAGACCAGCCTGGCCAACAATGATGAAACCCTGTCTCTACTACAAACACCAAAATTGCTGGGCATGGTGGTGCGCACCTGTGGTTCCAGCTACTCGGGAGGCTGAGGCAGGAGAATCGCTTGAACCTAAGAGGCAGAGGTTGCAGTGAGCTGAGATCTCGCCACACACTCCAGCCTGAATGACAGCAAGACTGTCTCAAAATAAATAAATAAATAAATAAGTACAACACAAACCAACAAGTGTTGGCCAGAATATGGAGAAACTGGAACCCTCATAACACTGCTGGTGGGAAAGTAAAATAATGCAGCCACTTTGGAAAATAATTTGGCAGTTCTGCAAATGGTTAAACACAGAGTTACCATCTGACCCAGAAATTACACTTGTAGGCATCTAAGAAAAATGAAAATATATGTCTACATAGAAACCTGTACACAAATATTTACAGCAGCACTATTTGTAATAGTAAAAGGTGGAAATAACCCAACTGTCCATCACCTGACGAATGAATAAACAAAATGTGGTATATCCACAGAATAGAATCTTACTTTATCATAAAAATGAAGTACTGACATATGCTACAACACGGATGAGTTTGAAAACATTATACTAAGTGGAAGAAAGCCAGTCACAAAAGACCACATGTATTAGTCTGCTTAGGCTGCCATAACAAAATACCACAGACTAGATGGCTTAAACAACAGGAATTTATTTTCTCACAGTTCTGGAGACTAGAGGTCCAAGCTCAAGGTACTGTCAGGGTTGGTTTCTGGTGAGGGCTCTCTTCCAGGGTTGCAGACGGTCGCCTTCTCGCTGTGTCCTCACATGGCCTTTCCTCTGTGTATGTGGAGAGAGAGCTCTCTGGTGTCTCCTCCTCTTCTCATAAGGACACCAATCCTATCAGGGTAAGGCCCCACCCTCACGATCTTATTTAACCTTAATTATTCCCCCAAAGAACCTTACCTCCAAATACCATCCAAATACACTGGGGGTTAGAGTTTCAAGATATGAATGGAGGAAGGGCACAATTAAGTCCATAACACCACATATCATATAGTTATATTTATACAAAATATTCAGAATAGGTGAATTTATAGAGACAGAAAGTACATTAGCAGAAGGTTGGGGTAAGAAGGAAGCGACAACTAAAGGGCACAGGGTTTCTTTTTGAGATGATGAAAATCTTATAAAATTGAATGTGACAGATGAACATTATCTGTGAATATACCAGAAACTAATGAAATGTACACTTTTATTGAGTGCATTGTATGCTATGTGAATTATATCTCAACAAAGCCATTAAGGCCAGGCACAGTGGCTCAGACCTGTAATTCCAGCACTATGGGAGGCCGAGGTAGGTGGATTACTGGAGGTCAGGAGTTCAAGACCAGCCTGGCCAACAAGGTGAAACCCTCTCTCTACTAAAAATACAAAAAAATTAGCTGGGTGTGGTGGCATGCACCTGTAATCCCAGCTACTCAGGAGGCTGAGGCAGGAGAATCGCTTGAACCCGTGAGGTGGAGGTTGCAGTGAGCCAAGATCATGCCATTGCACTCCAGCCTGGGCAAACAGCAAAACTCTGTCTCAAAAAAAAAAAAAAAAAAAAAAAAAGCCACTAAAAAAATTCAATACCATTCTAATCAATCAACTTTTGGGGTAGAAATTGACAAGAAGTTGCCAGCCCATTGAGGAAAAGTCTTTTTCAACAAATGACACTGGAATAATTGGATATCCACACAAGGGAAATTTAACCTCAAGCCTTACTGCACACCATACACAAAAGTTAACTCCAGGTGGATCACAGGTCTAACAGTAAATGCCCAAACCATAAAGTCTTATGAGGAAAACACAAAATATCTTTGAGATTGAGGCAAAGGTTTCTTATGTCACAGAGGTAATAACTGCAAAAAAAATAAAACCAATAAATTAGGTTTCCCCAAAACACACATTTGCTCACCCAAAGACACCATTAAGAAAATGATTAGCAAGCCTCAGACTTGAAGAAAATATTAGCAAAATATATCTGACAAAACACTGGTACCCTTGACATATAAATAACTAAAACTAACAAAAAGCAAAATATCCCAAAAATGGAAAAAACAGGAGGCAAAAGACTTGGACACTTTACAAAAGATGACACACGAATGGTCAATGAGCATATAACACGAAGTTTACATGGCAGCCCGAGAGGTGCCCCCAGTCTAGGGCACCTTCGCCTAAAGAACAGGATCAACTGTGCTTTGAATCCAGGCTGAGTCAGCGGAGGCAGGAGTGAAAGCAGATCTTATATAGCTCTGATGACACACAGTCTTAGCTTCATCGTATTTTTATCTCAGCTTTAAATCAACTGAACTATATGGAGGAATGTTATCAGAAATGGAACGAGCAGGTTCTTCATGTGATCAGAAGCTGCCTGAGGGAGACCTGTCCAGGGCACCAGCCCCTCCTCAGACCCCACTGGTATGAGACCTGAGGAAAAAGAGCTCTTGGGATAATTCAAGTATGTTATCTGGAAGGGGCGAATTCCCCATGTTCAAGGAAGGACTGTAAAATGGATGTATTCCTGAATTATCAGGTGTGCCATTTTCCTGAAGAATGAGCCCTGAAGGGCGCCTGCGTGAAAGGACAGGGCCAGAGCCTCCCGGCTGCTCTCTATGGTGTGGGCTCCTGCTGTTCCCCCAACCCGCTGCCCCAACAATGCCACACTCACCACCTGTTGCCCCAACATGCACACAAATTAAGTGTTCATAAATCATTTACAAGAGTAGAAAAACGAACTATGACTAATCTTTAGGAGAAAAATGCTCACATCTGAAGTTAAAGGAAAAAAATTAAAACGGAGTATGAGGAAAAGTTAAATATAGGAATTAAGATGAAATAAGAAAAAGCAAAAACATCAGAGATAAAAAATTAAAAGCCTACAAGGCAATAAAAGTTTCATCCAGCAAACAATAGATTAGGTATTTTATACTAAGGCAGCCATAGACTCTAACAAACCCATACGCTTGACTTTTCAAACTCTGAGGTTCTTTGCTGAAGGTCCTCTGAGAGCTTCTTTGGCCAGAAAGCAGGTGAGAACGTAAGCAGGTATCTGAGGCCTCCTCTGCAGGCAGGTGGGGAAATGGTGTAACGTGGTACAGGGGTTTATGTCCAAGAGCCGAGCCTGGTTCAGCCTCCACATAGGTCCTACAACTCTTATGTCGTCCGTGAAACGTTGTCTGCCAAGGTATGCTTCTGTACTGATGGGCAGCGGCAAGTCGCTGGGAAAGGGTCCTATTAGATGGAAAGCTTCACATTTCACCTTTCAGCAAGCAGACACCCTCTGGGCCAGGCACCATGTGGGTGACTTAGGCCTCACAAACAGACTGCCTTCCTGGAGTTCAGCATCTACTACTAATGTAATATAAAGTGAGCAGCAAGATGACGGAGCCAGTGTTCTCAAATGTCTGTTACCCACAGCACCACGCCTTATTTCTGAAGTCAACACATCTGGGGAATCAATTCTTGACTTTTAGTTATTGCCAAACTCCAACCATTCTCCTTAGCTAAAAGAAAAGCGAATTCAATCAAAGAAGCAAAACTAAACAGAAGAGAACCATTTCCTACTACCACTTGTTCCCCAAATGCGACTTAAGAAGTGGAAATTTAAACAAGTAACTTCTATTAAAATCACATGGAAAGACTCTGCACTAAAAGTTTTATTAAAAATACAGTACTTCCTAGGCCGGGTGCGGTGGCTCACCCCTGTAATCCCAGCACTTTGGGAGGCCGAGGCAGATAGATCGCTTGAGGTCACCAGCTCGAGACCAGCCTGGCTAGCATGAAACCCAGTCTCTACTAAAAATACAAAAATTAGCCAGGCAAGGTGGTGCGCACCTGAAATCCCAGCCACTCGGGAGGCTGAGGTACGAGAATAGCTTGAACCCAGGATGCGGAGGTTGCAGTCAGCCAAGATCACACCACTGCACTCCAGCCTGGGCAACAGAGTGAGACACCCTCTGAAAAATAAATAAATACACACACACACACACACACACACACACACACACAGTACTTCCTATCTTCACACATTAACAAGTTAACCTGTACCAAATGGCAAAACAGCAGGCTCACATACTATTCTGTATAATCCATCTGTAGTCATAAAAGAATAAAGTCCTGTCCAGTCTGTGGGTAGGTGCATTTCTGAAAAGAAATATCCCATACGAAGCAAATAAATTCACATCTAATAGCATACTTCAAAAGCAAAAACTAATTGCAATTGATTATAATGAACTAAAAACTGTGTTACATAACGTTCAAAGTACTCTGAGTATATATACCATGAATCAAACTTTGAAAAATAGCTGAAGAACATGCCATATTTATACTAACCCTGCCCCCAACCAAAAAAAAAAAACATCACTTGTGACAGGTATGCAATCTCATAATTTCTACAGGGTCTTACTTTAAGAGAGATATATAATTTCTCAATTCTAAGAGTAACTTTAATAGTACTAGGTCAGTAGTAAAAGGTAGCGAGAATTTTGCAAGCTAGGACTTAACATTTGCAAAAGGCAGACGAATAAACTGTACTTTAAAATGCATGCTCTATACTGAAAATCTAGAAGCCAAAGAAGAGCAATTGTTAAAAACTCATCTATAAGCCCACCATCTTATAAGGGACAGTTCCTTTCCACATGGTATACATAAAGGTTTTCAAAAGCAGGAGTGTGTGCTGATGGTTCACAGCTCACATACCACTTCACATCCTGCTTTCCCACAGCAATACATTACGAACATTATTCCATGTCAATAGTCTTCATTGCATTTTTAAACGCAGTTTATAGTTACATCAAATCCTTAATACCGAAGATTGAGGTTGTTTTCCATTGTTTCCTATTATTAAAATACGCTGAAGAGCCTTGCACATGCAATTCTGAATACAACTATTTCCTTAGGATAAAGGTTAAAAAATAAACAAATCGCTGGGCCACAGTACATTTTTATGTCTCTAGAAATATATTTCCAGGCCAGGCTTGTGTGGTTCATGCTTGTAACCCCCCAACTTTGGGAGGCCAAGGTGGGAGGATTGCTTGAAGCCAGGAGTTCAAGACCAGCCTGGGCAATATAGCAAGACTCCATGTCTGCAAAAAATAAAAAATTAGGTGTGGTGGTGTGCACCTGCAGTCCCAGCTACTCAGGAGGTTGAGGCGGGGTGGGTGGTGGAATCACTTGAGTCCAGGAATTGCAGGCTGCACTGAGCTATGATCGTGCCACTGTACTCCAGCCTAGGTGAAAGGGCAAGATGCTATCTCAAAACAAAAAAATCTATTTCTAAATTTCCCTCCAGAAAGATCATAGCAAACTAACATTTCTGCCTGCACTGTACAGCTTGGTCTCCTTGCCAACACTGGCTGTAATAGTCATTTCTTAACAATGTTTTTCAACATGATAGGTAAAAATAGGGTCTCACTCTGCTGCTCAGGCTGGAGTGCAGTGGTGTGATCATGACTCACTGCAGCCTCGACCTCCCAGGAGCAAGTGATTCTCCTGCCTCAGCCTCCTAAGTAGTTGGGACTACAGGTATGCACCACCACACCTGGCTATTTGCCTTTTTTTTTTTTTTTTTTTTTTTTTTTTTTTTTTAAGAGACAAGGTTTTGCTATGTTGCCCAGACTGGTCTCAAACTCCTGAGCTCAAGTGATCCACCTGCATTGGCCTCCCAAATTCTGGGAATTAAAGGTGTGAGCATGGCTGGCCTAATTCTTCATTTCTTTAACAGTTACAAGGTTGAACATTTTTCCATATGCTTACTATCTGCATTTTTTCTTTCTGTGAACCAGTATGTCCTTTTACAGACTTATCCTAAAACTATGGATAAACATGTATCTATACACACACAAGAGAAGGAAAGATTACATCTAAAAAATATGAAAACTTTCTATGTTTAGGTTCATTTGATGTAAGCCATGTTCATTAGGTGAGCAGAATCAGATTAATGTAAGACTCCTAAATGAAGAGTGCAAGATGAAAAGTGTCTAAACACATTTGTTGGGCTGGATGGTTATTCTAAAACAGACAGGGATCATCATTAATCTACTTTGAAGACAATTTGTTATTCCTTCTGTTTGATCTGCTGTTCTTTGAAATTTTGGTTTTCTATAAAGGAGAGAATTTTGCAGTGAGCAGGTGAAGTAGGACGGCTGCCACCTGAGCCCTCCTCTGCAGCTGCAGCTCCTGTGGAAGGGAAGGCGATGGTCAGAGTGTGGACCTGAAAAGAGTGGTGGCAGCAGCCAAGACGGGACTGCTCAACTGGCAGGTGCAGAGCTGCAGCAGGGACCAGTGTGTCCTGGCACAGCGTCCCTGCAAAGCACAGCCGCAGGCTCCAAGGGCTTAGGAGATTGACTCGGGTGAAAAAGTGCCCTGACCCCCAGCAATCACGAATCTTATCACAAAACATCAAAATAGACGATTAAATGTGAATTCTGAAAGTGCTTATGTTATGACTTACTGAGAGCAACCAAGATCAATCTCATTCTCATTCTCAAATATGAATGAATGATTCTCAAATCAACCAATTTCATTCTCAAATATGAAAGAGATTCTTATGGTGCTAGTGGGGGAAAAGAAGACTGGAAAAAGCAGGCTAAGGAACAGAACAAACTGATTCAGGCCACAGCACTGTACAGGAAGACAAACAGAAACTTCAAAGTTTATGAGAATTTATTGAGGTAGAGAGAGAAAAAAAGAAAGACATCAATATGAAAGTTTAAACTGATGCCAAGAGAAGGTAAAATTATGAATCTGAGGTACGTGACCTGGAAACAAGACACAGGTAGGTCTGGGGCCCAGAACAATGAACGGAAACCTCCAACACATGACCCGACACCTGGACAAGCTAGGCCGGACCCTCATACTTCACGGCATCCCCTTAAATGCCTCTCTAGCCAGGACCCATGTTTGTCTTCCAACCTAAGCACAACACCTGAAATATAGTGGAGTCAATAAATTGAATAAGAAATGCCAATACCCATTTCAAATTCGAAAGGAAGGAAACCTGGTATTTACCCACCTGCATAGAATTTTATTCTGTGTATTTTATTGTAAAAGAAAAACAGGCCGGGTGCGGTGGCTCATACCTGTAATCTCAGCATTTTGGGAGGCCCAGGTGGGCGGATAGCTTGAGTCCAGGAGTTCGAGACCAGCCTGGGCAACATGGTGAGACAAAAAATTTTGTAGAGACAGGAAACCCTGTCTCTACAAAAAATACAAAAATTAGACAGATGTAGTGGTGTGCGCCTGTGGTCCCAGTTACTTGGAGGCTGAGGCGGGGTGATCACCTGACCCCAGTTTGAGGCTGTAATGAGCCATGAACCCATGACTGCACTCCAGCCTGGGTTGACAGAGTGAGACTCTGTCTCTGACACACACACACACACACACACACACACACAGAGTTGCTGCATGGTAACTATACACATGTAGGACATCACAGAAAACTAGAAGTGAATAGTTGGAAGTGCTTCATAGATAGACTCACAGTGGAGAGTGATGGTTCAAGGCTAAAACTTTAGGAGAAAAACCAAGTCTTTGAGAAACGGCTAAAAACCAAGTTAACTAAAGTGGATCTTTCTGTCTGCAGATGCTCTGGCCATTTTCTTTTCTGTCTTATTTTTTTATTATTATTATTTTGGCTTTTCCAAAATGCCCTTCTTTCACCATTTTGAGTTGAAAAGTCAAGATAAATATTTATGCTGTAGAATAACCCACCTCCCTGCTACAGCAACAACAAATGTCACTGGTTCCTAAAGGCTCCAAGAATATTTGTTTTACAGCAAGAAGCAGTTGCTTTTTCTAAAAAAACACTCAATTTTCTTCTCCAGGATATACAACGGGTAAAAATCTAGCTGTTAACTACCAACCAGAGTTAGGGGAAGGAAAAGAATCCCTCCTTTTTCTCTCAACCAGTTTTCCTTTCTAACCCACTTCCTTTGCCAACTGCTGATGAGGCATGTCTAATTTTGCAGAGTGATACTAGAACAGATGAGGCACTGCCAGCTCCTTCTTCCCCACTCCAAAGCACCTCCTGCCCTGAAATGCAACCTTTTACAACTGCATGTGTTACATGTCACAGTGAACAAGCCTTTAGGAGATTATTTTAAAATGACCAAATATACACCAGTAAGAGAAAACTTCTGAAAAACTGCTCTGTTATGCAACCTGGGGCTGGAATAATGGCAACATATACGCAATTCCAAAAAGTACTATGTGTAAATGGCTTAAAGTGAAGATGGCTCTACAAAAACATGACAGACAGCTCAAAATTCTTTCAGTTCTCACAGTGATGCTGAAAAGATATGTGAAGAGTTAGGGGGTAAAATCATATTTTACGATTTTCAATAATTAATAAATGTAAGTATACACTCTATTGTTTCACTTCTATCCTAATATATTGAAGAGTTAATCAAAATACTTCACAACTTCTCAAAGAAAATACAGAAATGTAATACTCTGAGAAATGGGATCCATTCAAATATAGTAGCTGAAGGCTACAGAGGGTCTAAAGGCGATTCTAGATTCAGACTGCTGAGAATCTTAAGACTTGCCTCACCACCACTACTAGCTGCTATACAACTAGGTTCCTGAAGCTTATCCACAGAGGAAGGTGACTGCCACCAGCCCGCGGTGAGATAAGGCTTAATGAGGTGTGGATGGTTCGAAGCACAAAGCCTGACACACAGGACTCAAACTGTAGCCATTATTTCATAAAAATGTCCAAAGAATTAAAGAAAGATATTTTAGACTTGGTTTAGATTCTCCAATTTTTTGTAAATACATAGAGCTATTACTTTCTCAGACAAAACTGGAAAAAAAAAAAACTACCCAATTTGAGTGGCAGTCCTGAAAAAAATTAAAGTTGCAGGTACCAGAACAACTACAAATTATACAAATTTAATTATTTGTAGAATACAAGAATTCGGTAACTTCTGCTAATATACAAAGTCTCACTGTCTTATAAGCAAAAATAACCCATCAGAAAAAGGACCAACCTGATTTAGTAAGAAAGAACACATTAAGAAATTCCCAAGGCTGGGCGTGGTGGCTCATGCCTGTAATCCCAGCACTCTGGAAGGCCGAGGCAGGCGGAATGCTTGAGCCCAGAAGTTCGAGACCAGCCTGGGTAACTTGGTGAGACAGTCCCTGGGGGGGGGGGGGGGAATTTGCCGGGCATGGTGGTGTGTGCCTGTGGCCCCAAACACTTGAAGGCTGAGATGGGAGGATCGTTTGAGCCTGGGAGGCAGAGGGTGCAGTGAGCTGAGATCATGCCACTGCACTTAGTCTGGGTGACAGAATGAGACTCTGCCTCAAAACAAAAACAAAAACAAAAACAAAAAACCCATGACTTATAAGGCATATTAATTATATCTCAATAAGGTGGATTTTAAAAAGAAATTCTCCAGAGACAGATCAGCAGTGACACCTCCTTGGGCTCTGGAGCAGTGCTCTCCTGCTTTCTGTACATCAGAAATCCCACCCGTGTCTTGCCTCACCGGTGGAACCCCCACCCTTCAGCTTTCTTACAAGAGTTAAGAAAATGCCATACCTAGCAAGCCAGAACGCTGTTGGGTGGCATAATAGCCTCTCAGTTGGCAAAGACTCTATCTTCTTTAAAAGCATCCTACCCATCACAGCACCCTGCAATCCCACTCCTGAGTATACACCCTGGAGACCAGAAGTCACAGAGCCACTCAAAAACTCTCACACAATGTTTACAGTGGTATTAGTAACAGTCAAAAGGTGGAAAAAACCCAAATGTCCATCACTGATCAATGGGCAAACAAAATGTAGACTAGCTATACAATTGAGTCATAAAAAGGAACGACGTACACAGTGATACGTGCTACAAGGATGAAGCCTCCAAGCATGCTAGGTCAAAGAAGTCACACAGGCAGCCCACAGATCGTATGATCCCATTTATGCAAAATGTACAGAATGGGCAAATTCATAGAGACAAAGTAAATGATGGTTGCCAGCGCCTGGGGGGACGAGGGCATGAGGAGTGACTGCTATGGTAGAAGGTGTCGTTTTGGGGTGATTAAAATGTTCTAAAGTTAGATAGTGATGATAGGTGCAAATCTCTGTAAATATACTAAAAACCATTGCGCCGTATACTTTTTAAAAGGTTGAATTTTATGGTACGTAATTACATCTCAATAAAGCTATTATTTTAAAAGTATTCTATATGTAAGTGTATATACATATATAAATATGCAAACACACAATACATTTTATGCTAATTCCGAGATTGACATAGTTTTATATCTACTTAATTGTTTTTTAGGATTCTGAAGTATTAACATAGGTAAGAACATACTGGAATATCACAAAAACTAGTTTGATAGTAACTGATATATTCTAAAAATTTAAACCTGAAGCTGTTGAATCAGCAACTTTAAAGTCCTAGAAACAGTGGCAATCTGCTCTCTCCTGAGTAAGCTTAACTCTAATTTCAATGTCATATTTGTATAGAATCAAGAAAACCTCCAAATTAGCTGGTGCATCTCCAACCACATGAATAGCGGGAGCTGCATCTCCTCCACCCTCATCACCTTTGTAGCACACAGCACAGTCCCCCATGCACACCATGGACCAAAAACAAAAGGAATAAAATTCTTTTTAGATATTGTACTTTAAAAAATAGGGCCATAGCCTGGGCAACATAGTAAGACTGTCTCTATAAACAATAAAAAAAATTGGCCAGGTGTGGTAGTACGTGTCTGTGGTCCCAGCTACTTGGGAGGCTGAGATGGGAGGACTGGTTGAGCCCAGGCAGTTGAGGTTGCAGTGAGCTGTGATCACACCACTGCACTCCAGCCTCGGTGACAGAGCGAGACCTTGTCTCAAACACACACAAAAATAGGGCCATAACAGGAAAACTTTTGCTCGATGTTCTATCCCTATAGATCAGGTCAACGAAATTTTCCTGTAAAAGGGCAGGTAGTAAATATTTTAGGCTTCATGGACAAAACTGTTCCTGACACAACTACTTAACTCTGTTCTCATAACACAAAGCAGCCACAGACAACATAGAAACAAACGGACAGTAAAACGAACGGTCTGCTGAGAACCTCAGGACCTTGCTTTGGACCAGAGTTGCCCAAGGGAACCTTCTACAATGACAGAAATGTTTTATTTACTCAACACACAGCTAGTGTGCCTAAGGAACTGAACCTTTAAAATATTTCAAATGTAAACAGCTACGTGTGCCCAGTGGTGACTGTACTGCCCAGCACTGCATTTGACTAAAAATGAACCAGTTCTACTCTGTTCAAAAACTTAAGGCTAAAAATGAACCCTGTGATTATTTTACAAGATGAACTGGGAGGAGAAAACAATAAAAAATTCTAATAATTCATAAGTCTTACTAGTAAATAATCAAAACTCTAAGCAAATCAACCTGCACTAGGCAGGAGGATACGTGTAGAGCTCCATATATCTGGACTTGGCCATGCTCTGCCGCGTGTACACCTGCTGGATGCCGGCTCTGAGGTCGTCCCAGATCTGGTCCAGGCCAATCTGCTTCAGGCCATGGGGGTTCTGGCTCCGGGTTGACGACATTGTGAGGGATGTTCTAAAGTCGTCCAGTGCAGCAATCCTTATTCAAAGTACAGCTAGTTCTCCATTAGATGAAAATATACAGTACCATTCCAAATTTATTCACAGCAGCTCAGAAAGGATGTCCTTTAAATGTAGAGAATGAAATCTCATTGCAGGCAAACCTGAGGAAGAAATAAAGAGAATTAGTGGATTGTCTCTGGGGTACTGTAATAGGGTGAAACACACTGACAGAAACACTCAGTCTGCAGGCATTAGCAGGGCCCAGTCTAATCCAGAGACCATTTCTCTATGTGGAAACACATTCATGTTAATTATGTGGTCTGTGTACAAAAATATGCTTATTTAGTTCAAAATCATTACGATATTAGCACTCAAGAGAAAAGCTGGATAAAAATTTGCACAAGCACAACTAACTCTGTTGCCTTTCTCTGCCTTCTAAAGTTATCAAAAAAATATATCATTTGACCTAGATGACAATTAGAAAGACAAACTCAAAGAAAAAAGGGCAAAGGATATGCTCAGGAAATTCCCAGGAACACAAACAGCTAATAAATAGGAAAAATCATTCAATCTCACAGGTTACCTAGGACTTTTAGTAACTTTTCTCTTAGAATTCAGCGAGAATGCAAATGTTGGTGAGGCTGAAAATGAAAGGAAATAAGCACTCCCTTTTTAAGGAGGGAATCTGGCAAGAATTATCAAGATTTAAAATGTACTCCTGGGCAAAGGATATGAACAGACATTTCTCAAAAGAAGACATGCATACAGCCAACAGACACGTGAAAAAATGCTCATCATCACTGGCCATCAGAGAAATGCAAATCAAAACCACAATGAGATACCATCTCACACCAGTTAGAATGGCAATCATTAAAAAGTCAGGAAACAACAGGTGCTGGAGAAGATGTGGAGAAACAGGAACACTTTTACACTGTTGGTGGGATTGTAAACTAGTTCAACCATTATGGAAAACAGTATGGCGATTCCTCAAGGATCTAGAACTAGATGTACCATATGACCCAGCCATCCCATTACTGGGTATATACCCAAAGGATTATAAATCATGCTGCTATAAAGACACATGCACACGTATGTTTATTGCGGCACTATTCACAATAGCAAAGACTTGGAATCAACCCAAATGTCCATCAGTGACAGACTGGATTAAGAAAATGTGGCACATATACACCATGGAATACTATGCAGCCATAAAAAAGGATGAGTTTGTGTCCTTTGTAGGGACATGGATGCAGCTGGAAACCATCATTCTTAGCAAACTATCACAAGAACAGAAAACCAAACACCGCATGTTCTCACTCATAGGTGGGAACTGAACAATGAGATCACTTGGACTCGGGAAGGGGAACATCACACACTGGGGCCTATCATGGGGAGGGGGAAGGGGGGAGGGGGGAGGGATTGCATTGGGAGTTATACCTGATGTAAATGACGAGTTGATGGGTGCTGACGACTTGATGGGTGCAGCACAGCAACATGGCACAAGTACACATATGTAACAAACCTGCATGTTATGCACATGTACCCTAGAACTTAAAGTATAATAATAATAATAAAATAAAATAAAATAAAAAAATAAAATAAAATGTACTCCGAATTCAGAGAGACCTGAGTTTGAAGCTTAGTGCCACACCTACTAGGTAGGTACATGCAGTACTGGATGAATTTCTTAACCTCTCTAAGCTTTAATTTCCTAGTCTGCAAAATGGAGGCCAATTACTTTCCTCAAATGGATGTTGTAGAGTGTAAATAAGATAATGTGTAAGAAACTACTTAACACAGAGTAAATGCTTAACACATGGTAGTGGCTACTATTTCTAAGGATACGAAGCTAATGCCAAATACAATATATAATGCTTCAGCATCTTAGACTCATAAGTAACTTAGGTATTCAATATTGTATCAAACCAGTACTTCTCAATGCATAACATCACAGACATAATTTAAGGACTATCTATGTGTATCACATCAAAATGTATAGGTTTTAAATAGGTATTTCCAGTGCAAATGAAGAAACACTGAATTATTTTAATGGTTTCATAAAACAAATGTTATTGGGAAGTAAACGAGATCTGGAACAATGAGGCTAGGTTATTGAAGCCTGCAAACCTATGTCCGAGTTACCTTGTCAAGTAATTCAGCTCATCCTATATCCTCAATGGCATTGCAGAGCTCTGTGTGATCTAAGGCACATTTAGGGACCCTGTCAGGTCATGCTTAAGGAGTAAGTCTGAACCACTGAAACCCATTCTCTAATTAATTTATTTATATTCTGGGCTGTGGGTCTTAATATTTTATAAATCTATAACACCATTCCTGATCCTGAAAGCATTTTATGTCTTAGATTCAAATTGGTATGTTCAAATGTGGAATATAAAAGTATCTAACACAAGGACTCCCTCAAGTTTTAAGCAACTGACAACTCAGCAACCACTCTGGAAATGTTTCCTGTGTGTAGTTTCCATGTGCTTTCCTTTCATCATCTACTTTGGGAGGGTCAATAGCACACTTAATAATAAGAAGCATGTTTTGGACTGGTGGTGCCATCTGATAGCATCAACTGTTTGGACCTACCCTACTTTCCCCATCACTTAATTTTTTCCTAAGGGGAAATAATCACTTAAATTCCCCAGACTCATAGTTCAGTTAATTCTATCTTGGATGATCTTTCTCATACCTCTTTAGATGCTCTTTTACTCCTTTTCCTTTTACTTGTCTTATAATTGCTATCAGCAACTGAAAAAAAAAGTTCTACTCTGCCCCCCAAATGCCTTTCTCCATCAGCCTTGTCTGTGTCAGTGAGTGGCAACACCACATGTATCCACAAGTCAGAAAC
This sequence comes from Macaca nemestrina, assembly GCF_043159975.1. Classification (NCBI taxonomy): domain Eukaryota; kingdom Metazoa; phylum Chordata; class Mammalia; order Primates; family Cercopithecidae; genus Macaca; species Macaca nemestrina. The sequence goes on from NC_092128.1 coordinate 10,247,816, forward strand.
CTGGGAATGAGTCTGATGCCACAGCCCTCACCTTTCACACTCAAGTGCTACAAACTTCACTTCAAATCCATTCGCTCATCTCCACTTCCTCCTCTAGTAATCATCGCCATCTCTTACCTGGGCCACTATTTTAATTGTCTAAACTAGATTGGAATACCTTGTGTCTGCTTGTATCATTCTTGACATGGCAGTCAGCTGTCTAAAATCCCTGTCACCCTAAGACGGTGTCATCCTAATTCTGAATAGGCTGTCACCCTAAGAGCAACAGGAAGCCAAGGCAGAGTTTGAAGAAGGGAAATCCTTAATATGGCACTATCAGATCCTTTTCTCTCTATTTGCCTCTTACAAAACCTCAACCCTCCCCCTCCCTCCCCTCAGGTTCAGCCGTACGGATGTCCCTTCCCTGGCCATGCCAGTCTCCTTTCCCCACCAGAGGATCTCTGCATCTGCTGCTGCCTCTGCCTAGACAGTTCTAGAAAGTTCCTCCCCTTCTTCAAGTTGCCTTCCAGTCATACTTTCAAAGGAGCCTTACTAGGAAGTCCCAGAAGATGTTCAGGTTTGCCTTTAAATGGGATTTTCCCTTCTTAACACTTACTCGGGCCATAATCCTGCACTGGTTTCTGTACTGTAACTCCCTCACTTCACTGGGGTGCAAGCCCCACAGGCTCGTGAGAACCTCATACGGAGCCTGGCATGCCACTCAATAAATATTTTACATAAATAAATGAAGGAATAAATTAGGGAATTGAAAAGCTATATGTCTTAAGAAGATTTAGGAATAAAATACCAATATCATCAAGCATCTGAACTTGCTCAAAATCCCTCTTTAGAATCTCTACAAAATTCTATCTCGTTTCTTCTAAACTTGTTCCTTCAAATATTGGATTTTAGGCTAAAATTTATGTCTTGCTGTTTCATTTAGTCATGTTTTACATTATTTTGGTCATTGCAAATATATACATATCCCAACACAGTGTTTAAACAGGCTTATGAAAATCACAGAATTTTAGTGACTACTTAGTTTTAATGTTTAGTAGGAAGCTACCATATGTCAGGCACCGTCCTAGGCATTATTTACTCTTAACGGTAAACAGACATGGTCTACGCTCATAATGCTACACTGACGGAATAAAGCGTGCTTATTCATTTATTTATTTTTAAATAGGGTATCACTCTGTTGCTCAGTCTGGAGTGCAGTGGCATGATCACAGCTCACTGCAGCCTCAACTCCCTGGGCTCAGGTGATCCTCCCACCTCAGCCTCTCAAATAGCTGAGACTACAGGTTAGGACAACCATGCCTGGCTAATTTTTATTATTTATTTTTTAAATTTTTTTTTTGTAGAGATGGGGTTTCGCCATGTTGCCCAGGCTGGTCTTGAACTCCTGAGCTCAAGCAATCCTCCTGCCTCAGCCTCCCAAAGTGCTGGGACTACAGGTGTGAGCCATGGGGCGCCCAGCCAAGTATACTTCTTTCTAAGATGCTGACACATAACTTTTGGTATATAACCTACTTGTAAATCAGAAACTTTATGTGCTATGCATTTGTGTACCAAAAGCATTTGTTCTTAAGAGCCAAATATAATCACTGGCAATTAGAGGTTAACCTTAATGATAGTTCTGACCCTTCCTCTTCAGTAGAAGAAACTAATTCAAAGAAGCAATCAAAGTTGGCAAGCTCCTAATGCTACAAAGTAGCAGGACCACAAACTAATACACTGTAGTCTGAATTTTAGGTTCTTCCATTTTTAGGGTGTCGAAACAGTGAAACTACTTTAAGTCATAGGAAAAAACAACCAATTGCCTATTTGTTAAATAAGGAAACTTCAACATCTCCAATTAAAAGAGCTGATAGCTTTAAAGAGTTAGTAAGTCAGTCCTAATTGCATCAGCATTAAATCTACTCAAATATTTTGAAATTTAAGAAAGCCCACTGTTTTTTTTTTTTTTAAAGCCTGACTTTTGAAAAACTAAGATAAACTCTGCAACGATCAGGACAATTTGAAAGATAAAGTCAAGATACCAGCAATCCTCTAGCAAAGTTAAAATATACCAAATAAAATGGTCAATGTGGATTTTTCATAACACCTCCATTCTCCTATCTCAGCATAAGCACATCAAATATGTTCTTTACATATTCTCTATCCTTTGTATACATTTCTGATTCCAATTATGAATCTTACTCTGTTAAAACTCACTGATAATCTATGAGATCAAATACAACTTCTCATGTCACACTGTCAAGTTTACTTGCTGTACACTTTTTGTGTCCAGGTCTACGCACGGGAACTTTATGCCACATCACACCTCAGTTTATATTCCGAATACGCTGAAAAATTAGCAAAATCTTTTATTCTTGCCACTATGTGATTTATTCTTCTCTATCCATTCCCTTTTTTCTAGTTGTTCCCACTGAGTATCTAAAATTCATGCATAGATGATCTGAGGTTTTCAAAAATTCATACTTAAGTGGGTGGGTTTAAAGAGGATGACCTAATCTTACATTTTTAATATCCCCCAAACAGCCTCACTTATGTACTTAAAATATTAATCACTAATACAGCAAAGAAACCTAAAACAAAGTCTACAAGGAAATGTTAGAAGTAAGCACATCACGAAAATGTCTAAAAGGACAGATAGGTCACACGCATGCTGGGCAGCAACAGAGACCTGTGGGCAGGTCCCAGGCAGGGGCCTCTGGAGCCGATGCTGAGACCTGGCTTGGGTAGAAGATGCTTCTTAGAGATGGGCACCCACGAGATGACAAGGAGGAAGCAGATGAGGCAGAGAAAAGATGAACTGTGATGTAGGCCCTACAAAGCCAGCATCAGCCCGACAGGGAACTCTAACAACTGTTGCCAGAGGGTCTCACACGGGCTGCAGGTCAGGCTGTTAACCCCAACCCGGCTGAGAAGGGCGCAGCCCGGTCCAGGCAGCTCTGCAGTTGAGGCCCGATGGCGCTAACACCGGGAGTCAAGTCCTTCCTTGAAGGGGCATCTGGGTGGGTCACCTGTGTATCTACCAGCCTGCTCCAACGGATACAAGAGGCTCGGGTAATGAAGCTTTCCGGTTTAGCGGGGTAGGGGTGTGTGTTTGTATGTGTGTGTATGTGTGTGTGCGTGTATGTGTGCGAGTGTGTGCGCGTGTGCGTGTGCACGTGCTGAATGCCCATGCTTAATCTATTGATGCATCACTCAAGTGTCTGTTGAACTGAACTGATTGTTAAACTGCTGGGACAATAAAATAGAATACAGGTGCCCACAAAATACTTGCTTCTCTGTTAATGTTCAATTTTATTTTACAAACTATATATCCACCATCTTATAATCAGGCCATCAAAGAATGTCACTCTTAAGCAGATTTCATAAAAGTCAGAGAGGTTCAAGTGATTTTTAGGTGAGGGGTAAAAATATTTTCCTCATAAATCACGTCTCATAGCTAGAAAACCTAGGAGGTCCCCAAACCTAAAGATATGGAAAACAAACAAACAAACAAAACCCAAAATGTACTTAGGAAATCAAGTAGTTTTCAAAAGTACTCAGGTACAGGAGATCCTTGGCGTTGCAGGAGTTACTAACTGTGGTTATGAATGTCCACGAGTTTCGGGCATGTACCCTGCAGATGTGCCACCTCCTGACTTGGACACACAGGTGGCCGGTGAGTGAAGCAGGCCGACAGGGGGGACGGCCACAGGGCCCCTCCTCACAGCTTCAGTGTTCTCTAGACGGCCAGCCCAAACCGTGCTCACAAGCTCTCGCTAATCCCCAGAGAGGGATTATCATTTTCTTGACAGGAAACCAAGGCACAAGATGCAATTAGTCAAGGACAAGAAGCAATGGCAGAGCCAGCTGTGCCTCCACACACACTAGCTGCTGGCTCCCGGAGCCCGCATGAGCATTTACCGCAGACACACGCACGCAGACACACGCGTGCAGACACGCACGCGCGCCACAGTTATACTTCACTTTCATCTAACCCTTGGAAAATAATGGAATACAACAGTCAAAATAAACAGGTCTAACAGGAGAAGGCAGTCATATACTTAAGAACTTGTCTCACAGAAAAGACTGTTATTCCAAAGGAAGATGAAAGCCAACAGAATCAATATGAAACAAGCGCCCTAACAGTTCCAACTGTGAACTAATCAAACAGGCTGTTTCTCAAGATTAACAGTGCATAAGATTCCTCCACTGAGCAGAAGTGTGAACTAACTAAATGACCTGCAAAACTCCTGAAAAATATATCTTCTTTGATATTAGTAATTTCAGTTTCATCCATGCATACTGAAAGGGCTTTTGAAAAAGAGCACTTACAACAGTCTTCCACTAAACACTAATTGGAACATCAACTGAACTGAACATCAAGGGAATTGGGGAATTACTAGCTTTAGTGAAGTTAAATACTTTGCTGCAAGACTTCAGAGGTCTTGATAAGTGAACATGCCTTATGAATTTCCATCAGAAAAACAGTATAAAGCATCTTCCCCCAAACTTACTTGGCCATGAAATATTTTTTCCTGAACATATCTGGAGACCAGTAGTGTGTTTCAAGAAAACTCCAGTATTTCAAGGAACATAGCTTTAAAAAAAAAAAAAAAAAAAAAGATCTGTGCTGACCCCTACTGACTTCTAGCTCTTTGGGGATCAATCACACACACTGGTTCGGCTACTTTTTTCACTTAAAACTGATATACCTCACTTCACTTAATGAAATACACCTCATTTTTTTGGTGAGTCATATATTCTGTTAATCATCAATAATAATACCTAACAAAAAGCTTTCAAGTATTTACTTTTTAACAACTATAATACTGCAACAAGCAGCCTGATAAGTATTTACTTTTTGCTTACTTGAGTGATTGATAAATACCTATATGTACCTATCTGACAAATATGATACTGACTATGATGCTGTCTACCAAGACAGGAAACATCAGAGAGGAACAGGTCTACAGGAGGGCAGTTGCCCTTAGACATGTGAACCTGAGGTCCTTGTGAATCACCCCAGGCAGCTGGACACACAGGGCCACAGCACAGAAGAGAAGGTGGCCCTAGACAGCTGATCTCTGGGGTCCACCACCTGATCCTGGGAACCACAGTTCCTCAGGGGAATACGGCAGAGAGACGGCCCAAACTGAGTCCCGAGTAACATTTAAAAACTGACTGGATGATGGAGAACCCATAGAGTTTGTAACTGCAAAGTCACAGCCAGAAACAAAGAGAAGAAACCCAAGCCTGGAAGCCAAGAGAAGAAAGCAGCGGTTACATAAAACTGTGACCTTCTAAGTTCTTTCATCTCTCTTAACCCACCTCATGGGTTTGTGGTAAGGATGAAATAAGCCAACACTGTTCCAAAAATGCTAACTATTACTTTAGTAGAAATCTAACTGGAACGGGTGGGGAGGGACAAAAAGACAGACGACCTTGAGCATGTGGGCTGTGAAGGAGTAAGAAAGCTGGAAAGGGCATGATGCCAACCAGGCTCACATGCCTCATCCTCTTCCTGCCTCTGGCTGGGAAGAGGGTTCTCACTCAAGGGGGACTGTGGGAGCTCCACCATCCAGGTGAGAAGGCTCAGCAGGACGCCACCTGCAAATGACTGGAACAAAACACAGCTCAAGGAAACGAGGCTGAAGCCTGGGGTGGCCTGCAACCACCTTTGATAATAGGTTTCAGGAGTGGAGAAGAAGGTTCTGGGCTGTGCCAAAGTGTCCAATTAATTTCTGAACTCTGGTGGTTAGCAGATGATCACTGCAGGGACAGAAATGGCTAGTGCAGAGGAACTCCAGAGTCTTTCTCTGGGTCAACGGCTGTCAACCCACACGAGGAGGCGGCGGACCCCCGTCTGCAGCCTGCAGACCTGCAGGACGGCGGAGGACAGGAACAGCCACACCGGGAGAGGGCTTTAAGGAGTCTTGGTCTTTATGGAAGAGCAATGGGGTTGGAGCAGTGTGAGAAACGGCCATGGAGGAATTTCGCATTCATGGATGAAGACTCGAGAGAGGTCCAGGAAGAACTGAGGTGGGTAAAGAAGTGAGGGGAGTGGAGTGGGGAGTCCCAATCAGAGGATGTAGCAGGCAGCTGAGGGTGTTCGTTAGTGCAGAAGGCAGAAAGATGACTTGATGGCCTGTGTCAGTCTGTGACCACAGGGAGAGCCACTGGGGATTCAAACCTCCAGCGTCAGGAGGGAGGGGCTTCCGCTTTGCAAGATTCAGCCATGGCCCGAGATTGGACAGGGCCAAGCATTTCTTCAACACCTATCTAACCAATTACGCCTTATGTGTCCTCCTAATCTATTACTCCTTTGACAACTCCTAAATACACAGTAGAGCAGAATATAACTTCTTAAAACTTTAAGAATTGTAAGCTTTTACTTGCAGCGTGGCACATAAGATATGAAACTGACAGTAAAACAATTTAGACTTAGAGACACTCGTATATGAATGCCAGAAAATACGCAAACACATGCATTTGCTGCACTGTTTATAAGAGCAAACCAAACCAACCCGGAAACAACCCACATGCGCACCAACAGGAGAACTCACAACTAAGCAGGACGGTCACACAACAGACCACACAAAATGAGCCAACTTCAGCTACAGGCTTCAACATGGGTGAATTTCAGGAGTCTTGAGTGAAAAAAAAAAAAAAAAAAAAGGTGACAAAGGAATATATACAGTATATCATTTTTATATCTACTAAGATTAATTTTAAGAGAGTACTTCTATGAAAAGAGAGGTTAGCTCTCCCCGACACGAATGGAAGGCACCGTAGTGACCCACACACACTTATCTGCTTAAAACAGTGGCTGCTGTGGTTTCATTGTACTTATGTTAAAAAAAATAATACTAGCTAGAGATACATATTTTTGAGATTGAAATGACATAATGGCTGGGATTTACTTTACAATTTTGCAGAGAAAAAAAAAGCTGAGAGGTACACTGCAGTTTCTACTTTCCATAATAAAAAGCTAACAAAAACCTCAGCAAACCTATATAACATAAGTAAAAATAGAAAAGCAAAAGCATTTAGGGTGAGGGGCAGGCAATTAAAACATTGTGGAACAATTTAGCAGGTGAAAGGATATTCCATGCCTCTCAGAACTGAGACTGGAAAGCGCAAGCTCAGAAATTTTTGAATTCCATAAGAAATTATTAAATTCTAAGTTTTAAATGAATGGAATGGCTGAAAAAGAAAGAGGCTAATACAGCCAACCTGAGTTTTAAGTGTACAGCCAAGATTAGGTAAAACTGCCTAGGCAAGAAAACTGAAGCTTTAGGCTATATACACGTTACAAAAAGCTCTGTTGAGGATTTTAATAATACACTTCTACAGTTTCAAGTTAATAATTTCAGGAGTAAAAAACCAGCAACAAGCCACCAGATCTGTGGTGGCACCTTCTACTTTGCCCAACCCTCGACAACTCCAACCTGTTCCTCACTCCAGCTCTCCCTCCTCCTTCCGCTGGATCTTCCAAAGGCCACAGACTCACATGTTCAACACTGAACTCCTCTCTCCCTGCCTTTCTTCCCAACTTAGTTGTCACAAGCCTCGGCTGCCCAGCTTGGAATCCTAGGAGTTTCGAAAGCACCACCCTCTCTTCTAACTGCCCAAACATCTAATCCTATCTATTTTCCTCATATTGCGTGCAATCTCACTTTTCCTCCCCATTCCTTCTACCAAGACTTTCAACTGAGGGTCATGCTTAGCCTCTCGACTGGTCTCTCTCTCCCTTCAAACTCACTCCTGCTTCTGCATTTCCCATCAGCTTTGATTCCTCTCTATTCTTACCCCCGATGAAAAATCAGTTCTGTGAATTCCATCTCCTTCTTATCCTCCTTCTCTTTACACTCCCAACTGCCAGAGTCTAGGCATTATTACTTCCCATCTGGCTCACTGACTAAAGGGTCTTCACTGGTTGCATCCCCTCCAATCCATCCTCCATATTGCTGCCCTACAATTTCTAAAACACAAACAGGCACTCACTCTGTTAACTGAATGAACTGCAGGGACCTTTTTCTATATGCTACGTTTTATTTACCCACACCCATGGCACCTCCAGAATGTCCACTGAGTACAACTGTTCCATGTCAGCTTATTAACTATATAAAGAAAGAACTAATATTTACTGTGGGCTGCTATGCTAGACTCTGTGCAACAGCTTTAATGCTTTCACTGATTTACTCCTCACAATAAATATATTCTCTGCATGCACAAGCTACATTTCACAAATGAGGAAGCCCAGGCTCCGAGGTGTTACCCATGCTGTTTCCTTAGAAGGCAGGAGTTTCTCATTCCACCTCCTTGAGAAGTGTGCTACCAAGAGTTACTCCTGCATCTGACATTACAACCTGGCTTCAAAAGGAAGCATGCAAAAAGACAGGTGAAAGCTTCATGATATGAATATGTAAAGACAGGTCCAAACTGCTGCCAACGAATAGGTCAGGGAAGAACTAGCAAATTCATGAGCTTGACTTTTATTCACATTTACACTCCCAAAGCTATTTAAAGCTCTACTTTGTTTGGATCTTCACTGGTTACTATTTTGAATGTTATATTATTCTACATTTTTTAATCAAGACAAATTTTTAACTAACGATGCCAGGACAGGGACTAATATCTCATAAATACAGACCAAGAACTTGGGCATTCAGTGTTTGGACATCTGCCAAGAAGGACATTTACTAATTAGATAAGACTACATGAGTTCGTTACTGAAATTCAAGGCTTGAAAAATTTGTACTTACTTAGAAGATTTATGCCATCCCTTTCTATATAAAACTATGGAAACTCTCAAATGATTAAAATTGACAAGCAGCATAAAAAAATTTCAATTAACAAACACCCTAATAGACAGCTTCCTAGAGACGGTAGCTAAATTTTATCTCTACTTACTTAAAGCCATTCTAAACCTTTAAGTTCACTAGCTCTAAAGTCAGAGAAATAAAATAAACACATACCCAAATAAGAAATGGGTTCTGCTTCTCAAACAATTAATTCCAAGTCAAAGTCTCAAGACATGAATTTATCACATATGCTTGCATTGCCTTGTTCATGTTGTTACTCAAAGCTAATAATTAAACATCTGGGGCATTAAAAGTCCATGTTCACTCAACATAAATCTGTCATATGCTCCATTAATTCTACCAGATATCTACCCCCAAAAAACAAAAAAAATCAGTTTCCACCCAAAGACTTGTACATGAATGTTCACAGCACTTTATAATAGCCCCAAAGCGGAACAACCCAAATGTCCACCAACAGGTAAAAGGATAAGCAAAATGTGAGGCAGCCACATAATAACGCCACACAGTCAGACTACTTGGCAAAAAAAAAAAATCAAGTACTGATGCAGCATGGATGAACCTCAAAAACATTAACACTAAGTGAATGCCAGATGCAAAAGACCACGTACCATATGACTCCATTTATTACATGAAATGTCCAGAATAGTCAAATCTATAGAGACAAAGTAGGTTAGTAGTTGCCTGGGGTTGGGAGGAGGGTGGGAATGGGGAGTGACGGCAAAGAGACACAAAGGATCTTTCCAGGGTGATGGAAATGTCCTAAACTTGCATTGTAGTGACGGCCACACAACTCTAACTTCACTAAATATCACTGAATTATACATTTTAAATGAGCAAATTTTATAGTATGTGCATTAAACCTCAATAAAGCTGTTAAGAAAAGACAAAGAACAGACTTAAAGCACGCTAGCTGTAAATCTTATGGTTCAAATTCAGTTCCTTCACAGAAAGGAACGCATCTCTGCAAGACGACCAGGTTCTGTGTACATATGGGTCTTGACATCAGCACTAAAAGCAAATTACTGAGTATTCTACCAGAAAGTTAGCTTTAAGAAATGCTATGTAAGACATTACCAACAGAGGGATTTATACTCTCCTGCAATAATACACATAAACAGGTGAAAACACAAACGTCAAAGTTTTGCCTGCAGGTATTGGAAGAGATGTCATATGGCATGCATGATGTGCTGCCATATTAAAGATACAGACAAAAATGGCAATACAAGTTAATAAGGGAAAGAAGTCATTTCAGGCTATGAGAATCAGGAAGCCTTTACAGAATGTGTGCTTTGAGCGTTTCTCAGAGGATGAGCAGGATTTGAACAGCAGTAGAGGTACAGGGAAGCTGATATCCAAGGGAAGATAAGCATGAGGCAGAAAACCGATCACAGGAGCCCGGTGAAGGATTTGGGCAAGTCATGAGATGTGGCGGCTGGGTCAGTGGGAAGACGATGCAAGGCCTTTATTCCGTGAGGGTGACAGAGTTATGGGAGGTTTCGGAGAAGACAAGTGACACTGACATAAAGGCTCAACTTAGACCAACAACAATGGAAAGAGAGAGGCCCAAGACACAGGCGACACAAAGCAGTCATCGTGGTGACTGGTCAGACCAGATGGGGTGACACAGGTAAGAAAGAATTCAGGACAACAAAGGCTCAAATTTATACTTTCAAACTTCCAACAATTTATTTCTGGATTCAAGAACTTGACAGACACTACTTTCAAAATTCAAAACAAGGCCGGGCATGGTGGCCTGCAATCCTAGCACTTTGGAAGGCTGAGTCAGGCAGATCACCTGAGGCCAGGAGTTTGAGACCAGCCTGGCCAACATGGTGAAACCCTGTCTCTACTAAAAATATAAAAATAAGTCAGGTGTGGTGGTGTGTGCCTGTAATTCCAGCTACCCGGGAGGCTGAGGCAGAATTGCTGGAACCCTGGAGGTGGAGGCTGCAGTGAGCAGAGATCGTCCCACTGCACTCCAGCCTGGGTGACAGAGCGAGACTCCATCTCAAAAAAAAAAAAAAAAAAAACGAAAACAAAATTCAAAACAAGACAGCTATCGCTCAAGAAATGTTCCATGGTAAGAATAGGAATCTGCCAGATCTAATAACATGACAGATGCATTTACCCTTTGACCTAGCAATCCACTTCCAGGAATCTGTTCCCAAAATGTGCCAGCCAAAACCACAAGAAGTGGTAAATTCAAGTTCTGTCACTGCAAAAGACTTGAAATCAACCCCAAATCCATCAGTAGGGGACAGGAAGACTAAGTTAGGACAATGAGCACTGCGCAATGACAGGAACTATTAAGAAGAAAAGAAAGGAGCTCCACATACTGATAAGAAAGTAAATTCTTAGCGGATACTTAACTGAAAACAGGCACCTTTTGTGTGTGATGGGAGTAAATACTAACATGTAAGTGTAGATATATTTTTCTTTCCAAGAAGAAAACTTGGGAGGCTAAACTGAACACTAATAAAAATGGTTACCCATGGGGGAAGGAGAAAACACTGTGGCAGACGGGTGGAAGTGAGACTACAGTGGGGTCCATGGGTGGATTTCAGGGGGCTTCTCAATGTAAATGGGGCAAAAAATTACATCTTTATTTTCACTAACATTTGATGGAAATTTGACAATTCCTTTGATTATGAATGCAGGCAACAGATGCAGTACTTTTAACAAAGTGTCCAACTTTGCCAGCAAGAAATCACAAAGATTTTCATTATTCCACGCTAGACATTGCCAGTATCATTTATGCTCATCAACACCTTGAAATTATAGTGGTTACATATGAAGTCTATAACTACTAGATCTTATATAGGAAGATGTCTGCATGTGTTAGCATGTAGAATTCTCAGGAATGGACATGTTTGCTACACTTTTGACACTTTTTATGATTAAAAAAAGCAAAGAAGTTGTACCGTAAAAGCTAGAAGAACATCTTGGAGCCATATGTGGCCTATAGGATCTCAAGCAATTACAGCCTCTGTCTTAGCTAATTATCCAGCAACAATATAATTGTAAATAAATATGAACTCACAAGTACGAAATATCATGGCAGTTCTAGGTTACAGGATGATCATCCAGACATACAATGTATTTATATGAAATTCTTTATATCACTAAATTGAACACTCAGTTTAAAAATTCTCATGCTGGCAAAACCCCAGGAGTAAAGGGAGTTAGAGAGGAAGAACTCTATATAAGAAAGTGAGGATTAACAGAAATAGATAAGTTATGAGAAGCAGCCTGAAACTAGAAAGAAGATGAAGAGCTTAATTTTAGATAAGTTGAATGTGATTTTTTTTTTAAAGGCTGGCAGTTTAAAAATTGTAGCCCAAAGGAAACCACACCTGAAGGAATAAATTTAGTAACTGACAAAAAAGTAAAATTGTTGGCATCAGTGCAAACAACAGCGCAAAATCTTCAAAGTGTGAAGAACTTAATAGAGACAAGGACTAAAACTTTGTGCTTAAAGGATGTGGGCAAAGTAGTCCCTTGACTCCCACCCCTCCCAAAAAAGGAGAGAGAATACTTGCAAGAGACAGAATATATAAGTAGGAGAACCAGGAGGCCAGAAGGCAAGCCAAAGGAGGCTCATCCACGAAACTTCTAGCTCAACAGTGTTAAGGTTGAAGATAAATCAAGGAAAAGGTCTATTACGAAAAAGTCATTGACTGTGGTAACTGCCAGGAGACACAGCCTTCAAGAACATAGCTCTGAACGAGTAGTAAGCAATGAAACCTGGCTGCAGCCAAGCAGAAACGGAAATGACTTGCTCAAAACGACGGTGGGAAGAGGCTGGTGGACTCTGTCACTAGCAGAAATCACCAGATACCTGCCTCTCCCAACATCACTGTCACAAGAGGATCCTCAGGACTGACTTGGAGAACGTGATGACTTATTACCATTCACCATGATACAATGACGGGCAGGAGTGAGACATGAATTTTCCTTTTGAATTCTAAAGCCAGTATACAAGCATAATTACAACAAACTTGCAAATGAACAGACGTGCAAACATCATGTCTTCCAAAACCACGTACCTTATTCAAAAATAAGGTACAACTCGGGAGGCTGAGGGAGGAGGAGGGCTTGGGCCCAGGAGTTCCAGGCTGCTGTGGACTGTGATCATGTGACCACATTCCATCCTGAGGGACATGGCAAGACCCTGTCTCACACACAAAAAACAAACAAAAAGCCAAGTACAACTGATGATACTTACTTACAGCAGAAGTCTCACAATAGAACTTCTGTGCACGTCTCTCAGCTGGCTGCATGCAACCTTGGATTCAAAGTCTGGTATAAAGATGACCATGTTCCGCCCAGGTGTGTTCACGCTTTCCACTGCCCTCTAAAATGAGTACCCCGGCAACCTCAACAAGATGACCTCCAATCAGATCACCACCAGATGGCAACGAGAAAATACCACACCAATCACTACAGAGAAGACAGACAGACTCCAAACCAGCCAGCACTGCTATTCAGATTCTCTTAGAAGGAACATTGGCTCCTTCTATAAGGCCAATTCTAATTCTCTTCATTCACTTTTAAGTTGTCCTTAAAAAATTAAGCACCAATGAGGGGGATGGGGAGACACTGGTCAAAGGTGCAAAGTTTCAGTTGGATAGGAGGAATAAGCTCAGGAGGTCCAGCACCCAGCATGGTGACTCCAGTTAATAATAATGTACTGTATTTTGAAAATTGAAAATTGCTTAAAAGCAAAAGAGAGGAAAAACTGCTTATAGTACATCTTAAAAGTTCTTACCACAAAAAAATGTTAAGTATGTGAGGTGATGGATACAATTAACTTGACATAATCATTTCACGATGTGCAGCGTACATATATCAAAACATCAGGTTGTATGCTTTATGTTTTATTTGTCAATTATACCTTAATAAAGCTGGGAGTGGGAATTAAACACCAAAATACCGACTTCTCAAAACTGCTATAAAGAATAAATTAGTAGAGCCTCAACATTTTACTAAATAGATATAGCAGCCTTCTCGTTGTGATCAATCTTTGTCCTTCTAATTATATAAATATACACACATGCAGCCAGGCGCGGTGGCTCACGCCTGTAATCCCACAACTTTGGGAGGTCGAGGTGGGTGGATCACCTGAGGTCAGGAGTTCAAGACCAGCCTGGCCAACATGGTGAAACCCTATCTCTACTAAAAATACAAAAATTTGCCTGGTGTGGTGGCACACACCTGTAGTCACAGCTACTTGGGACGCTGAGACAGGAGAATCGCTTGAACCAGGAGGTGGAGGTTGCAGTGAGCCGAGATCACGCCACTGTACTCCAGCCTAGGTGACAGAATGAGACTCCATCTCAAAAATATATATATAAAATAAAATACACACACATGCTAATTCATTCCTTCAAATACACACATTTTATAATTATGAGAATTCTCAGATATCATTAAGTAGAAGTACAGAATTTTCTTCTATGAACATCTTAGGAATTAGAAAACAATTTTTTTTCTCTTAGATACCTGAATAAGCAATAGAGGAGGGTCCTTTTAAATCCTAAAAAATCCACACTCAAGCACTAAATGCCTTAAATATTGCTCAATTCAGAAACGAATCTTAATTAAGTCAACATCTGTATTCTTCCTATTTTACTACATGACTTCCAGGTAAGATGCCACAAGCCACACTGGTATAAATTGCTCCAGAAAACCTGAAAACTTACAGAAAATCACAATCACATTATATTTAACAGGTGTTCTAAAGACTGCCCAGTTTGTCCAAATAAACTAGTTTTAACTGCTGAGGACTGAATTTCAGTTCTTAGTTTCAGCACAATGGTTTTATTCAATTACCTTGATTAAATCATGCTCACTCAATGGTCTAGATTGGTACTTGCGTGTATTTTGTTTCCAAGTATTTTCATTCACTTTAAGACAAGAAAAAACAGTATTGCATTTGATCATGATCATCTACACCACACATGCTTTTCAAACTGAGGGCTGCAATTCATTATTGTGTAGATCATGAAACCAACTTAGTTAAAGGGAACTGGAACTTTTTTAAAAAATCAAATAGAAAAAAAAAGAGCTCATAGAATGCAACAAGGTAAGTATTACTCAGTGCACTTTTTTTCCCAGTTATGTCTGTTTGGGTGCTGGGTTATCCCACAAAAAAAATTTTACTAAAGAAACGATTCAAGAGGCGCTGATCGACAGTACACAGTGACAAATTTCAAACAGCTAATATAGAAATGCGTGGGATGTCTGTGGAACTTCACAGCTCTGGCTCCACAAGTCACTGGCAGTGTGAGCCTGGTCAGATTCCCTAACTTCTGTGCCCATATTTCATCATCTGTACTAGAAATAATACTGTAGTACCTGTTGTATAAGGTGGCTGTGAGGAATAAGTGAGTTATGAAAATAAAATGCTTAGCAGAGTCCCTGACACACGGTAAGCATTTGCTACTATTCATGTTAATACTACTATAAAGGGTTTCTAATATCTATGAAATTCCTAAGATAGTATTTAAATGTTAAACCACCCGTGCTTATTTTTGTCAAAATGAAGTAAATTAATGTTGCTTGAAAACTCCACCATACCTTTGATAACTGATGACACCAGAGGTGGCACTTCTCCAAAATTCCCACCAAAATGTAACTTTTAGCAGAGAGTGGAGGAGTCCTTTGGATCGGGGGACAGACCTGGGGATCCAGCCTAAGCTGCGACAGAGTTAAATTTTCCTTGAAATATCACTCTATCTTAAAATTCACATGAATCTTTCATTCTACCATGAAATACACGTTTAACAGAGTATTTTAAAACACCAGCTTCACAGGGCTTCCTAGCTCTCTTGCTAGTGAATGAATGCGATGCTCTTGTATAAAATCCACTGACTTTGGAGAAGCTGCTACTGAAGAGCTTTCACTGCACATCAGCATCCAAAAAGTTTCTTTTCTGTCTTGGCACCACTGTATTTTCAGAACCCAGCCTAACACAAATACAAAGACACAAACAGCAAGCCAGTCTGCCCTCCTTTTAGAGGGCCTGTGGACAGTGGTGCTCCACGGAAACATCCTCAGGCCACTGAGCGTGGAAGGCCAGATGTGCACCTCCTGGCGGGTCTTTCCCCCTCCCAGTGAGGCGTGCACACGAGGTCCACTTCCGTAAAGGATGACCTTAGTCAACCACAAACGCTATTAACTCCCATTGAGATGAACAGTCTCAATTCACAGTTCCCACAATCCTCTTCAACTAATTTCCGAATTTCCCTCATGTGTGGTGAACCGTCTGCCCTGCAGGTGAGTGTGGGGCCTTGAATAAGTATCTGCTCAATAAGCAGATTTTGGAAGCTAGTGTATCACTAAGTGCACACGAATCTGTTCATTGAGAACACACCCCTTTTCGTTTTCTTTTGACTAAAATAATTTAACCCTGAGACGAAAATTCTGATCAGCAACTTTCCCTAGCTGAGCAAACTTTCAAATATACTTCCCATTTTACTACAAACTGGTTCGAAAGGAGAAACGGCGCTACCATGCTCTTTATTTGATTTAGGGCTTTTATGTTTTTTGTTTTAAAGACAATTTACTACATTATCCACTCTCCTGAAGGAACTGGGCACAGTTAAGCGACACCTCTTTCAGGTAAGATGCTCCCGACACACGTCCCCAGTGGTCCCTGAACCACTCAAGGCTCACAGTGACTGATGTCACCCACCACACCTGTGGTTCCACCTGTCAGATTTGCACCCACACTGTCTGCACATATGTTCAATGCTGCATTTGCTAAAAAGCATCTTGTCGAAAATTTCCTTACTAGCTATTACAACATCAAGTACTAAGAACTTTTTAGTATTTTCCGAAATTATAGACACTGGGGAGAGAGTATGAGGAGAAACATATATGCACAGGAGGGTACATTTAAATCAGTCAAGAATAAATAATTTGGAAAAACAGTTTCTCAATCATTTGAGTATGTCTTCTGAGCTCACAGAAATCTGCCACTCGATGATAACCTTCAATAAGAGGCAGGGTTCTTTTGGGGAGGAGACTTTTTAAATTTTGCTTCCCACTCTGTCTCAAAACAATCTGGCCATACCTATAATAAAGGAAAAAATGTGGGCAGGGGGCAATGGCTCATGCCTGTAATCCCAGCACTTTGGGAGGCCGAGGTGGGCAGATCACCTGAGGTCAGGAGTTCGAGACCAACCTGACCAACATGGTGAAACCCGTCTCTACTAAAAATACAAAAAAAATTAGCCGCGCGTGGTGGTGAGTGCCTTTAATCCCAGCTACTCGGGAAGCTGAGGCAGGAGAATTGCTTGAAAACCAACTGGGAGGTGGGGGTTGCAGTGAGCTGAGATCACACCATTGCGCTCCAGCCTGGGAGACAAGAGCTAAAATTAATTTAAACCCATATTTTTCTTATTTATTTTTCACTCTGTCACCCAGGCTGGAGTGAAATGGCGCCATCTTGGCTCACTGCAACATCTCCCTTAGGGCTCAAGCAATCCTCCCATCTCAGCCTCCCAAGTAGCTGGGACCACAGGTGTGGGCCACTACACCCAGCTAATCTTTTCATTTTTTGTACAGATGGAGTTTCGCTATGTTGCCCAGGCTGGTCTTGAACTCATGAACTCAAGCGATCCAGCCGTCTTGGCCCCCTAGTGCTGAGATTATAAGCCTGAGCCACCACGCCTGGCAAAACCCATACCTTACATAGGCATAAAGAAAATCCTGCATGTTAAGATTGCTACTCATTTCTGTCACCACCCTAGTTGTGGCTGGGACAGTACCATAGTCTTCACTGCCCAGCGTAAGTTTCGTGTGGAAAGTCTCAACAACAGTCTGTCCATATTTTTTATTCCATACAATTTACATTAACTTGTGTATTTTCTCACGCAAGCTTTTTAAGCTTATACTTCAAGTAGCTTATTTTGAAAACCATAAATTCATGTTCCCAGCTGGAAATATAGTTAATATTTTTAAAAAGGTAAAGAACACTAACAACACAAAATCCAGATTTTCCCCACAGTTTTGTTATCGTCAAGAACTCATATATAATAAACTTACTTTAGAGGACTTGAACCTCACAAATTTCAATTTTCTAAAATAAAATGTACGTATCAAAACTGCAAATAAACTTCTGAAAAATATAAATACAATGGAATAAAGAGATGCCCATTTTAGGACTATTTTTCTTTTTGCCACATCACACACACACAGCAGAGTGTGTATGTGCGTATACACACTTTAGCCTGTACTCAACTGTCAGTAAAACAAATCCTCCTCTGCATTTTTGGTGGGGAAGGTACTCTTTTTAATGTGAACCTGTAGTTTCATTCACCGCCGCCAAGAAAGGCATCAGAATGCTTTTTAGAATCACTTTTCCTATAACTATTAAGGGAATCACTACCCTAGTTACACACATACACGCTCACCTATATGTTTACCATAAAAAGCGACATGGATACTCATCTTCCACAATATCCATATTTTTGAAATAAAACTTCAGTGTAATATATGGTTTGCTGGTTATAATCAGTGAATTATTTAATCAGTTTTCCATACATTAGCCTTATCAATAGAAAAATTCCAACATTAATAATTTATTACGGCAAAACCTCAAAGTTAACAGAACTTCCACAAATTGGTTGCTTTGTTGAAATTCTGCTAAACGTTGTTACTAGAAATCACATTCCCAGTTTGACGAGCTGAGATAGAGACAAATACCCAAACCAATATCCAGCTACTTTCAAGTGAGAAGTGCAGCAGAGCCAGTTTTTTTAAAAAAGCATGTTAGCATGATACACATAGCTAGACTTTAAGGATTTTTTTTAAGCTTATGAAGATGAGATAGGATGGTTGTGGCGAAGGGGTGACAAAGATGAAGAGCAGAGCCCACTCCATCAAGTGCTGGCAGCCTGATACCTGCCCTGGAGAGCCTCTGTAGTCAAGGAAGCCAGGCAAGTCCTGAACAAAGCAGCATCAGCAGCGCACTGCATCACCAGGCGTGAGGGCAGAATGAAGCTGGTGATGGCAGGCCCAAAGAGGAAGGTGTAAACACGGAGCATTATGGGGGAGGAACTAGACAGATTTGGTAGATCGCTGAATATGGACAAACAAAAGAAGTCAAGTCTGAAATCTGTGTCTGTGACATAACGCCAGAAACAGAGATGTCAGACATGGCCTAGGGAGCAAAAGAGATCAGTTTGGGGCAAGTCAAGTTGGAAGAAAGGGCAGGTTAGTCAAATGAAAAAGCCCTGAAGGCTATTAGCTGGACTGGAAGACTCTCAGCTGAAGTTGCTGAGAACTGCTTGGCCTGAATGAAACTGAGAAACCCCAAAGCAACAAAGACTAGAAGAAAGGATCAAGTTAAAGCTGTCTCCTGAATGCTCATGAAGAGTTAGAAAAGATAAGATGAACTAGAACAACAAGTATTCTGCACAGAACCCTAACCTCAAGAGGTCACCCAAGAAAAAAGAATGGTAACCTGGTCCACAAGTCTGGGAAATGAGCGATGTGGCCTCTCCTCAGAAGGGGCCACTCTGGAGAAGAAACCTGGTGATGTTTCCCAAACTCATCTAACGCAAAACATCCTGAGAACAGCGTTCACCCTCTGGAAACCATGAATTGGAAATGCAAGAGAACCAATCTAATGAATCAAGTACAAATCTAAGAGCGCCTTCAAGAGAAGTATTGAGATGCTTTTAAAACTCAGGAAGTTTTTAGATTTTTAAAGAAAAACTGTGAAACAACTTTGTAGTTAAACCATTACTTTACAGGTTTAAAGTGTTCTCCATGGACACATGGAAGGGAACAACACTCACTGGGGCCTATCGGGGAAGGTGTGGGGACCAGTATCAGGGAAAAGAGCTAATGCATGCTGGGCTTAATACCTAGGTGATGGGCTGATCGGTGTAGCAAACCACCATGGCACAGGTTTTCCTATGTAACAAACCTGCATGCCTGCACGTGTACCCTGGAACTTAAAAAAATTACTATTAAAAAAATTAAAAGTGTTCTCAACATATGACACCACTAATAACATGTAAATAACACAGGCTTTGATTTTGTTGTCTCCCATATGCCTTAAAATTTTAATATAATTCCTCTCGTAGTATTTAGGATTTAAACAAGGACTAGTGTGAAGCAAAAATTATTCCTAGACACTAAACTTACAACTATACTCATTAGGATCCTGGCCTCTATGGCACTTCCCACACTGTGCTACAAAGAACCACGAATATTTCCAGGTGCTCGTTTCAAGAGAAAAAAATGAACACATCAATTCACTCCATATCAAATCTCTACTGTAAGGACCTAATTTTCCACATTCCATGGTTTTAAAATCAGTATGTGTTCTACAAAACATGTAATATGGTAGGGGAGCTTTCTTCCTTCAAAGGAAATTTCTTATTAAATTAGGAGTGTACCTTTTAATATATATGAATGTATGTATGTATACCTATACACATACCCTATTGGATATACCTCTCTGTAACAGCAGCAATGCACATTAAGATTTTAAAGGCCCTTCAATATGCCACTTGGCATTTCCTAAGTTTATTCACAAAGCTTCTCTCCCATTCCCATACCTTACATATCACAGAACACGGATAGCCAAATATTGGTCTAAATAAAAAAAAAATCCTGAAAATGCATTAACAAGTAGAGTGGTAACGCAGAGCTCCATTATAAAAATAACAGTGACCCAAACAAACAAAACCTTCATAGTGTCAAAAGAGAGAACACATACGTTTCACCTGTAATGCCCCAGCTAAACTGCAGACATTAAACACCCACCCCGCCCCTGCAACACACAAACCCTGTGTAGGGCAAAGTCCCCTATACACAGAACATGTAACAAAAGCACTACTGAAGAGCCAATTCCAGTATGTGTCTTCAGCATTCCTAACCCTGCTTCCCTTTGTGTGTTCTGAGTCCCTTGTTGGTAGGACCTACTCTACGCAGTGCCCAAGTAGCTTTTCATCAATTCATCAAATAGGAGACACTCTCATTTCAGTAGTCTCTACTTGATGATTGATGTAATATATTCCTATGCTGTGTGTCAAAGTCCACCCTCAACCAGGACTGCATTAGACAGCCTTCTGTCCCATGTGAGGCATCTGCAAGCAGCAGAAAGCTGAGGGCAAGCAGTCACAAAGCAAGCTCGGCACAGTCTTTGGCTCACACCAAGCACTGAACACAAGTTGCGTATCCCTTATCTGAAATGCTTGGGTCCAGAAGTCTTTTGAATTTCAGACTGTTTCATATTTTGGAATATTTGAGGTAGCTTGGGGATGGGATCCAAATCTAATTGGGGAATTCAGATGTTTCGCATACACCTTATACACACAGCCTGAAGGTAATTTTATTTTCTCCTCGGGGACGCTGAATAAACTGTTGTGCACCTGCATGTTGACCGTGGCCCATCACATGAGGTCAGGGGTGAAATGATCTACCTGTCACGTCATGTTGGTAACTAAGGAAGTTTTAGATTTCGGATGATTTAGGATTTTCAAAATAGGGATGCTCAACCTGGACTAAGGGTTATTATTGTATGTAAGATAAAATGGCAAGTAAACCTTTTAATATTTTAAATATTTAAGATGAGAGAAGTCAGAAGAATCAGTCTGGAATTTTCCTTCTCCACCATCCCCCCACACCAAAGTCTCCAAGTTCCTAAAGCTTGAAGTTTGGGGAGGGGGAAATGGCCTAGTCTCCATGTCTATTCCCTGAATTCCCCTTGGGATCAAAGAGTCTGGTTTATCGACATCATCTAGGATTCCAAACCTTTCCTTCCAGTCTCACCAAAGTCTCCTTCCTGCCTTGAGAAAAGGCGGTCTGAGCTGTCTGCCTTTTTCCCCCATTCTGACTTTCGGATGCCTATCATGCACATGTCACTATTTTAGTTAGCATTTAATTAATTTCGACATAGCAAAGGCACCCCCTCGCAGTGTTAGGTGACACATTTCTGTACAACTATTTTCTCATAATCACAACAGTATTCCTAATTTGTATTATTTAGCATACATTTCTTAAAAAATTGATAGTAGCCTTTGAATTTTCCAAGCTACTGCACAAACTAGACCAAAATATTTTTTCTAATTTTTAGCAAATTCTTATTCTTAAGCATAATGACATTAAGTTTAAACATTAATTTAAAACGCATCTACTATCACCAGGAGTTGTGAACTAAGCAAAAAAAGAAAGTTCAAACTATTACTAAAACAAAGAAACTTCCACACTGAAGACAATTCATTAGTACCTAATCTAGTGTTATAATAAACCATCAAAACATAAATCAGTTTCATGAGATTAGGACAGTTTCGTGGAGGGCATTAAATGAGGGGACTAAAGTATCTGAAGGATTAACATACAGGGAAATAAATGAGAAGATTAGTCCAGCAAAGGAGAACCTGACCGCTGGAAATACAGCCCAACAAAAGTCAGATATTTAACCCTGCACATCAACACACCTGGAAAGGGGCTGCCAGTACGGCAAACACGAAGTGATTTCAGCATTAAACTAGGCAGAAAAGTCTTCCTTGCAAGTAGCTCCCCTGCTTCTCCTGTTTTGGGATTTGATTTTATAAATTAATCCACTGTATTATAAACACACGTGCACTGTAGAAAGTTGGAGGAAAAAAATTTAAAAATTAAAAAAAAAAACCTCAAAATAACCTACTGCTAAGAGAAACTAAAAATAATTTCACTGCTCAGAGATCATCAATGTTAACATTTTGGTTTTCATCTTTTTAAAAAATGCATATATTCACACACCAAAATAAAGTTTAGATATTACTTACATATGTTGTTTTATGTTACATTTTATCACTAATACTGACTAAATGTTCGTTAAATTCAGTATTATGGAAAGTAAAAATTGATCTAAATGCTGAAATAATCATCCTTAACAGCAGCAAAAAAATGAAAACAAAAGCTTAAGAGGGTATTAGTTAAATAACAGCATACCCTGGACAGAATATTAACCTGTTAATCATTCTTTTGTATTTTCTTAGACTAAATTCTTAGAAATGGAATAGCTATTTCAAAGCACACACATATTTTACAAGCTTTTGTTACATATTTTGCTCTCCAAAAATCATATTAAATTACCCTCTTTCTAGCAAGGTATGAGTGAGCTCCTGTCTCCACACACTCACCATAAGTAGTTTATTTTTTAATCTATGCCAATTACAAAAAACCCAACAGTATCTCACTGATTTGCATTTCTGGGAGTACAGATAGTGAAGCTGAAAGTTTTTTCATGTTTCCTACTCCTCTTTTTATAAATTACCAGTTTGCCCATTTTTTTCCACGGGGGTGGGGGCGAGGCCTCTTTTGTTGGTGGTGTTCACATGCCCTCTTTTTACAGTAAGGAAAGTAAATTTGCTTGTAAGTTACAATATTTTTCTGTTTGCCAGTCACGTTTTAATTCTGTTTATGGAATTTTAACACAGAGAAGTTTTATTATTCTAAAGTACTCAAATCTTTTCCTTTACAGTTCCTACGCTTGGTGTTATATCTAGGTCTTCTCCATCTTGAGATCGCCATGCTGTTAATTTTTTGGTTCTTAAATTTTTTCTTCAAAAAGTATTTTAAAAGCACCCAAGTGTACCCACCTAAAATGACAGCCATGTTTACTACTTTAAATATCCTCACGGCCGGACACGGTGGCTCATGCCTGTAATCCTAGCACTTTGGGAGGCTGAGGCGGGTGAATCATGAGGTCAGGAGTTCGAGATCAGCCTGGCCAACATGGTGAAACCCAGTCTCTACTAAAAATACAAAAGATTAGCTGGGCATAGTGGCAGGCACCTGTAATCCCAGCTACTCGGGAGGCTGAGGCAGAGGAATCGCTTGAATTTGGGAGGCGCAGGTTGCAGTGAGACGAGATCACGCCACTGCACTCCAGCGGTGTGATACTTCACTAATACATACACATTTTATACATATTTTAAATGGCTGCACCCATTTCATACAATCTATTTTCCAAAGTATTTTCTGACACAGACTTTTAAAAAAATTGCCGCTTGTTAGATTTAAACAGTCTTGAATGGTTTTACAAATTTTTGCAAGGCCAATGAGTCATAACATCACACCCAATTTAACAGTAGCTCCAAAGTTCCAGAACTGTTCGTGTCTATGCTATCAGTGCCCAATCACTCTCCCACAATGTTACTAAAAGACCAGGAAGAATAAGCTCATTCTTGGTAGTGGATCACAGTTCTGCATAATGAATTCTGCCATAATGATCAGATATCAGTCCTTAAAGCATTTTCATTTTAATCTCTTCTAGTCTTCTTCCACCTTCATATAAACTAGTCAAACACTCTGGGAACATTTGGTTAAAAGACTGAGTTCCGGAGCTACCCTGTCCCGTTTAACTCGGGCTTGACGACCTTCCTAGCCCTGACCTTCACCACTCAAAGTCTCAACTCCTTCACCTATATTCTGTAAAGCGGGTTAAACCACAGTACCCATGCTTCAGAGGGCACTGGAAGGATGTACGTGAATGTTGATGCATGCAGTACGCTAGGCGCTGGGGACAGATGCACATCACAGTGTCCCTGTCCCAAAAGAGGTCAGTTTGGTGAGAGAAACCACCAAGTATAATCAAAAGGTTAAATACTGTGATCGCGACATAGGCAGGACGACATGGGAACCCAGGGAAGGCTCCTAACCCAGACCAGGACATCAGGGCCAGCTTTCCAGAGATGGTGACGTGTGTGCCGTCAGGTGACAGAAAAGGCAGAGTCAGATTCAGAATGGAACTGCAATGGCGCTGAAGCATGGAGGAACACTAGGAAAAGCAGAACAGTGCTTACTTGGTCCAAGTTTCCCAAGGGAAAAAATTTAACTATCAAACTGAGGCTTCACAACCCTACTTTTCAAACACAAATACAATACTTGATGTTCTTTAAGACCATTTTTCCAAAATCCTGTTAATGTTAAAAGTTGTAGCATTCCCACGGAATCCACAAACTTTTGGAGCCTGAGGAAATCAGCAGTGTCAATTAAAAACCATCTCATTTTACAAATGAGGAAATATAGGCCCTGCAAAGGTAAGCTTGAACTAGACTCCATGTCTTCTCTCCCAAGCAACATGTTCTACACCTAAGCAAAAATAAATGACTTAAATCTCTCTCCCTCACAGAATTTTTAGAAGTGAAACACTTCCATAAGTGAATAAAAAATTTAAGTCATTAAATGTTATAATAATTCTGTTTATAGTGTGTTTACTAAATGTTCATATTATAAACAGGAAACTTCCTACAAACAGGAAATTATGTCCTCAGTAGTAAACATAAGGCTTTTTGGATCTATTTTTCATTTAATGCTCATTTCTTCATTTGGAAGCAAAACAAACACACTGATAAACTACCAAATGTTTTTAAAAAGCAAGGCAAACTTAGAATTGGCCCTTAAAATGGTTAACATTCTTTTCCCAGACATACCTAAAAGACAAGTTCAAAATGAAGCTCAGTCCCCCAAAGACATTTTATTCCAGAATGACTCAAGGTCATGGCTTTAGGACCTACGGAGGGCTGAAAGAGCAAAACAAACAAAAAACCAAGTTCTTAAGTTTTTAAGGCCCTAATATTTTTAATTTGAAGAATGGCAAGCAACAACTCCTCAATTTAAAGTACATTCATGTTAATTTTCCATGCTGAAAGACAGACACAACGCCTCTGGGTATACTGGGAATGACATTCTGATGAAAGGCCCTCAGAGACCCAGAGATGGTTCCTCCCACAGCAACTTCCTATCCCACTCCAGCACAACCATGGGGCTTGCCTCATCTACAAGGAGGAGCCTTAATTACCAAACTGCTTCATTTCAAAGGCAAGGCTGGATACTCAGCCTGGGGGGAAAAACCTGATCGAGTTTCCAAAGCAGCACCAAACACAAAAATTTAAAAAATCCACACCTTTAAACTAGTTTTAAGGAGAAAAAACGTTAAAGTTTCACAACGTGTTTTCTTGGCACTTTCCTGGACTTCCATAGGTATAGAAAACCCGGGCAGATTTCTGTTAGGGCCCTGTACTAGGTACTGGGGTGTTGCGGGGGGAAGGGAAGTGGATTGGGGGGGTAGAAAAGGAGGGATGAGAGAGACGATCAATTTTACTCGAGAAGTGTACAATAAAGCTTGCATTCTTAACCCCCTTAAGTGCAAGGACTGTGTTTTCTGTAGCCAAAAATCAGGGCATGTTTTCAAACGTTAAGTGTAAGTTAGAATTATTCCAGAAAACTAATTCATTCAAAAAAAAAAAAAAAGCAACTGAGGCACCACCGTAACCAAGTTCTGTTACTCTCGGGACGCAAAAACAAATAAGGAATATCCCCTGCGCTGGAGGAATTCACAATCGGAAATGTATGGGAAATAAGGCTGTACTGTAGTTAATTACAGCCAGAAGATAACTTTCAGTAAGTGGCAAGAGTCTAATGAACTGCAATATCTAAGGAAACCATGCAGAATCAGCTCAGGCATGCGTGTCTGTCTTCTGATGTGGTACACACATTAGGAGTGGGGGGTGGGGCTGCCTATAAGGACCTGAGCATGTGGCTCTCAGGGAGGGAGGCTTTCATAAATTGGTGAAAAACCTAGCATATCTAAAGTTTGTTTTTTTGACAAAACCGTTTTTAAAAGATAAGTCAATGAGAAAAGAAGTTTAACGTATTTAGAAAGCAATTCAGCCATCCCTCTCAAGCTTAAGGAACACTCTCCTGAAACCTCCAAAAATGGGCATAATAGAGTTAAAGCGAGCCAGTCTTATGTTTGCATGCTTTGGAATTTGAAATGCAGCGCAACTATTTCGACTCACCATGGAAAACAACAAATAGAACCTTCAAGTAAAACATTTTTCAATATCCAAAAACCTTCTTTAAACAAAGAAAAATCTCACCTCCAAATATTTTTTCCAAACACAATAACTGGTTTTACATTTTAAACATCATTACATATTTTACTACATAATACACTCTACAAGATTTCAGAAAATCGGGTACATTTTCGGGTGCACCATGAAATGAAGTGTTAAACTTAAAACTGCACACACTTCTGCGAGGCGTTAAGATATGCTTAGGTCCTAGAAGCTCAAGGCTTGAAGTAAAAAAGGAATCTAGTTCCTCTTCTGCCGCTTCGTTAAGTGCATTCCAAAAAGTGTGATCGTTTACTCCACTCAGAACTTTTGACGATTTTAATGCTACTACAAGAAAGAGCAATTACACTGGGCAAATAAATATTTAAGTAGACTGCAATTCAGTATTTGCGCACTTACCACTAACCCCTACTATGAACCAGAAGCAACCAAGAGTGACCCAATCGGAAAAGAGAATCCTCTTTTTGGCAAAGCCAGGCAGAGAGAAAACCTTAACTTTGGGGATTCATTTCAAGGAATGTCTACAAGCATTCCTCTCTCTCTTAATTATCTTATGTCTGCTCTACACAATATTGCACGGGCGGCAGAAACAGAGGTCTTTCAGATCTTGGGGGGAAAAAAGCGCACGACCCCCGAGTCTGAGGACCCCAAGTCCCAGCAGCCTGGCGGGCACACGTTTACCCTCAGGGTCAGGGCGCGCGCTCCCGTTGCGGCCGGGGGCGCGCCGACGCCGCGGCGCAGGGCCCGGCCCGACTCGCGAGCGCTAGGCGGGCGCCGGGGGGCTCTGTCCGGTTCGGCCGCCGGGCTCGCATCCCTGCGCGCATGCCCCGGCCCATAGCCCCAGGAGAACGGGGCAAAAGGGCGACTGTTACCCAATAATAGCGCCCTGCACGTTCGCAACAATGCAGGCAGAGAACCCGAGAGCCGCGGGCAGGGAACCGGAAAGCGAGAGAGCCCGGCTCAGCGGCTGCTCCTGCGCGCGAGCCCAGGGCTCACAGGGGAGCACGCGTCGGCCGGAAAGCAGCGCTGGGGAGAAGCGTGGGCGCGAGGGGGCAAGGGCACGGGTCCCGGCGTCCCGCGGAGGTCGCCTCACGAGGCGAGGCGCGGACGTCCTAGCTGCCCCGTGCCACACGTCGGCCCAGCTTCCGAGGGCCCAGCCCGGTCGCGGCGGGGAAAGGTGCCGGCGCCACCAGGCCGCCGCCTCCAGGCGCGATGAATCGGGCTTTTTCCCAGTGCGTAGTCCAGGCCTGGCCGCCCCGGCCCGTCCGGGGTGACTCAGGGCCCGGCCCCGCTCGCTCTCCTGCCGCCCTCGGCGTCCTCCGCCCACGAGTCCTCCGGCCCGGCCGCCATTCCGCCCGGCCGCGTTTCGGCTGCTCAGGCCTCGCCAGGCGCCTGGGCTCGGCCGCCGCGGCCCAAGTCACTGCGACACCGCGGCTCGGGGCCGGGCCTGCGCCGCCGCCGCCACCTCCTCTCGGCCCCGGCGGCTGCCGACACTCACCCGCATCTCTGTGGTGCCCCAAAGGCTCCCGCGACGCCTCCGCCTGGTCGCTGGGCCTGGGCCCCGGCGAAAGCCCCGTCCCGCCAAGGTCTGGCTGCGTCCCTCAGCCACCGGGGCTGCCCCGCCTGGAGCTGCGTGCGACACGGCGCCCGCCTCCTCCTCCTCCCCTGCCCGCCCGGCCCTCCTCCTCCCGCCGCCGCCGCCTGCACCACGCAACCTCCGCCCTCTCGCCTTCCCTCCGCGGCTCCCCGCCCTCTTCGGCCTCACCGGCTCCGGCGACCGCGGGGGAGAAGCTGTTGGGGGAGGGCCGGAACGCACCGCCATCGGCGTCCGGGGCGGGGGAGCCGAGAAACCGTCGTCGCCATCGCCCCGCCAGCCCGAGGCGCGGGAGGGGCCCGGAAAGCTCCCGCCCGCCCGCCGATGCCGGCGGCCCCGGGGGCGCCCTTTCCGCGGCCGAGGCCCCCGCTAGCGTGGGGAGCTTCTACCTGCGAGCCCGCGGCCCCTGCCCCGGACACCCGAGCCATCCCCGACCCGGGGCACCGGATTCTCCGCCAGGTTTTACAGCCTCCCTCGCCTTGGGGCCGCCGCGGAGGACCCCTTCCCGCCACTTCGGACCTCGCGAGCGGGGCTGAGCTGCTTGGGTCGGGGACACCACCAGCCTCTGGAGAAACGGCCTGAAGCACCCCGAAGGAGAGGGGGTCCCAGTCCCCCCGCTCCTCCCCTGTGCGCACACCGCCCCCCCCAGCTGGCCTCGAACCTGACTGCCCACCTTTGTCGACCGGGACTGGGGGATGCACCCTAGATCAGAAAGTCAGAGGTGGCCAGGTGGCCCTCCGAATCGGCGCAGACTTCCGAGGAACCTGCAGCCAATTCTCGATCCCCTTAACACCTGCAAGGCCTTAGGAATCGGCTCCAGAAAGCTCGAGCTTATCTGCGTGTCTCTTTTTAAAAATCACTTATAAGATTAAACCTAACTAGGCTTTCCCTTTCAGACTTTCACTAACTCCTGTTTGGCAAATTTTGACATTCACTCTATCCTTCGTCTTTGTAAGGACAAATCAAGACTTAGAAGGCTTTGATTACATACACGGATGGCATGAGTCGTGATATAAAGTAGTATTGTTTTCACGTGTAGTTCGAAGTCATCTCATTTGAAATTAACTGTCATAATTGGCTATTTGGAATATTCAACCTAAAGCCTATCCGCTGCTGTGGTGACGGGTGGAGGAAGCGTTGTGGAACCCCCACATCTAGTGAGGGGTGGCTTATTAATACCACGGCTCACAGCATAACAGAGCGGCTCATTCCATGAACAACCCCGGGGGGATTTCGAACTCTATCATCTGGGCAAAAGATGTAATGAGTGTAACTTCCTGTTTTCTCCAAACGAAAACACTACACAGATTCCTGTACCACTCTGGGACAGAAATCCTCAGCCAGAGCAGAGGGCCGTCGCCAGAGTCCACACTGTTTCCTGCGTAACGTGGGTTTGTCTCTGAAGAAACATCCCACTGTTGTATGTGATCCCCTCTATTGAAATGTGGTCTTTTATCCACATCTCAGTCTCTCTAGAAGTAATGCATTTGTATGTACTTGTCACTCAGGTATGTAATCCCTTAATTTGTGCGGGATGTTGGGGTGTGAACAATTCTTGGTTTACATCCTACACTTTTGAATAACCTCGTCAAAACTTAGATGTATTTAACGCTTTTTTTGTGTGTGAGCACATGGTAAAGTTGGAAGTAAAAATGGAAGGTTTATCCCTGTGGCCCATGTTTTCCAGTGTACATATGTGGGTTTTTTAAAAAAAAAAAAGTCCCAATTTCTTCCTTTTACTGGAAACTGCGTTTTTTAGACAACTTAAGCTTCCTATTCCCTAACCAGTCTTCTCCAATCTTACCATTCAATATGGCCTCCTTTTCTGTGACTTCCTCCAGCTGAATAGAAGGGCTGAGTGGGTCAACCTTCCCTTTATTGTTTGTTTCCTCCACCCTCTATTTTTCCTTAATAGCAGTATTTGGTCCATCCACACCACCCTCCCTCTTCTCACTGCCTCCATTCCTGGTTCTTAACTCCTTTCTATTCTTTACTCTCCACCTGCCTACACGATCATTTTTAGCAGCAAATTTATTCCATCGACTTTTATGTCCACTTAACATCCAGATTGCATTTACTTTGCGCAGATAACCTTGTCTCCTACCTCACAGGTCAAGGCCACCTGCCGCTGTTTTCTACTTTAAAACATCCTTCCTCCATCTTTCTCCCCCAGCTCAGCAAAACTGATGTCCCTCTTGGATGACCCAAAGTTTGGAGGGATAATTAATTTGATAGATGTCAGAATCAAAGTTCAAAACAGTCTCAACAGACTACATTAAGCCAGAAGCAATGAAATAAAATATAAATTTCAAATCTAGAACAGTATGATGTGCTAGTTGGAAAAGCCCAAGTTTTAGATTTTAGCGAACCTTGGTTTGTATCTAGCTACTCAAATTTGAGTCATATCCAGTAACTCTAATTACTATCTTTTGCTCTAGTAAGGTCAACTGTTAATTTGAGATAAAAATACCTACTTCATAAGAGTGTGAAGAGTAATTTCTTTGTAATTCCCACATAATTCGTGGAACATTCACCAACCATTAGTTCCCCTCCCTTTCTCATCTTCCACAAAGTAGATGTCTCTGTTGCCATTCATAACACTTTTTTTTTTTTTTTTTGAGACGCAGTCTCGCTCCGTCGCCCAGGCTGGAGTGCAGTGGCCAGATCTCAGCTCACTGCAAGCTCCGCCTCCCGGGTCTATGCCATTCTCCTGCCTCAGCCTCCCGAGTAGCTGGGACTACAGGTGCCTGCCACCTCGCCCGGCTAATTTTTTGTATTTTTTTAGTAAAGACGGGGTTTCACCATGTTAGCCAGGCTGGTCTCGATCTCCTGACCTCATGATCCGCCTGTCTGGGCCTCCCAAAGTGCTGGGATTACAGGCTTGAGCCACCGCGCCCGGCCCATAACACATTCTTTAGTTCATATAGACCTGGAAACAGACTCAAAATCCTAACCCATTCACCTTGTATCCCAGAGCTGTCACCACCCTAGAGAAATTCTTGGCCTATTTTGGGTCAGTCATTACCATCATCATACTCATTTTTCAATGAGAAAACCTAAGGCTCAGAGATGTTAGGCAATTTGCTCCAAATCACTCAGCCTGAGCAGTGGCATAACCTGACCCAGTGACTCCCAATTCTGTGTATATCCACTCCTTTACTAAGATATTCTCCCACACTTATGTTGATCCTTTAACCTTTCAAATGTTTTTCCTGGTTCTTATCTCTTCTGTATCCTTCCCCTTGTGTCATGACTGATGGCAGATGATTCCTTCTAAACTGATACCTTCATCATTATAATTTTGCCTTTTCAAGCTTCAGTGGTTCCATATTGTTTACAGTGTTCAATCCAAATTTGGACCTGGCACTTAAGGTTTACCAGATCTTGCCCTAACTTGCTTTTCCAAATTTATTTCCTGCCACTTCCCAGAAGGAACTCTCAATGCCATCCAGTCCTGTTGGTTGTACTCACTCGCCCACAGATGAGCTGTGAATCGCCATTTATGAGGGCCTGCTTCAGTTGTTCCCTTAGCAGAGACCATTCCCCACTTCTTTCCTCCGTCTCCAAATCATGCTCACGTTTCAAGATCCAGCTCACACCCCCTCCCAGGAAGCCCACCTCACACCTTCTACCCAAGCTTTGTGATCTCTCCCTGATTTGCCTGCTCACATGTGCCTTTAAACTAGGTGGTCTGTGCCGTGGGGTGAGAGACAATTTCCTAACGTTCACCTGCCCCCTCAGCATTGTGCCCAAAGAACACTGAAGCAGATTCCAAGCAAATTTGCTTACTACTGAAATGAAAGTGTACAGGTGTTACTTGACTAACCATATGAACTACTATTTCTAAGACACAGGTAAGTAACTACCCATCCAGTGCAAAGTGAATGAACAGGATGATTCTCAAACCTGGCTTTGCTTTAGAATCACCTGGGGACTTTACTAATTCCAAGTGCTCCGCTCCAGATCTACTGAATCAAAAGTAGGTGGGAAGCAGCAGGGAGGGAACATGAAACTGCCAGAGTTTATATCCTGGCATCGCGACTTATTATCTGGGGAACTTTAAGCAAGTTACTTAACCTCTCTGTGCCTCAGTTTCTTCATCTATGACATAGGGATGATAATAATAGTACCTTGGCTGGGCGTGGTGGCTCATGCCTGTCATCCCAGCACTTTGGGAGGCCAAGGCATGTGGATCACTTGAGGTGACCAGCCTGGCCAACAAGGTGAAACCCTGTCTCTATTAAGAATACAAAAATCAGCCGAGCGTGGTGGCATGCACCTGTAATCCCAGCTATTCAGGAGGCTGAGGCAAGAGAATCGTTTGGACCCTGGAGACGGAGGTTGCAGTGAGCGGAGATTGTGCCACTGCACTCCAGCCTAGGGTGACAGAGTGAGACTCTGTCTCAAAATATTAATAATATCTCATATAAGGTTGTTGTACATTAAATCCTTAATAAATATTACCTATGATGACAATGATAATTTTTCAATTAAACTTGTTTGTTTAATCCAAATCATGAAATATACATTACTTGTGATTCTTAAAAAAACATTAGTTCTGCTTACAAAAGTAGTTACATATATGCTATAACTATACAGAGTAATTCAACTAGATTAGTATCCAAAGGAAGCAGGAAAGAGATGAAATAATTGAATAATTTCTTCTCTGTAGAGTTTTAAATTCTTTTTGAAGAAGCAGGTGTTTAAGTCCCCTACTTTAATTTCTTTCTTTCTTCTTGTATTTTTTTTTTTTTTTTTTTTTTTTGAGACTTGGTCTCACTTTGTCACTGAGGCTGGAGTGCAGTGGCATGATCATGGCTCACTGCAGCCTCAACGTTTTGGACTCAGGTGATCCTCCCACCTCAGCCTCCCAAAGTACTGGGATTACAGGCATTACTGTAACCTGGCCTAATCCCCTACTTTGGTTTCATTAGAAAGGATTTCATAGCTAATATTGGTCCATCAAATGCCAAATAAACAAGATTTTAATAATAGAGGTAACTAGATATAAAATATCATACAGAAATTTACTTACCAAAGTCACAAACTGTCTGAAGGGGAAACATAGTATTGGTAGACCTCATCCTCTCAACTCTTGACTTATAAGTTGTGTATCTAAACAAATACACAAAGGCCTTGTTTTTATTGCCTGGAATTCCACCAAAGATTCTTAAGTATCATTTCTTAAAGATGCAAATAGCTCTAGGAGGTAGGAGGGTTTGATAGTCGTTCACACATTGGCATTTACTAGTTCAATCAGGTTGCTATTTTTTGTGTGTTTTTGAGATGGGTTTCACTCTGTTGCCCAGGCTGGAATGAGGTGACATGATCACAGCTCACTGCAGCCTCGACCTCCTGGACACAAACAATCCTCCCATCTCAGCCTCCTGAATAGCACCTGTCACCATCCCCGGCTAATTTAAAAAAATTTTTAAAACAATGGGATCTTGTTATGTTGCCCAGGCTGATCTTGAACTCCTGGGCTCAAGCAATCCTCCTGCCTCGACCTCCCAACGTGCTGGGATTACCATACTTCATCTGGCCAGGTCGCCTTCTTTTTAACACAGATCAGTAGCACCTAAACACAGAAAGGTTGGGGCAAATCAAGTTTTGGAAAAACACTGAGTACCTCAGGGAAGGCTGAAGGCCTTAGGCCAGAGGTTCTGGGAGGAGGAGGCTTAATCTAAAGAAGAAAACGAAGAAAAGGAGAAGAAGGATTTAACAATTTAACCTGTCTGATTTCAGATCTTGCATATTGCCAGTTCTAGGCCTCTTATTTTGGAATCCAGAAAATACTGGTGTAAGATAGTCATGAATTAAGCTTTTGAGTCTGACCTGGGAGACCTAAACACCATCGTAACATTGTATCAATTTGGATCAGATGAAATAGCAATGTATTTTCCAATGATTCAACCTAGTTTCTATGAGATATTTTTCAGAGAAAAGTGTTCTAAAATATTGTCGTCGTCGTCGTCGTCGTCGTCGTCGTCTTCTTCTTCTTCTTCTTCTTCTTCTTCTTCTTCTTCTTCTTCTTCTTCTTCTTCTTCCTCCTCCTCCTCCTCCTCTTCCTCTTCTTTCTTCTTCTTTCTTCTTCTTTTTTTTTAAACAGAGTCTGTCTCTGTCACCCAGGCTGGAAGTGTGGTTGATCACAGCTCACTGCAGCCTTGACATCCTGGTCTCAAGTAATCCTCCCACCTCAGCCTCCTGGTGTGTGCCACCATGCCCAGCTTTTCTTTTTTCTTTTTTTCCTGCAATGTTGCCCAGGTTACTTTTTTTCCTTGTTGTGTATTTCTGGGTTTGTGTGTGTGTGTGTTGTGTTGTTTTGTTTTGTTTTGAGACCGAGACTTGCTATTTTGCTCAGGCTGGTCTCGAACTCCTGGGCTCAAGTGACCCTCCCGTGTTAGCCTCCTGAGTAGCGAGGACTACAATACACCCCTGAGCCCAGCCTAGAATTGCTTTTTCCAGGGAGTTTTCTATGACCCTTCATATCTCAACCCACCCCATGTCTACATCTGGATTAGTTGTCCTTCTTGTGTAATTCTTTTGTACCATGTAGTTATTATATTGCATTATAATTTTTCCCTTCTCTATCTCCTACTCCCTCACAGATTGTGAGCTCCTTGAATTCAGGTGCTGTGTCTTTTGTCACTATATCTACAACATTTAGTACAGTGCGTGACACATAGTGTACTGAAAGTGGTTAGAACCCAACTCATGCACTAATTGGGATTGTTTGTACTATGAAATTCAGTCATTCCACTTTCCTTCTCAAAGACCTTCCATAATTCTCTGCTTCCTAAAAGAATCTCAAACACCTCATTCCTAATATTGAAGCATTCTCTACACTTTGGCTCCAATGGATTATTCCCTCTGGTTTCTTATACATATCATACCAGATCCAAACTAGATTCTTAAGAATGCCCGATTAGGCTCCATGCGTTTCCTCATCCAACTGTAACTTCCACAGAAATTGCTCTTCTCCAGTCACTGCTTACCCAAATATAACCCATCCTTCTGGGCCTACCTTAAATGCAGTCTCTTTAGTGAAACCATTCCTGCTCTTCTACCCGATGTGAATTCCACTTCTCCCCTTGCACTGGGTAAGCTTCTTAAAGACATTCTTGAACAAGTTTGTATCCCTACAGGACTGTATTAAATTATGGAGGCTGGCAAGTCCAAAATCTGCAGGGTAGGTTGGCAAGCTGTACACTCACAGAAGAACCAATGTTGAAGTTCAAGTGTGAAGGCCATCAGGCTGGCAGAATTTCTTCTTGCTCAAGAAATATCAGTCTTTTGCTCTATTAAGGCCTTCAACCAATTTGATGAGGTCCACCCACATATGGATAGCAAGTTGCTTTATTCAAAGTCCACCAATGAGGCCAGGCACGGTGGCTCATGCCTGTAATCCCAGCACTTTGGGAGGCTGAGGTGGGTGGATCACTTGAGGTCAAGAGTTTGAGATCAGATTGGCCAACACGGTGAAACCCTGTCTCTACAAAAATACAAAAATAGCCAGGCGTCGGAAGGCAGAGGTTGCAGTGAGTTGAGATGGTACCATTGCACTCTAGCCTGGATGACAGAGTGAGACTCTGTCTTAGAAAGAAAAAACAAACAAAAATAAATAAATAAAACAAATAAATAAAACAATGACTGTTAATCTCATCCAAAAAACACCTTCACAGAAACATCCAGAATAATTGACCGAATATCCAGGCACCATGGTCCAACCAATTTGATGCATAAAATTAAACACCACAAGAACTAAGTGGAATGTCCTGGATGTAGCAAATGGCATTTTATTTCTTTAACAAGTAATTTATACTTGGCCGGGCACAGTGGCTCACACCTGTAATCTCAGCACTTTGGGAGGCTGAGGTGGGCAGATCACTTGAGTTAGGAGTTCAAGACCAACCTGGGCAACATGGTGAATCCCCATCTCTACTAAAAATACAAAAATTAGGCAGGTGTGGTGGCATGCACCTGTAATTCCAGCTACTCGGGAGGCTGAGGCAGGAGAATCGCTTCAACCCGGAAGTCGGAGGTTACAGTGAGCCGAGATCACACCACTGCACTCCAGCCTGGGTGATGCAGTGAGACTGTGTCTCAAAAAAAAAGTAATTTATACTCATTGCCTCAAGTTTCCTACTTCCTAGTGACTCAGCCCATCTCTACCCACCTACTATGTTCAACAGTTCCTCTCCTGCATTTGATGTTTGTTCTACCTGCCCCTCCATCTGGAAACCACTCATCCTTTAACTCCCAAACTCCTGTGCCCTCATGGCTCTTCTAGCTGATCAATCTTTCTGCAGCTGGCTCTCTTCCACCCTCCTCTTAAATGTGGGTTCCTGAAGGTTCCATTCTTGGCCACCTTTTCTTGCTATATCTTCTTGTGTGATCTTGTCAGTTTCACTTGTCATCTATGTCAAGTTATCATCTTTGACTTTATTCAGGGACACTTCAAGGTTTCATGGTGCTTGAAATTTATATAATTTAACACAGGAGTACTCTTTAAGAAGACGTCTATGCTAGGATGGCTAGCAATAACTTAGTTACACATGGAACTCCCCTAAATGTATCCCATGAAGCCCAACCTATATGGTATCTCAAACTTATCTTGCCCCTAAACAGGCCCCCCCGCAATGCCTAGAGGACTCCAGTGCCACCTGACCTGGCGGGAAGTGTGAAGAAGATGTTAGGGTGGAAAGAGGTAACAATCTTAGTCTTAATCACAGCAAAAATAACCTACTTTTGAAATTGTTACAAAAAAGAAACATGACAACATGAATGTATTGCTAAGGCCCTTGCCAGGTGCTTGAAAGACCCCCTGCCGGTGAGGAGAGCTGAAGCTAATGTTTGGTACCTTTAAGAGTATCTGGTCCATCTGTCTTCAGCCTGACCTCTCCCACACTTTAGGTCTGATTTTCTAGCTGCTTGCCAGACCCCTGTACTTGAACGTCCCTCATATTTCAAACCATTTGGCCTCAAATAAAGACCATTATTCCTTATTCTACCCCTGACCCATCTCATGTATTTTCCTTTGTTTTTCTGTCTCTGATATTGACATCATTGTTCCTGTGCTGTTATAAAGAGCTACCTGAGACTGTGAAATTTATAAAGAAAAGAGGTTTAATTGACACACAGTTCTACCGGCTGTATAGTACGCATGGCTGGCAGGCCTCAGGAAACTTGCAGTCATGGCAGGACTGCCCAGTTATTCAAGTTAGCAGCTCAGTTGTTTCCTGTTCTGCCCTGTCCCCGCTCCATATCCATTTGTTTATTAGATCCCATCGGGTTTGTACCTGTATTTGCTTTCATTTGGACTGCCGAAAGGCCTCCTCGCTGTCTCCCTGCCTCTGGTCTCCTCCAATTCATCCTCCACAGAGCCATGAAGCTATTTTTCTAAAATATGGTAATGACTTTCTCAAGAAGCAGGACAGCATGGGCTCTGGAGCTAGCACTCAGGTTTAAATCTTGGCTGTACTGCTTACTTCCTGTTTGACTTTCGACAAGTTATTTAATCTATGACTCAGTTTCCTACTTATAAAATGGAAATACTGGCCGGGCACGGTGGCTCACACCGTAATCCCAGCACTTTGGGAGGCCAAGGCAGGCAGATTGCCTGAGCTCAGGAGTTCAAGACCAGCCTGAGCAACATGGTGAAAACTTGTCTCTACTAAAAATACAGAACAAAACAAAACAAAACTAGCTGGGCGTGGTGGCGGAGGCCTGTAATGGGAGGCTGAGGCATGAGAATTGTTTGAGCCCTGGAGGCAGAGGTCGCGGTGAGCCAAGATCGCGCCACTGCACTCCAGCCTGGGTGACAGAGTGAGACTCTGTCTCAAAAAAACAAAACAAGACCAAAAAACAGGGAATAGTTCACACTTCACAGGAGATTTTAACAAATCAATTATAGCTTTTCTTGGTGTTGGATATTTGATACATAGAAAACATTAGTATGTTATTATCACTGTTAATATAGCTTTCCTATCAAAAATTTTTGATGGGACCAGGCACAGTGTCTCACGTGTGTAATCCCAGCACTTTGGGAGGCCAACGTGGGAGGACTGCCTGAAGTCAGGTGTTCGAGACCAGCCTGGCCAACATGGTGAAACCCCGCTTCTTTGAAAAATACAAAAATTAGCTGGGTGTGGTGGCACACACATGTAATCCCAGCTACTCCAGAGGCTGAGGCAGGATGAGGCAGGAGAATCGCTTGAACCTGGAAGGGAGGTAAAGGTTGCAGTGAGCCAAGATCGTGCCACTGCACTCCAGCCTGGGTGACAGAGTGAGATTCTCTCTCAAAAAAAACAAAACAAACTTTTGATGGTTTCACATACTGGACAAGACATTCAATAATCATCTTCACATTGAGACCTCAGTCCCTTTTCCCAGTGTCTGTTCTTGCCGCGTCTCTTCCTAGACCTTGTGCTGCAGACACTTGAAACTAGCAGATGCTCCCCAGGCCATTTGGGTACTCCTGGTTTTCCTTTGTTGGAAATGTCCTCCTTCCTTTTTCTTTCTCTGAAGAAATCTCAATAATTCCCCAGGTCCCTGATCCAATGTCGTCTTCTCTCTGAAGTTTCCTCAGCCTCTTTGCCTTCACTGTATCCTGGTGTTTCTTAATAAACACTGAGCAAAAGGCGTCTGACAAACTCCTCCTCCCGAACTTTCTTTTTTCAATTGCCAAAAATGGGTTTTAAGTGTTTGAGTCACGATTATTGCATGCATGCTCTCATGTAATACTTGTAAAGTATATCTTGGATTATTCCAAGTTTTTATTGGCGTAAATCAGAGAGAACGTTCTAGTCATGAATGATGAAGTGTGTTTTCCAGGTCATATTACATTCATGCCAGGAACATGGCATAGCCCATCAACACCATTTGTTAATATGATGTATTTTAAAGAACAATGATAGTATTTAGATAATGTTCACAGAGAATTTAAGAAATTTCAATGGCTTGGCCGGGCGCGGTGGCTCAAGCCTGTAATCCCAGCACTTTGGGAGGCTGAGACGGGCGGATCACGAGGTCAGGAGATCGAGACCATCCTGGCGAACACGGTGAAACCCCGTCTCTACTAAAAAAATACAAAAAAACTAGCCGGGCGAGGTGGCGGGCGCCTGTAGTCCCAGCTACACAGGAGGCTGAGGCAGGAGAATGGCGTAAACCCGGGAGGCGGAGCTTGCAGTGAGCTGAGATCCGGCCACTGCGCTCCAGCCCCGGTGACAGAGCGAGACTCCGTCTCAAAAAAAAAAAAAAAAAGAAATTTCAATGGCTTTAGAGCTTTGTTTTCTTGGTCTGTAGGGTCAGTTGCTTTTGACTTGATATTCACTTGGGAATGGAAAAATGGAGCTAAAGGAGCTGGCAGGTTGATGTCATCAATTAACAGATGATAACGAGAAAGATATTATACCGCCATTCTATGGACAAAGGTACTTTTTTGCTAGTCTATGGGATGGCAAGGGAAGAGACCTCTTTAGAATTTGCCTAATTTCTCTGACCATTTTTAAAAAATAAAGGTGTTTTTGTTTTCTGTTTTTTCTTGAGACGGTGTCTCATTCTGTCACCCAGGCTGGAGTGCAGTGATGCAATCTCAGCTCGCTGCAACCTCTGCCTTCCAGTTTAAGCAGTTCTCCTGCCTCAGCCTCCTGAGTAGCTGGGACTGCAGATGCTCACTACCATGCCTGGCTAATTTTTGTGTTTTTAGTAGAGATGGGGTTTCACCATGTTGACCAGGCTGGTCTTGAACTCCTGACCTCAGGTGACCTGCCCACCTTGGCCTCTCAAAGTTCTGGGATTACAGGCGTGAGCCACTGTGCCTGACCTTAAAGAATATAAGTTTAATTTATAGTTGAAATCTGGATTAATTTGCAGTTGAAATCTGGCTAGTTCTGCTGACAGCAAGTTCAGAAATCAAACTCTCACTGAACAATGAGAGCTGTATGTTATTTTTGCTGATAATGTCCCAGGAACTTAGTGAGTGCTATTAAGCACAACTCCTCTGGTTTTGGCTCCTCTGAGGACTCCATCAGCCTACAAGTCTGTTTCTGTGACCTTAAGAGTTAATGAAGAGAGAAATACCAACATGAAAACAAGAATTTCAAAGATTCCTCTTGTATAACTGGGTAGGAGAGCAGGAGAGACAATGGAGGTGGGAGGCTGGCAACTAAATATTCAAGAGAAATACTCAAATTTTACTCCTGGTTGGGAAGCCAATCCATCTTCCCCATTCTTCTTCTTCTTCTTCTTTTTTTTTAGATGGAGTCTCACTCTGTAACTGAGGCTGGAGTGCAGTGGTACAATCTCGGCTCACTGCAAGCTCCACCTCCCAGGTTCAAGCGATTCTCCTGCCTCAGCCTCCTGAGTAGCTGGGATTACAGGTGTGTGCCACCACGCTGGGCTAATTTTGGTATTTTTAGTAGAGACAGGGTTTCACCATGTTGCCCAGGATGATCTCGATCTCCTGACCTTGTAATCTGCCTGCCTCGGCCTCCCAAAGTGCTGGGATTACAGGCGTGAGCCACCATGCCCGGCTCTCGATTCTTTTGTCAGTGATATTTCCTTTTATTTTTCCATACCTCTTTCCTTCCGACCGCTCTAACCTTTTACTAAAGGATTAGAAATGGGTAAATATTCAGTAATCTAGTCCCTGGTTATGTTACGACAGCCAACTTAATTGCCTTTGAAAGAAAGGCTCCTTGGACAGTGCAAGGGCTCTTGTATTTTGGAGGTACCGGCAAGGCAACCTGGAAGAAACCGGTAACGGACAGAAATTTACTTGGAGCCACAGACGATTAAGACACTTAAGTTTTCCTGATAGAATAAGGTGAGTCGATGTAAAGAGTGAATATAAAACTCTAATGGTCAAAATACAGTGATTTTTTAAATCCCAGGTTACATACACGCTTGAAAAATAGTCAAGCATTTACCGAGATGTGTTTCCTGAGTAGGCACTTCATAAACTACTTGCTAACTGACCTACTTCTTGTTTTTCTTCCCTGCAGTGAGAAAAAAGCTTTTTAGATTAGACAAGGGAAGGAAGGGTGGCTCTACCTTACACAGAGCAGGATATAATCCCATTGAATTTGTGCTACAGGTGAGCTTTTTCCAGCTCTGCCTTCAGTCTGAGGAAGACTAGGGGAAGAAGCAAGGGAGAGGCTCCCACGGGAAAAAGACTGACTCAGGTATCCCAGCCTGTGCCTGGACAGGTCGCAGAAGAGGGAAAGCGCAGGCTCAGAGGCAGTCCAGCCTTTTCCGTCCTGCTGCCTCCAGGCTCTTCCAAAGGAGTAGATGGGATCTTTCAGGACAGCCCCTGGCTAAACAATCTCATTCTTCTGAAAGCCTAGAGTTCAAACCTGCCAGAGTTACCTGTATCTCTTATTGTAATTATCATTTTATACCTGCAAGCTATTTGGGAGCAGAGCTGTGTCCCCACACATTGTCCCCAGGAACCTTTCCAGGCTTACTTCCCATCCTGTCCTCTCTCACTCCTTTACCTGTACTGGCCTTTGCACTGCATACGTGTTCCTTACACTTTCCTTCCATGTAGCTTTTGCTGATTCTCCACTGGATGTGCTTCTTACTCCCGGGTTCATCTATTGCAATCCTACTTCACTTTCAAATCCTACTTCAGTTCTCATCTCATGAGACTTTGCAGAGTCCTTGGGCTGAAATAAATCTCGTTCTCCTTTGTGTGCTCATGGTTGTTTGCTTGGGCCTCTTTGATACACATGGCTTCTTGTCTGTATTTCCACTGTGCCAGACTCTAGACTCTGTCTTTTCATCCTGTTAATATGGTCTTTCGCAGAGTGAAAGGTTTTAGTTTTGACAATGTGCAATTCATCACTTTTTCTCTTTATGCATTGTGCTTTTGCTGTCGAGTCTGAGAACTCTTCACCCAGCTCTAGGTAGGTCCTGAAAGTTTTCTTCTACGTGTTTTTCTAAATGTTTTAGAGTTTTATGTTTTACATGTAACTGTGGGATCCATTTTGAGGTAGTTTCTGCATGATGTGTAAGGTTTAGGTCTAGCTTCATTTTTTTTTTTTCCTATGGCTATCCAATTGCTCCTTCCATTGGATTCTTTTTGTAATTTTGTCCAAAAATAGTGGTACATAAGCCTGCGTGTGGTGGCTCATGCCTGTAATCCCAGCACTTTGGGAGGCGGGTGGATCACTTGAGGTCAGGAGTTTGAGACCAGCCTGA
Source organism: Macaca nemestrina (assembly GCF_043159975.1). Classification (NCBI taxonomy): domain Eukaryota; kingdom Metazoa; phylum Chordata; class Mammalia; order Primates; family Cercopithecidae; genus Macaca; species Macaca nemestrina. The sequence continues at coordinate 10,290,283 of NC_092128.1, forward strand.
TCAACATGGTGAAACCCCATCTCTCCCAAAAATACAAAAATTAGCTAGGTGTGGCGGCAGGCACCTGTAATCCCAGCTACTTGGGAGGCTGAGGCAGGAGAATCATTTGAACCCAGGAGGCAGAGGTTGCAGTGAGCTGAGATCATGCCACTGCACTCCAGCCTGGGCGACAGAGCAAGACTCTGTCTCAAAAAAAAAAGGTAAAAGTAGTGGAGCGTATTTGTGGTCTTCTATTTCTGGGTTTGCTGTTCTATTCCATTGATTTATGTGTCTAGATTCCAGGTGCTTTGAGGACTAGAGATATGCTTTCCTTTTTGCAGTGCCTTTGGTATATTGCCTTGCAAATAGTACCATCTAACTCAGTGGCTGGCACATAGTCAGTGTTCAATAAATTTTTGTTGAAAGAAAGATTCAATAACAAGTACCTTATAAATGTGAGTTAAATTATTGCTGAATTAATTCTTAAATTTTTTTTTTTTTTTTTGAGACAGAGTCTCGCTCTGTCGCCCAGGCTGGAGTGCAGTTGTGCGATCTCGGCTCACTGCAACCTCCACCTCCCAGGTTCAAGCGATTCTCCTGCCTCAGCCTCCCAAGTACCTGGGACTATAGGTGTGCGCCACCACGCCTGGCTAGTTTTTGTATTTTTAGTAGAGATGGGGTTTCACTGTGTTGGCCAGGATGGTCTCATCTCCTGACCTCATGATCTGCCTGCCTTGGCCTCCCAAAGTGCTGGGATTGCAGGCTTGAGCCACCGCACCCTGCCAATTCTTAAAATTTTGAGAGTCGGACCTCTGTGTCCTTGTAGCCTCAGCCTGGCGATAAGCTTTCCTTGGGCCTCTTGATACAGGAACTAGAGCCTCTCACATCCTGCACACTCTGGAGGCCTCTTGCCTCCAGGAGGGTCACACACTCAGCAGCAGCTCCCTCTGTAAGTCTCACTGTCCCCCACACAGCCTGCACCCCCAAGGCCTTCTGGCCGGCTGGTGCCCCGACTCCCACTGCACGTCCACACCTCCGGTTGTTGATCCCCACTGCCCTCTTGTGCTCTGGAGGGTGGCTTAGTGCTTGTGCAGCAACTACAGACCAGCTCTGGCCTGGCAAAACCAGCGAACTCTGCTCTCCTGTAGGCCAAAGCACACCTTATCAGTGAGTGCCGAACTCCTTCAAGGTCTCTCCTTCCTTGGGGACTCTCCCTTGCCCTAGGGTAACAAATAGAGTCTGTTTCTGTCTTATAGTCAACCTTTAATTTTTTAAATTAAGAAATCATTTTAATTTTTAATTTTTTTTAGAGATGGAGTCTTGCTCTGTTGCCAAGGCTGCAGTACGGTGGCACGATCACGGCTCACTGCACTTTCGAACTCCTGGGCTCAAGTGATCCTCCCACCTCAGCCTCCCGAGTAGCTGGGATTATAGGTGTGCACCACCATGCCTGGCTAATTATTTAAATTTTTGTAGAGACAGGGTCTTGCTACATTGCCCAGGCTGGTCTTGAACTCTGGGCATCAAGTGATCGTCTCTCCTCTCCTCAGCCTCCCAAAGCACTGGGGTTACAGGTGTGAGCCACTGTTCCTGGCCTCTTTCATAATAATTAATAACTCTTTATATTCAACTTCCTGTTTAACCTACCCTGTGGTTTCTTTTTTTATGCTGTTTTAATTCTTAATTTTTGTAGGTACATAGTAGGTGTATATAGGGTCCGTGAGACATTTTGATACAGGCATGCAATACGTAATAATCACATCAGGGTAAATGGAATATTCATCACCTCAAGCATTTACCCTTTCTTTGTGTTACAGACAATCCAATTATACTTTTTTAGTTATTTTATTTTATTGTTTGAGACGGAGTCTCTCTCTGTCACCCAGGCTGGAATGCATTGGTGCAATCTTGGCTCACTGCAGCCTCCACCTCCCAGGTTCAAGCGATTCTCCTGCCTCAGCCTCCTGAGTGGCTGGGATTACAGGCGTGCATCACCACACCCGGCTAATTTTTGTATTTTGAGTAGAGATGGGGTTTCACCATGTTGGCCAGGCTGGTCTCAAACTCCTGACCTCAAGTGATCCGCCCACCTCCGCCTTCCAAAATGCTGGGATTACAGACATGAGCCACTGCGCCTGGCCCTCTTTTAGTTACTTTAAAATGTACAATAAATTATTGTTGTGCTATCAAATACTAGATCTTATTTGTTCTGTCTAATTATATGTTTGTACCCATTAACCATTCCCCACTTCCTCTACCCTTACTACCCTTCCCAACCTCTAGTAGTCACTGTCCTAGTCTCTACCTCCATGAATTCAATTGTTTTAATTTTTAGCTCTCACAAATAAGTGAGAACATGCAAAGTCTATCTTTCTGTGCCTAGCTTATTTTACTTAACATAATGACCATCCACGTTTTATCCATGTTGCAAATGACAGGCTCGCATTCTTTTTTGTGGCTGAATAGTACTCCATCATTTATATATACCACATTTGTTTTCTTTATCCATTTGTCTATTGATGGACAGATCGGTTGCTTCCAAATCTTGGCTATTGTGAATAGTGCTGCAGTAAACATGGGAAGGAAGCTATCTCTTCGATACACTGATTTCCTTTCTTTTGAGTATATACCTAGCAGTGGGATTGTTAGATCACATGGTAGCTCGATTTTTAGCTTTTTGAGGAAATTCCAAACTGTTCTCCATAGTGGTTGAACTAATTTACGTTCCCACCAACAGCATATGAGGGTTCCCTTTTCTCTACATCCTCACCAGGATTTGTTATTGCCTGTCTTTTGGGTAAAAGACATTTTAATTAGGGTGAGATGATATCTCATTGTAGTTTTGATTTCCATTTCTCTGATAATCAGTTGTGTTGAGCACCTTTTAATTTACCTATCTGCCATTTGTATGTCTTCTTTTGAGAAATGTCTATTCAAATCTTTACCAGTTTTTTAATTGGATTATTAGATTTTTTTTTATTGAGTTGTTTGAGTTTCTTATATATTATCGTTATTGATCCCTTGTGAGGTAGTAGTTGGCAAATATTTTCTCTTATTCTGTGGGTTGTCCCTTCACTTTGTCGATTGGTTCCTTTGCTGTGTAGAAGCTTTTTAACTTGATGTGATCCCATTTGTCTATTTTTGCTTTGATTATCTGTGTTTATGGGGTATTACTCAAGAAATCCTTGCCCAGTCCAATGTCCTGGAGAGTTTCCCCAATGTTTTCTTTTAGTAATTTCATAGTTTGAAGTCTTAGATTTAAGTCTTTAATCCATTTTGGTTTGATGTTTATATATGGCAGGAGATAGGGTTCTAGTTTCATTCTTTTGAATATGGACATCCAGTTTTCCCTGCACCATTTATTGAAGAGTCTGCCCTGTCCCCCAAAGTATGTTCTTGGCACTTTTGTCAAAAATGAGTTCACTGTAGATGTTTGGATGTGTTTCTGGGTTATCTATGCTGCTCCATTGGTGTATGTGTCTGTTTTGATGCCAGTACCATGCTGTTTTGATTACTATAGCTCTGTACTATAGTTGGAAGTCAGGTAATGTTATTCCTCTAGTTTTATTTTTTGCTCAGGATAGCTTCGGCTAGTCTGGGTCTTTTGTGATTCCATATAAATTTTAGGATTGTTGTTTTCTATTTCTGTGAAGAATGACATTGGTATTTGGATAGGGATTACATTGAATCTGTAGGTTGCTTTGGGTGGTATGAACATTTTAACAATATTGATTCTTCCAATCCATGAACACAGAATATCTTTCCATTTTTTTGTGTGTCCTCTTTAATTTCTTTCATCAATGTTATATAGTTTTCATTGTAGAGCTCTTTAACTTCTTTGGTAAAGTTAATGGCTAAGTATTTTATTTTATTTGTATCTATTGTAAATGGGATTACTTTGATCTCTTTTTCATATTATTCATTGCTAGTATATAGAAATGCTAGTGATTTTTATGTTGATTTTGTATCCTTTAACTTTACTGAATTTGTTTACCACTTCCAATGGTTTTTTTGGTGGAATCTTTAGGTTTTTTTTCCAAGTGTAAGATCTTATCATCTGCAAACAAGAATAATTTAACTTCTTCCTTTCTAATTTGAATACCCTTTATTTCTTTCTCTTGTCTGATTGCTCTAGCTAGGACTTCCAGTATTATGTTGAACAGGTGAAAATGGGCATCTTTGTCATCTTACAGATCTTAGAGGAAAAGCTTTCAGTATTTCCTCATTCAATATGATACTAGCTGTGGGTTTGTCTTATATGGCTTTTATTGTGTTGAGGTATGTTCTTTCTTTCTATACCCAATTTTCTTTAGGGTTTTTGTCATGAAGGGATGTTGAATTTTACGAAATGCTTTTTCAGCATCAGTTGAAATGATCTTATGGTTTTTGTCCTTCATTCTATTGATGTGAGGTATCATATTGATTGATTTGCATATATAGAGTCATCCTTGCATCCCTGGGATAAGTCTCCCTTGGTCATGATGAATGATCTTTTTAATGTGTTGTTGAATTTGGTTTGCTAGCATTTTGTTAGGATTCTTGCATCAATATTCATTAGGAGTATTGGCCTGGAGTTTTCTTATTTTGATATGTCTTTGATTTTGGTATCAGGATAATACTAGCCTTGTAGAATGACATTGGAAGTATTCTACCCCCCTCTATTTTTTTGGAATATTTTGAGTAGGATTGGTATTAGTTCTTTTTGAAATGTTTGATAAAATTCAGTAGTGAAGCCATCAGGTCCCAAGGTTTTCTTTGCTGGGAGACTTTTTATTATGGCTTTGATCTTGTTACTCATTATTAGTCTGTTCAGATTTTGGATTTCTTCATGGTTCAATCTTGGTGGTTGTATGTATCTAGAAATTTATTCATTTCTTCAAATGTGTTCAGTTTATTAGCATATAGTTGCTCACAATAGTCTCTAATGATTATTTCAATTTCTGTAGTACCAGTTGTAAACATGTCTCTTTTTTCCTCTCTGATTTTATTTATTTAGGTCTTCTCTTCTTTTTTCTTGGACAGCCTGGCTAAAGATTTGTTGATTTTGTTTATCTTTTCAAAAACCAACTTTCATTTCATTGATCTTTTGTATTATTTTATTTCTGCTCTGACATTTATTATTTTTTTCTTCTACTAATTTGGGGTTTGGTTTGCTCTTGTTTTTCTAGTTCTTTTTCTATTTTTTTTCTTTTTTTTTTGAGAAAGAGTCTTGCTCTGTTGCCCAGGCTGGAGTGTAGTGGTGCTATCTCAGTTTACTGTGACCTCTGCCTCCCGGGGTTAAGCCATCCTCCCACCTCAGCCTCCTGAGTTGCTGAGATGGCAGGCATGTGCCACCATGTCTGGCTAATTTTTGTATTTTTAGTACAAATGGTGTTTTGCCTGTTGGCCGGGCTGGTCTTGAACTCCTGGCCTCAAGTGATCCTCCTGTATCAGCCTCCTAAAATGCTGGGATTACAGGCATGAGCCACTGCACCCAGCCTCTAGTTATTTTAGATGTATTGTTAGCTTGTTTATTTAATATTCTACATTTAAGATGTAGGTGCTTGTTGCTATAAACCTTATTCTTAGTACTGCTTTTGCTATATCCCATAGGTTTTGGTATGTGTGTATCCATTTTCATTTGTTTCAAGAAATTTTTCTATTTCTTTCTTAATTTCTTAATTGAACCACTGGTCATTCAGGAACATATTGTTTAATTTCTATGTGTTTGTATAGTTTTCAAAATTCCTCTTGTTATTTATTTCTAGTTTTATTACATTGTATGTGGTTAGAGAAGATACTTGATGTAATTTCAATCTTTTTGAATTTTTAAAGACTTGTTTTGTGGCCTCACATATGGTCTGTCCTTGAGAATGATCCATGTGCTGAGGAGAATGTGTATTCTGCAGCTGTTGGATGAAATGTTCTGTAAATATCTGTTAGGATCATTTTGTCTGTACCATAGATTAAGTCTGATGTTTCTTTGTTGTTTTTCTCTCTGGAAGTCTCCACTATTATTGTATTGAAGTCTATCTCTTTAGCTTTAATAATATTTGCTTATATATGTGTGTGTTTGAGTGTTGGGTGCATATATATTTATAATTATTACATCTTCTTGCTGATTTGACCCCTGTATCATTATATAGTGACCTTCTTTGTCTCTTCTTATAATTTTTGTCTTGAAATCTATTTTGTCTGATATAAGTATAGCTACTCGTGGTCTTTTTTGGTTTCCATTTGCATGGAATATCTTTTTCCATCTCTTTATTTTCAGTCTATGTGTCTTCATAGGTGAAGTGTGTTTCTTGTAGGCAACAGATTGTTAGGTTTTGTTTTTTATCCATTCAGCCATTCTATGTCTTTTGATTAGACAGTTTAGTTCATTCACATTCAATTTTATTGATAAGTAAGAACGTTCTTCTGCCAGTTTGTTGTTTGTTTTCTGGTCTTCTCTTCCTCTTTCCTTCCTTCCTGTTTCCTGTTAGTGAAGGTGATTTTCTCTGGTGGTATATATTAATTTTTTGGTTTTTAGTATTTGTGTATTGGTTGTATGTTTTTGATTTGAGGTTACCTTACCATGAAGCTTGCAAATAACATCTTATAACTTCTTATTTTAAACTGATGACAGCTTAACACTGATTTGCATGAACAAAAAAAACAAGCAAAGAGAAAACATAAAAACTCTTAACTTTGCTCTCCTGCTTTTTGACTTTTTGTTGTTTCTATTTATATCTTGTTGTACTGTCTATGCCTTGGAAAGATGACTTAGTTATTATTTTTGATCAGTTCATCTTTTAGTCTTTCTATTCAAGATATGAGTAGTTTACACACTGCAGTTACAGTGTTATAATATTCTGTGTTCTTCTGTGTATTTACTATTACCAATGAGTTTTGTACCTTCATATGATTTCTCATTGCTCATTAATGTCCTTTTCTTTCAGATTGAAAAACTTCCTTCAGCATTTCTTGGCTAGGCGTGGTGACTCATGCCTTTAATCCCAGCACTTTGGGAGACCGAGATGGGCCGATCATCTAAGGTCAGGAGTTTGAGACCAGCCTGGCCAACGTGGTGAAAGCCTGTCTCTACTACAAAAATTACTCAGGCATGGTGGCAGGCACTTGTAATCCCAACTACTCGGGAGGCTAAGGCGGGAAAATTGCTTGAACCTGGGGGACAGAGGTTGATCACGCCACTGCACTCCAGCCTGGGTGACAGAATGAGACTCAGTCTCAAAAAAAAATCCCAACAAAACCCAAAAAACCAACCAAACAAAAAAAAAAAACAACCAAACAAAAAAACAAAAAAATCCCACAACAACAAACAAACAAAAAACCCAAAAAACTTCCTTCAGCATTTCTTGTAGGACAGGTCTGGTGTTGCTGAAATTCCTCAGCTTTTGTTTCTCTGGGAGGGTATTTACTTCTCCTTCATGTTTGAAGGATATTTTCACTCAATATACTCTTCTAGGATGAAAATTTTATTTTTCAGCACTGTAAGTAAGTCAAGCCACTCTCTCCTGGCCTGTAATGTTCCACTGAGAAGTATGCTGCTGGCCATATGTATGTTATTTGTTGTTACTTGTTTCTTTTCTCTTGCTGCTTTTAGGTTTCTTTCTTTTCTTTCTTTCTTTCTTTTCTTTTCTTTTCTTTCTTTTCTTTTCTTTCTTTTTCTTCTCCTTCCTTCCTTCCTTCCTTCCTTCCTTCCTTCCTTCCTTCCTTCCTTCCTTCCTTCCTTCCTTCCTTTTTTTTTTGGAGATGGTGTTTCACTCTTGTTGCTCAGACTGGAGTGCAATGGCATGATCTCAGCTCACTGCAACCTCTGCCTCCGTGTTCAAGCAATTCCCCTGCCTCAGCCTCCCAAGTAGCTAGAATTACAGGCACTTGGCACCACGTCTGGCTAATTTTTTGTATTTTTAGTAAAGACGGGATTTCATTATGTTGACCAGGCTGGTCTCAAACTCCTGACCTCAGGTGATCCACCCACGTCGGCCTCCCAGAGTGCTGGGATTACAGGCATGAGCCACCACACCCGGCCTCAGGTTCCTTTCTTTATCCTTGACCTTTGGGAGTTTAATTATTAAAGGCCTTGAGGTAGTCTTATTTGGGTTAAATCTTCTTCATGTTCTATAACCTTCTTATACTTAAATATTGAGATCTTTCTCTAGGTTTGAGAAGTTCTCTGATATTATCCCTTTGAATAAACTTTCTACCCCTATCTATCTACTCCCTCTTTAAGGCCAATAACTCTTAGGTTTGCTCTTTTGAAGTGATTTTCTATATCTTCTAGGCATGCTTCATTCTTTTTTCTTTTGACTTATTTGCAGTGTATTTTCTTTTCTTTTTTCTGCCTTTTTTTTTTTTTTTGGAGACAGATTTTCGCTCTTGTCCCCTAGGCTGGAGTGCAATGGCGTGATCAGTCTTGGCTCACTGCAACCTCTGCCTCCCAGGTTCAAGTGACTCTCCTGCCCCAGCCTCCCAAGTAGCTGGGATTACAGGCATGTGCCACCACGCCCAGCTCATTTTTTCGTATTTTTAGTAGAGACAGGGTTTCACCATGTCAGTCAGGCTGGTCTTGAACACCTGACATCAGGTGATCCACCTGCCTCAGCCTGCCAAAGTGCTGGGATTGCAGGCGTGAGCCGCCCTGCCTGGCCCTAGACTGTGTATTTTCAAATAGCCTGTCTTCAAGCTCACTACCTCTTTCTTCTGCTTGATCAATTCTGCTGCTAGGAGACTCTGATGCATTCCTTATATGTCAATCGCATTTTTCAAGTCTAGAATTTCTGCTCAATTCTTTTGAATTATTTCAACCTCTTTGTTAAATTTATCGGATAGGATTCTGAATTTCTTCTTTGTGTTATCTTGAATCTCACTGAGTGTCCTCAAAATAGCTATTTTGAATTCTTTATCTGAAAGGTCACATATATGTCTCTCCATGATTGGTCATTGGTGCCTTATTTAATTCATTTGGTGAGGTCATGTTTTCCTGGATGGTCTTAAATCTTGTGGATGTTCATCAGTATCTGGGCATTTAAGAGTTAGGTATTTATTGTAGTCTTTGCAGTCTTGGCTTGTTTGTACTTGTCCTTCTCAGGAAGACCTTCTAGACATTTGAAGGGACTTGGGTATTGTGATCTAAGTTTTTGGTCACTGCAGCCATGTCTGCATTAGGGGGCACCCCAAGCCCAGTAGTGCTGAGGCTTTTGCGGACTTGTAGAGGTACCTACCACCTTGGTGGTCTTGGTAAGATCAGGAAAAATTCTCTGGATTACCAGGCAGAGACTCTTGTTCTCTTCCCTTACTTTATCCCAAACAAATAGAGTCCCTCACTCTGTGCTGAGCTGCTGGAGGTGGCAGAGGGGTGACACAGTGCCCCTGTGGCCAGCCTAATGCAGATATGGCTGCAATGTTCAAAACCTAGAACTATGCTGGTTCAGACTGGGTCTCTCCCAAGGTCTGCAGTATCCACTGCCTGGCTACCAACTATGCTTGCCCAAGGCTGTACGGCTCTACAATCAGTAGGTGGTGAAGCCAGCCAGGCTTGTGTCCTTCCCTTCAAGGTGGCAAGTTCCTCTCAGTCCTGGGTGAGTCCAGAGATGCCATCTTAGAGCCAGGGCCTGGCATCAGAAACAGGAATCTACTTGGTGTTCTATTCTGTGGCTGAGCTGGCACCAAAGAATAAGACAGAGTTCTTCCTACTCTTCCCTCCTCTTTACACGAGCAGAGGAGTCTCTCCTTATGGCCACCCCTGTCTGAGGCCTGTGGTGAGTACTGCCTGGCTACTATCAATTTTCATTCAATGTCCAAGGACTCTTCAGTCAGCCTTTGGGGACTGCTCTCAGGCATGGGACTCTCCCTTCAGGGCAATGGTTTCCTCAAATGCCATCTAAAAGCTAAGGCCTGGAATTAGGGATCCCAAGAGCTCACTTGGTGCTCTACCCCATTGTGGCTGAGCTGGTACCTAAACTGCAAGATAAAGTCCCCTTTAGTCTTCTCTCTCCTTTCTCAGGCATGAGGAGTCCCCATAGCCAGCAAAGCTGGGTGTATGCCGGATCACACCTGAAGTCAGCATATCTCTGAATCTCACCCTCACTGCTGATCATTTGAGACCCAAGAGCTCTTTGGTCAGCAATTGATGAATCCTGCCAGGACTGAGCAGGATTCTAGGTTTGGGAAGTTCTTTGATATTATGCCTTTGAATAAACCCCTATCTATCTCTCTACTTCCTTTTTAAGGCCAGTAACTGTTAGATTTGCTCTTCTGAGGTGATTCTTCAAGGCAGTGGGTTCCCTTGTGGTACAGGGTGTGTCTATGAATGTCATCCAGAAGTTAGGACCTGGAATGGGGTCCTCAGGACTCTGCCCAGTGCCCTATCCTGCTGAGCTGGTCTCCAAGTTGCAAGACAAAGTCTTCTTTACTCTTCCCCCTCCTCAAGCAGAAGGAAGGAGTCCCTCTCGGAGCTGTGAGTTGCGCTGCCTGGGGTTGCAGGAGGGGCAATGCCAGGCACTCCCTTGGCTTGACTCAACTGGCGTCTTACTAGGTTGCATGCCCCCCAGGTCTACTGGCTCCAAGCCCAGCACAGCATGGGGACTTGTCAGAAATTGCAGTTCTTGTGGCCTAGACTGCCTTTCAAGTTTATTTAGAACCCCAGAGCACTTTTGCCTACAGTGGTGGGACTTGCCAGAACTCAGGTTCCAGCTGCTGGGATGTGCAATTCCCTTCTGGCTAGGGCTGGCCTAACTGCTCCCTCTGCGAGCACCAGCTGAGTTCAGCCCTGTCTTGCTTTCTGCTGTACCCGAGTTCCAATGCAAAGTACCACAATCACTGTGCTCTCCCTCCCCCAAACACAGAATTGTGTCTCCATGCCCTGTGGCCACTGCCAGGGGGTGGGGAAGAGTGATGTCAGCAATTCAAGGCTCTCTTTCCTACCCTCTTCAGTGCCTTTTTCAGGGCTGTGAAGTTCAAACCAGGTACTGTGATCGCTCACCTGGTTTTTGGTTCTTATGAAGGTGCTTTTTTTGTGTGGATAGCTGTTTGATTTGGTGTTCCTGTGGGGAGGATGATCAGTAGAGGTTTCTATTTGGCCATTTTGCTCCACTTCTTCTCCATTGTGTTGCTTCTGTCTCCTGAGTGGACCCAGAATGCTAGGCTTGGTTAGCCCCCACAGTTATCTGTTAGGGTCCCTGGGATATTCGGTCTCCTTTCGTCACCTATGCAGCAATGCCCCAAGCACGTCTCTGAGAACTGTGATTGACATATTGGTATGAATTACATTATCCTGTTACAGTGGAAAGATCTAGGACTTTGGAATAAAAAACCCAGAGGTTTTTTCTGGCCCCTACTGTTGAGTGATATTTTCAACACTGTTGAGGCCATCTTAGTCAAGTCACTATCCATTGAGCCCTCAAAGGAGAATGATTGTCATGATCCTACCTGACAGTTTCGATGTGCTGATCAAAATGAGATAATGCATAGCAAATGTTTCGGACCAGTATTATGTTCCAAAAAAGAGTAATTACTTTTATTTAACCTTAAGACAAATTATGGAATGCAAGACCATGACTCCTCCTGATTACCTTTCAAATATTCAGAACAGTGGAGAATTTCTTCTGAAATCAGACGACAGAGGCCATCCCCTTGGCACAACACTGGACCCAGGCACATAAGAAGACTTAACATGTATACTCCCAAGAGCAGTAAAATAATAACTATCTACTTTATTTTAAAAACAAACAAAGGGAGGTTAAATATAATGGAATTATTATAGAAGAAAAACTGCTGTGTTCACATGATTTAATTAAGATTTCTAGCTGTTTAGATAGATGAAATAGTTAAGGATATAGGTGTGAGAAAGAACAGGGTTAAATAAAGTGTTTTTAGCCAAAACATTTGAGTATAGAATAATTATTGTAATAAAAGCATGATGTCAAATCACATCTCAGCAAGCGATTTTTTGAAACTGATGATTCATATTAATGTCAAAGAAGAATGAAAACAAAGAAAGAAAGTTACAGAAAAGGTTTCTCAAGAATTTCTGAGTTTCTGAGGCAACTTTAGCCCAGCTTTAAAGTTCCGGTATTTACATTTTACACAAATTTAATAGGCAGGATGTTCAAGTGCTAGTGAACAATGTAAAAAGAAACCCTTCAAATTGCAAATACCATCTGATATTCAATATTTTAGGATGATTTTAAAAATCATTACATAAGGTATATTAAAAGTATTTTCAGCAGGATTACTTGAAAATAGTGCTTTGTTGAGAGATGATTTTTTTTTTGTTTTTTTTTTTTTGAGATAGAGTTTTGCTCTTTTCGCCCAGTACGAAGGAGTACAATGTACCTTGGAGTACAATGGCGCAATCTCGGCTCACTGCAACCTCCACCTCCCGGGTTCAAGCGACTCTCCTGTCTCAGCCTCCCAAGTAGCTGGCATTACAGGCATGTGCACCACGCCCAGCTAATTTTGTATTTTTAGTAGGGATGGGGTTTCACCATGTTGGCCAGGCTGGTCTCAAACTCCTGACCTCAGGTGATCTGCCTGCCTCAGTCTCCCAAAGTGCTGGGATTACAGGTGTGAGCCACTGTGACCAGCCAAGAGATGAATTTTCTAAACCCATCGATTTTTAAAAATCATGATTTGTATTGACAAGAAAACTAAGAATGCTAAGAGTTTTGCTTATTTGTCTAGTTTTAATGTCAGCGATGATGTGGGCTCTGCCAAAATCAGGTGTTATCGTTTAAAAACATGATTTGTAGATGCAAACTTGTATAATATTGTATCTGCTGCATATCACTTCCATCTACCCAATGGAGACCTCAATCTTTGAATTATAGTAGTCCTTGGAATTAATGTTCTTTATGATGGCTTTAATACATATACACAGTATTTTTCTTTTTTAAGACAGGGTCTCACTCTGATGCCCAGGCTGGAGTGTGGTGGTGTGATCTTGGCTCACTGCAACCTCTGCCTCCTGGGCTCAAGAAACAATCCTCCCCTCCCAAGTAGCTGGGACCATAAGCACATGGCACCATGCCCAGCTAATATTTTGTATTTTTTTTTTGGTACAGATGGGTTTTTGCCATGTTGCCGAGGCTGCACAATATTTTTATATTCCTCCATCTAAGAGGTGGAACCAAATTCCTCTTACCTTGAAAGTACACTAGACTTAGTGACTTGCTTCAAATAAGCAGAATAAAATGGAAGCAGGGATGTGAGTCTTGGACACTTGGGAGAACATAGTACCAAAAGGCAGTATGGTTTCTTCTTTGCTCACTCTTCCTTGGATTTCTTTCTCCGAGGGAAGTTAGCTGCCATGTTGTCAGGAGGTCCCCATGTGGTGAGAAACCAAGGCCTACAGTCATGTGAGGGTGATAGATTCAGGAGGCAGGTAAGGGAACCTGCACAGGATCTTGCCAGGGCATTCCTACAGCAGACTGGAGGCCCACTTGCACTGGGGGAATGGGGTGGAGCCATCAGGAATTCATGGCTTATGCAGAGGGAGGAGCCTGGCCTCTCCAGCTCGAGCGTGGTGGCCTGGTATTTAGTCTGTAATGTGGCAGCCTGTTGGCAGGATCCTGTTTCTTTGCTGAGAGCTTTCTTTTCACCTAATAAATCTGCCCTCCTTAACCTTCCACATGCCTAATTTTTCATGGTTGTGAGACAAGAACCTGGATTTTAGCTGAACTAAGGAGCAAAAAATCCTGCATCAAGGGTGCCATATTAGAAGTGGATTCTTTAGCCCCAGTCAAGCCTTCAGATGACTATAGCCCCTGCTGACCTCCTGCCCAAAACTGTAAGAGAGACTCTGAGCCAAAACCGCTCAGCTCAGCCATGTCCAAATTCCCAACCCACAGAAAACACGAGATTATAAATGTTTACTGCTTTAAGCCACCAAGTTTTAGGGTAATTTGTTACATAGCAATAGATAACTAATACAGTCTTAGAAGTAACAAATATCTTTTCTGTGTCCACCAGGAGAAGATCACCCAGGGTAAAACACCTTTCCATTAATATGCTACTCGAATATCTGGCAGGACTGTAAAATTCATCAGACTTCTAATACCACATGGAACTGGGTCACGGCTGGAGGGAGAATTTGAGGCCAGCCAATCCAAGAAAGGCTCTCATCCTTTCCCCCAACTGTATTAGTTTCCTACTGCTACTGTAACAAATTACCAGGTATGCAGTGGCTTTAGACAACACAACTGTATTATTTTACTGTTCTGGAGGTCAGAAGTCCGTACTCTATCTACAGGGCTATGGTCTTTCTGGGAGCTTCATGGGAGAATCCATTTCCTTGTCTTTTCTAGCTTCTAGAGGCTGCCCACACTCCTTGGCTCACTGCCCTACATCACTCTGACCTCTGCTTCCGGCATCACATCTTCGTTGACTCTCACCCTCCTGCCTCCCACTTAGAAGGACCTTTATGATTACTTGGGCCCACCCAGGCCATCTGGAATAATCTCCTCAAGAGTGAAGATCCTTAGCTTAATCACATTTGCAAAGTCCTTTTTGCCATGTAAGGTGACATATTCCCAGGTCCAGGGATCAGCCATGGACATCTCTGAGTGGCCACTTTTCTGCTACCATGCCTACCATTGCTCACAGTTCAAAATGCAGAGCCAACTGGCTCTCTGCTGTCTTCCATTTGCAGAGCAGCACCATGCCACCAACGCCTCTTTACTTTATCTGAGGGGCCTTCTGATTTCCTCTTTTCCCACATACTCATCTTCTTGGGAGAGGGCCCTTCATACTTCCTTGTTTTAACTGAAACCCAAGTCTTCCCTAAGAACACTGCTTCCACTACAGTTCTCTGAGAGCTGAGTTTTCAAACTCCTATGCTGTGCTGGCCACAGGACAGGAAGGATTTCTGTATCATCCTAATTTTGGGTTGTTATTTCCAAGGCATTCATCTTTGCCCCTCATTCATGTCTTCTTCATTTAAGAATTATGCTACCTTCCTCGCTTACCACTGACATTTATTAACTGCATCTATTATTTTTTGCTTCTTTCCAAAACTCAACATTTCTCTTCATCCTGCTATTTTCCTAGGGGACTGCAGAGTGTATGAAGATGACTCGTCTTGTGCAGTGTCCTGAGCTTCTCTCAGCCTCAGCTCCAGTGACTTTACCTCTATGCTTATGATCATACTCTGAACCTTTCTTCATCATTGTCTAAAAGTCTTCCTCCTCTGAAAGTTTAAAAGGCAAGATTCCATCCTCTCATCACAACTTTCCTGTCTTTCCAGCCATCCCATTCCTCATTCCTACAACATCCCATCACCACTAGCAATGACTCTAATACGTAATATGTTTGTAATAGTTTGAAAAATTATTCCCTTCTCAAAAAGGTTAGGCGTAGAATGACCATATGATCTAGCAATTTCTCTTCTGGGTACCTACTCAAAAGAACTGAAAGCTGGGATCTGAACAGATACTTGTGCCTCCAAGAAGCAGCATAATTTACAACAGCAACAGAAAAAGCAACCCAAGTGTCTGTCAACAGCTGAATGGATGAACAAAATGCAGCCTATCTATACAATGGAATATGAGTCAGCCTTACAAAGGAAGGAAATTCTGATGCGTGCTACAACATAGATGAGTCTTTAGGTTTAGGATATTATGTTAAATGAAATAAGCCAAATACAAAAGGACAAATACAGTATGATTTCACTTATACAAGGTATCTAGAATAGTCAAACATAGACACAGAAAATAGAGGGCCAGGCGCCGTGGCTCACACCTCTAATCCCAGCATTTTGGGAGACTGAGGCAGGCAGATCACTTGAGGTCAGGAGTTCAAGATCAGCCTGGCCAACATGGTGAAACCCCGCCTCTACTAAAAATACAAAAATTAGCCAGGTGTGGTGCTGTGCGCCTGTAATCCCAGCTACTCAGAAGGCTGAGGTGGGAGGATCGCTTGAAACTGGGAGGTGGAGGTTGCAATGAGTTGAGATGGTACCACTGCACTCCAGCCTGGGCAACAGAGTGAGACTCTGTCTAAAAACAAAACAAAAAAAGGAATAGAATGGTGGTTGCCAGGGGTTGGGGAAAGGGGGAGAATTGGGAGTTAGTATTTAATGAGTACAGAGTTTCAGTGTGGGAAGATGCAGCAGTTCTGGACATGGATGGTGGTGATGGTTGAACAACAGTGTGAATGTGCTTAATGCCACTGAACTCCATATCTAAAAATAACTGAAATGGTAAATTTTATGTTACATATTTTACCACAATAAAAAATTATCCCCATTTTTCAGGTGAGAAAATCAAGGCTCAGAGAGGCTAAATATCTTGCCCAAGATCCAATGAATGTCATCTAATTTGCCAGTGTTTTCAAGTGAGGAAATCAAGGCTCAGAGAGGTTAAATATCTTGCCAAAGATCTACTTTTCCAGGGTCAGTGTTGGAGCTAGGATTTGGACCCGACAGTTTGACTCCAGAGCTCACACTCTTAATCACTGTCCCATTAAGAATTACCAAAACTCTGACTCTCACTTGTTTCTCAGCGTATCACCACCTTTCCAGTCTGCCTCTGCCCCTTGGGATTCTTAAATACCTCCACTTCCAGCTTTCCAGGCAAATGGGCTCCTATAGCCTGGGGTCAGGCCTAGGGCTTATAGGTGCAGGTGGTGGCTGTGGGCCGTGAACACTGAGATGGTGAAGGATCTGGGGGACTTGGCAGAGCATCGTGGGCACCTGCCCTCCCTGTGTCTTTGGACTACTCTAGTTTCTCCTCTCCAGGGCGGCCTGTCCAAACTCTGCTACTCTTATCAAAGCAGCCTTCCTCTCCTGCCACTTTTCTCTCAGTAGATGACCTTCTACTTCCTTGGGAAAACTGAAGCTTCCAGTCTTGCCTCAGACATGTCTGTCTCCTGTCCACTGATAATTCCTCCATCTGGGCTCCAGCTCTCATTCTCTTTCATCTTCCTGCAGCTCCCATTCCACCCACATCCCCATCTCTATTTTCTATGGTCAACCTTTTGCTATCTGTTGTTTCTACCTTTCCGTAAATGTGTGTAAACGTACTCCGTCTTAAAAACAAATAAACAAAAAGTCTGCCAGGCGTGGTGACTCATGCCTGTAATCCCCAGCACTTTGGGCAGCCAAAGTAGGTGGATCATTTGAGGTCAGGAGTTCGAGACCAGTCTGGCCAACATGGTGAAACTCCATCTCTACTAAAAATACAAAAGTTAGCTGGGCGTGGTGGTGCATTCCTGTAACACCAGCTACTCGGGAGGCTGAGGTAGGAGAATTGCTTGAACCTAGGAGGGAGAGTTTGAAGTGAGCCAAGATTGTGCCACTGCACTCCAGTGTGGGCGATGGAATGAGATGCTGTCTCAAAAAATAGTAATAATAATTATAAATAAATAAACAAATAAACAAAAAGTCAAAACCCCAAAAAGACAAATAGAAGAACCTACCTTGGCCCTGTGTTCTCCCTAGCTATTGTCTGCTTCAGAGCCACTGTCTCCCATGTACTCCTCAACCCTCCTCAGTTCAGTTTCTACCCCATCACGTCACTAAAACTGGTCTTGCTAATGTCCCCCCAATAATGACATGACATGACATGACATAACATAACATATTTATATTAGTCAATTTTCACACTGCTATAAAGAAAAACCTGAGGCTAGGTAATTTATAAAGAGGTTTATTTGACTCACAGTTCCTCATGGCTGGGGAGGCCTCAGGAAACTTATAATCAATGTCAGAAGGGGAAGCAAGCACCTTCTTCACAAGGCAGCAGGAGAGAGAGAGAGCAAGCAAAGGGGGAAGCCCCTTATAAAACCATTAGCTCTCACGAGAACTCCCTCACTATCACGAGAACGGCATGAACAGCATGGGGGAAACCACACCCATGATCCTATCACCTCCTACCAGGTCCCTTCTACACACATGGATATTACAATTTGAGATGAGATTTGGGTGGGGACACAGAGCCAAATTATTTCAATAACATAACATATATAACATAACATACATAACACACCATAACACGTAAACATAATATTTTAATTACCCGGAGGAGACTTCTCAGTTCAAACACTAGCTGATCTTTCTGAAGCCTTTCAGTTTCGCTTTGCCTCCTTCTTTAAATTCTTTCTTCCCTTCATCTTGGTAACACCATTCTTTCCCAAATCTCTATATCCTCCAACTGCTCCTTAATACTTAGTGTTTTCAGCTGGGCATGGTGGCCCACGCCTGTAATCTGAACACTTTGGGAGGCCGAGGCAGGCAGGCCACCTGAGGTCAGCTCGAGACCAGCCTAGCGAACATGGTGAAACCCCGTCTCTACTAAAAAATACAAAAAACGAGCTGGGCGAGGTGGCGGGCGCCTGTAGTCCCAGCTACTCGGGAGGCTGAGGCAGGAGAATGGCGGGAACCCGGGAGGCGGAGCTTGCAGTGAGCCGAGATCGTGCCACTGCACTCCCACCTGGGCGACAGAGCAAGACTCCATCTCAAAAAAAAAAAAAAAAAAAAAAAAAAAAAAACCAAAATTAGCCAGGCGTGGTGGCACGTATCTGTAATCCCAGCTACTCAGGAGGCTGAGGCGGGAGAATTGCTTGGACCCGGGAGACAGAGGTGGCAGTGAGCTGAGATCGCGCTGTTGCACTGCAGCCTGGGCAACAAGAGCGAAACTCCGTCTCAAAATAACAAAAACAGCAAAAACAACTTAGTGTTTTCCAGGTGTCTCTTCTGTTTGCCCTCTTGTTGAGGGGCTCCCAGCATGGCTTTACCTCACTACCTATGTGTGAATGAGTCTTGAATCTACTTCTTTTCCACTGGCTTCTCTTCCAAGTTCCTACTCACATCTCTAAATGTCTTCTTGGAATCTCCACCCAGTTGTTCCCCAAGGGTTTCAAGCTGTCTTGCTTTGCCATCCTGATAAAAGAGCCAGCCAGCCACTTTCATTCCTTTGTAGCCTCATCTTTTTTTCCCTGGCTTTTAAATGTTGGTGTTTCTCAGAAGGCCTGGTCTTGGCTTTCGCTTTTCTCACCCTATGTTCTTTCGATTACATGCAGATGACTCACAAACTTATATCATTAACCTAAGGACTTTTTCAAAGCTCTGAACCAGGGGTATCCCATCTTTTGGCTTCCCTGGGCCACAGTGGAAGAAGAATTGTCTTGAGTCATACCTAAAATACACTAACAATAACAATAGCTGATGAGCTAAAAAAAAAAAAAAAAAAGAGAGAGAGAGAGAAAGAAATAATATCTCATAATGTTTTAAGAAAAGTTTACAAATTTGTGTTAGGCTACATTCAAAGCCGTCCTGGGCCACATGTGGCCTGTGGGCTGCGGATTGGACAAGCTTGCTCTAGACCATTGTACCAAGCACTTGCCTTGATTGTTCTTCTTAGGAATCTCAGAGGCTCCTAAACTCAGCAGACACAGAGGAGACTCATGATTTCATCCTACAAATCCTGTTCTTCAGAATTCATTATTTGAACCACTGGTTTTGCCATTCAGTCAGTCGCTTAACAACTCTTGTTCCCTCCCGTCTGTAAGATCACTTTATAGGAATTTACCAACCCATAAATTTTACCTTTAAGTATTGTTTACCCAAAAAAACAGCTTTCTTGGAGTATAATTTAGGTGCAATAAAATCTAACAATTTTAAGTGTAAAGTTGAGTGAATTTTGACAAATGTACACAGCTACATAGCCACTACCACAGTCAAGATGTAGAATCTGGGCCAGGGGTGGTCGCTCACACCTGTAATCCCAGCACTTTGGGAGGCCAAGGTGGGTGGATCACTTGAGGTCAGGAGTTCGAGACCAGCCTGGCCAACATGGTGAAACCCTGTCTCTACTAAAAACACAAAAATTAGTCAGGCATGGTGGCACGCATCTGTAATCCCAGCTACTCAGGAAGCTGAGGCAGGAGAATCACTTGAACCCAGGAGGTGGAGGTTGCAGTGAGTTGAGAACGCGCCACTGCACTCCAGCCTGGGTGACAGAGCAAGACTCCATCTCGAAAAAAAAAATTGTGTGTATATATATATATAACCTTTCCATCTTTCCATCACTCCAAAAAGTTCCCCTGTGCCCCTTTTCAGTCATTCTTCTCCCCCGTCCCAGCTGCTTCTGGCAACTACTGACTTTTTTTTTTTTTTGGTAGAATTTCAAATAAACAGAATGGCATAGTATGTGTCTTTCGTGGCTGGCTTCTTTTACTTGGCATAATGCTTTTGAAATTCATGTTGTTGCACATGTCAGTCCGTTCTTTTTTATTGCTGAGTGGTGTTCTATTGTGGAGATATACCACAGTTTGCTTATCTGTTCACTAGTTGGACATTTGGGTTGTTTTCAGTCTGCGGCCATGATGAATAAAGCTAACCACAAGTCTTTGTGTGGACATACGTTTTCATTTCTCTTGAGTGCATCTTGTGAGTGGAATTGCTGGGTCTTATGATTCATAAGAGTATGTGAAACTGCCAAACTGTTTTCCAAAGCAGTTGTACCATTCTACATTCCCATGGACAATGTGTGAGAGTCCAGCTGTTCTGTATCCTTACCAACACTTGCGGTCAGTCTTTTAAATGTTAGCATCCTGATAGTTGTGCCGTGGTATCTCATTATGGTTTTGGATGGCATTTCTCTAATGACAAATGGCATTGAGCATCTATTCATCTGCTTATTTGCCATTTGTATATCTTCTGAGGAGAAGCGTCTGTTCAGATATCTTGCCTATTTTAAAAAATTGGTTTGTCTGTTTGCTATTGAGCTGTAAAAGTTCTTATATATTCTGGATACAAGTATCAGATACTGTATGTTTTGCAAATATTTCCTGAGTGCACAGTTTGTATTTCATTTTCTTAAAAATGGCAATTGAAGAGAAAAAAGTTGGAGTCCAGTTTATCATTTTTCCTCTGTTTTAATGAATTTATTTTACAAAAATACTCTTACAAAAATGCACACACACCACCATTATTTGTAGAAGAGAAAACTGAAATCTGGCCCTCACCCCCTACCACTGACTATTGCATCTACTCTGTTCCTGGAGATGAAGGACAGAGCAGGTTCAGCCCCCAACACCACAGGGCTGGAATGTGAGCCTGGGCAGTGGCCTCGGAACCCACCTCTGGGCGTGTAAACCCTGGGCAGAGATTCAGAAGACTGAGCAAGAGGAGGTGGGCAGTCCGAAGTGGAGAAAGAAAAGCAAGTTGCAGAGCAGTGCACGTGGTATGAGAGCGTTTTTACAGGAAACAAAGCTCTGTGTGCTGTGGCCAGAACTGGTTTCTGCAGTGACAGGCTCGGGAAAGGAGGCTGCCCCACGCAAACACTGCTTCTCTCTGGAGACCAGGCTGGGGCAGGAGAGGGCAGAAGAATTTCTGTTTATTTTGGATAGTCTCACATGACCTAAACTGTTTTTTTTTTTTTTTCTACAAAGAGACTCTATCATTGTTATTTTTAATAGACAATTTTAAGAAAAGTTTTAGGTTCACAGAAAAATTGAGCAGAAAGTACAGTTTCCACATACTCCCTGCCCCCCAATGCAGGCATAGCCTTCCCTATTATCAACATGTTTGTTACAATATCGACACATCATTATCACCCCAAGTCCATAGTTTACATTAGGGTTCACTCTTGATGCTGTACATTCTGTGGGTTTGGACAAATATATAACAACACACATGCACCATTAGAGTATCATACAGAGTAGCTCCACTGCCCTAAAAATCCTCCGTGCCGCTCCAATTCATCTTCCCTGCCTGCTGGCCCCTGGCAGCCACTGGTCTTTGCAATCAGTTAGTGTAAGCCCTTCAATGTGCTTTTTCTTTTTAAAAATAACTTTGGCTATTCTAGACCTTCTGTCTTCCTTTATAAGTTTTAGAATCACCTTGCCACTTTCTCTAAGAAAGTCTGCTGGGAGCCAGGTGCAGTAGCTTGTGTCTGTAATTCCAAGCTACTCAAGAGACTGAGGTTGGAGGATCACTTGCGGCCAGGAGTTTGACACCAGCCTGGCCAACATAGTGAGACCCCATCGCTAAAACAAACAAACAAAAAATTGAGATTTCTTCTCCCTAATTATCTCTTGGATCTGTTTGTTTCTCTCCATGTCTACCATGATCACCACCCTAATAGAAATCAAGATGAACAATAGTCCACTGACTGGTCCGTCTGCCTTCATTTTGGCCCCTCATCTGTCCTTCACCTGTAAATTGAAGTGGCATTTTCTTTTTTCTTTTTCTTTTTTTCTTTTAGATGGAGTTTCGCTCTGTCGCCCAGGCTGGAGTGCAGTGGCATGATCTAGGCTCACTGACACAGCCGCCTCCCAGATTCAAGCATTCTCCTGCCTCAGCCTCCTGAGTAGCTGGGATTATAGGCACACACCAACATGCCCAGCTAGTTTTTTTTTTTTTTTTTTTTTTGTATTTTTAGTAGAGATGGGGTTTCACCATTTTGGCCAGGCTGGTCTCAAACTCCTGACCTCAGTTGATCCACCTGCCTTGGCCTCCCAAAGTGCTGGGATTACAGGTGTGAGCCACCACGCCAGGCCTCTGAAGTCGTATTTTCAAAACATGTATCTGATCATGTACCTACTTCAAGGATGTCTCATTGTTCTTGTTAAATTAGTGAACAAGCATATCACACGGATACTGATCCATCAGAACACATGCCAGCATGTTGGAGCAGCACTGAACAGCTCCTGCCCCCATATCATGCCAGATAGTACTCTTCTGCTTGCCAGATCTTGGGGAAGTCCAGACGGGGACTGGGCAGCTGGATTCGTGTGCGGAGTACTAGGAGGAACACTTGGGGGTAGCTCTGGGCAGCAGCTATTCACTCATGGTAGGATGTGTGTGGTGTCTTAACAACAGGACGACCATGCTGGTGCAGATGGGCTGCCCCTTGGGCCTGCTTCCAAGGCCTTCTGTGGTCTGGCATCTGTCCATCTCTCCGGCGTTATCTCCTGGCCTCCCTGCTCCAGCCACACTGGCTTTCTTTGAGTTCCTTGAAAATGCCACACTCCCACTATAGGCCCCTTGGACATTGTTTCCTTTGTGAATGTCTTTCTTCCCTCTTTCTCTTAGCTAACTCCTGCTCCTCTTTCCCGTCTGACACCGATCCTCTGACACTAAGTCCTCAGGAAGCTCCCTTGACCCTCAAGGAGGTGAAATCCCGCAATGACAAACCTTCACGGCACCATGTTCTTCTCGCTAGCGATCATCACAGGGGACGTATAGACATATAGTTACGTGATTACTCAGTCAGTTCTCTCCTGTGAGCTCCAGGAGGTTGGGGATCTTCTCTCTTTTTGCTAACCATTGTGACCGGCTCATAGCAGGTAGCCAGTCAATACTTGTTGCATAAATAAATGAAAAACCAAACTCAGTACTTTTCCTGCTGTGCCCATTCTTTCTGAATTTCCCATTTTGGCTAATGGTGTCATCTATCTAGTTGACCTAGTAAGAGTCTTAGAAACCACTCTAGATTCTTCCTTCTTTTTTATTCCATTAAGATGGACACAGATCCTGTCAGTTCTGCTTCTTAAATCTGTTACGGCTTTGGCTCAGGTTGGCGGCCTTTCTTGTCTGGACTAGAATAGCCTTGTCCAAACTTACCCCATTGTCTCCAGTTTTGCCCCTTGCCTGTTTATTCTTCCTACTGCCTTAGGGGGATCCTTTGAACCTGATCAGGGTCAAATCCAGAGTCACTCATGATCTGATTCTCGTTTACCGGTCCAAGGCCAGTCATTTGCCACCTCTCACAGTACATGTCCTGTGCTCAGGTTCTTTTAGTGAGAATAGGAGACCCTGGATGCAGGGCCCAGGTTTCATTCATCTCTATTCTTAGAACCCAGGACCATGTCTAGCACAGAGAGGGCAAACAAACACGTGTGGTATTGAATGGAAATTCTTAAGACTTATTTTTGTCTCTCCATGCTGTTACAATGCAGTTCAAGGAATAGTGTTCATAAGGATGACTGCAAGTCATTAAGAAGTGGATTAAATTATATTTATAAACTGAATACAGGCCAGGCGCGGTGGCTCACGCTTGTAACCCCAGCACTTTGGGAGGCTGAGACGGGTGGATCACCTGAGATCAGGAGTTTGAGACCAGCCTGGCCAACATGGTAAAATCCTGTCTCTACTAAAAATACAAAAATTAGCCAGGTGTGGTGGCAGGCGCCTGTAATCCCAGCTACTCAGGAGACTGAGGCAGGAGAATCGCTTGAACCTGGGAGGTGGAGGTTGCAGTGAGCCGAGATGGTGCCACTGTACTCCAGCCTGGGCGACAGAGCGAGAATCCGTCTCACAAAAAACAAGCAAACAAAACAAACAAACAAAAAACTTAATACATTACATCTTGGAAAGCATTCAAATGAGAGTGATTAGGTTTTTAAGGTTTTGATTTGTAAAGGCGTAGTAGTTTAATTGTTTTGGAAAGTTAGCTATGCTAAATCACATTCTGTAAGTCCTTGGGATATCAGGGCAATTTGACAATGGCTTAAAAATATTGTTTCTCTCTCGAGTCGGGGGGAGGGACCTCGCATTTGTGAATTTGGCACAGTATTTCTTAAATTCCACATTTACATCATTTTTCTGTTCCTCTATGTTATTGTTATATCACAAACTTGCAAACTTCTAATTACTTGTTTTTATTTGGTGCTCTGAGAGATTGTGTTTGGAATTAAAATTAAATTTAGGTATAATTTAAAGTGTGGCTAGAGAGGCCCAGAGGCAAAAATGTATGCAATTCAACATGAAACAGGAAGAAATGGTGCCGGCAGGTACCATGACAGACGCAGCCTATTTCAGGCACCAAATTTCCATCTGTGTAAGGCAGCTGGCCCAACAAGACTGAGAAATAAAAATCAAAAGGAGATGACTTCGGATACATGGTATAAATCTCCTTTAAACTAGGAAACTCTAACCAAAAGCTGAACAGCATAATTTTTTGAAGCTATTTTAGTGAGGGATGGGGGGGTGTCTATGGAACAGCTGTAGTAGAAAGGCTGAATAAGACACTATAATTATAGCATTTGAGACTCTATGACTTTTTCTAATGTGTGGTATGAACAATTAAGATGATTAAGTGATAATTGTCTCCATTTTCTTACCAGGAAAATGTCTTTGCCTCTAAAGGTAAGTAAAATGGTTGCCAACAGTTTCAGTGCCAACTTCCACATTCAACTTGGAAATTCACTTGGAATTAAGGTTCGACCTTAGGCTCTGTCCTAAGAAACAGGTGATCTGTCTTCCAACAGCCAACATAAGGCATTGGCTCAGTCAGGCCATGTAATTTAAAGTCGTCCTTTTTATAATTCTGTGAATTTATCAAGTTTGGTCAGCTTTCCTACTGTGGATAATGGTACTAAGGGACTGATGAAGACAGGTGTTACTGTAAAGTCTTATTGATAGTGAAATCTCACATATTGGCCCTGATTAATATAAAATTTGAGTTAATTTGGACAGAGTCTAACTTACTTCTTATCATTATACTGTCTTTGTAAAAAACATTTTAAAATTAAATTTGCATTATCAATAAGATTTCAGGCCAAGTGTGGTGGCTCACACCTGTAATCCCAGCACTTTGGGAGGCTGAGGCAGGCAGATCACCTGAAGTCAGGAGTTTGAGACCAGCCTGGCCAACATGGCGAAACCCCATCTCTACTAAAAATACAAAAATTAGCTGGTGTGATGACGGGCACCTGTAATCCCAGCTACTCAGGAGGCTGAGGCAGGAGAATCGCTTGAACCTGGGAGGTGGTGGTTGCAGTGAGCTGAGATTGTGCTGGTGCACTCCAGCCTGGGCAACAGAGGAGACTCTGTCTCAAAAAAAAAAAAAAGATTTCAAAATGATTAAACCATTTTTAGGCACTTTCAAGGATTTAGAAATATCATTTAAATGTAACTTACTATCCCGCCCTTGTCTTTTCATAAAATAAGTTCTGTTAGTAGGTAGTAATGTGTTACCCTACATCCAGTCTTTCATGTCAATACACTTTTTCATTGAATACATTCTACGTGCTTAATACTATGTTCAGTATTGTTGGAGATAAAAATAAATACCAAGGAGCCAATAATGCATTTCACAGGATAAAACTTTCACCCACAAATATTTTTATAACAAAATAAGAGTATACAGTAATCCCTTGGTATCTGCAGTGGATGTGTTATAAGATCCCCAGGGATACGAAAAGCTATGGATGCTCAAGTCCTTTATATAAAATTTTGTGATTTTTGCATATAACCTGTGCATATCCTCCCATATACTTTAAATTACTTCTAGATTACTTATAATATGTAATACAATGTAAATGTCATGTACATAGTTTTTATACTGTGCTTTTAAATTTGTTATTTTTTTATTGTTTTATTATTATTACCATTTATTTTTTTCAAATATTTTTGATCTGAGGTTAGTTGAATCTGCCGGTACCAAACCCACAGATAACAGAGGACTGACTGTATAACCATAGGGTAACACATGTCATGATTAAGTATTACAGAAATTCAAGGCCAGGCGCAGTGGCTCACACCTGTAATCCCAGCACTTTGGGAGGCCGAGGCGGGTGGATCACCCGAGGTCAGGAGTTCAAGTCCAGCCTGGCTAACATGGAGAAACTCCATCTCCACTAAAAATACAAAAAATTAACCAGGTGTGGTGGTGGGCTCCTGTAATCCCAGCTACTAGGGAGACTGAGGCAGGAGAATCACTTGAATCCAGGAGGTGGAGGTTGCAGTGAGCCAAGATTGTAACACTGCACCTCAGCCTGGGTGACAGAGCCAGACTTTGTCTAAAAATAAGTAAGTAAGTAAATAAATAAATAAATAAATAAAAATTACAGAAATTCAGAGGGGTAGAGATCAAGGACTCTGGGTTATTGAAGACAGGTTTGATAGAGGATGTTTGTCATATGGATAGAAAGGCAACTTCCGTTATTTCCAAAAAATGACAGTCCAGACTTCCATCAGTTTACTAAGAACTTTGTGCATTTAATTTAAATGATTAATATTGACTTTTTTGGAGGCTGTGAGCGCAGTATACTGAGAAGCTCTTTTTTCCAGC
This sequence comes from Macaca nemestrina, assembly GCF_043159975.1. Classification (NCBI taxonomy): domain Eukaryota; kingdom Metazoa; phylum Chordata; class Mammalia; order Primates; family Cercopithecidae; genus Macaca; species Macaca nemestrina. The sequence continues at coordinate 10,317,261 of NC_092128.1, forward strand.
CGTCCTCCACGCTCACCCCCATCTCTGTGACTGTTCAGGATCTCAGGTATGGTTGCTGGGGCTGTCCTGTACCAAACCACCAACCCTTAGGCCTGAGGTTGCAGAAGTACTTACTCAAGAGCTGCTCCCTCTTGATACTGTGAGGGGTAAACACACATAAGGTCTTTGTGTCTCCCTAATTCTCAAAGTTTTTCTCTTGAAATACGTCTTGGGCAAGACAAAATTTTCTTTTGCATATCCTCACACTACAATAGGATTACTTTTCAACTTTCATGAAAATCATACCTCTCACTTATCAGAGACGTCCATTCTCTTTGCCTACTCAGCATTGATTTTCCCTTTTTCTAACAACAGAAACCTCCTTTTGGAGCATTTGCCAGTAGTATGATAGATCTGCTCACACCAGCTCATAAAAGCCAATTGTTAAGATTTCAGGAATTTGGCCATACATAGTCATTATTTAACATTAAATTCTAAAAACTTCTCCTTTCTTTTTTTGAGACAAGTTCTCACTCTGTTGCCCAGACTGGAGTGCGGTGGTGCAATCATCGTTCGCTGCAGCTTCCGCTTCCTGGGCTCAAGCAATCCTCCTGCCTCAGCCTCCCGAGTAGCTGGGACCACCGCTGCACACCACCACACCCAGCTAGTTTTTAAATTTTTTTATAGAGACAGGGTCTTGTTTTGTTGCTCTGGCTGGTCTCCAACTCCTGGCCTCAAGTGATCGTCCTGCCTAGGCCTCTCAAAGTGTTGTGATTACAGGCGTCAGTTAGCCATCGTGCCTGGCTCATAAACTTGTGATTTAATAAATTATATTAAAACCAAAGGTAATACATACTCAAAAGTCATCACTTCCTGATTATTTTGCTACATTTTATTATTATGGACAATCTTGAGGCCATACATTTAGCTATATGGTAGAAATGTTACCTAATGGCTACTCCTGCACATCTCTTCCCAATCCAGTGCTCAGGCACCACATTGGTGGTGTGAAATCTGCCACGGTGACAGCATTTCCACCATGAAAATTAACATACATTACAGATGAGGACCTCACCCCCAACCCCAAAGCTGGTTGTTAAACATTCACCAGCCTGCCACTGGGCATTTCCCACTGGACCCATTTCAGTGCGTGGGGTTCAAGTATTCTCACCACATGCTCCAGCTCCACAAATGGGAACATGAACCCTTTGAGGTTGCTAAGTGAGTAGGATGTAAGTTTGTAGCTGGTGATAGACTATTTATTTATTTATTGTTTTGAGGCGCAGTCTCACTCTGTGGCCCAGGCGGGAGTGCAGTGAGGCGCGATCTCGACTCACTGCAACCTCTGCCTCCCGGGTTCAAGCAATTCTCCTGCCTCAGCCCCTTAGGTAGCTGGGATTACAGGCGTGTGCCACCATGCCCGGCTTTTTTTTTTTTTTTTTTTTTTTGAGACGGAGTTTTTGCTCTTGTCGCCCAGGCTGGAGTGCAATGGCGCGATCTGGGCTCACTGCAACCTCTGCCTCCCAGGTTCAAGCAATTCTCCTGCCTCAGCTTCCAAGTAGCTGGGATTACAGGCATGCACCACCACACCTGGCTAATTTTTGTATTTTTAGTAGAGACAGGGTTTCACTATGCTGGCCAGGCTGGTTTCTAACTCCCGACCTCAGGTGATCCGCCCGCCTGGGCCTCCCAAAGTGCTGGGATTACAGGCGTGAGCCACCATGCCTGGCAGAGTGATGAGAGTCTTTTTGTCACCACAAGCAGAGAGACTCGTTGAGAAGGAAACTAACACAGAGGAGGTAATGTGGAAAGACGGAAACGTCTTCTTAATGACGTCATTTAACACCTGGACCTAACCTTGTCTGAAGCTATTATATCCTTAGACCTTCCAGCTATATGAATCAATCATTTGTACCCTATTTTTGGTCTGGGCCAATTTGAACTAAGTTACTACCACTTGAAACTAAGCAATTTTTCACAATAAAAACTTTTTTTTTTTTTTTGAGATGGAGTCTCGCTGTGTTGCCCAGGCTGGAGTACAGTGGCATGATCTCAGCTGACTGCAACCTCTGCCTCCTGGGTTCAAGCAATTCTCTTGTCTTACTCTTGCCTCAGCCTCCTGAGTAGCTGGGACTACAGGCATGCACCATCACGCCCAGCTAATTTTTGTATTTTTAGTAGAGATGGGGTTTCAACATGTTGGCCAAGCTGGTCTCGAACTCCTGACCTCAGGTGATCCACCCGCCTTGGTCTCCCAAAGTGCTGGGATTACAGGCATGAGCCACCGTGCCTGGCCAATAAAAACAATTTTTAAAAATCACTCTAGGGTTGTTACTGAGCACTCAATTACAATAAGAGAATAGCAAAGCTGTGTTTGATAATGGGTGGATGCTTGGGGTGATTGTAATCTAAGAGATTTTCCTGGCAGAGCCAAATTCATGTATTAGCAAAATTACTGAATTTTTAGGTCTTTCTGATTACCTTGGGATAGCATGACCTTTGAACATTTAATCTGTTTATTGATAACCTTGCTTAGACTGTGGCTATCCTAATTTGTCCAACATGCTATGAGAGGAGGAAGTACATGTTTTCTGGGAAACAGTCCCTGTGGTCCAAAACCCGTTACACACCTAGTCAAACTCAGTGTCACAGTTCCTCAAAAAGTGAAAAAGCTCGACACTAAAAGAATACGCCTTAGGCCGGGTGTGGTGGCTCATGCTTGTAATCCCAGCACTTTGGAAAGCTGAGGCGAGTAGATCACCTGAAGTCAGGAATCTGAGACCAGCTGGCTCAACATGGCGAAACCCCGTCTCTACTAAAAATACCAAAAATTAGCCAGGTGTGGTGGCGGGTGCCTGTAATCCCAGCTACTTGGGAGGCTGAGGCAGGAGAATCACTTGAACATGGGAGGTGGAGGTAGCAGTGAGCCGAGATGGTGCCATTGCACTCTAGCCTAGGGGACAACAGTGAAACTGTCTCAAAACAAAACAAAACAAAACAAAACAACGCATTGGCCAGGTGGGGTGGCTCACGCCTGTAATCCCAGCACTTTGGGAAGCCTAGGCAGGCAGATCACTTGAGAACAGGAGTTCAAGACCAGTCTGGCCAACATGGCAAAACCCTGTGTCTACTAAAAATACAAAAATTTGCCAGGTGTGATGGCGCATGCCTGTAATCCCAGCTACTTGAGAGGCTGAGGCAAGAGAATCACTTGAGCCTGGGAGGTGGAGGTTGTGGTGAGCTGAGATCACACCAGTGTACTCCATCCTGGGTGACAGTGAGAAATATACCCAATTCATGGAAAGAGTCCTGGATTATAAATAAAAAATTTGTTTTCTAATCCAGATCTTTCCATAACTTTGGGCAAATACCTCACCTTTCTGAGCCCCAGTTTTATTTTCCAGAGAGTGAGGAGCTGAGGCTAAATGATTTCAAGGATATTTTCCACCATTCTAAATTCTATGATTCTACTCTAAACATTTATATTACATTTATTCTCAAATTATGGAACATTCCTCATCAAGTGAAAACAAAATATTTCATCAAATTGTCACATTTCCAGAAAGGCCCATATTTTCACCTTTTTAATGTAATAGAGATCAGGCGACAGGAGTGAGTGACACCTGACTTTGCACTGGAGGAAGACAGAGAAGAAGGAGTCCTGGAGTGATGGTTGCTGTGGCGGAAGGCAGCCTTTGTGGAGTCCATGTGTTGGCTTCTCGCTCTTGCATCACCAGCCTGTGATCACAGGTGCTAATTAAATTAATAAAAAGTCATTTTGTTAAGACATGTGCCCCACACCTGCTGTGTCACCAGGCACAGCTTTCTCGCCTGTTGTGATAGAACAGTTTTTACCAATCACCAATGAAGGCAAAAAGACAATAACAGCAAGAAGGAAGAGTCAACCTATAGCCAACCTGACCTGATTCTCCCCTGACGAATGCCTATTAATTTGTCATGACACATTAGGAAAGCACACATTTTGAATTTGACATTCCCAGTTACGTAGGGCGTGACAACTTTAATAGTCATTATACTTCCCAGAAATAACATGCTGTCCTCACCCAATTAAGGATGAGGATGATAAACTGAGAAATTATAGCATGTAGAAACAAAACTTAAGACGCAAATAAGGAGCACACCCACCTCTCTATAATGATGCTTTTACTGAATGGTCTGGAGGTCACTTATTTGGAATTATTTTGAATGGCTCTGGTAACGTCTCTTTGACTTGAATGCAGATGCCATGTGTTTTTGTTTGAGGAAGATATATAAAAAAATATTTTTAGCTTACGCTACATTTTATGTTAAAAATGGATATAGCCCAACATATTAGGATTATATTTAGTTGTGAGAGATTTCAAATCCAAAATAAGAATTTATTTTCCTCCCATTTAGAAATCCTGGCAAAATGTCCAAGTCTAACATGGTGCTCCATGGTGTTGGGGACCAAGCAGTTCCCACCCCTTTTCTCTGCTGTGCATGACTGCTATTCTCAAGCTCATCTTATGGTTCAAGATGAAGTTGCACACAATTTCCACTTACTTTATTTTTTATTTTTTTGAGACAGAGTTTCACTCTTGTCACCCAGGCTGGAATGCAATAGCACGATCTCAGCTCACTGCAATCTTCACCTCCCAGGTTTGAGTGATTCTCCTGCCTCAGCATCCTGAGTAACTGGGATTACAGGCTTCTGCCACCACACCCAGCTAATTTTTGTATTTTTAGTAGAGACAGGGTTCACTATGTTGGCCAGGCTGGTCTCGAACTCCTGACCTCAGGTTATCCGCCTGCCTCAGCTTCCCAAAGTGCTGGGATTACAGGCATGAGCCACCGCGCCTGGCCCGTAATTTCCACTTACATTTTATTGGTAATCTTTAGACACAAGACAGGGCTTCACGGAGGCTGGAAAAGTAAGTCCTGTCTTCTAGGCAGCCATGCACCTTGCTTAAAGTTGTGTGTTCTATTATTATAGAACAAGAATTGGCAATCGTTTTCCTGTAAAAAAGGCCAGTTAGTAAATATTTCAGGCTTTGTGAGGCACATGGCCTCTGTCTCAACTATTTAACCCTGCGATGGCAGCCATATTTAACCATACGACAGCAGCCATAGACACTACACAGATGAATGCTCGTGGCTGTGTGTCTGTATGAGTGCTTTTTCACGCGGCTGATAAAGACAGACCCAAGACTGGGTAATTTATAAAGAAAAAGAGGTTGAATGGACTCACAATTCCACATGGTTGGGGGGGCCGCACAATCATGGTGGAATGTGAAAGGCACATCTTACATGATGGCAGATGAGAGAATGAGAGCCAAGTGAAAGGGGTTTCCCCTTATAAAACCATCAGATCTCATGAGACTTACCCACTACCATGAGAACAGTGTGGGGGAAAAAGCCCCTATGATTCAATTGTCTCCCACCGGGTCCCTCCCACAACACATGGGAATTATGGGAGCTACAATTCAAGACGAGATGTGGGTGGAGACAAAGCCAAACCATATCAGTGTCAATAAAACTTTATTTACAAAAGCAGGTGGTGGGCTGGATTTGGCACACAGGCTGACCTCTGTTATAGAAAATGGGTAATAATAGAAAACAGAAAATAGAGATCTCTAGTAGCTTCTGCTATGCCAGGTAGTAGAAATATTAGTACTATTAACTCTGGTAAGTCCTTCTCTCCCCTCTTCCCCTTTAGTACAGTTGGTGGCAAGCAAGATTGCCAACAATTTATAAAAATCAGCGAGAGGGCAGAGGAGGACAAATTCATTTAAGGCTCTCTTTGAAAGACTAGTTAGCGAATTTCAATTATCCCTTTTGCTTATCATTCTGACTCTTACTCTGCTTAGGCAAAAACTTCTGTCATATTTCTGACCTTAGTAAGATAATGGCTATTTTCTGGACAACCACTGGGAAGTGCAAATTTCCATGGAGTAAGCAAGCTGACTGAAGGAAATGCAGAGGAGACGCTGAGAAAATTCCCTGAGGGAATAATTATGGTTTTCCCCTCTTTTTGGCAGAGTGGGATAGGGCTGTGATCTTTAAGATCTTGTCTTTCTTCTTAGTGGACAGGGGAGAAGAGGTGCAGGATTGAGATAACCTACCTTGTTTTAACCTGAGTGACTCTCTCTTAGCAGAGAAAGCCGGATACGCTCCATTTTAGTTTCTTCACTTGCAGTCCCCTTTATCCCCCTTAAGGGAATAACTAGTGCACGCTGACTCCACGCACATCCAGGAATGCACCTGCTGATAAGATACTGAGGCAGGCTGTACCAGCAGCTCCTGGGAATGGGCTCGGTGGAAGGTACCTAAAGCCCCTGCATTTATGTCTTACTGATACTTTAATCCCCTGCACCTGGAACTGTTTATTTTTTGTAACTGCTTCTATAACCAATTTTTTTTTAACTTTTTGCCTATTCTTCTTCTGTAAAATTGCTTCAGTTAAACCCCCCCTCTCCTATTTAGACCATAGTATAAAAGAGAATCTAGCACCTTCTTCGGGGCCGATAGAATTTTGAGCGCTAGCTGCCTCTCGGTCGCCGGCTAATAAAGGACTCCATAATTTGTCTCAAGGTGTGGCATTTCTCTATAACTCGCTTGGTTACAACAGGATTACACTAGAGAGCTCCCCCTTAAGCAAAATAAACCCGAAAGAAGTTTGATAAACATTCACTGTGGAAATTTTACCTTTCATCAATTTTATTGAACTTATTTTAATGAATCCAATGATAACATGTGACTTAAGTCACATAGAGATACACAGGCCGGTCACAGTAGTTTGCCCCTATAATCCCAGCACTTTGGGAGGCTGAGGTGGGTGGATCACCTGAGGTCAGGAGTTTGAGACCAGCCTGGCCAACATGGTGAAAACGGTCTCTACTAAAAATACAAAAATTATCTGGGCGTGGTGGCATGCACCTGTAGTCCCAGCTACTCGGGAGGCTGAGGCAGGAAAATCACTTGAACCCGGGAGGCGGAGGTTGCCGTGAGCCAAGATCATAGCACTGCACTCCAGCCTGGGTGACAGAACAAGACTCCATCTCAAAAAAATAATTATAAACACACACACACACAAACACACACACACACGCAGAATTAAGAGTCTTCCATGATCCATCTTCCCAGTCTTTCCCAGAATGTCCTAACAATCAAACTCTGTGCCAGGAAAAAGGGATTGTTAATAGTAACTTCTGTTGCTTCCAGAACTCTTAAAGTGGGATAAGCTGCTCTGCAAACTCCCTTCCTGGTTCCTTTTTCTTTTTCTTTTTTTTTTTTGGAGACTGAGTCTCGCTCTGTCGCCCAAGCTGGAGTGCAGTGGTGTGCTCTTGGCTCACTGCAACCTCTGCCTCCCAGGTTCAACCAATTCCCTGCCTCAGCCTCCCGAGTAGCTGGGATTGCAGGTGCTTGCCACCACAACCAACTAATTTTTGTATTTTTAGTAGAGAGGAGGTTTCACCATCTTGGTCAGGCTGGTCTTGAACTCCTGACCTCATGATCTACGTGTCTCGGCCTCCCGAAGTGCTGGGATTACAGGCGTGATCCACCATGCCCGGCCTCCTTTTTCTTAAGATCCACTTAAGGTCTAGTTAGTAGGATATTAACTTGCAAGATCTTCCCTTTCCATAGTACTGACTACTGGTAAATCTACTTTTAGTTTCTCCCAAACTTCTACGTTTGTGTTTGGTAGAAAAGATACTTTAATTAAACTGGTCAAACATTTTTACTACATGGATCCAAGACTGGAACAATAGTGGCTTTAGATTTCCACATTTATGAAAGGTGACTCAGAAAGTTAGCATGCAACAGTCAAGCTAAAGGAATTTGAGAGATAATTTAGTCCAAATTCCTTAGTTGACAGAGAGGAATTGAGGTACAGGGAAGGAAAGTGATGTGCTTTGGATTAATTAGCATGTCTAATTAATAATAAAATGTGGTAGAAACTCAGGTTTTCTAGTTTGCAGAAACACTTGAAAGCTCCACTCTGCCTCCTGAAGAGCTGGACTCAGCGGGAGGGCAGCCCTTAAGGGGAACAGGGAGTGGAGGGATGGCCGCCCTTTGACAGTCGAGCATTAGCAAGTGGGAGGAGATATCTGGCTTCTCCATTCCTTCTTTTTTTTCTCTTTCTGGTTTTGCTAATTTATTTAAAAATTACATTTGTTCAAGTCAAATTACCACTTGATACTCATTGTTGGATTTCTTTAGGTCATCCTGCTGCTCTCTCAGTTTCCCAGGGGTTTGTGCGTCTGCCTTCTGCTATGCATTTTCCCACGGCCTTGTTGGTTCCTTCCACAGAGGCAAATGTAAGTGCTTTTCCTTGCTTCCTGTGCTGTGTGCTGTCATCACTGTCTCTCCTATTTTTGTGGTGGCACGGACATTCTATCGACACTGAATCCGGGTACTCCCTGGAGAACTTTCTATGCTTAGCAGAGCTATTTATTTTTATTTTTATTTTTTGAGACAGTCTTGCTCTGTTGCCCAGGCTGGAGTGCAGTGGCATGATCTTAGCTCACTGCAGCCTCTACCTCCAGACTTAGGTGACCCTCCCACCTCAGTTTCCTGAGTAACTGGTACCACAGGTGAACACCACCACACATGGCCAATATTTTTAAATTTTTTGTCGAGACAGCGTCTTGCCGCGTTGCCCAGGTTAATCTTGAACTCAAGCGATCTGCCCACCTTGGCCTCTCAAATTGCTGGGATTACAAGTGTGAGCCACATTGTTATTACATTATCTACTAAGGTGGCTGTCAAACCCCTGTGGAGAGTGCCTATTTTACTGATATACTGTTCTGCTTTCATTTCACACATCACGTTCCCAAGAATAGCAGAGACAAGAGAGTCTTTTCCAAAACTCTATCAAAATGACAGAGCCTCGGCACGGCCTTCGCCACGTCCTGCAGATTCTGTGTCACACAGCTCACGGTGGACAGTTTGCCAGCTCTTGGGCATGGCGAAAGAACGATCTTTGGAAGAGCAGGGAAGCCCAGAAGTTCACAGAAAAGAAAGCTGTCAAATTCTTCTTGCAACAGTGGTGAGTAAGAAAGGCCTTAGCTTCTTCTGAAAAGGCCGCATGTCCCCTGGGACAAGGACGAAGTGCAGTGTTGCGGGGAGACCTGTCCAGCTCAGGTGGAGAGCACACAGTGTAAGAAGCGCAAGATGCACCCCAGCAGGAATTCTGGGCTGCTTCAAGCATGCTGGGGTGTCTCCTGGTTTTTCAGGTAGTGTCAAGGAATTAGCCCCAAATCTAGAGGGCATTTAATTTACTTTGGCTTAATATGAGCGTTTTTGGGAAGAAAGGAAAAGTATCACATTTAGGCCAAACAAAAAGGTTACTAACATTTCCTTTGGAGAAACGTTGGAGTTATTAAACATTAAAAATTCAAACAAATGTGTATGGCAGTGTAGTTTTGTAAGGGGCAGAAATACTTAGTACATCTATTAATTTCTGGGGTCATTTTCATAAGTGGATGACATTTTTGTAGATGCATATGAACATATGGGTTTATATACACATACATATTCATATTATATATGTATAATATACACAGATAATACACACATCTATATACAAATAATATGAATATATTAGTATATTGTTTGTATATGTATATGTGTATATGTATACACATACAGTATATATGTAAATGTGTATTTGTTATTTATAAATGTATATATAATGCATGTATACATACATATGTATACTATGTAATACACATATAAATATATATCATATATCAACATAATATATGTGTATTATAAAGTATACAGTATGTGTATATAGTATACATATTATACATATGTATATAATATGTGTATTTTATGTATGTATAATACATAGTATATATATAAAAAATAAATGTATTTCATGTACATATATTACATTAGTATACATATGTATATAAAATACATGTGTATTTCATACATGTATATTATATGGTATACATATGTATATATACATGCATTATATGCACATAATATGGAATATATGTGTATATATTTATACATGTATACATGTATATACATGTGTATATACACATACACACATGTGTTCATATGCATCTATTAAAATTTTACTCATTTATGAAGATGACCCTGGAAATTGATATACATGTTGAAACTGAGTCTTTATATATACATATATACACATACATGCACACATACACATATAAACATACATATATACACACACATATACACTAATAGATTATATTGACATTGCTGCAAATCCTTCTTTCCCCATATATGATTATATTGCAAGATCCCTCTCTCTACATATGTATATCTGTGTATATTGTGTACTTTTCTCTTTTGAATTATTTTTTTTCTTTGCCATCAGGAGATGTGGCAGGCAGGAAAGCCAAAAAAGAGAAGAAGATAGAACAGGATTGGGTGACCAAAAGATGCCCAAACATTAATGTGAAAAGAATAAATGCTTAATCATAATAATTAGGGACATATGCCCTTTCTGAATCTCATCTGTTTTAGCTTAAGGAAAGAAATTTTTAAAATAACATTTTTAAATGAAGGAAAGCCTTTTTCTTACTTTCTAGAACCAACAAAGGCAACCTTATGTTGCAAGTCATTATAGCAAAAGCATTAGGAAGGAAAGACCATTTAAAGTGAGCTCTGTCATTAATTTCCTAACTGCTCGCTTGAATCTCATAAATAATTTTAAGTAGAAAGAGTTGTCAAATGTGATTAAGGTCATTATTTCAAGTAAAAGTAGCCCACAGGCTTTCTGATAGAAAAATCTTTCTATAGAGAGATGAACTAAGGTTTCTTCAAGGTTAGGGGTCCCTGGAGCCTATTCCGTGAAGATATATTACAGTAGAGATGATCAAGTACAGAGAAGTCATCTGAGAAGATTGTACAAGGTTTCTCAAGGTGAGAGGTCTCTGAACAAGAACAGATGATATTATTTTAAGAAGATTTGCTGGGCGTTCAGTTTCCAAAATGAATTGTAATATATGTTTTTCAACCTAAAAACCTGACATCTGTGTTGGGAAAATAATAGCCTAGGCATCATTTAGTTCATTTAACAAATATTAACTGAGGCGGTACTCAGTGCGCCAGGCATACTTCTAGCTTCTTGGGACGTGATGGGAACCAAATGAAGTCCCTGCTCCCAAATAGCTCAGACTCTAGTGTGGAGACAGGCAATAAAAACAATTATAAAAGATAGCAGAGCTCCCATCCTGGCTAACATGGTGAAACCCCATCTCTGCTAAAAATACAAAAAAAAAAAAAAAAAAAAAAAAAAATTAGCTGGGCATGGTGGCAGGCGCCTGTAGTCCCAGCTACTCAGGAGGCTGAGGCAGGAGAATGGCGTGAACCCGGAAGGTGGAGCTTGCAGGGAGCCAAGATCACGCCACTGCAATTCGGCCTGGGCGATAGAGTGAGACTCTGTCTCAAAAAAAAAATCGAGACCATCCTGGCTAACACGGTGAAACCCCGTCTCTATTAAAAAATACAAAAAAACTAGCCGGGCGAGGTGGCGGCGCCTGTAGTCCCAGCTACTCGGGAGGCTGAAGCAGGAGAATGGCGGGAACCTGGGAGGCGGAGCTTGCAGTGAGCTGAGATCCGGCCACTGCACTCCAGCACCGGCGGCAGAGCGAGACTCCGTCTCAAAAAAAAAAAAAAAAAAAAAGCAGAGCTCATCATCTGCAGTGAGAAACACACAAAACAGACAATGACAAAGCCCAGTGGCAAATGTTATGGACAGGGAGAGGATGGGGCATTCTCTAAGTTGGGAGGCTAAATCTGTATTAGTCAGGGTTCTCTAGAGGGACAGAACTTATAGGACATATGAATATATGAAAGGGAGTTTCTTTTTTTGTTGTTTTTTTTTGAGACGGAGTCTCGCTCTGTCACCCAGGCTGGAGTGCAGTGGCCAGATCTCAGCTCACTGCAAGCTCCGCCTCCCGGGTTCACGCCATTCTCCTGCCTCAGCCTCCTGAGTAGCTGGGACTACAGGCGCCCGCCACCTCGCCCGGCTAGTTTTTTGTATTTTTTAGTAGAGACGGGGTTTCACCGTGTTAGCCAGGATGGTCTCGATCTCCTGACCTCGTGATCCACCCGTCTCGGCCTCCCAAAGTGCTGGGATTACAGGCGTGAGCCACCGCGCCTGGCCGAAAGGGAGTTTCTTAAGGAGAATTGACTCACACGATCACAAGGTGAAGTCCCCCAATAAGTCATTTGCAAGCTGAGGAGCAAGGAAGCCAGTAGTGGCTCAGTCTCAGTTCCAAAACCTCAAAAGTAGGAAAATGGACAGTGCAGCTTTCAATCTGTGGCCAAAGGCCTGAGAGCCCCTGGCAAGCCATGGGTGTGAGTCCAAGAGTCCAAAAGCTGAATAACCTGGAGACCAGTGCACAAGGGCAGGAAGCATCCAGCACGGAAGAAAGATGAAGGCCGGAAGACTCAAGTCAGGTTCTTCCACCTCCTTTCCACTTGCTTTTGCTAGCTGCACTGGCAGCTGATTGGATAGTGCCCTGCCTCTACCAGTGGGAGAGGCAACACCCAGAAACACCCAGATACACTCAGAAACAGTACTTTGCATCCATCAATCCAGTCAAGTTGACACTTAATATTAACCTTCACAAAAGCCTGTCTTCCTCAAACAAGTGATATTTAGCTGAGACCTGAAGGATAAGCAGGGGTTGGCACAGCCCAGGTAGGTGAGGGATTGGGGTGAGGTAAAGAAAGGGTGTTTGCAGCGGAGTGGCCAGCATTGCAAAACCCCAGAGGTGAGAAGGCCCAGGTGAGAAGGAGCAAGTTGTGTCTTAGGAAATGGTTGTGTGGCTGCAAAAGGAATTGAGGAGAAATGGTAGAAGATTGGCTTGGAAAGGCATGCAGAGGCCTGGTCATGCTGAATCTTGAAAGCTGTCATCAGAAATCTGAAATTTTGTTTTAAGGGCAATGGGCAGCCACTTTTAAGTTTCTAGTAGGGAAGTGACATGAACAAGTTTTGTTTAATAAAATCCTTTTGAGGGTAGTGTGAAGGCCAGATTGGAAGTGGAGCAGAGTCATAGACAGAAAGCCCCTCAGCAGACTGCATTGGCCAGCCGGGAAACAGACGAGGGCGTGGCTGCTACTAGTGGGTGGCAGTGAGGACTATAAGGAGAGGTAACACCGACGATGTGCCAAGTACTCTTCTAAGTGCTTTCTTTCTTTTTTCTTTCTCTCTTTTTTTTTTTTTGGACAGAGTTTTGCTCTTATTGCCCAGGCTGGAGTGCAATGCACGATCTCAGCTCACTGCAACCTCCTTCTCCTGGGTTCAAGTGATTCTTCTGTCTCAACTTCCCGAGTAGCTGGGATTACAGGTGCCCGCCACCATGCCTGGCTGATTTTTGTGTTTTTAGTAGAGACAGGGTTTCACCATGTTAGTCAGGCTGGTCTTGAACTCCTGACCTCAGGTGATCCACCCGCCTTGACCTCCCAAAGTGCTGGGATTACAGGCAGGAGCCACTGTGCCTGGCTTTCTTCTAAGTACTTTCTATGCACAAGCTCAGTAAGTCCTCATAGCATCCACACGAGGAAGGCTCTGTTATCACCATGTGCATCTTACAAATGGAGAAAAAAAGAGAGGCTAAGTTGCTTGCATTGCCAAGTAAGTAGATCTGGGATTTGTTTGTTTGTCTGTTTTTGAGCAGGGTCTCACTCTGTTGCCCAAGCTGGAGTGCAGTGGCACGAACATGGCTCACTGCAGCCTCAACCTCCTGGGCTCAAATGATCCTCCTACCTCAGCCTCTTGAGTAGCTGGGACTACAGGTACGTGCCACCATGCCAAGCTAATTTAGGTCTCGCTATGTTGCCGGGGCTGGTCTTGACCTTCTGAGCTCAAGCAGTCCTCCCACCTTGGCCTCCCAAAGTATTGAGGTTATAGGCGTGAGCCACTGTGCCTGGTCAGATCTGGTCAGATTTGAAGCCCCATTGTCTAACTGCAAGTTTAACCATTTCCCTACAGTTTTCTCTCTGGGGTAGGCTGATTTGAGGAAGATCTAGAGTTGACTTGAGAGCGTCCAGTGATTGACTCCGTTTGGGAGCCATGAGGGTAGAAGGTGTTCAGGAGGATGACTGGGTGGGTGATGTTGCCTTTGACTGGGAGGAAAAAGAGGAGGATTTTTTTTTTTTTTTTTTTTTTTTTGGTGGGGGGACATGGAGATAAGGAGTCTAGTTTTAGGCATTGTTGAATTGGGGATGCCACGTGAAAATGTCCAGTAGACTTACAGATGTAGAACTCAGGACCCAGGCCAGGACTGGCAGGTATGGATTTGGGAGACCTCAATATGAATGTAATTGAAGCCAAGAAGTGGACGAAATTGCCTAGGGACAGTATTGGGGGTGATCAGAGAAGATACCAACACCAAGGGACACCTTTAAGGAATGGATATTAGAAAATTAGCTTGAAAAAGAGGCTGACAATGTGGCTGGAGAAGTTTGAGAAAATCAGAGGAATGTGGAATCACAGAAATCAATAAGAGAATGTTTTCAAGAAGAGGATGACTGCTCCCAGCTCCTTGGGAGGCTGAGGTGGGAGGATTGTTTGAGCCCAAGAGATAGAGGCTGCAATGAGCTGTGTTCATGCCACTGTACTCCAGCCTGGGCAACAGAGCGAGACTCTGCCTCTAAATAAATAAATAAATAGAATAAGAAGAGGACCACTGAACAGGGTCAAATGCTGTCAGCAAGGTGAGGACCGACACGCTCACCATAGACAACAGTGAGGTCCCAGGTGAGAGCAACTCTAGCTGACCAGAAGCACCCGCCAGACTGTGGTGGGAAATGGAGATGACGAGAGTGGATAACGCAGGAGGGGAGAAGTGAGGCGGCTGTGGGAAGAGAACAGCGGGGAACACAGGGCTGCGGAAGTGTGTTTGATTTTTAAAATAGGAACCATCTGTGTGCATCGACTCACGTCTGCAGATAAGCAAGTGCTTCAGAGGCAAAAGATGGAGCAGAGAGAGGGGCAATGCAAGGCAAGGGGTTTTGGGCGGGGACGGAATTCAGAGCGCGAGTGAAGGCCTCCCTCAGACTGCGAGGCGAAGCGTGCTCCTTGTGAGTGTGGATGCAGATATACATGTAGGCTTGGTGGTGGGGATCTGAGTGTTTTCCCTTCAGAGGACTTCATCTTAGTAGGATTGAGTGGAAAGGGGCGATGGAGTGGGACCGGAAGTTTGAGGAGAGTAGACAAATTTGTGAAATAACTAGAATGGAAACTCGGAGAGCGCAGACAGAGAAAGATTGATATAGATTGCTGGCAGCATGGAGGGCCCAGTCAAGTCTGGTAGTCATGGATTTCTAGTGGAACCAATCTGTGAGGTTGTCTGATATTCTCAAGCAGAGCCCAGCAGCCCGGGTGTACAAAAAGATCAGAGACCTTGGTTTGATCTGAGTTGAGGTGTTGCCAGGTGGCTGGGGAGGATGGACAATGAAAACAATGAAGCAAGAATGAGTTGAGGGTCTGCAAGAGACTGGGTGAAGGGCAGGACATGGACTCTCAGCCAGATGGGGAAAATGGAGAGTGAGGAGAATACTTGCCTCACCTCTCTCACTGATTCTGTTACTTTGGGTAAACTGTCATACCTCTGGGCTTCAGTTTTTTCCCCACTAATAAGTGAAGTTGTTGGCTACATGATGGCTAATATCCTGCCCAGTTCTCAAATTCTGTGGTTCTGTTTTGCCAATATGTAAGCACCCTCCGACCATGAATGGGAGACATCGCCAATCCCTTCTAACCACTAGGGCCAAACAAGCCCCGTTATGCTGGAGAAGCAGATTCCATTGATGTTTCCAGATCATGGATACAACTCTCACTCTCATAAAAATAGGCAAAATATCCAGCACACTTCCCATAAACCAAGAATAAACATCCCATCGATATTGGTAATCTAACCCTGTTGTAAACTTCAAGTTTGAGTCATTACTTGATTCAATTCAATTCAACTTAAAGACATAGTCATTGAATGTATACTTTGCATAAGTTCCTGTGACAGCAGTTGTAGGGGATACAAAGACAAGAGAGCGACAGTCCTTGCTGTGTTGTCATCTAACAGGAAGGGCAAGACTGGTATATAAATAAATATGTTGGGGGAAAAAAATCTTAGTATTCAACCCAGGTAACAAAGAACAATTTCTCTCTCTATTTATTTAACAACTTAATATCTGTTTTGAGCCCTACTTTTTACCAGGTTGGAATAAGCTCAGTTGGGGTCCTCACCATTTTTTGGGTCATGACTAATTCTAGGGGCTTACATAATCTGAAGCCATCAGGAGGGGGTGCTTTTTGGTCCTCAATGTCATCTGTCAGCACGATCTGCTGAGACATCGCTGCCCCTGTGGTTGTGTATTATGTGTTCGTGCAGGCAGTCATGGGGACACACTCATTCCCTCTGCAAGGTCCCTTCAGGACCTACCTTTTGATTCTCTCTGCTACTTCTAGGCCTTTCTGGGTTGCACGGAACCCGTGCGCCTCTTTGCAGCATGCATAAACACAGCACTCATCCATTTCCTTATGGAGTCTTGCTACCTCCCTAAGGTTCTCCCAGGGGCACAGGAGAAAATGCTGCTTCTCTCAGGACCAGTGAGCATTTTAGCTCTCTGAGTCTCCTTCCGTCTTTCCTTCTTGCTTCTAACTCTGAGAATCCTCTGGTCCGGGAAGATTGGGCAGGTGAGATCTAGAATCTTACTATTACAAATAATGTTTGCTTCCAAATCTGTTGTCTGTGCTGTAGGGTATTTCTGTTACTAGGAAACTTCTTCTCTCTTTTCTACTGTCTTACATCCTCCTAAGGCAATGAACACAAAGTGGACCAGCTGCTTGAATGTAGAAAAAAGCAAGGGGGAAAGAAGTAACGTGGGGGAAATCATGGAAGCTATTCCGTACAAGGCAGAAATAGGGTGTGTTATGAGATGAAAAAACATTGTACTCTGGGGCTTCAAAGTATATTAATAGGGTTCTTTGGTTGCACATGAAAGAAATGAATACTGGTCAACTCAAGTCAGAAAAAATAATGGGTTTATTGAAAGCCTTCTGGGTAACTCACTGAGTAGAAAAAAGAGCTTAACAGATGCTTGGAGAATGACAGAAGCCAGGCAGCACTGAGGATTGTAGCAAGAAGAACGCAAGAGCCGTCAAGGGTGCCACCATCAAATGACTCAGTTCCAACCACCTTCTGTCTGGTGTGTGCAAATCCCCAGAAGATCGGCTATGATTGGCTGAGCTTGTTCACACTTGTGGCCAGGGGTTCTCTACCTGGAAGCTCCACCAGACCTAAAGTGGAGAGAAGTCTTACTCCCAAGGCAGGGGAAGGCAAAGGAATGTGAGGATGCAGGATGTCCTGCTCAAAAGGAATGGAAGAGAAAGTCCCATCCAGAAAGTAGGACAGCTTAGAGGACAGGGCATTTGTGAAGGACTTTGAAGGATGGGAAGGGTTCTGATGAACAGAGATATGAGATGGAGATAGGAAGAGAATGCATATTCCAAGCAGATAAATTTGGTAGGGTTGAAAATGTTCATTTGGAGGCATATGAAGAAATCTGAGGCTGGCTGCAGTGACTCAAGCCTATAATCCCAACACTTTGGGAGGCCAAGGTGGGCAGATCGCAAGGTTAGGAGTTCGAAACCAGCTTGGCTAACATGGTGAAACCCCATTTCTACTAAAAATACAAAAATTAGCTGGGCATAGTGGTGGGCATCTGTAATCCCAGCTACTTGGGAGGCTGAGGCAGAAGAATCGTTTGAACCTGGGAGGTGGAGGTTGCAGTGAGCCGAGATCGTGCCATTGCACTCCAGCCTGGGCGACAGGACGAGACTCCATCTCACAAAAAGAAAAGAAAAAAAAAAATCTGAGAAGGCTAGGCATGGTGGCTCGTGCCTGTAATCCCAGCACTTTGGGAGGCCAAGGCGGGTAGATCACTTGAGGTCAGGAGTTCAGGACCAGCCTGGCCAACATGGTAAAACCCAGTTCTCTATTAAAAATACAAATATTATCCAGGCATGATGGCAGGTGCCTGTAATCCCAGCTACTCGGGAGGCTGGGGTGGGAGAATTACTTGAACCCAGGAGGTGGAGGTTGCAGTGAGCCGAGATCACGCCACTGCCATCCAGCCTGAGCAACAGAGTGAGACTTCATCTCAAAAAAAAAAGAAACAAAGAAATCTGAATGAGGAATTGTTATGGGCTGAATTGTGTCTCTCCACCATTGCCCCACCAAATTCATGTGCTAAAGTTGTAGCTCCCAATTCTTCAGAATGAGGCTGCATTGGGAGATGGGGTCTTTAAGGAGGTAATTAAGTTAAAATGAGGTCATTGGGGGTAGGCTTTAATTCCATGTGACTGGTATCTTTCTAAGAAGAGGAAATTGGGACCCAGACAGATACAGAGGGAAGGCCAGGAAAACACACAGGGAGAAGACAGCCATCTGCAAGCCAAGGATGGAAGCCACAGAAGAAACCAACCCGGCAGACCCCTTGGTCTCAGCCTCCAGAAATGTGAGAAAATCCATTTCTGTTGTTTTTAAGTCACCCAGTCTGGGTACTTTGTTATGGTAGCCCCAGCATATGAGGACAGACATCTTTTCTTATTTTGGATGCAATGGATACCCATGGAAACTTTTTAAAAGGGGGACTAGGTAGCTAGACTTACGATTTAGGAAAATGGATCTAACAGTGGTCTCAAGGGTGGGTAGAGTCTGGAGGTGGGAGACCAGTTAGTAGACTACTGCAAAAGTCTTTAGAAAGGTATATGAGGCTGTTAGCTTGGATAGTAGCAATAAGGTTGAGAAGAGAGTAGGATTGTGGCAATGATTATAGAAATGGAATTTGAAGACTTGGTTGCAAATTGAATATTGGAGGAAAGGAGAGGAGACAGTTAAAGATGTCTTCAATTTTTATGACCTGCTAACTAGGTGATATCTCAAATCTCCACTTGAATTGTATCTCCCAGAATTCCCATGTGTTGTGGGAGGGACCCAGGGGGAGGTAAGTGAATCATGGGGGCCGGTCATATTTCCCATGCTATCCTCATGATAGTGAATAAATCTCATGAGATTTGATGGGTTTATCAGGGGTTTCTGCTTTTGGTTCTTCCTCATTTTCTCTTGCTGCTGCCCTGTAAGAAGTGCCTTTCGCCTGCCGCCATGATTCTGAGGCCTCCCAAGTCATGTGGAACTGTAAATCCAATTAAACCTCTTTTTCTTTCCAGTTTTGGGTATGTCTTTATCAGTAGCATGAAAATGGACTAATCCACTGGGAGAATGGGGTAATAAAAGAAGGTTCTTTTGTTTGTTTGTTTGTTTGTAAGTTTTGAGACAGAACCCTGCTCTGTTGCCCAGGCTGGAGTGCAGTGGCACAATCATAGCTCACTGTAGCTTCGACCTCCTGGGCTCAAGCAATCCTCCTGCCTCAGCTTCCTAAGCAGCTGTATGTACCACTACACCTGGATAATTTTTTAATTTTTTGTAGAGACAAGGTCTCACTATGTTGCTCAGGTTGGTCTTGAACTCCTGGGCTCAAGCGATCCTCCTGCCTCAGCCTCACAAAATGCTGGGATTACCAGTGTGAACTACTATGCCTGGCCAAGAGGGCTCTTTTGATGACTGACAAAGTGGAATCAAACTAGCTTATGAACAAATGGAATTGGTTACTGCTCTAATTGTGAGACCCAGGGTCTTGCGTCTGGCTTTGGACGCTCCTGGTCCTAGGCACTCAGAGGCTCTGCTTTGCTTCTCTTTGGGTGCCGTGCCTTCCCTCTGAAGCTTCCATGTGGCCAGGAAGACAGCCGCAGCATCTTCATAGTTCATGATCTAAGATGACTCCCTCTCATCTCCAGATGCCAAATCCCACTTAGGGCAGGTGCTTACTCCTCGGCCCTATCACTGCGGACAGGAAGATGGGGTACCACTGCTGGTGAAGCTTTGGTTCGTGTTCCCTCCACTTAGGCCAGGTAGGAAATTTTGACACTCTGGTAGATCTCCAGTGAAAACAGAAATGCAGGGCAGACAGAAACAGCTGACATTCACCCCATTGGGTTTGGATTTGGATATTTTATTAGGCTGGTGCAAAGGTGTTTTTTTTTTTTTGAGACAGAGTCTCGTCCTGTTGCCCAGGCTGGAGTGCAATGGCCCAATCTCAGCTTACTGCAACCTCCACTTCCTGAGTTCAAGTGATTCTCCTGGCAGTTACTTTTAATGGCAAAAACTGCAATCACTTTTGCACCAGCCTAATATTTTTGGACATGCCAATATCGAGTAAAGGATGGGGTGCAGGGAAGAAATAGTAAGAGTTCATTGATAATGTGGATTTTGAGCTCAAGAGAGAAAAGTTACCCGCAGAGAGGCTGTGTGACTAAAGCCATGGTAGTGAGTACATTTCCTGGAAAAGAGAATAGCCATGGGAAAGAGGTTTGAGGATGGACTGAACATTAGGGAATTTCTATATTTGGTAAAGAAAAAAGGAAGAAAATACAGGAGTAGTTAGAGAGGGGCAGGCCATCCAGAAAATAGAAATTGATGGAAGCCAGTGAAGGAGAAGGTTTCAAGAAGGATAGAATGTTGGTAGCTTTCAGAGGTGAGAACTGAGAAAAGACAGGGGATCATTAGGTACTTAGGAGATCACTGGTGACCTCCTTATGGCTTTGGGGGCAAGGCTCAGTGTCATTAAAAATGGTTACTTTTTTTTTAAAGACAAAAAATTTTATTGCCATAAATTAATCCAGTAGGTATATCTGAGAAAGCATGCATCAGTTGGTTAGAGCATTAAGTGCCTCTACCACGTTGCCAGATGTGATTTTCTAAGGGAAGTTGGCAATCTGAAGTTGGGAATGTTTATGCGAACTTCCCCACTCTTTCCATATTGGCAGCTAATTTAAAAACATAAAACCACTGTGTGAGTAAACAGGTTTGTGGGTTGGGCTGCCAGTTTATACCCTCAGCACTATATCTGAGGATTGGGGGCGGAAAAAAAAAAGGCCAGGATGTGGAGAAGAGATAACATAAAGAGGCTCCACCTACGTTCAATCTGGCCAGAGGCCTGGGTGTCCAAATTGTTCCTGAGGACCTGAAAATCTGGACACCTCTAGTATGTCAGTACAGAGTGTGTGACTTTTAAAGCCATCAGTGGTCTGGATCTTAGTCTCCTCTTATCTTACATAAATCTGGAAAATTCTTTCATGATTGTTATTTATTCCTTTTTGTTTTATTTCTTTTATTATTATTTTCATTATTCTTTCCTTCTATTTTGAGAACTTTGGTACTTTCCTTTTTGAGTGAAAAATACTATGGATTCTGGATTAAAATAGCACAGGAGAGGTTGAAATAAGGTTTTGTCAGTTTTGCAGATATGGTTATTGCTATGACATCTCATTCATTCAAGTTTTTATTTTTGCCTATGTACAAGACAATGTGTTATAACCAGCAAGGTGTCGGAAATGAGTAAGAACAACCTGTACCCACATTCTTGAGGCATATAATTAGGAACTGGAGAAAAAGGACCAACATAAATAGATACAATCATTCATTCCTGCAGCTTCCTGACCATAATGTCTACCAGGTACACATTCACAAAGTTACAGTTTAGTGCAGAGAAAGACATGTGTACAGATACTTTTGGTGTTATTCATGTGCTATAATAGAATGATCAAGAAACTTGGAGGAGCAGAAGAGAAAGCACCTCATTCTGCTTGCACGAGCTAAACACTTTAGGGAGGCTTCACGGAGGAGGTGTTGTTTAAGATAAGTCTTTAGGATGACTAGGGATTTGCACACCAGATGAAGGGTGGCCAGGGTTTCTAGGAAGAAGGTGCAGCACCTACAAACTCAGAGGCATAAAGGAACATCACACACTCAGGGTGTGATGGATGAGAAACCAAATGTGGGAAGTTCCTCAGGAGAGCTACAAGCCAGGCACTATGCGATTCTCATTTACATTCCGGTCCTGCTGTTCCATGTGAAATGAGTCAGGGCAGGTGGATGTCTTAGGCACACCAGGCATTCAGGTGCCTTATGTCCTTTACCCCTGAGTATTTTATCGGTCTTCTACTGGAAAGAAACCATCCATGACATCCAGGCTTGGGGAAAGTACAGGAGCATCTACAGATTCCTTCAAAGTGTGTATTTCGCTTAACATATTTAAAGCCAGGAGATGGCCGGGTGTGGTGGCTCACGCCTGTAATTCCAGCACATTGGGGGGCCAAAGCAGTTGGATTGCTTGAGCCCAGAAGTTTGAGACCAGCCTGGGCAAAACAGTGACACCTCATCTCTACAAAAAATACAAAAATTAACAGAGTGTGCTGATGTGTGCTTATAGTCCCAGCTACCTGGGAGACTGAGGTGGGAGGATCACTTGAGCTCAGGAGGTCAAGGCTGCAGTGAGCCGTGATTGCACCACTACATTCCAGCCTGGATGACAGAGTGAGGCCCTGTGTTAGAAAAAAATAAATTAAAAATAAAGCCAGGAGACCAGGTATTTTTACATGAGTACTACTTGCTACCATAATCCACAGAAAAAGTGTCTAATATTAGTAAGGATTAGTAATTCTTTTTCATTAGAAGGTAGGGTATGTTTCAAATAGGCATTTCAGCCAGGTGCTGTGGCTCATGCCTGTAATCCCAGCATTTTGGGAGGCCGAGGCAGGTGGATCCCCTGAGGTCAGGAGTTTGAGATCAGCCTGGTCAACATGGCAAAACCCAGTATTGTCTAAAAATACAAAAATGTGCTGGGTGTGGTGGTGGGTGCCTGTAATCCAAGCTACTCAGGAGGCTGAGGCAGGAGAATCATTGGAAACGGTGGTGGGGCGGGGTGAGGTCACGGAGGTTGCAGTGAGCCGAGGTCATGCCACTGTACGCCAGCCTGGGCGAAAGAGGAATTTAATGGAGGGATCTATTATCTACTTACATTGAATTCTGTCATCCCTGTCATTATTTACTGAATATTTACAATACACATAACTAGCTATATGAGTTTGATTTTAAAGAGAAGAGAATGCTTTTTACATTTGATTCCTAGAAATCAGTACTGCTGCCTTAATTTATAATGAAAAAGAAAAATACCAATCAAAGGAAAGGTATATTTTCTTTTTTAGCAGAGCTGTGCAGGACAGTAACAGCCCAAGCGTAGAGTCTGGGCTCATAGCCTGAGGCATCCCACGTGGGGCCTGGGGCCGCCTGCGAATGAACACCACACACCTGAGGCCAGACCACACTCTTGTGCTTTATTTACACTTGTTAGTTCTCATGAACTATATCATAAATAATATGTGGGTTTTCAGCCAATTTTTGGTAAGACACTTTGTGTTTCAGGGCATTTTATCTACAGAATTTGATTTAAACATTATCAGATATTTACACATTAAAAAAATTATATACGACACTAAGTAAAATGTAAAATACATCGAATTAATTCACTATCTTAGTTTAGAAATAGACTTGAATTGTTATGAATGCGAGTTGTCAGCTGCCAATGATAGGATGACTAACTCATTCTGGTTTTCGCACTGAAAGTCCCACGTCCCAGAACTCAAACCACAAGGTAATTCTGCCCATCAGAACTCAACAAGGAGCAGCTCAGGTTCAGATCCACATGCTGAGCTGTTTGCTACACTAGCTGTTAGAACTCAGTGTCTGACTGGAGCAGAAGTTCACGTAGCAAACAGATCACTTGGAAAAGTGAATCATCCATGGTCATGACAATTGATAAAATATTAAGGTTGTACCAATCACAGTTTGCCCGTGAGTAGCGGAGAATATGAGAAAGGCAGAAAAGGCAGGTAGGAAGGTATGC
This sequence comes from Macaca nemestrina, assembly GCF_043159975.1. Classification (NCBI taxonomy): domain Eukaryota; kingdom Metazoa; phylum Chordata; class Mammalia; order Primates; family Cercopithecidae; genus Macaca; species Macaca nemestrina. The sequence continues at coordinate 10,341,015 of NC_092128.1, forward strand.
AAAAAAGACTGGAGGAGGAGCTTAGGAGGCTTGATGTGATAGTTCTAGAGCTTCCTCTGGAAATACCAACTGTTTGTGTATTTGTAAAAGACAAACAGGCCGGGCGCGGTGGCTCAAGCCCGTAATACCTGCACTTTGGGAGGCCGAGACGGGTGGATCACGAGGTCAGGAGATCGAGACCATCCTGGCTAACACGGTGAAACCCCGTCTCTACTAAAAAATACAAAAAACTAGTCGGGCGAGGTGGCGGGCGCCTATAGTCCCGGCTACTTGGGAGCCTGAGGCAGGAGAATGGCGTAAACCCGGGAGGCGGAGCTTGCAGTGAGCTGAGATCCGGCCACTGCACTCCAGCCTGGGCGACAGAGCAAGACTCCGTCTCAAAAAAAAAAAAAAAAAAAAAAAAAAAAAAAAAAAGACAAACAGAGCAGCCTGAAATAAAATGGTGAGATGGAAGTGTCTGATATTCTGATATCCCACCTTTCCTTATCCTCATTATCTCTCTCCACACCTATGGTAAGGGACGATTCCAGTTAAAAATCCTCATGCATGACATTTTAAGCTTTTTTCCTTCTTATGTACTATATTAGTCAGTTCTTACATTGCTATAAAGAAATACCTGAGACTGGGTAATTTCTAAAGAAAAAAGGTCTCGGCCGGGCGCGGTGGCTCAAGCCTGTAATCCCAGCACTTTGGGAGGCCGAGACGGGCGGATCACGAGGTCAGGAGATCGAGACCATCCTGGCTAACACGGTGAAACCCCGTCTCTACTAAAAAAAATACAAAAAAAAAACTAGCCGGGCGCGGTGGCGGGCGCCTGTAGTCCCAGCTACTTGGGAGGCTGAGGCAGGAGAATGGCGTGAACCCGGGAGGCGGAGCTTGCAGTGAGCTGAGATCCGGCCACTGCACTCCAGCCTGGGTGACAGCGCGATACTCCGTCTCAAAAAAAAAAAAAAAAAAAAAAAAAAAAAAAGAAAAGAGGTCTCATTGGCTCATGGTTTTGCAGACTGTACAGGAAGCATAGTGGCTTCTGGGGAGGCCTCAAGAAACTTACAGTCACGGCAGAGGGTGAAGGGGAAGCAGGCACATCTTACATGGCAGATGCAGGAGCAAGAGAGAAAAGGGGGGCTAGGCATGGTGGCTCATGCCTGTAATCCCAGCACTTTGGGAGGCCGAGGCAGGCAGATCACTTGAAGTCAGGAGTTTGAGACCAGCCTGGCCAACATGGTGAAACCCCATCTCTACTAAAAATACAAAAATTAATCAGCCAGGCGTGGCGGTGCATACCTGTAGTCCCAGCTACTTGGGAGGCTGAGGCACAAGAATTGCTTGAACCCAGGAGGCAGAGGCTGCAGTGAGCCAAGATTGCGCCACTGCACTCCAGCCTGGGCAACAGAGTGAGACTCTGTCTCAAAAAAAAAAAAAAAAAAAAAAAAGGGAGAGAGAGAAAAGGGGGAGGTGCTACATACTTTTAAACAACCAGATCTCGTGAGAACTTTATCACAAGAACAGCACTAGGGGAATGGTGCTAAGCCATTCATGAGAAACTGCCCCCATGACTCAATCACCTCCCACCAGGCCGCACCTTCAACATTGGGGATTACAATTCGACATGAGATTTGGGTGGGGACCCAGATCCAAACCATATCATGTACTATGTCCTATTAAGTTTTTTCTTAACATTTTAAAATAAAATATTTCAAACGTACAGAAAAGTGGACAGAATTTTATAATGAATGCCCATATACCCACCACTTAGACTATAAAACTAACATTTTAATATAAGTACCTAATTTATCCCATATCTTCTATCTCTCCATCTATCAATCCATCTTATTTTTTGGATGCATTTCAAAGCAAGTAGCTTCAGCTCTAAACACTTGAACACGCATACCATTAACTAGAGTTTAGTTTTTTTGGTGGGTTTTTTTTTCTCTTGAGATAAAATTTATACACAATGAAATACACAGATCTTAAGTGTATTTTCCCATGAGTTTTGACAAATGTATTCATGTGTATAATCCAAACCCATATCAAGATACAGGACACTATCATCACACCAGAAAGTTCTCCTCATGCCTCTTCCCAGTTAATCCCTATCAAGATCACCATTCTCCACCTACTCCAGACAATTACTGTTCTCTGATTGTTTTCCACTACAAATTACTTTCATCTGTTCTAGAACTTTGCATAATCAGAACCAGAGAGTATGTACTCTTTGGGGTCTGTTTTCTTTGCTCAGCATGATGTCTGTGAGATTCATTCATGTTCATGGTTATATCGGTAGTATTTCTGGCCAGCATTCCATGGCATGGATGTATCATAATTTGTTCATTTTCCTTTTAATGGACATTTGGTCAGTTTGCAGTTTTTTAATTTTATATATGAAGTTCCTATGGACGTAACTATACAAATATTTTAGTGTGAGGTTTTCATTTCTCTGGGGTAAATACCTAAGGAGCAGAATCCATAGCATTATTTTAAATAGTTTAGCAGAGGCTTATTAGAAGGTGGCATCATGCCTCTACCTCTCCATCCATCTTGTTTTTCTCCTTTTCTTTTTCTTTTTTTTTTTTCTTTTTTTTTTCTTTTTTTTTTTTTAGACAGAGTCTTGCTCTGTCACCCAGGCTGGAGTGCAGTGGCCCAATCTCAGCTCACTGCAACCTCCGCCTCCTGGGTTCAAGCAATTCTCTGCTTCAGCCTCCCGAGTAGCTGGGATTATAGGCTCCTGCCACCATGCCCGGCTAATTTTTTTTGTATTTTTAGTAGAGACTGGGTTTCACCATGTTGGCCAGGCTGGTCTTGAACTTCTGACCTCATGATCCACCTGCCTCAACCTCCCAAGGTGCTGGGATTACAGGCGTGAGCCACCATACTTGGCCCCCTCTTCTTTTTTCTATAAGCCACTTATTTTCTTCCCTTTTGTCCTTCCTGACAGGGTATAATGTTTTGTTACTATTTTCTCACTGTCCTCAAAATTCTTCCAGAGAGAGGCAGCACGGTGTTGGTGAAAACGCCTTGACTGTTGGGCTACTTTCAAGATAAGCCTCTGCCGCTTTGTAGCAGGGTGAGTTATGTTACTTCTCTGGGCTCCAGGCTCCTTAACTGTTTGTTCATTCAAGAGGTTAGGGGAGATAACTCTGGAGTTCCCTTTCCAGCTCCATCACTCTCTAAATCTATGACCTCTTTTTCTAAGACACAAATCAGGCACAGAGAGACGAGATAGGAGGACAGAAAGATGAAGGTAGAGATGGAGAGGGCAAAAAAGAAAAACAAATAACTTCCTTCCTGCAACTTGGCCAAACAGTGACATGGTCTCTGGGGCCAGGTCAGTCCCCTCCCAAGGTCATCTTCCTTTCCTCACTCCTGGTTTCATGGTTAGGCACCCCAACTGGCCTTGCCTTGTCCTCTGCTGCTGTGTACCCCCATCTTCTCTGTTTCCCCAGTTAATATATATCAGTTTCATGTTCTGGATATGCTCATTGAGCCTCCAAAGAGAGCACTGTAAACCAATTTATGCCAATGAACCAGTAAGGAAACCAAGAGAGGTCCCTTCTTGCCAAGGTAAATATATTCAATTTAATAAGGGCTTTGTAGATATAATGCACTCATTTTCATTGTATAAGCTAGAGGAAGGACACCCATGTCAGGAGGTTTAGGTACAAGAAGTGAAGAAACATAATGGCGGGCGATATGAGGAGTCTCTTAAGTGCACGAGCTGCTGCATTTGAGATCTTCTTCATATGATACAGGTACCGAGACTATGAGAACTGAATTTTATTGTATTAAGTCTCAATTTAAAAATTTTATTCTGCTGCTCCCCAAAACAGCCTCATACTTATTGGAACACATATGCCAATTTTGGCTCAGAAAATGTGGTCTCTGTGCATGTTGATGGATATCATTTTCAGCACATGTGCTCTCTTGATACCTTGGGTATATCCTACCTTAGAGTAATTAGCATATACGTCATTTCAAAAAGGAAAAGTTTCATCCTGGATTTAGGGAAAGGTTAAATGAGGAGAGAAACTACTAAAGAAAGAGGAAGAGAAACATTAAAAAAAGAGAGAAGTAGTGTAGAGTGAAAAGGAGTGGGAAAAGATGGGCCAATGATGAACAGAAGATGAAGAAAAAAATGGGAAGAGTGCAACAAAAATGTAAAACCCTTAAAAGACACGATTTTATGCTAAAAAAAATTCATTCAAAATTTTGTCCCAAGCCAGAAGTAAGAGTAAAACGTAAACTTTGAGACATAGCGCCCCCTGGCATACCTAATTGCAACCTCATTGTCTTCAGATCTCTAGTGTATTTTGTTTTCTTTTTGTTTGTTTTTGCTTTTGAGATGGAGTCTCGCTCTGTCGCCCAGGCTAGAGTGCAATGGCATGATCTTGTCTCACTGCAACCTTTACCTCCTGGGTTCAAGCAATTCTCCTGCCTCAGCCTCCTAAGTAGCTGGGATTACAGGCATGTGCCACCATGCCTGGCTAATTTTGGTATTTTTAGTAGAGATGGGGTTTTGCCATGTTGGCCAGGCTGGTTCCAAACTCCTGACCTCAAGTGATTCACCTGCCTTAGCCTCCCAAAGTGCTGGAATTACAGGCGTGAGCCACCGCGCCTGGCCTCTAATGTATTTTGATATACTCAAAATATACTCATATTTAACAACAAACCCAAATTAATTATAGTTCAGAAGGAACAGAGTTAGGCTTTCAATTCAAGCTGTAATAAATCATATTAGTGATTATTTTTCTGTTTCTAATATATCAATTAAGCTCATTAGATTCCAGCTAATTAAGTTACAAAGATAAGGGACTCATATCATACCCTAAGGATGGAATGAGCTCTAGCTTTTAAATAATTATCTCTCTGAGGTTGAGGCTCTTCAGTTTCCTACGTTCTGCCAATAGATTGAGTTCAACAGTCATTTGCAGGAAAAGCAAAAGGCATTTAGAGAGTTCTAAGATTGTCTGTCCTCATCAGACACTGGGTATGAGCACTGTAACTTTGAGACTCAGGGCCGTGCACCTGTGGGAGCTGGACCACACATATGCTTTGAAAAGAAGGCCAGCCACAGCTGAGAGCTATGCTATCCCCCTTATCACTGTCATCTAAAACCCTCTTCCAGCGAGGGAGGAGGACTGTAAGCTCCAGGTATATTTAGGAGCCACTTGATGTTTAACCCCTAAGAAGAAAGGCTTTGGAAGACAGAGCAAGCAAACAGAGATTCTAACTTTACAAGTTACCAAGTTTTAGATAAGGAGAAAGATCAAATAAATGAGGTCAGGGTCAAAATCCCTCAGAGCCAGGACTTGGGTATGAGGAGATGAAAAGGAAGAGAGGGCAGAACGTCTTGTTTTGAGGACCCAAACCAGCAAGGCTGGTGAACTGGGGTGGAGGGTGTGCACCTGCAGAGGTGGATTGAGGGAATCTTCAAGAGTTGGAAACATCTGCCCATGTGGCCTTTCAAGTCAAACTTGGGTACAGAGATAACCACATCCCCTACTCTACTCTACCACAACTAATTAACAACTAACTAGCCCACTTCCTTGTTAAACCCTGAGAATGTCTACCCAGAAATCTGCTTGAAGGGTTTTTTCTTTTCTTTTTTTTTTCAGACGGAGTTTTGCTCTTGTTGCCCAGGCTTCAGGGCGATGGCGCGATCTCGGCTTACCACAGCTTCTGCCTCCTGGATTCAAGCAATTCTCTTGCCTCAGCCTCCCGAGTAGCTGGGATTACAGGTGCATGCCACCACGCCTGGCTAATTTTTTGTATTTTTAGTAGAGATGGGATTTCACTATGTTGGTCAGGCTGGTCTCAAACTCCTGACCTCAGGTGATCTGCCTGCCTTGGCCTCCCAAAGTGCTGGGATTATAGGTGTGAGCCACTGTGCCTGGCCTTTTTTTAAATTTTATTTATTTATTTATTTATTTATTTTTAATTCTTTAAAGAAGAGAAACCTTCAGTTTTGTTTTTTTTTTTTTTAGACAGAGTCTCACTCTGTTGCCCAGGCTGCAGTGCAGTGGTGTGATCTCAGCTCACTGTAAGCTCCGCCTCCCAGGTTCATGCCATTTTCCTGCCTCAGCCTCCTGAGTAGCTGGGCCTACAGGCACTCACCACCATGTCTGGTTAATTTTTTTTGTATTTTTAGTAGGGATGGGGTTTCACCCTGTTAGCCAGGATGGTCTCGATTTCCTGACCTCATGATCTGCCTGCCTTGGCTCCCAAAGTGCTGGGATTACAGGCGTGAGCTACCACGCCTGGCCTGCTTTCAATTTTTAAAAGACTAATAGCTATAAGCCAGTCACACTTGGCATGGGCTGCCCTGAGAAGAGATGGCAATGTTGAGCAAGGCAGTTTCCTGTGGTTAAAAGCAATGTCCAATAAGGAACAGAGTTGGAAGACTTTAGCAGCTTATATTTCAAGCAGCTAGAGGATAGATGCATGGTCCTGCAGAGGGAACCTGAGTGAGCTCCACAGTGTCCACTACAGTCCACCCCTTGAGTGACTTGGCTCCATTTACTTCCTATACAGTAGGAAGTTTGTCTTATCTGGAAACAGCTTATCTAGGATTCTGGTTGGTCCGGTTCCCTGAAGAACTTACAAGGGAAGTGTTAGTGGGATGTACTAGAGTACCTGCTGCTATAGTTGACCTCAAGGCTGTAGCTGATACTCCTCCTTCCCCTCCTCTGCTACTCATTCTAGATTTCTCTTTGCCTCGAGTAGCATTCCTGCCATTCTGTGAGGCTTGCCCAGTTAAGTAACTCTCATGCTCACCCCTGAAATGTGTAAGCCTCTGGTTACCTTGCTTATCTCAGGCCGTGTCTTCTCTGCGTGTCCATTTACGTTTAAAACATGGCATGGGTATGCCAAGAGCTGTTCCGGTGGATTACCTGAGTGCCAAACATATGGCATATGTATGTAGCAGCAGACCTACCTACCTACCTACTTTCTACTGATGCTCAGAGGCAAATTCCCCTGCTAATATGATGACTCCTTTCCTTGTCTGCTGGTCTCTTAGCACGAGGACTCTAAAGTGACCAGGCAGCAGCCATGGCTTAAAGTTCAGTGAAATTCTGAATGTGTCCCCAGGCAGAAGTGTTACCACCACTGGTATAGGTACTTCAAGATTCACAATGCTTAAATTTGTAGGGTAGGAAGCACAAATTCCTCAAGTGGGTGATTGGGGGTGATGGTAAGTGGGGCCACTCCTATTTTTGCCCCTTGGTTCCTAGAACCATGCATTCTACCTACCAAGACCACAGGAACATAGAATGCTTGTTGATTTAGGATATGTAGCACATCATGGAGGATGATGTCCCACCCTTGCAAGGTGCCATCTTCAAGCTGGTGCCCCAGCTTGAAGAAAGCATCCATTGCTTTCAGAGGCCATTAAACAGCCTCTTAAATGGCCATATCTTTAAGAGGCCATTCTATTGCTTTATCAGGCCGGTGGCTTCTAGGAGATGTGGTTTGTGAGAGACCAGTGGGTCTCAGGTGATGTACCATTGCTGCAGCCCCTTTGGTAAGTGGATCTCAGGTGATGTACCATTGCTACAGCTTCTTTGCTGTAAGGTAGGACCTTTGGTTCTACTTTGTCATGAGAGATTTCATTTCAGAATAGTAGTGCTTCCCTAAGCCACAGAGGACTGGAAAGAAAAATCCATGTCTGGAATTTGTGTCACCGAGGCAAGATGAATTTCTGTCTTTCCCAGGATAGAAGGGGTCTAATGTAGTCAACCTGCTATAAAGTGATTGGTCTCTTCAAAGGGTAGGGTCACATTGTGGCTGGCAGTTTGGACATTCAGCAGCAGCAGGAACTAAGTCAGCACTGGTGGATGGGGAGCCAGGCACGTACAGGATCCTACCCATCCAGATAAGAGTTGTCACTGTAGGAAAGCCATCATGGGGAGGCACAATGTTTGTGAGACTCATCTGTGTTGCTGGGTGTGTATCAGTAAGTAGTTTTTTCCATATTATTGTTGCTGTGTTTTGTAGTATTCCACTCTACGACTGTATCATAGTTTGTCTGTTCATCTCTTGATGGACATTTAGGGTTTTTCCATTGTTTTGTCTATTAGGAACATTCATGTCCAAGTGTTTTAGTGGGGGTACATCTTGAGAGTCTGTATTTTTTTTTTTTTTTAAGACAGAGTCTCACTCTGTCACCAGGCTGGAGTGCAGTGGTATGATCTTGGCTCACTGCAACCTCCATCTCCTAAGTTCAAGTGATTCTCCTGCCTCAGCCTCCCCAAGTAGCTGGGACTACAGGTGCACACCACCACGAATGGCTAATTTTTGTATTTTTAGTAGAGATGGGGTTTCACCATATTGCCAGGATGATCTCGATCTCTTGACCTCATGATCCACCCGCCTCAGCCTCCCAGAGTTCTGGGATTACAGGCGTGAGCCACTGTGTCTGGCCGGGAATCTGTATTTTCAATGATTAATCTCAGGTGTTTCTTAAGCATACTCAAGCCTGAGAATTTGCTGTTAGTATGGCTCCTGACGTTTTCCGAGAGGATTGAGGAGATATGGTCTAATAGGCTGAGCCTGACTCGGCAGTCATATTTTGACGTGGACTTGGACTTTACTTTCACTCACTTCTAGTTTTTTCCTCAGACTGAGGACCTACTGTGAAACCAGATTATAAGAGATAGGTGGTAGATTTGACTGTGAGTTTCTTGGTGATCAAGATGAAAAGCAGGTACATTTTGGTATGGAATTCTCATTGTCCTGGAGGAAAAAACAAACAAACCATACCAGTGTCTTAGGAGAAACAAAGCAGGTCCCCAACCCTTAACTCTAAAGAAATTTTCTTCCTGACAGATGTGGCAAACACATCCTCAAGAACATTCCTGTAGCAAATGCAGTTCTGGATGATTAGTGAGGTGAATGATAATTTGCAAAGGCTACCGTTTTAAAAATTAGTCAGACCTGGGCAGGCATGGTGGCTCATGCCTGTAATCCCAGCACTTTGGGAGGCCGAGGTGGGTGGATCACGAGGTCAGGAGTTTGAGACCAGCCTGGCCAACATGGTGAAACCCCATCTCTACTAAAAATACAAAAATAAGCCAGGTGTGGTGGCAGTCGCCTGTAATCCCAGCTACTCGAGAGGCTGAGGCAGGAGAATTGCTTGAACCTGGGAGGTGGAGATTGCAGTGAGCCGAGATCATGCCTCTGCACTCCAGCCTGGGTGACAGCAAGACTCCGTCTCAGAAAAAAAAAAAAAAAAAATTAGTCAGACCTGAGTTTGAATCCCAATGTAAATTGCTTTTACCGCTTGGGTAATCTCCAGCAAGTTATCCTTCCGCAACTCATATCATTCATTATTTAAACAATTATGTCAGTAATACATTGCCATCATAAATGGTTCTAGAAATATACGACTATAGGGTGAAATACAAACCTCTCCTCCTCCCACCCTTACCTTCCCCTGCTTCCCCCATGCCTCCCCCCCTTTCCTGAGGTAACCACGGTTAACAGTTGAGCTACATCCTTTCCAGCTTTTAGAGCATATTTTTGTTTACATGTACATATTATCATGAAAGTTGCTTCTTTTGCTGAACAGTATATCTTGGAGGTAAGTATGGATTTATCTAACTCATTTTTAATATGGCTTAATATCCCATAATGTGGATATATTCTAATTTATTTAACCATATCCTCTTATGATGACTCAGATTTGTCACCCTTTCTTCCTTCCTTCTTTCCTATTCCTTTGCAAATACAGGGTTTTGCTTTCTTGCCGAGGCTGGAGTACAGTGGCGCCACCCTAGCTCACTGCAGCCTTGAACTTCTGGGCCCAAGCAATCCTTTGGCCTCAGCTTCCCAGGGACCACAGGCGTGAGCCACTGTACCCAGTAGTAAACCTTTCTTTAGGATAGATTCTAAAGAATGAATTGGGTCAGAGGATATGCATGTTTTAAATTCGGATTGATACTGCCAACCTGCCCTTTCAAATAACTTTTTAAATTTATATTTGGGCAAGTTATTTAATTTCTGTGACCCTTTGTTTCCTCAAGTATACAAATTAAATGTGGTCACACCTACTGCATGGGATTGGTGAGATGATTAAATGAGAAAAACAGTGTAATAACACTGCTTGGAATGTGGGTGTTCCTTTCTTTCTTTCTTTTTTTTTTTTTTGAGATGGAGTTTCGCTCTTGTCACCCTGGCTGGAGTGCAGTGGTGCAATCTCAGCTCGCTGCAACCTCTGCCTCCCGGGTTCAAGCGATTCTCCTGCATCAGCCCCCGAGTAGCTGGGATTACAGGCGCCCAGCACCATGCCCAGCTAATTTTTTGCATTTTTAGTAGACGGGGTTTCACCATGTTGGCCAGGCTGCTCTCGAACTCCTGACCTCAGGTGATCCACCCGCCTCGGCCTCCCAAAGTGCTGGGATAACAGGCGTGAGCCACCGTGCCCAGCCAGAATGTGGGTGGTTCTTATCATCCTTACACCTTAGAATCAGATAGAAGAAATCTATTTTCCTATAACGTTTAGTCTATTTGTTTGTGGAGACTGAGGAAGGTCACAACTCTCCTTGTGGGATGTCTTCATACTAAGTACGTTTCAGAGGCTAAACATTTTTGGAGATTACTAAACAAAATGATCCAATGCATAGAAGGTAGCCAAAAAGATGGTGGTGTGACTTTTATTGTTAGGCTAGGGGTTCACTAACAAGCCTGTGTAAGGATCACTTGACTCTCTTGGCAAATACAATTTGATTTAACTTCCTATTAGCTAATGAATAGGGCCCAGGCATTTTTACAACAAAAGTTAGATGTTAATATGTAATAAATTGATATAATAAAAATTATTTTTGTCTAATAATAATGCCAATTATTTCTGTTCACTAGAGAAAAAAACCCTAAAGATGATAGTTTATTGCTCTGTAGAACACTGATGAGTTTTAGTATTCAATAATTTTATTCTAGCTTTCTTCTCTTTGATAGAAAATATGTACATTCGTTTCTTGTATCTGCCTTTGAATCATTTTGACATTCTGTTTGTTCCCTCATTAACGAGCTAAAAATAACCTTGACATATGCTCTTCTGTATACGTGTTGTTTAACATTTTGAAAATTCTACTTTTAACAGTACTCAAGATCAGACCATGCTACTGCTTTCACTCCCTGCAGATGGTCATATTTTTGAGGCCTTCATTCATTTAATTGTCTTTTTTGTGTTGTCTCTAAATTCTCCATGGCTCTGGACAGTAATTAAACATAAAGGAGAGAAGTTCTCCCGCCGCCCCTGCGTCACTCCTTCAGTTCTCAGCTTAGATTTCCTCTCCTTTGGAAACTTTCATCGTCCTTCTATCTTAACACCCCATGATTTCCCCCTTGCAATGTACTTATTACACTGTATTGAAATCGCTTCTTTCCTTTTGCTCTGTGAATTTCTTGAGAGCACAGTCTACATTTTGTTTAACTTTTTATCCCCAGCTTTCAGCACAGCGTCTGGCTGTAAGTACTCAATAAATATTTTGAATGAATACATTATGGGCTAAATGTTACATCAGTCTTATTTTGTGTGTTCAAGGGTGCTAAATAATAGTCACATATAATTTATTGTTCTAACAATAGCAATGGCAATCTTTACCTTGTGTGCTCCTTGTAGACCTTCCTTTTGGGGATTGGTGGTGCATTTTTGCACAACCAAGTCTTCATCTTATATTAGTTGTTTTGGTCCCTTCCATAATATTTTCAGAATACTGCTCCTTTAAGACTGCCGAAAGCCTGCGGGTGGAGGAAGAGGCCCTGCCACTGAACAAAGTGTCTGTGTGGATTTAGCTACACCCATTTGATGTGCTTCTTAGTCTCGTTTAACTTGCCTATTCATATATCCCTGTCTCATTTGTTCTTAGATTTGTCACAAAGGCTCTGGTTTTTGGCTTGTCCTGGTTTGAACTTGGTGTATCTGGCTCTTGACTCATTTTCTGACCTCAGGCCATCCTTAAATCTGCTTTTCTACTTTGTACCAGGCTTTGGCATCTCCAAGTACCTGACCTCAGCTCAACCTGTCTTGGGCTTTCTTCCCCTCCCTGACATTGACAACCCAGCCCTCCTAGGCACAGAGAGATGGAGCTGAGCGTGGTTTTCCTGAAAGCTTGCATTATGAGAGGGAATAAACAGGTACAAAGTGTTTAGAAGGGAGCATTTTAACTTCATGTAGGCATTGTTTTCCTGATAATTTTCTTTTGTTTCTCCTTTTGTTATGAAATATGCATTTTGCCAATATTAAATGGAATATTCCAGAAGTAAGAAAAAAATAGGAAGTAAAATCTTGGTTGCCTCTCAGTAAAATAAAGCTCTATTTTTAGTTTCTTTTCCAACTTCCTGTACGAAAAAGGGAAAACTTTAGATTTGGGGGGAAATTTGGAGCTAGCCTGTTGGTACTGTTGAGCTTAGTATATCTGTAACTATATATTATTTTCATGTATTATTCCATAATATCTTAAATACTTTATACAGATATTTTCATAAATTACAGCAATCCTGGCTTTAGACGATTGAAAAATGGCCATTTTTAAACAAAGCTAATTTCTAGCTTTTTATGAGTTTGGTATCAAGCACAGTAGTTTCTTAGAAAGTCTCCAGGGAATGCATTTTGCAAAATAAAAATCAGCTAATGACCCAGGAAAGCCCCTTCACGCTTGTTTACAACTTTTTAAAAGTGGCTCTTTTCAAACGTCAGGGTTTTTTTTCAGTCACTTGATGAAAAATTATAGAAACTGTCACATCCAGTCAATTGGTTGCTGTGATTCCAAAAGATTTAGACAAAGTGAAGAAAGCTTACCCACTGGAGGGCATGTGATGTCACTGGCATGTGACGAGATGTGCATATTTGTGGTGGACCGGGTGCTTGATGTGAGAAGTGCTGGCAACCAGAAGTCGGCCTGGCCCAAATAACCACCAAAAAACCCAGATTTCAGACAGGCAGTTTTACAGTTTCCCGCTTGTTCTTTTGCCAACTTCCAGCCACTTCTTTCTCTAGCACTGATCAAACAAAACAAACGATCATTCTGGAAATGTTCTGAAAATATAGGTCACTTGTTTCTTTTTGTTATCTTTAATCTGCTGTGTATTGACTTACCTTTCCACACTGATCCACTCAATTTGTTTAAATAAAGCTTTCAAATTAACTGCATAATAAAAAAAATAAGCTAATTAGGGGGATGAAGGCTGTTAAAAATGTCTTGTCTTTTCTTCATTGCGATAAAGATCGAGGTGACCAGCTTTTTTTTGGAAACGGAGTCTCACTTTGTCACCCAGCAGGCTGGAGTGCAGTGGTGCCATCTCGGCTCACTTCAATCTCACCTCCCAGGTTGAAGTGATTCTCCTGCCTCAGCCTTCTGAGTAGCTGGGATCACAGGCTGCGCACCACCACGCCTGGCTAATTTTTGTTTGTTTGTTTGTTTGTTTGTTTTGGTAGAGACAGGGTTTCACTGTGTTGGCCAGGCTCGGGGGTGATCAGCTTTTACAAACAGCCTGTAAAATGTTTTTCATTTTAGCCACAGCCAGTTCTGATATTTTCCTGAAACCGTTGCTCAATATGTAGCACACCTGGCATAAATTTTTTTAACTTGATTTTTATTAGAAAATTCTGATTCGCATTCACAAGAATAAAAAAGAATCTGGAGCGAGTGTTTCAGTCTTCTTTCTTATTGATTTATTTCTCTCCCACGTGGCTGTATTTTCACAGCGGCACCATCTGTCAATTCAGCAACAGCTCTGCATAAGCAGTAAAACCAGAGGGCGTGCCTTGCCACAGGGGACGAGCTTGTTTGTTGAGGGACACGGGCTTTTGGAGAAGTAGCTTCTCATTCAGCCCTCAGGCTTTTGTAGGGAGTGCATTTTAAAACTCTGCAGACCGAGATGGAGAGCTGGGGTTACAAAATGACAGTGTTTTGAGGATTCACTTCAGAATCTTTCTCTAGGGTATTTCTAACAATTTATTTCCTTTATTATTTCAAAAACAGAGTTTTGTTCTAGTCAACAATAATGCGTAATGCACTTAAAACATTTGTCAAGAAGGTAGAGCTCATGTTAAGTGTTCTTACCACAATAAAATATTTTAATGAAACGGTTTTTATTAAATTATTTTAAAATTTACTTTATCAAATATTGAATATACTCAAAATACCCTCTAATAAACAATATTGGAATAGATAACTTTATCCCTGATCATTTCACACTTATGTGGGAATATTCATAAAATAAATGTCTAGCAGTAGAACTGCTGGAACAAATGTACATGCATTATAATTTTGATAGACGCTGCTAAATTGCCACAGGCATTTAACCAATTTACATTTCCACCAACAGTGTGTGAGAGGGTCTGTTTCTGATGGCCTTAGTGACAGGATATGTTACCAAGCTCTTAGATTTTTGCCAATTTGATAGGTGAAAGTGATGTTTCAGTGTAGTTTAACTGGCATTCGTATTTTATGAGGCTGAATATCTTTTTTTTTTTTTTTGAGATGAAGTCTCGCTCTGTCGCCCAGGCTGCAGTGCAGTGATGCGATCACGGCTCACTGCAGCCTCCGCCTCCTGGGTTCAAGCAATTCTTCTGCCTCGGCCTCCTGAGTAGCTGGGATTACAGGTACCTGCCGCCACGGCCGGCTAATTTTTGTATTTTTAGTAGAGACGGGGTTTCGTCATGTTGGCTAGGATGGTGTTGATCTCCTAACCTCGTGATCCACTTGTCTCAGCCTCCCAAAGTGCTGGGATTACAGGCGTGGGCCACTGCGCCTGGCCGAGGTTGAATATCTTTTATATGTTTTAGAGCTGTTTGTATTTTGTTTTTCGTAAACCGTTCATTCCTACCTATACGTTGCCAACTTTTTTATTGGGTTGTTGAGTTTTAAAAAATCATTTTGTAGCTGCTCATTGTATGTTAGTGAGCTTAACCCCTGGCCTGGGAAATAGAAAATGTACTCCATTCCTATACCCCTGACAAGATAGAGGAGAAAACAAATGCAGTTTCTCCTACTATGCTCTCACACCACAGATCACTTCTGACACAAGATGTGGAGACTGATTTGAGTGAGAATAAAACTCTGGTCTTGCACACAGCTGGCTCTGTGTGAATTACTCTTTCTCTTTGGTAATTCCCCTGTCTTGAGAAATTGGCTCTGTCTAGGCAGTGGACAAGGTGAACATGTTGGGCGGTTACACAGGAACCTCCATGTGTTTGGCCATCTGGAAGCTCTATCAACCTTTTTTTATTATTATTCTTTTTTAAAAATTCTTTTACTTTTACTTTCTCCTCTTTTGGGATTTTACGGAAACTTCATTACATAGGCATGATTGATTAAGTCATTGGCCACTAGTGACCAAAGTAACCTCTAGCCCCTCTTAGGAGGTGGGGGGTGGGGCTGGAAAGTCTGAACAAGGGGAGGAGAATAAAAATGCCAGGTGTCGCAGCACATGAAGTCACAAAAGATGTACACAGAACCAGGTGTGAGATAAAGGTCAGGGAGTTTCAGAACCAAATCTGTGAATGTCGGGTTTGTTCAAATGCCGATGTTACGAGCGTACATGATAGCTTCAGTGAGCTCTGTGGGGCTGGACTATCTGTGAATGCCACATTTAACAGGACTGGAGAGAGGCTGGGTGCACACAACTCAAGGGGTGCTGAGGGCTGGTCAGACCCAACGAAGTGGGTGAATGTCGTGATCAGTGCTTTAATATCAGGAATATGTGCGTAGTTCAAGGAAGTGGTTGAAATCAGGCAGGCAGAAATCTGAAGGTTAATCAAGAGAGGCAGCAGGTCGAAGGTCAGATAACAGTCAGGAGCCAAGGACTTTCCAGGAACTAAAGGGCCAAGCCAGATGAGGCAAGGCAGTAAGTCAGCAGGAAGGTGAGTGAACAGCTAGCAGACTGGACCACACAACAGAGTGAGAACCAGACGAGGAGACTGGGCAACGCCCAGCTGAACGCTAAATTGACTCTTGGTCATCCCAGCCAGGAAGCCTCTACTGACATTTCTTACTAGAGCAGGAGCTAACTATTGTGGCAGTGGGGTTTCACGGGAGACAGCAAAAAGATGAAGTGCTTGTGCTTGAGTCAAAGGGCAGCTGGAAGGGTGGATGCTGATCACAGCCCATCCACCAAGCAGCCTTCTCTCTCCTGGCATGCGCAGTTTCTGTTTCTCTAAGGGAGATCCTAGGGCTAAGTGAGTTTGGTTTTGTTCCTGGGTGCCACTGGTGGCTCCAAGGAATGTCTTCCTCTTCTTAAGAGGTGTCAAGAATCTTCATCTGGGGAAATAGTACCCCAAGCTGATTTGGTTTGAAAAAGAATATGGGCCGGGTGCGGTGGCTCACACCTGTAATCCCAGCACTTTGGGAGGCTGAGGCGGGTGGAACACGAGGTCAGGAGATTGAGACCAGTGGCTCATTGGCTAACATTAACTCATTGGCTAACACAGTGAAACCCCGTCTGTACTAAAAATACAAAAAATTAGCCAGGCATGGTGGCGGGTGCCTGTAGTCCCAGCTACTCGGGAGGCTGAGGCAGGAGCATGGCGGGAGACAGAGCTTGCAGTGAGCCAAGATTGCGCCACTGCACTCCAGCCTGGGCGACAGAGCCAGACTCCGTCTCAAAAAAAAAAAAAAAAAAAAAAGAAAAGAAAAAAAGAATATGGACAGTCTTGGATTACTCATTTACTAAGTTTTTATTTTGAAAAATTTCAAACCTACAGAAAAGCTTCAAGAATGGCAGAACAAACTTCTATAGACACATCAACAGATACTTAACCAAAAATATGTCCTATTTGTCCAAACCTCTTGCCAGATTGTAATATCAGAGGAACTGGAGAATCCCGAAATCTAGGACTCAGGGAAATCATTAACGGCAGATTCTGAGAAAAAGAAGCTTTTGCTGGGTTCAGGGGACAGAATAGGAGCTGCTGCTGCTGCTGCTGCTGCTGCTTTTTTTTTTTTTTTTCTCACTCTGTCACCCAGGCTGGAGTGCAGTGGCGAGATCTCAGCTCACTGCAACCTCTGCCCTCCCAGTTCAAGTGATTCTCCTGCCTCAGCCTTCCAAGTAGCTGGAATTACAGGCGCCTGCCACCACGCCCAGCTAATTTTTTGTATTTTTAATAGAGACGGGTTTTCACTATCTTGGCCAGGCTGAATCTTGAACTCCTGACCTTGTGATCCACCCCCCTTGGTCTCCCAAAGTGCTGGGATTATAGGCACGAGCCACCGCGCCTGGCCAGGAGCTGCTGCTTATATTGCAGGATGTAGGTTTCCAGGATGCTGGGGGTCCAAGAAGGGCTTCAGGAAAACAGGTGCATGGGTTTCCTGAGGCTTTAGGAGATGGAATAGACAGGTGTTCTCAAGTTTATGATATAGAAGGAGTAGACTTTACAGACATCCAGGGGCCAGGGGCCCCAGAAGGGATGAGTCTTTTCTTTCTTTTTGTTTTTTTGTTTTTTTGTTTTTTTTTTTTGAGACAGAGTCTCACTCTGTCACCCAGGCTGGAGTGCAATGGCGTGATCTTGGCTCACTGCAGCCTCTGCCTCCCAGGTTCCCAGCGAATCTCCTGCCCCAGGCGCCCGAGTAGCTGGGATTACAGGCCTGTGCCACCAAGCCCAGTGAATTTTTGTATTTTTAGTAGAGATGGGGTTTCACCATGTTGGCCAGGATGGTCTCAAACTCCTGACCTCAGGTGATCGCCTGCTGCGGCCCCTGAAAGTGCTGGGATTATAGGCATGAGTCATTGTGCCCGACTGGGATGAGTCTTTTCAACCAAAAGGAGTGATTTTTAGAGATCAGATACACATCTAGTAGGGGAGAGTGCAGCTGAACATAGGAATATAGGTCCTCAGTCTTCCTAGCAATGTTCCTTTAATGACTCGTAGAAGCCTCCAAACCCACAATTCCCCCTTTGCAGCAGATGACTTTGCGTCCTACTTCATAGAGAAAATAAACGCTATTAAAGAGACACTATTAGAGCACTCTAAACAAAACTGCATTTACAGGCAGCTAAAATGGGAGAAGCATGCCTTTTCCTCTGTAAGGGTCTAGTTCCATGCCGTCGACCTCACTGGGGAGACTGCTCCATACGTGATGCATTTCTCCTCCTCTTTCTTTTTTCTTTTTTTCTCTTTCTCTCTCTTTCTCCTTTCCTTTCCTTTCCTTACCTTCCTTTTTTCTCTTTCTTTCTCCTTCCTTCCTTC
Organism: Macaca nemestrina; assembly: GCF_043159975.1. NCBI lineage: Eukaryota > Metazoa > Chordata > Mammalia > Primates > Cercopithecidae > Macaca > Macaca nemestrina. The sequence continues at coordinate 10,359,199 of NC_092128.1, forward strand.
CTTCCTTCCTTCCTTCCTTCCTTCCTTCCTTCCTTCCTTCCTTCCTTCCTTCCTTCCTTCCTTCCTTCCTTCCTTCCTTCCTTCCTTCCTCTCTCTCTCTTTCTTTCTTTCTTTCTTTCTTGACAGGTCTCACTCCCAATTGCCCAGGCTGGAGTGCATTGGTGCAGTCTTGGCTTACTGCAGCCTCGATCTTTTGTGCTCAAGAGATCCTCCCATCTCAGCTTCCGAAGTAGCTGGGTTACAGGCACCCACAACCACGCCTGGATAATTTTTGCATTTTTACTACAGAGGGTTTCACCATGTTGCCCAGATTGGTCTCAAACTCCCGAGCTCAAGTGATCTGCCTGCCTTGGTCTCCCAAAGTGCTGGGATTACAGGTGTGAGCCAGTGTGCCCAGCCTCCTCCTGTATCTTTCATCTCTACCTCTTCACCTTATTGACTTGAGCGATTAAATATGCTAATTTTTTCCATCCTAAAATTTTTTTTCCCATCGTACCCCCTGCAGGTAGAAGTTTCAACAACGGTAAAAACATTAGACATCTGCATTCTCAGAGATCCCAAAAGTCTACATCTAGGGACTTATTGAAAGGAAATCAGCATTGTAGATACTTTAAAGATCTGAAATACAATGATGTTCTTTGGTGATATGGTTTGGCTGTGTCCCCACCAAAATCTCATCTTGAATTGTAGTTCCCATAATCCCCACATGTTGTGGGAGGGACTAGGTGAGATAACTGAATCATGAGATCAGCTTCCCCCATCCTGCTCTCACGATAGTGAGTTCTGATGATATGTGATGGTTTTATAAGGGGTTTTCCCCCCTTTTGCTCAGCACTTCTCCTTCCTGCCACCATGTGAAGAACGTGTTTGTTTCCCCTTCCACCACAATTGTAAGTTTCCTGAGGCCTTCCCAGCCCTGCTGAACTGTGAGTCAATTAAACCTCTTTCCTTTATAAGTTATTCAGTCTTGAGTATGTCTTTATAAGCAGTGTGAGAATGGGCTAACACAATAGGAAAGAACACAAATGTCCAATGAATGTGGATTGACTAAATAATGGTGCACCCATACAGCTGAATACAATGCAGCCACTAAATAGTATGTTTCAAAGGAATGGCATGGAAGTAAGTTGACATCTTGTTAAGTGAAAAGCTAGTTATGAAACAGTTTGCAGTAGGTCAGACATTGTGGCTCACATCTGTAATCCCAGCACTTTGGGAGGCCGAGGAGGGTGGATCATCTGAGGTCGGGAGTTTGAGACCAGCCTGGCCAGCATGGTGAAACCCCATCTCTACTAAAAATACAAAACTTAGCTGGGCATGCTGGTGTGCGCCTGTAATCCTAGCCACCCTGAAGGCTGAGGCAGGAGGATCGCTTGAGCCTGGGAGGTGGAGGTTGCAGTGAGCCGAGATCATGCCCTTGCACTCCAGCCTGGGCGACAGAGTGAGTGAGACTCTGTCTCAAAAACTACCACCACAACAAAAACCAGTTTGACTCCATATTCTAGGACATAAGGACACGCATAAAAAATAGTTTACTAATTTAGGGTTGGTGAGTATGGTTAGAATTAAAAAAAACAAAATCTGTTTGGTTGCTTGAGCCCCACCCACTGTAGTAGCAGGAAACCCAGCCTTTCTGTACTGCGGTCCCTGGTATCCTTCCCTTCTTCCTCCCTGCTCTCTTCTTTTTCCTTTCTCTCCTTGCATGGATTGACCAAGAGCCTTGAGCTTGCCTGGGTTCAAATCGCACATTCTAGCTGTGCGTGACCCTAAGCTCGTTTTTGGGCTCCTCATCTGTAAAATAGGACCTCTCTTTTAGGACTGTTGTCCTAGAAGATTAATGAAATAATATATGTAAGAACTTAGGACAGTGCCTGCAACACAGCTATCTCTGGAAGTTGTTGTTGTTATTATTATCACATAATGCTATCACTGTTGATATGGTTTGTCTCTGTGTCCCCACCCAAACCTCACCTCTAATTGTAATCCCCGCATGTTGAGGGAGGGCCCTGTAATTCCCACGTGTTGAGGGAGGGAGGTGATTGGATCGTGGGGACGATTCCCCCATGCTCTTCTCATGATAGTGAGTTCTCATGAGAGCTGACTGTTTTAATGTGTGGCACTTCCTCTTTTTTGCATGCCCTCTCTCTCCTGTCGCCTTGTGAAGAAGATGACTGCTTCCCCTTCCGCCATAACTGTAAGCTTCCTGAGGCCTCCCCTGCCATGTGGAACTGTGAGTCAGTGAAACCTCTTTCCTTTATAAATTACCCAGTCTTGGGGATTTCTTTGTAGCAGTGTGAGAACAGACTAATACAATTGTTATCAGCTGAATTGTCTCCCCAAAATTCATATACTGAAGTCCTGACCGCTGGTACGTCAGAATGCAACTGTATGTGGAGATAGGGCCTACAAAAAGGTAATTAAGTTAACATGAGGTCAGATGAGTAGACCCTAATCCAATGGGACTGGTGTCTTCATACAAAGAAGAGATTAGGGCACAGACATGCACAGAGGGACGACCATGTGAGGACGCAGGGAGAACGGCCATCTATAAGCCAAAGGGCCTCAGAAGGCTCTGCCCATGCCTTGGTCTCTGATTTCTATCCTTCAGAACTGCGAGGATATGTGCGTCTGTTGGTTAAGACCCTCCCCCAACCCTGGTCTGTGGTAACTTGCTAGGCAACCCTCGCCGACAAACACAATATTATCACAGAGTAAAGAAGCGGCCAAACTGCATTTCAAACTGGCAGAATTCTCCCTCCTGCACACTCAATATGACGGTTTCCAAATAATTTGAGGTCAGGAGTTCGAGACCAGCCTGGCCGACATGGTCAAACCCCGTTTCTACTAAAAATACAAAATTAGCAGGGCATGGTGGTGCACGCCTGTAATCTCAGCTACCCGAGAGGCTGAGGCAGGAGAATTGCTTGAACCCGGGAGGCAGAGTTGCAGCCAAGATCACGCCATTGCACTCCAGCCTGGGCGACAAGAGCAAAATGGCGTCTCAAAAAAAAAAAAAAAAAAAAAAGAAAAGAAAAAGAAAAACAAAAACAAACACAAAAAACCCGTCGTCGGAACATAAATGAAGATACAGTAGTTCTTAGTTTGGTGGGATCGTGGGCAAACTTCAGGAATATTACCTTGACTTTTGATTTAATCTCATTATGCTCTATTTTCAGTGAACTCTTTTTAAAGAGTACCCTGGGCTGATGTATGGCCAGCTAGTTTTTCAGGCTCCTGCCCTGTACCTGCAGACACGCAGATTGCTGTTGCAAGGGTGATCTGTGCCGTTTCTTACTACTTCCTCATCCCTTCCACTTTCATTTACTTTTTTAAAAAATTAGGCTGGGCACGGTGGCTCATGCCTATAATCCCAGCACTTTGGGAGGTCGAGGCGGGTGAATCACCTGAGGTCAGGAGTTTGAGACCAGCCTGGCCAACATAGCGAAACCTCGTCTCCACTAAAAATACAAAAATTAGCTGGACATGGTGGCAGGCACCTGTAATCCTAGCTACTCAGGAGGCTAAGGCATGAGAATTGCTTGAACCTGGGAGGCAGGGGTTGCAGTGAGCTGAGATCATGCCACTGCACTCCAGCCTGGGCGACAGAGTGAGACTCTGTCTCAAAAAAAAAAAAAAAAAAAAATGGCCGGGCGCGGTGGCTCACGCCTGTAATCCCAGCACTTTGGGAGGCCGAGGCGGGCGGATCACAAGGTCAGGAGATCGAGACCACGGTGAAACCCCGTCTCTACTAAAAATATAAAAAATTAGCCGGGCGCGGTTGTGGGCGCCTGTAGTCCCAGCTACTCGGGAGGCTGAGGCAGGAGAATGGCGTGAACCCGGGAGGCGGAGCTTGCAGTGAGCCGAGATCGCGCCACTGCACTCCAGCCTGGGCTGGGCGACAGAGCGAGACTCCGTCTCAAAAAAAAAAAAAAAAAAAAAAAATCACTAATATATTTTTACTGAGGTGATAGTCACAACATTAAATCAACCATTTGTAAGTGAACAATTCAGTGGCATTTGGCACGTTCGCAGTGTTGTCCAATCACCACCTCTATCTAGTTCCAAACATTTTTATCACCCCAAAAGGAAACCCTGTATCCATTAAGCAGTTACTCCCCATTCCTTCCTCCCCTCAGCCCCGGGCAACCATCCATCTGCATTCTGTCTCTTTGAATTTACTTACTCTGTGTGTTTTATATAAATGGAATCATACAATGTGTGACCTTTGGTGACAGGCTTCCTTCACTCAGCATAATGTTTTCGAGTTTCATGTGCACTGGACCATGTACCACTACTTCATTCCTCTTCATGGCCAAATAATATTCCATCACATGGATATGCCATGTTTTGTTCATCATTCATCAGCTGATGGACATTTAGGTTGTTCTACCATCTGGTTGAGGTGAATAATGCTGCTATGAACATGCATGTACAAGTATTTGTTTTAATTCCTGCTTTCAATTCTTTTGAGTTTATACCTATAAGTGGAATTGCTAGGTCATGTGATAATTCTATGTATTTACTTATTATTATCTTTTGACACAGAGTCCTGCTCTGTCACCCAGGCAGGAGTGCAGTGGCACCATCTCAGCTCACTGAAACCTCCGCCTCCCAGGTGCAAGTGATTCTCCTGTCCCAGCCTCCCGAGTAGCTGGGATTACAGGTACACACCACCATGCCTGGCTAATTTTTGTATTTTTAGTAGAGATGGGGTTTTGTGGGGAAAAGAAAGAGAGATCAGCCTGTTACTGTGTCTATATAGAAAGAAGTAGACATAAGAGACTCCATTTTGTTCTGTATTTGAGATGCTGTTAATCTGTGACTCTACCCCCAACCTTGTCCTTGCAAGAGACATGTGCTGCGGTGACTCAAGGTTTAATGGATTTTGGGCTGTGCAGGATGTGTCTTTGTTAAACAAGTGCCTGAAGGCAGCTTGCTGGTTAAAAGTCATCACCATTCTCTTAATTTCAACTACCCAGGGACACGTACACGGCCAAAGGTCACAGGGACCTCTGCCTAGGAAAGCTAGGTATTGTCCAAGGTTTCTCCCCATGTGATAGGCTGAAGTAACGCTAAGAGGTTTATGGAGATGTTTGCATATGCATCTCAAGGCACAGCATTTTCCTTTAAACTTATTCATGTCACAGAGGTTTTTGTTCATATGTCTTACTGCCGATTTCTTCCCTACAATGATCCTATTGTCCTGCCACTCCCTTATCTTTAAGATGGTAAAGATAATTATCAATAAATACTAAAGGAACTCAGAGACCGGTGCCGGCGTGGGTCCTCTGTAAGCTGAGCGCCGGTCCCCTACGCCCCTGCTTTTCTTTCTTTATACTTTGTCTCTGTGTCTCATTTCTTTTCTCAAGTCTCTCGTTCCACCTAACGAGAAACACCCACAGGTGTGGAGGGGCAGGCCACCCCTTCAGGGTTTCACCATGTTGACCAAGCTGGTCTCGAACTCCTGACCTCAGGTGATCTGCCCACCTTGGTTTCCCAAAGTGCTGGGATTACAGGCATGAGCCACTGCGCCCGGCCTGTATTTACTTATTTCTTTTTAAACTTAGGAATGCTTATTAACTTTTTCTTCTTCATTTTCTTTTGTGTTTGTCTTTTCCACTTTTAGTGAGGTATAATTGCCCAAAAAAAAAATTATATATGGTGAGATGTTTTGATCTATGTGTACACTGTGAAATAATTATCATAATCAAGCTAATTAGAAATCCGTCTCCCTTTGGAATTCACTTGCATTGAAGAAGTAATACACACTGGTGTGAATAATTCGAATAGAACAAAATGTAATATGGGAAAAGGAAATCTGTCTCCCACTTTGATCTCCACCTTCTTGAGAAGTAACCACTGGTTCCAGGGTTAACAGTTTCCTTCCATACATTTTCTTTCTCTTTTCTTTCTTTCTTTCTCTTTCTTTCTTTCTTTCTTTCTTTCTTTCTTTCTTTCTTTCTTTCTTTCTTTCTTTCTTTCTTTCTTTCTTCTCTCTCTCTCTCTTCTTTCTTTCTTTTCTTTCCTTCCTTCCTTCCTTCCTTCCTTCCTTCCTTCCTTCCTTCCTTCCTTCCTTGCTTCCTTCCTTCCTTCCTTCTTTCTTTCTTTCTTCTTTCTTTCCCTCTCTCTCTCTTTCTTTTTCTTTCTTTCTTTTTTTTTTTGAGATGGAGATTTGCTTTTGTCATCCAGGCTGGAGTGCAATAGCACGATCTTGGCTCACTGCAACCTCTGCCTCCCAGGTTCAAGTGATTCTCCTGCCTCAGCCTCCCAAGTGCCTGGGATTACAGGCATGTGCCACCACGCCCAGCTAATTTTTGTATTTTTAGTAGAGATGGGGTTTCACCATGTTGGTCAGGCCGGTGTCGAACTCCTGACCTCCAGTATCTGCCTGCCTTGGCCTCCCAAAGTGCTGGGATTACAGGCGTGACCCCCTGGGCCTGGCCCTTCCATACATTTTCTATGTGCATAAAATCTCTATCACCCTTCCCTGTTGTACATAACTTGGAGCAATGGTGTTCGCTGATGTGCAGTCTACTTCTTTTGAGCAGTTTAATCTGTGGGCGGTCTGCAGCTAGAAGGAGCAGGCCCCAAGCAGCAAGGGTGGTGTATCGCTGGTGCTGTGTCAGTTTCTTCTCCCTTCTCTCCCTCACCTGTGTGTTGGTCTGGGCGTGATGGCAGCTTGCCCTGCTGCCTGCACAGCCCTGCCCTGAACACCAGCTCAGGTGCCTCTCCATCTTGCCCTCTGGCTCTAAGGCAGCTGGTCCAGGAATATGTCTTTATGCTGTGGAATGCCAGGACCCCAACAGCACTCTGTTCATCTGTAAGACCCCAAACACAGTGTTCTTTTGGACATACTTTGAAGTTGAAGAGCTAACAAGTAAGTTAGAGCGGTCATTTATGGTTAGAAAAGCTATCTTTCCCCAAGAATTTCAAGGATTTTACCAACATATCTAGTGACTTGTTCACTCTTTGAGGACAGGTCTGTGTTTTATGCGTATCTCCTGGACGGTACTTTGAACCATAATGGATGATCAGCCCATGTCTGTTGCATGACTACAGTGATTTTTTTTTTTTTTTTTGAGATGGAGTCTCGCTGTGTTGTCCAGGCTGGAGTGTAGCAGCACGATCTCTGCTCACAGCAACTTCTGCCTCGCAGGTTCAAGCGATTCTCCAGCCTCAGCCTCCCGAGTAGCTGAGGGAGAAATCCCGAGTAATCCCACCCACAGATTAAACTGTGCTCAAAAGAAGTAGATTGCACATCAGCGAACACCATTGCTCCACGTTATGTACAACAGGGAAGGGTGATAGAGATTTTATTCACATAGAAAACATATGGAAGGGCCAGGCCCAGGGGTCACGCCTGTAATCCCAGCACTTTGGGATTACAGGCACATGCCACCATGCCCAGGTAATTTTTGTAATTTTTTTAGTAGAGACAGGGTTTCGCCATATTGCTCAAGCTGGGACGACAATGATTTTTACTTTGAAAACAAAATACCTCTTGAGGACACCTTTGGGGATAAGCCTCTCAGCAGCTGCGCAGGTCTCCTCTCTGCTCTCCCAACACTCACATAATTGCCGTCAACCCTAGAGAAGCGCTTCTGCCCAGATACACACCCTTGGTGCCCTGTCCCCTGGGCTGCCCTGGGGCTCTGCTTGCACTCCCAAGCAGGGCCTGCTCAAAGAACGAACTGCAAAATGTGGGGCTTAACACAACAGAAATATGGTCTCTGAGAGTCCTGGAGGCCAGAAGTACAAAATCAAGGCATCAGCAGAAGCCGGTTCTCCCTGAAGCTCCGGGGGAGGCTCAGTCCTGGCCTGCTCCAAGAGTCTGGTGGTTGGTTCGCAGCAACCCTTGGTTATTTGGCTTGAAGATAAATGACTCCAATTCTGTCTCTGTTGCAATGTGGCTGTCTTTTCTCTGTGCATCTCTTTGTGTGCAAATTTCCCTCTTATAAGGACAGCAGCCACATTGGACTAAGGGCGCACCCTAATGATCTCATTTTATTTATTTATTTATTTTGAGACAGAGTCTCACTCTGTCACCCAGGCTGGAGTGCAGTGGCATGATCTCCGCTCACTGCAACCTCCATCCCCCGGGTTCAAGCAATTCTCCTGCCTCAGCCTCCCGAGTAGCTAGGATTACAGGCATGCACCACCAAACCTGGCTAATATTTGTATTTTTAGTAGAGACAGGGTTTTACCATGTTGGTCAGACTGGTCTCAAACTCCTGACCTCAGGTAATTTGCTCACCTCGGCCTCCCAAAGTACTGGGATTACAGGTGTGAGCCACTGTGCCCGGCCAATGATCTCGTTTTAACTCCCTATTTCCAAATAAGGTCACATTCACAGGTACAGGGATTAGGACTTCAACATATCTTTTTGGGGGATGCAAGTCAACTTGTAACACCCCAAAGGCTCTTTAAGGTCTAGAGAGCTCTACCTCCCCTGAGGGGGCTGACCAGGTATCCCTGGGGCCGAGGGATGAAAGGCCACCGGGCCTCAGTTCCCTAGAACAGGGCTGGGCACAGTTGTCACCTGGACCAAGCCCATGGGCCTGTCCTCTCTTAGTTGTTCTTTCACAGTGATGGCCCCGCTGGCCCTCCCCTTTCTGGCTCACTCCTCTCTGGCCCTCCCAGGCAGCCCTCAGGAACCTCTCTAGGCCCAAGACTTGGGGTTGGCCTGGCCAGGGCAGAGGAGCAAGCACACCAGAGCGGGTCATCTTTCCAGAACACACTTCAAGCACAATGGCTTTTTAATATCTAAAACCTCAAGTCTGAGTTCCTCTGCTGACCTCAAGGCACCTGCTCTTTCCACTTGCCCCACTGCTCCTCCCTGTGCCAGCCCCTTCTGGTCTCATCAGGGCCTTTCCCTCTGGGTTCGAAGAGATTAGGGTCCATCTTGCCTTATTTGTTAAATGCTCTTCTCTCCTTCTTTCTGGCTTTGCAAACCGTACCTATCTTACAAAGCCCAGTTCTAGACCCCTCCTTGTAAAGCAGACTTTCTTTTCGAGAGGAGCTTTGCAAGTTCACAGCAAAATCGAGCAGCAAGTACCTTCCTCAGGTGCTTAAACACTGATCATCCTGTCCAACGTGCCTCCTTACCGAACATATGATCTTCATTTGTTTAAACTGGGACATTAAAAAAACATAAAAGGCTGGGCGTGGTGGCTCACGCCTGTATTCCCAGCACTTTGGGAGGCTGAGGCAGGCAGATCACCTGAGGTCAGAAGTTCGAGACTAGCCTGGCTAACATGGTGAAACCCTGTCTCCACTAAAAATACAAAAATTAGCTGGATGTGGTGACAGGCACCCGTAATCCCAGCTACTCGGGAGGCTGAGGCAGGAGAATCGCTTGAACCTGGGAGGCAGAGGTTGCAGGGAGCCGAGATCGCACCATTGCACTCCAGCCTGGGCGACAAGAATGAAACTCCGTCTAGAAAAAACCTCAGAAAACATAAAAGAATTAACTGAGAAGAATGAAATCCACACAATGAGATAAGTTGCATGGCAAGTTTTACTGAATACATGTTTTACTTAGACATACCAGATATTACAAATAATATCTTAAATGACTGTGTGTTTCAGGTGTAAATTCTAGAGTCTCATCACTGGGAGCACACAGCAGACAATGGTCATGAAAACATCCCTATCCAGGTCCTCTGGGGATCGTCCTCTCCCTTTAGAGCCTGGTGGCTTGTCACTCTGTGGTCCTCTCCTGGGCGCCACACCAGTGCACAAATGCCGCACAGATTCCTGCGGGTGCACATGGAACTTGGGCTCACGATCAAAGAGAATTCTCAGCCTGTCTGCCAGTGTTCAAAGTTCAGACTTCAGACTACCAAGTTTTCATCAACTGTTATTTCCATAACTCCCGCTATTTCTCTTTTTTTCTTGCAAGAAGAGATTTCACAATCTACACAAATTTAGAGGTGTGACTCTTCAATTCTGCAAAATTCTTAACTACTGCCAGTTCTGGAAATCCTTGTGGCCTCAGCAGAATTCTGGAGCTTTCTTACTTCATGCCCACGTACCTACATGTGGACTACAAGGACTTCTGTTATCTCAGGCTGATTTACCTTTTCCCTAGATCATCAATAGCACAGTTTAAAACACTGTCTCAGCCTGGCATGGTGGCTCATGCCTGTAATCCCAGCACTTCGAGAGGCCAAGGTGGGTGGATCGCTTGAGCCCAGGAGTTTAAGACCAGCCTGGGCAACATGGCAAAACACCAAAATATAAAAATTAGCCAGTCTCATAACCTGGTCTCAAAATAAATAAATAGATAAAAATTTTAAAAAGTATTTTAAAAAATCACTATCTCTACCAGTTCCCACCAGTTCCCAACAAAATCAATTTCACCTACTTCATCTTCCTGTTTATTAATGCTCAACCTATTTGATTTGCTTAGAACTGTACCATTTTCCATGCAAGTTTTCATTTATGTCAAAGATTTAAAGTGATACAGGCAACAATAATTTTAGAGAAATCTCATTGCTTTACTACTACTAACAGTATTTAAAATTTTTAGGCTCAAGTTTAAAAATCCTTACTATTGATGGATTACTTTTTAAGTTAGCAGTTCCTTTAGAGATACTGTGAGTTGAGGCACCGATTTCATGGAACTTTATGTGCTGAGTGGTTATACGGGCTCATGTAGGACTGAAGCCATAGCTTCCTGTAGAGACCCCGTCTGCAAGTACAATGCCAGCTCCGAAATGGCATTTGCATGAACAGTTTCCATACAGGATTCCCTTTAGTGAGCTCTTATTTTGTTAAAGTTGCCTTATGTTCTCTTAATAACATTAGTTATCATTAATATAACGGAGAAGCTGCTTTCAGAGCATCTTGGTAAAGGGTATTTTCTTTTATCCTAACATAAACCACTTTGGCAAAAAAGCATGGGAACAGATCAGTTTCATGCTGGATATTCAGAGAATGTGAAACATCCAGGCATGCAAGAATGCAACAATCCGGCTGGGCGCGGTGGCTCATGCCTGTAATCCCAGCACTTTGGGAGGCCGAGGTAGGCAGATCATGAGGTCAGGAGATCGAGACCATCCTGGCTAACACGGTGAAACCCCGTCTCTACTAAAAATACAAAAAAATAGCCGGGCGTGGTGGCGGGCACCTGTAGTCCCAGCTACTTGGGAGACTGAGGCAGGAAAATGGCATGAACCTGGGAGGTGGAGCTTGCAGTAAGTCAAGATCGCACCACTGCACGCCATCCTGGGTGACAGAGCAAGACTCCGTCTCAAAAAAAAAAGAATGTGACAATCCCTCCAAGTCTTCATTTTCATGGAAGTTTCAGAGCATCTCATGGGTTTCCTTAAACTTGCGGGTGCTAAGACCCTTCAGAGCTTACATTTAGGTATGAACTTGTCACTCTTCTCCCAGGCTTGTAAGAGAGAGTTAGCAGAGCTAGGTAATTGGAAGACAAGGTGCTGACAACTGGATCTGAGGACAAGCCCATTCTGGTGCCTGGCCTGATTCTAACTGATCTCTGGGCATCTGTGGGGCCCGGAGAAAGAAAATGCCACAGGGCACTGGATTTGGTGGGAGCTGACACAGGAGCAATAAATTCCATTCCCCTGTTCATGTTTTGGTGTGGGATTGGCTTCTGGAAAAAACACACAAACAAACAAACAAACAAAGTGGGTTAAAAGGTGGAAAGATGGTGATCAATAAGCTACTAATTTGTTCTTGTTATGCCCAGACTGTTTGTTCCCCAAAGAAGACCACCAGAGTCCAGAGTCAAAGCCAAGCGGCAAGGATCTTTACTACAAGTTCGAACTTGGTCCCTCCTTTACACAGTATACAAGAGGGCCCTGAACAATGCGAGCGTTTGCTTTTTATAGCCGGAAAGTTGTAGGGGAACAAAGAAATTCTTTTGGCTCCTGCGCTTTCAGTAACCTTGAATGGCTGTCCCCTTATCGGAGACTTTCCAGGTGGTGTTTATACTGGGCTCAGGGAGTTTGAGAGATATATGGTGGTGGGATGGGAGGATGGGATGTGTTTGTGCTAGGCTCAGGGAGTTTTGAGCCCGGGGCTGAGGAATGTGCCCAGCTCCTTTCATTCCCCCCTTCTCTTCAGGTATCTTTAGAGCCAATCTTGGGTCTTATAAGTCTGATTCTGTTTCAGCGTTTATAGGTTGGTATTGGGCTCTGAGGACCATGAGTTGTACAGTGTCAAATCTTTCCTTAACAAATTGTAAAATTCTGTTAACAACACAAGGTCCTACGGTAAGCAGAAATAGTAGACTTAGCAGGGGTCCAAGGAAGGGGGCTAACAGAGAAAACATAGAGGAATTCCACCATTGGTCTGCAGCTGAAGCAAACTGCTGTGTTTTTACTTCAGTGCTTAACTTGCGTAACTGTTGGACCCGGTCCTCTACAAGTCCTGATTCATTTATGTAGAAACAACAGTCTTCTTTTAGAAATATACATGTACTACCTTTTTCTGCAGTGAGTAGGTCTAGGGCTCTCCGGTTCTGCAAGGTTACCTGAGCTAGGGACGTGAGCTGCTGCTGAAGGGAGGCAAGGGACTCAGCCGACTCCTCCATAGCAACGGCAAATTGTTGGTATAACTTGTCACTTTCTATGAGGGTGTGACCTAGGGCTCCCCCCGCCAGTCCGGCCGCAATGAAGGATGCGGTGAGGGAGATTCCTGCAATGAGGGGGAGAAATATGGCTCGTGCAGGTCTTGGTCTAGGGTCTGGGTGAATAACAGCACTAGTCCAGTTACCGGTATACCTTAGGAACTCGCCAGCAGTTAGTAGAGTCAACCGGAGAACTAATGTGACAGGGAGACACAGTAGGTTATTAACAGAGGGACTAGGTAGGTTCTTAGATAAGGTTCCATTACACCAGAAGAATATGCCTGATGGAGCCCTTAAGGTGATATTAGGGGGCGTTGCAGTGATGCTGCAGAGGCTGGAATTGGTTTCTGAGAAACAGTAGGGAAACTTTTCCTGACTGGGGTTTAGGTATAGGGGCACGTTCAGGATAGGAGCATACGAGAGGTTTCGGAGGTTGTTAGCTTGGGCAAAGGTAGAGGATCCCCATGGCGGAGGGACAGCGGTTAGCGGTGGACGCCCTAGAGTGGCGCACAGAAAGCAGCCAGACAGGCTATTTGAAAACCAGTAAAATTTAGTAGAATTGGGCTGTTGCACCTGAGGAAGGGCAATCAGCACTGGCCAATAATTTTCCGGGCTTATGAGGTTGCCCAGGGTGGGTTCGGTTTTCATAAAGCCAGAATTTCTAGACAAAGGGATTATGAGCTGGTTTTGTGATTTCTCCAGCGGCCACTAGGGCGACTAACGTTAGGGTTAGACTACCTAACTGCATGTTTGCAGTGAGCTATGCTGCCGGCGCAGGGTGGGTTTTAAGGGGTTGTTCCTAGCTCTGTCTACAGTCCACTTGTCCGGTGCTTTAGCCGCTGCCGTGATTGGTCCCAGAAGATCGGAGGTTGGGTCCACTGGCTTGACGTGGGTGTAGTGGATCCACGATGCGATGCCTTCTATCTTTAGGGCGGTGGGTGTGGTTAGGAGTACCTGGAGTGGTCCTTTCTACCTGGGTTTTAGGGTCTCTTGTCGGTGTCGCTTGACCAGGACCCAGTCTCCCGGCTGGTACGGATGGGGTGTCGGCGGGGGACCGGTCTTATATAGTTCCTTCAGCTTGGGCCAGATTTCTTGATGAATTTTCTGCAAGGCTTGTAGGGAAAATAAGAGTTCAGAGACATTTTCTGTTTCGGACTTGAGCAGATCATCTTTTAGGCCGGGAACTAAGGGTGGGGGTTTGCCATACATAATTTTATAAGGAGTAAGGCCCAGTCTGTAAGGGGTATTACGGGCCCGGAACAGAGCGTAGGGGAGAAGGACCACCCAATTAGCGCCAGTCTCCATAGTCAATTTAGTTAAGGTCTCTTTTAAGGTCCGATTCATTCTCTCTACCTGTCCTGAACTCTGGGGCCTGTAAGCGCAATGTAGTTTCCAATTTGCCCCAAGGATGGAAGCCAAATCCTGACTTACCTTAGCGACGAAGGCCAGCCTATTATCTGACCTTATCTGGACGGGGAAGCCATACCTGGGGAGGATATCTTCCAGGATTTTCTTTGCTACAACTTGAGCAGTTTCTTTCTTGGTGGGGAATGCTTCAGTCCACCCTGAAAAAGTATCTACAAAGACAAGTAAGTACCGATACCTGTATTTTCCTGGCTTTATCTCAGTAAAATCTACTTCCCAGTAGATACCGGGCCTAGTTCCCCTGAGCCTTGTTCCCGTTGCAGCCTGGGATTGGGGATAGGCGTTGTTAAGCTGGCAGACTTTGCAACTTGTCATGATGTTGCTGGCCATCTCGGCTGTATGTCTGAATTTGAGCTTAGAGCGTTTGATCAGGTCTATCATCCGCCGAGCACCCAGGTGGGTGGTTCGGTGGATGTGTTCTAACACTTGTTGTTCTAATTTTTCTGGTAGGATGGTTTGGTTATTAGTATCAGTCCACCACCTATTCTGGATCTGTTTCAGGGGAAGCTTGTCAATCCACTGGAGATCTTGTTCTGAATAATCAGGGAAATATGGCAAGTCCCGGGGGCCCGGGTCAGGGAGCTGGAGTGCAAGGAGTTGGCTGGGAGCCTTCGCTACCTTTCTTGCAGTTTGGTCCGCCAGAAAGTTGCCTTGAGCAGTTGGAGTAGTTAGTTTTTGATGCCCTGGGCAATGCACAATGGCTAACTTTTCTGGCCTCCATAGGGCTGTTAGCAGGGCTAGGATTTCTTGCTTGTTTTTTATCTCTTTTCCTTTAGCCGTCAGTAACCCCCGCTCCCTGTAAATGGCCCCATGTATATGCGCTGTTGCAAAAGCATATCGGCTGTCTGTATATACCGTCAGCTTTTTCCCCGCCCCTAAGGTAAGAGCTTGGGTGAGCGCTATCAATTCGGCCTTCTGGGCCGATGTCCCTGGGGGCAGGGGTTTCGCCCAGATTACCTCAGTTCTGAAGTCACTGCCGCTCCAGCGTACCTCTGGCCCTGATGCATGAAGCTGCTCCTATCAGTGAACCAGACGAGGTCGGCGTCAGGAAGTGGGCGATCCTGCAGGTCTTCTCGAACTCCGTGCACCTGAGCTAGTATCTCGGTGCAGTCGTGGAGTGGGGCGTCCAGGTCCGGGTTGGGCAGCAGCGAGGCAGGGTTTAAGGTCATTGGGGGCAGGAAAGTTATCCCAGGTCTTCATGGAGGGCTTCATTGAACAGGGTAGGAGAGTTTTTGAATCCTTGTGGCAGTCTGGTCTATGTCAGTTGGCCACTTATGCCCTTATCAGGGTTATTTTACTCGAAGGCGAAGAGCTTTTGGCTCTGAGGGGCTAAAGGCAAACTGAAGAAAGCATCTTTTAAATCTAAAACAGTGTACCATTGATGTTTAGGGTTTAGGGTACTCAGGAGGGTATATGGGTTAGGCACAGTTGGATGTATGTCCACAACCTTCTTATTGATTTTTCTTAAGTCTTGTACAGGTCTGTATTCTTCACTATTAGATTTTCGTACCGGCAACAATGGAGTATTCCAGGGTGAGTGACATGAGCGGAGGACCCTTTGGTCAAGGAGCCGGCGGATATGCGGGGCAATTCCTTTCTTGGCCTCTAGGGGCATCAGGTATTGGCGTACCCGCACGGGGTCTGCCCCAGGTTTAAGTTTAACAAATAAAGCAGGACGGTGTTTTGCTAGTCTTAAGCCCCCCGTTTCCGCCCAAGCTTCTGGATATTGCTGGAGCCAGGTTGCTATGTCCTGGTCAGGGGCCGTTTGCTCCTGGTGGAGCCGGTACTTATCTTCTAGGGTTATAGTTAGGACGGACACGGGTTGATTGTGGGAGTTGGTCACGATGGGCCCCTTAGGGAGGAAATGGATCTGTGCTCCCGTATTGACCAAGAACTGGACCGGGGACCCCTCCACTTGCAAAGTTACCTTAGGTTCGGGGAGGGGATCCGAACCCCGTCTTCCCTAGTCTTCATTTTGAGTGACTAGTACGGGTGTAGACCTAGGGGGTCCCTGTCCTCGTTGTTTCTTTTTGGGGCAGTCTCTTACCTAGTGGCCAGCCTCCTTGCAATAGGCACATTGGTCTTTTTTTTTTCAGATTATCATGCCTTGGGGGGCCGCCTGGGTTGGGTGTACTCTGGCTGTAGATGCTCTTTCTGTACTACTGCTGCCAGGACCTTGGTCATTTTTTCAGTGGCCTTAAATTGCCTTTCTTCTGGAGTATCTCTGTTATTGTAAACCCGCTGGGCTATCTGAAGGAGGTCCTGAATCCGCTTTCCTTCCAAGTCTTCTAATTTTTGGAGTTTTCTTTTAATATCTGGGGCTGCCTGATTTATGAATGACATTACAACAGCTGTCTGACTTTCTGGAGCCTCTGGATCTATGGGGGTGTACTGTCTAAAAGCTTCCATTAATCTTTCTAAGTAGGTGGCTGGGCTCTCTGTCTTTTCTTGCCGAATAGAATATATTTTAGCCAAATTAGTGGGCTTGCGAGCAGCTGCCCGGAGACCTGCCATTAGAGTCTGGCGATAAAGGTATAGCCGTCCCCTACCTTCTGCCGTGTTGTAGTCCTACGCCGGCCTGGTCAGAGGAAAGGTCGCGTTTATGAGGTCAGGGTTAGCAGTCGGTTGACCGTCGTCCCCCGGGACCAGCTTTCTAGCTTCTACTTGTATTCTCTCTCGCTCCTCCGTGGTAAACAAGATTCGGAGGAGCTGCTGACAATCGTCCCAAGTGGGCTGGTGGGTGAACATGACACTACCCAGTAAAGCCAGTAGATCTTTGGGGTTGTCTGAAAACCGAGCACTCTGAGTTTTCCAGTTATACAGATTACTGGTGGAGAATGGCCAGTACTGGAGCCTGGGGATTCCTGTGTCATCTGGGGGTCCTATTTCCTGGAGGGGTAAAGCCACCGTGGAGTCAGGCGGCTGGCAGGGGGCTAGTCCGCGAAGTACGCCTTTGCGTCCGCCCCGCCGGCCCCTCAAAGTTACTTTCCCTTTCAGCAGGCCCGTGAGTGCCGGCTGCCTCCCCTCTGCCTGCTCTCTCCTGCTCTTTCATTCGCGCGCGCTCTCTTTCTCTCTGTCATCCCGTGTCCTTTCTCCTTCACACTTAGTCTTTTTTTCTTTCTGTCTCTCTCTCTGACTCTCCACGTCTGCCATTTCCTCCCCTTTCTCTTTCCGATTTCCCTTCTCACTTTCTCCCTCTCCCGTCTCTTATGGTCTTTCTCGCACTCATTCTCTCCCTCTCCCCAGTCTCACTTTCTGTGTCTCTTTTTGTAAAGGAATGTGGGTTAGAATCCCTGTAAAGGAAATCTGCGCTGGAAGCCGGGAGCCTGGGGACCGGGGCCGCAGGCGCGGCGCCGGAAGCCGGGAGCCCGGGGACCGGGGCCGGGAACGCGGCGCCGGAAGCCGGGAGCCCGGGGACTGGGCCGGGAGCGCGGCGCCGGAAGCTGGGAGCCCGGGGACCGGGGCAATTCAGACAGCGAGTGCGCACCCGGGGACCGGGGCAATTCAGACAGCGAGCGCGCACCCGGGGACCGGGGCAATTCAGACCGCGAGCGCGCACCCGGGGACCGGGGCAATTCAGACCGCGAGCGCGCACCCGGGGACCGGGGCAATTCAGACCGCGAGCGCGCACCCGGGGACCGGGGCAATTCAGACCGCGAGCGCGCACCCGGGGACCGGGGCAATTCAGACCGCGAGCGCGCACCCGGGGACCGGGGCAATTCAGACCGCGAGCGCGCACCCGGGGACCGGGGTCAGATTCAGCTGTTGCCTGGATCGCGAACGCGCTCTGGCAACTCAGATCGCAATTTAAATCAGAAGAGAGCCAGGGGACGTCTCCCACCGGTCTCCACTGGCTGTCCTATAGCGCGTCCGCTAGGACTGTGCCAGCTTCAGTTTCAGACCTCGCGAGTCACAGATTCAGATTCAGAACAGACACTCAGACACAGACAGACAAACGGAGACGAGCCAGCTCACCTATCAGTAGATCGATCTTAGCAGATCCGTTGACCAGGGGTCTGGTGGGCTTGGGGAATCCCGGACGGGCCCCCAGATGTTATGCCCAGACTGTTGGTTCCCCAAAGAAGACCACCAGAGTCCAGAGTCAAAGCCAAGCGGCAAGGATCTTTACTACAAGTTCGAACTTGGTCCCTCCTTTACACAGTATACAAGAGGGCCCTGAACAATGCGAGCGTTTGCTTTTTATAGCCGGAAAGTTGTAGGGGAACAAAGAAATTCTTTTGGCTCCTGCGCTTTCAGTAACCTTGAATGGCTGTCCCCTTATCGGAGACTTTCCAGGTGGTGTTTATACTGGGCTCAGGGAGTTTGAGAGATATATGGTGGTGGGATGGGAGGATGGGATGTGTTTGTGCTAGGCTCAGGGAGTTTTGAGCCCGGGGCTGAGGAATGTGCCCAGCTCCTTTCATTCTCACATTTATTCTGAGGCTACTAAGTAGCTGTCAGACACATGAAATAGCCTAAAGATTATAGACAAAGGTATTTTGGAAATTTTGGCAACATTTGCTTTTAGAATTAGTTGGTTCCAAAATTTTAAAACACATCATTTTAATTTTTATTAGCTTTATTGAGCTATCATTCACATGTAATACACTAATTCAAGGTTTACAGTGGTTTTCAGTATATTCAAGGAAATGTGCACCCATCACCACCGTCAGTTTTAGAACTTTGTCATCATCCCCTAGAGAAATCCTGTACCCACTAGCGGTCACTCCCCATTTCTCCCTAAGTTTCCCCAGGCAACCACTAGTCTACGTTCTACCTCTATGGATTTGCCAATCTGGACATTTCATATAAATAGAATCATACATGTAGTATTTTGTGACTGAATTCTTTCACTCAGCATGATGTTTTCAAGGTCCGACTATGTTGTAGCATGAATCAGAACCTCATTCCTTTTAATTGCCCAGTAATAGTTCATCATATGGGTAGACCACGAATTATTTATCTATTCATCATTTGGTGGACATTTGGGTTGTTTCCATTTTTTGAGTAATATGAATAATGCTGCTATGAATATATTTGTGTACAGAGCTTTCGTGTGGACACCTATTTTCACTTTCTTGAGTATATACCTAGAAGTAGAATTGCTGGGTCATTATGTTAAGTGAAATCCATCAGGTGCAGAAAGATAAGTATCACATGTTCCCCTTATACATGGTAGCTAAAAAGAAAATTTGAGCCCCTGGAAATAGAGAGTAGAACACTGAGTCTTAGGGCCTGGGAAGAGTGGTGAGGAGGAGACTATGGGGAGAGGTTGGTTAATGGATACGAAATGACAGCTAGATAGGAGAAATGAATTCTGGTGTTCTGCAGCACCGTAGGGTGAAGACGGTTAACTGTAATTTATTGTATATTCTCAACAAACTAGAAGAGAGGGTTTTGAATGTTTATGGCACAAAGAAATGATAAATATTTTAGGCGATAATATGCTGATTACCATGATTTGATCATTATACATTGTATACATGTACGGAAATACCATTCTGTATCACATAAATATTATGTGCCAACTAAAAGTAAAAGGGAAAATATCTAGTAACTGTTTAATATTTTGAGGAAGTGTCAAAGTGACTGGCACCATCCTGTATTTCCACTGGCAATGGATGAGTGTGTCAATTTCTCCACATCCTCGCCAGCCAGCACTTGTTATTATTTGCCTTTTTAGTTATAGCCATCCTAGTGGGGATGAAGTGGTTTTAATTCTGGCTTTGATTTGCGTATGTCAAATGGCTAATGCTGTTGTGTATCTCTTCATGTACACACTAGCTATTTGTAATCTTTTCTGGAGACATATCTATTCATATTCTTTGCCCATTAAAAACATTGTGTTATTTATTGAGTTGTAAGAATTCTATATTTTGGATGTAAGTCCCTTATCAGATATGATTTGCAAATATTTTCTCCCATTCTGCAGGTTGCTTTACACTTTCTCGATGATATATTTTATAGCATAAAAGATTTTAATTTTGATGAAGTCCAATTTTTCTATTTTTTCTTTTGTCTTTTGTATAGTTCCAACATTTTGAAAGAAATATCTAGCTCTTCAAGGTAGAGATGAAAGAGTTTCAACTTATAGATCTGATGGGAAGTTCATTATTAATGCCACACTTAGAAGATGAGGAAATAAGATACTTAGAAGCAAGAAATAAGAGAACAGCAATGGAAATTAAAAAAAAAAAAATTACTGGCTAACTTCAGTTGACTACAAAGATCTCTGTCAGTCATGGTCCAGGCCGGAAGCAGGTGGAATATTCAGACGGGCTGACTGGGGAGAACTTAATCAAGGGCCTTTTCTATAGAGGCATTGATAGTGCAAGGAAACCAGGCATTACGATGAAGTCCCTAGGGCTGGCAATGCTTCAAGGTTGCTATCCCAGTGTGGTGAACAGGGAGGGAGCAGGTACTGAAAGCTAGTGAAGTGGGAGAGTTCCCTGTTTCCCCCTGCAGCACATGGAACAAGGGTGTGGCTCACCTGCTTGGTTGCCCTACAGCTCAAACCCCTAGGGGAGCATGTAGACTGGCAGGTGCAGAGGATGGGATGAATGCTTTGGGCTCTCGGCCCCATAGCAGTGTCTAGGTGTGGGTGTCTGCAACTCCCAGGCGGGCACGTGTAACCCAAACTCTTTCGGATTTGCCATCTGCAGATGGCTTGTGTGCCAATCAGCTCAATGGACCCTCTGCCTTATTGCAAGAGCAGAGGGCCAGTGTGACAGCCTCTGTATCCTGAGCTCTGGCTCAGTGTCTCAGAAGAATCGGATCACACATGGGCTCCAATGATGAGTGCAAGTTTTTATTGAGTAGTGGAGGCGATGCTCAGCGAGATGGATGGGGAGCCAGAAGGTGGAGGGGTGAGGGAAATAATCTTTCCCTGGAGTCGGGCTGCCCAGCAGCTGGACCCTTCTCTAACCACGCCGGCCGACCTTCCCTCGGCATCCAGACGTCCCCCTTTTTTTCCTCTGCTGCATCGTTCTGCTGTCACTGGTCTGCTGGTCTCGACATTCAGCTGCTTGTGTGCATACCCACTAAGGTCTCGGGTTTATATGGGTACAGGATGGGGGGCTTGGTTGGCCCGAGTGGTCTTGGAAAATGCAACATTCGGGCATGAAAACAGGAGTGCCTTTTCTCACTTAGGTGTGTGGCACAGGCTTGAGGGTGGAGCCCTCACCAGGGACCTGGCCCTTCTCTACCCAGCACTTCCCTGCCCAACTCCCATGTTACTAGTTAT
This sequence comes from Macaca nemestrina, assembly GCF_043159975.1. Lineage (NCBI taxonomy): Eukaryota > Metazoa > Chordata > Mammalia > Primates > Cercopithecidae > Macaca > Macaca nemestrina. The sequence goes on from NC_092128.1 coordinate 10,380,465, forward strand.
AGGGAAGGGCTGTTTGGAGAAAGCCATGGATTTTGCTAGAGGAATATGGCTACTGCCCACCTATAGTCTGGCAAGGAGGACGCTGGAGGAATCATACCTCCAACTCTCTTTCTTCTCACTCTGTCATCTCCTGCCCATGCCATCTTAGCCGAACCCAACTCACACCAGGAAAAAGGTGGCCTAGTTGATACAGTCCACAAGGCCAGCCTCTGGGGCCACAGAACAAGGTGGAGAAGAATGAGGGGTGGATTGTGGAGCAGAAGGAGAACATCCAGTGAAGCCACTAGGTGGTGAGTCAGACACCTTGTCCTTTTGGTGGGGGAGCAATTTACACTGAAGATAATTCCCTCATCGTGTTTTTTAACTAGCCCCGCCCCATTGCTGTCCCTTTACCCAGAAATACTTGTCCCTCATACTACGTAAAATGTGATCTCTCACAAGGCTCGGCTCAGAAGCCACCTTCTTCTTGCTGCCATTCCTCAAAATTTGCTCAGAAGCGATCTCCCTCCTCGGAAGTTGTATTAGTCAGGGTTCCCCAGAGCAACAGAACTAATAGGATATATATATAATGTTACATGAAGGGGAGTTTATTAAGTAATAACTCACATGCTCACAAGGCTCCACAATAGGCTGTCTGGAAGCTGAGGAGCAAGGAGAGCCAGTCTGAGTCCCAAAACTGAAGAACTCGGAGTCTGATGTTCAAGGGCAGGAAGCATCGAGCACGGGAGAAAGATGTAGGCTGGGAGGCTAGGCCAGTCTAGTCTTTTCACGTTTTTCTGCCTGCTCTATATTCGAGCTGTGCTGGCAGCTGATTAGATTGTGCCCACTCAGATTAAGGATGGGTCTGCCTTCCCCAGGCCACGGACTCAAAAGTTACTCTCCTTTGGCAACACCCTCACAGACACACCCAGGATCAATACTTTGCATCCTTCAATCCGATCACGTTGACAGACTTAACCATCACAGAAGTCTTCCTTGTGGATCAAACTTCCCACAAAGTGATTCTACCTTTTATTGTTATTTACAGATACCCCATATGACTCTCACTGTGCAATAAAGTCCAGACGGAACCATTTTTATTTATCTTTGTACCTCTTGAAGAACCTGCACAGTTTCCTGATGTTACACAGTGCCTCAGCTCAGATTGATGAAAGAATGGATTTGGGATCAGGCATTATTGAGTCTTCTTGGAATCTGCTAGTTGGAAGGGTCCTCAGATGTACTTCGAGTTTTAACTTAGCTATCTCAAGTTCCTACTCAGCAAAGCCTCTCCCTCCAGGTGGGGGACACTGTTGGTAGCCCACTCAGCATTTCTCCTTCTTCCTCGAACACAGCCCTGACTTTTTTCCAGCCTCCACCCTCCACTAAGTGGCCAAGTGTCAGAGGGAAAGCTTATCCTAGGCTGAAATAATTTCAGGATAATATGTTCCCTTTTGTCAAAAATTGGTTTAGAAATGGAAATGTGACCAAGTTGTGGCTGCAGAGCCTTGAGGAGAGATTTGCTTGTGATTTCCAAGGAAGTCCTTCCTCCCTCCTTAGAGAAAGTGCAGTTGTTATTGGCAGCCACTTGACACCTAGGAGGAGAGCCAATTTCCAGATGAAGATGTCAAATATAGATTGTGGGCTGGGATTTGAAAATCTAGGATGTTGCTAACATCGTTGAGGGCAACCTAAAGTCTGCTTTATCTCTGAAATTCTCTTTTTATGAAAAAGTATATTTCCTTTTTGGAAAGACCTTTGAGTTGGGGTTTCTGTTACTCCGTATCTGAAAGGAGGCCCATACACCCTGCCATTGTTTTCCTCTTCAACTCTGCTGATGTAGAAGCCAATATATAATTGAAGAGTTCTATGAATGTTTAGACTAGCTCTGTGCCCAGGAATGTAAGAATGGTTTGTAACAGAGACCCCGTCAAGCCTGAGACATTATATCTCATTTTACTAGCAGCTAGTACTCTGGGGAATGGGAGTTAGTACTGTATTTATTCCAGAATCTTGTTGATGTGCTGCCTCTTGTCCCTCACATTGGGCCTGATTTTTTTTCTCAGAATAGTGTCTGTAAAATGTGAAAGGTATTTTCTATTCCACACACATGAAAACCCCTTTGCTTCCTCAAGATAAGAATGGGCCTTTAGCTCTGATCCCAGGGTTGATCAGCAACAATATTTGCCAAAACAAAGCCATGTTCCCCAAAGAGGCCTTTCCACCCAGCACTCTTAGCAGGACCTGACGCTTCACACTAGGGAGGCAATAGGGCTGTTTATACAGCAAATGGACAAGCCACATTCACAGTGAGATTTGTTTGGCCTTTCCTTGCAATTTGTTTATTTCCTGAGATGGAGTCTTGCCCTGTCACCCAGGCTGGAGCGTGGAGGTGCGATCGTGGCTCACTGCAACGTCCACCTCCCAGGTGTTCAAGCGATTCTCCTTCCTCAGCCTCCCCGAGTAGCTAGGACTACAGGGACGCACCACCACGCCTGGCTAATTATTGTATTTTTAGTAGAGACGGGATTTCTCCATGTTGGCCAGGCTGGTCTCGAACTCCTGACCTCAGGTATCTGCCTGCCTTGGCCTCCGAAAATGCTGGAATTACAGGCATGAGCCACTGAGCCACTGCAATTTAGATGGGAAGTCAAGCCAGCTCTTAAGTAAAGTCCATGCTGAGTGATTACTGGAGTCACTTCGGCAGGCAAGGGGAGTGGGCTTATTATTATTATTATTATTATTATTATTATTATTATTTTGAGATGGAGTCTCACTGTGTCGCCTGGGCTGGAGTGCAGTGGCGTGATCTCAGCTCACTGCAACCTCCGTCTCCCAGGTTCAAGCGATTCTCCTGCCTCAGCTTCCCGAGTAGCTGGGACCACAGGTGCGCACCACTATGCCCAGCTAATATTTTTGTATTTTTAGTGGAGACAAGGTTTCACCATGTTGGCCAGGATGGTCTTGACATCTTGACCTCGTGATCCGCCCACCTCGGCCTCCCAGTAGTGCTGGGATTACAGGCGTGAGCCACCGCCACAGCCCGGGGCTCATTATTGGCAGAATTTCTGGTGACCTAATTAGCGATTTCCAAGTATTTGTCTTTCTGGGTAGAAAGATCTCATTTTCCTCCATCTATTTCTTTAAGCAGGAATGGACAAAGCCTTGTAATTGGCGTTTGAGAGGGAGTGAGGTAATACGCTGGAAGTAAAGGCAGGGATTGAAGGCCATTTTATTGGGCGCCTGTGGCTGAAAAATTGAAAAAAATTCAATTAGGAAAGGGAGAAAACTAGGAGTTTGGAGCCAGGAAAGAAGGAAGAAAAATGTATTAAGAGGAAGGAAGAATATAGGAATACGAAAGAGAGTTAAGTGTCAGGCTCACCTGGGTACGATTAAAGAAACATATTTAACATTAAAGAAACATATTTAAACCCGTTACCACAAATAAACATATTTGTGGTAACAGACAAAAAATACATTTATTGGTGGTTCCTAACTGAAAATATCCTGCAGGACTTTTTTTCAAGGTTGGTCAAAAAAACTCAAAGAAAAAGATTTTTCGAGTCATGTTTTTCTAAAGGCTGTGGTCTTCTGATCAATCAGATAAGAAGCATTTATTGCCTAAAATCAAGTAGGAAGGATCTGTTCTTTTTCTGAAGTCCTGTAGTTGCATAAAACTGACCTCCTAAGCAATTCTTCCTTGTCTCTTTTTAATCAATAAATCTACATTCTAGATTGAAATTGACCATTGCTTCCAGACATGTGTGGGAGTCCAGAATATGCCACTCCAAAAGAAGGAGGATTGTTGAACTGAAGACAATTAAGAAGAAACAGATGCAGAAAAGCTCGCTGCCCTCCATTTGCTTAAATGCAGGACAGAGATTTACAAAGATAAAAGGCATCCTGCCCCTGTCTCTTACCAGGGAGAACAAAGGTTAACCACTGAAGACAGTTTTAGACCATTATCTGCCAGGAGTTGGAGCCAGAGGAATCTACCTGGACATGCATTACCAACTCGCCTTTATCTGCCAGTTACTTGCTTCTCTGCCGAGAAGCCCCCTCTAGAGACCCAAACTCCTTTTCCTTTGTCCTGTCGCTTCTCTAAAAATCACTATTCTTTGTTGAAGATGCTATACAAGCTGGAATTCAAAGCTACTTCTTTGAGAACTACTCCTTCCCTGGTGTCTGCCATGTAGATGTGAAATATACATGTAAATAAACTTGTTTTTCTCTTGTTAATCTTTTTTTTTTTCTTTCTTTCTTTTAATGGGGTCTATTCCAACTAAGAACCTTATGAAGTGGCCAGACACAGTGGCTCACGCCTGTCATCCCAGCACTTTGGGAGGCCAAGGCAGATGGATCACCTGAGGTCAGGAGTTCGAGACCAGCCCGGCCAACATGACAATATCCTGTCTCTACTAAAAATATAAAAATTAGCTGGCATGGTGGTGGGTGCCTGTAATCCCAGCTCCTTGGGAGGCTGAGGCAGGAGAATCACTTGAACCTGGGAGGTGGAGTTTGCAGTGAGGCAGTGAGCTGAGATCATGCCACCACACTCCAGCCTGGGCAACGGAGCAAGACTCCGTTTTTTTTGTTGTTGTTGTTTGTGTTGTTTGTTTTTTTTTGTTTGTTTTTTAAAAAGACCTATGAGGATTGAGGAAACAATTATTTTTCTTCCCCTACACATGATTTTGTGCCTGCTGCATAATTTTTTTTGTTTGTAATATCAATGTTTCTCAAAGTGGTCTGTGGGCTACCAACTTCAGAATCACCTGGGATGCTTGTTAAAAAGTATATGTTGTAGGCTCCACACCAGCTGCAATGGTCCAGCATCTCCAGAGATGAGGTTGTTTTTTTTTTTTTTTTTTTTGAGACGGAGTCTTGCTGTGTCACCCGGGGCTGGAGTGCAGTGGCCGGATCTCAGCTCACTGCAAGCTCCGCCTCCCAGGTTTACGCCATTCTCCTGCCTCAGCCTCCCGTGTAGCTGGGACTACAGGCGCCCGCCACCTCGCCCAGCTAGTTTTTTGTATTTTTAGTAGAGACGGGGTTTCACCGTGTTAGCCAGGATGGTCTCGATCTCCTGACCTCGTGATCCGCCCGTCTTGGCCTCCCAAAGTGCTGGGATTACAGGCTTGAGCCACTGCGCCCGGCCGAGATGAGGTATTTTTAACAGTATCCCAGATTTTATTAAATTCTAATGTTGAGAAACAGTGGTCTAGATTTTAAGACAAGATCCATGTCATTTATTTTTGTTCCCTTCTGATGCCTAGCACATAGAAGGTACTTGATAAATATTTTTTGGAGAGATCAATCTAAGAAAAGTGAAACTGTCTAAAAACTTGCCTCTGAATTTCTTTACTGTCCTGTCCCTATCTATCTGCAGAGTGAGCCTTACCTGTCTGTTCAAATCCTCTGCATGTTGGGATTTGTGGTGGTGACAGTGGGTGCAGCAATGTGAAAGGCATTAGCAGTGTGTCTTGCCCAGATGATTCCTGCAGGAGGAACATGGCTGGGCTTCCATCTGTTTAAGCCTCATTCTCAGGCCATTCTGTTCATCCTATAAACTACCCAGGATCATTTCAAGAAATTACTTTTCTATTAGTTCACCAGTGTAGTCAGGATCTGGTCAAGAGACAGTATACACACAAGTTATTTGAACAGTAAGAACTTCATATAAAAAGTGTTAACTAGGTAAAAATGTGTTCATTATAAAGTTATAACAGGATAAAAAGAGAACTCTAAGGTCTCATAGAGGTAGCAACTGCAGCTTCCACTCCCAGGGTTAAAGAAACAATAAGAAAAGGGAACAAGTAGGAACTTAGAGGAGGGGCACCTGGAGCTCAAACTCAGACCTTCAAGGGGGGAGCTCTGCACTGGTTCTGGTGAATATGAGATGGGCCATATGAGGTCGGGTCTGCAAGTGCTAGAAAAACTGCAAACTGCAAACTACATTCAAATGCTTCTGCAGAAAGGAAGTGCTGCTGCCAGGGTGAAGAAGCATTGCTAGGGTGATACTCACAGTGAACAGACAGGAGGAAACTCATCCTCTCCTTCTCCTCCAGCCTTGCAGTCTCCCTTTTGCTCCCTTTATTGCCAAAGGCCAACCTGGGTCCAGCTGGCAAAGCAAAACTCAGTTGTAGCTGCCCCGACATCACAAAGCTGAGCATAGAAGGGAGGAGTTGGAGCTGAGACATCCATGGCTTAATGATGGGCACAGCCAGGTAGCTCATTATTGCTCACTGTCTTGGATGCTTTTATTCCACTATTCTCCTCTGAACACCTTGTAATTTGGTCTTAATTCCTGAGATGATTTTGTCTTTTCTTTCGCTTTCTTTTCTGATCTAAATAAATTGTTTTACATCTCCTTTTTGTCTGTTTCTATTAGGAGTTTTTGTTTGTTTGTTTGTTTGTTTTTGAGACAGGGTCTCACTTTGTCAGCCAGGCTGGAGCACAGTGGTGCCATCTTGGCTCACTGCAGCCTTGACTTCCTGGGTTCAAGCAATTCTCCTGCCTCAGCCCCGACAAGCAGCTGTGACTACACGTGTGTGCCACCATGCCTGGCTAATTTTTGTATTTTTAGTAGAAATGGGGTTTCAACTTGTTGGCCAGGCTGGTCTTGAACTCCTGACCTCAGGTGATCCACCCAACTTGGCCTCCCAAAGAGCTGAGAGTATAGGCGTGAGCCACCATGCTCAGCCTCTATTAGGAGGTTTTTAATTCATGTTTTTTTTTTTTTTTTGTATGTGTGTATATACATTGCTGCTAGTTTAATTATATTTAATTCATGTTGAAGCATGTGCTATATAGTTTTTCTCTGCCTTATTTTGGAAATATTTTTATTAGTGGAAAAATTTGGATTCTTCCTGTTTTCTTCTTGTAGTAACTTCCTATGGTGGTTGCCTGCCTTCTTCTGTTCATTTTACAGTGTCTTGGAATTATTTTTAAAATTTCAATAGGTTTTTGGGGAACAGGCAGTGTTGGTTACATGAATAAGTTCTTAAGTGGTGATTTCTGATATTTTGGTGCACCCATCACCTGAGCAGGGTACACTGTACCCAATGTGTAGTCTTATATTCCTCACCCCCCTCCCACCCTTTCCCCTGAGTCCCCAAAGTCCATTGTATCATTATGCCTTTGCACCCTCATAGTTTAGCTCCCACTTATAAGTGAGAACATATGCTGTTTGGTTTTTCCATTCCTGAGTTACTTCACTTAGATTAATGATCCTTAGGCCGGGCGTGGTGGCTCATGCCTATAATCCCAGCACTGTGGGAGGCCGAGGTGGGCGGATCACTTGAGGTCAGGAGTTGGAGACCAGCCTGGCCAACATGGTGAAACCCATCTCTACTAAAAATACAAAAATTAGCTGGGTGTGCTGGCAGGCGCCTATAATTCCAGTTACTTGGGAGGCTGAGGCAGGAGAATTGCTTTGAACCTGGGAGGCGGATGTTGCAGTGAGCTGAGATTGCTCCCACTCCAGTCTGGGCAACAGAGCGAGACTCAATCTCAAAAAAAGAAGAAAAAGAATAATGGTCCCTAATTCCATCCAGGTTGTTGTGAATGTCATTATTTCATTCCTTTTTATGGCTGAGTAGTATTCCATGGGATACATATATCACAATTTCTTTATCAAATCATTGATGGGCATTGGGTTTGGTTCCATATTTATGCAACTGGGAATTGTGCTGTTATAAACGTGTGTGTGCAAGTATCTTTTTCACATACTGACTTCTTTTCTTCTGCCAATAACTACCATCAAATGGTAGTTCTGTAAAGTGTCTTGAATTTTTCTTGATCAGCCATTAGCACCTGTGTCTATGGAGTGAGTGAGGGATTTGAATGACTGATGAGGTTTCTTAGTTTAAGAATGCTCTCTCCCGTTGGTACAGTGAAGTACAGGTTCTTTAACAAATGACTTATTTTCTGGTGCCTGGGAAGGTCAGTGTATTTCCAGTTTTATGACTTCTTTGTTTCTGTGGGATCCATAATTTCCACTGCTTGACTTTCTCTTTTCACTCCAACAGATGCCTCCTCTTCCAAATTCTCACTCAGAAGTGGTGCCTTCCTAACGCTGCCTCCTGAATCCTGCACACTCTCCAGTACCTTTCTTCCTTTTGATTCTTTTTTTTTTTTTTTTTGAGATAGAGTCTCACTCTGTTGTCCAGGCTGGAGTAGAGTGGCATGATCTCAGCTCATTGCAGCCTCTGCCTCCCAGGTCTCGAACTCCTGGCCTCCCAAAGTGCTGGGATTACAGGCATGAGCCACTGAGCCTGGCCTCCTTTTGATTCTTTAGTAGCCAGATCAGCCTGATCTCAGAGCTCTTCTGAAACTTCCCCCATCCTGAGCAAGACCCTTTCATTCTGGGTGTGATGTTTTATCTGTGTTCTGCCACCACTAGGAACCTGACTTCCCTCTTCTCATTTCTGTGTGTTCTCATCTGACTCTGCTTCAGTGTGGGCTCTGGGGTTGGGTCTGCTGGTGTTGTATTTATTTCCTCTCTTGCACGTAAATTGACATTTGTAGCGTTCTCTTTGTGATGATGTCGACATGCCTTTTTGGATAGTTTCATTTGCTTTTCTTGTTGATCTTTATGCCTTTTGGAGAATAAATGGAGAATTTCAGACTTAAGAAGTAGCCATTATCCTATAGGAATCTAGAAAGGATGACTCTATTTTAAAAATATATTACTTTTCTAACTGTGGCTGGTAGATAGACATGTAATTGAGTTCACATACTTATTTTGTATCCAACAGCCTTGATAAATGTTAAAATTAATACAACAGTTTATCTTTAGATTATTTTGGGAATTTTTAGGCAGACAATTACATCATCAGTGAATAAAGGCAGTTTTGTTTTTTCTTTTCCAGTTCCTAAAACTCTTGTTTCTTTTTCTTGCCTTACTGCCCTGACCAGGATTTTTGGTACAATTGTGAATAGAAATGTTGATAGCAGGAATCCTTGACTTTTATTTTTTATTTTTTGAGATGAAGTTTTATTCTGTTGCCTAGACTGAAGTGCAGTGGCATGATCTTGGCTCACTGTAACCTCTACCTCCTGGGTTCAAGCAGTTCTCATGTTTCAGCCTCCCGAGTAGCTGGGATTACAGAGATGCACCACCACGCCTGGCTAGTTTTTGTATTTTTAGTAGAGATGGGGCTTCACTATGTTGGCTAGGCTGGTCTCAAACTCCTGACATCAAGTGATCCACCCGTGTTGGCCTCCCAGAGTGGCTAGGTTTACAGGTCTGAGCCACCGCGACCCACCCTTAACTTATTATTATCAATCTTAGAGATAATGCCTTCAACATTTTAGGATTAAATATAATGGTTGCTGTAGATGCCCTTTATCTTATTTTCACATTTTAAAAGAAGAATTTAATGGCGAATGAATACTGAATTTTATGAAGCTTTTTCTCTAAAAACTGAGAAAAATCATATAATTTTAATCTCAGTCAGATAAACTGACAAAGAGAGATTCATACAGATTTTCCAATGCTAAACCACTCTAGCATTCTAGAGATAAACTCAATTTGGGCCGGGTGCTGTGACTCATGTCTGTAATCCCAGTGCTTTGGCGGGCTGAGGCAGGAGGATCGCTTGAGGCCAGGAGTTTGAGACCAGATTTGGGTAACATAGTGAGACCCTGTCTCTACAAAAAATAAAAAAATCAGCTGAGCATGGGAGTGTGTGCCTGGAGTCGCAGCTACTCAGGAGACTGAGGTGGGAGGATTACTTGAGCCCAGGAGTTCGAGATGATAGTGAGCTATGATTGCAACACTGCACTCTAGCCTGGGCAATAGAGCAAGACCCTGTTTCTAAAACAAAACAAAACAAAAACCCCACAAAAACAAACAAACAAAAAATATGTTCTCTAACCATGTTGCAATAAAATTAAAAACTAATAACAAATAACAAGTGGGTTGTTTAAAAAGGCCCATCTGAGGTGGCTCATGCCTGTAATCCCAGCACTTTGGGAGGCCGAGGCAGGCGGATTGCTTGAGACCAGGAGTTCGAGACCAGCATGAGAAACATGGTGAGACCCTGTCTCTACAAAAAATACAAAAATTTAGACGGGTGTGGTGGTGCATGCCTGAAGTCTCAGCTACTTGGGAGGCTGAGGTGGGAGTATGGCTTGAGCCCGGGAGGTGGAGGCTGCAGTGAGCCGAGATTGTGCCACTGCACTTCAGCCTGGGCAACAGAGTGAGACTCTGTCTCAAAAAAAAATTAAAAAAAAATGTAAAAAGCTCACCTATTTGGAAAATAAATAACATGCTACTAAAGAATCATAAATTGTAAAAGGATTTAAAAATCATAAAAATACAAAATATGTAGAACTAAGCAATAATGAAAACACTTTCTTTTAAAATTGGTGGGAAGCCACCAAAATAGTATTTAGCGAAAAACGGTTCACTCAAAATAAATTAGGCAACAAGAAAGGTTAAATCAAATGAACTCAAAGAATGATCTTAAAGAAGTCAATAAAATGGAGAAAGCAGAAATATAAAGATGAATCAAGCCAAAACCTGGTCCTTTGAAAGATTAATAAGATAGAACCCTGGCAAAACAGATCAAGAAAACACACACAAAAAGATGAATATAGGCAAAATAAAAAATTGAAATGGGGAAATGAATATAGGTGCTTAACAGATTTTTATCTTAACGAGTACCGAGAACCACAAAACACTGAGAACTTGAAAACCTCATTGACAGTAATAAATTCCCAGTATTGCCCTTATATCCTGGCAAGAGGGGCCCCTGCTCTGGGCTTAATTTATTTCATTTCATTTTTTATTTTTGTTTTTGGAGACTGAGTTTTGCTCTGTCGCCCAGGCTGCAGTACAATAGCATGATCTCGGCTCACTGCAACCTCTGCCTCCGTGGTTCAAGTGATTCTCCTGCCTCAGCCTCCCAAGTAGCTGCGATTACAGGCACCTGCCACCATGGCTAGCAAATTTTTTGTATTTTTAGTAGAGATAGGGTTTCACCATGTTGGCCAGGCTGGTCTCGAACTCCTGATCTCAAGTGATCTGCCCACCTTGGCCTCCCAAATTGCTGGGATTACAGGCGTGAGCCACTGCGCCCAGCTCTGGGTCTATTTTAGAGGTTCAGTTCTGACCCTCCTCTGATTCTACCCATCCCCAAATGGCCAAAGGTATCCAGAGACAAGAGGATGTGCCCACCGGAGCCTGTAATCCTACCACAAAACTGCGGGGCAGGGGCTGTGAAGTCCTCTAAGCAGCTCTGAGTTCATTTCCAGGGATCGAGGAGGCTCTTTCCCACACGCAGCCTGTCCTCCCAAAGTGGCCGAGGGGTGACTGTTTATGGGAGTGTAGACGGAGTTTGGACGCGTAAGCTGCGTGTCTATAGACACACACAGGAGGTCCCTGAGGTGCAGGGCAGAGCTGGAGATGGGAAGAAAGTAGTCGTGCTGCAGGTCAAGGACCAGCTCTCCACAGCCACCCACATTCCAGGGTGGACTTTAAGAAATCTGAGAACTCTAGGCTGAGGGCGGTGGCTCACATCTGTAATCCCAGCACTGTGGGAGGCCAAGGCGGGTGGATCACAAGGTCAGGAATTCAAGACCAGCCTGACCAACATGGCAAAACCCTGTCTCTACTAAAAATACAAAAATTAGCAGTGTGTGGTGGTGCACACCTGTAATTCCAGCTACTTGAGAGGCTAGAAGCAGGAGAATTGCTTGAACCCGAGAGGTGGAGGTTGCAGTGGGCCGAGACTGAGCCACTGCACTCCAACCTGGGCGATAGAGTGAGACTCTGTCTCAAAAAAAAAAAAAAAAAAAAAAAAAAAAAATTCTAAATTTGGCTTCCCAGCAATTTGGGAGGCCAAGGTGGGCAGATCACTTGAGATCAGGAGTTCAAGACCAGCCTGGCCAACATGGTGAGAATTCTAAATTTGAACCTGGCCTTCCAGGTTGTCATAAAAGCATTTTTGTCAAGGTAGGAAGATAGAAGATATTTAACAGTTTATTCACCTGATTTCAAACTTTTTAATATTTAGACATATTGCTCAGGGGTTTCATTTGTGTTCTTGTCTCAGGTCCTATAATGTTTGAGGTAGACCCGTTTAAGATTTCAGATTTATAGGAATTAACACTATGATATTAGATAGTACGCTGTGGGAGCAGTTTGCCACAATTTAGAAAGTAGATCATTCTGCACTGGCTCAATAATTTCATTCCTGGCCGGGGGCGGTGGCTCACACCTGTAATCCCAGCACTTTGGGAGGCCTAGGTGGGTGGATCACTTGAGGTCAGGAGTTCGAGACCAGCCTGGCCAATACAGTGAAACCCATCTCTACTAAAAATACAAAAATTAGCCGGGCATGGTGGTGGGCGCCTGTAATCCCAGCTAATTGGGAGGCTGAGGCAGGAGAATCACTTGAACCTCGGAGACAGAGGCTGCAGTGAGCCAAGATCATGCCATTGCACTCCAGCTTGGGCAACAAGAGCAAGACTCTGTCTCAAAAAAAAAAAAAAATTAAAATTAAATAAATAAATAATTTCATTCCTGGATATATTCTCTCTCTTTCTATATATATATATATGAATATATATATATATAATGCACCTATATCTCTATAATAAGTGAACCTATATTTTCTCTCTCTCTCTGTGTATACATATATATATCTGTGTGTGTGTATATATGTATGTGTGTGTATATATATATATATACACATACAGAGAGAGAGAGAAAAAATAGGCTCACTTATTTGCAGAGTGCCAGTTCTGCTATAAGAAGGAAGAACTTGCACCAGAATGTTGTAAATTAACTTTATTATGCAACACAACATCAAGTTTAGCTGATGTTTGTTTCATAGTAAGATTTTCTTGATTAAGGAAACAGGGCATTGATTTACTAGAAACAAACAGTTCTCAGACCATATTTTGAGTAGCACTGTCCCAGAGAAAGTTTTGCTTAAGTGCCAGAGTTGTCATGTACCAGGATGTTTCTGTTAGTATTGTTTATAATCTAATTGTTGGCAATTGTGGCAACAATCTGGGAGCAACCTAAGTGTCCATCAACAAAGGAACAGAAAACCAGACTGTGGGATGTTTATAGAATGGCACACAAACCAGCAACGAAATTGAGGGAACTGAACATTTCAATACGGATGCGTTTCATAAGCCTCATATAAAGGGTGGGGGCAGGAGAGGAGGAAGGCAGATTGCAAAATAATCCGTGTACAATACGAAGCTGAAAACACGCAAAAATCCACTGTGTTGTTTAAGAATACATGTATAAGTAGAGTATAAGAAATGCAAGGGAAGGGAATGGCCCACAATGAATTCAGAATAATGGTTACTTTTTGGGAAGGGAGATTGGGAAGGATGAGGCTAGTATGCCGGATAGTAGCATGAAGATCTTGTTATGTTATTTGATGACTTTTGTCTAAAAAATATTTTTGGGCCGGGTGCGGTGGCTCACACCTGTAATCCCAGCACTTTGGGAGGCCAAGGCAGGCAGATGATGAGGTCAGGAGATCAAGACCATCCTGTCTAATGTGGTGAAACCCTGTCTCTACTAAAAATACAAAAAATTAGCCAGGCATGGTGGCGGGTGCCTATAGTTCCAGCTATTCGGGAGGCTGAGGCAGGAGAATGGTGTGAGCCTGGGAGGCGGAGCTTGCAGTGAGCCGAGATCGCGCCACTGAACTCCAGCCTGGGCGACACAGCGAGACTCCATCTCAAAAAAAAAAAAAAAAAAAAAAGATCAGTGGTTGCCAAGGAGTAGAGTCGGGGAGGAAGTGAGTGGGAAAGGAGGGAGGGAGGAACAGATGGAACACAGAGGATTTTTAGGGCAGTTGACATGGTTTGGTTGTGTCCCCACCCAAATCTCAAATTGAATTGTACTCCCATAATCCCCAAGTGTTGTGGGAGGAACCCGGTGGGAGATAATTGAATCATGGGGTCAGTTTCCCCATACTGTTCTCATGCTAGTGAGTAAGTCTCACGAGATCTGAGGGTTTTATCAGGGGTTTCTGCTTTTGCATCTTTCTCATTCTCTATTTGCCTGCTGCCATCCATATAAGATGTGACTTGCTCCTCCTTGCCTTCTGCCATGATTATGAGGCTTCCCTAGCCATGTGGAACTGTAAGTCCAATTAAACTTCTTTCTTTTGTAAATTGCCCAGTCTCGGGTATCAGCAGTGTGAGAACAGACTAATACAGCAGTGAATGAGACTGTAATGGTAGATGCATAACCTTATGTATTTGTCCAAACCCACTGTAATCTAAACTACGGACTTCGGGTGATAATACGTCAATGTCGGTTCATCAGTTGTAAAAAATCTACTACTCTGGTGGGGGAGGTTGATAGGGAGGCAGGTTGTGCATGTCTGAGGGCAAAAGGTATCAGAAATCTCTATTTTCTGCTCAGTTTTACTGTGAACCTAAAATAGCTCTAAAAATATAAAGTTTATTATATAAAAATATATTTTTAAGTCCACGTTTCTGTGAAGACAGTTCTTTTTTTAAACTCAAACTCTGCATCAACTGCAGAATAGAGATTATAACTGGAATGTTTAATGTTAACCTAAAATCTATTTGAAAAAAATTTTAATTGCACACAACCTGTTGTAATTTTATAGTTACTCACTTTCTTGCCAGTATTCTCAGTAATCTGTGATCATGATTAAACATTGGTTAATGTGATAAATTTAATGGTTATGATCTGGGTAAGCCACAGCATCCTCTCGTAAAATGAAGTCCAATCAGCTTTAAGGTCAAGGTAAAGTAGGAATAGCTTAGGTTAAAAGAAGCAAGCCGGCCAGGCACAGTGGCTCATGTCTGTAATCCCAGCACTTTGGGAGGCCAAGGCAGGAGGATTGCCCAAGCCCAGGAGTTTGAGACCAGCCTGGGGAACACAGCAAGACCCTGTCTCTAAATATATAATATATATATATCATATATATAAAATAATACATACATATATATAATTAGCTGGGCTAATTATATATATATATAATTATATATATATAAAATAATACATATATATAAAATAATACATGCATATATATAAAATAATACATACATATATACACAATTAGCTGGGCTTGGTGGTGTGCAGCTGCAGTCTCAGCTACTCAGGAGGCTGAAGCAGGAGGATCGATCGCTTGAACCCAGGAGGTCAAGGTGCAATGAGACGTGAATGTGCCACTGCACCCCAGCCTGTCTCAAAAAATACAAAACAAACACACAAACAAACAAAAGAAAACCTGACCTGGTGAATATTCAGAAACTCTTAAGTGAAAAGCTGGTGCTCACTGTTAGGTGGTCAGGACTTTCTGCTTCTTAAGAGTCCCTAATGATTCCCAGGGCCAAGCATGCTCAGATGGGGGCGCTGTCTTGTGGCTCACTGTTATCTCATGTAAGCAGGAGTGGCTGGGAGTGCAGGCTGCAGGCTGCGCTTGCTGCTGGGTTCCTGAACCATAACATTAACACAGACATTGTCCTTCTTTTGAATAGAAGACAAATGATCCACAGTGGCACCATGCCAAACCTCACTCTGTAAGGATATATTGGACTGAAATATATTGAATATGTTCCCAAATTCAAATATATTGAATTTCATCCTATTTTCCCTAAACCATTTGGTTTCACATTTCCCTAAACCATTTGGTCGGATTATATCTCCCTACAAACTGTCACCCTCCTTCTGCCAAGCAAATGAAATGATAACTGTTCTGCATTTTACTTGGATGTCATCTTAGTACCCTTACTGGTAAGTTGGTATCATCTTTCCTCTTACTTCTTGCATTAGGCTGTTCTTTGCATTGCTGTAAATACCTAAGGCTGGGTAATTTATAAAGAAAAGAGGTTGGCCGGGCGTGGTGGGTCACGCCTGTAATCCCAGCGCTTTGGGAAGCCGAGGTGGGCAGATCACGAGGTCAGGAGATTGAGACCATCCTGGCTAACATGGTGAAACCCCGTCTCTACTAAAAAATACAAAAAATTAGCCTGGCGTGGTGGCGGGCACCTGTAGTCCCAGCTACTTGAGAGGCTGAGGCAGGAGAATGGCATGAACCCAGGAGGCAGAGCTTGCAGCGAGCTGAATCGTGCCACTGCACTCCAGCCTGGGCGACAGAGCGAGACTCCGTCTCAAAAAAAAAAAAAAAAAAAAAAAAAGAAAAGAAAAGAAAAGAAAAAAAGAGGTTTAATTGACTCACGGTTCTGCAGGCTGTGCAGGAAGCATGGCTCTGCCTGGCTTCTGGGGAGGCCTCAAGGAGCTTTCACTCATGGCGGAAGGCAAAGTAGGAGCACGCACATCAAACAGCAAGAGTGAGAGCAAGAAAGCAAGAGAAGATGCCGCACACTTAAACAACCCGATCTCGTGAGAACTCACTTACTATCGCAAGGACAGCTCCAAGGGGATGGCGCTAAACCATTCACGACCAGTCCACCCCCATGATCCAATCACCTCTCATCAGGCGCCCTCTCCAACACTGGGGATCACATTCCAACATGACACTGAGCAGGGCAAATATTCAACCCTGTCACTTCTTTTCCAGCAGGCATCTCTCTGGGCTCTGACCCTCTCCTGTCAATCCCAGCTGGGAGTCTCCGTTTTTATAATCCCCTCTAAACAGGCTCTTTCCCCCAACCCTGGTTTCATGCTCAGCCTTTCCTAAATGCATTAAACACCTAGTCAGAGGAAAAGCATTTTAACTTCAAATGAACATTTAAAATAAAAAACAACTTTAAAGCAAGTTTTTATGAAGGCAATATAGATTCTCTAAAGAAATTCAGGCTGGTTGTGGTGGCTCACGCCTGTAATCCCAGCACTTTGGGAGGCCAAGGCAAGCAGATCATTTGAGGTCAGGAGTTCGAGATCAGCCTGGCCAACATGGTGAAACCCTGACTCTACTAAAAAGACAAAAAATTAGCCGGGAGTGGTGGCAGGCGCCTGTAATTCCCGCTACTTGGGAGGTTAAGGCAGGAGAATCACTTGAATCCGGGAGGCGGAGGTTGCAGTGAGCCAAGATGAGCCATTGCACTCCAGCCTAAGTAACAAGAGTGAGATTCCATCTCAAAATAAATAAATAAATAACAAAAATAAAGAAATTCAGAACGTTCTGAGCTCTGGAAAAATAATATGTAACTCATAGTGCCATCCATAGACAACCACTTTGAGACTTTGCTGTATCTTCCAGTGTTCTTTAAATCATATCAGTCAGGCATGTTGGCTCATGCCTGTAATCCCAGGCCTTTGGGAGGTGAGGTGGGCAGATCACTTGAGGTCAGGAGTTTAAGACCAGCCTGGTAAACATGATGAAACCCTGTCTCTACTAAAAATACACAAATTACCAGGGCATGGTGGTGGGTGCCTGTAATCCCAGCTGCCTGGGAGGGTGAGGCAGGAGAATCATTAGAACTCAGGAGGTGGAGGTTGTAGTGAGCTGAGATCATGCCATTGCGCTTCAGCCTGGGTTACAAGAGCAAAACTCCATCTCAAAAAAAAAAAAAAAAAATTAAAAAAAAAAAAAAGATTTAAATCATATCTACCCGGCCAGGCACAGTGGCTCCCACATGAAATCCAGCACTTTGGGAGGTCGAGGCGGGCAGGTCACCTGAGATCAGGAGTTTGAGACCAGCCTGGCCAACATGGTGAAACTCTGTCTCTACTAAAAATACAAAAATTAGCTTGGCATGGTGGTGTGCATCTGTAATCCCAGCTACTTGGGAGGCTGAGACAGGAGAATCACTTGAACCCAGTTGGCAGAGGTTGCAGTGAGCCAAGATCACACCACTGTACTCCAGCCTGGGCAGCAGAGCTGGACTCCATCTCAAAAAAAAAAAAAAAAATCCTATCTACCCTATATGCTCCACTCATCCACTTGTGGTGTCCTTTAAAAGGAAGGTTTAGGCAGTGATAATCTTTTCTCACCTTCTTTTAAGCACATATACGTCATTGATTATCATTTATATTCATCATTCAGAGACTAATTGTATTGGTTCACATCAAAGTACTCCTGGCTGAGGAGGTATTTTCTTCTTTTTACTCTTCTAATGCTAAATGGGCTTTCCCTGACATGGGCTGTCTGCAGCTGACCTTAGCAGCAGGCAGACACGACCCCTTTGCTGACCCTGCAGTTCATGCAGCTGTTCTCAGGGAAAGGTCACGAAATCCTCTCTGCCCTCGAGTGACCAGCCAGAAGATACTCTGAGCCTGTGGCATGTGTCAGTTTGGGGCACTGTACCACAAAGAGGGTGTGGGCAAATGGGAAGAAGCCAGGAACTGCAACATGGGAGAAAACAAATTAGGGCTGGAGAACTAGGTGGGGACACCTGTGGCTGGTCCCCATCAAACTGAACACCCAAAGCTGGAGATAAATACAAAGTGGGAGCTCATACTTTAACCAAAAATGCCTGCCTAGCGGGAGGCAGGGGCTTGGGTGTCAGGAGGTGTCAAAGATCAAAGACAGGCAAAGCGTTAAAGATCCAGGTCTTGCTGGGCATGGTGGTACTTCAGGAGGCTGAAGTGGGAGGATCGTTTGAGGACAGGAGTTCGAGACCAGCCTGGGCAACATGACAAGACCCCATTGCTACAAAAAATAAAAAAAATTAGCCAAACGTGATGGCACATGGCTGTAGTCCTAGCCACTCGGGAGGCTGCTCTGGGAGGATCACTTGAAGCCAGGAGGTTTATGCTGCCGCAAGCTATGATATTACACTGCACTCCAGCCTGGGGGACAGAGCAAGATACTATCTCTAAAACAACAACAGCAACAACAACAACAACAACAACAAATCCTGGTCTTTAAAGCGAGAGAAGAAGCAAGAATCTAGGCAAGGAGAAGGGAACAGGTGCAAAGCTTATGCCAAACGGCGACCAAGATAGAGGCTTCCTGTGGACCCATCTCCAGGGCAAGACATAGTCTGAGAACAAGCCTATTCCTTCTACCACACTGTGTGAAAATATACAGTTTTTACGTTGCAATTTTTCAAGTCAACATGACTCAGGCTAAACACAAGAATACTCAATGGAGTGTTTTGTGCGGATTCTTTTCCCTAAGAAGATTCCAGGCCTCCTTTGGGGCAGTGAATTAATCGCTGTCTCTCTCTTTACTTAAATGTCCTTAAGCCCGGTTCCGTAACACATACTAGAGAGTCAAATACATTCGTGGATTGAGTGAATGAATTCTCAAGAGACCCTGACTAAAAGAGCAGTTGATTCATCTTAGAATCATTAACTTACCTTATGTCTTCCCGTGGCATATGACAAGTTAAATTGACCTGGACCACCCCTAAAGTGGACCCAAACAGTGACTGCCCTCCCACTCAGGTGAAGGTCACTCCGGCATCTTGCCCCACTGGGCAGAAGGGCTTCACATTCACATTCGGGGCCTGGAAGTCCCCAGGGACACTCTTCAAGGCTGAGGCTTTGAACTTCCACTTGCATTTTGGCAAAGGTAATTACCTTTTCCTGGATGCTGTCAAGGAGAGCGACACTTCACCACCAATATCTAAGATCAAGTCGCATGGATCCCCAGGGTCAGTAGGAGGATTCAGACATGGGCTGGGTGCCTCTCTCCTGACCACTGGATTGGTATCACCACAAGTAAGGTCACAGCTAAGTAGAAAATGCCTGAGGCAAAGTGGGGGTGAAAGGGGGACCACCGGGCAGTGTGACAGGCAGCCCCTTCTGCCAGCTCATTATCCCCACCTGCTCCTGTCGTCGCATAGTAGAATCCTAATGCGAGTTTACGGAGAGTCAGCTGGAGCTTGTCCTCCATGTAATTCAGATCACGTTGCCTGCAGCTCTTAGGTACTCAAATAAACAGAAGGACTAATATTACTACTGAAAATGTAATTAAGGGCATTCATTGTAAAGTAATAATGATTACCTCACCCTCACCATATGGCCAGAACTGATTAACACCTAGAAGAAATGATCTAAAACCTCTACAGTCAGAATGAATGTCTCAGGTCATAATGAGAAACATTTTGTGTGTGGGGAGTTGGGGCTGAGGGAAGAAAAAGTGGTTGGGAGTTTACTAAACCAAGAGGCACAAACAAAATAGGATAACATCCTGAAAAATCTCGTTCAGATTAGACAAGTTGTGTTTTTAGTGTAGAACCCATATCACAAATGCAAAAATATTATAAGATTTACACATTGGAATTGTCACTTAATTGGATGATTTTTTCCTCCGTTGTTTCTTTTCTAATGATGAGGAATTGATGGAGGAGTCTCCATCGAGGCTGGCAGTTTCTTAAAACCACCAGGGAAGGGCTTAGCCCCCTGATTGAAAATCTTTGTATCGTAAATTACTGGTTAAAATGCTGTTTGTTGTCAGGAGTATCATGGAGTGTGATTTAATCTCTTTAGATTAAAGTGGTAGAAATGTTAGCATTTCTGGTAGTACCAAACAGGTTAGCATTACAAACGATGCCTAGAAAGACACGGACCCATTTGGAAGACAGGGTTGCTGTAAAAGCCAGTTTGCAGGTGCACCGTGGGGGGTGACAGGATGCCCCGGGCTGTTCTCGATTAGTGTGTGTGCCCTAGGGCCATATGGTGAAGCATAAGGAAGCAGAATTTGGGATATTTTTCCACCAGAATCCTGAAGGTTACTCTGTGTACTGCTGGGGAAAGCTTAATGGGCTCAACACCACGCTTGAGGGAAGGCAACAGTGGAATCTCTTTTTTCTGCAAATACTTTTGGGTGGTGGATCATGATTCCCTGAGGCAGGATTTCCTGCGGCAGAGCTGGAGGGGCCGGAGGGGCTGGTGGGGCTTGTGGGCCTGCTGGGGTTGGAGGGGCTGGTGCGGCTGGACGAGCTGGTGGGGCTGGTGAGTCTAGAGGCGCTGGAGTTCCAAGAACTTGGCCTGGAATCTTGAACCTGCAGCCATACATTCGGACTCCAGCTTTGCCTTTTTACTTCTCTGTCTTTGACCACTAGAGAAATAAACAAACCTCATAACATTATTTCCTCGACTGCCTCTTAAAAGTCAAAATCTTAAGTTAGGGACACCTCACATTTTGGTCAAGACCAGTGGACCTAGGTAAGAGTAAATCAGAGAATTCCCAAGGTGGAAGAAATTATTCCTAGACAATGAATCCCCTGGATTTGGGCTGAGGAGTGAGACAGCTGGTCACCCTGGGGGTGAACGGAGCCAAACGCATACGCCTCATTGTTGTTTTAATAACCCAAGTTGGATTCAGGGAGTACCTGTGCAGTTCTGTGATTAGCACATCTGCAGTGAGATTTTCCCATGTTGTAGCTGAGAGACAGGCTGCTGAGACGACCCCTTAGGGAGAAGTGGAAAACTCTGCCTCTAGAACGGAGATCTGGCTTTCTCTTCCACTGCTCCATCTGAGTTCAAGGATTCTGTGCCCCTCTCTCTCCGGACAGTTTTTACACCAGATGATCTTCTAATTGCTGTGAACGCAGCCTAATCAGCAAGTCCCCAACTGGGGACATTATCAATTTCAAACCTTGGTCAGTCATGAAGCCCCACTGGAGGACTTCATCCTGAAATCCACAAACAAAGAAAGAGATCCCGCAACGCTGTCATCTAAAATGCCTTAAAATGCCAGGGCTGCGACAGATGGCCCTGCTCGGTGTAAGTGACAATGCCCCCAGCAGGCCATTGATTCTGTTTGTGAAATTTAAATATCTGAACAATGACTGATGGTGCTAGAGAGAAGTGTAACTTCAATCCCCCCGACTCCAACCCCCACCAGGTTTCAGCACATCTCAGTAGTCCTAGTAAAAATAGGTCAGTAAACAGTCTTATTTATGGCGAATGCTTGGGGTGCCTAGGTCATTGAGCCACGATCACTCATGGAACTGAGGTGTGGCTGGGGATGGGGGTTGGAAATAACTCTTTAAGCAGAAAACAGTGTATTCCACGTGCACAGAATACAGAAGGAACTGAGTTGGCAGTGATCGAGACAGTTCATGGGAGGAACTCAGAGGAAAATCAATGCTTTCCCTCTGTGAGAAAGTTTTCAATGTTTTTCCCTTTAAGAAAAGTGAAAACTGTAGTTTAATTTTAAGGAATGCGATCATTATAAAAACCTGAACTCTTTCAAATTACCAAGTTTTGTTTATGAAAGCAAGAGTTTGAGATTTTCCTTTAAGATAGAATGGGGAAAACCAGGATTACATTAAGCCTTGTTTATCAACAGTTCATAACAATGTGTGTTTCTGCATGCTTTTCCCTTACTCTGAAATAGGTTTTACTTTGCTTAAATTAGTAATTAGTAAATATTAATGCTTTATTGGTTTAATAATGCATGTATTAAAAGCAGTTTATTTTCACAGAAAAAGCCCAATTATTTGGTATTGTAAGACACAAAAGAGAAATGCTGTAATTCCCACTGGGGACTGTGGATACTGGACCCCATAACCAGGTGCCAGAGTTCACGTGGTGTTCAAAATCCAAATTATAAGCATAGTGCCAAGGACTCTCAGGGCGACTTCTGCAAAACTAAGCCTTCGGAAAAGGGATGGAACAACAGAATGAGCGCCAGCATGGCTTGGATCGTTGGCGGTGCTTTGGGCATGAAGAACCTCTAACTGTGACACAGCTGGAGGCTTCCAACGTCAGCTCTAAGTACATGCACAAAGTCAGAGTCTCATAGCTGAGCTATTAAAAATAAAATCAACACCAAGATATACCTGAGAGTGATTCTTTTTATCACTTCCTTTTATCATCGATTACACATGCCTTTGATCTTTGTCTTGTGTGAAAGTCTACTATAAAAATGTTTATCGTCACTATGTCTATACTGATGAATTTAAAGGGTCTAGAAAATAATTTCAGAAACAAGGTTTTGGCAGCCCCCCAGGCATTAGCACCTGACTTGGAAACACCCATGTGCAGATGCAAAGCTCCAAAAGCGACTTTTGACCCTTTCCTTCTGTGTTGATTGTTGTATGGATGGCAGTGGCAAGGTGGAAAGGCACATGGGCTCTGCAACATTAGGGTTAAAACCCTCCGTGGGATTAGACTGCCCCAAGCAGCCCAGTGTCTATTCTGGGCTCTGGTCTATAGGCCTCCTGGGGGCTGACAACAGCTGCCTTCAGGCTCTCAGGGTGGGGTCCTTCAAGGAGCAACTGAACAGCTGCTGCTCTCCATCTTTCTCTTGCCCATCCTGGGAGAGCTTCTTCCGCTCCCGCTATCCCTTCCATTCTGGCTAAGAGACCATTCTCCTAACGGCGGGCTTCCTGCTTCCTCCTTCAGCATTGGATGCGTCTGTCTCTGCCAGAGCAGTAACAGCCCCTGCCTGGAACATTTGTATTGTAATTTAAAAAACTGATATCTACTGTTTCTTGAGCTCTCTGATGCTAAGTGCTTCAGATGAATTATCCCTCCAAACCACCTCACACTCACAATTTCAGATCCATAAGTTATGGGTTGATCCTACAGTTACTGGACAGGGGTCCAGATCCAGACCCCAAGAGAGGGTTCTTGGATCTCGTGCAAGAATGAATTCAAGGTGAGTTCATAAAGTGAAAGCAAGTTTATTAAGTAAAGGAATAAAAGAACGGCTACTCCACAGACAGAGCAGCCTCGAAGGCTGCTAGTTGCCCATCTTTGTGGTTATTTCTTGATTACATGCTAAACCAGGGGAGAATTATTCGTGCCTCCCCCTTTTAGATCATATAGGGTAACTTCCTGATGTTGCCATGGCATTTGTAAACTGTCATGGCACTGGTGGGAGTGTAGCAGTAAGGATGACCAGAGGTTACTCTTGTGACCATCTGGGTTTTGGCCAGCTTCTTTCCTGCAACCTGTTTTATCAGCAAGGTCCTTATGACCTGTATCTTGTGCCAACCTCCTATCTCATCCTGTAACATAGAATGTCTTAACTGTTTGGGAATGCAGCCCAGTGGGTCTCAGCCTCATTTTATCCAGCTCGTATTCAAGATGGAGTTGCTCTGGTTCAAACGCCTCTGACATTAGGGTGATATGGCTTCTTTTTCATGTAGCTCTTTACAGGAGATATGGAGAAGTCTCCAGGACTATAGGAAAGACACACAAGCCCAACCTTCATCTGGAGAAAAGGAACTGGGTTTGGCCAGGCTAAACCCTACGTGGCCTGAAGTCTTGGTGTCCCATTCATGATGTTATTCCGGACTGAATAAGCCAGGTGCTGGGAAGTCTGATACGTGCTGAACTATGATGTGAATGTCTTGTTGAAATCCTATGACCAGAGGGCACTGTTGGCAGGAATTGGGAATTTTTCCCAGAGGGAGTGGATATTCCCACCATCAAAGATCTTGAGGAGATCAAATAATCCCAGGACAGGGAACGAGGCCTGGGGAAGTGGCCCTTGGCGTGGGAGAGGGCATGGAGAAACTGCCCTTTCTCCGGGCCTCGTGGGCGAGTAGGGACCCTGTTGAATGGTCCGTGCCTTACAAATTCTGAAAGCAGTCCTATCTAGAATTCAATTTGAAAGAATTTCTGTATTGCAATTCTTTCCTATTATTCTCAAGAGTAGCGGACATTTGTTTTTGCCCTCCTGATGTTCAACTCACCCTTTTTTGGTAACAGCACCTTCACTTTTCCTGGGGGAGATTGGATTCCCCACTCGTCCCATGGGTTTCAGACAGGGCTGGCCCCATCCCATGGCTTCGTGGGTGCACAAGTGATGCAGAGCTGACCAATGAGAGTACTGTGCACCCCTGGCCATGGTGATTGGTTCATGGCTGAGCATGTGACCCCAACTGGGCCAATCAGAGCCAGGCTTAGGTCTTGCTAGGACTATCAGGGAGAGTCATCCTTTTACCTCTGGAAAGAATAAGCCTAGAGCTTCCGGGGGCAACCACTTGGAGGATAAAGTTCACAGAGCAAAACAGAGCCAAGAAAGAGCTTGAATCCTGAAGACGGGCAGCCATGACCTCAGACTGAAGACCGGAGCCTCTGAATCCAGCCATGCCCAAACTAAGAACATGCCTGTACTTTTTCAGCTTTGTGAACCAAAGAACTCTCTCTTTTTGGCTGAAGTCAGTTTTGATTGGGGTTTCTGTCATTTTCTTCTAAAGATATCTTATTAAATGTATAAGCCATGTCTCATCTGTCACCGTGGGAGGTTCAGGAAGGGTCCTTGCCCATGCTTGACTAAAGTGCACTGTGTGAGAACAGCAGCAGATTGAGAAGCTGATGCAGACCCTACAGGAAGTCATCTTCAGCGGGGAAGTGGACAGCGGCAGTCCGAGGCCTCGTCCTACCAAAGGCTGCAAGCTTCCCCCGGACAGATGTGTGGAACATGTCATTGTACTTGTAGATCCTCAGAAATACCTGGGAAAGGCATCTAGTTAAGAGGCTCTGGATGTCATAATAATTTGGGCATTAAAAGCTAATGTTTATACCCATGTTCACATCAGCATTATCGACAATAACCAAAAAGTAGAAACAATGCAAGTGTTCACACACGGATGAATAAATAGACAAAATGTGTTCTATCCATTCAATGGGATATTGTGCAGCTTTAAAAATGAAGGAAATTCTACCACATGCTATGACATGGATGAATTTTTAGGACGTTATGCTAAATGAAATAAGCCAACCACAAAAAACCCCCACAAAATATTTCATGATTGTACTTACAAGAGGTATGTAGAGTAGTCAAATTCAGAAAGTAGAACAGTGGTTACCAGGGGCTGGTGGAAGGGGGAAATGAGGAATTCTTGTTTGATGGGTACAGAGTTTCAGTTTTGCAAGAGTTCTGAAGATGGATGGTGGTGATGTTTGCACAACAATGTGGTTCTACCGAAAACGATTGCACTGTACACATGAAAATGAGAAAGATGGTACATTTTGTGTAGGTACATTTTACCGCAGTTTTTTTTCTAAAGCGAATGTTATCTCATTCTCATTGTATTTCAGGCAGCGAGGCCAGTCAACGCTTGGATTACACAGCTAAAGGTTTTACATTGTGCCGGGGAGGAACAGACAGAGTGGACTGGGGTGAGAAGGCTGAAAATAGGTTCTAGGTTTCTTCAAGGAGTTTCAGATTGGAGACAGGTCCTGAATCAGTAACAAATATTATAGGAACAGTCCATAAATTTAATTTAGGCTACCTACAAGATCTAGAAGTTCATTCTTTTCTCTCTCTCTTTCTTTCTTTCCTTCTTTCCTTCTTTCTTTCTTTCTTTCTTTCTTTCTTTCTTTCTTTCTTTCTTTCTTTCTTTCTTTCTTTCTTTCTTTTTCTTTCTCTTTCTTTCTCTCTCTCTCCCTTCCTTCCTTCCTTCCTTTCTTCCTTCCTTCCTTCCTTCCTTCCTTCCTTCCTTCCTTCCTTCCTTCCTTCCTTCCTTCCTTCCTTCCCTCCCTCCCTTCCTTCCTATTCTCTTTTCTTTCTTTCTTTTCTTTTCTTTTCTTTTCTTTCTTTTGACAGGGTGTCTCTCTGTTGCCCAGGTTGGAGTGCGGTCATGCCATATCATAGCTCACTGCTACTTCAACCTCCTAGGCTCAAGCAATCCTCCCACTTCAGCCTCCTGAGTAGCTAGAATTGCAAGCATATGCCACTACATCTGTTTGTTTTTTTTTTTTTTTGTAGAGATAGGGTCTCACTGTTTTGCCCAGGCTGGTCTGAAACTCCTGGGCTCAAGTGATCCTCCTGCCTTGGCCTCCCAAAGTGCTGAAATTACAGTTGTAAGCCACTGCACCCAGCCCTTTCTGAGAAAATTTAATACACTTAGAGGTGAGATCTAGCTATGTTGGAGCTACAGTCTTAGTTTTTGTTTTTGATTGTTCCACTGTGAATCTGGATCACCTGTAGAATGATCGCAGTGGAGAGGCAGAGGAACTGGTGAGCCCCTGTGTCATGGTGGGGTAGGTAAGAGTGCTTCAGGAGTAATGAGATCCTTGCTGTAGGGAAAAATTTAGGAAAGGTCTGGGGTTCTTGGTGTTCCTTTCATCCTTTATTTCTTCCCTTCCTTGCTCCAGGCACCTTTTATCTTCTGCATAAAAATTGCATTAAAAATAATTTTCAGCCTTTAATCCCAGCACTTTGGGAGGCTAAGGTGGGTGGATCACTTGAGGTCAGGAGTTTGGGACCAGCCCAGCCAACGTGGCAAAACCCTGTCTCTACTAAAAGTACAAAAATTAGCTGGGCATGGTGGCGCTCACCTGTAGTCCCAACTCTCTGGGAGGCTGAGGCAGGAGAATCGCTTGAACCCAGGAGGCGAAGGTTACAGTGAGCTAAGATCATGCCACTGCACTCCAGCCTGGGCGACCAGAGCAAGACTCTGTCTCAAAAAAGTAAATGAAGCCGGGCGCGGTGGCTCACGCCTGTAATCCCAGCACTTTGGAAGGCCGAGGCAGGTGGATCACGAGGTCAGGAGATCTAGACCATCCTGGCTAACATGGTGAAACCCCGTCTCTACTAAAAATACAAAAAATTAGCCAGGCATAGTGGCACACACCTGTAGTCCCAGCTACTTGGGAGGCTGAGGCAGGAGAATGGCGTGAACCCGGGAGGCGGACGTTGCAGTGAGCTGAGATCACGCCACTGCACTCCATCCCGCCTGGGCGACAGAGTGAGACTCCATCTTAAAATAAAATAAAATAAAATAAAATAAAATAAAATAAAAATAATTTTCAAATGCTTCCCTTTGAAGTACAGAGGACCGAAGTGGATAAGCCCTGCTGACCTTGAACACAAGAGGCAGCATGCCAGGACCCCGCGTGAAGAGGCCTTTCTCGCAGGGTGAAAATCATGCTTACCAGCCTGAGCCCCAGTGGCTTCAGCAAGATGAACTTAGTACTGTGGAGAGAAGAGTGATGGAGAAGGAAAGAGGAAGGGAGGTAAGGCCTCAGGGACTTCCAGGTGCCTATCTCAGGAAGGCAGGCTTTCCATATGCTCGAAATATTCCTAGCAGGACCTGTAACGACTGTATTTTGTACCATTCTCCAATTGGGTTAGTAACTATGTATCTTCCATGTGTGACTGTGTACTCTTTCAGGTGGTATGAGGCATCATGGCAGAATGACGTGTATATATTTTATTCCTCTTCATTAAAACAGTGATTCATTGGGTGATGGGTGCACCAAAGTCTTACAAATCACCCCTAAAGAACTTAATCATGTAACCAAGCACCGCCTGGTCCCCAATAATCTTTGGAAATAAAAGATTAAAAAATAAATTAAAAAATTTAAAAACCAAAATTCATCTCAAAAACAAACAAACAAACAAACAAGCAAAAAAAAGAACAGTGATTAAAAATGGTCAGGCTGGGCGCAATGACTCATGCCTGTAATCCCAGCACTTTGGGAGGCTGAGGCAGGTGGATCACGAGGTCAAGAGATCAAGACCATCCTGGCCAACATGGTGAAATGCCGTCTCTACTAAAATACAAAAAAAATTAGCCAAGTGTGGTGGCGGGCACCTGTAGTCCCAGCTACTCGGGAGGCTGAGGCAGGAGAATTGCTTGAACCTGGGAGGCAGAGGTTGCAGTGAGCTGAGATCACACCACTGCACTCCTGCCTGGCAACAGAGGAAGACTCCATCTCAAAAAAAGGTGGTCAATGAGATGAAGAAAAAGATAAAAAAGCAAGGGCGGGGGGGAATAGGGACTGATGAAGGAGTTCATTTTCTGCCGGTGTGCAGCAGACTGCATTTCAGGAGGTTACACCATAAAGTTTCATCCACAAGATGAAGTGAAACCCAGGGACTTTAAAAAGTCCACATTTATTTTAACACATAGGTCATTTAGGGGAAAGGAATTGAGTTTCAAGAAATTGAAACCGACGGGATTGCTTAAAACCTTGTTGATGGAAATAGAGCTAGAAAAACTCCATTGACTTGTCAAATCAATGTTGTCCATTCAGTGGGTTTCATCTCAATAGTTTCTGTGGAGCATTTTGTTAAACATCCTGAGGAGCGATGCCCCCAATGATCTGGAAATTCTTTGATTCTGAATTTTCAATCAGTTAACCTCCTTAAAATCATTTCCCCAGGAAGATATTTTTTAAAAAGTAGAGAGATGATGTGATGTTTAAAACTGAGTGTCAACTTGACTGGATTGAGAGATACAAAGTATTGATCCTGGGTGTGTCTGTGAGGGTGTTGCCAGAAGAGATGAATATTTGAGCCAGTGGGCTGGGAAAGGCAGACCTTAATGTGGTGGCATAATCTAATCAGTTTCCAGCTAATATAAAGCAGGCAGAAAAACGTGAAAAAGAGAGACTGGCCCAGCTTCCCAGCCCATATCTTTCTCCCATGCTGATGCTTCCTGCCCTCGAACATGGGACTCCAAGTTCTTCAGTTTTGGGACTCGGACTGTCTCTCCTTCCTCCTCAGCTTGCAGACAGCCTATTGTGGGACCTTGTGATCATGTAAGTTAATAATAAACTCATATATACATATAGCCTATTAGTTGTATCCTATTAGTTCTGTCCTTTTAAGAGAATCCTGACTAATACAGATGATGAAGAAATTAATTCACATTTTAAGGTGTGTTTATTTGTTATTATTTTATCTTATTTTATTTTTAGAGATGAGATCTCACTCTATCACCCACGCTGGAGTGCAGTGGCAGAGTCATAGCTCACTGGAGCCTCCAAACTCCTGGGCTCCAGCAATCCTCACACCTCAGCCTCCTGGGTAGCTAGGACTACGGGCGTGTGCCACCTTACTTGGCTAAATGTTTGGCAGTCTTAATGGTTTTATTTAAACATAAATAAAGTGTGCACATGAGCTGTGTATTCATTTTGTTTGCTGCACAGCCTGGCATTGGGGTTGGTGACTCTGAGGCAGCTGGGCCGCTCTTTCCATATGACTTTGCGGTACTTGGAGGAAACACTGTGAGCCATCTCCGCACAGGGAGGTTTGTTGCACATCAGCGGCACTTCCAGCTCCTTGACATTGTGGACCAGGAACTTCCAGAAGCCACTGGGCGGCATGTGCTTTGTTATTTTTGTTCCCATAACCAGTGTTGGGCATCAATATCTGGCCCTCGAATCTTCTCCAAACCCTGTTGTCAATACTTCTGAGTTTCCACCAGTTACACTTAATTTTGACATATCGATCTGACTGGTGCAAGATGAACTTCTTGGTCCTCTTTTTGACAATCTTGGGCTTCATGAAGGGTCTGAGGTCGGCCATCATGTCAAGCAGATGGTTGTCACCTCTGTAGGCAGCATGGAGGAAGAGACACTGGCTAACTTTTTAATTTTTATTTTTGTAGAAATGGGGGGGGTCTCACTACGTTGCCCAGGTTGGTCTTGAACTCCTGGCCTCAAGCGATCCTTCTACCTCACTCTCCCAAAGTGCTGGGATTACAGGTGTGAGTCACACTGCATTCAGTTTAGGTGTGTTTATATAGGTGTGGTAATAATCTGTAATCCTGAGTTCTTTGAGTATTCTCTGGTATTTAGACAATCATTGCAACATGTAAGCAAATTTGATCTACTACATTTACTATTATGATTTATGAAAATCACTTAAAAGAGTGCGGAGGTTTTGCCTTCCGCGGCAGATGCTGTCATTGCTCTTGGATCCTTTTTCCATTTCAGACTTATTAATTCCAGTGATTGTCTCTCTGACCCCCAGCGAGTATCTGCATAGGGAGGGTAGTTACTTCTGAGTGGGCCCCAGAGCAAGAGAAGACTTAGCAGCAGGTCCAAGCTGTGGAACAAATGACCGTGCTACTGGGGCCATATGGCTCGGCAGATCCCCAATGCTAGAGGAATCCACGCTTGATAAAGACACCGTCTCATGGCAAACCTCATTAAGAGCGTGTCAATGTAGACTCCAAAATTCTGAACAAGGCCATGCCCCCTGGGGAGGAGAAATATACCTCCTTGGAAAAAGCTTCTCTGTTGGGCACTGGTATGGTTGGGCTCTGGGTCCCCACCCGGATTTCACCTTGGATTGTGATCATCCGCCCCCACCTGTTATGGGAGGAGCCTGGTGGGAGGTAATGGAATCATGGGGACGGGTTTTTCCCATGCTGTTCTCATGATGGTGAATAAGCCTCACGAGATCTGATGGTTTTATAAAGGGGAGTTTCCCTGCACAAAATCTCTTGCCTGCCTCATTGAAGACGTGCCTTCGCTCTTCCTTCATCTTCCGCCATGATTGTGAGGCCTCCCCAGCCATGTGGTACTGTAAGTGCATTAAACCTCTTTCCTTTGTAAATTACCCAGTCTCAGGTCTGTCTTTATTAGCAGCGTGAAAACGAACTAATACAGGCACGAAGTATATTTTGAATATGGATATCAACCGACATATGACCAGAGCGCCTATCACAAGTTGGCTGCTGTGGTGCTGTCAGGTCTACCAAGTCATAAAGTGGCGTGAGCGCAGAGTGGTCTAGGATAAGGTGAAAGTGCTGCATCCAGGATGGAATCTGAGCATGGCTGGGGCAGAAGTAAGTTACACAAAGAGGTCATTCAGTGACCTTGCATCCATTCTTCTCCCAAGCTTCTATCCATGGCCCTGTGGGGTGCTCCCTATTGCCAACTGATGGAGGAAACAATCTGGGCCTGGTTTGTGGAAGGCTGGACTCCTACTGCAGGACTGCCTGACTCAGAAGTGGCCCTGAAGTTTGTGGTGAGCGCAAACCCTCTCCACAGAGCTGCTGCTTCGCGTGGAGAAAAGTGCCCCAGGTAAGGATGCACTTGGCCTCCTGAGCAGTGGCTAAGGCTTGCCTGGTTTGTCAGGACCCTGGAAGAAGTGATCTGCGAAGGAGTTTGGGAAAGAGGCCTGCAGGTGGACCTGGGGAGTCACCCAGTGTGTGACACTTTTGGTATCATCATCGAGGCCCAGTCAGGAACATCCACTTCAGAGGAGTCACTGGATAAGCAGATGGACAGCACGACTCACCTTGATGTCAGCCAGCTGCTGTCCTCGGCCAGCCCAGTGTTCACACCATGGGTTGACGAGGGGAATAACTTTGGTGGGAGAGGTAGAGGTTGTGAATGTGCCTGACAGAATTGGATCACTAAGGCTAATTTGACTCCTGCTCTGCCTGTCAGCAGCAGACACTAATACTGGGCTCCATGACATGGTACAACCTCTTTTTTTTTTTTTTTTTTTTGAGATGGAGTCTCCTTTTGTTTCCCAGGCTAGAGTGCAGTGGCGTGATCTCGGCTCACTGCAACCTCCACCTTCCGGGTTCAGGCAATTCTGCCTCAGCCTCCCAAGTAGCTGGGATTACAGGTGCCCGCCACCACACCCGGCTAATTTTTGTATTTTTAGTAGAGACAAGGTTTCACCATATCAGCCAGGCTGGTCTCAGATTCCTCACTTCAGGTGATCTGCCCACCTCAGTCTCCCAAAGTGCTGGGATTACAGGTGTGAGCCACTGTGCCTAGCCAACATGGTGCAATCTCTTGAGACCACTTAGGCAGTTGGTGGCAAGTCGATTATACTAGAGACTTTTCACCCTAGAAATATGTGGCATGATTTCTTTGTGATCAGAATTGGTATGGCTTCCGGATATGGGTTTAAATTTTCTGCCACTACTATCTAAGGGCACACAAAATACCCAATTTATTGATAGGAGATCTTGCAAAACGCTACCTTACATGAAGGAGCTCACTTTATAGCTAAGTAGGTGCAACAGTGGACACATGACCAAGGGATCCACTGGCTACGCCCCTCTCATGTCACAACTTTTTCTCAGACTGCCTTTCCCCCATCAGCCAGTCTTCATCCTCCCATGCTCCTGACCACCCAGCCAAGTCCATGTATATTCGTATCCTGTCCTTGGGGCACATATCCCTTCATGCTGAGTGAAAGGTCTGCACACTGAAAGGCTTTTCCCTCGCCACCCCTTCTCAAGGTCACTTTTGAGTTGGGTTCTAGCACTGTGGCAGACCATTTTTAGCTAAACCGCCCTTAAGCCAGGTCCAGCTCTTGACCTGGAAGAATATTGGAGTGTCCTTGTAAAAACATATCTTAGGGCGGCTGGTTAGTTCAGTTGGTTAGAGCATGGTGCTAATAAAAGCATATCTTTTTTCTTTTTTTTCTGAGACAGGGTCTCCCTCTGTTGTCCAGGCCTGAGTGCAGTGGTGTGGTCGTAGCTCAATGCAATTGCGAACTCCTGGGCTCAAGTGATCCTCCCGCCTCAGCCTCCTGAGAAGCTTGGTCTACAGACACATGCCACTGCGCTGGCGAATTTTTAATTTTTTTCAAAAGTAGAGGCCAGGTATGGTGGCTCACGCCTGTAATCCCAGCACTCTGGGAGGCTGAGGCGGTGGATTGCCTGAGGTCAGGAGTTCGAGACCAGACTGGCCAACATGGTGAAACCCCATCTCTACTAAAAATACAAAAATAAGCCAGGCATGGTGACAGGCACCTGTCACCCCAGCTACTCGGGAGGCTGAGGCAGGAGAATCTCTTGAACTCGGGAGGCGGAGGTTGCAGTGAGCTGAGATTGTGCCATTGCACTCCAGCCTGGGTGACAAGAGTGAAACTCCATCTCAAAAAACAAAACAGAACAAAA
Organism: Macaca nemestrina; assembly: GCF_043159975.1. Lineage (NCBI taxonomy): Eukaryota > Metazoa > Chordata > Mammalia > Primates > Cercopithecidae > Macaca > Macaca nemestrina. The sequence goes on from NC_092128.1 coordinate 10,413,873, forward strand.
ATAGAACCCACCAGGGCACATCTTACTGTTCTGCACTTATAACTGTAAATAGACAATTATAGCAACTACAGTGTGACAAGGGGGTGACAACTAGGGGTGCAGGCTCCTCAGAGATGACCCATCAGACAAATACTGGCCTAGAATGAGGGAAATTTAGAATGGAGAGTAGAGGAGAGAGAAGAAAATCAGTTACAGTCTGAGGACCAACCAGTAGGAACTTGTTGCACTCATCTTTCTCTTCAAAGCCTTGTCTTCTAGAAATTGTGACTAGCCACTGTCGCAGAGGATTACCTTGACAGGCACAAATGGATCTGGCAGGTGCAACGGGTGGGCAGTACTCTCCCCATGACCCTTGTGACCTTGTACCATTTTTGGGCACACTAGTTCCAGAGGGTTTTCTCTCCCAGCAGGAAGGACCCACATCTATTTGTTGGAGGGCTGCCCTCCAGCGGCCACAGCTGGAAATGCCTGATAATTTATTAGTATATTCCCTCGGGGCCGCCCTTGGCCAATAGTTGATGGCTACTGGGGTATAAATTCTCTGCTCTTTTGCTGCTAATTAGGACAGTTCTCAAGTGTGACCTATGTTGTCTCCAGAGCTCTCTCGGATTGAGTTGGAGGTACTCTATATGCGACTTTGACATTGTTACCCTTACTTGACCTCCTCGCCTTCCTATCCCTAATTCTCCATTCCTCTACCATTTTTTCCTGATTACTTTTACATGAATGATTACTATTATTATTATTATTTTGAGATGGAGTCTGGCTCTGTTGCCCAGGCTGGAGTGCAGTGGTGTGATAGCTCGCTGCGATCTCCGCCTTCCGAGTTCAAGCGATTCTCCAATCTCCACTTTCCGGGTCCAAGCGATTCTCCTGCCTCAGTATCCCCAGTAGCTGGGATTACACCAGGCCCGGCTAATTTTTGTATTTTTAATAGAGACGGGTTTCACCATGTTGGCCAGGCTAGTCTCAAACTCCTGACTTCAAGTGATCCGCCTGCCTCGGCCTCCCAAAGTGCTGGGATTATAGGCGTGAGCCACCACGCCCAGCCCACTTTTACATGAATTCTTGTCTGGACACTTTCAATAGGGAATACAGTATGCTTTCCACCGTACCTAACGCTGTGGGCGCCAACTGGTCAGGTCATTTGGTCTCCTCCTGGCAGTGGACAGCAGGCAATGAGGGAGTCAGTATGATGACAGATGACAGGTTGTCATGAGAAGACAGCCTTACTGCTACCTGATGGGGGCAGAGAACTTAAGCTAAGACATTTTCCTAGGTGTTTGAAGTGAGAGAACCAGATGTGTTAATTTTGTAATCAGAGTTTAAGTGTCTAAGGGAATTTAATTTTCTAAGTCATGTTAAACATTTAAAGATGATTTGGTCAGGTGAGAGTTCATCGAAATATTAATAAAGGGACAAATACAAGTGGCTGTTCTTTTTCATATAAAATTTGTTAGATTTATAAATAAAATAGCAAGATTTAGAAATAGAGCTTAAAGTTTTAAAATAAATTATGTTTCTAATTCATAACTAATACAGTTGACTTGAAGAAAACAAATATTTTTAGAAATTGCTTTTCAGGTTGGAGAGTTCTTTTCGAGCAGCAAAAGCTCATTATACTTCGAAGAAAATAAATATTGAATGAATAAATTCTAGGCTTAACTTTATGTTTATAAATATCTGTAGGTATATTCTTCATTGTAAGTGTGAATTATCAAAGATATCCAGCAAGGTATATAAAGTACTCAAGTCAATATCAAAATGTCAAGCCTGAACTACAAATTAGAAGTACTCAAGCCAAAATTGGCAAATGGGATCTAATTAAACTGAAGAGCTTCTGCACAGCGAAAGAAACTATTATCAGAGTGAACAGGCAACCTACAGAATGGGAGAAAATTGTTGCAATCTACCCATCTGACAAAGCTATAATATGCAGAATTTGCAAGGAGCTTAAACATATTTACAAGAAAAAACAAACAACCCCATCGAAAAGTGAGCAAAGACGATGAACGGACACTTTTCAAAAGAAGACATTTACACAGCCAACAAACATATGAAAAAAAGTTCAACATCACTGATCATCAGAGAAATGCAAATCAAAACCACAAGGAGGTACCATCTCACGCCAGTCAGAATGGCGATTATTTAAAAGTCAGGAAACAACAGATGCTGGAGAGGATGTGGAGAAATAGGAACGCTTTTATACTGTTGGTGGGAATGTAAATTAGTTCAACCATTGTGGAAGACAGTATGGCGGTTCCTCAAGGATCTAGAACCAGAAATACCATTTGACCCAGCAATCCCATTGTTGGGTATATACCCAAAGGAATATAAATCATTCTACTATAAAGACACATGCACATGTATGTTTCTTGCAGCACTATTTACAATAGCCAAGACATGGAGCCAACCCAAATGCCCATCAATGATAGACTAGATAGAGAAAGTGTGGCACATATACACCATGTAATACTATGCAGCCATGAAAAGGAATGAGATCGTGTCCTTTGTAGGTACGTGGATGAAGCTGGAAACCATCATCCTCAGCAAACTAACACAGGAACAGGAAACCAAGCACCTTATGTTCTCACTCATAAGTGGGAGTCGAACATTGAGAACACATGGATACAGAGAAGGGAACAACTTACACCAGGGCCTGTTGGAGGTGGGGGGTGAGGGGAAGGAACTTAGAGGATGGGTCAGTAGGTACAGCAAACCACCATGGCACACGTATACCTATGTAACAAACCTGCACGTTCTGCACATGTATACCTTTATTTTTTAGAAGACATAAAGAAAAAAAAATTAGAAGCACTCATAAATTATCCCAGGTACTCATTTACCAAACTAGACAACTAATTACAATTATGCTCATCAATGCATATAAAATAAGTAGTTCAACATAAAAATGAATCTATAAAAAGGTGCATCAATAATCATAAATGCAAGATATCATTACACCCCATTCTGGTAATCATCTGAGATAACTACAATTTTAAAATCTGAAATTTCACCTTGAAAGGTGAGATAAATACAGTTGAATATATTTTCAGGTGTGTCTGTTCCTAAGTGCAATGTTCAGTCTTACTGAAGAAAATGAAGGCAAAATTCAGAAAATGAAATAAAGCAGTGTTCATTTTTGTACGAAAACAGGCAGTGAAAATTTTATTGGCATTTTCCTAACTGTATGAAACTTAGTAAAACACTTCATGCTTTAAGAAACATTTCTGTTGTTGATAAAAATTTAGAGCTTAAATGCTTATCTTTGGTAAATTACTTTTACCGTCTGATGATGATGACAGATCTTTCATAGCTTAAAGCAGAACTTGTCTCTATTTACTTCGGTCTTTGATTTTATAACAAAGTGCGGGCTGAATATAAATATTCTTACATGTCCCCCTTTCTCTGGGGAAGCAAAGGAGAATGAATTATAGGGGAGAAACATGGAAGTATAAATATTACTCTGTCTAAATTATTGGGCAGTTATGCTAGTCTGTATTTTGAAAACCTAAAAAAAGTAAACATTCAAGTTTGTTCCTCAGTACATGAATTTTGAAGCAAAATGTATAGTTTTTTTTTCCACAGAGAACCACGCATGATGTATCTGTTAAATTTTTTTATGTAGTTATTCAGAAATATTGGAGAAATAGACCAGGTAAACAAGTATAGGCAATCCTATAATTTATGTAGTCATAATGTAATTATAAATATTAAGTCAGATTAGAAATATCTCAGAAACAGATTTTCTCTTTCAGTTCAAAAATATTTCCGTGAGCATATATTAATGGAATAGGCCACAATTGAATAAATATAGGTCCTACTTTAAGGAAGTTCATTTTCTATACCTCCTACAGGGAGAAGTAAAAAAGAGAAGAATGAGAATCAGCGAATGGACTGGAATGAAAAGAGAGCCACACTCTAAGTGTGAAAAAATACTTTTCCACCAAGAGAAGCAAAAACCAGAAATTTCATGAAAGGAGAATTAAATGAACCCAAGAGAAGTTTCCAAATTTATTTAGTAGACCTTGCTAAAAAAAAAAAAAAAAAAGAAATGAAATGAGGTGACTTCACTGTCTGGGGTAAATACGCAGGGTTCGTCATCTCCCAAGGAAAGGATTAACAACAGGGACATATGCGGGTGGGTTAAGGAGCGTAAAGTTTAATAGGCAGAAGAAAGGAGAGAGGGAGGCAGCTCTCTCTCTCTTTTGAGAAAGGCATCTGAAAGGGAAAAGCTGACCTGTGGTGGAACGCAGCAGGTTTTTTAGGCAAGCTTGAGGAGGTGGCGTCTGATTTACATAGGGCCCCCAGATTGGTTCGACCAGGTGTGATATTTACATAGTGGCGGGGAAGGCTGGTTGCCTCACCCTAATCTTATTATGCAAATAAACTTTCCACTTGGCCAGCGCCAGCTTGTCTACTCCATACTGTACACGTGGCTGGCAAAAAGAGAAGATGGAGCCGCCGTTTTGAACAAGCCTAGTCCCAGGTAGTCTTTTCCACTGGAGCAACTGCTGGCATTCACTTGTGCAAGCTTCCAGCTTGCTTGCCTATGTTTGCAGTTCGATTTTACAGGCTGCTCTTTGTTAGAAAAGTAAATGATTTGGGGGCTGCTTTTCATTAAAAGGAAAACTTTAGCAAGGACTCCCATACCCTATCTGCCTAACTTTTTAACTCCTGTATCAGAAATAATATGAATATATGATGAATTCACTTTCAGATTTTTTTTTTTTTGAGACAGTCTGGCTCTGTCACCAGGCTGGAGTGCAGTCTTGTGATCTCAGCTCACTGCAACCTCCACCTCCTGGGTTCCAGTGATTCTCCTGCCTCAGCCTTCAGAGTAGCTGGGACTACAGGTGTGCCCTATCACACTCGGCTAATTTTTGTATTTTTAGTAGAGACAGGGTTTCACCATGTTGGCCAGGCTTGTCTCGAACCCCCAGCCTCAAGCAATCCACCGGCCTTGGCCTCCCGAACCGCTGGGATTACAGGCATGAGCCACGGCATCTGGCCCCAGAAATGTTTTTCTGATCTTTTGCAATGCTGGGGATGGTAGTTAAACTGGTCGTGCCCTCCATACAGTGACTTACCTAGCTGGTGTAGACATCTTCCCAGCTGTTCTGATTTTGTGTTTGTTTTTATCTTTTAATTTAACTTCACTTAGCAGCAATAAAGACATTCTTCTATGTTATATTTTAGAAGTTTTATATTTTTTCTCTTCATCTTTAGGTCTTTACTTCCTTTTGAATTGATTTTGGTATGCAATCTATTTTTGTATAGGGGTCCAGTTGCCCCAGGATTATCTGTTGAAAAATCTTTCTTTTTTTCCTGTTTGCCATTCTGTCCCTGATTGAAACCATCTTTGTAAAATTATGACTGAGACAGTGAAAGAGAGCTAAGCTGACCAACTCCATCTTGGTTCTAACCTTTAGGCTGTCCTCGTTCCTTCCTGGGCATAGGCTGAACTAACTTTGGGAGGAACTTAGTTTGTAGTTTATAGTTTAAAACAGATGATAACAGCCCTTTCCCAAAAAAACCTCCTTCTTGCCTGGGGACTAGACTGCCTTTGTAGAGCTAACAAATTAGCCACAAGATTAGAAATTATAGTTTAATCATCATTATGGATAATCAGAAATTACCATTTAGCTGGAGACTATAAGATTCTGACCCTCCCTAAACTGCTTTTAAGATCAGTGCTTGGCCGGGCGCGGTGGCTCAAGCCTGTAATCCCAGCACTTTGGGAGGCCGAGACCGGCGGATCACGAGGTCAGGAGATCGAGACCATCCTGGCTAACACAATGAAACCCCGTCTCCACTAAAAATACAAAAAAATTAGCCGGGCGTGGTGGCGGCGCCTGTAGTCCCAGCTACTCGGGAGGCTGAGGCAGGAGAATGGCGGGAACCCGGGAGGCGGAGCTTGCAGATCGCGCCACTGCACTCCAGCCTGGGCGACAGAGCGAGACTCCGCCTCAAAAAAAAAAAAAAAAAAAGATCAGTGCTTGAGGTATTTTGCAGACTCTATACTTGATGGATCAGCTGGCACCACCCAGATTGATAAATTGGCCCACCTGATTTTGTGGGCCCCACCCAGGAACTGACTCAGTGCAAGAGGACAGCTTCAACTTCCCATGATTTCATCTCCTACCTAATCAATTAGCACTCCTGTCTCACTGACTTCCAGCTTCCCCCCACCCACCAAGTTGTCTGTAAAAACTCTGCTCCCTGAATGCTCAGTGAGACTGGTTTGAGTAATAACAAAACTCCTGTTTCCCACACAGCTGGCTCTGAGTGAATTACACTTTCTCTATTGCAATTCCCCTGTCTTGATAAATTGGCTTTATCTAGGCAATAGGCAAGGTGAACCCATTGGGCAGTTACATTACCAACTCTCTGTAAGTATGGGGGTCTGTTTCTGCCTTCTGATCTGTTTTATTACTGTGTGTGTCTCTGAGCCAATGCCACACTAGCTTAATTCTCAAAGCTTTGTAATATGTTTGGAAAGCTGATAAAAGCAAATCTTTCCATGTTTCTTTCCTACATCTTGAAGAATGAATTGGCTATTCTTGGACATTTGTATTTACACAAACATTTTAGAATCAGTTTGTCAGTTTTTACAAAAGCAAAAAGCTGCCGTGATTTCATTTAGAGTTACATAAAATCTATCAATCAATTTAGGGATTAAACTGGAATATTGAGTCTTAACAATTCTTGAACGCAGTGCTCTGCATTTTAAAAAGTCTTTTTCAATGTCTCTCAAAACAAACTTAATTTTCTCTGTAGAGGTCTCACATCTTTATCTCTAGAAGTGTCATTGTTTTTGATATTATTATAAGTGATGTCTAAAATTTAATTTTCTGATTATTTGCTACTTATAAATTGGACTACAATTCATTTTTGTATGTTGATTTTGTGTCCAGCCACATATATAAATTCTGTTATTAATTGTAGTAATTTATCAGTGGGTAAATTTGTACTTAAGTACATAGTTTTAGTGTAAATCTTCTGAAAGTTTTCCCTTTCTTTTCAATTTCTTTTTCTTGCTTTATCATGTTAGCTAGAATGTCCAGTATAGAGTTGATTAGAAGAGTTGATAACAAGCAGCCTTGTTATGTGCTGATCCTAAAGGCTGTGTTTCAACTGTAAGCATGATATTTACTGTAAATTTTTTTGTAGATGCCCTTATCAGATTAAGGTTCGTTGTATTCCTAATTTGCTATGGATTTTAAGCATAGAGATTAACTTTGGTTCAGTACAGCGGCTCTCGCCTCTAATTCCAACATGTTGGGAGGCCGAGGCAGGCAGATCACTTGAGGCCAGGAGTTGGAGACCAGCCTGGCTAACATGGTGAAACCCCATCATTACTAAAAATACAAAAATTAGCCAGGTGTGGTAGCCCACACCTGTAATCCCAGCTATTTGAGAGGCTGAAGTGGGAGGATCACTTGAACCTGGGAGGTGAAGGTTGCAGTGAGCTGAGACTGTGCCACTGCACTCCAGCCTGGGCAACAGAGTGAGACTGTCTCAAAAAGAAAAAAAAAAAAAAAAAAAAGAGAGATTGATTTTGATTTTGATCAAAGCTGTTTTTCTGTATTTATTTATGGACATTTTTCTTCTTTAACCTGTTAGTGTTTACATGAATTTTGCAATGTTAAATCAACCTTCAATTCCTGGGATAAACCCAGTTTAATTTTTATATATTTATTTTTTCTCATTTTATTTTGAGACAGAGTTTTGTTCTGTTGCCCAAGCTGGAGTGCAGTGGCATGATTACAGCTCACTGCAGCCTCGACCTCTGGGGCTCACTTGATCTTCCCACTTCAGCCTCCTGAGTAGCTGGGACTACAGGCATGAGTTACTGTGCCTGGCCATATTTACATATTTTTAATATATTAATGAATTCCGTCTGTTAACTTTGTTTTTCAGGATTTTTTTAATCTATGTTCAAGAATGAAATTGGCATCAAACTTTCCTTTCTTGCACTATCTTCACTGAGTTTTGTGTTGAGGTTATGCTAGTGTCATGAAAATTTATTTAAAGACTTGGGGATTGTGCCCCCTTCCTCATTTATAAATCTCTAGAAGAGTTTGTGTAATACCACAAATATTCTTTCTTGACAATTTGTTAGAACTCATGGTTGCCGTGAGTTGGGTGCCTGGCTAATTTTTGTGTTTTTAGTAGAGGTGGGTTTTTGCCATGTTGGCCTGCCTGGTCTCGAACTTCTGACCTCAAGTGATCCGCCCACCTCGGCCTCCCGAAATGCTGGGATTACAGGCATGAGCCACCACAACCAGCCTTGGTTAGACATTAGTCTTACCAATTTACATAGTATTACCTAATCAATATTCATGGACAATCAGCTACAGATCATCTCTTTCTTTCTTCTTTGTTCTTCATACCCTTCAGACCACCTGTCTTGAGTCCCTTTCTCTCTGCCTGAGTACATCGTTTAGTAATTCACTTAGGGTCTGGAATAAAAACAAATTCTGATAGTTGGGTTAATTAGGATCCACCACCTGAGATGGGAATGGAATAAGGACCCTGAGTTCTAGAAGGGGCACTATTTTACTCTACTCAAAGTTGAAATCATGGTCTCTACACTTTGCATTTTCCCAGTGTCTGAGGGAGCATGGCCCCGGGAGAAGAGGAGAATGGAATGGTGGTTCAGATCTGCTTCTTGGTGTAGCTGTGGTCAGTCACTGGGGAGAACAACAGGTAGGTGGATTTCTGCTCTTCTGAGATGGATCCATCACTGACTATTGAGCTTGTTTTCTCATTGGCTCAACTTAAGAAGGTTCTAGACGCGAGACAAGAGTTCACAAATACATTGATCTGAATGAGGTGAACTTCTGAGATATGCTTTTATTTTGGAGAACAGTGTACACATTCGACTTCTATTTTCAGTGTAGAAAAAAATGTCTACCATGGTTTTTGTCACTCTTATTAAACAGAGAAAGGGTAAAATACAGTTACGGTTATAGGTTCTCAGTTATGCCTGAGAAAAAAAACTGAAGTAAAATTTGTTTTATCAAAAATGATGAGGAAATCTTCCCACTACCGTGTAGGATCAAGGACGTGAAACAACCAAAACCAAAGAGCAGCTGGAGACCACTTGCCAGTAATTAGCACGAGGTAAGCTGCAAAGAACTTTGAATTAGATCAGTATGAACAATAGGGCCTTATTCAAATCCTTGCCTTGGGAAGGTCAGGAACACGGTGAATAATTGGGATTACCTTTGTCTCACTAAGAGCCAAACCCCAGCTGTTGTAAGGCTACAAAGATATCTCATTGTCTTCCTGTATTGTCTAACCCTGAGATCCTCTGTGACATTTTAAATTGCTTATGTAGCAAAGCAAATGGAGTACAGTATTCAAACATAGTTTTGTGTTTGTAGAGAACATAAGAAGCTGAAAATATGAATGGATTCAAAGTTCATGTAGAAAAAAATGTGTCTGCTATCTTTGTGATTTGTTGCTAAGGGAATGTTTCATAGAGTATTAGTACTGGGCGAGCCCAAAGAAATAATAATATGAAGCTATGTGATATTTGGGACCCACTTATACTAAAAATTATTGTTTATTACATTTATATTGTATTATTTGTTCTTTATCTGAAATCCAAAATTACCAGAGCATCCGGTATTTTTTATTTGCTAAACCTGGCACCCCTATTGAATAACCTGCTTCCCAGGCTTCGGCAATATCTCACTACATAGAAAAAGTTAGGTTAAAGTTGAATTGTCTGCTATTTTAGAATGTCTAAATATATTCAGAAGGCAAACTATTGGGAGATATTTTTTTTTTAAAGCTCATTTTATATTCAAAACTTAGGAATAACGCTCAAGGAGGCAGGTGTGTCCTTCCAATGTCACTTTGGAGCATTGTTGAACAGGTCTATCTGAAAATTATTTAAATATTTAGGGCAATGTTCTTGTTTGTCTTGCGATCTATTAATGATTAAAGCACCCACGTCTGCGAAGTTACATGTTATTGTGAGTTATTTGTCTGGCAGTGATGCAAATCAATTCTGTCTAGTAGAAAAGATAACCTAAAAGTTTGTAATTACTGCTTTAGTGTGTTGCAGGACAGTAACCCGTTTTATATAACCTAGAGCTCTTTTATTTATTTATTTATTTATTTATTTATTTATTTATTTATTTTTTGAGACTGAGTCTGGCTCTGTCGCCCAGGCTGGTGTGCAGTGGCCGGATCTCTGCTCACTGCAAGCTCCGCCTCCCGGGTTCATGCCATTCTCCTGCCTCAGCCTCCGGAGTAGCTGGGACCACAGGCGCCCGCCACCTCGCCCGGCTAGTTTTTGGTATTTTTTTTAGTAGAGACGGGGGTTTCACCGTGTTAGCCAGGATGGTCTCGATCTCCTGACCTTGTGATCCGCCCGTCTCAGCCTCCCAAAGTGCTGGGATTACAGGCTTGAGCCACCGCGCCCGGCTTAACCTAGAGCTCTTATACTAACATTTTTTTCATTTTTTAAAATAAAATCTTTAAAACTTTGGAACAGTTTTTTTGTAAATCTAAAACAGTTTTAGATTTACAAAATTTGCGAAGATAGTACATGACAGAGCAAGAGTATCGCCATCTTGGACAAGCACTGTCATTTTAAGTTTACCTTGATCAAAAACTGCCTAAATCCAAAGGGGATCAGCCTAATGGCTAAGGTCGGCATGACCGTAAACCACAAATGACATCTCTGACCAGAAACATTCCAAATCCCTCCCTGACCAGAGATGTGTGCCTGCCCTGAGACAACCTTCCCACTGGCCAGAAAGATGTCAGCCCCAAAGATAACCTTCCCTCCACCCAGAGGCATTCCAACCCACCATAAACTTCTCCCCTACACAGATACATTCCAAGCTTGTGATAAACTCCCTCACCCTAAAACCAATATATACTCTTAGTCTGTAAGAGAGAGTGGTCCTGACTGAAACTGACTAGAAGCTCCTCTCAGGTTTATTCCACAAAAATAAACCTATCTTTGACTGTTAAGCCATGTTTCATGTTTCTTTCTTCTTTCTTTAACTCTTACAGTACAGAGGGTTGCTACTTGCCTCTTCCCCACTTTTTCCTAATATTAAACTTATGTTAATATGGTGCATTTGTCACAATTGACGAACATTGATATATTATTATTAACTAAAGCCCGTACTTTATTCAGATTTCCTAATGTCCTTTTCCTGTTCCAAGATCTACATTATAAATCCAAGTTACTACATTATAAATAATAGTCACTGCTTGGGTGCAATGGCTCACACCTGTAATCCCAGCACTTTGGGAGGCCAAGATGGGCAGAGAACCTAAGGTCAAGAGTTTGAGACCAGCTTGGCCAACATGGTGAAACACTGTCTTTACTACAAATACAAAAAATTAGCCGAGTGTGGTAGCACATGCCTGTAATCCCCACTACTTGGGAGGTTGAGGCAGGAGAATTGCTTGAACCTGGAAGGTGGAGGTTGCACTGAGCCAAGATCATGCCACTGCACTCTAGCCTGGGTGACAGAGCGACCTCTGTATAAAAAAAAAAAAAAAAAAAAAAAAAAAATTGTAGTCACTAACATTCTTTTCTCAAATACCTATAAATACCCATTTCCTCAAATGTTCCTTGAGCCAGTTTTGCCATCTTGCTAGTTCTCTTATTAATGAGTAGAAATTTTTTTTGACATGCATTCATTCTCTACCTTATGCATAAATTACATTTTTAACCTTTTGAAAAGTTAACTTTGGTGCCTTCTTATAAGAAAGGGAGGCATGATGCCTATGGTTATGCATCGTGACTCTATTGTGACTTTCCAGCATAATCTAGGCTGCAGGAGAAAGACAGGGTTGTGGAGCAAAATCCAGTTTCTTTTTCTTGCAGAAAAATGCAGCTGATCAGGTTGTAGGCAAGAACTAAGCTCGCATAACTGAGTAGGAATGTCTGATTGTCAAAAGTCAATAAAAACAGATGATTTAAGTCTTCTTAATGTCTTCATATGTTTTCTAGATGTATTCAAAACCATTCTATTTATGATAAAAAATATGTAATTAAAAAATTACATCTCAAAAAGCCTTCTAGGAATGTTTTCAAGGCTCGGATTTTCAAACCGTGAAGCACCAGTAATTAGGAGGAAGAGTTAAAGGTTTATTTTAAAACTGCAGGGGAAACCAGAGTGATAATAATCTATGATTAATCTGTGATTATAACAGTTGAAAATTTGTTAGAAGGTACCTGAACATATTTTGGCATCTGTATTTCATTAATGTTTTCTATAAAGGAAAAGTTGTTTATTATTGGTAAAGCAAAATTTGTTTCTGTTAATTTTGGACTGCTAATTTTTTTCTAAAAAGTATCATTGAATGCCATTATGGCCTCTCCTATACTGTTATCCACCTCTGAGAAAGCTGAACAATTTAGATCATGAAGTCCATAGGAAAAGAATACTGTTCAATTGTTGGCAACCATAAGCATTTCATAAATAGCTCCAAAACTGAAACTGTCTTTGCAAAATTATGACTCAGACAGTGAAAGAGATCTAACTTAATCGACTTCCTCTTGCTTCTAACCTCCAAGCTGTCCTTGTTTGTTCCTGGGCATAGGCTGAATTAACTTTAGAAGAAACTTAGTTTATAGTGTAAAACAAAGATAACAGCCCTTTCCCAAAGCAGACCTCCTTCTTGCCTGGGGACTAGATTGCCTTTGTAGGACTAACATTAGCCACAAGATTAGAAATTATGGTTTAGGAGTCATGCAGCTGGAGACTACAAGATTCTGACCCTCCCTAAGCTGCTCCTAAGATCAGTGCTTGAGATATTTTGCACACCCTGCACTTGATGGATCAGCTGGCACCACCAAGATTGGTGAACTGACTCATCTGATCTTATGGCCCCACCTGGGAACTGAATCAGCACAAGAAAAGAGCTTCGACTCTGATTTCATCCCTGGCCAATCAGCACTCCTGGCTCACTGGCTTCCTCCCACCCACCAAGTTGTCCTTAAAAACTCTGTTCCCCAAATGCTCGGGGAGACTAATTTGTCTCTTCTGACTGTGTTTTTTTTGCTTTTTAACATGCCTTGTAATTTTTTTGATGATACCCAGTTATGATGTATCGGTACAAGGAACTGAAGTAGGAACTGGGACTTTCGGTTTTATGAACTGAGGTAGGAACTGGGACTTTCGGTTTTATGAAACCCTGGCTAGAAGTTGGCTGTGTTTGTTGTTTGCTTCTAGTTGGAAGTGTCAGAGGTTAAAATAATCTCTAATAATCTTATTTTTGTCTCTCCTATTGTCTTTGGGTTTCCTCAGGGACTTTTTCCTAAATAGGGTCTGAGGCTTGTAATTCTTTCATCTGCAGTCTCCTATATAGGAGCCCTGCTGATGTGATGGGAAGGTGTGGGGGAGGGGAGGTGTTCTATCTGTTTAGGATTAAGCCTTGGCCTTCTAGTGAGCCTGTGCCCCTGTGCTGTCTTCTCAGCGCCCCTTCAACGTCCCTTTCCCCTTCAGGCAAGACAGGAAGGCGAGAGGGGGCTGGAGTTGGGTATTTCCCTTCCCTCAGGTTGATTAGACTCTGGTAAAACCCAAATGGGCTGGGCTCTGGTAAGGTAGTTTTCCTTGAGGGCAGGGTTTTGTTAAGGAGAACAGAATCTCCTGGGCATAAGGTTGATTCTTGCTTAGGGGCACTGACAGCCCTCTTCCCCCTGCACAGTCAAAAATTCAAGCATAAGTTTTGACTCCTCCACAACTTAACTACTAATAGGTTACTGTTGAATGGAAGCCGGACTGATAACATAAACAGTTGAGTAACAAATATTTTGTACATTATATGTATTATATGCTATATTCTTACAATAAAGTAAGATAGAGGTGAGAAAATATTATTAAGAAAATCACTGCTGAGTACAGTGGCTGACACCTGTGATCCTAGCACTTTGGGAGACCAAGGCAGATGGATTGCTAGATCCCAGGAGTTCAAGACCAGCCTCGGCAACATGGTGAAACCCTGTCTCTACAAAAAAATACAAAAATAAGCTGGACGTGATGATGCGTGCCTATAGTCTCAGCTACTCAGGAGGCTGAGGCAGGAGGATTGATTGAGGCTCAGAGGTCAAGGCTGCAGTGAGCTGTGATCAGCGCCATTGCACTCCAGCCGGGGCAATAAATAGAGCAAGACCCTGTCTCAATAATGATAATAATAATAATAATAGAAAGAAAACTGGGAGTGGATCATCATAAAAGTCTTCACCTTCTAAGTCTTCATGTTTAGCAGACCAAGGAAGGGAAACAGGATGGTGATATGATTTGTGTCCCTACCCAAATCTCATCTCAAACTGTAATCTCCGGATGTTGGAGGAGGGGCCTGGTGGGAGGTGACTGGATCATGGGGGCAGATTTCCTCCTTGCTCTTCTCGGGATAGTGAGTGAGTTCTCATGAGATCTGGTGGTTTTAAAGTGTGTCACTTCTCTCCTCACTCTTGGAAGATGTGGTTGCTTCCCCTTCACTTTCCACCATGACTGTAAATTTCTTGAGGCCTTTCAGCCATGCTTCTGTACAGCCTGTGCAACTATGTCAATTAAACCTCTTTTCTTCATAAATTACCCAGTCTCAGGTAGTTCTTTATAACAGTATGAGAACAGGCTAATAGAGAAGGGTTGGTCTTGCTGTCTCAGGGGTAGTAGAGGAGGAAGAAAATCTGTATATAAGTGAACCCTTGCAGTTCAAACCTGTGTTGTTCAAGGTCAGCTGTATTTCAAATTGTTACTTTTTGCCTTCCCCTGACTGAAGTATAAGGGACTTTTCCCTGATCTTCACTGTGAGAGCCTAGAGGAACTCCTGGAGGTGAAACTCATGAAAATGTCCTCCCCACCCCAAGACTGAGCTTCTAGAGTTTTAACTCTCCTGCAAGTTCACACTGAGTCTCCAGAAGTTTATCAATTGCAGTTCGAGTGCTCCTACCAGCACTGGCTCCAGTCGAGGGCTCCTGCTCCTGGACTTCTGCTCCTGCTAAGCTGAGATTCTTAGTATCCTCTTCTCTTTCCAGCTTCTGGACCAGCAGTTTGCCCCGTGATGTCTGTTCTCTTATGACTCTAAAAGGGGTCGTTGGTTTTCATTTTGTTCAGCTTTTTTTCTTATGAGAATGGTGGTGATGACTTCTAAGCCCTTATGTGTGGAAGAAAGTAGGAAGCCCTTGTGGTTCTGTTAGGTCTGCTGTCCTGGAACTCTGTGAAATGGATTGTGGGTCCTTCACACTTCGCAACCTGAATGTTTGAATGGCTTCTTTCTTTGTAATGACATGCAAAATATGGTATGAATGATACAAATTAACTTTTGTTCCTCCTATTTTTGGAACATTAGAAACAACCCCAAAGGCCATGATGCAAATGGTAGAATAACTTATAGGAAATCACACACAATTTGTATGTGGCAGGTCTAGGATTCAAATCTGGTCAGTCTGACTCCAGAGTCCAGGCAGTTAATCAGGAAGTGTCCAATCTCAACTACCTTATCTTTTAGTTAGAGCTGGGAATATACATGTAGTGTTGTCTTGCTCTGTTGTTGGTGATAACTTTGATCACTTGGTTAAGGTGGTTCCACCAGATTTCTCTAGTCATTGTTTTTTGAAATATTTATTCCCATATTTTATTATATATGTATATGTATATATATGTGTTTGTGTTTATACATATATGTATATATAGTTTTTTTCCTTCTGGCCCTCCTATTAAGATTCTATTGCTTTACTTCTGTATCTTTAGTTCTTTCTTTGTGGTTTAAAGCTCTATTTTTCTCTGTTGCTTTATCAAATTGTTAAATATGTCTAATCTGATCTTCCAATTTACTAATTTGTTCTTCAACAGTAAGCATCCAACTCTTTATCACATCTATTGTTTTTGTTACTTAAAATATTATTTTTATACATAATATTTCTGGTTGATTCTGTTTTCCTTGCTTCTTATTTTATATCATATTAGTAATATCATCACTTACAGGGCTACCACACTGTACAACTCAAAGGCATCATTCTGTGGGAATGCAGTGTGACTGGTGCCTCAGGAGTTGTGCAATGAGGTAGCTCTGAGTCCCTGATATCCTTAAACATTTTTATCATGCTTATTTAAATTTCTCGGCGTACCTTTAGATGAAACATGTTGTTTCATCTGTCATCTTTCTTTTATTGTTGTACTTAGGGAAGTAATTACTTTGGCTGAGGGTTTTTTTTCTTCCTCTGGAATTATCAACTACTCTTTCAGGTAATATGTGTGACTCTAGTCTGTATCAAGATATGTCATAATACAGTAGGAGTGTGGAGAGAAAGAGACTGGAAGGGTGATTTCCTCCTGTTTGGTCACTACAGTATGAACATCACCGTGGCCTAAGCTGTACTCACCAATATCTGTAAAGAAGGGTTAGACATGATGGTCCCAAGGCATTTAGAGAGAGAGGCAAGAATGGAACATGGAAAGTTGTTCTCCAACCTGTCCTCTCACTGTTTCTTCCAATGCACTCTGCCTCCTCAGACCTCTGTCATATACATTGATTCAAGACTAAGTTCAGTAGTTTCTCTTATGTTTTTTTTTTTTTTCCTTCTGTAGCACATGTTTCTGTAACTTCTCCAGGGTTAATTTTGGGGGAGAGAGCCAGCACTTAGCTAAATATATCTGAGTTTGCCATCTTAGTAGGATATAAACTCACATATCTAGTTCAAGAAACGATTTGATAAGTTCCTAAAAAATTTCTGTATACCGTAAATAAAATGGACACAAATACTGAGATTTTGGTAGGCAGAATTTCAAAGATGTGCCCTCAAGATTTCTGTTCCCTTGTTATTCAATCAAACCCTAATCTAGGCACTGGTATGAAGGGGCTTTGCTGACGTAATTAAGGTTACTAATCAGTTGACTTTAAAATAGTGAGACTATCCTGGATTATTCAGGCTGGCCACATGTCAGTGTATGCGCCCTTAAAAGCAGAAGAGGAAGGAGGAACAGTAGGTTAGAGAGATACAACAGGAAGAAGAGGTGAAGGGAGATTAGGTTAGAGAGATACGAAACATGAGAAGGGTATGACCTACCAATGTTGGCTTTGAAGATGAATGAATGGGGCTGTGAGCCAGGGAATGTGGTGGTCTTTTGAATGACTGGGAGCATGACTTCCAGCCAACAGCCAGCAAGGAAATGGAGACCTCAGTCCTACAATCACAAGGAACTGAATTCAACCAACAACCTGAATGAGCTTGAAACAGATTTATTTCCAGAGCCTGCAGATAAGAGCTCCACTGGCTGACACCTTGGCTTTAGCCTTGTAATACCTGAAGCAGGAAAACCAACTGAATTCACCCAGATTTCTGACCTACAGAATTGTGAGATAATACATTTATATTTTAAGCTGCTAAATTTGTGATAATTTGTTATAGCAGCCATAGAAAACCAAAACAAAGATTTACATGTAATGGAGTGCCCTGGCTGAAATCTTACTTCGATGTTTTTGAAACCTCCAAGTGAGTTGGAACCCCCCCACCGCCAAACAACCTAATGAAAAACAGTGTCATATTGCAACTGGGCTTGCTCATCCCTGCCTCTTCCAGCACAAACAGAGGTGGCAGGCAGTCATAAAGATAGCTCAACAAAGACGAATACACAATTAAGAATAACCAAACTTTGAGATGAACCCCATGATAAAAGAGAAAAAACAAATTCAGCCAATATAGACTTATCCCTGAAAAGCAAAATTAATGAAGCAATCAGAATAGGACTTTTAATATATCTCATATAGCCAGAGAGGTAAGAGAAAGTATTGTGTTACGAAAATAGTATCACGTGATTATGAAACAAGGACATTTCAGTAAGGAAAATATAGTCAGTTCTGCTATAAAGTGACATATGCACTCCTAAAAAATCAAAGTACTATGTAAAATCATGTAACAAAAGCCACTAGGCTTATGGGAAAAAGGGAATAGGGCATAATACTAAAAATGTTGACCCTTAAAAATGCTCCTATCTAAAAAAAGAACCCCCAAGAAAAAAATGGTGACACAGTTTTACACATGTTAACTTGTTAAGAAATATATAAATACCACAACAAATATGGCACGTTACTTTAAAAAAGACCTAAAGGGGCCGGGCGTGGTGGCTCAAGCCTGTAATCCCAGCACTTTGGGAGGCCGAGACGGGCGGATCACGAGGTCAGGAGATCAAGACCATCCTGACTAACACAGTGAAACCCCGTCTCTACTAAAAAATACAAAAAAAATCTAGCCAGGCGAGGTGGCAGCGCCTGTGGTCCCAGCTACTCGGGAGGCTGAGGCAGGAGAATGGCGTAAACCCGGGAGGCGGAGGTTGCAGTGAGCTGAGATCTGGCCACTGCACTCCCGCCTGGGCGACAGAGCGAGACTCCATCTCAAAAAAAAAAAAAAAAAAGACCTAAAGGTTGTGTGAGGAAGTGGGCATTGGAAAGGATGTGAGTGGTGTAAGGAGGGTTATTTGAATTAGGATGGAAAGTTGTAACACCAGCTGTGGATGGATGTGGCTTATAACACATGTGGAATACTAAGGTAGCTGGTTGATGTTTGAGATAGGTGTGTGCACATGAATTTTGTGCATTACTACGTAGGTTAGTTGGATGCATTTTTTACGGTTCGGTTTGTGTATTTTGTAGACTAAATCCCACATCAGCACGTAAATCACATTATGTCTAATTGGTCCTTAATATGTCAATTGTATCAGAACAAACTCACATTTTTAAAAAAGTGTTAAAGCAGAATAACTGCAACTTAAACAAAACTCTTTAACCAGTTAATTCAAGAGTTAAGAGTTAAAACAACAACAAAATATATTTAGTAATTTGAGAGCTCAGACAATTTATAATTTTTAGACATTCATTGAAAGAATTCTTAGGGCTCCAATAAGAAGAATAATGAATCCAGGGGAAAATAGTGAGATGTAGGAAATTATTGGTGAACAAAAACAACAACAACAAAACCAAAAAGCCCCAAAACCCACAACTTTTTAAAATTAAATACGATTTTATTATTTATAAATTGAAAAAAAAAAATTGAACCTAACACCTAACATCCCAGACCACATCAGTATGAAAGTCACAGGAAATGAAGGTAATGGAGAAAGGCCAGGGAAGGTAGAACAAAAGCAAACTGATTCTCTTCTTGCCTGGAGGTTGGAGGTAGAGTGAAATAGAAATTAATTGACTTAGGTTTTGCTATAGAATATTAAATTTAAGGATAACCTGAGAAAAATAGTAAAATAATACAAACTAATCAATAATGAAAAAAAAAAAAGAACAAAGGAAAGCTAATTAAAAGCAGGAAAGAAGAGTGTAAAAAAAGAAAGCACTCCCCACCTTTTCTTCCCAAATGGATTGGAAGCTTTCAGCATGCCTCAGCCACTTGGAAATAGCAAGATGGTGCACCAAAATCAACTCTGTGAGTGTAATTCAAGAAGAAAAATGCAAATCCATCAGAATCATGAAGGAGACCCCAGATCCTGTGGAAGAGAATGCTGGTAAACAGCCTCCATAATGGCATCCCATTGATTAAAGTTAGTGAAGCCCCCATGTGAAAGAGAGGCAGAGAGCCTCCCTCTGTGACTCACCTTTCCACCAGGGATCTGAGCAATCCAGGCTAAGGGAGAGCACTTTCATTCTTCCAAGTCCTGGAGCTGATGTGGGGACAGTGTTGTAGATGCTGAGGACAGACACCAGACAAAGCTATAGACATTTTTCCAGACCCGGGATCAAGAGCAGGACACAATCTTTAATCTGGAGGTATACAAAGTCAGCCATTGTTTGGCGACCTAACAGCATAGCCATGCAGGAATTTTAGTCTTGGACCAGAGATTGGAGCACCTCCTGTAGAGTAGGGTAGGAACCTCTACAGTCAGAACTGTGGAAAGCTCCTCAGCAGTAGGTGCTGGGATTGTACTCTCTTCCAACACAAGTCTGTGGTGGGAGGAGAGCTTCTACAGCTGTAGTTTCTCCTGGGCAGTGAGACTTGTAGCTAGGGCCAGCTTGGTGACCACCTTGGTGGTCTGTGTGTGCCATTACTGTGTGCCCCAACTGCTCCTTTGAGATCATGGTGCAGTGGGGCCCTCTTTGCTTCACTCCCAGGCAGAAATCCAGGCACTTGGAGCACCCGCTTGTCTGGATCAACCTAAGCTACACTACCCTTTATGGGCAGAAACCCTGGTACAGGGGGTCCTCTCTGCTCCACACCCAGGCAGATCTCCAGGCATCTGGAGCACCCACTCTCCTGGATTAGGAATTTAGGCTCCCTCCATCTTTGTGCAGAGAACTTGGGGCCAAGGAAGTTTCCCAACTCCCTGCCTAGGCACACCTTTGGGCCCTTGGCAACAGCCCACTGGATTCTCAGTTAGCACTGGTGCTTGTGCCTGCCATCAGGGACTGTAGGTGGACCTGCCTGGTCTGGCTTCACCAATGTTGGCCCCCTACCCCCGCCCATGAAGGGACTGAGCAGGGAGTCAGACCATTGTGCACTCCACAAATCAGCCCATTACCTGAGGCAACAGAGAACTTCTCCCAGTAAACGAGGATCAAGTATATACCCAGTCATGTTGGCAGCAACAGGCTCTTACCTCTAAGTGCCATCTACAGCTTGTAGGTCGAACTGCATAGTCCAATATAAAACTTGCTGACAGAAGTGCACAGGGCTATAGAAGCAAAGCCAAATGATCCCACCAAGCATTCTCTATCGTCACACCCACTAAAGAATGGAGGGTGGGGGAGAAAGAAAGAAAAGAGTAGTAACAACAAAAAAATTACATCATGGGTAGGGGGAAAGAAAAAAAACCCCTACTTGCTTGAAAATAATTACAAAAATTAGAAGTGCCAGCTTCTCTAGATAAGGAATCAATATAAGAATTCTGGCACCATGAAAAATCTGAATGTAGTGACACCACCAAAGGATCACACTAGTTCTCCAGCGATGATCCCTAACTAAAATGGAAACGAAGAAATGATAGCTAATAAATTCAAAGCATGGATTACAAGGAAGCTCAATGAGATCCAAGATGAGGTTGATAATCAATATGAAGAAACTTCTAAAGCAATCCAGTAAATGACGGAAGAGGTAAACATCCTAAAAGGAAATCAGAGCTTCTTCTGGAATTGAAAAACTCACTTAAGGAATTTCAAAATACAGTGGAAAGCTTTGTCAATAGACTGGACTGAGCAGAAGAATTTCAGAACTTGAACACCAGTCTTTCAAATTAATTCAGTCAGACAAAAATAAAGAAAAAAGAATGTTAAAAAATGAACAATGTTCAAGAAATATGGGATTTTGTAAAGCAACCAAACATACAAATTATTGGCCTTCCTGAAAGAGAAGAAGAAAAAGTAAACAACCTGGAAAACACATTTGAGGGAATAATTAAAGGAAGATTTTCTCATTTTGTTAGAGAGGTTGATATCTAGATACCAGAAATTCAGAGTGCACCTGTGAGGTACTGTACAAAATGAACAGCACCAAGGCATAGTCAGCAGACTGTCCAGAGACAATACTAAAGAAAAAATTCGTAAAGGCAGCTAGATAAGAAGGTTAGGTCACATACAAAAGAAACCCCATCAGGCTAACAGCAGACTTCTCAGCAGAAGCTCACAAGCCAGGAGAGGTTGGGAACCTATATTCAGCATTCTTAAACACAAGAAATTTCAAAAAAGAATTTCATATATTGCTAAACTAAGCTTCATAAATGAAGGATAAATAAAATATTTTCCAGACAAGCAAGCCCTGAGGGAATTTGTTACCACTAGGCCAACATCACAGAGGTCCTTAAGGGAGTTGTAAATGTGAAAATGAAAGAATGGGTGGGGCATGGTGGCTCATGCCTATAATCCCGGCACTTTGGGAGGCCAAGGCGGATGAATCACTTAAGGTCAGGAGTTCAGGATCAGCCTGGCCAACACAGTAAAACCTTGTCTCTACTAAAAATACAAAAATTAGCTGGGCATGGTGGTGTGTGCCTGTAGTCCCAGCTACTTGAGAGGCTGAAGCACGATAATCATTTCAACCCACGAGGCAGAGGTTGCAGTGAGCTGAGATGGCACCACTGCACTTCAGCCTGGGTGACAGAGCAAGACTCTGTTTCAAAAAAAAAAAAGGAAAAGAAAATGAAGGAATGCTACCTGTTACCACAAAAACACACTTAGGTACGTAGCCCACAGACCCTAGAAAGCAACTACATGATAGAAACTACAAAGCAAGCCAGATAACAACTTCACAATAGGATCAAAACCTGAGATATCAGTATTAACCTAGAATGTAAATGGTCTAAATGCCCCACTTAAAAGGCACTGAGTGGCAGCTGGATAAAAAACAAGACCATCCATCCATCTGCTGTTTCTTTTCTTTTTTTCTTTTTTTTTTCCTAGATGGAGTCTTGCTCTGTCGCCCAGGCTGGAGTGCAGTGGCGTGATCTTGGCTCACTGCAACCTCCACCTCCTGGGCTCAAGCAATTCTCCTGCCTCAGCTTCCCGAGTAGCTGAGATTACAGGTATGCACCACCGTGCTTGGTTAATTTTTGTATTTTTAGTAGAGATGGGGTTTCACCATGTTGGCCAGTCTGCTTTCCAACTGGCTGGTCTCCAACTCCTGACTTCATGATCTGCCCGCCTCAGCCTCCCAAAGCGCTGGGATTACAGGTGTGAGCCACCAGGCCCGACCACCATCTACTGTTTTCAACAGACTTATCTCACATGTAATGACACCCATAGGCTCCAAGTAAAGGATTGGAGAAAGGTCTACCATGCAAATGGAAAACAAAAAAGAGCAGGGATCGCTACTCTTATATCAGATAAAACAGACTTTAAACCAACAACAATAAAAAAAGACAAAAAGAAGGTCATTACATAATGATGAAGCATTCAATTCAGCAAGAAGACTTAGCTATTCTAAATATATTTGCACCCAACATTGTTGTACCCAGATTTATAAAACAACTACATCTAAACCTATGAAAAGACTTAGCCACACAATATTAGAGGGGGGCTTCAACACCTCTCTGACAGTGTTAGAAAGATCATTGAGGTAGAAAACTAACAAATAAATTCTAGACTTATTAAATTTTACACTTGACCAATTGTACCTAATAGACATCTACAGAATATTTCACTCATAAGCCACAGAACGCCTATTCTTTTTTTTTTTTTTTTTTTGAGACGGAGTCTTGCTCTGCTGCCCAGGCTGGAGTGCAGTGGCCGGATCTCAGCTCACTGCAAGCTCCGCCTCCCGGGTTCACGCCATTCTCCTGCCTCAGCCTTACAGGCGCCCGCCACCTCGCCCGGCTAGTTTTTTGTATATTTTTTTAGTAGAGACGGGGTTTCACCATGTTAGCCAGGATGGTCTCGATCTCCTGACCTCGTGATCCGCCCGTCTCGGCCTCCCAAAGTGCAGAACGCCTATTCTTATCTGGGCACAGAACATACTCCAAGATTGACCACATGCTTGGTCATAAAGCAAGTCTCAATCAATTAAAAAAAAAACTGAAACCATACCAACTGTACACTTGAACCACAGTGGAATAAAAATAGATATCAATACCAAGGAGATTTCTCAAAAGCAGAATTACATGGAAATTAAACAAATTGCTAATATTTGACTTTTGGGTAAAAACAAAATTAAGCAGAAATAAAAAATTTATTTGAAATAAATGAAAACATAGACACAACATACCAAAATCTCTTGAATGCAGCAAAAGCAGTGTCAAGAGGAAAGTTTATAGTGCTAAACGCCTAACTCAAAAAGTTAGAAACATCTCAAATTAATAACCTAACATCACACCAGAGGAGCTGGAAAGGTAAGAACAAACTAACCCCAAAGTTAGCAGAAGAAAAGAAATAACTAAAATCAGAGCACCACTGAATGAAATTGAGACCGCAAAATCCATCCAAAGAATCCATGAAACCAAAAATTAGTTTTTTCAAAGGATAAGCAAGATTGACAGACTATTAGCCAAAGAAGAAAAAAGAGAGAAGATCCAAATAAGCACAATTGAAAATGACAAAGGTGACATTACAACTGATCCCACAGAAATGTAAAAGATCCTCAGAGACTATTATGAACACTTCTGTGATCACAAACTAGAAAATCTAGAGGCAATGGATTAATTCCTGCAAACATACAACCTTCCAGTTTTAGGAAGAAATTGAAGCCATGAACAAAATATTGACTTCTGAAACTGAAGCAGTAATAAAAAACCTACCAATCCAAAAAAAAAAAAAAAAAAAAAAGGCCTCAGACCACATCAATTCACAGCCCAATTCTACCAGACATACAAAGAAAAACGAGTTCCAATTCTACTGAAACTATTCCAAAAAATTGAGGAGGAGGGACTCCTCCCTAACTCATTCTACAAAACCAGCATCACCCTGATACCAAAACCTGGCAAAGACACAACAAAAAGAGAAAGCTACAGGCCAATATCTCTGATGAACATACATGGAAAGATCCTCAACAAAATACTGTAAACTGAATCCATCAAAAAGTTAATTTGTGCTGCTTAATGTCTTTAACTGGTGGGTGATTAAGAGTGGAAGTGGTCCAGATATTCTAAAATTTGCTAATTATTAGGAGAGAAATGAGAGAAGGCACAATAAGAGTTGCCTTTATGTTCTTTTATTCTGCAAATGTGTATCAAATTCTCCTGTGTGCTAGGCACTGTGGTAGGACTTTAAGTTTGTTCTTCATTCACCATAAAAACAACTTCCTAAAAAAAGAATTAATTCATTATGATGAAGTACACTTCATTTCTGGGATGCAAGTTGGGTTCAACATATGTAAATCAAGAAATGTGATTAACCACATAAAATTAAAAATGAAAAATCCATGTGATCATCTCAGTAGATGCACAAGAAGCTTTTGATAAAGTCTAATATCCCTTCATGATGGAAATCCTCAAGAAACTAGGTATTGAAGGAATATGCCTCAAAATAATAAGAGCTGTCTATGACAAACCCACTGTCAACATCATACGAAATGGGCAAAACCCGGAAGCATTTCCCTTGAGAACTGAAACAAATCAAAGATGCCCACTCTCGCCACTCCTATTCAACACGATACTGGAAGTGCTAGCCAGAGCAATCAGGCAAGAGAAAGAAATTAAAAGCACCCAAATAGAAAGAAAGTCAAACTATCTCTCTTGGTAGATGATATGATCCTATACCTAGAAAACCCTAAAGACAGTACCAAAAGGCCCCTGGAACTGATAAACGACTTCAGCAAAGTTTCAGGATACAAAATCAATGTACAAAGATTTGTAGCATTTCTATACACCAATAACATTTAAGCTGAGAGCCAAATCCAGAACACAATTCCATTTACAATAGCCACAAAAAATAAAATACTTAGCAATAGATCTAACCAAGGAGGTGGAAGATTTCTACAAGGAGAACTACAAAGCCCTGCTAAAAGAAATCATAGATGACACAAACAAATAGAAAAACATCCATGCTCATGGATTAGAAGAATTAATATTGTTAAAATGACCATAAGTGCCCAAAGCAGTTTACAAATTCAACACTATTCATATCAAACTACCAATGTCATTTTTCCACAAACCTAAAAGAAGACTAGTCTAAAATTCATATGGAACCAAAAAAGAGGCTGAATGGCCAAAGCAATCCTAAGCAAAAAGAACAAAGCCAGAGCTATCACATTACCCAACTTTATACTGTAAGGCTACAGTAATGAAAACAGCATGGTACTGGTACAAAAACAGACACATACACCAATGGAACAGAATAGAGAACCTAGAAATAAAGTTGCACACCTACAGCCATCTGATCTTTGGCAGCTGACAATGACAAACGATGGGGAGAGCACTCCCTGTTGAATAAATGGTGCTGGGGTAGCTGGCTATTCATATACAGAAGATTCAAACTAGACCCCTACCTTTCACTATATACAAAAATTAACTCAAGATGGATTAAAAATTTAAATGTTAGACCTCAAACTATAGGAATCCTAGAAGGAAAACTGGGAAACACCATTCTGGACATCAGCCTTGGGAAATAATTTATAGCTATGTCCTCAAAAGCAATTGCAACAAAGACAACATTTGACAAGTGAGATCTGATTAAACAGTTTCTGCACAGCAACAGAAACTATCAACAGAGTAAGTAGACAACCTACAGAATGGGAGAAAATGTTTGCCAACTACATATCCCACAAAGGCCTAATATCCAGAATCTATGAGGAACTTAAACAATTGAACAAGCAAAAAACAAAACCACATCAAAAAATGGGCAAAGAACTTGAATAGATACTTCTTAAGAGAAGACATACAAGCAGCCAACAAACATATGAAAAAAACACTCCATATCACAAATCATCAGAGAAATGCAAATCAAAACCACAGTGAGACCCACTTCACATCAATCAGAATAGCTATGATTAAAAAGTCAAAAAACAACAGATGCTGACAAGGTTGTGGAGAAAAGGGAGCACATAGACACTGTTGGTGGGAATGTAAATTAGTTCAGCCAATGTGAAAAGTAGTTTGGAGATTTCTCAAAACCTTAAAACAGAACTACCATTTGATCCAGCAATCCCATTACTGGTTATATATCCAAAAGAAAACAAATCATTCTACCAAAGAGACACATGCACTGGTATGTTTGTTGCAGCACTATTCACAATAGCAAAGACATGAAACCAACCTAAGTGCCCATGAAAGATAATGAAATCGTGTACTTTGCAGCAATATGGATGCAGCTGGAGGCTATTATCCGAAGTTAATTCATGAAGGAACAGAAAACCAAATACTGTGTGTTCTCACTTATAAGTGGGAGCTAAACATTGGGTATGCAGAGACATAAAGATGGCAACAATAGAAACTGGGGACTACCGGAGGGGAATGGGAGTGAGCAGGGCAAGGGTTGCAAAACTAACTCTTGGGTACTGTGCTCAGTACCTGGGTGCCAGGATCATTCATACCCCAGACCTCAGCATCATGCAATATATCCAGGTGACAAACCTGCACATGTACTGGCTGAATCTAAAATAAAAGTTGGGACAAAAAAATCACTTGCTATATGAAAAAAAAAAAAGGTACTAAAAATAGGAAATGCAAAATAGGATTAGAAGGAGCAAAATCCTAGTAAATAACAAATCAATATATTGGTTAAAAAATATGAATGTGATCATTATGCCTATGAAAGGCAAAGAGTCTCAGATAAATAAAAAATAACCATGTGGCATTTAGAAATAATACTCTTAATGAAGATGACATAGGAAGACTGAAAATAAGGAGCAGAAAAATAATGAAAATATTACCAAAATGAAAAGTCGCATAGATATATTGGTATCAGATATAATTAAAGCAAAAAAGGACAAGGAGCAATATTTCATACTGATGAGAGAGGCAATCTAACAAGAAGATATAACAATCATAAACATTTATGTACTCAATAACATAGCTTCAAAGTAGAGAAAGGAAAAAGTGATGGAACTACCAGGAGAAATTGACAGAGCCAATGAAAATATTTAATAGTGCTCTCAGAAACTGATAAATCATGCAAGCCAAACATCAATGAGTATATAGAGAATTTAAGTAATACAAATAACAAGCCTGGTCAAATAAGATTCTCTGTACCCAGCAAACAGAGAATACACATTCTTATCAAATACAAAAAGTAGTTACAAATATTGACCATGTATTAGGCCACAAAAATAGTCAACAAATTTCAAAAATTGATATTATATATCCCATACAGCCTGAACTCAGGCAGGAAGGCTGAGTACATGGGTACAGCTGTGATAAAAGTAGTTTGCAGGTGTTGTATTCTTTAAAATCTGTTTTATATTTTATTTTAAATTTCCTTACAGTAAAATTCACTGTTTGTGATGTGCAGTTTTGTAGGTTTTGACAGTGAGGTGCCCACCATCACAGTCATGCTGTAGAACAGTTCCATCACTCCAAAAATTCTATCATGCTATCCCTTTGACGTCATCCTCTTCCCCAACTCCAATCCCTGGTAACCATTGATCTAAGCTCCCATCTAATAGAATGGTTTCGGCTTTTCCAGGATGTCATATCAAGAAAATCATAAAATATGTAGCCTTTGGATCTGACTTCTTTTCTTTAACTAAATGCATTTGAGAGTCCCTGTTGTTGCATGAATAGTCTGTTCTTTGTATTGCTGAGTAGTATCTTATGAAATAGATGTGCCATAGTTTTGTTAATGAACATTAACATCTTGGTTGCTTCCAGTTTTTAGTGATACTGGATAAAACTGATACAAACATTTACCTATAGGTTCTTGTGTTAACATACATTTCTATTTCTCTTAGGATACTTTGCAGTGGGATTGTTGAGTCATGTGGTAAGTGTATGCTTAACTTTATAAAAAAACTACAAAACCAGACTGATATCCCAGGTGTGGTGCCATTTTGCATTCTCACTAGTAATGTATGATTTCTAGTTGTTCTACATCCTGGTCAGCACTAGCTGTCATTTATTTCCATAGTCATTCTAGTAGGTGTGTAGTGATATCTCATGATTTTAATTTGCATTTCCCTAATGATTATACTGAATATCTTTTCATTTGCTTATTTGCCATTCATATATTTTCACGGTGAAGAGTACCTTTAGGTTTTTTGCCCATTTAAAAAAGAACTTTAGGTGTTCTCTTATTGTTGAGTTCTGAGAGAGTTCTTTTTTGGGGTACAAGTCCTCTGCTGGAAATGGATGTTTCACTCTGATGGCTGCAATTTTCTCAGAGCAGTGTGAAGCAAGAGTGAGGATGAGGTAGGAAGTATAGGAAGTTTAAGGAAAAAGAAAAAAATATAAAATAGCCTCCTGAAGCAGAAGGGAAGTGAACTGATTAGGGATGCACGCTATGATTGCCTGGTGGCATCAGGGCCCTCTTGAGCCTTGTGGTCATGTAGTTAAGCTGGGACCAGTCACTGTGGGCATTTTTTTTTTCCAGCCATGATTAGTTGCATGAGTGGAGGGATGAAATAGGTGGAGGAGTAATTTTAATTAGGGCTTTAGTTTTGCCAAGTAGGTATAAGAAAACAGAAGTGGAGGATGGGAGTTGAAGGGACATGCAAGGAATAAATTACAGTGACTAACCGTGGACTCTAAGTGAAGTCAGAATGGAAGAGAACAAGGATGAGGGACAGTGAAAAGGGGTTAGGATCAATACATTGGAGGTTCTAGCACAGCCAAAGGATTGTGGGGGTTGGGCACAAGAGGGAGGGAAACTGGGAGGCAGAAGACAGTTGTCTGAGGGAGAATGCTTGCTATCCAGGAAATGTCAAGGTTACAGTTCCCAGTAATGATTGGGGCATGGTCATAGATATGAGTGTGCCTGAGTTGGGTAGGAAATTCCAATGGGAAAAAAAAATCACTGGAAGAAGACAGTTCAAGGAACTGTGAGGCCAGAGTCACTACTACAGGGTAGTAGTGAAGAGAGTGGCAGTGAACCAAGAGCCAAGTTAAGGGAGTGACCTCAAGGTCAGTAGGTGACAGTGGCAATAGATGAAGTGGAAGGCATACCTGATGATATGAAAGTCAAAACTTTTTTTTGAAATGGAGTTTCACTCTTGTTGCCCAGGCTTGAGTGCAATGTCATGATCTCGGCTCACCACAACCTTGACCTCCTGCCTCAGCCTCCTGAGTAGCTGGGATTACAGGCATGTGCTACCATGCCTGGCTAATTTTGTGTTTTTAGTAGAGACAGGGTTTCTCCATGTTGGTCAGGCTGGTCTCAAACTCCCGACCTCAGGCGATCCACCCACCTCGGCCTCCCAAAGTGCTGGGATTACAGGCGTGAGCCACTGCGCCCAGCCATTTTTTTTTTTTTTTTTTTTTTTAATGGAAGAGGGAGAATGGTCTAGAAGCTGTTATGAAAAGGAGAAAAGCAGCTACTCTACCTCCAGGAGCACTGAATGTATGTGAGAAGAAGCTGAGCTTGGATCAAGTGATGTGGTCAGGAGAGGAAGGGAAGCTACTAGGACCCCAGAAAGCTGGCCTGGGATTGGAATCCTAGGAGGGGAAAAGGTTGACTTCTGGCTACAGAGGGACATACAGAGAGGTGTTTTTTGAAGGACTCCATGGATTTATCTAGAACTGTGCGGCTCAATGCAGCAGCCATTGGCCACATGTGGCTAACTTAAATTTAAACTCATTAAAATAAAAAGTAAATAAATAAAAGTAAAATTCAGTTCCTCCGTCATAGTAGCCACAGTACAATGCTCAGTAGCCACAGTCGTGGTCAGTGGCTCTTGTACTGGACAGTGCGGATGTAGAACATTTCCATCACTGCCAAACGTTCCGATAGCCACAGTGACATTAGGGCCATGGGCTCTGAGAGTAGCCGCACCGTGTCTTGTCTCATCCCTAGACCTTTCTGTGGAAATATGAAGAGCAACCACAGTGCTCAGCCATGCTGTGAGGAATTAAGAGAAGGGACTGTACTGAGTTTAGAAAGAGATGGAAAGGGAAGGGCAGTGGCTCCTCCCTTGGCGGTGGCCGCCATCCTGGAGCTGCGGGAAGGGAGCTGTAGTCAAAGCAAACGGGCCGAGAAGGAAGCTGAAGAGCTGGAGTGGAGGTCAGGTTTCTGAGCCTCCTGGAGGCTGCACCTTCAGATGATCAGATATGTGGCAGGAGTGGGAAGGGGACACAGAATGAAGGGAGATCCGTTTCTCTAATCCAGCGAGTGGGGATTACGCTGTGGCATCATTTTATGCCCAAAGCTGGGAAGGCCTGAGCTTGCTGGTTACATAGATAGAAAAGTCATTTGTATTCGTTTCTGTAGAATGTATTTATCTTTGGCTGCTCCCCAGGTGCGTGCTTCTTAAGGGGTCACGTGGGTAATGTGTGTGGTAAATAATCAGTGCTGCTTGAACATTTATGCCTCTTCCTCTCTGTCTTGTGCGTGAAGGGCCACATCTGACATGCTGACCTCAGGGATATGTCGCTGCCATAAGATTTTAACCCCGATATATGAAATTTGACAATTTAGAGGCATAGAATAGAATCCTGCTTAGTTTTTGAGAGTCTGTAATCATTGAAGAGTAACATTATTTACTTTCACCGCCTCCAAAAGGAAAGCTCTCTGAAAATTAAATGACTAGTTTTACATTCTTAAAGTGTATATATTTGGTAAAATGGTCTCATTTCTTGCTTCCCCCAACTCAAAAGGGACAAAGTGATAAATTCATAAGTAAATACTTTTTTTTTTTTTGGTGAATATCTGGAGACTTTAATATGGGATTTATGATGGCTAAAGAGCATTACCTATCCAAGAGCAACCTGTAATCCAGGGAGGAAGTTATAAGTTTTTGGTTCATTTTGTGGTCAGCCTGATTCCTTCTAGTTTTGTCTCTGGCCTAAACTGTGAGAGAAAATAATTGGAAATGCTATGATGAAAATAATAGAACGATTCCTCTTGTTGCCATGGTGACAAGAATAAATTGAATCCATTGCTCTGAAAAATTGCCCGAAAGTGTACTTTAGCATTCCACAGTGGGTGTATTTGTTGAGAATTTTAATCTGTCAGCTTCCATCAAAATGGTGCAGCACTCAGAGAAATGTTTCACATCTATACTTTTGGCTGGTTTTTGTTATTTGTTTTATTTTTTAAAATTTTATAGATCTGGGGGTACTTGTGCAGGTTTGCTGTGTGGGTATATTACATAATGGTAAGGGTTAGGCTTCTAGTCTACCGTACATCACCCAATTATTGTAAAAGAAAGCAACCATCATTATATTGAAAATTTAAGTAATTTTCTAAGAGCATCCTGCCAGGTACAAATCTAAAAGCAGATTACAGTTTTGTTTCCACTGTCATGGAAAATGTCATTGTCAGCACCAACCGAGTTTTGGATGATTTTTCAGGTCATTGACAATCATTGGTATGGCACAGGATTCAAAAGATCTGATTGTGAAACCAAAGGATGTGGATTCCCAATTTCATTCAGTGTAAAACAGTCATATAGGATTACAAGAAGAAATAAACCCTAGTGCCTCAGTTTTTCTGTTTAATTTTTGGTAATAAGCATTTTAATAATAGTGATAGTTAGCATGTACAAGATGCACCAAGCATCTTGTGGAAGTTGTCCATGCTCTTAACAGCAACTCTTAACATGTAAGTATTATCATCTATAGTTTGCAGATAGAAGAAACTGAAACTCAGAGAGGTAAAGCAACTTGCTTAAGGTCACACAGCAAAGTTGAGAGCTGGGATTTAAGCCCCGCTGCATCTTGGCTCTAGATTCCGTGCCTCCCGACAGTGCTGGTTGCTCCTAACTTGCAGTAACACTGTTGACTTCTAAATATCTGAGCATCTATCCTGAACAGTATATGCAAAAGAGTTAACACTGGCCTGAAAGGCCTTTGCCAGGGTGGGGAGGGAAGCGTGTATCTAGCACTCTGTCTGTTTTTTTTCTGAGGCAGAGTCTCCCTCCGTTGCCCAGGCTGGAGTGCAGTGGCATGATCTCGGCTCACTGCATCTCCATCTCCCTGGTTCAAGCAATTCTTCTGACTCTGCCTCCCAAGTAGCTGGGACTACAGGCCTGCACCACCATGACCAGCTAACTTTTTTGTATTTTTGGAAGAGATAGGGTTTTGTCATATTGGCCAGGCTGGTCTTGAACTCTTGATCTCAAGTGATCTGCCCACCTCAGCCTCCCAAAGTGCTGGAATTACAGGCATGAGCACTGCGTCTGGCTGCACTCTGGTTTTGATCATTTATTTTGCTGTCTTTAGGATTTTGTTTTCTCATTTTAAAAACAGTTGATCTTCTGTGAAGAAAAACTTTTGGCCGGCCGTGGTGCCTCACGCCTGTAATCCCAGCACTTTGGGGGCCCAGGCGGGTGGATCACGAGGTCAGGAGATCAAGACCATCCTGGCTAACATGGTAAAACCCCGTCTCTACTAAAAATACAAAAAATTAGCCAGGCATGGAGGTGGGCGCCTGTAGTCCCAGCTACTTGGGAGGCTGAGGCAGGAGAATGAGCTTGCAGTGAGCCGAGATTGCATCACTGCACTCCAGCCTGGGTGACAATGTGAGACTCTGTCTTAAAAAAAAAAAAAAAAGAAAAGAAAATCTTTTGGGTAAGAACCAAGAACCTGTTTCTACCTTGTGTTTCTAAGAAGTGCCCTTCCTGTGGTGTCTTCCCAAGCAACCAGGAGACACGTGGCTATTCTGTTACCTTCTGAAGTCAAACCCCTGAATGAACGCAGAGAATCTCTGAGTACCCACAAATCCTGATTCAAAATCCTGATTCTTATGTACCTAATGTGATCCTGAGGCCTGATTCATATGGCATGAATACTGTGTGTGTGTATTGCTGAATATGGTTAAAACTTCCTCTCCTCCCTCCCCTTATTTCTCCGGGAAACTGACTTTTTCCTCCCCATAGTCCACTTGAAATTCCAGGAAAAGGAACCGATGTGCAAAGGAATTGTGGCCTGGAGAAACATAGTGTATTTAGAGAATTGCATGTAAATGGATAAATAAGTGTTGGAGGAGAAGCTGGAAGACATTGTCCTAAATTTTATTCCATAAAACACTAGTTCTGTGAGACACTTTATGGAAATTGGTCCCATGATCAGTATGTTTGGGGCATGCTGCGTGTTATATTCTCTGTTGTCTTAGATTGGATTTCCGGGAAACAGACTCTGAGGTGGAGACTTATGTGCAGAAGGTCTCTTGGCAAATGCTCCAGGGAGGTATGCGTGTAAGGAAGTGAGACGGACCCACCTCAGGCCCCTGGGACTTCCACTGGCCAGGCACCCTGTGCCTACTTGTGTCATGGGACGCAGGGCCCATCTTTTCCCAACTCCACACTCTGTGACCACATGCTAGTAGCTTGACATCAGCCATGGTGCAATGATTGGCATTACAAAAATGGACATATGCTTCAAATTGGGGCCTGACTTACTGTTTTGTTGATTGCCAGGCTTAAAAAAGTGATGGAAAGGATGCTAATAATGCGTATTAAACCAAAAAAGTGTGTCACATCTGTAGCTGTGACATTGTGAATAGCACAAAAATTGAGAACACATGCTTCTGATACTTGAAAACCCTTATCGGAGTCAACAAAGAATTCACTCATGTCATTGTCTATCAGGTGAAGCTCTGATGCACGTTTTTTGCTTTCACTTTTGCCTTATTCATTAATATAAACAGAATGTCAATCAACCTTCATGTTGTGTCTACGCTCAATCATCCCTGATGACCCTACGCTGGCTACAGACGCAGAATTCAGCAAAAACCAATGAAAGCATTCGGTGAGAATCAACGGCTATATGGAGCTTACAGTAAACCGTATTGTGTATTTTATTATTATGTATACGTTGTGTGTTACAAGTCCGTTATATCAACACCTTCTATAGTAAACTCATGTAGTTGGTGAACCTTTACCAGCACATCACTGGGGCTGGTGGAGTCTGGGTGGGAGCAGCTGAGATTGCTTGAGCCAAATTGGAGAATGCTTGAGCCAAAGTCTGCTGGCAAAGACATCCCGTGCCTCTCAGGACTGGCAGTAGCCCACTGTAGACATGGCCTCAGTGTACACATAGACAGGTTTCAGAACATGGGGCCCTGGGTCACTCATGCTCCCTGTAGTTGGAATTCTACCAGGCACATTCCACAGCCTCCACACTGATACCTGATGTGGTTGGAGCTGAGGTCTCAGACTATCCTCCAGAGAGCGTTAGGGTTGGGATGGCCTTTCAGAGATGTCCCAAATTGAGGCAAGAGGGCCAGGCCTTTAGATCACCAGTCACTGATACCCAAAGCACATCCTTGGTTAAGACAGTGCTCTGTGGCTAAGGACAAATCCCAGTGAGAGCCAGAGCTCTGGATGGTGGCCTGTGAATGGTCAGTGGCCGATATTCCCGGAAGCTGGAGGATAGGTTTGTCTACCCTGAAGAGGAAAGTTGGCTGGAGCACTGCAGTGTTTATTAGACCCTCTTAGAAATTCATAATGTTTATTAGCATTTAAAAGGCTCTGAAGAATCCTGCAGTTAGCTTTGTCCTGCTAGCACTACCTCAATGTATTTCACCAAGAAACCATTTTGTGTGTCTGTGTCTGTAACATCCCTTTGAATTAGTATTCTACAGAACACATTCGGGAAAAGCTGGATCAGAGAGAAAGGCAAGGTCAGACTGTAAAGGGCTGAGCCTGCCTGGCTAGGCAGTTTTGATTTTATGCTGTGGACACTGGGGAGCTATTCTGATTTGACTTGCATTTTGGAGAAAGCACTTTGGAAGTGTGTGTAGGATTGATTGGTGTGGGAGAGATGGAGGAGCAAGTCTATTTAAGAGGCTGCCACGTCTTCCAAGGGACAGATGATATGGGCCTGGATTTGGATGACAGAGAGAAGAGGCAAATCGGAGGAACATTTAAGAGAGAGAATCAATAGTGTTTAGTGATAAGTTATTTTCCCATTACCCTGTAATCTAGCTCAGTGTTATTTACATCTTCTTCTCATTTCCAAATAGGTTTCCTTCCCTTTCCTTTTCCTCTTCCTTCCTTCCTTCCTTCCTTCCTTCCTTCCTTCCTTCCTTCCTTCCTTCCTTCCTTCCTTCCTTTTCCTTTAATTATCTTCTCCTTCTATTATTTATGTGTCCCTGAAATGGTGTATTGAATAACTTCACCTACAGAAAAGGTTTTGTATACTCATCTTTCCAGGCTCCATTTGGTTTGCATCCATTTCATTCTCTTGTGTTCTGGGATGAAAAAAATGAGGATGAACTGGGCAGCATCCTGTGACCATTTCACAGTTGTTGTTTTGGAATTTAGTGTTCTGATGGCTTTTCCAATGTGTGCGAAATTGCTTTAAGTCTATAGTACAAATAAGTAGGAAATGAGGGGGATGCAAACATATTCTCACACATTTAACACAGGATTGATTTGTTCCTGTACACTTCAGTTTTTATTACTATTGGAAGAATATGATTTCTTTGTAAGAAGCTGATCTCTTTTTATCAGCTCTAGAGGAGGGAGGGTTGACTTAGTTTCTAGACACTGTCTACCCTACTTTCTCACTTCATGTTATTTTATTGGCAAAGAATCTCTCTGTTTAGGGTATTTAAAAACATGGAATCAACTCTGATGCTCTTTCTCTTTATACTTTTCGCAGGAAAAGAAGTTTAAATCAATAACTGAAATAAGTTTTCATGGTACCCAGAGATTTCACTTCCTGATAGCCTGCCTTATGTGAATTAACGTGTACAATTGAAGGTAATTCTAGTGCAGATAATGAACTAATCTCCAGAAAGGGAGCTTCCCCTCTTTTGGGGTACTGAGGACACTCACAGAAAATAACGGACCAGGGTTTTTTCTTCACCTCTAGAATTGCAATTATTTTAATTTTATTTATTTATTTATTTTGAGACAGAGTTTTGCTCTTGTCACTCCAGTGCAATGGCACGATCTCCCTCACTGCAACCTCTGCCTCCCAGATTCAAGAGATTCTCCCGCCTCAGCCTCCCCCAGTAGCTGGGATAACAGGCTTGTGCCACCACACCCAGCTGATTTTTGTATTTTTAGTAGAGACAGGGTTTCACCATGTTGGCCAGGCTGGCCTTGAACTGCTGACCTCAGGTGATCCATTCACCTCAGCCTTGCAAAGTGCTGGGATTACAGGTATGAGCCACCGTGCCCAGCCACGGTGGACCGGAGAAGAAGCATGTTTTCAACCATGCCAACAGAATCAATTTTGGATTTTTAATTTGGGGAATTTTCTCAGATCTGGAAGTTATTGTAAATCAAGGTTGAAGTAAAGTTGGTTTACATATTTGACATATTTACCGTTTGGAAAACACAATTTAGGACTTTATGTTCACATCTTTGTTTTCAAACTGACAAAGGGGCTGTTTCCAAGACCTCAGTACCCCACACATTGCAGGGGTGTTGCTGGGCTGTCTTTCGCTGCATTGTGAGAGGCCTCTTTAGGGAGCATGGAGAGCTGTTGGGCCTTGAAAAAGCCCAGCCAGCTGCTAAAAAGCTCAGCTGAGACATCACTGGAGAGGCTGTGCATGAGCAGCCAAAGGCTATTTGCGGAGCAGAAGCTTCTGGACGCCGACCAGCTGGACGCTGACCACACAGAAGAGAAGTGGTCATTAGGGTCCTCAGCCTCCCTGGACCAACCAGCTCTGGTGCTGAGTGGGCAGGAGGCAGCTTGTGGGAACTGAGAACTGCTGAGGTGATGCCGAGAACTGTTGCTGAAGAAGGGACAATGGAAACCCTTGCCCATGATTCTGTCTCCAGACAGCAGACCCAGAATTCTAGGTTTGATTACCAGCACCATAGATGGAATGGTCACAGGCCTTCTGTGCATCTGTACTGGCCCAGTAGGAAAACTAAGCTTGGCCCTGGCTGCACCCTGCAACCTCAGCACCCAGGAATCTGCTACTCTGAGCTGAGTCACCAGACTTGGTACTCGGGGCGTGAATCTTTTTGGGACCGGATTCCTAAAAAGGGATCCTCTTCTAGGGTTCCAGAGCAGTTATTTGTAACACATAGAATGGGCAAAAGATTAGAATCCAGAATACATAAAAAAGATTCTTACCAATCTGTAAGAAAAAAAAATTTTTTTAAATAAATGAAAAAATCAATCACTAAGAAAAAGACATTAAAAAACAGGCAAAAGATATGAATGAACATTTCACAGAAGAAAAAAACATAAATGGCCAATAAGTTTATGAAAAAATGTTCCACCTCGTTAACAAGAGGGAAAATATAAATTTTAAACCAACTGGCCTGGCGAGGTGGCTCACGCCTGTCATCCCAGTGCTTTGGGAGACCGAGATGGGAGGATCACTTGAGGCCAGGAATTGAAGGTTGCAGTGAGCTATGGAGATGCCACTGCACTCCAGCCTGGATGGCAGAGCAAGACCCTGTCTCAAACAATAAAATAAAACAAAACCCATTCAATTGGCAAAAAATAAAGTAAAATAATACAAAGTGTTGCTGAGGCTGTGAAGCAGAGGCCTCTCCCACAATGCTGTTAGGAGCATGAATAGGCATAACTGCATCAGAAGACAATTTCACATCAATGAACAAAGTTGACTCTTCTAGCACCTCTGCAATTACACTGAGGAATGTATTACAAGGACTATAATTGGCAGGAGTATGCATAGTATCATTAGTTATAACAGTAAAAACATAAAACAACCCAATATGTTCATTAACAGGGGTGGATAGGTACATTTTGGCATATTCATACAGCAGAATACTATGCACAGTGAAAACGGAGGAAGTACACTTCCAAGAATCAATACTGGTGAATCTTAGAAACAAAGTAAAAGCAACAGCAAAAGAGCAAGTCATAGAAGAATGCATCCAGTATGGTTCAGTTTACATGAAGTCGAAAAACAGACAAAAGTCAATAATGTGTTGCTTAGAGATATGGGGTAGAATTGAAAGAAAAGTAAAAGATTAAATAATGTGAAAATCAGATAGTGGCTACCTATGGTGGAAGATGGAGAGTGAGGGGGTGTGATGGACATGCGTACGAAGACAGTGTCCCCATCATTGATGGATGGTGGTCCATTACCTAAGCTGGGTAGTGGCCATGTAAGTGTTTGCTTTATTATTATTTAAACTATATATTAGACTATACATTACTTAAACTATATATGTGTGTATACAATTACTCTGCATGATATATTTTATAATTTTTAAAGAAAAGGGAAGAAGGAGGAGGAGGAAGAGAGGAAGATGATGACTATGATGATGACAAAGGAGACAGCAAGTAATGCTTTGGGTCCCCGTGTGAGGCACATTCAGCACTGTGTGGATGGTTATCTGGGGGAAGTAATAGATATGTCCTCACCATTTCTATAGTCTCTGGACTCCAAATGTATCCTTGATCAGATTGGATCTTTGTGGTGCTTCACTGAGACTACACACCTGTCCAAACTGTAGGTTCGGGGATGGCTTCCTGGAGAAGCTAATGCTTGAGTTGAAGCCTAAGGGCACAGAGACATATATGATGATATACAGCATGATTGTCATTCATTTAACAAATATTTATTGAGGTTCTATTGAAAAAAAAAGGAACAGGGAGATATAAAGTTGTATCTGAAAACAGTGTCGTGAGTTTGCATCAGTGAAGAAACTGATGTTAGAAAGATATCATTTTTAGTTGTAATAGCATCAGGAGAATCTTAGAGTCATAGAAGTTCATAGCTGGGAAGAGAAGGAAGAAAGAGCTACTGAGCATTACTAGAGTTGGGCATGGTGGTAGGTGTTTTAGCTCTGCAGGTGGGTGAAAAGGGCATTCTGGGTGAACAGAAGGCCTCTGCAAAGGACAGAGGAGGGAATGACAGGGTGTATTGAAGAAATGGTGAGCAATATGGCTTGAGTGGAATACACTAACAAGTTAGCATTTATTGCAGGGGTTGGACAATTTGTTTTTGGTAAAGGGCCAGATGGTAAATATTTTAGGCTTTGTGGACAATACGGTCTCTGTTGCAATGACTTAACTCTGCTGCTATAGCAGGAGAGAAGCCATAGATCATACAGGTGTGACTGTGTTCCAATAAAACTTTACTTATAAAAACAGGTGGTGGGCTGAATTTGGTTCACAGACCAGAGTTTACAAACCCCTGGTTTATTGAATGCTTTGTTATGTGACCAGCTCCGGGCTAAGCACTTCATATGCATGATCTCAATTCTGAAAACAATCATGGAAGCAGGGCACTATTTATTACCATTGCCTTCTATTTACAGACATAGAGACCAAGGCTCAGAGAAGTGAAGGTCACGTAGAGGTAGGATTTGAGTCAGAGAGTCTTACCCCCATGGTTCACTCTTAATCACTGTGCTGTCCCGGTAATTAGAGGCATGGGTTACAGAGGACGGGCTGTCGCAGAGATTCCTGATGTCAGACGAAGTCATCTTGGTTAGATAATGGAGGGCCGTGGAGGGTTATGAAAGAGACTGACGTAATCAGGGTTCTCCCACTCCCTGTTCTTCTCAGCCTTGTTCTCCCTCACTGGGGTGTGACCTGTTGAGCTGCTCTCACTCAGGTTCTCACAAGCAGAACATCAAAGACAGAGTCTAAGATCATTTGGGATCAGCCTTGCCAAGAGGGCAGCATGGCATGGGAGGGAGTGGTCCGGTGCCATGGGGAGGGGGGCGACTGTTGAGTGCAGGCTGGGCCTCTTCCTTGACAGGCTGGGAGCACATGGCCTGCAGTAGAAGCTGAATGGCTTCAGGGGAACGTTAGGGACCAGTTTTCTGGACTGGTCACAGAAAAAAGCCCTTGTTGGCTCCTGGGTGTCTTGTTCAAATTGGGGAGCTGGTGCTGACACCGTCAGCAGCCTGCCCCATGGCAGCCTTCTCGCTTCAGAACAGTCTGTCAAGCTCACGTTTTCCACTTTCTAAGCCTTCCCAAACATAAGGATCGTGCCACTTCTGTGTGGAGAGATGACAGATTTTAATTTCCCCAAAAGGCAGTCACTTACTCATTTCCCCCTGACCCGGCAGATGAGAACGGATGAGAAAGGGTCCACACAGCCACGTTCGAAAATGGGCCAGACAGAGGATGGGAACCAATCCCTAGTTGTGTCATATCCTAATCCACACCATCATGGCTGGAAAGGGCGTTTCAAGGCCAGATCTTGATCTTTATGCTATACTGTAGATCAGTGTCCTCTGAAGTATGCTCCATAGGAGCATAAGAGCCCTACTCTTACAATATGCTATTTATTTATTTATTTATTTATTTATTTATTTATTGAGACGGAGTTTTGCTCTTGTTGCCCAGGCTGGAGTTCAGTGGCTCGATCTTGGCTCACTGCAACCTCCGCCTCCCGGGTTCATGCCATTCTCCTGCCTCAGCCTCCCAAGTAGCTGGGATTACAGGCATGCGCCACCACACCCAGCTCATCTTGTATTTTTAGTAGAGATGGGGTTTCGTCATGTTGGCCAGGCTGGTCTCAAACTCCTGACCTCAGATGATCCACCCGCCTCAGCTTCCCAAAGTGCAAGGCTTACAGGCGTGAGCCCCTGCACCCGGCCTACAATATATTCTTTAAAAAGAGTTCCAGAATGGATACATTTGGAAATCCCCAAGTGCTCCACCCCATCTCTTGGAGTTACATGATACTTTAAAGGCTCGGACACATTTTTATTTTATTTTTTATATTTTAAGACAGAGTCTCACTCTGTCGCCCAGGCTGTAGTGCAGTGGCATGATCTCAGTTCATTGGAACCTCTACTTCCCAGTTCAAGCGATTCTCCCGCCTCAGCTTCCCAAGTAGCTGGGATTACAGGCATGCACCATCATGCCTGGCTAATTTTTGTATTTTAGTAGAGATGGGGTTTTGCCATGTTGGCCAGACTGGTCTTGAACTCCTGCCTGTCTTGGCCTCCCAATGTGCTGGGATTACTGGTGTAAGCCACTGTGCCCGGCTGGCACATTTTATAATAAAGAATCATAAACCCATCCTTTAACTTGGCCGTCCTAAATGTAGTTTACCAAACAAAACCCTTGCTTCCAGTAATACCTGTAAAAATCCTGTAGTGCTAGTGTTCCCTAGATCTCATTTTGGAAAATAATGTTGCCGGTAATTACAGGTGATTAGGGTCAAGGTTTTTCTTTTTTTCTTTTTTTTTTCTTTTTTAAGTGGGATCACTGGATAATCTGTGATTTAGAAAAATAACCCAGGCAGCAGGTTAAAAGCTGAGTTAAAGAGAGTTAGACTCAAGTTAGGTAAAAGGATCTAACTAAAGTCAAGAAAACTAGTCCAAGAAAAATGATGGCACAAAGTATTGATAGTGATCATGAGGGTGGAAAGGGACGGATTTTTGTCTCAACACTTTTCTGAGATGGGATTGAAAGACTGTGTGATGGATTGAACATGTAAGGCGAAGGAGAGGCAAAGATCAAGGTTGTCCCTGCATTTTCCAGCGTGGTTGACCAGATGGATGGCTATGCTGTTAACCAGGACTGGAAACACAGAGGGAGAATTTGCAACATGGTTGCCTTTTGAAACAGCAAGTGTCAGAGCCGGTTCCATCCCAGTCTGAGTCCATACAGTTGATGTCACAGAGCAAGTATGGGCAAGAGCAGCACTGCCCCCCAGGCTCTGCAGAGATGGACAGTTTCTATATCTGACAGGCTCCTCTGCTGCGCTCCAGCTTCCCTGTTCAGTTTCCGTCTTCAGCTCCGGGTGTGAAACCTAGCAGGGTACATTGGCTGGGAAGTAAACAAGTCTCTTTCCCGTCAAAATGCTTAATTACAGCAATACATTATGACACAATTGGCCAGCCTGGTCTCTCGGAAAGGCTCACAAACAAGAACGATTGTTTTTGAGTGGGAGTTTCCAGGCTATTTGTCAGAGACTTTAGGGAAGTCAAAGTGGCGATAGTTTGTCAGAAGCAGCAATTAAAAATTGCCTCTGGATGTGTGTGAGACTGAAAGATATTTAAAAGCAGCGTAAATACTAGACTGTTATCCCCTCAGTATTGGAAGAAATTGTAACAAAAACTTACAGCATTGTCCTATGTTGCAAACAAATGAAAACTGAAAAGTATGAAGAAAAGTACAGCATGACATAAAACATCAAAATGTGAAGACTGTGGTTTCCTGGGAAGGCCACGAGAGAGGTCAGTTTATTAATATTATGACCTTATGTTCTACTGACAGGAAATTAAGGTTCATTTCTAGAACCACCATTCTGTAATTTATAACTGCTTCCGCAAAGTTCTTCTGTAGTCCACATTCTACCACATCAATTTAGACACTGTTACTTAGTTACATGTTCATATTTTAGCTTCACATTTATTGAGGGTCAATATTAGAGCTACACGAAGAACATTTCTACATCTTCTGCAAAACTCTTGACGATACTTTTTTGGGGACTTTGTTTCTCCATAGAAGGATTCACACACTCAGTTTTTAAAAGAATTTGGCACAAGAAAAAAGAAAATTGTTGTTTCCATTTCTTGTTGCATTTCTTTTTTTGTTTGTTTTAGCTGTGTAGAAAATGACAGTAATTGTAACAATAAATTGTGTAGATGCTCTGTTTCCTACATCACCACTGCCTTGTGTGAGTTCCATGAAACAGAGCTCTGCAAGGTACTCTGTGCTTGAATACAATTGGGAAATACTGGTGTACAACATTTCTCTTGGAGATTCATGAACGTATTAGTATACTAAGGGCTCAGAGAGTCTGAAGAAACGATCTCTATGTTATTTTTAATTTAATGTTATTTTTATTTTTTGATGGAATCTCACTCTATTGCCCAGGCTGGAGTGCAGTGGCATGATCTCGGCTCACTGCAACCTCTGCCTCCCAGATTCAAGCGATTCTTCTGCCTCAGCCTCCAGAGTAGCTGAGACTACAGGCGCATACCACCATGCCCGGCTAATTTTTGTATTTTTAGTAGAGACGAAGTTTTACCATGTTGGCCAGGCTGGTCACAAACTTCTGACCTTTGGTGTTCCACCTGCCTCGGTCTCCCAAGGTGCTGGAATTACAGGTGTGAGCCACTGCATCCAGCCAGAAACCTATGCTATTCTAACTCAGTTTTCCCTCCTCTCTATTTAAGGATATGAGCCTTTTAAAAATAGGTAACATCTATTTGGAACTAGATTTCCATATGATACTTTACTGTGGTAAAATATACATAACACAAAATGTACCATTTTAATCATTTTAAATATACAGTTCAATGACATTAGGAACATTAACA
This sequence comes from Macaca nemestrina, assembly GCF_043159975.1. Taxonomy (NCBI): domain Eukaryota; kingdom Metazoa; phylum Chordata; class Mammalia; order Primates; family Cercopithecidae; genus Macaca; species Macaca nemestrina. Next base: position 10,457,548 of record NC_092128.1, read on the forward strand.
TTGTTGTACAACTATACCACCATCCATCTCCAGAACATTTTTCACTTTCCCAAACTTCTCATTAAACAGTAACTCCCTATTTCCCCCTCTTCCCAACTCCTGGCAACCATCACAATTCTACTTCTCTAGAATACACTTTGGGGAACTACACATCCAATGGATTGATATATTTATACTGTGGTTTGAATGCGTCCCACAAGTTCATGTGTTGGAAACTTAGTCCCCATTGCGACAGTGTTGACTGTTAGGACCCTTAAGACGTGAGCAGGTCATGAAAGCTCTGCCCTCATGAATGGATTAATGCTATTATCAAGGATTACTGAGGGAGAAGGTTAGTTATTGCTGGAATGGGTCCCTGATAAAAGGCATGAATTCAGCCCCTTCCTTTCTCTTGCACATATTCTCTCGCTCTTTTGCATTCTGCCATGAGATGATGCAGCACAAAGGTCCTCACCAGATGCAGTTGCCATGCTCTTGTACTTCCAGCCTCCAGAATTGTGAGCCAAGTAAACTTCTATTGTTTATAAATTACCCAGTCTCAGGTATTCTGTTATAGCAACACAAAATGTCCTAAAACCAATTTGTGTTGGCCTCCTTTAATGAGGTTTTGATTTAAAATTTTTACTTTAATTACCTTTTTATATTTTTACTATTTTGTTAGCTGCCTGAAATCCTTAAACTCTTTTTTTTTTTTTTTTTTTTTGAGACGGAGTCTTGCTCTGTCGCCCAGGCTGGAGTGCAGTGGCCGGATCTCAGCTCACAGCAAGCTCCGCCTCCCGGGTTCACACCATTCTCCCGCCTCAGCCTCCCGAGTAACTGGGACTACAGGCGCCCGCCACCTCGCCCGGCTAGTTTTTTGTATTTTTTAGTAGAGACGGGGTTTCACCATGTTAGCCAGGATGGTCTCGATCTCCTGACCTCGTGATCCACCCGTCTCGGCCTCCCAAAGTGCTGGGATTACAGGCTTGAGCCACCACGCCCAGCCCTAAACTCTTTTTAAAGACAAGTAGCTTATCGACTATCAGTAAATATCTTATAACTAGAGATTCAGAATGCATATTAGCATAGTAAAGACTCTGAGAAGAGAGGCTTAATAAGAAATTGGAAGTGTAACACCCTATGAACATTTGTATAGCTTAATTGTGAATAATAAAATCTCATGATTGCAAGGGAACTCCAAAGTTCTGTATTTGCATCATATTGAACCATTTGTAGTCAACCATAAACATGTTCTCTCATCACTCTGACTTTGCACATGCTGTTCCCCAGGCTTCAGATGACACCTTCATTCCCTCATGCAAGCAGAGTTAAGTACTCATTTCTTTCTCCATGTTTGTAAATAACCCGATTTACACTTCTCTTATGCTGTATTTTAGTTTATTATAAATATTTGTTCACATGGCTATGTCCCCACTGGACTCTGAGGCAGAGGATATTTTGTTTAACTCCATGTGTTGCAGCTAGCAGATGATAGATACTCAATAAATGTTTATTAAATGAACTAATCTAGCGCAGCCATCCATTCAATGCTGTGAATAGTTTCTAGGACATTCCTGCATAGGCGTCTAATCTATGGCTGAATACCAATATCAGAAAACCCTGCCACCTGAGACAACTCATTAATCTATTGACAATCCTGACTGTTCAAGAAGTTATTTCTATAAAGAATGATCTGTCTTAAGATAGGAATCAGCACCATTACAATTGTAAGCTTATGAAAGGTGTATTTTTTTTTTTTTTTTTTACTGTTTTGTCCACTATTGTATCCCTGGCATCTAGGACAGACCTTAACACATAGTAGGCACTCAAGAAATATTTGAGTAATAAATGCTATCATACTTTCTACTATTCCGTTTTCACACTGATGTAAAGATACTACCTGAGACTGGGTAATTTATAAAGGAAAGAGGTTTAGTTGACTCACAATTCCACATGGCTAGGGAGTCCTCAGGAAACTTACAATCATGGTGGAAGGTGAAGGAGAAGCAAATATACCTTCTTCATAAGGCAGCAGCAAAGGAGGAACTGCCAAATACTTATGAAACCATCAGATCTTGTGAAAACTTACTCATTGTCAGGAGAAAAACATGGGGGAACAACCCCCATGATTCAATAACCTCCCACCAGGTCCCTCACCTTGATACACGGCGGTGACAATTTGAGATGAGATTTGGGTGGGGACACAGAGCCAAACCGTATCATACTTTGTATTAAAATAAGATGTGAGGTAGTCTTTTATAAATTATTTAGCACTTTAGTAGTGTTTTAGTGAATGCATAACATAAGAATAAGAAATTTCTTAATTATTAGAAAGGAGGAAACAAAATTACTATTTATAACTGATAACATTTTATAGCTAGAAAAATCCAATACAATGAACTGATAGACAATGCAAAATTAGAAAGTTTAGCAAAGTTGCTTGTTGCAAAACATATGTCTACAAAGTATATCTTCTCACATTCTAAAAACAGAAAGCCAATTAGTTAACGTAATTAAAAAATCCTACTTGTAATAGCAGCAAAAATATGAAATAATTGGAAATAATCTTCGGAAGCATGCAGGATCAATGTGAAGAATGTAACAATGATAGTAGGATAATTTGTTAAGTATTCACAAAAACAATTGAGTTGGATCTCTACCTTATACCCTACGCCAAAATAAATTTTATATTGTTTAATTAATGTAAATGATGGTAAATCAAGGTAAATGTAATGATGAAACTCTTGAAGAACCAGAGAAAAATATGTGTAAATATTTACGAGACCTTATCAGATCTGGACTAGCATATATGTTAGTCCAGAAGACTCTTCTAAGCATATATGTTTTTCCCCATAAGGAAGAAGACCAGTGAATTTGATTACATTAAAACGAAAAACTTTTGTGTCAGAAAGTATCATAGAAATATATACATTTTTAAAAACACCTTTACTGAGGTATAATTGATATACAAAAAACCTGGATACATTTAATGTATAAATTCCAACAAGTTTGGAGCACCATCAGCAGTATCAGAGGTAAATGAATAACTGACTAAAACATTTGGAACATAAATGACACAGGAATTCAGTCCTCATCATAAACTTATATGAAATCAATAATAGGTAAAATCTCTAATAGGAGAATGAATTAACACTTGAATGAGTAAGTTACAAATGAAGGAAATACAGTGGTCAATAATATTATGAAAACATGCCCCACCTCATTAGGAATAAAAAGAAATTTAAATCAAACTAAAACAATGAGATACTATTCTTTCCTAGAAAATTGTCAAATTACAAAAAAAAAAAAAGAAGCATCCAGGTTGATGAAGATGCAGTAACGTGGAAGCATGCCCCACAGTTGCAGACCCATAACCTGGTGCTGCCTTTTAGTAAGGCAGCTGGGTGACAGGTGCCCAAATCTTAAAAATGTTTAATCTTGTAATCCTTTGACCCAGTATCTTTTTTTCTTTCCTTTTCTTTCTTTCTTTCTTTCTTTCTTTCTTTCTTTCTTTCTTTCTTTCTTTCTTTCTTTCTTTCTTTCTTTCTTTCTTTCTTTCTCTCCTTCTCCTCCTCCTCCTCCTCCTCCTTCTTCTTCTCCTCCTCCTCCTCCTTCTCCTTCTCCTTCTCCTTCTTCTCCTCCTCCTCCTCCTCCTCTGTTGCCCAGGCTGGAGTACAGTGGCATGATCATGGCTCACTGCAGCTTTGACCTCCCAGGCTCAAGCAATCCTCCCTCCTCAGCCTCTTGAGTAGCTGAGACTACAGATATGCACCACCATGCCCAGGTAATTTTTAAAATTTTTTTGTAGAGATAGGGTCTTGCTATGTTGCCCAGGCTGGTCTTGAACTCCTGGCCTGAAGTGATCCTGCCGCCTCGACCTCTCAAAGTGCTGGGATACAGCCACCATGCCTGGCCTAACCCAGTAACTTTATTCCTAGTAATTTTTCTCATGGACATAGTGATGCTCACACAAAACATTCATCCTATAATTATTTGTAAAAATGAGAAACTAAAAACAATAATATAGACATATTCATAAGATGTATTTTGCAACCATTTAAAATAATATTTTAAAAGAATATTGAAGGATTTGAAAAATATTCATTATATATTATTGAAACGAATAAAGCAGGGTACATATTTAAGCATACCATATGATCCCAACTTTGCAATCTACATACACATGTGTAATGTATATACATATATGTGTGAATGTGCATGAAGAAAAAAAGACTGGAAGGAAATACTAATGGTTACTTCTGGGTGATAGGATAATGGATGATGGGTGGATGATTTTTTAAATTATTAAATCATAAACACATACAGCTGGCCCCTGTATCCTGAGGTACCACACTGGCAGTTATTTTTTATTTTTATTTTTTTGAGACAGAGTCTCAATCTGTTGCTCAGGGCAGAGTGCAGTGGTGCGTTGTTGGCTCACTGCAACCTCCACGTTCCGGGTTAAAGTGATTCTCATGCCTCAGCCTTCCGAGTAGCTGGGATTACAGGCACGAGCCACCACACCTGGCTAGTTTTTTGTATTTTTTTTTTTAGTAGAGACGGGGTTTCATCATGTTGGCCAGGCTGGTCTCGAACTCCTGAGCTCAAATGATCCACCTGCTTTGGCCTCCCAAGGTGTTGGGATTACAGGTGTGAGTAACTGTGCCTAGCAAGCAGGCAGTTTTTAAAATCTGAGGTTGTCTGAGTCTGTGGGATTTGGAACTCGTGGATATGGAAGTCTGACTGGGGGATCTGAGCATTCGTGGATTTGGGTATCTGGGTGACGTCCCAGAATTAATCAGGAGAGATGACTGTATATAATAAAAACTTTAAATATCTTTAAAACACTCCCCCACTTCAGTTATTGCCACAGTCCCATCCTATATGATGCCTCTGGGCCCAGCTTACACATTACTGCCCCTTTCTCTTTACAGTTTTACAATGACTAAACCCCAGAAGGTCTGCAGGCAATAAGGCATCACGTAGAGAGCCTTGTCTCATGGCCTCTGTTCCTTTAAATCCTTGCCTGTCATTCAGATTAGAGATAGATGCTGGTCACCTCCTGCTCAGAATGACAGCTCCTGCATACTCAGCAGCGTATCTCATCCACCATCTCTTTGCACATTTAAAGGGCACAGTCATGCTGTATCTGATCTATCCACAGATGTAAATGTCCTCCCTACCTTATGGCTTCTCTTATGTGCAAACTAGCAGCTCTTCCCCATCATTTAGGGCATGCGGCCATGGCTTGTGGATCACAATGGGTGCTATTAGGTTACTGCAAAACTAATCGTGGTTTTCATCATTAAAAGTAATTAAAAGTGACCGGGCGCGGTGGCTTATGCCTATAATCCCAGCACTTTGGGAGGCCAAGGCAGGCAGATCACGAGACCAGGAGTTCGAGACCCGCCTGACCAACATGGTGAAACCCCGTCTCTACTAAAAATACAAAAATTAGCCAGGCGTGGTGGCACGCGCCTGTAATCCCAGCAACTCAGGAGGCTGAGGCAGGAGAATCACTTGAATCCGGGAGGCGAAGGTTGCAGTGAGCTGAGATGGCGCCATTGCACTCCAGCCTGGGAGGCAGAGTGAGATTCCGTCTCCAAAAAAAAAAAAAAAGTAATTAAAAGTAATCACGATTACTTTTGCACCAACCTAATATTATTGCCAGAATTTTCAGTGAGACTCCTATTCTCCATCTCCATTTCGATATGGAAGGATGAAGGCCTAAAGTTACATTCACTTGTGGTAGGGGGCATTACTGGGTATAAGGACTTTTTATTTGTAGGTATTAACATTTTCCCTAGTGATAGGAAAGAGGTAGGGACAGGTATTGCCCGAGTAGGTTGCATCCAGGTTGATGAAGACGCAGTGACATGGGAAGCGTGCCCCACAGTTGCAGATCCATAACCTGGTGCCATCTTTCAGAAAGGCAATTGGGTGGCAGGCAGTATGCCTTACTGAAAGGCGAACACCTGTGAGAGTTGGGGTTGTGGAACCCAAGCTGGGAAGGGCTTGGAAATTGTTTGGTTTTCTTGCCTAAGGAAATTAGCTGAGGACCTGAAGCTTCCTTCTAACTGAAAAGAGGACTCCAGTGACAAGTCCACCAAGAGGGTGAAATAGGCATCTGAAAATGAAACAAAGAGCTTAAGCCAGTCCAGGCAATGCATGGTGAAAGGTAGAGTGTTTGACAAATGGTATTAGTGGTTACATATTTCTAGCCAGACTAGGTACTGATGGATGAAATTCATTGTCATCCAAGCCAGCTTGGCAGTTGACCCCCTGAGCCGCATCTTCCAAAGCTGGTATAGGAAAATAAATGTTATAGGCCAAAAAAAAAAAAAAAAAAAAAAAAAAAAAAAAAGGCTCTCAGTTGCTGCACAAAAGGGTGAAGGTGAAAATTCTTTTTATTTTTTTGAGACCAAATCTCGCTTTGTCGCCCAGGCTGGAATGCAGTGGCGCAATCTCGGCTCACTGCAAGCTCCGCCTCCCGGGTTCACGCCATTCTCCTGGCTCAGCCTCCCGAGTAGCTGGGACTACAGGCACCCGCCACCATGCCCAGCTAATTGTATTTTTTAGTAGAGACGGGGTTTCACCGTGTTAGCCAGGATGGTCTGGATCTCCTGACCTTGTGATCCGCCTGCCTCGGCCTCCCAAAGTGCTGGGATTACAGGCGTGAGCCACCGCGCCCAGCCTAACAGGGTGAAAATTCTTAACACTGCTGAATGGTATGCTCGAAAGTGGTTAACGTAAATTTTTACCACAATTTTAAAAACTATGCATCTGTTAATATAAAAATGTAAACAATTGATATAAAATGCCAAGTAATTAGAAATAAAGTCGCATAAAGAAACTTTAAAGAAAAGTTACTTGGATTAGTTTCTTCCTTTCAAGGTGGTTATGTAAATTTTTTGAAATAAAAATTTGATCGATTAAAAAAATGATTTTGTGTTGTAATAAACTTTGAAAGGTCTGGGTTAAGCCAAGAGAAGCACATTTCTTTATTGCTGGATTTTTATACACTGATGTAAAATTTAAACTTCTAGAGGGAGTTAGAGTATGCCGTATTTCCCAAACTTATCTGACCATGGAACATTGTTTTTGTAGAATATCTCTGAAGATGCTTCTGTATTAGAGATTGGACTGAGGGAGAAAAGTACCAGGAAACAAAACCATCTGGGCATACTTCCATCTTTGACTAAAGATGAATTTCCTGTGGAGAAGTATGTGCTTTGCAAAATCATGTTTCTTTGCTTTCACATAGTCATTGAAAAGTTTTTCTTTTCCCATTTAGTCTTTTTTTCTTTTTTCCTTTTTTTTTTTTTTTTTTGATACAGAGTCTTGCTCTGTTGCCCAGGCTGGAGTGCAGTGGCAGGATCTCAGTTCACTGCAACCTCCGTCTCCTGGGTTCAAGTTATTCTCACGCCTTGGCCTCCTGAGTAGCTGGGATTACAGGTGAGCGCCACTATGCCCAGCTGATTGTTGTATTTTTAGTAGCGATGGGGTCTCACCATGTTGGCCAGGCTGGTCTCAAACCCCTGACCTCAGGTGATCCATCCGTCTTGATGTCTTAAAGTGCTGGGATTACAGGCGTGAGCCACCATGCCCAGCCCCTTTCAGTCTTGTAGCTGATGTTCCTTTTGAAAAGTTTTATTTCTCAGTTGACTAAGGGAAAAAGAATTTTTCAGAACTCATGTTAAGAAAGCTAGGGACACAGAGTGCCCTAGAACTGTGACTCTCAAATTCCAACATCTGTAGGGCTCATCTGGGGAGACCCTCACCCTCAGAGAGATTTTGACTTCATGGATTAATGGGAGGAAAAAGAAACTGCATTTTTAATAACAAGTGACGAAATCTGTGTGCCCATGCACTGGGGTTAAGCACAAAGATGACTGTCATTGTCTCATGTGTAGGATTAGCAAGAGCCAGCTGGGCTAGGGTAGAGAGATTGAGAAAGTCAACTAGGGGAGAGAAAATGGCGGATACTTAGAATCAGTGCCTGCTGAGTGATTGGAGCCTGAAGCAAAGGAAAAACTAGTACTGGTTCTGTCTTTATTTAAAATCATGATATTTTGTGCATAGCATGGTTTTTTGTTTTTTGTTTTTTTTTTTCTGCATTAAACTATTATTTATCTCAATTACTGAGATTTGTGGTGCTCCCTTAAATTTTGGGTATGTAGTGCCTTACCCAGTCCTCACCCTAGAATTTCTAATTTTCCCAGAAATTTCCAAGAATAGTCTGTTTGTATGACGTGAGTTTGCCCCACTCGAGTTGAATTCCCGTATAGGTCCTTTTGCCTCTTTAGAATCTGTGAGCATTTCTTGCTTTGTTGCAGACCTCACTTGAAGAAAGCACAGACGTTCTGCTCAGCAGCGTCTGAGAACTCAGTCTGTGTCCTTCAGACTCCAAACCACTGCTCGTGATCTTCTTTTATGCTTGATGGAGTGCGTTGCTCACCCGCAGCTGCTGGGTCAGGTTCTGGATGCTTCTGTCTGCTTCTTCTACTGTCTTACTTCTCCTTGTTCTTGAATGAGTTCATAAGGAACATCTTGGTTTTTCATTTCAGTTTCTGAGCACTGTTTTCACTACAGTTGCAGCCATTCTTTTGGATAATTCACTGTGTACCAGGCAGGTCCCTTCCAGGGAATATTGCTCATTCTCACAACGACCTTGTCTATTTCCAGAGGAGAAGCTGGATGGAGGGGCTGACCATGCAGTGCAAGGAACCTGTTGGTCGGCTCACGTCAGTTAGCATTACTTAACAGGAGGCAGTTTGCCTCTGATATCTTTCTGCATAGTTTACACATCATTCTTTGTTAAAGTTGAATTTTTCAAAATTACTGTTATGTCATATCCTTCATGCACGAGAATGGATTGATGATTCAAAAGGGATTAAAATAAAAATTGTTGATGAAAAAAGCCAAACTTCGTAAAATATTTGAAGAAATTTATTCCGAGCCAAATATGAGGACCATGACCCATGACACAGCCCCAGGAGGTCCTGAGAACATATGCCCAAGGTGTTTGGGTTACAGTTTGATTTTATACATTTTAAAGGGACAGAGGTTACAGTCTGACATGAATCAATATGAGGCAGGAGACCAGCAGGTCTGACAGGATGAAGTAAAGAAACTGGCAACAACCAGCAGGTGACGCCCAACTGAAGTGAAGCAGGAACCAGCAGGTGGCACTGAAGGCAACCAGTCATTGCCCTTGCTACTCATTAGCATAAGACACTCCCACTAGCATCATGACTGTTTACAAATGCCAGGGCAATGACCCAGAAGTTACCGTCCCTTTTCTAGAGATTTCTGAATAATCCACCCCTTAATTTGCATGTAATTAAAAGTGGGTATACATTCAGCTGCCAACAGCCCACGCTCTGCTGACTCTGAGCCCACCGCCTAGGAGTTAGACCTTATCCACAAAGAGCGGCTCTGGTTCAATGAAAGATTGCTGCCTAACACTACCATCTTCCCCTTGAATTCTTTCCTGGGAGAAGCCAAGAACCCTGCTGGGCTAAGCCCCAATTTCTGAGCTCACCTGCCTGCCCACATCAAATACATGTAAAGTTTACATTGGTTTGGCCTGGAGAGATGGGACATCTTGACATAGGCACTTCTAGGTCATGGGTGGTTCAAAGATTTCCTGATTGGCAATTGATTGACAGAGTTAAATTACTATCTAAATGCCTGGAGTCAACAAAAAGGAGTGTCTGTATTAAGATAAGGGGCTGTAGAGACCAAGGTTCTTATTATGTAGATGAAGTCTCATAGGTAGATACCTTTAGTGGCAATAGATGGCAAATGTTTCCTATGCAGACCTTAAAAAGTTGCTGGACTCTCAGCTAATCTCCTCAGGATCAGAAAAAGACCAGAGAGGGATCAAGATTCTGTACAGAATGTAAATTTCCCCCACAAGAGACAGCTTTGCAGGGCCACTTCAAAATATGTCAGAGAAATGTATTTTGGGGTAAAGTATCTTGATTTCTTGTAGGACCTGCTATCTGTCTTGTGATGCTATACTGGAATCAGGTTGGAATTTGGTATCTTACGGCTACAGAGGGTCTGTTTTGTCAATCTTAAGATGTCTGTTTTGATGTTAATGCTGGTCAATTGTGCCTGAACTCCAAAGGGAGGAAGGTGTCATGAGGCATGCCCTACCTCTCCTTCCCATCATGGCCTGAATTAGTTTTTCAGGTTTACTTTGAAATCCCCTTGGCTAAGAGGAGGGGTCCATTCAGTCAGATGAGGGGCTTATAATTGTATTTTTGGTTTACAAAATGTAAACATCTGAAGTGAATGTGCAACTGCAGAATGCAGATCTGTATGAACTGGAAAAACCGTATCTGGGAGGGGAATGATGATCAAAATCAGCCTAACAAGATAATTACAGCTGGGAAATGCAGTAAAAAAAAAAATACCAAAAAAACCCCTCTGTTTTACTGGGCCATTTGCAACCTGCTCTCAGTTTATTTTCTTCCAAAACTTTTTTCCTTTTTGAGATGAAGTCTGGCTCTGTAGCCCAGGCTGGAGTGCAGTGGCACGATCTCGGCTCACTGCAACCTCTGCCTCCTGGGTTCAAGCGATTCTGCTGCCTCAGCCTCCTAAGTAGCTGAGATTACAGGCATGTGCCACCACACCTGGCTTTTTTTTTTGTAACAGAGCTTCTGTTGCCCAGGCTGGAGTACAGTGACACCATCTTGGCTCACTGCAACCTCCACCTTTCGTGTTCAAGTGATTCTCCTGCCTTAGCTTCCCCAGTAACTAGGACTACAGGTGTGCCCCACCACATCTAGCTAATTTTTGTATTTTTAGTAAAGATGTGATTTCACCATGTTGGCCAGGCTGGTCTTGAACTCCTGACCTCAAGTGATCCACCCTCCCTGGCCTCCCAAAGTGCTGGGATTACGGGCTTGAGCCACTGCACCCAGCCAAAACTTTTCAAGTTAGTAACATGAAACTGTTAATCTGTTCACATCATTTTCTAACAATATATAGCGACCACCTTAATAAACCAAGTTTTTCTTTTCATGCCCCCTTCAAAGACAAAATAAGTCTTCCAGCATGAAACAAACAAATTTCATTACTAAAAGTGGAGATGAGACCAAAACTCCTCAAAGTTCATTCAGAGTTTACCCAGTTATACTTTCCGTAGCAAGAATACTATTAGTTACACAGTTGTGGGAGAACTTATAAAACCAGCTGCAAAAGTGAGTGCCACATAGTTCTGAGCTCAGAGAGAAAAACAGAACAAGCTACTGGCTAAATTCCTAAATCACATGACTCCGTAGGATGTCACATCATTTATATGGCATAAAATATGGAAGAGCACATCAATAGTTTTGCTTTGTAGCAGTGTAAGTTTGCTGCATATAAAGTATGAGTCAGTTCTTGAAAAAGACAGAACAGGAGAAGCACTTGATGGCAGTTTGTTCTTCTTATCATTGAAAATTCACGCTACAGAAGAAGTTTCTGAAGTCGTGTTATTGGTGACTTTGTGTGCTGTGATACAGACTAGACAATGTGCATTGGGGCAGTGTTCATGGAACAACAGCTATGTGTGCGCCCAGAGAGGCTCACCAAAGTGGCAACCCAAATGTCAAAATCAGCTTAAAAAGAGAATTGCTCTATTCTCAGAAAACAGTTGGCAGTCAATGATATGCCTCTGACCTTTAGCACTGAAGGAAGGAATTTTAAAAAACATGACTGTGCAACCAATGTGACTGTGTATGCTTTCAGCATGCATCTTTGCAACATGCCGGAAGAAGAAATGGGCAGGGATGACAAAACACTGCTTTTCCATGCTCAAGTCCACTGGCTCTCGAGAGGGAAGACCCCAAGGGGAAGGGTCCTAGGTGGGGTTTAAAATGAGGGATAAGACAAAACCTTTCCTTCATTCATGATGCGTTTGTTTTTCTTTGTCAGAAAAAGAAACTGATGATGTATCATGAAGCACGTTTATGTAGCATGTCCAAATGCTGAATAAACAAAAATTACTTTCCAGAGCTGATACAATGAAAGAGTGGATAAACACAGTGGATGAAAACATTTTTCCTTCCCTTTGAAAGTGATATACTCATTAACTTAGCATTGATGCAGAACAGAAATTAGTCTTCAGTGGAAATTTCTCCATAATTTCTAGGTCCTTTTTCAATTTGCATATCCAAAATTACTTTGTATCAATGTCAACATTATGTTTGTGACATTGTACTGAAAATTTGCAGGATGTTATTGTTGGGGGAAACTGGGTAAAGGATATGTGGGAATTTCTTCTCGGTTTTTACAATGACACATGAATCTATAATTATCTTAAAATTAAAAGTTTAATTTAGAAAAGTTTAATCAAACAACAAAAGCATAACGCTGTGATGAACAACCTGGTCTGTAATCTTTGTACAGTTCTAAGGAGGCTTCATCGGGATAAACTGCTCCAAGTGGGATTGCTGGATCAACTCATATACAGATTTTTGCATCTATGTTCATGAGGGATATTGGTCTACAGTTTTTTTTTCATGTAATCTCGGTCAGGTTTTGGTATCGGAGTTATGCCGACCTCATTAAAAAAAGTGAGGAAGATTTTTATCACCCTTCATGTAATTTATCCTCTTCCACTATAGGAATTTGTTAATTTCCATATTCCTCTTCTAAAGTGTCCCACTTCTGAGAAGGTAATTCTGATAATTGTTAGTGTGACAATGAAATACAATACATTTTCCTTTATCCTACCTTTTCCAAAACATAAATGCTGTTTTACTTGTTCTCCCTCTATGTTTCTAATCATAGCACGTTGTAGTATTGTGATATAGTTTATAGAAAAGGGACAATTTTATCTTGAACTTTTAACCTTGCCCGTCTGGATTTGGCTTCATTTTGACTTCGAGTTTGGTCATTTCTAGCATGATCAACTTTGTCCAACGAACAGCAAAATTCGTTGTCACCTTTCTTGTACTCAGGAGAGTTTCAAAGCTTGAAATCATTTCATCTTTCACACATATTTCTGTTTTTCCCTCCTCTCTCCTTCTCTGCTACTGCAGAGGGTGGGAGTAGCATAAACCCTCACAGATGCACTTTTTCACATTTCCAGTTTGCATTGTGATCATAGACCTTTCAACCAAAAACGATTCCAAACTTTTAAAATATGTTCTTCAATACCGTTGTCATTTCTGTATGCTTCTCTTCTATTTTTGTAAATTGGTGAGACAACTTTTAAAGAAATGTCTTCATGGTTATAGTTCTCTTTGTAAGCAGCTAAGAGAAACAAACAGATTGTCTCTCATTTTCTCTTTGAGAGTCCTGTGGGCCAAAGCTCACGACTGTGTTTTCATGCTCCAGGCGGCACACGATCTTTCCTTGAGCTGAGCTTTATCTGTGTTTGTGACTTTCATAATTGCTTCAAGAATCTGAATAACCACTTTCCTTCTTCTTTTCATCTTTGGCCCCTTTTCTCTCCCCTCTGGCTCTCTGCTGGCCTCCTTCCTCCTCTCTTCTCATTGTGGGTCTTCAGCTTGGTCTACAGTGGCCTGCTCTTCTCATTCTTTTTGGTTTTTATTTGCATGAATTTCACTAGACCCTTCTGTTGGCACAGTATAGCCATTTTCACCCCGACTTTTACTTTTAGAACCCTTTGCTCATTATTTTATTTTTATTTTTATTTGAGACAAGGTCTCACCTTGTCACCCAGGCTGGAGTGCAGTGGTACAATCATGGCTTACTGCAGCCTCAACCTACCTAGGCTCAAGTGATCCTACCACCTCTGCCTCCCAAGTAGCTGGGACTACAGGCACACACCACCATGCCCAGCTAATTTTTGTATTTTTTGTAGAGACAGAGTCTTGCTTTGTTGCCCAGGCTGGTCTTGAACTCCTGGGCTCAAGCCATCCACCCACCTTGGCCTCCCAAACTACTGGGATTATAGGTGTGAGCCATGGTACACAGCCCCTTTGCTCATTCTTTTTTTTTTTTAAATTTTATTATTATTATTATTATTATACTTTAAGTTCTAGGGTACATGTGCATAACGTGCAGTTTTGTTACATATGTATACTTGTGCCATGTTGGTGTGCTGCACCCATCAACTCGTCAGCACCCATCAACTCGTCATTTACATCAGATATAACTCCCAATGCAATCCCTCCCCCCTCCCCCCTCCCCCCTCCCCATGATAGGCCCCGGAGTGTGATGTTCCCCTTCCCGAGTCCAAGTGATCTCATTGTTCAGTTCCCACCTATGAGTGAGAACATGCGGTGTTTGGTTTTCTGTTCTTGTGATAGTTTGCTAAGAATGATGGTTTCCAGCTGCATCCATGTCCCTACAAAGGACACAAACTCATCCTTTTTTATGGCTGCAGAGTATTGCATGGTGTATATGTGCCACATTTTCTTAATCCAGTCTGTCACTGATGGACATTTGGGTTGATTCCAAGTCTTTGCTATTGTGAATAGTGCCGCAATAAACATACGTGTGCATGTGTCTTTATAGCAGCATGATTTTTAATCCTTTGGGTATATACCCAGTAATGGGATGGCTGGGTCATATGGTACATCTTCTGTTTCCCATCTAATTCTGTTATTTTTCCCATCTCATTGTGATCTCTCTTAGAAACACCTCATTGTTCTTTTACATCCTCAGCCACATCCCTGCCTTCATCTGGATCCCTAAGGCTGCCACAGCAGTGTTTTAGGATGTGATGCCTTCCTGCGGTGTCTAGATAATTTTCTTCCCTTCCTTCATCTATTTTGTTTTTAAACCTATTTTGTGACAGGCACTGGTAATATAAAGGTTATGCTGTTAACACTTCTGTAGGTAAATAAAAGGCATTGTTCTCCTTACCTGAAACATTTCTGACCAGCTCCTACATATGAGATCATATTTTTAGCTGTATTCCTAGTATGTTTTGAGCAGCTCTCACATGGTTCCGATCCTTTACTAAAAATAAACAGCATCCTGTATCTGGCTAGCCAGCCCCTCCCCTTGTCAGCATGCCTTACTACACTTTCTGGGTGTCCAATATTAAGTCTGTTGGCTACTTTTACTGGAATGGCTAATTTCTCACCACCTCTTTTTGATCAAGTCTCAAACTCTCCCAAATTCACCGATTCAGTCCTAAAATGAATAGTCTTACCTGCTAAGTAAAATTCTTTTTGCCATCCTTTAAATCGTAATATATTTCCCAAAGTAAATCCAATTTCTCTGCTAGTCAGATCAATGACCGCTGACATGTACCTTGAGTTAATCTCAACTTAACTACTAACCAGGGCTCCACTCATCTGCCAGGTGGCTGCTTTCATCCTTCGTGAATGATTCTCCCTCTGGGGGCATTTTTCCTCCTGCCTCAGAGAAGCAGAGCAGGTTGGGACTTTGTGGTGTTTGCCTTTGCATTTCTAGCACCTGGAATAACCCTGGGCACGTGGTGGGCCATGAGTGAACATGTGTTGACTCAGTGAATGGGTGAATCTCCTCGAGTCACTGGTGGTTCTGAGGCTTCTGTGTCACTTTGAAGTCTTTAAGGAGGACAAAATAGACAAAGGATCAGGCTCTACTGGTTGCTTTCACTAGCTTCAGGTGGCTTATGCACTCAGCCCTGTTTCCTGTGTCTGGAGAACCTTCTCCCCTCTTTTTTTTGTTGCCGGTGCCTACCCGCTTCTCCCAAGCTTGCTCTTGTTCATCCTCTAGGTCTTGGCTTAAATGTCAGTATCAGTTCATCCGGGCCATGGTTTTGGACATCTTAGACTTGGCCCCGACCTCCTTTTGTGTGCTCCGGTTTCCTGCGCACTTCCTTTTGATGGCGCCTCACTTTTGCTGTTATTGCCTAACATCTGTTTTTCCCACTCATCCTAAAATTCCATGGGGTCAGGGACTGAGGCAGTGCTTCGCGCCACACTATTCCTGGTGCATGTGGGAGACAAGAAGTATTTGCCGAATTAATCAGTAATCATAGGACTAATACAAAAATATGTCCTTCTGGCCCATCAACAGATGAATGGACAAAGAAAATATAATTTATTTTTATTATTTATTTATTTTTTTGGGACAGAGTCTTACTCTGTCACTCAGGCTGGAGTGCAGTGGCGCAATCTCAGCTCACTGCAACCTTTGCCTCCCGGGTTCAAGCGATTCTCGTGCCTCAGCCTCCCGAGTAGCTGGGATTACAGGGGTGTGTCACCACACCCGGCTAATTTTTGTATTTTTAGTAGAGACTGGGTTTTGCCATGTTGGCCAGGCTGTTCTTGAACTCCTGATCTGAAGTGATCTGCCTGCCCTGGCCTCCCAAAGTGCTGGGATTGCAGTCACCGTGCCTGGCCAAAAATGTGGTTTATATAGATGATGGGATGTTATTCAGCCATGAAAAGAATGAAATCCTGTCATTTGCAGTGATGTGGATCGAACTGGAGGCCATTATGTTAATTGAAATAAACCAGGCACAGAAAGATAAAGATCACATTCTCACTTATATATAGGAGTTAAAAAAGTGGATATCATGATGGTACAGAGAAGACTGGTGTCTACCAGAGCCTGGAAAGGGGAGAGAGATGGGGAGACGAAGGGGAAAAAAAGATGTGTGTATTTATTACCACAGAACTAGTCACTTAAAATTAGTAAAGATGGTCAATTTAAAAAATAAAATGTCCTTCTGGTCCTTGGGATGATACACTTACGCTTGTGAACTGTGAAAATCTGAGACAGGTCTCAGTTAATTTAGAAAGTTTATATTGCCAAGGTTGAGGACATGCAGCCATGACACAGCCTCAGGAGGTCCTGACGACACGTGCCCAAGGTGGTCAGGGCACAACTTGGTTTTATACATTTTAGGGAGACATGAAACATCAATC
This sequence comes from Macaca nemestrina, assembly GCF_043159975.1. Taxonomy (NCBI): domain Eukaryota; kingdom Metazoa; phylum Chordata; class Mammalia; order Primates; family Cercopithecidae; genus Macaca; species Macaca nemestrina. Next base: position 10,474,359 of record NC_092128.1, read on the forward strand.
AATATATGTAAGATGTACATTGGTTCCGTCCAGAAAGAAGGGACAACTCAAAGCAGGGAGGGAGCTTCCAGGTCACAGGTAGCTGAGAGACAAATGCTTGCATTCTTTTGAGTTTCTGAATAGCCTTTTCAAAGGAGGCAATCAGATAGGCATCTATCAGTGAGCAGAGGGATACAATGGGAGGCAGGTTTGTCCTAAGCAGTTCCCAGCTTGACTTTTCCCTTTAGCTTAGTGATTTGGGGGTCTGAGGATTTATTTTTCTTTCACAGCTATATTTTATGAAAGGGGACCCAGGAGTTGGATCTTAGAACAAGGGAGGTGTATTAGTCCGTTTTCACACTGCTAATAAAGACATACCCAAGACTGGGCTATTTATAAAATAAAGAGATTTAACTGGACTTACAGTTCCACGTAACTGGGGAAACCTCACAATTATGGCAGAAAGCAAGGAGGAGCAAGTCTCATCTTACATGGTTGGTGGCAGGCAAAGAGAATGAGGAAGATGCAAAAATGGAAACCCCTGATAAAACCATCCTATCTCGGAACATATCTCAAAATAATAAGAGCTATTTATAACAAACCCATAGCCAATATCATACTGAATGGGCAAAAGCTGGAAGCATTCCCTTTGAAAACCAGCACAAAACAAGGATGCCCTCTCTCACCACTCCTATTCAACATAGTATTGGAAGTTCTGGCCAGGGCAATCAGGCAAGAGAAAGAAATAAAGGGTATTCAAATAGGAAGAGAGGAGGTCAAATTGTCTCTGTTTGCAGATGACATGATTGTATATTTAGAAAACCCCATTCATTGTCTCAGCCCCAAAGCTCCTTAAGCTGGTAAACAACTTCAGCAAAATCTCAGGGTATAAAATCAATGTGCAAAAATCACAAGCAGAGAGCCAAATCATGAGTGAACTCCCGTTCACAATTGCTACAAAGAAAATAAAATACCTAGGAATATAACTTACGAGGGATGTGAAGGACCTCTTCAAGGAGAACTACAAACCACTGCTCAAGGAAATAAGACACAACACAAACAAATGGAAAAAAAATTCCATGCTCTTGGATAGGCAGAATCAATATTGTGGAAATGGCTCTACTGCCCAAAGTAATTTACAGATTCAATGCTATTCCCATCAAGCTACCACTGACTTTCTTCACAGAACTAGAAAAAACTACTTTAAATTTCATATGGAACCAAAAAAATATCCCATATACCCAAGACAATCCTAAGTAAAAAGAACAAAGCTGGAGTCATCGTGCTACCTGACTTCAAAGTATACTCCAAGGCTACAGTAACCAAAACAGCATGGTACTGGTACCAAAACAGATATATAGACCAATGGAACAGAACAGAGGCCTCAGAAATAACACCACACATCTACAACCATCTGATCTTCAACAAACCTGACAAAAACAAGAAATGGGGAAAGGATTCCCTATTTAATAAATGGTGCTGGGAAAACTGGCTAGCTATATGCAGAAAACAGAAACTGGACTCCTTCCTTATACCTTATACAAAAATTAACTCAAGATGGATTAAAGACTTACATGTAAAACCTAAAGCCATAAAAACCATAGAAGAAAACCTAGGCAATACCATTCAGGACATAGGCATGGGCAAAGACTTCATGACTAAAACACCAAAGCAATTGCAACAAAAGCTAAAATTGACAAATGGGATCTAGTTAAACTAAAGAGCTTCTGCTCAGCAAAAGAAACTATCATCAGAGTGAACAGGCAACCTACAGAATGGGAGAAAATTTTTGCAATCTGTCCATCTGACAAAGGTCTAATATCCAAAATCTACAAGGAACTTAAACAAATTTACAAGACAAAAACAAACAGCCCCATTGAAAAGTGGGCAAAGGATATGAACAGACACTTCTCAAATGAAAACATTTATGTGGCCAACAAACATATGAAAAAAAGCTCATCAACATCACTGGTCATTAGAGAACTGCAAATCAAAACCACGCTGAGATACCATCTCATGCCAGTTAGAATGGCGATCACTAAGAAGTCTGGAAACAACAGATGCTGGCGAGATTGTGGAGAAATAGGGAGGCTTTTACACTGTTGGTGGGAGTATAAATTAGTTCAACCATTTTAGAAGACAGTGTGGCAATTCCTCAAGGATCTAGAACCAGAAATACCATTTGACCCAGCAATCCCATTACTGGGTATATACCCAAAGGATTAGAAATCATTCTACTATAAAGACACATGCACACATATGTTTATTGAAGCACTGTTTACAATAGCAAAGACTTGGAACCAACCCAAATGTTCATCAATTATGGACTGGATAAAGAAAATGTGGCACATATATACCGTGGAATACTATGCAGCCATAAAAAAGAATGAGTTCATGTCCTTTGCAGGGTCATGGATGAAACTGGAAACCATCATCCTCAGCAAACTAACACAGAAACAGACAACCAAACACCGCATGTTCTCACTAACAAGTGGGAGTTGAACAATGAGAACACATGGACCCAAGGAGGAGAACATCACACATTGGGGCCTGTCAGGTGGTAGGGGGAAAGGGGAGGGAGGGCATTAGGAAAAATACCTAATGCATGCAGGACTTAAAACCTAGATGATGATGCAGCAAACCACCATGGCACATGTATAGCTATGTAACAAACCTGCACGTTTAGCACATGTATCCCAGAACTTAAACTAAAATTTAAAAAAGAAAAAAAAAATTAGATCTTTGAGATATTTATTCACTACCACGAGAACAGTATGGGGGAAACTGCCCCCATGATTCAGTTATCTCCCACAGGGTCTCTCCCACAACACGTCGGAATTGTGGGAGTATAATTCAAGATGAGATTTTGGTGGGGACACAGCCAAACCATCCAAGGAAGCAACCTGGTACTGTTGTATCTTGTGACTGTTGGAGAACATTGTTGAGAGGACCATAGTTATCAGCATGAGAAGAGAAGCAAATTGACTATGAAAAGCAATGACTACAGCCTTAAGGCTGGCCTGAAGTCCATAATAATGGTATAAGACAGAAGTTGGCAAACTCTTTATATTAAAGACCAGATGATTAATATTTTAGGCTTTGTGAGTCACTGTTGTAAGTATGCAACTCAGCCATTTTAGCACCAATGCAGCCATAGACCACATGTAAATGAATGCATATGGATGTGTATAAATAAAACTTTTATTTATAGAAACAGGCAGTGGGCTGGGTTTAGTCAACCTCTGTTATAAAGGGATATTAAAATCAAGTGTGCTGAAAAATTATAAGAAATAGAGGTGTCACATATATAGAGTTTTTAAACATATATATTATTTATATAAAGCAGGAAATACTGATCAGACCAAAATAAAAGTGACTCACATTACAATTTAAGCCAAAATACAAGTAACAATCACAAATTGCTCTTGTCCTGCAAACCTTCAGAACTATCTCGTTGTTTGGGGTTAAAACTTTATGCAGTGTGTGCTGTAAATTATGAAACTTAAATGCTTTATGTGTGTGATACACACATACAGGGTGACTATGTCTTTGCTGTAGAAACAAAGCCTGGCATGCTTACCTCTTGGATGACTGAACACACAAGGTATTTTCCAAACAGCATGGGCACACCATGATGCCAAATGTCCTTATTTCTACATTTGTGATGAAATCAAGTAGGTAGGCAGTAAAGAGTTAAATTGTTTAGTGAGTGGCTTCTTTGAAAAGCAGGAAAGGAGATTCAGTGTGGGCCATCTTTATATTCTGTATGTGCTGCTTTTAGAAAGCAAAAATAATGTTGGGCCACTAGTGACTCACCACCATAAAACTGTTGAATAAATGAATGGATGAGATAGAGAAGAGTGGGCAGTTTCGACAGCCCTTGTGAAAGAGAACTGGTAGAGCCTGGAGCTAAATGCATGTGGAGTGGGCAGGTGAAGCCTGCTGTCTGCTCTGTTGGGTGAAGGGTGACCAGGTGTAGATTTCAGGGAAAGGAGCAGGTTTTAGAAAGAAGGATGATGAGCCCCATTTTGTAGAAAATGTTGAGATGCTTATGAGATGATTATTAGAGAATTTGCTGTATGAGTCAGAGGCTCAGGCAAATTGGCTGACTGAAACCAATTTGATTTTAATATCCCTTTATAACAGAGGTTAACTAAACCTAGCTTGCTGTCTGTTTTTATAAATAAAGTTTTATTTATACACAGCCATATGCATTCATTTACAATTAATTTTGGGTACTGCTTTAGCAGAGAAAACAATGGAGTCAGCTTGTGTTGCAGGAAAGGGAAAGGAAAGGAAGAGACCATAAGGGCTCCACTCTATGGAAACACCAACATTTACGAGGATGGACTTGGCTGGAACAAGAATAAGACTCCTGATGCTCGAACGGGAACCACGAAGATGAGTGCTATGTAGGGCCCCCAAGGCCAAGCTAGGACCGAGTGCTCAAATGGTACCATGAACTGAGGCTGGTGGTCCTTCTCTACCCCTTTCTTTAAAGTCCCTTTAGCTTTAACTTTTGCTTTGTAGCTTTCAGGATGTGATTTGACCTGTTGGGTAGACTAGATCTCCAGTCTAGGCTATGATTCATCACTTTGAGGAATGTGTTTGTGAGCAGAGAAGAAAAGCATTTGACCACATCTTTAGAGATGATGATAGGAATGTAGTGATTAGCATGTGGGGAGGGTCGCATTGGTGGACGTGATGCTGATAAGCAGCCCAGTCTTGCTGTTGAGGGTGTGATGCTGCTGAAGGGTGAGTCTGTCCCCAGAAGACCTGAGGAAAACACCCCAAATGAGGTTCTTGGTGAATTTGGAGGTTACCATGGCATAGGCATGATGCTCACCCACCGGTCTCTGAATCTCTTTCTCTTCCTACTTAGACTCTTCCTTGTTTCATCTGCACACTGCAGGTGCCTCTCTTTACAGCCCACTTTAGGGCTTAATGACAGCTCTTCCACCCTCTTTGAGCGGTCTGGGGAAAAAAAGGTGAACAATGAGAATGCTTTATCTCTTACCAGGGGCCTTCAATGATAACCTCATGGAAGGAGAGAGTGGCAATAATGTACCACAGCAGCACCAATTTCTTTGTTATACTTGCAGGATTGCTAGACAGAGAAAGTATTATCTCAGTCTGTGTGTATCCTCAGTTACTCAAACAGGTTGGGTAACTTGTAAACAACAGAAATTTACTTCTCACAGTTCTGGAGGCTGGGAAGTCCAAGATCAAGGTGTCTGCAGCATCTGGGGAGGGTCTGCTTCCTTATAGATGGTGCCTTCTTGCTGTGTTCTCTCACATGCAAAAGGCGCCAACAAGCTCCTCTGGGCCTCTTTTATGAGAGCCCTAATCCTACTTCGGAGGGTTCTGTACTCATGATCTAATCACCTCCCAAAGTCCCTACCTCTTAATACTATCAGATCGGGTGTTAGGTTTGAGCATATGAATTTGGGGGGACACAAATGTTCAGAACACAGAAAGTATATGCAAGTTCTATACTGTGTCTTTCTAGAGAGTAAGATATAAAATTAGGAAGAGGAAGTTTTTTTTTTAAACAGTCAAAACCAAAAGTGAGACAAAGACTTCTAACCCTTTGTCCTAATGGTATATGTCTTAAGGGCATCCGCCAGCCTCTGCTGATAAGAATTTCAATTTCAAAGGCTACATAGGGGCATAGGGGATAAGGGACAACAACGCTTTGGGTTCATACAAGTTGGGAGTCAGTTTAGAAACCTCAGAGTAAGGCTGGATCTCTAATGTCCAAATTCTCTGTGAAAAGGTAAACTAGAAGAAAGAAAAGGCCCCCAAAAAAGTAGACCACGAGGAAACTTGTTTGTTTTAACCTTGGTTCTGGGTTTAGGGGCTAAAACACAAAAGGCTACATTGAGAATTTACCATAAACTAGTTCATGTGTGGGTGTGAGTCTTGAATTCACACTGCCTGTGTGATGAAATTACCCAAATTGAAAATTTAGTTTAAATTAGTTCTGACTTGTAATGTTTCCAGTCATCTAAAAAAGAAAACATGAATCTATTCTGGAGTAATATCCTCAAGTGGGTCTCAGAGAGGTTCGGCAAAGTTCCAGGGGAAATGGGTTCAAAAAACAAAACACACACATTCCAGCAGAAACAACAAGCAACAGAATCAGACCTGAAGAGCCTTTTAATATTGGAAATGTCTGATATATAAGATAAAATAAGTATGTTTAATATGTATGAAGGAATAACACAGAAATTGAAAATATGATTAAAGGGTAATAGGCTGTCAAAGGTGACCAGGGAGACATAAAGAAGAATCAATGATAAAATTTAGGATGATGTCCCTGCCCAAATCTCACTGAAATGCAATCCCTAGTGTTGGAGGTGGAATCTGGTGGGATCATGGGGACAGATTTCTCATGAACAGTTTAGCACCATCCCCTGCAGTACTGTCCTCGAAGTAGTGAGGAGTTCTCATGAGATCTGTTTGTTTAAAAGGATGTGGCACCTCCCCCTTTGCTCTCTCACGCCTGCTTTTGCCAGGTGACATGCCTGCTCCCCCTTCATCTTCCGCCATGATTGGAAGCTTCCAGAGGCTTCCCTGGAAGCAGATGCCAGTATGCTTCCTGTATAGCCAGGAGAAGCATGAGCCAATTTAATCTCTTTTCTTAGAAAATACCCAATGTCAGGATTTTTTTTTTTTATAGAAATGCAAGAATGGCCTAATATGGATGATAAGGTGGCGTGGTGTTTGAATCTACCCAAATTTCCTCATAGAAACAAAAAGAGCCACGACAATAGCAAAACTAGAGATTAACACTTACAACAAAACTAGGTGGCAATATGGCAAGGTAACCCTATAAACTACCAAACATGACTGTATGGGAACACACCAACGGTGACAGACTCAAGTATTAATGACACGTGTATCAGAGGGAGCGGAGATACAGCAACTGAGCTTTGAGAACCTTGAGAGCAGGAAAATCTTAAAAATATCAGAGACTCCCATCACCTGTCATTTTATTAAAATTTCTTATTATTTGTATGTTTTTCCTTAAAATTTGTTTTCTTATATATAGAAGCATTATTTACCAGAAATGGTTTTATTAATACCTTCTCTTTTCCATTTCTTATGCTTCTAATTGATTTCTATTTCTAATTGCGTTGGCTAATACTTCCAACACAGTGTTAAGGGGTAGTGGAGACTGTGGGCATCCTTGTGTTATTCTAAACTTTAGTGGAACAACTTTTAGTGTATCTTTACTAAGATAATGGCATTGGGGCTTTGGTATGTATTTGATCAGCATAAGAAAATATGTGTTTTTAACACAAATAGTTGAATTCTAAAGCTTTTCTGCATCTAGGGAGATGAGTGTGTAGGTTTTCTTTTTGGCTCTACCGATATGGTAGATTATATTAATGGAATTTCTAACATTAAACCACTTTTGTTTTCCTGGGATAAACCCCTCTGTTTTGGTATGTTATTTAAAAATGTACTTTGAGTTTTGTTTGTTAATATTTTAGTAAAGATTTTTACAGCTATATTCCTTAAGTGAGATTAGTTGATCTTCTTCTTTTGGTGAAAACATTATCAATGTTATATTCACTCTAATAATGACTACCAGTGACTGCCAAAACCATTGGTGAAAGTTGATAGGGAGCTTCATGATGCGTGGCTTAAACAATCCACTAATCAATCCTACCTAAACACTTCTTAAGAAGTGTTTTTTTTTGTTTTTTGGTTTGTTTTTTTTTTGCCAAAATTTGAACCTGAATTTAATCTGGTTTACAGCAATTATAAAGGATTCAGGAACCTGTTAAACAACACCATACGGATTTAATGAGCAAAATCTAGAATGCGTACAGCTATAAGACAAGTAGTCCAGTTTCTTCAAGAACTAGATTGTAAGAATAAACAGGAGGGAGAAGCTGGGGATTACAAGACATTTAAAAGACATATTAGCTAAATGTCAGGGTTGTTTAGATCCTGATTCATACAAATCAAAGATTTGAAAAAAATCTTGCACAAGGGCCAGGCATGGTGACTCACTCTTGTAATCCCAGCACTTTGGGAGGCCGAGGCAGGCAGAGCACTTGGGGTCAGGCATTCGAGACCAGCATGGCCAACATGGTGAAACCCCATCTGTACCAAAAATACAAAAATTAGCTGGGCATGGTGACGGGCGCCTGTAATCCCAGCTACTCGGGAGGCTGAGGTAGAAGAATTGCTTGAACCCGGGAGGCGGAGGTTGCAGTGAGCCAAGATTGGGCCACTGCACTCCAACCTGGGTGAAAGAGCGAGACTACATCTTAAAAAAAAAAACAAAACTAAAACAAAACAAACAAACAAACAAGAAAAACTTGCACAAGGTAGTTCGGGAAATTTGAACACTGAGTCTGTATTTGATGATATTAAGTAATTATTACCTTTTAGGTGTGATAATGGCATTTTGTTTTTTTAAACTCTTTATCATTCATAGATACATATTATAGATGAAATCATACGGTGTCTGAAATTTGCCTCAAAATAACGCAAGATGGAGCAGATGTGAGTGAGCACATCTCTGATGCAAATTTGACCATGATTTTCGTCATTTTTGAAGCTGGGCCATGGGTACTTGGGGTCCATTATATTATTATTTTTCATATATGTTTGAAATTTTATGAAATAAAAACTAAATATGTTAATAAACAAATAACATGCATTTACTTTCAGTGTAGTATATATCACATTACATTTTGATTATTGTGCATATAACCGCCTTCCCACCTTAAATCATTAGTCCTACCCCTACTCCAACAAAACAGGAAGCAGAAAGCCTAAAAGTTAATGAGCTAAGCTTTTGCCTTAGGAAGTAGAAATCACAACAGTAAAAAGAATTAAAAAATAACGAGGGAAGGAAAAATGAAGATATAACAGCAGAAATTAAAGAAATAAACATGTAATACAGAGCAGCATAAAGCCAAAACTTGGTTATTCGATATCATTAATAAAATTACCAAACCTCTTGGCTAGGCGCGGTGGCTCACTCCTGTAATCCCAGCACTTTGGGAGCCTGAGGCGGGCGGATCACCTGAGGTCAGGAGATCGAGACCAGCCTGGCCAACATGGCAAAACCCTGTTTCTACTAAAAATACAAAAATTAGCTGGGTGTGGTAGTGGGCGCCTGTAATCCCACCTACTCGGGAGGCTGAGGCAGGAGAATCACTTGAATCCGGGAGGCAGAGGTTGCAATGAGCGGAGATCATGCCACTGCACTCCAGCCTGGGTGACAGAGCGAGACTCTGCTCAATAAATAAATAAATAAATAACCAAACCTCAAAAAAGGTTAATTGAAGAAAAATCAGAGAAGGTACAAATACACAATACCTGCACTAAGAAGGGAGGTGTAACTACAGATGCAGCTGGTTACAAAGATGAGAGAATATCACAAACAACTTTTGCTAACATATTTGAAAACTCAGAGTAAATGGACATGGACCTAGAAAAATATGTATCCAATGAATTTAAGATGAAGGAACTTGAATCAGTAAGTAGTTAATAATTTGCCTGCAAGAGAAACACCACACCAAACAGAGGTGTTCTAACAAAACTTTAAAGAATAAATATTTTACTTGTAAAGAAACTCTCCTAAAAAATAGAAAGAAAACAATAACTCATTTTTCTGAGGCTAATATAATTTTAAAACCGAAACTGCAAGGACAGTATGAAAGAGAAAAATCAGTCATTGATTTAGAACTCAATTCTAAATAAAATTTTAGTATACCTAATCTAGCAATGTAGCAATCATGTACAGATACATGCATTCACAAATGTAAACATAAACAAATTATTAAGCCCAGTTATGCAAGGTTGGTTGAATGTCTGGCAATATAAAAATTTTACTCGTTACATCAAAATATTAAAAAGAAATGATATATGATCATCTCAATATATAAAAATGCATTTGAGAAAATTCAACATCTATTTGGATTAGAAGACTCAACATAGTAAAGATGTCAATTCTCAGGTGGCTGTGGTGGCTCACTCCTGTAATCCCAGCACTTTGGGAAGGTGAGATCGGTGGATTACAAGGTCAGGAGATCGAGACCAGCCTGGTCAACATGGTGGAACCCCGTCTCTACTAAAAGTACAAAAATTAGCTGGGTGTGGTAGGGTGTACCTGTAATCCCAGCTGCTCAGGAGGCTGAGGCAGGAGAGTCACTTGCACCAGGGAGTCGGACGTTGCAGTGAGCTGAGATTGCACCACTGCATTCCAGCGTGGTGACAGAATGAGACTCCGTCTCAAAAAAAAAAAAAAAAAAGTGTCAATTCTCCCCAAACTGGTCTGTAAGTTTAATGCAGTTTCTATCAGAATCCCAGATAGAATCTTTGTAGATAAGCTAATGAAAGGCACAGGCCCTAAGCAATCCTGTGAAAGAAGAATAAAGTGGAAGGAAGGAATCACTGTACGCAACATTAAGGCTTACTATATTGCTATAGTAACCAAGACAGTGTGGTATTGGCAGAGGGGTAGATATATATCAATGGACCAGAACAGATAACTCACAAAAAGACCCACACAAATATGACCAATTGATTTTTGACAAAAATACAAAGCAATTCAATGGAGGAAGGATAGTCTTTCAACAAATGGTGCTGGATCCATTTGACATTCATAGCCAAAAAAAAGAGTCTCACACCTTGTGTAAGTCTCACAGCTTATGCAAACATTAACTCAAAATGGATAAAAGACAATGTAAAATATAAAACTATAAAAATTTTGGAAAAAAATTATAGCAGACAATTTTTGGGAACTAGATCTAGGCAAAGAATTCTTAGACTTGACACCAAAAGCACAATCCATAAAAGGTTAAATTGATAAACTAGACCTCATCGAAATTAAAGATGATTGCAATGCGAAAGACCCAGTGAAGAAGATGAAAAGCCTATGGACTTGGAGAAGATATTTACAGATGACATATCAGACAAAGGACTTGTATCTAGAATATATGAAGAATTCTCAAAACTCAACAGTTAAAAAGAAAAACCAAAAAAAACCCCAAAACCCCAAGCAATCCAGTAAGAAAATGGGCAAAAGACATGAACAGACATTTCACTGAAGAAGATATACAGATGACAGATAAGTGCATGAAATAATCTTCAACACCATCAGCCATTGGGGAAATGCAAACGAAACCATAGTGAAATTTTACTCCACACCTATCATAATGGCTTAAAAAATAGTGATAATGTGAAATGATGGCGAGGATGTGGAGAAAGTGGATCATTTCATATACTGCTAGTAGGAATGTAAAATGGTACAGCCACTCTGGAAAACAGTTTGTCAGTTTCTTACAATACTAAACATGTACTCACCATATAGCCACGGACAATTGCACTCTTGGGCTTTTTTTCCCAGAAAAATGAAAACTCATGTTCACACAAAAACTTTACATGCGTGTTCAAAGCAGGCTTTAATCATAACAGTCCCAAACTGGAAACAACACAAATGTCTCTTAATGCATGTATGGTAAACACACTATGGGATTAATACATCCATAGCATGGAATACTATTCAGCAATAAAAAGAAACAAACTCTTGACATATGCAGCAACTGGGATAGATCACAAGGGAATTATTCTGAACGAAAAAAAAAAAAAAAAGCCAATCCCCAAAGGTACATACTCTATGATTCCATTTATATAACATTCTTGAAATGACAACGTTATAGAGATTCAGAAGAAATTAATGATTGCCAGAGGTTGGGGTGGGGGCGGAGGGAGGTGGCGATGGCTACAGAAGCACCTGGGATCCTCCCAACTGAAAGGTGTCTTGACTGTGGTAGTGGTTACGTGAATCTACGCAGGTGATAAAATTGCAGAGAATTAAATGTACACACACAGAAGAGTGTTAGTAAAACTGGTGAGATCTGAATAAGATCCATGGATTGTGTTCATGTCAGTTTCCTGGTTGTGCTTTTGTACTATAGTGATGCGAGATGATACCATTGAGGGAAACCCATTGAAGGGTATATGGAATCGGAGCCTATAGTTATTTCAAAAGTTAAAAAAGTTCAATATCTACTATTAAAGAACAAAAACTAGAGTAAAACTCTTAGCCCCCTGGATTTTAGGAGAAATTCTTTATTATGATGAAGGGCATTGACAAAAACAAACAAAAAGACAGCAAACTTCATAGTTACTGACATAGTATTAAAAGCATCTCCTTTAAAATCAGGATCAAGATAGGATATTCATGGCCAGGCACAGTGGCTCACGCCTGCAATCCCAGCACTTTGGGAGGCTGAGGTGGGCGGATCACTTGAGGTCAGGAGTTCGAGACCAGCCAACATGGTGAAACCCCGTCTCTACTGAAAATACAAAATTAGCCGGTCATGGTGGCATGTGTCTGTAATCCCAGTTACTTGGGAGGCTGAGGCAGGAGAATTGCTTGAACTCAGAAGGCAGAAGTTGCAGTGAACTGAGATCGCACCACTGCATTCCAGCCTGGGCAACAGAGCGAAACTCCATCTCAAAAAGAAAAAAAAGGGTATTTACTATCATCACTGTGGTTCAACACTGTACTGAGGGGCCTACCAAGCCCAGTAAGACAGAAAGATGAAATGAAACGTAAGAGTCAGAAAGGAAGTAACAGAACTGTCATTGTGAGCAATTGATATCATTGTCTATGCAGAAAATTTAAGAAGCTTTATAGGCTCATGTTTTGCATAGGGGAATTTAATGGGTTGTTTCAGAAAAATCTCTCCTTATTTCTTCCTTCAGCCAACTTGATTCATAACCAGCTTGCAGGTGTAAGAGTGCCACTGGTCATAGAGCCTCACTACAAAAAAGAAACGCCTAAAATAGGAAATTAAATGAAACAAAGATCACGACCTCATCCTTTGAAGACCCCTTAGCATCTCCATCAAAACTTTCATCTGCCTCCTTATCCCCCTCCAAGTAAGTGTGGACTAGCATTTAAGACACAAAATGATCTATTTAACTTTATCATTTTTAATATTAATTATTAGATGTGATGATATTCATTATTATTATTTTTTTTTTTGAGATGGAATTTCGCTCTTGTTGCCGGGTTGGAGTGCAATGGCACGATCTCGGCTCACCACAACCTCTGCCTCCTGGGTTCAAGTGATTTTCCTGCCTCAGCCTCCCAAGTAGCTGGGATTACAGGCATGCGTCACCACATCCGGCTAATTTTTTGTATTTTTAGTAGAGACGGGGGTTCTCCATGTTGGTCAGGCTGGTCCCGAACTCCACACCTCAGGTGATCCGCCTGCCTCGGCCTCCCAAAGTGCTGGGATTACAGGTGTGAGCCACCGTGCCAGGCCAATATTCACTATGATTTAGAAATTCACTTGTATGCAATTTTATCTGTGTTACGGTGATACAAACTGTTGTAGATTGGTGCGCCTGAGAACTTAGCCTCCATTTATGACCTTGTTTCTTTGGAAAAGCACATTTTGAATGACAAAATGTCCTTTGGAATGCAGCCCATTTGTAGGTCAGAGACCTTGGTGAAGGCAGAAGTAAGAGTCCCAGTCTGTGTCTCTGCCTCTGAGACAGAGAATGTGACCTTATTTGGATACCGTTTTTGCAAATGCAATTCAATTAAGGTTCTCCAGATGACATCATCCTGGATTATTAGGGTGGGTCTTCAATCCACTGACAATTTTCACGGGAGACACAACGCGAAGAGACCCAGAAGGTCATGTGAAGATGGAGGCAGAGATTAGAGTGATGCTGCCCAGGTCCAGGAATGCCTGGAGCCACCAGAAGCCGGAAGAGGCAAGGAAGCGCAGCCTCTCCTAGTAGCTTTGAAGGGACTGTGGCCCTGCCAACATCCTGATCGCAGACTTCTGATCTCCAGAATTGTGAGAGAATGAATTTCTGTGGATTCAAGTCACCACATTTGTGGCAATTTGTTTCTGCAGACCTGGGAAACGAAGACAGTGTATTCTGTGAGCTCCTCACGTAGGAGAAATGAGTGCTGCCAACTTCCACAGCCTGGATTCTGTTACCAGAGCCTTGACGGATGGGCGTGTGCCAGGTGTTGAGCTAAGAGTTGCATATGTCTTCTCAATTGATCCGGATAGCAAACCTGTGTTCCACTTGGAACTGCAGTAACTGGGGTTTTGAGAGATTCTGCACTTGTATGCACAAAGACACAAGCAATCATGGCTGGGCGCAGTGGCTCATGCTTGTAATCCCAGCACTTTGGGAGGCTGAGGTGAGTGGATCACCCGAGGTCAGGAGTTCAAGACCTGCCTGACCAACATACTAAAAATACAAAAAGTAGCCGGGTGTGGTGACGGGCACCTGTAATCCCAGTTATTCAGGAGGCTGAGGCAGGAGAATCGCTTGAACCCAGGGGGCAGAGGTTGCAGTGAGCCAAGATCACACCACTGCACTCCAGCCTGGGCAACCGAGCGAGACTCTGTCTCAAAAAAAAAAAAAAAAAAAGACACACAGGTAATCATACTAACTACTACCTACCGCTCACTGAACGTCTACTGTGGGCCAGATGTTCTGCTAAACTCTGCTAAAGTATCCTCATCTAAGTCTGCAGCAACAGTCTGAGGTAGTACTATTCATTTATTCCATTTATTCCTGGCACAGATATTTATGCATGCCTGCTGTATGCAGGCCCTGTCCTGGATGCTGGGCCACAGCAGTGAACCAGATGGAGGGTAAGCCCTCCCTCATGGTGCTTGCATTTTTGTATGCTGAAACGTTTAAGAAACAAACAAATGAATCAAAATTATGTCTGGTGGCATTAAGAGCTATTGAGAAAAACAAATCGGGAAGGAAGAAAGATAAAATGTAGGAGTCATGGCTTGAAGACGGAGAGTGGTGAGAACCGTCTCTATTTCACAGACGAAGAGTCTGAGACTCTGAGAGGTGAAGTGACTTTCCCAAAGTGACACAGATGTAACAGCTATAAAGAATGATCTGACAACTGTTGAATGTGGGAGGTGCTTTAAAGTCATTATTCCCAACCATTGCTGTAACTCTCCCAAATAGATGATATATGCATATTATATATATTTTATACTTATATATATTTCAGCTTCACTGAAGTATAATTGGCAGATACAATTTATATATTTTAAAGTGTACAGTGATGATTTGATAGATATCGTGAAATGATTACAATCAAATTAGTATATTCATCACCTCACATAGTTACCATATATATTTCATCAAATAGGTTCTAAATACAGGTGAGGACCCTGCGACTCAGAAAGGTGAAGTGACCTGGCCAAACCCAGGTGACTTGCCCAAACCCAGGTTTCCATGCACATGCCCCTTCTACCACCATAAATCAATGCCTGTTGGCTGCCACCTCATGGCAAAAACCTGACCTGAGGATGAGCCGGGTGCCACAGGTTCCCAGGTGGTCAGTTTCTGTGATAGAGCCTGTCAGTTGCAGCTGTAGATATATGAGAAGGCTCCCTCTCTCCTATCCAAAGAGATTGATAGTTAAGCCTCAGCTGGAAGCACATAGATAACCTATTTCCTTTTCTGTATAAATCCTCCTGGTCGTACTAATTTTTATTGATTGTTAGGGGGTAAGGCTTGGGAGTAGATGGGAGTCACACTTTTATCCTATCATTTTATTCCCTAAGGAATAAGTTACTATCACAGACAATTTCTTGATTACATATGATGCTAGTATTTGATTTGGAACCTATTTTTAAAAATGTTCTGTTGATGGTAATTTATTTGTTCAATAGTGTGTCTGTGCCTCAAACTGTGAGAATGTGCCATCTAGTGGCTTACTGCTGAAATTACTGTTTCCTAGTAATTCAATGTTTGGTCGCAGAATTTCAGAATGTTTCTCTTTATTTAGAAACAGAATATTGTCAATCAGAGTTGTACAAAGAAACAAACCTTTGATATTAAAAAATACAATTTTGAACAGGAATTCTACATGCACAGGAAACTAGGTTGTAGGAGAATTAACAATTGACGAATACATTTCCAGGTGTTATTGAGCCTCTACTGATGAAATTGCCCACGCTTTTCTGAAAACATTTCCATAATTGTGAAATTAGATGGAACAGAGAGGGAGGTTGTCTTCCATGTGCTGGTGGTCACAGGTCTTTGTGTGATGCAGCGGGCTCCAGAGCTAGACCACCTAGACTTGGCCTTGGACAGGTTATTAAAATCTCCGTGCCTCAGTTTCCTCATTTGTCATGGAAGTCTTGTGAGGATAAAGCGAGACAACAGAAGCAGAGTGTTTATTTTAGCACAAAGCCTGACACACTTCAAATGCCAGTATAGGTTTCCTCTTAGGATTCCACCCCCATATAGTGCCTACTGTTTTCTCTGTCTCTGGCTATTGTCTCTGATTCTAATTCCATCTTCTATAGTGACGTCAACTCTGAGGCCTCAGCTCTTGAAGGGTCCCGTGGAGGTGCTGGGCCTGGGTGCTGTCCGCTGGCTCATGTCGGCAGGTGCATTGCTCCGCTGAAGATGCTCCTGGCATCTAGAATATTGGGAGTCAGAATATTGGGAGTAGGTCCTAGCATCTGAAATAGCTGGAGCCTTTGATGGGTTACAGCCTCCAAGGTAGACGTGTTGAACTCTGACCAACATTTCTGTGTCACATTCTATCATATTGGACCTAAGTGGTGCTACTTTATGCTTCCACTGTCTTGCTAATGAGCTACCAGAACCTGGAAAAGGCAAGGAGGATCTTCCCCAAGAAGCTTTGAAAGGAGCATGGCTCTGTCAACACCTTGATTTCAAACTTCTGGCCCCCTGAACTCTGATAGAACAAATTTCTGTTGTTTTAAGCCACCCAGTTTGTGGTAATTTGTTACGACAGTTCTAGGAAATTGATACAGGAGGTTACCAGGGTTAAGCAAATTACTTTGTAGAGGGTCCTTAAAACTGTTCTTTGCACAAATTAGAAACAGGCATACGTCAGCTGTTACTTCTTTGGGGGCAATTTAGCATAGCAGGTAACTGCTTGAGCAGTTGTCACTGACAGACCAGGCTCTGCTGGAGCCTGCGGAGACCTGGCTCTGTAACTTACCAGTTGTATGACTTTGGGGGAAATTCTGCAACTTCTGAAGGTCATGGTTTCCTTATGAATAAAACAGGGTACAAATAGTTGCTGCCTCCTAGGTTAATTGTAAAGATAGGGATAAAAAATGCAAGCACTCCACACACACTTGGCATTAGAATGTGAGCCCCTGATGTGGTTGGTTCAAGCACTGGCTTGTCCCCTTTCAGGATGGCTCACTCCCTGAGGCCACCCGGGTTCCCTATGGAATAAGGCTCTCAAGTTCCCATTCTATGGGTCCTCAAGACATGCATGAATCCTGGGTGAGCACAGTTCAGACCAAAACCAGGAACTCCGTGGTATTGTTATAGGACTTATTAAGAAATTATTTTAGGCAGATAGAGAGGAAAAGGTCCTTGGAAAGTTTTTTTTTTTTTTTTGAGATGGAGTCTAGCATCGTCCCCTGGGCTAGAATGCAATCTCAGCTCACTGCAACCTCCGCCTCCTGGGTTCAAGCAATTCTCCTGCCTCAGCCTCCTGAGTAGCTGGAATTACAGGCCCCCCCACCCCCACACCCCGTTAGTTTTTTTGTATTTTTAGTAGAGACAGGGTTTCACTGTGTTAGCCAGGATGGTCTTGATCTCGTGGTCCAACCGCCTCAGCCACCCAAAGTGCTGGGATTACAGGTGTGAGCCACTGTGTCTGTCTCTTTTAAAGCAGCTCCAGAAAAGTTTCTTGTCTAGCAGGAGGGCCTCGGCTCTTAGAGCCTGGCTGGCAACCTTTGATATGCAAATGCAAGCCATTAGAGACTGGGTCCGCCCTAACATGGGGAATCGCCCCTTCTCCTCTTCCTCTGCCCCCCATATGCTTCTGGCAGCATGGCCGCCCCCATATATCCCCACGTGTGTAGAACATCATGGCACCCTGTATTTGCATATTAAAAGACTAGGGTGAGATGGCCAGTTTGTTTTGTGGCCACATGAATGATATGCCTGGTCAAACCAATCCTCTGAGTCCTAGGCAAATCAGACATGCCTCCAAACTCCTCATGTAACTGGCTGGTATCCGCAGCACTTGGGTTTCCTGTCTTGGCTTTGGAGCTCCCTCCCTTCATCTCTGTCCAGGGGAGCTTCTTTCTTCTCCCTTCTTTCTTGCCTATTAAACTCTCCATTCCTTAAAACCACTCCACGTGTGTCTGTGTCATTTTATCTAAACCAGTGCAAGGACCAAGAACCCTGGTGTTCCTCCACTCATCTGAGCCGTATCAGTATAAGCAAAGTGCATTTGCGTTTAAGAATGATAGGTCATTAAAAAGTTTCAGGTGTTACCATCCACATTGCAGATTGCTCTGGGAAATGCCTTGTTGAGAGCCCAGCCGGGGAACTGGGTTGTAGCCCCAGCTCCACAACCAACCTGCTGTCTGGCATTAGCCAATCAGGGCTCACTCGTGTCACCTGTGAAATGATGCTGTTGGACAAGATCCCCTCTGAGATCTCTTTACACTCGAATATCCCAGCTCTAGGAGGAAGCAAAGGTTCCAACTTTCAAGCCAGGACTCTAAAGTTGGTGCTGAAGGCAATCTCAGCTGCCTTTGAATCTTTTCTGTGTCCAAACTCCAGGTAGCAGCTGGCGACTAACTTGCTAATTATCTACCTATATTTAACAGATGCTTGTTGAGTTGCAGCCTTGAGGTTGCTCCAAGTAACAGGCCCGGCAAGTCCGTGAAGGAATGATTCTGTTGTGAACGAGAACAACATCTCTTTGACCGTCTTCCCCAGTGCCTCGCCTTGAGGCAGGTGAGGACCAGGTGCCCTTTGGGTTTCAAGAAATAAAACGTGAGTTGAACACATGGAGGAGCCATTGTAGGGGGTGGCTCAAGCCTCAGCCCCCATGCTCTGGGGTGTAGTGGAATGAATTAAAATATTTGTCGGGGGCTTTTAGTGCTGGCTCTGCTCCTCTGCTAGTTTGGGAAGTAACTTATCTTTGAGCCTCAGCTCCTCAGGTGTTTAATGGAACTCAGACGCCCTCCTATATTTGGTAGGATTATTTTGACTGCATGAAACAGAAAAACGGACTCAAACTGGTTAACAAGGAAATGTAGTCTGTCCTGTACGAGAGATTTCATATAGTGGTGACGTCACATCCAACCATGACAGTCTCCACAGTTGTCTTTCATTGCCTCTTTCTTAGGATCCAGGTATCCTAAGAGGCATCCGAGTGGTATAAGGACTCTTTTTCAGCAGTTTTCCTGGAGGAGAAGGGGTTTGAGTAATCAGCATTCACCTCTGGGCAGGGAGTGTGGAGTTGTGTCCACTGCTGCTCTCAGCTGTGTAGAGTTGTGGACAAACGGCCAGAAATCCGGGGAGAAGGCGGACTGCTGTGGGATGGGATGCCTGTCAGTGTGGAACTGAGAATTAGATTATGGATGTGAACAATCTTCCCTGTGAATTTTAAAGCATCGGGTATTTCTTTCTCATGACAGGAGTTTGGATTAGATTATATCTAATGTTCCTTCTAACTCTGTATTTTTATGAATTTTCAAATAAGAGCCATTTTCACTGGCCTGATGATTTTTATAGTTGGTTCAGCAATGCTGTTGGATAACAAAATGCTGGCTAGTCACTTGCTTGGGGCACCAATACAGCGGCAGTAAAAATAACGATAACGAAAACCACCATTACCGCCATCAAACCCATTCACAACCCAGATGAGAAACATCTAGGGGAAAGCCTTTAAAACAATTTTGGCATTCCTGTGTGCTGTGTGTCATTTTGCAAAACAATAGATTTTTGCGGCTTAGTCTTATGTTTATTTTAAATCCTTATGGGGGTATTGTGATGTTTTCATGCTCAGGGGTGTTGATCCATACCTTTCCGAAACTGGAAAATGTCACAGTTATTTATCAAGATTTATCAGGATCCAGACATTTTCAAAACTGGAAAATGTTACAGCTATTTATCAATGAAATGAGAGGTTTTTTTCAATTTACTTTTTCTATATAATAATCATGTAATTTTTGGCCAGGCATGATGGTTCATGCCTGTAATCCCAGCACTTTGGGAGGTTGAGGCGGGTGGATCACCTGAGGTCAGGAGTTCAAGACCAGCCTAACCAACATGGTGAAACCCTGTTTTTACTAAAAATACAAAAATTAGCTGGTTGTGATGGCAGGTGCCTGTAATTCCAGCTACTCGGGAAGCTGAGGCAGGAGAATCGCTTGAACCCAGTAGGTGGAGGTTGCAGTGAACCGAAATTGTACCGCTACACTCCAGTCTGGGCGACAGAGTGAGACTCCATCTCAAAAAAAAAAAAAAAAAAAAAAAAAAATCACATAATTTTTCCACATTTTGAAATGTGAGGATAGGTAAAAAAAATTGTAACTCTGAAAAGGGAACTGTCTTCTACTAGGCAGTGATGTCACTAGTGGAGAGGCGGATAGCCTTGCCTGTGGTCCTAATATTCCTATTAATGATTTTGATACAGATGTAGAAAAAGTGACTGTCAAATGTGGGCTTATGAGATAAAAGTGGGAAGACAGACCTAATATTATAGAAGAAAGTCTTAATAAAATGATTTCAATAGGCTATCATGCTGAACTGAAACCAGTAAAGTGAATTTCAATAGAAATAAATGGTTTAGCACTTAAATTTTACTACATAAAGGAAAGAGAAAAAAGATCGGGTATTTTAGCTTATTCCAGTCCACCCTGAGTTAGCAGCTGGAGAAGGCCACACTAGTCACAGTCAGCATTAATCAGAGTGGAGAGTCCAGATTCTATATTTGGTACCACTCAGGTAACAACTGGCTGCTGTATTTTAAGAAGGGCAAACTGAAGTAATTAAGTAATAAAATAGTTATGATTGTCTCCAACATAAGCAAACTAATCTACTAAGTCCTGAATATATGTTATCTCTGATTTTCAGAGAGTCCTGGAAAAATAGATACTATTGTTTACATTTTACAGAAAAGGGAAATTAACCAGAGAGATCATCACGCACTCTCTTCCTCCCCTCCCAACTCCTTAACCAAGGTAGGAAGTTTAATTCAAGCTTATGGGCTATTTTTATTAAGCTTGGGATGTCACCTGAAGGGCGTAGGACTTGGAACAAATTCTTTCATCATACTGTAGGGCAGCAGTCCCCCATCTTTTTGGCTGGCACCAGGGACCAGTTTCATGGAAGACAGTTTTCCCACAGACAAGGGAGGGGGGTTGGTTTTGGCATGAAATTGCTCCACCTCAGATCATCAGGCATTAGTTCGATTCTCATAAGGAGCATGCAACCTAGATCCCTCGCACGTGCAGCTCACAATAGGGTTTGTGCTCCTATAAGAATCTAATGCTGCCACTGTTCTGACAGGAGGCGGAGCTCAGGTGGTAATGCTCTCTCGGACCCTCCTCATCTGCTATGCAGCCCAGTTCCTAACAGACCATGACCCTGAGGATTGGGAACCCCTAGTGTAGGGGATCAGAATACGTCACCCCAAAATATGCCATTCTGGTATAAGGATTATTTTGAGCTGAAGACAACTGAGGAACAGCAGATGCCAAAAAAAGCACTCTCTGCTTCCCCTGCCTGATAAAAGTAGGCTTAGACTTATTTGCTTCAAGACAGCGCAGGAATCTATACAACAAACATTCCTAAAATAACCTGTATCTTCCATTAGCTTCCTCTGTACATTTACCTTCCCACGGTGTGCCGTCCCTCAAAGCCTAAACCCCTTAGTGTTGTCATTTCTCTACAAATTTACTGTTCTTTGTTAAGATGCTGTAGAACCTTAAGTTCTAATGATCCCTTCCAATTATCGGTCACTACATTTTCCCCGCATGGATACACGCTGTATATATGAATACACTGTGCTTTCTTCTGGTTAGTCTATCTTTTGCCAGTTTAATTTCCAGAACCCCAGCTGGAGAACCTAGAAGTACAGAGAAAAAAGTTTTCCTCCTCTACCTGTTTACTGGGAAGGGTGAAATGTACAACACTTGAATCAGCAAGTCATGAGAAGGCCTGGTCGCCACCCTCCCTCATCCCGTGGAGAGGAGGTGTGGGGTGGGGCCTCCTCACTCTCTGTCCTTCCACAGAGAGGAATGGCGGTGGGAGAGGGGGGGAGGGCGGGGGAGGGGCAGGGACCTCCCCACCCACCCTCGGTTCACAGAGGGGAATTGCGGGGTACGGGCACTCTGCAGGACATGCAGTGTGGGAATCTCTGTTCTAGGGGAGCATGTACCGCCTTACTGCCTTCTCCCCACTTAAAGGCAAGCAAAGGGGAATGTTGACAGTAGAAGAATAGTAGATCTAATTTGGATTGAGATTCTCCAAACCTGGAAATGTTCTTAGTGTACTCTCACATGGTAATTCAGTCGACCTATGGTTTGTCTTATCTGTTTTGTGTTGTTATAAAGGAATATATGAGGCTGGGTAATTTATAAAGAAGGTGTATTTGGCTCACGGTTCTCATGTCTGGAAGAGTTCAAGGCTGGGCCTCTGCATCCGGTAAGGGCAGAAGCTGCCTCCATTTCATGGAAGAAGGTGAAGGGGAGCTGGTGTGTGCAGATCACACGGCAAGACAGGAAGCAAGAGAGAGACAGAGAGAAGGTGCCAGGCTCCTTTTAGCCATCAGCTCTCATGGGAATTGATAGAACGAGAACTCACTCACCCCCACCCACCTCCTGGAGGGGATTAATCTATTCACGAGGGATGATCCATGACCCAAACACCTCCCGTTAGGCCTCACCTCCAACGCTGGATCAGACTCCAGCATTCGATTTGGAAGGATCAAACCCCCAAGCTGTGGCATGGTTCCGGGTTGGAAATCATTTTCCCTCCAACATTCGAAGGCAGTGCGCTCAGCGTTGCTTTTGAGAAATCTGAAGCTATGGCAGATTCCTGTCTCTGGGTGACTGTGTGCCCTATTTTTTTTCCCTGTCTGGAAACTTGAAGGACCTATTCTTTGGCCTTGCTGTTCTGAAACATGAGGTACCTCTATGTGGATCACTTTCATGTATTTTGCAGACCATGAGATGGACTTATGTATCTGGAAATTCAGGTCTCTAACTTTCGGAAAATTTTCTTTCCAACTCTCTGGCTGGAAGAGTATGAGCCTGGCTGCTAACCTTCTGGGAGCTGAGTCAGGGAGGAAATCTGGGGGTGGGGAGGGTTTGCAGTGCAGAAATCAAGCTTCGCATTCAATAGGCAAACTTTTACTTACTCTGCCTGTGTTTTGAAGAGGTACCTGGTGCCATCAATTCCCAAGTCTTTTTTTTTTTTTTTTTTTTTTTTTTTTTTTTTTTTTTGAGACGGAGTCTCGCTCTGTCACCCGGGCTGGAGTGCAGTGGCCGGATCTCAGCTCACTGCAAGCTCCGCCTCCCGGGTTCACGCCATTCTCCTGCCTCAGCCTCCCGAGTAGCTGGGACTACAGGCGCCCGCCACCTCGCCCGGCTAGCTTTTTGTATTTTTTAGTAGAGACGGGGTTTCACCGTGTTAGCCAGGATGGTCTCGATCTCCTGACCTGTGATCCGCCCGTCTCAGCCTCCCAAAGTGCTGGGATTACAGGCTTGAGCCACCGCGCCCGGCTAATTCCCAAGTCTTTAGGGGATTCTCCAGTGCCATGTGGGCTGCTTCTCCGACCTTCCTGCTGCTTTTCGGCCTCCAGAATGATCTCAACTCCAGTTCTCCGTTTTTCTGTCTCTTAAAATCTTAGTCAGGTTGTGGGAGGGATTAGAAGTAAATGCATGTGTTCAGTTCCATCCATCCATCCATCCATCCATCCATCCATCCATCCATCCATTTATTTATTTATTTATTTGGCAGAATCTCACTCTGTTGCCCAGGCTGGAGTGCAGAGGTGCGATCTTGGCTTACTGCAACCTCTGCCTCTTGGCTTCAAGCAATTCTCCCTGCCTCAGCCTCCCGAGTAGCTGGGATTACAGGTGCATGCCACCATACCCAGATAATTTTTGTAGTTTTGGTAGAGATGGGGTTTTGCCATGTTGGCTAGGCTGTTCATGAACTCCTGAACTTAGGTGATCCACCCAGCATGGCCTCCCAAAGTGCTGGAATTACAAGGATAAGCCACTGCTCTCAGCCAATTCTTCATATTTAATGGCAAATCTTTCTTTTTACATACACTAACTCATTAACCTTCCCAACTATCCTGTGGGGTAAGGACCATTATCCCAGTTTTATGGATGAAGAAACTGAGGCAGAGAAATGTCAAGTGACTTGCCCAGACAAACACAACTAGGAAGTGACAGACCCAGAAGAGGAACCCAGGGAGTCTGACGCCAGGAGCCAAACTCTTAGTCATGATGCTATTCCCCCTATTCACAGTTTAGCAGATTATAGTACAGGGATAAGAAAGGTAGAAACTGACAAAACAGTGAGAATGGGAGGGAAGCAATGGGATGGGAGGTTTCATCAGTTTTCTTGGAAACGCACAGTGAGAGGCAGAGTGTGAACTGGTGGAGTGGGGAGCGGCACCCTAGAATACTGGAGTATGGGTGAGCCATAGAGGGGGTGATCAGCCTGGTGGAAGTTAGTGCAAGCTCCTGACTTGAAGACTAAAATATGTAAGGGTGGGAGCAGGAAGCAGGGCTGATAATGGAGAGTCCAGGCTATGCGCTCAGTTCTTGGGAGGTGAAAAAAATCATGTTCTTTTTTAATGTTCTAGTGTGCCAGTAAAATGGAAAGTATTTCACCTTCTTACCGTAGAGCGGTCATTGTCCAGCATTTGTGTGATTCAGAATTACCAGGAGCATTGTTAAAATAGATTGCTGAGCTCCACCTGCAAGCAGTTTTAGGGGATTCAGGACATCTGGAGTGGAACCTGAGTATTTGGATTTCTTTTTTTTTTTTTTGAGATGGAGTTTCATGCTGTCACCCAGGCAGGGGTGCAGTGGTGCGATTTCAGCTCACTGCAACCTTGGCCTCCCGGTTCAAGTGATTCTCCTACCTCAGCTTCCCTAGTAGCTGGGATTATAGGTACATGCCACCATGCCTGACTAGTTTTTGTATTTTTAGTAGAGATGGGGTTTCATTGTGTTGACCAGGCTGGTCTTGAACCCCTGACCTCATGATCCACTCGCCTCAGCCTCCCAAAGTGCTGGGATTACAAGCGAGAGCCACCGCGGCTGGCCTGGATTTCTAAGTAATTCTCAAGTAGGATGATGAGATGATGGTTTTCAACCATGGGGTAATTTTGGCCCTAACTAGACATTTGGTAATACCTGGAGACATTTTTGATAGTCACCACAAGAGGGGTGGGGCTATTGGCATCCAGTTGGTTGAGAATGGGGATGCCATTAAACATCCTACTGTGCACAGATCAGCCCCATAACAAAGACTTAGGCCTAAGCATCAGTAGTGTCAAGGCTGAGAAGCCCCAGTCTGGAGTAAAGCCTACTTGTCAATAGGCCCTACCGTTACCTTTTCTATTACCTCATTTAAAAAAATACGGCCAGGCTGGGCATGGTAGCTCACACCCGTAATCCTAGCACTTTGGGAGGTCGAGCCAGTGGGTGCCTTGAGCCCAGAAGTTTGAGGTCAGCATGGGCAACATGGCGAGATCCTATCTTTACAAAAAATACAAAAATTAGCCAGGTGTGGTGGGGTGTACCTGTAGTCCCAGCTACTTGGGGGGCTGACATGGGAGGATCCCCTGATCACAGGTAGATTGAGGTTACTGTGAGCCATGAGCACACCACTGCATTCCAGCCTGGGCAATAGAGTGAGACCCTGTATCAAGTAAGTAAATAAATAAATATTACAAATATGGTCATACAGTTGAGAAAAGAATATGATATGGATAAGAAATACCTGTTGCTATGGTTTGGATGTCATCTGTCTCCACCAAAACTCACGTGGAAGTTTAACTGCCAGCTGGCAGTGTTGGGAGGTGGGGCCCAATGGGAGGTGTTTGGGTCATGGGGACAGATCCTTAATTAATAGATAAATGGTGTCTCTCATTGGAGTGAGTTCTCCCAGGAACGATCTGGTTCCCACGAGTTCCTTGCGTGTATTCACTTCCCCTTTGGCCTTCTCTACCATGTTTTAATGTAGCCCGTGGCCCTCACCAGAAGCTGAGTAGATACTAGGGCCATTCCCCTTGAACTTCTTAGACTGCAGAATGATGTGCTAAATAAACCTCTTTATAAATTACTCAGTGTCAGGTTTTCTGTTATAGCAACACAAAACAGACTAAGACACCTATATTTACTGATTAAAAAAATCTTGGAGGAGGCCGGGTGTGGTGGCTCATGCCTATATCCCAGCACTTTGGGAGGCCAAGACAGGCAGATCATTTGAGGTCAGAAATTTGAGATCAGCCTGACCAACATGGTGAAACCCTGCCTCTACTAAAAATACAAAAAATTAGCCACACGTGGTCATGCATGCCTGTAATCTTGGCTACTCAGGAGGCTGAAGCAGGGGAATTGCTTGAACCCGGGAAGCAGAGGTTGCAATGAGCCAAGATTGTGCCACTGCACTCCAGCCTGGGTGACACAGGGATACTCCATCTCAAAAAAACAAAACAAAACAAAAACAAAAAAACTTTGGAGGAATCAGAAATAACACAGGTAACTAAAGAGAATTAAAACATGTACAAAAAGGCATACCATAATAAAAAATAACTTTAGTTATCTTCAGAGAAGTTTGAGAAGATATTTGTGTGCAAAATGTCAAAAAAACAAAACAAAACAAAAAAAAAACAAAAAAACAAAAACAGAGAATGGAATATCTCCTGGAAGTGAAATATATAACTGCCAATTCTGAAATTCAATAGTAAGGGTGGATTGGATTTTCTGTTTTTCCCTCCAGATGTATTCTCTGTTCTTTTCTATCCTACTCTGTGCCTGGGAGACTGACTCGTACAAATTGCATTATCTGGGCTTTGTTGCTTCTGACTTCTGGTTGAGTTTGGCCAAAGAAAGGCCAGTTGATTAGAGGGCAGGAAAGCATGATCGATCTTTATTATTCTTGGATTCCACATATGTGAATTCGCCTATTCACTAATTTATTCATCACCCCAAAGTCAGTGCTCATGGGCTTCTTTTGTCCTTTACAGACAAGCACAGAGTGGCCAAAAATTTGAGTTGCTGGATACACACTTCCCAGCTGAGATGGAACCAGGCGATGCTCCTCCTTCTTGTTTAAGCTCTCACAATATAAACAAGTGTCCTTTTCTCAGTCTATTTAGTGCCATACTTTTATATTTTGTGGGTGTTTTGGTTTTGGTGATTTCAGTGTTTAAAATGCCCCAAGTGTAGTGCTGTCTATTGTTCCTAAGTGCTAGAAATCTGTGATGTGCCTTATGGAAAAAACACAGATTAGATAATCTTTGTTCAGATATCCATGATAAGGGCTGTTAGCCATGAGTTTAATGTTAATGAATCCACAACATATATTAAATAAGATGTCTTTAAACACAAACACACATAAAACAAGTTTATGAATTAAATATTGGCAAAAATGTGACCAGACGCTTACAGGAGCCTAACCCCGTCATTCTCCTAGAAGCAGTATTTGCTGATTCAGTGTTTGTGGTGCCTTTATAGAACATAGCTACCATGAATAATGAGAATCTTCAGTACTCTGCTGAGTGTGGTTTTGGCAATGACTGATTTTCTCTGCTGTGGCCACAATTCCTGCCAGATGGTCCCTCATTCATGGCTGCAGCTCATTTTCCAGTAACTTTGCTTTTTTTCCTGACCCTTTCAGGTTTAGGGGTGATAATGACTTTGCTCTGTTGCGGATCTATGGGAACTTCACCATTCTTTGTTGTTTCTTTAGCACTGACCATAACTCTACTGTTTCCTTATGACATTTTCCTCACTTACCTTTTGCATTTGCCATCTGTTTCCTTCCAGGATCTTGATGACTCAGTTGGTAGAAAA
Source organism: Macaca nemestrina (assembly GCF_043159975.1). Classification (NCBI taxonomy): domain Eukaryota; kingdom Metazoa; phylum Chordata; class Mammalia; order Primates; family Cercopithecidae; genus Macaca; species Macaca nemestrina. The sequence goes on from NC_092128.1 coordinate 10,502,222, forward strand.
TGTACTCAGCCTAGTCTCTCATAATGAAGAACAAAATGTAATGAGATTTTTTTACGTATGAGGAAAGAAAAGTTATGTAACATGAGTCTAGGAGCTGAAATCCTGACTAACAAGAATTCCAGATAGAAGAGGCTGGAAAGTATCACTGATATAATACAAGAAAATTTCCCAGAATGGAAGGAGAACATGAATATTCAAAGTGAAAGAGCTATACAAAATAAACTTTAAAAGGCCTCATTTAGATATTCAGGGAATTAAGTGTAAAGATAAGAAATCAAAAGACTTCAGGGAGGAGACAAAAAGATTACCTACAAATGAACAGGAATCATACTGATGTTTGATATGTCATCAACAGCCATTGATCTATAAGAAAATGGAATAATGCCATCAAATTTCTGAAGAGAACTGATTTCAATTCTATACCAATCTAAATCATCAAAGGTTAAAAAAAAAAGAATAAAAATCTTTATATAATTAAAAACTCAAAATATTGCTTTACAGGCACAAAACACCTTTTCTTTGGGAGTTACTTGCAGATGTATTTCAGCAAAATGAAAAAGTGAAACAATAAATACTAACATGAGTTTTAGGAAATAGTACATTCAATCTAAAAGAAAAGTTCCCAGATAACTACTATGTAGAAGGCCTCCAGAGCAACGAGTCCATGTAAGGAGAGGAGCATGGAGACCACCAGAGGATGATCTAGAAAAAGCAAGAGGGGGGAATTTGATAGAAAATTGTATCATCAATGGCTTGGAAAAGTCTGAGAATAAGACTAAGCCATGAATGAAGGAAAAATTCCAGGAAACAACAACAACAAATTATACAAGAAAGGCACAAGTCAAAAAGAAAACCAAACTGTGGCACAATGATTTTGAATAATTGCAGTAAACTGTTAAAAGAGTCGAGCAGTCCTTAAATGGCAGCAACCAGTGAAACTGCTAAGTTGCTTGATTCGCCATATTGTAGAGCTTCAGCCAGTAAGGAGAAAGGAGCCCAGGGGGATCTGGATTATTATTCATAGCACAATAGGCTCCGTGGACTCCATGTTTGCCTTGCTCCCCTTTGCCCCCAGGTCTCATGGGGACAATGTGGATCAGGCTTAGGTGGATGTTGCACATACAGCGGGTTTGTGCACAGCTGAGTAACATGCAGATGGGAGATCCTGATCTTCTATAGGTGTAGCCATCAAAGCTGCCTCTTCTTCTTCCAAGGAGAGATGTTGGCTTCATTACCCGGGAATATCTCAGGGGAGAAAAAGGAGGGCTGTCCAGCTATATTACCCTAGAATGGTCTGGGAGAGGTAGCTCTTAATTGAAGGGAGGAAATCACTGTTATAAACAAATCCGCCCTCTGTCCCAGAGTGGGGAGACACTACCTCTAGGTTCCATGGTTGTCTGTTATCCAAACATCCTTGAACAAAGCTATTGGTGTCCTTTGCTCAGAAGATGTTTCTGGTGCAGAAGGATCAGCATTATCTCCCAACATACACAAAGGGAGAATACATTTGGATGTGTCGCTGGTGCAGTCTCTTTTGTGTAGCGTAGGGGAGAAGGAAGTGTGATCATAGTGTGTCTGGAATTGGTGGGTTCTTGGTCTCGCAGACTTCAACAATGAAGTCACGGACCCTTGCGGTGAGTGTTACAGTTCTTAAAGATGGTAGTCTGGAGTTTGTTCCTTTAGACGTTCAGATGTGTCTGGACCTTCTTCCTTCTGGTGGCTACGTGGTCTCGCTGTCAGGAATGAAGCCGCAGACCTTCCCGGTGAGTGTTACAGCTCTTAAAGGCAGCATGTCTGGTGGTGGTCATTCTTCCCAGTGGGTTCCTGGTCTTGCTGGCTTCAGGACTGAAGCTGCAGACCTTTGTGGTAAGTGTTACAGCTCATAAAGGTGGCATAAACCCAAAGAGTGAGCAGCAGCAAGATTTATTGTAAAAAGCAAAAGAACAAAGCTTCCACAGTGTGGAAGGGAACCCGAGCAGGTTGCCACTGGCTGGCTCGGGCAGCCTGCTTTTATTATCTGGCCCCACCCACATCCTGCTGATTGGTCCATTTTACAGATAGCTGATTGGTCTGTTTTGACAGAATGCTGATTAGTCCATTTACAATCCCTGAGCTAGACACAGAATGTTAGAAAAGTTCTCCAAGTCCCCACTAGGTTAGCTAGATACAGAGTACTGATTAGTGTATTTACAAACCTTGAGCTACACACAGAGTGCTGATTGGTGTATTTACAAACCCTGAGCTAGACACAGAGTGCTGATTGGTGCATTTACAATCCCTTAGCTAGACATAAAAGCTCTCCAAGTCCCCACTAGCTCAGGAGCACAGCTGGCTTCACCTAGTGGACTCCACTGCAGGTACTGAGCCCTGCCCCGCAGGGAGGCAGCTGAGGTCCCGCGAGAACTCGAGCGCAGCCTCAGCAGGCCGGCACTGCTGGGGGACCTGGCGCACCTTCTGCAGCTGCTGGCCCAGGTGCTAAGCCCCTCACTGCCCTGAGGGGGTGGCCCTGGCCAGCGGCTCCAAGTGCGGGCTGCGCATGCCCGGTGCCCCCACGCCCCCACATGCCTGCCGGAACTGGCGCTGGCCTGTGAGCGCCATGCGCAGTCCAGGTTCCTGCTTGACCCTCTCCCTCCACACCTCCCTGAAAGCAGAGGGAGTGGGCCCTGGCCTCAGCCAGCCCAGAGAGGGGCTCCCACAGTGCAGTGGCGGGCTGAAGGGCTCCTCAAGCACTGCCAGAGTGGATGACGAGGCCGAGGAGGTGCCGATACTGAGGGCTGCTGGCATGTTGTCACCTCTCAGTAGCACACTACTTGATTTTATAGTGATAATATTTACATAGCTGTCATCACATAAGTGGCATTTATTGGTTTTCAATTTTAGAATCAATCTAGAGACAACTCATGAAAGTCTCAGAAGTATTTTTTATAAAGGCCGTAAGTGTTGGCCGGGTGCAGTAGCTCACTCCTGTAATCCCAGCACTTTGGGAGGCTGAGGCAGGCGGATCACCTGAAGTCAGGAGTTCAAGATCAGCCTGGCCAACAAGGTGAAACCCCATCTCTACTAAAAATACAAAAATTAGCTGGGTGTGGTGGTGGGTGCCTTAATCCCAGCTACTCAGGAGGCTGAGGCAGGAGAATTGCTTGAAACCAGGAGGCAGACGTTGCAGTGAGCTGAGATCACACCACTGTACTCCAGCCTGGGTGACAGAGACTCCATCTCAAAAACAAACAAACAAACAGAAAATAACAACCAAAAAAACCCCATAAGTGTTTATAATATAAAAGGAAAAGCAGAGCCACAGAGACTGGGAGGTTGGGGGATGGAGTGGAGAGGCTGACACCCCCAAAGGTGGGAGCACCATTACTTTGTTCCACCGGGTCTTTGATAGGAATGGAAGCTGACACTTGCTGAATGTGACCATGGATCAACATCGTGCTGAGTGCTCTCCTTGTGGCACCTTCTGACCCACAAACTTATTCACAACAAGCCTGTGAAGCAGGCACCAGTATTAACTCCACCTTGCAGGGGAGGAAAACGATGTACCAGAGATTAAGTGTACTGCTCTAGGTCACACGGATGGAGATATAATGGGTTTACTGTGATATTTGACACTACACTTCAGAGGTGACTATGGGAAGAAATGAGATTAGAGGCAGCTGAATCTGGGTGAGTAGGACACCACGGGAAAGGTGAGTGGTGGAGCTGGAGAGTGCAGGAACAGGAGGCTGGGCACAGTGAGTGAGCTGCCTAAGGTGGCTGGCCAGAGGGCTTTGTGAAAAAGGAAGGCATTCCGAAAGGTGTGGGCTGTGGAGCATTGTGAGAGGAAGGATAGATAAGACTTTCCCATTTCACCTGAAGCTAGTTTTCTGATCCCCACCTTCCAGATGGATTGGAAGTGAATGATAGAGACAGAGATAGAGGTGTACATCTATAAATAAATACCCCCGGCTTCTAACACATACACATGCAAAGCATACAGACTGCGTTTCTAATTTTGGAAGAGTGGTGTCCACATTTTCCAGCCACGTATTCTTTAGATTTGTATTCTATTTCATCACCTGCCTTTCTGCTTTTATTCCTGTCTTTTACTCCTCAGTCGTCAGTTTATATTTACATTATTTGCTTATATTTACATGATTATGTTAACTATGTTTTCATTTCCGCCTTTGAAAAACACAGTCCTAGTTCTTTGTTTTTCTATTTTTAATGACGTCTAATGATGCAAAATATGTAGATTACATTGTAAATCATATATGAGAAAGGAGGAAAAAAATGGAACATTCCAATTTCATATAATTTTTTTTTTTTATAAATAAAAAGGGGAAAAGATTGGCCAGGTATGGTGGCTCACATTTGTAATCCCAGGACTTTTGGAGGCAGAGGTGGGCAGATTGCTTGAGCTCAGTGTGAGACCAGCTTGGGCAATGTAGTGAGACCCCATCTCTATAATAAATACAAAAATTAATGGGGTGTGGTGGCATGGGCCTGTGGTCTCAGCTACTTGAGAGGTTGAGGTGGGGGGATGGCTTGAGTCTGGGAGGTCAAGACTGCAGTGAGCTAAGATCATGCCACCGTACTCCAGCCTGGGCAACAGAGAGAGACCCTGTATGGAAAAATATATATATATAATAATAAAAAGGGGAAAAGAGGAAGATTTGCTCACTGTTTTAAGTAAACTCATAACAGTTTTCTTAACAGTTATGAGCATCTTTCAAAAGAAACACAGTAAATCCCATAACTACAACATCTTTATCTTTTAAAACTCCCCCTGAAGCAGCTGGGCATGGTGGCTCATGCCTGTAATCCCAGCACTTTGGGAAGCTGAGGCAGGAGGATCACAAGGTCAGGAGATCGAGACCATCCTGGTTAACATGGTGAAACCCCGTCTCTACTAAAAATAGAAAAATTAGCCAGGCGTGATGGCGGGCACCTGTAGTCCCAGCTACTCAGGAGGCTGGGGCAGGAGAATGGCGTTAACCCGGGAGGTGGAGCTTGCAGTGAGCTGAGATCGCGCCACTGCACTCCAGCCTGGGCGACAGAGCCAGACTCTGTCTCAAAATAACGACAACAACACTCCCCCTGAAGCAAAACAGAATTATTTAACTATGTACGCATGTATTTGCCCTTGACTGCAGTGTTGCTGAGTGTTTGAACCCTGTAGAAGAGAGCAACGTGGCCCTATGTCCCACTTTATCCTGTGTCCAGGACGAAACTGACCCTGAAGGACATTTCCTCTTGTTTTTTCTCTTTATCTACACTGAAGTCCCAACAGCAGAAAGATGGATGCACTCACATTACAGTGAGACCCACTGCTGATTTGGACACCCGCAGCTCTTTCTGGAGCTTAGTGAGATGCCTGGGGAGGGAGGAGGGTGCAGTGTGTGGTCCACCTTCTCTTTCACTGCTTCCGTCTTGGAACACTTTGAACTTCAGCCATAGAAAGGGTTAATCCATTACTGGCTGTTTTCCAAAGCTCATGCGGAATGCTGTAGTGGATCAATAGGCCTGAAACACTCAAGTCTGTGGTAAAAGAGAGGGAGCCAAAAGGGGCCTTAATGGAACAAGGCTGGATGTGGTTGAAAGGAAGCAAGTTCTGAGGAAGAGGCCTGATGGCTTCAGAAAGAGAAGCGTTCTCCCCTCTCCCCATTGGCATTGCTCTTGGGCTCTCAGTAGAGTGGCTTAAACCAACCAATAGATATTACTTCTATCCATATTATCATATATGATTCCAATGGCTTTATATATGGTTGTAATCATATTGATATGATCATATATACATGATAATTCTATTTATATGAATCCCAAATTTATATCTCTAGCCCTGTGTTCTTGATTTGTATAACCAACCACCTGCTTGCCTGCAGGCATCTCAAACATAGTATGTCCACAGTGGAACTCTTGGTTTGCAGCTCCTCACCGTCTCCTGCAACTTGTGCTTCCTCCATCTCCAATCATTCAAGCCTAAAATCTTTGAGGGATCTTACATCTAGGGTATAATATAATTTAGTTAACACTTCACTTAATATTGCACTTTTAAGATGATACATATTTTTGGTTCTTATAAAATATGCTTTAAATGTCATCTTTGTGCATAAAGCTTTGTTTGCATTTCTGATTATGACTCTTCTGAGTATTGAGAAAAATCAGTCTATTCCTGATTTGCTGAGCTCAGAGCAAAAGTAAAAATGTGTCTAGATGTTTAAAAGTTATAAATCAAGCAAATTGATAAGTTAGATAAAATATATTCTAGCCATCTACCTTGACAAATATGCCTTCAAAATGACCTGAAATACAAGGTTTGAATTTAGAATTTTTAGGTTCCTTGGAGTTCTGCAATGGAACATGCTGGTGTGGGGAGAACGGGCCCCAGGAACTGACCTGTGGCCTGACCCCTCCTCTTCCCACCCACAGCTTTGTCTCTCACTGTGAGGGGGTTGTGCGCATGCGTGTTGGCACCTCAGCCTGCACACTCAAGCTCCTAGGGCTGACCACACTTTCCCTTCCCGTAAACCTTCACTCCTTGCTACCCTTTGGGTGATATGCTCAGGGCCTGGAAGCTGGCTTAGGGCTGCTTGGGCGGGGAATTCCAGAGTTCCAGGAAGCTGGAGTGTGATCTAGGGGGGTTGGTGAGGCGTTCCCTGATCTCCTCGGACTCCTTGCCTCATGGGGAGATGACAACCGGAATAGGGTGAGAAGGGAGGGGCTCCCCAAAGCGCAAGGCTCAGGGAAAGGCCCCACGTCTGCAGCTTGGAAGTCAGTATGGTGGCCGGGCGCGGTGGCTCACGTCTGTAATCCAGCACTTTGGGAGGCCGAGGCGGGCGGATCATGAGATCAGGAGATTAAAACCATCCTGGCTAACACGGTGAAATCCTGTCTCTACTAAAAATACAAAAAATTAGCCAGGCGTGGTGGCGGCACCTGTAGTCCCAGCTACTTGGGAGGCTGAGGCAGGAGAATGGCCTGAACTCGGAAGGCGGAGCTTGCAGTGAGCCGAGATCGCGCCACCACACTTCAGCCTGGGTGACAGAGAGAGACTGTCTCAAAATAAATAAATAAATAAAATAAAAGTCAGTATGGGCAGGAAGTCCTGGCTCTAAGCATATGATCAATTTCCTAGTTGCTTTCCAGAAAGATTAGACCAGTTTACATGCCCATGTATTGAAGGACTCCAGGTATGAAGAGAGTTTCCAGTGGTCATCTAGCCGCCTGACCTTGGGCAAGTTAAGCATCCTCTTCAGGCCTCTCGGTTTCCTCATCTATAAAACAACTTCTTTCTAGCTCTAACCTTCTCTGGGTCTCTGAAACCAAGCCCTGTGCTTTAGCCATTCATGGCCTGAGTTTCCTAAACCTCCTTTAGTCTGTGAATGGTGGTCCCCCCAGTGCTCTTACCTATAGGTGTACACCATGGCTTATCTGAATAACCTGCCAGACCAGGAGCCAGCACCCTGAACTACGCAGGTTTTCTTCTAGCTTCAGCAATCCATAAAAGTTTAAGAAAAACAGGCAGTTTGCTTGCAACAAGGGCAACTTTGCTTCCTCCTTTTAAGTTTTCTCTCCTTTAGCCATCTGTAATGAATATACGGCTATAAAACAAGGCAGTCACACCCTCTCTGGTTCCAGGAGCACTAAATCCTTAGTGCCTCTGTGGTTATCTAAAAGATTTTATTGCATTTCACTGCAAAGAGCTGCCCCAGGTTTATCCTTTGCTTCACCTCCCATTTTTATAACATAAAGGAGAGATTTATGTTCAAATCCGAGAACACTTTTAGCTGACTTGGAGCTACATATGTAGTGCTTTGTAAAGAATTTTAGTTTCCTGAAGATGGCACTGTCATTTTACTTCTGTTCATCACACAGGGAAATTTACCCTCTGCCTAGTATGTGTGCACAGAGATTCATTAAAGTGAAAAATATCCGATAATAACTGTGCACCAACAGAAATGCATATCATGGAGATGTAAAATTTATTTTAAAAAATGTTAAAAGGGAACTCATGATCAAAAGTAAAAGTTAATGGCTTTGACTTTTAAGGTGTTGTTTTTTGACACCCTCTTCCTAAAGGACACAGAGATAAAGTTAAAATTAATCAAGTGATCAGAAAAGAACATAAGGAAACCCATTTGCTATGTTTTCAGTTCTCTTGTCTGCTACCTTAATATCATTTAGGCAAAGTCTGAATCAAATAAGTGATTTAATCAATGAGTATTTACAGCGTATTAATTCTCAAACATAGTGACTGAAATCTCAGTTCAACCTGAATGTCCTGATAATCTCTGCCCAGAAGAGTGGGTGACTCTGCCCAAAAGGACCACATCCTACCTCTCCAAAGACTCAAATGACAACCAGTCTGCCTTCAGACTCTGGTGGAATTATGATACTTAGGCTGCAAATTCCAGGGCAGAACTGACCCCTGTTCCGGTGGAAAACAGAGCGGCTGGTGGCTTTGAGCAGCTGGGTGCTTTGGAGCTGCCCTCAACTCTCTCATGCCAGGTGGGGTGGGAGCCTGCCAGAGCCCAGCCTCCGTCTTCCACCAAAAAAGACCTCATGCCTGTGAAAGAAAGTGCCCTTTCCCAATAATTTTCAAACTTATCTAGGTGACAGAACAACTTGCAAGTTTTGAGCTCCTTGGACAGGGGAGAAGAACATCATACCAATACATTAAAACTCAAGTAATTAGAGGAGTTTGTGCTTAAATGAGATAATATCTTGTCCTACATTACAAAATAGAGAATGCAGTGGTTATTTTCTGTGTCAGTTTGACTGGGCTAAGGAATGCCCAGAAAGCCGCTAAAATACTGCTTCTGGGTGTGTCTGTGAGGGTGTTTCTGGAAGAGATCAGTGTGTGAATCGGCAGGCTGAGTACAGAAGGTCAACTCTCACCAATGTAGGTGGGCACCATTCTGTCCACCCAGGGCCTAACTAGAACAAAAAATCGGAGGGGGAGCGGACTTTCTCCCTGCTGAGCTGAGACATTCATTTTCTCCTTCCCTTAGACATCCTCACTCCTGGTTGCTGCGCCTGCAAACTCCATCAAGACCCTTGGCTGTCCCAGTTCTCAGGCCTGCGGGTTTGGACTGGAACTTCACCACTGGCTGTCCTGGGCCTCCAGCTTGCAAACGGCAGATTACGGGATTTCTCAGCTTCCATAATCACATGAGCCAGTCCTCATAATAGATCTCTTTCTATGTATCTCTCTATAACCCATTGGTTTTGTTTCTCCAGAGAACCCAGATTAATACACACTCCTTTATAGCAGTGTCATTTCTGCTTCAATAATGAGGCAGCGGAGGCTCCCAGGAGCGGTTCTGTGGCTGGCACTCAGTGCTTTACTGTGGCTGGTGTGATCCCAAGGGAGAAAGCTGCTGTCAGCCGCCTGCACCAGGCACAGGGCGCGGGACCTGGATGGTGGGTGCTGTCTACACACGACTCCCCACACGCATGCTCGCAGTGCCTTCCCCCCGCCCCGCCCCCAGCAGCCTTCATCCCTCAGCACGAACCGTGGTGGGGACAGGAGTCTTCTCATGTATTTTGGCATCCTCCAACAGCTAGCAAAATGCTTTTTAACTCAGGAAATATTCAAAAAATGATTCTTGAATTGGGTTGAAGGAACTCATTTAGCCCTCTGTGAACAGGCAAGATATGACAGCCGGCCTCCTAGGTGATACTGCATGCCAGGACCTGTTCTAGATTTTCTCCAAACTGCCTGGTACACAATCCTGAGATAACATCAGAATGAAAGGGAGGGATGGAAGAAAGGCTGTCTATACTCCCAGGACCAGTACCAGGAGGAGGCAAGGGGGGAACCAGGGCCAACACCCGAGGAGGAGGTGTTGGCCTTCAGGCGCTGCCTCTGCGCTGGCATGACCCTAAGCTCCAGCGCCTCCCTGGATTGGTGCCCTAGGCCCTGGTTTTGCCTGCCATACCCTGGTCCTGGCCCTGGCTATGTCCAGAGTGACACAGGGATGGAGAAGACTGTTGCAAAGCATGGCCTGAGTGTGTGTTTCCTTCCGGCAGCTGAGGATCACTTCCGCAGGCCTCTCCCAGGCTCTGCCGTGAACCTCTCCACAGCCTCGAGCTTCTGGGTGGTGTGCAGGGCAGGTGTGTAACCACCCCAAGGTGATGATTTGGCTCAAGTCTCCTTAAATTATTCCAGGTGCCCCTCCCTTACCCCATCAACAGCACCAAGCACTTTCCTAGAATGCTGCTCCGGGGCAACTGCCCTTGGTTCCAGCTTCTCTAAAGAACCATGTGAAGCCATTGGAAGGTAACCACAACCTTCATGCAAGTGAATCTTGGGAAGGATGTCAAGAGGAGTATGTGAATTGCAGGCTTCAGAAGTTAAGCAGGGTTGAGTGTGGGGGCTCACGCCTGTAATCCCAGTACTTTGGGAGGTTGAGGTGGGTGGATCACATGAGGTCGAGAGTTCAAGACCAGTGTGGCCAACATGGTGAAATTGTCTCTACTAACGATACAAAAATTAGCTGGGCGTGGTGGTGGGTGCCTGTAATGTCAGCTACTTTGGAGGCTGAGGCAGGAGAATTGCTTGAGTCTGGGAGGTGGAGGTTACAGTGAGCCAAGATCCCACGGTTGCACTCCAGTCTGGGCAACAAGAGCGAAACTCCATCTCAAAAAAAAAAAAGAAAAGTTAAGAAGCAGCATTTAAAGTCATTACTAGTGAATTTACAGCAGGCCCCAGTTTCTGCATGGCAGGGGTAATGGGGAGGAGAGAAGAGAGGGTGGGAAGGGGCATAGGAAGATAGAGAAAGTGCCTCTGCTCCTGCCCTGGAGGTGTAGACTGAAAAGTTATCGCCATATTTTAATAAAGATCTTTATTTACGAGTTCCCTAAATGTTATACCTTTTCTTAGCTGTTATCATCAATAGAGCCTTCAAACCCCATAGGTAAATTTCTATGGTACTTGTAACTACTTTTGCACGAAGGGAATTCTGTGTACCCAGTGCTTTGGGGTCTCCCTAAGTCATGTTTAACAAGTTTAATGTAATTTCTCAAAGCACATCTGAATCTTACATCTGAATTATTGAACATCTTGCTGATTGAGCATTTTCTACAAGCTTCGTTCCCCGCCAAACACCCCGGGAGACATGCTGCTAGCCCGCAGTGCCTGCCACGTTAAGTGAGACAAACAGGGCAGTTATTCAAATAATATTAAATATTAATGGTGACATTCTCCATGGCTGTATCTGTCATAGATCATGTGGGTTATATCTGTCATCTCGAATCCCTTCAGACTGCAAGAGCTCCAGAAATGTTATCTGTTCGCAAAGCCACGTGACGCTGGATGGCAGCTTCCTTTGGATGTGTCCTGAAGCTGCGGAGAGCAGGGAGGATCCCGCTTGTCTCCAGATGGCTTGGGGTTTGTTACAGATTGGAGGAAGCCCCGGGGGCGAGGGGGAAGGTTGAATAATTACTAGTGTCTGGAATTACACGAATGCCCTGGGGACAGGCTGGAACAGGCAGCTTTGCTTCTCCTAGATGTCCCACTGCAGAGACCCGCATCAACCCTTGGATCCAAGTCAGCCAGGCGAGTTTGGCTTTATACAGATGAAAGCAACATGCAAGTGGAATATTTTTGCTTTGCGGGTAGAACTGGGAATGAGGATTTTGCACACGAAGGGTCTCAACTCTTGTGACCAGGAAGACTCGAATTTGCTGCCCTAGCTGGAAGAACCAAAGTTTACCTGTCAGGCTTCATCAGTCTTTCATCAGGACAAGAACGTCTCCTCTGATCTGGCTGTGCCGGGGATTCCTTGTTAGAAGACAGCATCATCTGATCTGTGTGCCAGCTGTTCCTTCCGCCCTAGCCAGGGGCTTCCCTCTTCTGCAGCTTCATTACAGCCCATCCAGAAGTGGGGTGGGGGGACCTCTGTTTCCTTGTGTGTGTGTGTATTCTGTCTTCTTTACTATGTACTCTATTTTCTTTTCTGCCAGAAATCAGAGTAGTGCAATATGAGATTTTTGGGATGCAATTCTCCTTGGTAAATTGAAGTTCATGCACCCTGATGAACTTCCCCCCATGCCTGGGCATGAGGCTAATGACCAGATGGTTGGCAGGATGCTGGAGGCCAAAGGTTTATTTGACCAGTTCCTAACAGAATGATTAAATTCCAAGTAGCTCTCATCCATTCAGTGCCTACATACGTGGTCCAGTGTTCTTCTTCTTTTTACTTATTGCTTCGTTTTAACTCTCACATCAACACTATTAAGACAAGGCAAGATCACCTCCATTTCTTAGGGGAGGAAACAGAGACTTGGAAAGTGTAAGTAACCCTCCTGAAGACATACTATTGAGAAAACGATGACTCTAAATTTAGACTCAGTTCCAACTGGCTGTCAGGGTCGGGCCCTTTCTCCTGCATTGTGCTACTTTCACTTTTAGATCAAACTTCAAGTTTTAAAAAAGGAGGAGAGTTTGCCTGAAAATAACCCAATCACTCTCTTAATAAACAAATTGGTTGAATTTGCAAAATGGTCAAATGCCCAAGCTGATTCCAAATACTCAATGCAAGCTTGGGCTGGACTCTCGGCTGCTCAAGAGGGAATTCAGTGTTCTCCTGGCCCAGCTGGCCTGGGTCTCTGGGCTGTCGTCCAAATTGTCAAACTTTCCTTTTCTGTCAGCATTGGAGGCCAGAATTTCTCAGCGTCAGCATGACCGATGTTTTAGACTGGATACGTCTTTGCTGTGGGGGGCTGCCTGTGCATTGGTGGATGATGAGCTGCATCCCTGGCTTCTATCCACCAGATGACAGTAGGACCCTCTCTCGAAGTCATGACAATCCAGAATATGCCAGCTATTGCTAAATGTCCTCTGGGGGCAAAGTTGCCTGAGTTGGGAACCACTGACTTGAAACTACCCTCTGCAGGTTTTATCCAAAAGCCCATCCTTGACTGGCTTCTTCCAATTGTTCCCATTCTTTCCCCCCACTTCCCTACTGACCCGGGAGCATGCCCTTAGCAGGTTATGTGCATGCAAATCCTCATCTGAGCGTCTCCTTCCAGGGACTCAGTACAAGATGTGCTTTTGTGGCAAATGGGTGAAAGTCCACAAGAGTATGAATGGTTCTAGAAGTTAAGCTACTTAACTTCCCTGAGTACCGGTTTAATCATTTGTAAAAGGGAGGTCCCTTCAGTTCTAATATTTGGTCATATATAAAGACCACAGAGTGTCAGAGCCTGGGTAGTCTTATTGTCTCCAGGATTTGCTGCCAGGGAAATAGCAGAGAGAAATCCCTGTAAACAAATGTTTGTTGACTGAATGATGGAGTAGCAGCTGAGGAGACCTCAGAAGCTATAATTTTTTTTTTTTTTTTTCCAAGACAGAGTCTTGCTTTGTCACCCAGGCTGGAGTGCAGTGGCGCAGTCTGGGCTCACTGCAACCTCCGCCTCCCAGGATCAAGTGGTTCTCCTGCCTTAGCCTCCCAAGTAGCTGGGATTACAGGCACATGCCACCACGCCCAGCTAATTTCTGTATTTTTAGTAGAGACAGGGTTTCACCATGTTGGCCAGACTGATCTCGAACTCCTGACCTTGTGATCCACCCGCCTTGGCCCCCCAAAAGGCTGGGATTACAGGCGTGAGCCACTGCTCCCAGCCAGAAGCTATAATTTAAGAAGAATGTGTTGAGAACTGGGTCTGAGGCTCTTCTATGCAAACTGAGTAACTGCAGTTAACACAGAAGGATTGTGCAATTTTGAAGTAAAGGGGCAGGAACTACAGGAATACACCTGTCGTGGAACATGTTGGGTTTATTTGTTGCAAAGAGGGAGCACACCGTGGACAACTGTGGGGCACCTCAGAGAGTGCTGGGAAGGACTTAATACAGGATTCGGGCTATATTTGGTAGTTCTGGGGCTGATCCAAGGAAGCAGAGCTTTACTCTGGACCGAATGTTGTCAGGAAGCAAATTTTGTGATTAGATATTTTAACAGACAGTATCTGCAAGGCATTGGAAGGAATAGAGGCTCATGCTGTTACTGGTCAAGGAGCAGCGGCCACCCATATTAACCAGGATGAGGAGATGTTTGGTTTTTGTGTGATTTGGACAAACGATTCTATGTTTTTCAGTGTTTAGGCATGCTTAAGGAGTGGTCTTACTCTTGTCGTCTTCCACCTAGTCACAGAGTGATTGCGTGCTGGTGTTCTGTGTAATCGCCTGTTTAACAGAAAGACGCTGCTCCCAGCTGTGTGTACAACACCATGGAGAATTGTGGGGTTCCTCAGTAAGAGACTGCTAGGACGGACTTAATACAGGCTTCGGGCTGTATTTGGTGGTTCTGGGGCTGATCCAAGGAAGCAGAGCTTTGCTCTGGACAGGCCGGCTCCCAGTTGTCAAGGGCCTCTTCCGTTCCTCAAAATCTGCCACGTTGCTCTTCTCTTTGGGAAATTAAAATTGACGGGAAGGTGGTAGAGAAATTTGGGGGAACTAAAAACTACAAAAAATGTTAATTTTGGGGAATATTTAAAGTGTACATTATTGTTTGTTGAACATGATTATAAATTGTTATATTACATTTTGTGAGTTGCTGTTAAACATAGTTGAACAATAGGAAAGATTTTGACCTTACATTTGTGGTTCGTGTGCGCCTTTTGGGGCCTGGAAAGCTTCAAGAGTGACGTTTCCTTTCCTTTGCTTTTTGTACATACATCCCCGACAGATACGCACATGCACCGCCACTGCCCCCCACCACACACACATGCACCAGAAAAAAAAGAAAGTCATTCCAGTGGGCTTTGTCTTCAATGATCTTTGTCTCCTGGAAGGGATTAGTTTTCCATTTGAATTCCTTTGTAATTTCCTGCTTTTGATGACACTGAGGCGATGTTAACAGGAGCAGGAGTGACAGCAGCACTTGTGGGACTGAGTAGCAGGAGATGCAGTGAGAGATGTCCCAGCAGTTCCGGGACGTGGGCTAACCCAGAGGAGCCGGGGTGTTTGGGTTGAGCGTTCAAACTGGCTCTTTTGCCTCTGATCTGAGGATACACAAGAGACCCAGCTTCATCATTAAAAATTTTTGTCATTTTAATTTTTTTTTTTTTTTTTCTGAGTCGGAATCTTGCTCTGTTGCCCAGGCTGGAGTGCAGTGGCATGATCTTGGCTCACTGCAACCTCTGCTGCCCTGGTTCAAGCAATTTCCCTGCCTCAGCCTCCTGAGTAGCTGGGATTACAGGCGCCCGCCACCATGTCTGGCTAATTTTTTTTTGTACTTTTAGTAGAGATGGGGTTTCACCATGTTGGCCAGACTGGTTTTGAACTCCTGACCTCAGGCAATCCGCCCGCCTCGGCCTCCCACAGTGTTGGGATTACAGGCGTGAGCCACCGTGCCTGACCTAAAATAAATTTTAATTGTGCAAATAAACTTGTCAAAAAGTCCAAACTGCAGCCACAGACCCTGCAATGCTTTCTCCAAGATAAACCCTCCAGGGATTGGTTGAGGCAGGATTTCACCTGGCCAGTTCTGGTGTGGCTCCACCTGGAAGCTTCTAAAGAAATAGTAAAGTGTTTAAGGGACAGGGTTCTGCCTCATGATGCTCTACCCCTGGTGAAATGTCCAGAGTTGTTCCTGTTCTTCTTATAAAACTAAGCCTAATGACAGGAACCTGAAGTATTGAAACTTGGGCTTTCTGAAGTCCGTGGAGATGAAAATGGACTTCCTGGCAGGGTGTGGTGGTTCATGTCTGTAATCCCAGCACTTTGGGAGGCCGAGGGGGGTGGATCACCTGAGGTCAGGAGTTTAAAAGACCAGCCTGGCCACCGTGTTGAAACCCTGTCTCTACTAAAAATACAAAAATTAGCTGGGCATGGTGGCGCATGCCTGTAATCCTAGCTACTCGGGAGGCTGAGGAAGGAGAATCACTTGAATCCAGGAGGGGGAGGTTGCAGTGAGCCGAGATCACTCCACCGTACTCCAGCCTGGATGACAAAGTATGATTTACATTGTCTCAAAAAAAAAAAAAAATTGGCTTGATTTTTCCCTTGATGAAGAAGGTGTTCAGATCAAGTCTGTGGCTCTGAGATCTAAATAATGACAGTGGTAGCTTTAGAATCGATTCCACCTACCGTCGATGTGAACTAATAACACCTTTTGTGCTTCTGTTGCCGCTTCTGTCCTGCAGCCCTTCTTCCTGCAGCCGTTATTGATCTGCCCCTGACCTTGCTGCGCAATGGGCCCTGTGCAGCGGTCGGTGCTGGTGTGCATTTTACCCTGTCTCCCTGTGTTGATGTGAGATTTCCAAGACGAGTTGGATTTGTTTGCTCGGGCTGCCATAACAAAGGACCACAGACTGGGGGGTTTGAACAGCAGAAGTTTACTTGCTCACAGTCCTGGAGGCTGGAAGTTTAAGGTCAAGGTGCCGGTGGTGTCGGTTTCTCCTGAGGCCTCTCTCTCTTGCCAGCAGGTGGCCGCCTTCTCCCCATATCCTCACATGGTCTTCCCTCTGTGTGTGTCTGCGTCCTAACCTTCCCTTCTCATAAAGACACCAGTTATGTTGGATGAGGACCCATCCTGATGACCTCATTTTACCTAAATTCCCTCCCCATCTCCAAATAGAGTCATGGCTGAGGTACTGGGGATGAGGGCTTCAACATATGAATTTTGGGGTGGGGGTCACACTTCAGCCTGTAACACTGGTCTTTCTTGCAACGATCCTCCCTGAGGATTCCATTTAAACACATGGGATCTGCCAGTCAGAACAACTGGGTTCAAATTCTGATACCACCACTTGCTGGAAGCGGGACCATGGGAAATTGTGCCTGTTTCTTTATAAACAGTAGCATTAGGGATACTGAGCTAATAGGGGCGCTGAGAGGGTCAGCTGAAGCCATGCCTTCAAGGCGGCAGCACAGTGCCTGGAACGTATGAAGAAGTGCAATGAAGGTTGATTTGAGGGCCTTCACTCGGGAGGCGGAACTTGCAGTGAGCCGAGACCACGCCATTCCACTCTAGCCTGGGAGACAGAACAAGACTCCTTCTGAAAAATAAATAAATAATAAATAAATAAATAAAAAATATAAATAAAAATAATTTATTATTATTAATTAATTAATTATCTCACTCCATCACCCAGGCTGGAGTGCAGTGGCACAATTTTGGCCTCCCGGATTCAAGTGATTCTCGTGCCTCAGCTTCCCAAGTGGCTGGAATTACAGACGTGCATCACTATACCTGGCTCATTTTAAAATTTTTATGTATTTGTTTTTGAGATGGAGTCTTGCTTTGTTGCCCAGGCTGGAGTGCAGTGGCGCGATCTCGGCTCACTGCAAGCTCCACCTCCCAGGTTCATGCCATTCTCCTGCCTCAGCCTCCTGAGTAGCTGGGGCTACAGGCGCCTGCCATCATGCCCGGCTAATTTTTTGTGTTTTTAGTAGAGACGGGGTTTCACCGTGTTAGCCAGGGTGGTCTCGATCTTCTGACTTCATGATCTGCCCACCTTGGCCTTCCAAAGTGCTAGGATTACAGGCGAGAGCCACCATGCCTGGCCTAATTTTTTATATTTTTAGTAGAGATGGGGTTTTGCCATGTTGGCCAGGCTGGTCTTGAACTCCTGACCTCAAGTGATCTGCCTGCCTCGGCCTCCCAAAGTGCTGGGATTACAGGCACGAGCCACCGTCCCTGGTCCAGGAGTTTATTTTTAATACAAATAATGACTAATATTTGTAGTCACTTGGAAAGTCTCTTTATATGTATTGATGGATTTAATTCTTCCCATTTGTCAGTTAAGAAAACAGAGACTCATGAGGTTGAGCAATTATCTCAGGCCACATAGCTCATAAAAAGTAGCCAGAACGCAGAGTTCCTTGACAACCACATTTATCTCTGATTCCTAAGCTCCCCTTACAACAACAGGCACTCAACATCTGGGTGAATAAACTCTCCCACTAACAGACAGCCGTGGGTTCCTGGGCCCGCCTCTCTCTCAGTCCTCTCCTTTATCAGAGCTGAATGCATCTGATCACTCTGCACTGCGGTGTCAAATTGGCTGTTCTCCCTTTCTTTATAGGAGTCCTCTTTCATTCAGTCCCAATTATGGGAAACAAAATTTTTACAGCCATGGAAGGGAAGATGAAGGGATGAAATGGAGCAGACTGTAGATCACAAAGCATTTTGGATGCCATAAATCCTGCAGATACCCTGTAGTTCTGCAGCATCTTTCTTTAGGGAAGCTCTAGTGCCTAGTCTCTAATTTAGTCTTCTGTGTGGCTGTGGTCTTCAAGTTGGCGTCTGTGGAGACAAAGAGGGAGGTCTTGCTGTGCCTGAGCCTCTGGGACGTGTTGCCACCCATGCCGACCTGCTCTCTGAGGCTTTCTGGCAGCACCGCACAGCCCTGGGACTGGAAATGTGGCTCTCACTGAAGCTGCCCAGAGAGAGGGTCTCTCAATGAAGATCCTCTTCTATCAGCTGGGGCAGCCGGAAAGACAGGCTGGGGATTCTCTTCACACGGGATTTCATCTGCTTGGTGGCTCCAGAAAAATGCAAGTGTGCGTGTTCATCCACTTGACAAAGGGTGACTTAACGTCGGTGTCCTGTGGATTCGAACTGAAAGGGTTTGGGCAAAAGAAAGAGAAGAAGGTGGGACTGCGAATGAGTTGAAAACACCATTCTGGAGGCAACAGCCGTGACACAGAAGGGAAGGAAAATGTATGACCATATACATTTCAGTAGGAGTTTATAACCTTTTATGAACATTATCTCGAAGTTAGTCTCTAGACATAGGACTAAAAATAAAATTATGCTGAACTGTGTGCCCAGAGAATGGTAAATGGAAATAAGGTTCTTGAAAGGAATGACGTAGGTCCAGGGAAAGGTCATGCTGAATAATCAAGGTCGGTGAAGGTCAAAATCACAAAGAAGGACCCTGTGTTTACTCCTGTACTGGTGGCAGCTTTAGTGGAAACCCTTGGCCATCGCTTTGCCTCTCCAAGCATTCGGGAAAGACCATCTGGTGCCATATTGTCTTCTGGGGACAGCCGGTCGCCTGGGGAGGGCTGTATCATGCTTCTACCCCTGTCAGATCTGGGCAGAGGACAGACAAAAGTCCTCTGGAGTTTTCCGCAGTGAGAGTCAGGGAAGTGCATCTAAGGAATTGGAACCAAAGTTAGAAACTTCTCTGGAGATGTTCTAGTTTTGTTTGCTAGCTCAGCAGCTGCATAATGACACTCCCTCCAGCAGGGCACGTAGTTCCCTTCAAATCACAAATGGTAGGGCCTTAGGATTTTTCACGGTTCGTTAATTATCAGAAATTGATTTGTTGCTATCTAGATACAGCCATTTGTCCAAATCACTAGATAAGATTCCCAAGAAAGCCTGAAATCAGATAGCTTTCTCCCCCTTATTTTAAAATAAACACAAATAAAATCATTCTGCTACAGGTGGTGGGTTTCTCTTCTCCCAGCATATGTGACTTGACAAATTGTGTGAAAATAGTTTTCAGAAATTCAGTTTCTGTTTCAAGGGCACCAAAAGTTTAAAGAAACGGCAGCGGCCGGGCGCGGTGGCTCAAGCCTGTAATCCCAGCACTTTGGGAGGCCAAGACGGGCGGATCATGAGGTCAGGAGATCGAGACCATCCTGGCCAAACGGTGAAACCCTGTCTCTACTAAAAAAATACAAAAAACTAGCCGGGCGAGGTGGCGGGCGCCTGTAGTCCCAGCTACTTGGGAGGCTGAGGCAGGAGAATGGCTTAAACCCGGGAGGCGGAGCTTGCAGTGAGCTGAGTTCCGGCCACTGCACTCCAGCCTGGGCGACAGAGCGAGACTCCGTCTCAAAAAAAAAAAAAAAGAAAAGAAACTGCAGCATCAGATGCCGTATGGGGTAGGATTGCTGAAATTCAGGGCTCTGGCCAGGGTCAATGGGACCTGGTGGGTATGAGTGTAGTAGGATGGGGGGTAGCTGGCTGCCCAAAGGGATGTGATGAACTTCAGCTTGATTGAGTCTAGTTTAAGTTCCAAGGGATTCAATCTGGTGTTTTGAAAATGCTCATTTCCTAGATCCTGAGTGTCCCGTCCTTTTGGAGTGGGATTGCAGCTGGCTGCTTGGGGATGGAAGGAGGCTCCCTGCAGGGGACAGTGTGGCCATACGCAGGCAGGACTCAACATCGCAGCCAGGCAGACCGAAAGGCAGAACCAGCCTCAGATGCCACGATTAAGTCCATGGAGCCAGAGTAGGGTGGTGCAGACGGCTTCACACTCACACCCTGGAGACAGACCTCAGTGAAAAGAGTAGTTGGCCTTAGGGTTATGGGTCCCTGTAATTTGAGCTGTCTTCACCTTTCTCATGAATCCAGTATATCCCACAATTAAGCATCTCTTAACTTCCTTCCTTTCTTTCCTTTCTTTCTCTTTTTTTCTTGAGGGAGTCCTGCTCTGTCGCCCAGGCTGGGGTACAGTGGCGCAATCTTGGCTCACTGCAACCCCTAGCTCCCAGGTTCTAAGCGATATTCCTGCCTTAGCCTCCCGAGTAGCTGGGATTACAGGTGTGCACCACCATGCCTGGAGATATATATATATATATATATCTGTTTGGTATTTTCTTAGTAGAGGCAAGGTTTCACCATGTTTGCCAGGCTGGCCTTGAACTCCTCACCTCAGGTGATCTACCCGTCTTGGCCACCTAAAGTGCTGAGATTACAGGCGTGAGCCACCAGGACCAGCCCAATTTGTTTCTTTTGTGAGTCATTTTACAAAGCTTTGTTAACGGGCACCCTGATTGCCTATGGGACACATCCTCTGAGATGACTAATAACACCTCACATTTCAGAAAGCCAACAGAACTCAAGTTTCCCACTGCAATCAGTGATACCATATTCAAAACGGAGTATGAATCTTAGATTCTTATCCTTGTTTCACACCTTATATTCGATCCATTAGCAGGTCCTGCTGCCTTTACCGACAAGATATATCCTAAATCTGGCTGCTTCGGCCACTTCTGCTACAGCTTCATTTCAAGTCACTGCCATCTCTCCCTGCAACTACTAGAACACCTAACTAATGTTGTTTCATCTACTTCTGTTTTACTTAAAAGCTAAATATGTTTTTGTCACTCCCTTGTTCAAAATCCTCCGGTGGCTTTCTACAAACATTTACACAAAATCCAGAATCTTCACCAGCAGACCCAAATGTGACCAGGCTCCTGGCTGCCCCGTGGCTTCATTTCCTCACTCACTCACCTGTCCCTCCAGTTTGCCTAAGTAAGCTGGCACCTGCCCTAGGGCCTTTGCACCTATGGTTCCCTCTGCCTAGACCACTTGCCTGGCTTCCTCACATCACTCAGATCCCTGCTCAAATGCCTCCTTCCTCCTCCAAGAGGCCTTTGCAGGGCCACTCGATCTAAACCAGCACCTTCCTCCTTTTTCTCCCTCTATTTTTTCTTTTTTTTTCTCTTTGTGAGACAGGGTCTGGCTCTGTTACCCAGGATAGAGTGCAGTGGCGTGATCTTGGCTCACTGCCACCTCCACCTCCCAGGCTCACGTGATTCACCCACTTCAGCCTCCCACGTAGCTGGGACTATAGGTGCTCACCACCATGCCTGGCTAATTTTTGTATTGCCCAGCTGTTTTTTGTAGAGATGGGGTTCTGCCACGTTGCCCAGGCTGGTCTCGAACTCCTGAGCTCAAGCGATCTGCCCACCTTGGCCTTTCGAAGTGCTGGGATTACAGGCGTGCACCACTGTGCCTGGCTTCTCTTTTTCTCTTTACACTGCTTTCTTCTTTATGGCACGCATTACTTCTGGTGTTATATTATACATTTAGGTGTTTGTTATTTGTTTGCTTCCCTTAGATGACAAGTTCCACAAGGTCAAAAAATGGTTTGTCTTTTTCACTGCTGTATGTCCGGGGCCTAGAGGAGAGCCTGACATGCAGTACAGGCTCAATATATATTCATTGAATGTACTGACCTCTTCAAAGTTCAGTTGGCATCTGTACCATCCATACCCAGTGTGGCCTCCTCAGGTTGTCAAGGCAAGTATTGCTTTCTCTCTGACAGGTAGGGTACTTACTGTCTCACTAATTCTATCAAAATTGGCACAAATTGATGATTTAAAAAATTATAACAAAATGGGATGCCATTGATGGTGATTAGACCCAATCACAGTTTTCCCCATAAATTCTCCCAGGAACAGGGATGGCTAAGTGGTTGCTTGGAGTGGGAACTCTAGGTGGCTATAGGAAGCTCAGGTTCAACTTTGCAAAGGTATAATGAACTTTGAGCCAGGTCTGTGGAAGACATGAATGTGTCCTCTTGCCACAACCCTCCCCTGCCCATCTTTAGCCATTCCAATGCCCACTCACTCAACCCTGCCGTCTCACCTAATCTAGAGTGGGAAGAGCATATTCTGTCAGTTTTTTATCCAAATGTGCCTTCTGAGGTTTGTTTTATTCCTCATCTTTCTTGCCTTCCAGTTGCCTGGCGTCTCTTGCTACGGGGGACATCCTTTCCCTGGGTGTAACTTCAGGATTCTCTTCATCACGTCATGGTCTTTGTGGGCATGAGCTCTTTGGGAAGGAGTAACTGTTGTAAAATCTACACCCTAGAAATCTCAAATCCCCACCCTTCTCCTGGGAGAATTTGGAATTTCAGATCTAAATTCATTTCAAGAATTTTGTGGTTGCCCCTCCCCAATACATTACATATTGCATTTTCCAAAAAGTGAGTAGAAACCGAGTAGTGCCCTAAGAGCAATTCCTCTAATAATTGTGAGGATTAGGGCTTAGCGGCTAAGACCGAATGGGGGAGGCAGATGACCTTGGTTTCTGGAGGGGAAATGAAAGTGAGCCATTGCAAAGCACTGAGCTGAGTGGCTTTGAACACAAAGCAGAATTTATCGATCCAGTGAAAGAATAGGAAAATATTTCATCTTCTGGACCTCTGCCTCGATAGCCTGCTAACATTTTATAAACCCAAATCAAGTACTGTAGTTAAAATGCCATAATTTGCTGCTCTTGAAACCAAGCACATTATATTTTGATATTTTATATTAGGAAATCATATCTTACTGGTACTATTCTTATTTTATATCTTTAAAACATGTAGTTATTATTTTTTGTTATTGTTGTTGGACTTAACCGATTTGAAAATGTGTATGTAAAAGCTGATCGGTAAGTTCTGTTCCAGAGTTAACAGCATCATGCCAATATCAATTTCTTGCTTTCCACAATGTACTAACTAGCGTTATGTAAGCAATCTTTGTGAGAACTCCTGGCACTATTTTTGCAACTTCTTGTGAGTCTTATACTGATTCAAAATAAAAATGCACTTTTTTTTTTTTTTTTTTTTTTTGGGACGGAGTCTCGCTCTGTCACCAGGCTGGAGTGCAGTGGCACGATCTTGGCTCACTGCAAGCTCCACCTCCCGGATTCACGCCATTCTTCTGCCTCAGCCTCCCGAGTAGTTGGGACTACAGGCACCCGCCACCACGTCCGGCTAATTTTTTGTATTTTTAGTAGGGACAGGGTTTCACTGTGTTAGCCAGGATGGTCTCAATCTCCTGACCTTGTGATCTACCTTCCTCAGCCTCCCAAAGTGCTGGGATTACAGGCGTGAGCCACTGCGCATGGCCAAAAATGCACTTTTAAAATGTGAGTTTACATATTCATACGGCCTTTGAAGCAGGAGAAGGCTATGGGTTAAATTGTGTGCCCTGCCCCCTCCCAGTTCATATGTTTAAGCCCTGATCCCCAGTACCTGCAAACATGACCTTATTTGGAACTAGAGTTGTTACAGATGTAATTGATTAAGATGAAGTCATGCGAGTGGGCCCTTGTCCGATATAACTGATGTCTTTATAAAAGGGGGAAGAGCCAGGCATGGTGGCTCACACCTGTAGTCCCAGCACTTTGGGAGGATGAAGTGGGCAAATCACTAGAGGCCAGGGGTTCAAGACTAACCTGGCCAACATGGTGAAACCCTGTCTTTACTAAAAATACAAAAATTAGCCAGGTGTGGTTGTGGTGGCTCACACCTGTAGTCCCAGCTATTCAGGAGGCTGAGGCAGGAGAATCACTTGAACCCGGAAGGTGGAGGTTGCAGTGAGCTGAGTTTGTGCCACAGCACACCAGCAGGGGCAACAGAGTAAGAGTCTGTCTTAAAATAAAAAAAAAAAAGCTTGGGGGCAGTATCAACACAGTCACGTGTACAGGGAAAACGCCATGTGAGGATGAGGATGGAGACTGAGGTGATGCTTCAGCATCAGTGGTTTACGGCCAGCAAACCACTGGAAGAGGAGAGAGGCGCAGACAGATTCTTCCTCACAGCTCTCAGAAGGAACTAGCGCTGCCAACGCCTTGATCTTGGACATCCCAGATTCCAGAACTGTGAGACAGTAAGTTCGTCTTTGTTCTGGCACACCCAGGAAGCAGACACAGAAGGTGTTCACTGTGGTGTTCTCCCCTCTTCCACGGTGGCCTCTAAACCTCCATGGACGGCCGGGCGTGGTGGCTCACGCCTGTGATCCCAGCACCTTGGGAGGCTGAGGTGGGCGGATCACTTGAGGTCAGGAATTCGAGACCAGCCTGGCCAACATGGCGAAACCCTGTCTCTACTAAAAATACAAAAGTTAGCCATGCGTGGTAGCACGTGCCTGTAATCCCAGCTACTCGGGAGGCTGAGGCAGGGGAATCGCTTGAATCTGGGAAACGGAGGTTGCAGTGATCTGAGATTGTGCCACTGCACTCCAGCCTGGATGACAGCGTGAGACTCCATCTCAAAAAAAATAGATGAAAATAAATAAAACTCCATGGACTCCTGAGCACTGTGCAGACACCACTGCACAAATCTGTTTGATGATTATGTAGGAGTACATACGAATGAGTGCAGGGTTTCCCCAGCCTCAGATGAGACAATAACACTCCACACCCTTTAGTTGCAGTATGTGGTGGACAGGAGTTTGACATCTTGTGAATTGGTGAGTGTAAAGTTTGAGGCCAAGGCTTACGTATTGACTGTGACCTGTGCCAGAGAGGTCTCCATGGGCTCTCTTTCGATCTAACTTCATATCTAGATTTTTTTTCATGTTGCTCTGCTTCTGTTTTATTCACCTATTGCCATCAGTTTTATTTTTATTATTTTTTTCTTTTTTGAGATGGTGTCTTACTCTGTCACCCAGACTGGAGTGCAGTGGTGTGATCTCGGCTCACTGCAAACTCTACCTCCTGGGTTCAAGGGATTCTCCTGCCTTAGCCTCCTAAGTAGCTAGGACTACAGGTGCTCGCCACCACAGCCAGCTAATTTTTGTGTTTTTAGTAGAGATGGAGTTTTATCATGCATTCCAGCCTGAGCAACGTAGTGAGACCCCATCTCTTTAAAAAATAAGTAATAAATAAAAATGTAAAAAGTAAAAAAATTGAACCTCACATAAAGCACTAAGCTTTGTAGCCAGCATCAGGAAGCCTTAAGAAGTGAGATAATTGCTGCTACCAAATGTCAGTTGACGCCGATATCAAGCTTTGAATGATGAGTCTGTAAATCTGTAAATCGATGCACAGTCACAAATATGTAATTATTTCTATTTTTATTTAGTGTACATTTCATAGAACTTTATTTTGGAATTATGGAGCTGGAAGCAATATCAGAGGTATTTTACAGAGAGGGATTTGGGGTGCTACGTGACCACACGTGTCACAGGGCTTCTGAAGGTAACGTGCTAGGCAGCCCAGGAGCCTGAGCTGCTCACTGGGATGTTCTGCCCCATGAGAGGCTGTTTCTCACAACACTTGATTGACATTAACCAAATATAACACACACACACACACACACGTGTGTGTATATATATACACGTATATGTGTGTATATATGTACATATATACATATATGTGTATAAATACATATGTGTGTGCATGTACGTACATGTGTGTATATATACATATGTGTGTATATGTACGTACATGTGTGTATACGTGTGTATATATGCGTATGTGTATATGTATATATGTGTGTATATATGGATATATATGTGTGTGTATATATACATATATATATATATCCCATACCTTTTCCTGGATTTATCAGAAAAGCATGAAAAGTACTTTTTATGATATCCAAATTCATTTAGCCTTAAGAAACGAATAGAGATTTAAAGGAAAAATTCCAAAAAGTCTATCTTTTTGATGGACTTCCTTTTTGGCCCAGTTATTTTGCATTTAGGTCATGACTTCGGAGAAAAGTTACCCCAAACTCAGCCTGTGGAGGGATGTGCTCTGTTTTCAGATGTAAACCACGCGTGTATTCCTGGGGGTTCTCTGGAGGAACAGAATCCACAGGATGCTACACAGAGACAGAAATGTATTCTCAGAAGTTGGCTCACACAGTTAAGAGAGCCTGCAAGTCCCTGGATCTGCAGGGGAAGTGGCAGCTGGAGACCCAGGAAGAACTGATGTTTCAGTTCTAGTCCAAAGGCAGGAAAAAAGCTGCAGTCCCAATTAGAAGGCAGTCAAGCAGGAGTAATTTCTTTCTTACTTTGCTCTTCTGTTCTATTCAGGCCTTTGACTGATTGGATGGTGCCCACCACATTGGGGAGGGCAATCTGCTTCACTCAGCCCCAGTTCGAATGTTGATCTCATCCTGAAACACCCTTGCTGGTAACCCCGGAATCATGTCTGACGGAATGTTTAGACATCCTGTGGCCCAGGCAACTTGACACATAACGTTAACCATGACCATGCCTGAGGCTGGACTAGCCCAGGTGCAATTAGAAGCACATTTTTCATTCTTTCCGTCTCTCCTTATACCCCAGAGGAGGCTGCCTTCATTCTCCCAACTCCCAGGCTTGCAGCAGCACGCACACCTGTGCAAGGTTCTCAGGCTCTGCAGCGTCCTCATATGTATATATGTCTGCCCATTTGAAAATTATTATAATAGGATTTTCTATTGAAAATAGCAGAACCACCTCTGAAGGAGCTTGGGTTTGAGAGTGTCCAGATCATTCTTAAATGGGACTCTGGGGAAGGGCCAGAGGCAAGAGCTGGGTGCAGGCCACCCAAGGGAATAGTGGGCAACTCTGTAGGACCAGAATCCTGCAGTGCCCATCATGGGAACTGACTTGGTGGACTAAAAGAAAAACTTTATTCAGTCAGAAAATGGTTACGAACTTGTATTTTTCTTCCACAATGGAAAGCCAAAAACAAATTTTTTTTCATTGTACTTAGATTGATCTATCTATCTATCTATCTATCTATCTATCTATCTATCTATCTATCTATCTATCTGTCTATCTTCTATCTATCCATCTATCATCTGTATCTATTTAAATATGTTACATAAAAATTTGTCATGTTAACCACTTTTAAGTGTAAAATTCAGTGGCATTAAGTATATTCACAGTGTTGTATAACCATCACCATAATCTATTTCCATTTTTTTTTTTATCACTCCAAACAGAAGCTGTACCCATTAAGCAGTCAGTCCTCATTCCTGCCCTGCTACACCCACCCTGGCCCTTGGTAACCTCTGTTCTACTTTATGTCTCTATGAATATGCCAATCTAGCTATTTCATGTGAGTAGAATCATACAATATTTGTTTTCCGGTGTGTTTCTAGCTTATTTCACTTAGCATAGTCTTTTGAGATTCCTCCAGAATTAAGAACATTTCCAAAATTAACATTCAGAGGTCATAGAAAATCCTATTATAATAATTTTCAAAGAAGTTATTGTGTGCTGCCCTGATGCTATCGAACATTTACTCTGAGCACTTACTATGTGCCAGGCACTGTGCTGAGAAGGACACATCCACTGTTTGAAAAATCCTTTCCAGAACAACACAATAAAGATGTTACTAGAATTATGCTAATATTACAGGTTGAGGATTGAAGTTGAGGATTAATGAGATTAAGTCAAATGGTTGAGAGTGTTAAGCCAGTCAACTGGCTCTGGGTTCCAATTCCTACCTCTTAAGCTCCACTGCTTCTCGGATTACTTCTCGGATTACTGTTTCCTTTCTGTCTTTCCTCATTGCACCTCTGTTTGAACCCTTAAATTAGCACCTACTATAGGCTCCTGAGTAATAGAGTCACTTAGGGTGTGTCCTGTCTGCCTGTCAGGATGAGCTTCTAGAGAGAAGAGGCTCATCACTCATTTTTAGCTCCAGCGCCATGCACTGTGCTTGCCACATAGCAGGCACTCAATAAATATTTGCAGAATTGAATTGAAGCATCTTAGTATGAGTACCATGGAATCGGGGTTTGGACAAAGACTCTATTTAATCACGGCTGTTGTTCTAAACCACAATGCAACCTGTTGGCCTGTTTCCCGGAAATTGACTTAATCACCCCACCTGCTGTATGGTGTCTTCAGTGCTGCCTCCAGAGGATTTTAGGAAGAAAAATTAGAACCAGAGATCCTTGTTGTTGCCTCAAAGCTGGTTGTGGGGCTGTGATTGCTGTTAATGGGTCCTTCTTCTGGCTTTTTTTCTTCTTTTTTTTCTTTTTTTTTTTTTGAGATGGTGTCTCACTCTCTCACCCAGACTGGGGTGCAGTGGCGCAATCTTGGCTCATTGTAACCTCCTCATCCCAGGTTCAAGCGATTCTTCTGCCTCAGCCTCCTGAGTAGCTTGGACTACAGGAGCATGCCACCACACCCAGCAAATTTTTTATTTTTAGTAGAGACGGGTTTTCACCATATTGGCCAAGCTGGTCTCAAACTCCTGACCTCAGGTGATCCACCTGCTTTGGCTTCCCAAAGTGCTGGGATGACAGGCATGAGCCACCACGTCAGGCCCCTTCTTCTGGCTTTTAAGAATAGACTTGGGCCGGGTGCGGCGGCTCATGCCTGTAATCCAAGCATTTTGGGAGGCTGAGGCAGGCGGATCGCGAGGTCAGGAGTTCGAGACCTGCTTGGCCAGTATGGTGAAACCCCGTCTCTACTAAAAATACAAAAATTAGCCGGGTGTGGTGGGGCATGCCTGTAGTCCCAGCTACTCGGAAGGCTGAGGCAAGAGAATCGCTTGAACCCAGGAGGTGGAGGTTGCAGTGGGCCAAGATTGCACCATTGCACTACAGCCTGGTGACAGAGCGAGACTCCGTCTAAAAAAAAAGAGAATAGACTTGAGTAGGAGTCCAAGCAAATATAATTAAAAGCACATTTTTCATGTTTATGTCTTTTCTGTAACCCAGAGGAGAATTGCACAAAGGCCTCCCTGCTTCTGACAAGCATGGATGATAGATTCAACTCAGCTGTGAATGTGTTTTCATGAGAATATGACGGAATTGCATCACACAGCAATGCACACACCCACACAAAGAGCCATGAGTGACAGACAACACCATGGGGGAGGGATTATGAGAGGGAGGGACTGAGAGTCTGTGAAAGGTGACAGCATTTACCTCTGTGTCCTCAGCGCTTAAGCTATGGATAAAGTTATGCAGGAAGAACAAAGACGAGGGAATAGGATGGAGGGCAGGAGTAAACTGTGAAATACGTTTTATTTAAGACGAAGACATGGAAGTTATTAAAAAATGGCCCAACAGATTCACTGGGATGCCTGGTTTTATGAATAAATATATCTCAGGACTTTCTCGACAGTTACTGTCCACAGGATGCCAGTTCTTCTCTTTTTCGATCCAGGTTAGTGTAAAGAGGATGGAGGCATTTAATATGATGTATTGAGTATTGAAACCCAGGGACCAATATGCATGCTGGAGTTACTTCTGCAGCTATTTTCCAGATGATGATGATGATGGTGATGATGATGGTGATGATGATGGTGATTATTATTATTATTATTTGAGACAGAGTCTTGCTCTGTCGCCCGGGCCGGAGTGCAGTGGCGTGATCTTGGCTCACTGCACCTCTGCCTCCTGGGTTCAGGCGATTCTTGTGCCTCAGCCTCCCTAGTAGCTGGGACTGCAGGCGTGTGCCACCACGCCCAGCTAATTTTTGTCTTTTTAGTAGAGATGGGATTTCACCATGTTGGCCAGTCTGGTCTCCCGCTTCTGGCCTCAAGTGATCCACCCGTCTTGGCCTCCGGTGCTGGGATTAAGTCAGTAGCCACTATGCCTGGTCTCCAGATTAAATTTTGATTCCAGTTGTGGGCATCTGTTATTCTCCCTTCAGAGTCTGCTGCCAGGAAGCAACAACACAGGTGAAGTTCTAGTGTTCATGTTCTTTTGTCCTTGCCCAACTCACCTGCACTCAGGCAAGGCCGAGCTATTGTCTGATCACCACTCAGATATGGGCCAATGATCAAGAATATTGTCTGATGAGAGACTGACAGTGAGAGCATTTTGATTTATTAGAAGCTGGAAAATGAAAACCCACTGAGACTCAGAAGAAGTAGAATTTCTGGTTTCTTGGCAACTGTACATGTGTGAAATTCTCAGGTGGGAAAGCTCCCTAGGGACCCTCAGATCAGACCACTAAGGCTTGGAGAGTTCTAGGGAAGATCGGTTGCTAATGACTATGACAGTCACAAAACAGAATTGGTCTTAATCTTTGTCAGCAGGTAGACTGATAAGGAAACAGACACATCATGGTACAGCTTGTTACTGAGCTCCCAAGGATATGAACAAGCAGATTGTGGCCTTAAAGATTTGTAGGACTTTATCCTACACCTTTAGGGTAAAGAAGGTATCTTTATTCTAAAGGTGAAAAAGTGAAACAAGGATATTCAAACCAGAAGGGCCCACTGGATGGCAAAGTGGGTGGGTAGGCATATGTATGTATGTGCATATGTATATATATGTACGTGTGTGTATGTGTGTATGCACGTGCACGTGCATTCATGAGTATGTGCATGTGGGTGTATGCGTGTGCACGTTTATGCATGTATATGTGTGTGCATGTGGTATATGTCAGTGTTTGTGTATATGTGTATGTGTCTGTATTTTTACACCTGTGTGAGTATGTGTGCATGTGTGCACATGTGTTTGCATGTTTATGTGTGTGCGCACATGTGTGTATTGTGTGTGCATGTGTGTATGAGCGTGCATATGTGTTGTGCGCATGTGTGTTAGTGTATGTGTACATATATGTGCACATGTATGTGTACATATATGTGCACATGTATGTGTGTGGTGTGTATTTGTGTGTGCATGTGTGCATGTGTATGTGTGCTGTGTGTTCTTTGTGTGCATGTGTGTATGTATGTGTGCTTGTGTGTATATGTGTGTACATGTATGTGTGCATGTGTGTATGTGTATATGTGTGAGTGTATGTGTATATGTGTATGTGAGTGTGTTTGTGTATGTATGTTTGTATGTGAGCTTGTGGTGTATGTTGTGTGTGCATGTGTATATATGTGTGTATGTTTGTGTATGTGTGCATGTGTGTGTTATGTGTATATGTGTATGTGAGTGTGTATATAGTACATACCGTGGTAATGGTGGTGGTATAGGTACTGCGATATGGATGTGTGTTTGAGGAGCAGAGTTGAGCAGATGGAGGCTTGGGAGATTGGGTGGGTGGAAGGTAAACAGACTTTTTAGCAATACCACACATGCTGAGAATTTAAATATTTGGTCAAGCAAGAAAGTCAATAGTTGTAAATTGTTCCCTTGCACAGGGACCTGTTGTGGGTTATTGCTGTCCACAGGATAAGTGGTCTGGCTATGATTCAAGTCTTGCCACCTTGAGACCCCTCTACCCATCTCTGCTGTTTCTTGCTCAGCCTGACCCACCCTCTGCTCCCACCCAGCTGCTTTATCCTCAGGTTCTGAAATATACCCGCCTCTCACTACATGCAAGTTTCCCTGATGGAAATGCCCTTCTATTTGCACCCCAGCCTCGCCTGCTGGGTCTGCCCCAGTGAGTCCAGCTCACACTGATACAGCCCTTGTCTAATCGGGAATTCTCAAATACTGCTGGTGGGGGTGTGAATTGGTGCAAATTGGAAAAAAAATGATCAAGAATTTCCTAAATGACAGGGAGTTCTCAAAGGACTAATAAAAACATCTGAAAAAGCTGTCCACTCCCATTAGTAATCAATGAAGTGCAAATTAAAGCAAATTAAACTAATATTCAGATAGCATTTTCCACCTCTTAATTTGGCAGAAATGGAAAAATGCTAATGCACAGAATTGTCAAGGGTGTGAGGAATGTAAACTGGGAAAATATTTGGGAAGACCCTTTGGCAATGTGAAGCAAATATGCTACCATTTGATAGAGGATCCCACTTCTAGGTATTTATTATAAAGTCAAAATGATGGATAAACAAATACATCTACTTATAATTATGTTATTCTCAGCAATATTTCCATAGGGAAAATTCAGTTACTATCTAAAACTCCAATAATAGAGATAACGTAATGTAGTAAGGCAGGTAAAGTAATAATAGTAAAGTACGTTTGGGGATAGTCACATATTGGATATATGCCATTGAAATGATGGAAAATGTTTAGTAATACAAAATACAATTATGCTCTATTGTTAAGAAACACTGGTCACAAAACTTTATGATTATGATTTGGGAATATCTCCAAGATTACCTTCAGGTTCAATAGTTTGCTAGGACTCATGGAACTCAGCAAGGCAGTTATACTTATGGCTACAGTTTATTTATTTTATTTTATTTTTTTGAGACAGAGTCTTTATCTGTCACCCAGGCTAGAGTGCAGTGGCACGATCTCGGCTGGTTGCAATCTCTGCCTCCTGGGTTCAAGTGATTCTCCTGCCTCAGCCTCCCCAGTAGCTGGGATTATAGGCGTGCACCACCATACCTGGCTAAATTTTGTATTTTTAGTAGAGATGGAGTTTCACCATGTTGGCCAGGCTGGTCTTAAACTCCTGACCTCAGGTGATCTGCCTGCCCTGGCCTCCCAAAGTGTTGGGATTACAGGTGTGAGTCACTGTGCCCGGTCACATGGCTATACAAAAAATAAATTTCACTATACAGTGAAATGATATCGATTAAAATTAGTATTGCAAAAAGGCTCATAAAGCATGGTCCAGGTGAGGCCAGGCACAGAGCACTCAATCATCCACTCCCAGTGGTGTCATGAGCAAAACTTACTTTGGGATTATAGGCGTGCACCACCATACCTGGATAAACATCTAAATCTAAATTTTGTATTTTTAGTAGAGATGGAATTTCACCATGTTGGCCAGGCTGGTCTCGAACTCCTGACCTCAGGTGATCTGCCCACCTTGGCCTCCCAAAGTGCTAGGATTACAGGTGTGCGCCACCACGCCTGGCCTACATTACTTTTTTAAGGAGTCTTTTTCTTTCTTTCTTTTGTGTGTGCTACAGGGAATGGTCCCACGGGATCTCATGGAAGGAAGCCATCTCAGCCTGCCTCTTCTCAGAAACCAGAGCCTGAGACAAGGGTTGTGTGCTGGTGTTAATTTGGGGAAGTGATTGAAGGAACAGGAGTTGGGGCAGGGGAGAGCAGGAAGAAGGAAACAGGGTAGAGAAAGCCAGTGAATGCAAGATTGCACTGTGGAGCTGGTTGGTCACGGCCTCACCATCCACAGGAACCCTTTGAAGAGCTGTGCAGACTGTATCTTGGAATGATTCTCTTGAGGAGAAGAAGACAGTCGTATTTTCTTTTTTTTTTTTTTTTTTTTTTTTGAGACGGAGTCTCGCTCTGTCGCCCAGGCTGGAGTGCAGTGGTGAGATCTCGGCTCACTGCAAGCTCCGCCTCCCGGGTTTACGCCATTCTCCAGCCTCAGCCTCCCAAGTAGCTGGGACTACAGGTGCCCGCCACCTCGCCCGGCTAGTTTTTTGTATTTCTTAGTAGAGACGGGGTTTCACCGTGTTAGCCAGGATGGTCTCGATCTCCTGACCTCGTGATCCACCCGTCTCGGCCTCCCAAAGTGCTGGGATTACAGGCTTGAGCCACCGTGCCCGGCCGACAGTCGTATTTTCTTACTGACTCTCCCTCATTGATTAAAGCTGCTCCAGAGGTGTTAACTCCCTTGTGCTCTAGGTTTGCACGCCTGCTGTTGAATGTTTCTGGGTGGTGGCCCACTCATTAGCTGCAGAAAAGCCCTGGGGCAGCAAGTAAGGGAAACAGGGATATCTAGGGTAGGTTCTATCAGAGTCCACTTGCACAATGGCTGAGTAAAAGTGGGCTAAGGGCTGGGCGTGGTGGCTCACGTCTGTAATCCCAGCACTTTGGGAAGCCGAGGCAGGTGGATCACGAGGTCAGGAGATGGAGACTATCCTGGCTGACATGGTGAAACCCCATCACTACTAAAAATTAAAAAAAAAAATAATAAAAAATTAGCCAGGCATGGTGGCAGGTGCCTGTAGTCCCAGCTACTTGGGAGCCTGAGGCAGGAGAATCGCTTGAACCTGGGAGGAGGAGGTTGCAGTGAGCTGAGATTGTGCTACTGCATTCCAGCCTGGCGACAGAGCAAGACTCCGTCTCAAAAAAAAAAAAAAAAAAAAAAAAGTGGTTTGAGAACATAGGAGGCAGGACACAGAAGGGGTTAAATACAGGAAGCCCTTTGTGGGTTTACTTTGTATTCATGCTGAGAGCAGATGCAGGATCTTTTTCCAGTTTCAGGCTGAGGAAGGCATTTTTGTGTATTCTTCTGAGTTAGAAGATGATCTTTGGCCTGAATCGTACAAGCTAAAATCAACTGGAGTTTTCAGGGGCTAAAAGATTTTAAATGGAGATATTCTGCGAGTAACAGTTATAGACTCCTTTCTGGAGCAGAATTTAATGAAGGTTTAATGAAGCAACACAAAGAGAAAGAGAAATCACCTCAACTGCCTGCCCTCCTCAGCCCCGGCTGCATCTCCTACCTGTGGCACGACGGCTTCTCTGAAGCTAAGCCTATGAATGGAGGATTGTTTGGAAATGAGAAGAAAGTATAAGCTGTCTATTTAGTGATGTAACTTAGCTTTGCGTGGACCTGCTGGGAAGGGAATCTCAAGACGGCACCAAGGGTAAGACCTAGGTGGGGCGTGAGGGTCTGTTTGTTTCCACACAGGGCTGAAGGATCTTCTGCTTTCTGCTCCTCCTGCAAGGCTATTCTTCTGCCTCGAAGATCCTGGATTTAGAGACAAGTTGCCAAAGGACTACTTTCTTTTTCTTTTCTTTTTTTTTTTTTGAGATAGAGTCTCGCTCTGTCGCCCAGGCTGGAGTGCAATGGTGCGATCTTGGCTCACTGCAAGCTCCACCTCCCAGGTTCAAGGATTCTCCTGCCTCAGTCTCCTAAGTAGCTGGGATTACAGGCACCCACCACCACGCCTGGCTATTTTTTGTATTTTTAGTAGAGACGGGGTTTCCCCATGTTGGTCAGGCTAGTCTTGAACTCCCGACTTCATGTGATCCACCCGCCTTGGCTTCCCAAAGTGCTGCGATTATAGGCACGAGCCACTGTGCCCGGCCCAAAGGACTACTTCCTAAGACCAGAGTGGAAGAGAAGGGAATCTGTGGACTCTCACTGTCTTAGAGTCCCTGATCAAAATCCTCACATCTTCCTGTCCCTGAAAGGAGATCACAGTCAGTTTTGGCAGTAAATTGACTTTACAAATGTGATTGGTTTTGAGGTGAGAACTTGAAGCTGTATTTTAATAAATAAATTGATAATTCAACTGATTGCAGAAACGACCACAGGCAGCTTCTTAGGCTATGCAAACTATAGCAAATAACATGAGTTGAATATGGGAATCACAGATAACAGAACTTTCTTCTGCCTTGGCTTCAATATAGCTTGTGTGAATAATTCTGGGAAACATTGGATTAAATGTGAAAAGGCAAGCGGTCTTGTTTTACGCAAGACCTTTCATGTGCTTCTTAGAACCTTTAATATGCTAATTTGCATTCAGATCATTAAGACTATAAGTGGGGCCGGGCAGCGGTGGCTCACGCCTATAATCCCAACATTTTGGGAGGCAGAGGAGGGTTGATCGCTTGAGGTCAGGAGTTCGAGACCAGCTGGCCTACATGGTGAAACCTAGTCTCTACTAAAAAATACAAAAATTAGCTGGGTGTGGTGACATGCACCTGTAATCCCAGCTACTTGGGAGGTTGAGGCAGGAGAACCACTTGAACCCGGGAGGAGGAGGTTGCAGTGAGCCAATACCATGCCACTGCACTTCAGCCTGGGCAACAGAGTGAGACTCTGTCTCAAAAAAAAAAAAAAAAAAAAAAAAGACTATAAGGGAGAGAGGGAAAGCTTCCCCCCTTCAACCTCTGAAGGTTTGCTGAAAATGAACTAACCAAAGGCAGATTATTAGGAGAAAAGGGCATATAAATGTATTTAAACGTGCACAGCACAAGGAAATTGCAGAAGAATGATGATCCAGTAACCCAATGGGGTTCAGATACTTACATTCCTTACTTCGTATAGGAAGAGGAAATGGGGACTGCAGGGGTGAATAACTTTTAGGGGGAAAGAATGGACCCAGTGCTCAGACAATGGTAAGTAAATAATTCTCTTTGGGAGTTGAATGGGACCAGAGGACAAACAATGGTTTAGGACAAAGTTTGGGCTGTAGGAGTGTTACTTAATTTTCAGTCTTCCTCTGTGATAGGAGTTTTGATTGTCTCTGATTAATGAAATTTCAGGGAAGGGATCAAAAGCAATTGTGTTCCTCTTTGGGGTTCAGTTTCTAGGTGGAGCAGGGAACTTCAGAAAACAGCTTCATTCTGTACTTTGGGAGAGACAGAGGATCAGAGAGAGGGTTGGGGGGAGTGGGGGAGATCAGAGAAAGACCTTGGTTCTGAGGCTAATTTCTGAGGCCTTTCGATTTTCAAAGTACTCAGAATGCCAAAGTGCCATATTGTGGGGTATCATGTTCTGTACCCCAACAAGATCATGTTACAATATTTAGTCTTTCTCAAGCTAAGCTGCCCTAGAACCAGTTGATTCCTTTGAGAACATCTTGGGGGTGTGGGTACAAAGTCCGTGCTCTCAGAAATGCAGCCAGAGAGAACCTGTGTCCTTCCCATGAAGGTGAAGGGGTCTGGGCCTTTGCAGCCTTTTCGTTGTTGTAATCCTCAGAATGTTTTATTAGAATCTGACAGTTGCTTTATGTTTTATTCCTCACAGGTTTGGAGGCTGGGAAGTCCAGGATCAAGCCAGTGACACATACAGTGTCTGGGGAGAGCCTGCTTCTTCGTTCATTGGCTCCATCTTCTCACTGTGTCCTTACATGGTGGAAGAGACAAGATAATTCTCTGGAGTGCCACTTACAGAATCACCTTATAGTAGGGCACTAACCCCATTCAGGAGGGCTGTGATCTCATGATCTAGTCATCTTCTGATATGGTTTGGATCTGTGTCCTTGCCCAAATCTCATGTGGAATTGTAATCCCCAATGTTGGAGGTGGGGCCTGTTGGAAGGTGACTGGATCATGGGGGCAGAATTCCCATGACGGTTTTATACTATCCCTGTTGGTGCTGTTCTCCTGATAGTGAGCGAGTTCTCATGAAATACGGTTGTTTAAAAGTGTGTAGCATCCCCTCTGCCTCTTGTTCCTGCTGCCAACACGTAAGACGTGCCTGCTTCCCCTTTGCCTGCCACTGTGATTGTAAGTTTCCTGAGGCCTCCCTAGAATCACGAGTTGCTATGTTTCCTGTAGAACCTGCAGATTTGTGAGCGAATTAAACCTCTTTTCTTTATAAATTACCCAGTCTCAGGTATTTGTTTATAGCAATGCAAGAACGGACTAATACACTTCCCAAAGGCCCCCCCCCCTAATGCCACCTCCTTGGGGGTCAGGTTTTCAGTGTATGAATTTTGGAGGGACACAAACATTTAGAACATAACCAGTTCTCATAACATAAACAAAGTCCTTTTTGTGTCACTTTTTTGCATCGTTGTGCTTTTTGTTAGTGATTTTACTGTTTAAAATGGCTCCCCAGCAGAGTGCTGCGTGCTGTTCAGTGTTCCTAGGCACAAAAAGGCTGTGTGACATAACTTCCAGGGAAAATACGAGTGTTAGATAAGCTTTGTTTAGGCATGAGTTACAGGGCTGTTAACCATGAGTTCAATGTTGATAAATCAACAATGTACGTTAAATAAGAAATAAGGTGTCTTTATACAGAAACACACACAAAAAAGGGTTATATCGTGATTAGTTGATAAAAATGTGACCGGGTCTTGCAGGAACGTATAACTCTGTGTTTCCCCTAGGAGAATTATTTGGTAATTCAGTGTTTGTGGTGACTTTATAGAACATAACTACCATGAATTGTGAGAATCAACTGTATTCGTTTTTTGAAAATTAAACACAAATGCTTTCTGATACTGTTTGATCTAAAATATTTACTTATTTGTGCCTTGTTTCTGAATCTTTCCAACTGGCATAGCAATACGTGTCCAATAAGCTTACAGGAAAATGTATGTGAAAGTTCTGTCTAAAAGTTTAAAGGCTAGATAAATCCAGGGCTTATAATACTTATTTTAATCACATGGGCCAAATAAATGATTGCACGTGACCATTATTTTACTTTCCGCTTTGTTAGCCCACGTGGTTGAGAACTGTTTGATATGAAGAATTTTATGGGGTCAGTTCAAAAGATGAATAAAGGAAATGACATTTCCAATATGCGTTAAAAACCAAAGTCCATGTGTACACAGATGACTAATTTAGAGAGCTCTGTTATGACTCAGGTTAGTGTAGTGGGGTGGAATGACATTGACTTTTAAAATAAATTTTGTCTTGGTTTGTAGAAATAATAATGAAACCGTTGTTGTAAAATTATAACTGAGAAAAGTATTACAGTGAAAGAGATCTGACCTAACCAACTCCATCTTGCTTTTAACCTCCAAGCTATCCTTGCTCATTCCTGGGCGTAGGCCAAACTAACTTTGGAAAGAACTTATAGTTTAACTTTGAAACAAAGACACTAACAGCCCTTTCCCAGAACAAATCCCCTTCCTACCTAGGTACTAGACTGCTTTTGTAGGACTAACAAATTAGCCACATGATTAGAAATTATGGTTTAGGAGTCATGGAGCTGGAGGCTACAAGATTTTGACCCTCCCCAAATTGCTCTTGGGGATAACATCACTAGTGTAAAACCTAAGATCAGTGTTTGAGATATTTTGCAGACCCTGCAGATCCTTGATGGATCAGCTGCCGCCACCCAGATTAATAAACTGGCTCATCTGGTCTTGTGGTCCCCACCCAGGAACTGACTCAGTGCGAGAGGACAATGTTGACTCCCTATTATTTCACCTCCAAGCCAATCAGTCAGCGCTCCTGAATCACTGGCCCCTACCTATT
Organism: Macaca nemestrina; assembly: GCF_043159975.1. Classification (NCBI taxonomy): domain Eukaryota; kingdom Metazoa; phylum Chordata; class Mammalia; order Primates; family Cercopithecidae; genus Macaca; species Macaca nemestrina. Next base: position 10,541,348 of record NC_092128.1, read on the forward strand.
AAATTGTCCTTAAAAACTTGGATCCCTTAGTTTTCAGGGAAACTGAGTGATAGTAAAACGCCAGTCTCCTGTACAGCTGGTTCTGCGTGAATTAAACTCTTTCTCTATTGCAATCTCGGCTTGATAAATTGTCTGTGTCTAGGCAGCGAGCAAGAAGAACCTGTGGGATGGTTACAATAATTGCTTTTTATAGAACATTAATGGGATAATACCTGTATCAGGGAGATTGGTTAAGTCAAGATTCGTATCTTTTTAGTGCTCAAAATCCTTAAATGTTTATTGGCATACACAGGATGGAAAGAAAGAAAATGCATATGCAGTAAGGAGAGTACAGGTCTCTTTTAATGTGTTTCTGATACTTATTAAACCTTAATAGAGAGCAGAGCCCAGGGAGCCCTTTTCAATAGATCAAACCCTGCTTTGGCCACAGAGAAGGTAGTAGTTAATTTGCATATGGGACTCAGGGTTGAAGGTCTCCACTGAGAGAGACCTTACCACTCTGCTTAAGATATCTGGAGTGAAAGCCAGATAAATCTCTCCTACTGAATAAGAGAGGTGTCAGCCAGGTCCTATGGGAGCAAAGGGCTGTGAGGTTCCTTGAAAATTACCTGGGGGAATGGAGAGCTTGATTGGGGAAAGGGGAGCTTGACTGGGGGTCCCATCTTCAACACAAGGACCTACATGTTTATAGATATAGACCAAAACTAAAATTCTAAGGCCCTTCAATCATCTGAATGGACTTCCTCCTCACCCAGGACTCTTTTAAGATTTAAACTGAGAGATTGTTTCAGGCCATAACAGGAAGTGGGGGTTGGACATGTCTCATTATACCTCTCCAGCATTAACATCAACACAGACTTTAACTCTGATAATGTTTTACAACCTATTCTGTCTGAAGCCTACTACCTGAAGGCTTCCTCTGCAAATAAGAACTTGGGTCTCCAGAACCCTTTATCTTTTTTTTTTTTTTTTTAAGAGGTTGTCTTGCTCTGTGGCCCAGGCTAGAGTGCAGCGGCGCCATCTCGGCTCGCTGCAAGCTCCGCCTCCCGGGTTCACACCATTCTCCTGCCTCAGCCTCCCGAGTAGCTGGGACTACAGGCGCCCACCATCACGCCCGGCTAATTTTGTGTATTTTTAGTAGAGATGGGGTTTCACCGTCTTAGCCAGGATGGTCTCAATCTTCTGACCTCGTGATCTGTCCGCCTCGGCCTCCCAAAGTGCTGGGATTATAGGCGTAAGCCACAGCACCTGGCCACAACACTTTATCTTAACCCAGACATTCTCTTCTGTTGATCCCAGGTCTTTAGACAAACTCAGCCAATTGTCAACTAGAAAATGTTTAAATTTACCTGTAAGCTGGAAGCATCCCCACCCACCACCTTTGAGTTGTCCTGCCTTTCTGGACCAAACCAATATATTTCTTAAATGTATGTGATTGATTTCTCATGCCTCCTTAAAATGTATAAAATCAAGCCATACCCTGACCACCTTGGGTACATGTTCTCAGGACCTCCTGAGGGCTGTGTCATGGGCCAAGGCCATTCATATTTGACTCAGAATAAATCTCTTAAAATATTTTATGGAGTTCGACTATTTTTGTTGACATAGGGTACATACGGTAGAGCCGGTTTTTGCAGATCAAAGTGTGAAACTGGAAGTTGCTTGAGACCCAGTCATGCAGGAGTAGCTACTATCACTTTGGGAAGCCAAGTGTGAGGGTCATTGTGATCAGGAGAGTGAACTGGATCAGCAACACAAGGAGGATTGGAGCCTGGAGCAGAATTGCTCTGGTTAAGTTTTTGGGGGCTGATTTTTTTTTTTTTTTTTTTTTTAAATAAAAAAATCTGGCCAGGTGCAGTGGCTCACACCTGTAATCCCAGCACTTTGGGAGGCTGAGGTGGGCAGATCATGAGGTCAGGAGATTGAGACCAGCCTGGCCAACGTGGCAAAACCCTGTCTCTACTAAAAACACAAAAATTAGCCAGGCTTGGTGGCACAAACCTGTAATCCCAGCTACTCGGGAGGCTGAGGCAGGAGAATCGCTTGAACCTGGGAAGTGGGGGGTTGTAGTGAGCCAAGATAGCCACTGCACTCCAGCCTGGGTGACAGACTGAGAGTCCATCTCAAAAAAAAAAAAAAGAAAAAGAAAAAGAAAAAATCTAAACAGGCAAAAGTAGAGAAAAAATACAATAAAATCCTAAATATTTTATTTATTTATTTAAAATATTCACTCAGATTTAATAACTATCAACATTTAGCCATATTTTCTTCGTTTATCCTTTTTTGTCAATTATTTTATAACAAATTCAAGACATCATATTTCACTCCTACATTTCTAGTTTGTGTGCCAAAAATAAGGACATTTTCTTATGTTCCTTCATTGTCATTATCAGATATAACACAATCAATAATAATTCTTTGTAGTAATCTACTGCTCAGTCCATAGTTAAATCTTCCTAATTATCTAAAAAGTGACTGTAAACAGTTGGTTTCTAAATTGAGAGCACTGCATTAGGCCATTCTGTTTCTTACGTCTTTTAAAATCTAAAGCAACTTCCCTCTCCTCCTGGCAATCACACACACTCCATCCCATGGTTAATTTATAAAACAAAAGACCAAAAAGTTTATTCCTGGAGACAAACCTTCTCTTTATACTCTTAAAACGCAATTTTCATAAATACAAAATAATAGCTCCCATACAGATATAACACTGAACATGTATTAAAGATTCTTTTTTATATGTTAGTTGGAGATGAAGCTAGGCAGATGTTATAACACAGTTGATATAGTTTGGTTGTGCCCCCACCCAAATCTCATCTTGAGTCGTAGCTCTTATAATTCTCACGTGTTACAGGAGGGACCCAGTGGGGGATAACCCAATCATGGGGTGATTTCCCCCATACTGTTCCTGTGATAGTGAATAAGTCTCACGAGATCTGATTTTTTTTTTTTCTTCAGATATAAAAGGGTTTTTCTTTTGGCTCAGACACAGTAAGTGAGAAGGCACAGCCCTCTTGTCCAACCTCTCAAAAGTCGCTCAGTTATATCGGAGGGAGTCACTGGCTGCCTGCAAAGGGTCCATCCCTTAAATGACAATAGTTCCAGGTACCAGCTTCCAGGTAAGACCAGCTGAAGTGGTTTCCAACTTGGGAGTCAGGCTGCGCTCACAGGTTTCCTCAACTGGGTCGCAGCTGGGAGCTGGCTCAAGTAGAAAAGTTCCTTTAATGAGGTTTGTAAAAAGCCCTTCCGGGCCGGGCGCACTATAATCCCAGAACTTTGGGAGGCCGAGGCGGGTGGATCACGAGGTCAGGAGTTCAAGACCAGCCTGGCCAAGATGACGAAACCCCATCTCTACTGAAAATACACAAAAATTGGCCGGGCGTAGTGGCGGGCGCCTGTAATCCCAGCTACTCGGGAGGCTGAGGCAGAGAACTGCTTGAACCCAGGAGGCGGAGGCTGCAGTGGGACGAGATTGTGCCACTGCCCTCCAGCTGGGCGACAGAACTAGACTCTGTCTCAAAAGACAAAACAAAACAAAACAACAAAAACCCAAAAGCCCTTCTGACACCACAGCTGACTCTGCTCGAGGGGACGGTGGCAGCACAGTCCTCCGCGTGGCGTCCGTCCTTGCTCAGGCTTCTGGCCCGCACCAGGCACTGCTGCAGCACGGGGTCGAGGGTTGGCGGCCCTCGAGGCCCAGGCGTAAGGCCTCCGCCTAGCTCACGATTAGGCCGCCCTCCCCGCAGCCAGCAGCCCGCCACCTGCTTCAGCACGGGCATGAGGGCCACTGTGAGGCCGGCGGCGGCGCGCTCCTCCTCGAGCCGCGTGGGGTCCAGCAGCCAAGTGGGCGCGGGCCCCAGCGCGAGGCCCAGGCCGCAGCTCACCACCAGGTCGTACATCTCCACGCCCGCGTCAGGCAGGGCGAAGCGGCGGCGTTGAGCGCGACGGCCAGGGCCGAGCCGCCGTCCTACAGCCGCAGCGCTGACACATCGAGCTGCGTGCGCGGGTAGCGGCCCAGGCGCACTGCCGGCTCCAGCGCCTCCTGCAGCCCCAGCTCAAGCACCTCGCCGCCACCCGGGCGAGAGCGGCGGCAGTCGCAGAGCAGGCGACCGCGCAGCGCGTCCAGGGTAGCCGCCGCTCTCGCCGCCCTCGGCCTGGCCGAGATCTGATGGTCTTATGAAGGGTTTCCCCTCTTGCTTGGCTCTCATTCTGTCTTGTCTGCCGCCGCCATGTGAGAGTCGCCCTTTGCTTTCCACCATGATTGTGAGGCCTCCCCAGCCACGTGGAACTGTGAGTTCATTAAACCTCTTTTTCTTTATAAATTACCCAGTCTTGGGTATGTCTTTATCAGCAGTGTGAAAATGGACTAATCCACCAGTTCAAGGGAAGAGTGGGAAGGCAGATAGAGTCATAGATTAGGAATATTAAAATTAATGTGTGAATGGAAGCAAAGTGGGTAAAGGGAAGTCAGTTGAACCTCCAGGAGCAGGACGAAATTGTCTATAGACCACAGTTTGTTGTGCTTGCTGTTATCTAGAGTTGTCCAGTAGCTTCCAGGGATTTGGACTCAGCCTGGAGTGGAGGGATTTCCTCTACAGTCTACAATGCAGTTCTACATAGTATCATTTCCCTCAGCCTCAATCCCATTTCTCCAGCCCCTCTGTGCTGCTGGCTGGTCCCAAGGGCATTGCGAGGCCCACCCAGCACCTGAGCCTTCGGGCTGGCTCTGCCTTGCCTAAACGGTTGTCCAGAGAACCTGAGAGTTGGATTTTTTTTTTAACGATCACCTTGGCCAATTCTTTTACCACATCCTCATCCCCGGAAGGGACAGAATTGAGTTATTAATAATATATTGACTAAGGGCATTTAGAGTGTTGAGGGAGAGGTTTGAGGTGCCCTAAGGGGAGGGATTTGGAGTTGTCTAGAGCTATGCTGGTGTTATTTCTTCTGAGGAATAATAAAAATAGCTGTCATTTACTGGAAATCTATTGTGTGCCAGGAATTTTAGATGTCTTGAGTATCAGCTGCTCTTCACCTCACACTAAATGTTGGCAATATTATCCTAGGTCTCACCGATAAGGAAACAAAGCCTTTGTAAGTTGCCCGACAGTGAACAGCTGCCAAAGGGAGGAGTTAAAACTCAGCCTGACTCCAAAACTTCTTTTGCCCAAATCAGCATTTTCGCAAGTATAAACTGAGGAGTCTGGGCATCTATGATGCCCAAAAATACTTGCTCCGGCCAGGCACGGTGGCTCACGCCTTTAATCCCAGCACTTTGGGAGGCCGAGGTGGGCAGATCACTTGAGGTCAGGAGTTCAAAACCAGCCTGGCCAACATGATGAAACCCCGTCTCTACTAAAAATACAAAAAAAATTTAGCCAGGCATGGTCGTGGGCACCTGTAATCCCAGCTTCTCAGAGAGTAAGGCAGGAGAATTGCTTGAACCCGGGAGGCGGAGGTTGCAGTGAGCTGAGATCATGTCCAGCCTGGACAACAAAAGTAAAACTCTGTCTTGAAAACAAACAAAAATACTCGCTCCATGGTCAAATTTGGGAAACGCTGGGTTCAGATATTCAAACATGTTTCTACACTGAGTGACTTCTCAATCCTTTAACACAGTAATGGGCACGTCCCCTCCTTCCGCCTCCAGATATATGATGTGGAAGAATTTTTCTCTCTCGCTTTGGCAGGGGCTGTTCTGCTTGCTGGATTGGAAATGATTTTAGGTCCTCATGCCAGGAAGAAAACACAGGCAGATTTCTCACCAGCTAAAAAAGAAGGAAAAATTGTGAAGTGAAATTTCCTATTGGCTGTGGTTTATCCATGTTAAATTGTAAAGCATTTAACACAGATGGAATCCGGTACATGCAAAGCACTCACAAAACCTAGTTACTACTACTGCTGGTGCTGCTACTACTACAACAACGACTACTACAACTACTACTCTCCTACTACTGCTACTGCTGCTGCTGCTATTGTTTTGTAAAGTGGAGCTACAGAAATCAAACGTTTAATTTTTTTCTTAGATGCACAGTGAATTTGTTTTTTGAACTCCAGTATTCTTCCTGAGGGTCTATTTCATCCTAGCATTATTCTCACTTTTTTTCAAAATTTTATTTTATTTTATTTTGTTTTTGAAACGGAGCCTCGCCCTGTTGCCCAGGCTGGAGTGCAATAGCGTGATCTTGGCTCACTGCAACCTCCACCTCTGGGTTCAAGAGATTCTCCTGCCTCGGCCTCATGAGTAGCTGGGATTACAGGCATGCGCCACCATGCCCAGCTAATTTTTGTATTTTTAGTAGAGATGGGGTTTCACCATGTTGACCAGGTGGGTCTCAATCTCCTGACCTCGTGATCCGCCCACCTCAGCCTCCCAAAGTGCTGGGATTACAGGCGTGAGTCACTGCGCCCGGCCTCTACTTTTTAATTTTTAAAAATGTACAATCTTTACCATTTTAAAATGTACAACTCAGTGGTAATAAATACATGTGTATCTCTTTCCTTGCCTCCCCCTTGTCCCATTCCTGGCCTCTGGCTAATAGCAGTCTACTCTGTGTCATCACGAGATCCACATTTTTAGTTTCCACATATGAAAGAGAAGATGCGATATTTGTCTTTCTGTGCTTGGCTTATTTCACATTTCATGGATGGCCTCTGGTTCCATCCATGCTGCTGCAAGTGACAGGATTTCACTCTTTTTATGGCTGAATAATATTCCATTGTGTAAATGTAACACATTGCCTTTATCCATTCATCTGTTGATGGGTACTTAACGTTGATTCTGTATTTTGAATAGGGCTGCAATAAACATGGTAGGGCAGATATCTCTTTAATATACTGATTTCCTTTCTTTTGAGTATATACCCAGCAGTGAAACTGCTGGACCAAATGGTAGTTCTCTTTGTAGTTTTTTTTGCGGAACCTCCATACTGTTCTAATTTACATTCCCACTGACACTGTATGAGGATTCCCCTTTCCCCACATCCTCACCAGATCTGTTATTGCCTGCCTTTATTTACTTATTATTTGTAATTCTTGTGGGTACATAGTAGGTATATATGGGGTACATTAGCTGTTTTGATGTAGGCATGCAATGTGTAATAATCATATCATGGAAAATGGGGTATCCATCCACTCAAGCATTTATCCTTTGTGTGACCAACAATTCAGTTATACTCTTAGTTATTGTGAAATGTACAATTAAATTATTATTGACTGTAGTCTTCCAGTTGTGCCATCAAATACTAAGCCTTATTCATTAATTCTATTTTTTGTACCCATTGCCTGCCTTTTTGATACAAGCCATTTTAACTGGGGTGAAATGATATCTCATTGTGGTTTCGATTTGCATTTCTCTGATGATTAGTGATATTGAGCATTTTTTCATCTACCTGTTGGCCATGTGTATGCCTTCTTTTGAGAAATGTCTGTTCAAATCTTTTGCCCATTTTTTTCATCAGATTATTTTTATTTTTTGCTGTTGAGTTGTTTGAGCTCCTTATATATTCTGGTTATTAATCCCTTGTCAGATGGACAGTTTGCAAATATTTTCTCCCGTTGTGTGGGTTTTCACTTTGTTGATTGTTTCCTTTGCTGTGCAGAAGCTTTTTAGCTTGAGGAAGACATTTTTTCAGATGCAACTGCTTCACAGCCGCCCCATGGAGAGTAGGATTCTTCTCTGCCCTCCCTGTCCTGGGTACAAAGCCCAGGGTTCTCCCGAGTTTCACTGGAATTAGGGAGAACCAGGGAGTCTTGCAGGAGGAGGTACATACATTTAGTGATTAAAAACAGTTTAAACTGTAGGACTTAAAAAGTTTAGTTTCTTCCTTTTCTGTGATTCTTTGGTGACAAAATAAATGGCAGTCACCGCCATGTTGGAAAACTTGGGAGAAACCAGGAGACCAGAAGATGACATGTTATATTTTAGTTTCTCCAAGATGTTGATTTCATTTTTGTTAAAATACCTACTTAAGGGCTTATATGAAAACCTGTTTCTTGCTAGTTCTTGGTTTACATAGATTTTAACCAGTCAGGGTTGGTTGGTTTTGTTGATGAGAGTGCTGGCACCCCATGCAGGGAGCCCTCCCACGGAGTTTCTGAAGGGTGGGGTCTTGAGTCAGGTGGGGTCTGGAGCCAGTATTGAATGCTGAGGCTCCTTGTTGGCCCAGGACTGGGCCCCGGCAGAGCCTGTGACTGAAGGACAAGAGAGGGAGAGAGTTCCTCAAGCCAACGAACTTGTTCCTGAAGTGCTTATCCTCAGCTCGAGGACAGATGGGGAGGTCCCTGCTAGGCTGGGGGACTCCACAGGGGCCAGGACCTCTGGGTGATGTTGAAGAGGAGGTTTGGGGCAGTAGGCGGGGAGAAAGAATATGTTGGAGAGGCTCATGGGAAAGCATCCATGGGTCCTTCTCTCCACTGTGGGCACATTGCCAGAAAAGAGGGTCCCCATCCAGACCCCAAGAAAGGGTTCTTGAATCTCACAGGAAAGAATTAGAGGTGACTCACAGAGCACAGTGAAAGTAGCAAGTTTATTAGAAACTACTCCATTACAGAGTGGCGTGTCCTCAGAAAGCAGGAGAAGAATGCACGATCCTTTGTTAGTGCCTCTACTTATAAAAAAACTGGCCAGGCATGGTGGCTCACTCCTGTAATTCAGCACTTTGGGAGGCCAAGGCAGGTGTATCACCTGAGGTCAGGAGTTCGAGACCAGCCTGGCCAACATGGTGAAACCCTGTCCCTACCAAAAATGCAAAAATTACCTGGGCGTGGTGGCAAGCCCCTGTAATCCCAGCTACTCCGGAGGCTGTGGTGGGAGAAGTGATTGAACCTGGGAGACGGAAGCTGCAGTCTGAGATCTCGTGCTTGTACTCCAGCCTGGGCAACAGAGCGAGACCTCATCTCTTAAAAAAAAAGAAACTGTAAGGAGCTATAATTAAACTTGGAATGTGCAGATGTTCTCACTAAAGGTAGGGGTTATTGGTGCTATCAATGACCATTAATTCTTTAAGCCTGCTCATTAAAGTTATCTTTAAGTAAAGTGGGCTTCACTCTTAGGGCATCTGGACGTCCTGCAGGCTTGGTGGGAGGTGTTCCGTATGGCCATAAATATTCTGTAATTATAATTGGTGGTCAGCTTGGGATATAGCTATTTTCAGACCAGAAGCATTAACCTTGTGGGCACCTTGTGAGTACCCAGCTATGCACTTTAAGATGTAGTCACTTGGGAGGCTGAGGTGGGCAGATCACTTGAGGCCAGGAGTTTGAGACCAGCCTGGCCAACATGGAGAAACCCTGTCTCTACTAAAAATACAAAAACTAGCCAGGCACGGTGGCGCATGCCTGTGATCCCAGCTAGTCGAAGACTGAGGCATGAGAATCACTTGAACCTGGGAGGCAGAAGTTGAAGTGAATCAAGATTGCACCACTACACTTCAGCCTGAGACTCTATCTCAAAACAACAAAAAAAGATGTAGTCACGTTAGTCATGTTTTATTAAACCAGAGGCCTGAGAACCAGGGGTTCCTCTAACAGGTGCAGCTTCTTTTTAAAAACACATTTTATATTTCTTTTAGAGATGTTGTCTTGCATGGTGTCCAGGCTGGAGGGTAGTGGCTGTTAACAGGTGAAATTCCACTACTGATTAGCCCAGGAATTTTTCATTTGTTTCCAACCTGGGTCAGTTCACCCCTCCTTAGGCAACCCATCAGTCCCCACTCCCGGGAGGTCACCACATTGATGCCAACTTAGTGCAGACACCTCATCATAGAACACTATAGCCCAGAACTCCCGGGTTCAAGTGGTCCTCCTGATATGGACAGGAGGCAGGGAAATACTGGGTAGAAGACGGCAGTTCCCTGGTGAAGGCCCCACCCTCAAGCCTGGAAACCCGTGACCCTACTAAATGGTAACAGGCATTCCTGTTTACACGCCCAAATGTTGACTTTTGGCCCGCCATGCTCCCCTACAATCCTGTACCCATATAAACCCTAAACCCCAGGCTCCATGAGCAGAAGAGTGGCTGGGCAGCACAGCAGTACAGCAAAGGAGAGAAGAGAAGGCGTGTCTGAATGTCAAGAGGAGTTAGGCTGGGGATGGTCAGAGAGGAGATTCACTGTGGGATGGCCAAACTCCAGGGGACGGTCATCTTCCCAGTCCATCCCCTTTCCAGCTCCCCATCCATCCCGCTGAGAGCCACATGCATCACTCAGTAAAATCCCTGCATTCACCATCCTTCAAGTTCACGTGATCTGATTTTTCCTGGATACCGGACAAGGACCTGGGTACCAAGAGGGCAGAGTGTAAAAGGCTGTCTGACTTTCCACTGAACTGGTTAACACTCAACTGTCTGGGCATGGCAACTGCTAAGAGTATTCATTGTAACACTCCCCTAGATGCTACTGAAACGGGAGTGCTGGGAAGGGAAGAGCGTGGTGCTTTTAAATGATATGGAAGGCGGGGAAGGGAAGTGCTGGGTAGAGGAGGGCGTGGTCCCTGGCTAGGGATCTATCCCCACAGACCTAGGTGAGGACAGGCACGTCTGTCTTTGTGCCCAAATGTTGCATTTTCCAAGACCACCCTGGCCTGCCATGCCCCCATCCTGTGCCTATAAAAACCCCTGAAACCCTAGTAGTCAGACACACAAGTGGCTGGACATTGTGAGGAACACATTGGTGGAAAAAGACACAAGTGGCTGGACGTTGAGAGGACATCGAGGGGAGCACTCTGGCGGAAGAGCACACCAACAGATGCCAGCACGCTGGCAGGCCATTAACCAGCAGAACGATGCAGAGTTTGGCTGGGGCAGCCAGAGGAGAGCCTGGGCCTGAGCTGCCCGTCTCCAGGGGAAAACCATCTCCCTTCTGGCTCCCCCATCTGCTGAGAGCTACTTTTGAAAGGAGCTGGGCACATTCCTCAGCCCCGGGCTCAAAACTCCCTGAGCCCAGTACAAACACCACCTGGAAAGTCTCCGATAAGAAGACAGCCGTTCAAGGTTACTGAAAGCGCGGGAGCCAAAAGAATTTCTTTGTTCCCCTGCAACTTTCGGGCTATAAAAAGCAAACGCTCGCATTTTTCGGGGCCCTCTTGTATACTGTGGAATGGAGGGACCAAGTTCGAACTTGTAGTAAAGATCCTTGCCGCTTGGCTTTGACACTGGACTCTGGTGGTCTTCTTTGGGGAACAAACGGTCTGGGCATAACACTTTTACACAATAAAACCTTGAACTCATTCTCCAAGCCCATGTGTGATCCAATTCTTCCAGTACGCCAAGGCAAGAAACCCCGGGATACAGAAATCCCTCTGTCCTTGTGATAAGGAAGGGAGTCTAATTGAGCAAACACAAGCCACCTGCAGATGGCTAAATTAAAAGCGTGCGCTGTAACACACGCCCACTGGGGCTTTAGGAGCTATAAACATTCATCCCTACACACCGCCGTGAGGTCGCAGCCCCACAACCTGCACTCTGTATGCTCCCCTAGAGGTTTGAGCACTGGGGCACTGAAGAAGTGAGCCACTCCCCGTCACATGCCCTGTGAGAGGGACAAGGGAACTTTTTCTGTTTCACTACTATGGGGACGGAGCCCAGAAGCACTCGTCCCGGCTTCTGCACCTGTCCGTGCGCGTTTCCCCCTCCTGCAAGGGGTTTGAACACATGGCGGCCAAGCAAACAGGCCACACCCTTGTTGCAAGTCCTGTGAGAGAGTCCAGGAACTCTTCCGTTTCACTCCTGCCTCAGGCCTCAGCCACCACGGTAAGTGGAACTCCATGCCTCCGCCTCGCCTGGCTGGGTGGAGCACCTAAGCTCAGGATTCTGCCTTGAGCTGTGGCTCTCCTCAGGGTGACAGGGTCCAGAGCAAAGCCTACGGAAGGAGCTGCTGAGGCCAGGTGGAGGGAAGGATGCTGAACTGGAGGAGGCCAGGAAATTATGAGACGGGTGAGTTGGTGCCATCTTCAGGTTGGCCTGCGTGGGTCACTGAGCCCAGAGGTTTCATGCTTGCCCCTTGAAATTCTAATTTTATCTTAGAGCATGTGTTTTCCAAGGAAGGTCAGATGGACAGTGGAGCATGCCTGGGGCTTAGAGTCTCTGTTCCTGCACTGTCTGCCTCCCAGGGCCTCTCAAGGACTGTTCTTAGCTGCCTCCTGTGCCTGAGTCTGACTCGCTCCCCCTGCCCACCCGCCCCAGAATCCTGGCTGTCCTCAGCCCGCATCCGCGACAGGATGTGTTATGGAGGGGTGATGTCTGTGTTTCACCCTCGCTCTCTGCCCCATCGGGGACTCAGTGCAGGCGTGGAAACAGTGGAGCCAGGTGCACTGGCTGTGGCATCTCCAGGTGAGGGTAGGTGATGGCCACCCCGTCCCCACACTGGCTCTTCCTGGTGTGCTGACAGGAACCTGGTTGAGGGTTCTTGCTCATCCCCTTATCTAGGTGCCAAGTGCATGGGTGCAGAGGTTGCAGTCCCTTTGGTTCTCTTTCCGTGTGGGTTTGGGTGGCAGGCCCTGGGAAGGGGAGACCGACTCCCCTGTTTCTGTCAGCCACTTGTTCATTTTGGACTGGGTCCTGCAAACTCTACCCAGGCCTGGTTAGCATCAAGGAAGACTAATAGCTGGGGCTCCAACGGAGGAGCAAGCAGGGCTGTGGGAGATGGGAAGTTTGGAAAAGGTGAAGGGCAGAGCCTGCCTGGTCCCAGGCTGCAGGTGCTGGGGAAGTGAAGATACTGCACAGGTGGTCACAATGAGGAAAAGCCGTCAAGCAAAGGGCCAGGCAGGCTCAGAGAACACTGACAAGAGTGCTCAGTGATTAGAGGGTTGCTTCTAAGGCTCTGCTGAAAGGATGAGAAGCAGGGGGCGTCCGGGGAGAATGGATCAGGTGAGAGGAGTTGACTGAGCGGATCCACAGTGAGGATCAGGACGTGGCGAGGACATCCCCTGCACCCTGAAGTTATGGCACCTGCAGAGGAGGGAGGGAGGCAGAGAGGGGACCTGGGGCTGGAGATGTCAGGCTGAGCATTCTGCATGGAACTTTGGTGGGACATTCTTTGGTGCCATCCAGTTTCCCTCCCTTTGTGCTGGCTGGTCACTGTGAAAGCTAAGCAAATTCCGTTTCCCAATGGAATTTGGGATGTACTCATGAAGTCCGTCCTAGAGGTGGTAAGAACAGGAAATACGATTACATTTTTAAAAGTGTGGATTAATTTATGAAGGACTTGAAACTGACCCAGTAGTTCCACAGACATTCATTTATTTATTTAACATAGAAATTGACCCTCTTGGTCTTAAAGCTTGAAACTTAGTATTTATCTGAGTTCCTTCCTTAGGAAAGGACCCCCAGGCCTCTGAAAAAGTATCAGAGAACTGAAACTCACCAGATCTTTGCATCCAGTGAGACTCCAGGCCTCTTATTCATCATGATTGCTTCTTTACTCCTCTGGAGTTCCTGTTTTCTCATACATTGTTACATTTCTTCCCTGCTATGGAAAAAACCTGTGGAAGAAGTTGCTGAGGCCAGGTGGAGGGAAGGATGCTGGGCTGGAGGCGGCCAGGAAATTATGTACGTTTTTACATTTCTTCCCTTCTATATAAACTACTAATTTTAGTGGTCAGAGAGATTGATCTCTCATTTTCTCAGCTGTAGCACCTGATTATTGTCTTCTTCCTTGGCAAGAATGATCATCTCAGCGATTGGCTTTCTGTGCAGGGAACAGCAGGACCTAGACTGAACCCTTGGTGTTTTGGTAACAGACTTAAGAGCGTAGGGTGCCAAAGTATGCCTGTGATACACCTGAGGTGTCAACCTCACCCCTTTTTAGAGTTGGTGGCATGGAGGACAGCTGGTTGGTTTCTCCAGGGGCCCGTCCCTCGGAGCTTCTGTGCGTGACTGTGTCTGCAGACGGCCAATGCAGCAATCCACGTGTGTCCGAGTCACTTTGTCGCGTGACCCAATGACTGCTATTTGCTTCTCCTCCTCCGTTGTCCCAGAAAATAGTTGTCTTCTTGAGAAGATTAAGTGACTGTTTTCTCCCAACCCAATTACATAATGCAGCACAGACGTCAAGGCAAGTAACTTTGATTCAGAACGAGTTCAGCTATCTGCTTTGCTCTGTCTGCTGGTTTCATGTTTTCAAGCTGATTCACATTAACTCATCTTTCTTTCCCATATGTCTGGACTTGTGTTTTACAACACCAGACGGGGATACTAATTAAACTTTAGAGTTCGCTCCAGTAGTGCTTAAACTGAGATTCGTAATGACAGGCCTGGCAGTAATCAATATATCTGCTGCACTTGTAATGATTTAACACGAATGCCATGGTTACTGCTTGGAATAAAAGCGAATGAGCTCTGTAAATTTAATTTAGAGGAGTTATAACTTGATCACTCAGAAATACATTATAGCAACTCCTTGTATTTTTCACAAAGCCCAGGGCGTGCTTCTAGCAAGATCTGTGATTTAACCAGGAACATTTAATTTACAATGAGGTTTATAATAGGTGACATCTGCGCCCTGGCCGAGCTTCAGAAAAGCCAGCAGAAGGCTGTGGACAACCATGCAGAAGTCAGAAGTAATAAACTAGATATATACAGCAATCTTAAATCTCATGTCAACACTAGTTAAAAAAAATTATTGCACATTTAATGTATGTTATTCCATCCATGAATTAGAAGTCAAACTCTCTAGCAAAGTCATGTTCAGGCCAGTTCAGAGTAGCGATAGTTTCTCTGAAACTGCATTCAGGGGGTAGTGAGGCATCATTTCCCTTCCACATCCTTGAAAAGGGTTTGGTGTGTGTTACTTTGCAGAATGGGAGGGAAAGCCTCTGACCTTGGTCCTTTAATTTGCTTCAGTTCTGTAATATGAGGAACATTATTGCATTGAAACGAACAGAAATGCTCTGCTGTCAAGCTCTCCTTTCACATTGTCTATGCCCATTTACTAATATTGATTGATTGATTGACTGTATTAGCTGTTACATTTCCTACCATACATCCATGCCTCTACCCTTTGCATTCCTGATTTAGTTGTGCTACCTGCAACCAGCCTCTTGTATTCTGTCTTGTGCGCGCTCTCACTCTCTCTCTCTCTCTCAGTTCCCCTAAGGGGCTAGGAGTCGAGTTGATGATACTCTTCAGAATATGGCATTTTATCAATAATCTATACAAGGTCTCTCGCTTTATTTTATTTATATCTCAACCCCACTCCCATTCCTTCTCCCTTCTAGATAATGACTATAATATTTTATTTTATATATAACATATTTCAGAACAATGTGTACATATGCATGTCATAAATTATTCAGGTATCTATAGTTCTATATATGTTTTTAATTTTTAACAATTTATTTTATGACTTTTTGTTGCTTGGTTTATTCACTTTGTACTGTATTTTTAAGATAGAGGATTTAATATTTCTGTGTATGTATCTATTACTTCTAATGGCTTCTGACCTCTGTATGATTTTGCATAGCACATGTCCAGCTTATTTTTACATAAACCTTGGGTGTCTACAACTCCCGGTTATCACTGACAATCCTATGTGTGTCCTCATACCTTTCCTCTTATGGACCTTTGCAGGAATTTCTCTGAGGAATTACCCTAGGGTTGGGTTTCTGTTTATTAAAAAAGATTCTTTTAAAGCTATAATTTATGGAGCGCTTACAATGTCAGGCACTGTTCTAAACACTTTATAGGTATTGACTAATTTAATCTTTACAATAACCTCATGTGGTAAGTTCCATTATTATCCCCATTTGACAGAAGAAATAAAGCCAAAAAAGATCAAGAAGCTAGTAAGTGGTAGTGCAGAGTTTGAAAAACTATGATGTTGGCTGGGTATGGTGGCTCACGCCTGTAACTCCATCACTTTGGGAGGCTGAGGCCAGTGGATCACTTGAGTTCAGGAGTTCGAGACCAGCCTAACCAATATGGTGAAACCCCATCTCTATTAAAAATACAAAAATTAGCTGGGCGTGGTGGCGGTTGCCTATAATCCCAGCTACTTGGGAGGCTGAGGCAGGAGGTGGCTTGAACCCGGGAGGTAGAGGTTGCAGTGAGCCGAGATTGCACCACTGCACTCCAGCCTGGGTGACAGAGCAAGAGTCTGTCTCAAAAAAAAAAAAAAAAAAAAAAAAAAAGAAAAAGGAAAAGAAAAATACCATGATGCTGTACTTAGATTCAAATCACTGCTATACTCACCACCGAGGTGAGCAGCCTCAAACATGACTTTTACCCAGCAGTGGGTTCATTAAGTTGCAACATATGTATGCGTGTGTGTGTGTGTGTATGTGGGTGTGTTTATGTGTACATATGTGTCTCTATATAAAATTCTACTTAACACTGCCACATGAATTTCCTCAATGGTTATAAACCATTTACTTTCCCTCTCAGAGTAAAAGGGAGTTCATTATCCCCACATTCTCCACCAACGCTTATAGACTGTACAATAATTATTCAGCTGTGCACATTTTGTATCTTTTGAGTTTCTTTCAGCTACATTTTTTAGTGTTTTTTCTGATTCTTTCCAACTGCTGTTTCTTGCTTTGTTGAATATTTTTTCTTCTGGGAGGATATTTTTACACTTGTTTAGACTTTTTCTTCTCTCCCCTAATGCCATTTCAAGTACTGGCTGCTCAGTGTGTTTCATTTCTAGCAGTTGCCTTTCCCAAATGCCTGGTGTTTCCTTTTCCCTCTGTGAGCTCAGTTTCCTCTGGAGGTGTTAGCCATGACCCCTCAGGAGGACAGGTGCAGTTCCTGGTGAGTTCAAGGCAGGAGGGAGACCTGCTGCAGAACAGGGATCCTGTAGATTGGAGTCTGGATGGACTTCCCTCACTCGTGCCCCTCAACCAAGCTGATTTTAATCAGCTCCTACACTACCCCCCCACCTTTTTGTTTTTTTGAGACAGGGTCTCACTCTGTCGCCCAGGTTGGAGTGCAGTGGCGCGATCTTCGCTCACTGCAACCTCCGCTTCCTGGGTTCAAGTGATTCTTGTGCCCCAGCCTCTAGAGTAGCAGAGTAGCTGGGATTACAGGAGCCCACACCATGCCCGACTAATTTTTTGTTTGTTTGTTTGTTTTTGGTGGAGACGGGGTTTCACCATGTTGTCCAGGCTGGTCTCAAACTCCTTATATCAAGTGATCCACCCACTTCAGGCTCCCAAAGTGCTGGGATGACAGACGTGAGCCACTGCGCCCAGCCTACACTGCCTTTTGGTTGGCCCTGGGGGTTGCTGAAGAACAGAGGAGCTGCACTTTTAACTAGAATTTTATTTTATTTTTTAACAAACACACACACATATATAATTATATATTAAGTTCTGGGGTACATGTGTAGAATGTGCAGGTTTGTTACATAGGTATACATGTGCCATGGTGGTTTGCTGCACCCATCAACCCGTCATCTACATTAGGTATTTCTCCTAATGCTATCCCTCCCCCAGACCCCAACCCTGACAGGCCCCAGTGTATGATTCCCCCCACCCCTGTGTCCATGTGTTCTCATTGTTTAACTCCCACTTACGAGTGAGAACATGTGGTGTTTGGTTTTCTGTTCCTGTGTTAGTTTGCTGAGAATGATGGTTTCCAGCTTCGACCATGTCCCTGCAAAGGACATGAACTCATCCTTTTTTATGCCTCCATAGCATTCCATGGTGTTTACATGCCACATTTTCTTTATCCAGTCTATCATTGATGGGCATTTGGGTTGGTTCTAAGTCTTTGCTATTGTGAACAGTGCTGCAGTAAACATACGTGTGCATGTGTCTTTATAGTAGAATGATTGATAATCCTTTGGGTATATACCTAGTAATGGGATTTCTGGGCCAAATGGTATTTCTAGTTCTAGATCCTTGAGGAATCACCACACTGTCTTCCACAATGGTTGAACTAATTTACACTCCCACCAACAGTGTAAAAGAGTTCCTGTTTCTCGACATCCTCTCCAGCATCTGTTGTTTCCTGACTTTTTAATGATCACCATTCTAACTGGCATGAGATGGTATCGCATTGTGGTTTTTATTTGCATTTCTCTAATGACCAGTGATGATGAGCTTTTTTTCATGTTTGTTGGCTGCATAAATGTCTTCTTCTGAGAAGTGTCTGTTCTTATCCTTTGCCCACTTTTTTATGGTGGTGTTTTTTTCTTGTACATTTAAGTTCTTTGTAGATTCTGGATATTAGCCCTTTGTCAGACAGATAGACTGCAAAAATTTTCTCCCATTCTGTAGGTTGCCTGTTCACTGTGATGGTAGTTTATTTTGCTGTGCAGAAACTCTTTAGTTTAATTAGATCCCATTTGTCTGTTTTGGCTTTTGTTGCCATTGCATTTGGTGTTTTAATTATGAAGTCTTTGCCCATGCCGATGTCCTAAATGGTATTGCCTAGGTTTTGTTCTAGGGTTTTTAAGGTTTTAGGTCTTACGTTTATGTCTTTAATCCATCTTAATTTTTGTATAAGGTATAAAGAAGGGATCCAGTTTCAGCTTCCTGCATATGGCTAGCCAGTTTTCCCCATACAAGTTATTAAATAGGGAAACCTTTCCCCAATGCTTGTTTTTGTCAGGTTTGTCAAAGATTAGATGGTTGGTGTTATTTCTGAGGCCTATGTTCTGTTCCATTGGTCTACATATCTGTTTTGGTACCAGTACCATACTGTTTTGGTTACGGTAGCCTTGTAGTATAGTTTGAAGTCAGGTAGCATGATGCCTCCTGCTTTGTTCTTTTTTTTTTTTTTTTTTTTTGAGATGGAGTCTTGCTCTTTCAGGTTGGAGTGCAGTGGTGCAATCTTGGCTCACTGCAACCTCCACCAGTCATTCTCCCACTTCAGCCTCCCAAGTAGCTGGGATCACTTACAGGCGCACACCACCACACCTGGCTACTTTTTGTATTTTTAGTAGGGACGGGGTTGCACCATATTGGCCGGGTTGGTCTTGAACTCCTGACCTCGTGATCTGCCTGCCTTGGCCTCCCAAAGTGCTGGGATTACAGGCGTGAGCCACTGCACCCAGTCACTTTGTTCGTTTTGCTTAGGATTGTTTGGCTGTGTGGGCTCCTTTTGGTTCCACGTGAAATTTAAAGTAGTCTTTCTATGAAGAAAGTCAATG
Source organism: Macaca nemestrina (assembly GCF_043159975.1). Lineage (NCBI taxonomy): Eukaryota > Metazoa > Chordata > Mammalia > Primates > Cercopithecidae > Macaca > Macaca nemestrina. Next base: position 10,560,436 of record NC_092128.1, read on the forward strand.
GTAACTTGATGGGGATAGCATTGAATCTATAAATTACTTTGGGCAGTATAGCCATTTTCACAATATTGATTCTTCCTATCCATGAGCATGAAATGTTTTTCCATTTGTTTGTGTTGTCTCTTATTTCCTTGAGCAGTGGTTTGTAGTTCTCCTTGAAGAGGTCCTTCACATCCCTTGTAAGTTGTATTCCTAGGTATTTTATTGTCTTTGTAGCAATTGTGAATGAGAGTTCACTCATGATTTGGCTCTCTGTTTGTCTGTTATTGGTGTATAGTAATGCTTGTGAGTTTTGCATATTGATTTTGTATCCTGAGACTTTGCTGAAGTTGCTTATCAGCTTAAGGAGATTTTGGGCCGAGATGATGGGGTTTTCTAAATATACAATCATGTCATCTGCAAACAGAGACAATTGGACTTCCTCTTTTCCTAATTGAATACCCTTTCTTTCTTTCTCTTGCCTGATTGCCCTAGCCAGAACTTCCAATACTGTGTTGAATAGGAGTGATGAGAGAGGGCATCCTTGATTTGTGCTAGTTTTCAAAGGGAATGCTTCCAGCTTTTGCCCATTCAGTATGATATTGGCTGTGGGTTTGTCGTAAATAGCTCTTACTATTTTGAGATACGTTTCATGAATACCTAGTTTATTGAGAGTTTTTAGCGTGAAGCGCTGTTGAATTTTGTCAAAGGCCTTTTCTGCAGCTATTGAGATAATCATATGGTTTTTATCATTGGTTCTGTTTATGTGATGGATTATGTCTATTGATTTACATATGTTGAACCAGCCTTGCATCCCAGGGATGAAGCAGACTTGATTGTGGCGGATAAGCTTTTTGATGTACTGCTGGATTCGGTTTGCCTGTATTTTATTGAGGATTTTTGCATTGATGTTCATCAGGGATATTGGCCTGAAATTTTCTCTCTTTTTGTTGTCTCTGCCAGGTTTTGGTATCAGGATGATGCTGGCCTCGTAAAATGAGTTAGGGAGGATTCCTTCTTTTCCTGTTTGAAATAGTTTCAGAAGGAAACTCTTTGTACCTCTGGTAGAATTCATCTGTGAATCCATTTCGTCTTGGACTTTTTTGGTTGGTAGGCTATTAATTACTTCCTTAATTTCAGAACTTGTTATGGGTCTATTCAGGAATTCAACTTCTTCCTGGTTTAGTCTTGGGAGGGTGTGTGTGTCCCGGAATTTATCCATTTCTTGTAGATTTTCTAGCTAATTTGCATAGAAGTGTTTATAGTATTCTCTGATGGTAGTTAGTATTCCTGTGGGATCGGTGGTGATATCCCCTTTATCATTGTTTATTGTGTCTATTTGATTCTTCTCTCTTTTATTCTTCTTCTTTTTTTTTTTTTTTTTTTTTTTTTTTGAGACGGAGTCTTGCTCTGTCGCCCAGGCTGGAGTGCAGTGGTGCCATCTCGGCTCACTGCAAACTCCGCCTCCCGGTTTCATGCCATTCTCCTGCCTCAGCCTCCCGAGTAGCTGGGACTACAGGTGCCTGCCACCACGCCCGGCTAATTTTTTGTATTTTTAGTAGAGACGGGGTTTCACCGTGTTAGCCAGGATGGTCTCGATCTCCTGACCTTGTGATCTGCCCACCTCAGCCTCCCAAAGTGCTGGGATTACAGGTGTGAGCCACTGTGCCCGGCCTTTCTTTTCTTCTTTATTAGTCTGGCTAGTGGTCTATTTTACTGATCTTTTCAAAAAGCCAGCTCCTGGATTCATATGTTTTGAAGGGTTTTTTGTGTCTTTATCTCCTTCAGTTCTGCTCTGACCTTAGTTGTGTCTTCTGCTAGCTTTTGAATTTGTTTGCTCTTGCTTCTCTAGTTTTTTTTTTTTATTTTTTTATTTTTTATTTTTTGAGACAGAGTCTCGCTCTGTTGGCCAGGCTGGAGTGCAGTGGCACAATCTTGGCTCACTGCAACCTCAGCCTCCTAGGCTCACGTAATTCTCCTGCCTCAGACTCCTGAGTTGCTGGGATTACAGGTGTGTGCCACCATGCCCGGCTAACTTTTGTATTTTTAGTAGGGATGGGGTTTCACCATGTTGGCCAGGCTGGTCTTGAACTCGAGACCTCAGGTAATCCACCTGCTTTGGCCTCCCTAAGTGCTGCAATTACAGGTGTGAGCCACTGTGTCCGGCCTTCTCTAGTTCTTTTAATTGTGATGTTAGGGTGTCAATTTTAGATCTTTCCTGCTTTCTCTTGTGGCCATTTAGTGCTATAAATTTCCCTCTATACACTGCTTTAAATGTGTCCCAGAGATTCTGGTACATTGTGTCTTTGTTCTCATTGGTTTCAAAGAACATCTTTATTTCTGCCTTCATTTCGTTATTTACTCAGTAGTTATTCAGGAGCAGGTTGTTCAGTTACCATGTCATTGTGTAGTTTTGAGTAACTTTCTTAATCCTGAGTTCTCATTTGATTGCACTGTGGTCTGAGAGACTGTTTGTTATCAGTTCCATTCTTTTGCATTTGCTGAGGAGTGTTTTACTTCCAATTGTGTGGTCAATTTTAGAATAAGTGCGACGTGGTGCTGAGAAGAATGTATATTCTGTTTTGGAGTGGAGAGTTCTGTAGATGTCTATTAGGCCCGCTTGGTCCAGAGCTGGGTTCAAGTCCTGGATATCCTTATTAATTTTCTGTCTTGTTGATCTAATATTGACAGTGGGGTGTTAAAGTCTCCCAATATTATTGTGTGGGAGTTTAAGTATCTTTGTAGGTTTCTAAAAAACTTGCTTTATGAATCTGGGTGCTCCTGTATTGGGTGCATATATATGTAGGATAGTTAGCTCTTCTTGTTGCATTGATCCATTTACCGTTATGTAATGGCCTTGTCTCTTTTGATCTTTGTTGGTTTAAAGTCTGTTTTATCAGAGACTTGGATTGCAACTCCTGCTTTTTTGCTTTCCATGTGCTTGGTAAGTATTCATCTATCCCTTTATTTTGAGCCTATGTTTGTCTTTGCACATGAGATGGGTCTCCTGAATACAGCATACTGATGGGTCTTTTTTTTTTGAGATGGAGTCTTGCTCTGTCACCCAGGCTGGAGTGCAGTGGCATGATCTCGGCTCACTGCTAGCTCTGCCTCCCGGGTTTATGCCATTCTCCTGCCTCAGCCTCCTGAGTAGCTGGGACTACAGGCACCCGCCACCATACACAGCTAATTTTTTTTTGTTTTTGTATTTTTTAGTAGAGATGGGGTTTCACCATGTTAGCCAGGATGGTCTCAATCTCCTGACCTCGTGATCTGCCCACCTTGACTTCCCAAAGTGCTGAGATTACAGACGTGAGCCACCGCGCCTGGCCCACACATGGGTCTTGACTCTTTATCCTATTTGCCAGTCTGTGTCTTTTAATTGGGGCATTTAGCCCATTTACATTTAAGGTTAATATTGTTATGTGTGAATTTGATCCTGTCATTATGATTCCAGCTGGTTATTTTGCCTGTTAGTTGATGCAGTTTCTTCATTGCATAGATGGTCTTTGCAATTCGAGACTCTGTCTCAAAAAAAAAAAAAAAAAAACTACAGAAGCAAGAGCAAACAAATTCAAAAGCTAGCAGAAGACATAACTAAGGTCAGAGCAGAACTGAAGGAGATAGAGACACGAAAAACGCTTCAAAACTGCTAGTACTGGTTGTTCGTTTCCATGTTTAGTGCTTCCTTCAGGAGCTCTTGTAAGACAGGCCTGGTGGTGACAAAATCTGTCAGCATTTGCTTGTCTGTAAAGGATTTTATTTTTCCTTTGCTTACAAAGCTTAGTTTGGCTCGATATGAAATTCTGGGTTGAAAATTCTTTTAAGAATGTTGAATATTGGCCCTCACTCACTTCTGGCCTGTAGGGTTTCTGCCAAGAGATCCACTGTTAGTCTGGTGGTCTTCCCTTTGTGGGTAACCTGACCTTTTTCTCTGGCTGCCCTTAACATTTTTTCCTTCATTTCAACCTTGGTGAATCTGATGATATGAGTCTTGGGGTTGCTTTTCTCGAGGAGTATCTTTGTGGTGTTCTCTGTATTTCCTGAATTTGAATGTTGGCCTGCCTTACTAGGTTGGGGAAATTCTCCTGGATAATATCCTGAAGAGTATTTTCCAACTTGGTTCCATTCTCCCTGTCACTTTGAGGTACACCAATCAAATGTAGATTTGGTGTTTTCACATAGTCCCGTATTTCTTGGAGGCTTTGTTCATTTCTTCTCACTTTTTTCTCTCGTCTTGTCTTCTCACGTTTTTTTATTGAGTTAATCTTCAATCTCTGATATTCTTTCTTTTACTTGATCGATTCGGCTATTGATACTTGTGTATGCTTCACGAAATTCTTGTGTTTTTCAGCTCTATCAGGTCATTTTTGTTCTTTCTAAACTGGTTGTTTTAGTTAGCAATTTGTCTAACCTTTTTTCAAGGTTCTTAGCTTCCTCGCATTGGGTTAGAACATGCTCCTTTAGTTTGGAGGAGTTTGTTGTTGCCCACCTTCTGAAGCCTACTTCTGTCAATTCGTTAAACTCATTCTCCGTCCACTTTTGCTCCTTTGCTGGTGAGGAGTTGTGAACCTTTGGAGCAGAAGAGGCGTTCTCGTTTTTTGAATTTTCAGCCTTTTTGTGCTGGTTTCTTCCCATCTTCGAGGATTTATCTACCTTTGGTCTTTGATGTTGGTGACCTTCGATGGGGTCTCTTGAGTGGACATCCTTTTTGTTGATGTTGATACTATTCCTTTCTGTTTGTTAGTTTTTTTTCTAGCAGTCAGGCCCCTCTGCTGCAGGTCTGCTGGAGTTTGCTGGAGGTCCACTCCAAACCCTGTTTGCCTGGATATCACCAGTGGAGGCTGCAGAATAGCAAAGATTGCTGCCTGTTCCTTCCTCTGGAAGCTTCGTCCCAGAGGGGCACCCGGCAAATGCCAGCCAGAGCTCTCCTGTATGCGGTGTCTGTCGGCCCCTACTGGGAGGTGTCTCCCAGTCAGGATACACGGGTGTCAGGGACCCACTTGAGGAGGCAGCCTGTCCCTTAGCAGAGCTCGAATGCTGTGCTGGGAGATCCACTACTCTCTTCAGAGCTGTCAGGCAGGGACATTTAAGTCTGCTGAAGCTGTGCCCACTGCTGCCCCTTCTCCCAGGTGCTCTGTTCCAGGGAGATGGGGGTTTTATCTGTAAGTCCCTGACTAGGGCTGCTGCCTTTTATTCAGAGATGCCCTGCCCAGAGAGAAGGAATTAGGCAGTCTGGCTGCAACAGCCTTGCTCAGCTGTAGTGGGCTCCGCCCAGTTTGAACTTTCTGCGGATTTGTTTACACTGTGAAGGTAAAACTGCCTACTTGAGCTTCAGCAGTGGCGGATGCCCCTCCCACCACCAAGCTCGAGCATCCCAGGTTGACCTTAGACTGATATGTTAGCGAAAATTTCAAGCCAGTGGATCGTAGCTTGCTGGGTTCCATGGGGGTGGAACCTGCCGAGCCAGACTACTTGGTTCCTTGACTTCAGCCCCGTTTCCAGGGGAGTCAATGGTTCTCTCTTGCTGGTGTTCCAGGTGCCACTGGGGTATGAAAACCAAACCAAACCAAACCAAAACAAAACTGCAGCTAGTTTGGTCCCTGCCCAAACGATCACCCAGTTTTGTGCTTGAAACTCAGGGTGCTGGTGGCGTAGGCACCAGAGGGAATCTCCTGGTCTGCCAGTTGCGAAGATCGTGGGAAAAGCATAGTATCTGGGCTGGAGTGCACCGTTCCTCCCAGTAGAGTCTCTCACGGCTTCCCTTAGCTGGGGGAGATCCCCTACCCCTTGTGCTTCCCAGGTTGGGGAGATCCCCTACCCCTTGTGCTTCCCAGGTTTGGTGACACCACACCCTACTCCCTCTGTGGGCTGCACCCACTGTCCAACCAGTTCCAATGAGATGAACCAGGTACCTCAGTTGGAAATGGAGAAATCACCCGTCTTCTGCTTTGATCTTGCTGGGAGCTGCAGACCGGAGCTGTTCCTATTCAGCCATCTTGCCAGCAAATCCTTTTAACTTATATTTTAAGTTCAGGGGTACATGTGCAGGTTTGTTACATCGATAAACTTGCGTCATGGAGGTTTGTTGTACAGATTATTTCATCACCCAGATATTAAACCTAGTTCCCATTAGTTATTTTTCCTGATCCTCTCCCTCCTCCCACTCTCCACCCTCTAAAGGTAGCCAGTGTGTGTTGTTCCCCTCTGTGTGTCCATGTGTTCTCATCATTTAGCTCCTACTTATGAGTGAAGATACGTGGTATTTGGTTTTCTGTTCCTATTAACTGAAATTTTAACTGGAAGGGATGTGCCTGTCTTGTTTTCTAGTCAATTCCTGGAGTCTTAAATGGTGCCAGGCATGTAGAAGATATTCTGTAAATATTTATTAAGTGAATTCCATAGTCTTGATTCCCCTTTGAAATCCATATGGTAGGGTAATTATTGAAATAATCTCAGCCATTTTGGGAAGATATATGCATACTTATATATATATTTATATATAAAAAGGTCTGTATTTAATTTTTTTAACCTGCAACAAATCACACTAGGTGCTCTTTGGAGTGTTTCTTTCTTTTATTTATCCTAAATGTGCCCTCTTTCTGGCTTCAAAAGTTGCTTCTAGCCCTGAGGTCTTAGGGAGCAAGCTTGCACTTTCCCTCTTTACATCTTTCATGACTTAAAATGTTGCCCCTGTATCCCATTTTAGCCTTCCTAGACTTAAGAATTTTATCTTCCACTTTTCAATTTGTGAATACAAAATAAGTTCATTTCTGAGTTTCATCTGCCAGGTTTTAATTTAAATCTTATAATTTCACATTTATATTTTTAAAAGAAATGACTTTCTCGTGTTAGGTCAGAGAACTTAAAAAGATAAGCTATTTGTTTCTTTCTTTTGGTGAAGACTTGGCATAGAGTTTAGTTCCTGTCCCTAGAGACTTACTTACTTACCATCTATCCAGAAGATGAAGTAAGATGAATTGAAAGATCATGAAAACATTATGAGAAAAGAAAACTTGCATTTTTTGTGGCAAAACTGCTTTGAGCTGTGGTCCTCTGTAGTATGTTGGGTGTGTTTGAACAAGAGGGGGTTGCTGGTAGAACAGTCTTCAGGTGCAGGGATTATTCAGCCCAGGTTTTACTGAATTCATGGTTTTCAAAGTGACCAAAAACAGGTAAACACATGCTAATGGTTATCACATAATACTTTCTTTAAAGAGTTAGCTTTTGTACCTAAGTTCCTTTGGGAGGACATAAACCCCTTCTTGAAAAATAGCACAGTTATTTCCTCTTTTCTATACTTTATTGTCTGTTATACCATGTCATAACTAGTGTAAAACTAGACATATTTTCTTCAGTATAACTTCCTGCTTGAAACTCAGGGCCCTGGTGGCATAGGCACCAGAGACAAACTCCTTGTCTGCCAGTTGTGAAGACTGTGAGTTTCCTATAACTTCCTCTCCTACCCTTCTCTGCTCCCCCACACCCATTAATGAAACAAATACAGTTGTCCCTCAGTATCCGTGGGGAATTGGTTCCAGGACTCCCTGTAGATACCAAAATCCATGGATGCTCAAGTCCCTTATATAAAATGGTACATATTTGCATATAACCTAGGCACATCCTCCCATATAATTTAAATAATCTCTAGATTACTTATAATACCTGATACAATGTAAATACTATGTATATAGTAGTTTTACAGAAGGTCCCTGATTTATGATGGTTTGGCTTATGGTTTCTTGATTTTATGATGATGTAAAAGTGATACATATTCAGTACACTTCTTGACTTAGGATGGGGCTATGACCTGGATAAGCCTAGGGTAAATAAAAAATATCTTAAGTGGAAAACTCACTTTTGCTTACAATATTTTCAATTTATGATGTGTTTATCAGCATGTAACCAATTCCATCATAAATTGAGAAGCACTTATACACTTTTAAAAATTTGTATATTTTTGCATTGTTAATTTCAATTTTTTTCACTGTTTTTGATCTGAGGCCAGTTGAATCTGTGCATGCAGAACCCATGGATATGAAGGACTTTTATTTGTACAAAATAAAGTTGCTATCCTCCTGGAACACCTGTATGTACACAGTTTATTGTTGGTAGCACAGAGAAAGGAAGTCAGCATATTGTGGCCAAAACCTTTTGTTGGAGATGTTAAACCCTCAACTTGCTGACCCATCTTTTTAAAATTTGTTAAGAACTTTTATGGTGCAGATTTTCTTTTCTCAAGGGACTTTATGACATTCTCTCTGTACCTGTTGGATCACATTCACGAAGCAGTCATGACCAATCTTTTTGGTACTTGATGCTTTCTGAACATACTGCAGTGCAGTTGCTATTGATTGGCCTTGGGAATTGCTGAAGAACAGAGGACTTGGGCTTTTAACTGGAATTCACATTTAATTGGTATACATTTAGATGCTTCACTGATAATTGATTAAAAGGAAATGGCTTCCCAATAGTCATGGTCATTGAAGACCAGTGTGGAGGCTAAAGCAACTTCATCTTGGATGTGAATCTGCTATGTTGAGTTCTGATTAGATCCAGTTCCTCCAGGAATGCCTCTAAGGTTTTTATTTTCTCTGTGGTTCCTTATGTAAAAGCACTTAAGACAACCATAAATCCCACCCTTAGGTCAAAACAACTCTGATGTTATCATACTTACTGTAAACCCTCTCCTTAAGCAATTGTCCTACACATCCCTTCTGAAGTCTGTAGACCCTTTCCCTGTGGTGGATAAGTCCTGGGTCTAGGGAGTAGGAGGTGTGGGGGCGTAACAGTGCAGGCATTCACCATCTGTCTTGTGGGGTGCCTGAGACATGGCCTTTGTTTATAATTCCCTGTGAAACGTGTCTTCCTGAGAAATTGGATTCTCAGCCTCTTTCTTTGGCCTCTCAGCTTCCTTGGCTTTGGGGTGGTGGTGGTTTGCATAGAGCTGCTCACTGCAGAAAATTAGCGAGTATGAGTAATAACTTAGATCTAAAAAGCACACAGAGTGGCACTTCCGATGCATGCCAAGTCCTTGTTGTCTAGTTCCCTGGCTTGGATCCATGTGCCCACTATCCAGTGTTACTCCCTCATTCCAAATAAGCATCAGAATGTATTCTGGAGATAACTGAACTCAAACCACATTTTATCAAGATGTGTGTAAATTAACCTAAGTCAGTGTCCACTAAGCTACTCAAGAAAAACTCCTCTTTTTACAGGGAGGTATTTGTGGCAGACGGTTAACCATGGACATATCCAAATCAGAGCTGTCTTTCAGGAGTGACTATATCTCCACAGCTTGTGGAAAGATGATAGTCTCAGTAGGCTTATATTTCAGTGCTTGGAACTTACTTTTGCTGAAGGTTGAAAATTGCTGTTAAGAGAAACAAATGGTTCAAAACACGAAGAATCACTTTTAGGATAATTAAAACTATGTTGAAATTTTTATTTATCAATCTGGTTTCTAATATAATTTTAGTTAAATGAAAGACATTCACAAAGAATATTAGGCATACGTACATAATTTCCTTTTTTCATTCTAGTTTACATGCTGTTGCTTTTAGAGAGTGAAATTTTGTGTTATTTCATAGGGATGGAATCCTATTGGACTTTACAGAAAGAATATTTAGCCCAGCTTTTCACAACGCTAACCTCTGCAGTCACCATGCTCACTGAGAAAATTTTAAAAACTTGACAAAATAAAACTTAGAATCAGTAAATCTAGAACTGTTTCTTTGCCTACTTGAGAGGAACTTCCATATTTTCACAGCCATCTCCAAAAGCAGCAGTTGCTGTAAATTAACTGAGACTTGGAAATGGTGCAGACTGTTTTGGTAGAACTGTTCTTATACCACAATTTTATCTGGAAAATAAACTTGTAAATGCGTGCTGTATATTAATACGTGTGTGCCCATATTTATTTTTATTATCTCCTGCCAGTCTTTGCTCAATGAGAGATAACAAACCAACTTCTCAATGTGATTTCCCCATTTCATTGAATATGAGATTTATATACCACTTATGAAGAAAACTGCTGTGAAAGAAATGTACTTAAAGTTTCCAACATTACCATGCAGATACATGGAGAATAGGCACTGAGCCACTAGGCTACATGAACATGTCACGTTTGTATTTTGTGTTGGCCTATGTATAAGCCAGTCTAGCATATTGGGAAGGCATGTGTAAGAGTAGGTAAGGGAGCTATAAGTTACATTCAGGTGAGAATTTAGGGCTTTCTGCACAAAATATTCTAATTTCTCTGTCCTTTTGCTATGTTGCATCTCCCAGTGTTGACAGGTTAGTCTGCATGATTAATAATTGAGCAGTTGTAGAGCCATGCCAGTAAGTCTCCAATTCCTGAACGTGGCCACATTTGTCTTTTGATGTGACTTTCAACCACAAGCCACAAATCTTCCACTAGGCTCCGTTGACTTAAGCCTTCATATAAGGGTTTCAGGGTATTTTGCAGTCAAGAATCAATGGCACCTTGCAACTGTCTTATGAAGTAGGTAAAACAGCTCCATCTTAAATACGGGACAAAAGTTCGAGGACTTAACCAAGGTCACACAGGGAGGGTCACACCAAGGCAGGGAGAGAGAAAGGGGATGCTGTCAGCTAATTCTCAGGGTCCACTCTTATCAAATCATCATTTAAAAAATGGGGCTGGCTCAGCACGGTGGCTCACACCTGTAATCCCAGCACTTTGCAAGGCCGAAGTGGGCGGATCACTTGAGGTCAGGAGTTTGAGACCACCCCGGCCAACATGGTGAAGCCCGGCCTCTACTAAAAATACAAAAATATTAGCCGGGTGTGATGGTGAGTGCCTGTAATCCCAGCTCTTGGGAGGCTGAGGCAGGAGAATCGCCTGAATGCGGGAGGAGGAGGTGGTTGCTGTGAGCCCAAGATGGCGCCAGTGCACTCCAGCCTGGGCGACGGAGTGTGACTCCGTCTCAAAAGAAAGAAAAGTTGAGGGGGAGGTGGGCAGGGGCCGTTGATTCTTAGCTGAAGTCAGCGGCGGATATTGTTACTGTTTGTTTCTCACTGGTTTAGGATCAGGTGGTTCTATTGGGACTAGCAATTTAGGACCTATCTTTGGCTCACTTGAATTAAGTTTAATAATTGCTGCCTTTTTTTGGGAAAATTGCTCAACAGAGTGGTGAAAAGAAAAGGGGGGGGGGTGTCTTTTTTTTTTTTTTTTTTTCTTTTTTGTGGAGAACGGGGTCTCGCTATATTACCCAGGCAGGTCTCGAACTCCAGGGCTCAAGCTATCCTCCCGCCTCTGCCTCCCTGAGAGCTGGGATTACAGGCGTGAGCCACCGCGCCCGGCCAAAAGGGGGGGTTTCAAATTCAGTGTTGTTTGGAGGCATGAAACATAAAGGGGCCATTAAAAAGTTTGCTGCGTAAGAGCAGGATATAGTGTGGCAAGGAGAGGAAGAGAGAAAAAAGTAGGATCGAAAAGAACAGATTGCATCATAGAAGGAAAGAAAAGCTTCTTGACGCGACCTGAACACTTGCATGTTCAAGTCCCATAGCTGTGTGCTTGTTCCTGAAGTGCTTCCAGTGGCTTCTGTCTGTGCCCAGCTCTCAGCCTGCATATATGGTGGCTGCTCAGCAGATGTTCAAAAGTAATATTAAGATAGACTCTTTGGCTCATGCCATTGCTTTTTCTTGTGCCTCTGAATTCCTGTTCTTGTTAGTAAAGGATGCTTGTTTGTCAAATGCAGGGCAGTAGGACATTTTCTAGTAAAGGCTGTCTAAATTCTTGTTTTCAGCTCTTTAATGAAAACTTCCACATAACAAGTATCTTTGAGCAGTTGGTTGAAAGCCACAAGGGGAAATATATTTTTAAATATTAAGAAGGGCCAGAAAATAATTTAACAATAAAACAACTTTTTCAACCTCCTGGACCAGCTTTCTTGAACTCTAGGGAGTCTGCTATTTTGAGAGCTTAGAGTCGCACTAACCTTGCATTCATTCAAAGTCATCTCCTATCTTTCCAAAACATCGATATTTGCTTCATACACAGATGTTTCCTGCACAACCTTAAATCCGCCATTAACTTTCCCTGAAACTTTAGAACAGCCTATTTTGTTGTTGTTGTTGTCTATACATATTATTTAAAGAGGCTACTACCAATATACTTGTGCTTGCTTGATAATGTATTGGAATATAAGATGTCAAGATTGTGTGAGAACTGAATGACAAAGCAGGATTAGGCACTGAGAGCTTGGGTGAGAATGTCATGGTTATCGAGGCTGCACTGTGTTAGGCTGTCCAGGGAGAGAGTTGGAAGAAACAGTTAATTCCTTTTCTTCACATAAATATATTATTTACCACTTAAAATGTACTGGATATGGCCTTCATAAGCAGATGTAGGGATTTTTGTTAATCTCATAATCCCAAGAAGAGGTCAAGATTTCCAGCATTTATTTGGCACTTAATTACTTTATCCACCTTTTGGTTTCCTGTCTGATGGCCATATTGTAACCCTCTTGAAGAGAGAGAGAGAGTATCCTATATGTCTTAATTGATGGTGATATGGGAGAACCACTGATCCCTGCAGTCATTCCAGTGTCCTAGGTTTGAAATTTTGGTGAGAGGATTGGATCTCATTTTTCACCTTTTGCGGGAGGAGAAAGGATGAGAACATTTTAGTAGCAGAAGCTGTTTTGGGTGACTTTAATCCCCTACTCATTTTGGGAAAAAAGGAAAAGTGTTGACAATGCATAATGAACAGAGCTATCGTGGGAATTGCAAGAAATAATAAATTTCCATCGGGCGTTATTTGATAAGTACAGGAGTAATACCTGTAAACCAGGTTTAAAAATCAGAAACACTTTTAAAATGTTATGTTTAAAATTTGCGTTCAACAGTACATACAGTAACTCCTAATGGTAGTCATCTTGGCTAAATAAAACAGCCTTTGCTTTCAATATTTCATTTGTAAATGTTACATTGTTCTGATATTTAGTGATATTAAATGTTTTTCCACTTTAAATGTATTTTATAGAAGAATGATTAAAACCTTTTAAAATTAAGGGTGTCCATGACAGTGCCTGAGCTCAACCAGCAATGGTAAAAGGGCATCAGGATTCCCTTTTGTTCTGTTACCTTGACTTGCATGGGAATTAACTGGTCCAATGTGTCTTTTGGAATGTGCTGTGTACTGGTGTAATGTGCCACTAGCAACTCTAGGTAATGTTTTCCATTACCCAAGAAACTGACATGCCCCAATAAGTTAGGCATACTGAGAATCTTGAAAAAAAAAATGCATTATTCTAACCAACTAGAATTTCCATTTTATTGAGCCGGGCCATCAGAACAATAGCATCTATACCTCTGAAACCTCCTCTTAACCTCTCCCAGGCAAAGAAGGAAAAAGTGATCATATTTAATTCCTCAGAATGGTGGGATCTCAAGATTTTTAAAAAAGTGCTTATTAAGTATAAGAGGCTTGAAATATAATGATCACAAATGGTAGTCTTTCTAGAAATAATTTTTGTATAATCTGTTTAAAAAATAAGATTATTTTTGGATGCATTGTCCCCATTTGTTTACATGAAGTGTATTATTTTTAAATATAATCAATGAGTTATTTGTTACACAGCTGGGTCAAGGTTTCAGATTAAACTAAGAGGTGTGACTAACTACACTTGTCCATCGTCTGAGAAGCAACAGGTACCAGGTTTGTGAGGAACTTGAGGTTCAAATGTGTCCATCTCAGAAGATCCCTGAATCACAGCAGTGTGATTGCATGGAAAAACACGTGGAGTAGTTGATTTAAAATATGGCAGTGTTTTCCATATCATCCAGAGTAACAGCCGTAATAACTTTATTGTGTTGCATCCATTTATAGGACACGGTCTATTAGGATTTTATCACAGGGGTGGAAAAACTACCAGAGACTTAAAGCAAAATAAGAAGCGCAACCTAATTTATGCATTCACTAGAAATTATCCATATGTTCGCTACAACTTTAAAAGAAAAAGAGCAAACAAATCATAACATCTGGCTCTAATACCCCATTGAGGCGCTTATACATATATAAATCCAGTATGTTTCAGATAAAACAGGAAAAAATCTTTTGTAACAGCTGGTCACCATGGTATTGCAGCTGATAGTTACAGATATTGAATTGGTCTAAGACTACATATTAGAACAATATTAGCTTGTAGAATTCAATGAAAAACCAACAACCCCAATATAAACTGCCTTCTCTGGTTCTTTAATGCCTCTCCTCCAGTTGTGCTGATTGTGTCGTTACACACCAGGTGCCATGCACTCTCTTGCTTCAACTGCTGTTACCAGTCAGGAACCCCAGATGCCAGAGAGCTGGCATAGATTGAACTCTGCTTGAAAACTGGCAAATAATAGGTTCTCTTTGCCCCTTTCTTTTCCAACTTATAGGACATCAAAGGAAATAGTATATGAACACGAACTAGTTACTACAACAGCCCATTAAGGTTGACTAGAAGCAAAAGGAAGAGAATGTTGGGGGCCATATGTAGGTGCATCAGCTTTTCTCAAGAAAAAATACCCATGTTCTAAGGGCTCTTAAAAATGTAGAAAACTTGCCCTGTTACCACGGGTCTTTAGAACACCTCTAAACACACACAAAATAAGACAGATATTACCTACAAACTTCAACCATTGCTTAAACTCTAAAAGCATTTTTTTGTATTATTTTGTTTTGATACAGAAGGGAAAACTCAGCTATAAAGAAATATTAAATTTTTTTTTTTTTTGTCATCAGTCTCAAGAATATTCCATTGCTTGCCTCCCCCAACTTGTGCTGATATTTTAAGGATGTGCTCAAGAGTATGAAGCAGGGTGCTTTTGTCCCTTTCTCTCCTTCCTAGTAATTCCCTCCTCCCTATCCCATAGCCAAGTAACCACCCCTCAAATGAGCCATTCCTTTTTGCTTTCATCAATGGTCTCTGTGAAATTGGGGTCGTTGTTCATGATGGCGGCGTCTGCGCTCTCTGCCGACTCCGCCCCCTTCGCTTCATTGGTATGGTAGGTGCCCTTGTGGCGGAACATGTACCGGATCAGGAAGACCAGGGTGCAGAGGATAGTGAAAATCACCACAGCAATGACGCCTGGCGGAGAAAGGAGAAGCACGAGAGGTTAGACAGGGCTTGGGTGTCCCTCCAACACTGTCCCCACTTCACTACAGCTCCCTCAGACACAGCCCTCTCCCATATAAAACACAAACTCCAAAACAACAAAGATAACAAAAATGAAGTAAGATTTCTGTTTTTGTCCATGAAGGAGTAACAGGAAAATCAAGAGTAACTTCCCTTCCAGCCAAAAGTAACTGAAATACTGGACACAATCAATGAAATGACAGTCTTCAGACATTAGAAAACGGGCAGAATGGAACCATGATGTCTGAGAACAGAGAAACAAAAAGGAGGAGTCCTACAATTTTCCTCGTTTTCTGGCTGCCAGCAATTTTTGGACAGCAATGTAGGGAGGGGCAGCACAAGCAAGCACAGTGGTTTCCCTGAATGGAGAGGGGAGATAGAGCGCGTGCGAGAGCTGTGTATAGAAAGAACCCTAATAATCTGCACGGAAGTGTCTCTGAATTTGTGTCAGAATGACACTAACGTGTGCATGTACAGAATGAAAGTCATAGGCCAGGCCAAAACCAGAGCGCTCAGAGGGCTGGGAGACGTTTATGTTCCAACCAACCACACTGAAGAGACCTCATTGAATAATCAGAGCATTTAATACAGTTATAGAATGGTCATGCTGAAGATGTTTGCTAAAATAGGCCTAGAATAAAGACTACCCTAGATCTGTCCTGAAAAAGCTTTAAAGCACATCTAAATAACTTCAAGCTGCAGAGAAAAATAATTCAGAGAAAAAAAATGTAGGAAAATGTCACTTGACCAGAAGAAACATCAGTCAATTAGAAGGAGATTCAGAAATGACAAGAGCATGGAATGAGCAGACAAGGATAGTACAATAACTATTAGAAATGTGCACAGGGGTTTAAAGGAAAATATGATCAAAATGAGAGGAAAAAATGAAATAGTGGAACTTGTAGAGGTGAAACATACAGTGTCTGAAATGAAAAAAATACTGGATCAGGCCAGGTGTGGTGGCTCACGCCTGTAATCCCAGCACTTTGGGAGGCTGAGGCGGGTGGATTACTTGAGGTCAGGAGTTCAAGACCAGCCTGGCCAACATGGTGAAACCCGGTCTCTTATACTAAAAGTATAAAAATCAGCCAGGTGTGGTGGCAGCTCCTGTAATCCCAGCTACTCAGGAGGCTGAGGCTCGAGAATCGCTTGAATCTGGGAGGCGGAGGCTGCAGTGAGCCAAGATCGTGCCACTGCGCTCCAGCTTGTGTGACAGAGCGGGACTCTGTCTGAAAAGGAAAAAGAAAAAAATACTGGATGAAATAATACAGACTAGATAAAATAGAAGTAAATATAACTGATCTAAATACTCCAATTAAGAAGTAGAGACAGAGTGGATAAAAAAGATGCCTACTATATGATGTCTACAAGACGTGAACTTTAAATACAGGTCAAAAGTAAAAGGGTAGGAAAAGATATGAAAACAATAATCATAAGTAAGCTGGAATAGCTACATTAATATGAGACAAAGGACAAGGTTGTTAGTAGAAATGAAGAACATTTCATAATGGCAAAAGGGTGAATTCATCAAGAAGACATAATGATTCCGAATGTGTATAAACCTAACCTAAGTACAAAATAAATGAAGCAAAAACTGGCAGAACTGGTAGGAGAATTAGACCAATTTGCAATTATAGTTGGAGATTTTAACACTGTTCTGTCAGTAACTGATAGAACAATTGAACAGAAAATCAGCAAAAATTTAAAAGACCCGAACAATACTATTAAACATTATCTAATGATATTAGACCAATCCTAAACATCTTTCTTAAAATACAGGAGGAGAAAACACTACTCAGTTCATTTTATGAGACCAGCATTATCCTGATACTAAAACCAGAAAAACATTACAAGAAAACTGTGGAGCAATATTCTTTTTTTTTTTTTGAAGACAGAGTTTCGTTCTTGTTGCCCAGGCTGGAGTGCAATGGCATGATCTGGGCTTATTGCAACCTCAGCCTCCCAGGTTCAAGCAATTCTCCTGTCTCAGCCTCCCAAGTAGCTGGGATTACAGGCGCCCGCCACTACGCCCAGCTAATTTTTGTATTTTTAGTAGAGATGGAGTTTCACTGTGTTGGCCAGGCTGGTCCTGAACTCCTGACCTCAGGTAATCCACCCACCTTGGCCTCCCAAAGTGCTGGGATTATAGGCGTAAGCCACCACGCCCGGCCACAATATTCTTTTAAATAGAATTTTAGTAAATGAAACCCAGCAATATGTAAAAAAGATCATATATTAGGGTAATGTTAATCCTAGGAATGCAAGTTTGGTTTAACATTAAAAAATATTTACCACATTAAGCAAATAAGGAGTAAAACAGTATGATCATCTAAATAGATGTGGAAAAAGCATTTGGAAAACTTACAATACCCATTCATCAAACAGCTTTCAGTAAACTATGAGTAGAAGAAACTTTCTCAATCTGATAAAGGACATCTGTTGGAAACCTACAGCCAATATCCTATTTAATAGTGAAAGATCAAACACATTCCCCTAACATAGGGAACAATGCAAAATTGTCAAATCTCAACATTTATTCACTTTTGTACTGAAAATCCTACCCAGTGCAATGAAACAATAAAAGGATATAGACTGGAAAGAAACAAGTAAAAAAATCTCATTATTCTCAGATAACATGCTTGTGTTTAGGTAGACAATTCTAAGGAATATACAAAAAAAGTTATTAGAACTAACAGCAAATTTAGCAAGGTTACAGAATATGAGGCTGATATAAAAGATCAATTATACTTTTATATGCCAGAAAGAAACACTTAGAAAATGAAATTAATAGTAATTGCACAAATTTAAAAGTTGTTCAAGACTTTGCGTTGAAAACCACAATACGTTGCTGAGAGAAACTGAAGAGACAAATAAATGTATAGATACACCATGTAAGGATAGAAATGCTAAGTATCGTTAAGATGTTCATTTATAGGTCTAATACAATCCCAATCTAAATTATAGCCAATTTTTTTGGTAGAAATTTGTAAACTGATTCTAAATTTTATATAGAAATGCAAAAGACATAGAATAGCCAAAATAATTTTGAAAAACAAAAAAAGATTAGAGAACTTATATTGTTTATTTCAACACTTTGTATTAAGGTACAACAGGTCAGGCGTAGTGGCTCACACCTGTAATCCCACCACTTTGGGAGGCCGAGGTGGGCGAATCACAAGGTCAGGAGATCGAGACCATCCTGGCCAACGTGGTGAAACCCCATCTCTACTAAAAATACAAATTAGCTGGACATGGTGGTGCATGCCTGTAAGTCCAGCTACTCGGGAGGCTGAGGTAGGAGAATCGCTTGAACCAGGGAGTTAGAGGTTGTAGTGAGCCAAGATCGTGCCACTGTACTCCAGCCTGGTGACAGAGTGAGACTCCCATCTCAACAAAAAAAGATACAACAATAAAGCAAGCATGGTATTGGGTAAGGAAAGATATATAGACCAACAAAACAAAAAGCCTAGAAAATAGACACACACACACATATGGTCAGTTGCTTTAAAAAAAGTGCCAAGAAAATTCAGTTGAGGAAAAGTATAGTTTTTTTTTGTTTTCAACAAATGGTCTTGGAATAACAAGATATTCATTTGGAAAACACTGGCTTTGACTCTTCTCTCACACCATTTATAAACATCACACCATTTATAAACATCAAATCGAGGTGATTAAAGATCTAACGGTAAATGATGAAGCGATACAACTTCTAAAAGAAAGCTGAAAATCTTCAAAACTTTTGGGTAGGCAGACTTTTTAGATAGGACAAATCAACCACGAATTATAAAAAGATTGGGGCCAGGCGCAGTGGCTCACGCCTATAATCCCAGCACTTTGGGAGGCTGAGGCGAGTGGATCACTTGAGGTCAGGAGTTCGAGACCAGCCTGGCCAACATGGTGAAATCCTGTCTCTACTAAACCTGAGATCATGCCACTGTACTCCAGACTGGGCAACGGAAAGTGAGACTGTCTCAAAAAAAAAAAAAAAAAAAAAAAAAAAGTTAGGGATCTGTTACACTTATAGGTATGTATTATACTTCAATTAAGTTGATTTAAAAAAAAAGCAAAAAACAGTGAGGATTGGGATATTGATGGCAATAGGGATGTCAATATTGATCTACGCATGAGGCTCAACAGCTATCTTAGGAGAGTCAAATTATTATGTAGCTGCCCCGGTGAGAAGAAAACACTGGAATAGTTTAGATGCTACAGCTTGTTAATTTTCTGATACATTTTTATTTTTAAATTTTAATTGTGCAAATTTATGGGCTACATGAGAACATTTGTTACATGTATACATGCAATAGTGATCAAGTCATAGTATTTAGGGGCTCATCAACCAAGTATAATACATTTTTGTTAGATATAGTCATCCTACCCTGCTAGCAAACCCTGAATTTGTTCCGTTTATCTTACTGTATGTTTGCACCCTGTAACCCACTTCTCTTCATTCTCCCTCCTCCTCCTCCTCAACTTTCCCAGTCTCTCTTATCTGTTTTTCTTTCTACCTCCATGTGTTCAAATCTTTTAACTCCTGTGTATCAGTGAGAACATGCAATATTTGTCTTCTTGTGCCTAGCTTATTTCACTTAAAATAATGATCTCCAGTAATTTTCTGATAATTTGCATTATGATAACTGAAACCAGACTGGCATTTCCCTTTTCTTTTCTATGTATTTATTTATTTAGACAGAGTCTTGCTCTGTCGCCCAGGCTGGAGTGCAGTGGCGTGATCTTGGCTCACCGCAAGCTCCGCCTCCTGGATTCACACCATTCTCCTGCCTCAGCCTCCCAAGTAGCTGGAACTACAGGCGCCCACCACCACGCCTGGCTAATTTTTTTTTTGTATTTAGAGACGGGGTTTCACCATGTTAGCCAGGATGGTCTCGATCCCCTGACCTCGTGATCCACCCACCTCGGTCTCCCAAAGTGCTGGGATTACAGGTGTGAGCCACTGTGCCCAGCCTTCCTTTTCATTTTTTATAGTATGCTATCCTGGACCATTTGGGATGCAAAAGGATGAGACTGAAAAAGATCAGAGGGGATAAAGAAATGTCCTGGCTATGATCACTACTACCTCCTTACATATTTTGAGTCTGTCCAGCTTACCACTACCATTTGTTTTTTACAAGCCGGCATTAAAAAGTAGCCAGGTTAGGCCAGGCGCAATGGCTCATGCCAGTAATCCCAGCACTTTAGGTGGCTGAGGCGGGTGGATAACGAGGTCAGGAGTTCGAGATCAGCCTGGCCAAGATGGTGAAACCCCGTGTCCACTAAAAACACAAAAATTAGCCAGGCGTGGTGGCAGGCACCTATAATCCCAGCTACTAGGGAGGCTAAGGCAGGAGAATTGTTTGAACCCGGAGGCAGAGGTTCCAGTGAGCTGAGATCACGCCACTGCACTCTACCCTAGGTGATAGAGCACGACTCCATCTAAAAAAAAGAAAAAAGTAGCCATGTTACATTTACTGTATCTTTCTCTCTCTTTTTTAAAACAGAGTCTTGCTCTGTTGCCCAGGCTGGAGCGCAGTGGTGCAATCTTGGCTCACTGCAACCCCTGCCTCCCAGGTTCAAGAGATTCTCCTGCCTCAGTCTTCCGAGCAGCTGGGATTACAGGTGTGAGCCACCATGCCTGGCTAATTTTTGTATTTTTAGTAGAGATGGAGTTTCGCCATGTTGGCTAGGCTCGTCTAGAACTCCTGACCTCAGGTAATCTGCCCACCTTTGCCTCCCAAAGTGCTGCGATTACATAGGCGTGAGCCACCGTGTCTGGCCACATTTACTATATTTCTGCATATCAGAATTCATAATCTTGTGTACTATTTAAACAACAAAATGAATCATGTAAAAATCTAGAAAACTTTTTCCTAGACTACTATGTTATTGACAATTATTGCTTTCCATAGGTGAGTAGCCCCACATGAGCCTGCTCTACACATCACCTACCTCCAATGATAGCCGAGTTTCTGTTGACTCCATTTCTTATAGCTTGGCCTTGTCCTGGATTATATGGAAAATCCGCACTGGCTGTACAGAAAGAAAGAGTCAAGTGTCAGAGTCAAGTATATTGATCCCAAATAATTTGAAACCTATTTCTCCATACAATTCGTTAACACTTACTGTTTTTCCAAATGAAATCTCCATATCTGATGGACCCTGTCTTGCCATTGTCTCACAAAAGAATCACAACAGCCTCCATCCCTGTACCTGCTGTTTCTGTTTGCACAAGGCCTAGATAAACATGACTTACCACTTGGAGCAATATTAGAGAATCCTAGAACTCCCTGAGCTGGCTCTAGTTCCACAGACAGACGAGTTTATGCATTTGAATATGTTTCTTACATTTGGTTGAAATCTGCTTCCCATCCACATTTAACCCCATGCACAACTGGTGGCATTCAGTATATTTGTAGATGAGCTTTTTACAGCTACAGTATTAAAAAGTTTAAAAAGGAATCATTCCTTCAAACTTGTATTTTTCATGGCTGTAGTAAGACCACTGGCACACTTCAGGAGTTTGTAAGGGGGTAATAATTCAAAACAGTTGAGAAGAATATAACTGCCTAGTGAATCTATTTCTTTCCCTATTATAAATAATAAGAATCAATTGTGTTATATTTAGGTATTTCTCTAAGATAAAACAAATTTTAAGCCCGGAAAAGGCAGAATCTATCTTCTGTCATCCATAGGACCTAATCCAGCTTCAGAAACAATTCACATTTGTTGGTCTTCTGTTGGAGAAGTTAAGGTAAATCTTCCAATAGAAGCAGGTCACCTTAGTCTAAAGCAAGCTCTGGCTACTGGATGGCACCAATTAAATGTAAAAAGAATTTAGAAGTACTTATTTGGTACAATGAAATGTGTACACATTTCAAATAGGCAAATAGGTTTATGTTATGATTCAGGGAGAATGTTGCTACATACTCCATTTTCTAACACTAATATATTCCTGGGCTATGGACTTCCAAGATTATCCAGGATAATGATAAAAAGCAGGTAGAGCCCTTTTTCCTCCTCTCCCCTTGGAAATACGGCAACCAAAAAGGGAGATTCCAGATTCTGTCAACACATGTGATTTAATCCTTTCCCTTTTAGACTTTATATTCTCTTTTTTTTATGGTGGGGGGAAGCTGCAACCAAAAAGGGAGATTCCAGATTCTGTCAACACATGTGATTTAATCCTTTCTCTTTTAGACTTTATATTCTCTTTTTTTTATGGAGGTGAGAGCTGGGGAAAGGGTCTCACTCTGTCATCCAGGCAGTGGTGTGATCTCGGCTCACTGCAACCTCTGCCTTTTAGGCTCAGATGATTCTGCCTCGGCCTCCCAAGTAGGTGGAATTACAGGCACCTGCCACCAGGCCTGGCTAATTTTTGTATTTTTAGTAGAGGCGGGGTTTTACCATGTTGGTCAACCTGGTCTCAAACTCCTGACCTCAAGTTATCCACTCACCTTGGCCTCCCAAAATGCTGTGATTACAGGCATGAGCCGCTGCACCTGGCTAGACTTGATATTTTTGTTTAGGATGAGGAAAATTATACTTTACATTCCAAATTATCTCAACTATCTGAGTAAAAAGCACAGACATTAAGAAAGCTACAAATGAAAGCAAACTTAACTCTGAGTATTCAAGGATTTCATGTTCCCCCAAGTCTTTAACTGGGGGATGCAAAATAGACCACTGATGGTTTTTGCTTGAACTGGCTTGATCCTTTTTTTTTTTTTTTTTTTTTTTTTTTTTTAAGATTTGGTC
The DNA here is from genome assembly GCF_043159975.1 of Macaca nemestrina. NCBI lineage: Eukaryota > Metazoa > Chordata > Mammalia > Primates > Cercopithecidae > Macaca > Macaca nemestrina. The sequence continues at coordinate 10,583,310 of NC_092128.1, forward strand.
TTGCTATGTTGCCCAGGCTGGAGTGCAGTGGCACAATCATGGCTCACTGCAACCTGGACCTTCCAGGCTCAAGTGTTCCTCCCGCCTCAGTCTCCTGAGTAGCTGGGACCATAGCCGTGCACCATCACGCCTGGCTAATTTTTTATTTTTTGTAGAGATGGGGTCTCCCTATGTTGCCCAAGCTGGTCTTGAATTCCTGGGCTCAAACAATTCTCCTGCCTTGGCCTTTCAAAGTGCTGGGATTACAGGTGTGAGCCACCTTGCCCGGCCAAATTGGTCCAATCCTAAATCCAGTTAGCTAGGTAGGGAAATGGGGAGAACCAATGCGTAGTACGGTGTAGTCAGCTACTTTCCCATCAGCTCACTTTCCCATTTCCCTTCAGGATCTTCTAGGGTAGGTAGCATGGATTAACATTCCCAATCCCAAATGTCAGCCCAAGAATGCGAAGATCTTTCATTTATTAGGCTTATCATCAGATATAAGATTAATCCTAAAATTATCCTATGGGAATAAACCTGGTTTACATAAAAACATATAATAAAAACCTTGGCTTTCTTTTTTAAACCTGAATCTTCAGAGAAGTACTATTAGTAGATGTGACAAATGTGTTCATTCACTCATTCACTAAATCTTTGTAGAATGCCTACTATATGTCAGACTTCATTCCAAGTGCTGAGGATACACAGTGAACAATAAAATAGAGAATAAAGTTCTCTAGCTAATGAGAACTTCCTGGTCCAACATGGTCTGTTTATTCCATGCATCCTTGAACAGTTTGATTTATATAGTCTAGATAATATACTGAGGCATGGATGTGGTTTCAATTATGAACTTGTCCATTTACAGTAAATTGCCTGATATGCCACCCACAAACCATAAGCACAGGAAGATTTGGTTATGAATGTACACAATTCCCTGGCACAAGACACCCTTCAAAGACCACAAGCTGTTTTTCAGGAATGAAAACTTGCACATTACTGCCCATCTTTTCCAGACTTTTTGACATTATCATTACTCTTCTCTGGACACTATTTAGTCCATATCCTTCTAGAAAGTCACCAAGCTTGTGAGCAGTCTAGCTAAAATTAGAACCCAGGTAGGGTTCATTCCAAAGTCAACAATCTTCTCTACCCTGCCTTTTGAAGGCTAGAAAGGGACAGGGAGTTGAAGGGTTGAGGAGGTCCCGCTTGCAGACAGTTTGGCTTGGGTTGGCACTATGGAAGGAGGAGCCCTTTTAGGTGATGAGGAATTAATTAGTTTTGTATTGGACATACTGAGTTGGAGGTGCCCAGGTGGAGGACACCCAGGTGGAGATATTTACTAGATATTTGGATACTTTGTGAGTGAGTCATATTTCCTGTCTCCTTTTGATAAACGCAGAAATTTCCTGACCTCCTTTTTGTCTTCCCCTATTCCCTGCCCCGTCATGACCTTCTTTAAACAATATGTACCTTCAAAATATATTAAGTATGGTGATTAAAAAATTACAATGGTAGGCCAAGCATGGTGGCTCACGCCTGTAATCCCAGCACTTTGGGAGGCTGAGGCAAGTGGATCATGAGGTCAAGAGATCGAGACCATCCTGGCCAACATGGTGAAACCCTACCTTTACTACAAATACAAAAATTTAGCTGGGCATGGTGGCGTGCATTTTTTTCTCAAAAAAAAAAAAAAAATTAGCTGGGTGTGGTGGCGTGTGCCTGTAGTCCCAGCTACTCAAGAGACTGAAGCAGGAGAATTGCTTGAACCCAGGAGGCGGAGGTTGCAGTGAGCTGAGATTGTACCACTGCACTCCAGCCTGGCAACAAAGTGAGACTACGTCTCAAAAAACAAACAAACAAAAAAAATTACAGTGGTAATTTGTTGCTATTCTATTGTGTGATATTCATAATACCGTGAATGGTTTGCTTTTCTGGCTCAGGTGACATGGCTGGTAGACCACAGCATGGTTTCTCTCTGCTTCAAAGCCTGTCTTATGGTGTTGCATCCTTGGCCACAAAGCTGCAGAAAAATGTAGATGCTTAAGAGATACTCATAGACCTCTTCCTGTTTCCCTTGAGGTTACCAATAAAAACAGTAGCAGAACATATGGAAATAGTGGAAGGAGTTACCTGAGATGATGCAAGGAAAATGACAAGCGCTAGAGAGGAACATTTAAAAATATCACAGGATTGTTTTGGGTATCAATCTGAACTCCTGGGCATAGTGAAGAAGGCCCCCCTTGAGCTGTATTTCTCTCCTGTCCCTTCCCTCCTGGGGTCACTTTTCCAACTCAACATTGTAGGTATAGCTGATACGGGCAGGAGGCAGGGAAATACTGGGTAGAAGAGGGTGGAGTCCCTGGCAAGGGTTCCACCCACAAACCTGAGCCCACAGCCCTAAATGATAACTACACAGCCTTGTTTTCCCACCCAAATGCTGCTTTTTTCCAAAACCACCCTGGCCTGCCAGGCCCCCCAATCCTGTACCCATAAATACCCCAAGCTCCACTGGCAGAGGAGCAGAGCAGCGTGGCAGAGGAGAGAAGAGAACAAGCGGCTGAACGTCAAGAGGAGAAGAAGCATCTGAATGTTGAAGAGGCAACCGGACAGTTGGAAAGCAGTTTGGCTCAGGATGACTGAAGAGAATTATCCTTCCATTTCATCCCTTTCCGGCTCCCCATCCCACTGAGAGCCACTTCCATCACTCAATAAAACCGTTGTGACCTGATCCTTCTCGGACGCCAGATAAGGACCTGAGTACCAAGAGGGCAGGGGGTAAAAGGCTGTCACCCTGTCTCCACTGAGCTGGCTAACACTTAGCCATCCCCAGATAGCAACTGCTAAAAGAGCATACCCCTAGAAGCTGCTGTGGGACCAGAGCCCAAAAGCGTTCACCCCAGCTGCGGCACCCACTTGCCTGTGTGCTCCCCTTTCACAAAAGGTTTGAGTGAGCTGCACCCATTGCAAGTCCAGTGAAGGGGTCCAGGGAACTCTCCCGTCTCATAGGAGTTCCTGATGCTTCCAGTTGACACCCCTTTTCTCTTCCATATGGCACTCTGTCTGGACATCTGGTTTACTTTCCTTTTCTTTGTCCATCAGATCTTACTACTTTCCTAAAAGTATCCTCAGTGACCTCAGATTGTGTGTGTCCCTTTTCTAAATGGGAATAGTCTTAATTCTTGTGACTTCTTACATAACAGTCATCCTCTTAAAGTCAGAGACCAATCTTAATCGTGTTTGCAGTTCCAATGACTAATAATGCAGTAGCAAGGGCTAAATGGATGTCCATTGACTGGCATAATTAAAATCAGTCTATTAAGAGGTATGTAAACATTGTATAGCTTCTTCTAATAATAAAGCCTTCTATGCAGGTAGAATTTTGAAAGTCAGATGCCTAGTCTCAACTCAATCCTTACAGTGAGGCAGGATTCTTATTCCTAACAAAGGAGATGGACATATTGAATATAGAAAATATATTAATGACTCCTAGTCCACTGGACTTTGGTTATTGTTAGAAAACAATTTGTAGAAAACCCTCAGGTCAGGAAGCCTTATACATTTCAAGGGCAAAATCTTTGTTTTGTGTGAGCATTCATGTTTTCCTGGATCTCTTTATAACGTAAGCCTGGTTGTCCTAATGCATGTGAGTGCTTACTCCCTTGAGGCAAAGCCATTTTATTCTGGCAATCAAAGCAATTGCTATTTTGATGGATATATTTTATTGCAACTGTCCTTTCCCCTGGGAACCAACATGCTCTTGGACATGTGCATAGAGAAAAATGGAGACCAAGAAACATGACTGAGACATGGATGATAAAGCTCATCTATTCTGCTAACATCCATGTTCCCCTCACCCAGCTTGCTGGGAGAGCTGAACAATTTTAGTGGTGTTGGAGTATCAAGGAACCTATACGTTGGGAAGCATTGTGAGTAGGTCCAAATTTGGAGTGTTAGTTTAAAATAGACTAGCTATAACATTCTCAAGACCAGTCTTTCATCAAATAAGCAGAGACTATATTCAACACACTTCTCTTCTGGATCCCCAAATGACACTCCAGGTTAACCACCAAAGCATGGTGCCATTCCAGTCTGATTTATAGTCTTACAAAAGCCCGCATATTTCTGCATACTTCCCTTGCACATGTCCTTCTTGTGTGTGGTCATCCCTGTTCCTATATTTGTAGACCATGTTTCCATTGCACCACTCAGAGATTAGCTCTCCTCCCCTCCTCCACCCGGCACAGGCCAGGCAGGACATATTGTTGGAGGAATTGATGATGGGAGATTCTTCTCCTAGGCGCATGCTTAGTAAACAGTCTGGCTAAGGTTTTAGTGCCCCCACACACATATGTACTACTGTGCTCCTCACCCAAGAAGGCAGATACATGATCAGTCCTCAAACATATTCAGACATGCTGCAGTCACACCTTCCCTTCTACTGTCTTTGTCTCCCCTATGAGAAGCAGTCTGAGAGCTCACTACTGTACATTTTCCCTTCTTTCATTTTCAAGTTAAGAAAACAAAACAATCAAACATACTTTGTAAGGGCAGTCATATGTTGGAACTGGGTGAGAAAAAGTATACTTTCATTTTCTAAAAAAGAATATACAATATGACAGTTTCATTCCATTTCTTTTCTTTTTAGTTTTTATTTTTTTGAGACGGAGTCTCACGCTGTTGCCCAGGCTGCAGTACAGTGGCACAATCTCGGCTCACTGCAAGCTCCGCCTCCCAGGTTCATGCCATTCTCCTGCCTCAGCCTCCCGAGTAGTGGGGACTACAGGCGCCCACCACCATGCCCAGCTAATTTTTTGTATTTTCAGTAGAGACGGGGTTTCACTGTGTTAGCCAGGATGGTCTCGATTTCCTGACCTCGTGATCAGCCCGCCTCGGCCTCCCAAAGTGCTGGGATTCCAGGTGAGAGCCACTGCGCCCGGCCAGTTTCATTCCATTTTTAAAGGTGTTTCACCCTTCTCTCCACTACATTCCTGAAAGGCTTTGCTGTGATAGCAAGATGACCAAGGAGTGAGCACCTCTCACATCTGTGTGCTGGGCAGGGGTGAGGGTGATGTCCTTCCCTTGGCCGCTGGGGCAAGAGGGACTCTTGAATGCCAGTGACAACTTCTGAACTCCAACATCAAACAAAAGGCCACATAGGTTGTTTAGATGCAATGACTGGTAAAGCTCTAACTTCTAAGATTATGTGAAATGAGTCATCATTTGGACTAGAGTTTCCTCAAACACTAAGATTTCTAGGGCCCAGTCCAACTTTGAATTCTACGACCATAGAGCAACCTTCAAAGGCAAAGTTGCAAAAATGGCAGAAAATCAAGCGGTTAGTTGTGGTAGAACTGGCCCAGAAGTGCTTTTCTTCTGTTGTGGAGTACAAAACATTTCATGTTGATTTACATGAAATTCAGATTTCGGGAACAAGCTGTTTAGGAAATAATAATAGCACTTCCTACATTTCAGGCCCTGTTGCCACTCCTTTTCATGCTAACTCGTTTAATCCTCATGTGAGCCTTGACACATTCATCCCATTTTGGAAGGATAAAAACTTGTCTGAGGTCACACAACCAGGAAATGGTGGAGCTAGTATTTGAACCCAGAAGTTGGCTCCAGAAACCATTCATTAAACACTCAGCTGAATTGTCTCTGATGAGAAGGCATCAGTCTATGCCAGCTCTATCAAATGACCAACATCATGGTAGGGTCTGAAGGCAACCAACCAATTTAGCCCAACTGCTTTTTCTGTGGTTAGTGGGCTGTCTGGGGAAGCCAACGAAATCTAAAGGCTTCTGACTGTGTTTGCTTTTCTTCAGAAGTTATCTGACAAAGGATAATTACACATGATGGCAGCATCAGCTGAGCAATGTGGCAGGCTAAGAACTCAGAGCCCACGTTGCAGAAGCACAAAAATCTGACCTTCCTTTGGTGACACATACAGACCCCTGATGGGCCAAAGCAGCACAGAGAGAATGACCCATTACCTTTGCAGAAACACGAAACCAGGAATCGTGTAAATCGTGCTTTAAAATATTATATTGAATATAACTTTTGATTCCATTTACAAAATATGAAAAATTATAAAACAAGTTTCAGGGCAGATGCTTAAGTACTAGAAATGAATTTAAAAGACAGCTAGAGGCTGGGTGCCGTGGCTCACGCCTGTAATCCCAGCACTTTGGGAGGCGGAGGCAGGCGGATCATGAGGTCAGGAGATCGAGACTATCCTGGATAACACGGCGAAACCCTGTCTCTACTAAAAATACAAAAAATTAGTTGGGTGTGGTGGCAGGCGCTGGAAGTCCCAGCTACTTGGGAGGCTGAGGCTCAGGAGAATGGCATGAACCCGGGAGGTGGAGGTTGCAGTGAGCCAAGATTGCGCCACTGCACTCCAGCCTGCGTGACAGAGTGAGACTCCGTCTCAAAGAAAAAAAAAAGCCAGGCATGGTGGTATACGCCTGTAGTCCCAGTTACTTGAGAGGCTGAGGCAGGAGAATTGCTTGAACCCAGGAGGGGGAGGTTGCAGTGAGCTGAGATCGTGCCACTACAGTCCAGCCTGGACAACAGAGCGAGACTCTATCTCAAAAAGAAAAAAAAAAAAAATTGTAAGAACAGAATATTGAAAAGAGATTTGAATTCTTTAGCCTATAATTTATTGTCTGTCCTAGTGAATAAGGAGAGAGTAAAGCTTTTTTTTTTTTTTTTTTTTAAATCTGCAGAAGATAAATTTAGTGGTTGTGGTCCTTATTTACTAAGTTTCAAAATATTTAGGCTCAGAAACCAATTGCAAACAAAACATATTGAAGTGCATATAAAAATAAATTGAAATATCTAACATAAACTCCCCCAAAATGAAAGGCTCTGGAAGCTTCAGGTTGTCATATATCAGAGACAAAAAAATTAGATCATATCTGACATCTCCTAGAGAAAATATCTCCATGGAAACCACTGGAGTTTCAGCATCTAAAGTAATAATTTGAGACACTTCAACAAAATTGCTATTAATTATAATTTAATTTAAATTGCAACATTATTTTTACAGTGAGGTCTGGGCTAGATAAGGTATCTCTGCCTTGTTCTTAGCTTCTTTGTTGTATTACATTTTATTCTCTTTTCAAATCTGAGTTATATAGCAGAAAATGATTGTTTTTCTTAACTACTGTTTTTAGTCATTCACTATTGATATTTCTGAAACAGATATGAAAACAAATGGTTATCGACTAAGATGCTGAAGATACAAGGGACATTGTTCTATTTTAAAAGAGGATCCCTGCTAATCACATTTTTGGGAGGGAGCGATTTCTCAAAGTCAGCAGGTTTTTCTGTGGGCAGAGCATGATGTGGCATGGACTGACATGATCCTGAGTTTCACATTTCTCTCTCTACCCGTTGCCTCCGTTTCTAAAAAAAAAAACAAGCTAGCCGACATTTCCAGTTTCAAATAGGGGAAGGTGATTGTGACTTGGCTTCTGACTTGAGAAGTTAAACAAGCCTTACATTTCTTCTTAAAGGAGTGAGAAAGTGGCAGCTGCTAGAATGATCATCTAAGATCCAGTGGCCAAAAGAGGTCGAGTGAAGAGAAACAGAATACACAGATTTGTCATCATCGGCTATACGTTATGATTGTTTAAATAATACCAACTTTCATATGAAAGGACTGAACGGGCAATTGATTGCATTGTACTCCCTCTTTCTACCAGTTACTTAGTTAACTTCTGAACTGTCTCAATTGCCTTTCAGGAAAAAGATTTATTAATACTCTCAGAGCAGGCTGACATTGCACTCTTGTCTGATTAACGACAAAGATGTATTTTAATTGAAAATAACTCATTAGGCCGGGCGCAGTGGCTCACGCCTGTAATCCCAGAACTTTGGGAGGCCAAGGCAGGCGGATCACGAGGTCAGGAGATAGAGACCATCCTGGCTAACACGGTGAAACCCCGTCTCTACTAAAAAATACAAAAAATTAGCCAGGTGTGGTGGCGGGCGCCTGTAGTCCCACCTACTCGGGAGGCTGGGGCAGGAGAATGGTGTGAACCTGGGAGGTGGAGCTTGCAGTGAGCCAAGATTGTGCCACTGCACTCCAGCCTGGGCAACAAAGCAAGACTCTGTATCAAAAAAAAAAAAAAAAAAGAAAAGAAAAAAAAAAAAGAAAAAGAAAATAGCTCATTATTAATATATGCTCAGACTTTGTATTTCATGAAATAAACACTAAGGTAAGGTATTTGGTGTCCATTTTCATGTGAGATGAATATGTCTTGTTATTTCTCAGGTGGGTAAATTGTTCCAGTCTTAATGTTTAGTTATAATTGTTTATAAAGCAATGGTCCAAGTTATTATTGTAAAATATTATGGGCACTTGCAGAGTATTGATTGTGACAGCTGGCCTTTATAGATTCTGTAGTTCCACAACCTCTCTACAGTTGAGGAGGCAAAAATGCAGAATGGATGATAATTAGGTTAAAGCCATGTGGTTGATGGGTGCCGGAGTCACTGCTACAAGGACGAGGTCTTTTGACTCCTCATTCAGGACTCTGTCCGTGCATCTTACTGTAGTTCTCAGGGCGAACCTTGAAAGTCTGGAGCAGAGAGCCTCACTGCCAGGGCAGCCATCCAGCTGGCCCTCCATATCCACGGGTTCCCCATCCGTGGATTCAACCCAACTCGGATCAAAAATATTCAGGAAAGAAAGTTTCATCTGTACTGAACATGTACAGATATTTTTTTCTTGTCATTATTCCCTAAACAATCCAGTATAACAATTCTTTTTTTTTTTTTTTTTTTTTTGAGATGGAGTCTCGTTCTGTCACCCAAGCTGGAGTGTAGTGGTGCAATCTCAGCTCACTGCAACCTCTGCTTCCTGGGTTCAAACGATTTTCCTGCCTCAGCCTCCTGATTAGCTGGAATTACAGGCACATGCCACCATGCCTGGCTAATTTTTGTATTTTTAGTAGAGATGGGGTTTCACCATGTTGGTTAGGCTGGTCTTGAACTCCTGACCTCGTGATCTGCTTGCCTCAGCCTCCCAAAGTGCTGGGATTACAGGTGTGAGCCGCCGCACCTGGCCAACAACTCTTTACATAGCATTTATGTTGTATTAGGCATTATAAGTAATCTAGAGAGAATTTAAAGTATATGGGAGGGTGTGTGTAGTTATATGTAGGTATTTACCACACTATTTGCTATCAGGAACTTGCGCATCTGTGGATTTGGGTGTCTTTGGGGATTCTGGAACCAATCCCCTGTAAACGCTGAGGCAGGACTGGACCACTTGGTTAACACTGCCGTATGGCTCTTTGTTGAGGTTTGTCGCGGCTTCTTTTCCTTTCCGCTCTAAGGTGTTTATGAATTCATGCTGATGTTAACAGGAGTGCAAGATGGAAGAAGCCCCAAATCTGGGGGAAAATGATAAATTCGGGAAGTGCCATTTAAACCCTGGTCTGAGGGAAAGCGCTGTTTCTCCTGCTGCACAGTTTCCAGAATGCGCGTGGCGGCAGCAGGGTTCCCCGGAAGGGGCTGTCACTTCCTATGCATGCAGGGCTCTGAGTGTCAGGGACAAAGGGCTCTACACTTGTGTAACTGGTGGGTTCTTTGGCCTTGAAAAAGTGCTGAAGCTCTTTAGGCTTTTTCTCCTCCTGTCTCAGTCTGAGATGCCTTTGCGGGAGAGCACTCTGATTCAGAGCTTTACAACATTAAGGGGCATGCAGATGCCTTGAGCTCTGGTAAAAATGCTGCTTCTGCCTGAGTTGGTCTTGGGTGGGGGACCTGGGCATCTGTATTTCTAAGAGGCTCCAGAGTGCTTGAATACCCGCCTCACTTTCAGTTGCAGAAATTTAATGTAGACCGTTGGTGGTTCAGGTCTCCAGCTGCTCGTGTGTGTGCACGCGCGTGTGCGTGTGTTTTAATTTAATGCAGTGCCTGAGAGGGAACTGAAATAATTCCTTCTGAGAACCTTGTCCCTTTTCCCTTGGCCGAATCATTTGTGTGAATTTAATGATTTGCCTGCCAGGATGCCTCACAGTTCAACTCCGTTAGTTCTATTTCTTTTTAGTGTTGTGAAAGCAATAATAGGAACACTGTGTTAATTTCAGAGAGAATTCTTTAGTATGTTGAATGTTGGAGCGGGGGAGTTTATTACAGTTTAGGAAAAAACAGCCAAGGAGTTTAATAAATGGTTATCTTAGTATGACCTTGAATACCTTTTTCCTGGTTCAAAGCAAAAATACAAGTTGAGTCTCTAAAGCTAGTGTATCAGGGAGAAAAAATATTGGGATGTTGGCATTTAGGTTCTTGATGCTATGGATGCATTTAAAGGCATACATGAGAGAGAACAGATGCATTTTTAAATTTTCTTTTTAGAGACAGGGTCTTGCTATGTTGCTCAGGCTGATCTTGAACTCCTGGACTCATGTAGCTGGGACTATAGGCATGTGCCACTGCGCCTGGCTAGACATTTTAAAAAATACTGAACTGTGGAAGTTTCTGAAGCTTATGGATTTGTTTTTTGAAAAAAAAATTCTTGGCCAGGCGCGGTGGCTCACACCTGTAATCCCAACACTTTGGGAGGCCGAGGCTGGTGGATCACAAGGTCAGAAGATCAAGATCATCTTGGCTAACACGGTGAAACCCCGTCTCTACTAAAAGTACAAAAAATTAGCCGGGCGTGGTGGCGAGTGCCTGTAGTCCCAGCTACTTGGGAGGCTGAGGCAGAAGAATGGTGTGAACCCGGGAAGTGGAGCTTGCAGTGAGCCAAGATCACACCACTGCACTCCAGCCTGGGCGACGAGTGAGCCTGTCTCAAAAAAAAAAAAAAAAAAAAAAAAAAAAAAATTTACTGCTGGTTCTACTGCTGCATGGGTGCAATACAGGACACTGAAGCCATATGGTCATATTACGGTATGTCAGACAGCCTCAGTGACTGCCTCTGGCTTTATGGAATGCTGCGTCACAGAAATGGGTGCTCACCAAGTTTTGTGAACACACCTGCTATACAGGAGTCTCAGCTAAGAGAACCTGTGGTTTCCTTATTAGCAAAGAATTGGTTGTTTGCTGAGTCATAGAAATAGCCCCAGTTTCCCGGGAGAGGGTGGCTGAGAAGATTATGATGTTAAAAGAGGAAAGCAACCAATTATAGTAAGTCAAAAAGGGATATTTTAAGGACATTCTCTGATGTATTTCGCCTTTCCTCAGGGAGTGGTCAGGGATTTGCACAATTCATAAGATGAAAGTCTTCAGGAGACCCTGGATCTGTTGTCTTCAGACTTCTGCAGAGAAACACATCCCCTGAGCATTATGCAATTATCAGTGAGGGCTTTGGACTTCCACGATGTATGGCTTGGGAGCTCGGTGAAAATAACATTTTATCACCTTAAGTCTACTCAAGAGGTGCGCTTCATCATTTGTGAGAATACTTAGGCACATGTTATTTTAGGACTCAAGCAAGGATGAAGGGACTCCTTTTACTGTCCCTCTGAAAGTTTCTAGTAAATTCAAAGGCCGTACTTTGGCTGTGGATGGATCCTTTGGAAATGGCTGAATAGTATTGATTTGCTTTTATGGTCATTCTGTGTCTTCCAAGGAGAGTTCAGTGAATAATGAAAAGCATTTAAAAATATTTAATCTTCTGCTGTGGAACCTCCGTATCCGAACTTGCGGAAGATGCTGCTTTCAGCGTTACGTGAGGAGCGTGCTTCTGCGCTCCGTGGGCCGGCTTCGCCAGTATGCGTGGGATGTTTGTGCTGTGACTGCTATTTCATCAAAATGTGAGGGTGATCCTTTTTATTCTTAAGTTTTCACAAACTGGTATAATACATAGATGAGGAGCATTGCTGAGAACATGGTGGAGTCACCCTGACCACAGGACAGGCAACCAGATTCTGGCTCCACTGTGCGGTTAGAAGAGGGGCGTGGGCAAACCTAAAGTGGTTTTAAAAATTAATTCTACACATATTTTGAGTCTTTTATGGATGCCCAGTTGGGCTCTTGGTTTTGAAATACTCTTTTCAGTTGCATTAGCACAAGGGAAATATATAATTCCAATCCCAAGACAATGTATTTTCTTCCACGAAGGCTGGCTTCAGAGAACTGAATATGAAAGCCCCATGCTAAATATGCTTCCGTTGTTGTCTGAGCTGTTCTCTTGAGTTAACCTGAGATCTCACAGGACAACTACTTTTGCTTCCTGACAGGTGAAATGGCAAATGGCCATCAAGGAGAAATTGATGAAACAAATTATCCCTGGTTATCAAAGCTTCCTGATGGTTCCCCACACCATTCCTCCCTGGTGCTGGCTCACATCATTATAAAGATAGCGTGATAAAGTCCTGGCATAAGCCGTGTGGCTCTGTCACAGTTCTTCTCATTCATGTCAACAGAGTGTGAAAAAACATTTAATTGGCTCTAGCAGCCTTGGGGATGATGTATTCCTTATCCGCAAGGGGAAAGTGGAACAAGAAAGAGCAAAGTTGTATTTACAGGCTGGAATTTCACCAACAGGTATGCAAATTACATATCCTTCCAGACGTCTGCATTATATTTAAAGGGTGATAGAAAATAGTCAGTTCAGAATAAAGAACTGGAATTGTATGTTTTAATCCAAAAATTTCATTGAGAGGAAGGAATAGTGGGGAAAAAAAATCACTGAATCTGAAATATATGCATTTTCCACTTGATAATGCTACTCTGCATACTTTTGAGCAAGATGCTATGAACTCAGTCCCCATTGCTTCACAATCCTGATGCACACTAGGAATCCCTTGGATGGGGACCAGGCATCGGGATTTGTAAAAAGCTCCCCAGGTGACTAATGTACAGCCAGGGCTGTGCACAGCGCTTCTGTGGCCACCCATTCAGTGTTTGCTGAGGGAATGAATACATTTATTTTCTCTGAGCTGCATTCTTCTTATCTTTAAAATGTGGCTGATAATGTCCACTTTGCCTATCACATGTGGCCATTCCAGGATAAAACAAAATCATGCATTGAAAGCATTTCAACAATTAAAATCGTTTATAAATTTATCTGTATCCTTTCCAGTTTTCTAAAAGTTAAAGTTCCGAAGTAAATGACTGAAAATCATTTTAGCATGTTTAAAGAGGAGTTTCCAAAGCAATTCATCTTATTCTCTGTTTGAAATAACTGTAACTCCATACATTCCTATGGATATTTATGTACAATTACATTTCAACATAAAGCTGATTTTAATTTTTTAAAAGTCTTTCAGCGTTGCTCTCAGGAACAAACTCAACAGCAGAATTAGGAATCTGCATCCATCTTTAGAATTTCTGAATAGTCTATGCAGAGCACGTGGAATCAGACAAAGATCTCAAAGGAGTGAAGCAATTTATCATGTATTAGTTATTGGTATTTACACAGTGACTTTCCTCTGAAAAGCATGTGGTGATGGGTTAAAAAACCTCATCAGGAAAATGTTTCTGCAACTGTAGAGATCATAGCAAGGACAAAAGGTGCTGATTGGCCAGCAGAGGTGGAACTAACATTGCCAGGTGGTGACTGGCAGAGATTCCCCTGGGAGAATTCACACCTGGGAATTCTGACAATTGTCTTTTTAAATGAGGCAGTAAAAGAAGTGATGGCGGATAATTTAGAGGGTGTTGTGCGCCTCTGAGTGCCTCCACAGCTGAGTGATATGGTGCTGTAACAGATGCATGATATTGAAGAATACTCAAAAATGCAGTACAGTAGGAAGCATTTGAATGGGGGATTGCTGAGGGCCAAGGAAAGACACCCAAGTCAAGGGATAACACTGAGCTCAACTCGCCTCCATTTTCATGAGCTACTCATAGCATTCCTATGGCAAAAATGAATACTGTGACTTGCTGGAGTCAGTGGTTCTGCCATCAACGGAGAAGTCACCATGGCAACACGTACAACCGCGTTGCCCTGCACTTAGCCAGCCCCACGTGACACAGGCTAACAGCTGCAATGATTTCCAGGTACAGACCCCGGGAAAATGCACCTTTGAGTACCATGCCAGGTAGGGTGGGGGTCGGAGGGTGGACAGCCCAGGGTGAAGAATGGGACAGAGTCCTAACCTCCCTGGGGTTCGAAATCTATCGTAGGGGATGAAGGGAAAGAAAGGTAGACGAAAATTAGGAATGAAAGAATTTCCCAGCAGGGAAAAAACAATGACCTTAGAGATTGGAAAGCTGGATGTTTGTGCCAGTTTTGATTTGTTATCACTGGAGTTTCAGAGAGTTAAGTGATCCTGGTTAAGAGAGAACAGAAGTCTTTGAATAAAGGCAGCCCCGGACATGGCCAGGCCTGTGGAGCCACTAGAAAGCAGCCTGCCTACACAGAGGATGGCCTGTGAGGTGTTCAATGCTGAAGGGGAATCCAGCCCTGCTGCCAGTCATGTTTAGCCACCTAAGTGACGTTTTGCTCTTTGATTATTTCTTCATCATGTCTGAGCCTTGACAGAGCGCACCCTCCACTGCTTTTCAAAACACAAGCCTGCCAAGTCTATTCTCTCAGTGATGTGGGAAGGCTTTGTCAACTTAAGCTGGTCTCTGAGTTCTTTTCAGGTCCCTTAGCAAAAAGTCTAGGGAAAGTCATTGATGTCAATTACATCTGGAGGGTGCAGTCCTGGGCCGGAGGCAGGGCTGGGGCAGCAGAGGTGTGGTCGGAAGAGAGAGTGCGGCTGGAGCTCAGATTTGTTGACTTCGGTTCACATTCTTAGAAGACGATGATACACACACTCCACCAAGAAGGAAAATAAGAGAGCCAAACATTCAGATTACAAAGTTAGAGACCAGCTAATATAAATTTTAAAAAGACATGATGGTGGAAACAATTGATAAATAAGTCCAAGAGGTGGTTATTTAAGAAAAGAAAAGCCATGTAATCTAATCAATGGGTGGGGGGGAGGGGGGGAGCAACAAAAACATTCAATATAAAAAACATGAAAAAGGGAATGGAAATTAAATTATTAAAAAGTTTGTTTTGTTCAACTCCACAGTAATGAGTTTGAAACCCTAGGGTAAATGCATGAATTTCTAGAAAAATATAGCAGGTATTATCCTAGATGAGAAAGAAAAATCTAATTAGACATAAAATAATTATCAAAAACTAACTTGAGAGAGTTGTCAAAGATCTGCTCCCACAGAAAGCAGTGAGCTCAAGTGGTTTTCCAGAGGCAGTGCTCCAAAGCTGCTTCTCTCCTTGCCACTCCCAGTGTGTTCGAGGGACCCGCAGCATCAGCATCACCTGGGAGCTTGTTGGAACTGCAGACTCTCAAATCCCATTTCTGACCAGCTGAATCTGCATTTGCTAATTTCCTCCAGGTGATTCTAAGCACATTAAAATTTGGATGACACTTATTTGAATCATTTGACAACTTGGAGAGAGATGGAGAAGTCCTGCATGGTGTGACTGGGTGTCACAAGGTAATGAACTTATACAAAAACCTTAATCCCAGTAAAAATTTTAAACAATTGCAACGAAATGATTGAAATTCTTAAATCCATGTGGGAAAAGCAAATGTGCGAGGATGAACAAGAAAATTCTGAAAACAAAACAGAAAAGGAAAATTATTAGCTCTATGAGCCACTAAATGTGGTAATAAAAGCTCAATTATAATACTGCAGTTTGCTCCCATGTCACGAGGTGTCATATCAATGTGAGAGTCCAGAAGGGACTCAGATATGAAGGGAATTTAGAAGATGGTAAAGGTGAAGAGGATGGATCCTCAACCAATGGGGCTGCAACAGTGGGCCATTTGGGAAAAAAAGTGAGATTTTTACCTTCCACCTTCCACCCAAATAAATTTCCAGTGAAGAAAATATGTAGAACTTACAAATAAAACCTAAAATTATTATAAAAAACATGGAATAATTTTAAAAATAAGTTCTGAATAGAGAAGGCATGTCACAAATTCCAAAAGCCATAAAACACTTTACATTTCACTATGTAAAATTTGGAAACTTTTACATGGAAAAAAAATCCCATGAATTCAAAAAAATGGAGCTCAAACAGGGAAAACATCCAAAGATGTATTAAAATACTAAGTAATATATAAAGAACACTTATAAATCAATAGGAAAGAATATAAAAATATAAATATTGGGGCAAAGAATATAAAGAGGTAGTTCATGGAAAAATAAATAAAAGTGATATATAAACATAGGCAAAGATACTTAACCCAACTCATAATGAAATACAAACTATAACAAGAAAATTTTATTTTTCATATAGAACAGCCACATTTAAAAGAAAAAAATGATGCACTGTTTTGGTGAGGATGTGGGGAAAAGGTATTCATAGATTGCTGGACTGTCAATCGGATTATATCATTGGAGGATGGTTTGTAGTAGTGTCAAAATTAAAAATACACATATCCTTTGACTCAACAAAATCACAGGTACAATGTGATTTTCTATGAAAACACTGTAGAAACAAAAGGTGGCATACACCTGAAATGACCAATCAAAAATAGGTAACACTAATATCATAGTTGATTTGAGATACATAAATGCACTTGGTGTTTTTGCAGGAAAAGTGGAATTTGGATCATTTGCAGGAAAATGCATGTTAGCAAGCGGGGGATGATAGTTTTTCTTTACACGATGAAATGTGAACTGTGTTGGTGACTGAAGAGGGAGAAAGACAAATAACATAATAAAAAGATTGACTGTAAGAGATAAATATGCATTAATCATGCAGTCTTAGCATAAGAAAAGGGATCTGCTCAGAAATAATTGAGATGTAATTATAAGAGCTGGAATTGGCCGGGCGCGGTGGCTCAAGCCTGTAATCCCAGCACTTTGGGAGGCCGAGATGGGCGGATCACAAGGTCAGGAGATCGAGACCATCCTGGCTAACATGGTGAAACCCCGTCTCTACTAAAAATACAAAAAACTAGCCGGGCGAGGTGGCGGGCGCCTGTAGTCCCAGCTACTCGGGAGGCTGAGGCAGGAGAATGGCGTAAACCCGGGAAGCGGAGCTTGCAGTGAGCTGAGATCCAGCCACTGCACTCCAGCCTGGGCGACAGAGCGAGACTCCGTCTCAAAAAAAAAAAAAAAAAAAAAAAAAAAAAGCTGGAATGATTACTTTTAAGTGTTTGCAGGTGGTAAAGAAAACCAATGTTCAGCTTGTAACTATGAAGAAAATGGGATTATATAATTTCAAAATGTTCATTATATCCATAACTCTTTTGCACATGAAGATATAAAAATATTTTATGGCCAGATGATAGACAGGAAACTTGGAATATAGACAGAAATCAACGCCTCAGAAGTCATAACAATGGAGGTAAGAGGCCTTCAGAAATCAGTCTACTGTGGCCAGTGGTAAAGTGTCTGATGTGGTGAGAGGAAGCCTGAATTCCCAGCTCAGTGCTGGGTATACTCGAGTCTAATGGGGGTACGGGGTTGTTACATTGAGTGATCCCAAGTACCAAGTTCCTAATATATCTGGGAGAAGACCCACATGCCTCAGAGGGCTGGTTTTTCAGCCACTCTGCCAACCTGAGTGAATCCACCGGACCAGCTTGGCAGTGGATTCTCAACCCTGGATTCTTGACAATCCTGGCCTTGGTCCTGGGGAGGTGGAGAATTGGGTGTTAACTCTCTTCCCTCCACTCCTGCTTCCGGATTTTCCATGTCCTACCCACTTCCCTGTCAGAGAAGCTGTGAGAATTCCTGGTCAAGGACCTCTCAGTATCAGATGCAGTTAGCATTAGGGCAGAGAACCAGATAAGGTTACAGCAGATGCTGTGAATTTACCTACTAGCAACTTACAGAAGCCGACTCCCAGGTCCTTTTTGGGGTGAGATGCACCACATCATATAGCATGCAACTTGTGCTGAGAATCTAGCCTGGACCTACTAGAAGTCCTTTAATATAACTAGCTGTGGCCGGGCGCGGTGGCTCATGCCTATAATCCCAGCACTTTGGGAGGTTGAGGCAGGTGTATCACGAGGTCAAGAGATTGAGACCATCTTGGCCTCTACTAAATCTCGTTTCTACTAAAAATACAAAAATTAGCCCCGTCTCTACTAAAAATACAAAAATTAGCTGGGTGTGGTGGTGCATGCCTGTAGTCCCAGCTACTCAGCAGGCTGAGGCAAGAGAATTGCTTGAACCCCAGAGGCAGAGGTTGCAATGAGCCAAGATCGCACCACTGCACTCCAGCCTGGTGACAGAGCGAGGCTCCATCGCAAAATAATAATAATAATAATCTGCAATCTTTACAACTAGAAGATCCCTTAGGAAATGAAACGTTACATCTTAAAGTGCTTCATCTATTTTAATGATATTTTAAAGAAGATCCTAGGATGTGGCCTTTGGTCTGATGTATTCTGCATCCAATATCATGAATGTGATAAAACATCATAAAGCTTAACACAAACACCTTGTCAAACAGCTTGGTGTGCAGCTTGGAGTTGCTCTTTAGTGCAGAAATTTATGGGATCAGACTCTTGGATTTCTTTTTTCTGGTGTTTGTTTTGTTTTTGTATTTTACAGAACGTGCACTGCCATCTGCGGCTGTCTTCCTGCTGGCAAGTCCTTTCATTCCAAGCAAATAAGATTCCCTAAATTAGACAAAAAGGAAAAAACACACAACAGAGTCCATAATTCTGAGAGGTGAATCACGGCAATTGCCTGGCATTCCGTGACCTTTAAATAAACCTTAACTCAGGTCTGGGGGTTACTTTTTCTACCTTGTAACTACTCTTCTAAAAATATTCCTAAGGACCATATAATGGTTTAGAAACAGGCTGTACTTATTATCAAAGAGGGAAATAACTAGGAAGAAAAAAAGAGTGGCGGTTTCTAATAGAGCAGAACTGGTTTAAATCAAGTCAACTTAAATAATAATGTGTAAGTCTTTTGTTTACCTCATCCCCCTATAAAAATGTGTTCTTAAAGCCCCATGCTAGGCCCCAGTGCTTGGGGTGATCTTTCTCTACTGCCTGGTGTTTCTCAAACTCCAGTCAGGTGAAAATCACCTTCACATTTTTCTTGACATATACTGTAAAATCCAAGTATTATTTATTTACTCATTTTCACAAAATTGGTTAAATTTCTTATTTAAATAAATATATTGATAAGACTTAACATCCCTACTAATTCTTTTTTTTCTTTTTAATTATACTTTAAGTTCTAGGGTACATGTGCACAACATGCAGGTTTATTACATATGTATACATGAGCCATATTGGTGTGCTGCACCCATTAACTCATCATTTACATTAGGTATATCTCCTAATGCTATCCCTCCCCTCTCCCCCCTACCCACAATAGGACCTGGTGTGTGATGTTCCCCTTCCTGTGTCCAAGTGATCTCACTGTTCAATTCCTACCTATGAGTGAGAACATGCAGTATTTGGTTTTCTGTTCTTGCGATAGTTTGCTGAGAATGATGGTTTCCAGCTGCATCCATGTCCCTACAAAGGACACAAACGCATCCTTTTTAATGGCTGCATAGTATTCCATGGTGTATATGTGCCACATTTTCTTAATCCAGTCTGTCACTGATGGACATTTGGGTTGATTCCAAGTCTTTGCTATTGTGAATAGTGCCACGGTAAACATACGTGTGCATGTGTCTTTATAGCAGCATGACTTATAATCCTTTGGGTATATCCCCAGAAACAGGATGGCTGGGTCATATGGTATTCCTAGTTCTAGAGCCTTAAGGAATCGCCACATTGTTTTCCACAATGGTTGAACTAGTTTACAGTCTCACCAACAGTGTAAAAGTGTTTGTATTTCTCCACATCCTCTCCAGCACCTGTTGTTTCCTGGTTTTTTAATGATTGCCATTCTAACTGGTATGAGATGGTATCTCATTGTGGTTTTGATTTGCATTTCTCTGATGGCAAGTGATGATGAGCATTTTTTCATGTGCCTGTTGGCTGTATGAATGTCTTCTTTTTGAGAAGTGTCTGTTCATATCCTTTGCCCACTTTTTGATGGGGTTGTTTTTTTTCTTGTAAATTTGATTGAGTTCTTTATAGGTTCTGGATATTAGCCCTTTGTCAGATGAGTAGATTACAAAAATGTTCTTCCATTCTGTAGGTTGCCTGTTCACTCTGATGGTAGTTTTTTTTTTTGCTGTGCAGAAGCTCTTTAATTAGATCCCATTTGTCAATTTTGGCTTTTGTTGCTGTTGCTTTTGGTGTTTTAGACATGAAGTCCTTGCCCATGCCTATGTCCTGAATGGTATTACCTAGGTTTTCTTCTAGGGTTTTTATGGTTTTAGGTCTAACATTTAAGTCTCTAATCCATCTTGAATTAATTTTCGTATAAGGAGTAAGGAAAGGATCCAGTTTCAGCTTTCTACTTAGGGCTAGCCAATTTTCCCAGCACCATTTATTAAATAGGGAATCCTTTCCCCATTTCTTGTTTTTGTCAGGTTTGTCAAAGATCAGATGGCTATAGATGTGTAGTATTATTTCTGAGGGCTCTGTTCTGTTCCATTGGTCTATATCTCTGTTTTGGTACCAGTACCATGCTGTTTTGGTTACTGTACCCTTGTAGTATAGTTTGAAGTCAGGTAGCGTGATGCCTCCAGCTTTGTTCTTTTGGCTTAGGATTGTCTTGGCAATGCGGGGTCTTTTTTGGTTCCATATGAACTTTAAAGCAGTTTTTTCCAATTCTGTGAAGAAAGTCATTGGTAGCTTAATGGGGATGGCATGGAATCTATAAATTACCTTGGGCAGTATGGCCATTTTCACGATATTGATTCTTCCTATCCATGAGCATGGTATGTTCTTCCATTTGTTTGTGTTCTCTTTTATTTCACTGAGCAGTGGTTTGTAGTTCTCCTTGAAGAGGTCCTTTACATCCCTTGTAAGTTGGATTCCTAGGTATTTTATTCTCTTTGAAGCTATTGTGAATGGAAGTTCATTCATGATTTGGCTCTCTGTTTGTCTGTTACTGGTGTATAAGAATACTTGTGATTTTTGCATATTGATTTTGTATCCTGAGACTGCTGAAGTTCCTTATCAGCTTAAGGAGACTTTGGGCTGAGACAGTGGGGTTTTCTAAATATACAATCATGTCATCTGCAAACAGGGACAATTTGACTTCTTCTTTTCCTAACTGAATACCCTTTATTTCTTTCTCTTGCCTGATTGCCCTAGCCAGAACTTCCAACACTATGTTGAATAGGAGTGCTGAGAGAGGCCATCCCTGTCTTGTGCCAGTTTTCAAAGGGAATGCTTCCAGTTTTTGCCCATTCAGTATGATATTGGCTGTGGGTTTGTTGTAAATAGCTCTTATTATTTTGAGATATGTTCCATCAATACCGAATTTATTGAGAGTTTTTAGCATGAAGGGCTGTTGAATTTTGTCAAAGGCCTTTTGCAGAAAAGGCCTTGCGATAATTTATTGAGATAATCGTGTGGTTTTTGTCTTTGGTTCTGTTTGTATGCTGGATTACATTTATTGATTTGTGTATGTTGAACCAGCCTTGCATCCCAGGGATGGAACCCACTTATTATGGTGGATAAGCTTTTTGATGTGCTGCTGGATTTGGTTTGCCAGTATTTTATTGAGGATTTTTGCATCGATGTTCATCAGGGATATTGGTCTAAAATTCTTTTTTTGGTGTATCTCTGTCAGGCTTTGGTATCAGGATGATGTTGGCCTCGTAAAATGAGTTAGGGAGGATTCCCTCTTTTTCTATTGATTGGAATAGTTTCAGAAGGAATGGTATCAACTCCTCCTTGTACCTCTGGTAGAATTCAGCTGTGAATCCATCTGGTCCTGAACTTTCTTTGGTTGGTATGCTATTAATTATTGCCTCAATTTCAGAGCCTGCTATTGGTCTATTCAGGGATTCAACTTCTTCCTGGTTTAGTCTTGGGAGAGTGTAAGTGTCCAGGAAATCATCCATTTCTTCTAGGTTTTCTAGTTTATTTGTGTAGAGGTGTTTATAGTATTCTGATGGTAGTTTGTATTTCTGTGGGGTCAGTGGTGATATCCCCTTTATCATTTTTTATTAGTCTTGCTAGCAGTCTATCAATTTTGTTGATCTTTTCAAAAAACCAGCTCCTGGATGCACTGATTTTTTGGAGGGTTTATTGTGTCTCTATCTCCTTCAGTTCTGCTCTGATCTTAGTTATTTCTTGCCTTCTGCTAGGTTTTGAATGTGTTTGCTCTTGCTTCTCTAGTTCTTTTAATTGTGATGCTAGGGTGTCAATTTTAGATCCTCCTGCTTTCTCTTGTGGGCATTTAGTGCTATAAATTTCCCTCTACACACTGCTTTAAATGTGTCCCAGAGATTCTGGTATGTTGTATCTTTGTTCTCATTGGTTTCAAAGAACATCTTTATTTCTGCCTTCATTTTGTTTTGTACCCAGTAGTTGTTCAGGAGCAGGTTGTTCAGTTTCCATGTAGTTGAGTGGTTTTGATTGAGTTTCTTAGTCCTGAATTCTAGTTTGATTGCACTGTGGTCTGAGAGACAGTTTGTTATAATTTCTGTTCTTTTACATTTGCTGAGGAGTGCTTTACTTCCAACTATGTGGTCAATTTTGGAATAAGTGTGATGTGGTGCTGAGAAGAATGTATATTCTGTTGATTTAGGGTGGAGAGTTCTGTAGATGTCTATTAGGTTCGCTTGGTACAGAGCTGAGTTCAATTCCTGGATATCCTTGTTAACTTCCTGTCTTGTTGATCTGTCTAATGTTGACAGTGGGGTGTTAAAGTCTCCCATTATTATTGTATGGGAGTCTAAGTCTCTAAGGACTTGCTTTATGAATCTGGGTGCTCCTATGTTGGGTGCATATATATTTAGGATAGTTAGCTCTTCCTGATGAATTGATCCCTTTACCATTATGTAATGGCCTTCTTTGTCTCTTTTGATCTTTGATGGTTTAAAGTCTGTTTTATCAGAGACTTGGATTGCAACCCCTGCTTTTTTTTGGTTTTCCATTTGCTTGGTAGATCTTCCTCCATCCCTTTATTTTGAGCCTATGTGTGTGTCTGCATGTGAGATGGGTCTCCTGAATACAGCAAACTGATGGGTCTTGACTCTTTATCCAATTTGCCAGTCTGTGTCTTTTAATTGGAGCATTTAGTCCATTTCCATTTAAGGTTAATATTGTTACATGTGAACTTGATCCTGTCATTGTGATATTAGCTGGTTATTTTGCTTGTTAGTTGATGCAGTTTCTTCCTAGCATCAATGGACTTTACATTTTGACATGTTTTTGCAATGGCTGGTACCTGTTGTTCCTTTCCATGTTTAGTGCTTCCTTCAGGATCTCTTGTAGGGCAGGCCTGGTCATGACAAAATCTCTAAGCATTTGCTTGTCTGTAAAGGATTTTATTTCTCCTTCACTTATGAAACTTAGTTTGGGCCGGGCGCGGTGGCTCAAGCCTGTAATCCCAGCACTTTGGGAGGCCGAGATGGGCGGATCACGAGGTCAGGAGATCGAGACCATCCTGGCTAACACTGTGAAACCCCATCTCTACTAAGAAATACAAAAAACTAGCCGGGTGAGGTGGCGGGTGCCTGTAGTCCGAGCTACTCCAGAGGCTGAGGCAGGAGAATGGCGTAAACCCGGGAGGCGGAGCTTGCAGTGAGCTGAGATCAGGCCACTGCACTCCAGCCTGGGCGACAAAGCGAGACTCTGACTCAAAAAAAAAAAAAAAAAAAAAAAAAAAAAAAGAAACTTAGTTTGGCTGGATATGAAATTCTGGGTTGAAACTTCTTTTCTTTAAGAATGTTGAATATTGGCCCCCACTGTCTTCTGGCTTGTAGAGTTTCTGCTGTGAGATCTGCTGTTAGTCTGATGGGCTTCCCTTTGTGGGTACCCGACCTTTCTCTCTGGCTGCCCTTAACATTTTTTTCCTTCATTTCAACTTTGGTGAATCTGACAATTATGTGTCTTGGAGTTGCTCTTCTCGAGGAGTATCTTTGTGGCATTCTCTGTATTTCCTGAATTTGAATGTTGGCCTGCCTTACTAGGTTGGGGAAGTTCTCCTGGATGATATCCTGCAGAGTGTTTTTCAACTTGGTTCCATTTTCCCCATCACTTTCAGGCATACCAATCAGACATAGATTTGGTCTTTTCACATAATCCCATGTGGAGGCTTTGTTCATTTCTTTTTACTCTTTTTTCTCTGCACTTCTCTTCTCACTTCATTTCATTCATTTGATCTTCAATCGCTGATACTCTTTCTTCCAGATGATCGAGTTGGTTACTTAAGCTTGTGCATTTGTCACGTAGTTCTTGTGTTATGGTTTTCATCTCTATCAGTTCTTTTAAGGACTTCTCTACATTGGCTATTCTAGTTAGCCATTCATCAAATCTTTTTTCAAAAGTTTCTTTGTGCTGGTTACGTAGTTCCTCCTTTAGCTCTGAGAATTTTGATCAACTGAAGTCGCCTTCTCTCGACTCGTCGAAGTCATTCTCCGTCCATCTTTGTTCTGTTGCTGGCGATGAGCTGTGTTCCTTTGGAGGGGGAGATGCGCTCTGATTTTTTGAATTTCCAGCTTTTCTGCACTGCTTTTTCCCCATCTTTGTGGTTTTATCTGCCTTTGGTCTTTGATGATGCTGACGTACTGATGGGGTTTTGGTATGGGTGTCCTTTCTCTTTGTTAGTTTTCCTTCTAACAATCAGGACCCTCAGCTGTAGGTCTGTTGGAGTTTGCTTGAGGCCCACTCCAGACCCTGTTTGCCTGGGTATCAGCAGCACAGGCTGCAGAAGATAAAATATTGCTGAACAGCGAGTGTTGCTGTCTGATTCTTGCTCTGGAAGCTTCGTCTCAGGGGTGTACCCTGCCGTGTGAGGTGTGAGGTGTCGGTCTGCACCTAGTAGGGGATGTCTCCCAGTTGGGCTACTCAGGTGTCAGGGACCCACTTGAGCAGGCAGTCTGTCCATTCTCAGATCTCAACCTCCGTGTTGGGAGATCCACTGCTCTCTTCAAAGCTGTCAGACAGGGGCATTTACCTCTGCCGAGGTTTCTGCTGCTTTTTGCCTACTGAGTAATTCTATTGCCTGTCAAGGCACTAACCAGAAGCCTGTTCTCTCTTTATTATAAGGTGAAATACAGTCATGGGAGAGGTGTTAAAGGCATGCGAGAACCAAATAGAGACTTTCTCTTTTACAAAATCATAAGGGTTGAAAGACAAATGAACAGGAAATGACTTGCTTTGTATGTTACATGAGGCCATGTCTCTTTGCTCCCATAATCATGACCCCCTAGCTACATGTTGCACTGCTCCAGAAGCCAGAGACTGCACTACAAATGACAGCTGTTGTAGTTGTACAGTGTACAACCTGACCAACCATAAATGTCCCTCATTTTAGAAAACACTGATTGATAGAGCCCAAAAGGCATTGGAGAGGTAACAAATAGCTCAGTCAGTAGTGTTACAGAAGAGAAAAAGAATCTTATTACATGGAGACAGCATACCTTAGAACCTATTTTCTCTTTTTATCATTTAATATGATTTCAGACAGTAGAAAGACACATACGGGAGCAGAAAGATCACAAGACCTATGGGTAGATGTCTTCAATTCTATTTTCCATTCTAACACCAAGTTCCTACAAATATCCTGGTATAGGTATGAATTGACTAGCCCTGGTTGATCACCAAGATCCCTTTAAGGCCATATGATTCCTTACTCTTCGCAGCAAGGCACCTGCTATATTTTCAGAAAAGCACAGCCCTCATTTTAAAGCAGCATCTTTTTCTATCTTTCAAAGTAGGTTAGCAGCCAATTCAAAACACTGAGCAATAATTTGACATCTTCCTCAAACTGAGGTTCCTTCCTGGCATGCAGCCCCTTCCATAAGGAGGTGCTTTCACTGGAGCCACCAAGTCCTGCCTCACACCACAAATGTATTGTTCATTTGTTTGTTTCAAGTCTGCTTTTCCAGTTGCAAATAGGCAGATCAGTTCTCCTGAGATTTAGGTAAAAACGTCTCCTCTATCTGGGTGAGGTTCCTTATAAAATGGCCAGAGAGCCCTGTCTCTTTGTAAGCTTGATGGTACAGCCTTTCTGTTTCTGATTTCACCACCTAAAGGCTTCACTGTTTCTCATAAACCATGTTTTGGGCAGTATTTGGGTATTCAGTTTTTTCTTTTGGTAACCTTATTTACCAAAGGGACCCTTTTATTTGGTGAGTGATTCTCGACCTTGGTCACATACTGGACACTCCTGGGGAGGGGGGTTTACATCACACACACCCATGTCCCCCGCATTCCCCCAAAGGTCTGATTTGGTCTGTCTGGGGTTTAGGACTAGATATTGGGATTTTTCTTTTTAAAAAATAATCATTCAGATGGCATCCTTTCCCTTTCACTCTCCCAAAGGAAGAGAAGAGTGATCGTCAGTGGCAAAAGGCAACTGCCAAAAAGCACCACCAAGAGCCGGCTTCGTGCTCAGGAGTGAATGCTGAGCCGCCTCCTCGTGGTTTCCGCTGCTCCACAAGTTCAGAGAAACCTCTCTGGTAAGAAACTATAGAAGTGGTGCATGGAAGTGTTACCAGAAAGGGTTCCTGATCCAGAACCCCAGAGAGGGTTCTTGGATCTTACACAAGACCCAAGAATTTAGGGTGCATTTGTAAAGTGAAAGCAAGTTTATTAGTGTACTAGTCTGTTTTCACGCTGCTGATAGACATACCTGAGACTGGGTAATTTATACAGGAAAGAGGCTTAATGGACTCACAGTTCCACATGGCTGGGGGAGCCTCACAATCAAGGCAGAAGGCAAGGAGGAGCAAGTCACATCTTACATGGATGGTGGCAGGCAAAGAGAGAGCTTGTGCAGGGAAACTCCCCTTTATAAAACCATCAGATCTTGTGAGACTTATTCACCATCACAATAGCATGGAAAGACCTGCCCCCATGATTCAATCACCTCCCACCAGGTCCCTCCCAAAACACGTGGGAATTCAAGATGAGATTGGGGTGGAGACACAGTCAAATTGTATCAATTAGGAAAGTAAAGGAATAAAAGAATAGCTGCTTCATAGAGCAGCCCCAAGGGCTGCTGGTTGCCCATTTTTATGGTTATTTCTTGATTATATGCTAAACAAGGGGTGGATTATTCATGCCTCCCCTTTTTAGGCCCTATAGGGTAACTTCCTGACATTGCTGTGGCATTTATAAACAGTCATGGTGCTGGCAGGAGTGTAGCAGTGAGGCTGACCAGAAGTCAATCTCATTGCCATCTTGGTTTTGATGGTTTTAGCTGGCTTCTTTACTGCAACCAGTTTTATCAGCAAAGTCTGTGAGCTGTATCTTGTGCCAATGGCCTATTTCATCCTGTGACCAAATGCCCTAACATCCTGGGGATGCAGCCCAGTAGGTCTCAGCTTTATTTTACCCAGCCCCTATTAGAGATGGAGTTGCTCTGGTTCAGACACCTCTGACAGAAGTAGAGTCTTAATCAGGATTTTAAAAAGCTCCCCAGGTGGTTCTAAAGTGCTTCCAAGATTGAGACGCACGACACATGATTAGAGCTTTTAAATTGCAGTGGTAAGTTACCCGGGAACCATGCTAAAAAACACAAATGCTGATTCAGTCAGTATGGGGTGGGGGCCTGAGAGTCTGCATTTCTAAAAAGCTTTCAGGAGACCCAATGCTGCTTGTCAAGGACTAAACTTCCAAGGTACCGGATGAGATAATCTACTTCCAAATGTCCTCTAGTCAAGCCACGCCTCACGAGCTCTCACGTTATTTTCTTCCTGTCCTAACCCTACACAGACTGAAGTACCTCATGCTATTTACAGGTAGGAAGGCATTTTTGTGTATACACTGTTCTGTTTTTAAATATCTGATAGCAACAAATCTTATTCTAGTCAAACATGAAATATTACCGGAAAAGTACAAAACCCTAAAGTCCAAATTTGGAGTGATGACCTTAGGCTCACAAAACCAGAGTGCCGTTGCTGATATGGGGGATGCACTTAGAACCTGAGCTGGTATGGAACTTATTTTAAACTGAAGCCACTGAGAATTCAATAGGTGCAGAAAGAAGCCTTCTTGGTGCTTCCTTTATCTGACAAAAAGCAGAGATTTCTGGAAAAATGAGGCTGCCGTACTTCCCTCTTACAGGTGGCTTTTACTCCCAGGGAGAAGATCAAGAAACCCACCGTAAGTCTTCTCTCCAGGGAAGTTTTATGGCCATGAATGCGATGCAGAGATCACTCAGGCCTGTATGAACAAGCACCATCCCAAACTCTTCATCTCTCATTTGTTCTTCTAGAAACCCGTGTATTCTTCCTATAGAGGCCTTTTCCCCCACCGCCTCTTTTCCCTACTAAGCTGGACATGTAAGTTTCTAGCTTTAGCTACTTACTGAGTTTCTTCTTTTTGAAGCTCCTATATGCATATAAATAAGGTCCCCCTGCCCACCTGTTAATCTGTCTTTTATCAGTTTGATTTGCAGGCCCCCAGGTACTGAACTGAACAGGACAGAGGAAAAGTATTTCCTCCCTGACACTGAGCAACTGGAGGCTGCTGTTAAGTAACTTTCCCTCATTTCTACATCTGTCCTCCATCCCTCCTTCTAGCCCCTCAACCCACATTGTGTCTCATGTTCCTATTCACCTAAAAGAAAAAAGGAAAATCAAATAATATTGTTTAAATAAACCTCTGCCTTATTGTTTGTAAACTGTTTGTCTTTTTTTGTTTTGTTTTGAGACAGAGTCTTGCTCTGTCACTCAGGCTGGAGTGCAGTGGCACCATCTCAGCTCAATGTAACCTCTGCCTCCCAGGTTCAAGCAATTATCCTGCCTCAGACTCCTGAGTAGCTGGGATTACAGGCATGTGCCACTATGCCCAGCTAATTTTTGTATTTTTAGTAGAGACAGGATTTCACCATGTTGGTCAGGCTGGTCTTGAACTCCTGACCTCGTGATCCACCTACCTCAGCCTCCCAAAATGCTGGCATTACAGATGTGAGCCACTGAACCCGGTCAACTGTTTTCTGTCCTTGTAATTGGTGTAATGACAATTGGATTAATACTTCACCTGCTGGACACTGGGTAAGAACTCTCCAAGTATAAGTGGAAATTTTTCTGCAAATGGATCTCATGTTACATAGCACAGGCCTACTGTAATACCAGAGTTACAGAATTTGGACTTGAACATCAAATACTAACAGATATGTTCCCTGTATACATTTTCATAAATCAATCACAAGAATCCTGTAATCCCACCACTTTGGGAGGCCAAGGCAGGTGGATCACCTGAGAGGTTAGGAGTTCAAGACCAGTCTGTCCAACATGGTGAAATCCTGCCTCTACAAAAATTAACTGGGCATGATGGGGGGTGCCTGTAATCCCGGCTACTCAGAAGGCTGAGGCAGGAGAATTGCTTGAACCCGGGAGGAGGAGGTTGCAGTGAGCTGAGATGGTGCCATTGTACTCCACCCTGGGCAACTGGGCAAGACTTTCTAAACTATCACCCACAAAGCATGATTTTTTAAAAATAAAGGAACTAAAACTCTTAACAAAATAGATAAGATCTTATCTCACAGATCTTAACAAACAAGTTCCTAATTAAGTAATAATACATAGGAACTCATATTGGCCCAAGGTAGGATCTAGAGGTTTTAGAAACTAGTCTCTTGGCCCTGACTTAGACCACAGGTGCTCACAGCCTCAGGTAGTAGGTCCCTTTGACAGCGGAAGGACTCCTGCATTGCAAAGATCATTCATGGTATTTGTCTACTTGGGCATTCAGAGGAATTTATCTGAGAGATCTCGGTTCCTCTGTGGCCCTGACATGTCTTTTCTCCTCTTGTATTTTCACTCTTACTTTTCTTCTTTCAGCATTAGGAATGCTTGCCTTTGTTCAGGCCAGCCCATGAGGAAAAGCCAGCCTGCTGTGTCATCTTAACAACATTCATAAAAGGGAATTCTTCATATGTGCCCTTGGCGCACAGCACCCTGCGTCAGTTCTAGGAATCCATGTGTGAGGAACAAAGAGGATTGTTTCGTCTGTAAATGGGCTATTCTGACAACAGGGCAATTTTGGCTTCTCTCTAAGCTTCACAAAGCTTTGCAGCACAACCCTGGCAAGGAATCACGATGACAGTAGCTGATCTGAAGCCACACACACCATGTGCGGGGCCGGAACATGATTAAAGCAATCAAATGCACAAGGTTTAGAGAATGAACTGTTACAAGTTTGTAGGGGGAGAGGATTCCAAAGTCCTTACTCAAGGTTCAAGCATTATAGCAAAATTGATCTAATATAATAACAACCATAATTATTATTAATATTATTGTAGCTAAACTTTAACACTTGCTACATGCTGTGATTAAACACATCAGATTTAAACACATCACTTTAAATAGAATTCCATGAGTTAGGTCTTATCTCCATTTAGGAAATGGGGAAACTGAGGAATGAGGTTATGAAAACTGCCCAAGGTTAATCTGCTGGTGAGAGGCAGGGATGGTGCTGGAATCCAGGCCTCCTAGCCGTTGCTTCCTGCCTCATCTTCCTGTTTTTAGCATCAGCAACATCACATGTTGCCTGGAGACCCACTGAAAGCTGGATTTGGAGGTCACTTAGAGGTTACACTCCCCTCCCCTTCTTCACCTTATGGGTGAAAAAGCAGAGACCTGGACAGCTCACTTGAGTTGCCCAAGGCCAATGTAGGTGGAGCTAGGAGTATGACCTAAGTCTCCTGAGATACAGCTTGATAGGCTGTCTGCCACCCAGGGTTATGTGTATACTCTTTCATCCAATTAATTTTTCAGCCAACAGCTACATCCTTTCATTTGAGCCCTGTGCTTTCAAATTACATGTCTTACCACTCAAAGAAGTGGGACTAAATCCATAGAGTTTTGCAAGCTTAAAGGTACCTCTTAAAGATCTGGAAGCCTACAGTATTATTCATGTCAATACAGAGCCAGGAGATGGATCTCTATATTGCTTTAGGTAAATCTCTTCTTAAATTAAAACACAGACTATGTTACAGCAAGTCATTGAGAGTCATAAGAGGCAAAAGTGAGAAAGTGAATTGATCAAATCACCCACAGTCATGGCGCAGACATCAGTTTAGGCAAGTCATCATTTAACCTAATTGAAGAGTTAATAGTTCCTACATTCTTTACCTTCACCTTATTTATTTCTGGCCCTGAGTACTTCAGATGTGCTGCCCTGAGAACTCCATACTCACAACATTCCTTTGACCTTTCTTAATCCTCCAGTGACATTACCAGTGAGGTTCTGTTATTAAATCCATTCCATAGTCCCAAGAGACCGAGGTTTAAAGAAATGAAGCAATGTGCCCGAGGTTGCTGGAGACTTTACCTGAATCCAAGTGATCCAGGTGCCAGGGGTCGGTGGCAGACGACATGGGGGAGAGGGTCAGCGGCGAGGCTCCGCAGTTGGACTCCACCAGCTCGCCCTGGATGTGGACGTGAGCCGAGGCGTTTGTCTGCCTCAAGGCAGCCTTGAGAGGGGCGATCTGGTTGAACTGGACTCTGGAGAGGCAACCAGTGAATCCTGGGGTATTGTATTTGTGAATCTCTTGGTCAATTTTCCCTGTTTCTAAAAGAAAAAAAGAAATGAAAATGTAATGCGACTGACCATAGTCCAGCTGTACAACATACCTGTCTTTGAATGCTTGTGTCCAAATCTTACATTTAGGTTTCAGTTTAAGATGTTACATTGTTTTAGGTGAAATATTAATGAGTCAATAAGACTTAGGGCTGCAGACTTGACTTTCAAGGAACCTTGTGTTAACAGAGAATATGGTAGGGTGGAAATAAGACTATATGCGATAAAATACATTTCTCAGTACCTTCCGGCTACTTCAGATGCTGCTGAAGCTCACCACAGCGACTTGGTCCTGATTGATTTTTCTCATCTTTTCTGATGCTTCCCTGACCCTCTTAACAAATTGAATGAAACAGCCCTGC
This sequence comes from Macaca nemestrina, assembly GCF_043159975.1. NCBI lineage: Eukaryota > Metazoa > Chordata > Mammalia > Primates > Cercopithecidae > Macaca > Macaca nemestrina. Next base: position 10,615,159 of record NC_092128.1, read on the forward strand.
TCTGCCCTCCTGGCAAACTATGGTTCTGTTTTATATCCCTTACTTATTTTCTTCTTCAGAAATCTTAAAACAAAACAAACAAAAATGAACAAGAATTCCAGCAGCCTGTACGTGAACATCTCCTTTCTTCAAAATCCAATCCCCTTGGAATTCTGAGATTTACGGAATCCCTGCTAGAGTCTGATGGAGGTTTTGGCAGTCAGGAAACTTTCCCAACCCAATCACAAACATACGCATGCCTTGAAGAATCTCACCATCTCCCCGCCACCTGTAGGCTCAACATCTTCCCAAACTAACTCAGCTCAGAGGTGAGACTGAGTAGAGGCATTTCCAAGGTACCAAGGGCAATGTACCCACACATTGTTATACCAGTTGAATCAATGTCTTTTGGCCCTCTGTCCCAAGTTTCTAACAGAAACAAATGTTGAAAAGGTCCTTAAATGCTTAAGAGCCCTTAGCTAGTGGGCCAGGTGGACTGACCTCAGAGCCTTTTAACCACTACTGGGAACCGTGTGAAAAGGATAATTCCAGCGGCAGTGTCGCAATTGCTCTGAGCAAGTGCTGCGTTAACCCCTCATGTCCCTGCCGACTCCCTGGGCTCACAGGAAGATTCTTTTGCCCCAGGCCTGAGGCAGGGTGCTGTGGGGGACGTGGATAAAGCGCCTTGTTCTTCTCCAGCATCTTTGTTCACTTGCTTGCCCTTTGCTGAAGCCGTTCTGTTATCTATCGTGAACCAGTGTTCGTTTTATCTCCTCTGTTAGAGATCTGGGTAGAAAACTTCTGACTCCGGCTCCATGTCATAGGGTCCCTGACAGTTTTCACAACTTTGAGGAGGGCAGGTTTCCCTATGGACACCACAGAAAATCAATCGTTTCAAAGCCGTATCTATCTGCGGGGTCCCAATTTAACATGGAGTCCACACTTCTTAAAGAGCTGTCTTCCCCGCGGTATCTCCTTCTGAGGTGGCCTCCAGGGAGGGAGCCTGCGGCGTGGGGTTCCGATGGTGGAGCAGGGAGAGATCATGGTTGGCAGCAGAGGCGTCCAGGCCCAGGCCTGTGGGGCTGCGAGCACTGGCAGAAGCATCCACTGAGCAGCAGAAGCTGGGGCTGGATGGCAGGAATGAGCCCTGGCGAATGACCTGCTCTCACGTTTCCATTCTCTTTAGGGCTCTTTCACTCTCTTTAGCTTTTCTCCTTTCTGGGCCTTCTCCCTTTCGGGGAAAATTCCCAGTGTTTCAACTGTTGTTTCTTTCCTATGAGGCAGCAGCGTCACCAAAAGGAGGATTCTGATGCCCTGGAGGGCAGAACCAGTATTTCCCAAACTGGAGTGTGTTCCACATCTAGTTGATGTGCCCCTTTCCTAGAGACCCTTGGCTGGGACCAATTCCCCTGGGGGGCCAAAGTGCAGTAGATGCTCTGGAGTTTGCAGGACCCGATGGTTCCAACTCAGGGCTATGTGATAATAATATTGATACAACGGTAGAGAAAGGTGGCAGAGAAAATCTAGGAAGAAAGGGGCGAGTCCCTGTCAAACCCTCACCCTCAAGCCAGAAACTGCAGCCCAAAGTGAGAACTTATATCCCTGTTTTCTGGCTCAAATGTTGCCTTTTCCAAAACCACCCATGGCCCTGCCCCACTGAATCTTGTGCCTATAAAAACCCCATACTCAGCTGGCAGAGAGAAGAGAAGCAGCTGGACGTTGGCGACTACGGTTGGAAGTTGGAGAGAAGCAGCTTGACTTCAGAAGGACAACTTGACATGTAACATCAGAGAAGAATCTAGCCAGAGATGGCTGGATTTCAGGAGAAGATTACCTTCTCTCTCCATCCCCTTTTCACCTTCCCTTCCTGCTGAGAGCCACTTTCATTGGCAATAAAATCCCCCACAATTATCATCCTTCAATTTGTTTGTGTGACGTCATTTCTCCTGGATGCAGGACAAGAGCTTGGGCGCTGCTAGTGTGGATACAAAAGGCTGTCACACTTGCTGTTTGTCCTCACTGGCAGAAGGCAGCTGCCTCACGTGAAAAGGCAGAGGGACCACTGACTTAGGCCGTCTGGGGACAGCAGAGCTAAAAGCACTGTAACATGCCCTCTGGGGCTTCAGGGGTTGCAGGCACCACCCCTAGATGTTGCCACGGAGCCTACGGAGTTCATTCCTGTTGACGCTCAAAAGCGTTCACCCTGGCTTCTGCACCCACTCACCCATGTGCTTCCCCCCACAAGGGGTGGAGCACAGTGGGGCCAAGTGAGTGGAGTTTGCTCCTGGCAGTGCCTAAGTGGCTGGCTGGTTCCAGCATTCGTGTGCACCAATTCCTGCCTCATTCGCATGCATGCTTCCTCCCATGAGGGGTTGAAAGCTGTGGGCTGGGTAATTGAGGGCACCCCTGTTGCAAGTCCCGCAAATGGGTCAGGGAAATATCCTGCTTCAATATTAGAGCACAGACCAAGGGCAGTACATGTGGTGGGGGCGGGGTGGGGGGGGAACTGTGCTTAGTACTTATTATGCAGTATCCCATTAAGTCTCCTGGCACCCCTCTGAGCTAAATAGGATTGTCCCCCAAGTGACAGATGAGGAGACTGAGGCTTAGAGAAGTTAAGGCTTTGCCAATGAATAAACATTTATGTTTCATATAAAAAAGCAGAACTCAAATATTTTGCATTAGTCTCAATTTCTCTTTGAAAAATAGACTATATTATGTTTTATATTCATATAGACTTTTGATATTTCTAGTCAGGAACCCCATAGAAATGGTAGAGTGAGGGTTTTAGAAAAAAGGTAAATGGTTGTTAAAACTGCTTTGAGATCGTGTTTCATTAGAGGTTGAGCCAACAATTTGATTTTCAAAAATGTGGTGAACCGATGTCAAATCTTCATTAGCATCATTTAAAGCACCAGAAAGTTACAGAAATGCCTGTCTGGAATAAGATTCCATATTTCTTAAGAACATCTATAAATGATAGTATAGCCATCACTTTTGAATTTATTACAAGTAAATTATGTTACTCTATAATTGATTAGACTGGTCTCTACTGAAATCAAATATTAAAATATTTACTGTAAGAAACAATGTTCTGTCTGGAGGTATCTTGGGTAAGGTGTTATTTGTGGGAGAAACTTGCTTTAAAAATGCAAATTTTAGAAATGCAGTACAATCACTTTAAAATTAGATTCTCAAGTGGCAATCAGTACTTTAATGTCTTATATTCATAATGATACGGGTTATAGAAAATAGCCCACTTAAAACACTGACACAATTCCGGGTAACACGTGAAAATGAAATGCTCCTGACAGTCCTTTTAAGGAAATGCAGCACCTCCATTTGCGATGCATTAGCATGCTTTCCCGCTCCTTGTTCACTTACTGAATGCCAAGCGAGAGGCAGGAGGGTTGTGAGAGATGAAAGAGAGAAGGGCGCCTGAGCAGGAAACACAGGGAGGATAAAGCCAGTTCCACGGAGGGCAGAGCTGTGCTTGGGGCCTTGTGTACATGCTTGAGCTCCTTTTCAGCAATTGGACAAGCATTTATTTATTTGGACAGGGATTTATTTATTTATTATGAGACAGGTTCTTGGTCTGTCATCCAGGCTGCAGTGCAAGGCACAATCTCAGCTCACTGCAGCCTCGACCTCCTGGGCTCAAGTGATCCTTCCACCTCAAGCCTCTTATGTTGCTGGAACCATACTCGTGTGCTACCATGCTGGACTAAGTTTTTTTAGTATTTTTTGTAGAGGCGGGGTTTTGTCATGTTACCCAAGTTGGTCCCAAACTCCTAGGCTCAAGCGATCCACCTACCTCGGCCTCCCACAGTGCTGGGATTACAGGCATGAGCCACTGTGCCCAGTCTGGATAAGCATTTAGATGTGACTTATCGAAGGAGATTTCTTATTTTCCTTTGAGATTATTCAAATACACCTATGTCTTCTTCTTGTGTATTCCATGGGATCTATTCACCAGATGATTTTTGTTAGGTTTTTATATCTTTTAGTTTTCTATCAATATTGCCTTTTGGGGAGGGGGATGTGATATTATGAGATACAAAGAATCACTGTCAAGTTCATTTTCTACTTTTTATGAAGCAGGCAAAAGATTTTAGGGCATCAATGAGACTTAATTTAAGACTCTTGATAACTATCTGCTGTGTGCTCCCCACTGTGCTAGGGATTGTGGAAGTCACCCCTTCATAGAATCTGCAGGGTCAACACAAATGGCCAAACCTGGTTCTAGCCCTAACACAGCACACGGTCGCTCTTCAGAGACCGTAGTACAGCTGGCCCCAAAGCACTGCCCACCGCTCTGCTCCTTCCTTCTGTTCTGGGGTGAAGTATGTTGACTGGTGGCACTGGGGGTCTTTAGGTAATTCACAGACTGGGAGCTAAATAACATCCAATCTTATTCCTTCCCCGATTCCCGTTCAATTCCTCAGAGTCTCAGGCTGGCGCAGTGTGGGGCTGGACTATCTTTATCATGGTGTCAACACTTCCTATTTTCCCTTTTTAACAAAGAGAGGTCAGACCTCAGACCTGGATGCTTCGGTGCGCAACAGTGCTGAATTTCATTATATTTTTATATTATGCATTTTTAACACCACCGTGTCATGAGAGCAAGCGATACTGGCATTTCATTTCATGGTAGTATTGCAAAATTTCTCTTTAACATAAACTTTTTAACATAAATTTATTTAAGTAAAAATGGTGAGTCTGTTTAAAGGACAATATTAAGTAAACAGTAAAGGAGGCCACTAGAAATGGTAAAAATGTCATCAGAAATGACAAAAATCGTGACATTGGTCCTCAAATGACTCTTGTTTGGGGAACATTGTTGTGGATAGAGGACTTTGATGCCTCTCTAAGCCCCTGGATGTTCTCAGGTGTAATCCACCCTCTCCCCTCACACTCAGTACCAGTCACTATCCATCACTTTAGAACACCAGAGACCCCCGCTCAGTAGGGCTTCCTCCTGGATTCTGCTCCTGGCTCTACCTAACTGGACCAGGTGTGTTCCCACTCTCTTCGGATGGGCCAGAGGCCTGTTGTGCCTTTCCTAGAATTAAAGTTTTCTTGACAACTGGGACTAAATGTCACTTCTCTTTGCGTTCCTCAAAAATAATGCCTTGCACAAAGTAATCACCAGTGACTGTAGGAATGAATATACAGATGCTTTTCAACTTATAATGGGGTTACCTTCCCATATACCCATCGTAAGGTGGAAATATTGTAAATAAAAAATGCATTAAATACACATAACCTACTGAACATCATAGCATAGCCCAGCCTACCTTAAACATACTCAGAACACTTATATTAGTCTACAGTTGAGTGAAGTCATCTAACACAACACCTATTTTATAATAAAATGTTGAAAGTAGAAAACAGAATGGTTGTAGGGGTATTCAAAGTATGGTTTCTACTGAATGCATATCACTTTTAAACCATGGTAAAGTTGAAAACTTGTAAGTGGAACCATAAGTCAGGGACTGTCTGTGAGTGAAACCATCTATTCAACAGTCTGTCATTCGTAGTTTGGTTGTGTGGGATGGGACCAAGTACTATGGAAATTAGAACAATCATATAGCTGTAGTCAAAGTTTGTTTTTCAGCTTCATAGGGTAAACAGGTGCAGCACGTAACCAGAAAAAAGGAGGGGAAGGTATTCAGCATATTCAGGAATTCAGCAGCGTATTCAGAACCACTAGATCATTATATGTTATTTCTAGCAGTACTATTACCTGAAAATCTGTCTCATTAAAAATGGACTTGTCTTTCAAAATACTGTTGTATTGCTCTAAAACTGACACCCAGAGGAACTGATCAATTTCTCTCCTAGGAAGGAAGGCAGGACTTAATCCTGAACACCCATTGCTATATAAACCCTCCACAGGCCTGATGCATAGAACAGTGGTTCGATGGCACCTCGTGGAATAAGTAGAAAGTCGGTTTGAAATCACTGCCTGGGTGAAGTTTTAAATACTACTTGGAAGATCAGACTGAAGTACAATAGGTGAGTGGTCACCTGATGTACACTTGAAAACATGGCCAGGCGCTGCCGGGCCAGCACCTGAAGCTCCCAGTGGCTCCCAGGGTCAGGGCTGGGCATCTGGGCCTCTTGGAGAGAGAGTAGAATTTGCATTGATCAGGTAGGATTCCGTTTTTCCATTCTAGTCCCATTTGGACAGAGTTGAATGAACGGGAGTCTAAATGGTTAGTGGAATAAATCAATGGGAAGTAACCATAACAACAACAGTAACAAAAAGCCAAGAGCATTCATCTAAAAAAAGCAACATAAAATCTGATAAGCCTCATTCCTCCGTTTGAACGCGATCAAATGGTAAACATCAGGCAGGGCATGGAAATGTTAGTATCTAGGTTCCCCGTCAGCTCCTGCTCTGACAGACTGCAGTTTTTGTTCACAGATGTCTTGCCAATCAGCTGCCCTTCCAAAGATGCACAGCCAGAATTAAATCTGTATCCATCATTGATGTATATGATTAGGTACTATGACATTTTATTCATCCCTTAAATAAAGACATGAATGAAATTCCATTGTATTTATTAGATGCTTTTCTCTCTTATGAAGAAATATGCAGGACTAAAATATGCAGGTGTAATTGAAATACTTCTTGACCTATGAAATGCACTAACTCAATTATGCAGAGGCAGAATGCTGGGAGAAGCAGAATCATTTTTCCTTCTACTGTCTCTACCACATTTTGAATTTTAATTATTTTTAGAGACAGGGTCTCACTGTCAGCCAGGCAGGAGTGCAGTGGTGTGATCATAGGCCTCGCTGTACCCTTGAACCCCTGGGCTCCAGTGATCTTTTCACCTTAGCCTCCTAAGTACCTGGGACTATAGGTGCACACCACCATGCCTGGCTTATTTTTAAATTTTTTTTGTAGAGACAGGGTCTCATTATGTTGCCCTCCTGGCTTCAAGCAATCCTACCCCCTCAGCCTCCCAAAGTGCTGGGATTATAGGTGGGAGCCACTGCACCTGGCCTCTGCTGCATTTTAACTCATAAATCTTTGTATAAGGACTGATAAAACAAAACTGGATTTTTTCTTTCCAGAGTCAACAATAAAAAAGAAATGTCTTAATATAGCCCACTACACTTTTGCAAAAAGATGAAGTATTACATTTTTATTTATCAATTTATCACAGCTCCTGAGCTTTCGGGGATACTAAATAAGTTGAAATTGTCACTCACATTTCTTTTTTTCTTTTCTTTTCTTTTTTTTTTTTTTGAGATGGAGTCTCGCTCTGTCACCCAGGCTGGAGTGCAGTGGCACAATCTTGGCTCACTGCAACTTCCGCCTCACAGGTTCAAGCAATTCTCTGCCTCAGCCTCCCAAATAGCTGAGATTACAGGTGTCCGCCACCATGCCTGGCTATTTTTTTTTAAATATTTTTAGTAGAGAGTGGGTTTCACCATCTTGGCCAGGTTGGTCTTGAACTCCTGACTTCGTAATCCACCTGCCTTGGCCTCCCAAAGTGTTGAGATTATAGGCATGAGTCACCGGGCCTGGTGTCATTTGCATTTCTAAAATCTAGACTGAAAACAAAAAACTTATGATTGCTGGTTAATCTTAGAATATAGTTGTAATGACCGGGCATTGTGGCTCATGCCTGTAATCCCAGCACTTCGGGATGCTGAGGCAGGTGGATCATGAGGTCAGGAGTTTGAGGCTAGCCTGGCCAACATGGTGAAACCCCATCTCTACTAAAGATACAAAACATTAGCTGGGTGTGGTGGTAGATGCCTGTTATCCCAGCCACTCGGGAGGCTGAGGCAGGAGACTCACTTGAACCTGGGAGGCAGAGCTTGCAGTGAGCTGAGATTACACCATTGCACTCCAGCCTGGGCAACAGGGTGAGACTCTGTCTCAAAAAAATATATATATATACACACACACACACACACACAGTTGTATATATACATATATAACTATATAGCTATGTATATATATTTACATATAGTTGTATATATGTATATAGTATATACATATATACATGTAACTATATATATAGTTGTAATTACACAGTATCAAAAACATTGATACAAAAGAGAATTTATGATCCCTTAAATGTTTCCCAAACACCAGACATTTGGAATGGGTCGGAGCACACATCTGATATGTGGATTTTCCACTTCTTTCCTGGATGTTTCAAGTTGTCAGATGTAAGATAGAAAGCCTGGAAGGTGCTGGTGCCCCATTCCTCAGCCTCAGGTGCCCTGTCACATGGCATGATTTTTTAGGGCTAAGAATAACAAGCTCTGCTGAAAGTAACAAGACCTTTCAGAATAATGGACGTACCTGTCACTCAAACCACACAGCGGGGTGCTGTGATTTACTTCATGGGAAATTAGGTCTGATTTGACTTCTTTGAATCCCAGTAAATTGAAGCTATATGTCCTGGCTATTTGCTGCTGGGAAACAGAAACTAACGTGCGTCCTGAGTTTCTCGTGAGCTGGGAATGAACAGACCTGCTTCTTACTCACTGGAATGTTTCCACTTTTGCATTTTAACTTGGTAGCAGCAGAAATAGAATCCTGTGGACGAAATTACCAACTGAAATGTAGTACAGAAAAATAATTTATCTCTGTGTGCGCTCCGCTGCTGCTTATATGTTTTTTTTGGCTTTGGAGAACGATGTTAAACTCTAGCCAACACCTTAAAAACAAAAAAAGAGCTTCAGTTTTCAAGCTTTTCCTTAATTCCTCTCCAAGTCACTGGTAGGTATGCCGGCCAAGACTAGCAGAGGGCCATTTGAAACGAACGCCAGGCAGCAGGAAAATTTGGGACAATGGGGAAAAAAGGGTAGAAAGGTGTTTACCTCATACATTTCACCAGCAGCATAACAAAGGGTAGGCTAGGAAAAGTGTGTTAGCAAATTTTTGTATTTCCAGATATGTCAAGTTGAAAGATTCAGTAAAATAGAAAGTAGTCACTTTTTATTTTTCTTCCTTTGTTCTCAGTTGTACTATAATTCCTATCCCAGAAGGCCTCTAAAGCTATCTTATCCAAAAGAAAAAAAAAATCCTTTGAGGACTAAGACCTCATGAAAGCATAAACATCATGAAATGGACCAGAGGTAGGGGTTGAAAGCGACGGTTTCCCCAGGGCCATGAGCCAGTCAAGCACACGAAGAAACCGAGAGGGAGAACTGTTTCTGGAAAGCGTATTGGATGGTTCCCTTAATTGACACTCCATGACACATAATTAACACAAGAAAAAATTAGAATCTCGGGACCTTGCCATATAAAATGATGTTCAGAAAACAGAGCCTAATGCTTTGAGACTGAACTTGAGGCTCCGGTGGATCATCACAAAATTTAAACCGTACGATCGCAACCACCTTGGATGTCACCAAGGGTCACAGTCCAGAGACCCACTGGGAGGCCTTCGGATGCTTCTTCCCGTCAACACCTCTTCTCACTGCTGAACCTCTAAAGCCTCTAAATTTTCAGATTGGGGTAATAGCCTCCTCGGTGGGAGAACACTGAGAGAGGCCATCTAAATTTCAGCAAAGCATTTTAGTAAGTTTTTCATGACATTTTTGTGGTCAAGACAAATAGATATGGTCTCATTGTAATATGTTTGAGGAGTATAGTCAGGCACCACATAATGATGCTTTGGTCACAGATGGACCACATGTAGGAGGGTGGTCCCAGGAGATCATAATGGAGCTGAAATTTTTCTATTGCCTAGCATTTGTCATAATGTGCTTTTTATCATTTATCATTATTTTAGAGTATACTTTTTTGTTGTTGTTGTTTGAGACGGAGTCTCGCTCTGTCATCCAGGCTGGAGTGCAGTGGCACGACCTGAGCTACTACAACCTCCACCTACCGGGTTCAAGCGATTCTTTGTGCCTCAGTCTCCCAAGTAGCTGGGATTACAGGCACCCACCACCACCCCTGGCTAATTTTTGTATTTTTAGTAGAGACAGGGTTTCACCGTGTTGGCCAGGCTGGTCTTGAACTCCTGACCTCGTGATCTGCTTGCCTCAGCCTCCCAAAGTGCTGGGATTACAGGTGTGAGCCACTGTGCCCGGCCTTTTTTTTTTTTTTTTTTTTTTCCTTAAAAAAAAGGGTAACTGTGCAACAGCCTCAGGCAGGTCCTTCAGGAGCTATTCCAGAAGAAGGCATTGTCATCACAGGAGATGACAGCTCTATGTGTGTCACTGCCCCTGAAGACCTCCCAGTGGGACAAGGTGTGGAGGTGGAAGAGAGTGGTATTGATGATCCTCACCCCTGTGGAGGCCAAAGCAAATGTGTGTATTTGTGTCTTAATTTTTAATAAAAAAAACCTTAAAAGTTAAAAATTAATTCTTAAATGGCAAAATCTTATAGAATACGGATATAAAAAGAAATTTTTTTTACAGCTGTATAACGTGTTTGTGTTTTAATCTAAGTGTTATACAAAAACACAAAAAAGTCAAAAAGTCTGAAAACATTAAGAAGTCTATAAAGTTAGAAAAGGTACAGTATGCTAAGGTTAATTTATTTTATTTATTTACTTGTTTTGAGATGGAGTCTTGTTCTGTTGCCCAGGATGGAGTGTAGTTGCGCAATCTCTGCTCATAGTAACCTCTACCTCCTGGGTTCAAGTGATTCTCCTGCCTCAGCCTCCCGAGTAGCTGGGATTACAGGCATACGCTACCATACCAGGCTAATTTTTGTATTTTTAGTAGAGACAGGGTTTCACCGTGTTGGTCAGTCTGGTCTTGAACTCCTGACCTCAAGTGGTCCACCCTCATCGGCCTCCCAAAGTGCTGGGATTACAAACATGAGCTACTGCACCCAGCTGGTTAATTTATTATTGAAGAAAGAAAATTTTAAAAAATTTAATGTGGTCAAAGTGTCCAGTGCTTATAAAATCTACAGTAGTATAATGTTCTAGGCCTTCATATTCACTTACCACCCACTCACTCACCCAGAGCAACTTCCAGTCTTGCCAAGCTTCATTCCTGTTAGGTGCCCTATATAAGGGTACCAATTTTTATCTTTTTTTTTTTTTTTTTTGAGACAGAGTCTTGCTCTGTCCCCAGGCTGGAATGCAGTGGTGCGATGTTGGCTCACTGCAACCTCCGCCTCCCGGGTTCAAGCGATTCTCCTGCCTCAGCCTCCCGAGTAGCTGGGACTACAGGCACACACCACCATGCCCAGCTGATTTTTTTTTGGTATTTTTACTAGAGACAGGGTTTCACCATATTGGCCAAGCTGGTCTTGATCTCCTGACCTCGTGATCCGCCCGCCTCGGCCTCCCAAAGTGCTGGCATTACAGGCATGAGCCACCGCGCCTGGCCAATTTTTATCTTTTATATCACATTTTTACCATACTTTGTCTATGTTTAGTTAACAAATACCATTGTGTTACAGTTGCCTACAGTATTGAGTGCAGTAGCAGGCTGCACAGGTCTGCAGCCTGGGAGCAATGGGCTGTAGCACACAGTCTGGGTGTGTAGAAGGCTGCACCATCTGGGTTTGTGTGAGTGCACTCTGGTATTCACATGATGATGAAATTGCTTAATGGACACTTTTCTCAGAATGTATCCCTGTCGTTCAGTGATGTATTTTAAAGGTAGATTAATCATGAGATGAACAGTGGTGGAATTTGATAAATAGGTAGAAATTGGCTTCAAGGAGAATTTTAGTGGTGATTCCAAGCCTACATTTAATCATTTTATTAACTTGGATCAAGACATCACTGGCACATTGATGAATGTGCCATATGGCATTTAGTGAAAAGGGGTGGCTCCACTCAAGAGCACAGTATCATGAGCCAAAGGGACTCTGACAGGCTGAAATGATTTCCCTAGATAGAACTAAATACAGTTTAGCAGAAACGGATAGCCAATTTCTATAGTTGGAAATACCATCATGCCCCCCGCCAACTCCCCAATCACCTTCAACACCGAATTGTACAGGACACACCTGGTAACTGCATGTAGCCCCCTCTCCCTCTCCTTTGTTGGGACAATGGGGCTGATAGAACAAAACTGGATTTTTCCCCCTAGTTTTGTTTGCCAGCAACCCCTCAGGACTCTGGTATCTTTGTTAATTATACGGGATTTAGGAATTAAGAGTGAGACCTGGCTGAGTCATGAAAAGGATGGAGTCTATATTCCAATTTAGAAAGTGGTTTCTGAGACCGTCCTCTGGGGTGGTCAAAACACCCCAGAGAGGTGATCAGTTCAGGACAGAGAGTCTTGAGCAGGAGGCAATAATAAACCGGGGTGTGTTTTGAGGATGGCACCATGCTCGAGATGGTGTCATGTGAAGCAGGGTGGAAGGAACTGTGGATGCTGAACGTGGGCAGGGAAGACTCCGGAAGCACACCGTCACTGCCTTCAGGTGTTGGAAAGGCCGGCACTGGGGAGAAAGCTGAGACTTGTTCTGCAGGGCATTAATGGAAGGACGTTCAACCGGATCTTACATGGAAAGCAAATATGAGATCAAGTCTGCCAGGGTAGGTGTGGAGAAAGTGGCCCTGGAAGCCAAGGGGCTATTGAGTTCAATCCTGGATGTCATTCCAACTGGTGGGGTGCGGTGGAAACACCAGGAAAGGGTGGGGTGGGGGGCGGGGACCAGCCGTGCAGGAGAGAAGGCAAGTCCTCAGACCCCCGTTCTGTGTGGCACTGTGCAGAAGAGGGGAAGGCGTCCTCACTTCACCCTGTGTGCCAGTCCTTCATCTAACTAAATCTCCACAGAAAACCCACAAGATGGGGTTGAATGACCTTTTGTTATCCAGAAAAGAAACTGAGCCTGAGGAGTAAAGTCACCTGACTGAGGTCACTCTGCTAGAAGATGGGGCAGGCATTCAAGCCCCTAGTGCTGTCCCTGAGTCCCTCTGCGTGGAGGGATTCAGGCTCAGGCTCCAGGAACCAGACACCAGAGCTCCGTATCTGGGACCCAGCCACTGAGACGTCAGGTCACAAAGACGGATAGAACCAGAGGCACTGGGGAGCCGGAGAGCTTTGGAAATGGGTGTCTTTATGCCCTTTTGCCTCAGTCTAGAGCTGAGATTTCTGAGAGGGCCAAATCGGGGGTAGGAAGAGGGTGCAGTGTGTCCTCTGAGGTGGGAGGAGGATAGGCCATTTGACCACATCTTTCTCTTCAGAGTTCACCGTTCCCACAGACACATTATATGTCATCCATTTTTATATAAATGGTGAGTTCCCAAATGGAATTTAAAGACAGCCTAGCAAATCTTTACGTCTCTTGGAACTTAAAGCTTTTCCTTCACAGAATTCTAATCTCTCTTAAATAAGAGCCTATGAAACTGAGGGACATTATAATAACCTTCATTTAAAATTAGATTCTGGATGTTCTGGTGACTTAGCTGAAAACAGCTCAAATCAGCAAAAACCTTTACAAGGACTTTTCAAAAGCTGGAAGACATATCTGTACACACAGGGCGCAGAGCTGGACTTGGCCAGTGTGTGCCCTCCGCTTCCTCCTGGCAATGCTCACCCTTATTACTGTTATTTCTGAGATGTAAATGTTTTCTCATAGTGAATGTAGCAGTAATAGTAATAATAATAATAACAATAATGATAAAGAACAGCAACATTTCTCACAAACCCACTTCCTGAGTATTAGTGGATTTGCTCCTGGACTTTGGTTCCCCTTAGATCTTGGCTTAAATGAATGCTTAATAATGATAACAGAGGCGAGTGCCATGGCTTACGTCAGTAATCCCAGCACTTCAGATCACTTGAGGCCAGGAGTTCGAGACAAGCCTGGCCAACATGGCGAAACACTGTCTCTACTAAAAATGCAAAAATTAGCTGGGTGTTGTGGCACTCCCCTGTAATTCCAGCTACTTGGGAGGCTGGGGCATGAGAATGGCTTGAACCTGGGAGGTGGAGGTTGCAGTGAGCCAGGATCACAGCACTGCGCTCCAGCCTGGGCAAATAGAGGGACTCTGCCACAAAACACAAAAAAAACAAAAACAGAAACAAAAAGATTCAATTTTAATTAAAAAAATATAATGGTAACAGCTAAAGATTCTTGGAGTTCTTACCACATATTAGATGTACCCTTAGCATTTGAAACACAGCATCTTCTTAATGTTTGTGAGAGAAGATTGTTTTATTTGTTCTATACTCAGATTGTTTTATATTGTTCTATACTCAGAAAAGGAAAGAGACACGAAACTAAAGGCAGGTAGCCCAGCACCTAGGAACCAGACCCAAAGCCAAGGAACCAGACCCAAAACCAGGCCTGGGCCTGCCTGACCTAAGCCTGGTAGTTAAAATTCGACCCCTGACCTAGCAACTGATGTTATCTATAGATTCCAGACATTGTATAGAAAGACATTGTGAAACTTCCCGATCTGTTCTGTTTCACTCTGACCACTGGTGCATGCAGCCCCTGCCACACACCCCCTGCTTGCTCAATGGATCACGACCCTCTCACGTAGACTCCCTTAGAGTTGTGAGCCTTTAAAAGGGACAGGAATTGCTCACTCGGGGAGCTTGGCTTTTGAGACAGGAGTCTTGCCAATGCTCCTGGCCGAATAAACCTCTTCCTTCTTTAACTTGGTGTCTGAGGAGTTTTGTCTGAGGCAAATGTAGCATCTGAGGTGCTACATTTGCAGCACCTTGCTATGGCTGGTAGAATTTTGGACCCATTCTGACTTTTGCTCACTGTAGTGAAGTAACTTGCCCAGAATCACATGAGCTAGGAAGGTGCCAGTGCATAAAACTAGGAAATTTGCCTCCAAAACTCATGCTCTTAACCATCACTCTACCAGTTAAGACATTATCCAGATGCCTGGAGACCAGGGGAGGCCTCAGTTGGGCGTTACCTCTAGAAAGTTAAGAACTGCCTGGGGCTCTGCAGAACCCTGCCAGCATTTGCAGATTATACTCAATACCTAACTCAGTTACAGCCGCGGGAAACCCCCACCCCTCAACTTGCAGATAATCCACTTTAACTGAAGATGTATCCCCCTGTGAATTGGTAATTACTCCTTGTGGCACTGTCAGAGCTATTCAAAGGATAAGAGACAAGGAAGAACAAAGCTAATCTGAGCCAGGCACTGAAGCTGCAGCCGTCTCTTAGTCACCTAAATGGAGTGACTTCCAAGGCTCAGGTGGGGGTGTAGAGGGCTGCTGATTTTCATTTTACTTTTAACAAAAGATGAGGGGCTCTATCTGAAATGTTTGCCTTGGGGGACCTTCATTTTCAGCTCTGACGATGCTCGCTGTGTGCTTTTTTTTCCCAGCTGGGCACATTCTCTAGTCCTGTCATTACCTTGACTTTTTTAAGTGTCTGTACATGTTGAGGGGACTTCCATCTCCACTTCAGGAGGTGCAAATTACAGTGGCTGTGGCACCTCGAAGAAAATACATTTTCTCGGTATGAGCAGTCATTTTCTCTTGGTGACACGTTGCGTACTTTGTTTCAGAACAGACAAGAGCTTAAAATATTTTATGGGGCGATCACATTAATCTCGCCTCTAAAATATGTTATTGTGACTCTTAGGCCTCTTGGAGAAATGAATCTGCCTGGAAAATATGGTTTTCTGGATAACAAGAGATCTAATTCTTTTGGCATGAGCCCGTTTCAGTATTTCCAGCGGATATCTGTCTAGAATGCTTTTTCAGGCAAATCAGGCCCAACGGCAGCGTCATGTGATAACCTCCACAGGCCCTAGGCACTTTTGCTTTCAAGATTTTCTTCCTCCATAAAAAAAAAAAAAAAAAAAAAACCCAAAAGTAATATTTTAAGACTGTATAAAAATGAATATAATGATATTATGTATTAAAATATATATTAAAACATTTTTCCTTTGACTTAACAGTTCATTGTTATCTTCTGATTTTGTTTTTAGAACATTTTTGTGAGTCCCTGGAAGTACTGTGGGCCTACTGAGTCCCATGGATATGTTGGCCCCTGCCAAACATATGTGATGGTTTTTCTTTTCTTTTTCTATTTTTTTTTTTTTGAGACAGAGTCTTGTTCTGTCTCCAGGTTGGAATGCAGTGGCGCCATCTTGGCTCACTGCCATTTCTGCCTCCCAGGTTCAATCGATTCTCCTGCCTCAGCCTCCTAAGTAGCTGGGACTACAGGCGTGCACCACCGCGCCCAGCTAATTTTTGTATTTTTAGTAGAGACGGGGCTTCACCATGTTGGCCAGGGTGGTCTCAGTCTCTTCATCTTGTGATTCATCTGCCTCGGCCTCCCAAAGTGTTGGGATTACAGGCGTGAGCCACCGCGCACAGCAATGATGGTTTTTCTTAATGGCCTGAAGCTTGGCTGGGAATATTGTTTTGTCATGCTATGGAGACAGCTAGAAAGTAGCCCTGGATTTGCATTTTTGAAGAAGGGCCTGAAGTTGCCTTTCTTTGGGTCATGTGCCTCTGTCTTAGGTGGTGAAAACCCGGCTACTGACTCTACAGCATGGTTGCCTTTCTGCAAAAGTATCTGGAAATCACAAACTGCATGATGGTCTCTTGCTCCTGGAAATCATCTTTGTTATCTCTACCAGCATTCTTTAATTTGTGAGCAATTTTAAAAGTAAAATAGTTATTGTCTTCAAAAAATTCTGTTTCTTTAGCCATGATGCTATCTGCTATTGTGTAAGTTCTTTTCCACATGTGGCCTTGGGCAAGAATCCATGGAAAAATTGTGGACTTAATTTTACAGAAAGAGTGAAATAAAAGTCTTACATAGATCAACTTTGTTATGGAATCCCATTCATTTATCACCCAGACAAGGAATTATTGAGTATCTACTATATGCCAGGTGGTGAGGATTCAGTAGTGAAAAAGAGAGTTTCTACCTTCAAGGAATACATAATTAATCCAATATTGCATATTCTGACATTATGCTAGACAGATAAGTGTGTGTGTGTGTGTGTGTGTGTGTATATATATATATACACACACACCTCAAATATATATGTTTGAGATGGAGTCTCACTCTTTCACCCAGGTTGGAGTGCAATGGTGCGATCTTGGCTCACTGCAACCTCTGCCTCCCAGGTTCAAGTGATTCTCCTGCCGCAGCCTCCCAAGTAGCTGGGATTACAGGCACATTCTACCATGCCTGGCTAATTTTTGTATTTTTAGTAGAGATGGGGTTTCATCATGTTGGCCAAGCTGGTCTCAAACTCCTGACCTCAGGGGGTCTGCCTGCCTTGGCCTCTCAAAGTGCTGGGATTACAGGCATCAGCCACCACGCCCGGCCTTCTAGACAGTAATATCATTTTTTGACTGAATTAATGACTGAATTAATAAGTGAAAGACAAAAAAGCTACTTCTTTTAGGATGAGCTCAAAAACTAGTTTAGCAATAGCAAAGTGTCTGTCCTCTCCTTAAAGAAAGCCTCGTGCTCTGAAAGGATGTTTTACCAAGAAAATAAAGCAGGAGAAGGTACAGAGTGAGATGGGGAGATACTATTCTAGGTAGCAGGAGCAGGGAAGGCCACTCTGATGAGATTACATTTGAGCTCTGAGCCAGGTGAAAGGAACCCAAGGAAAAAGCATTCCAGATAGAAGGAACAGTGGCTGCAAAGGCCCTAAGGAAACATACATACAGAGGTTCCTCCTGCATGAAGGGGCTACATCCCAATAAACCCATTGTATGTTTTGTATGTTTTGGAGCTCACCCTAAAAAAGCAGTCCTTTTGTCTTTCACTTATTAATTCAGCCAGTAATTCAGTCAAAAAATAATATTACTGTCTTGTATATTGTCAGAATAAATAGTGCATTTAACACACTCAACTTACCAAACACACCTTACCTTAAATGTGCTCAGAACACTTACATTAGCCTACAACTGGGCAAAATTATTTAATGCAAAAGCTATTTTATAATAGAATGTTGAGGCTGGGCGTGGTGGCTCACGCCTGTAATCCCAGAACTTTGGGAGGCCGAGGCAGGCGGATGACCTGAGGTTGGGAGTTTGAGACCAGCAAGACCAACATGGAGAAACCCCGTCTCTACTAAAAAATACAAAATTAGCGAGGCGTGGTGGTGCATGCCTGTAATCCCAGCTACTCGTGAGGCTGAGGCAGGAGAATCGCTTGAACCCAGGAGGTGGAGGTTGCAGTGAGCTGAGATCGCGCCATTGCACTCCAGCCTGGGCAACAAAGAGCGAAACTCTGTTTCAAAAAAAAAAAAAAAAAAAAAAGGATGTTGAATATTTATGCAATTTATTGAATACTGTAGGAAAAATGGAAAGCAGAATGGTTGTATGGGTACTTGAAGTACGGTTTCTACTGAATGGGTATTGCTTTTGCACCACGGTAAAGTAAAAAAGTTGTAAGTTGAACCATCATAAGTTGGAGACCATCTGTGTATGTATTCTGGAGTCCCTTTAACTGTTGAAACATGGGGCTGGAGTGAGGGTAGATCCTGCTTGCCAAAGTGTAGACTGTTTGATTTCAAGCTTCCTATTAGCATCATTGAATTTGGCACATGAGTAGTAAGTTCCTCGGCTAAGACAGCCACATTTGTCTGTTGCATGGGGCTTAGCTAGTGCTGTGGTCCCCTGCAGCCTGCACGCAGTCCGGATGCAGGAAGAATGGGAGATGGCTGGAACCATGCCCTTTAGTAAGCCACGACGGAACATCCCCCAACCTCAGCACCTCAGCAGCCACAAGGGTGGCCACCAGAATTGTGATCCCCACATGTCAAGGGAGGGACCTGGGAGGAGGTAATTGAATCATGGGGGTGGTTTTCTCCATGCTGTTCTTGTGATCGTGAGTTCTCATGAGATCTGATGGTGTTTTGTTTTGGTTTGTTTTGCTGGAGTCAATCTCGGCTCACTGCAACCTCTGCCTCCTGGGTTCAATCAATTCTCCTACCTCAGCCTCCCGAGTAGCTGGGACTACAGGTGCGCACCACTATGCCCAGCTAGTTTTTTTGTATTTTTAGTAGATATGGGGTTTCACCATATTGGTCAGGCTGGTCTCGAACTCCTAACCTATGATCTGCCTGCCTTGGCCTCCCAAAGTGCTGGGATTACAGGCGTGAGCCACTGCACCCAGCTGATCTGATGGTTTTATAAGCGTCTGGCATTTCCCCTGCTGGCATTCATTCTCTCTCTCCTGCCGCCCTGTGAAGAGTTGCCTTCTGCCATGACTGTATGTTTCCTGAGAACTCCCCAGCAATGCAGAACTGTGAGTCAATTAAACCTCTTTTCTTTACACATTACCCAGTCTTGGGCATTTCTTCATAGCAGCGTGAGAACGGATTAATACAATGGTCGAGTTAAGATGAGGTCATCTTTAGTTAAGGTAAGCCCTAATCCAATGACTGGTGTCCTTATAAAAAGAGAAGACACAGACACAGACACAGACACAGACACAGACACACACACACACACACACACACACACACACACACACACACACACAGACACGGAGAAATCCATGTGGAGATGGAGGCAGAGAGTAAAACTATGCTCCCAGAAGTCCAGAAAAACCAAAGTCTGCCATCAACGATCAGAAGCTGGAAGAGAAGAACAATTTCCCCTCTGAGTCCCCAAGAGGACCCACCCCTGCTGACACCCTGATTTCAGAGTTCTGGGCTCCAGAACTGTGAGAGGATACACTGTATTGCTGTAAGCCACCCAGTTTGTGGTACTTTGTTACGACAGCCGAGGAGATGAAGACAGACCCTGAAGACTGCGTGTAATCCTGGGTCCCTTGATACTCTGGACAGGAGATATGAAGGCACAGAGATTGAGTATTTGCCTCAAAGAGACTGAGTTCACCTAAAAGAAACACTGTTTAAATGAGAGACTTAGTTGACTGTAAGCATAAGCTTCAATCTCTTCTCAACCCAAGCCAAGAACATAGAAATGGATGCCTCAGAACAAGAATAGAAAACTAAAACCACTCTAGGCCAGGCACGGTGACTTACGCCTGTAATCCCAGCACTTTGGGAGGCCAAGATGGGTGGATCACCTGAGGTCAGGAGTTCAAGACCAGCCTGGTCAACATGGTGAAACCCTGTCTCTACTAAAAATACAAAAATTAGCTGGGTGTGGTGGCAGGTGCCTGTAATCCCAGCTACCTGGGAGGCTGAGGCAGGAGAATCACTTGAACCTGGGAGGTGGAGGCTGCAGTGAGCTGAGATCACGTCACCACACTCCAGCCCAGGCAACAAGAGAGAAACTGTCTTAAAAAAAAAAAAAAAAGAAAGAAAAAAGAAAGAAAAGAAAAAAGAAAAGAAAAAAGAAAATTAAAGCAACTCTAACACCTTCATCTTTTTGCTCATCTGAATTTAGTCCATAAATCTTTTAGCCCTTTACAAATTAATAAAAAAATTTTTTTCCCATGAGTACTAGAACACAGAAAGGGATCATTTTGGCGTTTTCTGTTGTCACTTCTGTAAGTTTGGGGCTCCGCAGCATGCACTACCTAAATGCCTAATTGATTCAAGATCTTTATACCACTTTAAAATCTTACACTTTTCAGTTTTTAAAAGTGTTTACTTTTGAGTTTCAAAATCATACAAAGAAGTTGATCGCACAATTACAAGGGTTTACTGATATTCCTCATATTCTATTTCCAATTCCATCTCCATTTCCTATTTCAGAGTTAGCATTTTTCCGAGGCTGGTGAGGGCTGTGTCTCAAAACTCTTCATTTGGAGAAGCAATTTCCTTCATGCTTCACACCTGTTCTCTTCACTGCATGCCTGTTTTCTTCACCACTCAATTGCTTGATAACCTCTGAGTTCCTCCTTCTTCTCCTTCTTCCACTCTTTCCCCTAAAGTGTTTGCATGTCTAGTTGCACTCTCTGCAACTAATTTTAGTTGCAGAATATGTTCTTGGTCTAGATGAGGCCTGGAATCCATGTGTTTATTTCAGAGCAGTCAGCTACGAGTTGTTGCTTGTTGTATCATTTGTCACTGCCTTGCTGTTTACCTTATTCTTATGCTGTAAATTAAATGTGAGCCCCCTTCCCTTTCAGTCCAGCCAACCCATGGCTGCCAATCTGCAGTTCTTGCCATGTTCTAAAGGGGTTTATGGATTCTTGTAGAAACTGCAGAAATAAAGATTACTACTTCTCAAGATCCCCTTTGCTAGAAAATTTTATTGTGTTTTTCACATCTGGAGAAAAGTCCTCAGTTTGTAGGATCAAACCACAAATGGTTTAAAGTAATAATGAATCAAAATGTTTATTGTGAATGCACCTGAATATCCTAAACTAGACATCTGAAACCAACTATTGTGATTTCCTATATATCCCAGAGCGGTAAGAATTATTTTCTCCTCAGCTAGTGAAATTCAAGACCGCTTCTCTCTATACCCTGCTGTTAAAATTTACACAGCAAAAGGGATCGTGTGAGACAATTTAAAAAATTCCTGAAAGTTTATTAAGTCGAAACTGTCCTACTGAGTACGTTTTCTGAATGGCTTTCCAAAAGAAAAGGCATTTTCTGTAAAGGAAGCTTGCAGAGACTCTGGAATATTCCATCTCTCTAGCAATGTAACTGGCTGCACCTTGAATTTCTAAATTCTGACAATGACCCATAGGCTAAAGGCACACATACAAAGAATGACTATGTCACATGCATGCCACTCTGGATATAAGAGCAGAATTTCCAGCTCTCCCTGCAAAAAGGCAAAACCATGTCTTCAAATTTAGTATACAATATGCACCTCTGAATTGAAAAGTGTGCTTATTTATATTTAAGAAGGAAGGCTTTGCCCACATTGCAACTGTAGCAAGTACTAGTTATGTGTTGCTTAGTGATGAGGATACATTCTGCGAAATGAGTCGTTAGGCAATTTTGTTATTGTGGGAACATCATAGAGTGCAGTTCCACAAACCTAGACGGCAGAGCCTTCCACCCACCTAGGCTATATGGTAAGGTCTATGGTTCCTAGGTTACACATCTGTAGAGCGTGTTATTGTACTCAATACTGTAGGCAATTGTAACACAATGGTAGTATTTGTGTACCTACAGGTAGTTAAACATAGAAAAGGTACAGTAAAAATAACCATATTATAATCTTATAGGACCACTGCTGTATACACAGTCTGTGGTTGACTGAATCGTCCTTATGCAGCACATGACTGTATTTCGGAAGAGCTAAGGAGTCCTCATGTTTTTATCATCCTTCTTCAACAGTCGCACAGGAAAAAAAAGTAACTGATGTCTTAAGTGCACATTTTATGCAGGTCCCTAGGCTGAGCAATTTACATGCATTAGCTTCTTTAATTTTTGTAGCTCCTCTGTGAAATAGGTGCTGTTATTATCTTCTTTCGCATTTTACAGAGGAAACAGGCCTGGAGAAGTTAAATACCTTAACCCTTCTGCTACTCTGCTTCTAACTGCTTTACTCTAATGCATTCCTGATTAGGCACTTGAAAGCAGAATAGCTAAAGGCTGAATAACAGATGTGTTAAAAGGGAGGCCTGTTCTATTTCCATAAAGTTAAACAAAAGCATAGGACCCCTAATTGTGGTTTCTACAGGTGCTGTCTCTCTCTAGCCCAGACAACATGGTAAGTGGGTAAGACCTTGTCAGGCTCCTGGCGGGTGAACAGGCAGGCCACCCATCCTCACTCGTCCAAAAGCCATCCCTTCTCATGCAATCTCCACATTCTCAAATGCTCCCCTGTCTCCCACTTCCCTCAAGCCAGCCTCATTTCCAGTCTGAGAGTTCTTGCCATGGGCTCATGGCTGCCCACCATCTTGCCTTCTTTCCCCCATTTCATCCTCCACCTGGCTCTCAGGGGAACGTTTCTGAAACTGAGTAGGCTCCTCTCATTCTGCTTCAGTGACTGCCTCTAGTAGAAAGCACATACGCCTGGAAATGATGAACAAGTCTCTTTGTGCTCTGACCCCTGCTTCTCCCAGCACCCTGGCTGTGTGTTCCCTCAGACACACCCTCAGCCAGTGATACCACCACCTTGAACACCCCTAGGCTGAATCAGGCACGCTTCTTTTGGTCTCTCCAATATAGTCAGGAGTAATAGGGCCTGCTACATTTATGTGATCACAGGTTTTTCTCCCTGACTAGATGGAAGCTTCTCAAAGAAGGTGCCATATCTTCTTGTCTTGTATCTTCATCACATAGTGTAGGGCCTGGAACCTGGGCCCCACAGGTCAGGAGTAAATGAGCATGTGTTTTCCCTAGTTATACAACTTTGTGCTTGTTTGAATACTTGTTTTGAATTTTCTGCATACAAACATACACATGCTAACTATAGAATCATTTTGATTCCATATGCATATATTAAGTTACACTTCCTATGTGTGCATACAAGAATTTAGTTAGAATCAGAAATTTTTATTAGTATGCTCTATACAAAAGGCCCTGTGCTTGGCACTATGAGGCACAGAGAAACAGTTATACTACAATACCCTGCAGGATCTCATAGTCAAGAATAAACGCTGACCGAGGCAAAACAGAGAAGGCCATGATGCACAGTCACATGAAGGACATCCAGAGGAGAGAGCTATGGATCTAGACTGGGGCACAGGATCAAGGGAAGCCTGTGGGTGTCAGTGGCAACTGATCATTGAACTGGGCTACAATTTGCAAAGAAAAGCTGATGGGAGAGGGAGATGGGCCTTTCCCAAAACCAGGAAACCAATGAGCATATTGTGGTGTATTAGTCTGTTCTCATGCTGCTAATAAAGACATACCCAAGACTGGGTAATTTATAAAGGAAAGAGGTTTCATGGACTCACAGTTCCACATGGCTGGGGAGGCCTCACAATCATAGGCAAAGGCAAAGGAGGAGTAAAATCACGTCTTACATGGTGGCAGGCAAGAGAGCTTGTGCAGGGGAACTCTCCTTTATAAAACCATCAGATCTCATGAAACTCTTCACTATCACAAAGAACAGCATGGGAAAGACCCACCCCCAGGATTCAATTACCTCCCACTGGGTCCCTCCCATGACATGTGGGAATTATGGGAGCTACAATTCAAGATGAGATTTGGGTGGGGACACAGCCAAACCGTATCATGGGGAAACTGCAAAGTACTAGGGACGGATACTGGATAAAGCTGGAAAGGTTTCCTACAATATATATTGCACAGGGCCTCATGCTTCAAATCAGTTTACACTTGATTTGTTAAGCACTGGAGCATCTTGGAAGATGAAGGTTTTTTTTTTTTTTTTTATGGTGATGAAAACAACAAAAATTTTTGAGCATGGGACAATTTTAATCAGAGGTGAGTGAGATTGAAGCAAAGTGTCAAGCTAGGAGACTTACAGCTTACAGGGTGAAGGTATGACTGAGGTGATGGCAGAAGGGATGGAAAGGTGAGGACTCAGGACAGACTTTATAACTAAGCATACTTCTGAAACCTGGTTTTCTCTTTGTCCATGGTTTGGCAAATAGAAGGAGATGCTGACAAATGTCAGGAAAGTACATCAAGAGAATTAATGTAATAGAGGACACTGCTTGTTTAGGCTACAAACTCCGGAGCTTTCTTAAGGGGGCTCTGTTGCTTCAGCCTTCACCTCTTGGATCTGGCTCAAGCAGGAGGTCAGCCAAGAGGTGTCCAGCTCTCAGGATCAGGGAGCCACAGCTTTCCACATCTATTATTCATTTTGATGACAACACTCTCAGTGACTGACACTATCTGTGAGTTCATGGACTGAAGAAAGCTTTATAAGTCAGAGCACACGTGGCATTTTTTAAAATAATACCCTTCTCTTCATCTCCAGTCCTTTATGGTGGATTTTTTAAGAGTGAGTAAAAAGGTTCTGTGCTGAGCAAAGTGGGAAAAAAAGTGCAGATTGAAGGAAATCAATGCTGTGTCTTTTTTGTTTGTTTTTAAAACCATGTTTTATGGAACATATAAGCAAATCTTCAGTAATAACTATGTAATAATTTCTTTTTAATTTAATTTTAAGCTGTGTCTTAAATAGGAAAAATGTTTAAAGTGGTGAATACCAATACAACGTGTCACTGTAGTCTGTGTGTGTGTGTGTGTGTGTGTGTATGTGTGTCTGTGTGTGTGTGTATGTGTGTGTGTATGTGTGTCTGTGTGTGTGTGTGTGTCTGTGTGTGTGTGTGTCTGTGTGTGTGTGTGTGTCTGTGTGTGTGTGTGTGTCTGTGTGTCTGTGTGTGTGTGTATGTGTGTGTGTGTCTGTGTGTGTGTGTGTCTGTGTGTGTGTGTGTCTGTGTGTGTGTGTCTGTGTGTGTGTGTGTGTGTCTGTGTGTGTGTGTGTGTGTCTGTGTGTGTGTGTCTGTGTGTCTGTGTGTGTGTCTGTGTCTGTGTGTGTGTGTGTGTGTCTGTGTGTGTGTCTGTGTGTGTGTCTGTGTGTGTGTGTGTCTGTGTGTGTGTCTGTGTGTCTGTGTGTGTCTGTGTGTGTGTGTGTCTGTGTGTGTGTGTGTGTGTGTCTGTGTGTCTGTGTGTGTGTGTGTGTGTGTGTGTGTAACCATGTTTGCACAGAATTGTCTTTTCACAATCAAAGAATACTGGAAGGTACTTATTTTATTATAGATGAGGAAGCCAAGCCTTAGTTCCGTTAGGAAACTTGTCACGGGACTTAGAGATGGCAGAACCAGCGCCAGCAGTACCCAGCGTTGGCTCTCAGACACCTAGGTTCTCGGAGCTACGAAAAATAGATGTTGACTGATGACGGGAATAAAGCACATGATGTGGCTTTTCTTTGTGATACAGATAGTCCTTCGCGGAATTCTGCTGTCCTTTAACTATACAGTATGTTACTTTGTTTTCAAAGTTAAACTTTTCTGACAAAAGGTGAGAGATATGACTATGGCTACATTGATGTTGCTTCAAGGGAATCAACAACAGTTCAAAGGAATGCCAAGAGATGGATTCGCACGTCTCAGCCAGTGTGTACCGCTGGTGCTCACCCATGGGAACGCCATTCTGACTTGGGTCATATTATACCTCTTAGGTTCAGAGAGTCCTTGAATAACTAGTTGCTGACTGGTAAACGGAGATTAACAAGCCTCTTTCCCAGTAAAGGCGACATACTGGGTGGGATTATATTGAGTAACAGACATTAAGTGCATCGAGTTAACTTGGCAAACTATTATAATAACACAGAATGGAAGACAGAAAAAACAGGCAATTGGAATAATTTTATAATTAAATCTGTTAATGCAATTAATACTGATCGACCATAGTGGGGGCCTGGGCAATGAGTGTCCACAAAGAGCAGCTGGGGGCTTGCTCCAGAGGCTGAGGCAGGAGAATGGCATGAACCCGGGAGGTGGAGCTTGTAGTGAGCCGAGATCGCGGCACCGCACTCCAGCCTGGGTGACACAGCGAGACTCCGTCTCAAAAATAAAAAATAAAAAAAATAAAAAAAGCAACTGGGGGCTGATGCATGAAGTGGATTTCCTTTATTTGGATTCTGTAAGTCAGGAATCACTATGATTAACCCTAAGGATAATAATAGCAACATCTGCTACATTTCCACCTTCCAGTGAGTACCTGGATACAGAATGCTTTACACACATCTCATGTAAAGCCAAGCCTTCAATTGTTTAATCAATTTTGAGAGTTTTGGGTTTGGACTGCTTTTGTCATTGACACTCCTGCCTCCAAATCAGTGTGTGGCTGGGATCTCCATGTTGGCCAGAGCCAGAGCCCCAGCGCGAGCCCAGGGCGGGGTATGCTAAGGTCTATCCCAAGGCATGCCCAGGGAGGTGAGTTCTCACTAGCCGGGTGGGCTGGCCATTCTGGGGGCCTGAGATGTGGGTGAAAAGAAAGGAACATAAGAAAAAAGTTGGGTTATTTGCAGAATTTATTCATTTCTGACTTTGGAAAAGTGGTTTAAAAAAAAAAAAAGCAGCTGTTTAGGGAAGTTGTCCCAGGGAAGGGAGATGTCTTAAGAAAGACAGAGGAAGGCCGGGAGCGGTGGCTCAAGCCTGTAATCCCAGCACTTTGGGAGGCTGAGACGGGCGGATCACGAGGTCAGGAGATCGAGACCATCCTGGCTAATACGGTGAAACCCCGTCTCTACTAAAAAAAATACAAAAAACTAGCTGGGTGTGGTGGCGGGCGCCTGTAGTCCCAGCTACCCGGGAGGCTGAGGCAGGAGAATGGCGTGAACCCGGGAGGCGGAGCTTGCAGTGAGCTGAGATCCGGCCACTGCACTCCAGCCTGGGCGACACAGCGAGACTCCGTCTCAAAAAAAAAAAAAAAGACAGAGGAAGTGCTTCCTCCCGGTTGCCCCCTCATGTTCTCAGGACCAAGATCCTTCTTCTTTTGAACTCCTGAAGACAGGTCCTGGGGAGACAGGAGATGGGTGTGGAGGGAGGAGGCAGGCAGTCCCTGGAGTCTGAGTGGACCTATGTCCTGGATTGGACCAGCAGCCTAAGGGCTCCCCAGAATAACTTCCTGGGCCATTTCAGAAATGTGTCCAAATCCCAGTGGAACTAGACAATCCGGTCATGCCAACAACTTTTCTAAGGAAACAGTTCAAAGAATATTGCCTTGGTTATCAGGAGGAACAAGAAAAATGTGACAGAAAAGAAATACTTGGAACTAAGATGTGAGACAAAATAGTCAATGCTAGTATTCGCACAACAGGCTTAACACCAGACCTTTTTTCTGGTTTACAAAAAAAAAAAAAAAAAATTAATTGTTTCCTTGACTATTTCTCAGCACCTGCTAAGACTCGCTACCAAAGCTTTGGGTTTATCAGAGTTTTCAAAGTGTACAGGCAGTTATGTGCTATAACACCTTGCTGTTCTGAAGTGTGCATTTATCTTAAAATAGCACAAAGTTAGGGTTAAAAGTTAATTTCCTGGCCAGACTTTAGTCCCAGTATAGGAAACGTTTGATGATAACAGTTCTGTTCCATTCTGAGTGTACTCAAATGAAAATCCTTGGTAATAACAAAACCAGAAGCAGATGCCAAAAACTTATCAGTGAAATATAAAATTCGAATTTTTGGTTTACTTTTGACTTTTTGAATCAACTTCATTGAGGTATAATCTGTACCCCCAAAATGTACTTATTTTAAATGCCCAGTTTGATGAGTTTTGCCAAATACATATATCTGTATCACAGCTATCTCAACTAAGATGTAGAACATTTAAATTGGAAGTTTGTATACATTTCCTTTTTGTTTCCTGATACTTGTATGTATGTGTGGGTGGAATTTCATCCCTGAAAATGAAAATACTTAAAAGAAACTTTCACCCTACCAAAAGGCTCTTGATAATAATTCTGAGATTTTTAGTATGACTGTCACTTGTATAAGAAAATTTGTAGACCAATATAGCATTGTGCTTAAAATCCAATTAGACAATGTTACTTTGTAGAGGAGGTTTTGCCACGTAGGGCTTGTTTTTGTTTTTTTAAGAGCCTTGCAGAGACAAAAGGGAGGGTTTTATGGGCAAGGAAGCAGCAGGCTGCACTCGAGGTTCAGGTTTTGGGGGAATGAAGCGTTCCGGAATCCATACTTTTGCATAATCCAGTATGAGCCCCTGCCGATGTGGAAGTGCATCTGTAGTATCCAGTAAATTCCTCACTGCTTCCTCCTCTTTTGTTTTCTCTTGTCTCCCACCCACAGCATTCCGAGGGGGAGCACTTCAGTGGGCATTCTCAGAGGAACCACGAATGACCTTCAGGATGTGAAAATGGTCCCCAAATAATCGCCGGGAGCCTTGGAGCAGGCTGCCGGGGCTCCAGGCCCAGGGCTGTCTCTAGGATCTTCAGCAGCATTGGCATTCACAGTGCATGCTACTGTCTTCAAACTTCAAAACATTTCAGCAAACGTGAGTTATAATCTCTCAAAATCCCTTTACCATTGTCATCTGGCCAGTCCTGTTTCGAAGATAAGGTAACTGATGGAATCACTTGAGATACAGGCCAGGGGACTTTGGGGAAAGGTTAAGGAGGGAACTTGTTCTAAGGGAGGTGATGGCAAAGGAGGCCAAAAGCTAAACGTGTGATTCAGGAGAAAGCATCCCATCAAGGATACCCCTTCATGGTGCACACTGAGAGTGGCGGCTTCCTGTCCTGACTTCCTGTCTTGATTCTGCAACTACCCAACGTTGACCTTGGGTAAGCCACAGCCCCCCATACTCCTACCACCAGTTTCTCCACCTGCAGCGCAATGGGGTTGAATCCATGAGCTCAGAAGGCCTCCAGCTCGAACCTCCTGGGAGACTGACCCCCTGCCTGGGGCCCTAACTTGACAGGCACTTTTATGTGCTTTCTATATTCCTAAGTCAAGGGTCCCCACAAATATAACCGGGTCCAATCTGGCAGCACATTCACATTGGCTGGTTTCACGCCTGTCTTCTATGGGATACAATTCCTTACACCTGTTCATCCAGTAAGTTGTCCGTGCAAAGGGTGTCCCTGTATTTTAGAAAGCGGCAGGAACATTCAGTCTTTACCCATTGTCTCTTTAAGCAGTTAATACCCTAAAGCTACAATTATATAACTATGTCCCGGAGTCTGAGTCCACCTTGCTTTGCTCCTTAAGATCACAGCTTCCTAAATGATCTTTCCTTTCCACTTTTGCCCTTCTGTCATCCATCCTCCACTTAGCAGCCAGTGTTCTTGCAAAAACATAAATCAGACCAGGTCACTTCACTACTTAAAACCCTTCAGCGGCATCCAACTGCTCTTGGAATAAAATGCAACATCTTTTTTTTTTTTTTTTTTTTGAGACGGAGTCTCCCTCTGTCGCCCAGGCTGGAGTGCAGTGGCGCGATCTCGGCTCACTGCAATCTCCGCCTCCCGGGTTCACGCCATTCTCCTGCCTCAGCCTCCCGAGTAGCTGGGACTACAGGCGCCCACAACCGCGCCCAGCTAATTTTTTGTATTTTTAGTAGAGACGGGGTTTCACCGTGGTCTCGATCTCCTGACCTTGTGATCCGCCCGCCTCGGCCTCCCAAAGTGCTGGGATTACAGGCGTGAGCCACCGCGCCCGGCCAAAATGCAACATCTTATCATGATCTACATGGCCCCAAATGACCTGCCTACCCACACTCTTATCTGATTTGATCTCCTTTGGAGAAGATATGCAATTTCTGGATATCATGCCTCTACAAAACGAAGAGGCCGTCTCTTCCCCTCTCTCCCTTCTGACTGGCTGGGAAGTAGGTGTGATGGCAGGAATGGAGAAGCCTTCTCGGACCATGAGGTAGGGATCACATATTGAGAATGCCAGAGAGTAGCACAGCAGTCTGGGTCCCAAAGTATTACAGAGCTATCTTATCAGTCCTGAACTGTCCACCCATGCTGTTAAGTGACAGAGAAATAAATATCCATCTTGCTGAAACCCCTGTAAGTCTGGGTTTCTCTCTCTCTCTCCTTCTTTTGAGATGGAGTCTCACTCTGTTGCCCAGGCTGGAGTGCAGTGGCATGATCTCTACTCACTGCAACCTCCGGCTCCCAGGTTCAAGCGATTCTCCTGCCACAGCCTCCTGAGTAGCTGAGATTGCAGGCGCGTACCACCACGCCTGGCTAATTTTTGTATTTTTAGTAGAGAGGGGGTTTCACCATGTTGGTCAGGCTGGTCTTGAACTCCTGACCTCATGATCCACCTGCCTCGGCCTCCCAAAGTGCTAGGATTATAGGTGTGAGCCACTGTACCTGGCCTGGGTTTCTCTATTACAGCAGCCAACAGGGTCCGAACCAACGCATTGCACTTTCCTTAGGGCTCTGTCCTCGTTGTTCCCACTCCCTGGGATGCATTTCCCTCGTTCCTCTCATGGCTGCTTTGTTATTCTTCCAGCCTCCTGCTTAAGTTCCATGTCCTTGAGGAGGCCTTACCTGACCAACTTAACCAAGTTGGTCATATCTCTCCACTGATCTCTAGCAGTGGCCTCCCCACTAGCCTTCCTGCCTCCACTCATGGTCTTCCCACCATCCATCATCCACAGAGGCCAAAACCTTAGTACATGGTAAGTTGCCTTATCAGGCCTTACCTGACCAACTTATCACATATTAAACTCTGTGATAATCTTGTTTGCCCATTTGTCATGCTTGTTTTGCCCATGAATGAGAAGCCCCCTGAAGGCAGCAGCCTGACCTCTCTCGCTCGCTTGCGTCTCTCCAGCACCTGGAACAGTGCCTGGCGTGCAGTGGAGGGCCCAGTAAGTATTTATGAAGCGAATGAACAAGTGCAGCCACAATCAGCAGGATCCCCATTTCAAGTTATTCTTTTAGTTCTTGGATCTGGGACAAAAGGGCTGGGGACACCTCACAGTTCAGAGGTTAAAGGGCTCTTCTGAGATGACCTAGCAAATCATCTGGAGAATACAGATCTCAATCCATAACATTTGCTGTTCACAGAGGGATTTGAAAGAACAGCTTGTCTACCAAGGCCGATTTAATGAAACCATGAAATATGTTACTGCAATAAGAACCCTTACAACAAATAAACTCGATCTGTTGCCTGGTATCCCTCTAATAATTAATGATATAACTAGGAAAGGTTGGTTCTGAAAATAAAACAACCTCGGAAACGAATTCAACCGAAGTGCACTTTGTGGTTACAAACACCTAATATCAGAGACAGTGTTATTGACCCCATTGAAAATAATGACTTATTGTAAGTAACCACAAATCAGCTGACTACTTGAATGGATATTACACATTGTCTACTACCCACAAACTCAAAAAAGTCATTAGATACATACTAGGAGAAATAAGAGGACTTACTACTCATGAATCCCTTCTTTCTGCAAAACCTCATCTCCTTATGCAAGAATGAGAAGAGCTGTCACTCGGGAATTAGAGAACCAGATTGGAGTCCTTGCCTGCCCTGTATTTGTGGCCGTAGACAGAAATTCCTTAATCCCTTTGAGTCTCAGTTTCAACCATAAATTGAGAATTTGTGCCTCTCTCTTCCACACTCCCCACACTGAGTGTATCAGCAGATAGTCATAGCTGTGCCTCCAAAATACATCTTCAATCTGCCCATTTTTGTACATTCAATTATCTTCTCATTGAAGCCACCATATCTCTCCACTAAGCTCTAGCAGTGGCCTCCCTGCTAGCCTCCCTGCCTCCACTCATGGTCTCCCCACCATCCATCATCCACGGAGGCCAAAATGATACATCAAAGCCCTCCCATTCAAAGACCTCCCATTCAACTCATAATAAACTTCAAACCCCTTGTCCTTGGCCTGTGAGGCCCTCTCGCTAAACTGGCCACTGCCTCCTCTCTGACTCCAGCTTCCACTTTTCTCCTCCCCATTCATTCTATTTGTCAAGATTTCCTTCTGTTCAGGTAAATGCCGACCTTGTCAGATCTCAGGGTCTTTCGTCCTGCTATACCACGCTTGTTCAATCCATGGCCTGCAGGCTGCATGTGGTCCAGGATGGCTTTGTAAACCAAAATTTGTAAACTTTCTTAAAACATTATGAGATTTTGGCCTGGCACGGTGGCTCAAACCTGTAATCCCAGCACTTTGGGAGGTCGAGGCGGGTGGATCACAAGGTCAGGAGATGGAGACCATCCTGTCTAATGCAGTGAAACCCAGTGTCTACTAAAAATACAAAAAATTAGCTGAGTGTGGTGGCGGGCGCTGTAGTCCCAGCTACTCGGGAGGCTGAGGAAGGAGAATGGCGTGAACCTGGGAGGCGGAGCTTGCAGTGAGCTGAGATCACGCCACTGCACTGCAGCCTGGGTGACAGAGCAAGACTCCATCTCAAAAAATAAAATAAAAAATAAAAAAGTAAAAATTACGAGATTTTTGTGCAATTTTTAAAAATCTCATTAGCTACTGTTAGTGTTAGTATATTTTATGTGTAGCCCAAAACAATTCTTCCTATGTGGCCCAGGAAAGCCGAAAGGTTGGACACTCCTGTTACACCTTTAACTGGAACACCCTGTCTTTGGATCTGGCTCCTTCGAATCCACTCTAGAGATCTCACTTCCTCCCTTGATCACTCTCTATCATTCGACCATTTTTTTCATCCTATTTAACAGTGACTTAAATTATTGATGTATTTGTTCTTGTTTGCCGTTTTATTTTTTTTTCTCACCAGAATTTCAGCTCCATAAAGGCAGGGGCTTTGAATCTTTCTTCACTGGCCTATCTATCCCCAGCACCCAGCACAATTGCTGGATGAATGAATGAAGATTAAAAATAATATCTATTTCCAGGGGTTAGTATGAGGCTTGAATGTAAAACATGCTTGTGGAGAGTCATACAATTGTTGGATTTTATCAATCATTTTATGTGTAATTGGAAAAGATTATATTGCTGTTCACTAATATAGGTCAGAAGAAATGAAAAATCTCGCATCCCATTAGTGAATCTGCCCAAAATCTGTGTGATTGCAGCTGTTCATACATACTGAGATGAAATCACTTGCTATCTCATACGCATTATTATCTGCTCTGCTTTAGGGGGTGTGGCTGGAACATGAAAGACAGACGCCTGGTCTCTTTGCCTTGAGGGTGCTTACAAACAAATGAATGACGAGTGCCTGAGCCACTTTGGCCTTGGGATCTCTGGAGCATTCACGACCTATGCTATTCTTCAAATGCTCACTATGTCCACACTGTCACCTCGTCCTCCGCGAGGGCCTGGCCTCTCTCATAGAGCGATGAGCTCCATAAACACAAACTATATTTTCCATATTTATGTTAAATTGCTCAAGGTAGACTAGAAGGCACCCAGCAGGGATGTGGAATTAAACTGAATGATGGGTTCTTGTGCAATATATATTTTTAAATATGTCCTTGCAAAAATATCCACTAATAATGCAGGAAACTATCTTACTTTGTACTGGAAGAAACTGTATGATTTGCTAATAACATGTCCCCCTTCAACATAAAGATAAGGCTTTATGGATTTACTCTTGACTGCTTTCTAAAAGTACATCCAGGTTGTCTGGAACCCATCACACTCTCTGCTGGGGCCCACTGAGACCCAGTGGCTTGAATCAATGAGACGGACAGGTGGCCGGGAGCAGAGTTTTCTCTTTGTCTGATCCCTCTGACCAGAGAAACAGTGTTAGGACTTCAAGAGCTGAGGGAAGAGGGGGAAGAACTACTAGCTGGAAAAACAAACACACTTTCAGATAAAACTAGCCAAAGAATCTTGCAGGAAAATATAAGAGAGAGATTTCTGAAGTTCACCCAGGCACAGACACACTGAGTAAGGTAGAAAAAAAAGAAAGTTGGGGATGAGTTTGAATTGATGAGACCTACAGGATGTTGGCAGCAAGTAGCTTAGAGCTATAAAGATTTAATGCAACTCCAGCATGCCTGGCTTGTTCCAGGGAGATTCTGGCTGGGTATTATGTATCCATCACCCACCACCAACAAGCAGATGTGTTTGTTTCCAGTGCTTTCTGCTTTCTCCTTCTTTTCTCTATGTGGGTCTCTGAGCTTCTCTCATTTCTCCCCCGATTCACTACATAGAGTGGCTCTTATTTCTGATATATGTTTTGTAATGTTTTTAGGACACTAAAATTATTTAACTCTATATTCACTGCAATACCCTAGGTAATATAATTTTGGCTCTGAAAGGCCTTATTTATTTATTTATTTATTTTTGAGACGGAGTCTCACTCAGTCGCCCAGGCTGGAGTGCAGTGGTGCCATCTCGGCTCACTGCAAGCTCCGCCTCCCAGGTTCACGCCATTCTCCTGCCTCAGCTTCCCGAGTAGCTGGGACTACAGGCACCGCCACCACACCCGGCTAATTTTTTGTATTTTTAGTAGAGACGGGGTTTCACCATGTTAGCCAGGATGGTCTCGATCTCCTGACCTCGTGATCCACCTGCCTCGGCCTCCCAAAGTGCTGGGATTACAGGCGTGAGCCACCGTGCCCGGCCAATCTAATTTATTATCTTGGTGTGACTTTGACAACCAACCAACAAAATAACTGGTCACGTGAGTTAATAAAAAGGTCAAATAGATGTTAGTTTAGGTGACACAGATGGGCGGCATATATGGTACGAAAACCATGTGTTTACTGTTCTGGGGTTTCATTCTTGTTGTCTAGTCTTGGGTGCTTCCATCCGCTTTCCAAGTAACTCGGGTTAGCCCATTTGTAGTTGTGCCCTCCTTGCTCATTTAATTACCCCCTGAAAGCATTACTAGGCAGTTTA
Source organism: Macaca nemestrina (assembly GCF_043159975.1). Taxonomy (NCBI): domain Eukaryota; kingdom Metazoa; phylum Chordata; class Mammalia; order Primates; family Cercopithecidae; genus Macaca; species Macaca nemestrina. Next base: position 10,650,164 of record NC_092128.1, read on the forward strand.
TTACCATTCTGCCTTAGGTAGTTGGTTTTCTTTTTCTTTTTTTTTTTGAGATGGAGTCTCACTCTGTCACCCAGGCTAAAGTGTAGGGGCGCGATCTCAGCTCACTGCAATCTCCACTTCCTGGGTTCAGGTGATTCTCCTGCTTCAGCCTCCTGAGTAACTGGGATTACAGGTGCCCGCCACCACGCCCGGCTAATTTTTGTATTTTTAGTAGAGATGGGTTTCACCATGTTAGCCAGGCTGGCCTTGAACTCCTGACCTCAGGTGATCCACCCGCCACAGCTTGCCAAAGTGCTGGGATTACAGGCGTGAGCCACCGCGCCCGGGCAGGTAGTTGGTTTTCTCTCTTTGCTACCTTTGGGAGGGAAACTGAGTGAAGCACTGTTGAGTTTGCCTTCATTTCTATGAAACCTGGAACCTGTAAGTTAAAGGTAACCATCTGGTATTATTGCATCTTAGTAAGTATTAGGTTGGAGCAAAAGTAATTGTGGTTTTAACCATTTCCTCCTTCCTCCTTTCTTCTTCCTCTTCTTCTTCCTCCTCTTCCTCTTCCTCTTCTTCTAAAAGTAATTGTGGTTTTATCCATTACTTTCTTCTTTCTTCTTCTTCTTCTAGATGGAGTTTCACTCTTGTTGCCCAGGTTGAAGTGCAATGGCGCCATCTTGGTTTACTGTGACCTCCGCTCCGTGGGTTCAAGTGATTCTCCTGCCTCAGCCTCCCAAGTAGCTGGGATTATAGGTGCCCGCCACCACACCTGGCTAATTTTTGTATTTTTAGTAGAGATGGGGGTTTCACCATGTTGGCTGGGCTTGTCTTGAACTCCTGAACTCAGGTAATCTGCCCACCTTGGCCTCCCAAAGTGCTGGGACTACAGGCATGAGCCACCATGCCTGGCCTAACTATTACTTTCAATGGCAAAAGTCGCAATCACTTTTGCACCAACCTAACAGAAATTTGTTCTCTGAGAACAATACTTTTTTTCCTAAAAAATGTACTTTTAATCACAAATGTGTTATACAGGTAATCATAATTTTCTTATATTTCACATTTAAAAAAGAAACTAAATCTAATTTTCCTGTATTCTGAAAATGTTAACATGCTAAATAAGTGTAGAAAACAGAAAGAGGGAATGTCTTATAAAAACATATCCAAGATGCATTTTTAAATTGTTCTTCCTATTTTTCGAGATAAGATACGCTCGCTTGATACTCAGAGTTCAGGTTCTACTCCGGTCCTCAGGGACCCCAGGGTCAGAGCATGACTGGAAAAGGATGAAGGAGTCTCCATCTATAAATTCACAATGCAGAGGGTGACACTGGCACTCAGGGGGTGTGCCAAGTGCCAAGGCTGTCAAACTCCAACCTGCAGAAAGGGCTGCTTGATAGGGAAAGAGGAACATTGAAGAGGGATGGGAGGGAATTACTTAATGGGCAAGAACAACAGAGATTCCAAAGCCCAGCAGATGTCAAAGCACTTTCATATAGGGGTTGCTAAGCCTGCTAAGTACTACTTACATCAAATGTCACACCAAGTAGAAAAAAAATCAGTCAGAACAAATAAAAATACCGAAGTTTAGAACAGATGAGAATGCGTTAGAAATGGAAAGACAAAGAACAATCCAACCCAAAGCCAGGATCCCTCTTAGAGCTGCCCTCTCTGCCCCACAGTTGTCCAGTGTCTCTTTAAATATCTAGTGACGGTTGGGCATGGTGGCTCACACCTGTAATCCCAGCACTCTGGGAGGCTGAGGTGGGCAAATCATGAGGTCAGGGGTTCAAGACCAGCCTGGCCAACATAGTGAAACCCCATCTCTATTAAAAACACAAAAAATGAGCCGGGGATGGTGGTGGGCATCTGTAGTCCCAGCTACTCAGGAGGCTGAGGCAGGAGAATTGCTTGAACCTGGGAGGCAGAGGTTGCAGTGAGCTGAGATTGTGCCACTGTACTCCAGCCTGGGCGACACAGCAAGGCTCTGTCTCAAAAAAACAAAACAAAACAACAACAACAACAAACTAGTGACAGCACTCCGTATTTGTCCAGATGCTGTGAGTTATAGGGTTCTGGCCCTGGACTCCCATCATTCTCCTTACCTCGAATGGGAATCCGCCCCCCAGGACCCAGCGGTTCTAACTTAGCACTCAGCACACACGTGCCCTTCTCCTCCATGTGAGCCCCACAGAGAGTTAAAGATGGGTCCCCACCTCCCTAAGTCCCCTCTCCTTCAGGCCAAAGGTCCCAATTCCTGCTGCTGTTCTGAGTGGCCCTCCACGGGCCATACTCTGGCTTGGTAATGTCCACCTCACCATGTGGCCCTCCTAACTGATAACATTCGAAGAATTTCCAGCCTTGGCTCTACCACCTGGGGACTGTGCTGTGGCCCTAAAGCCACCCAGCTCATGGCTAAATCGCGGCATGGAACTGTGCTGCCCTCTTAGGTCTCCTTTATTTTGAATTTGTGTAATTGATTTGTTTGAACCTAAATGTATGAGCTTATATTTAACCTTCATACTTTCATTTTATTGGTTTTGGCTTAGATTTATAGCCACTTAAAAAAATGATAACTTACATTTAATTATAATTCTCCAATTGTCAAAGTGCTTTCACATATACTGCTAATATGCATTTTGATCCCCTTATTTACCATCCGGCCATGCCTCCCCACCTTCTATCATCGGCAAATTAGATGAGCAGGAATGACAACAATTGTCACTGATAGACATATTGAATGAACGGCAAGGAACAAAGGCCCAGCCCTGTGAACTGCCTCCCTAGATTCACACCACATTCCAAGCAAAGGGACAGACAGCAGGCAACTACAGGACTGCCTGTGTGAAAAAGATCCTTGCAGAGAATAAAATGTGCAACGAAGAAAAATAAAACAGCATGAGGGAATAGGAAATGATGGGGCAAGGTGCTTTTATAGAGGGGGTGACTGGAGAAGGGCTCTGAGCAGGGACTAGAGTGAATGGGGGAGCACGCAGTATACCCCAGAGACCGGACACACATGAATTCATCAATCGATTGACTTCCTGCAGTTCCAAAGATAATTTCAGGCAATCAATTTTTTGACTTGGTTTTGCTCTCCTGATTATCAACTAAGTCAGAATTTGCTTCTGTGCCACAAACACTGATTGAACACCTAATACGATGCTTGACGCTGAATAAACACCTAAATAATTATCTGTGGAAAAAGTGAAAAAATATGCTATGACAGATTGAGTCAAAAGGCTCTGCTAAAATCAAGAAATGCTGTGTGAAGACCATCTGACAAGGCTTCCTAATGTTTGCTCTGGACAACGCTCTCACCCAAGGCACTCCTAGGGGTATCATTAGATTGTGATCAATTGGCTATAGCCCAGTTATGGGAGCCCTCAGGCTATGTGCAGTTGCTGGCATATAAGTTACAATTCCAGGCTGATCAGAACGCAACACTGAGTTACGAATCTCTAATCTCAAGTCGTTCCCATTTCACTAGTTTCAGAACCTACATATAAAAAAGACATATGGTTCACGTGGGATGGCTTGATTCTGGGGAACTCATGTTGGATTATGCAAATCACACGATTCTCCTCTAAATTCTCACATATCACCTACTTAGTAATTTAGTCCAGAATTTTGTCAGTCATCCTTTTGCCAGTCTATGCTTTTTTTGGAAACTACTCTTTTTTTTTTTTTTTTTGAGACGGAGTCTTGCTGTTACCCAGGCTGGAGTACAGCGGCGCCATCTCGGCTCACTGTGAGCTCCGCCTCCCGGGTTCACGCCATTCTCCTGACTCAGCCTCCTGAGTAGCTGGGACTACAGGCACCCACCACCACGCCCAGCTAATTTTTTTTAAAATTTTTTTATTTTTAGTAGAGACGGGGTTTCACTGTGTTAGCCAGGATGGTCTCGATCTCCTGACCTCGTGATCCGCCCGCTTCGGCCTCCCAAAGTGCTGGGATTACAGGCGTGAGCCACCATGCCCGGCCGAAACTACTTTTTAAAATTAGTATTTTTGAAAGTTGACATTTCGTTGTCTCCATTTTTCAGCACCTCTCCAGATTGACCAAGTCTCCTGACAATTATTGGTCAATCACATCTACAAATGCTTGTAGCATTCTGAGGTGTGACCTGTCTGCACCTTGGACAATACATTTCTGCAATTAATTACTGATTAATGGAGCAACTACAGAAAATATTCAAATAGTTCAAAGAAAGGAAGGTGGATAAGGGAAAGGACAGAAAGATGAATATGACCCACTCCTGTACTGAAGATGAAGCAGACTGGACATCGAAACATAAATGAAATACATTGACAAATGCTGAAATGAACTAGAGTCTGAGAAGCACTATAGTGTGGGCTGGTATCAAGGCTTAGTGGGCACTGGGACAGGAGCCACTTTTGCCTGGGAAAATAAGGTCACTGAGCATTGGAGGACAGAGTTTGTGGTGCGTTGTGGGACATGTCACAAATGCTCCACGGCTTTAAGATAAAAGTGCTCTGCTGGAAGACTGGCTCAGGTAGTGGTTAGGAAATTGGGGACAGAGAGTGGAGGGCCAAGCTAAATAGCGGGGACCTCAGACACTTCACTGGATAAACCCAGCGGTTAGGTCCCTACAGGTTCTCAAGCAGGGAGTGCTGTGGCCTGCAAGGGAGCTTTCCCTTTGTGGAGTATTAATTGAAGATGAGAGTGGGTGGGGCTGGAGCCTGGAGGCTCTCTGCTTCTCACCGTTTCCAGGCTAAGTTTTCTTCTGCCGTTTGAGAAGCCTTTCCTGTTGGAAGGTAATTTCCCATTGTAAAGAAACTCTGGCTGGTGTCCTCTAAGCACATTTACTTTGGAGAGGTTTAGGATTAGCATTTTCCCTGAAATCGGTTTTGTTTCTAAAAGGGCTTACTTTAAGTGGTTAAAACCTCCCCTTTCCCTCAAGCCATTGCACAATATTGATCACAGTATTTGTTCATTTAGCAGACCTTGTCTTCCTGTGGCCACAATGAAGGTCAGTGGTGAGCTTTAATGTAGTCCCTGTCCAAATGATCATCAATTTCAAAGGAATAAGAGATAAATATTGAGCTACCAATATTAAAAAACAAATTTTGACTATGATTATTTGTAAAAGCGGTGCAATCCTGGAAGGCCTTTGCATGTACGCACAGATATACGAAGATTTTAGAACGAAAAGTGGATGATAATGGAGGCTGTTCCCAAAACCCTCTGAAGTTACACAGCCGTGCCTTAACAAGAAGTAATCAGACAGAACACTTACAGGATACATTAGAATAAGAAAATATTAAATATTAAGGCATTAATATTTTGGCTTTCGCGCTAGCCTCTCCCTTTCCAATCGATATCTTGGACTCTACAGAAATAAATTCGAGGCCAGTTTTCAGGAATATAGATTTTAAAATGATGAAAGTGGCAGAATGCTCATCATTTCTGACTTTTGATTGAGGACAAAAATGTCACATTTGTATCATCCTGTTGGAAGCCTGGTGGCGAGTGTTTTGAAGACATGCTAAACCACGGCAGCAGAGAGCTGAAGGGCCACTGGGAAGGCCTCTCCATGGGAGACCCTTCTCGCCACGTAGATAGCTCTGGGCTTGGTTGATTCTGACAAGAAGAAATTAAAGACATAAAACACTCTTCCGTTTCAGATGCGTTGGCTAAGCCCCCTGCTCCATCAATTCTCTACTCTCCTCTCAGCTCCACAGGGCACAACACAAACCTCTGGAAGAGATTCCCTTTTCTGGGGGTCACGAGCCACTCTCCTTTGCCTTCTTTCCGTGCATCTCACCTTCTCACTAAATTAGAGATTGGGTCAAATGTAGAGTATGGTTTTTGGGGAGTCAGTGCTTATTGGGAGTGTATGAAGGTTTAACATAATTCCAACGCATTTTGCCTAAAGGGCTATAGACCCTTTCACTAGTGAGAGAACATCAAGGCCACACTAATTTATTTAAAATGTATCTTGAACTTAGACATCTGGGAATGTGAAAGTTAGAACATTTCTATCCTACTAAGGTAGTATAGAAAGACCATGAGCTTAGGGGTCAGGCCAGTGTGGCTTCTGCTCCCCACCTTAGAAGGTGAGTGATATTGGGCTAGTAACTTCATCTTTCTGAAGCCTCTGTTTTCCGATCTGTAAAATGGGTATAATGATAGGTAACTCCTAAGAATGCAGTGAAAATTGACGGGGACGATATGGATACTTAATAGTTAATTAGTATGGTTAATATCAAACAATAGACTTTTGAGTCATGGTTGCTATTATTGGTTCTATTACCAACTTTCAGCAGCCTTGGGATTTTAACAGCCAGTACCTACACTGACAAGAAAGTCTTTTAACCCACTATTATGGATTATAATTAAGTAGTATAGCTCAGCTACTGATTAAAAAAAAAAAAAAAAGACAGAAAGAAATCCTCTGAATCGATTAAATGTAGTGAGCTTCCAAAGTGCACATTTCAAATGAGTAGGTGTGGGCTGGCAAGAGGCACAGTACCACTACAGTAGAAGCAGAAAGAACATGAGGAATGAGCCTTTTCCATGTTAGGCCTGTGGTAGTTTCAAATAATTTCATAATTCTCTGTTTCTGGAAAAAGTAAAGATGGGCCTGGAGAGGCAGTAATTACCCTTTCTGTTCTCTCTTAGTCTCTCCCATCCCATTAAACACAGCCTCGATCAGGTAGAGACACCCCTCAATAAATACTACGAAAGAATCCAGGCTGCTTTCCTAATTGTTTGGCTTCTGAATCAAAACAAGAGCTTCCTTTCAATTGTTAACGATGCAAATCAAGAGAGTATGTGGGAAGAAATGACACCTCTTCAGAACGCTGTGAACGTCTTAAGTGCTAATGGTGGTGATTAGGTATTCTGCAAAGAAAAAGCGAGACTCAATTCTATTCTCTACACACTGCCAGTGGGACTCAGTCCCTACGGGGAGATGAGCAAGTCTAGAACTGTCTGCCAAATGTGAGGGTGAAATATTAAAGACACCTTCATGGATAGCCAAACACTATGCCGAGTTTCGAAAGGGGAAAACCAAACAAGCAATTTGATGCTATTTTTACTCCTTGGGGAAAAAGGCAAACTGAACAGGACCGACTTTAACATAATGATTCAAGGAACCTATATGCTTTATCTTCCCTCAGGATGTTAATTATTCTGTTTAAGGGCTAATTTGTTTTGCAGGAGTGTGAAAGCACGCTCCGTTTTGGTGACACTTTTCACACACTTTTGGGGTGTGTGTGTCTACTTACGGAAAGCATTACCTACTAGTATTGTTACTGATCAGTATCATTATAACAACAACTAATTTGTTCTACATTAAAAAGGAAGTCTCCTTCTTTAAACAAGTCTCAAAATTTTTATAGCATGCGAGAATATTAACATGCTCCTGAAAAGTGCGGGATTTAACTGTTAACATTTAACAGTTCACACCATGTAAATCTCAGCTTTGCCTACACACCACACACACACACTGCACGAAGCAGCACTCCATCAGATTCTCCTCGTTTTCCTTTACTTGCTCCCCGCGCAGTGACCCTGTAGAGTAGACTTGATAGTGCTTCGAATGCAAACCCAAACGCTGTGATTTACTCCCAGGGTAATCCTGCTCCCCAAAGAACCCCCGATCTTGCAGAGACAAGCTCAAGAATCAGAAATTTTCTGACCGAAAGCACTGCTTGCAGAGGTGTTAAAATCCAGTTACAGTGCCCCGCTCATCACCCGGACGCTCTCTCCGCCGCCCCGCGGGCTCCCCGGGCTGGAGCAGCGCACCCTTGCAACCCTTGCACCGGGAGGCAGCTCCATGTGGGAGCCAGCCCGCGCGCAACACTTGCCTCTTCCCGCCAGCCCCGGTTCAGGTGTGCCCCTCGCTTTGTGATGCAGGCAGCTTTCCCACTGGCCGGGTCAGACTTCAGAACCCCCGAGGACCGTCCTTTGTCGGCCGGCAGCCCGAGTCCCCGCCGGCTGCTTTGAGTCCACTGCTCTCGGGATCAAACCCCGCACCACTGAAAGGCAGGTGAGGGGAGGACGCAAAACCCGGAGTGGAGCGCTAGGCTGCGGCGGCGGATCTGACTGTACTGGGAGAGCCACACGAAAGTATCCAAGGAAAAGCCAATATCTGGACTGGAGTTTTAAAAAACATAATTGTACTTGCATCCTCCCACCCGTGGGCAATACACACAGCACAGGAGTGAGTCTGTTTTTGTTTTTATGTTTTTTCGGTGTTTGGGCTTTGAGCCTCCCGGTGTATCTGGGTTAAGCCCCTCTGATACTGTTGACCTACAAGGAGGGCTCTGAGAGCCTGGACTGTGGGGAAGAAAGTTTTTTTACACTTCGCGTCTTCCTTCCATGAAGACAGTGTCTACGCTTGTTGTGGATGGCGTTAATAACGGGATTAGCCTGGAAAGCGTTCCTGTGCTTGATGCTACAGGCAGAGAAAGAGACACAGAGACTGGGTCAATAGGGATTATTTCTGAATGGGACATCTGATACTCTGGGATCTGGGAAACAAAATATAATGTTTTCTGATTTTCCTGTGGGGTTTCTAGTGCTGGGTGGCCTCCTTCACTCTCAGAGCACGGGTTACCTCCTGTCTAATACTCAATTTCTGACGGTGGTTTTTTTTTCTTCTTCCCCCTCCCCTTTCTCTTCCCCTTCTCCTTCTCCTTGTTCTCTCACTTCCTCCTCTGCTCTTTTTCGAGAAGCCTTAAATCCCACACTTTTCAGGAGCACCTTAATATTCTGGCATGCTATAAAATCAAGTATTTTTCTTTTTATCTTTATGTTGCTTCTCAAAGAAAGGGAAGATAGTAGTGACAGGAAAGAGCAGAAAATGTTTATTGAGGTCCAAATGGTAGCAGCTGAAGCCTTTAGCAAAATAAACCTTGCTCTGCCTCCTGGTCCATCAGCAGTAACTCACCTCCACCCCCCGCCCCACGCCCCAATTACTGGGCAATATAAGAGACAGGAATTTGCAAAGGATAGTGGGTAAGAGGAGAGGGATTGGGGGTGGGGGGAGGGGCGGTTTTGTCCATGGTTGAGAAAATTAGGAAGCTGTAATTTGACTTCCATAGAGCGCTGTGTTCTTCTGTCTTTTCCAAATGAAGGACAACAAGAAGGGCCTGCTTCATCTGGATTTTCTAATAGACACAGGTTCTGCAAAAAGGATCATGATGCACAGAATGACACAGTTCAAATCAGATTATAGGTGTCAGAAACCAAAAAATTAAGTCACCATAGCCAGCCCTCACTCTAATAATTGTTTAAATACGTGATCTTTCGAAATGCTCAGATCAGCATATTGTATGTCTCCATTTATATGACATATGACATTGTGGAAAAGACAAACTGTAGGGACAGAGATCAGTGGCTCTCAGGGGCTGGGAGGAGAGGATGAGGGGGACAACAAAGGGTATAAGGGAAATCTGGGGGTGATGGATTGCTTTGTGTTGATTATGGTGGTGGCTACCTGAATATATTTGTCAAAACTCATATAACTCTACCTTTAAAAAGGTGGATTTTACCGTATGTAAATTTAAGAAACATTCTGTAGCCATAATAAAGATTAAACTAATCAAGTTTAAGGACATTTTAAAAGTCCCTGCGACCCATTGCTCCTTCATCTAAGAAGGTACAATAGGGAATGTGATTAAGGGCTTACTCACTGTGGAGAAACCACAGACATAAGCTTAGGATTTAACAGAGAAGTGTCCCGAAAGTCCAATGTACAGCATATACTCTGCATGGCGCAGGGCCAAGAGCTGGCTAGAAATACATAAAAACCCATTCCTTTTTCACTCTCCACAGCGGTGAGTAGAGATTTCTGTGCAAGAGATTAGAAGGAGCTGGTAGCAAAGCTTTAAAACGGAGAGACTGGCAAGACGCAGATGAGAAAGGTCAGATCTTGGACAAAGTAGCAGAGGGAAATGCCTGCTGATTCAGAGAAGATCTAACAAAAAGAATGTGACTCAAAGCTGTGGTTCCCAAACCTGGCTTCACATCGAAATCACCTGATTCCCACCAGATCCTGGGCTGTCAGGGCATCTGCCTGTGAAGGAGCTTCCCGGGTGATAGTTTTCAGCTGCCCAGGGCCAGCGCCTGTCCTAGGAGAGAAGGAAAGTCCTACTGGCTCAGGGAGGAGGCTCCTTGTGGGCAGGTGGGTCAGGGCATGAGGGTAAGACGGAGCTGCTTGCATGTGTAGGGGGAGGGCTTTCTTTGGGGGCTGGAGCGATGCCTCTCACAGACTCAGGGAGCAGAGAGGAAGAGGGAGCAGCAAGGGCCTCCCCAGCTTTAGTGGGGTGTCTGTGCTGCACCATTAGGGAGGAATGAGGGGAAATGCGAAGTGTCCCCGTGTTGATACCACTAGCACCTTGCGCTGTGCCTGGCCACTGTGGCCAATCGATAAATATTTCTGGAATGAATGAATAAATGATTGCCACTCCATTAAGCACCTTCCTACGTGTTGCCTAATTTTACTCTTACAGCTACCCCTGGGAGAGAGACTGTTATATCCTTTGTAGCTGGGGCATCTTCAATGCTCAGAGAAGTGAAGTAACTTACACATCGTTTCACAGTTAGCAAATGCAATGGATATTTTAGCAAAGGATGAGCAATGATAAGCCTGGCCTGGTAGGTTTCTTTCCACACTATTGGGGTTCTGACAATGAACTTGAGTGTTTCATATCTGAAAACATATGAAATATTTATTTCTTCATGAATGATTAAATTTTAAGGTCAAAACCAGTAAGTTTCAAATGTTTCCTAAGGAATGTGTCTATTTTCGATATAGTTCTATGGCATTAAATTTTTTTTTTTTTTTTTTTTTTTTTTTTTTTTTTGAGACAGAGTCTTGCTCTGGCTCTGTCGCCCAGGCTGGAGTGCAGTCGCGTGATCTCGGCTCACTGAAAGCTCTGCCTCCCGAGTTCACGCCATTCTCTTGCCTCAGCCTCCCGAGTATCTGGGACCACAGGCGCCCGCCACCACGCCCGGCTAATTTTTTGTATTTTTAGTAGAGACGGGGTTTCACCGTGTTAGCCAGGATGGTCTCGATCTCCTGACCTCGTGATCCGCCGGTCTTGGCCTCCCAAAGTGCTGGGATTACAGGCGTGAGCCACCGCGCTCAGCCTATGGCATTAAATTCTTTAATAATGGTTCTAGACTGGGGGACAATGGGTAACTAGATGGCTTTTTTCTGCCTCCACCAGTTGTTAAAATGACTACTTGTTCTGGAATGTATCTTTTAGTTTTGGCTCTTTTTTTTTTCCTTTTTCATTAACCAAACAGGAAGTGTAGGTTAGATAGGAGCCAGTCAGTACTCACAGGCTCCCCATTGGAAATCTCTTTTTAAAAGCAAATGAAACTTTTTTTGTTTGTTAAAAAAAGACCATCACCACTGCTAGTGATTAATAAAAGATGACTCTGAGAAGCGTATCAACCTCTGTATAGTTGCAGCCTCCCTCCTTTTTTCAACTATTTTTATTTCTCCTTCCATATTTCTCTAGATGAAATTAGATAAAACTATATCATTTCATTATATCACTATTATTATTAAATAAGGACTAGAATTAAGGTACTATCTTGCATAAAATTATAAGTTTAGTCATTAAATTAAACCCCAAATCTATGGAATAAGAACCAGTCAAAGACAATTCTGACACTGGATTCAAATCCAGTATTAATGTTCTGCAAGTTTTTGTAGAATAAAAGAATAAATGAATCCAGTTCTGTAATGAGAGACAGTTATTTAAACCAAACAATGTAGTCATGGCTGGATATGTAGATATTAGGGCAGGAAGACAGACATAAATTCCTCTGGGCAAGGAAGGAAGGAGAATGAGGGAGGTAGGTGACCTTCCTCCTAAGCCTGTTAGTTTCAGTGGCTTCATGAAAGATAAGGGAATTTCAAGCTAGGAGAACTGAGCATTAATTTGTTCAAGTCATGAAAACACCGTAAAATATTTAAACCTTGACAATACTATAGTTGAATGTATCAAAAAGACTAATGTTAAGTAAATAAAAATCTAGAAAGCTTAGCAAATTGTCTCTAAATTCAAATGTGAGTCACTAGACGGAAATGAAGGGCCAATGAAATGTATTAGGGGGCAGCTTTCTCTGGCATTTCTTTTAGGAGGTGATTAACTGGGGAGCAGGCTGAAGATGGATACCAGCCTTCACATTTCAGTTCTTGCGGTTGCTGATGTCTGCCTAATCTTCCTTCTCTTGACACGTAATTATAAGCTAGGTGTATATCTGATACAGCAGTTGGTCTCACTCCTGCCTAGCGTCTGGGAGTCTCTCGTCTCTGCTAGGTGTGCTATCGGAGCTGTGTTCATCAGCTGACGCGGAGCAGCAGATCCTGAGGAAGTCGCCTCCCTGCTGGAGGTGTGGGCAGTGATTGGCAGCACTCAGCAGCAGCAGGAGACTCTCATGATGTGAAAACTGCCATCACAGTCTGCTGGATCCCTGCAATCACTCCTAGAGGCTGTGTGTTCTTTTCAAAGGCATGGCAGGCCTCGGTTTCATTGTCTTTTCCCTTTATGAGTTGAGGCATTAGAGAGGAGACCCGCTGTGGGACTAGAGCGGGATGGCCTCTCTTTGCCTCTGACATCATCTTGAGCCACGGGAGCTCTTTCCTTCTTGGACTTTCCCACGGGGTTTGCTGAGTCTTGCTGCCGTGTTAATTATATTTTCCCTTGGTTGGCACAATACAAATCAGCTTAGTCATGCTTCTATTTCCTCTAGACACAATGCAGCTGAGAGGGAATTTGGCTAAGTGCAGACACAAAGACCAGGCGCCTAGCTCCAGGTGCCTCATCTTCCCCGTCTTTGAGTGGTTCCACTTCAAACACAAACGCAAGGACAAAGAGTCATTGGTAGGATCTGCAGACACTGCCCTCTAAAATTAGAGTCTTGATATCATGAAAGTAGGTTTCCCCTGGCTGTGTCTTTTCAGGAGGTCCCTTCTTTCCACTCTCCCAAAGCCTCCCCCAGTGACTGCTATGGTTCCCCCAGGCAGGTCCTTGCATGGGCAGCCCTCCCCCCGGTACAAAGCACTTGCTCATCTCTCTCTTCTTGGGTATCATGGCAGTGGCAGCGCTTCTGGGGCCTGGCAAAGGTGTGCAGGTCCTGGTGCTCCATGCTGGGGCAGGGTGCTTTCTGTGGTCACAGGTAAAGCTGCTGGTACAACCTGTGGTTCCTGCAGAACCAGACGAGGTTATTTCTCGTAGCTACAGAACTGTGGGTCCACCAGCATGCACTGGTTCTCTATGACCTGGAAAAACCCCTTTTCCTAACTTTTCTGGTGTTTCTTACCAAGGTCCACGGGGCCAGCCCCTTCTCCATTGTCTTGCCAAGTTATTGTGTAGCAAATTTAGACTTTTGCTTATAGTCTGATTTTCCAAAGACTTAATCACTACATGGTAGGCCACCCGATTGACTGTCACCAGGCTGCACCTAAAACCCATGCTGCCTTCAGCCCCGAGAGTGCACTGTGCTTCTCTTGCCTCTGTCCTCCCTGGAATGAATTCCTTCACAAGAGACCCTGGGATCCCTCACGAAAACAGCCTCCTCGAACCCAAAACCTTCCTAGCCCCAGACACGCCTGAATTCCAGGTCACACACAACTCAGATCAAACTAGACTCTCTGTGATATAAGAATGATGATCACAGTCATGCTGCTGTCATTCATTAGGATGGGGATGTACAACATCTTCTGGAAGCCACTAGAACTGCTGTTGTGGGTCATTAGTCCCATTATGATGAAAATTATGCAAACTCTAGCACTCACTTGTCATGCTAAGGATAACTGACAACTCTATTTGCAAGGATGGGAAGACTGATGTCATGGGGAAAGTTCCGGAGCGGAAATCAGGATGTCCTTAGCCACCAACCAGTGACAGGAATTGTGCAAGTCGGATTCTTTCTTGAGGCCCCAGTGTCCTCATTTGCAGAACATCCACCACCGGCGTTCCTTGCTGTACTTCAAGGCCTGGGAAGTCGGATCAACATACATTTTTGCACAGCACAGAATAAGCCTCTCCAGGAGTTGAGACCTGATTTCGTGGCATCTCTTCTGACTACAGGGACTCTTTCTCTGTTAGGGTCAATATTTTTATAACTGTCTCAATATGAATCCCTTTCCCAGTCGTCTGGTGAATTCAGCGACGTTGTTGAACTGGATTTCTGGGATTCAGGTGGACTCCACCAATGTACCTGATACTGTGTGAGATTTTCCGTCATTGCTGGTAGCCTTTCATAGTGACAGCATGAGGTTACCTCATGCCTTTCTATTCAAATTTCAGCAGCAGGAAAAGACACCAAAATGTTCCAATGTTCCATAAAGTCCTCCCAGTCAATTCACTTCACCTAAAAAATGAGGTTCCCCCCGGCCCCTTTCCTGAGGTAGAATCTGGTCTGTCATCCAGGCTGGAGTGCAGTGACGAGATCTCGGCTCACTGCAACCTCCGCCTCCCAGGTTCAAGTGATTCTCCCACCTCAGCCTCCCGAGTAGCTGGGATTACAGGCATGTGCCACCATGCCTGGCTAATTTTTGTATTTTTAGTAGAGACGGGGGGTTTTGCCATGTTGGCTAGGCTGGTCTCGAACTCCTGACCTCAGGTGATCCGCCTACCTCAGCCTCCCAAATTGCTGGGATTATGGGCGTGAGCCACTGTGTTCAGCCTAAAAAAATGAGGGTTTTGATGTTTTTTGTATAAACATCACTGTGATAGACATCTGTCTCCATACAGCTATGTTTGGAGGAGCAGGGCTGTTAAGAGTGGCAGGGGAGGAGTCCACTGAAATCTGAAAAAAATATTTGGGCAACATAGTGATAAAGGATATGCTATCATGTTTATTATGGTAGTACTCATACTAGCAAGGATAATTTTACAAAGTTGCTCATAGGAAGTTCCTATTTTATACTTGATTTAGGCTCTGTTTCTTTTTTTGCAGATTTATAGTAAAACAATTACATTGACAAGCTGTTCTACATCCACCCTCCCCCTGTTTCTAGCGTGGAGCCCTGAAGCATCGTTCAAAAAAGGACAAACAGCCTGAGAGGCAGATAAATGGATGACCTGGTTTAATTTTAAATGACATGAATAATGTTGCTTCTCTCTCTTCCCCTGCAGAACCTCTTTCCACGTCTGACTGATGATAATGTGTGAAATTTTTCTTACTTAGCAGGGAGAATTAGTTTTAGTATCCAGAACACAGCACTGTATTTTGCTACTAGCTAAGTCCAATTTTTAATATATTAGCATACATAAACATGGTGGGAATTCAGAAGGGCCATGCTCTGGGTCAAGATTTTTATAACATAAGCTGAGACTCAATTCATTTTTCTCAAAACGCTGGAGGCCCCTGCCCCTGCCAAGCCCAAGATCCTTTCTCTCTGAACTGCTCGTTCAGTCAATCCTCCCACTAACTATGAGTAAAGCATCACATCATATCCTATTATCCTAAAAATAATATAGGAAGGTGGAACACACAGAAGCCAGAATTTCATGTCATAAGCAAATAAAGCATACATGGCTTTAATATACATCTATACAATGCTCTACAATAGTTGCACAGTTTAAAAATAATTATAGTAAGTATGATTTTTGCTCTGTTGAGTCAAATGTTTATAGGGTTTTTTTGTTGTTGTTTTTGTTTTTTGTCCTCTCAGTTTGTCATGATTTTACCAGGTAAAATGTGATCTTTTTGCACATATATTTTAAAACATAAAGGCCCTGGATTTGACAAAACGATGACAGGAATTTCTTTGGCCCCTCCAGCACCTCATGAACCACCATCCAATGCTTCCTTGGTCTGGGAGGAAAGAAGAATGAGCAGAGGGTGGTGCTGCATCTGGAATTGTGATCAAAATGGTGAAAGGTGCTTGTGAGGCAGGCAGGCAGCTCCATTTCCTCCCTCCTGCCCTCTCACACCACTTACCAAATGTGATCATGTGCAGGGCAGTGTGTGGTAGTTGTAGGGGAATTCGTAGCTACTGGGGGTTTTAGACAAAGAGGAGGCCATTCTATCCATCCATTTCATCTGTCTATTCCATCCGTCCATTCCATCCGTCCACTTCATCCGTCCACTCCATCCATCCACTCCATTCATCCACTCCATCTATCCATCCATTCCATCTGTCTGCTCCATCTGTCCACTCCATCGATTCATTCCATCCATCCATTCTATTCATCCATTTCATCCATCCATTCCATCCATCTGTCCACTCCATCCGTCCACCCTATCTGTCCACTCCATCCATCCATTCCATCTGTCCACTCCATCCCTCCATTCCATCCATCCCTCCACTCCATCCGTCCACTCTATCTGTCCACTCCATCCATCCATTCCATCTGTCCACTCCATCCCTCCATTCCATCCATCCCTCCACTCCATCCGTCCACTCTATCTGTCCACTCCATCCATCCATTCCATCTGTCCACTCCATGTGTCCACTCCATCCCTCCATTCCATCCATCCACTCTATCTGTCCACTCCACCCATCCAAACCATCCATCCATTCCATCTGCCCACTCCATGTGTCCACTCCATCCCTCCATTCCATCCATCTATTTCATCCATTTGTGTCTCAATCTGTATTTGCTGGGTACCTTTGTAGAGTAGGCATGCTGCTGGCTGGGGTGGGTGGGGGCCTCAGTCAACAAGCCCAACAGGCCAGGCGGGGGTAGGGGCCTGCACTGGGGAAGCGATGGTGGCAGTGGGGAGCTCTGGGGCAGACCCTGGCCCAGCGGGTGTGCATCAGGGAAAGCTAGCAAATAACATAGCAATGGCCACTGGAAGCTGTCAGCAATTTTCAGAAACACCAGAGAATCCCCAAGGTCAGACAGAATCTGTGGTCCTGGGGAGCCTGCTGAGTGTCCTGGTCCAGGGGTCAGAGTCCGTTGCAGACAGGGAGGGGGCCAGCAGCCCCAGGAAGTAGCATGGAGAACACTGTGAGGGAGAAGTGGCTTGAATTCAATTCCCTGGGATGGTTTGGGTCTTTCTAGGGAGAATGACCCTGGGCCAGGTTCCTGGAGCACTTGAATAAACTCTCTGTGACCCAGCCCCGATTGAGGGTGGATGTGAGTTCTGTGAACCTCAATGCTGGTTCCATAACCTGGGTCTTGAGAAAACGCTCCCTACAAGTTCACGGCCCCAAGGCTTATTGAACACCAAGACATGGAATCTACAAACAGACAACAACTTGGCCATATGCGACAACAGCACACTGACCCACAACCTGCAGCAGACAACCCAGGAAGCTGGCCCCAGATGATCAGGACTTAATCAATAAATGCCAGATTCCCTAATTTTGTCCCTGCGGCCAACTTTGGGCCAAGCAGAGGGAGCCAAATATAATCCCCTCACCAATCACACAGGACGCCTCCTGTGTCAGGCAGCCGTCCTCCAGTTTTCCTGAGCCAGTAAGCTCCTACCCCAGCACACCCCAGCCTTCCCCTTTCTCCACCTGAAAGCTTTCCCTCTCCCTGCTTGCTTCAGAGTCTCTGCCAGGCACAAGTGTCGGTGACTGACTCTCTTGCTACAGCAAGCTCTGAATAAATAGCCTCTGCGTGTTCTCATCTGGATGGTCTTTATTTCCACACTTGTGCCTTACAGGTTTCCTCAGAGCCCCTGGAATAAGATGCTGATGGAAGTCAGGGTTCTGGGAGATATGCCATTCCTTCACAACTTTCCAAGGCCCTAACTACCTTTGTCAAAACAGAAACTAGTGTCCTCAGATGGACATTTTACCTGTAAACTTTGGATCAAGGTCAGAAGGTCCATGTGGGTGGACCCAGTGTGGAGATGATTAGGTCTCCACAAGAAGGGGAGGGAGGAGGCTAGCGGGGGCAGGGCAGTGGGGTGATCTGTGATCCAGAGACCAGACTCTCTAATTCTGCTGTAATCCTTGAGTTTCTAGGCAATGGAAACCCATAGACTTTCAAAAGTAATGAATATAAAATATTCTATCCAAGTTAGGAGCAATTTGCAAGACAAAAGCAAACACAGTGAGTATCTATTATAATACCAGTTCTAGGAGACACATGTTCCCACTTTAGGGTTTGGGGTTGTGGTAACACTTGTGACTCAGGTGTCTGGAATTTGAGGTTGGATGATATGTCTTTGTCACTATTTATATGAGGGTGTGATTTGACTGGCCGCGGAACAGAGGAATAAGGAGGCAATTTACAACACGGTTTTACAAAACAAGGTGTGTTCAGTATCACTTGATAGTAGCGTTCTCTAACGACATGGTGGTAATAGAAACAAGTTCAGTGAGGGTGTTGGAAAGGGAGCATGCCAAGAGGAGGCTGCTGGCAAACAGCAAACCTCAGGAAGAAATTGTCCAGCTCTTGAGCTGAATTTTGAAATGCTAAAATAATTCTCCTTGGAAATCAGGGGGGCACATTCACGCAGGTGTCCACCAAGGTCAATCACCTGAAGGCCAGTCTAGCTGCCTAAGGACCACTGCAGCTGCCCCTGGGAGCAGTGAGGCCACCCTTCTCCGTGGGTTCATTCTTTTCAGTGGTAGGTATTTCATTCCTTCGTGTAATCTGCTACATGGTTGGGATGCAGCAGCATCCACAAGAAGCTGGATTCTGCCAGGATGAGAAAGCTACCGTGATCCCATCGCAAACCTGGCTCTTCCAGAGGGGAGCACGTGTATGAGTGGAAGGAAGCTGCCTTGTTTACCTGGGTGTGAATACCACAATTGTGGCCCACATCTGCCCTAAATCAACACAGTTGTGCAGATGTTCTTGATCCCATTTGCTCTGTTTATTTTCTTTCCTGAAAAGCTGCTTCCCCCTATTTCAAATCCTTCCAAGAAGAGAGTAGATTAGGAATGCCAGTTAGTTTGGTCCAGAATCATGGGAGTGAGGGGTGAGATGGCAAGATGGAAGGGCAGATGGTTATGAAGAGAGACCCCAAAGGGATGAGGAGAATTACATATAGAAAACAATGTCTGTTTTATTGGAGAGGACAGATCGTGGAAACCATACACAATGAAAAAACATCAGGACCCATAACTGAGAGGCCAGACTCTAAGATCCAGCTTCCCTCTGGATGGTGGAAAAGATCCCCAAAGATGGTCCTGAGTGCCAAGCTCTCCCAAAGCATCTCAAAGACAAGGCCAAAGTAATGGAATTAGTATAACATTTCTCATTGTTGGCTGTGCATTACAATCACCCAGAGAACTTAAAAAACAAAACCAAACAAAAAAACAAAAAAAACCTGTATGCATAGGTCCTTTGAAACAGGCTCTCTTGGGTGCACTTGGGTGTCTGCAGGTTTTTCAAAGCTCCCCACGTGGCAGTAATTTGCAGCGAAGGCTGAGAGTCTCCAGGGTGGAGCAAGGCAACAGGTAAGTCCAAAAACAGAAGGAGGTACCGGAGGGCATTTCACCTGGGGAACGCTCAGTCAGTCAGTAGAAGTTTACTAGCGGATGCGTGGCTGCTTGGTAGAGCTGTCCATGAACCTCTCTCTTTCCCCTTCCATGCTGTGCTCCTTAGGGCTGGGGAAAGAAATAGCCTCCCTGCATTCTTGGTGTGTGGAGGAGGGTAGATGCCTGAAAATAACTGGGGTGCTATGAGGTAGGAGAAAGAGGAGCTGGCTGCGGGAAAGGCACCCACCAGCTTTTGCTACGTGCTAGCAGATTGACTAATCATGAGGTTTCCCCAACTTGCTAGTTTAAAAAGTTCTATGTCTATATGTTGCCACCTAAAAATAAATCTATTGGTTTGGGGTCATGGTTGGGCTGGAGAGACGGACAGACACATGGCAAATAGTGCCTTTGGCCATCTCCTGTGCAACTCTCTGAATTAGATGCTGAAATGGTTTTCTGTTGGAACTGAGAGTAGCTTGCATGGACAACGTTCTCCTTTATTTACTTCTGGAGATATTCTCCTAGGAGGGAAGAATGGCACCAGATGGTCTTTGTTAGTTGTGACTCACATCCTTAAGTTAGACAAACAAATGAAGTTAAAAACTAGGTGGGTTCTGGAACCTCAGATTAAATCTATACCTTTACTTCTGAAGGTCACACAAGGATAGTTCTTTATCATCTACTCTTAGATGTTTTTCTTACACTGTTTTTCTTACAAATCTACTTTTATAAACAGGCACTGAGGCCATAAAGGTGAAAAGATGCTTAAATTTGTATTTAAGGAGATCCTATATTGCTGCTTTCAAAGCTCTAGAATCTTATACAATAGAAAAGACAAAAATCTGTCCATTTATTTTACAAGAACGGCCTTGGTTGAGATCTGGCTTGCCATTGGTTAGCATATAGAATTTGCTATGTATGTTAAAAGCTGATTCTATAAAACTGAGGTAATTAATTTGACACAGATATTTTCAATGGTTTCAACACAACTCAAAAGTAAGTGTTGTGGACTTTTAACCTTCTTCTCTGCCTGGTTAGAATTGGTATGGCTTCTCAAGACAAATATTCTGCTTATAAATCAGTTCATTCATTCAACACATGTCCTCTGTGTCTGACACTGTTATGGGTGCTGGGTATCTAGCATAGAACAAAACAGATGCAAATCCCTTTTTTTTTTGAGACGGAGTCTTACTCTGTCACCCAAGCTGGAGTGCAGTGGCACGATCTCGGCTCACTGCAACCTCTGCCTTCCAGGTTCGAGTGATTCTTCTGCCTCAGCCTCCTGGGTAGCTGGGATTACAGGCACCCACCACCATGCCCAGCTAAGTTTTGTATTTTTAGTAGAGATGGGGTTTTGCCATGTTGGCCAGGCTGGTCTTGAACTCCTGACCCCAAATGATCCACCCGCCTTGGCCTCCTAAAGTGTTGAGATTACAGGCATGAGCCACTGCGCCCAGCCTCAAATCCCTACTCTCTTGAAGTTACATTCTTGTGGGAGGAGAAGGGCCACAAACAATTTGGTGAAATGCATACAATGCTTTGAGAATATGAGTTATGGAGAAAAATAAATCAGGGAAGAGGGATAGGGCATCGTGCAATGGGATTTGCAATTAAAAACAGTGGTCAAGGAAGGCCAGGAGAAGATGATAGCTGAGTGAGGCGGTATGATGACTTTCCAGGGGATGCCCAGGCCCCTTTGCTCCTGCTCCCCTGCCACTTTGTGGGTTCTTGCCTATGTATGATGCCTGGGACACATCACCTTCATCTGGAAGATTAAATGGGGCTTCAGAGGCCAGGTGTGGTGGCTCACACCTGTCATCCTAGCACTTTGGGAGGCCGAGGTGGGTGGATCATCTGAGGTCAGGAGTTCGAGACCAGCCTCGCCAACATGGTGAAACCCCGTCTTTACTAAAAATACGAAAAATTAGTGGAGTGTGGTGGTGGTGCACCTATAATCCCAGCTACTCGGGAGGCTGACGCAGGAGAATCACTTGAACCCAGGAGGTGGAGGATGCAGTGAGCCAAGATTGCACCACTGCACTCCAGCCTGGGCAAAAGAGTGAAACTCTGTCTAAACAAAACAAAACAAAACAAAACCAAAAAAGGGGGGGGCTTCAGAGACAAGTCTCACTCAGTTTGAGAAACAGGCAGGCTGAAAAGGCTGACCCATGGACAGCAGAGACGGGAGTGCCTCTTCACACCTTCTCCCTCTTCACAGTTCCAGTGATTTATTTTACTGTCCTCTAATTTCTGACCCACAAATGTTAGCGTTTTCAAGAGTTCACAGTTATACAGCAGACACAGATGGTGACTATTAGATTTTAGTAAAGTGGATTGAAAACGATTCACATACAATTGAGGAAGAGGCAAGCTGTCCAACAGAGTTAGATGTAATGGGATGATTCATCTATGGACAAAGAAGAGGAACTCAAGAAAAGGGCTCAAATGGCAGGAATTCAATTCAATTTCTCTAACATTAACCAGACACTCTATATGGGTTCAGCAAAGTGAAAAGTAGGCACCGTGGGATAATGAGGCAAACAATTAAAAAAAAAGTATACTACCTCTTAGAATCATGCACAAAATAGGTTTGTTAAAAAATAATGTAAGAAATCCATAATTGGGAAGCCATATGGCACAGAAGAAGGACCATGGAGTTTTAAGCCAGTCGGTTCTGGGTTTGGAACATGATTATGTCTCTCACTTGCTAGCTATGTGAACTTGAACTAGTTGTTTAACCTTGATGAACCTCGGTTTCTTCTCATGTAAAATGGGGGTGATAGGACAGGATTGCCTGGAGAAGAGGTAACATAGGTAAAGCATCTAACAACAGCACCAGTTATTATGGTGATTATAACAATAGTGATGTATGTATTATTCTTAGTCAAATGAATGCCACTAGCAATTTGATTTATAAGACTCAGAGATAGCAGAGATCTGAATGATTTGGCACATTTTTTGGGGCGATTTCAGAAAGAGGACAAATTTCAACCTGGGCTTCGAAGGATGGATCGATTTTAGAAAAAGAGAACGATGAGGGCAGGAGTAGTAGTCCCTGAATAAAACTTAGAAGTAAGGAAAAAAATTGACAAAGAAAGAATAAACTACACTTATTTAGGCGAGAGCTTGCAGAACAGCTTGAATGGAGGTCTTTGAAGTAGGAAAGGAGAAACAAGGTTGGATAAACTGATGTAAAACCAGATTGTGGATAGCTCAAAAGAATGTTAGATGTAAATATATTGCAGCGAAAAATTAACTCCTTGATCACAGACAAAACTATTAACTTTTTGATCCTAGACGTGCCCAAGTACAACTTCAAGAGAGGGCTATTTCTTTAGCATCCAGTTTTAGTTACATTAAAATCCACTTACAAAAGTTATCCTAGAGAGGTTAGATATAAGCATAAACATGTTTACATCTAGAAGTATGTCTCTATTTTATAGCAAAAATTTGGTAGGTAATGGCTGCCATGCTCTAGTGGGAATATTTCTTATTACACTTGTTTCTCGAGTTTCCCTGAGAGTGTATGAGAGTGTGAAATGCCTAGCGTGGCAGAGGGAATAGATATGTAGGTTGGCATATGGTCACAAGGCTTAGGCTTTCTTTTTTGATGGTTCCCCCCAAATGTTAAGAATTTACAGTTCTTGGCTGGGTGCAGTGGCTCACGCCTGTAATACTAGCACTTTGGGAAGTCAAGGTGGGCGGGTCACCTGAGGTTAGGAGTTTGAGACCAGCCTGGCCAACAAGGTGAAACCCCGTTTCTACTAAAAATACAAAAAATTAGCCAGGCGCAGTGGTGTGTGCCTGTAATCCCAGCTACTCAGGGTGAGGGAGGGTGACTGGTGATGAGGCATGAGAATCTCTTGAACCTGGCAGGTGGAGGTTGCAGTGAGCTGAGATCATGCCACTGCACTCCACACTCCAGCCTGGGTGACAGAGCAAGAATCCGCCTCAGGGGAAAAAAAAATTTATAGTTCTAAGAACCTCTGCTAGAATTCTTTTGCAGTTCATATATGATTACATATTTTTTCTTTCTTCTGTCTCTTTCCTCTCCCTCTCTTCTTTTACTCTAGAGTAATGTGTCTAGAATGAGACACAGCATTGAGGCAAGTTTATTCTCAGCATGTCAAGAAAACATTAAAAGATTATTTGCCTGAGGATTGCACTGGACACATTTTGTAAAATACATGAATCCCTCCTACCTGGGATGTCAAGAGACTGCTCTTTTGCTGGGAGAATGGACCGATCTTTTGCATCAGCTCAACGCTGCTTTGGGGAGCCATTTTGGATACAATATATGTTTTGCTTCCTTTAAATGGGAAATAACCGTGGTCTGTCTACAAATAATCTTGTTTGATAAATCTGACCCAGATGGTGTGCTAGGGTGCAAACCCTTCTTTTTCTGCTTTGGAAAAACTCAGCTCTGTCCCTCCATCCCTCCCTCTGCCACCAGCCTCTGTCCACCCCCAAGCCCAGCTCCCTTATGGCAACAATATAACCACGGAGGCTGAATCAGAGCCAAATCCCTTCCCTGCTACTTTGAAGGTTCTTTTGTTCTGGATTTAGAATCCTACACTCTAAACACATTGGGTGGAATTCCTGCCTTCCCTCTGCTAAGTCTCCTGCCTTCCTCACTGTACTCCACTGTTTGAAAAAAATTTCAACATCTCTCCACTGCCTACCAAATAAAAGTCTAAATTCCTTAACCTGGTACTTCGTGGCTTCATGGTCTAATCCCACTACTCTCCTTCATGTGTATCATCTATAGCCATACTTGCTACTTGGGCTATTTCTAGTATGTGCATCTGTTTCCTGGGTCTCTCTAGCCAGGTGCTCCTCTCATTATCAGAAGAAACCTCTCTTTACTCTGAAAGCATATATATCACATGAACTGCCAATTTACCAGTCTCTGCACTCATTGACAAATAGCCTACATTGACAAGTAGTATCTTGGATCATTAAGTCTTTAGGAATGGTTTATAATGCAATCAAAAGCAGCACCTTTTAAGGAAGTTATTTCTTCTTACTTTCCACTGGGTATTCAATTAATTTTTTTCATCTTTCTTAGTCTAGATCGTGAGTGTTTAATGACAGTCAGCATGTCTGTTTCACCTTTGTTGTTACCACAGGGTCTAGCACAGGTGCGGTAGAATAGTGGGAACCTAAAAATTCTTTGTTGGCCGGGTGTTGTGGCTTACGCCTGTAATCCCAGCACTTTGGGAGTCTGAGCAGGTAGATCACCTGAGGTCAGGAGTTCGAGACCAGCCTGGCCAAAATGATGAAACCCCGTCTCTACTAAAAACACAAAAAGTAGCCAGGTGTGGTGGTGCGCGCCTATAATCCCACCTACTTGGGAGGCTGAGGCAGGAGAATCACTTGAACCCGGGAGGCAGAGGTTGCTGTGAGTGGAGATCGAGCCACTGCACTCTAGCTTGGGTGACAGACGGAGACTCCATCTCAAAAAAAAAAAAAAAAAAAATTATTTGTTAGGTCTCAGCTCTCCACCCTGGATCCACCACTACCTGCTGCTGGCCCATAGTCCAGTGCCAAAGAGAAGAAAAAAGCAGGCAAACAAAAAATTCTACTGAGAATGAGACTGACCTATTCTGCAAGGTCTGACTGTAGCCTCCTAAACCCTAGTGATTGGTGACATGACCCAGGCAGGAAACTGTATATCAGCCCTGGGAGGGTAGCACAGCCATCAGCAACTCGAATGCAGCCATATAGGACAAGAAAGCTTTGGGGCAGAAGTTGGGGAATTAAGGCAATGCGGTTCCCTTCTCCAGATGAAAAGGAAATGCACTCATTGAAACATACAATCACAAGAATGTGGTTCTACCTAGCAGAGGGGTCTGCAATCTTTTTGGCACCAGGGACCAGTCTTGTGGAAGACAGCTTTTCCATGGACAAGGGGAGTTGGGGATGGTTTCGGGATGATTCAAGCACACTACATTTAGTGCACTTTATTTCTATTATTATTATTGCATTGTAGTATATAATGAAATAACTATACAACTCACTATCATGTAGCATCAGGGGAAGCCCTGAGCTTGTTACCCTGCAACTAGATGGTCCCATCTGGGGGGAGATGGGAGATACTGACAGGTCATCAGGCATTCGACTCGCATAAGGAGTGTGCAACCTAGATCCCTCGCATACACCGTTCACAGTAGGGTTTGCGCTCCTATGAGAATCTGGTGCTGCTGTCGATCTGACAGAAGGTGGAGCTCAGGTGGTAATGCCAGCCATGGGGAGCAGTTGTAAACACAGATGACGTTTCATTTGCTTGCCTGCTGCTCACCTCCTGCTGTGCGGCCTGGTTCCTAACAGTCCATGGTAGGTGTCCATGGCCCTAGGTTGGGGACCCCTGACCTAGCAGACTGATTCAATTCACAAGGTTTTTAAGATGATGAAATAAACCTTGCAGATAGTGAAAAAACAAAGGGTGTTGCTATCTTAATAATTTGTATATTGAAAAATTATAAAAATGTCCCTCGAATTCACTTTTATGATAAAGATTTAGGATCACAATATGATGATCTTTTCTACAGGATTTTAGCCACAATCTATTTTGCCAGAATAAAATAGATAAGAGTCTTCATGAAATATAAAGGGAAAAGTAGTTCTTAATTACAGAGTATATTTTCCAGGCATCATTGCTGTCTAGCATATTATTAAATACAAAGTCAGCTCAATCAATATGCTTTCTTATTTATGTTAATAGCTAATTTATCAGTCACTCCACTCATGGACAAATGGCCTACATTGACAAAGAGTATCTTAGGTCATAAATTCTTCAGGAATAGCTTGTAATGCAATCAAAAGCAGTGCTTTATGGGGAAGTTGTTAAACTTTCAGGAGAAGAGGTTGTAATTCCTTTTCCAATGTTTTGATTACTGATAACTTTGAAAATGTAGGCCAGAATCGGTTAAGGTAAGTTAACAGGAGAGCAGGTTTATTCCTTTGATCTGTCCTTTTCTGACCATCATTCTGTTGCAGAGAAAGACAGCCGTGTTCCTCTATTCTCTCTGCCCTCTCATAATAAATCCCTCTTTTCACATGGAGATTGAAACTCAAGAGCCGGATGTAGAATCCTGATGAGTTTGTAGCTCCTAATGGAGGGAAATATGTAATTACCCATTCGGACCACGAAACTCATTTGCAAAGGTTAACAGTGTTCCTACAATTTACACGCCATGCCACCTGCTTTGTTAAAAGCATGCCTAATTTGAATGCTTTTGGGTAGGTGGGACTATCCAGGGTCCTAACTGTCCAAACACCTAGTGAGAAACACCAAAACCAGTTTAGGAAGTTTCTGGTCCTTTGGGATTCACTGAACAATCAATCTGACTCATACCTTGCTTGCTTTTTGTTTTCTCAGATACCCCCAGAGAGTAGTTCGTTCCTCTTGTTTACTGCCTATTTATTAGGCAAAAAAATCACACACATGCTTCACAGATGGGTTATGCTCATTAACACCCATCATATGCACATTGAAGGGTGTGAACATTCACATTGCTAATGAAATGAGAATGGCAAGAGGCAGGCCAAGCTAAGCAGGTGACAGCGGTGACTCCTCTGCAGCGGGCGGTTTGATGGATGTGGAATGTGAGCCAAGCAGCTCAGGTATCTTTCACAGTAACTGATGGGCCTGCAAGAAACTCTCCTGATTCTAAGATCTAGGCTTTACCAGAGGCAGATCCTCAGAGTAGTAGCCATCCCAGCCATCCTCCCAAGAAAAGCATCCAAAAAGGAGAAGGGTCTGAATGAGACTTTGATGAAAGGGCCATCCCTCCGGGATAAAGAAGCATGCTTGCCACCACCTTGGAGGAAGATGGATTTAGAAATGAGCTCAGGGCAACCATGACTTTATTTACTGTTACAGCAAACTTGTGCTGTGAACTCTAGGAGGCGTGAATCCCACATGGGCTCTAACATTGCTTTGATACTAAGATCAGTAACAGGACTGCAGTTTACCTTAATAAGACCAGTCCTTTTTTAATTGAAAAATATTTTTTTAGAGACTGGAGTCTTGCTGTGTTGCCCAGCCTGATCTTGAACTCCTGGCCTCAAGTAGCCCTCCCATCTCAGTCTTTCAAAGCATTAGGATTACAGGCATGTGCCACAGCACTTGGCCTGATTCTTGATTTCTAGTACGCTTCCTCAAAAGAATAATACCATGATTCTTTTTTTTTTTTGAGACGGGGTTTCGTTCTTGTTGCCCAGGCTGAAGTGCAACGGCGTGATCTCGGCTCATTGCAAACTCTGCCTCCTGGGTTCTCCTGCCTCAGCCTCCCAAGTAGCTGGGATTACAGGCATGTGCCACCACGCCCGGCTAATTTTGTATTTTTAGTAGAGACAGAGTTTCACCACGTTGGTCAGGATGGTCTCAAACTTCTGACCTCAGGTGATCCGCCCATCTTGGCCTCTCAAAGTACTGGGATTACAGGCTAGAGCCACTGTGCCTGGCCGACATCATACTTTTTAAATTGCTGCTTCTTTACTGTCAGGCAGAGAGATGGCATCTATCATTATGCAAATACATTTGGGACCTATGGAGCTTTTTAATGTCCCCATGGGGCTTCAGAAAAAATACAGGTTGCCAAATGGGGCTGAACTATTCCAGATAAATGGATTGGGAATGGCAGCCCCACATTGTTTATTTGTTTATTTGCTGTCTTACAGTGAACCGTCTTTTCTTGCTGAGTCTGTAATAATATATACACTGGTGCCATCCAGGGAGAGCTATTTTGGATCTTTGGTTCGCTGCAAAATGAGATTGTAATAGGATTTCTGACTTCTCACATCTTTCTATTTACCTGCCCTCTTGCCAATATGCATCTAGCTGCCTGTTCTTACTGTGATTGCTAGTTTTACTTCTATTCCTTCTAGAACATTCTACTGATTTGTGTTGGATCTTGCAAGGGCTAGGAGACCAGTTAATGCTTTCTATTAGAACTCTGCATTAAATAGGTGTAAATAAGGCCTGTGTGGGTATTATTTGTGCCTACCTAGTTTTCTACCTCTGAGACCCTCACTTCCCCCATTAAGCACCATGTAAATGTAAAATCCTTCCTAGAGTCTGGTGCCAATTATGACCATGGGCAGTAGGGATTTACCTTGCTGATGGTCATGCTCTGAATCTGACACAGTCTTCCTGCAGTCTTGGCAGCCAGCTTCCTACTTCTAATCCCAGTTTCTCTATGTAGATTGTTAACCTCTCCCTTATTCTGAAAACTCCTGGGGGTTTGGGACTGGGTTCCTGCCATGTTCTTGCCATCTACTTTTTTTCCCTCTACCTTTCTTTCCTTCCCTAACAATGAATGTTCTCTTTGACTTAAGAAGGATGCTCAGGAGAGAGCAATCAGTACTAAGTCTGGCAAAAAGTAGGATCTCAGCACGTGCTCGTTAAATGAAAGCATAAGTAATAAATATGAATATACTCCAGCCTAGACATTACTTTCAGAAGCTGTACATTGTTGAAAGAATACATTTTGTCTTAACCATAGGTGTTTATATGTAAAAGTCTGTATGGAATTTGGTCAGGTGGTAGGCAAAGCAGGACTTATAAATCCCAAGCACATTTATAAAAACCAAAATTTCCAAGAATGGGGCTTTATCTAGGCATTCTCATTAGGCTAGAAAGGTAACGGACAGGTTTAAAATATCTACAAAGATATAATCCATAAATATTTCTGATTATTTATTCCTGCTATTCTGTCTATAACCAGAGCAATTAATAACATTTTCATCTCGACTAAAGGCTTTGGTTCAAATGAAATGAGTTCCCAATCTCAAGCCTAAAGGCAAAAGCAGCAATGCTGTTCAGGCATGAATCACTGTGAAGGTCATTGTGTGTGACAGTTGTGTAGGGGGCTGGATGTGAACTACATACAATAGTCTTATCATTCAACAAACAAATATGCTTAAAGAATCAATGCACTTAAACTCATTACTGCAATGTTTCCCTGTATAGAGAAGAATTCCTCTAGAAAATCTAGGCTTTGTGGCGATTCCTCAAGAATCTAGAACCAGAAATACCATTTGACCCAGCAATCCGATTACTGGGGATATACCCAAAGGATTATAAGTCATTCTACTCTAAAGACACATGCACATACATGTTTATTGCAGCACTATTCACAATAACAAAGACTTGGAACCAACCCAAATGCCCATCAGTGATAGCCTGGATAAAGAAAATGTGGCACATATACACCATGGAATACTATGCAGCCATAAAAGGATGAGTTCATGTCCTTTGCAGGGACATGGATGAAGCTGGAAATGATCATTCTCAGCAAACTAACACAGGAACAGAAAACCAAACACCACATGTTCTCACTCATAGGTGGGAGTTGAACAATGAGAACACATGGACATAGGGAAGGGAACATCACACACTGGGGCCTACTGGGGGATGGGGGTGGCTAGGGGAAGGATAGCATTAGAAGAAATACCTAACGTAGATGACAGGTTAATGGGTACAGCAAACCACCATGGCACGTGTATACCTATGTAACAAACCTGCACGTTCTGCACATGTATCCCAGAACTTAAAGTATAATAAATAAATAGGTTAAAATGGGAAAAAAAGAAAATCTAGGCTTTAAACTAGATTTCAAACTTCTAAAATTGGATCCACTTTTTAAAAAATGTCAATTTAAAAATGGTACAGATGTGTAGGTACATTCGTTCTTAGCCAAGGATATGGACAAATCATCGGTTAAGCTTTCTGTAGTTGTTGAGAATACAGTTGAAGTTTCTCTTAAACTTTTTGTTTTTTTCCCAAGTTTTCTGCAGTGAACATGTATTAATGTTATAATTACATATATAATAATTACATGTATAATATACATATATAATTACATATATAATACATATATGATTACATATAATTATATGTAATCCTATGACATGTAATTTATACACAACTATATATAATTTTATGTTCTCTCCAGAGCATAACTTCTTAAAGCAAGAAGAAAATTCACTGTGAGGGAGATATTAAAACACGAAATTCATTTTAATAGTAAGGGACCTCACTGTTGGAAAAAAATTACTTGTAAATTTCTTAGCCAACCAATTATTTTGAAAAGCAAATTGGAAATTATGCCATGGCTCCAGCTTTAATAAGTCAGAATATTCTGAAATGAGTGTTTAGTATGTACTCTTTTTTTTTTTTTGAGACAAGGTCTCACTCTGTCACACAGTTTAGAGTGCAGCGGTGTGATCTTGGCTCACTGCAACCTCCATCTCCCAGGCTCAAGCAATTCTCCTGCCTCAGCACCACCATTAGCTGGGACTCCAGGTGTGTGCTGCAAGGCTTGGGTAATTTTTGTGTTTTTTTGTAGAGACGGGTGGGTTTTACCATGTTGCCCAGGCTGTTCTCAAACTCCTGAACTCAGGTGATCTGCCCACCTCCGCCTCCCAAAGTGCTAGGATTACCGGCATGCACCACCATGCCCAGCCTCTATGTATATTCTTCACATTTTTTCTAAAAGGGAAGTGCTGAAGGATTCCCATGAAAGACGGTGGATTGAACACCTACATTTGCCACTGCTTCTTCACAAAGCCCGTGTAAAGGGGAATGAAGTGTTAAGATATATGAAGGTGTAAGAACAAATCATGAGGCAGGGGATGATAACAACCTTTTTAGAGCTGAAAAACAGCAGAGCCATCTTAAGTGGCAGCATATTCAAGGACAGATGCTTGCGCCGAGCTGGAGAGCGCTGAGAAGTAGCCCAGTTTGCACTGCAAAGCCCGACATATTTCTGCAGTTGATGGTAAGAGTTTCCACTGGATATGTGTGTTTATGTGAAACTAAAAACAGAAGAACTCACTGGAAGCTTGTGAAGAACATTTATATCCCCAGATCCCTACCCCAGGCATCTGTCCTCCCCTCACTCTGGCAGAAGAGGAAAGATGTATTCTCTGGAAAGGACACAGAGTCTCTCAGTTGGAGGACTCTAGGCATAGGATGGCAGGGGCTCTGTACTGAAAACGGGTATCTTCAGTCAACATTTACACACTGAATCTTGAACCCCACAGTCCTCTTCCTTCTTAGCTGTGAGAACAATGACAGCCAGGTGTCTACCCTCCAGGCAACAGGGCAGAAAATTCTTCTCTGGAGCTTTCAATCAACCCCAGAGAAAAATCTCAGTGATGCAACATCAGGGGCTTCCCGATGAAACAGCTCAGCCACTGAAGCCCACGGGTGACAGGCCCCATTTGTGTGCACAGAACTTTCAGTCATATTTTTAGTGCCTCAATCTTAAATGTGGGTGTCAGCTAAAGGGGAACCGGGCATTTGAGGACATGTCTCAAACACAGGAGAAGAAAAAAGAAAAACAAACAAAAATACACATAAACACACACACACACACACACCCTCCAACCAACCAACCAAAGGAAGCTACTTGAAGGAAAAGGAGGCTTAGTAGGAAAAGAAACACTTGGGAGAAAACTGTCATTAATACCTTCTGAGAGATAACATATTGCTTTCATGCAACGAGAACAGATGATTTTAAAAAAAAGGAACATTCAAAGAACAAAAAAATAGAGCTCTTGGAAATTCAGAACATAGAAAAAGAAGTGAAAAACTCAATGAGAGTTTATGAAATGTAAATTTGAGAATATTGTTCAGAGAATAGGGGAAACAACAGCCAAAGAAATTGAACAAATGAAAGAAAATATAAGAAAATAACGGGATCAGTCCATGGGGTTTGATAGCTGAATAACATAAATTCTGGGAAGAGAGAACAGGAAATGAAAGAGAGGAAATTGTCCCCCAAAATCTATTCCTAGAGTTCAAGAACGGCTTTCCAGATTAAAAGGCCCCATGAGTATTTCAATAGAGTCAAAATAGACCCACATCAAATAATATTCATGAGATTTCTGAAGACAAAGAATAAGAACCTAAAAGCTTCCAGAGAGAAAAACACTGAGTTCAAATAAAGAATTGAAAACGAAAATAGCATTGAATTTCTTGAGAGCAACACTATTGACAATGGACAAATTCCTTCAAAATTGTGAAGGGAAATAATTTCTAAATGAGAATTCTGTATTCAATCTGATTTCAATTAAGCATGAGGGAGAATAAAGACATTTTCAGACTTATAATGTTTCAGAAAATGTGATTCCCATTCATTCTTTCTCAGGAAGCTACAGAAGGATGGCTCCATTTTTAAAAAAGGGAGTAGAGCAATCGAGAAAAAGTCATGGAAGCCAGGTAGGAGGGGGATCTCATGCCATCCAGAGATCCAGGTTATCTATGATGATGGAGAAGAGAGATGCAAGGTTGGTGATATGGCTTGGCTCTGTGTCCCCCTGGCAAATCTCACCTTGAATTGAAATCCCATGCATCAGGGGAGGGTCCTGGTGGGAGCCGATTGGATCATGGGGGCGGATTTCTCCCTTGCTGTTCTCATGATAGTGTGAGTGGGTTCTCAAGAGATCTGATGGTTTAAAAGTGTGCAGCAGATCTCAGCTCACTCGCTTTCTCCTGCTTGGTAGAGGTAAGACGTGCTTACTTCCCCTTCACCTTCTGCCGTGATTATAAGTTTCCTGAGGCCTCTCAGCCAGACTTCCTGTTAACCCTGCAGAACTGTGAGTCAATTAAACCTCTTTTCTTCATAAATTACCCAGTCTCACGTAGTTCTTTACAGCAGAGTGAAGACAGACTAATACAGATGCCCAAGGCCTATCCAGCCAGAATGCTCTGGGGTAGAAGTTTCCAAGAAAATGAAATGGTGAGTTCCTCTTCTATTGGCTGCAACACGTTGAGGGAAGATTTTAAAAATTGAGAGAGAGCTTGAGTTTCAATTCATAATTAGTTCACAAAAAATTAAGCAAATGAAGAAAACAATATAATGACTAAGGAAAACAAAATAGTGTGTAGGAAAGGAAACTTTTTTTTTTTTTTTTTGAGACAAGGCCTTATCTGTCACCTAGGCTGGAGGGCAGTGGTGCTATCATAGCTCGCTGCAGCCTCCAATTCCTGGGCTCAAGTGATCCTCCCACCTCAGCCTCCCAAGCAGCTGGGACGACAGGTGTGCACCACAATACCAAGTTAATTTCTTTTTTTTGTACAGACAGGATCTCCCACTATGTTGCCCAGGTTGGTCTTGAACTCCTGGCCTCAAGCAATCCCTCACCTGTGCCTCCCAAAGCACTGGGATTGTAGGAATGAACCACCATGCCTGGCTGGAAACACAGTTCTATTGTATGGTTCAGTTATGAAAAGCTTGATGTAAACACTGCATATGGATCTATCCAAAGCCAGTAAACCATCCTATTGGAAGGGTGAAGGTAAAGGAAACACATGGAGGGGAGGAGGCCAAAGAGGAGAGTTGTTGACTGTGAAAGAGCCTAATCCTAATCCTCATCTTCCACAGTCAGGAGTCACCTAACAGTGACTGACTAAAACAGAAACTCAAGGAGTAGCCTAGGAGATGGTAAAGTACAGCCCACCGCGCAACCACCTGTGTTTGTACATAAAGTTTTATTAGCACACAGCTACACCCACTCATTTACATATTGTCCTCAGCTGCTTTTGTGCTACAACAGCAGAGGTGAGTAATTGCAACAGAGACTCTATGGCTCTTAAAGCCTAAAATACTCATTGTTTTGCTCTTTACAGGAAAAGTCTGCTGACCCCTCAAGTAGCAGGTGAATATCTTTAGAGAATTAAAGACAAATGCCAAAGGAAAAAAAAATCTTGAAAATTGGGTGGTTGTTTTTCCTAGTAAACCATATAGAACTATTTAACACTTTAAACGAGGTGATTTTATTACTTTGATAAAAATAAAAGCTAATTAAAAAAGAAGTGTTAATATGAATTATCAGAGGCAGCAGACATTTTTTTTCAGGACGATAACAAAATATAAACACAAAGCACCTCCCTTCTTTGATGTGTTCCCTCTTTCGATTTTTGAACAATTTCTTTGCTTACAATCTAATATCCTGTGTCAAGCCAATCAAGTTTCCTCTCTTTTGCCTTTTATATTTTTAGTTTTGGTTAAAAACCAAGGCAGGAAGCAAGAAGTCAAGCATAAGGTTTCAAATGACTTCTCTTCTACCCTCTGAAAGTATCCTGGGGAGGGAGTCGCAGATTTGTAGATTCCCAGGCAATCCACAACTCCAAAGAATTAACTAAACAGATTTTATTCACTTAACCAAAAGTAATCTCAAATTTTCTTCAAACTTCAACTTATTTATCTTAAAAGGATGCAGTGGAGACTCACGTTCCACCCAGTGACAGCTTTCCTTCCTAATGCAATCTTGAAATGGAAAAGCATCCATAATTAATCTGGAAGTGGGCTGTCTTACCATTAAACAGGTTTCCAATTTGGACGTGGGCTTTGTCCCAGCAATCTGAAAGGTCATTTTCTATCCACTGCTTCAAGATAAACAATAAGGACAATTTCCAGAAAACGAGCTTTTCTTAATATGTGCAATGTCTGATAATTTATTGATACTATTATCCAGATGTGATGGTAAATATTTCTATTCTGGGGTCTGGGATGTGAAAAAGAAGGAGCCATTCTCACTACTGCATTCTCAGGTTAATATGTATGACTTTACTCAGCAGAAATTTCAGATGCAACACTGCTAAGCTTATAGGCCCCAAGGGACTCATGCACTAGCAGAGCTTGACACTGAGTCAGCTGGCCAGGGCCCAAGCTCCGAGAAGAGGATGCGCCCTTCCAGCTCTCACGGTGTGTTGGCTGTCCACCTACCCTTCTCTGCCTGGCTATGTCACTTCAGTATGTTCAGCAGGTGTTTACTGAGCACCTTCTATGTGCTTAGCTCTGCATGAACCCCTGTGAAAAAAAAACAATCTACCTTGTATTCTCTACCTGAAAGATGAACCACTTCCATTTATGAGCTTAAGGAAATCCTTTGTCTTCAGGATCAACTTAAATTTCAGGAGTGGGAATATTTGTTCTATTAGTATTTTCAGGATGTATGGGACCCAGTTACCATGGTGTATTAGACCATTTTCACACTGCTGTAAAGATATACCCAAGGCTGGGTGTGGTGGCTCATGCCTGTAATCCCAGCACTCAGGGAGGTGGAGGTGGGAGGATCACCTGAGAGATCAGGACCAACTATGACCAACATGGTGAAATGCTGTCTCTACTAAAAACACAAAAATTAGCCAGGCACAGTGGTAGGCGCCTGTAATCCGAGCTACTCGGGAAGCTGAGGCAGGAGAATCACTTGATCCTGGGAGGCAGAGATTGCAGTGAGCCGAGATCCTGCCACTGCACTCCAACCTGGGTGACAGAGTGAGACTCAATCTCAAAAAAAAAGAATAACCGAGACTGAGTAATTTATAAAGGAAAGAGGTTTAATTGATTCACAGTTCCACATGGCTGGGGAGGTCTCATGAAACTTACAATCATGGGGAAGGGGAAGTAGGCACGTCTTACATGGCGGCAGGTGACAGAAGCGAAAGCTAAGGGGGAAGCGCCCCTTATAAAACCATCAGATCTTGTGAGAACTCACTCACTATCCTGAGAACAGCATGGGGGAAACCACCCTCATGATCCAACCACCTCCCACCAGGTCCCCCCTTGACACATGGGGATTATAGTTCGAGATGAGATTTGGGTAGTGACACAGAGTCAAACCATATCACACAGCGTAGGGGATACTGGGGACACAGGAGGAATGCGTGCAGCTTTGGGAGGCTGAAAAAGGGCAGGGCAAGGGAGAAGGAGGCACAGAGCACTTCAGTGTGAGCTTTAATATTCATGTGGTTCTAGGGTTCATGCATTAGACTTTCCATTTCATTTTCTTCTCCCCTGACCAAGATCAGCCCTTCTGGGTCTTAATCTACATGTAAACTTTCGCAACATTCCCCTGGCTGGTCTCATTGCCAGTAGAAGCTCAGTTCTTTAACTCATTATATACCCTACTGCTAGGTAGATTTTCTCAAACGTCCTTTGCACATTCCTCAGCCTGCTAGATGAGCCACCACCACTAAGAAAGTGGCCTTCACAAGGGCAGGTTTGGGGCCTGTCACTGCTGGAGTCTAGCATCCAGCACTGGCCTGGCAGCAGGAATCCCATGTAGAGCTGCCTGGAAGGCAAAGAGAATCATGGGATTTTCCAGCAGGAAGAGCAAGATCAGCTAGGCTGTACTTCTGTCTTGTAAAGGAGCTAGCCTTGGTGTCATACAGCAGGAACTAGGGTCCTAGTGATTATCCAAGGCCACAGAGCCAGTTTGTGGATGGGCCAGGTCTCTTATCCGTCTACTCTCTTCCATTCAGAGTCCCTCAAAGTCACCCATGGGTCCTCCTCAATGCTTCACTCTGACCAGAAGCCTTTCTACCACCAACAGGCTCATCTTCTTGCTGTTCCATGGTCCTCCCAGGTGTGATGAAGCCTGCTCACCTTTGCTAAGGCCATCCCACTGGCACAGACCATGTTCAAGCTACTTTTTGTTTTTTTGTTTTTTTTTTTTTTTTTGGAGACAGAGTTTCACTCTTGTTGCTCAGGCTGGAGTGCAATGGCACAATCTCAGTTCACTGCAACCTCCGCCTCCTGGGTTCAAGTGATTATCCTGCCTCAGTCTCCTGAGTAGCTGGGATTACAGGCGTGTGCCACCATGCCTAGCTAATTTTTGTAGTAAAGACAGGGTTTCACCATGTTGGTCAGGCTGGTCTCTAACTCCTGGCCTCGTGATCCGCCCACTTAGGCCTCCCAAAGTGCTGGGATTGTAGGCGTGAGCCACCATGCCAGCCCATTTTAACCTATTTTTAAATGCACAAGTCAGTGGCATTAAGTGTATTTACACTGTTGTGCACCATCACCACCATCCATCTCTGGAACTTTTTCATCTTGCAAAATTGAAACTCTATACCCATTACATAATAACTCCCCATTGTCCCTCTTCCCAGTTCCTGGCAGTCACCATCTGACTCTCTGTGCCTATGATTTTGACTATTCTAAGTATCTCTTATAAATGGAATCATACAGTATTTGTCCTTTTGTAACTGGCTTATTTCACTTAACATAATGTTAAGGATCACCTGTGTTGTACGTACAGACCAATTTTGCTTATCTGTCCATTGATGGACACTTGGGTTCTTTCCACCTTTTGGCTCTTGTGAATAATGCTGCTATGAACACTGGTGTACAAATAGCCTAGGGTCTTTTAGTGATTGTTTTTTCCTGCTTAGCATAGTGTCCTTCACAGTGTGGAAATTCAGTAAAAAATTGATAAGATTATAATCTTAGCTAGCCCCTTAATCTTATTGAGAAAAGAAGATTTAAGCCCATGAAACAAAAGACTATCCTTTCTGTAATATAGGTCATATGCTGATGCTTTCCAAATGCAATCAATATTTAATCATAACAGATAATGAGCATGAAAGCATGAATTTTCTTTTTACACATGTATTTATCTTCTCACTTGTATTTCTATGTATATTCCAGAGAGGAGGAAATATGATTCAGAACTTCGTTTCTCTCTAATGTAAGGCTATCCCTTAAGAATCCTTGGTACAGGGCCAGATCATGAAACCATAAGGCTTTTAATAATACAATGTCAAGGATTTTCTTTGACAAAGTCTCCTTTAGCATCTCTCCTGCTGGGTTAGATTCAGCAAAAACACTAGGAGCAGCTTTCCCTTTTCCATTTCCATACACCCTTTCTCTGTAGATGTGTGTCCTTGGAAATCCGTTATCCCTGTTCAACTCTCTCAAGGTGAATTCAAGGACACGGGTCTCTTACTATGAGCATTAAGTTGAGTAGACAGTTTTTTACCTCCTTACACAAGCCTACATTCAGCATCAAGTCAATTCCTTTGGTAGTGATTATTATTTAGTGTTAGCTCTCTAAAGTGACTTTAAATCTCTTTTCTTAGTTCAGAGAAATGGAAAAATCTTCCTCTGCCAGTTGCTTGCGGTGATTTCTGTATTATCAGGAGCTTGTTAAGCTAAAAAACTGACTGGGCAAAGACTAATAATCATTTTATGCATTTCCAGAGCACATTAAACTTTTCCAATTGTACCTTACATCCACTATTTCTTTCGGTCTGTGAAACAATTAGGTTGGGAAAATAAGGCTGAGTTAATTATTAGGCCAGTGGTATAAGGCAGAAGCTGAGGCCCGAGGGAAGCAAAGTGTGGAGGGTCACACAGCAGTGATCACTACAGTGGCCAGTCAGGAAAATAATCGTTGACTGTTATCCGTGTGCCCTTGGAAACAACCTAGAAACACGTGGTCATCAGAGGGGCATCCTGTCCTGTGCAGAATCTCGCCCGCCTGGCCTGAGCTGGCTCTGCCCAGCCTTCCTGGCTCATCAGACCTTTCTCTGGTCTAGGCGAAATGCCCTCCTCTAGTGTCTGATGCAGCACACCTTTCCCCAGCTCTGTTTCCTTTTCTTTTCTTCACCTGGCTACTTCTACTCTTTCTTTAAAAAATATTTTTTAAAAATTGGGGCCGGGCGTGGTGGCTCACGCCTGTAATCCCAGCACTTTGGGAGACCAAGGTGGGCGGATCACGAGGTCAGGAGATGGAGACCGTCCTGGCTAACACGGTGAGACCCCGTCTCTACTAAAAATACAAAACAATAGCCGGGCGTGGTAGTGGGCGCCTGTAGTCTCAGCTACTTGGGAGGCTGAGGTGGGAGAAAGGCGTGAACCCGGGAGGCAGAGATTGTGGTGAGCCGAGATTGCGCCACTGCACTCCAGCCTGGGCGACAGAGCAAACTCCATCTCAAAAAAAGAAAAAAAAAAGTTGTCCAGGTGCCGTGGCTCACTTTAGGAGGCCACGGTGGGTGGACTACTTGAGCCCAGGAGTTCGAGACCAGACATGAACAACTTAGCAAGACCCCATCTTTACAAAAAATATAAAAATTAGCCAGGCGTAGTGGCGTGTGCCTACAGTCCCAGTTACTTGGGAGGCTGAGGTGGGAGGATCACCTGAGCTGGGGAGGTTGAGGCTTGAGGCTGCAGTGAGCTATGATTGCACCACTCCACTCCAGCCTGGGTGACAGAGTGAGACCCTGTCTCAAGGAAAAAAAAAAAAAAATATATATATATATATATATATATGTTTGTGTGTGATGGTTAATATTCAGTGTCAACTTGATTGTATTGTTCTAATCCTTGGAAATTGGATGCAAAGCATTGTTCCTGGGCGTGTCTGTGAGAGTGTTGCCAAAGGAGATGAACATTTGAGTCAGTGGGCTGGGGAAGGCAGACTCACCCTCAATCTGGGTGGGCACCATCTAAGCAGCTGCCAGCACGGCTAGAATAAAGCAGGCAGAAGATGATGGAAAAAATTAGAAAGATAGTTCTTGAAGGATGGTCAGGAATCGTTACCATCTTCTATGCTCTGTCCTCCCATTTCCCCAGCCTAGAATCATTTTCAACCCTTTAGGCTGATTTACAAATGTATCTCCAAACGATGTGGAGACATTGCAATTTCATGACATGTTTTTAGGCGTTATCTATTGAGTTACCAATACGAATGATGATGAGTTAGCTTCCGCTCTCCTCTCCGCCATCCACAAGCACCATCCACCTACCCTTCTCAAATAGGCAGGTTGGACTTGGAGTTAGATCACGATTTCGTTTTTATAGGATTAAGATCATATAGGACTAAGACCACGTAAATGCCATTTAGAGCTAAGTCATTCTTGTTTCCTACAGTTACTTTTCTTTTCCTGTAGTTTCTCTTTTCGCTGGAGTTTTATTTATTTTAAATTTGTTTCATTTTCCTTTGGAGATCATGTTTGTGTGTTCTCCTTCAATCCTTAATCGAGAATGAGAAAGAAAAGCAGCACTTGAGAGCGGGGAGCTGTTTGGGAACTCACAGCCAGGCCATGTGTGCTTGTGTTTGGGGCAAATCATATCGCAGAACTCAACATCAGACAAGGTCATTCTGTGACCTTCATGGGGAAAGGCAAAGATGAGG
The DNA here is from genome assembly GCF_043159975.1 of Macaca nemestrina. Taxonomy (NCBI): domain Eukaryota; kingdom Metazoa; phylum Chordata; class Mammalia; order Primates; family Cercopithecidae; genus Macaca; species Macaca nemestrina. Next base: position 10,690,467 of record NC_092128.1, read on the forward strand.
TCACTCCATGAGACATGTCATGTCTCAGCACTGAAAAAAGAAATTGGCCAGAACACAGAACACGAAAATGATCCAAGATACCCCTTCTCAGCCTAATATTCATGATTTCTACTTCTTTATCAACTACAGCTGTTTTCTCCTACTGCCCTCAAGATAAAAAATATTAAGATATTCAATCACAGAATTACCTGCTTCCTGACATTATCCAGTCTAGAACAAACCCCTACTTTTTTAAACTCTCTCCCAAATCACCTGCTGAAAACCAAATAGGACTTTCTAGCATCGTCTTTTCAGCATCTTCTTACTGAGATGCCCCTATGGTTCTCCATAATGTGCAATCTCCCAGGATGCAGTGAGTGAAGAATCCCACATTTGTTCTACTACAGGTGGGCTCCTAGTGGTCAGTGGCTGTAATGAATCTCTGCATTTTAAGTTCCATCAATATTCATCTGTGAGTCCTACAGTCTTGGATGGGAACCCTCCACTCACCAATTTTAGTGTACTTATTTGAGATCCTTTGTGTCTCTAGCTGTCTGATGTAACCACACTGCCTGTGTTACGAAAAGTTCATGCTGAACTGAGCTTCAATATTTTGCTGAGGTCCTTCCGCTTTAGGTGTTTTTTTCCTTCCTCCCTCCCTCCCTCCCTCCCTTCCATTTTTTTTTTTTTTTCCTTCTCCTAGGAATAAGGTTACCAGTGACTTTTTGGTTATCTGATCTGATTTGTATTGTTCTTTGGTGATACTGTTTACCGGTTTACAGATATCTGTTCCTGTGGATTGTCTGCTTGTATAGCGTCTTGAGTGTTATCTCTAAAAGAAAAGGTCTCTAGGGAGACAATGAGCGTAAGCCAGGTAAGTCAGTTCTTGAGCTGGCTCAGGGGCCCAGGAGTTCAGAATCTCCTACAATCAACATTCTTTGAATAAACTTTGACTTGGGTCATGATTTCAAACCCTTAGAAGAACTTTTTCGTTGGTCTTGTTCTATTCCTGAGAACTGCTTTGTTTAGATTAGCCTTCCTGAAATCAGAAGGGATTGTCTGACCCCGGATTGGGCTTTGGCCAAGTTCTGACAAAAGTAGGCTGCACAGACATCATCGTTTGGGAGGATCTATTGCAGCGCTCATAGTGTCTGATCCATCCTAAAACTGGGCATTTCCTATGAAACGAATACCTCTCATATCACCTTAACTGACATGCTTATGTCTCTAACTGGCACAATTTCACAGGATAATTTTTTTTTTTTTTGAAACAGAGTATTGCTCTGTTTTCCTGGCTGAAGTGCAGTAGTGTGATCTTGGCTCACTGCAACCTCCGCCCCCTGGGTTCAAGCAATTCTCGTGCCTCAGCCTCCTGAGTAGCTGGGACTACAGGCGTGTGCCACCATGCCTGGCTAATTTTTTGTATTTTAGTAGAGACGGGGTTTCACCATGTTGCCCAGGTTTGTCTCAAACTGCTGACCTCAGGCAATCTGCCCACCTCAGTCTCCCAAAGTGCTAGGATTACGGAGGTGAGCCATCATGCCTGGACAATTTCACAGGATAATTTTGAACTGCAGTGGCTATTTTGGGGACCTTTTTGACACGAACAAGATTGTTCATTTGAGTGGTGCCTGAGAATGAAAATTGGAGAAAGCTTCATGAAGAGAGGATCTGTCTTGTAATCTAAAAAGAGAGAGTGTTTGGCTCATTGTAAACGCTGTTTTCTACATTTCTGTTCTTTGAGGATTAATAAAGTTTGGCTTTTAAACATGTTACCTGATAAAAATTTCAAGGCCCAAATAATTTTTTAGATCAGCTGTAAGAGTTATCTTTTGCATGTATCTATGTCACAGTGGGTTTTCCTGAATCTAAACGTTTAGTGCCTCTTCTTTCAAAGGGAAGATGCGTGCTTTTTACAGTGATAATCTCTTAAGTGTCTGAAGCTGGCTCCCTCTCACTGTTTTTTTCTATTCCTTTTCTCCTCTTTTATCCTCTCTTGGGAAGCTTTAAAAATTAATTGAGGCCGGGCGTGGTGGCTCACGCCTGGAATCCCAGCACTTTGGGAGGCCAAGGCGGGCGGATCACCAGGTCAGGAGATCGAGACCATCCTGGCTAATATGGTGAAACCCCGTCTCTACTAAAAATACAAAAAATTAGCCGGGCGTGGTGGCAGGTGCCTGTACTGTAGTCCCAGCTACTTGGGAGGCTGAGGCAGGAGAATGGGGTGAACCGGGAGGTGGAGCTTACAGTGAGCCAAGATTGTGCCACTGCACTCCAGCCTGGGCGACAGAGCAAGACTCCATCTCAAAAAAAAAAAAAAAAAAGATTACAATATTCATTCTATCATTATGAGTGTGCATTAGGAATATTTGTACCATATTAGTAGTCAAAAATGTCTAAAAGGAAAAATATTAAGCTGTGTTTCTTTAGTAGCCCTTGTAACTATAGTTACAAGAAGAAAGCCTTAGTTCAAAATAGAAGAAGAGCCTTGAGCATGACTTAGAGTCTTTACAATTTCATTTATCATATAAAAATAATACCAGAATAATACTTTGGTTTGTACGAGACCAATGATACATTTCTTATGATTTAAGTTCCTAAATTTCCTACTTTGTTTTTATAAGTGGATCATCACTAATTTTATAACTTGTTTAAAATGTATACACATACATACGTATAATTATAGTCAATTAAATGAAAAGGTAATGGATTTTTAAAAGAATTAAGTTTTGTAAAATTTTTAAGTGCTGGGTGTCAGGATTCATTATGTTTGCAAAAATTGTGATTTCTTGACTCTTAACTAACTTTAAGACCTTAGACAAATGGTGAAGTTAATTAGTTAATAATCTTTGATAGCTAGACAATTTCAAGAGTGAAATAGATGCAAAATAAATGCTGGTTGCTAACACAATTTTAACTTACCCTGAATTCTTAGAATGGCAATAGGTTAACAAAATATGCAAATACTTTTGGATGATACAATATTTATATGTTTGTTTTTGCCACCTCAAATATGTTAAAATGGTATAAAATTAGTGTTCATAAGGAAAAAAGATGCATAAAAGTTTTTGTTTTTTGTCTTCTAGTGTTCTCTTATGTCCGGACAAGAGAAGTTAGCCACTTTAATGAAATACGGTAATATACAAAGTTGATCATACTAAGTACAATAATTATAGTGATCTATAAACAAATACACAAGAAAGTAGACTGATTTTTTATTTTAAAAGTTATTATAGTTAATCAAAATGGCAAAGTGTGTCTTTAAGTAACACAAAGCTTTGCTTCTTCACCCTAAACAGGGAAGGATTATAGGTTTGCATAGAATTCTCCGATCTTTGATTAATTCAAAATTGTTATAGAGCTCTTTTGTTTTCCAAAACTGATAACTAGAAAGTGAGTTTATTTATTGAGTTAGCTGTACATAAAACTAACAATGTTTAGTTATTATTTCGAGGTTAATTATATGTAAGCTTAGTAATGTTTAATTACATAGATGCTTACAGAGTATATTCTGGATGAATGAATAAAGGACAATACAATAACATTTCTGTGACTTACAGACAATCTGATCCCTTTCTTGCAGAGATGGGTGCCAGCGTGCCTTCTGAGAATGGAGAGGTTATAATATAATATTGGCCACAGATGAGTAGCCTGTTCAGGGCACTTCGAGGCATGGCATACATGTAAAATAGGAAACACTGTCTACTTTTTCCTTCCATCTGTGAACCAAAGGGTTTAGATTCTTTTTTTTTTTTTTTTTTTTTTGAGATGGAGCCTTGCTCTGTTGCCCAGGCTGGAGTGCAGTGGCGCGATCTCGGCTTATTGCAGCCTCTGCCTCCCGGGTTCAAGTGGTTCTCCTGCCTCAGCCTCCTCAGTAGCTGCGATTACAGGAACACGATACCATGACTGGCTAATTTCTGTATTTTTAGTAGAAATGAGGTTTCACCATGTTGGCCAGGCTTGTTTTGACCTCCTGACCTCAAGTGACCTGCCTGCCTCGGCCTCCCAAAGTGCTGGGATTACAGGTGTGAGCCACTGTGCCTGGTGGGTTTGGATTCTAATGCTGAAACTTGAAAGCACAGGGAATGTTGACACAAACTTCAATCCTGTCCAAGTCATGACTTCTCCTCTTTTACCAAAATCTAAGTGTTTTTATAACGTGTCTCAGGAATAAGAAGATGAAAAATGTTAGATGGAAATCCTCATCCATCTTGCTAGTAATACTTTGTACTTTTGGATGAATCACTATACTTTAATTTTGGGCGATTATATCCCAAAGGTTAACACAACATTTCTGAGACTGGCTACAGACCAATTCCTAACCCATTTCCTTGTTTGTCCTCAATTTGTTGAATAGCTTTTACTATTGACTTACCATGCCCAATTCTTTACATCTATTACCATCAATCTGAAAACAAGCCTGTAAAACTCAGAGACATAGCCACATACCAGAAGCCGTCTTACTGGTTAGGCAGTTGATCTGCAAGTCAAGCCAAGTTATATCTAACTTTTTTTTTTGAGACAGTCTTGCTCTGTCGCCTGGGCTGGAGTGTAGTGGCGCAATCTCTGCTCACTGCAACCTCCGCCTCCTGGGTTCAAGTGATTTTCCTGCCTCAGCCTCCCAAGTAGCTAGGACTACAGGCACCTGCCACCACGCCCAGCTAATTTTTGGATTTTTAGTAGAGATGGGGTTTCACCATGTTGGTTGGCCAGGATGGTCTTGATCTCTTGACCTCGTGATCTGCCAGCGTTGGCCTCCCAAAGAGCTGGGATTACAGGTGTGAGCCACCACGCTTGGCCTATATCTAACTTTAATACTGCAAATTTTTTGGTTGCTATTTCATGCTACCTTCAGTATCTCACACACAAAAAATACCATGCATGTGTTTGTGTGAGTGTATGCGAGTATGTCCAGGAATGCGTGTATTGAGATGGTGGTGAAGAGTTACAAAGAAAAAGAAAGCATTAGAACAATTTTATTCAAATTCAGTTAGCAGAGTTTGGTTGTTTAAAAAAAAATATTTTTTCATCAATCACAATGATTATACAACTATGCTCTGCGCCCTCAAAAAATCTCTACTCACACCATAATTTAACACTGGGAAAAATTTTACTCATATGCAAATAAAGAAGAAACATTTGCCAGTGTAGATGGCTCAGGCAATTATAGCCATCTGCTACTTGTCAGGCCAACATGTTTCATCTGCTGTATGGTTCAGATCCACTACGGAGGGCATCCCAGTGTAGGGCAGAGGAAGTTGCTGAGACCAGATGTTGGGTTGGAGGGGATGGATGGGAAGCAGTTAGACTGTGTTCTACGGTCCTCATTCTGGTGTTTGGCCTGCAGGTGGTGGCCAGGGTCCCTGCAGCATCCTTGGGTTCACGAGCCATCTCTCCCTTAGGTGAGGCCGAATCTCCCCAACCTCCCCAGTGAAGTCTCATGAAAGGTAGAGTAATACCAGTGGCTAACCTGAGCTTGGTAACTACTGTCTCCTCCCTTCCCCAGGCTTAAGATACTCAGCCTCTTTTTCTCTTAGGAAACAGTTGTTTTGGTCCCCTAAGCTCTGCTGGTGGCTTCAACATGCTACACTCTGTAACTCCAGCATTGCTTTGTTTTCATCACTGCAAACCTTTTAAATCAGAGGCACATGTTTTCATCAGTTAAAACCCATCGGCTTTAACCTCTTTGGGATTTCAAATGAAATGTAGAACTTGTAGAAATTGGTATTTTCTACATTGTGTCCATAATTAATCTGAATATCTGAATTGGCTTAAAAATGAAAACTCTATTAGTGTTATCCTAATCCACAGCATTCAATAAGCTCCGCTTTACCCGAATGGCTTAATGTGATACTCTTCCCTTTGTCCTCCTGGGCAAGAAGAGAGACAAATCTTCCTTCTCAACTCTCTTATATATAGAATTTGGAAAACTTCCTTTTGTGAAAACCTATCTTTAAAAAATAAAAATAAAAAAAGACTTTGCTTTTGGGGTTTCCTGGTTCTAGCTAGTGCTGATCTGGGATATGTTTTTTTCCTTACTTCTAGGGCTAACATATGAAATGTTAACATCCCTGCTGCCGTGTTCGCCTCACCACCCAGCACCACCCCATGGAAACCAATAGAATGAAATGAAATTAATCACCGCTTCTTCTGAGATGTCAAAGGCTGGATTTTTGTGCCCTTTTCCTGGCCCTTAAGATTTTATATCTAAAGTAAAAAGTTATTCACACACTTCTTTTCAACATTTTTTTAAAGTTGACAAGTAGAAATTTCATGTATTTGTGGTAGACAACATGATGTTTTGGAATCTGTATACCTTGTGAAATGGCTAAATGAAACTATTTAACATATGCATTACCTCCCATGCTGTGATAGTTAATACTAAATGTCAACTTGATTGGACTGAAAGATACAAAGTATTGGTCCTGGGTGTGTCTGTGACGGTGTTGCCAAAGGAGATGAACATTTGAGTTAGTGGGCTGGGAAAGGCAGACCCACTCTCAATCTGGGTGGGGGAAATCTAATCAGCTGCCAGCATGGCTAGAATATAGCAGGCAAAAAGTGTGACGAGACTGGCCTAGCCTCCCAGCCTACATCTTTCTCTTGTGCTGGATGCTTCCTGCCCTGGAACATCGGACTCCAAGTTCTTCAGTTTTGGAACTCGGACTGTCTCTCCTTGCTCCTCAGCCTGCAGATGGTCTATTGTGGGACCTTGTGATCGTGTGAGTTATTACCCAATAATAAACTCCATATATATATTTTTATTTTTATTTTTTCCATTAGTTCTGTCCCTCTAGAGAACCCTGACTGAAACACATGCTGTTCACTTACATACTTCTTTTATTACTGTGAACTCTCCTATATTAATTTAGCATGGGATTGAAGTCAGTATGGCCTCTTAATATCTAGATTCTTGCACATCGTAGAGATCTCTGAATACTGGAAAGTCTCAAATCCTCTTCTCTGTGGGACTCAGCACCATCAGATGGTGAAAATCTACATTCATAGAAGTATAAATTCTGACTTATGCTGGTCAATTTTATGAAAAGAAGCTTAAAATGATGCCAAAGCAACACCAAAACCATCCTTTCACAAAACTCATTTCAAGTAATAATTCTCCTTTATGCAGCCACCAAAATAATATCCTCATGGGTATAAACCTTAGGAGGCTGCTGGAAAAAGCTCTCTCTACTTAATGATTGATGGTCCTCAGGGACAGGAAAGTCCCCCATGCTGACACATTTATCACCTGCGTTTAGAGCCAGGATAGCACCAGGGAAGGGCTTTGCAAAGAGGTGAGCTTGAGTGTCAGGGTGAGTGATGGGTTTGACATAAAAGGCTGAAATGGGAGGTCTAATTACGACAGGGAATGAACAACTACCTTAATGAATCTGCAGCAGAAATTTAGTGTTGTAGGCACCAGCCACATGAAGATAGAAAGTGATAGGGCGGTTGCTCACACCTGTGGAATGCATTATTTAAAACCTGATCACTATTCATTCTGAAATGATAGCATAGAGAAAGTGAAGATAAATTCTCATCCCTGGAAATTTTCCTATCCTGGAGCTTCACAATGAGAATCAAGACAAAGGGAGCTTTCAAAATGATAAAAAATGTTTTGCAGAGTTATTTTCTTTCTTAAAGCATTATAAGGAAATATTTTAGGGTTAGAATTTGCACAAGAATAGAACAATCAGCTCGGTTTTCCATATGGCTGACTCTCTCTACCACGTGATAGAGGGTTGCGCTGTAACTTCTAAAAGTGAAGGTGAAAACTGATATGTACCATGATTTTTTAAAAAACAAGAAACATTTTCACTTCAGTTTAATTTTTCTTTTTCCTCCATTTTTAATTTTAAGCTTAAATTTAATATTTTATCACCTTAAATACTAAAACCAGATACTTCAAAATATTATATTATTCAATTACGTTGTTATATTAAAAATCCAGGATACCGTGACTACTTAAATACGACTTGCCTTTTCTATCGATTGAGAAAATAAATCCCTTTATATTCTGCATATAACACTGAACATAGATTCTGATTTGAACATGTGTTACAATTTTCATTAATGTCACCTGAATTTCCATTATTATTAAGGAGGTTATTTAAAAAAAATGTGGTTTGTTATTTTTGTCATTGCAAAAAATAACTCAGGCTTTAAAGGGTTTATATGAAAGTGGGTTCATCATCAGCAGAGTTTCTATTGATGACATCATGTGTGTGCAGAGGGAATGTCTGGTCTCTGTTGCTGCCTCCCCCAACAGCCTTGGTTTCTAGTGTGCCTTGTCCTGTAAAGAGGTGAGGGACTGAGCTGGGAAGTCCAGCCAGCCAAGAGCAAGACAGCTGGCCTGTGGAAGGCGTCCCATGAGCCATGTGGCAGCCATCAGCATGATTGGCTATTTTGATGTTACCAGTGTTTGCTGAGAGCAATTCTGTTCCTTTACCCTCCTCCCCAACATGGTGTGTGTGTGTGTGTGTGTGTTCATTTACAGCATCATTTTGCTTCTTGGACACAGGGAAAAAGGAATGAATAAAACCCCAGTAAGTTGGTATTTATTGGTCGTACTCTAGTTGAGGGCTGCCTCAAATCTCTCTGCTATTTCACCCTGGGAGGACAAATCTGTTAGAAAAACTCCCACCAAGACAGTATCTGTGTACAATCAGAGTGACACGTACTCCTGCCATTCAGGTCATCTCTTATGCAGAGAGCAAACTCGTTCTGCTCCTGAAAGCACAATTCAGGTCAGCATCCACCTCTCTTCTCCCCACTCTTCAGTTTCCTCCACCTGCTTTTCACATAAAAGATTCATCTTCTCCTTTCCAAATCCTCCCACTATGGCCCGTTAAGCACAGCTCTGGAGGTATTGTGACTTTCTAGGGGCTGGGACAAAACTGAAATTTCTGAGAACACTGAGCTGATAGGGTCCTATTAGAGTGCCTGGTGTACAAAACCAGCACCTTCAGAATATCGGGGTAATCAAAGGGAGACAGGCCTGCTAGGGAGGAATCTCACCACCCTGAGTTGCACTTCTCTTCTCTTGTGTATTCAAAAATGCAATACACAAAGTGGGTTTTTCTTTCTTCTTCTTCTTCTTCTTTTTTTTTTTTGCTGAATAAGATATTTTAATGTGTTCTAATTAAAAAGTCAAAGTAGAATGAACAGGAAGTTTAAAAACAGGTCCGCAGGCCAACCTCAAGCATGTAGTTGTTGTCCAAGAAATATTTGCTAAATTTAATTGAATTGTGGCTTGTGAGTCACTTCTCTGTACCATAAAAGTCTTGGTGGAAAGGTTTTGCAGATTCCTTAAATGAACTGGCTATGTTTGACTCTTTTGAAAAGGAAGCCGGGGGAATGATTGGAACAATTTTCAAAAAATAGGTAAAAATTATCAGGTAGTACATAATCTGAATAGACCCACAAATTATTAGTGTGATTTCTACTCTATTATTTAATAGTTTTACATTATCTTGAAGAAGATGCTATGGTTTGAATGTCCCCCAAATTTCATGAGTTGAGGTTGATGGTATTTGGAGGTGGGGCCTTTGGGAGGTAATTAGAATTAGATAAGGTCGTCATGGTGGGCCACTATGCTGGGGCTGGTGGCTTTAAAGAAAGAGGAAGAGAAGCCAGGTGCGGTGGCTCACACCTGTAATCCCAGCACTTCGGGAGGCTGAGGTGGCCAGATCACGAGGTCAGGAGTTTGAGACCAGCTTGGTCAACATAGTGAAAACCCACGTCTACTAAAAATACAAAAAAATTAGCTGGGCATGGTGGCAGGCGCCTGTAATCCCAGTTACTTGGGAGGCTGAGGCAGGAGAATTGCTTGAAGCCGGGCGGTGGAGCTTGCAGTGAGCCGAGATTGCGCCATTACACTCCAGCCTGGGCAACAGTGCGAGACTGTCTCAAAAAAATAAAATAAAATAAATAAATAAATAAATAAATAAATAAATAAATAAAGGCCAGGCATGGTGGCTTACGCCTGTAATCCCAGCACTTTGTGGGGCCGAAGCGGGCAGATCACAATGTCAAGAGATTGAGACCATCCCAGCCAACATGGTGAAACCCCATCTCTACCAAAAATACAAAAATTAGCTGGGCATGGTGGCACATACCTGTAATCCCAGCTACTCGGGAGGCTGAGGTAGGATAATCAATTGAACCTGGGAATTGGAGGTTGCAGTGAGCCAAGATCGTGCCATTGCACTCTAGCCTGGGCAACAAGAAAAGCGAAACTCCATCTCCAAAAAAAAAGAAAGAAAGAAAGAAAGAAAGAGGAAGAGAGACCTGAGCCTGACATGGTCTTGCTTTCTCACCATGTGATGCCCTCCACCATGCCTTGACACAGCAAGAAAGTTGTCACCAGAAGTGGCCCTTGGACTTCCCAGCTTCCAGAAGCGTGAATGAAATAAAGCCATTTTCTTTATAAATTACCCATTCTCGGGTATTCTGTTATAGCAAGAGAAAATGGACTAAATCAGAGGATATATGCATATTTGTCAAAAACAGTTGCTTTGGGATTAAGGTGATTATAAATGTGTCAGGAAAAGGAGGGCCAATAGAGCACATGTCATGAAATAAAAACAATCACTCAATCGGTGGCATCCAGCTGGCCACTGATATTACCTAGTCTAAGAGCTGGGAGGTGCATACAATTATGAGTGAAGTTGAACAATTGTTTTTGTTTATTGACTTTAACCTTTTTTTCTATAATGGCTGTTCAAACTGTAGTTTCTTTCTTTTTTTTTTTTTTTGAGACGGAGTCTCGCTCTGTGGCCCAGGCTGGAGTGCAGTGGCCAGATCTCAGCTCACTGCCAGCTCCGCCTCCCGGGTTTACGCCATTCTCCTGCCTCAGCCTCCCGAGTAGCTGGGACTACAGGTGCCCGCCTCCTCGCCCGGCTAGTTTTTTGTATTTTTTAGTAGAGACGGGGTTTCACCGTGTTAGCCAGGATGGTCTCGATCTCCTGACCTCGTGATCCACCCGTCTTGGCCTCCCAAAGTGCTGGGATTACAGGCTTGAGCCACCGTGCCTGGCCAAAACTTTAGTTTCTTGATTTGATTTTTTCCTTATAAAAATAAGGCTGAAATATTATTTATCAATCAAAAGAAATGATCTATCAAGCCATGACATGAAGGAAACTTAGATGTATTTTACAAAGTGAAAGCAGCTAATCTGAAAAGGGTACATATTGTATGATTCCAACTATATGACATTCTGGAAAAGGCAAAGCTCTAGAGGCAGAAAAGGATCAGTAGTTGGCTGGCCACTGGGCAAGGAGCAGAGGGAAGGGAGGGATGAATAGGTGGAGCACAGAGGATTTTTAGGGCAGGGGAACTACTCTCTATGATACTGTAACGGTGGATCCCTGTCATTACACCTTTGTCCAAACCCAGAGAATGGGTGGCACAAGAGATTACAACATATGTACTATGTGTGGTATGTAACACCAAAAATATGATACAGAAAGATGTTAATAAGAAGAGAAACTATGTATATATGTGGGGAGGGGTGAGGAAGTATATGGAAACTCTCTGTACTTTTTGCTCCAGTTTTTGGTAAACCTAAAAATGCTCTAAAATATTAAGTCAATTTAAAAGGCTGTAAAGTTAAACCTTCAAACTATGAATCCACACGATAGTGTATTATTTGCAAGGCTAAGTCACTTCGTTTTAAATTAATAATGTGACTTCATTTGTATTACCATTAATTTGATATTAATTAATTTTGATTAAATAACCTTAATAGTTAAGAAATAATAAAAAGGTGTTTTTTAACATGTTTTAGTGTTTGACTTATATAACTAAGAGTAAGAAAATCTACTAAAACTTGCAGTGTTTTAAAAAAATAGTAATTAGGCCCACAAAATTAATTTATGATTTGTATTAATCCTTTCCTTATTGTTTGACTTTTCTTTCCTTTCTACTTCCTAATGCACTTCCCATATTAAGTAGGATTTTGAAGCCAGTTCCTTTTCTGTGTATAGGGAGCCCAGGCTGCTACCATGCTAAGGTTTTAGACAGCTTAGAGACCTCTACTGGTTAAAAGCTGATGAGAGCACTAGGATTGACACAGAGAGATGGAGGAAAAGGAAAGAGGAGAATCTTATCAGGAATTGACATGGTCCCCTTTCTGAAGTATCAAATATACAGTTGACCCTTGAACAATATGGTTTTAAACTGCATGAGTCTACTTATATATGGATTTTCTCCTGCCTCTGCCAACCCTCTTCCTCCTCCTGCTCCTCCTCAGCCTACTCAAAGTGAAGAAGATGAGGATGAAGACCTTTATAATGTTCCACTTCCATTTAAGGAATAATAAATGTTTTTTCTCTTTCCTGTGATTTTCCTAATAATGTTTTCTTTTCTCTAGCTTACTTTATTTAAAGAATACAGTATATAATATATATATAAAATATGTCTTTATCAACTGTTTATGTTATCAGTAAGGCTTCTGGTCAACAGTAAGCTATTGGTAGTAAGTTTCTGAAAAGCCAAGAGTTATATGCAAAATTTTGACTGCATAGGGGGTCAGCACCCCTAACTCTCACATTGTTCAAGGGTCACCTGTACTGTGCCTATCTCTCAGGCTCTTTTCTCTTTCATAAAACAAACACAGACAATACATAAACCAACAAGCACAGAAAGACCCACCCTGGAATCCTGGTTCTCTCACTTACTAGCTATTGACTTGGCACATGTCACTTTAAAACTTCAGAGGCTCTTTCCTCGTATGTCAAGTGGAGATTTCAGTGGGCACTTACTTGCAAGGTTAGAATTAGTGACAATGTAGTGCCAGGAAGGTGCTTCACACTCGGAAGGCATTCAGTGTACACTGTCCTCCAGATCACCTGTCTAGTTGCTGTAGGTGAGACTGAAAGACAGTCTGTGAAATAAATCTGGCACCCGTGATACAGGACAATGGAATAAGACTCACTTCTGTATATGGCTTTGCTTGAACCTCCGAGTTTGTACTTTGAATGCTAATTCCTCCCAGTCAATAAAGATAGAGTAACAGTTGGAAAATGAATTTACCTTGGAGAAGTAGTAAATTGTGAATTAAAAATTATTAAACATTTCTTTTAGAAGATTATCTTCCTTAGGTAAATACACTTTATTGTTTTTGAACAGCTACATTTCAAAGCAGGAAAATAATTCTTACTTAGACCACAGAGTCTATCTTATCACGAGAGCACAGAGCTGTCACATTCAAAATCTAGCCACGCTTGCTGCCAAAAAACATAGCAGTCCCATGAAATATCTGTTGTAAACATTTAATGCTTTCTATAGCAGGATTATTCACACTCTATAGATTTTTAAGAGATGAATAATTCCTTCATGCCCACATTTATTTTTCTATGGCTGCTCTATTCTTCCTTCAAAGCGCTATAGAGAAGTCTGTGGGGAGGCCAGTCTTCCCAAATGTGGCCATGTTAGTACTGGAGGAACATTCAAAGCACAAACTTATTGGGCCAAATCTGCTTCTTCTGTTACCCTTTCATTGTATTTTTCTGTTTTGTTCTTCAGAGTATTCAAACAAGGAGTGACTTGATTTCTTTTTACTACAATTTGTTAACCTTCAAGCTCTCCAAAGTTTAAATTCCAGGTCATTAGCAAGATTACATAAAGGGCCTTTGTAGCCCAGACTTTTTTCTTCAAAACATGTTATGTTCCCCTTCCTTGGACCCTAAGATGCAGTGGTGTTGAGTGGCAGCCAGTCTTTATGCTATAGGAAGCACCACGAGATTTCACAAACCAGAAGGAGAACACCAGGCTCTACCTGGGTAGCTTTAGTTGGACTTGTTACTCTAGTGTGCCGAGCAGTAACCACTCTCCTTTTATTAGTCTGTTTTCACTTTGCTGATAAAGATGTACCTGAGACTGGGTAATTTTCAGAGAAAAAGAGGTTTAATGGACTCACAGTTCCACATGGCTGGGGATGCCTCACAATCATGGCAGAAGGTGAAAGGCACATCTAACATGGCATCAGGCAAGAGAAAATGAGAGCCAACTGAAAGGGAAACCCCTTCTAAAACCATCAGATCTCATGGACTTATTCACATCCACAAGAACAGTATAGGGGAAACCACTCCCATGATTCAATTATCTCCCATTGGGTCCCTCCCACAACAAGTGGGAATTATGGGAGCTACAATTCAAGATGAGATTTGGGTGGGGACACAGCCAAAACTGTAACACTTCATGAACATCATGTGTGATAACAGCTGTGGAACTGCTGTTTAAACTGCAAAATAATATACAAACGTAATGTATCATCATATTCATGTGATGTAGGTTAAAAATAATTCAGTCAATTGTCACTATTTGCAGTAGTTATGTTTCACACAGTTGCTGCTAACACTCAACTACTGAATACTACAACATTGTTCCTAAAGTAAATACAGGGTTAGGTTCCTGCAAGCCTCTGATCATAACGTTTTATTAACCAACCAATACATTACCTTGCTTATGTGTGTATCTTATTTAATATTCAGTTTTGAAATATACATTGTTGATTTATTAACATTGAACTCACGGCTGCCAACACAATCAGTCATGCCTAAACACAGCTCATCTAACATATATATTTTCTCCACAGGACACATCACGGCATCTTATGCTTAGGAGCAATAGACAGCATTTCAGCACTCCACTTAGGGGCCATTTTATACAGTGAAATCACCAATAAAAACACAAGACTGCAAAAAAATGTCACTGAATAGACTGCAAAAATGATACCTGTTTACCGTATAAGAGCTGAAACTAGAAGGCAAGGGCATCACGTTGTTTGACTTCAAATGAGAATGTACACATTGATGACAATTTTTTTGCTGCATAGCATATGTCTGCAAATAACCACAAAATCACCATGAATACTTTTGAGGTTCTAGATAACTTTTAGTGAGTAGGTGAATTTGTAAACATGAAATACATAGTAATAATGATCAACTGTATGTACATAAGAAATTCAAAAATTTTCCATGCCTTCTGGAATATTTCGGAATGTCATAATAAGAAGAATTTTGACATTCTTTTTTTTTTTAGACAGAGTTTTGCTTTTGTTGCCCAGGCTGGAGTGCAGTGGCATGATCTCGGTGGCTCATTGCAACCTCTGCCTCTTGGGTTAAAGCGATTCTCCTGCCTCAGCCTCCCAAGTAGCTGAGCTTACAGGTGCCCGCCACCATACCTGGCTAATTTTTTGTTTTTTTTTTTGTATTTTTTTTTTTAGTAGAGATGGGCTTTCGCCATGTTGGCCAGGCTGGTCTCGAACTCCTAACCTCAGGTGATCTACCCACCTTGGCCTCCCAAAGTGCTGGGATTACAGGTGTAAGCCACTGAGCCCAGCCCAGAATTTTGACTTTCAAATGTTTATTTCAAAACAATTGGGTATGCAAAAGTATGTTGTGTGTCAAAGACAGGTGAGCTGAAGATTTGGGACAGAAGTGCTTTTGACAATCTTCTTTAACCAAATACTAAATATGTTATTAAAACAGAACTTCTGATCTCTCACCACATTTTAACAATAAATGATTTTTTTTTTGGCGGGGGTTGCTTTTGTTAATTAAAAATAATTTAATTTTGGAAAACCATGGAAAGATGATGATACCAATTGGTTTTCAATGAAAAGGTTTTTCAGTTTTTCATTGTTTTAGTGTTCTTTTTATGAGTGACCCAGGATTGGAGTCAACCATTCTTTATTTGTATAAACTAAAAGTCAAAGATTAGATGTAATGATACTGCCCAAGACATACTGGACACTCACTGTGTGCCAGGCTTTGTGATAAGCCCTTTATATTTATGATAGCATCTTTCATCTTCATAACAAAGCTTATGATATTGGCACTACTATCATTCTCATTTCATGGTTAAGAAAACTGAAGCTGAGATTTTAAGAAACCTGTTCAAGCTCCTTGAGCAGATGGGGCGGCCAGAATTGCAGGTGTTCTGACACAGAGCCTGTACTGAGCCTAACCCTTGATGTTCAAAATATCCTCTTCCAGCCTACACTTATGAAAATATTTGCCTTTGCAGCTGTTTGTCTAGATATTGAGAGTATGTTTCCAGGTTATGATGTATTATTAATTAATAATTATAAATTGTCCTTGTTAAAGACACATTTGGGTGACAAGAAAAGATATCCTGATATTGACAGTATATTGTATTGAAAACATCATAATCCCAGCACTTTGGGAGGCCAAGGCAGACAGACCATGGCCCACGTGGTGAAACCCCGTCTCTACTAAAAATACAAAAATAAGCTGGGTGTGGTGGTGTGTACCTGTAGCTCCAGCTACTCAGGAGGCTGAGGCAGGAGAATTGCTTGAACCCAGGAGGTGGGGGTTGCAGTGAGCTGAGATCACGCCATTACACTCCATCCTGGTGACAGAGTGAGACTCTGTCTCAAAAAAAAAAAACATTGTTGAAGTATCAGCTATGTGACCTTGGCCTCATTTCACCTTTCTGGGCCTCGTTTTCCTCAGCTGTAATGTGACAAAGTTTCAATAAATTATTTCTCTATAGCTTCCTATGATTCTGTAAGGCATAATAATAATAAAGCCCAATAAATTTCTAAGAATGAAAGTTAATGCAATTAAAAAAGAATGAGAAGCCAACCTTGAATTACAACTCCCTGGGTGAATTCCTTTAAAATAGATTTCCTTCAGCCTTGAGAATATTTTGGACATTAAGACTATGCTATATGTTCTTTAGGATATGAAAAACGGGATATAATTTCTTCTCTTCAGTTGAAATGTTATTTCTCACCTATCACTTAAATAAGTTTTCTCATCAGTGCTTTCCTGCTGCTTCTGTCCTTACAGTAAAACGCAAAGGCAACTGACCAGAAATTTCAATTAACTATTTGCCATTTGTTCATTTATCAATTTTGCTGCATTCTACTCTTAGGAGGTAGAGATAAATCACAAGGTGATAGCTGCCATCGGGAACTCTCCTTGAGAGAAGTTGCAGGCAGTTTAATCTACCTCATTTTCCCTAGCTCCTTTTTAAAGAAACGTATTATATTAATCATTCTCTTCGACAATGACTCTAAAAGAACAATAAAAATCTAAGCTGTAAATAAATAATAATTCCCACATATTTCCTAATATCTACCAGCTAGCGCAAGAAAGTGAAGAGGGAATGGGTAGAGCTGGTGGCTTAATCACTGCAGGTCCCTCTTCTGTCCATCACGCTGCCCCAGAGTGGAGGGCACTAGCCCCTAGGAGACACTGACTAAATATCCCATGAATAAATGGCTCCACAGAAGAATGTGGACTTGGTCTTTTTTACTTTTATTGCTTTTTCTTTTCTTTTTCTTTCTTTCTTTCTTTTTTTTTTTGAGATGGAGTCTCCCTCTCTTGCCCAGGCTGGAGTCCAGCGGTATGATTTCGGCTCACAGCAACCTCCATCTCCTAGGTTCAAGCAATTCTCCTGCCTCAGCCTCCCAAGTAGCTGAGATTACAGCCATTGCCTGGATAATTTTTGTATTTTTAGTAGAGACAGGGTTTTGCCATCTTGACTAGGCAGGTCTCAAACTGCTGACTTGAGGTGATCCACCTGCCTCAGTCTCCCAAAGTGCTGGGATTACAAGCATGAGCCACTGCACCTGGCTTTTTATTGCTTTTTCTAATAGAAATTTTAACTGAGTCCATTGTAGAATCACATGTAGTTGTAAGAAATTGTACAGAGAGACCCCCTGTGTATTTTGCCCAGTTTCTCCATTGGAGATATTTTGCAAATCTGGAGTGCAGTGTCACCATCAGGATATTCACACTGATAAAATCCAATGATCTTTTTCAGATTTTGTACTCTTGTATGTGTGCAAATGTGATTCTGCACAATTTTATCATCTGTGTAGGTCTGTGCATCCACCACCATAGTCAGGATAATGAATAATTCCCACAGCAGAAGAATCTCTCATTTCCCCCCTCCCTTTTTTTTTTTTTTTTTTAAATTTTGAGATGGAGTCTAGCTCCGTCACCCAGGATGCAGTGCAATGGCATGATCTTGGGTCACTCTGCAACCTCTCTGCCTCCCGGGCTCAAGCAATTCTCCTGCCTTAGCCTCCTGAGTAGCTGGGACTACAGGCATGGGCCACCATGCCCAGCTAATTTTTGTATTTTTAGTAGAGACAGATTTCACCATGTTGACCAGGCTGGTCTTGAACTCCTGACCTCAAGTGATCTGCCTGCCTCGGCCTCCCAAAGTGCTGAGATTACAGGAGTGAGCCACCATGCCTGGCCCCCTTGTTTTCCTTTTCTAGCGACACCTCTCTTCCTTCCCCTTCCCTCCTGTCCTAGTCACTAACCCTTGGCACCCACTAATTTGTCCTTAATTCTAAAATTTTGTCATTTCAAAAATGTTGCATAAATGGGATCACCAGGTATGTAACCTTTTGGGATTGGCTTTTTTTCCATTGGCACAATTCTCTAGAGATTCATTCAAGCTGTTTTGTGTATCAATAATTTGTTCTTTATCATTGAGTTCACGTGGAACACTTGAATGACTTTATAATGGAGATATATTCTGACGTTTATCAATAGGCTTTTTTCTTTTTTGCCTTTCCCAGTAACTATCAACATCCTAGTCAAGCCAAGACATCTATCTGCCCGAGGAGGAGATGGGAGATAAAGACAGGAGAAGGCCGTGTTGTTACAGGTGGTGTTCGGTTTCTGACATGCACCTCAGTGCTATGCATCCATGGAATAGCCTTGAATGTGTCTAGAATGGAAGTCTCAATTTTTATTCCACAGTTCCTAAACTACTTCTCTCGCAGGGTTCCTCACTGTAGTAGGCAGCCCCACCACTGGGTCAGCTATTCAGACCGATACCTTGGGAAACGCTCTTTGACATCTCTTTCTCTCACCCACCACATCTGGTTGATCACCAAATATTATGGGCTCTGACTTCAATGTGTTCCTAGTCCAAAGATTTCTCCATCACCATCACTGCTATTGCATTGATGCATGTGCCTCTAACTCTCACAAGGACTCCACAACTGTAGTTGAACGGGTCTCTTAGTGTCCATCCTGTCCCTCTATTGGCCCATCCCTTCTGTAGTTAATACAGCATCCCACAGCTGGAATGATCTTTCTAATATGTAAATCGGATTGCGTTACTTATGTGCTCAAAACCTTCTACTGTTTCTCATCTCACTTAGAATAAAGTGCAGACTCTCCATGATGGTCTCCATCTGTGCAATCAGCTCCTGGCTAACCCTCTGACTTCATCTGTCTCCTGCCACTCTGTCCCTTGATGGCTGTATTCCAGCCATGTTGATTTTCTTGCTGTCCTTGAACAAGCCAGGCGTGTCCCTACCTCACAGCCTTTGGATTGCCATTCTCTCTTCCTGGAATGCTTTTCCAGCAGATGTCCACACAGCTGGCTTTCTCACTTTGTTAAGGCCACTGCTTAAATATTGCCTCCTCAAAGAGGACTTTCCTGGCCATTGTAACATGCTTTCCCGCTAAGCCTCTTTTACTTTTCTTCATAGCGCTTATTGCTAACATTTATATTACACAACTCTTTTCTCATTCTGTCTATGCCCATGAGAGTACATGGTTCATAAAGATAAGAGATTTGTTTTATCCATTGTTCTGTGCCTAGCACCTGGTATCTGTGAGCACTGAACATACTTTTGAGTGAATAAATGATTTCCCCAAATTCCTTTACTCAGGCTTTTTAGTACACCAAGGAGGTCAGAGAGTTCTCCTGCATCCACCTCCTAAGTATGGAAGATGGCATTGGCGGCCCCTAATTCTTTACCCTTCCTGTATTGGTGGCCTTTGCCATGTGACTTTGCTGTTTTCTTCACTGAAGGGAAAGGGAGTTTCTCTTCTCCTTGACTCTGGATTTGGCCACATGACTTACTTTAGATAATCAGATGTTAGTGGATGTGGCAAGACCAAAGGCCTGGAAAGTGCTTGTGTGAGTGGCTTGTTCCCTTGTGTCTCTGCCAGAGAAAAACATGCCCATGCTAACTCCCTGGTCCCAGGAGGAAGATGAGAAGTGTACAACAGAACGATTGGCCCTTAGCTGACCTGTAGATCAATGATAAAAATAGAATTGTTTTGAGCAATTGAGTTTTGGAGCTATTTGTTAGATGGCACTTTTTTTTTTTTTTGTAGGAAGTAAAAGCAAAACTTTTTTTTTCTTTCTTTCTTAATGCCCTAGAAGACTATGAGAAAAGGAGGAGACACAGCAGGAGAGATGAGAGCTGAGCTTTGGCCCAGAGAGCAGAAGTGGATTTCTAAAGAATGACGGATGGGACTGAGGGTTTAGGGCTCTTGCCTTGCTTCCCAGTCTGGGGCTCTGGGAAGAGGTTGCTGTGTAGAGGGTGGGGAGGTACTGTCCTAACATGGGACAGCCCAGCCTCATGTAGAGAGGGAAGAAGAGTAAGCAGACAGGGTCTCTGGTCCTCACGTGCTTCATCTCATTCTCGTGCAGCATGAAGCCCGAGATGAAAGCCCTGACTTCTTGATAGCTGACGACAACCTGCCATGGGGAGACGGAGGACGCCACAGAGACTTAGGCTTAGGGGTCTCTCAAGTGGGAGCTGAGGGCACAGCAAAGAAGCAAAGGGAGTGATGGCAGGTGTTCCCTGGGAACACTGCCTGAGTCAAAGAAAGGGACTCAAAGTTCATCAACCACAGATTTAAGCTCCAAGGCCAGAAGAGCACTCAGGGACACAGAACACTGGGCCGGAGGCCAGCAGATGCCTGGCCATGCAAACTCAAGGACCAGCATGCATCCAGGTCTCTCCCTGCCCATGGTATCATTAGAATGCTAAAGCTACACATGTTGCTGCCTGTCCCCTTCTGTACTCTGTACACCTGGTCAGCACCTTCTAGAAAGAAGCAGAGGACGGGAAAGGCTCTTTGAGAGACTGAACATTTTTATTCATGAGGGACAGAGCACAACCAGGAAGGAATGTTGAAATGATTAAGTCAGAATCAGCTTTAAACCGGCCTGGACGTTTAGCTTATTTGCCTTTGCCACCCAGAAGGAATACGAGATCATCAGACACAGAAAAAGACATTGCATTTTCTCTGCATATCTGAGCTGTGTTGTGCATTACGATGTGCAATTTTGTGATAACCATGGCAACCTCCAATTTGGTCTCCCTGCAGTTTCTCACTTCCTGTTATGCATTTTGCACTCTGCAGATGGTGCTATCTGGCTAAAATGTCAATCTGATCACATTATTCTCCGGATTAAAAAACATCCTTCCTTGACTTCCTTTCACCCCTAAGATAACATTAAAACCTTAACATGGCTTATAAATAAACCCGTAATATGGCAGATGCTGTCAGTGCTCGGCATTCACCTCAGTCCTGCTCCAGGAACCACCGACTGCGATTCCCTGTCATCTGCACTTTCCTCTGGCCTCAGCAGCGTGTTGGGTGTAAACACGGGACAAGCCCGAAGTGCTGGGGAGTTAGTACCGCAGGAAGCAGCCCTCATCTCTGAAGGATGGGAGGAGGTGGCGAGATACCCTGGCTTCCTCCTGCCTCAGTTGGGACACTCGGAGGCAGGTCTCGCACTGTCTTCCAGAGTGACCTGGTGGGATTATGTTCCAGGTGTCCACAGTGGTGAGTGGCTTGACAATGCTCCACCCCTTTCCCTGTTTCATGTCTCTGCTTTCCTGCTTGTTTTATGGGATTGTCCCCCAGGTAAACTTCTTATATTCAAATCGAATTCTCCAGGGTTTCTCTTGGGAGAACGCAACAAGATCGTGATCGTACAATTTATCAACCTGCACAGTCCTATTTTTAGAGTAAAAGTGGGCACTGCAAGTAATGTACACTTGTCCTGGCAGGAGTAGCTTGGGTCTGTTCCGGGCAAAGCAGGACATGTGGCCCTGCTGGTAAAGCCCCCTTTGATTTGAATCCTGCTTACGCTGCGGCATTTTTATCACACGCACCTTCACATCCTACTTTCCACTATTCTGAGTGCAACTTGCTGTGGTTCCTCAAATTTCCCTCATAGCACATTGCGTTTCCAAAGATGTCACAACTGTAACTCCCATGGCACGTTTCTTTGCAATGTGACCTGGCCACGATGCCACCAAGAGGTAGGGTCTGCTTCCTCTCTCTTGGAACATGGGCTGGAACCCAGATTTTGGTCAATAGCACGTGGCAAGAAAGGTGGCTCTTAGAGACCTCCACTTTCTATGTTTGCTGTTTGGAAAGCTCCTTTCTGGAGCCCAGCCGCCATGCCGCGAGGTAGCCCAAGCAGCCATGATCTGGAACCCTTGCGGGAGAACTGAGCCCCTGGCTTGTGGCCCCAGAGATCTCCTGTGCAGCCAGCACTTGCGGCCAGCCACGTGAGTGAGGTTATTTTGGGCTATCCAGTCATTCTCACACCTTGCCCGGAGTCATGAAGTAGAACAACCACCCTGCCAATTCACAGAATTGCCAGAAATAATGAACTACTGTTTTGAGCCACACAGTTTTGGGTGGACTGCTGTGTAGAGTGGAGAACTGACCTCCCCCGCCCTTATGGTTTCTACTTCAGTCCATTGGTTTACCCAGATCATTCTAACTCATCATTAGGGACCCAGCTTCTGTGTTACCTCCTCTAGTATGCCTTCCCCCACTCCTGGACTAGCTCAAGTGCCCTCCCTACTTGCTCCCAAAGAATCCTATACTTCTTTCCATGTATCCCACCCTCTTGTCTTTTTACTTCTAATTGCCTTTCCATTACCTTCTTTTCCAGAAACTTAAGCTCTAAAAATATGACCCAGTGCATATTGATACATTGTACGATCACCTATCTTGTTTTGGGTTCTCCCAAGAGAAACCTCTGAGAACTGGATTTGAATATAGAAAGTTTCCAAAGGCAGAAAATGTGCCTGTCTTGGACCCTAATGATGTTCCAGGGACTTATACAATGCCTGGCATCTGACATATGATGAGTGTACATTTGCTGATTACGGCGAAGTAAAAAAACTAGTATTACACACATACTTTGTGGCAGAGACTGTGCTACTTGCTAAATATGTATTATTTTGCTGAATCCTGTGACATACAGACCATTACTATTCCTATTTTAAACGTGAGAAAACAAATACACACAAAGTTAAGTAACCTGACAAAGTCATACAATTGGCAAATAGTAGAGTAAGAGATTGTATTAGGTTGTTCTTGCACTGCTATAAAGAAATACCTGGGACTGGGTAATTTATAAGGAAAGAGGTGTAATTGGTTCACAGTTCTGAAGGCTTTATAGGAGGCATAGTGTTGCCATCTGCTTCTGGGGAGGCCTCAGAAAGCTTACAATCATGGCAGAAGGTGAAGGTGGAGCAGGCAGCGTACATGGCAAAAGCAGGATCCAGAGAAAGAGTGTTGGGTGGGGGAGGTGCTACACACTTAAACACCCAGGTCTTGTGTGAACTCAGAGTGAGAGCTCACTTATCACCAAGGAGATGGCCCAAGCCATTCATGAGGGATCCACCCCCATGATCCAAACACCTCCCACCAGGCCCCACCTCCAACACTGGAGATTACATTTCAACATGAGATTTCGGTGGGGACAAACATCCAAACTATATTAGAGATCAAACCCAAGGGTGAGAGAGCAAAGTCTGCCGTTAAGTCAGTCCTTATGCATCAGTCAGGACAGGTGAGGCTCTGGCACAGTAACAAACAACCCTATAGTCTTGGCTTAACAAAGCAAAGAGTTTTTTTTTTTATTTTTTATCTCTTGCTATATGCTCATCACAAGTCAAGAGTTTTCTGTTCACTGTAGTCACAGAGGGACCCAGGCTTACGGAAAAAATCACTGTCTTAGGCTTGTCAGTCACCTTGCCAAAGGGATAAAAGGACTCTAGAGGGTTTTGCATGAGTGCTTAAATGTTCTAGCCTGGAAATCACACAAATCTTTCCATTCATAACTCTGGCCAGAAATAGTCCGTGAGCAGCATGCTTATCACAGTATACTATTTCACCAACAAATGAAGATCTAAGTATGTTATTTCCTTCTGTGTCAAGAGGCTTTGCCAAAGTTCCAGAAAGTTTTAGAAAGCCCTAGAAAAAGAATTTTTTAATCACTAAAAAGTCATGTAGGATCATGATATTCACAATTTAGATTATAATGGAAATAATATAGTGGCTACTAGGAGGCTCATCTTCTATTGGAGTTGCTTTGGATAATGATAGTTTGGGAAATATGAGGATCTGAGACCAATATGACTTACAAACTCTAGTCAGTTCAAATGGATAGAAGTTCACTTTATTTTTAACCACCCAAGACATCGCCACTGACAACCAGCAATGGTCAGCAAAGCAACAATGACACTGCATTAGTATTCAGTTTCTTTCTAAGCGCAGCTTCTCAAGTTTACACAGAGAAGCTACTGTCTTTTTATTACAGAATATATCTACTTCATTATGGTTTTATATTACTGATTTAAAAAATGGCAGAAATAGTTAATTTGAAAAACAATTAATTAAAGAGGGCTCAGAAATAAAATTAAAATGCATATTGCCATCTTGGAAACAGAGGTTGTCTATATAATTACAAAATTCACAGTGATGTGGTGATCACTGTACATTGATATTCTTCTAAATTCGTATCTATCGTCATGCATCATGACAGTGTTTTATATCAAGGAACCCTAAATGTTATCCTCCTAGTTGCTAATGGAACAGGAGACCCTGTTCTACTATGATATTGCATTTCCGCCTTTTTAATTAAGAAAATTAGTCCTACCACAAATCTTAAAGTTTCAAAGGTGATTTAGGCTATATCTAATCTGGTTTTACTCAATCCAGATAACTCCTTAATGTAGAGGGCACATTTCTGTTTAGCCTTTGTTGAATATTCAGTAATAGAGAGTTCATTACCTCAAAGTAGAGGCCACTCACTTTTGAAAAGCTCTAATTGTTAGGAAATTCTTTCTTATAGGGGAGCTGAGATTTTCCTCTTCATATCTTCTGCTTTTGGTCCATATCTTCTGCTTTTGCTTCATATCTTCTGCTTACTCAGTCTTGCTGAGTAAGCCTCAACTAAGTCTAATCCACCCTGCATGTGGCAGTTACCAAAGACGGAAAACTGATTCTCCCGTCTCTCAAATCACATATTTTTCTGACCAGACATTCCCAGGTCTTCTGACATTTCCTTTACGGGTCTTGTGTCTATCTGGTTTTCTCCTCAGTTGACTAATATCCTTGCTCTGGACATGATTCTCATACTAGTGTGGTTCAGAATCATGTTCATTTAAGAATCCATCACCATGGAACGAACATTGCTTGTACCAGACTTTCCATCAAACCAATTTCCTAAGTTTTTTCATGATGCCGGGGGTCTCCCAACTTCAACTTAAGTGATTGTATATATTTTTTGATCTAAGTGCAGCAATTAAGTTTATTTCTATTACATTTCATCTTATTATTTTTATCCCATCTTTCTAGCCTGTCAAGATGGCTTTGAAATGCTTTTTATAATCCATCATATTAAACCATCCCTCTCAGCTTCGTGACATTTGCAAACTTATTAAACATGCTATTTGTGTCTTTTTCCAAGGCATTAAAAGAGATGTTGAAAACAACATGAGCAAACAGAACACCCCACTTTCAGTTTCTTTCTTGAAGATTTCTTGAGAGATTATTAAATGTGTTGCTGAAAGATAAAGTCTATGATATCACTCGGCCGGTAAAAGTTGGATGGATATGAGGGATAAAAGATGGACATAACTAGGCCTAGTGAGATTTCTCCTTTGTGAACCTTTGCTGATTGCTAATGATTCTGAATTCCTTCTAGAAGCATTCAGAATTATGTAAGAATCCATTCTAAAAGTTTGCTGTTGGTTGGCAGTGATCACACCACTATTTCTTGAATACATATCCTCCATCCCCTTTATAAAGATCACTCTTGTCCTTGATTAGGTAGCCTTTCTTTCATCCTTTTTATGTGTCCCTTTTTGAGCAGTGCTCATCAAAGAGCTCAGTGTGAAGTCATCTTAGGTATTTAGAGCCATCTTCTCCTTCTTTTATAGAGTCAGTTTCAGAGTAGCAGTTTCTGAGTAGCAG
The DNA here is from genome assembly GCF_043159975.1 of Macaca nemestrina. Lineage (NCBI taxonomy): Eukaryota > Metazoa > Chordata > Mammalia > Primates > Cercopithecidae > Macaca > Macaca nemestrina. Next base: position 10,716,476 of record NC_092128.1, read on the forward strand.
AAACTGATCCTAGAAAAGTAAAGCAACAACTTTGGAGCATGAAACTCCAGGGGGTTTCAAAACCTGGCCGGAGTACATATCAGTTGCAAGTTCAATACTGTATGTCTGCATAGATGGATTTTTACACAGCTGGGGAATACAAATGGGTTGTCCTTCGCTGCAGTATATGTTGTTTTCAAAGAGACATTTAAGCACCTTCCTCCTCAGTCCTGCCCCTATGAAAAGATCAAATATCAAAGGAATGTTGGCTTGAAGGGGTGGCCAATGATTAGTTTCTCAAGCACCTACATGTCTTTTTGGGGTCTTCACGGTGACTCCTTCAATTTTATTAACAGAATTTTAGTTTCAGAGTAGCAAGGACCTTGTCCTTCTTCCTCACCATTTTGGAAGATGCAGGTGTTATCAGGAAGCAAAGCATAGGTGTTGGGTTCACAAATCACGCTTTTCAAATCTCAGCGTCACCACTGACCAGCTGAGTGGCTTGAAGCCAGTGGTTTTCAACTGCGTGGTAATTTTTTCCTCCTGGGGGACATGTAGCAATGTTGGAAGACATTTTTGGTAGTCACAACTTGGGGTACTAATTCTATCTAGTGGGTAAAGGTCAGGGAGGATGCTAAACATTCTAAAATGCATAAGACAGCCCCATAATAAAGAATTTTCTGACCCAAAATATCAATAGTTCTGTTGTTGGGAAACCCTACTTTAAGAAAAAAACTTAATCATTTTGAGCTTTAGTTCCTTCTTCTATACAACGAGGGTAACAATGATCTGTGGTGGTGTGAGAAACGCACACAGTACTGTACTTACAGCATATAACATAATAACTGGCATGTAGCCAGCATAAAAAATGGTAATTGTTTATGTATTAGGCATTGTGTTGTAAACGTCTTAAGACGTTATCAGCTTAATATTAAAAGAGTAGTCCAATTACTCCACAAGTATTTTTTGAGCCCTTTCTGTATACTAGCCACTGATCAGTTTGCTGCAAATAGATTAGTTTAAAAAAAAAACAGTCTTTGCCCAACAATCTCTGCCCTCAGGGAGCTAACAACCTGCAAGTAGGCATTTGTGTTCCCCGTCTTGCCACTGGGAGAACCCAGGCTCTGAGAGGTTCAACTAAGAAAGCAACATGGTCAAGATTTCAATGCTAACAGAGGTAGAACTGGATTTCAGTCTAACCAGCTCTGCCTGATTCTATAGTCCACATTCTTTCTACTCCATGATTGTCAGGTGCCTACTTTTAGCCTATGAGACATGTGAGGATTGTAGCTCTCACCTCTGTGCTAATCTTACCGATTCTGTTAGGATGATCATCCATATCCTTTCACCCTGCAGTATATGTCTACAATGATATTCTGATATTCTTTTTTTATATTTCATTTCATTTCATTTTTTTGAGACGGAATCTCACTCTGTTGCCTAGGCTGGAGTGCAGTGGTGCAGTCTCGGCTCACTGCAAGCTCTGCCTCCGGGTTCATGCCATTCTCCTGCCTCAGTCTCCTGAGTAGCTGGGACTACAGGTGCCCTCCACCACGCCCAGTTAATTTTTTTGTATTTTTAGTAGAGACGGGGTTTCACCATGTTAGCCAGGATGGTCTCGATCTCCTGACCTCGTGATCCGCCTGCCTCAGCCTCCCAAAGTGCTGGGATTACAGGCGTGAGTCACCGCGCCCGGCCTACAATGATATTCTTTCTGTTTTGTTCCCCTTTTACTCTTTATTAATTCAACAAATATTTACTGAGCACTTGCTCCTTGTTAGTATACAGTGGAATTGGAGATGCTATCTTGGTCTGCAAGGAGGTCATGGCTTATAGGGATGAGACCAAGGACCCATGACTGGAGCCCTAACTACTCACATGCCTGACACCACTTCCATCTTGGAATTGTGGACCTCCTTACCGGTGTTTATGTGTACTTTCTGTAACTCGCTGCCACATGCACAGTTACCCAGTTTGTGTATGCAGCAACATTTTCCTTGCGTGTACAAAAGATTCCCGGTGTAACCTTCATGTACCTGAGAATCATGGTACACTTTTAGCTTTGCACAGATTGATGTCACGGTACATTCTTAGCTGTAGAAAATGTGGTCTTTATGATGTTATTTGTTCATGACCCTGAAGGTCCATGCCTCATACAGTATATTGGAATTGTGCTGAAATGTGAATCTAGTTACACGACCTGAAAAACAGACGAACCAGAGACTATTACTCATAGTGACAGAACCTCGAAATCATCCAACATTCCCATCAAAATTTGACTTTGTAGGTTCCACAAAGTAATAAAAAGTCTATTTTTTTCCAGGTATGTTTATAGCTGATGTTACTTTAGGAATATCACAGTGCAGTATCTTTAGGAACATCACTGTATCATAGCGTAGAGTTTGTTTTGATGGAATCATATGGTTCTGAAGGAGCACTTCACATTTTAAAGCATTCTTGACTGAACCGTGGGAGCACCTCTGGTGGAAAGCAGGTACTCACCAAAATCTCAGATGCATGACTTATGAATACCAAGGCCCTACTCCACTAAACAGCCACTTTTCGTTGCTAACTGATGGCATCACTCAACTTTCAAATACATCCCTCTGCTGGAGCTGGACCATGAATTTTGTTTGTCTGATGTACTTAAGAGTCTGGACTCTCTTCAGAGAGACCTCACTTCCAAACTCTACTTTGCCAATATTAGTTGATTAACTTTTGTCAAACTGACCTTCTTCTGCTTCAGTTTTCTCATCCACAAAATGAGGTTCATAATGAGGGATCTCATTTCATTCGATTGTTGTGACATTAGTTTCTTATGTTTACACATGTAACATGTAATGTCACAAAGTCTCTTCTGGTTCACAGACAATAAAAGTGGTGATAAGATCTGTAAAAATCCAGCAACTACAGAAAACGTTGGAGAAAATTTGGATAAAGACATCAGGGTGAGGTAATCCAAAGCTGACTGTGCCTGAGTGCTGTTTTCAGGATGCAAAGGATTAAGCAGAAGCTGTTTAATTATCTTTCATATTGTACAATATCTAAGGCCCAATGATCAATATATCTTAGCCTTCATTTGTTTTCCACTTCCACCCTTTGATTTATCACTCGCCACTCCCCAGTGTCTTGTTCACCGAGTGTGTGGTCTTGGGCTTCATGCACACGCCTGCTTTCCCCGTCTTCTGGAAGCCTCTGTCACCAACCGGACTGGCGTGTTTCTGATTCTAAACCCAGGAATCCTTTTTGCTCTTGACCACTTTCTGGCACAAGATATAGACTTTATCCCTCAACTGGTCAACCTCAGCACTTACCACCTGCCCAAGTAGTCCTCTCTGTCTTTCTCTTTGCATTCTAGATTAACTGCCACAGGGATCACAGCACAGGGAAGAGCTCCCTTGGTATCTGATTGCCAGAGTTCAAATTTTCATTCTGCCACTGATTAGCCAGGTGGCCAGGTTATTTAATCTCTTCATGGTTCTGTTTTCTCATCTAACAAGTGGAGATCATAATCTCAACTACCTCATACAATTGTGATGAAGATTGAATGGGCTAATATCTATAAAGTGCTTAAAATGGAGCCTGGCCTACAGTAAATCTCATATAAGTGCACATTATTATTATTATTATTATTATTATTATTATTATTGAGACAGAGTCTCGCTCTGTCGCCCAGGCTGGGGTGCAGTGGCATGATCTCGGCTCATTGCAACCTCTGCCTCCTGAGTTCAAGCCATTTTCCTGCCTCAGCCTCCCAAGTAGCTGGGACTACAGGTGCCACGCCTGGCTAATTTTTTGTATTTTTAGTAGAGATGGGGTTTCACCACGTTAGCCAGGATGGTCTCGATCTCCTGACCTTGTGATCCGCCCGCCTCCACCTCCCAAAGTGCTGGGATTACAGGCGTGAGCCACCACGCCCAGTCTATTATTTTTATTACAGGTTCAGTCTCCTGCTCACTCCTCATTTTGTGACCCCTGCCCCATGTTTTTAAGTGAGCATTTTTACCATTAATACTATTCTGATCACTTCTACCCACTGGCTGCCGAGTGACCTCCCTCCCACCTGTACATCACCACCATCTTACTGTTTTCAATGCGGTTCACAGTACACAGCCTCATATTAACAAAATGCATTGACTTCACATTAAATATATAAAAATACGTCACCAATCATATCGATAGTTTAAAAATTTAGGGTGTAACCTTCACGTATCTGTGGTTCATGGTACACTTTTAGCTTTGCACAGTGCTAATCTCCTCTAGTGAAGAGAAGGACAAGGAGATTCTGGAATTCACAATCGCACGGGGGGAAGGGTGTTCTGTCACACTGTTACGTTCCTTATTGGCCTTCTCATCTGCATATAATATCAAGGCACTTTCTTACGAGAGGAAGATAGAATCATGTTGATACGCTTTGACAAAAGAAACGTTAAGTTACATACTGCTAGTAGGTAAAGGTTTGTAATAAACCAAATTCTACATAGAGAAGCCTGGAGCAGACTTGCCTTCACTTGGGTTGTAGTTTATGCCACGCGCCAAACAACACTGGTTCCATTACCATTGTTGATTTAGAAGCCCCCATGACCAATCACAAGTTTTTTATTTTTTTATTTTTTATTTTTTATTTTTTGAGACGGAGTCTCGCTCTGTCGCCCAGGCTGGAGTGCAGTGGCCGGATCTCAGCTCACTGCAAGCTCCGCCTCCCGGGTTCACGCCATTCTCCTGCCTCAGCCTCCCGAGTAGCTGGGACTACAGGCGCCCGCCACCTCGCCCAGCTAGTTTTTTGTATTTTTTTTTAGTAGAGACAGGGTTTCACCGTGTTAGCCAGGATGGTCTTAATCTCCTGACCTCGTGATCCGCCCGTCTCGGCCTCCCAAAGTGCTGGGATTACAGGCTTGAGCCCCCGTGCCCGGCCAAGTTTTTTATTTTTTTTTGAGATGGAGTCTCGCTCTGTTGCCCAGGCTAGAGTTCAGTAGCGTGATCTTGACTCACTACAACCTCCACCTCCGCGGTTCAAGCGATTCTCCTGCCTCAGTCTCCTAAGTAGCTGGGATTACAAGTGCCCGCCACCACGCACGGCTAAGTTTTGTATTTTCAGTAGAGATGGGGTTTTGCCATGTTGGCCAGGCTGGTCTCGAACTCCTGACCTCAAGTGATCCACCCGCCTTACCCTCCCAAAGTGCTGGGATTACAGGCGTGACCCACCATGCCCAGCCTAACCACAACACATTTCAAAGGCGAATTAACTTTAGAATGAGTTACATGAGCAATTTCCCCCAAAGATGATTTGCTGACGTTTCTCTTGTGCAACACCGAGAACAACCATGTAACTTTCCTGTACAGAGAAGATATTCACGACTGGCCCCAGTGAGAGAAATTTAAAATCCAAATTCATGTTACCCAAACAAAGTTATTCTTCACACACATTTATACCGAATGAACCACATTCTTACCTATAACTTTTCCCAGAAAGAGCGACTTGGGAGAATTGAAGAGGGTGTCGGATGAACTTGGCAGATGGTAACTCATAGAAGGATAATGATCGAGCTGCAGGAAGAAAACAAGAGACACTTTTAGAAGGACGTCACTACCCTGTGTGGAACCAAATCTTCCCTGTGGGGATGACGTCACTCTTTGAACCCTGGTTTTCTGATATCTTATTTCATCAGCCCTGACTCTAAAACACCAGCCCGAGAAAAGGGAAATCCATCTCTTTCTTTGCTGGGGTTCTTTGAAAAAATCTGAGCATGGTAAGTGAAGATCCTTATGAACAGCTTTCCAGGTGACGTACATTTTCTGTGGATGATTTACCTACAGGATTAAGATCCAGGCTCATTTTAATGGAGTAAAGTCTGCTTGACCCAATCTCCAGTGTCTCTGATATAGAATATGCCACATCTACAGCAATGAAGTTTTGCTGAAGCATTTTATTTTGTGATACGATCACACACACACACACACACACACACACACACACACACACACACACTCAAACGCTGAGGGTCAAGTAGGGTAAACAGTCATGGTTTTCTCACTTATCCCAATGAGAATGATTTCTCCTGCCACAGGCAGGGGTGGTTCGGTGAGTTGGCAGCAGAGAGAGAGAAATGCAGCTGTTGGGAACAGTGCACAGACAGTGACCATGGGAGCGACTCACATTTCTGATTCTGCTGCCCGTGGACAAAGTGCCAATGGTGGTGTCAGAATCGTTGGCCTTGTCTTTTGTGTCCCAAGTGACTTTTCCTGCCTCATATTTTCAGCTGTCTTTTTATCACCCATATAGTCTAGGTGTGTTTCTCCAACCGTGAGCTCTTAGAGCCTTCTGGGCCTTTTTTGTGCCCACCTGTGGAAAACTTTCTTTTGTAAGAATTCCTTTTTCTGAAGTGAGATTAATACGTGCTGAGGTCAGCGTGACGAGAGCTGTGGCTTATAAGAAAACACAGCATTGCTCTCCAACATGGGCATTCCCAAGGGGACCACGTCAATTGTGTAGAGGAAGGAGACAGAACAAGCAGTAACTTGTTGAAGGCAGCAGCACAGACTCAGAAGCAGATACGCTACTGAGTCCTTGCTCAAACTCAGCCTGATTAGGCAAAAAACTGTCCTTCAGATGAGCAAAGACGCTGGAAGCTAGCCGTGCTCTTGGGAGGAAGGAGACAGTGGCAGGGAAGAAAGAGGGCAGGCAAGTGATCCAATCTCATCACCACATTGAGAACCAGCTACTACAATGAATAATCATTCATTATTGACTGACTGCAGCAGAATCTTGAAACTGCTTCCTAGAAACTTAGGGATCATTGCACAGTCAGGGTTAAGAGTCAAAGGGTCATCACATCTCAAGAATATTTTAGATTTTTTGGCCCACAGAACTGGTACAGTAGGTTTTTGTGCATGAGTAGTATTGCCACAAAAATCCAAGTCACCCCCACCCCCAAAAACTATTAAAGCAAACATTTGCATGCTTGGCTATCATTTTGAAAAGTTTTCTATAACATCAAATGCATCATTAATGAAACAAACCAGGTGTGGTGGCTCATGCTTGTAATCCCAGCACTTTGGGAGGCTGAAGCGGGTGGATCTCTCGAGTCCAGGGGTACAAGATCAGCCTGGACAATATAGTGAGACCCTCATCTCTACCAACAATTTTAAGAAGTAGCCGGGTGTGGTGGTGTGCACCGGTAGTCCCAGCTACTCGAGAGGCAGAGGTGGGAGGATATAGCTTGAGGCCAGGAGGTGAAGGCTGCAGTGAGCTGTGGTCATGCCACTGTGCTCCAGCCTACGTGACAGAGTGAGACCCTGTCTCAAAGCAAACAAAAACACTTATTCCGTCCAGATAATCTGAAATATTTAAAATCTCATATAGTTGTTTCTTTGGAGCAAAAGCTCTTCAGTTTCTGCTCTTAAATATTAGCTAGCTGCTTTGGTGCCATCTGATGGCCCACATGGGTAACTGCCACCGCACTTCTATTCACTTTCTTTTAAGCGGTTAAATGCAAAATGCCATTGTTGATAGCCTACCTGGCAATGCCTTAGGGGGTGGTGATCTCCCCCTAATACTTCTAACAATTTAAAAACTAAATTTGTGGTCTGGGCAGTGGCTCACGCCTGTAATCCCAGCACTTTGGGAGGCTGAGGTGGGTGGATCATGAGGTCAAGAGATTGAGACCATCCTGGCCAATATGGTGAAACCCCGTCTCTACTAAAAATACAAAAATTAGCTGGGTGTGGTGGCGCTGTCCTATAGTTCCATCTACTCAGGAGACTGCGGCATGAGAATGGCTTGAACCCAGGAGGTGGAGGTTCCAGTGAGCCGAGATTGCACCACTGCACTCCAGCCTGGAGACAGAGCGAGACTCCGTCTCAAAAACAAAACAAACAAACAAACAAAAAAACACTAAATTTGTAACAAAGTTCTATTTTCTTAAAGAACTTTAAAAATGGATACAAATAATATATGTTCATTACAAAAAATATAGATTTGCGGAAAAAACTGACTGCTGATAATAAATGTTAATTTCTAATGTATTTTCTTTCAACTTTTCAAATAAAAAGGGGATAGAACCCAAGTAACACATTGTTTTGTATATTTTTTAACTTGACGATATATTATGAATGTCTTTCTGTGTCAATAAATATACAACAAAATTCTATTTTCTTAACTTTAAAAATGGATACAAGTAATATATGTTCATTATAGAAAAAATAATACAGATTTGAAGAAAAAAACTGCCAACTGATAATCAATGTTAACTTTTAATGTATATTCTTTCAACTTTTTAAATAAAAAAAGGATGGAACCCAACTAACACATATTATGTTTTGTATATTTTTTAACTTGACGATCTATTATGAATGTCTTCTGTCTCAATAAATATACAACAAAAATCATTTGTCATGGATGACTAGTATTTCATTCTATGGATACACAGTTTAAAAGATCTGCTAAATTTCCATGTTTGGGTTTTTATATTTCTGTGTCCTCAGGCCCAATACAGTGCTGGATACATGGTGGGATCTCGATAATTGGCATTAACAGTTGTTAATGCAGCTCTTAAAGTCGTGAGCACCAAAGGGAAATCCGTCCTCAGGTGTGGTGTGACCCACACAGTGGAGGTACCTTCCTTTCCCTGAATTGTTTCTGCGGGTCCAGACCAGACGGACTTGGCTTTTTGGCAGCCATTGTATATTATCTTTGCTGAGCTATAGTAAAATAAAATTCCTGGTTGATCTCTATAAGTGTATTCTCTTCCTATGTCTGTGTGGTTGATGGCTTGAACCAAAATGCTAAATTTTACATTTATTTATGTAAACCTTTCTTTCGTTTTATTTTATTTTTTATTTTTTTGAGACGGATTCTCGCTCTGGTGCCCGGGCTGGAGTGCAGTGGCCGGATCTCAGCTCACTGCAAGCTCCGCCTCCCGGGTTCCCGCCATTCTCCTACCTCAGCCTCCCGAGCAGTTGGGACTACAGGCGCCGCCACTACGCCCGGCTAATTTTTGTATTTTTAGTAGAGACGGGGTTTCACAATGTTAGCCAGGATGGTCTCGAACTCCTGACCTCGTGTTCCGCCCGCCTCGGACTCCCAAAGTGTTGGGATTACAGGTGTGAGCCACCACGCCCGGCCACTTTTATAGCTTTTGTTTTGTAACACAACAATAGCCTACTTAGAGGTTTTTGATTGTTGATTCTGTCATCTTGCGTATGTGTGATCCCGCTTGGTTTTGACTTTTCTAAAAAACATAATGAACGCTCCTAGCCTTAACTCATTGATGAAGTCATTAATTTCAAAACAGTGAACAGGAACCTAAATGGGTCATGATGTACAGTTCTAATCCAAATTACCTGCTCAGTTAGGAAAATATGAGAAGTGACGAGGATATCCGGAAAGCCTTGAACATTCACAAAGATGAAGCTGCAGTGCCTGAGGAAATTCTCTAATAAAGGAGGGATGGAGGAAAGCATTCTCCGATCAGCCTCCGATCTTACCACGAGCGAGGCGTCCTTACGTCTTCTCTCGCCTGCTCCTGCCTGCCTCGTGCCTAAGACGGCGGGCTGTGGCCGGAAGGGATGGGTGGGACGGTGGGGTAGGTGGGTAAAGTGAAGAGGACCCTAAAGGAAAAGCGGCTCTGCCGCTGACGGCGGCTGCTTTGCCGAGTGTTACCACCAGGTGGTGCTGTCCCCCAGCCGAACATAATTCAGAACAGCCACATCGGATCAGGGCTCTCCAGGACCTGAGACCCGCCCAGGGAATCCAGAATTCCCCCGTTATATTAATCACATCTGCAAAGCCCCTCTTGCCAGGGAAAGTGACGCGCTCTCAGGTCCTGAGAATTAGGACGTTATCTTTTGGAGGCATTATTCCGCCCACCATATCTCCACATTCAGACAAAATTGCAGAATGCTCTTGTGCCACATGGTCAGGTCCCACAAGGGTCTTTATAGGAGGGAGGCAAGAGGGTCACAGTGGAAAGAAGATGTGACAACGGAAGCAGAAGTTGGCGTGATGTGAGGAAGGGGCCGAGGAACGCAGGAGACTCTTAGAAGCTGAAAAAGGCAAGGAAAGAGATGCTCCTCTCAGAGCCTGCAGAAGGCACCAGCCTTTCTCATTGACTTCAGCTGTTTGCGCTGCCTGCCCTTCTGGCCTCTGGAACTGTGAGATAGTAAATGCATGTTGTTTTAAGTCCTTAAGTTTGTGGCGATTTGTTACAGCAACACTGGGAAACTAATACAAGAAATTTATGGAAAAAAAAAAAAAAAGACCTTGTACAACCCCAAACCAAAACATCTGTTTCTCCCTGCAATTTCTTCAGTAACAGCGTTAGCGTTCTCCGTTCTTCCTGCCTCCCAGATGAAATGCATTAAGGGGCCCAATAACTGAATTAGCCCTGCTTTTCTGAGCGCACCCAATTGATAAGAGACACCTGCTTCCTTGAACCCTCCTCACCATAAGCCTGATTCCTAAAATAAACCCTTCCTGACTCTTAGAGCCACCCCGTCATTCTCTAAGGTATACGGGTCTCTTTGCGTCAATTATCAACTTGTTGCTTCCTGGCTCCCAATGCACGCTTCAATATAAGCTCTATGATAAACAATGGAATTCCTTAAAGCCTTTTGCTGTTAAAGTGAGCACAACGTCAAGCTTTCTCAGTAGTGTGCTCTGGAGGGACACTGCAAGAGGAAGGGGCTTACTGCAATTTCCAGCACAGGCTCGAGGAGGGGAATAGCAGAGGCTCTGCCCAGGGTGCGAGGACATGAGGTGAAGCCCGTCCGAGTCACAGGCCTGCAAGAGATCCCTCTGTGACCCTCTTGTCTCAGCCGTGGCAACCTGTCCACAGACCTCTGGACGTGTGTCTGAGCCGCCCTGGTAGCCCCTCGCTCACACCCCCACCGCCGCTGCCATTGCCTGCTCCCCCACCTGCACTCCAGAGGGCAGCCAGCCTGTTGCTCCCCCAGCCAATCCAGACCAGCTCCAGCTTGGCCAAGCAGGAGGAGCCTCTGCTCTCTGCCAGGCAGAGACACATTTTCCAGCAAGGTCCTGAAGGGCTTCAGAACGTGCCATCTCCAGATATGCTGGCTTGGGATAGGGACAATTTTAAGCTAAAGGCACTTAAAAAAACAACAGATGCGGCCGGGTGCAGTGGCTCACGCCTATAATCCCAGCACTTTGGGAGGCCAAAGTGGATCACCTGAGGTCAGGAGTTCGAGCCAGCTTGGCCAACGTGGTGAAACCCCTTCTCTACTAAAATACAAAAATTAGCCGGGTATGGTGGCACACACCTGTGGTCCCAGCTACTTGGGGGGCTGAGGCAGGAGAATGGCTTCAACCCGGGAGGCGGAGCTTGCAGTGAGCCGAGATGGCGCCACTGCATTCCTGCCTGGGTGAGAGAGTGAGACCCCGTCTCAAAAAAACAAAAACAAAAAAAGAAAGAAAAACAACAGATGCACAAAGGACACTCTGACCTCGCCTTTTCTTCCTGAAAGCAGGAGATGGAACTTTCCTATGGAAGATGCCCTCCCTCTACGAGGAAGAACAGAACATTCTTCTCTCCGGAGGCGGGGAGTTGAGGCCAAGAGAAATCGGTACAAACAAAAAGTGTTTTGACAGTTAAAAAGCTCTTGTTAAAATAACCGTTGTCTTTAGCCTCTCCATATATTTAGTTACTTTTTCACAATTAGTAATTTTTGTTCAACCATTGCATAAGCCCTTAGGCCTGGCTGCTTTTGGATCTTGGTGTTCCTGCGAAGGCCCTCACGTGCCTGTAAACATCGGCTTGCGTTTCCTCCATTAATCTCTCCTATCTGAACTTAACTCTCAGGCCCAGCTGGAGACTGGCGACAGGAGCAGCTCTGCCTCCACTACGGTCAGACACCCACTGAGGTTGTCCCTTCCTGAACGGGCTCCCTCAGCCCTAGGGGGCCTCTAGGAAACTCTACAGGGGTTTCCTTACATCTTAGAGTTGCTGTTGGCCACAGTTAATGCTTCTTTCACCCCGTTTTAACCAACTATGGTTTCCAGCTCCTGTTTGACTCAGATTGCTAAGCCCTTGCTGCAACAAGGGATAAACCCAACTTTGTCCGACTGCAGATATAGTTCTGGTCTTGGCTGGTGGGATTCAGTAGCAGGAAAAAGGAAGAAATATGTATTGAGCAACTGCTGTGTACAAGGCTTTGTGCTGGGCTTTTAATATGTATTATCTTATTGAATAGAGATATTAGATAGGTATGATCTTGCATCTTTGATATTATGAAGTGTCCAGTCATGGCCGGGCGTGGTGTCTCACACCTGTAGTCCCAACACTTTGGGAGGCCGAGGTGGGTGGATCACAAGGTCAGGAGTTTGAGACCATCCTGGCAATACGGTGAAACCCCGTCTCTACTAAAAAATACAAAAAATTAGCTGGGCGTGGTGGCAGGAGCCTGTAATGCCAGCTACTTGGGAGCCTGAGGCAGGAGAATGGCGTGAACCTGGGAGGAGGAGCTTGCAGTGAGCCAAGATCCAGCTTGGGCGACAGAGCGAGACTCCGTCTCAAAAAAAAAAAAAAAGAAAAAAAAGTGTCCAGTCACAGAGTAAGTACCAAGGCTGACACTCTGACTCCAGAGACAACACGGTGAGCTGCAGGCCACAGCCTCCTGTACTAGCCCAGTCACCTCAATTAGGAGAGGGAGAGGATCAGCTACATTTAAAGTATTTACATTTAAAAGAGAAAATGCATTAAATCAGATATAGCGAGAAAAGCTCAACCTGAAAAGCCTAAGGAAATGACATATTATATGATTTCACTCGTATTGCCAGGTGGCCACCTCTTTTCAAATGAACCCTGGTGCATTTGCCACGGTTAAGTGTAATAATTTCAAGGTAATTTCTTTGGGGTCCAAGTGAGCTATTTTGTAGAATTGTATTTTGCTGTACATTTAGCTGGTGGTCATTTCACTGGCAGTTAAGAGGCGATAAGAGATTGTGTAATAGAGGCTCATTAAAATTAAAGACTGTGACTCCATGTGCCCCAGGACAACCTTGAGGGAACACTAATTTGTTCAACATTTACCATTAAGCCATTAGAAGCATACTGATTCAGGCAGGACCTTGTGTCTTACACGTGGAGCTGAAAGCTTTAATGTCTATTCAGGTATTATTTTGCAATTTCCATTCATTTCCATTTTTAAGCCACAGTTTGCATTGGCAGAGTTTGAAGGGATTTAATCAGCCACTTACGCTTTGGGGATGCAGTGGAAAAGCTAAAGAAGAAATACCTAAACCGCGTGGGTTTTCCTGGACCAGTGGAGGGGTGGGGCCTCCTCCTGAGATGAAGGACACAATTTCAAGGCCGACCCTGCTTTTTCTGTGGCCTAGACAAAGGCCGAGGATTTCTCGCGTTTTTCCTAATCCTTAATTTTGGGGAATACTTGGAATTAGCTCAGCGATATTGAATTTAGAATATATCATCTTTTTTCTTCAAAATATCATTTTATTACCAATAAAGTGATTATAGAGAGATGGGCTTTAGGTGTATGACTAAGGAGTTTCTTTCTTTCTTTTTTTTTTTTGAGACAGGGTCTCGTTCTGTCAGCCAGGCTAGAGTGCAGTGGCGTGGTCACAACTCACTGCAGACTCCACGTCTCAGGTTCAAGTGATCCTTCCACCTTAGCCTCCCGAGTAGCTGGGACCACAGGTGCATACCACCATGCCTGGATTTTTTTTTGTTGTTTTTTTTGAGACGGAGTTTTGCTCTTGTTGCTCAAGCTGGAGTGCAATGGTGCGATCTCAGCTCACTGCAACCTCTGCCTCCCAGGTCCCGGTTCAAGCAGTTCTCCTGCCTCAGTCTCCCAAGTAGCTGGGATTACAGGCACATGCCACCATGCCCAGATAATTTTTGTATTTTTCGTAGAGATAGGGTTTCACCATGTTGGCCAGGCTGGTCTTGAACTCCTGAGCTTGTGATCTGCCTGCCTCAGCCTCCCAAAGTGCTGGGATTACAGGTGTGAGCCACTGCACCTGGCTGCCTGGCTAATTTTTAAAATTACTTTTAGTAGAGATGGGGTCTCACTATGTTGTCCAGGCTTGTCTCAAATTCCTGGGCTCAAGTGATCCTGCCCCCTCAACCTCCCAACATCCTGGTATTGTAGGCCACCGCGCCCAGCCTAGAACATATCTGATGAATGTTTTCTTTACTCCAAGTTGAAGCCCAAGGCTGAAGATAAGAAGAGGCTGATGCAGACAGACTTTAGGTAGGAGAAACAATTATCAACTCAACTTGCACCCCTTATCTGTGTCTACCCGTCCTTCTAAACCAGAAATTCCCACAGACTTCAAAGACGAAAGGGTTTGAAGAGTGGAAACCATATCTTCTTCCCCACCAGAATCTCCATTCTATGAAGGGTATGCACAAGCCTAGGGTCATTTGCAATTGAAAATACAAAAGAGCAGGCCTTGAGCCCAGTATCAAGGATATGTTCATCTAAATGTTTTCTGCCTCTTCCTAACCCTAGAATCACTTTTTTCCTGACAGTGGAGAGGACATGGAGCAAATGTAAATGTGTGGGAGAGAAAGAAGTAGGGTTAGGTGTGGCTCTCCCATTAGTCCAGGGTTGCAGCTCTGTTCCCGATCCTCCCTTGGTGAGACTGTAACCCTGTGGGTTCTAGGACGCTGCCTCAGTTACCACTCCTGCCCCAACAGCCTGGCGTAACACACGCTGGTTAAACACTGATCAGTGGGGCTCAGCAGGTGGAGTGGAAGTACACCTGGTTGTCAGAGCCCTGTGGCTAACACCTCACCTCTGGGCTTTCAGCTATTTTTCTCTGTAGTGTTATCTAATAAAACTTCCAGTTAATTTATGATTCACATGAAAAGGGCCTGTGATATGCAAGGTGCTCATTTAACATATGTTAAGCGGGTCAGCACTGGCTGAGCCATGTTGGTGTATGTATCTGTACGTAGATCCGTCCGTGTATGTGTATGTGTATGTGTTTAAGGTATGGATTCCTAGCTTTTACTTCCATTAGAACTTCTGTTTGTGGATGGAGGAATCTCTGTGAATGACTCAGTGGACTGAAGCCCTCATAGCGTTTTATGGCTGTCGGGTTTGAGTTTGAGCTTGGCTCCATCCTCACAGACCGCATTGATGGGGAGACTGATTGTTAATCTGGGACTCTGAATTTTTATGCAAGAGACACTTGTCCCTGCTCTGAGAGTCTTGATTTCAGTGCAACTTGTTCTTGGGACCACATTGCTGAGAGCCACAAACCCACCAGGGTGAGGGTCAGCAGGGTGAGGGTCAGCCCCCTCCCAGCCTATATTGCCAAGCCCTGCAGCCATTCCTCCAATCCCAAGAACAGCGATGGGTGCAGATGAGAGGACATCATTTGGGAGGCTGACCCATGTAGAGGTCACGTTGTCTACCTTTATTTGTTTTTGGTTGAGCTACTCATAAATCCTGCTGACTTATAGAGGTACTTAAGAAGAAGAAAGAGGCCAAGAAACACTCTCCCCTAACAGAACTCTGGAATAAACGAGCAACAGCCATGCTTTTGTCACTGGGTTAGCGATGCATGCCGGTCCTGGAGGTGCCTGGTGTGTTTCATGGTAGATGCCTTTATGAAGGGAAAGTTAACTGAATCCTGCAGGTAACTGCAGTTGGATAAGTCAGGGAGCCTTTGCCTCTTTGGGAGAGATTAAATGGCCCTGGGGAGATCAGAGGGGAAGGGGACGTCTTCGTAGAGTGGAGAGACGAGAACACAGTGCCCTTGCCTAGACCTTGCCCCTCTGCTCTGACCTGACTCTCACAGCTGGGGATGCACTGTGCACTCCCAGGTGTGCTCAGGGCTTTAGACCAGCTATATCTTTTGCCCAGAATACTCTTCTGCTGTCCTTTCACCAAATACAATAATCAATTTGTGCTTCTTCTGGGAATTATTCTGTAAACCACTCACTTTATTACCAGTCCCAAGCTGGGCTCAGGCACGTTGGAGGACTTTGACTGAATAATTCATTAATTAATTAAATGTTGGCAAGGACAGAGGTGGCCTAGCCTAGGGCCAAAGCACACAGATTTGTCTCCTGAGCCCCCTTTTCCTAAGCCTACGTTGGGGGCTCTCTAGTCCAAGAGCATGAAAGAAAACTGGCCGCAAAGTTAGAAGAGATCCAGGTGAATCCACTGTGCCTAAGTCTTTCTAGTACAGAAAACACCTTGCACATGGGAGCTGGGACTCTCTCCAAACCCGAATCACCTGGCTGTGAGACTGCAAATAGAGAAAAATGGCTGGTTTCAGTATGTGTTTCCTCTTCTCGGTAAGGCACTGTCCTCTATGGAAGGTCATTCAGGGACCCTTTGCAAACCAGCTTCTAGACTTCCAGCGTAAGAGAGGAGGGGAGGCCTGGGGGAATGAGAATGGGGCCAGGAGATGGGTCCTGGCTCTGCCACATGTTAAATGGATGTTTATCAAGTTAGGAAGCCTTCTTGGACTTCAGTTTCCTCATTTGTAAAAGAGGAGGTTGAACCAGCTCTGTGAGGTTTCTTTGAAGATGTTCTGCTACTATGGCCCTAAGGAATAGTATTTTCCCAGGTCTCTGGGGCATTGAGCAGAATCATTGTTAAGATCCAACTCAAGGGTACCATTTGAAGGTGCATTTTCAGGGCACTATTCAACTTCGACCAATTTTGGTGATGGATGGAGGGTGGGAGGAAGTGTCCACCTGCCCTGGAAAGGCATCATTCTATGACTTTCAATTTTGAGATCCAGACCTTGTAACAAGGGCCATCTTTGCCATATGTACCGAAATATCTCTGCAGACTTGGCTGCCGACATTCAGCCATAAGATTGTCAATTTCAGGTTCAGTTGGGAATTTTCAGGTAGGGAGGGGCCTCAGAGAGGTAGTTTATCACCGTCTTTTCACAAACGTAGAAGGGGAAGCAGAATCCCAGGGAGAGGTAGTGATCGTCTCAGATTCTTGGACTGGAAGTGGTAGCATCAGCCTTGAAACAATATTCAACTCACAAGGAACACTGTTTCCCAGAAACGCTTAAGGCTTGAGAGAGAAAGGATTTAAGAGACAGATCTTTCTTTGTTGTGTAATTTCTGTTTCAGAGATGTCAGGAGGTTTCACTAATGGCTTGATAAGCAATTTTAAAATGAGAGGTATAATAAGTACTTATTGCTATTGTCATTATGCCATTGTTATTATGGTAATGTAATCAGTAAAATATATCTGCCTCTTAAGGTCTAGAGTAATTGAAATCATACCATATTGATGCAATTAAAATAATTAGTGAACCTATTAGGTGATTTATGTTTTATATCAAAAATTTTTCAAAATAGTAGGAAGAAAAAATTAGCTTTCACACAGTGATCTACTTTCTCTAGACTAATACTCCACCTACTGGAAAAACACTGAATATTATTTAAAGCATAAGATGTTTAAAAAGAAACTGAGCAAACAGATTTTCTATCAATAAATTCATAAAATTTTTATAAACATCAGTGAATAGGAGGAGAAATTCTCATTTCACAGCTGATATAGCATTTCTTTAATAGCATTGATTTCAAAGATATTTATAGCACAATGGCTCAAGCACTATATAATTATTTCAGAGAATCTGGTCAGAAAATATTTAGCACTTTTAGTTTTGTGACTTTGACTTGCAAATGAAAATTCAGAAGATGATTATAAATCATTAAAAATGATATCTGAACTAGTTTTCTGGTAAATTTGAAATTTACTAGAAATTTACTAGAAATTTCAAATGTCCTTGAGATGTAGTATGAGAATAGTTCATGGTTTTCATACACTTTCATATTTAGAATCACTTTAGTAACAATCAACTTTAACCATTACAGATAGTGATAATAATTTACATAAAATAAGCATGAATTAATTAATTTTATATGGCATGTTTTCCCTGAAGAGCTCGAGGAAAAACACATTTTGATAACTTAGAACATGACTTTCCAGGACGAGGAAAAACAAACAAATGTGTGGAAAAGGGAGGAAGAAAACAATAAAACTAGGAAGAGTCACTTTTGAAAATAGATATTAACAAATATGATGCTGCTTAAATTGAATAATGTTATGGTTAAGTTTTTTGGTTTTTTTTTGAGATGGAGTCTTGCTCTGTTGCCCAGGCACGATCTTGGCTCACTGCAACATCTGCCTCCTGGGTTCAAGCGATTCTCCTGCCTCAGTCTCCTGAGTAGCTGGGACTACAGGTGCCTGCCACCATGCCTGACTAATTTTTTGTAGTTTTAGTTGAGACGGGGTTTCACCGTGTTAGCCTGGATGGTCTCGATCTCCTTCCTGACCTCATGATCTGCCCACCTTGGCCTCCCAAAGTGCTGGGATTATAGGCGTGAGCCAACGTGCCCAGCCTAAGTTTTTAATTAAATAAATGAAAGGAATAAAGAACTTTGAATGAGAATAATTGTGAGAAATGATGGAGACATGACAAATATGATTGAGGCCTTTCTTATTTTAGTCTTTATTAACTCTTCTGCAATCTTGATTTGTTGAGCATGTTTTCAGGGTTTGATTTGTTTAAATTTGGTTCCTGGTGAATTCCTGGGTGAGTTGTGTGGGGAGCACTTTAATAAGGCCTTCAGTAAAATGAAACGACAACCAGGATAACTGTATTAGCCTGGTGCGGTAAGTGGCCGTTGATGTCACATCGTCTACTTGCCAAGGGTAGGACTGGTCAGTTTTGAAGTGGGTGGCTACTCTGACCATTAAATTCTCAAAGCAGGGCCTCTGCTGTAACTGGTACAGAAACAAGGACTTTATTTGAAGATGAGCCCCTCACAGAAATGTAGTTCACCCTTGAATAACACGGGTTTGAACTGCACCGCTTACATATGGATTTTTTTTCAACCAAATGCGGATCAAAAATACAGTATTCTTGGGATGCGGGAGCTGCGCATATGCAAAGTCGGCCCTTGCTAGATGCAGGTTCCTCAGAGCTGACTGCCAGATTTGAGTGTGCATGAGGTTCGGTATACTTGGGGGTCCTGAAACCACTACCCCGAGGATATTGCGGGATGATTATATATGATTAGTCAAATCTTGGGAAGTGAGTAGGTTGTCATGTCAGCTGGCGATGTCTGTTGTGTGCACTCCTGAAGTTATACCTGCCCAGTAGTACAATCATCCTATGGGCCACCCAGGGCACAGATGAATGACTGTCACAGGGTAACCTAGCTGCTGGGGGCGGGGGGGGTGGGTGTGCAGACCCCCTGTGGGAAGACAGAGACCTTGGTGTATGACTCAAATCATCTTGATGACACCTCCTAACATTATGCAAGGGCTTCCATGTGGTTTTGAGGTCCAGCCACCTTGAGCACTGGGACTGGAGTCCAACTAATGACATGTAGCTGTCATAAAAGGCTCAAGGCACTTTAGATTCTTGTTTGGAAAACATGACATGAAACAATGAGGGAATAATATTCTAAGACAATATACTAAAATTAAATGTAAAATGTTACCCCCAATTCTAAAATATGTAATATGGAGAATAATTGTCATCATGTTCAGTAGATTGGCAGAGTGGAGGCATTTTAAAGGAGGAATAATAAACCAATTTTCTCTAAGGGTGTTGAGGTCACTAGCCTCATTGATCTTTAGGATGTGTTTTGGAAAAAAATGGTAGAAGACACCAGCCTCGCTGGTCCTTAGGATGTGTTTTGGAAAAGAATGGTAGAAGACAATAGAAGGTAAATGGAAGATAGATTGTGGAGGGCTTCGAATGCCAGGGTGCAAAGTTTGGATTGATCTATACAAAACTAAGGTTACAGTTTTTTATCTATCAATCAATATCTATCTATCTATCTATCTATCTATCTATCTATCTACCTATCTATCTCTGTTATTCTGGCATAGGATCACCCCCAAATTCTTGTTGATGTTGTTATTTGTAACCACACCTCCTTTATAAGGGGGTCAAATCCAAGTTTTTGCATCTATTGAGCACCTGACTACTCGGGGCCAGCAAGCTTGGACTCTGTTTTGGGAAGATTCAGCTTGTTATTGTACACAATAGTGGGGGAGACCTGGAGATGGGTGAAGAAGCAGGTGGGGAGGCAGGGAGCATGAATCAGGAGAAATCAAAATCCTGGCACTGCCTGGGGTGAAAGCAGAAAGCCTAACGCTGCCTGGTGTGAAGAGCTATGCGAAGCCTCTATAGAAGGATGGGTAAAGGAACTATTGAGGGCGTGAATATCTACTCTATGACTTGCAGTGATTTGTTAATGTGCTGTGTACCCCTCTCCCCAACCCTGAAATAGTCCATAGAGGCTACTGCTCAGTGAATGCTTTAGGTGGTTGTGTGTTTGTGCACCAAAGAAAGTGCTGAGCTTCATTCTGGGTGGATATTCTCTGGGTCAGAGAGATCACCCACAGAAGAAAGCACCTGGAAGCAGAAAGGACCCTTGAAATCCCAGGGAGGACTTTAGATTTCCATCAGAGAGGAAAGGTTGGTGAAAATTGTGGCTTAAGGTGATCTGATCAAGACCCTAAGGGGCTGACAAATTAGTTCACGTGTAGCTATGCTGAGACTCAAGCACATGTCGGTGTGTCTGGAGAGACCCCAGGATCTCTCTCCTTGAGATGATGAGATTCTTCTTGAGAGAAATAATGTATTAAGGGATGAAAAGATCTGGATGAAGAAACAGTTCAAAGACATTGGGCAAGAGTAGGGTGATTCTGGGCCTAAAAGTAGGAAGAAACTGACATTTAATTCCCAAATTGGATGTCTGCTCAACGACAGGGCCTGCTAACCTAATCAGGAGTACCAGTCACGTATAGGAGAAAGTGTATTGAAGACAGAGAGAACATGAAAATGGCCTGGAGGAGAACTTTGCTTGGTTATCTGAACCCAAGAGGTAGAGAAGATGGATTCTGACTGTACCCTGCAGGCTCCTGTGTTGGTGGCGGTGGTACGTATATGGAATTGGGGCTACAGTGTGGCTGGGGACTTCTGCAGATGAGGCAAGGCTGCACACTCCTCCAAGCAATGGAGCATAATCATGCCCCTGGCATTTAGGTAGAACATATGACTAGTTCATGCGATAGGATCACCAATGCCTGAGGCTGCTGCTTAGAACTGAACATGTCCAGGAATAGAGAACCTGCTGGAGCCACCATTTGTGTGTTTTGGGCCAAGAGAAAGCTAGCTAGAAGAGTAGTGATGAGAACCAAGGAGAAAAGGGCATTCATGTAAGGAGGAGGGCTTTTTTGTTTTCCTTCTCCCTTCCTTTCATCAAACATACAATTAGAGTTGGGAGCATTGAGCCCAAGCCCCAGATAAGGGAGAGGGACTGGGGATTGAGTTCGTCTTTGTGGCCAATGTTTCAATCAACCATGTCTATGTAATGAAACCCCTACAAAAACTTTGGACACCGAAGCTCAGCAAATGTCCCTGGTTTGTAAATACTCTGGGCATTGTCACATACTGATGTGCAGGGAAGGTAATGTGTCCTGAGGACAAAGAAGCTTTGCATTTGGGACAGATCTTGCCCCCTGCATCTATCCCTTTGACTGGTCTGAATTGTATCCCTTATAATAAAACTTGATCATACGTGTAGTGCTTTCCTGAGTTCTGCAAATCATTCTAGCAAATTATTGACCTGAGGGAGTAGAGGGAACCTCTGAATTTGTAGCCAGAAGCTTGTAAATGAGGGTCTCCTGGAGACCCCTGGGCTTGCAGCTGGGGTTTGAAGTGAGACCAGTCTTATGGAGGACTGTGCCCTTGAGCTGTAAAGTTTGGCCTAACTCCAAGTAGTTGGTTCTAGAAGTCTTTGCGGAGAGTGAGGTAATAATAGAACAAGGGTTAAAAAATAAATAAGGGCTGAGCATGGTGGCACACACCTGTCATCTCAGCACTTTGGAGGCTGAGGCAGGAGGATTGCTTGAGCTAGGAGTTCAAGATTGCAGTGAGCTGTGATTGCATGACTGCACTCCAGTCTGTATGATAGAGTGAGACTCTGACTATAAACAGGGCAGAAAAAAAATATGACTGGATTTGAACCTGTGGCTACAATAAGTAAAATGAGGCTGGGTGTGGTGGCTCACTCCTGTAATCCCAGCACTTTGGGAAGAAGCAGGATAGAGGTGAGGACAGGACAGACCCTGGTCTCTTGTGCCTCCCCCTGTGTTTTCCTGCAGCGTCTTGCTAGCTGAACCCAACCACAAGCTGGTGGCCAGGGAACTGAAGATGTCAATCTGCAGGGGCAGAGAAAAGAGGATGATGGAGCAGTGTTGCTGCAGAACGCCTGGCACTCGCTGGGTGGGAGGAAAGGGGCATCCGAGCGTATCGTGTGGGAAGGAATCTGTAGTCACATCACAGGTCCATTTATTCATTCAAGAAACCTTTGTTAAATGCCCATAAGGTGCCTTGAATGGACTGTTCTAGGTACTTAGGATACATCAGTGAACAAAAAGCCCCAAATCCTAACCCTCATATCATTTCCTTTCTAGTATAGAGAGACACAGAGAAAAAGTAAATGATGTATGGTAGGAGGGGATAAATGCAAAGTCTTTTCCCTCAAATTAGAGCCCAATAAGAGATCTGGCGTAAGAGTCAGATTGCAACCCTAAATAAGGCGGTCAGGGTAGCCTCATTGAGAAAAGGAGATTCGGTGAAGACTCGATGGATTTGGGGGGTTAGCCCTGCAGATACCCAGGGAAAGAAGACTCAGGCAGACAGAGCAGCCAAGGTGGGAGAATTCCTGGCATGAAGCCAGCGACGTTCAAGTAGCATGAAAAGGGGAGGGTCGGGGGCTAGTTCCTGTGGGGTCCTGCAGGTCACTGGAAAGACTTTGGCTTGTCCTCAGAGAAACGAGGACTGTCAGTGGGTGTTGAGCAGAGAACTCGTATTTTAAACAGATGGGGTAGTGATGTCAGAGACGCGCCTGCAAGGGCAAGGGAGGAAGCCTGGAGCCCCGTCCAGAGGCCTCTGCGGAACAGGATGGAGTCTGGAGCCCAAGCAGCAGATGTGCAAGGTGGGAGGCTGGTCAGAATTTGGATGTTTTCAGGGTGGAACCAGCATGAGGTTCTGAAAAACCAGATGTGAGGTGTGAGAACCAGTGCGTGATGTTCTAGTGATAGTCCAAGGTTTTAATCCTGACCAGCTGGAAGGATGGAGTTGCCATCAGCTGAAATTGGAGAGGCTATAAGCAGGGCAGGTTGTGGGAAGGGGCAGATCAGGAGGTCAGATTTGGAGATTCTGTGCTCAGAGTGTTTATCAGACATCAAGAGTCAGTTAGATGTCCGGGAGTCAGTTTGGTGTGTGAGCCTGCAGTTCATGGTGAGGTTTGGGTTGAGATAATAATTTGGAGTTTGAGGCACAGAGATAAAATTTAAGAGCATGACATTGGATGAGATCATCATAGGAGCGAATAAAAATGGAAAAGCACTGGAAGCACGCCAACTGAAGGAGGTCAGGAATGAGAGAAACAGCGAAGGAGATGGAGCAAAAGGGGCCCACAAGGGAGTAGGAGGACAGGAGCAGTGTGCCCTGAAAGCCAAGGGCTCCCTGGTTTCAGATGCTGCCTTTAAGTGGAGCAGCAGGAGGACTGCGAAGTAGCCAGTGGGTTTGGTGGTGACAAGGTCATTGATAGTATCCATGAGAATAGCTTTAGGCAGTGGTGGGGACAGGAGCCCAGTTGGGAGTGGGAAAAATAAAAAATGAGGATAAAATATTCACAATACATGCATCTGGCAAAGGAGTTGTATCTAGAATACATAAAGAATCCTTATAATGGAATAATAAGGCAAACAATCCAATTTTAAAAAGGGGTCAAAGGCTTGAACAGACACTTCACAAAAGAAGATTTATCAGTGGTCAATAAGCACATGAAAAGTTGCTAAACATCATCGGTCATCAGGAAAATGAAAATTAAACCCAATATGAGATACTACCACACACCGCTTGAATGATTGTAATTAAAAAGACTGACAATATCAAGTGCTAGTCACTGTTTGGAGTCACTGGAATTCTGCTGCCTTCCTAAAGGGAATATAGCATCAAAAACAGTTGAAGATACACTTACCATACAACTCATTGATTTCATTCCTATTTACTTGAAAGAAATAAAAAAAGTCTGCTCTATACATGTGTATGCAAATGTTCATAACAGGTATGGTCACAACATCCCCAAACTGTAAATGATTCCCATATCCAGCAAGAGGTGAATGAATAAACACATGGGAGTATATCCACAAATGTATTACTACCCAGCAATTAAAAAAGCAACTACAGATACACATGACAGGAATAATGAACCTCAGAATCATTAAGCAGAATGAAAGGAGCTGGACATTTGTTTAAAATTATAGAACAAGTAGGCCGGGCGTGGTAGCTCACGCCTGTAATCCCAGCACTTTGGAAGGCCGAGGCAGGCAGATCACGAAGTCAGGAGTTTGAGACCAGCCTGGCCAACATAGTGAAACCTCATCTCTACTAAAAATACAAAAATTAGCCAGGTGTGGTGGCATGTGCCTGTAGTCTCAGATACTTGGGAGGCTGAGGCAGGAGAATCATTTGAATCCAGGAGGTGGAGGTTGCACTGAACTGAGACTACGCCATTGGACTCCAGCCTGGATAACAGAGCAGGACTCTGTCTCAAAAAAAAAAAAAAATTATAGAACAGGTAAAACTAATCTGTGATTTTACAGAAATAGAAATTTCATCAGTAAATGCCTGGGGGCAATGGCGGGTGGGAAACAGGCCCAGGGGAACCTTCTGGGATGTTAGAAATATTCTAAATTTTGAGTGTGGTGGTGGTTA
This sequence comes from Macaca nemestrina, assembly GCF_043159975.1. Taxonomy (NCBI): domain Eukaryota; kingdom Metazoa; phylum Chordata; class Mammalia; order Primates; family Cercopithecidae; genus Macaca; species Macaca nemestrina. Next base: position 10,741,224 of record NC_092128.1, read on the forward strand.
CATGGGTGTGCACGTCTCAGTCTGTACATTTAAAGTGTGTAAATTTCATTGCATGCAATTTACTTCAGTAAAGTTGATTGAAGAAAGAGGCCAGGCATGGTGGTTCATGCCTGTAATCCTAGCACTTTGGGAGGCTAAGGTGGGTGGACTGCTTGAGGTCAGGGGTCCGAGACCAGCCTGGCCAACACAATGAAACCTTGTCTCTACTAAAGATACAAAAATTAGCCAGGTGTGGTGGCACACACCTGTAATTCCAGCTACTGGGGAGGCTGAGGCGGGAGAATCGCTTGAACCTGGGAGGTGGAGGTAGCAGTGAGCTGAGATTGTACAACTGCACTCCAGCCTGGGTGACAGAGTGGGACTCTGTATAAAAATAAATAAATAAAAATAAAAAGAGAGAGAGAGAGAATGGGAGAAGCTGACCCGAAACAGCAAGCATAGATAACTATTGCCACGGGTTTTATTGCAAAGAAAGATAAAGACGTGGGGAAAGTGGTCTCAGGAGAAATTTTTGTTTTAAAGTGAGAGAAATATCCGCGTGCTTATTTGCTGATGGAAATGAGTAGAGAATGAAGACAGAACTGCTCCACAACGCCCTGGAGTAAGCAAGATGGGTTTGGTGGAGAACGGTCGGGGCTGGCTTTAAACAGGACTCACAAGCAAATGTATTCTCTTCTGCACTTTCTATAATAAATATATTTAAATGTATAATTAGAAAAACACAATAAATGGTATTTTAAAAAGAAAAATAGCATGTTTTCCATATCTAGTAATATCAGCAGGGACTGGTCAAGGGTTGGACTCATGGCCAATAAGGACCATCCCGATTCTAAAATTATTCTAAGTACATATTACCACTAAGGTTTATAATTTGTATTATAGTTTTTAAGGAAGAACTTGAAGAGGTTTGTGTCAATCATTTTTGTTTTCTTATCCAGAGAAAGAGGGAGAAAAGGATATTAACACGTTCTACCTATGGGGAAACTGAGGCACACACAAAGAGGTGTATGTCTAATGCATGGCCACAGAATTGGTAGTAAACATTCAATTTAATACAAATGACTGTGTCCAAGATACCACGCTCAGTGAGGTTAGAAAGAAAATTTCCTGACTCCTTGTGAGTCTAGATCTTCCCTTCACTTAGCCTAATCTTGTGTTTATTTTTAAAGAAATGAAACTGCATGTTCTACCTCTGAGTCGTTCCCCTAACTCGGGGAGCTAATGGCTTTCCTAAGTAAATGGTATTCATTGATCAATAAGTCTTTGCCAGATGATGTTTTAAAATACTGAGAGAAAATTTAAATGCAGTATGTCTAATCAGACTAAACTTAAGGGTTTTATGGTTCTAAACCTATTTAATGAAACAGCGTTTTCTTCTTTATTGGCTGGTCTCCTAGGTTATAGGTTTGCTCAAATTGTGATTGTGGAATGATTCTCGTATGTGGGGTGTTTAAGTAAAGCAACCCCAGTTGCTTTTACTTTATTGATCTTTTTAATGCACCAGCTTCAGTATTTAAATAAGTTTGAGTTTGTTTCTTTAATGGTCTTTCAATAAAGCTTAAGTTGACCTGGTTGCTTTTGCAATGACAGCACTGTAATGGCAGAAAAAGAATAATACTAAAAATGAACTCATTTTATGTGGTTGAAAAGGTTACATTTCTATTGATTTTAACTGTAATATAGTTAAAGTCCTTGATATTAAAGAAAACAACTCAGCAGACACATCCTTTTTAGCACAGTGGCTCTATTGATACTACTTTACCAGTAGGTTTTGGCAGCAATAACAATATTCAGAATGGAGTCTAAAAATTGGCATTATCAGAGGACTGACAACCACATCCTTCAAATTCTTTTCCAGCTGAAAGAGCAGAAAGGTGTATCAGAAGATCATTATAATATAGAGAGTGACTTCAGAATGTGGGGGAATGCCTGAAAGTTCCATTTAACAACCAGTTCTGCCAGTTTATGGAAAGCGCAATTCTCTGTTCCCTGGAAACACTGAAGCTTTTTTACGCTATGCTTGGGGCTCATTCCAGAAGTAGAAGGTAGAGGGGGATGGGAGAATTCAGTAGAGATGGTGAGGAATGGAGACTAGAAAAGACCAGAAGTGAAGGGAGATGACGGACATTTGCTTCTCTTGTGACCCAGACCTGTACGCGTGCTCATTGTGTGCATTGAGTGTGTGTGTGTGTGTGTGTACGCATGTGTATTAAGGTTCTAACACAATCGGCTGAGATGCATTCTCAGTAGCAAAGCCTATTAGATTTGAATTTGGACTTGGATCGTGTGTTCAAATCTACTCCAGAGAAGGCTTGGGAGAGTCTGCAGACCTTCAACCTCATGGTGAACCTGGGCCCACTCTATCTTGCTCAAATCCCAGCTCTTCCTCCGTCAATCTTCCAGAGAGGTTTAGTTTTTGACATTCTGCCTGGGTTCCCTTGACAATCTTGGGAAGAAAGAACATACTGCTGAAAGGATTTGGGAGAAGGAAGAGCAGCGTGCCAAATATGCCAGCAGCAGGAAAAACGTGTGGTCCTCCCCTTCGTCCTCCTCCACATCATCAGCATCTAACATTTCTTGGAGGCGAACTGCAGGTGGGATCCCACCGGAGGTACTTTACACATATTATTTTGTTTAATTGCACACAACTCTGTGGGCACATACTCTTATTTGCCCCATGTTACAGTTGAGGAAACTGAGGCACAGAGTTTAAGTTACAGTGTCTAGAGGACACATAGTTGCTGAGTGGCTAGCCCAGAGGTCTGTGGGCTTGCAGAGGCCAAGCTCCTCCATATGCCGACCTGTATCCTTTGCCATAGAAGAGCAAGGCTGGCACCATGCCCACAGGAAATGCCTGAGACAGCCTAGTTGTTATTCTAGATTCTTCTCTAAAAGTATTCTTGATCAGTTCAAGTCCAAAATTGCTTTTCCTCAAAAAGACTCATAAACATAAATACAAAACTACAATTAGTAAAAAATATACAAATGCGTATTCTGATTTTATTGGTTATAGTTTTTCAAAATCTATAAATCATTTTAATACTATTAAATATGGACTACTATATGTAATCTATAATATCCTTATAATGTCCTATTAAGATGTTACATTAGATTAAAAAAAAGGCAACAGCCTGGCATGGTGGCTCATGCCTGTAACCCCAGCACTTTGGGAAGCTGAGGTGGGCGGATTGCCTGAGCTCAGGAGTTTGAGACCAGCCTAGGCAACATGGTGAAACCCCATCTCTACAAAAAATACAAAAATTAGCTGGGTGTGGTGGCTCATGCCTGTGGTCCCAGCTAGTCGGGAGGCTGAGGCAGGAGGATTGCTTGAGCCCAGGAGGCGGAGGTTGCAGTGAGCTGAGATCATGCCACTGCACTCCAGCCTGGGGGACAGAGTGAGACCCTGTATCGAAACAAAAACAAAAACAAAAAAACACAAAACACACACACACACACACACAAACCCCAAAAAGGCAACATCAAAGAACCCTACCAAATCATAGTAATTAAAACATAAATGAAATCCAAAACATATTTTCCAATAAATAAATAAATATACACACTGGGCTCAGAACTTGTGAGACAAAATCACATACATAAGAAGCCATGTTTGCTTGTCTCTGTGTGCCAACATAATGTCACAGAGCCCCGACTCTGTGATGACATACAGCTCTCCAAAATGACAATACAAAATAGAACACCTGGCCTGCATCTCTCCTACCTAAGTCACTAAATTCCTTAAAAGACAAATGAACCTAGTCCTTACCTTCTCCTACACATAAAATAACATCTGGGGAGATCAGTGATGACACTTCTATAATCTAGAACCAGATATTCCCTTACACCCAAACCTTAATGTAGTTCTACTTTAATGTCTAAACAAGTTTCATACAGCTTTGCACATACTAAACCCCTACCACCTATATATACACAGTGGGCTAAAATACTGTACTGGTGCAGTCTCATAAACCTCTGGAAAAGATTACTGGTGGGTTATAGGCCTTAGTGTACAGTCCCCAGTAGGAGTTCTAAATAAAATCAACTTTAATTCTTTAAAAGTTTTTTTTTTTTTTTTTTTTTTTTTGGTCTTTAGTTGACATTACATTTCCTTTTATCCATTGATATGGTTTGGCTGTGTCTCCACCCAAATCTCATCTTGAATTCCCAAGTGTTGTGGGAGGGACCTGGTGGGAGGTAATTGAATCATGGGGGCAAGTCTTTCCCATGCTGTTCTTGTGATAGTGAAGAAGTCTCATGAGATCTGATGGGTTTAAAAAGAGGCATTCCCCTGCACAAGCGCTCTTCTCTCTTGCCTGCCTCCAATCCACATCAGATGTGACTTGCTCCTCCTTGCCTTCCACCACGATTGTGAGACTTCCCCAGCCATGTGGAACTGTGACTTCTCCATTAAACCTCTTTCTTTTGTAAATTGCCCAGTCTCAGGTATGTCTTTATCAGCAGCGTGAAAACGGACTAATACATCGACTTTCTGATTTGCCCAGCCTCTGTCCCCTCTGCTAGTAGGACAGGTTTTCAGAGATGGTCAGGATGTTGGATGTTACTGCCGCTGTGCATTTGTGGTGTTCCACTGTTGGTGTTAAGCACACAAGCCCTGGCAGAAGCTATGACGTTGGTAATGTAGATCCTAATGCCATTTCCCCAGGAGACCAGGAATCAGACCAGTGGAGTGGGCTAATTTCTACTGTCTGTTCTCACCATGTAACCTCTGCTGGTGGCCCTGGGTGACAATATCAGGAAGGATGCTTGGATAGGGTGGCAGCCATTCGCTCATGTGTTTTATTTAGTCTCTCACTTCCACTTCTTTTTGGATGTCCTTTCTTCATCTTTTCTTTTGAGCTGCCAGCCCAGACCTTCTCTTCTACCCTTAAAGGGGGGTTGATTGGCCCTCTCTCCAACATTTTGATTATATTTCCTCAGCTCAAAGATAGGAGAGTAAAGGCAATTCTTTTGGCTCACCAAGCGACCACTGGGGAAAGGATGCAAATCAAATATATTTAATACTTCAGAAAGCAGGAAGAATTTGTGCACTTTCAAATGGGCCAAGCTCTTTGTGTGTGTACAGAATCCGTGATTCATAAATTGGATTCCTTCATGTATTCAGTCACTCAGTCAACACTTCTTGAACCTCTCCTGTGTGCCCAGGGCTCAGGGACAGAGCAGTGACATGTGCAAGCGTAAGAAAAATCCCTGGATTGTACCCTTTGAATGCAACGGCAAGCTTCCATTTATATAAGGAATACCAAGTCCTACCGCCATCACGGTATCCACGATAGATGCACGTAACCCACGCTATAACCTAGGACTCTGATTTTGGTCAGTGTTTGTAGAAAACCACACCCAAGCTAGTTTCACAAGATTTTCCCTTCCCTGCGCTCACTGGTTACAGCTAATGACCACTAGAGGGCATTTTAACACTAGCTCCGAACTCGCTCTAGGACTGTCCATCAAAATCCTCGGACTCAATCCCAGGACTGACTTCTCCCTCCCTGAGTAGAAGGGCAGCGTGGAAGCCTTCAGAACCTCAGACTGCATGTTGAGATACGTTTACTTTTCAGAGAGAAGATGAATTTAGGTGAGATAGGAACTTGCTTCAGTTACCTGTGCAAGAAACAAGCCGCTCTGCCTATTGTACTAAAAGTTCGCTCCAAGAGTTACGATCTTTGAGAGTGACTTTAGTGCACTGCAGATGGATATAACAATATAATGCCTTGCAGATTGGACTTTAGTTTTCATGCCAGACAAAATAGAAATCCAGGAACCTTATCTTCTCTCTTGAGAGATGATTTATGTACTTAATGCACTTGGAGGAAAAAAAAAAGTGAACTCCCAACCTTGGGCTTAAAGCTTTAGCCGTATCCTGGAGAAAGAAAGAGAGGACTGACATCTCAAACCCTAAACTGGATCAGAAATTGCATTGCAACTGCCTTCCCACTGAGCTGCAAGAAATGTAAAGCGAAGTAAACACATTTTTCTGCAGTGTAGGAATGGGGGTCCTGTCTAGCCCTGGAGTGCATAATTCATTTGCAGATGAAATTGCTTTAGAAAAGAAATGAAAAATGTGGAAGTGCTGACATATTCATTATGAGTCTTTTTCTGTTTCAGATCAGATGGGCTTGATGGCTTAAAACTTTTTAGATATATATATATTTTTTCTGTATAATTTTTATGAAGGGCAAATGTTGAATGTCTGTAGTAAAAAATAAATAAGCTAATGTGATCCTCTCCCCTCCACCATAGAAACCTTGAAGAAACAGCTCAAACGCCTTTGTAGGGCTGCTCTGATCCATTCTTTCCTCCTCAGGATTATTCGTTCTCCCACTTTGCTGTGCTCCCACAGCACAAGCTTATACTTCAATGGACGCTTGGTTCATATCTGTATGACTGACGGTCTTTCTTCTACTGGACTGGGCTCATGGAGGCAACAGCCATGCTGCATGCTGGTAATATACTAGGTGCTGAGGATATGCTTAATGGGTTGAACTAGAAATCAATGGAAAGAAATCTTAGTCCCAAAGAGCCTGCTGGTACTGATCCTGACATCTGCTATCTTATTTTTTGCTTTTAAGAAAGAGAAGGGAATTGGGAATGAAGGAAGAAAACCACCGTTTTATTGGGTCATAGACTATGCTGGATATATTTTTTTGTATTTTCGTTTAATATACACAAACTGCATTAGAAAAGGTGGACTTATTCGTATTTTAGAAATTAAGACAACAGAGATTTCATTAACTTGCTAGAGAACACAGAGCTATTAAGTAAGTGTGAGGGTTAATATTGAGTGTCAGCTTGATGGAATTGAAGGATGCAAAGTATTGTTCCTGGGTGTGTCTGTGAGGGTGTTGCCAGAGGGAATTACCATTGGAGTCAGTAGACTGGGAGAGGCAGACCCACCCTCACTCTGGGTGGGCACCGTCTACTCAGCTGCCAGTGCAGCTAGGATAAAAGCAGGCAGGAGAATGTGGAACGAGTGGACTGGCTGCGTCTTGTGGCCTTCATCTTCATGCTTCCTGCCCTCAAACATCGGACTCCAAGTCCTTCAGCTTTGGGACTCTTGGACCTTTGACCACAGACTGGAGGCTGCACTGCATTGTTGGCTTCCCTTCTTTTGAGGATTTGGGACTCGGATTGGTTTCCTTGGTCCTCAGCTTGCAGACGGTCTATTGTGGGATCTCACCTTGTGATCGTGCGAGTCAATATTCCTTAACAAACTCCCCTTTATATATACATCTATCCTATTAGTTCTGGCCTGCTAGAGAGCCCTCACGTAGTAAGGTAGCCTATCAATAAAGACTCTTTTTAATTTATGTCTTAGTAACAACCTCTGAATTCAACAGTTTGTAATCCATGGGGTCTCTGTTTATACTGAAATTGTCCTCAAGGGGAAATCTCATTACGTGCTATGTCCTTATCACCACCCCAAACTGCTAATATTCTCTTTCTCTGGATACCCTTTTTGTTATTTACGTGTTGATAAGGAGACTTGCCAAACTTGCTTCTCCTTCTAGAGAAGTAGGTGGAACAGGTTTCTATTATCGACAAAATGCATATTGAGTGGACACATCTTTTCTCTCCTCCCAGAATACAAATTCCTTAAGTTGTAAAAGATACATTTTATTCATCCCCGTATGAGTCACCCACTGCCCCACCAACTCATCATCATCTATCCAAATTTCTTTCATATCGTAGATACTCAGCACATATTTGTTCTCCTGAAAGTCATTTTGATTAAAGTTGAATGGATTTTAATTGGATTCCACATCAGTGAATGGCCTAATGGAACGGTTCTGGTGACCATCTGGTTTTATCCAAATCAGGTTTAAGAAATGATTGCTGTTTGGAACTTTCTCACCATGTGGTGGGTTTAGTGGTAGGCAGGGGTAAGAGAGATGTCAATTAGATATCATCATGTTAAATTCTTAGGGATCCCATGTGGCTTTAAGCAGAAGAAAAGTACATTGATAACAGAAGAGTCCTGGACATCTTGAGAACATTCTGTCTTCTTCAACAGGATCTTCACCACACACCTCCACCACAATCCTAGGAACCACGTCCTTGCTTACGGGCTGACCAGATGTCTCAGTGTGGAGGTGGCCTGAGTTTAACACTTCAAGCTGGTTTGAAGGTACTGGGAGGGAGAGGAATCTGAGGCTGTGGTAGTTGGGCATCTTGTTTCCTCTTTTCAGAAACAATTTGTCAAATACTGCTACTTTCTGAACCAAATAATGAAAACCTGCTCAAATACTTTCTCGGGGGCCAAGAAGACACAGCTCAACCCAAAACCAGAGGTGACATTACAAAAGCAAATGAGGTCTTGAAGTTTTTGAAGTGTCTCTCAATCATGAACAGGCTTCTCTGGATACACAGAAATATCGAAGAAAAAATTAACTCTGACTCATATACAGACTAAATTAATGGGCAAGTTCCCAATATATGTAGCCCTCTGTCTTCTCTTCCCACAGATCTTCTATATCATTTAGACTCAAACCATTGTAATACTATCAGAAACTAATAAAATATTGGCCTATGCTCTCTATAGAATTATACATGTCAGTCTTTCGTTAAAGTGGAAAGTTAAGTACTAATACACTTGCTGAGAATCCCAATAGAGAGCCAGTGAATGGGTAAAAGTTCTTCTGGAAGGGAAGAAGCCAGAAAGTTCAAATGGCTCATCACTATTCTTTCAATTGCCTGCCTTCTGTCAAGCATGCTTGTATTGCACAACCCAGGCTGTGAGTTTATCATCCAGAGTAGATAAAACTAAATTAGCCAAAGGGAAGGAGTTACAGTAAATGTAATTTCAAGAGGCAGTGCCCTAGGCTAGCTAGGTCAACTTTCTTTATTTGTTCTAACATCCCTAAAAAATGTAATGCATCCAAACTATGTTATTTTCCTTAATAAAGGCTTGAACAACCTCTGATATTAAAATTTTGGGAGTGTTTACATCCATATGCTTTTTAGTGTTGTTCTTTATTGGCAGAAAGTTCAAGGGTAATAAAGGCACACATTTTTAAATAATTTATTTGAGCTTCAGTATCTAATTTCAGTCTGGGCTCCATGTTTCTACAGAAGAGAAGGATGCTAAAATGGACAGACAGAAGGTTATGCTCATGTTTACTTAAAGAATGAGATGGAATTTTTATGGGTGTATGATACTGTGTGCTGTAAAAACACTAGCCTCAACGTTGGACCTCTTTGATTATAAAAATTAGGGGTTTATGACCCCCTAGGAAATGCTATAAAGTCATTGCTTTTAGTAACTCCAAAGAAAACACGAATCCTCAAAAGACTTACTTTTGTGTAAACATTTAAAAAAATTTTCGAAAGTTTATAAGGCAAATGAACAGGAGTGAGCTGGCTTCTCTTGCCTGCTTGCAAAGACAACAAAGAGCAACCTAAGTGGGGAAATGGAGTCTGGTTAGCTGGGTTCTAGAGAACCCATGTCTCTTGTGAGCACTGGGACCTTATTCATCATTGGGAATTCTTTTTTTTTTTGAGACGGAGTTTTGCTCTGTCGCCAGGCTGGAGTGCAGTGGTGTGATCTCAGCTCATGCAACCTCTGCCTCCCGGGTTCAAGCGATTCTCCTTCCTCAGTCACCTGAGTAGCTGGGATTACAGGCGTGCGCCACCATGTCCAGCTAATTTTTGTGTTTTTAGTAGAGATGGGGTTTCACCATGTTGGTCAGGATGGTCTCGATCTCTTGACCTCATGATCCACCCACCTCGGCCTCCCGAAGTGCTGGGATTACAGGCGTGAGCCACCGCACCCGGCCTGGGACTTCTTAATCTCTGTTTTCTTATGTGTATAATGGGACTAATAGCACCAGCTATTTCCAGTTCATAAGGCTGAGAGTGGCAATGTGGGCGAGCATTTTGATATGTAAGAAAGGGCTTTGAGCACTACCTAACGTGATCATTAAGGCCCTCTCAAGTCTAGAGAGATTTTCTCAGGGCTTGAGGAGGTTATGTGAAAGTCCTTACAATTGTACACTTTTCCACATACAGAAAGTGGTGAACTAGAGCTTCCCCTGGCCACCAATGTTTCACGTCAATTAACATTTGGTGCTGCCCTAGGAGTCCATAATTGAATTACTCTCATTTTGCTGCTGATAAAATTCTTCCAACAATTTTTGACACCACTCTGCATGTGCCTCAGACTACTGACTTCACAGCATCCAATATTCATAAATGACTTCAGCCCATTTGATGTTACATATTTCAGAGTGAGAATTTCTCCAGGTAAGACTTTTTACTGAGTCTTCTCCAGTGGTCTTTTATATTCATGAGATAGAAAAAGGATGAAACCTATGAAATAGTCACTCTGCTGGCATCTTTGTTTAACATCATGTTCTCTTTTGGAACACACATCCTCCCTCTCCTTCTCCCTCTTCCATAATAAATATTCTTCCATGTCCTCTGTTGCCCCCCATTCACCAGTTAACATCTTACCCTTCCTTCAAAGCCTTATAGTTATAGCATAGAACCACAATATCTTTTGCTCTATTATTTTTGGACATTAGTACAAACACCTTTTTTGTCAGCCTATTTATATATTGATTATGATTTCCAGCGAGAAATCATTTTACTGTTATGTGGAAAAGAAAGTTATTTGTATTAAGCCTCTGAGTTTTTGTTATAGCAGTGAATACAACCCTAATGAATACATAAATTGGTATCTTAAGGCAGGGTGCTGCTATAACAGAAACCTAAAATATGTAGCATTGGCTTCATGGTAAGGTGGCAGGTGGTGCAGGAATGGATATTAGGGACTTGAAAGACAGAGGAAGAATGGTATGTGATGTGGTTTGGATATGTATCCCTGCTCAAATCTCTTGTTGAATTGTAATTCCCAGTGTCCAAAATGGGGCCTGGTGGGAAGTGATGGGATCATGGAAGCAGAGTTCTCATGAACGGTTTAGCACCACCCCCTTGGTGCTATTCTTGTGATAATAAGTGAGGTCTCATGAGATCTGCTTGTTTGAAAGTTTGAAACTTCCCTCTCTTTGGGTCCTCCTCCTGCCATGTAAGACAAGCCTACTTTCCCTTTGCTGTCCACCATCTAAGCTTCCTGAGGCCTCCCCAGAAGCAGAAGCTGCTATGCATCTTGTACAGACAGCAGAACTTTGAGCCAATTAAACCTTTTTTCTTTATAAATTACCCAGTCTCAGGTATTTCTTTATAGCAGTGCAAGACAGACTAATATGGTATGCAATAAAATATTTTGTGAAACTGTCACCTCACATAACCTGGAAGGCAGACTAAGTGCCTAAGTTACTTTAAGGAAAGTGCTTCCAAAGAGACAGAATGGTCATGTGTATCGGTTGCTTTTTGCTCCTCATGTCAAGGAGCAGATGAGTTCAGGAAAGAATTGACCAGTTTCCAATTATCAATGAAAGGAATAGAGAAAAGTCTAGATATTTAGAGCTTTACACTAGAGAGTAAGAAATAACACTGCAAACAGCTTTGACCACCAATAGGGCAGTAAGATTTCTGTTTAGCAACCTGACTTAGCCTCATGGGTAACATTTAAATTAAGAGTCTTTACTTCCCACCCAAGCCTTTTGTGTCCACTGGCCGCAAAGTAGCTGCCATTACCTTGAGAGAGAGAGAGGCATGGGTGCCTGGAGGCAAATGATTGAGTAGGTCTAAGATTGATGTCTAGGGAAGAGTTTAGGGTGTATTTACCAGCACATGAAACTTACCAGAAGCAAACTGATCAGAAGCCACCTTGGGTTTTGAAGGAATTGTATTGGAAAAGAAAGCACAGATCTAGTCCATAAAAGGCTTATGAGTGTAAAAAACCCTTATTGTAATTTGAACCTGCAGGAAATGGGCCTTGAAGCTGCACAGCTGTAGCTGGGTGCGGTGGCTCACGCCTGTAATCCCAGCACTTTGGGAGGCTGAGACCGGTGGATCACGAGGTCAGGAGATCGAAACCATCCTGGCTAACACAGTGAAACCCCGTCTCTACTAAAAATACAAAAAATTAGCTGGGCATGGTGGCACGTGCCTGTACTCCCAGCTACTCAGGAGACTGAGGCAGGAGAATCGCTTGAACCTGGGAGGCGGAGGATGCAATGAGCTGAGATCGCGCCACTGCATGCCAACCTGGTAACAGAGCAAGATTCCATCTCAAACAAACAAACAAAAAATTGCACAGCTGTAAGGAACACATTATCCATGGCACATAATTCAGAGAAGGCCATGGCTGATCACACACAAGGAAGAGCCTCCCAGAGGATGAACCCCGGGAGGGCTTTGAGAATAATGGACAATAATTTGGCCTAATCCAGGGTTGGGGAAGCAGGGAAGTTGGTGGCAGTGGCAGGTCCTCAGAGTACCTGTCCAGCATGATTTCATCACTGCTGGAGACCACAGAACTTTCTTTTTCTGAAAACATATCTGATAAAAGACAGACTTTTATTGGGTTAAGACATGGAGATTTGAGGGCTAATTTGTATAGCAACTGGTATCATCCTAATATTTGTATCCTTTCTTCTACTTCTAGCACTTAGCACACTACATGTTGCTAATGTTTTTGACACTTCTCTGACAGTTCTTAAGGTTTATATACAGGACCTAGTTCAATTAACAATTGATGCAATTGTTTTTATACAATTTGGTTGAAAATCGGATTAGTAGTAGGTAAGAAATTACCATGCTTATGTTATTTTAAGGAACAGAATTCAGTGAGATTTTTGAACATTTGTTTTGAACATTCCCAGTGAAAATAATGAAAGTCATCGTCTTTTTGGTATAAGATCCTGGGGATCTAATCATCATTTGTTCCTGAGGACCTATAATTATTTTCTAAGAAAGGCCTTATTTTGCTTGCAGAAAATCTGTTAGCTTCTTCTTGGCAAAGATGGGATGGCCCTCTAGTTAGATGAAAGCCAAAATGATACATCCTTCCCATCTGTTCATTTGATTTTTGGAGAATATGGATTCTGAGTATCTGTGCCAGAGAATATATCCCTGAACTCTCTATTGTCTAACTCACATCTAAACCCCGAAACGTGTGATTGTCATGGATAATTATTCAAAGAACATGTAGTTTATTCATTATCATTTTCCAGCTAGTTTTATCCTTGGATCAGGTCAAAATATCAGAAAGCTGCATCATCTCAGCCTTTGGCCTCTTCATCTGTCCATCATCCTGCTCTACCTCACTCTCTACAGACTTGTTTGGGCTGAATTCCATTTTGAAGTTATGCTTTGCTTTCCCAAGGAGCTTCAGCATGTGACAGCCATGTAACAAATACATTTGCAGAAATGCTGTTGAAGGCATTGACTCTGACTTTTCTTGGGACCCACTATGTGACCAGGAGGACAAAGGGCTCTCAATTATTGCTGTGTTTTAAAAAAATCTGAAGAAATAGGGCAAAATGTCAAAGTCTGTAATGTTTCAATGGTGGGTACATAGCAAATGGTTTATTATTCTCTGTGTTTTTGCATATTTTGAACTATCTTATGATAATAACATCCCTTAATTTCTTACCAGCCAGAGGTATCCACTTCGAAGATTTTGTGAACATCTTTCCAGACATCTGTCTATTAAGTTAGGGTTAAGAGCCTGTGTACACTTTGAAGTATGACAGATCTGGGTTCGACTATGCTGTGGCCATTTACCGCTTTCTAACTTTGGGCAGGTTGCATCTTACTTTTTGAACTTTAATTTCCACATCTGTAAGATGGTATATTAGTCCATTCTTGCACTGCTATAAAGAACTACCTGAGACTGGGTAATTTATAAAGAAAAGAGATTGAATTGACTCACAGTTCCACAGGCTATACAGGAAGTGTGGCTGAGGAGACCTCAGGAAACTTACAATCATAGTAGAAGACAAAGGGGAAGCAGGAATGTCTTACACAGCCTGAGGAGGAAGAGGGTAAAGCAAGAGGTGCTACACACTTTTAAACAACCAGATCTCATGAGAACTCACTGACTATCCTAAGAATATCAAGGAGGAAATCCACCCCCATGATCAAATCACCTCCCACCAGGCTCCTCCTTCAACACTGGGGATTATAATTTGACATGAGATTTGGACAGGGACATATTCCAAAACACATCAGATGGGAATAATGATGGCACATACTTCATAAAGTTTTTGTGATGACTAAATGAGAAAATGTGTACAAAGTGCTTAGCACATTGCCTTAGGCACAGTAAGCACCAATATATGTGAGCTGTTATCGTGTATGTGGTATCGTGTAAGTGGAATATGCTATGGGCATTTTCTATGTCAGTAAATATAATCCATGGAATTAAATAAAATAAAAGTGATATAATAAGAAAAGGTTAAATTCTCAAGAGGAACTGGGTTAGTTTATCCTTATGGGTTGCATACTTCTGGCTGCCGAGAAGTTCACTCAAATGTATCCAAGTGGTAAGACCTTGTGACCTGAATAATCATGTTCTATTTTCTCTGATCTTGGGGACTTACTTTTTGTGACTTCCATTAACTTTCTATTTCACTTAATATTCTCCCTGTAAACCCCTTAGATCCCTTGTTCAATGTGGTTGGGAAGAAAGAAAGGAAAAAATAGGAAGGAAAAGAAACATGGATGGCAAGACAGAAGGAAGCAAAGGAAGAAGGAGGCAAAGGAAGAAGAAAGGGTTATTTGCACAAGACTTTGGAATTGTTGATTAGAATGTTTAACTTTTGGATTCATGCTAATTAACATAATTTTTCACTGCATGCCAGACTTTTTCAGGTGCTCTCTGGCTGCACCTTGTTTGTTTATATTTTGACTGGCATTAAGCCTTAAGCTATTCTCCCTGATGCAACTGTGAGTTTTCACAAATGATGCCACTTGAGGTATGCCATGGGTTCTGGTTCATGCTGGTGTCTGATAACTACTATGGTCAGTTCCTTATTGTCTATGTGGAGATCGGGCACTTTGTCTTTTGGCAGCAAATGTTTCATCCAAGGTCAGTTTCCTTCAAGTGCTCAGTGCTGTCTCAGAGGGTGTGTGCTGAGGGAATGCAGATTAATTTAATGTTAGCTTTAGCCAAACCCAGCTACGAAAGTAAACCTGCTTTTAAAGACACCATAGACACTGATGAAGATCATCTAAATTATATGATGTTTGAGCATGTGTAAATGCATCAACATTCACCCTAATTCCAAAGGCATCATTCCATAGCACTGTGATTCATCATTCATCTTTGCATTAGTCTTATTTTTGTTCTTTGACTATAAGTAAATGTAAATTTGAAATTATTGAAATACCTTTGTTATCATATGTTATTATAACTGGGGGCTACCAGAATAGGTTGAGAATATATGGCTGTTTCATATTTCTGTTTGATTATAAAAATGCAGCACATGCTTATAATAGAAAATGAGGAAATAGAAAACTCTAGAGGAAATCAAGCCATTTATAATCCCTTCACACATAAATGATCACTGTTAACATTTTATTATATCTCTTTCCACACACAGTTGAGGCTGTAGAAGTTCTCAAGATGGATTTGTAGATTGTTTTAAGAAAAAATTGCAGTGCTTTTTGGTGTTGCAAAGCACTTTCCAAATTACTTCCACGCTCTGCAAGGCCTCCCTGCATGAAAGAAAGTGGGGCATGGGAGTGAGGAGCCCTGGGATCTGCTTTTCCATAAGGAGGAACTACATCTTGTCTTCCTCTACTACCTCTAGCTTTACTTTCCTTTTGCCCTTAGGGGTGGGCAGGGCCCAGGGTAGATGGGACAGGCTGGGCTGAGAGACTGGAGCTCCCCTGGCCGCGACATCTTTCCTACTTGCCCTCACATGGGTTGGGGCATTCAGAAATCTTAGTGCAGTCCGTTACATTACATGACAGGGAAGGAGGGAGAGCTGGATCTCCCAACACCTCCAGGTGCAGAACCTAGGGCGGAATCGAGGAAGCACTTCCCAGGGTCTTCTCCTCTCCTACCTCGGAATTGTGCATCCAAAGTTTTCACTCCTGTCATCCTGTCTCCTTCCCTTTTCTGGAACTGCGTTCTGTTCTCTTGAGGGAGTTTCCCAAGTTCCCCACGCTAATCAAGAGATGTGATTAGGGACTATGGGTCTTTGTTCCCACTTCCACCCAACCAGGTGAGCACATGACTCAAGCCAGGCCTATCAGAGATTCCCTGGGATTTCAACATGAGCGTCAAGAAACTAGGACCCTTTCTTCTAGTAGCAAAATCGGGAAGACATGAGCCCAGTACTCCTGTGACTATGTCCCAGGATATGTGAAAGATGGAGCTTGCAGTAAGACGTAACGAATCCAGTCTTCAGAGAGAGGCAGAGATGAGAATGAAAAAGAGGGAGGGAAGGAAGGAAGGGACAGAGAAACCCAGTGGTATTCTAGTCCACAGTTTTAATTCTCCAGTCTCCCTAGATTCTCTTCCCAAAGTTTGGTTTTATCTTTTTCAAATTCTATAATTCTATGACCTATCCTAGGAATTTTCCCCCAACAAATTACTTCTGAATTGTTTTCTGTCATTTGCAACCAAAATAGTCTTCAGCAATAGAACCAGACCCTCCCCAAAACCATTGATCCCCTGGATTCTTTGCAGGTCTCTGGCTGCTCTACTGTCTTTATATCTGGTTTTTGGTGCCTCCAAAGTCCCAAGTCTTAAAAAATCATCCACTCCTCTCCCCTTCCTCAAGTCCTTCTCTAATTCACTGTGGCAGAGAGTGAGGGTTAACTCTATACGATTCTATGGCTGTGGTGGGTCTCCACTGTTATACTGTTTGAAAAGCCCATTGTTTAGGTCTTTTTAAGTTTTAATATTATTTTACAACGGTACAATGGCAAGATATGTCACTTTCTTTAAAAGAGGTGACAAATTGGGTGACTTAAAATGGAAAAAGTCTCTAATCAAAAGCCGAGGGAGACAATGTTGATGAAATTGTATAAAATGATCTGTCTCCTGGACTTGCTGGCTTTGCTGACTAAAACTTGGTTAAAGATGGGCTTGGTTTACTCCATAAAGAATTGGCTGCCCCTAATGTGTGCCAGGCACTGTGCTGGGCTCTGGAACTCTGTCGATCATGACGAGAGAACTTTTTTATGGCACCTTTGGTTGATGGTGCAGTAAGCTGAAACAGCGTGCGTCAGTTTCCTAGGAAAGACCTTTCCTTAAAATGCCCTCTAGCATATACTGCTAAAGGCCACGCACAAACTCCATATCAAGTTATGAATCTGACATCCACCAGTGCTCAAAAGAGACAGGGCTTTTGCCTTTTCTTTGCAACCTGAACTTCCCACAGCATCCAGCCGAATCAGAATGAGGTCTGAGAGGCTGCTGAACCCCTGCCAAATGACACTCCACTTTACTGACAAAACAGCGTCCTCCTGCTGTTCTTTCTCCTGACAGACATCTATTTTGAACTCCTTCTAGAGAATGCAGTGACAGTTCCCATTCTTGATCTCTTGGCCTAGCTCCCAGGGAGACCTCCTCACATTATGTTTTATTCATGGTGTTGCCCAAGCTGGTTTCTTCACTGTAAAAATCTGTGGTGGGGGCAGGGGTCATCAATGAACCTGAAATAAAATTTGAGTGTCATAATAAAACCATTGCTTTGTGTGCTGAAAGCCTACAACCAGAGTCTGAGATTCTGGGGAAGGACTGTGTTTTGAGGATTTTTAAGGCAAAGGCTCTGCAGAGAGAGAGGGGGAAAAAATACAGCTCTTCGTATTGTGTTGGAGTAGTGAAAGAAGTAGGTCAGAGAAACCAAAATAACCTTTGCTGGGAAACACGGTAAGTTTCAGATGTCTGAGAGCTTGGCGAAGAAAGATAGTGCGATGGATAAAAGCAGTAAACTGATAGATACGTGGGTCTAGAACTGGGAAAACCAGAAAGACTATATGGAATAAACATTCATTCTATTTCCCCCTAAAAATATGTCATCAACTTCATTGTTGTCTTTCCTTGTCAGAATTCTATATATTTCTACTTCACTAGTTATGCACTTGTAGGAGAAAGTGTAAAAAGCATCTCTTCCACTTCTGTCCCCTCAAAACGAAACCAATGGCCAAGCATTACAGGGACAGGGACCATAATGTGATGTTATATGTAATTTATATGTACACGTATGTATACCTTGAGAATGATGGTCTTCTCGTGGCGGGTGATGTTGACACTGTGCGGCTGTCCATTGGCCATGTTCCTGTGGTCTACGTCAATATTGTATGGCTCTCGGGTGCCACCCAGGTTGTATCGAATCTGTAAGCTTCCTATAGAAGGAAAAAGAAAGAAGCTCAGTAATTTGTTTGCCCTAAATTTCATTTTAATATCACATCCCCCCACCCCTGCTCTTTCTCTTCTCTTCTCTTTTCTTTTCTTTTTGACAGTCTTGCTCTTGCCCACGCTGGAGTGCAATGGCGCGATCTTGGCTCACTGCAACCTCTGTCTCCCAGGTTCAAGCGATTCTCCTGCCTCAGCTTCCTGAGTAGTTGGGATTATAGGCACCTGTCACCACAACTGGCTAATTTTTGTATTTTCAGTAGAGACAGGGTTTCACCATGCTGGACAGGCTGGTCTCGAACTCCCAACCTCAGGCTATCCGCCCGCCTCAGCCTCCCAATATGCTGGGATTACAGGTGTGAGCCACCGCGACCGGTGGCTCAATTTCTGATAAACTTTCACCCCTCCCTTGACATCCACAGATAATATTCAAGATTTGAATTTGGATTCACGAGCTCAGAGGCCTACTGACCCATATTGGCTGACAGCACCAGGCTCGCCCATATTTACAATCTGCCCACAGTGAACTTCAGTGACCGTCGTCTCAAAGTTGAAGATGCAAATGGTTTCAATGATCCAGGCTGGGATTGTGCCTGGACACAAAGAATGAGAGCATATACAATATAGGACTGCAGGGAGGAGACGTCTGCAGGCTCCACGAAATACTATGTGAAATAAAAAAACAAATGCAGAGTGCAGGGATGTTCTCAGCCCATCAGCAAAGTGTGACATTGGGCATATAAAAGAGTCATGAGCATACAACTTTAAAAATAAACATAGTTTTTAAAAAAAGTTTTATTTATTTATTTATTTATTTATTTATTTAAGATAGAGTCTCGCTCTGTCACCCAGGCTGGAGTACAGTGGCGCGATCTTGGCTCACTGCAAGCTCTGCCTCCCAGGTTCATGCCATTCTCCTGCCTCAGCCTCCCGAGTAGCTGGGACTACAGGCATGAGCCACCACACCCAGCTAATTTTTTTTTTGTATTTTTAGTAGAGACGGGGTTTCACCGTGTTAGCCAGGATAGTCTCGACCTCCTGACCTCATGATCTGCCTGCCTTGGCCTCCCAAAGTGCTGGGATTACAGGTGTGAGCCACCGTGCCCAGTGAAACATAGTTTTTAAAGATGAGATTTTGGGTGGCCTCATTGAGACCAAGTAATACATTTTATTTTAGGTTACAGACTAACCAAATGCAAATCAAAGGGAAAGATGGCTTTCCCAGGTCCCCTGAGTCCCTTTTTGCCCTCAGTGATAGTTTACTTTGCCTCAACAGCATATTCTTTTTTTCCTCCTTGCTTCTTCCCAACAATAAAAAGAATTCAAAATGACTAATATGACAATGTAGATTCTGCTTTTAGTTAATCTGCAAGCATAAATGTTGTATCTTAGGTATGAGTTTTAAAGACATCAATATTTTATCTCATTTGTTACTCAAATTGGAATTTTCATGTTGACATCTCAGAGCTTAAAAATGGAGCCAGCAATCTAGCAAGAATTTGACTAGTTGTAAATCACCCGATGGATTATTTGTCACCTTTCATTTGCTTTTTAGGGGCACAAAACTGATATTCTGATTTTTAAGTTACAAAATAAAACATGCTAATTAAAACATAGAAAGTAAACAGAAAGAAAAAAAATAAAAGAAAGTCACCTGAAATCCACCACCCAAAGATAATTTTTCTAAACATCTTGGGAGTATCTGCTTTCAGACTTTTCTCATGTGCGCGCACACACACACACACACACACACACACACACACACACAAACACACACTGTACTCTTCCTTATTTAGGCATTTTAACATTACACTTGCCATGTTCTTGGATTTCAAAGGAACATTTGTTAGAATAATCAAGAGCTAATTACATTTCCTATTTCTGTTTTCTAAATGAAATTCAACAAACCTTCACTATTTCTGAGTTTTACCTTAGTGTGTCATCCTAGACTCCTTTGCCTCTGGCATTTAAACTAAGCACCGTGGATTGGATTTTCGTCTCCTAAATCTATCTAAATTCCCCCACTCTTTTCCACTTCGGTAACCACAGGCTCTGTGCTGGCACCCGCGGTGCCCTTGTGTGAATTCCAGAGGGAGCCTGCTCCCTGGCTGAGGCAGCTCCACACAGAGCTCCTGGTTCATCCTCACACGAGCTTTACCTGCACCATCTTCCGCCTGGATTGCAGAAGACGGTGGGTCTTAGTCAGGCTCCTCTTTAATGACTGCTCTTGACCTCATTTCACTCTCAAATGAGGCCTCTCTTCCTTTGCTTTTCTTTGCTCCGAATCCCATGGAAAGAGATGGGTACACTCGCTGCCTCCAAACCCATCTCAATTTTAGCACGAGCCCTCTGTCTCACTTCTGCCTTCCCTGCTCCATGGTCTCTTGCTGGGCCCATGACCCCTGGGGAAGTAGAGGCAATGGTCCCTCTCAGGCCTCATCTTCATTCGGTACAGAGTTCATTCACCTCCTGGAAGCACCTGGCCTCCAGCACGCCCTCTTTTGGTTTTCCTTCTCTACCTGTTTTTTCCCTCATTTTGGGGCACTTTACTCTTGCAGTCCCCAAAGACAGCCCGGAAGCATAGTCTCTTTTGTATTCATGCCTGTTTCCATGGTGATCCTGTTACTGAAGGCAAATCCCTAAGGGTCTGCAGCAAACTTGATCCTTGCCTCCTCCCAGGAAAGAATGCGGCTTGAGGGGCAGAAGTAGGTTTAAGGCAGAGGGAGAGACTGCGGCAAGTTTTAGAACAGGAGTGAAAGTTTATTAAAAAGTTTTAGAAAGGAAGTACACTTGGAAGAGGGCCAAGCGGGCGACTTGAGAGATCCAAGTGCCCTGTTTGGCCCTTGATTTGGGGTTTTATACATTGGCATAGTTCTGGGGTTTGGTTTCTTCTCCCCTGATTCTTTCCTTGGGGCGGGCTGTCTGCCTGCGCAGTGGCCTGCAAGCACGTGGGAGGGGCTGCGTGCACAGGTGTTTACTGAAGGGGTGCGCATGCTCATTTGAGGCGTCTTTCCTTTTCTAGTTGAGTGTTCCTAGAGGAAGATCATATACCCATTAAACTCCACCATTTTGCCTCTTAGTGTGCATGCTTGGGCCCGCTCGCCCAACTCCCAAGATCTTACTGGGAAGCTGCTGCTCACCAGCTCCAGATGTTTTCTCTCTATTGAGAAACTGTCGTTCCTTGGTGCCAGCTGCAGCCAATTATCATTTTAGAGAGAAGACAGTTTAGCAACTGCCTGACCATCACCCAATGGTTGTCTCACATTCTTGGTGGTTGGCAGGAGGGAGCACCCTCTTCTGCCCTGCTCGTGTCTAACTACCTACTTCAACAATCCTATCCCATGTAGGACCTTTGAATAAGGTGTAAGCCCATCAGACACCAAATTCGTACCCCAGTCAGACTTCTCTCTTGAACTCCAGACTCTTTTCACAAACCGTCTACTTGATATTTCCCTCAGATATCTTATTGGCAACCCCAAACACAACATATGCAACACAGCATTGATCTTTTTCCACAAAAGTATTCCATTGCAGTTTTCCGCATTTCGGTTAATTGCCAATTCATCCTTCCAGTTATTCTTGCCAAAAGTCTTGACTGTCCTCTTTCTCCTATATGACATGTGTCATCTGATGGTGTCATCTGATGGCAAGTCTTCTTGGCTTGATCTTCAAAACATGCTCTGATCTTACCAGTTGTCACCATTTCCATCTCTACCCCCTGGACCAAGCCACCAGCGTCTTTTGCTGGGATTATACTAGCTTTTGTCCTACTCCAACCTTCCCTGATCTCAACTGGGCCTCTGACCCTGAGAGAAACAGAGTCCTCACCACACGGTGGTCAGAGTGATCCTCTGCTCAAAATCCCCGTGGCTCCCCGTCTCACTCAGAGTAAAAATCAAAGTTCTCGCAATGGCTCACCAGGCTCTATGTGATCTCCTCATTATTGCTGACCTAACCTCCTTTTACTCTCCTCCTTGCTCACTCCTCACCATCCACATTGGCTTCCTGTTCCTACCCCAGGGCCTTTGCAGTCACTGGTTCTTCTGTTCAGAATGCTCATTCCCCAGGTCTCTGCATGGCTATGCCCTCATGCCTTTAGGTCTTTGCTCTCATGTCCTCTTCTCAGTGATCATTTCTGTGACCTCCTCGTTAAAGTGGAATTTACCCTCTCCTTTCCCATAGCCAGGCACTCCCTTTTCTGCCTCATATTTCCCCCATAACAGTTTTTGCACACAACAGACTATAGATTGTACCAATTTGTTTATTGTCTGCCTTCTCCTATTCAAAGGTAAGCTCCATGACAGCAAGCATTTTTGTTTCTATTATTTATGACTATTCCCAATGTCTAGAATAGTGCCTGATGCACAGTAGGAGTGGAATAAATATTTGTTGAATAAACGAGGGAATGGTCTCTGATATGGTTTGGCTGTGTTCCTACTCAAATGTCATCTTAAATTGTAGTTCCCATAATCCTCATGTGTCGTGGGAGGGACCCAGTGGGAAGTAACTGAATCATGAGGGCAGTTACCTCTGTGCTGTTCTCATGATAGTGACTGAGTTGTGATGAGATGGGATGGTTTTACAAGGGGCTTTCCCTCCTTTGCTCTGCACTTCTCCCTACTGCCGCCATGTGAAGAAGGATGCGTTTGCTTCCCCTTCCACCATTACTGTAAGTTTCCTGAGGCCTCCCCAGCCATGGGGAACTGTGAGTCAATGAAAACTCTTTCCTTTGTAAATTACACAGTCTCAGGTATTTCTTCATAGCAGTGTGAGAACGGACGAATACAATCTCCCTGCTTCTATACCTTCTTCTTCCCCGTGTTTTCAAAATGTGTAACTGATTATTTTATAGGGTCATTTAAGATCCCTCAAAGCCTTCCAATTCTTTACAGAATGAAGATGTACTTTCCAAATAGAGGTTGCAATGCCCTGTCTGATGTGTGTTCCTCTTCCTACTTTATTTTCAAATCATGCCACTCACTCTCTCACTTTTTACATTCAAGCTACCATGAACTTCTCTTATTCCCTGGAAAATATGATCTCCTCCGACCTTAGGGCCTTTGAATATGCTGCTCCTACTTCTTGAGCTGCTTCTCTCTCCACCCCTCAGTGTTTACTCTGTTTTTCCTTTACCCAATAGCATTAAGATAATCAATTTTTTGGGAGTGAAGGAGATAATCAGGCAGTTGTTTGGCAACACGCAGAAAAAACAAGTTGATTGTCTTAGGTTTTTACTCTCTGCCTTATTTCTGGTGCTCTGACATCATATCATCCAGCCAGTTTTCTTAAATATACAACTGTCTTGATTCATCTCTTATTCATTTTTCAGCACACATGTATTTAGTTTCCTGTGCAAAGCACATTTTTTTTAAGGTCTGAAAATAGGCTTCTGCCTGGTTACAAGTGTAGACTCCACTTATAATACATAAAGCCATGCCCATCCCCTCGCATGGGTCAGGCAATATGAGTGTCGCTCTGAGGATACAAACACACAGAGGCCTAGAGGTTGGAGGAACCAGCAATTATGCAACACGCTGGACATTTCCCTCTCTGCTGTCATTTTGTCACTGGTCCCTTTATGTTCCTCAGCTCTATTAAAATCAGCATTGTTTTCTTTTTTTTTTCTTTTCTGTCCTTCTTGGCCTTTGTAAATATGATTTTAAATTATTATAACTGCTTCACTTAATGGCAGCGGAAATTATTTGCTTTGAGAAAGAAAGATGAGTTGGAACTTTAAATTTATATATAAATTATATGTAAATATATATATATATAAACTATAGTGACTATCTATGTGACTATCTATAAACAGTAATGGTGATATTCTTGAATAATCAAATTTAAATGATGTATTTATTCCTTTCAGATAATAGCAGAAGAGGACCATTAAATGATGGTAGGAAGAATGCTAGTATTTTTCCATTAAAATAAAATATTATTCAAATGCTGAGGTGCTTCACTTCTGTGTCTTATGTTCATCTCCCAAGTGAATTAAAGCAGTTATAAGGGACTGCTCTTTTATTGGCTGCAGCAAATAACATGCTTAACAGATTTATTCTCTCCTGGTCATCATCATTATCATCAGCACACACTTACAGGGTACCTATCGTAGGCAGGAGATGTAGTGCTGGGAGCTTTTCATCTCTCTGGGAAGACAGGGGATATTTATAACAGAGACAGATAACAATACAGTACATTAAATGCCAAACAAATGACATTGAAAGTAAGTGGAATAGGAGTTTAAAGCAAGGAGAAGTCATCGAAAGGAGGTGGGACTTGATCTCAGCCTAGAATGAAAGGCAGGCGTCTGGCCAGAGAGGAAGTTGGGGCATTTCTAGGTAAGGGAGCATTGTGAGCATAAGGTCAGGGGCACATATGACCACAGAGTGCTTGAGGGGTGATGAGCTTCTCAAAAACAAAGAGTAGGGGGTGCTGAATATGTGTTAGAATGTAGATTGAATCTGTGGACCTGGGAAATAATAACTGTTGACCCGTGTATATTGTCATCTGCATTTCACAATACTCTTGTGAGGGAGACACTATTTTATGGATGACCAAATGGAGGCATGGAGCTGCCAATTGACTGCCCAAGACAACTCACAAAAGGCAAAGCCGACCTCAAACCTAACGGTCCAGCTCTACAGGCCAAGCTCTCACCCATGAGGTTGGTGGGTCTCGAACTTGAAAGTTTGTGGGACTGGGGAATCTCTCCTGGTTTTGTTGGAATGGGGCACCACTGAGTGTTTAATAAGGACATTATACAAGATCCCTTTTAAATAATATCCCTAGGCTATGGTGTAAATATCCCCTCCAAAACTCAGGTTGAAACTTAATCCCTAATGTGGGTATATTGAGAGGTGAGCCCTTTAAGAGTTGACTGGATCATGAGGGCTCTGTCCTCATGAATGAATTGATCCATTCATAGATTCATGGGTTAATGGGTTAATGCATTAATAGGTTTTCATGGCAGTGGGACTGTCTATAAGAAGAGAAAGAGAGGCCTGAGCTGGCGTGCTTAGCCTCACCATGTCATACCCTGCGCTGTCTCAGAACTGTAGAGAGTTCTCACCAGCAATAAGGCCCTCATCAGATTTGGCCATTTGATCTCGGACATCTTAGCCTCTGTAACTATAAGAAATAAGTTCTTTTTCTTTATGAATTACCCAGTTTCAGATATTCTGTTATAAGCAACAGAAAATAAGACGCCATATAAAGGAAAGCAATGCTGGCTGTGGTGAAAATGGGTGAGGGGGAGAGTCTGGAAGCAGAGAGATGGATTGGGAGAGAATTTCCCAGCCAACGAGCTGAAGCCCACTGCTGTCCCGCAGATAGGTGATGGGGTAACAGGAGCAAGGCTCCCCTCAGACCGTGGCAGACCTGCAGAAGGGGATGGCAGCTGGAGTCATTGGGCAGTTGGCCTCCAAAACATGACCTCATCCATTTACCCAGGTACCATTCAAATATAATAATTTTCTATGGACACCATGATGTGAACAATATTAGTAATTAAAAGATATTTGCCTGAGAGAGTAGTGGTGGGGAGGAAAAGGCCATCATGAGTTCGATCCACAGGACTTGTTTGCCTGGGTGACCCACAAGAGCAGGGAAGGATGGAGTACTGGTGAGGGACACTGAGCCTGGGAATGCAAGTGTCTGAGGGCAGTGGTGGTGCTGGGGGCAGCTGGCTCTGGAGAACAGTGAGCAGAGCTTTCAATATGTGAAATGTGAGTGATGCCAGGGTGTTTAGTAGAGACTTTCTAGTAGCTTTTTCCCGATATTTTGGCGTAGACCTTACTGATGTGTTTTCCTAATGATTTCCTTTTTTTCTAACTTTAAACTTCAATTAATAAAAACATGTTGTATTTGAAGGGTGAAAAAGCTGCATTTTCACCAGCAGTTTCAGGATGGGCTTGCAATAGTGAGACAGAACCCACCCAGCTTTGCTTTCCAAGCACACTGAGAGTTCCAGAGATGCCTGCGCTAGAGAGTGGGGCCGGTGGGGAGCTCAGGGCCCGGAACCAGACATCCAGACTGAGAAACCCCAGCCTGGCCCAACATCCTCTGAATGTGCCAGTCACTCAGCCTCCATGTACTCACGTGTTGCCATCTGTAGAAAGGCAACAACAGCAGTATCGACTTCATAGAGTTGTGTAGCTCATGGGAATTAATGCATGGCAACATTCAGGATGGCTTTGGGCACAAAGTGAGCTTCACTGAACGGTGGCCATTAATATGGAATCCATTGATCAAAGCCCTTGCAGACAATGAAAGACCTCACACAGGCATGAGGGCACAGCAGCAGTGGGTGTGTAGCAGTGGGCATGTGAGGTAGTGAATACAGTTGAGGGCCAAATTTTAGTGTGGCAATGACTTGAGGAGCAGACAATACAGCGTGCGTGGGAATGTGTTCATCAACTTCTTGACAGTCTCCAGGTGAGAGCCCTCCTCCTGGGGAGGGACCTGAGAAGAAACCCAAGGTTCTTATCTGCCCAGTCGGAGGCTGGCCCATGCGGGTAATGAGCATCGGTGGATAAAAAATCTATCGACCCTGACCCAGGAGAAATAAACTGATGAACTCCTGAAGAGCAGGGGCTCCATACTTGTCTCTCTTTTATCCTCACTTTCTGATTTTATTTACTATTTTCATCTTTCTGAATAAAGCATTTGACATTCATACAAAAGTATTGCTCAGGAGAAAAAAAAAATCATCCACAATCCAACCAGATACTTTTGTGTTCACGTTATTGCTTTTTTTTCTATCCATATATTTTTTACGGAGCTAATATTTCACATTCAAGGCTGGATCTTGTTTTTGTTTTCTTGGTTTAACATAATATCACATAAAATGTCTCCATGTCATTAATCACTGTTCATAAATATTTTAATAGATACATAATATTCCATAAAATGGTGACTCCCTCTTTTACTATTTTACTAAAGTTGAACTTCCAAGTTCTTTTCAATTTTTATTTTCATAGTTAACATTAGGATGAACATCTTCAGGATGAATCTTTGACTTTTGGCTTATTTCTTTAGGAATAATTTCAGAGGGGGAAAATCCTAGGGAACATACTTTTTCCTCCATCTTTTTAAGCAACAGTGCATTTCCCAGAGAGGGAGTTTAATTTACTGTTTTTTAAAACTCAAGCTGAATTATGTTACTAATAACAGTTCTGGCTCCCATGGAAAAAATCTTGATCTTCCTTTTTTCTTGTTTTAAAATTATTTTATTTTAGAGACAGGTTCTTGCTCTGTCATCCAGGCTGGAGTACAGTGGTGTGATCATAGCTCACTGCAGCCTTGCACTTCTGGGCTCCAGCGACTTCTGGGCTCCAGTGATCCTCCCCCATCAGCCTCCTGAGCAGCTAGGACCACAGGTGTACATCACCATGCCCAGTTAATCTTAAAATTATTTTTGGTAGAGATGGAGTCTTGCTATGTTGCCCAGGCTAGGCTTGAACTACCGACTTCAAGCAATGCTCCTTCCTCAGCCTTTTGAGTAGCTGCGACCACAAGTGTGCACCTCTATGCCCAGTTAAATTTTAAATTATTTTTGGTAGAAACAGTGTCTTGCTATGTTGCCTAGGCTGATCTTGAACTACCAGTCACAAGCAATCCTCCTGCCTCAGCCTTCCATAGTGCTGGGATTACAGGCACAAGCCACAGTGCCCATTCAAACTCTTGCTCTTTAAGATGCCAAGTGGAATAATCACTGAAGGGCAGGAAAAGATGGGCAGTGGGAGAGAAAGCCTCCACATTTTCAGCTCTAATGGGAAGTGAGTTAGAGAGATTTGTTCCTGCATGCTCTTAAAATATTTTTATTCATTAAAAAAGTGATCTTAGGGCAGGGCGTGGTGGCTCACGCCTGTAATTCCAGCACTTTGGGAGGCCAAGGCGGGCAGATCACGAGGTCAAGAGAGCCTTGGTCAACATGGTGAAACCCTGTCTTTACTAAAAATAAAAAAATTATCCAGGCATGGTGGTGCGTACCTGTAATCCCAGCTACTCAGGAGGTTGAGGCAGGAGAACTGCTTGAACTCAGGAGGCAGAGGTTGCAGTGAGCCGAGATTGTGCCACTGCACTCCAGCCTGGTGCCAGAGCAAGACGCCATGTCAAAAAATAAATAAATAGATAAATAAAAGTGATCTTAGAACTTTAAGCGTGTATGAATTCATTTTCAGAGAGGAAGTGGACTTCTCAAGTTCAGCAGGTTTGTACACTCCAGGGTTTCTTAGATGTCTCTCAGAGGTCACTGCTGAAGGGTCACAAGCCCATTTGCATATTCTCCTCAGGCTGCCAATTTTAGATGCACTGAGATCCTCTCTGGCTTCATGTATGTTTGATGACCAAGATGGCCCAGGATATTACAAGTAAAAATCCACCCCTGGGCTGGGCATGGTGGCTCATGCCTGTCATCCCAGCAGTTTGGCCAAGGCAGGAGGATCTCTTGAGTCTAGGAGTTCAAGACCAGACCTGGCAACATAGTGAGACCCCCATCTTTACAAATAATTTAAAAAATTAGCTGGGAGTGGTGGTGTGTGCCTGTGGTCCTGGCTACTTGGGAGGCTAAGGTGGGAGGATCACTTGAGCCTGAGAGGTTAGGGTTGCAGTGAGCTGTGATCCTGCTACTGCACTCGAGCCTGGACAACAAAGCAAGACCCTGTTTCAAAAAAAAAATTAAAATTAAAAAAGCCCTCCTGCTTTAAGGAACCTTTACGACAGGGATATATTTTGTGAATTTGAAGTTCTGAGAGGACTGGGAATGAAAACATTTCTGATTTTCTATTCCGATTGAAAGTTCAAACATTCTGTAACAACCTACTGGCATACTATCATAAATCAGGATAAAATTAATTCATGTAAAATTAATTTTACTCATTCAAAGCCCATCTCTGTTTAGCACATTTAGTGAATGTATTTATTTTTTATTAGTCTTTCTTATTAGTCTTTTTTTTTCTTTTGAGACAGGGTCTCACTCTGTTGCCTAGCCTGGAGCGCAGTGGCACCATCATGGCTCACTACAGCCTCGACACCCTGGGCTCAAGTGATCCTCCCACCTCGGCCTCCTGAGTAGCTGGGACTACAGGCATGCACCATCACACCCAGCTAATTTTTGTATTTTTTGTAGAGATGGGGTTTTGCCATATTGGCCAGCTGGTAGCAAATTCCTGAGCTCAAGTGATCCACCCACCTTGGCCTCCCGAAGTGCTGGGATTACAGGCATGAGCCACAGTGTCCAGCCGAATGTGTTTATTTAGTAGGAAGAAAAAATAATCATCACACACACAAACCTATCTCCGATTCATGAAAAAGCGTTCTTGTAAAGAATCCAACATGCCTTATCAACGTTATTACTCTAACACCTTGCTCCAACTCACCCAGCTGGCAAGCTGTTTTCCTGATATTCATGGAGAGAAATGGGGTTCAAAGAAGTTATGTGACTTGCTCAGCAAGGCCCGTGGGGAATAAAGAACAAACCAAGAACAATCTATAGACTCTTGCTAGAACATTCTGTCTGCCGAAATGTTAAATGGCAGAGGCTGGGTATCCTCGACCTTACCGGTGGGTTTGACGAGGACTGCCAAGAAGTCTGTGGTGAAGGAGCTGATGTAGAGGAGAATGCAGGGCGCTTTGGTGGTGCTGAAGCTGAAACGGATCTCCTCCTGGGCCAGGTCTGGGTGGGAGTTCTGCTGGTCGGGAGAGTTCTCTACTCTGCTGCCGGAGTCTCTGGCGTTGATTGCTGGTGCCTGGAAGTTATATCGTAGCCACATCCCTTCTTCAAAAAATGCACCAACATCTATTATAAAGGAGAGAGAGAATTGAAAAATGAGGAGAGGTCTGATGCGGACACCCTACGATGACCTCTCCAGCAGCTCATGGAGTGCAGGCACTGGCTCCAGGAAGGGCATCTGACTGAGTTCTATGGACAAAGGTGTTATTGCATCAACACAAATACTCTTATCAAAAAAAAAAAAAAAAAAAAAAAGCATGTAACAAAGTATGATGTATTATTCTGTTCCCATGCTGCTAATAAAGACATACCACAGACTGGCTGATTTATAAAGAAAAACAGGTTTAATGGACTCACAGCTCCATGTGGCTGGGGAGGCCTCACAATCATGGTGGAAAGCAAAGGAGGAGCAAAGTCATGTCTTACATGGTGGCAGACAAGAGAGAGAGCACATGTGCAGGGGAACTCCCATTTATAAAACCATCAGATCTTGTGAGACTTATTCATCATCATAAGAACAGCACAGGAAAGACCTCCTCTTGTGATTAAATTACCTCCCACCAGGTTCTTCCCACAACATGTGGGGATTATGGTAACTACAATTTGAAATTTGGGTGGGGACAGAGCCAAACCATATCATATGGAAATCTATACAATTAAAAAGAAAGTAAAATTTAAGAAACTTACATTATACCAGAAAAAAATTACACGTACTAAGACAAAAAATTTACATACCCTGAAAAAAAGTTCATGTACTCAGACCACGGCACTAATTGTCAGGTTGAAGAGATATGCCAAAAATAAATCCCTTGTACAAGGAACCCATAGGGGAATCCTCTTTGAGACAGAATTTGCTTGGATATTCACACAGGAAAGCCTTTGATAAACCCTAGGTCCCTAGAGGCTTTGTGTATAGGGTTTACAATCACATGTCTTGAAGTTAGAGAGAACTGGGTTCAAACTTGGCTCTACCACTAAATAGCTGTATGACTTCAGGAGAAGTTACTTAACAAATTTTTCTAGGCCTCAGTATTTCATCTATAAAGTGGAGAGTGATCAGTACTCAATAAATAGTATCTATTGTTATTATTATTGAGAAATTAGAAGAAAGAAACCCTTCCTGCATCAGCCTTTTCCTAGAGCCTGAGCAGCGCTTACTGGATATTAGGCACTTCACGGCCAGCAAGCTCCTGTTGCCGGTCTCCCTGCTGTTTGCTCAGCAATGTTCTAAATCACCCCTGACTTACTGTGAAGGGTTGTGCCACCTTAGGGCTCCTGTGGTCTTCATGGTTTCTGTTTCACGGCCTTCTACGAGGGCCTTGCTGAAAGCATTTCTTACACTCCATCGCCCATGCAACCGTTAATCTCACAACACTTGACATCCCACTAAATTAACACTATGCAGAATATATTTTGCAAAATTGCTCTACGTTAAAATTAATGGGAGAGGATAGTTTTTAATAGGAGTCTTCCATCTGAGAATTTTGATGTTTGTTCTTGTTAAAGAGGTCGGCACAGAGCAGTGAAGTCCGACGCCTCGGGGTATATCTTGCCCTTGTCTGTAGCAGCTGTGTTAACTTGGGTCAATGTCTTGAAACTCTCTCAGCCTCAGTTTCATCTCTAAAAAATGGGACCTCATAGGTGGTTGTGAGCATTAAATAAACTGTATAACACATAGCTTAGTGCCTGGAATATATAAGTGCTCAGGAAAGATTAGTGAACCATTATTACAAAGACAGGTTACCACTGTATATTGAGGGTGACACCTCCTGTCCTCCACCTCACATCACCACACACATGTGTGAAAGTTGTCAGAATCAAAATGAAGTCATTAATTAAAAAAAAAAAAAAAAAAAAAAAAGGCCCTGAGAAATGGAGCTGGGGAAGGCCATGAATAAATGCCTGATCACAAGAACTATCACAAAGACTCTGCAAAAAGCACAACATTGCACAAACACCATTGCAACTTTACAAAACAAAACACAAAAAACACAAAACACTTCTACAGGAACATCTGCCCAGAATTTGCCTGTCCAATCTTGGACTAGTGTCACCCTTGTCATTGAGCTTTGTAGCCAAGGATAATTATTTTAAAACAATTATGTAATCCTCTTCCTTTTTTCCTTTAAAAACCTGTGTCTTCACCTACCTGAATATGCACATAGTTAACTATGGCATGCATATTCCCATTGCAATGCTTTATTTCCAAATAAATATCTTATATTTCAGAGATCCTCTCTCTCTTAATTACGTTGACACATACAATCCACCATGGCACTGTTACAGAGTCCTTTGCTTCTGACCAAGTTGTAAGGAAAAGACTTAACTGTAGCTTTTCAACTATATGCTGTGCAATTTTCCTCCTGGTCCTCTTACCCCCAAAACTTTTGTAGGTGGGGTAGTTGTCAAAATGATTGGGATACCAATGAAATTTGCAAGGACAGCAGCGTGTCCTGCAATGTGTGGGGCTGTCTTATGCAATTAAGAATTTTCTGGGGCCAGGCATGGTGGCTCACACTTGTAATCCCAGCACTTTGGGAGCTCGAGGCTGGCGGATCACGAGACCAGGAGATCGAGACCATTCTGGCCAACATAGTGAAACCCCATCTCTACTAAAAATACAAAAATTAGCCAAGCATAGTGGTAGGTGCCTGTAGTCCTAGCTACTTGGGAGGCTGAGGCAGGAGAATTGCTTGAACCCGGGAGGTGGAGGTTGTAGTGAGCCGAGATCGCGCCACTGCATTCCAGCCTGGCAACAGAGAGACTCCGTCTCCAAAAAAGAAAAGAAAAAAAAAAATTAGAATTCTCCTGCTCCACATGCCAAAAGCATCCTTCTTGGAACACATAGGACTGAACAGCTACTTAATCCATGCTCATTGCTGCCTGACTTACGGAAGTGTGAAGACGAACAAAATACAGTCACTTCCCGTGAGGAGATTTCCATCTAGCAGTGGTTGTGGGAGGAGACGCATCAACACTGTGAGTACAATACAGTGAATGTTATGGCGGTTTATTTAGCAGCTGTGTGATGAGAACCCCATCTCACTACCTAAATGTCCTGAGTTAGCTTTCAGCAAACATCTGTTGAGCACCGACTGCACCCTGGGCACGATGCTGGGTGCTGACAACTCTTGCTCTGAAGGAGCTCCAGACCTGGAGGAGGATTCGGATAAATAGATTATTAGAATGCAGAGCGGTAAGTGCAGGATCAGGTAGACACAGGGCCCCCTGGAACACAGGGGTGGTGGAAGACTTGCTGTGGGAAAAGACATCTAAGCTGGGACCCAGGGAGCCGGAGGTGGGTAGCCAAGTACAGGTGGCGGGGATGAAGAGCAGCTTTCTAGCTGAAGGCACAGTGTGTTGGCAGTGAGAGGGTCTGAGGTCCGAGGCATCATGCCGCCTGGACAAAATTCACGTGCTTCTTTTATGGAATCAGTCATTCATTTGAGAGCCCCGAGGCTCCCACCACATTTCAGCTGGGTGTTGGGGATCGAGCGAGGAAGGCACAGGTGACCCCTGCCCTCAGTAGTTCAGAGTCTGGTGGGACAGATGGACACTCTTAGGACCAGCTTCTGTAAACGTGTCTAACAGAGGACAGGGGAGGGAGGAGAAATCAGGAAGGGCGGGTGGGGTGGGCCGCCTGGAGCAAACACACTGTGCAATTCAGTTTGCCACAGAGAGAGCTTCTGCCAGAGAATGTGGGGGTCATTACCTGAGAACAGACTGGCGCGGGTGAGAAGAGGTGGACCTGGGACTTGGAGGGAGGGTGGGAGGCAGGCTAGAGATGGAGGCTGGGAGATTCAAACAAATCAGAGCGAGGCAGGCAGGATGATGGGCGGGAGGAGACGCGCATACGAGGCACTTGAAACGCAAGACTGAGGAGCACAGAACTTGGCCTAGGGAGGGAAGGGTCCGGGCAGCAGAGACCCCAGCACCTGAGTGACAGGTGCAGTGTGCCACCGGCAAGAACCTCAGCTTCCACATGCCAGCCTCTCTCCAGTTACTCCATCCCGGAGCCAGAACTGGAGTCAGAGAGCATGGAGAGCTGAGACTGTCACATCATTTCTGGGACCACTTTCCTGGGAGCCTATTAAAATGCTGGTCCCCAGGCCTAGTCCCAGAATTTAGCTCAGAGGTTCTGGAGAAGCAGCACTTTTTGCAGGTTCCCAAGTGATACTTATGCGCACAAGGGTGTGAGATGCTTGGGGTGGAAGCTGAGGCGGGATAATGTACCTGATGGGGCACGAAGCTGAGTGGTCCCCGCCTGGGTGAGACATGATGAGTGTATCAGCTGCCCTGGAGACAGCCATTCCAAGGCAGATCATGGAGGGAGATTCAGAAATCTAGAGATTTTAGATAAACAACCCAAAAATATGCCTCAGAGAATACTTTGGCTGTATTTTAGAGACATCATTAAAAGCTTTATGGATTTATGTCAGTTTTGTAGGAAGGGATATACCATGTTTAAAAGTGTTATTCTGAAACCACATCATAAACCAACTGTTAAACCAAGGCCTGGGAGTGATGTGAGTCCTCTAAGGCTCCAAGTGGCAGATTTACAGCTGCCGTTTCATTGTTTCACATCTCTTTAAGAAAATGCCAAATCAGGGTACTGTAATATCTTTTAGAAAGCAATTCTCTCATCTCTTCTGAATGAATAACTGAAAATAACTCTCATTTAACAAGCCCAAAATAGCATCATTTTCCTCATAAAATTATCAAAAAGTATTGATTTAGAATGCCTGATTTAAGGTTTTGTACTTGTAATATAGATGCTAGTAATAGATAATACTAACAGATGTAGATAATATAATACTACTATAGATAATGCTAATAGTCTAAGTTTTATAATGTTCATTTTTGATAGAAAAATAATAAATTCTGTATTTAGATATTCTATGATATAAAAAAGATTTGCTTAATTATATCATGTTTCTCAAAGTTTTGAAATACATTATGCCATCTGTAGACTCAGGATCATAAAATTGACGATTAACCTTCAAGTAGACAAATAACCTTGTCTTAACTATTTCTTGGTCCTCAACACAGGTTATATGTAAATTATCCCTGATCGAGGAAAAGAAGTTTGCAGATGTTTGAAATAAAATCTACCAATTATTCATTCGAGAATAATACCACAAAGGTATTTATCTCCTTGTTTAACCAAATCCCTGGGGCTTACAGTGGGAGAAGAAAAAAACCCCACGAGAAACAGAAGCCAAAAGCAAACAGCTGGCACTCACCCCCGTTATTCAATTGCTCTTCATCTTTCTGTTCTCCAAGTTAAATAATTCTATTCCTTTTGCCTTTTCACTTAGGATTTTGCAACCTATATTTTGCAACCTATATTTTAAAATTGGCATGATTCTTTCTGTTTTCCAACTTCCCTATCAGGACTCAGAATTGAAAGCTCCTAACTTCCAAATGGGCTCTTTCCCAAACATTTATTTTAAGCTCAGTAACTTGCAACTTGGAAAACTTCCCC
Organism: Macaca nemestrina; assembly: GCF_043159975.1. NCBI lineage: Eukaryota > Metazoa > Chordata > Mammalia > Primates > Cercopithecidae > Macaca > Macaca nemestrina. The sequence continues at coordinate 10,776,675 of NC_092128.1, forward strand.
ACAGAAACAATGTTTGAAATGATGGTGAGTTTGCCAGGAGACTTCACAAATGCTGAGCCACTCTGGTTGTGTAATAAAAGATAATTGAAGAGTGCCACTGTGTATTAGTAATTAAATAGAAAAGCAAAACCAAAACACGTTCAGGTTTATTCTTAAGGCAAGAACCCCAGGGAACTCTGCTCCCACAGGGATTTCAATGAAGTGACCCAGTGGTAAGTTGGTAGATGTTAAACAACTGGCTTGGGGGGGAGGGAAAAATTCTGATTTATAGTTTTTGCCTATTTCCCATGATGTCAATACTGCCACCCTGTCTGACTTCAAGCTATCAAGATGACATCACTAAATAAGGAGCTGAGAAGCGAGGTCTCCCAGACTGTGCAAACTGCCACATGCTCTATCCACTCCTTTAGTCAGCAAGGCAGTAGCTCAAGCAAACCACATTAATTGAGCTTCCATTGTGGTGAGCTTCCTTCTTTTTACTTTCTGCTGTCAATAAACCCTTTAATATTTGCTTACTCCTTTCTGTTGCCCAATGCTCTCTTCTACCTCTTCCCAGATATCCCGGATTCTTGAAACTCTGTGCAGCTTCTGCTAAAGTCTAGGAGGCACTTCTGGGAGCCAGAATCATGCTAGAGGAGGCACAGACCTGAGCTGCAGCCTCAGGTCATTAACCACTTTCATGGCTGAATTCCATTGCCCAGAATTATCACTCTCATTAACTGCTTTTTAATTAGTCACCTAGTAAAAGAGTTAAGTGAATTTTATGGAGTTCTGCTCCCGGGGACCTTGGACATCATCCTCTGCATGCATCATGATTCTGCATCAGGCAGGCCTGGTTCCTTTCAGGCAATCTGCACGGCACAACTCTGCTTAAACTTGTTTTGTTATTCTCCCAAGATACTGCTGTGCTGAAGCACAACCAGTTTTTCTCCTGGTCTTACATTGGCAAAATCTGCTTTTTCTCCCCAAGTGTACCACTCTGAATTTCCTTGCTGAATTTTTTATTCTGTTTGTTTGATGTTTTCTTCAACTTACTCTAATCTTTTTGGACTAACAACATCGGACCTGGGACGGGTTCACATTCACCTCTACTAGTTCTGTTTCCCCAGGTGGGTCCATATCTATTGTAACCAATTTCCTGCCATTCTCTCCAAAGGCCCGGTCACTTCTAGGTCAGTTTCTATGTAATAAGCTTTAAATGTCTGAATCTGTACAATGGAGGAAAAAAATGCCAAAGAAAAATCTCTAAGTTTATCCTGAGTGGCATGTGCGACCCACAAGACACAAGTGTGAAGTATATTTCCGTAAACACATCAGTCAGCTATGGCTTGACTGTGTGGGAGCCAGGTGGCCTTCTTGGATGGGAGTTTCAGAGCAGCACCACTGAACAACTCTACTAGGATCTTCAACAGGAAGATAGTTTTCATCTATTACAGAATGTCCTGGGTCATGCTCCTGAAACTGTGTTAATACATATTCCTGGTATGTGTGGTGGTCAACATGTGAGAATACTTTGGGGAGAGCAAATGAGATGAGGGCTTCACTACAGCAAACTTCATCTAAGACATATAATAAGGGATTAGTGTGGGGCATGGGGAGGCCAGGAATCAAAAGTTGTGGACTGTAGCCCTGGCTTTGCCACCAACTCGCTGTTTGACCTTGGTCAGGCAAATCATTTCATTGCTGTTGGCTTTAAATCATTCTCATCTTAAAGGTCCCCCTCCCCTGAACCTCTATTTTCTTCTGGCTAGTGCTCAGTCTTTTTCATCCATTCTTTCAAATATGTAATAAGTGCCATCTGTGAACCATGAGCTGATGGAGATTTAGCAGGTCGTAAATTACATTTAAGTTAATAATTGAAGGCCAGTGAGATTTTGCTGGTACTGGGGGTAAAGAAGGTATTCTAGGAAGAGAAAAGAGCATGTGCAAAGAAAGGCCCTGAGGAAGAAGAGAATGTTGAGGACGAATGTAGTGGAGGCCAAGATGACAAACCCTCAGGGGAGACCGTGGTAGGAAGTGAGGCTACAGAGAAAGGTCGTGGTATTCTGAGGACTTTGGTTTTTATACAGAAAGCAATGGGTAGCTCCTGAAAGGTGTTAAGCAAAGGTGACATAACCTGATTTCAGTTTTGAAAGCTCATTCTGGCTGCATTTTGCTGAATGCATTGGAGGGAGAAAAGAGGGGATATAGGGAGACCACTGAATAGGCTATGCAATGGGACAGAATAAATATAATGATGGTTTGGAGTAGCAGAGTGGACAGAATCTGATGATGTTTAGGAATTAAAGAGGTGAAGGAAAGAGTGTTAAGACAGACTGATGGATTTTTGGATAGATGGTGGTGACAATTTCTGATTATGGGAACACAGAGGCAGGCAATCTTGGTGGGGTTGGGGATATGGCAGGTATCAAGAGTTCAGCTTTGGCTGGGTGCCATGGCTCACACCTGTAATCCCAGCACTTTGGAAGGCCAAGGCAGGAGGATCACTTGAATCCACGTGTTTCAGACTGGCCTGGACAACATAGCGGGACCCCGTTGCGACAAAACAAAACAAAACAAAACAAAACAAAAAACAAAAAAGAAAAGAAAAAAATAGCCGGTGTGGTGGCACAAGCCTGTAGTCCCAGCTAATGAGGCAGGAGGATCATTCGAGTGCAGGATATTGGGGCTGCAGTGAACCATCATGGCACCCCATTGCACTCTTGCCGGGGCAACAGAGTGAGATGCTGTTTCAGCAACAACAACAAAAAAGTTCAGCTTTGAACAGGTCAAATTTGAGGTGCTTTGCATCAGGGAAGCGAAGTCAAAGAGTCAAAAAGGTTTGGGCTGAAATATTCATTTTAAAATCATTTTTATGATGGTATTTAAAATGCAAGCATGGATAGAATTCCCTGGGAGAAGTGTATGAAGAGAGAAGACAGGAGGACCTAGCGTTGAGCCCTGAGAAGTCACCTTTTCAAAGTGAGACAGGGGAATGAGCTTGCAAAGGAAGAACAGAGAGGAAGGAATTAGGGAACCTCAGGGACCCCTTGAACATGAGGTCTGAATGAGACCAAGGAAAAAGGGTTTATCAAGAAAGAGGGCCTGACCAATAGGTTAGAATGCTGTTTAGAGGTCCAGTTAGATTTTCCCAGTCTAACTGGGGAAATTCTAGAAAAACTTCTCGTCTCCTCACTTTCACTTCCTAATCATTAATTTTGGCCTGAACTCCATTCACTGAAGTGAAGTTTCTGTCACTGAGTGTTCATCAACTTTCTAGTTACCAAAGTGAAAGGACCATTTCTGCCCTTGTTTGATTTACTCAACTCTTGGAGCCTTTGGAATCTCTCTTTGGTTTTCCTTTCCCCTCTTTCAGCTTTTCTGTAAGTCATTGGCTCTTTTTCCTTGGTGCATCCTGAAAATATTGGGGCACTGAGGTTTTCCCTCCCCTGCTCCTCTTCCATTTCACTCTACACTCACTCATTAGGAGAGCTCCATCTGCATCACTCCCAATCTGCAACTTTCTGTAGGGAGACTCCACCTTGTTCTTTCATGGGAAACTCAAACTCAAGCTTCACACAATGGAATTCATCATTTCCTACAAGTCTGGTCCTCTCCCTGAATTTTCTAGTTTGACCAATGACACTGCATCTGCGTGGTCACTCAAAGGCAGAAAGCCTGGAGACACCTAAGCTCCCTGTTTGCACTGCCTCGTAACCTTTGCATCTGTTCTCTCCTGGGCACAGCTCTGCCGTGCCTCTGGTTCAGGCACTTGGGTTTCACTTTGGCACCTGTGATGACTTCTTAAAGGGTGTCCTCCAATGGGCATCTTACCTCTTATAATCTGTCCTTCACAGACTTTCAGTGACCCGCCTTACATCCTAGTGTAACCCTGTCCTTCTTAAACCGAAAATATATCCCTCTTCTTAAAATGTGGCATATCATTTTGAGGGAAGGGTCACTGAATACATTTTAGAAAACCTGTAAATCTTCTGACATTTTTGGGGAAAGTATGTGCAGATGCATTCTTCTGGGAAGAAGGTTAGTTTCAATCCGGTCCCATGACTCCCCTGCCAAATGTAAAGTAAAAGAGCAAAAAAGTAACTCACTCATTATTTCTCTAAAATGCTTCACTGAGGGGCATCTGTGTGCCAGCACTGTACGAGGTGCTCACTCTGCTTCCAGGATGACTAAAGCCCTTGGTCCCCTTCATCGTCTGGACTGGCTCCCTTCTTGGCCTCAGCTGCCATCCTCCTTCATGTACTCCACGAGACTCCAACCAGCCTAAGGGGCCGGCTGTTCCCACTTTCCTCTCCTGCCCAACTACTTAGCTACTTATTCATTCTTCGATTCTGCGTGAGCTCCATCTCCTTTCCCAAGTGCCGCCTGCACTGTAAGAGCTCATCCTCGAGTGTCCCATAGCTCCTTGTTATGACTTTATTCCAACAAGTATAACCTTGTTTGCATTTAATTTAGTAAACATTTCTTATAATCCTACTATATGTGAGGCTCATGCTGATGACAAAAGCAAACGTGATGTGAACTTTTCCCTAAAGCAGTTTGCAGTAGGCTGGGAGACAGAGCAAACACGGCATTACAACAGTGTGGGAGACCTCAAGAAGGAGGAGAGTGTGTAGCAATAAATAGCAGGAGGCAGGAAGGATGGGATCTGCCTGTGGGTGGGGTGTGGGATGCCTGGATGATTTCACTAAGGAAGGTGACATCTGAGTTGGGTCCTGACAAAGTACTAGGAACCTACAGGACTGAAGAGGTGGACAAGGGCCCTCCAAGTACTGGAAACAGCAGGCACCAAGGCATGAGGAATGCACCCGCGTGGTGTTCGGGAAGCGGGACTCCAAGCTTCCCAACCTAGGTTATGCTTTTGGAAAAAACCATGGCTGGAGCAAACTCCCAGGAGTCCTGATCTGATTGTTTGGGGAGAGGCCTGCCTATTGGCATATTTCAACATTTTCACAGATTACTCTAACGTGCAGTCAGCATCAGGAACGACAGCGGGAGGATGTCGGACATAACTTGATATTAAATGTGGGGTGATGGAACGGCTGGAGGTGCTGCTGAAGAAAGGCAGGATCGAGGCCAGGAAGGTCTTGAATCCCTTATTTTAAAATTTTTTACAAGCACAATATACCTTGAAATAATTTTGAAAAGTTGTAAAAATAGTATGAATGACTCCTATATCATCCCTATCTGGATTCCCTAACTTTTAACATTGCACTATATTTGTTTTCTCTCTCGTATTAAATATGTTATATTTAGATATAATATAAATAGTAAATAGTCAAAATTTAAACATAACATAAATATTAAAATTAAAAATTTAAATATATTTATATTTAACATTAATTATATTATATATAATTAAAATAATTTTAAATGTTATATATGTAGTATATTAAATATATTATAATATATATTATATCTAATTCCTGAACCATTTGAGAGCAAGTTGGAGTTAGGAAACCAACATTAATACAACGCTATTGTCCCATTTCTAGAAAAAAAAATATGAACATGAATATTTGTATACACAAAAAATTCTGGGAAACTACTTGGAGGGTATATATGTATATTTATATGTGTGTGTGCATATGCCTCTCTCTCTCTCTATATATATATTTTTCCATGTAGAAAGTCTTTTGCAGATAAGCGTGCCTTACCAGGAAGAGAAGGGAAGGAACAGAACAGGGATAACGAGGTTAAAGGTGAATACCTTATTCATGCACCTGGCTTCTCTCTAGACTGTGAGTTTCTGAAGGGAAGAACTGTGTCCAATCTCAGCTAGCCCCTGGCCTCCAGCAGATATTCAATAAATGTTCGTTGAGTTGAGCCGAATGGAATTAAATTATTTTTTAATTGCAATAGTATATTCTTCAACTAGATGGATCACATTGGCCTTTCCTTTAGTGAAAAATTTCAGAGTTCTTTTGTGTGTGTATGAAGTGGGCTTCTTGAGAGAAATGCCATTCAGTTGACTGAAACCTCATCATTAATTAAAATGGCAGTTTATTAATGAAAATGTTATAAGATGCATTCAGAATAATATCTCCAAAAGAATGAAAGGACTTACAGCTTAACGAATGCTCTTAATTTCGACTGCTTTTTTTCTCCTTTATACTGGCTTTGTAAGCTGGAACATATTTGTGCAGAGGTTGGTCAATTACTCAAGCAGCTTTCACAAATCAGCTTTGTCTCCAATCCAGTGACTGCCTCAGTTTGCCTCTGTGCTGCTAACTTCACAGTTTGCTGCGAGGCTACTGCTTTTAGAAATTATATTGTTTCTTTAACTACGTATTTGTAGACTTGCTGAATTACATGATTTGTGCCTGTCGCACACACCAGGGTGTTTCTACCCTTTCTGTTGATAGGCTGCAAGTTGCTTCTTCTGAGCTCTGTACTTAGAGTGCACATTCCGTATTTTCTCCCGTGCTCAGCTGATCTGCCTGAGTCACATAGAATTCTTGACCCTAGTGGTTCTTGAGGACAAACCCCACTTTAAATTGTGGTTTTAGTCTCAGGCTAGTGTAAAGAGGCACTCATGAGTTGGTTGATCCAACGACGACTCTTTTGGATGGGAGCCAGGTACACATTTACACACCATGAAGACATGAGCTCCTACTGAGTTCCAATAGGAGCCAATGGGCACTTTTTATCTCATTTAACCTAATTACTCAACAGCAACATTTTGAGCAGATGTCATCATCCCTATATTACAGATGAGGTAACTGAGGCTTACAGGAGTAATTTGCTCAAGGTCACCCAGCTAATCAGACAGTCAAGAGTCAAATGCAGATCTGCTGAACTTCAGAGGCCACACTCCTCCCTCTGTCTAGGGGACGAGGAGGGCTCTAGCTGTTTTCACAGAAACCCACAAAGTGATTTGCTTATTAGCGCCTGCTTTGGGAATTAAAAATGAAATGAGATACCAGGGAACCACTGATTATTACTCACAAACATAAAAACACAATGGAATCTTGAAAGTAATAAAATTTTATTTTTCTCTACCAGCAAAGATCTTAATAGAAAAGAAAAACCAAAAATCTACAAATGCCTTTTTACTTTTGATAAACTTTTGTTAATAATAGAATGATTTATATTTGAATTTTAAAAAGTCACACTTCAAAGTCGAAGTTGATGGAAAGATTTGAGACATTCCCATATATGTTCTGAAATTCAAAGTCATTCCCATTAGCTGATTATTATAAAAGCAGGACATATCTTTTGTAATATTTGCCTTGACCAAGGAAGGTAAGTGGAACTATAGATTATAACTTTGGTTTTCCTCTTTATCTCTGGAACTACTTTATTTCATATATTAATTAAGCCTTGAAATTTGTCTAAATATTCTAACTCATCACTGAAATGTTCTTCAATCAACACAAACCGTCTTCAAGCCTTCTGCCTTCTTTAGAGAATGTGCCACACTGTATAGGTAGCTTTGAAACAGGTAGACTATCACAGCTGAGTCTCACTCATCAAATGGGTAATGCACTTTTGTGGGCAGTGTTAATGGTGACAGGATTCAGAGAAATTCTCTAGAGTTGCTTCATTGAATGGAGCGCAAATATAGGAAGCATTAGAAGCTAATGGGATTCTACTTCAAGCTACTCAAGAACTTCGTTATTTCCTACTAAAGTTATCTGAGGTCTCACAGGGTTTGCGGACTCTTAGTAGGTAGCTCTTTACTATGCCTCTTGAAAAAAGATGTTTACTGAATGCTGTCTATGATGCTATACCGAGTCCAAGAAGTGGTCAGGCCAAAGAGCACTGGGCTCCTCCACTAATCCTGCATATTCTGGTCCTGGGCTTCTTTCTAGTTTGGTAATGACTCCTCTGGCTTGTTTTGCACTTATTTCTATGAAAACCAGACTTAGACATTCTTTTTTCCTTTTTCTTTTCTTTTTTTCTTTTTTTTGAGATGGACTCTCGCTGGGCCATCCAGGCGAGAGTGCACAACCTTGGCTCATTGCAACTTCTGCCTCCCGGGTTCAAGCAATTCTTGTGCCTCAGTCTCCTGAGTAGCTGGGATTACAGGCTCAGGCCAACACCTCCAGCTAATTTTTGTATATTTAGTAGAGATGGAGTTTCACCTTGTTGGCCAGGCTGGTCTCGAACTCCTGACCTCAGGTGATCCACCCACCTTGGCCTCCCTAAGTGCTGGGATTACAGATGTGAGCCACCTTGCCTGACCCACATTCATTTCTCGATGAAATACTTTGAAAATTTAGTACTTCCAAAGAGTTTGTCACACTAAACTGGAATTGGTAGTTTACATATGCAGATACTGGAGACCAGTTTCCTTAAGGGAAACACTGTTTTATTTGACTTTTTATTTCTGGAGTACAATCCAACGCCTAGCATATTTTAGGTATGCAATGTACACTGCTTGAATTAATGAACATGAATTAATGGTATCACAGAACAATTTGGCCATATACATTTTTTTTTCCATTTTATTTCCCCACCTCTCCTCCCCAAAAGAAAATCCAAGACATCTTAGTGATGTATTTCTACCATTAGCTATAATTTTTCAGTAAGAGTTTATTCGAAGAAGATAAAATATAGTTAAAAAGCAAAGATTCACCTCAAGGAAACCAAGAAGTAACTGGCTAACTGCAGGTTTTGGAAAGTATAACTGAAGGATTGTGATTTATCCAGAGATCCTGGAAATGAGGTTGTCATCAAAGTTGTTATACTTTATCTGCCTTTTGGTGGAAGATGGAGGAAAAAATAAAAAAAATGAGAAGAGAAAGGAAAAAGAAGAAAAAGAATGGATTTAGGCTACGCCTTTGTTGTATGACTACACAGAGCTTTGAATGAGTAACTGGACTCTGCACCCCCAGCACAGCGACGGCCTCTGGTCGTCTTCATGCACACACGACGTGTGTCATTTATCTGGGGAAATGAACATTGTGGGACACTTGCCAGATCCCCCTTTGCCTTCTACTTCAATGGAAACAATATTTTCAAGGGAGGAGACAGCTTCAATTACAAAACTGACAACTAAAATTTTACTTTAATATTTTTTCCCTGTGTCAGCAGCTTTTTCCCCTTTGTAGATGCTTCATGCACACCCCTCTTTTTTGCACCACGTCTGTGGCAAAAGAATGGATTTATTCATTGTTGTGTGAAATAAATTCAGGCTTCTATGAAATAAATTAAAAATGCTTGCAAAAGGCTTTCTATATGGATGGATGACTTTCGCTGTCTCCATACACATAAAATCAACCTCAAATGAGTTTCTGGAAAATGTGTGTGTGTGTGATTTTCAGAAAGTAGGAATGTACACATGTATGTATGTATTTTTTCCCCAGAAATTATGTATATGTATGTATGTACACACACGTACTTTCCAAAACACCCCCAAATGCTTTTCCAGAAAGCATCTGTTGCTTAGCGATGTGCGTGCCAAGCCTGGTTTGCTCAGAGATTTGCTCTCTGACCTGTTCTTTGTCACAACGGGAACTGCAAAAGCACCTTCCAGTGGCAAGAGAGAGGCCAGTGAAGGGAGGGGCCGTGCCACATGTGAAATACTGCAACTCCTTGAAATAAAGGATTCTGTAAAGGACTCTATGCTATTTTCAGCACCCAGGCCAATCCTACAAAGAAACTGTCGAAAGCACAGGTTTCCCGAGGGCCCCTGGTTCAGAAAGTGAGATTGACCCTCTTCCCAACTTCTTCATTTGCCTCGTCTGCTTGTAATAAAGTCCTTTACTAACAACAACGGTGTGTTGATTTGTTTACTATAATGTTTCCCTGCCTATTGCCATTTCTTTTGTTCCGTAGTGTGTGAAAGTTTTAAAATAATCACTTCTTTCTAATGTCTTATTATTATTATTTTTTAATAGTTCAAGGTGGAATGAAATGCCTGCAAATATTTGCCTGTTCTAATGGTGCCTTTGAATTTGGAAATAATGGTGACCACGGATGGTGATTTAAAATGCATGCTGCCTGCCCATCCCTGATTTTATTCTAATTGGAGACCCAAAAGATGGGGCACGAAGTTTAGTTGCATACAAAACTGGCTTCAGCTTCACTGGTTTGTCTCCTGAGAATTTGGGAAACCAACCATGTGAGTCTTCCCATGTCTATAAAAAAGGGAAACTTTTGAAGACAAACTGGTTTAATAAATTCAGTCACTTTTTTTACAAAGCAAATGTTTGTGCTTGGCAATGGGAAGAAATAGGATAAAATGGTGTAAAAACTAAATTATAAATTTCAAGGCTAACGAGCTGAGCAATATTAGATAATGGTGATGAGGTCACAGGTGAAAAGACTTAAGGTCAAACATACAGAGCAAGCTAAAGCAAACTCTCACAAATAAAACAGTTTGATTAGAGTAGCAAGAGCTTCCAGTCTTTTTATTCACCTCTTCTTTCTCTTGCCTTCTAGGCAAAGATCTGCACGTCTTTCCCTTTTAGTCATGATATTTAGCGAAGGCACGTGGCAACCATAATTCTGACCACCTTTTCCACATGACATTTTGCTTCTGTAATTATTTTTATTCTGCTATTTGAATATAAATCTGACTTCCTAAGAGTTTATTTATAATCAAACGACAGAATTATAAAGAGAACTCAGGATTCATTAGGGAGATGATGAATTTCTGCATCTCTGTTGGTGCAAGCACTTGAGGCATTGCTTCTTACGCTGAATCTCATCACCCGAATCCAAGGTGCCTCCACACTGTCTTGAAATTTCAGCACCAATTATAAAGTGTCTACCATTTATGGAGCATCAGGGACTATGTTATTTAGTCTTACAACACCATGGGGTACATATTAGTCAAATTCTACAGGCGAGGGAATGGAGACTCAGAGTAAAGGTAAACAACCTGCCTGCAGTCACACATTTACCAAGTTCTGACTATTAACTACTATGTCGTATTGCCTTTCAAAGCCTTCCATTTATATCTTGCCTACAAGAAAGATCTAAAAAAGCAATTTAGCATTTTTCTTTAAAAAAGTTACTGTGAATGGTAGCATCGCAGGTGTATTTTGAAGGTTATCATAGACGGCTATGATTCCTATGTAAGAGGAGTCTTTGAAAAGCTCTACATCAGTACTGTCCAATAGAAATATAATGTGAAAGCCAGGCCTGGTGGTGCATGCCTGTAATCCCTGCTACTTAGGAGGCTAGGAAGGTAGGATTGCTTGAGCCCAGGAGTTCGAGGCTCCAGTGAGCCATGATTGTGCCACAGAACTCTAGCCTGGGAGACAGAGGTCTTTAAAAAAAAAGAGAGAAAGAAAGAAAAGAAGTGTACTGGGAGCCACATTTGTAATTTTAATTCTCTTGTAGCCACATTTAAAAAGCAAAAAAAGTGAAATTAATTTTAACAATATGTTGTATTTAATTTAGTATATCCAATATATCTTCATTTCAACGTTTAATCTATGTAAAAATTATTGAGACATTTTACATTGTGATGGTTAATTTTGTGTGTCAATGTGGCTGACCTGAGAGATGCCCACACTGCTGATAAAACATGATTTCTGAGTGTGTCTATGAGGGCATTCCTGGGGGAGATTAGCATCTGAGTCAGTTGACTGAATAAAGAGGATCATAATTGTGAGTGGGCATCATCCAATCCATTAAGCGCCTGGACAGAATAAAAAGGCAGAAGAAGGGGGAATTCACCCTCTCTTGCACTGGGACGTCCGTCTTCTGCCCTGAGACACTGGTCTTTCTAGTTCCCCAGCCTTTGGACTCCAGGAGTCACACCATTTGTCTCCCTGGTTCTGAAGCCTTTGGGCTCAGACTGAATTATACCAGTGGCTTTCCTGGTTCTCCAGCTTGCAGATGGCATATGATGGGACTTCTTGGCCTCCATAATAACGTGAGCCAATTTCCATTAAGAAACCCCTCTTATGTGTCTCTCTCTATATCCTACTGGTTCAATTTCTTTGGAGAACCTTGACTAATACATAAATCTATTGTTTCATGCTAAGTCTTTAAAATCTACTGAGTGTTTTATGCTTATAGCACAATCTTAGTTTGAACTAGCCCCATTTTAAGTGCCCAACCTCCACATGCAACTTGTGGTTACCGTATAGACAGTACAGCTATATAGAGTCCAAGTAAGGAAAGCTAAAAGCATTTGCCAATGTCAGTTGATTTTTCCAGCCTTTGGAGATGTGTTTTCAACAATGGGCATTGGAATCATTTTAACAACAATATGTCTACAGTCTATCTCAAACCACTAAATTTGAGTTTCTGGGAATGACCTCTTGACACACCTAAGCAAAGAAGGACTTGAAACCTCACATCCCCAGTTCAGCCCTCTTAGAATAAAACAATATAAGCCTGCTTGAAATATGCCTTCTACATATCTCTACCATGAATCTGGGGGGGATAATATGTGGATGATTCTGGGATTTAGGATCCTAGCCACTTCTTGTCATTAGACATTTGAGTAGCAGCTTGGAAAATCATCCCCTGTTTTCAGTTTTTCTGCATTTTTAGCTTGATTTTAAGTGATGCAATGGCAAAAGGAATTAATTTAGCCAGAGTGATCATTTTATAATACATATCGTATCATGTTACTCCTTTGCTTAAAACCCTCTATGAACTCTACCTCCCTCTGGGCAAAAGCTAAGCCCTTACCATGGCCTGCCATGCCCTCCCTAATCTGGGCCTCTTCTCCCCATTCCACAGCCTATTGTTTCTCTCGCCCTATTTTCTTCTCTTCTTCCCTTTACTGTTCATTCTACTCCATCCCTAATGACCTCCTTATGTTCTCTGAGCACCCATATGAGACTAATTTCTAGATTGGGCCCAGGTATCAATATTTTTCAAAAGTTGTATCTGCCAGGGTGAGAAAGAGTTTTCTAGGGCAATGTGTGGATTCCATCCTCCTAAATATGTTTTCTCTCAGTTGAGCTTCGCAGCCGTGAATTCAAGGTCACATTTTTGAACTAGCACCTTGAATGCAAATATCCTAGGAAGCTGTAGCCATCTGCTAAGATAAGGACATTTGAAAAGATGACCACTTCTGAAAGGGCACATCTGAAAAGATGGCCCAGGGAGTATCTAGAAGAACACAGTGTCCTCCAAAGCTTATGATGGTGGCTACCGTTTGCCGGGACATGTCCGGTCACAATCACAGCTGTAGAGCAGGGATGTAGTTATTTCAGCATGGGAGATTTTACAGGGGCTGTGGAAGACATTTACATAGCTTACCCATTAGGAAAAATCCCCATGAAGCACTTACAGAAGGAGTCCCTTTAAAACACTCAAGGCAGTTAATAACCCATGTTAGATACTCGATGAGTTAAAGATTGCACAGGTCACATGGTCACAATCGCCATCAACCTTCATGAAACTTCTCGCAGATTTCTTACTTCTTGAGTCATGCCCCATTGCCTAACCTATCACCTCAAAGGCAAATTGCTATGAATTGCCCATCCCTAACCTGAAGCTTCAAAAGAGACAGAACAGGGGCTGTGATCTGCCGCCGTTGGGGCTAGCAGGCAGCCTCCTTGCTCGATACAGGCTTGGGTCAGTCCTTTTGGAACTAGCCACCATCAGGCTTCTCAGCCAGCCTGACATCGTTCCCTTCACGTGGAAGTTGGGAGTCTCGCTTTCTGCTTGCCATGTGAGATTCGTGGAGGGAAAAGATACATGGATCAAGGCTCCAGTGGCTCCAGATGGAAATAACCTTTTAGCCTTTTCAGAGCTTCAAGGAAACTCAAGGGATGACCACACAAATGGAACTTGAAGAACTAATCTGTATGGTGTAGGATGAGCGCAACCTTTGACACATGACTGATAGGAAGCCTAGTTTTCAATGAGCTTTGAAGGTGAGATGTTTAAGCTGCTTTGTTGAGCTCCTCCTCTTTCCATTAAATTTGGTTTCAAGAGGCAGCTGGCTTTAGCAACACGATGACAATCGGCTGATAGAATTCTAGGAGCTGTCAGAGGGCTCAAGCCTGTCAAGATTGCTGAAATGCTTTCTTTTAATTCAATTTAATTTTTCTTTGTGTATGTGTGTGTTATTGGTATAATCAGAAAAATAAATCTTTGCCAAGAATGGACATGCTCTGTCACTGGTGGTAGCTTACATTGAACTCCAATGCCTTATTTTATACATTGGCTCTGTTGTGTTGCTCTGAAAAATGTTAAAAAGAACGGGTAAACACTTGAGCTTTTGTTTCCAGGATTTAAAGGAATCATTCTAGGGAGAATTTTTTTTCATGGGTGACCTTTATTTTGGGGAACTGCTGCAGGCTTTCTAAAAGACTCTTTGTTTTTAATATATAGTTTCAGGATTATACGATATATCAAGGGTCTTGCTTTGCATTTCTTTCACATCATCATCTATATGAGGATAAATAATCTAACAAGTAGGGAATGATTCTAGGAAAACTGGGTTCTAATCAAGAAATTTCTGATAAATTTCAAAATAACAGTAGATCTAAATTATGTAAAATATATATTTTTGGTCAGGGACACACATTTCTAGTGCTAGTACTGATGAATGCTATTTGAAGTAAATTTATAGTTAGTTGTTGATGTAAAAGAATGGTTTTTCCCCTTTATGTATATTTTATGATGTACATTAATTCTGTAGTACATTTACAAAATGTATAACTGAATATATAAAGGTACATAAATTGGGACTCATGTTTAACATTGTTTTTTTTTTCCTTTTAGAAATTTTCAGCCTAAGAGTCAGGGAAGCACTGCCTAGCAAGTGAAAGCACTTACTTCTAGGGGCTGCTCCCTGAGTCCCTCCCTTGAGCCTGGATCCTGGCGCAAGCAGTTAGACTTTTCTGGAGGGACCTCAATGTGCCTCTCTAAATATTGCCAGCTCTCACATTTCCAGTGGCTGTCCACTGCCCTGCTGCCCTAAAGAGGCTCATCGTCTCCCTGAAACAGTTACAAGTCAGTGGTTAAGGGCACAAGTGTTAGAGCAAAATTGTCTATGTTCAAATCTTTGCTCTGCCAAAGAGATGGGTCACTTTGAGCAAGCTACTTAATTTATCAATGCCTCAGTTTTCATGTTAGTAAAATGGGTCTATTAGAACTATCTCCCTTATTGGATTCTTGTGTGACTAAATGAGTTAATTAATACACTTAGACAGTGTCAGGAGCTGTTATCATTGCTGGACCTCCCTGGTCCCAGCTGTAAGACTGCCAGTTACTATTCTGTGCCTACCAGCTTCCTCTGCTGTGTGCTGCAGCACTGCTGCCAACTCCTCTGCTCACTCCCTGCCCCATTCTAGCGGTCAGGCAAGTTCCTGGACCCAGATCCCCGCAGTTAATCCTAATCCCGCTGCAGTGAACTCTTCCATCCCTGACTACACAAGGAACTAGAAAAGTCTAATAGATGATTGATTTATTTCACTTGCGATTAAAAGACAAGCTATTCAAACTGCATTTTCAAGGTATAGTTTCCCATGCTGGGTCTTGACATTCAAAAAATTTTTTTAGGGAATTTCTTTTTTGATTGTTCCTTGGGATCAGTAGTCAATTGATCCTGAAAGTGCTCAACTCTGGGGAAAATTAATCTTACATGTGTGTGCAAATGGGATATTCTCCTAGAAACTCTTTAAAAATGCTGTTTGTGTTTTTGCTTTCAATTAGTGTTTGCGAATAGCAACCCGGTACAATGATCAAAACCAAACTGATTAGATTTGACAGGTCAAATGTTGACTTGAATATTCTTTTTGTAGGCATTTATAAATTCCCACTCACATTTTGCAGGTCAGTAGAATGCATGTGTAAGGATGTGTGCTCTGAATGTCTGAGCAGACCCCCCCTTTTTTTTCTTTTCTTTCTTTCCATGGTCTTTGTTGTGGTTCAACTGCTCAGGAAATATTAGTGATTTCTCAGAAGAGGGTTGCTTGGGACACTGAGAAAATACAGAAATAAAAGTGGTCCTCAGGTGCCTGTCTCAATTTTATAAAAGAGTCTCAGTTACAGGATATATTAAATTCTGACTTGAATTATTTGACAAATATGACAGCTTTGGAGTTATCATATCATTGTGTATTTCAAACATTTTAAAAATATTTAGAAATTACTTTTTAAAAAGCGTCAAAGCAAAGGTAGAAAAAGTCTTTGTGGTATTTCATTGCCCAAAGACACAAACTGAAATGAGATCAATTGTGCTTAAGTGGGATGCTTGTCTAGTTTGGAAAGCTAGGTATAGCTTAGGTTGTGAATTTAATGCCACAGGGAAGGAATTTAATGCTACAGAGAAAGGTCAACTAAGACTTGTATGAAAATAACTTTCACCAGTTTTTTTCCTGTTTTCAAGTTGCTTTCTCGTTTCCTTGTCTTTTCTTTTCCTATTTTTTTCAGGGATGGAAAACTCACATGAAAAACAAACGTCTCCAGGACCAAGAAATTCAATTTAAAAGTTGGTTCTAGAAAATGCTCATTCATCAAATACTTACCAAACACCTACTTTGTAGCAGAGACTGTGCTGGAGACTGACAATACAGATGAGAAGACATCAGCCCTTGCCCAGAAGGAATTTGCAATCAGACAGCGTGACTTTCATCACAGAGGGTACAAATACAAGAAAGAGAAAGGAAAGCCAAGCCTATTTCGGAGACCCAGAAGTGGTAGCACTTGAGCCTATTATTGAAGGGGGAGTTGTCAGAGATTTCTGACAATCATTTGGGTGTTGACTGAGTGCTGATCATATACATGCTCAGTGAGTATATGAGACATGGCTTCTGTGATGGTTAATTTCATGTGTCAACTTGACTGGACTAAGGGTGCCCAGATAACTGGTAAAACATAATTTTTGGGTGTGTCTGTGAGGGTGTTTCCATAAATTAGTATTCAATTCAGTAGGCTGAGAATAGTAGATCTGCCCTCACCAATAAGGGTGGGCACCATCCAATCCATTGAGGGGCCGGATGAAACAAAAAGGTGGAGGAAAGGTAAATTGTCCCTTTTTTTTTCTTGAATTGGGACATCCTTCTTCTCATGCCCTGAGACTCCCCCCACCTCACTTCCTTCAGTTCTTAGGCCTCTCGTCTTGGACTGGGAGTTACACACCAGCTCCCCGTTCCCAGGCCTTCAGACTCAGGCTGAATTACACCATGGGCTTTCCTGGGCCTCCAGCTCACAGATGGCATATCACAGACTGTCTTGGCCTCCATAATTGCATAAGTCACTTCCAATAATAAATTCTCTCTTATCTATATTATACTTATCCCACTGGTTCTTTTTCTCTGGTGAACCTTGACTAATACAGCTTCTGAGCTCAAGGACCCGACAAGATAATTGGGAAAAGAAAACTAAGACATATGAGACAAATATGAATAAGAAAAGATAATTTGTTACTTAATGGCAAATGCTTTTATACATAGGATAGATCACTCGAGGCTGGAGGAGTCTTAAAAGGTACTTGAAAGAGGCCAGGAGTGTTGGCTTATGCCTGTACTCTCAACACTTTGGGGGCCAAGGCAGGTGGATTGCTTGAACCCAGGACTTTGAGACCAGCCTGGGCCATATGGTGAAACCCTGTCTCTACAAAAAAAAAAAAAAAAAAGTGTACACACACACACACACACACACACACACACACACTAGCCAGGCATGGTGGCATGTACCTGTAGTCCCAGCTACTTGGGAGGCTGAGGCAGGAGGATCGTCTGAGCCCAGGAAGTCGAGGCTGCAGTGGGCCCTGATTGTGCCACTGCACTGCAGCCTGGGCGACAGAGCAAGACCCTGTCTCAGTTAAAAAAAAAAAAAAAAGGCAGTGTTAAGACAAAGGCTCTGGAGATGAGGATCCTCTTGAACAAGCAGAAGGAAACGGGAAGGATTCTCCACATGGGGAGAGTGGGAGGAGTGAAAGCCAGTGCTGGGAATGAGCAGCAGTGGACTGGGAACAACGGGGGGCTCCCTGGAGCTGGGATGGAGAGCGTTTGTGATAAATCACAAGAAAGGAGGCTGGGCCTACCTAACTGGAGCAGAAGATGCACCATGACTGATGTCCAGAGATAAGGTCAGATAAGGAGTGTGGGCTGGACCATGGAGCGTGTGGAATACACAAGCCAGAGAAAAGCATGGCAGAAAGCACCATAGAGGAGGAGTTAGAGGCCCTGAGCTTTGGTCCAGGCTCTGCCACCACCAATTCAGGAATCTTTTTAGGTCCCAGAGTCCTCATCAGGGCCACATTATGACTTTCAGGGGCCCCAGGCACACTTGCCCTTGTGGTCCCTTTCTTCCATTAAAAAAAAATTATGAAAATTTATATTTCATGACAATGTTGGCATCAAGGGAAAATGTGTTAATATTATATATTAAAATATTTTCTTTGACCCCAAAGCTCATTTTCATTCTTCTGATTTCTAAAGAAATTTTAACATATATGTGTGGGCCTCTCAAAACATGTGGGTTGTGTCCACACCACCTAATGGCTAGGCTGGCCCTGGCCCTTATCTGTGGGGAGTGGAGTGGAGTTTGACTCTAATATCTTTACCTCCCTCTAAAAGTCTATAATTTAGTACCTAACCTCTCAATCTGTGCAGTATGGTCAGGCCGGTATTTCCAACATCCTATTATTTGATCTGAAAATAACCATTTAGGAAAAATATTCGCAATAAAAAAAATAATACATTTATTTTTGTGACTTTTAGAATACTAGGTGAAAATCCTCTTACCTCAAAAGTATATTCATATTGAGGAAAAAAATTTTCGTTTTTAAAAAGAGAACAAATAGGTTAATTTTTAGAAAGACACATGTGGTCCTTATTAAAAATTCAAACACCACCAAAAAATTGCAAAGAACTTTCAAACACCTCTGCTGCTTTTATAGGAAAAAATAAAGTCATATTTCATAAGAAAGTAATAGGGTGAAGAAACTGAAACAGAGCCAAAGGAATTGCTGAACTTTGAGTGAAGTTAAGAAAACATGAATTAACTGCCTCCTCTCTCATTCTGATGCAAATTTCAAAGTAGTTGGCATGTGTCGTGTATCCTTCCTAATTTGTGGTTTGTGGCAATGAGCACTGCCATATTTTGTTGGAGGTTTTTTTTTTTGAGATGGAGTTTTGCTCTTGTCCCACAGGCTGGAGTGCAATGGCGCGATCTCAGCTCACTGCATGGAGGGTTTTTTGGTTTGTTTGTTTGTTTGTTTGTTTTTTGAGACGGAGTCTCGCTCTCGCCCAGGCTGGAGTGCAGTGGCCGGATCTCAGCTCACTGCAAGCTCCGCCTCCCGGGTTCACGCCATTCTCCTGCCTCAGCCTCCCGAGTAGCTGGGACTACAGGCGCCCACCACCTCGCCTGGCTAGTTTTTTGTATTTTTTAGTAGAGACGGGGTTTCACCGTGTTAGCCAGGATGGTCTCGATCTCCTGACCTCGTGATCCACCCGTCTCGGCCTCCCAAAGTGCTGGGATTACAGGCTTGAGCCACCGCGCCCGGCCTGTTTGTTTGTTTTGTCATCCATTTCTTTCTTTTCGTTATCAGTTGGCTTTGAGGGAGGGGAATAAAAATGACTTTATTACAGTTTTACTTGCGTTTTTCTGTAATCATTTTAACGTGGTATTTAAGTTGATCAGTTTTTATGAATGTTATGACATACATAGTCTCAGGACTTTACGTTAAACAAGTCAGACCGAGAAAGACAAATACTGCATGTTCTCATTTATAAGTGGGAGCTAAACGATGGCTCCACATGGACACAAAGTGTGGAGACTCAGAAGGGTGTCGGGGTGGATGATGAGAGATTATTTAATGTATTTTGTTTGCGTGAATAGAGACCTTAAAAGCTCTGACTTCACCACTATGTAATCCATGCATGCAACAAAATTACCTTTGTATGCCATAAATTTACAGGACGTTTTAAAAAAAGGACTCAAATGCTTCTGTAAGCCTTGAAACACATAACAGTAGTCTCCCCTCCACCTCCCCACTTCCCACTCCTCAGAAGTCATCCATTTTTGGCATCAACTTCATATTTCTAAGTAACAAGCTTGCATTGTTCATATATGCTCATATATGTTGCATTGATCATATATGCTGCAAAACACTTGCATTGATATTCCAGTGCAATCTTTTGTTTCTTCATTTGCCTCATTTTCTGCATACCCATGACTAATTCATCCCTTATATCCCCTCACCACTGGAAGGAAACAGAAGTAAACTGTTTTATATTTTTCTTGACTGTTATGGACCAAATGTTTTTGTCCCCCCTCAAAACTCACATGTTGAAATCCTAACCCCCAACTTGACGGTATGAGGAGGTAAGGCCTTGGAAAGTGATTAAGACATGAGGGTGGAGCCCTTGTGAATGGGATTAGTCCCCTTATAAAAGAGACCCAGAGAGCTCTCTGAACTCTCCTTCTGCCATATGAAGAAACAACAATAAGTCGGCAGCCTGCAATCCAGAAGAGGGCCCTCATCAGCACCTGACCATGCTGGAACACTGATCTCAGACTGCCAGCCTCTAGAACTGTGAGAAATTAATGTTTGTTGTGGAAGCCACCCAGTCTACGGCAGTCTGCTATAGCAACCTGTACCAGTCTATTTGGCACTGCTATCACAGAATACTGCAGATAATATATAATGAACAGAGATATATGACTATGGTTCTGGAGGCTGGGAAGTTCAAGATCAAGGGGATGGCATCTTGTGAGAGAGCCTTCTTGTTGTACATCCCATGGCAGAAGGATGAAGAGAAGGGGACACAGAGAGAGGGAGAGAGAGAGGAAAGAGGAGAAGGAGAGAGAGAGAGCAAGAGTGCACAAAAGGGGACCAGACTTGTTCTTTTATAAGGAACTGACTCCCGTAATTATGGCATTAATCCATTCACGAAGGTGGAGTCCTCATGATCTAAATGTCTCCTATTAGGCCTCACCTCCCAACACTTCTGCATTGAAGATTACATTTCCAGTGCATGCTTTTTGGGGGACACATTCAACCCTTAGCACAGCCCAAAGAGACTAAGGACAAAGATAGTCCCCATAGAGCTCTTCATCTTCCTTGTTCAGTCTATGCTGGTTGTTCTCTAGGTCTGAAATCTGGAGTCTTGTTTTATTATCAGTCCTAATAATTAGGAGTTACAAAATGATTTGAATGCATGTTTTTTCTTCTTTCTATTTTTCTCTTTTTGCTCTCTCTCTCTCTCTCTCTCTCTCTCTCTCTCTCTCTCTCTCTCTCTCCTGGAGCTGAGACATCTCCTGCCCTTGGCATCAGAACTCTGGGTTCTCCAGCATTTGGACTATATAACTTGTACCAGTGGTGCCCCAGTGTCTGAGGCCTCCAGCCTCCCACTGAGAGGTACACCATCAGCTTCCCTGGTTCTGTGGCCTTAAGACTTGAACTGAGCCATGTTGCTGGCTTCCCTGTTTCTCCAGGTTGCAGAGGGCTGATTGTGGGGCTTCTGCCATAATTGCATGTGCCAATTCCCCAAATAAATCTCCTTTCATATATAGAGATATAAATATAGGTATATGTCTCCTCTTGATTCTGTCTCTCTAAAGAGCCTTGACTAATACAAAGGATTTAGCAAAAAACAAAGATAATACTTGGAGAGTAAGTTCTTTTGGAAAACTAAAAAGCTATTACTTATCTTCTCTGTTCCAGTCCCTATTGCTACCTAACAGATTGCTCCCCAAACTTACTGGTTTAAAACAACAACAGTTATTTCATTATCTCTCATGATTTCTGTGAATCACAAATTTGACCTCTCTCTATCTCCTTAGGTCATCTCAAGGCTTT
Source organism: Macaca nemestrina (assembly GCF_043159975.1). Classification (NCBI taxonomy): domain Eukaryota; kingdom Metazoa; phylum Chordata; class Mammalia; order Primates; family Cercopithecidae; genus Macaca; species Macaca nemestrina. The sequence continues at coordinate 10,798,354 of NC_092128.1, forward strand.
TCCATGTGCCTGATCCACGTAACCTAGTGCAGTTCCTTGAGCATGGTGGCCTCAGGGCAGTTGACTGCTTTCCTGGGCAATCAGGGCTTCAATGTGCATGGCCTAGTTCCCAAGGCACATGTCACCTTGGCTCTGAAACCTAGCTTTGGAAGTCAGGCAGCATAATTTCTGCCACATTCTGTTGGCTTAAGTGAGTCCCAGGGCTGTCCAGATCCTTGGAGAGGAAAACTAGATATCATGTCTTGATGGAGCAGTGACTTGGCTCTGGAAGCACAGGTGTCAGGAGTGCTTTTGTGGCAGCCATTCTTGGAAAACACAATCTTCCAAATCTTTCAGAGATAAAAGAAGCCCCTCCAGACACTAAACCTTGGGTCTTCTGCCTTATTTGGCTCTGGGGTAGTTGCCCAGCTGCAGGAGTGAGGAGAAGATCGACTTCATATAGAAACTTTTAGCTGATCCTTCTGTTTTTAAGTCTATCTTTCTAGGTGTCAGGGGCTACCCATTTCTGAGCCTTCTAGTGCAACAGAACCTGCTATGGCAGTCCACTATAGCAGCCTGTCTCGGTCCATTTTGTGCTGCTATAATAGAATACCGCAGATAATTTACAATGAATGGAAATGTCTTGGCTGTGGTTCTGGAGGCTGGCAAGTTCAAGATCGAGGGGATGGCATCTTGTAAGAGCCTCCTTGTTGTATCATCCCATGGCAGAAGGGCAAAGAGAAGGGGAGCCAGGCTCTTGAGCTTCTGCAACCCAGAAGAGGGCTCTCACCAGAGCCTGACCATGAGGGTTCCACCGTCATGAATGAGTTAATGCAGTAATTGCAGGAGTCGGTTCCTTATAAAAGCTGCTCTTTTATAATTGCCTGCTCTTGAGCTTCTTCCTCAACCAGCTTAGGGGTTGGCTTCCCTTTGTCTACTAAGTGTGTTATTCCTCCATTTGCTTGCTGTCTTTCTGAATGTTGCTGTCCTCTTTGTTTAGATTTGACTTGTACCTTTAAAATTTTTTTGAAATATTTTTCAAGGGATTTTGGAGGAAACAAAGGCAAACAGGTTGCCATTTTAGCTTATTATCTTCATAAAAATAAAGAAAGAAAAACATTGCTGGTAGTGTTCAGAGAATAAGACATTCTCAGTGTATATTGCATGTACTCTGGCACTGTGTTTAGAAAATCTTATTGGCTTTCTACATGAAAAGCCTAGGCATTTTATATCCTCTAACTCTACCTCTCCATGTCTGGCAATCCATCCTCAATAAATAATGTAAAATACTGAAATGCCACTTGCAACAATCATTTACTGCAGTATTATTTACAATAAAAAATTGGAAACAATTTTAAGAACAGAAATTGAAATTGCCATTTCCCTATTGTGAAATATTTAGGTTAAATAAATTTTGGTAAACCCACTGGGTGGAATAATATGTAGTAGTATTTTTAAATGATGAGTATGAAGATCAAGTGGTTTCAAGGGAATGAGATGCTATATATGCTAATACTATGTACATAATGATAGTATGGCACATACATTATAATAATATAAATTGATTTTAGGAACTCAGAATACATTTTCCAACAGTACAATATTCTAACATGGATCAATAACTAAAGATTATTTAGTAGTGAAACCAAATTATAGCACTAATGCCATTAGCTTGGATTCTGGATCTTAGCAGCAAGAGAAACTGCCAGAGGGGAGAGGAAGACAGTTTCCTCTCTTTTTACCAGTGCAGACCTGCTGGTTTTAGGCAAGATCAACAAAGAAAAGAGTATCTTTGGCTGCCTTTTCCTTCCAGTCTGTTACTAACAGGCTTCAGCTCTCTGTTTTCACGGGAGTCATCTTAACTATCTCCTCAAAGCTTGTTCAATGTCTTCCCCACTCCTAAAGTACACCTGGCTCCTCCCTTCAAACTCAATGCTCCTTCTTCAGGACAGCTCTTCTGGGTAAGGACTTGGCCATTTCAATTCCGTCCACATTGAGGTATCAAAGAGATGGTATCACCATCCTCCCAGACCCACTCCTGCTGATTCAAATGATGCTCTAACAGAATAGAATGGCCTAATAGAATAATAGGCCGCAGGACAGAAAGGGAACACGTCAGGAAGTTCAAAGGAAATCATTTTGGGTGAAGAGTGGCTGGTCTCCAAGCACATTCCTTAAACTATTCCTACTCTCCCATTATTTTTTCCACTAAACTCATGGGTTCTCTAAAAGTTTAATTAAAAAAAAAAATCAGTGATTACCCACTGCAGTGGTAGTGGGTGGCTTTGTGTGTGTGTGTCTCTGTGTGTGTGTGTGCACGCCTGTATGCGGGGATGGTGGGGTGATGGTGTGGTCTGTGATGGGTAGGGGGTGAAGTTGGGGCAGGGCAGCTTTTTATTCATATGGTTGGTTTTTATAAAAAAGAGGGGCCTGCTCTAGACTCTTGGATGCTTGCAGGCTATCCTGATTTGTGAATTCCTTTACTCGTGCCTAGAAGATAAATATTTTATTTGTGTCATAATTTTTACATTGTCCTTTGGCTAGAGGAAAAAAGGCTCATGCTGGGATCAGAGCATGGCCATGTAGTGTAATGCAGTAGCTTGAGCGGCCTGAAGCTCACAGTTGTACACACTGAATTCCTCTTTGTAACAACTTTGCGGTAAAAGTAAGGAAACAGCTGGAGCTGACCAATTGCATCCACTCTCCCATCTCCTCATAGAAATAGATGTCGAGTTTTAAAAAATTGTTTCCATGTTTTGTTTGGATTTTAGAATTTCCATCATCAGAAGCTCATTATACGTAGTGCGATCTCCAGACTGGAACAGAGAAATTGCCATCCTTCAGCAGCCATCAATCAGTAATTCAAAGCATGAATTTCATCAACAAGAAAACTTACAGGGCATGGCCTGTGTTTACCCCGCAAATCACCTTCTTTGTAATAAGGCAATCTAAAGTGGTCTCTCATGTCAGAAGAATTTATTTGGTCATGTCCCTTGTTTTATTCCTCTCTTCATGTATTCAGAGAGAAGTCTCTGCTATTAACACAACAGCATGGATATGGTGTGGTTGGCGCCCTAAAAACACAAAGAAATATCTTGTTATCTGAGACTTATCGTTAGAAGCCGACAGGTCCAGTTCACACCTGGCTCTGTTTTTCGGTGTGTGTGTGTGTGTGTGTGTGTGTGTGTGTGTTTCCTTGCTCAACCAGACAGAGAGGGCCTCAAAAAGAAAGGCGAAGAAAGAAGGGAAACTTCTTCAGAACTTGTAGGACTTAGGCCTGCCCTGAGTCATCAGGGTGATAAGATAGAAAGAGGACACACCGGGCAAGCTGTATTATCTGGTATCCAAGGAACTCACTAATTTGCCATTCTACATTGGACAACAAGCAAGGCTAATATCTTTCAAGGCCTCCTGGGGCATTGGGAGAATAGCCATGGCAAACGGGACCACTGACCATATGTCAGCCTCTTCCTCTGAGTGTATCAGTTTTAAGGTCCGTTAAGACTTTGGTAAAGGAAACAGAAGAGTAAGGAATGAATCAGCTATTAAATACCCCTTTTGTGTCAAACTTAGGCCAGGTGCTCTGCCTTGTCTCCGCAGAGTTGGGGATTTTGAAGGTGCATAGGTGTTTCTGAGTTCTTACAGGCACAGGAATTTGAACCCAGAGCCAGACACCTACGGTTTCTTCATGGAGACATTTTCCAACTTTAATGGAGATGATGGTTCAGGATGAGGGAAATCTTTCCAGTTGTCCGAAATGCTCAAATAGGAAGAGGGCTGCCTCATGTGGTCCCGAGCTCTCCATGAACACAGCTTGGATCTGATCCAGTAAGTGTATAATAAAGAGGACATTATGCTAGTATATATGGTGGAAAAAACACTAGGCTTGGAGTCAGGGACCTAGGATTCCAATTTCAATCTGCCATTTACTAGCAATGTGATTTAGGATGATAAACTTAACCTCTAGAAGTCTCAGTTTCTTCATGTTGAAAATAAAGGTGATTATATCAATGCCTGATGATAAACTTAACCTCTAGAAGTCTCAGTTTCTTCATGTTGAAAATAAAGGTGATTATATCAATGCCTGAATGTTGTTGTGACGATTAAATAAGGTAAACTATGTGAGCGCACTTAGTTCAGTGCCCGGCATAACAGGAAATGTTTAATAAAATGTCAGTTGAATATGAATGAATAAAATATTCCTTTTAACCATAACACACTTTGATTTTGTGACAAAAGGGGCTTCCTGAACTTTTAACCATTTAGAGTAATTGAAGAAGTGTTGAAATCAGTAACCCAATGACATCTGAATGTTAGTGCAAAAGATGAAAGTCTGAGTAATCATAAATTCATTATACTAATAGAAATAAAAGTTTTTTGGAATAGTCCTTGATATTTTTAAAGAAGTTATTAAGTGTTTGTCATAACCACATGTGGTTTATGATTCAGGAGGTTGTTGTATGAGGCCACAGAAGATAACATTTTGACTTAGTTAATAGAGGAGGGGGATTATAAACTTGTTCTAAATTTACAACTTGATCTACTGGTTTAATTTGACTTACAGGACTTAATTTATATTTTTAACTGAATTTACAGGATTCCTTTATAAGAGACATTTATTAAGGAAATACAAAAGTCAACAGGCTAAAATAGACCTATTTAAAAGGGATTTAAATCAGATTACTTCAATAGTAAAGCTTTAGAAAGCATTTTACTTATATCCTTGTTAATCTCTGAAAACTAAAAAATTAATCTCTGAAAACTAAAATACTTCTTCAAATATTTGGGTTACATTTGGCTTAGACATGAGAAAAATCTGGACTCATTCATCTGAACAGGAGTTGTCATCCTTAGTAATGGGGCAGAGAATGCAGAGAGACTGTTCATCACCTGGGAGAAGAGGAAAATTTTAGGTGCACTTTCTACAACGTAGCAGTTGCTTTTTATCTCTTGCAACTCCATAAGATACTCAAGGAACCAACATGATTTGCTTGAAACTCTATAAGATACTCAAGGAACCAACATGATTTGCAATAACAACCTCAAGAGGATGTTTTAGAATCCATTCTTATTTAATCTCAAATGTGTTTGCTGCTTTAATGATGTTCCAGGCCAAATGATTCATGCCAATTCCATGACAGAGACAGGAATTCAATCAGGGCCATGCATTCAAGGGTTGGCTGACTATGAATACAGCACTGCATGTCATGAACTAGTATAACTCTGAGGTCTAAAGTCTTGCTGGACTGTTGTGAGCACAGAACTTCTGGATAACCCATCTCACTGTTGTACAGAGAGACAGGCAAGCGCTAACGTCAACAGCTGGAAGGGAAAAGTTTTTGCTGTTGGTTATGGCAACACTAACAACTCAGATAGAACAGTTCTGTCTAGGATTTCCTGGCAGCTTTTGAATGACTATGGTTTATATTTTGCAGGATTCTCACCAAAGAGGCTTTCAACTTTGGGACCTCTGACTGAGTGATTAATAAACTTAATAATAATTTGCATTTTATAACATTAATGCTTTTCAAAGCACTCTCACATCCATCAGCTCGTTTGATCCTCACAGCCTTGTGAATAATGAATTTTATATAATTAGTGCAATTTATAAAGAAACAGAATGCCTAGTTAGGACTGTTCACTTTGGTTTTTAATAAGGTTGAAATTGGAATTCAAGTTATTCTTGTTCCTCTGTTCCATATAATATAAGCTTCCCTCTTTAATTGGGATAAACTCAAAAAGTACAAATTTCTCTTTTCTTTAAACAAAATTAGTTTAGAATAGTGTTGTTTGTGTTTCTGGTCATAAATCCAGGGTGGAAAGAAATAGAAGGTGTGAAAGAACATTTTGGTGCCTTTGAGGATTGCTGAGAAATGATTCACATAAGGGCTAGAATTTGGTATTTCGTTGTAAGCTATACTTGACCAAACTCCCTAGGGAGAAGCACAGGAAGTAAGATTGGCCACTGCAGTAGGTAAATCATAAGTCATTTGTACTAGTCTAAAGTAAGCAAATTTGCATTAGTTAAGGTCTAAACTTCAAAATACTGAAATAAAATTTAGTAATGTTAAAGTCGATAAAAAATAAGTTTTTAGAAGACCTCTTTTAACATAAAGCAAAGATAAACTTATTTACATGTCAATTTATTTTTAATTTTTTTTTCTTAAAAGAGATGAGGGTCTCACTGTGCTACCCAAGCTGGTCTCAAACTCTTGGGCTCAAGCAATCCTCCTGCCTCAGTGTCCCAAAATGCTGGAATTAACAGGCATGAGCCACCATGCCCAGTTTACATATCAATTTGTTGATCTATCTTTGAAGTTGTATCTTTAAAGTTATCTTTAAGGTAGAAATACTCAAGAAGAAGGTGTCCATTAGGTTCATATAAAATTATCTGGAGGTGGGAGTAAGTGAAAAAACTGCAAGGAGACGTGTATTTTGAGAAAATCATATTAATTATGAGAATAAATTTTTGAAAAATGGAAAAAATTCCCTACTGTTTTCATATTAGAAATTAAAGAAGGCAAAATCTCATGAAATATTTTTGGCTGGTGGAATATAATTTGAAAAATAGTTAAGCTGATCTAAATCTTAATATATTTTGTCCACTATTAATGTCTAAAGCAATTCAATTTTGTAATATTAAAAGCAAATAAGTAGGCTGGGCATGGTGGCTCATGCGTGTAATCCCAGCTCTTTGGGAGGCTGAGGTGGAAGGATACCCTGATGCCAGGAGTTTGAGACCAGCCTGGGCAACACAGTGAGACCCTGTTGCTACAAAAATTTAAAAAATTAGCAGGGCACGGTAATGCATGCCTGTAGTACCAGCTACTCTGGGGGCCAAGGTGGGAGGATCACTTGAGCCCAGGAGGTCGAGGATGCAGTGAACCATCATTGCACCACTGCACTTCAGCCAGGGCAACAAAGTTCAAAGCCTGCCCAAAAAAAAAAAAAAAAAAAAAAAAAAAAAAAGCAAATAAGTATTTCTTGCAAATATCAATTGTATTATTTCAAAGACAATGCTTTAAAACTTTTGTCTTTAGGCTTTAATGATGTATGTTTTCCAAAGAGTCTTCTCCCTTAACCCAAATCACATCCTCGGAATTAGGTGCAACCCACCACTATCTGCCATGCTGCCCTTGGACAAGACTTGGAAGGTGTCCATGGGGGTCTCTCACTCGGCCTTCTGGCTTGCTTCCCTGTGTGTTGCAGTTGGTTCTATCTCCTCCATTGCATTCCCAGCCTAGTCTTATTCATCCTGTCCTTCCTTGCTGGCAAGCCACTTCTTCCCCCACAGCAGAGTCTTAGTACATGTTCCCATATTTCACTAAACTTGTACTCAGTGTATATGAAGGAATAAAATTATTAATGATCAAACTGCTTGAACTTACTTCATTCACACAGAATATAGGATGTTAAATTGTACTGCCAATAATTTAATTTAACTGAGAGTCTTTGCCTTATAGAACTTGAATACTGTAAAAGCCACCTTATATTTAGTAAACATATCCCTTGGAAGAGTAGCTAGAAAATATTGTTAGTCAAGTTAAACATTTCACTATATCCCGCGCCCACTCCTCTTGAGAAAATGAAGATAATACATTTAAAATGCCAAGAAAAGGAATGGCTCGGAGAGAGCAGCTGGCTCTTCATAATTTATTTCCTCAGGATTTGGTTTTAAGTAGAAAAAAATAAAATGCCTATTTATCTAAATCAAATACTATTATAACCAGTTGGAATTAATAGAGGTAAAAATACGTGAGTGAGTTCAAAGCCAGGCTGATCTATAAAATGGGTAAGCTATAGGATTATAGTCTGAGGCTTGATCATTTAAGAAAGTAAATTTCCTGTAGCCAAGGAATGCCTGGAATGAGTCCAGTTTCTAAGGCCAGAGCTGCCTGTTGGAAATGATAAGCGTGCAAAGCAGTTGTGAAGTGAAGAAATTGCATGTCAGAGGCAGGTCTTCATGGCCCATAGACGTGATGGAGTACTCAAGGGCAGCGTCGACATTGGTGAATGGACCTGCTGGCAGGGCAGCCAAACATGTGAGCAATCGAAAAGCAAAACCCTCAGGACAATTTATCAGACCGGTTCCTTTTTGGTTCACAAAAGAAAAGAAATGTATAGAGTTTCAGCTCAAGTCATGGAGCTAATATGTGGGAAAAGATAAAGAGTGGTATTTCTGTGAACTTCACATTATTTAGAGTTCTGATCATTGCTGAAGAACAGGAAATAAAAACACTCAACAGCATACACAAATAAAACACTCAGGAAAAAAAAAATCAGTTGTGTTCCCACACTGGTGGGGATTAGAAAAGGGTACACACTTGAAAAATAAAAGTTATTTATCCTCCGACCAAAGCCAAATCCAAACACTTTGTCCTGTATTACATTTAGAAAATTTTACAGAGGACTTGCTTTTTCCCCACTGAATTTTTAAATCTCTTTCTCTAAGAAAGTTAATTGACCAGGTTTTCTCAAACATCTGGGACCCCAAAGAGAACCTCTGGCTAGGGGGAATGTTATTTTATCACCACAAAATTCTATAACAAAGCCACTTAAAGTTGGCAGCTATCTCTGCAGCTTTGACTGTTCGGAATTAAGTCAAATTATTTTCTTTTTCCAAACATGTCTGTGGACTTCTGTCCACTTACAGATTTTCATCCATAACTATTTTCTGACTTTTTGGCTCTTCCTTCTGTCTTTATTTTTTAAGCTTTTAAGCAGATTGTTTTCATGCACTACGGTATTAGGGTTATCTAGAGGGACATAATCAATAGGCTATACAGATATAGACACATGAGAGGGGATTTATTATGGGAATTGGCTCATGCAGTTATGGAGGCTGAGAAGTCCCATGACACGTTCTCTACATGGTGGAGACCCTGGGGTGCCAGTGGTGTGGCTCACTCCAAGTCCAAAGGCCTCAGAACAAAAGAAGCCAATGGTGTAACTCTTAGCCCAAGCTCAAAAGCATGAGAATCTGGTATAAGTTCTGCAGCCCAAAGGCTAGGGAGCCTGGAGTTGCCCAAAAACAGTGTATCTCATCTCTACTAGATAGATAGACACTACCACCTTTTCTCTGTTTTTGTTCTCTACAGCCCCTAGCAGATAAGATAATGCCTTCCCACACTGAGGGCAGCTCTTCGCCACCTCATCCATTCAGACCCACATGCTAATGTTCTCTGGAAACAGCTTCACAGACACACCTCAAACTAATGCTTTAGAGATTTTTAGTGTACGGGCTAAAGCAGCTCCTTCCTGGATGCTAATCCACCACGTTGGCTTCTGAATAACCCAATTCCAGAATGCCACTAAGTTTTCCACTCTCTCTACTGTTTACCACTAATTCTGCTCTTGGGTAACTTGCTTCTGAAGCATGTAGACCCTTTCTCTATGCTATATAAGCCCTGGGTCTGAAGGGGTAAAGGGATCCACCGTCTCATCTTGTAGATACCAGAGACGTGGCTTCTGTTGATAAGTTCAATTTGGTTTTTTCTTCTGAGAAACTGGCTTTGTCAGACTCTTTCTTTGGCCTCTCAGCTCCCTTGACCTTTGGAGGTAGGCTTGCATAGACCTGCTCACTATGGAACACTAGGTAATCTTAATCCAGTCAAGTTGACACTTAAAATTAACCATCACAGTTATCATGATACTTTCAAATTGCATCCTAAGGTCTGAAGATTTAAGAAATATATTAAGCATCACAGTTATCATGATACTTTCAAATTGCATCCTAAGGTCTGAAGAGAAATATATTAAGAGAGAAGGGATCTTTTCTCTTCTTGAATAATTCTCTAAGAAGAAAAGAGAAAAAAAGGGTTCTATTCTTATTCCTTTGGGCCTTCTTCCAAATCTATCAAACCTCCTGTTCCAACTGAAAATGAAAAAGAAGCCTGTGAAAAGTTTCTCTCCCTACTGATGTGAAAGTGTCTTCCAAGCTGGGATTATTAGACTGGGTAGGTAGACCTGAGAAAAAATGGCCATTGTCACTAACAGCTTAGCTGGTTTCACACAGGGGTGAAATTTTAAGATGCATACTTCCACCATTTCTCTTCCTTCTCTCCCTACTTGTTTACATATTTTGTATTAATTAATTTTCTCTCCAACCTGCTCTAAAAGGGTAGACCACGGATTTCCTCTGGTCCCTGTTCCATAATGAGAACTGTGGTACAGAATTTGTTCAGCCTTCGAATCCCTTTGGCAAACCCACTACCTCGCATCCAACGAGAAATGTTTATCTAGGAGGCAAGATAGAAAATCGTCTCTTCCTTAGAGGTATAATGTGGACTTGAGCCTGAGGTCTCTTGGAGCAAAAAGGAGTCTGTGACCTTTCTTTTCTTTTTTCTATTTTTTCTTCTCTCTCTCTCCTTCTCTCTTTCTCTCCTTCCGTCCTTCTCTCCTCCTCCTTCTTTCTCCCCCTCTTTCTCCTCTCTTTTCTTTCTCTCTCTACTCTCTCACTCTCTCTCCCCTCCCTCCCTCCCTTTCTTCCTTCCCTCTCTCTCTCTCCCTGTCTGTCTCCCTCTCTCTTTCTTTTCTCAGTCTTGCTCTGTTGCCTAGGCTAAAGTGCAGTGGCACAATCTCAGTTGATTGAAGCCTTGACCTCCTGAGCTTAACTGATTCTCCCATCTCAGCCTCCAAAGTAGCTGGGACTGCAGGCATGTGCCACCACACCTGGCTAATTTTGTTTATTTTTTCTGTAGATACGACGTCTCACTATGTTGCCCAGGCTGGTCTTGAACACCTGGGCTCACATGATCCTCCCATCTTGGCCTCTCAGAATGCTGGGATTCAGGTGTGAGCCAGTGTGCCTGGCTATCAGTGCTTTCTTGTCTCCTGATGGGCCTTGAGTCAGGAAGGGATGCAGGAGTTACTAAGGTGACCCAACTTGGTTCTTGAAAGGACTGGATACATTGCGCCAAGACTTGCCCTAGTCACAAAACCAGTGGGATACTGGTGGGTGTTGTTTCCGATTGTATCTTCCAGAATCTCTGCATACTCCTCAGTCCTTCAGGGCTTCAGAATACTTTTACTGTGACCAAAATTAAGTAGAGATGACATTTTATGACACTGCCATTGCTCCTGAAGTACCGAAATGACAATCCAGTACTCAAGGATCACCAAAATAATGCCAGTTAGGCATTTGACATTTAAAGCTATTAGGGAAGGATTAAAGGACAACATGAATTAAGTAAAAACAAAAACACAAACCAAAAAGCAAAGGGCTGCTAAGAATGAAAAGGGACATTTGCTGTTGGACTTCTGTGTGCCAGATCCTTCATGTGGAAATTCATTCACATTATTCCGTGTGATTTTCAAGGTATCCTTAAGAGGTAGGTACTATATTCCGGAAGATAAGGCTCAGTGACAAACAATTTTCCTAAGGTTCCACAATAGGTATGTGAGAAAGATGGATTCAAACTGACATCTAATTCCATCCTCATTTCTAGGTTGGGACTTGAATTTGCTATAAACAACTTCTTCTACCACCTTAATAATACAGATTATAAAATATTAGCTAATTTCACAATACTCATAGGGAGAACAGGAGACTTAGCTGGAACACAGGGAGGGTGGCACGTATTTGTGTGACTGCAAAGGATGGAAACAGTGCAATGATTGAATGACCATTCAAATCTTGGTCACTCAGTAGTCTGGTGACTTTTATTCTTCAAGTTTTATCTAAGCAATAAACAAATGAATGCTTGAGAAGAAAACAGAACTCCCTAACTCAGAAAATGGTTTCAGAGTGATTAAAGAAACATATTTTTCAACTGCAGTCCTGGTTTAACATATGAACATGAACATTTTTATAGTTAAAAAAAGTGCAGATGAGTGAATTTGGAGATATCTTTGTGTCTCTGGATGATAAGTTCTTGCTTAACTTGGCTCGGTGAAAGGATCATAACGAAGAACTGTTTTCAGCAGCCTGGGTGATATCCAATGCACATGTATTCCTATCATATATTCTAGACTTGCCTGATTTTGTATCTGTAAACTATTAAAATGCTTTGGAAATTTCAGTGTAGTCAGATTCAACTATACATTCAAGACTTCTGCGCACATCAGGTGTTCAATGAATGTTTGTTCAATAAACGAGGCAATAAATGAATAAACCTTACACCTAGATGTGGCAAAAAAAAAAAAAAAAAAAAAAGAGTCTCTGTTGAATTCTTGTATCCTATTTTTATGATAAATTCTGCATCCAGTAATATTCTAATTTCTTTTTACTCAATCACAATAACTAAAAAAGCTTTTAGACTAGAGGCTATGCTTTTAGTTGCTACAAAATGAAAGTAAAGGGAATCTTGCTTTTTACTAGTATGTGCACCTTGGGGCAGGTTACCGCAACCATCTCCTTCTTGGTACACTGGGAGCGACAGTAATAGCAACTATTTCACCAGGTTGTGGTGGGGATTAAATGATGCTAACACAATTAGAAAGCTTACCACACTGCCTAGCAGACAAGTTCTCCATAAATACCAGCTGCTATCCTTGTTAAGAGCAAGAATTAAGAAGATGGTAGATTTTTATTAGCATTTGTATTGTTTTCCTAGGAAGCCAGAAGTCTGAAAGCAAGGTGTTCTCAGGGCTACGCTTCTTCCAGAACTTTAGGGAAGAATCTTTCCTTGGCTCTTCTAGCCTCTGGTAGCCTCAGGAATTCCTTGGCTTGGGGCAGTGTAACTCCGATCTCCGCCTCCGTCTTCACATGGCTTTCCTTCTGTGTCTGTGTGTATCTCTGCGTCCCCTCCTCTTCCTATGAGGACACACTCATTGGATTTACGGCCCACCCTATCCTAGTATGACCTCACCTTAACATAATCACATCTGCAAGGACCCTACTTCCAAACAAGGTTGTATTCTGAAGTTCCAGGTGGACATGAATTCAATCTACTATGGCATTCAACCATGAAAGGTAAACATAGAAATTGCTGCCTCTGCTATAGGTCTGTTATTTTCCCTCTTGCTTAAAAACACAGAGAAGACACACAGAGAGTGTAATGCAAATTATGTTTCTAATTTCTGGTTAGTAATAAAAGTGACACTGATAATTATAAAATTCTTGAGGGTTTTGGGATCTGAGTCTCCAAGAAGGAGCAGTTTTAATGTTAGAAAATTATCCTTGGCATGACCAAGCAACTATCTATTTGGTCTCCAATAATCCTGAAGATGACAGACCCACAATTAAACCTTCCATGTAGCCTGGGATGATTCTCCCGTCAGCCTCAGCCAATGGGGTGCCAAGGAATTCTGCACTGGAAGGGACCTACCTCCGCTGAGTTAAACTGCTGCTCATTGGTGAACGTGCTGAGAAGATGGGATGTTGCAGTTATCTGCCGACAGATGAAGAGACTGCCTGCATGGTCTAGTTGTCGGGTTTCCAGAACGCCCTTGTGCCATCTCCAAACCATGAAATGTTCCCCAGTCAGCACTCCCAGGCAAGTAGCCCTGGGAGAGCTAACACTTTAACTGGTGGTCAAATCTTTATGGATCTATTTCAAGAACGGCTCTGGGCCGGGTGTGGTGGCTCACACCTGTAATCCCAGCACCTTGGGAGGCTGAGGTGGGCAGATCACCTGAGGTCAGGAGTTCGAGACTTGCCTGACCAACATGGTGAAACCATCTCTACTAAAAACACAAAAATTAGCCAGATGTGGTGGTGGGTGCCTGTAATCCCAGCTACTCGGGAGGCTGAGGCAGGAGAATCACTTGAACCTGGGAGGCAGAGGTTACAGTGAGCCGAGATTGTGCCACTGCATTCCAGTGTGGGCGACAAGAGCAAAACTCCATCTAAAACAAAACAAAACAAAACAGAAAAGAAAAGAAAAAGGGGGCCAGGCACGGTGGCTCACGCCTGTAATCCCAGCACTTTGGGAGGCTGAGATGGGCGGATCACGAGGTCAGGAGATCAAGACCATCCTGGCTAACATAGTGAAACCCCGTCTCTACTAAAAATACAAAAATTAGCCGGGCGCGGTGGCGGGCGCCTGTAGTCCCAGCTACATGGGAGGCTGAGGCAGGAGAATGGCATGAACCCAGGAGGTGGAGCTTGCAGTGAGTACAGATCATGCCACTGCACTCCAGCTTGGGCAACAGAGCAAGACTCCGTCTCAAAATAAAAAAAAAAAAAAAAAAAAAAAAAGAAAAGAAAAAGGGTTCTGGAAGGAGATTTGGATAAGAGGTTAGAGGAAGTCCCCTTCCTGTATGGTTTCGGTTAGTGGGGAATAGTGAGTATCAGTATCAGTGCATTATCTACAAAACAGAAGAGATGATCATGAGGAACCTGCTCAAATCCAGCCCCGTCTTCCTAGTTCAGTGAAGTGACAAGACATGGTAATTTCATTTACACATTCAACTGTACACTCCAGCAAAAGAAAGGGAGAGAGGGAAAGTAGTATGGAATATGGAGAGACAGAGACAGAGACAGGGATTGATGTAGAAGTAAAGAGTGTGTTTACGGTGAAGGGAGAGGGAAGGAGGAGGAGAAGAGAAGAAGAGGATGATGATAAGGAGGATGGGGATGAGGGGGAGAAAGAAAGGAGAGAAAAACAGAGAGAATTCAAATAGTATGGGTGTCTGCCCACCATTCTCCTGGATGGGCTAATACTTTACAGGGGCAAGACCTCACTGATCTGTCCCCCTGGGCTATTTTGGGTCCCAAGCCTGTCCTAGTGTGAGCCTCTCACATAGCTGAGTGTGATACTAGTGTCTTGAGGTTTTTATTTTCATGCAGCCTGATCCCAACAAGGCAGCTCTTCCTCCAGTGCCCATCTGAAGGGTGGTCTCTTCAGCTGCTTGTGGAAAATGAGTTCTGCTAAATGTACTGAGATTTTAAAATGTATTGAGATTATCAAGGGCAATATAAGTATATAAAATTTTCACCTGACCATTCTACTCCAATCCAGAAAGTACAACTAAATGGTCCAACAAGATCTAATAAATAACTAGATATTTTATGACCAGAGATAGTTACCCCTCAAATGTCTGGGGTAGGAACTCAGCCTCCTATTACTATTTTTCCAAAGAAGAAAAAATAATGATGTTAGAGGAAATACATCATTGTGCAAAGACTGGAAAATATAGCTAAGCAAAAACAAAATAAGAAACATGCACGCATATGTTTATTGCAGCGCTATTTACATAGCAAATACTCAGAACCATCCCAAATGCCCATCAAGGATAGACTGGATAAAGAAAATGTGGCACCTATACAATATGGAATACTGTGCAGCCATAAAAAAGAATGAGTTCATGTCCTTTGCAGGGACATGGATGAAGCTAGAAGCCATCATTCTCAGTAAACTAACACAGGAACAGAAAACCAAACACCGCATGTTCTCACTCATAAGTGGTTGCTGAACAATGAGAACATATGGACACAGGGAAGGGAACATCACACACAGGGGCCTGTTGTGGGGTTGGGGGCAAGGGGAGAGAGAGCATTAGGCCAAATACCTAATGCATGTGGGGCTTAAAACCTAGATGATGCAGCAAACCCCACGGCACATGTATACCTATGTAACAAACCTGCGCGTTCTGCACATGTACCCCAGAACTTAAAGCAAAATAAAGTAAGAAAAAATACTAGCATTTTTATCCTCCTGGAAAAAAATAACCACAATTGACATTTTGGTGTGTATTCTCACAGTTTGTTTGCCTCACCTCTGTGTGTGTGCATGTGTTGTTTTGTATAAACATGTAATCCGGCTGTGTGTGGTAGGTTGGGCCTTGCTTCACTCACTTGGCAAAATATTAGGGACGTTTTTGACATCTGCAAGCATAGACCTATACTATCAAAGGAAGGCCAGGGAAGGCCTTGCCCAGAGCTCATTCTTTGGCCAATGCCAAAGCTCTTTGTAGAGACTGAGCTGTTTGGCTGAAGCTTGAGGTGGGGGTCACAGGAACTGCTGTGCAGGCACCAGGATACCTGGGGAGTGAGGTCCAGAGCAGAAGCAGCATCAGGCTGGGAGATCCTTCCAGTCCCTGACGGAGCTTGCCTCAGTGCAGACAAAGCTTTCCTGGACAGCTGCGGGATTCCTCCAAAACAGTACTGCTGTCATTCTACCAAGTCAAGGAGGTACTTGACTCAGAGGGATGCTCATAAATGGTTTCCAGTATGTTTTGCAGTCTTCTATTTAACTTTTTTGGTTAAAGCCACTAATTGAATCAAATGAAAACTCATTCTGCTAAACAGATAATAAGGAAATATTTAGATGTCTTTTGCGTAAACATGTTGAAATAATGTCAAAGGCAACACACAGGATTCATTTAACTTTATCTGCAACGTGAGCTCAACTGGGGAGGATATGCCCCTGCCTTTCTATTCATGACTATTGCCTATTAACCTCCAGAGGTTTTGTGTGAGCTACTGTGTTTAACCTAACTCTCCAAAAATAAAGGGATGGTGATTTTCTTTAAATTGGTACTTACATACTGGAATCTCTCAGGCATTAGTGCTTACTTGATTGCATTCAGACATTACTTTGGCAAGGAAATGACTGCATTAAATTAGCATCAAGCACAATGAATGGTAATTGCAAGACTGTCATTTCTCCAAGTGCAAAATTAATGTGTTTTGCAAGCCCGTTCCATTGTGTGCCACAGGAAAATCATGGAACCATGTTGTTCTGAACAGAAAAATGCACTGTAATAGCGCTGTTAGTGTGGTATGGTATTATTCCGCTATAGTGTTCCTTTCCACCTTTGTTGTTGTCTCATGCTCATTTTTCATACCCTGTCTGGCCTAATTTGTATGCTCATATTATAGCGCTGCCAGACAGTAGCCTGGATGTACAGAGAATGTTATGGAACAATTCCTCCTTCTGTGTGTGGCATCTTGCGTGAATAATGCCAGTGTAAACAACCCTCCATGTATTCATCAGAGTCTGAATAGGCTACTTATGTAAAGCTTCTTATTAAGAGATACATCAACCGTTCAAAGAAAACTTTACCCAAATGCTATACATTCATTTAGAAAGAGAAGAGTGATTTACACGCATTTCAATTGTAGCTTAGGAAAAGCACCAGCTCCTCCTCTCTTCATCCCTCATTTATATATGGGAAATTAAGCTACAGAGCAGTTGAGTAAATTTCTTCTTCTGGTCATGCAGGATCACAGGGTATAGTTCAAATGATAACATGCATATGCATTGGGGCTTTTGTACTCTGCTCATTGATTGGCTCTGCGGGGATTAAAGGAATTATTCAAGACTAAAAGAACCAAGTAATAACAGATGCTCTAAGCTGACCAATTAGATGTGGTTTTTCAATATTTCTGCCGTTTAGCTTAGGCTAAGAGCCATTCAAAGGCATCCTGAGTAAGAGTGATAATAATGATGTTAATGACTGACCAGAGGAGCTTTCTGGTGAGTATAGCTTGATAGTCTCTTAGCAACTGCAGGGGGTGGGGGCATCAAGACCACTGGGGTGCACTGGCTGATTCACTACAGCAGTTGACTGATCAATTGATCTATTGGAGATCCTAACATGGGAGGGTCAGTCCTGAGTCCCCTTTTGGAGTCCACCTATTTTGACCCTCACCATAAAGATGTATTGAGGCTGTCTCTGTAGTGTTTCAGGCAGTGAATAATTTGCTGGAATCTGGAAGAAATTCTGCACCGTACACAAAGCTTCTCTCATCTTATCAAACAAAAATGATTAGGAAATGATTTTGGTTGGAAACTTCCTACCTGAGAGAAAAATTCTGATCATCTTAACCTCAGAATAAGGCACACTTGTTCACATATGAAAAATCACTAAATAGATGATTTGGGCTTAAAAAGATGCACAAAAGTGGCTCTGGAAATGGGTTCTGCCTTACCTTTGTTGCAAAATGTTCCATCATACGCAGTATTAGAGCAATCGCAGGAGTAACCGTGGTATC
The DNA here is from genome assembly GCF_043159975.1 of Macaca nemestrina. Lineage (NCBI taxonomy): Eukaryota > Metazoa > Chordata > Mammalia > Primates > Cercopithecidae > Macaca > Macaca nemestrina. The sequence continues at coordinate 10,816,214 of NC_092128.1, forward strand.
TCTCTAGGCATTTGCCTCCGTTTTCACAGTTTGTTCCATAGCTGGTGCAATGGCCTGAGCATCCGGATATGAACCCAGATGTGACCTTTGCTCTTTCCTCCAGGTCAAGTGTCACCCCATTCATCCTCAAGGAGCGGATGCAGCCCAGGAAGCCCTGCTGGCCCCCAGCACCACCTGGGAATGACAGAAGGCACAGAGTTCAGAGGGAATAACCTTTGCTATTGCTTAATTCTTCACATTTTGAACAACTGTGGTAGGAGATGAGACTGCATAGTGCATCTAGTATTGCCACTTTCAAGTTGGTCTTATCTAAATAGAGAAAATTGAAGCTTTTCTCCCCTTAGGCTAGAATGCCTAATTAAAAGAGCTGTCTTCTAAGAAGCAACACATTTGCTACAGAAATAAAATATTTGGAGATGCACAAAAATTGTATCAGCTGTTTTGGAAGTCTAATCTGGTTTCCTATAGAAAAAGGGTTTACAGAAATCTCTAGATTCTTTGCTCCTTAATCTCACATCATTGACTTCTGTAGCGTTACTTACTGAAAAAATATAAAGGCAGAGACATGAATGTATTAGCATAGTTAACAAGTCAATTAGTTGGAAGGCATAAATTCGTTTGAAATGTGATTGTAGATCCTGGTTCTTGTCTCAAGAGATGCCTTGCTTTTAAGTTCATGTCAAGACTACCCAGGGCTCCTTGTCTCGGGTAGCTAGAAGTTGGAACTGATAACTTTACACAGAAATCAGCTTTACCACATTTACTGCTAGGTTAGATCGGATTTCATTGCTTCTGTCTAAATGTCATTACAAGACATATAGCACAACAAGCACATTCACTGTGATTTTTGGAGTAAGTTATAGAGTTAGACTGAGGTTCATGAGCATGAAAATATTAAAATATTCCCAAGAAATCTCATAAAAAGATTCATTGAAGCATTCTATCACAAATGGATTTAATTGTGTCTGTAGTATTCTTAGCTATATATTTTTTAAAGCAGCTGGTATAAAAGGAGGAACTCAAATTTATATACATGTTTGTATCTTAGAATAACAACTTTTCTGGAAACAAAAATGAATCATAGGAAAAACTGTTGAAAGAAATAGGTGATGAGGATTTAGAAAAGAAGATACCATTACTAAAAATAAAACCCAAGTTTCTCTTTCATTGAGGGCTACATACTAGGCACTCTATTAAGCAACGACTTATCAAAGGAGATATTATTTACATTATTCCCATTGTACAGATGGAGAAACTGAGGCTTAGAGAAGTTAAGAAGTTTACTCAAGGACTCATAGTTCCTGAGTGGCAACTGTATCAGATCTGTCTTATTCCTAAGGCAACAAACAGGGTTTATTGTCTTCAACCCTGTTCTGTCGAGAAGAACTTTCATGTCAGGGGCCTCATAGATGTACATGTTTCTGAGATGTAGATTTGGATGTCTTTAAAAATGGAGTAATCAGGCCCGGTGCGGTGGCTCAGGCCTGTAATCCCAGCACTTTGGGAGGCCGAGGTGGGCGGATCACGAGGTCAGGAGATCGAGACCATCCTGGCTAACGCGGTGAAACCCCGTCTCTACTAAAAATACAAAAAAAATTAGCCAGGCGTGGTGGCTGGCGCCTGTAGTCCCAGCTACTCGGGAGGCTGAGGCAGGAGAATGGCGTGAACCCGGGAGGCGGAGCTTGCAGTGAGCCGAGATCGCGCCACTGCACTCCAGCCTGGGCGACAGAGTGAGACTCAGTCTCAGAAAAAAAAAAAAAAAAAAAAAAAAAAAAAAAAAAAAAAAAAAAGGAGTAATCAGTAGGGTTACTGGAATTCAGGTAAGATCGGTAGGCTGGGGATTGATTCTGATCACTTACTCTATTATCTTAAGAAAAGTCATAAACTCCAGTAGTTTCATCAGACAGGACTGGAAGATCAAAGGCTTTAGTGGCAGAGATGAATTAGCATCTGCTTAAGCCTGTAAACCCTCATCAGTGAAGTGGCAAATGAGTTGCTCTACCATCTCTGTAAACCAAAGTCTTGCAGTTTTCTCACTGGGTGACACATTGATTTGAATCATGACTCTCTTCTCTCTTGGGAGTATTTGATTTCTTCTAAAATATTTGAATAGAGAAGTGAAGAGAGTTCAGTGCCTTTTTTGATCCAAGCCATGAGATAGTAGATGGCAAAAGAAGTTATTAAAAACAACTACATTGAAGGATTTCCCATTTTGCCATCTGCTTGTCAATGGGGCTTCACACCTCTACGCTGAAGAGAATTAGGGCCTTTGCCTGATTTGGAAGAATTTCAACCCACTAGTTACTCTTTGTGTGTTAGAATTTCAATTTGGCTTCTATTATTTTAGCCATTATGGCTTTCATCCTTGCAATAAGGGCTTTCCAAAAGGCATTTTATTAAATAAATGTCTGGCCTTAAAAATTTTTCATCACTAGTCAATTAAGACAATTATATCCTATCAAAATATGCTAAAATGTAAAAATCATTTTTAGATCTCCCCATCTCTTTTTGCCTGATGATCAAGTAATAGTCATTGTGGCAACCATAAATGTACTGAGAAGCAGAATACAAAACAGATTCTGTTACGCTACTCAGATTTAACTACTTTCTCTTTTAGGGAACAGCCTGTTTTACTTTTTTTCTATGAACATACATATGTGTAAATAAAAAGGAAGAAATGGGATCATAATATACACATTGTTTTGAAACTTGCTTTTTGCACCTAACATATCATGAAACTTTTTTTTGTGTGTGTGTGTGAGACGGAGTCTCGCTCTGTTGCCAGGCTGGAGTGCAGTGGCGCGATCTCGGCTGACTGCAACTTCCGCCTCCCGGGTTCAAGCCATTCTCCTGCCTCAGCCTCCCAAGTAGCTGGGATTAAAGGCGCGCGCTACCACGCTCAGCTAATTTTTGTAGTTTTAGTCGATGGGGTTTCACCATGCTGATCAGGCTGATCTCGTACTCCTGATCTTGTGATACCCCCACCTCGGCCTCCCAAAGTGCTGGGATTAGGGGTGTGAGCCACCGCACCTGGCCTTTGAAACATTTTCCAAGCAATAAACGTACAACTAGAACATCTTGCTTAGTATCTGCATAGCATCCCATTCTGTGAATGCACGATCACTTATTTTGCTCTCGCACCACCATTGGACTTTTAAGTTTTTAAAATTTTCCACCTTATGATACTATAATAATATAACCTTTATGAAAATCTTTACACGCTTGTCATCCAGTTTTTCCTTAGAACTGATTCTTTAGAATTAATCACACTTTTAAGTCTAATTGCTAGGATGAAAGATGTATACATTTTAAAGGTACTTGAAATATATTTTATTGTAAGAAGAATTTACCAATTTCTAATTCACCAGTAGGGTATGAGATTATCACCTTCTCCACACTATTTTAATATTGGTCAGTGTCTTTTTGTATTCATGTCAGCCTGCTTGACGGGGGCAAAAAGCGTTCACTGTTTAGATCTGCATTGCCTCAAATACTGTGAGTTGAGTAATTTTAATGTATTCCCTTTTCTTATTTTTTGTCGCTTTGTGTCCTTCACTTTTTGCTGGGAATAGAAGAGAATATATTTCTTATTGATTAATAACAATATGAGTTTTAACTCTTTGTTATAAATAACTCTTTATTGCAACTGTATCTTTCCAGTTTGTGTCTTTTGACTTCTATATGGTGTTTCTTTTTTTATGAAAGTTTTGAATGTTTTTGTAGTCACACCCACCTGTTTTATTTGTGTGATTTCTGCCTTTGGTCAGAGGCTTACTTATAAAGACCTTCTATAATACAAAATAATGTAATTATTCAACTATGTTTTCTTCTAACATTTTTGTGATTTTGCTTCTCTCCACATGTTAACCTTTTGTCTCTCTGGGATGTATTTTAATTTGGAAACAATTGATATTTCATGGATCTTCAGCAATGACTGAAAGTTTGAAAAGACTCTGAATGTTAACACGATGAAGAACGGAGATATTTTTCAAAGGGTCAATTGGCAGAGCAAATAAATCTAGAGTATATCATATTTTTATTATATCATTAAGGCAGATATTCAGATCTATTCAGGGATACTTAATTATTTATGTATATAGAGTTCATTTCAGAAAGGATTTAGCAGGGCAGAGTTTTCTCATTCTGCTTCTGTCTTGATTCTTGGGTCTTTGGTCGTCTTGGGTTCTACGTGGATCCATCTCTCTTCCTGTTCTTGTGTTTGTGCATCTTTCCTTCTCAGGTTCATCAACTGTTTCTACTCAGTTGTGTGGCTTTCATCAAATTACATAATCTCTCTCAGTACCAGTTTCCCCGTCCACAAAAAAGGAGGCTCAACTAGATGGTGTCAGTGACTCCTTCCAGCTCTGAATTGCTCTGGCTCACAGTTTACAAGCTCTCTCTCTGGGCCTGTGTCTTTTTTTCTGAATTTCAGTAAATCCTCTCAAGTGCTCTTAAATCTCTTCCTTGCTTGCTTTTTCTTTCTTTGTACCAATGTCTGACTTTTTTTTATTTCTCCCTCTTTTAACTGGGTGTAACATATGACTGTAGTCTAATCTGTATTTGTTGTGTTCGTTAAATAAAGCTTTGCTCATGCCTGTAATCCCAGCACTTTGGGAGGCCGAGGCGGGCGGATCACCTGAGGTCAGGAGTTTGAGACCAGCCTGGCCAACACGGTGAAACCCTGTCTCTACTGAAAATACAAAATTAGCCGGGGGTGGTGGCACACGCCTGTAATCCCAGCTACTTGGGAGGCTGAGGCAGGAGAATTGCATGAACCCAGGAGGCGGAGGTTGCAGTGAGCTGAGATCTTGCCATTGCACTCCAGCCTGGGCAAAAAAGAGAGAAACTCTTTCTCAAAATAAATAAATAAATAAATAAAGTTTTGTACTCCCTCTTCATAATTTATAAAGCGGGTGAGTGAAGTGCCATTTCTCTCTCTATAAAGGAAAACTAAATAAATTAAGGTATTTTCTTGCTTAGGTAGTCCCTGATTTATTTAAATGGGACAGTGAACCAGAAAGTACTATTCCTGATCTAGTCGATATGAAGAAAAATCTTCTGTCCTGAAAATGGGCATTATATATTATGTAAAAGACATTAATGCACTAGAACCAGTGAAAATTATTTGAGTTCCACTTATGTGCTCTGTAGAAATAGTTCTTGGTGACAAATGTCATAAGTTTAAATTATAGGTCTTCAAGGAAAAACGCTACTTAACCTTTGTTAATTAGAAAATCAACACATTGTCATTGGAGAGAGCCCCCTGCCATGCAAGGGCTTCACACACATTAGTTGGACCTGTGATAATTATCCAAGGGGAGAGGTGGGTTCAATTTGTAAATCATTTTTTCATGTGAAATGCTTTGCAAGTATTGCAATTAAAGATTAATTATGAAAATGCTGTAACTACCCATAATGGGTAATACAACCATAAAATGCACAGAAGATTGGGGCAAAATAATCAGCTATTAAATTATACAAAAAAGGGCAAAAATAATGATCAAGAGGAATTATAAAAAATACGCTGTCCTCAAACTCTGAACTTAATAGTTTGCTAAGGAGCTAAGTTGGGTCCCTGAGTACTTTTGCCCAAAGAGACTGGCCACTAATTCACCATAGAAAGGAATCACACTAAAGCCCACACACATAAAGTCTAATTTATTCATTCAAAAAATATTTATTTCGTGCCTACTATGAGCCAGGCCCTGTTTTAGGTGTTTTGTCTGTCTGCTTCATAGGAATGAAAAACACAGAAAAGTCTCTGCCCTTGCACAACTTATATTCTTGGAAGGGGAAAAAGAAATTTAAAAACAAACTCAATAAGAAAGTCAAATATACTGTGTGTTAGAAGGTGGTAACCACTATGGAGAAAAAAGTCAAGCAAGGTTAGGTGGGATCCAGAGTTGGAGTGGGGGGGGGGAGGCTGCAATTTTAAGTAGGGTGGTTAGGATAGGCCCCACTGAGGAAGTGACAGAAAGGGGATCATGAGCTTGTCCATGGAGAGAGAGCTCCAGGAAAAGAGGTAAGGGGGTGCCATCCTGCAAGTAGGGGAGGCCCGTTGGAAGGGAAGGAGGGGTGAACGAGAGTGGCTGCAGGATGCTCAGAAGAGCAAAGCCGTTGCATGATCAGTCCATGAGTGAAAGGCGCCAGGAAAGCCATTTCTAAAATGATGATGAGGACATGCTTCTTGCCTGCAGGTTAATCCCAATGTGATCACAAAGAGCCGCACGATGATGCCAGGCACAATTTGATGTATGGGACGCAGCAAGCAGGGATGAGGAAAGCATGAATTGTGGTCACAAAGATCTACTTCTGTGTGCTGGCTTCGCTGCTCATGGTGTGTGAGCTTCCCAGGTCCCATCTGGGGCTCAGTCTCCTTACGTGTGGCACTGGCATAACAAGATGCACCTCGTAGGAGTGTGTTAATAACAGATAATGCACCTCTTTGCACTAGTTCTAGTTACTGGTAGCTGTTATGATTATTGCTATTATTGAGTACAGGTACATTCTATAGAAGCACAGAGTTGGAATAAATTAAATATGCCTGAGATGCTATGTATATAAATCTGATACCAGAGGTATCAGGAGTGCTATGGAGTGAACTGTGTTCCCTCTAAATTCATCTGTTGAATCCCTAACCTCCAATGTGATTGTGTTTGAATATGGGGCCTTTAAAGAAGTAATTAACATTAAATGAGGCCATAAAGGTGAGATCTAATCCAACAGAATTGGTGTTCTTCTAAGAGGAGGAACAGACACTGGGGATGCTGCATGGAGAAAAGATCAAGTGAAGACACGGCAAGAAGACAGCAGTCTGAAAACCAAGAAGAGAAGCCTCAGAAGAAAGCAACCCTACCGACACATTGATCTTGGACTTCCAGCTTTTAGAACTGTGAGAATGTTTATTGTTTAAGCCACCATGCTGTGGTGTTTTGTTAGGGTAGCCCAAACAGACTAAGACAATGAGGAAGTGTTACCAAGCTTGGGCTGATCTATATCTCCCTGAGAAAGTGACCTTGGGGTCCCTCTTCTCACTGCACTGTTTCTGTGGAAAGTACAGAGTTAGAGCCAGGCATGGTGGCTCACACCTGTAATCCCACCAGTTCGGGAGACCAAGGCAGGTGGATCACCTGAGGTCAGGAGTTTGAGACCAGCCTGGTCAACATGATGAAATTCCATCTCTACTAAAAAGAAGACACAAAAATTAGCCAGACATGGTGGCACATGCCTGTAGTTCCAGCTACTTGGGAGGCTGAGGCAGAATGGCTTGAACCCAGGAGGTGGAGCTTGCAATGAAAAAAGATTGCACCCATGCACTCCAGCCTGGGTGATAGAGTGAAACCCCATCTCAAAAAAACAAACAAACAAAAAAAACAAAAACAAACAAACAAAAAAAAACAAGCAAGTATGGAGTTAGGATGGGTGTTGTTGCTATCTTATCAGCGGTGGAGTGCTGTGTCTGGACTGGAGTGCTGTGAATTAGCATAGAGGTCTTGAGCCTGCCACTGAAACGGTATGAGTGACAGGTGGGAGAAAGAGCTAGGGCTCCTCCTTGTCTAGTGACTGACCCTGACCTTGGCTCTCTGGCATGGCAGCCAGGCTGCCCTGGCTAGGTCAGGGGGCAAAAGCAGCTATGTGTTTAGGCAGGCTGGGCCTTCCCAAGTTGCAGTTCTGTACCTGCTGTTTCTCCTGTCCTATATGCTACCATTGTTTCTTAGGTCTGAATCAACAACATGAACTCATTAAAAAAACAAAACAAAACAAAACAAAACCTAGGGTGGGCTGGGTGTGGTGGCTCATGCCTATAATCCCAGCACTTTGGGAGGCCGAGGCAGGCAGATCACTGAGGTCAGGAGTTTGAGACCAGCCTGGCCAACGTGGTGAAACCTGTCTCTATTAAAAATACAAAAATTAGCCAGGCGTGGTGCGCACACCGGTAATCCCAGCTTCTTGGGAGGCTGAGGCAGCAGAATCGCTTGAACCTGGGAGGCAGAGGCTGCAGTGAGCTGAGATCACGCCACTGCACTCCAGCCTGGGCAACAGAACAAGACTGTGTCTCAAAAACAAAACAAAACAAAACAAAACAAAACAAAAATACCTGTGGTGTCAGTGCAGGTGTGTAAAATATAAACCCAGTTATCTGGTTGAACTGAGAACAGCAGAATGACCAAGAGTCTTCAGTGGTGGAGAGAGTTAAAAGGAAATTGCTCCACATTCTTTAGTGCAGAGCTGCATGATTGACAAGTATTGATCAGTGGTTTCTCTGTCAGCTAGATATTGGAGGGCAAGTATGAAAAAAGCTTTCACATACTGAGAGAACTGGGGTTTGGAAAATTGCTTTTTCAGCTGACGCTCATGAGTGCTCATTCATAACTCCATCAATAGGATGGATTTTTTTTCAGTTCATTATTATTGCATGGATTTTCTTGTGTCCTCAGAGTAAAGGACATGCAGAACATGTGAATCCAGACTATTAAACTAGAAGAAAGCTTCAAAATAGAGACCGAAGGGACACTGGGTTTAGTATAAAGCACTCCTGTGTGTCTAAATGCAAAATGTTAGGCAGTGGGGGTGGAGCTAAGTGGTCTGATTCATTGTAGAGGCTATGGTGGCAGGATGAGCATGATGAAATATTGACTATTTCAAAAGCTAATATTAATTAAATACTAGATGTATCAGACACTATTCCAGAACTTTGCATGTGTTTACTCTCAGAGCTAGATACTATTATTATCTCCATTTTACAGACGAGTGAGCTGAGAATAAGAGTTAATTTATTTGAGGTCATATAGCCAGTAAGTAGCCAGAGCTCACACCCAGGCTGGCTAGCTTTTAAGCCTGCACTCTTACTATGCTCTGGCTGCCGTTTGAGTTTTGGGCTTACATCATATGAGGCACTTTCTTCTCCTACCTCTGATATGCTTCTAGACATTGCTGTGCTTAGGTATAAAAAATGCTGATAGAGTGATTGATACCTGAGGCAAGACATTCACTACCTGCCAGAACACTGTCCTTTTTTTTTTTTTTTTTGAGACCCGGTCTTGCTCTTTGGCCCAGGCTGAGTGCAGTGGCGCAATCACTGTTCACTACAGTCTTGACCTCCTGAGCTCAAGCAATCCTCCTATCTCAGCCTCCTGAGTAGCTGGGATTACAGGCACATGTCACCATGCCTGGTTAATTAAAAAATTTTTCTTTTAGAGACAAGGTCTTGCTATGTTGCTCAGGCTGATCTTGAACTACTGGATGGAAAGGCGCCTCCTGCCTCGGCCTCCATAAGTGTTAGGATCACAGGCTGAGCCACTGCACCTGGGCAGACCATTGTCTCTAAAGCTATAAGGATGGCTGAAGCTGAAAGGGGAAATGCAAAACTCACAGAGCCAGGAATGTCAATGCCAAATTCATCTCTAAGCCAACAAAGAGAAGACACTTTTTTGATGCTGTCATTGAGATCATATTTATTTCTTAGTGCAAAAGCTCAATACTACAGTTTTGAAACCAAGGCAGTTATAGGCTTTGGCCACTGCTAAAATGGTGGATGATGGATCCTTTCTCTAAGCTCAGTCTGACAGCACTGATTTCAGAAGCCATTGCTTTACAATGGGACCTACAGTTCCAAGTTGCATCTGAAAGTGAGGATATGAGAGAATAGAGTGCTAAACCACTACTTTCTAGTTTGATCCAAACTTCAAATTATTAACAGCTATTTTAGTAAACTTTGATAAATCCAGATGTCAAATACATCAGCCTAGAACTCTTGTCTAAATACATTTTTGCAAATATCTTTAGGTTATTATTCATATTATGTGTCCTGCTGGTGAGTTTTGTCAACTTTGAAGCAAAATAAGCATCCTCTTTCTGCTGATCTTAACGTATCTCTCCCTCCCCCTCTCCTGTTTCCATCTGTCTCTTAAAGTCCTTATTTAAAACATTCGTATCTAGTCTCTTTTTTTAATCCAGAGTCAAGAATCCCTGGTGTTATTATCCAAGCTGGCACCTTGTTCTCTTCACTCTCAGACTTCACACACAAGACTTTACAGGTGCTAGTCCCAGGTCAAGTCTGGGACGGATCTGGGAGGGATTAGTATAGCTCTGATGACCAAACCTCATGGATGTATGAGCCCTCCAATGCAAAGGGGTGGAGGAAAAAGAAGAGAAGTTTGGGGATTGAGGAAAAGGGAAAAGAGAGGGGAGTTGGCAGAGAGGCTGAGAAAACAGAAGAATGGAGTGTCTTGACGTCAAGATTTCAAGGAGGTGACAATCGTTAAATAAGAATGACAATCAGTGACAAATCAGTGACAACCGTTAAATAAGAGTGAGAGGTCAAGGAAAATCAGACAACAGTAAGAGGCTATTGGATTTGGTTATTTTTGAGACAGACACTTCAATATAGTAATAAGATGCTTATTAGTAGAGGAATGGGTAGTGAGAGGCTAGATTTAGTTGGTGTAGATACACCACTGGTTTAAGAATCAATGACAGGGGAAGATGGCTGTCCCCTGTCTAGGTGGGAGTGAGGTACTTTGAAGTTGTGCATGTGTATGGGGAGGTGGGTGAGGGACATGGAGTGGAAACAAGAAAGGGTTGAGAGGGATGAAAATGCCAGAGGTTTGTCCTGAGGCAGGAGTTTTTCTTTGCCCCCTCAACTTTCCAGGAGGAGTTCAGTGCAGGCCCTGAACTTTTGCTTTTCCTTGTAGGAAGACAATAATAAAGAAGGCATTTGGAAATCTCAAGGGAATACACTTGAACTCAGAAGGCAAAATGACAGGACCTTGGAGGACAGCAAACACTATGAAATCAGGACAAGAAGCAGGGCTGAAGACACAGAGCCAATGAGAGCAGAAAACCGTAGAGTTTGCATAACAGACACCTTCATTGTGGTGCCGACATGAAGCGGCAGCAAAATTAGCAGAATCATACCTTCCTGATATTGGAGACATGGGACAATGACAAACTATATAAATAAGAATTAGTTGGAGATATTGAAGTGAAAAATCTACAATTGTCAAAATAAAGATATCCTCGGAGGGGCTGAATGGCAGAACGGACAGAGCTGATGAGCATTTTTGTGGGTTGGGGAGATGGAAATTATATACTGGTACAAGGAACAATAAATCAAGAAGATCACGAACACATATAACTAGCAAAATAGACTTCAATTATCTGAAGCTATCACTGAGAACTATTGATAGAAATTCAGTAAATAAAGTTTAAAATTTTTTTACAGTAAGCTAAAGTAAATTTATTATTAACTTTTAAAAATAATTTTAGTGTAGCCTAAGTATACAGTATTTAGAAAGTATGCAATAGCGTACAGAAATGTCCTAGGCCTTCACATTTACTTACTATTCACTCACTCACTCATCCAGAGCAATTTCCAGTCCTGCAAGCTCCATTCATGGTAAGTGCCCTATACAGGTGTACCATTTTTCATTTTACACCATATTTTTTCTGTGTTTAGATACACAAATACTTACCATTGTTTTACAACTGCCTGTAATATTCAGCACACTAACATGCTGTACAGGTTTGTAGCCTAACAGCAATAGGCTATATACCACACACAGAGTCTACGTATGCAGTAGGCTATGCATAAGTACATACTCAGAAACTGACAGGTCAAGCAGTGCTTAGGGAAATTAGGTACACACATACTCTATGACTCAGTAGTTCTGGGGACCCACACAGGCATACACGCACACACACACACACAAGACATCCATACACAGGTGGCAGACAATGTACATAAATATATTCCCTGGAGGGTTATTTGTGGTGGCAGAGTTGCAGGAAACCTAGGTATTCATCATTAGGGGATAGAATAAATGATGCGTGGTAAATACACATAATGAAGCACTATGCACATAGTATTCAGAGAACTACACAAATAGATCTTAACAATGTAAGGCAGAGGGAAGACAGTAAGAAACAGAATGAGATCTGTAGTACAATGCCATCTATATAAAGCATGGCACACAAGAGGCAACACTGAATTTCCACAACGATATGTAAGCTTTGAACGGATATATAGAGAGTGGGACTAGAAGGCCATCCATAAAATACATCTCAGGGGTGCAGGCGATGGCGAGAGGGCAAAGCTGGCAATGGTGAAGCAAAAACATAATAAAGTGAAATTAAAATGAAAGAGGAACATTGTCAGGATGTGACAATGGGACCGTGAAAGGAAGAGAGACCCACGCCATATCCTGCACATCAGGGGGCCTCGAAAACACGAAGGAGGAGCAGAAACAAAACTGTGAGATGAAAACATGAAAGGCAAGCATCTAACGGGAAACAACCCTGTTTATCTGAAGGCAGGATACTAAAAGTGGGCCTCTTTTTCTCACATTCTTAGTGTACTGTGGGAGGAACTATGGGGCTGCGAGGACCTATCCTTTCTTCAATATTTGTGTCATTGCTGCTAATTTTTTTTTTTTTTTTTTTTTTGAGACGGAGTCTCGCTCTGTCGCCCAGGCTGGAGTGCAGTGGCCAGATCTCAGCTCACTGCAAGCTCCGCCTCCCGGGTTCCCGCCATTCTCCTGCCTCAGCCTCCCGAGTAGCTGGGACCACAGCCGCCGCCACCTCGCCCGGCTAGTTTTTTGTGTTTTTAGTAGAGACGGGGTTTCGCCGTGTTAGCCAGGATGGTCTCGATCTCCTGACCTTGTGATCCGCCCATCTCGGCCTCCCAAAGTGCTGGGATTACAGGCTTGAGCCACCGCGCCCGGCCAGCTGCTAATTTTTTTGTTACGGTCTTTTTCTGTGGGACAGTGGCCATTTATTATCATGAAGTTTAGTTCAGTCCTTATTGGAAAGATAAAAAATCTATATGAGAAATTATTTGATATATTTGTTGAAAAATAATTTTCCATATTGATTGCAAAAGTGGTACCTTTACATTAAAATGTCTTCTCTGCATCAGACCATTCCAATTGCCATGAGAATGTTGGAAGAAAGACCGGAGTCCCTGAAGCATTTGGTCTTGTGACACATGAGAAGATGAACTTTTACTTTCTCAGGTTCAGAATGTGTATCATAAAGTTTCTACCCATATAATATAGTTAATAGATTATCTTTTAGTTGGGAGCTCAAAAGACATTAAAAGTACACTGTTGATTTGATTATTTGGGAGCACATTTTAAAAAAAGCAAAAATTGTCCAGGCGCTGTGGCTCATGCCTGTAATCCTAGCACTTTGGGAAGCTGAGGCCAGTGGATCACGAGATCGAGAGATCAAGACCATCCTGGCCAACATGGTACAACCCTGTCTCTACTAAAAATACAAAAATTAGCTGGGTGTGGTGGCGTGTGCCTGTAGTCCCAGCTACTTGGGAGGCTGAGGCAGGAGAATTGCTTGAACCCGGGAGGCGGAGACTGCAGTGAGCTGAGATTGCGCCACTGCACTTCAGCCTGGCAACAGAGCAAGACTCCGTCTCAAAAAAAAAAAAAAAAAAAAAAAAAAAAAAAGAAAGGCGCAAACATGTTACCTATCATCACTCACTTCCTATGGTAACGCTCTGACTAGAGGGGAGCTGGAATTGCAAAAGTCAGTTAGTTTTGATCCCTAAAGGGCAAAGGGCAGAAAATGTCCATGGCAACTATAAGTGGGAAGGGGCCATCCTTTGCCCTTAGTGGGGGTAGTAGGTGGAGATGGTTCTATTGAGAGGATAGCAGCTGACTCGAGTGTGGTGGCCCGGCAGGTTCAGAAAAGAATAGAGGGCTGGTAACCCTTGCAGTGAACAGCTGTGAAGGAGAAGGCATTTCTTGGAGGAGCCTCTATATTTTATTTGTACTTTTTGCTTTGCATATAGTTGATTGATTTCTATTTAGTAATTTTTTTTTACAAGATTTTGCCCAGCAAATTAATTTACTCTTTAACATATGACAATGGTTTCTAATTATGACTTCACTGCCTATTTCTATCCCAGAGAGAACCAAGAACTAGTTACAAGGGTTGAGGCAGAAACTCTGCATTAGGATTCCAGCCAGCATCACAGCTACTGCCAAACAGGCAAGACCTCAATTTGATATCAGGAAGACTGAAAACTACGCTCAGGCTCTAAACTGATCTGAAATGCTGTCTTTCATAATATGCTGACTTTCTCTATGACTTTTTCTTTTTCTTTTTTCTTTTGCTGCTGTTGCTTCTGTCATGCTTGATTTCGGTCTGTGGTTCCTAGTAAAAAGATATTTCACAAGATGGCAAATATCATCAAATTTTGAGAAAAGAATTCTGGAGAAGGTTTATAAGGAAAAATACTTTCTTGCTTTGGAAAGGAGATGATCTAATTTTGAATATGGATATTAACCCAGAAAAATAACAATCACTTATTTATTCATCCAAATGTTCGCTCAGCAAATATTTATTGGGTAACCATTGCCCAGTGGTTATTGGACCCTATCCTTGGTCTATGCTGTATGTAGTTTACCTTCTAGGGTGAGGACACATAAGTAAATGTTTTCATTTATTTATGAATAATAATAATTTTCTGGGGGTTCAACACCCTCTAGAAGTTTCCCATTGATTACTTGGTATATACCCTATGTAAATGAAGAAGATGAAGTCAAGTGACAAAGTCATTTACTCAGTATGCACCCTATGTAAATGGGGAGGACATTACTGGGTGTGTGGTGTAGGTAAATGGAGAGGATGAAGTGAAGCTACACAGCCATTCACCTTCCTGTCATTGCTGAAGAGTTTCCATTTGACTTAGTTCCAGGAAGTCAGCATGAATCGGCCTATGTTCTCTGCCTCCAGACCCTATTCTCCTGCCTCAGATGCATCTGAGGGACAGTCTGGAGGTAGAGTCACATGGCTTACTATTGGATAGGAAGCGATGAGGGAAAGAGACGAAAGAAGGGGACGAAGGAAATCAGGGGTAACTCCAAATTTGGGGTGGATGGGTGGATTGGATGGTGATGCCATCTACTGAGATGGGGAGGGCAGTTGGAGGAACACATTTCCAGGAGGCATCAAGAGTTCTCTCCCATCATGTTTATTCTAAGACGCTCATTTAATATCCAAGTTGAAACACAAAGTAGAAAGTGGGATAAGTGGATCTGGAGTTCCTGAGAGAAGTGAGACCTGGAGATTTAAATTTGAGAGACATTGGCACAAATTAGTATCAGAAGCCATTGGATGGTGGGCTAAATGAGATCATCCAGGACAATATTCGGATGAGAAGACAGGAAGGCTCTGTGACACTGCAACGCTTAGTGGTCAAGTGGAGGAAGAAGAGAATGCAGGAGAGACTAAGTGATGGCGAGTGTGTTAGGAAAAATAAGCAGGACAGCACACGACTGTGGAATCCCTGGGAACAAAGTATTTCAAGAAGGAGAGCAGGAGAGATGCTGCTGAGAGAGCCTGGAAAGTCCAGAAGAATGTGTCCGAGACTTAGAGATCCATGCTGACTTTGATGACTTTGTAAAAGTTTTATCAAAAGAATGAAGAAGAAGGAGAAGGAGAAGAGGAAGAGAAAGAGGAAGAGGAAGAGGAAGAGGAAGAAGAAGAAGAAGAAGAAGAAGAAGAAGAAGAAGAAGAAGAAGAAGAAGAAGAAGAAGAAGAAGAAGAAGAAGAAGAAGATTATTTCCATGTCATAGAGACTCTCAAGGAAGAAGTCTCATTCCCTGAGAAGAGTGCTTTGGCATAAAATTCTCATTAAGTCAAACCCTTTGTATCTGACAATGACTCTCTGCCAGCCTAGATCTTTGCCATGGTGACTTTGTAATCTGCAGAATACCAGCCAGGGCTGCCTGATGCCCAGATTCACCACTGCCTGTCAACCGTAGTCTCTCCCACAGACTCCATAAGTGGGAGAGTGCTCCACAAGGGGCTGGTATTGCATGTGGACCGTGCAAATCTTCCTTGGGATGGATTCTCCTGCACGTTGTGGGAACTTTTCTACATGCCCCCCGGGCCACAGTATCATCTCAGCCAGGGGATGCTGGTATAGGCTGACCAAGAGGGCCTGAATTTTGACTTCAGCTTGACTAAACTTTACATAGGACCCACCAACCCATCTAATTCCACCCGGACCAGACCCCTGACATTGCATTTTAAGAGTACTTACTTACTTTTGTTAATTCTTTCTCTGCCTTTTGAGATGTACATTTTTTAAAAAGCTGTCAGCCAGTTTTACAACCAGGAATGGCTTTTTCAAAAACTTGGAAGATAGCACTCCATCTCCCAGAAGCCACGGAAGGGTGGGAGCCTAACTTCACAGGATGCCTGGCTCCAAGCTGTAAAATTACCTCTCATCATGAAGATCTGAGCAAGTTTACTTTTCCTTTGGGTAGAGCCAATTAGCAAACACAGACGCCCTATGATCCCTCCCATCCCAGCTCTTAAAAACGTTCCCATTGTATTTCAGTGAAATTAAAAAAAAAAATAATCAAAATAAAGAAACAAAATTCTCCTGCCCTTAGCTGAAGTGGAGGTGAGCTCAGCTGCATTCTGGCTTCTCTATCCTGTCACAACAGCCCTGAATGAAGATCTTCCTTGCCTGTTCAACTTTGTCCAGTGCAATTTTTGCTTTGACAAGAGGAATGATTAAAGTGCTGAGTCTCTGGAGTCAGACTGTCTGGGACCAAATCCCATCTCTGTCTCTTCTTAAGTGCATGAACTTGGGTGAGTCAACTAATCTTTAATGTGAGAATAAAACAAGAATTAGCAATGTTATCTACATTATAGACTTGTGTGGATTCATTGAGGGGAAGCATGGGAAGCACTTGGCCTTGGGGTTCACCGGGATGTCCCAGTCAGCATTCACGTGGTTGCTCTTGAGGCAGGTTTGCAGGAAACAGGGGCAGGCATACATTCTCTAGGTTATAATTCCTGGAATTTGAGTTGTACATTTTTTTTTTTTTTTTGAGATGTGGTCTCACTCTGTCAACCAGGCTGGAGTGCAGTGGCGTGATCTTGGTTCACTGTGACCTCCGCCTTCTGGGTTCAAGCAATTCTCCCACCTAGCTTCCCAAATAGCTGGGATTACAGGTGCCCACCAGCACACCTGAGTAATTTTTGTATTTTTAGTAAAGAAGGAGTTTCACCATGTTGGTCAGACTGGTCTCAAACTCCTGACCTCAGGTGATCTGCCTGACTTAGCATTCTAAAGTGCTGAAATTACAGGCGTGAACCACCGTGCCCAGCCTGAGTTGTACATTGTTTGTTACCAATATTTTTAGACATGAGAAATAACCATTTTATTCATACATAGATTTGGGTGCATTTCATTATTAGAATTCCATTTTTCTCTTTTACACACAAATGCTGATTTTCTCTTTGCTCTCTCAACGATATTGCATTTCAGATGGCACTGGAATGATCCATTTGTGACTTTGGAATACAGAGCGTATGAGGAGCAGCTGACCAAACACGCTATATTTTAGAGTTTGGGGAGGTTGGACTCAGAGAATAGTTATAACATTTCAGTCTGTGGTTGCTTACACATCCATTCAATAAACCTCAACTCTTCCATAAACTCAGGTTGCCACCCAGGAGAAAAAAGTCTCCCGATAGACAAACCGTCAGAGGAAGAGGAGGCTGCGGGCTCCCCCGCTCTCAGGTAGTCTCTGAGACCTCCTGAAGACCGCATGCCTTCCACTGAGTCTCAGTCAGGCTTTCTGCCCAGTGCAAAAGAGCTTGAAGCACTGAGGGTGATTTTTCAACTCCTTTTTGGACGGCACAAAAGAGATGGTTCCCTTTAACCTCTAGAGAGATTTCAGAAGAGGCCAGAGGCAAGTAAATGGAGCAGGGACATTTGTCATGAGTTAAGACGACCCAGCGTCTGTCAGGGAGCCACTTAGGAGCTTGACTTCTTCCTGAAGCTGTCTGGAGTGGCCTCCAGACCTTCTAACTCTGATCTACTCCCTTAATGACTGCCAAGAGCAGTTGCATGCTCTGGCTAGTGTCTAGCTTGCTGCATGCTAACCCTATCCTAGCTCCCTGACCTGAACAGCCTGCTCGCCTCCCCGCAGTGGTGTTTGCTTGCCAGCTCCTGGCCATGCCCTGGGCTGGCAGCCAGGCTCCCAGGCTGGGGGCCTAGCAGATAACTTGCCTCCTCCCAGTCCTGCCACTGCTATCAGCTGAAAGGACTCCAAACTCCTTGTATGTCTCTGCCAAAGAGGGCTTTGCTCAATCCAGCCTGGCATTGTTCATGCTTAGACAATGACCATGAGCTTGTTTGCTTTCTCCACCTCCTAAGAAAAATCTGGCCCATGGACAGCTCAGGTCCAAACACCTGGGTTGGCTGAGCCTTCAGATCACCATGTGGCTTAAGTGCTTCTGCTGGGCCATCCAGGGAGCTCATCATATGCTGGTCACTCATTTTGGATCAAAAAATGAGAAAAATTTCCTGCACTTTTCATACAAATACCAGCAAGTGCTTTTTTTCTTTCTGTGTCTCTTAGTTTTTAAATGTATTTGTTACTTTTTGATTAAACCAGGATAATCTCTAGATTCTTACAACTTCCGAAAGACCTGTGTTAACCCTTTTGGGATGAGAGTCTCTAATTATATTTTAGATGTACAGTGAGGTGAACTGTGTCTTCTCTGTGTTTTTTTTCAGTTACTTTGCAAAAGGACATGTGAGCTTGGCCTCGCTAATGACACCACCTTTGCAAAGATCACACAGCAAGAAAAGTCTAGCATGGCTGACTCCATCCTGCTTCTAGCCTCACAGCCTGGCTATCCGTGCTCCTTCCTGGGCATAGGTCAGGCTAAACTAACCATGGGAGGTATTTGGTTTAGAGTTTAGCTTTAAAGCAAGGATGATAATTGTCCCTCCCTAAAACTGGTTCCCTCCCGGCTGGAAGATTGAAACAGCCTTTGTAAAACCAAAGAAAGACCATGAGATTAGAATTATGGGAGAGGCCTGAACACTGTTAAAATGTAGGTGTAGTTTCTAGAATCCCTTAATGCTCAGGAGTCATGTGGCCAGAGGTCACAAGATGTGTGGCTTCCTCAGGTGCTTTTATAGATAACATCACTATTGTAGAACTTAAGATTGGTCTTTTGAGATTTTTTTTTTTTCAGATTTTTGCATTCTGGAAGCCACCTGACTCCATCCAGACTTGGGATTCAGAACTTAACCAGTTCTGTGGCCGTCACCCAGAGGCAGGCGTAGCATGTGAGGACAATTTTCCACACGCCTATGATTTCATCCCCAATCAATCAGCAACACCCATTCCCTAGACCCCTGCGCACCAAATTGTCCTTAAAACCCCTAGCCTCTGAGTCCTCAGAGAGGCTGAGTTGAGTAATAACTCCAGTCCTTCTGCTTGGCTGGCCTTGTGTTAATTAAACGCTTTATTTACTGCAATAACATTGTCTCAGTAAATTGGGTTTACCCATGCAGCGGGC
Source organism: Macaca nemestrina (assembly GCF_043159975.1). Taxonomy (NCBI): domain Eukaryota; kingdom Metazoa; phylum Chordata; class Mammalia; order Primates; family Cercopithecidae; genus Macaca; species Macaca nemestrina. The sequence continues at coordinate 10,835,567 of NC_092128.1, forward strand.
AAGAAAAACCCTTCGGGCGATTACGTTAACACAGGTAAGTGGGTGGAAGGTGGCCTTCTGTAGAGCTCTGTGTGCAAAGTCAAGAACTATTTTCAGTCTGTTTCAGCTTTAAGTTGTATCAAAGCCCTTCCTTCTAGAACCTAGATGCAGCTCTTGGGTCACTCTGTCACACATCTCAGCTGTTGCAGGGATGCCGGTGTGATGTTTTCAGATGAACTCTTGCTTCCTTGGCTGACTGTGAAAAAATCCCTGGGCCTTAGTTTGCTGCCCTGTGGCCTCTGCAGGTAAGCAGAGGACTAGTGGAATAATTTTGAATATTGAGGGACATCTCTGCATGTGAGCTTTCCTGTAGTGTTGGTGAATGGAAGTGATCACATTTCAGGTCAATATTTCAAGAAAGAAGTAATGAGCCCATTGAAAGAGGCTTCTCTAAGAGAAGGGTAAATATTACATGGAGGAAGAAGAAAGTAAAGGGAGTAAAAGGTAAAGGATAGTAAAGGAAAAAAACTCACATTTAATGAGTATGGACCTGCTGGGCATGGTGGCTCACTTTGAGAGGCTGAGGCAGGCAGATCACCTGAGGTCAGGGTTTCAAGACCAGCCTGGCCAATATGGTGAAACCCTTTCTGTACTAAAAATACCAAAATTAGCCAGTCATGGTGGCACACACCTGTAATCCCAGCTACTCAGGAGGCTGAGAGAGGAGAATCACTTGAACCTGGGAGGCAGAGGTTGCAGTGAGCTGAGATCACGCCACTGTATTCCAGCCTGGGCGAAAGAGCAAGACCCTGTCTCAAATACTAATACTACTGCTATTACTAATAATAAAGACAATCATTATGGACCCTAGGTGAGGCACTCTCCTGAGTGCTTAGCATGGAATATCTCATTTAATACTGTGGTGTGGGAGCTGTATTCCTATTTAATGCCAAAATATTAAGCAATTTGTCAGTGTTTTCTCAGTTGGCAAGAGGCAGAGGTGGTAGTCAAAGACCATATTGTTAACCATACACCATTGTGGGAAGGCTGACCACTTGGCAATCGTGGTATGGTTCCATCATTACCAAGTACATAATCAAAAATGTCTAATATTAGAAGAGGCCAGGCATGGTGGCTCATGCCTGTAATCCCAGCCCTTTAGGAGGCTGAGGTGGAGGGATCACTTGAGCCTAGGAGTTTGAGATCAGCCTGGGCAACATAGGGAGACCTCATGCCAGGCATGATGGCATGAGCCTATAGTCCCAGCTACTTGGGGACTGAGGTGGGAGGATCCCTTGAGCCTGGGAGGTTGAGGCTGCAGTAAGCCACGATCATGCCACTGTACTCTAGCCTGGGCAACACAACAAGACTCTATGTAAAACAAACAAACAAACAAACATAAAAGTAGAAGATACTCAAAGAGGGAAGATGGTAATACTTGGTCAAGAAAATGCTTTTATATTAGAGGTGAACTGAGACTAACACCCAAGTGCCTAAATTTTTTTTTTTTTCTTTTCTGAGACGGAGTCTTGCTCTGTTGCCCAGGCTGGAGTGCAGTGGCACAATCTCGGCTCACTGCAAGCTCCGCCTCCCGGGTTCAAGCAATTCTCCTGCCTCAGCCTCCTGAGTAGCTATGATTATAGGCATGTAAGACTACGCCCAGCTAATTTTTGCATTTTTTAATAGATACGGGGTATCACCACGTTGGCCAGGCTGGTCTCGAACTCCTGAACTCGTGATCCGCCCGCCTTGGCCTCCCAAAGTGCTGGGATTATAGGCGTGAGCCACGTGGTCATCCTTTTTTTTTTTTTTTTTTTTTTGCTTTTGTAACAACCCCTCTCACTTCCCCTGGGGTAGACTTCTATTGCTGAACAATATTTCACAAATTGGCTCACGTAGCTCATATCTGAGAGATGTGCCTTATGCCCTCCTTTAAGGTGACAGGAATTAGAAACTGAGACTGGAGACTTACTGTTTTCTAGTCAAAAGAAATGCTGACTCATCACATCAGCCCACTATTCTGAAATTTCCGTTTCTGCAGTCACCAGTGGTTTCACGACTACTAAATTTAAAAAAACACAGGCTAGGCATGGTGGTTCAAGCCTGTAACCCCAGCACTTTGGGAGGCTGAGGTGGGTGGATCACCTGAGGCCAGGAGTTTGAGACCAGCCTGGCCAACATGGTGAAACCCCTTCTCTATTAAAAACACAAAAATTAGCTGGGCGTAGTGCTGGGCACCTGTAGTCCCAGCTGCTCAGGAGGCTGAAGCAGGAGAATCACCTGAACCTGGAAGGCGGAGGTTGCAGTGAGTCGTGAGCTGAGATCATGCCATTGCACTCCAGCCTAGCCTACAGGGTGAGACTGTGTCTCAACACACACACACACACACACACACACACACACACACACACACACACACACACGCTTCTAGCCTTATTTTACTCATGGTGCTTGATATTATTTGTCATTACCTTTTTAATAAAATTCTCCTCCTCCTGTGACATTACCCTCTCCTAATTTTCCTTGCTTCATTCTTTCTATTCCTCTTCATTCTTCCTGAGATACTCTTTTTCTGTCTTTCCCTTAAATTTCATGGTTCTGTAGAGTTCCGACCTCAGGCCCTTGCTCTTTTCTTAAGTTACTCTTGGGTCACCTTTAAGTGAATTGATGTTCCTTCCAAGACCATAATAAATACTCTTCCATCTCTTCATTTTACAGCCTTACTAGGTCTTCAAAATTCTTCCACACAGCCACAGTTAGCCGACAGAAAGGAACAAAACTAAAGTTGGACTTCTATATCCAGGGGCAGGGTCAAAAAAACGAGAAATTGAGTCAAGTAGGGTCACCTTTTACGATTAAAACCACATAGAATCTATCCAGTATGTTCAGAATTAACAGTATTTAGGAAGAAACTTGTCCTAGGTAACCCGGGCAACACATGTTGATGAAGTGAAATTTCTTCACTGTGCTCAGCAGGGATCAATGGACCTGATATTTAGCTAATTAAAAAATAATGTGTAATTTTGTGATCTATAACTTGAGGGAAGGATTTGGAAAGGGCTGGTTTGCAGTTGTAATTAGGAAATACTTTATTTCTAAATCTATGACTCTTTCATAGCCCCAGCTAACGTGGTTGTTAAAAGTCAGTCTCACTTTCAAAGCTCATTGACTCACACCTTTGTTTTGTAGTTTCCCGACATCATACAAAATGAATGGAGATCTAATTTTACCTTTCCTTTAATGACATTCTACCGCTCTTCAAACATCCCAACACAGTCATGAAAGACACTGTGGGGACTCTGCCCCTTGTTAAAATTAACTGGCTCTCAGTGAGGCTCTACTGTAGGGTGGAGCCGAAGTGGCAGGTGTTATGAATATGAACAGCAACCAGCTCACATTCTTGTCTTGCTCTGTCTGAGACTTTTGCAGTTGACTGCACTGATCAATTAGTTCCCAGAAACCCAGAGAGGGGTCTAAGATGAGGCATCCACGAAGTCCTTCAAACTCACTTCTTTTTTTCATTCAACAGAGGAAAAGTTGCTAATTTCCTAACATATGAATATTCTCAAAAACAAAATTTAAAATTCAACTAGCTATAGGAAACAGGTATGAATTTGAAGGAATTTTAGGTTCATCTGAGAAATGTCAATAGCAAAAAGACAGGTGAAAAAGATTAGACTGGGTGGCTGGATCCACTTCTTGCATAGGTAGTTCAACTTTTTGCTCTGTTTAAATTTCGTCTTTGTACTGCTCTTTTTTCCTATGTCAGGAAAAGTCTAAATCTTTCTCTGCCTAGAACCTTGAGAATAGGCAAGAAAGGAATGGCTTTATATTTATCACTTCAAAAAAAATCTGAACTTTGAGAGCCTATTCCCTCCCTCCCTCTCTCCCTCCCTCCCTCCCTCCCTTCCTTCCTTCCTTCCTTCCTTCCACACAGTTACAAGTGCCCCAAATGATCAAATAACTTTATACACTTCTAAAACCATAAACCTAAAATTGCAGATATTAGAGAGACCTGAGAGATGTCTCAGCCTACACTCTGATTTTATAGCTGAGGACAGTGAGCTCCCAAGAGTGGAAGTGGAACAAGATCTAGGTCTCCTGAACCTTCTTCCTTATTCCATTCTGTCTTGAAGCAGATTACAAGAGGCCAGCACACTTACTTTTGGAAGCATCTCTATACCAAACCTTGCAAAAGCTGATTTTTTTTTTTTTTTTGCATTGTGTAGACTCTTAAAAATCAACACAAGGAAGCCAAGATTACCTTTCCATTACTTACCAACAAATAACTGGCTGTAGAGTTCCAGGCGGGTGTGGCCTTCTGTTGGGGCCTTGCGGATCTGCTGGGGCAGCCGGTCCACCTGTAGGCTGGCCTGCTTGACGTTCCTCTCTGCAGTGACCCGGTGCCACTGGTCATCGTTGAGAGGGGTTGGTGACCTCACTATAATCTCTACCGGCCCATTTCCCACATCAAATGAAAAGGACACTTCTGTGGCAGCTGGAGGAGCAGAAAGCATGAAAGACATGAGTATTTTTCTCCCAGATACCAAATAACAGTAAATTCTAGACGACAAACAAAGCAGGGAGAGGAAAAATCATCTAAACCTGTCACGTCCTACAAAGGTCAATGGCAAAATCAATGGAAGAAGGATAAAACGTCAATCATTAACCACGAATAACCGAGGGTGTTTTGGGGGTCTATGTGCCAGGTATACATTTATTTCCTCATTTAATCTCAGAAGCCTTCCAAGATGTGACCATCATTGACCCTCTGCAGATAAGGATACTGAAGTCTGGAGAAGTTAGCGCATGTTGAGTGTCTTAGATTCAGTAAGTTAGTGGAATCAGGAATTGAACCAAGGTGAATTAGGAACTGAACCAAGGTTTGTCAGATTTCAGAGCTTGGTATCTTGTAACTCCACATACGATTTATCTTTTCAGTAAGTAGCTCCTTGGTAAGTGACTCATGGTTACCTGGAGATCTCTTGAAACACCTGTGTCCAGAGATTTTGACTCAGTTGGTCCAGAGTTGGCACTGGTATTTTAAAAAAACTCCCCAAGAAATGTTAACACCTAGCTAGAGTTGAGAGCTAATGCTTTGGGGGAATTTATGAAACTTGATTTCATTGATCTTTATACTCTATTGAAAGTTGGGGACCTTTGAATTATTGGTGTAATGAGGGTGACCTACATTTTACGACCACCTGTGGCTACCCAAAAGGTAGCACAATATTTCTGGAGAATAATCCCTGTCATATATCATCTGTTGCAAACCTTGGTTATTCCCCATCTGGGATGTAGGCTCCTTCTCGTAACCTACCCTCTAGCACTGACCACAAATTATTCTTTTTTTAAGAGATCACCTCCAAATCAACCTTCCTCTGCAATAAGTCACCTCTCAACAACTGGCAAATGGATTGGGTGGTTGCTTTATTAACTTTAGCTATAAGTAGCTTTCTTATTTCACATTTTATGTTTTATGTTAAGTTCCTCAGTGACCACCTAGTGCTTTATAAACAAGCTTTTAAAATGTATATTTTTTCTTGTGATTGACAGGAGAGGCAGCTTCAGGCTGAAGCAGCACACACGTTTTCAGCTCCCTTAGGCTGGGTGAATTCTTTTCAACATTAAAGATGTGGCACACCAGTGAATTTCCTAACTTTGCTTATAAAGATATTCAGCCCCTCTACCCATCAATAAGCCTTCCACCTAATCTCTAAGCAGTTTAATTAAATATCTGTCATTTTTTTCTCCTGGGCTAATGGAAAATTCAGCTTCTTTTGGCTGGTACCATTTTGAGACGGTGTCACAAGCAATCAAACTTCTAATTTAAAAACCACAGTGGGCCAGATTCTCTCAGGACCTAGACTGTTCCTTGCCTCTGTGTTGGGCCCCATGGAAAGCTGCATTAACTTTATTGAGCTACAGGGATATTAGACACAGAGCTCAATTTAATCAACCTAATTGTACCAAGGAATTTTGAACCTTCATGTCGTTAGCGAGAGAACTTTCATTTTAACACCTGTGGTGATTCGACACACAGTTCAGAAAAATATCTCATCTAAATTAGAAGCCCCTGCCTCCAGGGGTCATTGGGACTGGATTTAACTTGCAGGCCAGTGACCTCCATCAAGGTTTCCATGGAAGTAGGATCAGAATGCAGGAAGACAATAATGTGACCCACAGGCTGCGTGATCTTTCTCTGTAGTTCTGATACAGCAGATGAGGAAAAAGTTGCCTTGGTTTCAGATTAAATCTGTTCTGTTCTCATAACGCTGTATTTTAGCAGGAGCATTTTTTAAATGTAAGTTGTCAGAATAGCAAGAGAACGAGTGTTCCTGGGCTAAGTAGGAAAGATTGTTTCATTTTAAAGGCATCAGCTACCATCAAGGAAATAGAATTTAGGGATAAATGGAGTTTAACCCTAAGGTTTGACTCGTAGGGATAAATGCTGCTCTAATTTCCTCTGCTATTCTCCTACTGCTATGATGAATTCGTGTCCAGGTCTTCAAACTCTCACTATTTGGAGAAACTCTGAGTGCCAGAAGTCGCTAGAAAATATCCATACTTTTTGCTTGTCCCAATAGATCCCCTATTTCTTCACCGTCATCTTAACATCAATACTTTATTCTGGAGAAGGGAAGAAAGTTGCCAGGACAATGTAGCTCAGAGCCTCTCACCCTGACGGGATGCAGTAAGAGGGACTCAAGGCCAAAGGCCTCTAAGAGCAACTTTCTTCCCAAAGAGCCTCCATTCAGGCTCTGCTGGAGAAATATGTATGAAGTCAGCACATTCCACACCCCTTCTGTTGCTTCCTCAGGAAGGGTCTGTAAGACCCACTGTGAGAGCCAAGGAAAGGGCTCCATTTTCTCAGTCACTCAACGTCAGCTTCCCTGACATTGCTGCGGGAAGCCTTTGAGAAACCCCATCCCCCAGTCAGACGGCCAGTGGGTTTTAAAAGCTTCTGAGTTCAGTTTGTGGCTGATTGCTCTTGGTCTTCTGGGTGAGAGCAACTGACATTTTAAAAGAGATAATTATAGAGAGAGTCAGTGAGCAAATAAAAGGGAGACAGGATAAAAGACACTTGAGCCAATGACACTGTCCTCACTTAATGTGTGTCTCCAGTTGGAGACCGAAGTGTTGCCCTGTTTCTGCCTGTGGAAAAGGAATTTCTTATATACTGAACAAATTCTCATTTCCAGAAATAAGTATTTGAGAACTGGATGCATATAGCCTGGCTCATTGGAAAGAACATGGTGCTGAACATGAATGGTTGCCTTGCCATGAGTATCAAGAACTGGGAAAGGTCTGAGACTTCACCCCACTTGCAGGCTAACAAGTTAGCCATGGTTTGATGATGCTGGCAGAACCATAGTTTAACATGGCCATAGTTTGATGATGCTGGCAGAAGATATGAAAATCCTGGGTCAGAGACAAAGGACTTCTTTACTTACAACACAGCAGGCAGCCTGAGCTTCCTGTTCACATTGCTTCCCCTTGAGGGGGAGTGCAGGGCATCCCAGGTGGATGCTGCACATGCAATAAGTTTGCTTCACAGTTGAGGGACCCTGGACTTAGGACACCCCAATCTTTTATAGTAGCTACTAGCAAACTTGCTCGATTTCTGCCCCGGAGAGTGACATTATATTTATTACTCTGGCCATGAAATAAACCTACCCTCTGTCCCAGAGGAAGACACTATCTGTATCTTCCAAGGCTGTTAGCTATACACACATCCTTAAAGAAGGTATAAACAAACAAAGCTGTCAATGCTTCTTGCTCAGAAGGCAGGCAAAATTGGAAGAGACCCACGGAGATTTTTCTCCCAATAATTAGTCACTCTCCCTTTTTTCTTTGTGAGCTAACCTGATTTTGCCCTGGAATCTCTGTGTTTCCAGAGTCTCGTGCTTTGCATAAGGACAGCCCTACCCCAGGCCCACAGGGTGGATCTGGAGTTAACGGAGGCAAATATGGCAATTCCAGGCTCCTTACCAGCTACCTACTTCAGATGAGACACATAATTCCCTTCTAGCCAATGAGACATGGGTGGAGTCTTTCAGTGAGATATAAGGAAAAGACAGTCCCTTTTCTGCCCCTTTATATTGGGGGGGAAGCTGTGGTTCTTAATGTTGCTGGAGCTGTCTCACAAATATCAGAGACACAGAGGACAGAGAGGACAGTGGATGAACCTGGGTCATGGCTGACATTGTTCAACTTTAAAAATTTTTTTTTTTTAATTTTTATTTTTTGAGACAGGGTCTTGCTCCATCACCCAGGCTGAAGTGCAGCAGTGTAATCACAGCTGACTGCAGCCTTGACCTCCTGGGCTCAGATGATTCTCCCACCTCAGCCTCCCAAGAAGCTGAGACTACAGGTGCACACCACCATGCCTAGCTAATTTTTGTATGTTTTGTAGAGATGGGGTTTTGCCATGTTGCCCAGGCTCATCTCGAAATCGTGGGTTCAAGCTATCCGCCCACCTCAGACTCCCAATGTGCTGGGATTACAGGCATGAGCCACCACACCTGGTCTGTTCAACTTTTAAATTAATCCCCGAGCCACCTACCTTAGGATATCTTACTTGAGATATGCTCTTAGGTTATTGCTCAAGGCATTTTTATTGTAGCTGAAAGCATCTTAACTGATAGAGAGCCTTAGCTGTTTGGTCTTTTCGCTTTTCACTCTTCAGGCCTCGGTTTGAGGTCCAAAGGGAGGATTATATGCATAGTTTCCCAAAAGTTCCTGTGTCCAAAATGTGTCTGAAACTACGGAGAACCTCTAAGATTCTTTCAAATTGCAACATTCTATAATTTTTCAAGAGATTGTAAGAGAAACAAAATGAAATACAGCTGGTCTTAATCGTAATTTTAGATACTGAATCATTACAGGGAGAAAAGAGAAATACTAAAAGAGAAATACACAAGGTGGCATATTGCCATCATAAAATAATATAGGTGGAAGAAGTTACTATTGAATAAAGCAAGCTCATGACTTCATCTGAAAGGCTTAAAGTAATGATTGGGACAAAACCACGGAGAGCCCTTGGCATGTTCACGCTTCCCCTTCCAAGTTTAATTCCAGCAGGTGGCAGTATTTGCTCTCATTCTAACTCAACAAATCACTCCAGGCTTAATATATTGAGTGATAACTTTAACAACTGACCAATACCAGGTTTTTTTTTTTTTTTTTTTTTTTTTTTTTTTGGCTTTAAGTTTTCTGAGCAGGTGAGGGAGCATTTAGATATTAGACCACAGTTTCAGTTGAAGTAGCAGAAAACATTTGGTTATTCATTCAATACAGAACAGAATGAGAGAAAAGAGAAGGAAAGTTATACGGCGTGAGCATGATGGGCAGACCAGCTAACACTGTTTAGTTTGGATAATGATTTGTTTATTCCATTCTAAAATAAGGTTCGAGGGGTGGCAGCCTCCAGGGAGATCTTCTGTACAATAAATCTCGTTTGACTCATACAACAAAACTGGTAATTGGTAGAACAGATATTTCAGCCTCACTCTATGGTAAGCAGTGTTATGAATATCTTTTTTGTTTCCTGTATTTTTTTTCTGAATGAAATACTGACTGTACATCAGATGATAAAAGAATTTATTTAACATGAAAGGGTCATAAGAGGCAGGAAGGCTGAAAATAAGGTCCCCATGGGTATTAGAGAGGTGAGAAGGAGAAAGAAGTAAAGAATTCGTCTGTGTTCCTAATTCAAGACCAACTGCTGCACCTGTACATGGGATGCCATCCTTCCTACTGCCTCAAGGACACCACTCTGACAATTCTGCCCTCTCTCTATAACTGGGTTGTTCCACACACACACACACACACACACACACACACACACACACACACGTTGACACGTCTCTACTCTTAACAACCACTGGGACTATAAAACCTTTCTTTTGACCTTATCTATCTCAAAAGTTACCATTTCATTTCTATGCACCCATTTGTTTCCAAATTCCTTGGAAGAGATGTCTATACTCCCCATATCTATTTCCACTCCTCTTAGTCTTCCTCTAATTCCACCGCATAGGACTTTCTCCTTCACAACATTTGAAACTGCTCCTGCCCCAGGGCCTTAAAACTTGCTGTTCTCTTTACCCAAATAACTCTGGCTGAGCCTTGACTTCTCCGCTCACAAGTCATCCTATTAGAAACTCCATCCTTAAACGTTCTTTGTTAAATAACAAACTCCTCTCTCAGCTGCCCCTTCTCCTTTATCCTGATTTTTAAAAAATCTGCATGGCATGTATCACTATCTGGAATAATAGATATGTGGTCCTGGCCTCACGAAGGCAGAGGCAGTTTTTGTTTTGTTCATTGTTCTTTCCTCAGCACCGAGAACATTGCCTGCCACACAGTAGATGCCAATTTGTGAATGAATGAAAGAATGAACAGAAACACTCCTGCCTAGGAGGGCAACAATGATTACATAGATACTCTGAAAAGAGAAATCCACTCATTTTCCCAAGGCCAGCTGAACTAGATGGAGTGCCATCTTGTATTCCATAAGCATCTTTCCCAAGAGCACAAAGTAACTCAATGTATATTTTCTCAGTCTAAGAGCATGCTACATTAGTTATGTCTGTTTAAAACAAATGTAGCTAAATGTTATTTTCAAACGTATGATGTTTGAGGAATAATGGCTTGCCCAAGATAAACTCAGCAGTGGAATAAGAAGCAGAATTTTCTCCCTTTGCTTTATTGCAAGCTAGTTTCACTCTACTTGTAGGAACAAGGACCTTGGATCTTAATTACATGTCTCAACTTTTGGCCTACATAAAAAACTGCTAGAGGAAAATGCTTAAAATGCATATTCCAATGCTTCTGTTACAGAGAATCTGATTCAGTAGGTTTGGGGTGGGGCTCTGGAATCTGCATTTTGTTAATGCCAAGTGATTCTGATGCAAGTGGTCCTGGAATCTTACTTTAAAAATCACTAGGATTTTCAGGTTTCCTTCTAGTAGTAAGTCCTAGGAATGTTTGCTTTCTTGTCCTCAACAGAGGGATTTTTCAAAACTGTGTAATAGAGAATTTAGCCTTGCCCTCAAGAGGTCTGGCCCTTGCCCTTGGCTTTGGGAAGGTAATATCTAAGCCCTTGGGATGTCCTGCCTGCCTGGTAAGCATGCCTTCATTTGCCTGGGAGCCTTGGGTTATTCCAGATAGTCTAACACTGTGTTTTAGGGGTAGGGCCACACCAGACAGCATTTAACATGGGGCCCGGGCTGGGCGTGGTGGCTCATCCCTGTAATCCCAGCACTTTGGGATGCTGAGGTGAGTGGATCGCCTGAGGTCAGGAGTTCGAGACCAGCCTGACCAACATGGAGAAACGCCATCTCTACTAAAAATACAAAATTAGCTGGGCATGGTGGCAGGTGCCTGTAATCCCAGCTACTTGGGAGGCTGAGGCAAGAGAATTGCTTGAACCCGGGAGGCGGAGGTTGTGGTGAGCCGAAATTGTGCCATTGCACTCCAGACTGGGTAACAAGAGTGAAACTCTGTCTCAAAAAAACAAAAAAGAAAAAGATGGGGCCTGACCATGCCAGACTGACCAACAATGTGATGAAGGGTGTGGGGCTTTGGCTTGTATTCTCCAGCCTTCTCAGGGGCTGGAAACTGAGGTCAGCCATGTAGGCAATCAATCGTTCCCATGTAACGTAGTCTCAGTAAAGACTCTGAACATGGAGGCTCAGGGAAGCTTCCCTCATTGGCAATACCCCATGCAAATTGTTACACACCTGTTCCAGGAAAGAAATGTGCTCCTGAATCTACAGAGAGAGGCTGACTATAAACTCAGCATCTGGTACTCTGCCTGGACTCTGCTGTCTGTGCTTCTACGCCTGTCTGATTTTTCATCTGCATTCTTTACCCATAATGCAGCATGAGTATAGCAGCCTTCAGTGAATTCTGTGAGTCGTTCTACAGAACTATCAAACTTGGGGGTGGTTTGGGGAACTTCTGAACTTGTAATTGGTGTCAGAAGCATATGCAATCTTATGGGGAATGTGGTCTCTCTAAATTTGCAGCTGGTTCTAACTCCACAAAAACAGAAACAATCATATCAGCTTAGAAGTATGTGATTGAGGCTGAGCGCGATGGCTCGTGCCTGCAATCCCAGCACTTTGGGAGGCTGAGGCGGGTGGATCACGAGGTCAGGAGTTCAAGACCAGCCTGGCCAACATAGTGAAACCCCATTTCTACTAAAAATACAAAAAATTAGCCGGGCATGCGCATGGTGGAGGGTGCCTGTGATCCCAGCTACTCAGGAGGCTGAGGCAGGAGAATCGCTTGAACCCAGGAGGCAGAGGTTGCAGTAAGCCGAGATCGCGCCATTGCACTGCAGCCTGGGCAACAGAGTGAGACTCGGTCTCAAAAAGAAGAAGTATGTGATTGAATCCAAATAATATTAAGACCTAAAGGCTTCAGTGAAGAGACTTCAACCTCTGAGCCCACCCTCACTGCTTAATCAGGAAACTGAGGCTGAGAGACATTAAAATCCAGTAATGACCAGATAAAGAGCTTTCGTTTTCCTAACTACTGTATTGCCTTTCATATTATGAAGGAAATAAAAAATGACCTATTTTTCTTTTAGTATAGTTTTAGTTTCTGAATGTAGAGATTTTTAGAGTCATATATGCATATTCACACCAGAAAACTTGGTGTTAAACACATCTGAAAATGAACATTGGCAAGAAAAATTTAAGTCTTTTGGAAATTCTTCAAGGAAATGCCTGGAGCTTAGGAATCAATGTTACGAACTCATTTTAAAATCTCTGGTATCTCGATAACCTCTTGAGTATAAGAAGTATTTCTCTTTATGTATTTTGGCCTTTAAGCTTTTTATTATGGTTAAAAAATAACTTCACAAACAAAGACATCCACAGAGAAAAGGAAGCGAAAGGGAGATACCATTGGTCATGCAAAAACAGAAAGCTGTCTTTAAAATGCAAAGCCCTTCTAATTTTAGGTTTTTCTATGCATTTAACCACCTTTGGAGAATAACGCCTTGAATATTAATAGACTGATATGATTTAAAAAGAAAGAAGGCAAAAATAGTTCCAAAATGATACGTGGCTGGCAACAATCCCCTGTACCCCATGTAGGACTTGCAGCTGGGCTTTAAACACCCTCTTGTTTGGAAAGAGCACATCGGTGCATTGGGCAGACAGAGGCCAGTTTGGAAGAACAGATGAAGGTCCCAGATGGTGACGCTGGAGATAGAGTGTTGTAATAAAGGGAAACCCAGAAGCTGCTTTAGAGAAACCCTGAAACTCATACCTAAGGATCCCACAGAGATGGAGAGGAGAGCAGATGGAGGAGGGGATGGACTTCAAAGAAATGTTTCTTCTGACCATATTCAGGTTGTGTGGCAAAATGAGAAAACTCACTTGAGGAAATGTGCTTTGGTAGAAGACTAGGGGTGATATATTAAGTTGGTTTCAGGTGACGTCAGAGAGAGCCGGTTCATCAAAATACATGGCTTTGGAGAGTTGAAGGAGAAAGGAGAATTTGACATCCAAAGGAGGTAATGCAACTGCAGGCCGAAACAACATGAATTGGGGGAAAAGCTGACAAGTGTCAACTCGGACCAAGCTGCAGCTTACAAGGAGACAACATACAAGTCAGTCAATTAATTGTGCCATCTAAATAACTGTGCTATGGACGGCTATCCTGATTGGGACACCGATAATGAGGAAAAACCAAAGATGAAACTGAGGATGAAAGGCTATGGCTTTGGAAGGAGCATGCCTGCTAGTGAGAGCTTTAGATAAATCTATCAGAAGGAAAGCAGCCAAGGGGGCGTCTGTTTTCTGGTTTCTGTGGACTGAGTTTTGACTCTGCCTGTAGGTTATATCACAGGTACTATTTTTCTCTCTCTGTTTTGCCACAAATTGTTTCCTTTCTATCAAATCCTTTCAATATCGCCTTGATATGACTTCAGAGAAGATCTCTGTAATGAAAATTAAAAAGTGCCAAATGAGGACATATATACTACATGTTATAGGCTCAGAGTATAAGAAGAGATTGATTCTGTTTTCCACTACAACACCAGATTCTCTTCAACTACAGTGCATTTGCAGTATTAGACAAATAGTGGAGAAAAAAAGTAAAATTATGCTGCGGATCAATGGAGACTTTAAATGGGAATGGAGAGACATTTGAGAGGAAAGCAGAACCACTTTCTTTCTTTTTTTTGTTTTTGAGACAGAGTTTTGCTGTGTTGCCCAGGCTGGAATGCAATGGTGTGATCTCAGCTCACTGTAACCTCCACCTCCCAGGTTTAAATGATTCTCCTGCCTCAGCCTCCTGAGTAGCTGGGACCACAGGCACATGCCACCACATCTGGCCAATTCTTTTGTATTTTTAGTAGATGCGGGGTTCTGCCATGTTGGCCAGGCTGGTCTCGAACTCCTGACCTCAGGTGATCCACTCGCCTCAGCTTCCCAAAGTGCTGGGATTACAGGTGTAAGCCACTGTGCCCAACCGAAACACTTTCTTTCTATATAGCAAGCTTTCTTAAAGTGTGAAAGACTTCTGTAAAAGTGCCTTTTGCCTTAGAATCATCACAAGAGATTCATAACCAATTTAAATTATTTTATTAGTTTTTCTGAAGCTCTGATTAATTTGTTCTTTATCATCTACTTAGCAATGGATATTAGAAATGAGGAACCTAAGGGTTGAATATTAAAAATACAGGGTCTCAGAATCTCAGATTTGAAAGTATCCTAGGATAAGCGCTCCTTTAAAGTTGTAGAAGAGTGAGTAGACCCTTGAGTTCATGTGTTTCCATGTATGAAAAATGACAGAAATCACTTCACAGCATCTCTTATGGTATGTCCACCAACTTCTACTTAAGCAAAGCATTCCTCTGGAAATGGATATTGTTAAACGATAATAATAATTTTTCACAGAGTACGCTTCCCTTGTTTTGGATAACAGCTGAAAATATAACTTTCTTGTATAGATTGCATAAAAAAAATTTTGCCTCCCTAAAGACTGGGCATATAAAATGCATGAGAACCCTTTTAGGACTACTTTGTACACTGTTCAAACAAGTACATTTACTTTTGTCATGATTTAGTGAACTAAGGGAACATGATTTTTCTATAGAGTAGCTCCATTGAGAGAACAGTTGCAGGTGGGGTGAAGCTCATCTCCGGCCTCCACCCCGGGATGGTTTGACATACTCTCAACAAAGTGAATGAATGGAAACAGCTTTGGGGATAGGGTCATGGGTTAGCAGTACTGTCCCGCTGCACTAGTCCATTTTGCATTGCTCTAAAGAAATACTTAAGGCTGGGTAATTTATAAAGAAAATAGGTTTATTTGACTCATGGCTCTGCAGGCTATATGAGAAGCACAGTGCTGGCATCGACTTCTAGTGAGGGCCTCGGAAGCTTATGCTCATGATGCAAGGTAAAGGAGCAGCAGCACATCACACGGCACAAGAGGAAGCGAGGGAGAGGAGGAGGAGGTGCCAAGCTCTTTTAAACAACCAGATCTCACACGAACTCATTACCATGGGAGGGGCACCAAGGCGTTATGAGGGATCCACCCTCATGACTCAAACACTGTATACTAGGTCCCACCTCCAACATCGGGAGTCACATTTCAACATGAAATTTGGAGGGACAAACATCCAAACCATATGACCTGCTCAGCACATCCTTGCTTGGACTTCCCAGTGTGGTTTGTTTCCCTCCCTCCCTCCCTCCCTCCCTTCCTTCTTTCCTTCCTTCCTCTCTTCCCAATGTGGTTTCCTCCTTCCTTCCTTCCTTCCTTCCTTCCTTCCTTCCTTCCTTCCTTCCTTCCTTTCTTCCTTCCTTCCTCCCTCTCTTCCCAATGTGGTTTCCTTCCTTCTTTCCTTCCTTCCTTCCTTCCTTGCTTCCTTCCTTCCTTCCTCTCTTCCCAATGTGGTTTCCTTCCTTCTTTCCTTCCTTCTTTCCTTCCTTCCTTCTTTCCTTTCTTCCTTCCTTCCTTCCTTCCTTCCTTCCTTCCTTCCTTCCTTCCTTCCTTCCTTCCTTCCTCCTTCCCTCTCTCCCTCCCTCCCTTCTTCCGTCTCTATCCTTCCCCTCCCCCCTCCCCTCTCCTCTCTTCTCTTCTTCTCGCTCTGTCGCCCAGGCTAGAGTGCAGTGGTGCTATCTCGGCTCACTGCAACCTCCGCTCCCCAGGTTCAAACTATTCTCCTGCCTCAGCCTCCTGAGTAGCTGGGATTACAGGTACCCGCCACCACACCCAGCTATTTCTTGAAATTTTAGTAGAGACAGGGTTTCACCATGTTGACCAGGCTTTTCTGGAGCTCCTGACCTCAGGTGATCCACCTGCCTCAGCCTCCCAAAGTGCTGGGATTACAGGCATGAGCCGCTGCACCCAGCCTGTCTTCCATTTTCATCATTTGAGCTGCCCTGCAGCTTGAGGCTGTGATATGTGAGTATGTGATAAAAAGCAATTGCGTACCACATACTTAAAATAGATAGTATGCTATCATATGTTATGATTGAGAATGAGTAACAAGAAGCCAGTGGATCAGAACGTGTGGAAATTTATCTTTGAAAAGTTAAGCCCATCAGCAAGGGATTGTGGGTTAAATGGAACGCTTGGCAGTTGAGGCACTGTATTTCACAATCTTTCAAAATCTGTGCTCCCATTTGTTGACAGAGTAATCTAATTCTGCCCCATGTAGGAGGCTAATGGTAATATCAAACCTCAGAAGATCCCAGATAAACATCCGACCAGCCAATAGGACATTTCCATGCTTTATATTCTGTAGGTTATATTACCAAAACAGTAGCTATTTTGGGGTTTTCTTTCTAAACACAAAATTACAATTTTTCAAACTACACATGCCCTTTTGGAGATTCTGATATGGTCCTTGCTCTCAGTTGAAGAAAAATATATTGTTATGGAATCTTAAGAAAAATGACATGAAAATGTGTTCTTAAAATATTTTTACATAAAGGTAGGTTACAAAACAGTATGTGCCATATGATCTCATTTTTATAAAAAAAGTATATATAAATGCATAGAAAAATGTTTAGAAATATAGACACCAAAATGATAATTTAAATATATTAGAATGTGGGATTATAGCTGAATTTTTGTTTTGTCCTTTTTGCTGCTCTGAATTTTTAAATCATTCAACAATAAACAATACTTGTATAATTTTAAAGTTACAATCTGATAATTTTCACTTTCTCTGGCAAAGATTGGTGACTTTATAAGCAACTCTATTCTGTAACAACTATTTAATCAGAAAGATCAGTTTATCAAAATGTGGAGAATAAGATTTTACTTAAATGCAGAAAATTAGAGGGCATTTAAAACTAGATTGAAATATTCCTCCTTATTTCTTACCTGTTTTTAGAAACTTGAGAAGATGTTTTTTAAAAAGAGAGTGGTCAAACTTTACCATAACATAATTTTGAACAAGATGTAAGTTCTTTTTTCCTGTTAAAAATGGCTAAAAACAAGGGCATGCTATTTTTCAATGTAAAATCCTCACAGGTCTGAAGTGCCAGCATGTTCTGATGTTTAAACTAATGTATACAGGAACCAGAATGCAGGATGAGCATAATTCAGTGTTATAATTACACTTGACAGATATACACTGCTTCTATTATTCATTGGCTCTGGTTGCACTTACCCAGAAAGACTCTGTAGAATACTAAATATCAACCACTCTTCATAAAAAGTCATTTGGCATTCGCATCAGTTCTCATCAGAGGAATCAAACTCAGAGATGCAGAAAACCAAATTTGATCATTTTAACACCATCCGCAAAGGCAAGCAAAATGAGTAATTTCCGACAAGGCCTGAGGTCCAGCCAGCTTTCATTTGTCAAGCTCTTAACAGATAGGCGGTGGGTTATTTCTCTAGAGAGAGGTATCTTTGAAGTGCTCCTTGGGCTTCGGCTTTACTCCTTTCAATTGCTTCCATGTTGCATGGTCTTCCTCCCCCACCTGCATTTGCCTATGCTGTTTTCTCTCCAGAAAAATGCCCTTATTTCATTTTTGCTTGTCATCCTTCAATGCAAATCAAATGTTGCATCTCCTGGAAACCCACCTTGGTGTCTTTAAAGTTTACTCCTTTTTGGTGTCATAGTACTTGTGAGACAGACCACTAATTGTTCACGGAAAGTTTCTTTCCCCTTTTCATCATCACCCCTGCAAAGTTGCTATCCAGCCAGTAGCTGCCTTCCCGGTCCCTGTGCATCCAGGTGGAGACATGTGACTAGCTCTTACCAAAGGGAGGAGGGCAGAGGAACGTGTTCACTCTGGTTCAGCATGGTCAAGAAGACAGAATGCTTCTCCATCCTCCCTTTCTCTCTTTGCCAACTAGACTTCTCGGGCTCTAGAAGATGGTGAAACCAGAGAAAAGGAGTCTGAATCTCTAAATCACTGTGTGGAAGGTCTTCATGGACTAGAGCATAGCATGCATGTTATTATTGTTATTTTATTTAAGACAGATTCTCATTCTGTTGCCTAGGCAGGAGTGCAGTGGTGCGATCTCAGCTCACTGCAACCTCTGCCTCCCTGGTTCAAGCGATTCTCCTGCCTCAGCCTCCTGAGTAGCTGAGATTACAGGCACCTGCCACCACACCTGGCTAATTTTTGTATTTTTAGTAGAGACAGGGTTTCACCATGTTGGACAAGCTGGTCTCAATCTCCTGGCCTCAGGTGATCTGCCCACTTCGGCCTTCCAAAATGTTGGACTACAGGTGTGAGCCACCATAATATCCATAGCATGCATATTAGACTGTCATGTGGCTGCAGAAACCTGGGGTTTTATTGAGTTTAGCAACTATCTTATTTTTAAAGAAGATTACATAAAGTTCCTAACTCTCTTACGACCTCAGCCTGTCCTGTGTAGCTTGAATCAACACTCAACTACAACAACAGCAGACCTCTTTATGGTTAGCTACGGAATGTGAGTGCTATGTACAATGCAGTGTGTACATTAAAATACATTTCAGGTTCTGAATGACTAGATCAGAAACTTCTAGAACACAATCCCCTTGTAAATTGAGAAGTACCTAAACTAAAAAAAAAAGTAAAAAATTAAAGGTAAAACAGCAATACGAAAGAAATAGAAATGTCCTTTTTTTTCTTAAAGAAGATGTATTTTTACTATGACCCTACTCCTGTATAAGATTTCATGTAAGTCTTTATGTTTCCCCATTTCTTCTCAAGGTTCCTACTTGATTGCTATTAAAAATTGTCTTGTAATTTCAGCAAAATTCATCTTGAGAAAGACAACTCCCTGAAAATTTTCATTTATAACAAACTGTTTTTATTTCTTGTTGCAAAATTTGTATAGATTGAGGGGATACAAGTACAAATTAACAAACTTTGTATAAATTTTCCAGTTGACATCCAATTGGCCAGTGTTTTCTTATATGGTTTTAATTTCAGTGTTTGATAGCTTATAGAAACCTAGCACTTGTTTTACTTGTAGTTGTCTTTGGCCTTTTGAGACATCCTTTGGTTCTGAGATTTTTTAAGTAATCTATCCCAGTCCCTCACTATATTTAAATGAAGCTCTACTCCCTGATTTATTGTATCTACTTTTTTTAAAAAAATATATATAGGAAAAGCCAGCTTTGAATTAATTGGTCCCAAGTGTCATCCTTAGTTGAATCAGTTCTCCAGCATTAGCAACACACACTGACTGACTGTTAACTCTTTTCTTGAAGCATTTGTTTTTATAAAAATATCAAACCTATGGAGATACTGTTAGCTCCTAGAATGGCAGATGGAAAGTCTCTAACCGTATTATAATTTAAACTTTTCATATGTATTTCTGCTTTTCTCATTAATCCGTGTGTTCATTATCATGCAATAATAGCATAGTCTTTCTTCCATCTGTCTCAGAATGTGTGAATTCAAGCTTCTTTGATTTCTTCTCTTAGAGGGCCTGTTGTCTTACAGGCGGTCATAGGCAAGCCAATTCTAGCTGTTTTTTGACACTTTAATATGCCATCTATTAGAAGGGAAAGGTTTCATGAACTACCACAGAGAGTAAATAACATGGAAATCATTGGCAGGGCACAGTGGCTTATGCCTGTAATCCCAGCACTTTGGTAGTCCAAGGCGGGCACATCATGAGTTCAGGAGTTTGAGATCATCCTGGCCAACATAGTGAAACCCCGTCTCTAATAAAAATACAGAAATTAGCCAGACGTGGTGTCGTGAGCCTGTGCCTGTAGTCCTAACTACTTGGGTGGCTGAGGCAGGAGAATTGCTTGAACCCGGGAGGCAGAGGTTGTGGTGAGCCGAGATCGAGCCACTGCACTCCAGCCTGGGCAACAGAGCGAGACTCCGTCTCAAAAAAAAAAAAAAAAAAAAAAAAAAAAAAGAAAAGAAAACATTAGAATCCAAGAGAGTGAGATAGAAGACAGAAGATAAAATCAAAAAATTTTAATGAAACTTCAGCATGTCTTTGGAGTAATCATAGACTACTCCATTCAGACAAATGCTATGTGAAGATGCTGACTAATGAGGATGCCTGCTACTTTCCAAGCAATGCACCTAATGAATTGTCTTGTAAAAATGTTGGCAGTTTTAGGGAAATGAAGACTTCTGTCTTATTTATGTTTTATATTATAAATCAAGATGCAAAAATGATAAAAATATTTTGTGTGGGCAGGATTTCAATGAAGGGGAAGCAATTACGGAACAGGCAGAGACACAGTCAGTCTTAGGAAACTGTAGTGGTATCCAGGGAATATCAGTAGCTGGACATAGCTGAAGTTCTGGCACATGGTGTTGGTGGGTGAGGGGCAAAGCTTGTATGGAGTGGGGGGAAAAAACTTTAAAAATTAAGTTAAGCCATAAATCACTTACCAAGCTTGGGCTTGTACTTTGTCTTATAAGGCACAGGGGGAATCATGTGGTCTGTAAGGAAAGGAGTAACTGGACCAGATCTGTAGAAATTTGGCCTCACTAGGGAGGATGGTTATCAGGAGAGAGGGACTGGAGTGGGGGAGTCAAATTGTGAGCCTGTCTGAATCCAGAATCCAGGGATTTCAACTAGCAAAGCCATCCTGGGAGGTAGAGACGCTTGGGGGTGATTTTGTTATCTTTGCATCTATGTTCCAGCTGCCTTTTGTGACTAGTTGGAATTGATACTTTGGCGTTGTTCTGGTATGATGGCTTACAGGAAGAATAGCATTTCTTTATATGAAAAATGCAGTGTTCTAGCAAGATACACAGTCTATCCCCTATGGGGAGGTTAGTAAAACTTTAAATAGGACGTTGAGTTTTCTAATTTGAATAATGAAGGAGATGGCCATGACATTAACTAAGTGGGAGCCACAGGAGGGGGCTTCTGGGTGAAAATGATGGATTTCAATTTTGATATGTTGAGTTTGAGGTATCATGGGCCATTCTGGTGGCTCCTTAATTAGCATTTACAACAAGGTGGCAATAATGTTAGGAGATCTCCTGACTACATTTGGTGAAAGCATGTATGCTGACTGGAATTATTGGAAGCAGATGTGTTTTAGTGTGGCACATCCCTCCCCACATCATCTTTAGGAGAACTGAGAACTCTGGCATGAAAAGTTAAGGTGCTGCTTGGCTATGAGTTCACTTAGGTTGGGAGGTGGTAAGGCACACTGGATGCTGATGGTCTCCGACAGGTTTGCAGAATTGTTAATGGTAGACGAGACCTTAAATACCATCTTGTTCAACCTTCTTCTTTTACAAGTGGACATGATAAAGGCTGGAGAGGTTCAAGGACTGGTCTATGGTCAGTCAGGTTAGAATCCTGGTCTCTCTCAGTCTAGTTGAAAAATTGAGTGTTTTATTAACTTTTTTATCATTCAAGATTTTCTCAGAGCGGAGGTTTTCTCTTTTTCTACTTTTCCATTCAACTGTAATTTATACACGGTAAAATGTGCATATCTTAATGCACAGCTGGACACATATGTAAAATATGCAATCATTCCTTGCATTAAGATAAAGAATATTTCTACCACTCAGAAAGTTCCTTTGCACACCCTCCTGGTTGACATCAGCTGTCCCCAGGAATAGTTACTATTCTGGCTTCCCTGCAGTAATCTATGTGGATTACTTTGGTTTATTTTCAAGCATCACATGAAAGAAATCAGGACATACTGTCATGTATGTACAATGTAATGTCTTTGAGGGAATCCTGCCTCTGATGTTTACTTTCTTTTTATTGTCCTAAAATGCCCTTGGCTATGTAAATAAGCTGGAGTTTAATAGGGAGAGTCTAAGGACACCAGATCTCTAGTGAGGTCTTGGGGAGCCTATGTCCTGGACTTCAGCTGGTTTCCAAAGCAGAAGTTGAGTCCCAGCGGAGAGACGAGCTATCTCTTTGGGTGTGACCAGTAGTAGCCTGCCCTTGGTTACTCGGAATCCAGGATCTGGGCCCAAGGCAAAGGAATTCTTACCAAGAAGGTGGTTGTAACTTCAAAAGGAAGAATCCTCCTGGTACCAGGAAGTGCCAACAGAGCGAGCTCACCATCCCCACGACGGGGAGGAAAGGCGATGTGGAGAGACTGGTGTTATGTAGCACCCATAGGAGCTGCCATGTGAGAGGGCTGGTCAGGAGGCCTGGGTGGTCTTCCAAAGCCACCTCTGAAGTGTGGTGGGACAGAGGCAGAACCCTAGAATCTGTAGAAAGATGTCACTCTGTCTGGTCAGCTTAGGAGGAATTCCCAATCCTCTCTGGAAATTTCCAGATCAGGACATGAGGGGACCAGTAAACTCTAAAGTAACTTGAAATATTTTTATATCCAGAAGATATTCTATTCTAAAATCCATCCTCATAACTCTAGGATACCTCTACTGTACCTTCAAATAACTGTCCCTTCAGTGTAATTGGCAAAGAAATCTGGATAAATTTAATCCAAATTGATTTACCAATTATTTATATATCTTTTAATACTT
Source organism: Macaca nemestrina (assembly GCF_043159975.1). Classification (NCBI taxonomy): domain Eukaryota; kingdom Metazoa; phylum Chordata; class Mammalia; order Primates; family Cercopithecidae; genus Macaca; species Macaca nemestrina. The sequence goes on from NC_092128.1 coordinate 10,858,471, forward strand.
AATAAGAACAAAAAGCTATTATATGAAAACCTTTCTTTTTTTTTTTTTTTTGAGACGGAGTCTCACTCTGTTACCCAGGCTGGAGTGCAGTGGCACGATCTCAGCTTACTGCAAGCTCCGCCTCCCGGGTTCACGCCATTCTCCTGCCTCAGCCTCCCGAGTAGCTGGGACTACAGCCCGCCCACCATCAAGCCCGGCTAATTTTTTTGTTGTATTTTTAGTAGAAATGGGGTTTCACCGTGTTAGCCAGGATGGCCTCGATCTCCTGACCTCATGATCCGCCAGCCTTGGCCTCCCAAAGTGCTGGGATTACAGGTGTGAGCCACTGCACCCTGCCATGAAAAGCTTTAATATAGCACAAATTTCATCTTTAGTTTACATTTATTTTTGGTCTATAAAACTTCTTTTTGGTCTATAATTCAAATCAAAGGTTTAAATCGAGAAGTTAGAGAACTTTTTTTTAAATCACAAGTGTTGTTATTAAATATTCAGGTCTTCAAATTTTATTTTTGGGGAGAGAATAATTTTTTTTTCTTATGTATAGTAATGACCAAGTCAGAGTCGTTTTTCAGATCCCAAATGTTGAATACAAATTGAAACCATAATTAGACTTGCAAAGTAGTAGAAACACTAAAAGTCTTCCTATATCCATGTTGATAACCCAAGTTGGCTTGGCTAATTAAAAAGAAAAATCCAGAGACCCGGCATGGTGGCTCATGATTGTAATCCCAGCATTTTGGGAGGCTGAGGCAGGTGGATCGCTTGAGTTCAGGGTTTGAGACCAGCCTAAGCAATATGATGAAATCCTGTCTCCACAAAAAATACAAAAATTAACCAAGTGTGGTGGCATACACCTGTGGTACCAGCTACTTGGGAGGCTGAGGTGGAAGGATCATTTAAGTCTAGAAGGTGAAAGTTGCGGTGAGCCGAGATTGCACCACTGCACTCCAGCCTGGGCGACAGCGAGACTCTGCCTCTAAATAAATAAATTATATATATATATATATATATATATATATATATATATATATATATATATACACACACACACATATACGAAAAATCCACATGCTATCACCTGATTTGTACTAATAAAAAACAATATATTTTTTAAAACATCCTAAATAACACCCCAACAGCACAACAGCCCAGTAAAGTGGAATTAGACATTCTTCACATCTACAAGAGTGAAACTGTTTAAAAATAAAAAGTTCTAACCTAGGTAATACCATTCAGGACACAGGCATGGGCAAGGACTTCATGTCTAAAACACCAAAAGCAATGGCAACAAAAGCCAAAATTGACAAATGGGATCTCATTAAACTAAAGAGCTTCTGCACAGCAAAAGAAACTACCATCAGAGTGAACAGGCAACCTACAGAATGGGAGAAAATTTTTGCAATCTACTCATCTGACAAAGGGCTAATATCCAGAACCTATAAAGGACTCAAACAAATTTACAAGAAAAAAACAACCCCATCAAAAAGTGGGCAAAGGATATGAACAGACATTTCTCAAAAGAAGACATTCATACAGCCAACAGACACATGAAAAAATGCTCATCATCACTCGCCATCAGAGAAATGCAAATCAAAACCACAATGAGATACCATCTCACATCAGTTAGAATGGCGATCATTAAAAAAATCAGGAAACAACAGGTGCTGGAGAGGATGTGGAGAAATAGGAACACTTTTACACTGTTGGTGGGACTGTAAACTAGTTCAACCATTGTGGAAAACAGTGTGGCGATTCCTCAAGGATCTAGAACTAGAAATACCATTTGACCCAGCCATCCCATTACTGGGTATATACCCAAAGGATTATAAGTCATGCTGCTATAAAGACACATGCACACGTATGTTTATTGTGGCACTATTCACAATAGCAAAGACTTGGAATGACCGAAATGTCCATCAGTGACAGACTGGATTAAGAAAATGTGGCACATATACACCATGGAATACTATGCAGCCATTAAAAAGGATGAGTTCGTGTCCTTTGTAGGGACATGGATGCAGCTGGAAACCATCATTCTCAGCAAACTATCACAAGAACAGAAAACCAAACACCGCATGTTCTCACTCATAGGTGGGAATTGAATGAGATCACTTGGACACAGGAAGGGGAACATCACACACCGGGTCCTATTGTGGGGAGGGGGTAGAGGATAGGGACAGCATTAGGAGATGTACCTAATGTAAATGACGAGTTAACGGGTGCAGCACACCAACATGGCACAGGTATACATATGTAACAAATCTGCACGTTGTGCACATGTACCCTAGAACTTAAAGTATAATAAAAATAAATAAATAAATAAAAAGTTCACTTTTGAAATATTGGAAGATAAATTGCCATTAGTTTACTTCTTCAGACTCATCAGTTTCTGTGTATTGCAGAATATTTTCTTCTGACTTTCTTGAGCATGTATATTGCAGAAGGCTGCATCTTGAAAATGAAAATTTTTCCTTCATATTCTTTCCTAAGATTAGTAGGACATTAGGCCACTGCCTCCACATTTTTGTGGAGATATGTCTGCTAAATGCAAATACTTCCTCCAAGTTATCCTGATACCTGAAAAAGCTCAAACTTGGGCAACATGGAAGCTTATGTTAAAGTATTACAACAGTTTCTGGTTGCTTTTCTTGAAAGTTACCTACTCAGTGAGCTTTTCCTTCAAAATTTCCCTCCAAAAATCCCCTTCACAAATGTCTTCTAAAATCTTATTTATTTATTTATTTATTTTGATATAGATTCTTGCTCTGTCGCCTAGGCTGGAGTGCAGTGGTGCAATCTCAGCCTCCTGGGTTCAAGTGATCCTCGTGCCTCAGCCTCCCGAGTAGCTGGAATTACAGGGGTGTGCCACCACACCTGGCTAATTTTTGTATTTTTAGTAGAAACGGGGTTTCACCATGTTGGCCAGGCTGGTCTTGAACTCCTGAGCTCAAGCAATCTGCCCATCTTGGCCTCCCACAGTGCTGGGGTTACAGGCATGAGTCACTGTGCCCAACCTAAAATCTCTTTTAAATTGTTAAACAAAAATAAAGACTGTATGGTCACTATTTGTTATATTATTAAACACCTTCAAACACTTCCTTCCTCTGACTGCAGTCCACCCTAAGGGGACCCTAACTTACAACCCTTAGAATTGTAACCCCTTTTCTGAGTGGTCCATATCTTGGGGCCAGGCGAACAGTTGGCCTATCCTTCCCTTCTCCGTGCTTCTTCCACTCTTATGGCTTTGAAGTCTTCAAACAGCAATGCGTCCACCTATGATTCATCCTCTCCCCGTTCACATTGTGGTCACTGTTTGAAACCCGGGACAGTAAAATTTGGGTCATGGATTCCCTGTCCATTTCACCTCTGGTTTTCACCAGTGATGACCTCAACAGTGACATAGCTGACCACTCAGCAACACTCTGGCCTCCCAGTGCCCAGATTTTCTCTGCAGCCTTTTGATACAACCTACAAAATTCCATTTCAATTTTCATTCTTCTTATCACCCAAACTGCTTTCCTGTGAAATCCTGAATTCAAAAATTTCACCAACTGTGACCTGTCCTTCCGCCTTTCCACATATTATTCCTTGTCTATATTTGGATCACCAGCACCTCAGTCGTGGTGATCTCCTTCTCCACCTAGATTTTCCGGGGCTCTCCATTCAGACTAGCACCTCATTCATTCATTTCATTCATTCAACAAACGCTTATTCAGTTCCTGCCACGTGCCAGGCATTATGGTGGCCCTGGAGATATAATGGTAACTAATGTTCCATAATCCTCGCAGCATGGGTGTATGATGGAGCCACACCTTTTTGATGTGTTCATGCCATCTATGACACTGTGCTTTTTTCCTTTGGCATTCTGAGCCTGAAACTTCCTTTTCCATTTATTTTGTGGCTCTGTTAAAATGTTAGCATCTTCAAGAAAACTTTTCTCCTTCAATCAGAAGTAAATGTTGCCTCATCTAAGTAACCACAGCATATTGCTTGCACCTCTAATATTATCCTATCCAAAATATTGTTTTATAGGCCGGCTGTGGGTGGTGGCTTACACCTGTAAACCCAGTACTTTGGGAGGTGGAGGCAGGCAGATCACTTGAAGTCAGGAATTCGAGACCAGCCTGGCCAACATGGTGAAACTCTGTCTCTACTAAAAATACAAAAAATCAGCCGGGTGTAGTGGCACACACCTGTGATACCAGCTACTTGGGAAGCAGAGGCAGGAGAATTGCTTGAACCCGGGAGGCAGAGGTTGCAGTGAGCCAAGATTGTGCCACTGCACTCTAGCCTAGATGGCAGAGAGAGTGAGAATCTGTTAAAAACAAAACAAAACAAAACAAAACAAAAAAAACAAAACCAAACCATATATATATACATATATATGGTTTTATAATAACAGAGATTACTAGTCTCAAATAAAGAAAATGTGGTACACATACATCATGGAATACTACACACCCATAAATAAGAATGAGATAATGTCCTTTGCAGCAACATAGATGAAGCTGGGGGCCATAATCCTGAGTGAAGTAACACAGGAACAGAAAACCAAATATTGCATGTTCTCACCTATAAGTGGAAGCTAAACATTGAGTATGCATTGATACGTGTACTGAGGGTGGAGGGCAGGAGGAGGGAGAGGATGGAAAACTACCTACCTATCAGGTACTATGCTTATTACTTGGGTGACAAAATAATCTGTACATCAAACCCCTGTGACATGCAATTTGCCTATGTAACAAACTTGCACATTTACCCCTGAACCTAAAAAAGAGAAGGAGAGAGAGAGAGAGAGAGAGAGAGAGATTACCAGTCTCTCCCACTAGATGGTGTGTGCCTCTGGGATGGGGCCATGTCTTCTTCTTATGTTCATTTTAGGTACACACAGAGCACGTACTCAATAAATACTAGTTGAATGTTTAGATGACCATATATTTAGAAGCAGATCTGAGACTTGCCCCCAAATCTTCATTGCCTGTGTCATACTTCGCACTCTAACAATACAAAACGCTTGCAGTTTCCCGAACGCCCATCACGCTCCCTATTCCTGTGTTTTTGTTCGCATTGCCTCTTCCTCCTAGAATTCTTTTCCCCATGCCTTCCTCTAACTCTTTTGCCTGCTCTTTATGACCCAACTGAAGCATTCCCTCATCTTCCCCTTCATTCCCAGGATAGGTCATATACTCTCCGCTGAATGTTCATAATACTTTTTGCCTATCATTGTAATTTACTTATTTTAATGATCAAAAGCACTATATCTGGAGTTGGCAGTGTCAACTATATGCTCCCATTTCCTTAGCTGTAAAATGTGTATAAAACTTGGTGTGTAACATAAAAAAGTTAATACCTACAAAAGCTTCAGAACAGGGCCTGGCACTTGGAAAGCTCTCAGTGAAATCATGTATCCACACTGTCACTAACGTGCTTGTCTCCTTCACTAGGAGGTGGGTGCTGGGTTCTCCTGTTTCCACCTCAGGGGTTCCAGTGCCTCCCAGCAGCAGCAGTAGGGAAGGTGGTCAGTAGGTGGTGGCCCGAGGTTGGGACCCTGGTTATGACGGCCCTCTCAGTCAGAAAAAGGATCTAGAGCAGCCAAGCTAATCCTTTAAGGGTAACTGAAAAAATATATGGACAGATCCATGGTTGTTAGTGATGAAGAAAAGTTTAGAGTCCAGGTTTTCTGATATCTGCTCTATAAATTTTTTCTTTAGCAATATCTCTTTGCCGTCTCAAAAATACTAACAAACAAACAAACACACAACAACAACAACAACAAATTCTGATTTGGAAAGGCATTTCCTAGTGGGTGGTTTATGCTGTCCTCTTACTTCCACCTCTTCCCCTCACCGCTGTGAGGTGCTGCGATGCTGGGTCTACCTCACGCCCACAGCCATGGGGACCTTGCTCCTTCAGCCAGTCCCTTTATCTCCGGTATCTCCAATCCCCCTTCTCTACCATATTTTTGTCCTTTATCTATATGAATGCTCAAGTCTCTACCGTCCCCAAACAAGAATAAACAAAACCACCCTGCCTTGATCTCCAAATCCACTTCCACTCACCCTAGTGATACCTGACTTTTTGACAGTGATGTCTACATGTTAAATCTGATGGTCAATTTATGTCCTTGTTTTAGTGACCTCTCAGCAATATCTAACACTCTTTTTTTCTTCTTGAAATGTCTTTTTTATTTGGCTTCTGGGTACCACTGTCTTCCTACTTCTCTGTTAGTTTTCTACAAACTAGTTTTCTTCCTTCTATTCCTTGAATGTGGTTTTCTCTTTCTTTTCTCTTTGTCCCTTTCTTTCTTGCTTGCTTGCTTTTTCTCTTTCTTTCTCTCTTTCTCTCCCTTCCTTCCTTCCTTCCTTCCTTCCTTCCTTCCTTCCTTCCTTCCTTCCTTCCTTCCTTCCTTCCTTCCTTCCTTCCTTCCTTCCTTCCTTCCTTCCTTCTTCTCTCTCTTTCTCTGTCTCTTTCTTTCCCCTCCCTCCCTCCCTTCCATGGGGTCTTGCTCTGTCACTCAGGTTAGGAGGTGCAGCTGTGTGATCATAGCTCACTACTGCCTCAAATTCTTGGGCTCAAGGGATCCTCCTGCCTCAGCCTCTGGGCAGGAGGCTAAGGGACTACAGGTGCAGGCAACCATGCCTGGCTAATGTTTTATTTTTATTTTTGTAGATAGCGTTTCACCATGTTGCCCAGGCTGGTCTTGAACTTTTGGGCTCAAGTGATCCTCCCACTTCAGCCTCCCAAAGTGCTGGGATGACAGGTGTGAGCCACTGCACCCAGCTGGTTGTCTTTCTTGCACATCTTGCTTCCTCTCTCTACACATTTGTTTTGGGCAATCTCATCCTGAATCTCATACTGAATGCTTATTTCCTGATCCTCTAAGTGATGATGACTCCTAAACTGAGTTTCTGAGACCTCTCTGTTGGGTTCTGGACTTGTCCATTCAGCATCCTCTAGATGTGTCCACTTGATTAGATCCTCCTATAGCCCGCAGAGACTTAGTCTCAAAATATCCAGAATGCAATTTGTATTTTTCTCTTGAATGTCAAACCCCTTCATGAAAGGTACCCCACTCACACAACATCAAAACCAGAAACATCGGTTTCATTCTAGGAGCTTCCTGTCCACTTAACCCTCACCAGAATTTGTTGAATGTCTGTGGAATCTATCTCTTAAGGATCTTTCTTTTTTCTTTTTCTTTCTTTCTTTTTTTTTTTTGAGACGTAGTCTCGCTCTGTCGCCCAGGCTGGAGTGCAGTGGTTCGATCTCAGCTCACTGAAGGATCTTCCATATCTACAATGCTTCATTGCTGTCTTCCTCTCTTTCTATGCATTCTGCCTCTATCTTAACAGAGGCTCCCATGGCCACTTGTCTGGCTTCCAGCCTTTTCTCTGGTGAATGTAAATCTGATCAAGTTATGCCCTGGCTCTCCATAACCTTCAGGGTCAAGTCGAGCAAGCTGTTCCCCCAGGCAGACTACATTGTGTGCTCATCCCTGCCCTCCTTGCAACTGCTGGCCCCTCCCCTCCCCACTGCACCTGTCCCCTCTTGGGTCCTTCGGTTCAGTCCCCGACACCTTTGTTCATTTGGTGTTATCCTGAAACTTCCTTTTTTCCCTGGCTCCTGTTTTTCCCCCACCTTCTTCACCTGACTGACTTCTACTTATCCATCAAAATTTAATTAAAGCATTCCATCCCTGGGAAGTGCTCCTTGTCATGCCAGTCAGGTTTAAATATTCCCCTTGGTGCTCCCGGTCACTTTCTCGATGTCTGTTCTGTGAGGCAGTGTGCTTTAAGGTTAACAGCAAGGACTTTGGGACAGACACAGAATGTTTGGGGTCAAACCCCAGCTCTGCCACTTCCTCACTGTATGATCCTGTCCAGGCAACATACTCATGCTGTGCCTCAGTTTCCTCGTTTGTAAAACGGAGATGTGAATGGTAGTATGCACTTCACAGGGTGGTTAGGAGTGTGAGATGATTCATGTAAAATGCCTGGAACAAGGCCTGACAGTTTGAATGAAGCTGAGCTATTTTTGTTATTATCATAACTCCTGAGTTACTTGCCTGCTTTCTAAAACAAACAGAAAGATCTTTGAGGGAAATAAATCACACTTGATTTGACTAAATTCCCTCAGCACTAGCACTGTACCTGGGACATAGTAGATACTCAGTAAATACTCATTGAATGAACGAATAAATACTAATAGTAAATACATGAAGTATAGGGTTAAAATGTTACCATTAAAGCATGCTAATGAGTGCGATTGCCCTAATCTTATCTCTGTGTTTTTCTACTTGTGCATAAGATGCTGATGGTGTCTCATTAACTTACTGTACACCGACTCACTGTTTTCTGAGTCAAGAATCTTCCACTCTTGACAGAAGGGCACAATGTAATTAATTAACAGAACTGTTATTCTGGAAAGCAATATGTAGTCATGAACTGTGACAAAATTCCTTTGAGATACGCTCAGAGAAACAAAATGTGAATTCCTGTCAGAAAGGGATCAGAAGGCCTAACAAGGAAAAGGGAAAACACAGAGACAGTTCTGAAGAGTTTAACTTCAGAATCAACATTTCCTGAGGCTCCTCTGGTAGCCCACCACTGCTGTGGAAACAATTAGGTTTGCAGAGTGATTCCTCAGCACAGGGAAGTGGGCCTGAGAGAATTCTCTACCCAATGTCTCAGGAATCCTGACAGCGAAGCGTCTGACTGAAAAAGTGTGATCAGTGGCCAGGTGTAGTGGTTCAAACCTGTAATCCATGCACTTTGTGGGGCCAACGTGGGTGGATCACGAGGTCAGGAGTTCAAGACCCTCCTGGCCAAGATGGTGAAACCCCGTCTCTACTAAAAATACAAAAATTAGCCTGGTACAGTGGCGGGCGCCTGTAATCCCAGCTACTTGGGAGGCTGAGGCAGGAGAATTGCTTGAACCCGGGGGGTGGTGGTTGCAGTGAGCCAAGATCACCCCAGTGCACTCTAGCCTGGGTGACAGAGTGAGATTCCGTCTCAAAAAAAAAAAAAAAAAAAAAAGAAAGAAAGAAAGTAAAGAAAAAGTGTGATCAGTGAGACGGCAACAAATTTCCAACATGGCCATGTTTTTCTGCATGTTCTTCATGAAAGCGCCACTTCTTGTTTACTTTGTAGTTTTTCTTAAGTACAGAAGTCTGCCTCCCTCTCCATGAGACTCCTTTGAACCCTGATGGAGATGATATATAATGATGGCATCTAATATGCGCCATTTGGGGATCAGGAAAAGGTCTTTCCAGCCTTGCTGGTTATTAGTAGATTCAGGGGCTCTGAGGAAAGATCGGAGGCTCGAATCTGTGTCTCGAACCTTTCACATGTTTTGGCCCAGAGTAAAGGATACGGTGAAAGGAAGGTAAACGACAAAAGGAGACTGTAATTCAACCTGGGCCACATGGTTTTAATACTGTGGAAAGACCTGGAAAACTCTGAAGACAGCTCTAAAGATTTTTCATAATTAGAAATTAGTGGCCTGGTGCAGTGGCTCATACCTGTAATCCCAGCACTTTGGGAGGTCAAAGCAGGCACATTGCCTGAGCCCAGGGGTTTGAGACCAGCCTGGCTTACATGGCAAGACCCCGCAATGACAAAAAGCACAAAAATTAGCCAAGTGCGGTGCCACACACCTGTAGTCCCAGCTACTTGGGAGGCTGAGGTGGGAGGATCACCTGAGCCTGGGAATTCGAGGTTGCAGTGAACCATGATTGCGCCACTGCACTCCAGCCTGGGTGACAGAGTGAGACCCTGTCTCAAAAAAAAAAAAAAAAAAGAGAAAAGAAGAAGAAATTAGAAGGCCGAGTAGAAACACCTGCTGTCCCTCTATCTGGTTTGTGTTCCTTCCCACCCAGGTGTGGCTTTAGAAAACATGAGGACATAAAATAAAGATGGGGGAATCCAAGTACTTTTATAGAAACTTATAGAACCACTCAAATATAGAACTGGTAATTTTCTTTTGTGGCCACAAAATCTTTCTAAAATTTGATCCGACTTATGTAGAAGTCAGAAAATAGTTTGATTCAGTTAGTTAATTTTAACTGAGGGAAGCGAGAATCCCTTTTCAATTATTCTTATCCGTAATTCAGTAAAGGGGGGATTTTAGTTAATTAATTAATTTTAATTCTAGGACCAGGATAGGCTCAGTCTCCCTTTCAATCAGACCTGGCTCAGATCAGATCCGCCATGAGCATCCTTGGAAGATGATAATTACAATAACTACTAGACACTGAAATAAATGCTTTATGAATATCTAAATTCTATTCTCACAACCCCACAAATTAGCATTTCTTTTTTATAAATCCGAAAATTAGGATTCAAAGAGATTAAGCAATTTACCTGATGATGTGGAATTGAACCTGAGAACGCTACTGTGAATCCAACAGCATTTCAGCAGAAATGGGAAATGGATTTGGGATTAATCTTAGAAAAGACCCAGGAACATAAGCCGTCAGTTAAAGGGGACAGACTTGGGGAAGAGAGACTTTTTGATATGCTGAGCGTAAGGCTGAGGTTTTGCAAAGGGACGGGGGACATAGCCTGGCCTCGTCCTTGTGCTTGATCTGTGGTCTCCCTGACTCTCACAGCCAATGGAGTTCAACATTTGCAAATAATCAACTAGCCTAGAAGTCAGGGGACTGTAACTTCCAAAAGCTGAATTGGGGCCCTGATGATTAAAGGGTCCAGGTAGGGCAAGCCTTGCACTTAAGTCTTGTGCAGTGAAACCCCACCTTCCACCGACGGAGCTCCCCAAGCCTGAATGCCCCCTTATGGTGTTTGCTCCAAGGCTGGTGAGCTGAGCTAAACAGCATCCTCTCTAGTTCTGCCTCTTTTGTCTCTGTATCTTTGGCTAAGTACATGACATCCAGAACTCACTTGTAGAGGGTGTGCAGGTGTGGGTCCTCTTTAGGAAACCTGCAGACTCTGTGTCATGGAATCACCCAGTCCTGTGGTCTCTGCAGCCTCCTGAACTCATGCGGATGTCACTAGTTATCATTCCTGTTTTCCTTGACACAATTTCCCTCACTCCCTGCTCCTCAGGTCAAGGCACACACCCCTCGTCTACTTTTGACCCCTTCTCTTTGGAAAAGAGCCACACAAGACATGAAGCTGTAAATAAACCTTCCTCTCCCACATTCTGAGGGCAGTGTGTTCTCTCTCGTCTTCTTGAATAACTGCTTGAGAATCTGGATGCGCCTGCTTCCCTGAGAGCATCCCAAGGACAGGGACTGAGGTTGGGGGCCCACACTCAGGCTTGTGTGTTCCCCTCTAGTCCTGCTGCTGGAACAAAGGAAACCTTTCTTGTTTGAATCAAAATCAGGGCCCGGACCACCCTGAGGTGACGAAAGTGGCTCGCCATGAGTTGACAAGGAACTTAATACTCACACTTCAGCTCCAGCTTGATGAAATCTTCCTTTCCCATATTTTCAAGAAACACTCCCCAGGGGGTCAATGTTTTGAAGTAGAAAGAAATGTCAGCGCTAGTTTCCCCTTGGAAGGTAGAGAAATGCAGGTAGGAGGATGGGTTTGGGAAAGAGGCGGCATTCCAATAATTCCCTGTGGGAAGAAAACAAAAAAATCAGGTTAACTCACACCCTGATCAGCCTAGTCATGTAACAGATACCCATTTCTTGAGTTTAATGAGTACCATTAGCAATAGTCGTTATTTTCTCTCATCCTGTTGAACAACATTGGACCAAATCCCCACGAATATATCTCTGACTTTCCAAAAGTTATATGTGTGTCTATATAATATTCATTTATGGATAAAGATATTAAAAATATTAATATACACAATCTATATACAATTAAATATTAATATAGAATTTCTATAAATTATACAATAACATATTTTATAATATTTATAATAAACAATATTTTATAATTATATAATAATAAAGATTGATATAGTTGGGGTTCCTACCAAGGATTCCTATGGGAGTCTAAGAAGTAAATGCCAATAGATGTAACAATTCGGGGAAGCCCCTGGGGTTACTGTGTGGCTGGCTGGGGGCTGTTTTGAACTCCTGCGTATGTCCTGGTGGCTTTGGTCTGGTGCAAACAGCATCTGAGATAGACCTCAGGATGACAAAATAAGAACAAAGTTTTTGGTATTTTGCTCTCACTTTTCATCCACCTCTGCCTTGGAAGAGCCAGCGCCCACTCCCGCGTCAACGGCCCCCCAGACACCTGGGGCAGGTGCTTCAGGAATACAACTGACAAGCCCAGAGGAGGTGAGGAGCCAGGAAGAAGGCAGAAGTGACCAGGCTAGGCTAGCGCAGCTTCCTCACCTCTCTTGCACCAGACTCCCAGAGGCGAGCTGCCTTCTCTTCCCTTCCTACTTCCTCCTGGGGACTGCAGGTGAGGCTCTGGCCTGTGGGGTTGTTGTATGATATGGGGATGAGGAGTGAGCCCACCAAATGGCTCTCAGCCAGCCTCTATCCTTGAGCTCTTGGAGAAGATGTGATTGTACCAGCTGCCTCTCCCCACTCATTGTCTGACAGAGCGGCCAGTGTTTCCAGGAGAAAATCAGCTCACAGGATGCAATAAAAACACCAAACCGCGTTATTCAGATTCCATTAGGACAGATGGACCAAGAATTTAATATGGGATCAAGAGTTGGCTCTCAACTTCATCTCCAGGGGAGAAATTCCTTTTTAATGTGCACATGTCTGAGTACATTTACTATCACAGCTAAAGACTAAAATATATGGGTGTGATTTAAAGCAGTTACTAAAGCCTTTAGCTCTAATACTAAACCCCAAATGTACGCTTTTAAAAAAACACAGTATTTGCTATATCTTTTCTCCAAAAGGCACAATGAATCAACTAAGTGCATTCCGTTAGTTTCTGTTCATACACAAATGATATTTTTCCTTCCTTTTATGCAAATTATACACATATGCAATATTAAATTGAGCTATTATTTTCAAATAAAAGTTACTTTGTGTTGGTTCTGCCATGCTTAAGTCATAGTTTTAAATCATGAAATATTAATATATGGTCTTATTTGATTAATGCTGTTTGTTTTTGTTTTTAGAAATGTCTAGAATATAGCAACATCTAGATAAGTCCCCAGGCATGTTAAAAGATAAATTTCGGCATATGAAAATCTTATCATGTTTATTTGGACATTCAGTGATTCGTGAATTGGGCAGTACCAGAATCCAAGTTGTCTCCTGGGGTGCGGGGTTGGAGACAGAGAAATGTGTTTGTGGACGCAAGACAAAGAAACCGTTTGATTGGTTAATGCGGAAAGTCTTTAGTTAGAGGTTAGGTGGTGGTTTCTGATTGCTGATAAGCTTAGCTTTGTTTCAGTATTTACAATGAAGAGGGTTTGACTTGCTTCCCTAGGTATCCAGGGCTCTGAAGCTGTCTCAGCCAATGGCATCCTTATTAATTACTGTCGCAGGCAATACATAAACAGAAAACTAGTGCAAAATATGTTTGTAAATATCTTAATTAGGGTAAAAACTGTTCTTAATGTGTTCCTGTTCTTAGTGCAGTCTTAAGCATTTTTTTTTTTTTTTTTTGAGACAGAGTCTCGCTCTGTCGCCCAGGATGGAGTGCGGTGGCGCAATCTGGGCTCACTGCAAGCTCTGCCTCCCAGGTTCAAGTGATTCTCCTGTCTCAGCCTCCTGAGTGGCTGGGATTACAGGTATGCACCACCACGGCAGGCTGATTTTTATATTTTTAGTAGAGATGGGGTTTCACCATATTGGTCAGGCTGGTCTTGAACTCCTGACCTCAGGTGATCCACCTGCCTCAGCCTCCCAAAGTGCTGGGATTACAGGCGTGAGCCACCATAGGCAGCCGCTATTTTTTTTTAAACAAACTATAAAATCATAGATTTCAGTAGGAGAAAATAGGTAAATAGGCTACTTTCTTCTTAGGGAGGAGAATATTGTATGATGTAGTGTAGGCTACTGGTTACAGGAACAGAAAGGCGCTTTATAAAGCTCAAGTTGCTATTTATCAAGGGTAAGCCTTCCTTCCGCCTGAACATCTGGCTTACTACACAGCAAGAGGCGCTCAGGTGCACCTCTGTGAGAAAACCCAAACCAGTGCTCTCGCTCATCAGAGTCCTGAAGCTGGGAGGGAATAAAGATGAGGCCCAGGGCCAGAAGGATTCAGCTCATCCTAATTGGATGAGAGCCCTTTAAGGACCCCAGAGCCTGCAGAGATCAAAGTCCCCAGCCAGACTTCAGCCTTAAGCAAAGCAGTTCTGTCTCCTTAGGCTGTATCCCCAGGACATGAAAGCAATTAACATTTTAAAATTTCAATCCAATCAAGTACCTTCTTATTTTCTGAGGTGGTGATGTATTAACAGAAGGGCAGTTGTCTAAAATGATTCTAGAAAAAGGAAAGCTAAAAGTAAAACATGTCAGTATTTATTTGAGGCCCAGCACTGGTTATTCAGACAGAAATATCCGCAGAGAGAAGAAAGGTAGCTCCATCAGTTATTCAAGTGTGATGAAATATCTCTATAGACCACAATTCCATTTATTCTAATTCTATGCTCACTAAGCAACTTCAATCTAATTTGATCTCTTGAATAGACTCATTCACAGGGAAGTCATGCCTTGTACAAATGGTTTTTCCCACTATCCTGGAAACATCTGGATTATCATATGATGCCTTTGGAGTTGTCAGTTGTGAGTTATCTCAAATCTCTGGATGAGCTTGTTAAATTCAGATTCTTCAGCAGCAACAGTGAGGACTCTACTCTGGATTACACTGATGGTAGGAAAGTAGGGGTGCGTGCTCAGGAGGTGCTGAGGGTGATCACTGGGGTCAGGCAGATGGTGTTAGAACTTCTGTTTTTATTTATGTTAAAAGTGCTATCCTTTAATATCGATTTTAGTTATACTTTGTAATGTACACTATATAAATACAGTGGTACATGGATGGAATTTATAAGTAAACAAGCTCGATGGGATGTGGGCTTAAAAGCTTTCAGTGAGTGGGGTACAAGTAATAAATCATGGATGCTTCTGCTCCAGCCCATGGTAACCATCTCTGAGTCCTGTTCTGAGGAATCTCTTGCCCAATCTCTGGGATTTTTTATTATAACAAGATGACGTGAGTGTTTTTCCAATGCTTATAGCGCTTCTGGATGCAAAGAGCTTCCAGCATTATTATTGTTTGTTGATACTGCTCCCAACTGATCATACACTCCATGAAAGCTGGTATGAAAACATTTCCTCTCTGTAATCTTCGGCCTCAGAATATAGTCAGTACTCATAAATAATTATTCAATCAATAGAGAAGTGACTCGTAGCCCCTCTCATTTATATCCATTTTCACTCCTTTTACAAAGTCCTCATGAGACAGAATGTTCTTTATGGTAACCTGGGTATTAAAGATGCTAAATAAATATAAATAAAAGCTAAGGCTGCTTTAGCACCTACTGATAACTGGATACTGCTTCCACTAGCACACCGTAATTCTCCTTATCCATGACTTTATTTCTGTAACTCCTTATAGACTTCATTGAACAATGCCATGCATTTGCAAGACTGATGGTATCATAACCTTAAGGTTATTGAAATCGCTGCAATTTGTACTTGCTACCAAGGTCAATGCTATGGAGGGTAAAGTGACAATGGGTGAGAATGCCAAGCTGGGAATAAGAGATTCACTGTATGGCAAAGACAGTGCCAAAGAAGGTGGCAGGGACCAGGCCAACACGGATAAGTGGAGGGGGCAAGGCTGGAAACTGAGAAGGAAGATGTGAAAGTTGTGAAATAGAACAGAAATTAGTGTCTGAGACTGGAAGGGTCAATCAACAGTAACAGAATAATGAGGCAGGTAGAGAGGGACTGGAGACTCAGCCTGGGGCTGGAGTCAAAAGCTTTACAGAATGATCAAGATGACACTGAGGGCTCTGCAAGCTTGGAAGTAAGTCAGTCACATGAGAAGCTTTGTAACTACATGTTAGGCAAAGCCAGGGCTCATCACATGTGGCAAAAGGAACCAGGGAGGTACCTCTAGCTAGTACAGGAGAGGGGGCTGGGCCTGCAAAGCAGGCTTGCTGGTCTCCATCATCATTTTGAACCCCAATTAAGCATCAATAGAAAATGCAATATCATATCTTCACCCAAATTCCATAGCAGCCACTTACTTTAATCTGACCAATGATTATTTGGATTGGATATGATTTAAATCTGTGTTCCCACCCAAATCTCACGTCTAGTTGTAATCCCCAATGTTGTGGGGCCTGGTGGGAGGTGACTGGATCCTGGGGGCGGTTTCTCATGAATAGTTTAGCACCATTGCCCTTGGTGCTTTCTTTGTGATAGTGAGTGAGTGCTTATGCGATGTGGTTGTTTAAAGTGTGCAGCATCTTCCTTCTCTCTCTTGCTCCTGCTCCATCCACGGGGTATGTGTACGTCCCCTTTGCCTTCTGCCATGATTGTAAGTTTCCTGAGGCCTCCCCAGAAGCCCAGCAGGTGCCAGCATCATGCTTCCTGTACAGCCTGTGGAGCTGTGAGCCAATTAAACCTCTTTTCTTTATAAATTACCCAGTCTTAGGTATTTTTTTTTACAGCAGTGCAAGAACGGACTAAGATAGTATGGGATTCAAACTTCAAACTTTCTGAGCTTATTTCTGATGGGCAGCATTTCATTTTAAACTTAATTTTTGTTTCTAACAAAGTATTAAAGTATTACATGTACATACCTATAAAGGTCTAGTGGTGTTAGGACTAAAGCAAAAAGCAGTTCCCTGCTTCCCGCCCCCCTCCCAATTCCTTAGAGACGCCTTCTAATACTTGTAACTCTTTCAATTAAATAGCTGTATTAAAAAACAAAACAAAACAAAACAAAACACCACTGGAGCTACTTATTAATTTGTACCTTTTAGAAATTCTCTACTGATTTTCCTGAATATAAGATGAGACTTTAGCACTTTTATAAGCCTGCTTCCCTAGCCCCTTTCTCTATATTCTCCCCAAATAGCCAAATCACAGATTTTTGGTTATATTGAAATTCAAGTTTGGCATGGCGTCTCACACCTGTAATTGCAGTGACTGGGGAGGCTGAAGTGGGAGGATTGCTTGAGGTCAGGAGTTCAAGACCAGCCTGGGCAACACAGTGAGATCCTCTCTCTTAAAAAAAACAAAAATAGCTGCATATAATGGTGTAGTTCTAGCTACTTGGGAGGCAGAAGCAGGAGGATCCCTTGTGCCCAGGAGTTCGAGGTTGCAGTGAACTGTGGTCATATTACTGCATTTCAACCTGGACAACAGTAAGACACTATCTCTATAATAATAATAAAATAAATTCAGTACAGTATTCATATTTTTGGACTATGTAATATTATTTAAGAGCCAAATAGTAAAATCTAATTGTACTTTCTTTAAATGGTATTTTCTTGCATTTTGTTTGTATGTAATCGTATTTTCTTGTTTTTTTTTTTGTTGTTGCAATTGTATTTTCTTGTATTTTGTTTCTTTAAAATCAATAACTACTTTTTTCATTTGCTTATTTTTCCATGTATCTGCCATGAATTCTCTCCAGATTCTCTAACACAGCAGTAAAACTCTTCTCAAAAATTTTCCAACATTGCACACATCAGGCCATCTGCAGTCACATTTTTGTCCTCTGGAGGCATCTTCTACGGCTCTCTTTCCTCTGTTCCCACCTGGACGGGTTCTTCTCAGGGTTACTGCTCAGCCCTTGTCCTGGGACCTCCCTCTGCCATTAGGGCAGGGACTTCCTTTTGCCACTCTGGTATCACCTCCCCAAGTTTCAGGATCTCATGGCATCTGCTTCCTAGGTCTACACCCTCATTTTCCTGAAACACATTCTCAGGTAGCTCCTTGAAAAAAAGAGATACTCAAGGTTAACTTTCTAAACCCATGTTCTTCTGATGAGTCATTATTCTACTTTCACGCTTAATTGAGAAACTCCAGAAAGAAAATTGTCAGGCTGTCAGGGCTGCTACTGACAAAGCAACTGCTTTCTGTTTACGAAGCCTTATATGCAACCTACATTTTTTCCTCTCTGGAAACTTTTAGGATCTTTAACTCTTTTATTTGGAACTTCATGACTGCCTTGATATAGATTTTTCTCCCATATCAGGTCTGAGACTTTAATAATTTCTCCAATCCCTTTTCTCAAACACCTATTTATGTTAGTTTTTTTTTTTTTTTTTTTGCTAATTTTGTTCCTAATTTTGATCTTTTTCCTTTGTGTTCTACTTCTTTGGACATTTCCTCAGCTTTATTTTTAATACTGTCATTGTGTTTTAATTTCAGCTATCATATTTTAAATTTCCAAGTATTATTTCTTATTCTCGGATAGTCCCCTTTTTCATAGTACTCTGTTCTAATTTTTTTGGAGGCAGTATCTCAGTATCTTCTCTTGTCTCTCTGAGAATATCAATTATCAAAAGTTTTCTTCTGCTTTCTCTGTTGCCTCTGTTTCTTCCTTGACCTCCTACCACCCACTCCTACCCTGGATTGTGAGTTTGGGGTCCCTTCTTTTATGAGATCTCTGACATTACCCTAAATGGTTGGTGAGTCTCACCTGTTTATACTGAACAGCCAAGTACTAGACAGCTGACTGCAATCTGGAGTGTGTGTGTCCGGGATGGCAGTGAATTTAATGATTGGGCTTCATTATTGCATGGAGAGTCCCCTGACCCACTGAAGGGACCCCGAATGTCAGTATCTGTGACTTGTTTTGGTCGCTGAATGTTCAATATCTTGAGAGAAGAATCCGCTACTTTCCTCATGAGGAATATATGTCTGTTGTTCAGTGCTTGGGGAGCTGAGAGGAAGAAGGCTAAGGAGAGGGGTCAACCTTATTATGTCAATTTCCATATCTTTCCTCTGTTTTTATTAAGGAGTTTTCCCCTCATTTTTTGGTGCCTGGTGTCTGGAGTGTGAACCCCCACTTCCTGCATGGGTAGAGTAGGAGAGTCACTGGCAGGGTCAGAGCGGGGAGCGGGGGTGTGACTGACCCTCACATAGACGTTCCACCATTCCTCCGGCTCTAAGCTTGGCCCTTGCCTGCCTCCAGTTCCTGGGCCTCTTGGAGCTCCACAGCTTGCTTCCCACCTGCCTGTCAACAGTCTGCACTTACAGATTTCCCTTTACTGCCAGTAATGAAGTAACTGAACTTGTGATGTGCTGAAGTTCTGTTGTGAATGAAGAGACGGAGGTAACAGACGGAGGTCATAGTCCACCTGTGGGTCCAGCAAGAGCCCTAGAAGCATTGGCGGGGTGGTACTACCAGGAGGAGGTGGTGGGGGTTGGGAGGGATGACAGGAAGTGAGTCCCTGGGCTGCTCTGGGCTGTCACTTGGTGAAGCTTCCCTGCACTGTTTCCGTGTGCAGGCTGGGGAATCTGACCTCCAGGTTCCCATTCTGGCTCTGCCATCTCCACCTACTGGGCGATGTGAGGCAGATCACTTGGCCTTCCTAAATCCTCATGTGTACAATGCAATTGTGGCAGGCCAGGTCTTACCAATGCAGGCCTCCATAACAACTATTTCAGCGCTGACTGAATGGTTAAGTTAATTATTAAAAGCCGAAAGAACCGGTGCCCTTATATAAAGGCTAGGATGTAACAAAAGCCCACCAAGAGTTTGCCTAGGCCTTTCCTGGGCCTTGAAACATGACAAGATAATGAAGGAATTCTTAACAGGACCCGTTTAGGATTAAACAAGTTTTAGTGGAGGTCTGAAGAAACTCCCCAGGCCTCCACAGAGAAGTTTAATGGGGGTCTGAAGGAACTCCCCAAACCTCCATGACTTAGCAGGAGACAAGACAACGGTCATTAGCCCAGCATCTGAACCCATTTAGATTAAGTACATTTACTGAGGCTTCAGAGGAAGGTCTTCAGAACTCAGATCCAGCTATAGATTAAAAGAAGTGAGTCACTTATGTCTTTAGATAAATGCACACTTACTCACTGACATATAGCTTAGAAGGTATATAAGCTCTGGAAAACTTTGTAGGTTTGAGTTGATCTGGCGATAATTTCCAGGCCTTCTCCCTGTATCCAGTTACAGAAATAAAAACTCATGCCTGTAATTCCAGCACTCTGGGAGGCCAAGGCGGGTGGATCACCTGAGGTCGGGAGTTTGAGCCCAGCCTGACCAACATGGAGAAACCCCGTCTCTACCAAAAATACAAAATTAGCTGGGCGTGGTGGCGCATGCCTGTAATCCCAGCTACTTGGGAGGCCGAGGCAGGAGAATCGCTTGAACCTGGGAGGCAGAGGTTGCAGTGAGTTGAGATCGTGCCATTGCACTCCAGCCTGGGTGACAAGAGCGAAACTGCATCTCAAAGAAACAAAACAAAACAAAAAAACCTCTCTTCTTTCCCAGTTCATCTGCATCTCGTTATTGCGCAGTCAGAATAAGCAGCTTGACCCTGTTTGGTCTGGGCACAGAGTAACAGTGGAACCTGTTTTATAGGGTATGGTGAGAATCTCAGGAGGTAACCCATGAAATACACTTAGCAGAGTGCTAGGCACAAAACAAAAGTTCAATAAATGTGATTACTTACTACTACACTGATAGCCTTTGATTTCACTTACAGTCAGCCTGTGCAAGGGCTTGACCAAGGAGTAGGGAAGGATGGAAGAGGAGCCTTTTTTCATTCAATGTGTGAACAGTAAGATGACAAACCCTGAGGCTTTTCTCCTGAGCCTGATTTATCACAGGTACTAATGCTTTTTTAGAAATCATAAATGGACAATGTATAATTGTATAAATTTATGGGGTACAAAGTGATGTTATGATTTATTAACATGAAGTGAAATAATTAAATCAAGGTACTTAACATATCCATCACCTCAAATACTTAACATTTTGGGGGGTAAGAACATTTGGAATTCATCCTTAGCAATTGTGAAATATACACACTCTATTACTAACTACATTCACCAAGCTGTGCAATAGAACTTAACCAACCAACCAACCAACCAACCAACCAAGCAAGCATCTTCCTCCTTCCTAACTGCACTCTTTGACCATCTCTCCATTCCCTGCACCTCCCAGCCTCTGTGCCCACCATCCTCCTCTCTGCTTCTCTGAGTCTGTTTGTTTTAGATTCCACACATGCATGAGAGCTTGCAGTATTTGTCTTCGGTGCCTGGCTTATTTCACGGAGCATTATGTCCTCTAGTTCCAACCACGGGGAGCAGCAAACCCCAGGATTGACAGCTAAGCCTGCAGCAGTCACTTCCTCAGCTGGCTCACCCCTTTTGACCTCTCCCATGTCTGCCCTTTTGTCCTCTTCATCTCTTTCCTTCCTCTGCTCCCTCACTAGCTTCCAAAAATCTGTGCTCCCTATGTCTTCATCTCCACCGATTTTTTTTTTTTTTTTTGGTAATTCCATTCAGGACACACGAATCAGAGCTATCATCCTTGAGCACCAGCCCTGTGTTATGTGGTTTTGTAGAGTAGCCATTAAGTAAAAATCTGATGAAAGGAGGAGTGACCTGACAACTAAGAAGGCAGAGTTACCCAAGCAATGGACATAATTGCATTTGAACAAACGTTTACAGGAGGTAACTGCAGAGTAGCAGAGACATGTGATGAGAAGCAGAGGCCCTGGCTGGTGTGCCCACCTCTGCCCTCTCTCCTCCCTCCCCAGAGGGGAGACGGGGAATTAGGAAGGGGGAAGAGACGGTGGCTAGAGGAGTCTGCGTTTGGCCCACATGGAGAAGATGGCAGGAAGGCACTCTGGGCTGCAGTTTGGTGAGGAGTGTGGCTGCTGGGCTGGCTCCAGTGGCCAGTGGTCTTGTCATTCCCCTCCCAGATTCAGTGATTTCCTCAGCCCACCAAATGGCTCACGCTGGGGCTGCACCTAGAAGAAGCACATCTATAGCTTCTGCTGTAAATGGCAAACACTTTCCAATGTAAATAGCAGCTCTGAAGAGACTAATTACTCTGCAAATCATTAGTGACCCAAATGTTAGAGATTTGCAGATTCTTTGAGTTATGCAAAGGGCCTTCTATTGTTTCCTGTGAG
Source organism: Macaca nemestrina (assembly GCF_043159975.1). Taxonomy (NCBI): domain Eukaryota; kingdom Metazoa; phylum Chordata; class Mammalia; order Primates; family Cercopithecidae; genus Macaca; species Macaca nemestrina. The sequence continues at coordinate 10,880,482 of NC_092128.1, forward strand.
CTGGGGACTGTGGACAACAATCAACCAGATGGCTTCATTTGCATGCAGATTTGAGTCTATTTGTCAAGATTTCCTTACGGGAGGAAGAAAAATTACTTCCTTAATTAAACCTTTTTTGTGCATTCAGGTTAGGTAAGAGGAGCTTTGTTCAGCTCTCGGCCTCCTTTCATTGGGCAAGCTTAACTTAGAATGAAGGGCTGCAAGTTATTAATAAAATGCTGTCCATGGGTTTGAGTCAGCCACTCTCTCTGCAGCATTTCTTCCCGTCCAGCAAGCCTGTTCCACCGCTGCAGCCTGAAATGATCAGATGACAAGTTCGCGGGAGGAGCCAACAACATAAATATTTCACCCTGTGTGTCTCTGTGATTTGAGTCCTTTGGGCTAGAAATGGGGATGGGGGTCCCACAGAAAAAAAGAATATGCTGGTGAAAGCCTGAAGGTCATAACACTTGGGGTGCTTCCTGCGCTGCTGGGAGCTGACCTACAGCTGGGTTCTGGGGCTTGTGATAAAACTGGCTTGTTCCTAATTAGTCACGGAAATTCTTACAGGTCGATGTCATTATTAGTGCATTGAAATATAAAGGGTACTTATGAGGTAATTTTGGTACATTTAAAATGTCTGAAACAGTTGTGTGTTTCACAAGTTTGGAGGGTGGGAACAAGTCTATGATTTTTTTGTGAAGCTCTTCAGGCTGTCCACGTTAGGGCTCTACCATTTCCCACTTTTCATTTGGGGGCTATTATTTATGCCTGAGTAGTCCTAGGTCTACCGGGGCTCAGAGTTAATAACTAGAAGTGGAGACGTGAATAGCTAGGTGTGTCACGGGAACTTCTGGCCTTCCTGTCCTCACTCAAATTTCTGTCCTGGGTAAGCCCTAAGGGTTGCTATGTGATTGATTCCAGAAAGGAGGGAAAAACGAGACTGAATCTTTTACACCCTGGCAAAGAGGGGAAGAAGATTTAGTAAGAAACGAAGTTTTGATTTAGTAAAAATAAGACTACGTAGTGTTTTTTGCATCTAGAGGTTGTAAAACAAATTGATATCTGCTTCCTGTAGGTTAAGGAGTAGACTATCAGGCTGGGCGTGGTAGCTCATGTCTATAATCACAGCACTTTCAGAGGCTGAAGCTGGTGGATTGCTTGAGCCCAGGAGTTTGAGACCAGCCTGGGCAACATAGTGAGACCTCATCTCTATTTAGTAGAAAAACAAAAAAAAAAGTGTATATATACATAGATATATATTTATTTATCAAAGAGTGTGGTACACTCTTTGATAAAGTGCCATGGGAGTCGGGGTGACTCTGGGAAATGAAACTTCAAAATGTTCCTGTGTCCCAGGGATGAATATTTCTGCTTTTCCTTCTTTTCCTGAGTAATTTTCACCCATTTTATGATTTCAAGTACTAATCATATGTTAATGATTCCCAAATTTATGCATAAGTTAGATCTTCAATATAAATCATCAAGGTAAAGCTGTCCAGTAAGAAATGCCTATTTTAGCCTTAAACGCATAGTAGAGATCTAACTCTAAATATCTGAAAGCAAACATTCTTCTTCCAAATTAACTATATCAGCAGTATTCTCCATCTCAGAAGGTAGAGCTTTTCCCCGTCTACCATTCAAGGCAGGAACCTGGGAGCTCTTTCTTAGTATCCAGTCAATCCCCAAGGCCTGATAGTCACACCTTCTAAATAGTCTGTGCTATGTCTCCTCCTCTCTATTCCTTCTGTTGCCTTGGCTCTGCATTGTCTCTTGCCTGGATGTGGCAGCAGCCCCCTAACTTGGTTCTGTTCCTGGTGCTGTTCATCTCAAATTCATCCTTGATAAAGTCCACAGAGAAATCCATCTAAAACGCAAAACAAGGCTGGGCGCGGTGGCTTATGCCTGTAATCCCAGCACTTAGGGAGGCCGAGGTGGGTGGATCACCTGAGGTCAGGAGTTCAAGACCAGCCTGGCCAACATGGTGAAACCCTGTCTCTACTAAAAATACAAAAATTAGCTGAGTGTGGTGGTAGGTGCCTGTAGTCCCAGCTACTCAGGAGACCGAGGCAGGAGAATCACTTGAACGTGGGAGGTGGAGGTTGTGGTGAGCCAAGATTGCGCCATTGCACTCCAGCTTGGGTGACAGAGCAAGACTCCATCTCAAAAAAAAAAAAAAAAAAAAAAAAAAAAAAAAAAAATGCAAAACTGACATTTCACTCTCATGCATCAAATCCCAATGATTCTAAATATCTTGCAGAATATATAGTATTGCAAGCTCTGTGACATGGCATAGTAAGCATAGGCCTGCTTCCCCAGCCTTCTCTCTTTCTACTCCTAGCCTCAGAATGTATATTTCAGCAACATGCAGCTACCATTGTTCCCACCATGACAATGGTGTGTGTGGATTCCAGCTTTATTTGCATTGTTTCCTCTTTTTGGATTGTCTTTTTCTACAACGTCCTCCCCTTCACCCTCTCAGTTCATATACCACATTGGACTTGATTTCTACTCATTCTTTAAGACTCAGTTGAGATGCCACCTCCTCCAGAGAGTCTTTCTGATGTATCCCTGGATGGGGCATGGTACTATTTCCCTGTCCTCCTAGGATATCTTGTATCTATCATTGCATCTAACTTGTTGTTATAATTACTTTCATGTGTTCCTCTCCTCGGCTAGGCTGTGAATTTCAGAGAGCAGAGATTGTGCTTTCTGTATATTTCTAACAGTAATATCTAGCCTGACACACAGGTATTGAATACGTGTTTCCTGAATACATGAAAAAATGTGTTTTTTAAATAAATTTGAACCATGGGTAATTCCACTACCAGTTACTATCATTGCTTGACATGACCATCTGCAAAGCCTACTTTTGACAGTTTCGGAATTGAAAAGTTATTTAACCCATATGGACAGAAGCTCTTCTAGGTTTGGCATTATTTATTTGGACGTTTGGACACTCTCGGCATTTCCCTTCTCAGATATCTGATGAGCTAGTCATCTTCACGGGGTCCTCAGGTGATACCCACAATGATGGGTGACAATGGTTCTGAGAACTGCCAGCCCTGTGAACATCACTTCTGTCCTTATTGTATCTCCTTTTGGTATCTACTTGCTCTTACCTCCATCTCTCTTCATATAATTGGAATTCATGATCTAATAGCATTACGTTTCCATTTTATCGTCTGCCCTGTTGTAATGAAGGATGGTCATAGCTGAGTTGTAAAAGACTGAGCTGCATTTAGCTACACTCCACCACTGTGCAAGCAGGAGTGCTGTAATGCCAGGCAGCCTTTATGTGTTGATAGACTACAAAACCTCCAGAGCCTTACATCCATAGAAAAACAGGTTTTATATCAAATCCATTAGGTGAGTAAAATGTGGAAAAAAGCCACCCATTTCAGCAGAATGATGGATGTGAAACTGGGAAACTGCTCTATACTCAAGGTAATGGGTTGATATGATCCATACAATTACGTTACACAAATCAAAGTTTCCTTTTTGTGCTCTTTTCATTACAGGAAATAAAAAGATTCACATGTCCTATTAATAGAAGCTGTGATTTTCCTGCTGAAAACAGTAACACAGTCCTCATGTCTCAGGGGACAGCAGGATCAGTAAAGCATCAAAATAACCCATAGTGCAAAGAACGTGAGATGAGGAAACGAACGCAGTCTTTTAAGACCTCAGTTTCTTTATTTGTAAATTAGAAAATAATTCTTTCTTCATGGGGTTGTTGTGATGATTTAAAGCAATAGCATCATACAGAAGCATTGTGAAATACCAAAGAACTATAAAGGCCAAAAAATCTTGCCTATGTATTTTAATAATAATAGAAAAATAACAAAGACTTCTTTGTAGGCAGGGGTGAGATAATCGGTTTGGTTTTTACAAAATGTGCTGCAGTTTCCTTAGAATTCATATATCCTCAAGAAGAAGGAAATACTATTGAAAGAAAGCCTGAAAACAAATTCCATTCAACTGCTAAGTGAAAATAATTTCTGATATAAAAATAAATTGCGCATCAAAATGGAAATGAATGCTCCGATTTTAAGGATAAAAAGAACACTTTCAAGATCGAGAACGATTCTGTTTCGCAACTGGTGGTCTTTGTTGCTGTTTTCGTAGTGTGAAGTGTGGAGCTTAGACACACCGTGCTTTGCTTGTGATCACCCTGGGGTGAGGATGGAAAATGGAATTCACATTGATGACACAGGACATATAAGAGTCTGTGTAAGACGAACAGAAGTTTTACAACTTGGTGTTACATAATTAAAACAAATATAATGTGAATGAAATGATACCCAATATGTGATTTTAGAATAGTTTTAATTTCAAAGGAATCTGAGAATTTGTATCAGGGAAAGACAGACTGCATGAGAGGTGCCTGGAATAATGAACAGTGTGTTCACCAGAAGATGCTGCTGCATGGATGATGTGAAAGGACAACCCCAAAATTCCTAAGCCAAAGGAAAAAGTCAAGCTGGGAACTGCTTAAGGCAAACCTGCCTCCCATTCTATTCCTAAAAACAATAGCTACTAAGATAAAAAAAAAGGCCACATACCTCCCTCACAAGGAATATCTTTGTGGACAAAGGACGGACACAACTCAGAGTCACTCCTCTGCTCACTGAGATAAACGCATAACTGTTTGCCTCCTTTGGAGAGGCTAATCAGAAACTCAAAAGAATGCAACCATTTGTCTCTTAGCTACCTATGACGTGGAAGCTCCCTCCCCATTTCGAGTTGTCCTGCCTTTCTGGACAGAACCAATGTACCTCTTACATATATTGATTGATGTCTCATGTCTCCCTAAAATTTAAAAAACCAAGCTGTGCTCCGACGACCCTGGGCACGTGTCATCCGGACCTCCTGATGCTGTGTCATGGGTGTGCAACCTTAACTTTGGCAAAATGAACTTTCTAAATTGACTGAGACCTGTCTCGGATATTTGGGGTTCACAGTGGTTATCACAGTACTACAGGCCCCAAAAGCTATATGCAAACTGCACTGAGGGTCTGGCTGGGCCACAACATAAAAGATTTTCACTGCACGAAGAGGTACTGCTGCAACCCAAAATGGCGGAACTTCCTTCCACATGTATTGAGCACAATGTGGTACAAAAGTAGGTGCCTGGATAATCAAATATTTAATCAATTATTACAATAACATTTAGTATGGCATGCCAATTTAGGATTTGACTTACATTTCCCATTTCAACATTTCAAGATGTAAAATTGAGGTTTTGCATTTAACCCAGCAATGGGATTGCTGGGTATATATCCAAATGAATAGAAATCATTGTATTATAAAGACGCCGGCACACAAATGTACATCACAGGACTATTCACAATGGCAACAACATGGAATCAACCTAAATGTCCATCAGTAGCAGACTGGATAAAGAAAACGTGGTACATACACACCATGGAATACTATACAGCCATAGAAAAGAATGAGATCATGTCTTTTGAGGGGACATGGATGGAGCTGGAGGCCATCATCCCTAGAGAACTGACGCAGAAAATCAAATACCACATGTTCTCACTTATGAGTGGGAGTTAAATGATGAGAACACAGGGACACAAAGAGGGAAACAACAGACCCAGGGGCCTACTTGAGGGTGGAGGTTGGGAGGAGGGAGAGGAGCAGAAAAAATAACTATTGGGTATTAGGCTTAGTACCTGGGTGACAAAATAATCTGTACAACAACCCCCCGTGGCATGAGTTTAACTGTATGAAAACAAGCAGCTCTACCCCCGAACCTAAAATAAAAGTTAGAAAAAACAGAAGTGTTGGTCTTCTTTTCTTGCCTTAGACATCATTGATAGCAATGGGGAAGACTCTATGTTCAGAATCTGGCTGTTTGAGAATCTTCATATTTTTAAAAGTGAATTTAAATAATAACGAAAAGCAAAGATTATAGCTTCCCCTGCCATAGCATAGTGCTGTAGGTTACGCTAATCTGAAACTGAGTAGATGGTGGCATCCTCTGGGTTTTGAAAGCAATTCTCTCCAACAGTCTGGCAGCCACCCAGAGCACAGCAGCTTTGAAACACGTTGCATTCTGACCTTTTCCCAGTCTAGGTGCTCTGGAGGAAGAACAAGGGCTCTAAAATTCAGATTGGAAGGTGCACAAACAAAGCACTGAATGGATTTCGAGGGAACCAATCTCACATTTCACTTCTGCAAAACTTTATGGGAAGTTTATGGGGATTTATTGTTTCAAGAACAGAAGGACATTTACCTACAGATGCAGGGGAATAAATTTCAAGTGCATTTAGTATTGGAGAATGGTCGCTTTATTGCTGATTTCAATCCACTTGACTTTCTCCTTAATCTTTTACCTTCCACCTCAAGTAGAACACCACACACACACACACACACACACACACACACACACACACACTGAACTTTTTAGTTTGGTGCTTCCATGGTGTAAGTGATTTGTAAATGTTTATAAAAAGTTTTGAATAGCAAAAAATTGAAGCAACCACAATGTGTAAATGTATTACGGTATGTATTTGAAGAAACATGCATTCATTTGGACAAAAAATGTGATACAACATGGCATAAACCATAAAATAGATCTATGTAAATTGCCCATTGTATGTTGTTAAGGGACAAGCTATTTTCAGAATAAAATGTATATCACAGCTCCATTTTATTATATTAATATTAGGTTTGTGCAAAAGTAATTGCAGTTTTTTGCACAAACCTAATAAGTATGTGTGCATTGTTTATGTGCCTGATACAAATATATGTGTATATACTCCACATATATAATATCCACATACACATATATGCATACATGCATCTCTGTGTGTATATTTGCTTAAGCTCAGAATAAAGGACTAATGTCTAGAAGCCTTTATACCTAGCTTTAACGGTGTGGATGGTAATGGAAAGGAATCACAGTGGGAGGGACCTAGGTGTTTTGTTCATTGATTTATTTGTTCTGTGGGAGTGTAGAGAGAACAAAAGGAAAAGGAAAGAGGAAGGAGAAGGAAAGACAAGAGTCCAGGAAGTCTTCAAAAGAGAGAGGAGCGTGGCCGGGTGCAGTGTCTCACACCTGTAATCCCAGCACTTTGGGAGGCTGAGGTGGGTGGATCACGAAGGCTCAAGACCAGCCTGGTCAAGATGGTGAAACCCCGTCTTTACTAAACATACAAAAATTAGCCGGGTATGGTGGCATGTGCCTGTAATCCCAGTTATTTAGGAGGCTGAGGCAGAGAATTGCTTGAACCTGGGAGGCAGAGGTTGCAGTGAGCCAAGATTGTGACACTGCACTCCAGTCTGGGTGACAGAATGAGACTCCATCTCAAAAAAAAAAAAAAAAAAAAAAAAAAAAAAAAAAAAAAAGGAGGGAGGAGTGAGGAGGAGCTCAGGACCTATCAGGGATGGGAGGAGCAGGGTAGAGAAGCAAGAGCCCTGGGAATGGCAGAAAGAATTCAAGAGTGCTGTGTGCTACGCTACGAACTAAGTGGTGTTTAATGCTCCTCATAAGATACAAATGGAAGTTAGACTCTTCATTACTTTTGTTTATTGGACTGTGATTTTGAGGAGAAAGTCCATCCTGGAACTATGCAGATGAAGGCAGAGAAGACCTCATCCTAGACCTACACTGCAGCCATAGGGGGAAAAGGGGACCTTCTCATTTATACTGAGGAAGAGTAAGGTTTCTGAGGTTGTATGATCCACACGTGAGGCCTGGGTGCGGCTGAGGCGTTCCATACTACGAACTGCCCATGTCCAACACACACACACACACACACACACACACATGCACACACACAATTGTAATACTTTTTCTTCCAAGGAATTCTCACTGGCCATAGCAAATTTTTCTTTTCCAATCCTTATTCCATTAATGTTATAAATTCATAGTTATTAATAAATATAGCTAAAATCTACAATAATAGCATTGTTAATAGTAGCTCAAAACTTTCCCATGTTCTAAGCAGTATTTCAACACAGGTTTTATCTCAATTAATTCTCACTTCAAGTGCTGTTATTATCTCTTTTCATGTGGGGAAACTGAGGCACAGAAAGTTTAATGTGAACACTTGGTTCTATTTTCACATCTGGGTTTTGTGGCTTCAATACTAGTGCTCTTTCCACATGCAAAAGAATGCAGGCACTTTTTTATAAAGCAATTTCTTCCTTCCTCTCACTGTCCTGGGCTGTTCTCATAAATAGAGCATGAGCTCTTAAGACTTTCCTAGGGGACAGATGGCCAATGAACATTGGATGTTGATGCAGCTGTGTCATTCTGAGCTTTTTATTCTGGGCTTCCCTGGCACCTGAAACAGATGCTACTTTATCCTTCTCTTCAAAGTTCAGCTAAAAGAGATTCAAAAGAAGATTTTTCTGTAAGATTCAGAAAGGCCGATCTAAGGTCACCCTCAGCCATATTTTGTCTCATATGTTTACTGAGAACCTACTCTATGGCATTCTTAGCTCTGGACTTCATGGAATACATAGCATGTAAAGACCTTATTTTATTTTAGTGAAAATTAAAAAAAATTTTAAAGACATGGGGTCTATGTTACCTAGGCTGGACTCAAACTCCTGGGCTCAAGTGATCCTCCTTGCTCAGCCTCCTGAGTTGCTGGGACTGTGGTGCACACCACTGTGCCCAGCTAGGACCTCCTTATATTTTGTCTCTGCCTCTGAAATCGCCCAATTCCACTCTCTCCCTTGCTCACTAGGCTCCAGCCACACGAGCATGCTTTCTTTTCTTTCTTTTTCTTTTACTTTTCTTTCTCTTTTTGTTTTTTTTTTTTTTTGAAATGGAGTCTCACTCTGTCGCCCAGGCTGGAGTGCAGTGATGTGATCTTGGCTCACTGCAACCTCTGCCTCCTGAATTCAAGCGATTCTCCTGCTTCAGCCTCCCGAGTTGTTGGGACTACAGGCGTGTGCCACCACACCCAGCTAATTTTTGTATTTTTAGTAGAGGCGGGGTTTCACCGTGTTGGCCAGTATGGTCTTGATATCCTGACCTAGTGATCCACCTGCCTCGGCCTCCCAAAGTACCGGGATTACAGGTGTGACCCACCATGCCTGGCCTCTTTTCTTTAAAGTACCAAGCTTGTTCCAGTCTCAGAACATGCTCTTTTCTGCCTAGAACACTTCCCACATACCACTGCAGGGCTGTCTTTTTCCCCTCGTTTGGAACTCAGTCATTTCCTTGAACCCCTGCCACCTACTCAAAGAAGTGGTAAATCCAACCTAGTCACCTTCAGTCATTCTCTATCCATTTAATTTTTATAGCATGTAACACTACCTAAAATATCTGTTTTAGAAATTTATGTACTGCTTGCTTATCCTGACCTAGATACAAAGTGATATATACAATCACTTTGCCTATTTTGTTCTTTGCTATGTTTTTGACACCTTGCTGGGCACATAGTAGGTGCTTACTGAACGCCATTGAACGAGTGAAACATACCACCTAGTGTCCACCAGTTTGAGAGCTGTAGGTTATGCACTCGAACAGCCGAGGAGGACTTCAAAAGGCCACTATCCTCATGGAGTTACTGCTTGATGAAATCAAGCCTTGTTATCACATAGGTAATATTTGTGGAAGTTATTTAGAAAGAGTAGCTTAAAAATGATTTCATGTGACAAACTACTCAAGATATTATTAACTCTTTATTCCAAAGTCCCTGATGTATCTTGTCAAACTATTTGTTTTTTTATATTTTTTACAAATGACACTGAGCTGAATTTAAACACCACATTTTCTGGTTGCGTGGGACACATGGAAAGAAGTTTGGTAGCACTGACATGGAATGCTCACATTAAAGAGACCAGTTGTTCTAAATTGGCTGGGCTGGTTCAACTTCCTAATGCTCTGTACTCATAAAGAAGTTGTCTGAAAATGTGCAGCTGGGTTTTCATGGACCACATGGGAAGGGTTCATTTTTCCCATATGAATTGAAGTTTGTGCCATAATACCTCACAAAGGCATGTATCATGATGAACAACTGGTCTTTAGTTTGCAACCCTGTGCCCATTCCTGGAGCATGGATTTGGCTGGGAGAAGGCATTCACTAGCTCTAATATCTCCAAGAAGCTTTATATTATAGGAAGGTCAGGTACTCACCACTCCAACCCTTCTCAGATTCAGAGTCTCTCCTCTTCTCTCAGGTTGGCTAATGATTATTCGAGTCATATTAAGGGATAGTAAGATCTTGGTCTTTCCCAGTAGGGAAGCTCTTTCACACAGGACAGGGCCTTGGGTAAGGTTTGTGCTTCAACACTCAATGAGGGTAAGTCCTTCCATTTTATTTGCCTTCGTAGACCAGGCTCTTGTACAAATAGGAAAATCACTCACTGGACAGTCTTCAGGAGTGTGAGAAGGTGAGGTTTGGTTTCGATGCTCTCCTGCTTCTTGCAGCCCTGACCCTGCCAATGTGTCTCCTGCTATACCTCTATCCACCCTACTCTCACTATTCATCAAGCAAACCTTTATGACGTGGTGGCTGATAATTGCTTCATGAACACTCACCCCTGTTTCTTTAAAATTATTTTAATAAGGGATTCCTGAAAATGGAAATGTCTTTATGGTCTAGATTAATCTCTAGTGGTATGATTTCACGTATCAACACAAAATGGGGGTAAGTACTTTAATATCCACGGCCTATATCTATACTTACAATAATTAGCTGGTTGTTACTTCTCAGTCATAATCTATGTTTCACTGTGACCACACACACACACACAGACAGAAAAATGTTCAGCTTAAGAATCTTGACAAACGAGGAGATGAGATTGGAATAATCTAGCGGAACAAAAACTTTTCTAATTCCTCTACTAACAGAAATCAAGTAATAATTTCCAAAGTTTACATTTGACCATGAACTTGGACATTGGTGTTTTTAAGCAGGAAGAAAGATCCATTTTTTATACTTGAGAAAAATAAAGTATAAATTGGAAAGTACTTAGTAAAAAAAAACCACGCAGAAGCAACTGTCTGCACCCTATGAAAAAAACGTTAAACTATTTCATGACTTTTTCTTTTAATATTAAACTTTAAAAATTTCCTTCTTTGAAGAAAATACATGGGACATTTTTCTCCTGCTCTACTTGACATGCTTAAAGAGAGCAAATAAAACATTCCACTGTGTATTAGAAAATTCTGTGCAGGAGGGGAGAACATTTTAACAGAAATAATTTGGAAGACGGGAGACTAGACCTGATCAGTTTTCACAAAGCATAACAACTCTGTGAAGGATTAGGGACCGGGAGTAAAAATGTAGTATTTCCTTCAGATTATTTTTCCCCGGTGGTGCTCTTTTTGTGTGACTCAGCCTGATATTTCTGTTGTAATCAGTGGCTCACAAACTTTGGTGAGCATCAGAATCATCTGCTGGGCTTGCTGAAAAGGCAGCTCGCTGAGCCATAACCCCAGCTATTTCCAATCACTCTTGCAGTTCTTTTTCATGAGGATCTCAGCTGCTTCTAATGCAGATGATCTTCTCTACAGAAGCTCTGCAAACACTGTTTTGGAGTCTGTGTACTTCTCAGACTGCTTATTAGAAGCCTGACTAATTTCGAAGTACTGTTATTTTGAACTTTGTGAAGGGTAAACATGACATTAGTTCTTGTTATTGGTGCAGCCAGATCAGAGACCTCACGCGGAGAACACACGGACAATCTGCCTGGGAATCGTGCCTTGCTCCTGATTTAGGTTTCTGTGAGCAGGAATAGCTTGGCAAGCCTCACAGACACTGAAGAGCGCATGCTCATCAGCTTTGATGCAGAACGACATTGCTTTCTTTGCAGGGGAAAGTGTTACACTAGGAGCCAAACTGGCTTTTCTGTGGGTCTCTGGGAAAAACAGGACTTTGAGCTTGGTTCACGGTCCAGGAGGAAGGAAGTTCAGAGGCTTGGCATGTAGCCTGTAGCCCTGATTTCTGTGCTTGTTGACTCAAGCTCATTTAACTTTCAGGACATTATTCTCTCTCATCCTCTTTCTTCTACTTTACTCTTGGTTCATCATTTCATTGGTTCCACTGCCTCTTATTATCTCTGAAATATTTACATTCCTCAGAGCTCCACCATGCCACTGTGCTCGTTTATCTGCGTGATCTCAACTATCTTTCCACTGATAGCTCCATCTATGTCTAATCAGGGTCCTAGAGCCAAGAGTCAAAATTCAATCAGAACGTGCTTATCTACTAAGATTTCTTACCAGAAGCTGACAAGAGCAAGTCTAAAACCAAACTCATTGCGCTTGTGGTCTTCATCTTAGTAATATCACCGTTTCTATTATGAACCTTCAGGGTCTCTTCTGAGCCAGAAATCTCATGTCCATGCAAAATCAGGTGCCACATTCTGTCATTTCAGCTCCAAAGTCTCTCAAGTCATCCTCTGTGATCTTTTCCCACTGCTTTTGTCTCCCTGACTCTCGTACCACCCCTTCCAGATCATCCTCCAAAGAGCCAACAGGATGGTTGAACTAATCAATTAACTAGTTAATCACAGATAATTAGCAACACACATCACAAATCTTGAAAGCAGATTTACCCCCCCATCTGCAAGGACATTCAACTTCTGTCTTCCTTCTTTTCTTCGTAGTCTTAGTTACCAAAAACACGATTATTTGTAAAGAAAATGATGATGAAATACTGTAGCTAATATTTGTCTATGTTTATTTTGTGTCATTTACTGTGCTATGCACTTACTATGCATTACTCCACGTGTTTCACAAAACATTAAAAAATAGATGCTGTTATTATTCTCCTTTGCAGATGAAGCCATTGAGGCTTCTAGAGAAACTAAGTAACTTGTTCAAGTCCTCATGGGTAGCAGGAGGGACTTAAAAGTCTGTCTGAATCCAGAGCCTGTACTCTTAATCCCTTTCTCCACTGCCTAGTTTTATGTGGTTTAAGTAATGTTAGCCACTGGGTGTGGTGGCTTACACCTGCAATCCCAGCACTTTGGGAGGCCAAGGCAGGCAGATCGCGTGAGCTCAGGAGTTCGAGACCAGCCCGGGCAACATTGTGAAACCCTGTCTCTACAAAAAATACAAAAAAGTAGACAGGTACGGTGGTGGCACTGGCCTGTAGTTACAGCTACTTGGGAGGCTGAGCCTGGGAGGTTGAGGCTGTAGTGAGCTGTGATTGTGCCACTGCACCCCAGCCTGGGTGACAGAGTGAGACTCTGTCTCAAAAGAAAGAAAGAAAAAATCATGCTATCAAGAGTACTCTTACTATAATGCATAACGTTCAAAATAATTTTCTATGATGGGGGGTGGAAAATGGTGATGGGTTTGAGACAATCTACCTACATTCTTTTATTCAGTTGCTGCTGTGACCTTAGCTGGGTCAGGGTGAATTTGCCATTACGATATCTGTAAAACAAAGTTATGTGTAAGAGGAAAAAATCCATGGCCCCAGCTTCCTGATGTCATGCTTTCCTTTTTCTGCTAACAATCTTTCAAGTGTATTAGCTGTTAATGACTGAGGGACTTTATAACTCTTCCCATTGTAAATAGGTTGGCTAGTTCAGTATTTTCCAAGTATGTTCAACAGAATACTAATTCCAGGGAATGACAATAGTTGTCATATCAGAAAAGGTTTCTACAGTCAAATGTGTATGAGAAATGCTGTATTAAAAACGTTAAACACATTTCTTTACTGCAAGAGTCACAGTACATTGTGATTTTCTGAAAGGAGTATATAGCCGGTATTGATGCACATATATGATCACGAGGCTCTTTTTTTTTTTTTAGCTTTCCTTTTTACAAAAACTAAAATTTTTTTTCAGCAGAGCTCTCAGATATATCTATTTGGGAAATGCTGTATCAAAGAGCTATCTGGTATTTCTGTTCACACAGACTCAATCTTTGTGTTTAAAGCATGTGGACTGTGCTATTTATTTTTATCTAAACCCTATATATGTTATAAAGGAGCATCACCTTCTTTTATTCTATTTAGAAAGTATGATAACTGGAACAAATTGCTGTGTTGCAGAAGAAGATGTGGGGGATTATCAACTAAACTGTTTATCTGTGTTGTCAGAAAGCAGGCACCTAGACCAAAGCTTTGTGGTTGTTTTTTTGTTTTTGTTTTGAATTGAGACTCTGTGTTTTTCTTCTTTGCAACCCTCTTTGCATATCTAATAAATCATTTTCATACTTTAAACAAGCTCTTTAATCGGCTGGGACAGAAGCTGCTTTCTGTCATCCTCTTCCTCTAACGTTAATCAAAGCAGTTATAGTAGCATCAACCCCAGCGTTACTAAATTATGTTTTCTTGAGAAATTGAAGGTACATCAGGAGAACAAAAGCCGGGCATGCTCACCATGGAGGATTTTAAAATCACAGTAAAATGTTTTGAGAATTCTTTTCTTACTCACAACCACTAGGCTTTGGACTAGCCAGTGAAACCTCTAACCCCTAGCAGGGCAGGAGGTGCTGGTTCACTCTGAGCCCCTAGACTTTCCTTTAAGTTCCCGAGTGTATTTGATCCAGGGTCCCAGTGGGGACCCACCTGCTTCCATTTCTTCATCCATCCAAGTCAAGAACAAAATACAACCAGCCTCTCCATTTTTTCAGGGAAGCTTTAGAGCTCTCCTGGCTCGTTGCCCTTCTGGAATCACGCCACTCATGAAGATGGAAACACTTGAAGGGTATTCCTGTGTGGACTGATGTGCGATTCACCAGACTAGATAGAAAACAAGGACTTTCCCCTCCCATCAAACACAACATAACATCTACTTTTGTTGGTCAACATTTAACCAAATGTCATGGAAGAATTAGGAAACCTGCTTCCCCAAGGAAATGAAGCAGACTGGGTCTCCAGATCCAGGCCAGAGACTTATGCAAGCTTTCTCTGCTTTCCTTACGTGAGTGTATATGATCTTCAGTTAAATCACTGGCAAAATAAGACTCCCAGGCCATTTAGGAGCTATTCACACATGCCTGCCTCCTTCCTTGTTTTTGGATCTGTGATGGGAATTTTAGCAAATTCCCTCCTACCTGATAATTGTAAATTCTTTATTTTCATGTCTCTGGAACCCAAGGGAAATTGTTTGATTTGGATCCTGTGCCTCTTGGCCTAGTCTTTTAACTTCCCCATATCATAAACACGTCAATTTCATCCAGTCAGGGAAGATTTTCCTCCTTCTCCCACTACACTGCTGGATTCTCTTTTGCTTGTAGTATCTTTGAGGCTACAATCTGACCCATGGAGATGTTCTGTGGAAACAGCTCAATATAAGATGTAACAGACATGCTGATAAATAGTATGTATTAAAGTCACTTAAGATGAAGACTATAAAAGGAATGAAGAAAGAATACTTCTCAGCTTTGGGTGTTATGTTTTTATGTATCATAAATAATTTTTCCTTAGAATAACAAACATGGCTGCTTGTTGACTTTTTTAGTGTAAAGAAAAACTGCCTTTTTAAATCATGATTTTGTCCCATATGCATCGCCTTCTCTGGACCATACATAAGCCACATCAGGAAGCTTCATCTTTTCTTCATTACCTATTTGAGAGCTGGGATATTTATTCCAAAAAGAAACTGTAAATTAAAAAAAAAATTAAAAACTAGTTGATTGACTTTGAGAGCTGGGATATTTATTCCAAAAAGAAAGTGTAAATTTTTAAACAATTAAAAACTATTTGATTTACAAGTAAAAATTGGGTATATTTATGGCATATAACATGATGTTTTGAGAGAGACACATATACACACATATACATACACAGTACACATTGTAGAATGGCTAAATAAAGGTATTTAATACATGCATTATCTCAAAAATTTATCTTTTTTATAGTGGAAACATAAAATCCACCTTCATAGCAATTTTCATATACACAATATGTTGTCATTAGCTGTAGTCACTATGATGTACTATGTACTACGATCTCTTGAAATTACTCTTTTGGTCTAACTGAAATTTTGTGTCCTTTGGCTAAGATCTACCCAATCCCACCATCTTCCAGTCTCTCTGGTAACCAGTGTTTTACTCTTTGTTCCAATTACTTCAACTTTTTCACCCTCCACATGTAAGTGAGATCATGGGATACTTGATTTGTGCCTGGTTTGTTTTACGTAACATAATGGTCTCCAGGTACATCCAAACGGCTGGATTTCCTTCTTTCTGAAGCTTCCATAATGTATATATACCATATTTTCTTTACCCATTCATCTGTTGATGGGCACTTGAGTTCAGATCTTTGCTATTATGAATAATGCTACAGTAAACATAGGAGTGCACTTATCTCTTCTACATACTAATTTCATTTCCTTTGGATATATAGCCAATAGTGGGATTACTGGATCATATGGCAGTTCTATTTTTAATTTTTTGAGGAACCTCCATACCTAATGGTTGTACTAATTTACATTTCTACCAACAATGTGTAATGGTTCCCTCTTCTCCACATTCTCACCAACACTTGTCTTTTATCATTTTGATAATAGCCATTCTAACAGGTTTGTGATGGTATCTTATGGTTGTAATTTGCATTTCCCTGATTAGCGATATTAAACCTTTTAAATATATTTGTTGGCATATGTATCCCTTCTTTTGAGAAATACCTACTCAGGTCCTTTGTCCATTTTAAAATCAAGTTATTTGTTTTCTACTACTGAATTATTTGAATTCTTTATAGATCTTGGACCCTAATCCCTTACCAGACGTATGGTTTGTGAATACATCCTCTCATTCCATAGGTTGTCTCTTCAATCTGTTGGACTGTTTCCTTTGCTGTGCAGAAGTTTTTTAGTTTGATGCCCTTCCATTTGTCTATTTTGGCTTTTGCTGCTTGTGCTTTTGGGGTCATAGCCAAAAAATCTTTGCCCAGACCAGTGTCATAGGGCATTTTTCCCTATGTTTTGTTCTAGTAGCTTTATAGTTTCAGGTGTTACATTTAAGTCTTTAATTCATTTTCAATTGATTTTTGTATATGGTATAAAATAGAGCCTAGTTTCATACTTCTATGTATGGAAATACATTCTTGAAGAGACTGTCCTTTCCCCATAATTTTGGTACCTTTGTCAAAAACCTATTGACCATAAATGCATTAATTTATTTCTGGGGTCTTTATTCTGTTCCATTGGTATATGTATCTGTATTTATGCTAGTACTATACTGTTTTTATTACTATAGCTTTGTAGTAGGTTTCAAAATCAGGTCATGTGATATCTCTCTGTTGTTTAAAATTGCTTTAGCTATTTAGGTTCTTTTGTGGTTCCATATGAATTTTAGGATTACTTTTCCTATTGCTGTAAAAAATGTTGTTGGATTTTTATAGGCATTATGTTAAATCTGTAGATCACTTTGGGTAGTATTGAATTTTTAACAATATTCTTCAAATTCATGAAAATGGGATATCTTTCCATTTACTTGTGTTTCTTCAATTTCTTTCCTCAATGTTTTATAAATTTCAGCATAAACTTTCACCTCCTTGGTTAAACTTTCCTTAAGTATTTTTTTTTCAGCTATTATAAGTGAAATTGTTTTCTTTATTTCCTTTTTGGATAATTCATTGTTAATATAAAGAAATTTATTTTCTTTGATTTTTGCTATTTCTTTGATATTTGCTATTGATTTTCATAAGTTTTATATCCTACAACTTTACTGAATTCATTTTTTTAGTTCTTACAGTTTTTTCGTGGAGTCTTTAGGATTTACTATATATAAGATCATGTCATCTGCAAACAGAGACAATTTAACTTTTTCCTTTCCAATTTGGATGCCTTTTATTTCTTTCTCTTGCCTAACTGTTCTGGCTAGTACTTCCACGTTGAATAAACGTGGCAAGAGTGGGCATCCTTGTCTTCTTCCTAATCTCAGAAGAAGAGCTTTCAACTTTTCTCTGTTGGATATGATGTCAGCTATGAGCTTGTTGTATGTGCTCTTTATTGTGTTGAGATATATTTATTCTGTACCTAATCTGCTGAGTATTTGTTTCATGAAAGAAAGTTAAATTTTGTCAAATGACTTCTCTGCATCTATTGAGATGATCATATGGGTTTTGTCCTTCATTCTGCTAATGTGGTATATCATATTTATTAATTATTGTATATTGAACCATCCTTGCTTCACTGGGATAAATCCCACCTGACCATGGTGAATGATTCTTTCAATATGCTGTTGAATTCAGTTTGCTAGTATTTTGTTGAGGATTTTTGCATTTTGCATCTATATTCATTAGGAATATGGGCATGTAATTTTTTTTCTTGTGGTGCTTTTTCTGGCTTTGTTATCAGGGTAATACTGACCTGGTAAAATGAGTTTGAGAATGTTTCTTCATCTTCACTTTTTGGTAAAAGTTTGCAAAAAATTGGTATTTTATCCTTTAAATGTTTGGTAGAATTCAGCAGTACAGCTATCAGGTCTTGGGATTTTCTTTGATAATGGGTTTTTATTGATTTAATTTCCTTACTCATTAATGGTTTGTTTAGATTTTCTATTTCATCATGATTCAGCTTTGGTGAGTTCTATGAGACTAAGAATTTATTCTTTTTTTAGCTTATTCAATGTGTGCTGTATAATTGTTCATAATAGTTTCTTGTGATCCTTTGGATTTCTATGGTATAAGTTATGATGTCTCCTCTTTCATTTCTGGTTTCATTTATTTGAGTCTTCTCTTTTTTTCCTTAGTCTAGCTAAAAATTTATTGATTTTGTTTATTTTTTTTCAGAAAACCAACTTGTAATTTTGTTGATCTTTTCTGTTTTTAAGTTTCTATTTCATTGATTGCTACTCTAATCTTTGTTTCCTTCCATCTAGTAACTTTGGGTTTATTGGAGAGGTTGTAAGTTTTTACGTAAGGGTTTGAAGTAGCTGATTCATACAAATATAAAAACTAAAGAAGTATCAGTGAAGGTCATAGTTTATACTAATCATTGGAGGTGGGAAAGCAAAATGCAAAACATATTGACCATCAGTGCTAGATACAAGGATTCAACTTGCTGCTGGAAATAGCATGTGTACACACACATTTTGTGAAAGTATACATGGTTTGAAACCCCATGAACTGGGCATAAGAAATCTTTCAAAATAATCCCCCTAAGCAGAAAGAAGAGGGTCAAAAGTTTCAATGCCAAAATAAAAGGTTTAATTTTCAGTAAAACCACGTAATCTGAGAAAAGTAGAGCATAGCAATATATAATCTTATTTGGAAAAACTTTCTGTGAGCTTATGACATTAAAATAACTTGTATTTTCCATCTCTGACATTATTAAATATGGTCAAGCAGCAGCACTGTTATCACTTGCCATCAACTCTGTTGGTTATCCCTAGTTCCCAGATTTTGGACTTTAATAGTATTCTCTACTATTCTTTACTACTTATGGTAGGGAAGCTGGTTCCATGTTTTGAGGCAGTAAAACAAAGCAAATTGGAATTAGTCTGGGACATCTTGTTATTGCTAGAAAACAAATATGTTTTTAAGAACGTTGGAGACTGTACTAAAACTCTAAAAAGATCGATGGAGTCATGTTAAAGAGATTCCTGCTGATCAAATTTCGATGATTTGATGAGAGAGAGGGAGAAAGTGAGCATGAATTATGGTTGACTAAAAGAAGTTGAGTCTAGTCTGAAAGGTCATTAGCTTAAAATGATACTTGAAAGAGAAAAGTTAATATAAGCCATAGAAAAAGATAGTTATAATTCAAAGAAGGGTAAATGAAATAGGGTATGTTTAATGGGGATTTAACATATGTGGGTATTTTATTTCCTGTGAAAACAAATTTACATTCCTTACTATATAGTCGCTATAGTGGGTAGTACAATAGACACAAAAATAGGAACTCAAGCTTCCCTTAAAACTCAGTTACCATAATGAAATCAGAAAGACTAACCACATGGGGCCGCACATAATAACTGGATAGGAAAGAAGACTAGCATTTTATTGGTACCAGTGACCACACCGTAGAAAGAAATCAATGGTGATCTCAAAAATGATAGTTTGGGCAAGTGTCCTGAGGAGGAGGACTGACAGGTAGACTGAATGCATTATCTCCTAGCAGGCAATTCTTCAGTGGCCCTAATAATCTTAATAAACTATTTTTTTAAATTTCCAAGAAGGTATTCTAACAGGCCAAGTCTATACATCACAACGATGGGATAATGAAATGGGATTTGCAAAGCTGGTCAAATCAGTTGTGAAGACATCATGGTAGTAACGCACCATTGTAAAAATAAAAAAACATTTTGATATATGTGGATTTAAGTGCAGCTTAATCTGATGATGACTGGCTAGTGTTCGAATCTCCTTAGACACCTGGATCTGTGTCCTCACCACCAAGAATCAATTGGATCCTGACACAGATCCTGCAGTTGGCTGCTGTCAGGTAGTTCTTTAGTTTTCATTTGGATATGGTAATATTTTTGAACCCTACGGAGCTATAAAAATAGAAAAATAGCTAATATGTTAAGAATGTAACCCAGGAAAAGACTAAGAAGAAAAGTGTGAGTCTGGACAAGGATCATATTCACTATATTAGCACATTTATAACTGATCTTAATCTAAAAATACTGATTACCTTTGTATTTATAACAATTTTGTGAGAGTTTTGCATATTGAAATGCATTTAAAATATTAGGAACATTAGATATATCAACATTTTTATTTCAATTAAATGCTTAGAGACATTGTGATCAATGTTTCAGTGTTTGGAAAATTTCATTTGTTGGAGCACTAATTTTTGATTGTTAGTTGCATTGAGTAGATAAGTAACCTATAGATACTTGAGAAATGTTGATAATTTTGTTTAAATAAACGTATGTTATTTAATTCACAAAGCTAAAAAATGGGCATTAAAGAAAGCACAAAGAGAAATATTTCTTTCTAAAAGCAAAAGAGGTTTTACTAAAACCCCTTGACATCAATTATTATAAGTATCAATTATCATAAGGACATAGTTTCAAATCCCCCTCAACACACCAAGTAATTGTGGTCAATTTCTAGTTGGGCAAATTAAACTTCCTGAAACTCCTTTTTCTTCTGTGTATTACATCTGAAGGTTGTTTCATAAGAAAATAAGACATTTAATAATTTAACAGAGACAGATCTAGGCTTAGAACTGGTAACAAGTAGAAATTCAATAAATGGAATAGAAAGGTGACTGAAAATTTAATATGGCAGAATAACTTGATTGAAAAATGGTTGTCTGTGTCGTATTATTATTTCCTTTATTTAATGAGTTATAAGGCCAGGCTTGGTGGCTCACACCTGCTATCCCAGCACTTGGGAGGCTGAGGTGGGAGGGTCACCCAGGAGTTCGAGGCTGAAGTGTGCCATGTTCATGCCACTGCACTCCAGCCTGGGCAACAGAGCAAGACGGACAGGAAGGAAGGAAGGAAGGAAGGAAGGAAGGAAGGAAGGAAGGAAGGAAGGGAAGGAGGGAGGGAGGGAGGGAGGGAGGGAGGGAAAGAAAGAGAGAAAAAAGAAAGGAAAGAAGAAAGAAAGGAAGAAAGAATATGTTTAATCATAGCAGATTTTAAGACTGCCAACATTTCAAAATTATGAAATGAATGAAAATTCGATTAAGAGTTCAGAAACCACAGTACTAACTAATAATCTTCTCAATTTGGGAGCTGAAAAACACTGGTATTCTTTTAAAATTAGTTCAGATACAGCACTTAGATCAGAGGCATTAGTCAATTGGTGTGTGTGTGTATATATATATATGCATATATGTATATTTAATAAAAGAGATTTTACAAGGCCTTTTAACTTGTGAGAATAACAAGCTATTTTGAAAAGCTATGTTGATACTTAACAACCCAAGCTATATCCTTATAAAATAGAAAAATTCACATTTGAAGCTCAATCCTTAAGAATCATCATTTTTCTCATAACATTTTCTGAGCTTTATATAATAGCCCTAGGCAGGAACACATCTGACTTGTTCTGAATTTTTAGACCTTGATGTATTTACATAAATAATCCAAAGGGAAATAGGTTGTTTCCAACAGCTTTAATTAGTTTTCCATATATATAGGTCATAATCGGGTTTTACTTAGATATTACATTTAGTAATGGCTGTTAAATACAAATTGAGTGTGTACCTGGGAGCATTAATTTATAGACATCTCCTCACAAAGAATATGGAACATCAACACTGCTTTCCCATTACTCAAAGTTTTATCACTAGCCTGAAATTGACCGACTAAATGACTGTCATGGGTAACACATAATGCTGTAAAACTTATTACAGAATAAAAAGCCTGAGGAATCATTGGGGTGTTTAATATCAGGACTGGCTTGTTTTCCCATTACACTTGATAAAAGAACCAGCCAAATTGCCTTGAATGAAACTTTATTAAACAAAACAATGTCATTTCTATACCTACCCACTCGTCTAGGAGTGTCGATCATTTTGATCATAAGAGCACTTCCCAGCCCTTCCTCATGATTTCTCTGCACAAGAGACTCAAATGAGTAGCATGTAAATGACCTGTCATATCATTAAATTGTTATTGCAGTGAATTAATAAAATTAAGCAAGTAATATAATTTCAGTGCAAACTTCTTTACATTAAAATGCCATTCCCTTCTTTCTTCATGTCTAGCATAGCAAAAAAGAGGAAAGAAAAAAGGAAGAAAGAAAAAATAATGATTTTAAAGAATTTTCAGCAAAGAATGATATTCAAGGTCTGGGAGCCACAATAGTCTAAAGATAAAAGAAGAGAAAAATGCTCTGGGCTTCCGACATGTGACATTCTGCACAGTCACGGGGCAGAGAGCCAAGCCTCTGCTGTTTTGCTGCCAGGGAGTTTAATAGAAAGACCTGCTCTTTGATCACTGTGTGGGATTCTGTAACTGAGGAAGAGCCCTGGCCCCTCTGCTAGCACCACCAGAGCTTCTGTAAAACTCTTCTGTGGCTTCCACCAGGTGGCAGCAGGAAATAAAGTTTGCACAAAAATTGGTGTCTTGGTCTAGCGTAATGAATGCATTAAAAGAAAAATAAATTCTCACAGTCCTGTGAGAATTCATATTAACAAACTCTGCTTTAAGAAAATAAAGTCTCCTGTGAAAATGTTTCTCAATTGTGAGTTGTTGCAGCAAAAGAGAAATTTCAACTTTCAGGTGATCTTAAAATCAGAATGTAACATTTTGGAAATAGACGGATCTGTGATACCACATCTGTGGTCACCTAGGGAGTGTCAGATCCTGGTTTAAAAGGCACTGGCTTAAATGGTAAGCTAAGGAAAGAAGGTATTTTTTTTTTCTCTTTTCCTCTTAAGAAAACAAGTGCAACTTATGGAGACTCTTAGTTATGCAATTTCCAGAAATTAACACAAGTCACTGATAAAGGATTTGCTGAGTATACAGTAGGTTTTCATTAAGCAATCGTATTTCTTTCTGCACTTTTGTAGAAAGTGTGAGTCTCCAAAGACACCTGGGTCCCCAGAGACTTTTGAGAGGCTCTAGGGATAAGTTGCGTAACTGCCATGCTTGAATGTTCTAAGAAATACACATTATCAGCCTCTTCCTTCAAATGCCAGTATTTTATTTCATGTGTAAAAGGAAAGGTATGCAGAATTTTTGACTGTTTCTGCCCTTGGTGGAAATAGGGGCTGCTAGTCTCTTCAGGGAGTAAAACGTGTAAATCTCAGTCCACTTTCTCCTCTCTGCCTCTGGTTTCAGTTACCGTCTCTTCTACATGCTAACCTACCTGTGACTCCTAATTCTTCACTCCCACCCTCAGAATGTGCGTCATTCCCACCTTGTTTTCTCCCTTACAAACGTATTCATGCTATGAAGGGAACCGAAGTGGAGCCAGAAGAAAACCACCGCCCCCCACTCTGCAACTTTATCTCATTTCCCTAATGTTATTGTGAAAGGTAAACGAGAAAATGTCAGTGTCAGCCATAAATTATCATGTGCATTTAAGAAAATCATTATTTTTGAGTGTCTTCCTATGTTGCTTTCCTTCTGCTTTCAGGTATCTCCCATCTTGACAAAGCACAACACAACGAAGCGATGGGATAAATCTGCTGTCCCCTTAGGGTGCAGAACCTCTTCATCCACTGATCTGGAATGCACAGTATACACCAGTGTTTCCTTTATACCTTCTTTATTTCTGCTTGTCTTTTATAATGTGACTTTCCCAGAATATAAATCTAATGAAATGCGTTCTCTACAACACCAACAAAATCTCAAACTTTGGGCCAGGTACAGTGGCTCACGCCTGTCATCCCAGCACTTTGGGAGGCCGAGGCGGGTAGATCACAAGGTCAAGAGATCGAGACCAGCCTGGTACAAAAATTAGCTGGGCGTGGTGGCACACACCTGTAGGTCAGCTATTTGGGAGGCTGAGGCAGGAGAATTGCGTGAACCCAGGAGGCGGAGGTTGCAGTGACCTCAGATGGTGCCATTGCACTCCAGACTGGCAACAGAGTGAGACTCTGTCACTAAAAAAAAAAAGAAAATCTCAAAATTCAAATCCAATGGCCTTTCCTTGGTCCTCATTCTCTTTGCATTCTCCTTAAACCTGTAAATCCCCCACCTCCATCAAGCTCTTTCTCTTGACTTTCATATCACAATGAGTATCCTGGTTCTCTTCCATGTCAGCTTTATTTGATGACCACACTCCTCCTCCATCTCCTTCCCTAGCCTCGCCTCATGTGCCTTTGCTGTGGATATTACAAGAGATACAATCAATAATTGTTCCCTCCAAGCTGCTCCTTCCATAATTCATTAAAGAAAAATCTCACTAGCTTTGGATTTTCCCCTGGGCTTCAGTCTAGCATCCTCAATTGGTAGGTGTTCACTGGATGCCCTCCAGCAACTTTCCATCTGGGCCAAAATACCAGTATCATTCTAGTTTTGTTGGTCCCAACCTTGATTTAACCCTTTTAACTTTTATCCACAGCCACTCAGTTCCACTGTTGTGATTCTTATTTTGAAATGGCTCATACATCTCTTCCATTCATTCATCTCTTCCTTTCATTCTACTCCTACTGCAATGCCCTCCTTTAAAAGCTGACCTGATGACTCCCACGTGTAATCCCTGTGCTTTGGGAGGTCAAGGCTGGAGAATCACTTGTGCCCAGAAGTTCAAGACCAGCCTAAGCAACATAGTGAGATCCCCATCTCTACAAAAAATTTTAAAAATTAAAACAAAGAAGCAAACAAAACAATCCCTTCTCTATGCTTACTCTATCTATCAGCCTATATCTAGTTACTTCCCTTTCCATAACCAACTCCTCCAATCTCACTCTCGCAAGCCCACTTTCTCACATACATTCATGCCATGAAGTCTCCCCAAATCGCTGTCATTTATCATATGCTTGGGAAAAATTCTACCCCCTCATGTCTCAGTTTCTTGGAGACATGTTTCTTCTTCTTGCCATTCATCCTCCTCTGAGGCTTAGTTCAGATATCATCTCCTCTCTATTAGTCAGGGTTCTCTAGAGGGCCAGAACTAACAAAATATATATACATATATATATATATATGGAAATTTATTAAGTATTAACTCACATGATTACAATAGGCCATCTGCAAGCTGCAGAGCAAAGAGAGCCAGTCCAAGTCCCAAAACTGAAGAACCTGGAGTCCAATGTTTGAGGGCAGGAAGCATCGAGCAAGGGAGAAAGATGTAGGGTGGGAGGCTAGGCCAGCCTAGTCTTTTCATGGTTTTTCTGCCTGCTTTATATTCCAGCCAATTAGATGGTGCCCACCCAGATTAAGGGTGGGTCTGCCTTTTGTAGCCCACGGACTCAAATGTTAATCTATTTTGGCAACACTCTCACATACACACCCAAGATCAATACTTTGCATCCTTCAATCCAATCAAGTTGACACTCAGTATTAACTATCACACCCTCCATGAAGATTTCCAGGTCCCCCTTGCCCAGTAAAAAATCACACCTTGGAATAGAATAGCCCTTACTTTTCCAATACACACTGGCCTACTGTGAATTGCATCATTTTGCTTAAGATACTAGCTTCTTCACATGTTTCTTTGTCATTGAGATTTTACATTTCTTTAGGGAAGTCCTTGTGTCTTATCCTTGTTTCCATTACAGTATTTAGCAGATGCATGATATAAATGCTCAACACATAAAGATATACCATCTGTATGCACGGTTTCCACCTATGCCTTAAGTCTCCCTTATTCTTCCCTCCCCATCTCCAACACATAAGAACCCATCCACATACATATTTTTGTGAAAGAATACAATGAAAATAGCTGTATGATGAGGACAATTCACATGGCTTTGAGAATGCACTTCCTCATCTGCAAAGCAAGGAGCTTGGATGACAGGATAACAAGATCCCCACATATGTTGACATTTGAGATTTGTTTCCTCACATATCCCCCCCACCCAGCTTTATAATTTTGATCACCAATATCAGCAAAAGTGTTCCTAGATAAAATATGCACTGTATAGTGAAGATCTAAATTAAATAGTTTTTGGATTATTTCCATTCTTTGGCGAGGCATAGGTAGGCAGTTCATCAAAACTACCCTCTCAGGCTTTATCAGTTATCTTAGGAGCATTTAAACCAAAAGCTGATCACTTGAATGGATAAGTTTATCAGTCAGGATGAGCTGGGCTTTGCTGCAGGACAAACAACCCTGACATCTCAGTGGCTTAACATGGCAAGTGTTTATTTCTTGCATCTGCTCTATACTCACTGTAAGACAGGCTCCCCACTATGTCCTCCTCACTCTGGGGTGCAGGATGAAGCTGACAGAACCACAATCAATCTGGAGTGTTGTTGTTTACAGCAATGGCTGACTCAGAGGGAGGCAACTTGGTGAACTGCACACTAGCTCTTAGAGACTTTGGCACAACAGTGATGCATGTTACTTCTGCCTCCACATCATAAGCCAAAAATAACATTTTAAGCCCCACAGTCATCTGAATTGACCCCTCCTCTCAGCCAAGGTCATTCCAAAGTTAACCTGAAAAACTAGTTTAGGTCATGATGGGGAGTGGGGGGTTGCACATGCCTCATTATACCCTCCTCCCTTTGGAATCCAGGCACAGCTGACCAGCATTAACATTAATAGAGATCTTGGCCGGGCGCGGTGGCTCAAGCCTGTAATCCCAGCACTTTGGGAGGCCGAGACGGGCGGATCACGAGGTCAGGAGATCGAGACCATCCTGGCTAACACGGTGAAACCCCGTCTCTACTAAAAAGTACAAAAAACTAGCTGGGCGAGGTGGCGGGCACCTGTAGTTCCAGCTACTTGGGAGGCTGAGGCAGGAGAACGGCGTAAACCCAGGAGGCGGAGCTTGCAGTGAGCCGAGATCGTGCCACTGCACTCCAGCCTGGGTGATAGAGCGAGACTCCGTCTCAAAAAACAAACAAACAAACAAACAAACAAAAACATGAATAGAGATCTTAGGACTTTTTGTAGCAATAAGACACCAAATTCCAGCCTGACTCTAGTATAGCATCACATGACAGGTAGCAGGCCCTGAAAGAAATCAAAGTATTTTGTCTTAAGATATATTTCTTTGGCACTTTTTGAGATGGCCCTGCAAAGCTGTCTCTTGTGGGGAAAATTTAACTTCCGTAGAGAATCCCTTTCCATTTCCAGGTCTTTTCCCAGATCCAGGAGAGTATTCACTGAGTCTGGCACCTTTTTAAGTCTAATAAGAAACATTTACAACCTATTGTCTCTAAAGCTGGCTACCTGTAGGCTTCGTATTATAAGAGCCTTGGTCTCTATAACCCCTTATCGTAATCCAGACACTCCCTTCTATGGATTCCAGATCTTTAGATAAACTCAACCAATTGAACTTACAATAGGACGTCTGGGCAACATCGTGAGAATCTGCCTATGACCTGGAAGGTCCCCTTCTACCCCTGGCTTTCAGTTGTCCTGCCTTTCCAGACCAAACCAAAGTATATCTTACATGTACTGAGTGATGTCTTATGTCTCCCTAAAATGTATAAAACCAAGCTGTAGCCTGACCACCTTGGGGCACATGTTCTCAGGATTTCCC
Source organism: Macaca nemestrina (assembly GCF_043159975.1). Taxonomy (NCBI): domain Eukaryota; kingdom Metazoa; phylum Chordata; class Mammalia; order Primates; family Cercopithecidae; genus Macaca; species Macaca nemestrina. The sequence goes on from NC_092128.1 coordinate 10,908,409, forward strand.
GGGACCATTGGTCACTCATATTTGGCTCAGAATAAATCTCTTCAAATATTTTACAGAATTTGACTCTTTCTGTTGACAACATCATAGACCCAGGCAAGTCACATGCCATACAGATCTACAATTCAAGCAAGAGGGGAAACACGATCCAACCATGTGTTTGAAAGAAGCAAGAACAGAGTACTGGTGAACAGGGCAACAAATGTGCAGTGAGAATCATTCAAGGTGTAGACAACATCAGTCAATCACTAGAAAAATTTGCCCATTTCTTCCTCATTTTTCCCTTCTATAAATACTGTTCATAGGTTGAAAAAGCTATTTTTTTGTGACATTTCTAATAAATTTGAGAGAAAGCAAACATGGTTTTAAAATCTAGATTTCAATATATTTATTATTTTAAAAAATATATAATTTTTTTCTTTTTGGAAAATCAAGTTAAAAATGTCAAAAATCTATTCTCAGGCTGGGCGTGATGGCTTATGCCTGTAATCCCAGGACTTCAGGAGGCTGAGGCTGGTGGATCACCTGAGGCCAGGAGTTCGAGACCAACCTGACCAACATGGTGAAACCCCGTTTCTACTAAAAATACAAAAATTAGCTGGGCATGGTGGTGGGCACCTGTAATTCCAGCTCCTCAGGAGGCTGAGGCAGGAGAATCGCTTGAACCTGGGAGGTGGAAGTTGCAGTGAGCCGAGATGGCACCATTGCACTCCAGCCTGGGCAACAAAAGTGAAACTCTGTCTAATATATATATATATTCTCAAATCATAGGTGTAAAAAAAATGTTAAAAATAAATATTTAAAACTCCGTATTATTTTAGATTGGATGAAATAGAGAACAGGAAAATTATGCAATTTAAAAAAATTGGCCAGGCTGGGTGGCTCAATGCCTGCAATCACAGAACTTTGGGAGGTCAAGGCGAGCAGCTCACCTGATGCCAGAAGTTTGAGACAAGCCTGGCCAACATGGCAAAATGCTGTCTTTACTAAAAATACAAAAATTAGTCTGGCATAGTGGCACTCACCTGTAATCCCAGCAACTTGGGAGGCTGAGGCATGAGAATCGCTTGAATCCAGGAGATGGAGGTTGCAGTGAGCTGCGACCATGCCACTGCACTCCAGCCTGGGTGACAGAGCAAGATTCTGTCTCAGAAAAAAAAAATCAATGATTATCTTTTTGGGTACATTAATCTTTTTACTATCTGAAACCATACTCTTAAAATTAATATTGTAATATTCTATTAAACTTGAATCCAACTATATTAACTCTGTGGTATAATCCCAGACTTCGTATGAGAAGGAATTTATTTTGGCAGTAAAACTGGTAAGAAAAACAAGAACAGAATAAATCATAGAAAGTTTGCTAATTTTATTTTTAAATAAAATAGTGTATATCAACTTCTAATTGGTAACTTGTATGTATGTAACATAATAGGAAATACTTGGATAAAGCCCTTGTTTATTTTCTAGTTTAGGCCAATTCTAAAGAGATACAATTAGCCAGGTGATAGTTTTATTGATGAGACAATTCAGTCAAAATGTGTAATTGTACTGCCTCCATTTAGTCTTGGGTGTATGGTTTTGTATCTGAAGAAAAGAAAGATTTTTAAACAAACAACGTACTAGTTCTGGTCTGTGAAAGACTCTTAAGGGGCATTTTGAATTTGTTAATTTGAATTTCCCCAGGGTTTCTCGAAATGGGAAGAGCTCACAACCTTTATGGTCTGTGCCACGCAGCCCTCAAGCAGCAAAGCAGGGAACATGTGGGGAAAGACAAAAAGAGGCCCAGAAATTATCATTCATAAAAATTAGGATTTGCCTTTCAGAACCATAGACAGAAACGTACGTAGAATCAAATATTTCCTTAAATATGAATTAGAACTTTCATATTGCTAGTATGTATGGTTTTTGTTTGTTTGTTTGTTTGTTTGTTTTTGAGATGGAGTCTCGCGGTGTTGCCCGGGCTGGAGTGCAGTGGCGTGATCTCAGCTCACCGCAAAAATCCACCTCCCAGGTTCAAGCGATTCTCCTACCTCTGCCTCCTGAGTAGCTGGGATTACAGGCATACACTACCACGCCCGGCTAATTTTGTATTTTTAGTAGAGAAGGGGTTTCTCCATGTTGGTCAGGCTAGTCTCGAACTCCCGACCTCAGGCATGAGCCATCATGCCCAGTCTGTATGTATGGTAATATTAATATTTTTCAAGCTTGAGGGAAATCCAACATTGTGGTTCAGATTGTTCTGTTTGATCCAGTCTACCCCATACATACAGAGTTTGTGCTGATAAAACTTTATCCATACAGCTAGATGAATGCCAAGAAACCTTGTTTCAAATCGATTGCTAACATTCACTGCATTTACTAATATTTGGTAGAAGGCAGAGGCTTCTGCGGTGGTGGAAAGTAAGAGGGGAGACATGAAACTGATGAACACAGTCGACTTAGAAGTCAGAGCTATGGGCGGGGCGCATGGATCAGGCCTGTAATCCCAGCACTTTAGGAGGCCGAGGCGGGTGGATCACGAGGTCAGAGATCGAGACCATCCTGGCTAACACGGTGAAATCCCGTCTCTACTAAAAATACAAAAAAAATAGCTGGGCGTGGTGGCGGGCACTTGAGGCAGGAGAACTGGCGTGAACCTGGGAGGCGGACCTTGCAGTGAGCCGAGATGGCACCACTACACTCCAGCCTGGGCGACAGAGCAAGACTCCATCTCAAAAAAAACAAAAACAAAACAAAACAAAAAAAACAGCACTATCATAGGTCTACACCAGAGTTTCTCTATTTTGGCATTCTTGACATTTTGGACGAGATCATTCTTTGTTGGGGGGCGTTGTCCTACACATTGGAGGTGTTCAGCAGCATCCCTGGCCTTTACTCTGTAGATATCAACAACGTGCCCTACTCCCCCACTTGTGACAAGTAAAAATATCTCCAGTCTTTGCCAAATGTCTCCTGGAGAAAAAAGTCACCCTCCAGTTGAGAACTACTGGTCTCCGCGGACATTATTTGCCACCCTTGAATCTTAACTGTAGACTTCCTGAAGACATCACTTTTTAAATATTTCATTTAATTCTAGGGTTTTCTGTAATCTCTTAAGTCTTTCATTACATCAGATTATGTGATTTATCATTTATATTCATTCTTATCGCCCACATTCTTCCTTTACAGGAGTTTACTTGTCTAAATACCTATGAAGACTGTAGGGGGAGGATAAATGAGAAACATCACAGAATTCAGAGACATACAGGCTACTTTCAACTCATCAGCAAACTCTTCCAAATATCTGATTCGAAATTTTTGGCACCACTTTGATACCAATATTTGAATAGCTCTGGAGTGTAACGACGGTACTATGTGGTTGCTTTCCCAAGCTATAACCAGGTCATAAAATCAAGGGCTTTGTGGAATTACACAGTCTAATCCCTCTATCTGGGGGCATTTGAAAGCAAGTTCAGAAAAGACAAGATTTTTCCAGTCAATTACAGCAACCAGAGGCAAAAATCCAGATTCCTTTTCAAACCATGTTGTTCTATCTCTTTAAAAGTTATAATTTTTGTTGTTGTTGCTGAGGCTCCCTTTTTTATCATTTGTATCTAAAAGTGAGCTGTTCAAATGTGCCCTGCAGGACTCTCTTACTCCTTGAGAGACTTGCGTAAAGTAGCTTTACTTCAGTAGAGCAAGTTGTCCTTCACTCACTGGAAATCATATATTTCAGGCAGAAGCAGCATTATTAATTTTTTTTTTAGATCGACTTTTGCTGTGTCGCACAGGCTGGAGTACAGTGGTGCGATCTCAGCTCACTGCAATCTCTGCCTCCCGGGTTCAAGCGATTCTCCTGCCTCAGCCATCTGAGGAGCTGGGATTACTGGTGCCTGCCGCCACGCTTAGCTAATTTTTGTATTTTTAGTAGAACGGGGTTTCACCATGTTGGCCAGGCTGGTCTTGAACTCCTAACCTCAGGTGGTCCACCTGCCTCGGCCTCTCAAAGTGCTGGGATTACAGGCACGAGCCACCACACCTGGCCTAATTTTTTCTTATACGGAAACGTCAAGTAATTAAATATCTATAGGACTTTGTAGAGAGTTAGGGCAAAAATATTTATAGTTAGGGAAAAAATAAGAAGGAGAAATATTCTTTAGAACACAAAACTCAGCATTCTATAGAACTTTTCATGCAATTCAGAAAAACTTTCTTTGATGAATTGTAAAAAATGATAAAATTATATTCTAAAGTGAGAAGTAGAAGTTTGTTTATTCCAATAATTTAAAGTTGGGGATCAGAAAGCGTTGATAAAAATAAGAATGTTTCTCTGCCTTTGAGACATCATGGCAGAACATCATCTACTATGTGTCATTGGCCCGTAACTATCTGAAAGCTAAGAGTAGGCGTCTCACACTTTGCACATTAGAAGGAAAGTTAGAGAAAAGATAAATTTATGGAAAGAGAATTTCTATAAATTAATTTAGATTCTCCATTTTTTTCTTTCTCTCTCTCTCTCTTTTTTTTTTTTTTTTTTGAGACAGAGTCTTGTTCTTTTGCCCAGGCTGGAGTGCAGTGGCACAATCTCGGCTCATTGCAACCTCCACCTCCGAGTTCAAGCGATTCTCCTGCATCAGACTCCCAAGTAGCTGGGATTACAGGCACCTAGCACCACGCCCAGTAATTTTTGTATTTTTAGTAGAGACGCGGTTTCACCATATTGGCCAGGCTGGTCTTGAACTCCTGACCTCAAATGATCCACCCGCCTTGGCCTCCCAAAGCGCTGGCATTACAGGTGTGAGCCACAGGGTCTGGCCTAGATTTTTAATTTAATATCGACTAGGTATTCTATGGCTCCCACCTCATCATTCAAATGGTCTGGTCAAATGAACGAAATCCCTTCATCAAATATTAATCTTTGTAGTCCACTGTCAGATGCACACTGTATGGTTAGAGTGTAAGGTGGTGGAAAGAGGAAAAATGAGAAAGGGATATAGAAAGAGACAAAGTGGCAGGAAGGGATACTGACTCTTAAGTCCAAAGCATAAACACGCTAATGCCACCATGTAAGTTCCAATAATGGGCTCTTTTAAGTCTAGGATTTCTTCAGTGGTTATTAACTTGGAGGTAGTATGGAAATTCTCTTTTATGTGCAGGTAATACATTCCCAGAGCCTCAGTGAATGCCCGAAACTTCAGATAGTACTGAACTATATATGTACCATCATCTCTCACTATCTATGGGGGATTGGTTCCAGGACCCCCTTCTATACCCAAATCTGAGCATATTCTAGTCTGAAAGTGAGCCATCCAGAACACTCCCAGATGAAAAGTCAGTCAGCTCTCTATATACATGGGTGTCACATCTTGTGAATACTGTACTTGTGTCTTGCTTTGATTGCAGGTTCAAAACCCATTGATATGGAGGGACAGCTGTATTTATTGGAAAAAAAAAACCATAAAAGAAGACCTGCACAGATCAAACCTGTGTTGTTCAAGGGTCAGCTGTACTATATTTTTTTCCAATACATACACATCTATGATAAAGTTTGATTTATAAATGAGGCACAGTAGAATATTAACAGCAGTAACTAATAATAAGATAGAACGATTATAATAATATACCGTAATAAAATCAGGAATTTTTGAATGGAAGCACTGCAATACCTCTATTGTTGAGCCAATAATTCAGAAGGCTACTAAGTGACTGAGGAACAGGTAGCACCTACCGCATGGATGTGCTAGACAAATGGCTGGTTCAAGTCCCTGGTGGGACGGTGTAAGATTTCGTCATACTACTTGGAAGAGCACACAATTTAAAACTGATGCATTATTTTTGAAATTTTCCATTTAATACTTTTAGACTTTGGTTGATCTCTGGTAACTGAAACCACAGAAAGTGAAACTGTAGATAAGGAGAAGACCACGGTATTATGGTTTCTACATTAGAAGCACGAGAATCCAATGGATATCTCTCTGGTGACACATGAAGCTATCTTGTACTATGAAGCCTACCAGCTCATATTTTACACAGTGTATTCTAAGCTTTCAGTGTATTAGACCAGTGATTTTCATCTGGGGGCAATTTTGTCCCCAAGGGTCATTTGTCAATGTCTGCAGATATTCCAGTTGTCGCAACTGGGGGATGTAGTGTGTTAATGGCATTTAGTGGGCAGAGGCCAGAGATGATATGACACATCTTAAAATACAAAAGACAGGCCAGGCACGGTGGCTCACATCTGTAATCCCAGTACTTTGGGAGGCTGAGGTAGGCAGATCACCTGAGGTCAGGAGTTTGAGACAAGCCTGGCCAATATGGCAAAACCCCGTCTCTACTAAAAATACAAAAATTAGCCGGGTATGGTGGTGGACACCTGTAATCTCAGCTACTGGAGAGGCTGAGGCAGGAGAATGGCATGAGCCCGGGAGGCAGAGATTGCAGTGAGCTGAGATTGTGCCACTGCACTCCAGCCTGGGCGACAGAGTGAGATGCTGTCTCAAACAAAAACAAAAACAAAAACAAAAGACAGCCAACAACAAAGAATTATCTGTCCCAAAGTATTACTAGTGCTGAGGGTGAGAAAACCTGTAGTAGGCATTCTGCTAATCCTTTAGATAATGGGTTGGCAAACTATGGCTCATGGCCTGCTGCCTGTTTTTGTGTGACCCACAGGCTAAGGATGGCTTTTGTCTTTAAATGGCTAAAGAAGAGATTTTTTAAAAAATTATTTCCTTACACATAAAATTTGCATGAAATTCAAGTTTTAGTGTCTATAAAAAAGACTTTATTGGAGCACAACCATACCCATTTTTTTTTTTTTAACATATCTTGTCTATTTCTGCTCTCACAATATGACGGCAGAGTTGAGAAGTTGTGACCGAGACCACATGCCTCGAAAAGCCTGAAATACTGTCTGGTCCTTTACAGAAAAAGCTTGCCAAACAAATCCTGCTCTACAGACACATCAAATGAGTTGTCATTAATATAGGAAGGTGGTAGGATAGGCTTTAGCTTAACTCTTAGAAGAGTTCCATTGGTTGGAGATTTAGAGTGTTTATTATTTTCTGAACTCAGGGGTGAAGATAGGAGGGAAGATATGAAGAAATCCTAAAAAACAATTACAAATCAGGCTGTGACAATAAATAAGTATGTGTGTGGGGTAGAAGGGGGAGGAGATGCCACGAATTATTGCCACCTGAAGAAAAAGATCATTGTTTACATGATTAACTAATATGCTAGTCAGATAATGAGTAAGCAAAGCTATTTGTTAAAAAGCTCAGGGTCAGTGGTCCAGTCTCTTGGAAGTTTTTATAGCTATTCAAAGAGCACACCACAACCTTGAAGAGTGAACTACCCATGAATTTTCAAATGACTTCTCCAGCTTCTCTTTCTCAAAAAATAAATAAGCCTCAAGCAGGCAATGGTGAATTGAAGACTTGTATACAGCATTTATAAAACTTATTGACAGTAGAGATTGCAGAGGAGTTTTCACAAGGTAAGTATTTATGGACAAAGAATCAAAATCCGCAATTCATACCTGCAGAAATGGCATTAACATTACTCTTTTCCTTTTAGGAAGGTTGCCAATGATACTGAATGGCAATACAGCCTGTGAAGTTGTCTGTCAAGGAATTCCACTACTCTAAAAAGTATTTACAGATGATTCGCACCTTCCTCAAGACATTACTTTCTCCTTCTACTGTTTCTCTCACACTAGATATTTTATCCACATTTTTTCTTTTTTTTTGTGAGATGGAGTTTCCCTCTGTCACGCAGGCTGGAGTGCAGTGGCGCAATCTTGGCTCACTGCAATCTCTACCTCCTGGTTCAGGCAATTCCCCTGCCTCAGCCTCCTGAGTAGCTGGGATTACAGGCACCTGCTACCATGCCCAGCTATTTTTTTTTTTTTGTATTTTTAGTAGAGATGAGGTTTCACCATGTTGGCCAGACTGGTCTCAAACTGCTGACCTCAGGCAATTCGCCCGCCTTGGCCTCCCAAAGTGCTGGGATTACAGGTGTGAGCCACTGCACTTGGCAAGATTCTCCTAATGATGTGTGACAGGAAGATATTTGTACTTGGTCTCATAAAATTGGGATATGTTTGGGGGAAGAGTGAAAAGCTATCAAAAAGATGCCCTGCATTTGAGCCATGAGAAATTTATAATAAACATTGTTAGAAAATACTTTATTTTTGAAGTAGAAGAGGCTAAACTCTACTCTAGTTTTTGTGGGGAAAATTTTTGGAAAAAAAAAAAGACAAATTAAATGATTAAGCAGAATTTTAAGATGTATTAGTTTTAGCACATTGGAGATATGAGGGGTTAGTAACAATACCTTCTAATTCAAATAATTCCTAATTCATTTACCTGATATTACCCAGAAATAAGAAATGTTTTCCATATAATAAAGTTTACCACTACCAGTGACATTTGAATAGTGTATTCCAGGATAAAAATTATTTTGGCATCAGAATTATTCAAATGCAAAACTGTTTCTTATTTTATTTATTTATTTATTTATTTATTTATTTATTTATTTTAGAAGGAGTCTCGCTCTGTCATCCAGGCTGGAGTGCAGCGGTGCGATCTTGGTTCACTGCAACCTTTGCCTCCTGGGTTCAAGCAATTCTCCTGCCTCAGCCTCCCAAGTAGCTGGGACTACAGGTGTGTACCACCATGCCTGAATAATTTTTGTATTTTTAGTAGAAACAGTGTTTTACCATATTGACCAGGCTGGTCTCAAACTCCTGATCTCAGGTGATCCACCTGCCTTGGCCTCCCAAAGTGCTGGGATTACAGGCATGAGCCACGGTGCCCAGCCCAAAATTGTTTTTTAAGAAATAAAAAACATTGAAAAATATAATCAAAGGTTTAATTAAAAGTTATTAACATAGGTTCACTTTTTTAACAGCAAGTTCATGATTTGAATCTTCATTCCTTAATGTGCTAGTGATAGACTTCTCAGCGCAATGTCTATTTCAGAGGATTCTATGTCCTTGCCCTTTTAAACAAATTATCAGTTTTTATTTGCCCTTGTATTTGTTGTATTTACATTTAATATCTTCATCTCAGCATCTATAATTCACTTTTATTATGTTGTGGACTTTAAGCCAGAGAACTTAACATGATAAGACTGATATTCTTAGCAGTATAGTATATTAGTTGTGGAGCCTGGATTGAAATCTGAGCCATGCCATTTTTTAACTATGGGATCTTGGGGAATTTGCTTAGCCTGCTTCTTTATCCATAAAATGGAGATGATAATAGCTTACTTATGGAGTTGTCAGAGAATTAAATACGTCTACATATGTAAAATGCTTAGAATAGTGACTGGCACATACTCAGATAATACCTAGAATCTAATTTTTAGAGCAAGTATTTTATCAGACACACATTTTTCACCGAATCTCTTAGTTTTGGAGAGCTGAAATGGAGATGAGATGCATATCTCCCCTCTCCTTTCTTTTTTTTTTTCTTTTTCTTTTTCTTTTTTTTTGAGACGGAGCCTTTCTCTGTCGCCCAGGCTGGAGTGCAGTGGTGCCATCTCGGCTTACTGCAAGCTCTGCCTCCCGGGTTCAGCCATTCTCCTGCCTCAGCCTCCTGAGTAGCTGGGACTACAGGCATGCGCCACTACGCCAGGCTAATTTTTGTATTTTTAGTAGAGGCGGGGTTTCACAGTGTTAGCCAGGATGGTCTCCATCTCCTGACCTTGTGATCCACCCACCTTGGCCTCCCAAAGTGCTGGAATTATAGGCATGAGCCACTGCGTCCAGCCTCCCCTTTCTTTTTGATTTCTTATGTCCCTCTCTTGTCATTTCTCCAGAAGTTGTCTACTGGGATTTCTTAGACCACAGAAACTTCATTCACCCTTCTTTTCCCTGTCTCCACTCAGAGCATTAATTAAAGATTAATCCTGAAGCCTGGGGGCCTAAACTGACATCCAGGAAAGCCTTAGGAACATTTGCATACACTTATGAAGTCCTTATAAAACTTTACATTTTAATTAGCTGACAGCAGTTAAAAACCACAAGATTAGAAACTTCTACTTCCAGCCAAGATGGAGTAACAGGATTTTACTTACTCTTGTCTGAAACAACTAAAAGACTGGACAAAATATATAAAACAGACATAGAGATTAGGCAGGGCAGGGCAGTTATGTCTGAGTGGTGGACACAAACAATGTGAGCCCCGCAATTGCTTCAGCTTATTGCCTGATAAAATTTACAGGGTCTCAGTGCAGGGAAGCGAAACTCAGGAACCTGGTAAGCTCCTTACTTGAGGAGACAGAGTTGGCAGTCTGGGGTCTTCAGGACAAAATACCAGATACGAGAGAGCTGTACAGAGAGAAAACTTTAGTGGTCTGCAGAAGTGTCCCTTAAGTCTTCAGCAGGGTACCAATACATTCATTTGTGTAATAAAACTACCTGGGTTAGAGAAAACTCACCTGAAAGGAGCTGAGGGAACAACCTACTCGCACAGATTAAGAATAATTCATGTTCCCACCAGATTAAGAATAATTCATGTTCCTACCAGTCTGAGCGCAAAACCTTGTAACTCAGGGCATTAGGTACAGCACTCAAAAGGAAATGACAACATTATTGGGAAAAAATCAGCCCTACATAAGGGCTGTGCTGGTCTCAACCTCACGAAGTCTAAAAGCAAGTTTTGAAAGGATCAACTGTTTTCAATAAGTTAATTTCATCCCAGAACGAAGCTCAAGCATAATATAGGAATATAAAAATGTCTACACTCAACAAAGTGAAATTCACACTGTGAGTGCCCAAAGCGTGAGGAGGGAAAGTCCACTCCTGAACACATACTCTCACTGGGGAACATGAAAATCCAGACCGCAGGAGCAGAATTTAACCTTACCTAGAGCTGAAATGAATTTAGAGAGCCAAGTTTCTGACTATCTCATAGGGGTCCTTGGGGAGGCCTCCAGTGGAATTGGGGAAGGACCACAGGGAAAAGGAAACTTCCAGCTGAACGTTGTAATAATTTTGACCAAGCAAGAATTTTCCTGGGCACAATCTGGGGCAGGGATGAGGTAGGGGGTGAACAGGAAGTGTAGACATGAGCAAAGAAGCTGCAGCAGGTTGGGAGAGGTGGGGCCTGAAAATCCTGCTTGCTTTCTCAGTTGGGAGGCTCGTAGTCTGGAACAAGACCTCAGCTCTGCTCACCGGCACGTGGATATAAACTCAGTGCTACTGGTGGGGTGCGGTGGGAGTGAGACTGGCCTTGCTGGCTGTGTGGGAGATAAATGAGGCCAGTCACTGATGACTTCCTTCCCCCACTTCCCTGGAAACGTATATGACACTGCAGAGGCAGCCATAATCTCCTTGGGAACATAACTCCATTGGCCTGAGAACCACACCGCCACCTGCAAAGTGGCTGCACCAAGCCCTGCCCAAGAAGAGTCTGAGCTCAGACACGCCTAATCCTGGCTCCACCCAGTGGTATTTCTCTACCTGCCCTGGCAGCTGAAGACAGAAGACATGATCTCTTGGGAGCTCTATGGTCCAACCCATCATCTGAGAAGCCCAAATACCTATCCAGGCAACCTTAGGACAAGCTTGTATCAGCTAATGCTCTCTTAAAAGTGCCACCTCCTGGCTAGAGGCCAACGAACTGCTAGCACAACCAACACAACCCATGCACTAAACAAAACTACAACTAAGAGTCTACTTCACTTCCCTACTACCTCTACCAGAGCAGGTGCTTGGATCCATGGCTGAGAGACCTGAAGACAGATCATGTCACAGGACTCTTTGTACATACTCCTTAGTACCAGGTCAGAGTCCAGTAGCTCCACTGGATGGCTAGACCTAGAAGAGCAATAACAATCACTGCAGTCCAGCTCTCAGGAAGCCCCATCCCTAGGGGAAGGGGGAGAGCACCACATCAAGTGATCACCCCATGGGACAAAAGAATGAACAGCAGGACTTGAACCCCAGATCTTTCCTCTGAAATGGCCTACCCAAATGAGAAGGAACCAGAAAAACAATTATGGTAATATGACAAAGCAAGGTTCTTTAACACCCCAGAAGATCACACTATCTCACCAGCAATGGATTCAAACCATTAAGAAATCTCCAAATTGTCAGAAAAAGAATTCAGAAAGCTGATTATTAAGACACTCAAGGAGGGCCAGGCGCAGTGGCTCACGTCTGTAATTCCAGCACTTTGGGAGGCCAAGGTGGATGGATCACAAGGTCAGGAGATCAAGACCATCCCGGCTAACATGGTGAAATCCTGTCTCTACTAAAAATACAAAACATTAGCCAGGTGTGTTGGCAGGCACCTGTAATCCCAGCTACTCAGGAGGCTGAGGCAGGAGAATGGCATGAACCTGGGAGGCAGAGCTTGCAGTGAGCCGAGATGGCACCACTGCACTCCAGCCTGGGCGACAGAGTAAGACTCTGTCTAAAAAAAAAAAAAAAAAAAAAAAAAGATACTCAAGGAGGCACCAGAGAAAGGTGAAAACCAACTTAAAGAAATTTAAAAAATAATATAGGATATGGACAAACATCTCCAGGGAAATACAATACATAACAAAATCTCCAGGGAAATACATAACATAAATAAAAGACAATCAAAACTTCTGGAAATGAAAGACACAATTAGAGAAATGAAAAATATACTGGAAAGTTTCAGTAGAATCGAAGAAGTAGAAGAAAGAAATTCAGAGCTCAAAGACAAGGCTTTTGAATTAACCCAATCCAACAAAGACAAAGAAAAAAGAATTTTAAAAATTAACAAAGCCTCAATGAAGTTTGAGCTTATGTTAAATGACCAAACCTAAGAATAACTGGTGTTCCCAAGGAAGAAGAGAAATCTAAAAGTTTGGAAAACTTACTTGAGAAAATAATTGAGGAAAACTTCCCTGGCCTTATTAGAGATCTAGACATCCAAATACAAGAAGCTCAAAGAACATCCGGGAAATTCATCACAAAAAGATCATCACCTAGCACATAGTCATTCGGTTATCTAAAGTCAAGACAAAGGAATGAATGAGGCAAAAACATCAGGTAACCTGTAAAGGAAAACCTATCAGATTAACAGCAGATTTCTCAGCAGAAACCCTACAAGTGAGATAGGATTGGGACCCTATCTTTAGCCTCCTTAAACAAAATAATGAAAAGCCAAGAATTTTGTATCCAGTGAAACTAAGCTTCACAAATGAAGGAAAGATGGTCTTTTACAGACAACAAATGCTGAGATAATTCACCACTACAAAGCAAGCACTACAAGAACTGCTAGAAGGAGCTCTAAATCTTGAAAGAAAACCTTGAAATACACCAAAATAGAATCTCCTTAAAGCATAAATCTCACAGGGTATATAATACAATAACACAGTGACAAAAAAGTTGTTCAGGCAACAACTAGCATGATAAATAGAAGAGTACCACATGTCTCAATACTAATGTTGAATGCAAATGACCTAAATGCTCCACTTAAAAGACACAGAATTGCAGAATGGATAAGAATTCATCAATCAAGTATCTGCTGTCTTCAAGAGACTCACCTAACACATAAGGACTCACATAAATGTAAGGTAAAGGAGTGGAAAAAGATATTCCATGCAAATGGACACCAAAAGCAAGCAGGAGTAGCTATTCTTATATCAGATAAAACAGACGTTAAAGCAACAACAGTTAAAAAAGATGAAGAGGGACATTATGTAATGATAAAAGGACTAGTCCAACAGGAAAATATCACAGTACTAAATATATATGCACTTAACACTGGGGCTCCCAAATTTAGAAAACAATTACTACTAGACCTAAGAAACGAGATAGACAACAACACAATAATATTGGGGGGGCTTCAATATTCCACTGACAGCACTAGATATCAAGACTGAAAGTCAACAAAGAAGCAATGGACTTAAATTATACCCTAGAACAAATGGACTTCACAGATATTTACAGAACATTCCTCCCAACAACCACAGAATATACATTCTACTCATCAGCACATGGAACATTCTCCAAGATAGACCATATGATAGGCCACAAAATAAGTCTCAATAAGTTTAAGAAAACTGAAATTATATCAAGTACTTTCTCAGACTACAGTGGAATAAAATTGGAAATCAATTTGAAAAGGAAGCCTCAAAACCATGCAAATACATGGAAATTAAATGACCTGTTCCTGAATGATCATTTGGTCAATAATGAAATCAAGATGGAAATTTAAAAATTCTTTGAACTGAATGATAATAATGACACAACCTATCAAAACCCCTGGGATACAGCAAAGTTTTGGTGCTAAGAGGAAAGTTCATAGCATTAAATGCTTACATCAAAAAGTCTGAAAGAGCACAAACAGACAATGTGTAAGGTAAAATCTCAAGGAGCTAGAGAAAAAGTACAAACCAAACCCAAACGCAGGAGAAGAAAAGAAATAACAGAGATCAGAGTAAAACTCAACGAAACTGACACAAAAATACAAAAGATAGCAGTGTTTTGTAGTTTTCCTTGTAGAGGTCTTTCACTTCTTTGGTTACATATATTCTTGAGTTTTTTTGTTTTGTTTTGTTTTTCTTTTACAGCTATTATAAAAGGGGCTGAATTCTCGATCTGATTCTTAGCTTGCTTGCAGTTGGTATGTAGCAGAACTACTGATTTGTGTACATTAATTTTGTATTCTGAAACTTTGCTGAATTCATTTATCAGATTTAGGAGCTTTTTGGATGAGTCTTTAGGGTTTTCTAGGTATACAATCATATCCTTAGTGAACGGCAACAGTTTGACTTCCTCTTTGCTGATTTTGATGCCCTTTATTTCTTTCTCTTACCTGATTGCTCTGGCTAGGACTGAAAGAAATCACAGATAGAACAAACAAATGGAAACACATCTCATCCTCGTGGATAGGTGGAATCAGTATTGTCAAAATGACCATACTACCAAAAGCAATCTATAAATTCAGTGCAACTCCTATCAAAACACCACCATCATAATTCACAGAACTAGAAAAAACAATCCTAAATTCATACAGAACTAAAAAAGAGCCCACATGGCCAAAGCAAGACAAAGCAAAAATAACAAATCTGGAGGCATCACATTACCTGACTTCAAACTATACTATAAGGCTATAGTCAACTAAACGGCATGGTACTGGTATAAAAACAGGTATATAGACCAATGGAACAGCATAGAGAACCCAGAAAAAAGCCAAATACTTACAGCCAACTGATCTTCAATAAAGCAAACAAAAACATAAAGTGGGAAAAGGACACCCTTTTCAACAAATGGTGCTGGGATGATTGGCAAGCCACATGCAAAAGAATGAAACTGGATCCTCATCTCTCACCTTATATAAAAATTAACTCAAGATGGATCAAAGACTTAAATCTAAGACCTGAAATCCTAAAAACTCTGGAGGATAACATCAGAAAAACCCTTCTAGACATTGGCTTAGGCAAAGACTTCATGACCAAGAACTCAAAAGCAAATGCAACAAAAAGAAAGATAAATAGATGAGCCTTAATTAAACTAAGAAGTTTCTGTACCCCAAAAGAAGTAATCAGTAGAGTAAACAGGAGTTATCCATGTAACTAAACACTACCTGTTCCCCAAAAATCCATTGAAATAAAAAAAAATTAAAAAAAAAATATATCTGGAAAGGGCTAACAGCAGATTAGACACTACAGAAGTAAAGACAAGACACTAAAGAAGAAAAGATTAGATAAGTTGAAGACAGTGATAGAAGCTATCCAAAATGAAAAACAGAGAAAAAAAAGTACCAGAAAAGAAAAAAGAAAAAAAGGAAAGAATACCAATGAGCTGAAGGGCAATGTCAAGTGGTGTAATATGTACAATGGGAATTTCCAAAAGTGGGGGTTGGGAGAGTGATGAAAATATTTGAAGAGATAATGGCTTTAAATTAAAACACTAATGGAAGAAACTACACTGAGGTATATCATAAGTACATTCTTAAAAGCAGCCAGAGAAAAAGGACACAATTGCCCATAAAGGAGAAAAGATATCAATGACAGATTTCTTACAGGAAATAACGCAATCCAGAAGACAGTAGGGCCACACCTTTAAAATAAGAAAGAAAAAAATAATGAACTGTCAACCTAGAACTTGATACCCAGTGACAATATCTCTCAATAAAAATAATATTCTGATAAATATGTGTATATACACTATACATGGAATTCACCCATTTTGCCTAAATTTTCAAATGCTTTGGCCAGCTTTGTTCATGGTATTCTCTTATTGTCATTTAAAATGTCTGCTACCCATGATTATCTCCATTTTCATTTCCTGTATTGATTATTTGTGGTGTTCTCCTTTTTTCTTAATCAACTTTGCTGGAGGATTTTCTGTTTTCAAGAAAATAACTTTTGTCTATGTTGATCCTCCCTACTATAACTTCAAGTTTTATTTCATTAAGCTCTGCTCTTACATCATCACATACTTTTAGTTTATTCAAGTTTAGCTATGAGTTTCTAGCCTTAACTCATTTTTTACTTAAGCATTTAAAGTATAAAATAAACTATAACCACCTTTGTCTTGCATCTCATGAATTTTTATTTATAGGATTATTTATTGTCCTTCAGTTCTAAGTATTTTTAAGATGTCTTCCCCTAGAAAGTCATAAAATGTTTTAAACATTTCATTTATATCTTAGAAGAATGTGTGTTCTTTATTTTGTTTAGACTCTATGTCAATCAAATTTTTAAATTATATTTGTGGAAACCTCTATTTTTACTTATTGTTGTGTGCCTAAATGATCAGTTCTGAAGTTAATTAATATGCAACATTTTCTTCTATGATATTTGAGTTATCAATTTCTCCCTGCACTTCTGTCAATTTTTGCTGTATATATTTTGAGAGTATTTTGTGAATTCAAGTTTTTAAATTGCTACGTTTATCTGGCAAAATGAATCTTTTGTCATAATTCAGTATCCTTTCTATCTTCTAAAAAGGTTTTTGTTTTGAAGTCTTGTTACCTGCTATTATAGTTACCCAGTTTTTCCTTTAATTATTCTTGGCACGTTATGTCTCTTTTCATTATTTTCCATTCAGGCTTTCTGAGTCCTCTTATTTCAGATGTATCTTATAAAAACCACTTAGCTTCTTTCAAAACTAATCGGACAAGATCTTTTAGCTAGTATATTTAGTCCACTGCCATGGACTAAACACACACACACACACACAAACACACACACACTATCTATCTATCTATCTATCTATCTATCTATCTATCTATCTATCTATCTATCTATCTCTATCTATCTATCTATCTCTATCTATCTATCTATCTATCTATCTATCTATCTATCTATCTATCTATCTATCTATGTATCTATCTATCTAGACTACACACACATACACACACACACACACGTAAAAGCAAGAAAGACAGACTTGCTCCTGTTGTCTTACATTGTTTTGTCTTTCTGCATAGATGATTTTGATTTGTTTTATTAATCCATTTTTCTCCCCCATTCTGGTTTTGAAGTTATATATTATTTAATATTAAGTGGGCACTTTGAAGCCTGGGCGTGGTTGCTCACACCTGTAATCCTAGTACTTTGGGAGGACGAGGTGGGTGGATCACTTGAGGTCAAGACTTTGAGACAGGCCTGGCCAACATGGTGAAACCTCATCTCTACTAAAAATACAAAAAATTAGCCAGGTGTGATGGCATGCACCTGTAGTTCCAGCTACTTGATAAACTAAGACAGGAGAATCGCTTGAACCTGGGAGGTGGAGGCTGCAGTGAGCCAAGATCACGCCACTGAACTACAGCATGGGTGACAGAGTGAGACTCCATCTCAAAAAATAAATAATAAAAAATTTAAAAAGTGGGCACTTTGGAATTCTATCTTACATACTTAAGAAAGTCTAAAGTTAATCAGTCTTTTAAATCCTTTTAAACTACAAGGATCTTAAAAAACTGTAATTTTGATTATTCTCTTTCTGACTTACAGACTTCATTTTTAATTGTTTCATTTACTCCTTTTTAAAACACATTAATTTTGATGTTAATATTTTATTACACAGTTTTAAAAACCTTTAACCTATATCTTCATTAATGTCTTTGATCAGTACTTCTTACATCTCAGACATTTCTTCTGGGTTTCTTTTATTTAAAAAATTAAGTAAATCCTTTAGAGATTGCTTTAATGAAAAATCTTTTGGTCTCAAACTCTCAATTTTTGTTTCTCTTTCTCTCAACACTTTGATCATATCATTCTGTGGTCTTTTCTTTCAACTATTGCTTTTGAGAATTCTATTTTTATTTCACTTGCTGTTACTTTTTCTCTGACTTCCCCTTTGGTGCTCAAGCCTGGTAAAAGACAGAGCTGAATTAAACCTTTGCTGTCTGGAGAAGAGAGCCTATACTTAACTATTCTATAATACAACCAACAGTGTTAAGGACTATAACAAAAAGCCACAGCATACTCTAAATTATAAGCCTTAATTTTCAAGCAATAAATATTGAACACATGGAAGTGAGTTGATTTTACCTTGTCTATTAACTGTTAAAATATGCATACAAATTTTAACCAAATAATTGATTTTAAACTTAAAATATTTTTGTAACAAGAGTTACTATGTTGATACATCCAAATGAACCTAAAGGAGAAACAATATGAGTTTGTTGTCTGGAAAATTCTAATGGATAAAGGATTCAAGGTATAACTATTGATCAACAAATATTTATTAGCTACTTGCAAAATGTTCCATTTTATGAGACGTAATTTAGAATTGCAATTGTCTGTTCTATTAGAATTGATCAAAAGCTTGAGGTCATTTAATATTGCCTTATATATATATACACACACACATAGTATGTAAATATACATATATATAAAGAAATCACTTAAAAACAAGCAAATACTTCAGAAAAATTATTACTACTGAGAAATAAATATAAAACATTTATCTAAAATCATTTAAAACAGTTTTAAGGTTCAAAACATTTTTATTTAATAACAAGCTTATTTAGATGACTTTAAAAGTCAATGTGGCTGTATTTACAAAATAAGTGACATTTTCTCAACAGAGCAAAGCTAGTGGATCAATTAATGCCTTCGTTACAATACTTTGCTGAAATAGTCAAAGCGAGTGTTACGGCATTTCTGTGTGGTTACAGCTTAGAAGTTCAAAAACTCTGCAAATGATGCTGAAAAGAATATAATGAATGTATGAAAAATGACCATTCCTGGAAATGTAAGCTGGAGTCTGACAATATTCATGTTATTTTACATAGAACTTTACCTTACTATAACTGTCAAAGTACATAATAACCTCGACTAATTTTTAAATTTTGATATATCTTAATATGCACTCAAGTATTAATTTGTATTAGATATATTCTAAGTTGGTGCAGACTTTGTATCAAGTTATATGTATTCCTCTCCTTACTAAATATATATAGAATTTAAATATAAATATATGTATAGTATATACATATTTTAAAATACATACAGAAATTTCTTTTGAGAGAAGAATATTTCTGCTACTGTTTTTTAATAACCTACACGAAGAAAAAGTCTCAGATTATAAGTATACAGCACGATGAATTTTCTTTTCTTTCTTTCTTTTTTTTTTTTTTTTGAGACAGAGTTTCGCTTTTGTTGCCCAGGCTGGAGTGCAGTGGTGTAATCTCCGCTTACTGCAACCTCCCTCTCCCAGGTTCAAGCGATTCTCCTGCCTCTGCCAGAGCAGCTGGGATTACAAGCATGCGTCACCGTGCCTGGCTAATTTTGTATTTTTAGTAGAGAAGGGGTTTCACCATGTTCGTATGGCTGGTCTTGAACTCCTGACCTCAGGTGATCCTAGTCTCCTGGGCCTCCCAAAGTGCTGGGATTACAGGCGTGAGCCACCGTGCCGGACTTTCTGTTTTTGTTTTCTTTTTGAGATGGGGTCTCGCTCTGTCACCCAGGCTGGAGTTCAGTGGCGTGATCTCCACTTACTGCAACCTCTGCCTCCTGGGTTCAAGTGATTCTCCCCCATCAGCCTCCCAAGTAGCTGGGACTACAGGAGTGTACCACCACACCCAGCTAATTTTATATTTTTTTTTGGTAGAGATTGGGTTTCATTACGTTGGCCAGGTTGGTCTGGAATTCCTGACCTCAAGTGATCTGCCCACCTTCGCCTCCCAAAGTGCTGGGATTACAGGCGTAAGCCACTGCGCCCGGCCCTTGATGAATTTTCACAAAGTGACACACCCATGTAACCTGAATCCACATCAAGAAACGGAACATTATTAGTGGCCCAGATACCCGCTGTGTGCCCCTTTTGTTCATAATCATCTCCCTAAGGGTAACAACTATTTTGTCTTTCTAACACCTGGGCTATGTTTTGAATAACATTTATCCTATCAGGCATACAACGCTAAAAACAAAAACAAAAAAACTATCCTATGGGAATTAAAATTTGAGTGAGGTCATGTACTCCTTCTTCCCATTTTCAATTTATTTGGCTCATATCTGCACCAAAAGCCAAACATCTTCCAGCCCCTCTGCAGCCCCCTAGTCCCTTCGGTCAAGCGATACGCCTTGCAAGGAAATGACCACTCTCGGCTATGCAGACCTGGTTGCGCATGCTCCATTTCTGCCTGAAGTTTCCTGTGTGCAGAGGATGGTAGGTGTAAAACTATGGGCCATAAAGAGCCAGGTATTGCCACATGAACTATACTCTGCCTCTGAAATGCCCCAGGTTTGGCTGCCCCAGGCTGCATCCTCATCTCCTACAAGCCACCCGGGACATTCCCAGGCAAAACAAGAAGGGCCCTGGAGGGAGGATGCACACAGAGTTGTTTAACCGTGTGTGGAGGGGATGGTTTCTCCCCACCCACATAAACAGATGCTGCTGGGACAGGCACGTATTCGCACCTGCCTGTTTTCTCTGCTCTGGGAGAGTCTGAGCTTCGATAGCTTGCCAAGTCTTAATGGAAATCTGTTACTTGTGACGAGGCATGAAAGACTAGCTTCACCTGAACTGCACAATTGAACACCATGCTCTCTCTTCATGTACTAAGTCACGTTATCAACACACTCTAGAGGGTATATATTTGACTTGTTTGTGAATAGCTAGTTTTTGTTTTAAGTACTTCTTAGCAGGATTATACCAATAAACTTGACACTGGGAAAGGAAAATAAAAACTTGGGACCTCAGTTCACTTCGTAAAAAGCAAATAATAATAATAATAAGCTGGAAGCTGAGTCATTCAGGAGGCTGTCTTTCTCTTTGTTCTTAAGCAGATAGCTACAGAAAAAACATTGCTGATCGAGAATTAGAAGCTCAGAGAGGTTAAATAACTTCTCCACCGTCACACAGTCCAGGAGTGGCAGCATTATGATTTGAAACCAAGGTTAGTTTAAAACCCATGCTTGTCTTCTAGTCATACTTCTGAGACACTGCAGAAATACAACAGTTATTAATCAAGAATCTTTAACCTTCAGTTCCTTCAGTAAGTTTTATCTGAGGGTAGGAGGCATAGTGATGCCTGCATTCTTTTTCTTCTCTATTATTCACAATTCTAAATAATTATCTTTGACTTAAAATGCTATTAATATTTATAATCTGCTACCATGTTACATCCACATAGGGCTTTATAGTTGAAGATCACCTCACACTCATAAACACATTCTAACCTAGGTTAAAAGGGGTGTATATTACTACCCTTATTTTACCATGAGTTCTTCTCAGGCTGATGAAGTCTCGAATTTAGTGAGACCTCACGTTAGGACCTTTTGACACCGGAAATGCTGAAAGTCTGTTTTACGGCGTTGTCTCTATTCCTTGCTGATGTGTTATCCACACGCAGACTATCCAAGCTATTAAGCAACTGATCCTTATGGAGACCTGGGACACTCAGAAGCTCCCGGTTACGTGTATACCTGGCTACCTGCCCATCGCTTTGTGAATTCTGCTTCCTCATGACTGGTACTATCTCAGGGTTTATGATGTCTGTGACTCTCCTAACTTCTAAACTATGTTGACAACAACAGTGGCCCTTATGTATGGGAGTGACTGCACTGAGGGCTGTGAATACCACTCAAGGCTCATAGCAATGAGAGGGTGGACACAGATGAGAAAATGAAGACTCAGAGAAGTTGAGCAACTTTCCTAACGGCAAGCGGTGGAAATAGGATTCAAACCCAGGTCCGTTTGGCTATAAAGTTTGAGCTTTTAATTCTAGTGGATCCAAAGCTTACATGAGGATTGGGCTCTAAAAGTTGTTGCAAAACTGGAAAATTAAGAAAAGCCAAGGGCTGCTCTGGAAATCTCTTCAATCGCCCTTCAAGTACCTTATCCCATTGCTTTTTAAGGATGCCAACACAAACAATCATACTTCAGCACAAAACAGATTAGCATATTTTTGGGTGGGCAACGAGAAGTGGTTGTTTGTGTTTAGGACATATATTGTATGAAAATATTTGAACCACACTCAGCCCAGCAAAAAACTTACCCCACCGATGTTGCGGGAGGGACCACAGATCCTGTCTTCATCTCACATTCATTTAGAGGCATATGCTCAGTGAGCATGTTGCAAGAAAGACAGATGGAATCAAGTTAGCAGATATGCTACTCTGGGTTCGATTCTACTTGGGATTTCAGAGAATGTCCTCCACTCAGGGAGAGCATTCTAATTGCTACTGCATATGTATAAGGTTTATACTGTTAAAAATGTAATCTTGATACCAGCAAAGCTACGATCTAAGAGACAAGCACTTTTAGGGGTCAGAGTGGTAGAAACATTTCTGCAATATCAGTGAAGTTACAGCTTTGGTTTTCAGATAGAAAACTGACTGCATGGTTTTGGGGTCAATGTTGACTGAAACACACCCCGGAAACCAACCATATCAAGCATGAAAAGTCCATGAAACATAAAACGGCTGGAAAATTCCACAGCAAATGGAACGGCAGAAGAAATTGCCCACAATGTTTAAATTCTCTTCTCTCACTCTCTCCCCAAAGCTCCCTCCCTTCTCAACGAGTATGCTAAAATTTGCAAGGGAACAGAGCCCACTCTATAGGGTGCTATACAGTCTGCGTGTCTTTTACTCAAAGTCACAGAGAGACGGTTGGAGTGACTCAGTTCATGGCTATTCAACACAGAGTTGGCAGAGTTCTCATGAGAAGCCATGTTAGAGGGTACAGGCCAAGTTGCACATCACCGCCTAAGGAATGAGCCCCGAATCTGGCTTAATTAGTTGTGGCCAGGTTATCAAGGCTATATATTGTAAAATCATGGGGGCCTAAATATAAGAAACCCATTGGCTCCTTCATTTAAAAGACGGTGATGGGAATGGTGAAGATAAAGATGTTCATGGACTAGTCTCTACTGCAATGCTTTTCCTTCTTAACTGCAATGTGTTAACTTGCTTGGCATGTGGCTGAAACAGTCTTTTCGTGGTTCAGAGAACAGTTTTGAGTGGGACAAAACAGGACTACCATTTATCCTTTGTCTTTATAAGCAAAATAAGAGTTGTACCTAATATGTATTTAGGTCTTACTAGGCTCTGCATTCAGTGCCTGATCTCCTGGAAGAGAAGGGCTCTCATTGTCCCATTTTACAGATAAAGAGGCTGAGGGGTAGATTAATAAAACAGCTCTCTAGAGGTCACAGATTTGGTAAATGACAGAACTGGACTGCAATGAAGATTTGGCTTGCTCCATAGCACCATGGGCCACTCTTTTAGATG
The DNA here is from genome assembly GCF_043159975.1 of Macaca nemestrina. Lineage (NCBI taxonomy): Eukaryota > Metazoa > Chordata > Mammalia > Primates > Cercopithecidae > Macaca > Macaca nemestrina. The sequence goes on from NC_092128.1 coordinate 10,932,064, forward strand.
ACATGGGTGCATAGCCTCCCGCCTTAGAAAACAGGAGAATAAGTTTCTATAAGCTATTGGAGAGATTTTTACTGGGTCCAACCCAAAGTGCTTCAAAAGTTAATGATCAGTTACCATCAGCAAGACTATTTAAATAAATATTAAAATTTCAAACAATTATCTTTTGCCCTACAAAGTCTGGTTGTTTTAAAAGGCCATCAAAGATGGCTATTCATAGGCCAGGCATGGTTGCTCATACCTATAATCCCAGCACTTTGGGAGGCCGAGGCGGGCAGATCACCTGAGGTCAGGAGTTTGAGACCAACATGGCCAACGTGGTGAAACCCATCTCTACTAAAAATACAAAAAAATTAGCCAGGCGTGGTGGTGTCCACTTGTAATCCCAGTTACTTGGGAGACTGAGGCAGGAAAATCGCTTGAACCAGGGAGGCAGAGGTTGTAGTGAGCCGAGATTGTGGCACTACACTCCAGCCTGGGTGACAGAGTGAGACTCCATCTCCAAAAAAAAAAAAAAAAAAAAGATCCCTATTCATTTATATACTGGAGAAAGTATGTTTGGCACCTAATCAAGCTTGGAAGGCTTACCTGGACTCTACATGGCTCAAAACCAGGCATTACTTGAGAGGTTTACTGATATGGTTTCTTTCTGTCCACAATTTGCAATGTGTTAGACTTCGTTTTACAAGTTTTCCCAGGGGATGATCAGTATAGAACTATAGATCTTATTGACCATGTGTATACATCCTGGAGTCAGTTTTTTAAAGGAAAAGAGTTGGCCTCTGCCCTCTGGCAAAGTTGTAGTTAGGAAGCATAGAGTAATTTTTCAACTATTTCTGAGCGTTTGCTAAAGCTTATGTGCACATCTTCTATCAGAAACCCAGAATGCCTAGCACTCTAGTTGCCTTTTAGGAATAAACTTCTAAGCTCTTTATTATCCAGTTGCGTGAAAAAAAAAAAAAAAAAAAGATCACTGATAGAAGTCATAGTGATAGATTCTTTAAGGACTGTATAGTCTAGTCCCATTTTGTGATTAAATCAGATTACTAGATGCATACATATTAGACTCATTCATATTTTACATCTAGATGAGGAAACTGCCTCAGAGAAATTGTCCACAATCCCACGGCTAACAAGAAGTGGAATTAGCCAGGCATGGTGGCTCATGCCTATAATCCCAGCACTTTGGGAGGCCAAGGTGGGCGGATCACAAGGTCAGGAGATCCAGAACATCCTGGCTAACACGGTGAAACCCCGTCTCTACTAAAAATACAAAAAATTAGCCGGGTGCGGTGGCGGGCGCCTGTAGTCCCAGCTACTGGGGAGGCTGAGACAGGAGAATGGTGTGAACCCAGGAGGCAGAGCTTGCAGTGAACCGAGATGGCGCCATTGCACTCCAGCCTGGGCAACAGAGCCAGACCCTGTCTCGCGGGGCGGGGTGCGGGGGTGGGGTGGCGGGGGGAGCCGGGGGGAAAGAAGGGGAATTAGAGACACAACACCCAGTCTTTTTGGCTTGTAATTCTCAGCCTTTTCCATTATCTCAGCCTGCTGCAATGATAATGTCACAAAGTAGCAAGAAGAAAACACTCTCAATACCTAAATATTTTAGTCTTCATTATTTCAAAAGAAAATTTACAGTAATTCTTATTACCATCCAACAATCCATAAAACTTATTATCTTTCATTCTATAATCCTAGCATAATCATAAAATTTGGAGTGATGAAAACAAAGCAACACATCTTTGGAAGTGAGATCTGAGCCCTTATTCAAAATATTACTTACGATAACATTAAAAATAATTTACCAGCATAATGGTATAAAAAGTAATAATAAAAGCAAAAAATGTCCCAGATTTTCTCTTATATTTATTGATCATTTAATCAGCTCCTTCTTCTGCCATCTATCTTTTGCCAAAGCAGGTAAAGTACGGTGAAAATATTTATCACACTACAAACAAAAATCTAGATAATGAGCTTCATTCTTCACAAAATTGGCAGGAATTTTGGCTTTAAATAGGCACAGTCGTAGCTGACGATATGCCAATATTTAAAATTATACAATATTACTGAGAAGAAAATTAAGATTTATAAAACATTAATTTCTAGAATATTATCCAGTTTTACCATTTTGAGATACATACATTTCCTAGGTTTAAAAAGATAGGATAGCAGATTAAAGGAAAACAGTTAAGATCCACATTTTAAAAGTATATGAATAATGTGTATTTTACAATATTTGGAATAATCAGAAAATCATAAAGAAAATATAAAGTTCCCATGCATTTACTGACAAGAAAAAAAATCTGTTAACATTTTCATTATAATTTTCGCAGGTAAATACATGTGGAAACACATATTTGTAAAACTGGGATAATAGTCTATCAGTTTTCTATCATAATTTCTTATTAAAATTACACCATTATCATGCTTCCATGTTAATAGTCTTCAAAAACATTTTTTTAGGTGATGTTTTTTGTTTTTTGGGGACGGAGTCTAGCTCTGTCACGCAGGCTGGAGTGCAGTGGCGTGATCTCGGCTCACTGCAATCTCTGCCTCCTAGTTTCAAGGAATTCTCCTGCCTCAGCCTCCCAAGTAGCTGGGACTACAGGCGTGCACCACTATGCCCAGCTAATTTTTGTATTTTTAGTAGATATGAGGTTTCACCATAGTGGCCAGCCTGGTCTCAAACTCCCAACCTCAAGTAATCCACCTGCCTTGGCCTCCCAAAGTGCTGGGTTACAGGCGTGAGCCACTGTGCCTGGCCTAGGGACTTATTTTTAAGGAATACCACTATATGGCTAAACTTAAATGTATTTAACCATTTTCTTCCTTTCTGGGTGACAGATATCATTGATTTGCATTTTTCACGATTATATATAACTTTATGATAAATAATCTGTAAAAAAAACTTGCATCTAGTCTACAATTATTTCTTTGGAATATAATTTTAGAGGTGAAAATCCTTGCTCAAGAACTACATACATTTTAAAGATTATTGATCTGTCTTGCAAAATTGCCTGTCAAAAAGGCCTCACCATTTTCTGCTTATTAAACAAAACCAACTCAAAATAAAATATTATATTCTTATTTTTGTTTATATTACTTTGATTGGAAACACATTTCACACCTTTACTGAACAATTATGGATCTCTTTTTTCCTGTGACCTGGTTGTTCATCTTTTACTTTTTGTTGCTAGTTTTTAAAAACATATTAACATATTATGATTTTCATATCAGTGTATTACAAATATTTTTCCAGTTTCTCAGTTTGTTTTAATTTGTTGATTTTTGTACTCACATGAACTTTTAATTGTTATGTTGCCATATCTCCATATCTACCAAGTTTCCTTTGTCTTTATGCTTACAAGGGGTTTTTTTTTTTTTTTTCTTTTTTTTTTTTTAGATGGAGTCTTGCTCTGTTACTCAGGCTGGAGTGCAGTGGCGCCATCTAGGCTCACTGCAAGCTCCGCCTCCTGGGTTCATGTCATTCTCCTGCCTCAGCCTCCCAAGCAGCTGGGACTACAGGCACCCGCCACCGTGCCCGGCTAATTTTTTGTATTTTTAGTAGAGACGAGGTTTCACCATGTTGGCCAGGATGTTCTCGATCTCCTGACCTCGTGATCCGCCCGCCTCGACCTCCCAAAGTGCTGAGATTACAGGTGTGAGCTATCGTGCCGGCCACAAGGGTTTTTTAAAATTTAGAGAACAAAAAAATACCCAATTGCTTTTAGTATCACTTTTCTATGCATTCTTCCTCTTTGCACATTGAAGTCTGTAATTCTTTAGAATTCATTTTAGCATCTAATATAAAGTAGAAACTATTTTTTAAACTATAGTCACATAATTTTGTTAGTGAAATTTGTCTTCATCTTTGTTTATTTGTTTATTTTCAGAGTTTTACACTGCAGGATCCCTGTTCATTTAAATTGCCAGTTTCAGTATGCACTACTTCTTATGTAAACAGTATTCTGACATTCTAATTAGTTCCAGTGATCCTTCTACCTATTCTTGCATTTGTGACATACTGTTATCAAGTATTACTGTATATAATCATATAAGCTACACTTCTATATGGCTGGCAGTGCAGTACGTTTGTTTATACCAGTGTCACCACAAACATAGGAGTAATGTGTTATGATAGGACCTTAACAACAGCTATGATGTTACTAGGCATAGGAAATGTTCAGCTCCGCTATAATCTTGTGGAACTGCCGTTATCTATGTGGTCCGTTGTAGACTAAACAACATTGTGTGGTGTGAACTATACAGCCTATTTCATTACATTCACTTTACTAGTTTTAATTTGTTGGTTTTGTAATTTTTCTTATATTCAAATTTGTATATCAGAAAACATTAAAAAAATTTAGAAATCTATTAGCAGGAGTGTATATCTAGAATTCTTTCTGTACATATATGATTGATATTATAATGTTATTTAGGTCAACAGTAAGAGTTTATAATAACTTTTCCCTTCAAAGTTGTCCATAAATGACTCAAATTTGAAAGCTCAAAAGGTGAAAAGTGTAATAAGCTAGCTTCATAGCTTCACTACTGACTTAGCCACTTTTTTATTTTTATTTTTGAGACGGAATTTTGCTCTTGTTGCCCAGGCTGGAGTGCAATGGCATGATCTCAGCTCACCGCAACCTCCGCCTTTCGGGTTCAAGTGATTCTTCTGCCTCAGGATCCCAAGTAGCTGGGATTACAGGGACCTACCACTATACCTGGCTAATTTTTTTTTTTGTATTTTTAGTAGAGACGGGGTTTCACCATGTTGGCCAGGTTGGTCTCAAACTCCAGACTTCAGGTGATCCATCAGCCTCGGCCTCCCAAAGTGCTGGGATTACAGGCGTGAGCCACCGTGCCCGCCCAGCCACATTTTTATAGCTATTACCTAACTGATATGTTAGACTTGTTCTCTCAAGAGTGCATAAGGGAGATTTTATTTCTCAGGTCCTGGCCGCTTAACCAGCCGTACTCTAAGACTCACATCAAGGACAGCCCATGAAAGCCAGCCTTGAGCAAAAACACCAGCTCCAGCCATTGGCCAAGGTTTGCTTCTGTTTTTTTTAGCTCACACACTGCTCACTGTTCTTGACTCCCAGGCCACCTGGATCTAGCTTCCTTCTGTTTGTCTGTTTTAGGTGATCTTCTCAAATTTCCCTCTATCTCTTAGCTCAATTTGCACATCCTTTGATCCAAGAGGACCCAGAGTTCTCAGTAAGCGACACTCCCCTGACACGCCCTAGCTGCATGGATTCCGTACTGGCTGGGATGATGCTGACCCTCACCCAGCCTCCCTGCCCTTGGTCTGGATTCTGTGAAGAAATGTCAAGAAGCACACATGTGCTTCCCTTAGATGGTTCATTAAAGGGAAGGAAGAGGGGGAAAGGAGGTGGTGATTGGGGTGGGGAAGTTTTTCATTTTTAAATTGAACATTTATAAAAGACAGTTGTTATGAAACATAAGCCCCCAGAACTGAGTGATACAGCTCTATGCAGCTGCATGACAGCGATGTGGTTCTTGAGTTGATCACATCCCAGGTCAATGTGTTACTAAAAGTAAGGCACCCAGTGGCCGGGCACAGTGGCTCACACCTGTAATCCCAGCACTTTGGGAGGCCGAGGTGGGCGGATCATGAGGTCAGGAGATGGAGACCATCCTGGCTAACACGGTGAAACCCATCTCTACTTAAAAAAAAAAAATTAGCCAGGCGTGGTGGCGGGCACTTGTAGTCCCAGCTACTGGGGAGGCTGAGACAGGAGAATGGCGTGAACTCGGGAGGCAGAGCTTGCAGTGAGCCGAGATGGTGCCGCTGCACTACAGACTGGGTGATAGAGCCAGACTCGGTCTCAAAAAAAAAAAAAAAAAAAAAAAAAGGTAAAGGTAAGGCACCCAGCTCATACCAGGTGCTCACTAAATTCCAGTTGCCATCTATAACCAATCCCAAGTTGAATTGTGGCTTTTGTTTTTGTTCAAAAGGATGATATAGTCAACCCTCATTATTTGTGGATTCCATGTTTACAAACTAATCTACTTGTTGAAATTTATTTGTAATCCCCAAATCTATACTTGCAGTGCTTTCATGGTCATTTGAGGACATGTGCACACACAGGCTGGCAAAAAAATTGAGTGGCATAACATCCATGATCCCTACTGAAGTAGAACAAGGTGATGCCCTGCCTTCTTTGAGCTCATACTGCAAACAAATATCTTCTTCACGGCCTATTTACTGCCACATTTCCCCCTGACATTTTTGTGCTTTTTTTTTATTGGTGATATTACTGTTTTAAATGGCCCCCAAGCACAGTGTTGAGTGCTGTCCAGTGTTCCTAAGCACAAGAAGACTGTGATGTGCTTTATGGGGAAAATATGCATATTAGATAAGCTTTTTTCAGACATTAGTTATAGAGCTGTTGGCCATGAGTTCAATGTTAATGAATCAAAAAATAAGTAAGATGTCTTAAAGCAGAAACACACATAAAATAAGGTTACGTATTGGTAGGTTGATGAATATACTGTGACCAGAGGCTTGCAGAAACCTAACCCTGAATTCCCTCTAGGGGCAATGATTCAGTATTTACTCATTCAGTGTTCGCAATGATTTTATGGATCATACTCCTGTGAATAATGAGCGTTGACCATAATTAATGACCAATGGCAAGTAGTTATCATGTAGCATGAACTGAAGAATCGAAAGGAAAGGAGATTTGGAGAGAAACAGCCTGGTTTCAAGAAAGGTAGGAGTTGGGGAGGTGGGTCCCAAGGAGAAGCATCATTTAGGTCTATTCTCAATTCACCAAGTGCCATGGTTAACAGCTATTCTAGGTAGAGAATTGGTACTACTCTTATATCTGATGATTAATACAATCATTTAATAAAAGCTTTTGTATTCCCAAGAGGAAAAATACTATATACTCTTTCAGAAGACTATTCAGTTTCACAAATGAAAAACTGAACAACATTCTTCTGTGTTTGAAACAGAAGCAGTTGGCCTACATTAATAGAGATTATAGAACTATTCCAGAGAAATTGTATTTTTAGAATATTTCCTGCATTTTGATTCAAATTTATAAATACTAATTAAGTGCATTAATGTTAAAGCATGTTATGAAATATGTAACTTCCCCTTTGTTCTTGAGCTGGGTAGCTTCTACAGACTGAATTATCAGAGGCTTAAAAACTTGAATTCCAGGCAATGATGTAGCCACCTACATTAGCTTGGGGTGTCAGGTAGCCAGAGAGGAAAAGTGGCAAGTCTAGGAAAGCAGATAGTAACTACATTACCTCAACCAGAGTTGAAGGTAAAACAGAACTGAATGATAAATCAGAATAGTATATAAAATTACGCCAATGTGAATGTTATAGCTAAAGATATTATAACCTATAAATTGTCTATCTACACATAATATAAACTATATATAGTTTATATATGGATATAAACTACACATTATACACACACTCATACACACACACATAATGAGTAGTACTATAATTGTTCAGCAGCAAAACAGATTTTGCCCTTCATATAGTTAACTAAGAACCAGGTACTAGCTGGGCGCAATCGCTCACGAGTGTAATCCCAGCACTTTGGAAGGCTGAGATGGGAGGACTTCTTGAGCCCAGGAGGTTGAGGCTGCAGTGAGTCATGATCACACCACTGCATTCCAGCCTGGGCAACAGAGTGAGACACTGCCTCAAACAAAAACAGAAACAGGTGCTATATTTTAGTAATAATATTGAAGGAGAGTGTTAGAGGAGAAATTCTGTCTTGCCCAGCAATCCTATATCTAATTTTAATCATAATGTATTATGTAATTACTTATGTATTTTTACACATAAACTATTTTTATTATATCCCTGTCATTAATAAAAATTATTCTTCTTATGGTTAATTTTATAAGGACAGTAGCATCAAATGTATTTTACCACTTTGTGAGAAGTTTGATGTGTCTTACTTCTGACACCATATAATATATGAACTGTTTATCTGTCGGGTCATTTGATATGGCTGGCCTTGTATCATTGCAATGTGTGTGATTGTGTAATTGTTTTATTTCCCATTATTTGCAGTCCCTGTAGTGTCTATTATGGTTTCTCAAATAAGCTAGTTGCTCAGTAAATATTCACTGGAAGGCAGCCAAGTTTCCTTGCCTAAGGCATAGTGAATTCTTACAATTTTATGTTGTCTGGGCATCCATTTTGATTGTAAGTTGGACTTTCTCATAGTAGAAGCAGGGCTTAGTGAATCGTGACATAATTTCTAGTTCTCTGCTTCCTCCTAGCTCCTCAAGGTGGTCAATCCAGACATCCGCTGGTGCCCACCTCCCCTAGGTGACAGCTCAATACAACCTACCTGACTCAACCCCAAGACTCCTCCCTCCGCATGGACCGCACAGAGATGCCACAGTTACCACCACTCGGTCACAGTGTGGCTCCATGAAACTGGTACCTGTTGCTGTAAACTCCCCCCGACCCATTAGAACTCTCTGCAGGAAACCTGCTTGGGTAATGCCCCAAACCCCAACAAAGTATTAGGCCCTGAGGTCTCTTGTGCTCTCTTTTGCTCCCCACACTGGTGGAGCCTGCATGTCCAGGACAGCTCCCCTTTCCTGTTGGCCCTGTGAGGCAGGCTGCCCTCTCTGCTCTGGATCTGTGAGTCAAAAGCTGCTTCTGTTATTTCATGTGTTTTGCTGTACAGTCTCCTCTATGTCTTACTTGATCAACACACTCGAACCTAACTCTCCTTCTGCTCAGAGCTCTCACAGAGAGTGATTCTCTTGGTAGGAATAAGCTAGACACAGGGCAGGCTGGGCACAGTATCTGTCCCGTCTGTCATCTCAGCACTTTGAGAGGCTGAAGTGAAGGATTGCTTGAGTCTAGGAGTTTAAGACCAGTCTGGGCAACACAGTAAGATGTTGTCTACACAAACAAAGCAAAACCCAAAACCAAAAAACAAATTTAAAACCGAACCAAAACAAAACATACACTAGACACAGAGCAGACAAGAGTCATGTCTCAGTCTGTTTGGGCTGCCATAAAAAATGACTTAGACTGGGTAATCTGTAAATACCACCACCAACAACGGATTGCTTACAGTTCTGGAGGCTGGGAAGCCCGAGACAGAGGTGGCAGTAGATTTGGTGTCTGATGAGGTTGACTTTCTGCTTCATGGATGGTGCCTTCCAGCAGTGCCCTCACATGGCAGAAAGGTGAACAAGCTTCCCTGGGCCTCTTTTATCCGGGCACTAATCCTGTTCATGAAGGCTCTGCCCTCATTACCTAATCATCTCCCAAAGGCCCCACTTATTAACAGCACCACGTTAGGAATGAGGTTTCAATTTACGGATTTTAGGAGGGTAGAGACATTCAGACTATAGCAAGCCACAAGGACGTCTGCCAGTGTAAACAGGTTTTTCTGTTTGTAGGAAACCTGGCTACAAGTCAGACGTGGGCATCAGGCCATCTGCCAGGATAAAGAAGTATCCAGTTAAAGGCACACTAAACATACACAACCACCTCCCGGGAATCCCCTCGGGTTGGAGCTAGAACACGGAGACCCTGACACCAAATTAGGAAAAAAAAAAAAATACAACCTAAGGTAACATAACTAATAAGCTATTAGTTGGCCAAGTTAGATTTGAACTCAGATCCACATGGGTCCCCTAATGCGTGTACTCTTCATTTTTACTATGTTATCTCCTTATGCTTTTTGTTTGATTTTCTAATACAACAGGTTTACCATGGGTCATTTTTATGTCTGTTACAAGCTCAAGTGAAATGTATCTTTAACCATATAAGACATGAAAAATAATTTATGAATTACAAAGTCAAATATGCCACGGAATAGTCAAATATATCCCTTTGTGCAAATGAGGGGCAGGCACAAGAAAACTAAGTAAAGGCTAAAAGGGGTTATGAAAGGATTTAGAAAATCATCTTTGAGACTCTAAAATAAGTATTTGGCCTAGTCAAAAGGATACTGGTAAAGAAAGGTTGTATAAGATACTTCAAGTAAGGAAAGAATAATTAACACAGGGGTTTCAATGGCATGCAGAAACAAAACAAAGCAAAATGAAAATATGAGAGACTTTCCCAAGCACATCTGGTGCAGGTCAGGAACCTACTTAATTGTCTAAACAGCAATTAAAATAGGAAGAAAGGGAAATACAGGGAGAGAAAAAGAAATGTTCAGATTAAAACTAGAACTAGTCTTTTAACTACAGAGCTGAAGAAAAACAGATTTCTTATCCTTTGTAGGACATCCTTTATTATTGTAGTTAAGGCAATTGGCAATGATTTTTCCATAACTCAGTAATCAAAGCCTTAGCTTGACAGGTGAAAGCCAGTGCCATACAAAGAGCAGCTCTGAGCAAATTAAAGACACAAAGGAAAACGAGAGGCCCCCCGTGTGTTTCGTATATCAAGAATATGTATTTGCTTCCTGGGTAGTCTTATAAAAATCGATGTCTTTGTTACATACGTTGATCACAGCACACGATTTTATAATGGTTAATAATAAGGGAATCAGAGGTGTGCTGATTATTTGCCTTCCTGGGGGCAATTGTCAAACAGCCTTTATGTGCTTTGCAAAGGCTGTAAAGTGGTTTAGCAACATATTTAATTCTGAGTTAGTGACACTGTGACTCACTGGGAGGTGGCAAGGTATCAGGCTGATGGAATATGTATCACGTCAAAATGTCAGAGATGTAGTGTCAAACCATAAAGAGATGCTTTTAGCAGGTAAAGTCTTGCATCAAAGCTGATATTTGAAATTGTCTAGAGAGCATTTAAATTTGCACGTAATTCTCCATGGGACTTTACGGAACATTTGTGTGGCATATGAACAGCAATATGCTGAAGTCCAAGACTCACATATTGGAAACTGCAACAGTTTTGAGACCGTTCTTGGTTTAAAGTCATTCATGGTGTCCTGCTTCTTGGAATGTATAGGTGGGGTTTTAAGCATTTTTCAAAATACAGTGACCATAGCTTTTAATTTGGGGAGAAAAATGGATACACGTTATGCAGGTATATTGAGGATGCTGAAGAAAGACAAGGTAGACAGCAAACAGCCTGGAATAAGAAAGAACAGTCAGCTGGGCCAGGCATGGATCATGAATACCCAGGAGGTGGTGTGGTCTAGTGTCTGTGAAAAGCAGAAAATAAGTAAGTTTGACAGAGATCTTACAAATGGGAACAAAACAGAGAGGAAAAAGAACAGAGGGCAGACCAAGTTAGCAGAACGTGGGTGCAGGTAGAACCTGGGCGTCTTTGGAGTCAAGTAGAATTCAGCACCTCCAGAACCAGGGCTGGGTCTATCCTTTAGGGTAATGAAAACGGGCTGTGATGCTAACACGCTTAGAAGCAGAAGCCAAAGGGAGGACTGAGCTTTAAAAAGAAATCAGACAACAACTCCTCACTTCCCCCCCCCACCATGCCCTGGCAACCTGGCAACCACCTACTCTGTTTTGATACATATGAGTACTTTGGATATGTCATGGTTTAGAGTTTGGGTTTGCAAGATGAAACAGTTGTGGAGACCAGATGCACATAAACGTGACTCTACTTAATGCTAGTGAAGTGTATGCTTAAAAATGGTTAAGATCGTCGATTTGGTGTTATGTGTTTTTTATCACAATTGTAAAAAAAAAAAATAACAGAAGTAAATCAGGCAAAAGAGTAGGCAGCAGCTCTGCTGGCATCGTGGCCTTCTGTAACTTCTGCTGGCCTTTCAATATTCCCAGCGCCAAGCACAGAACGTGGAACTTGGCTTGACATCGGTGTAGTGCATGAATACATTTCTGAATAATGATGGATCACAGTTCACTCAAGAATGTCTGTACGGAAGAGTTTCTCAAGTTATATCCAGTTTTCAAAAAATAATTTGTTATTGCATATATTCTGTGGAGGTTCTATCTCATTCTACCTTTTTGTAACCTTTGCACCTACCGTAATACCAGGTTGAAACTGGGTTGCTCAACTGATGCTTGCTGACTAAGGTGTGACTATTTTAAACTGGAGATAGTTTGCAAGGAATTACCTGCAACTATACTAATGATATTCTTCCCATAAACAAGTTGTATTCTGAGATCTCTCATAATCAAAATTTAGTTATGCATTTGTAGGAACTTCATGGAGCTATAATGTGATACAAAGAAGAAAATAGGAGTTACCAGAGAGAATATGGCATTTTAGGAAAAATGTTTTACTCTCTACAGTTCCTCTTCTTGCATACTGGCAGCAAAAGGGAGACTCAGATTAATCTAGGGTTGAAATGCCACGGTTCTCAGTTCTGCTTGCTGCCTCTACTCCAGATGGGCTCCATGTTTGTGGCCCACCACAGCTTTTCATGTCTTTCAAGTTGGTGCCTTACCAAACCCAGTAACTTATTTCCTCTAACCACATCTCCATGCACATGACAGTCAATCCTTCCATTAAGGGTTTGGGGGCTTGCTGTCACACTGCATCCACTATTTCCTGTTAATTGCAGTTGTAGGCTTTCTCTCCAAGACACTTTTTATGAAAGGCCTATATTCATTTACCTGGAATTACTGAGGGGTTGGTTTGCCTGAAAGCATAGCAGTGGCTAAATAAGTATGAATGTCCCTTCCCACTAAAGAATAATCACAGTAGTGTCAATCTTGTTTTCAGATCAATAATAAGACAGGCCAGCAGGCCTACAGAGTCACATTTTGCTTTCACAGAAGCTTTGTTTATTTAGGAATTATGTCTTTATGCTGTACTTCTATAAACTATAAACAGAAGTCATGATGGAAAGTGGAAGTATACGATGTACAATTTTCTAAAACCATTAGGTACACTTGATTTTGCCTCCAATGATCCTCCTGCCTTAGCATCCCAAAGTGCTGGGATTACAGGTGTGAGCCACTGTGCCCAGCTGCCTCTTAAAAAAAGAAATTGCTCTCTTCCCATTTCCTACCAAGCGTTGTTCCCATCTCTGTGCTTCCTATTCTCCACACCTAGACTGGGAGTCTCTCGGAGTCGGGAATAGTTTCTTGTTTGTGCTGACAGTCATGGTTCCTTGCACGAAGCCAAAATTCAACTTATTGATTGAATGAATATACAAATGAATGAAATTGTGTGTGTGTTTGTGTATGTGCATGTGTGCAGAGCACACACTGCATACGTACCTATTTTAGGAAAAAGGCGAGGTGTGGGATAGGACTGGTAGAAAGCACAGTCATGCAGTCAACATCTATTAAAATGATTCAGAGTATTGTTCATGTCATTTCTTCACTGCGACGATTAGAACCACCGAGAAAGTTGAAAAATATTGATGCTGGGGCTCTTTTCCAGAGCAATTAAGTCAACATATCTGAGGATGGATCCTCGGAATGGAAATGCCATGTAATGAAGTTTCATCTGAGGTAATTTCCTGCTTTTTCTTTAAGGCTTTGTAGAAGAGAGGCATCTCCATGGTTGTAAGCTTATCTTGAGGATACATTATTTTCAGTTTAGTTCAGAAAGTTAAAGCATTATCATTTTAATGCTTTCGCTTATTTTGGAGAATTTTCCATTTATTTGACTTATTTTTTCCCTAAGCTTATTTGGGGCACATGGTTTTATTTTAGAAATCCAAACATTTGCCTTAAGCTAGATGTGAATTTAAAGAGCAACAAGTGAATTTTAAGTAGGTGAAAACCTCAAGAGAAAGAGCTGGCATCTGAAGAAACTAACAAGTTCTAATTTATATAAGGTTGGCTCTGTGGTCAATTTAGAGAGAGAAGGGATAGTTTTGTTTATGCCCAAGGAACAAAGCTGCTTTGGTAGAAAGAACAGAGAATACTTCCTAATAAAGCTTCCATTTAGTAATTCAGGAAGCAACTACTATAGTAAGATGTTTTCTGAATTGGTTTGTGAGGAAACACGGTAGAAATGAAGATGATTGTTCAGCCTCAATCCTGTTGCTTTGGCATCTCTGAAACTCTTAGATGAGAAAGCAGAGGGTCCTTGTATGTAACCATGGAGCCAATGCATGCATGAAAAAGCTGCTGAAACCTCAAGAAGTGACATGACTATTGGGTTGCAAGCATCCTTAGCTCTTTGTCATGTCCCCACTTCTCAGTAGGTGCTGTGCAATGATGGTGCAAAGCATGAGATGGGGGATTGGAAAACCTAGAGGTTGGTACTGGTCCTGCCATTGATTGACCACATGACCTGGAAGTAAATCACTTATCTGTTTTTGGTGCTCAGCTGCTGTGATGGTTAAATTAAGGAGTCAACTTGACTGGATTAAGAAATACCTGGAGAGTTTGTAAAACATTATTTCTGGGTGTGTCTGTGAGGGTCTTTCCAGAGGAGATTGGTGAGTGAGTTGGCGGACTGAGTGAGGAAGATCCTCCCTCATGTGGGCAGGCATGATCCAATTTGCTGAGGTCCCAGAGATAACAAAAGGCAGAAGAAAGACAAATTCCTTTTTGTCCTCCCAAAGCATTGACACTCTTCTTCTCTTGTCCTGGACCATCAGAACTCCAGGGTGACTGGCCTTTGGACTCGAACTTGCACAGCGGCCACCTGGGTTCTCAGGCCTTCAGCTTCAGACTAAGACTTACACCCACAATTTTCCTGGTTCTGAGGCCTTCAGATTAGACTGAGCCATGCTACCAGCTTCCCTGGTTCTCCAGCTTGCAGAGAGCCTATTGTAGGACTTCTCAACCTCCCAATTGCATGAGCCAATTCTCCCAATAAATCTCTTCTTATATGTACAGATATAGATGTATATCTGTATTGGTTCTGTCTCTCTGGAGGCCCTTAACTAATACAAAAAGGATTTAACAAAAAGAAGGCCTGTTGTGGGACTTAGCCTTCATAATTGTATGACCCAATTTCCCTAATAAATTCCTTTTCTCTCTCTCTCTCTCTCTCTCTCTCTCTCTCTCCATCAATCCATCCATCCATCCATCCTGTTGCTTCTCTCTCTCTTTGGAGAAGCCTAATACAGTTGGATTACCTGCTTTAATGGAGTCACTTACCATCATGCTTAATGGGGTTTCTATGGGCATCAAATGAAATCATGGGAAATACTCTTAAGCTCTTATATAAATCCAATTAAGGAAATATTTAATGGGTACCAAACATGTGGAGGGGTAGACTAAACTCTTGAGACACAAAGATACTATGAGATGATCCTTGACTTCCTCTAGTGATTCACCATTTGGGGAGGGAAACAGAAACGCCAAGAAAAGGTGTGACTGAGAAATCCTTTCATAAAAATAGAATTAGATGCTACGGGAACTTCAATGAAGAAGAAACAATGGATTCTGCTGGGATGAGAGGGGATAAAGAGGGTATGTTGAAGAGACTTCCTAGGGTCATAGATACTTGAACTGAGTCTCAAAGGATCAGAGAATTTTAACTGCAGAGGAAGCTTGGGAAAGGTACAGATGCATGAAATGCATACAGTGTTCAAGGCAGTCCGGATGATGTGGAGTGATTAGCATCCGGGGTTGAAGTGAAGCAATGCAGTTGATGGGGTTGGATGGACAGGTTGAGGCATCAGACTGAACTGCCTTGAAGACCATGCTGTATGGTTTAGACTGTATTTTGTAACTCATAAGAATATATGGAAAGGTTTTGACAGAAGAATACCATGATTGAGTGTTTACAGATATAAACTATAATGATACATTTGTTTATGAAAACAAATTAATTTTTATTTTCTTTTCCTAATTATATACAGAAGTCCTAAAATTGTACAGCAGTTTCCCCCTTATCCATGTGAAATATGTTCGAAGACTCCCAGTAGATGCCTGAAACCACAGGTAGTACCAAATCCTAAAAGACGCTCCTCCACTTACAGTGGGGTCATATCTCAATAAACCTACTGTAAGTCAAAGAACATGGATCACTATCCACCATTGTAAAGCTGAGGAAAATTTTAAGTCAAAACATTGTAAATCAAGAATCATCTATGTATACTATGTTTTTTTCCTATTCATATATATCTATGATAAGCTTTAATTTACAAATTAGGCACAGTAAGAGATGAGAATGATAAAATAGAACAATTATAACAATGTACTGTAATAAAAGTTATGTTAATATGGTCTTTCTCTCTCTGTCTCAAAATACTGTAATATTTTCAAGCCATGGTTAACCACAGGTAACTGAAATTTCAGAAAGCAAAACCATGGACAAGGGGGGACCACTATATTTATAGTTCAATAAAGATTTTATACGAGTTGGAACACTAGTAGCTAGACTTAGAGTTCAGTGAATTGAATGATCATTGTGCTTATTTTTTTTTTTTATCATTGACCTAGATGTAACCCATTAAAATGTATTACAAACCAAGAGAAGCAACTAGTGGGCACACAGTTGCAGACTGGACATGACCCAGAGACATCCTGATACACATACTGTCTGCCTTACGGATTTCCTTCCATAATATTGAGTCAGAAGCCAATTGCTGCTCCTTTTAAATAATTCTGTACATGAAGAGATTGCCATTTTGGAAGCATTTTGACATAGTTTGAGATGATGGGGGAGGGGAGCAAGACATTAGTGACTTCTGCTTTCCAAAAACTCACAAGACAAGGCCTTAGTAATGTTTTCAAATGTTTAAGTGTTATGCCGTCTATCTTTGAAAATACCGGTCAGTGGGCAATACTGGATGCTGAGCTTAAGGAAAATTTAACAAGAGAAAATGAAAGCCCTCATTTAAAACTTCCTAGGATAAAATGTTAAAGAGGCCTAGCAAATCTTCTCAAAATAGCTCTTCTAAATTTGAAAGAAAATAATCAGAATTATTACCACTTGTGCTAATTATGTAACAATTAGTTATTCGATGAGAATTTTCAGCTATTAGATATCAGTCACATTTAAATTTTAAAAAACACATAAATTTGGCTTTATGTGTTCTGTACGTTGACTCTGTGGAACTTTGAGATCCCTTATAGAATCAGACATTTCCATCCATTTAATGGAGTTAGGTAATAGTAGAAATCACATGGGACTAGAAATTAGGAATCAGAATTCTAGACTTGATTCTGCAGCTAATATATGATTATGGGTAAATAACATAACTGCTTATCTTAATCCACTTTGTGCTGTTCTAACAGAACACCTGAGACTGGGTAATGTATAAAGAATGGAATTGTTTTTTGTCATAGTTTTGGAGCCTGGGACGTCCAAGATCAAGGTATCAGTGTCTTGTGAGGGCCTTCTGCTGTGTCATAACATGGTGGAAAAGCATCACATGGAAAGCATCACAAGAGAGAGAGCAAGAGAGGCCAAACTCATCATTTTATAAGCAATTCACCCCTGAAACCATGAGCCCAATTCTAACATAATGGCACTAATATTTTCATGAGGGCAGTGCCACCATGATCCAAACACCTCCCTCTGGGCCCCACCTCCCAACATTGCTGAATTAGGGATCAAATTTCTAACACATGTACTTTGGGGAACACTTTCAAATTATAGCATTTCATCCCCGGTCCCCCAAATTAGTATCTTTCTCACATGCAAAATATATTCAATCTATCTCTGTAGAGTCTAAACTCTTCACTCATCCCAGTCCCAACTCAAAGTCCAAAGTCCAGAATGTTATCTAAATTAGAAATGGTTGAGATTAACAGCATGATTCATTTGAGGCAAATTTCCCTCTAGCTATGAGCCTGTGAAGTTAAACAAGTTATGTGCTTCCAAAATATAATCCTAGGACTAAAACAGGCATAGTATAGACGTGCACATTTTGAAAAGGAGAAATAAGCAGGAAAAAAGGGGTAGCTGGTCTCAGATAAGTCCAAAAAGCCAACAGAGTGAACACTAAATCTTAAGAATCCAGAATAAAGTTTGACTTCTTGTGCTGAACACACTGGAGTTGAGCCTGGGCCCTCAAAGTCTCAGGCAGCCTCACCCGTATAGCTTTGCTGAGTTCAGCCCACATAGGAGCTCTCATGGGTTGGAGTTTCATACCTGCATCTCTCCCAGGCTGGGTCTACATGCTGGTAGCTCTATAGGTCTGGGGTCAGGGTTGTGGGGTTTGCCCTACACCCATGGCTCCACCAGGCATTGCCATAGTGGGAAATCTGCTATGACTTCTCTCTGTACCAGGTTTCTGCCTGGGTCCTGAGGCTGTCCAACACATCCTTTGAAATCTAGGTAGAGGCTACCATGGCCCACAGCTAATGTACTTTGTGTGCCTACAGAATTAGCACCACATAGGTACCACCAAAGATTACCCTTACACTTTCTGGAGCATCAGCACCAGCTGTACCTGGGCCCATTTGAGCCACAGCTGGAGTGGTCGAGGACTGCTGCACTGGAATGCAGGGAGCAGAGTCCCTAGGCAGCCCTGGGCAGAGAAACCAAGGAGGGCACTCCAGGACCCTCCTCTGAAACCATTCTGCCCTCCTAGAGCTCTGGGCTTGTGATGGAGGGAGAGCCTCAAAGATCTCCAAAACACCTTCGGATAATTCTCCTACTGTCTTGATAAAGAACACCTGGCTTCTTTCTATCTGTACTAATCCCTTTATTAAAAGGTTGCTTGGCAGCACCTTTACATGGCTGTTCATTACATGGCCAGGCCACAGATTTCCTAAATCTTTCTGCTCTACTTTTTAAATTATAAGTTCTATCTTTAAATCACTTATCTTCTCTCTAATCTTACTATATGCAGTTAAAAGTAACCATGCAACTCCTTCAATATTTTGCTTAGAAATTTCTTCCACCAGATATCCGGGTCCATTACTCTTCAATTCTGCCTTCCATAAAGCCCTAGGGCATGAACAATTCAGCCAAGTTCTTTGCCAATTTATAACAAGAATGGCCTTTACTCCAGTTTCTAATAAGCTATTCCTCATTTCTGTCTGAGACCTCATCAGAATGCCCTTTATTGTCCATATTTCTACCAACATTCTGATCACAACAACTTAGTAATCTCTACTTCCCCTATAATTTCTTCTCTTCTGAGCCCTCAACAGAATTACCCTAAGTGTTCTGTTCATGGCAATGCATGCTTTTCCTAGCCTACTCCTCCAAATTTTCCAGGCTTCTACCCATTATACAGTTCCAAAGCTACTTCTACATTTTCAGGTATTTACTATAGCAACCCTGCTCTCTCTGGTACCCATTTTCTGTCTTGGTCTGTTTTGTGCTGCTGTAACAGAATACCTGAGACTGGGTAAAATTTATAAAGCACAGAAGTTCAAGATCAAGGTGCTGGCATCTTGTAAGGATCTTCTTGCTCTATCATAACATGGCAGAAGGCAAGAGGGGGTCAAACTCAAGCTTTTGTAAGAAATACATTCCCAAGACCATGAATCTGCTTCATGAGAGTGATGCCCTTATGACCCCAACACCTCCCATTAGGCTTAACTTCCCAGTATCCCTGCATTGGGGGTCAACTTTCCAACACATGCACTTTGGGGGACACAAACCATAGCACTGATAATGAGGACATTAGACTGGGTGATTCCAAATTTACTTTAAATTCTATCCTCTTATAACCTCTAATATGGGTACTGCACACAGGAAATTCTATCACTTGAAATTCATCTGTTCACTTTATCTCTATGTTAACCTGATAGATGTAGATGTCTCATTTATATCAAAGCATTTTGTATCTACTCTTCTGCTAATAATGATACCAGGAACAGGCATGTCAGCATTGCTCACTTAAGAGTTTTCTTGTGATTCCTGCTATGACTTTGTTTATTCTAGAGTTTTTCCTTTTAGAATTTTCTTTTTCCTTCCTGTATCATGGTGAATGCTTTCTCTAATGTTTGATGATCATTGGCTACCTGTTCCTCCTTGAAAGAGTTTCGAAATTCCCTCCTTGGCAGGAATATAGGAGAGGGGTAAGAAGAGGTAATATGCTTGGCTGCTAGTTTCCTGGGAGGGAGAAGATTTAAACATATGTGGGCTATCCACCATCCTTAGCTCACAGCCTCTCTCTGTGTGTAAATGTATACGTGCATATACTTGCACATACTATCAAAAATGCAATCTGACATAATTTATGGAGAAATTAATAGTGAAAACAAACTGAACATGTTAAGGCTCCATTCTAATTTCTTAAAGTTAATGTGTGTAGTCAAAAATCTAACAGATTGAAACATTCCAAGCAATAGACATCTCTAAATGATGTTGTCTTGCTCAGAATCTCAGGAGTAAGCAATGTTCTCACTCATAAGTAAGAGTTGAATATTGAGAACACATGGACACAGTGAGGGGAATAATACACACTAGGGCCTTTGTGGAGTTGGGGGTAAGGGGAGGGGACTTAGAGGACAGGTCAATAGGTGCAGCAAACCACCATGTCACATGTAACCTAGGTAATAAACCTGCACGTTCTGAACATGTATCTCATTTTTTTTAATAGAAGAAATAAAGGAAATAAAAAAGAATCTCAAGGGTAAAAATGTCTCTCTGGAGATTGGGGGTGGAGTAGGAGGAAGTCTGCAGGAAAGAGATATATCTTCTAAATTATGAATAATTTCTTATTTATTTTACCCAATTATAATGTATATAGACTTAGAAGTATTTTTAAATTCAGCAATGAGATAGAAGAGGAAGGAAATCTGGCAGGCAAGCAGATACAGACATGAAAAATCTGCTCAGTGGCAGTAGTTCTGTATTATATAACTTTTTTTTTTTTTTTTTTTTTGAGACAGAGTCTCTCTCTGTCGCCAGGCTGGAGTGCAGTGGCATAATCCTGGCTCACTGCAACCTCTGACTCCCTAGTTCAAGTGATTCTCCTGCCTCAGCCTCCTGAGTAGCTAGGATTACAGGCATAAGCCACCACATCCAGCTAATTTTTGTATTTTTAGTAGAGCCGGGGTTTCACCATTTTGGCCAGGATGTGTTATATAACTTTTTAAGGTCTATGAGCCCTTGCTAGGTGTGTGGCTGGGTATTATTCTAGACCACTAGGGAGCTTGGTAAATGGGAGAGTCACTGAGTGTTGGGATCCAGTCATCCCAATCACTCTGGTTGCATGGAACTTGGCTGATATCCAGCATTAGGTCACTCTGTGCCTTTCATGAATTCATGGACTACAACAAAATGAAATGATATAAATGATTCAAGGGTCAAACTTTTGAGCCAGGAATATGGGATCTCTTCATTAAAGAGTGGGTTTTGTGTTGAGGGGGAATTTCTCAGAACAATCCAAAGTGCTCATCTGTTGGGAGCAAGCCCCCCAAAATCCAGTCATAAATTGACCCCAAAACTGGCCATAAACAAAATCTCTGCAGCACTATGGCATGTCCATAATGGCCCTAACACCCAAGCTGGAAGGTTGTGGGTTTATGGGAATAAGGGCAAGGAACACCTGGCCCACCCAGGGCAGAAAACCACTTAAAGGCATTCTTAAGCCACAAACAATAGCATGAGCGATCTGTGTCTTAAGGGCGTGTTCCTGCTGCAGTTAACTAGCCAAACATATTCCTTTCATTCGGCCCATCCCTTTGTTTCTCATAAGGGATACTTTTAGTTAATTTAATATCTATAGAAACAATGCTAATGACTGGCTTGCTGTTAATAAATATGTGGTTAAATCTCTGTTCAGGGATCTCAGCTCTGAAGGCTGTGAGACCCCTGATTTCCCACTTCATACCTCTATATTTCTGTGTTTGTGTCTTTAATTCCTCTAGTGCCGCTGGGTTAGGGTCTCCCCGACTGAGCTTGTCTCAGCACTCATCAACATAGAAAACCCCTAAAACTGGCAAGCAGCCTTCACATCAGCAGGTGAGGTGAATGGCTTCTCATTGGTTCTCTCTTCTGCTTAGTGCCCAAGGGCTGCTGCTTCTGTGGCTTGGCTGCTGTTGATCCTTCTTTCTTCAAGAAAGAAGGAGCAAGTGCAGAGGATTTCTTTGTTTTGGGAGATGTTTTGCAAATAAGGTGTCATATTGGGACCTTGAATGTTTCCCTTGGGTGTCTCCTCCCAGATGTCACTTCCCCTTTGTTCTTTTGGTTCTTTGTATTTCCTCTGATTTTGAGAGATCTGAGCAGAGAGGCCATGAGTTCTCCTGGCACCTCTCACTGGGCTCCAGCACAGTAGCTCCCTTGGTCTGACTCCTACCCTCTCTGTCTCTTGCCCTTGTACACACCAACCACATGCAGAGTTGCACACACTGATGTGATGTCAAGCTTCAGGGAGAGCCCAGAAGCTTTGTCTGAGACACCATCTGTACCCGCTGGCTCTATTATTTTCTTGAAATGTTAGTTCCCCAGTGTCCCTGTAGATATCACAAAGATCTTTCAGTGAGATGTAGATAGACTGTCAATGTCTCCCCAATAAAGCATGACCACAACCAGATTAGGACATCCTATTGACATCCAGAACATCTCTACCAGGCAGATTTCCCCCATTGCCTAAGCCCCTCCCTAGCATTAAGTTAGATGTTTAGGGAGGCACATTAATTCTTTCAGACCACTGGGGAAACATCTAGGGCACCACACAGCTGCAGTCACAGAGTCAGCACAGACAGATGGGAGGCGATTTGTCGACTTGCAACAATAAAGCCTTGATGTTACCCTGGAGATCTAGAAGTGTTGAATGATCTTCCCTAAGTAGCTAACTTAGTTCTAGGGAGTGACATAGACTTAGGGAATGAGAGTTTATTGTGATATTAGGAAGAAACAATTAATGTCCTCACTGACTGAGTCTCCTCCTCAGTAAATCAAGGGTGAAAATACTGCCATTCACTTCAGAGAGACTGAGTGCAGCCAGGAAAAAGGAAAGAGGTGCACTGTGTAAATTCAGCATCTGGAAATGCCTTGTCCACTCAGCGATCTGGACACCAGGAAGGCTGGTACCCAGGAAGGCTATTCCCCTGGGCAACACCACTGACCCTGGGTGGAACATTTCTGTATCTACTGGATGCTATTAATACTTCTATTCAGTGCATTAAATACATTTCTGCTTCTGTTGAATACTACTGATTTACCTTCTATTAAGAAGCACTTAAGCAGTATTTCTGTTTCTACTAAATACTAAAGAAAATGTTTAAAGTACGTGTAAGGTGTCATGATACAATGACCAGCAGATGACCCGCCTAATTTTAGAAAACAAGACCTCAGCATTATCACTGAAGCTTCCTGTTGATCAAGGAGGCCTTAAGTTCCTTTCAGCTTGACTAAACTTTACACAGGTTTCTCCCTGACTGTAGGCCTTTGACTTCTCTTTTCTTAGAGCATTTACATTAGAAAACTTGCAATTGTAAATTCTTACTCTGCCCTTTGAGATGGAAATCTTTTACAGCCCGCGAGTGTTTTTCTCAAGGACCTCGGAGCTATCCCTTTGAAATGTTGTTATCAAGAAAAGAGGGCCCCAGTCTCTCAGCCTCCGTGGAAGGGTAAGGAGCCTAAATTCTGGAAGTGCCAATTGGCAAATGCAGATGGCCTAATCACATTGCCCCACCATCTTCCAGTACCTGTTCTCTGGCTCACTCCATGCTTGAAAACTTTCCAGTCTTTTGTGCCAGTGGAGCCGAGTTCAACCTCTCCTCTACTGCAATAGTCTTAATCCATATTACAATCTTTTCAAAGCAAGTCTTCTCTGCCATTTTTAATGAGTGTCTGGTGCAATTTTTCTTTTACGCTATGTGCTTCTGTCTGATTCCATACACTTATTTCCTCCTGACTCAGATGAAACTGCTCTCCCAGATTTGGGGTTTATGGTTCCCTTGATTTTCTTTATTGTTGACCACACTTTGTAGCCCTAAATCACTTAATAGTTTATTTTTGTTTTTGAACTTCATCTAAATGAAAATATGCTGTACACTTCTCATGAAATTACAAGAAAAAACTTTACCACTTGCCAAAAAAAAAAAAAAAAAAAAGAGCTGGATAAAGAAAATTATTACCAAACAATCATGTTTTTTGTAACTCTACAAACAAAAGAATGGGCCCAGAACCAGAAGAATTAAGAATATATGTATTTTTTAAAACTTAGAGAATCCCTAATCCTCTGATTCTTACTTTAATGATACTTTCCTGAAGCATACATAATTCCTTGACATTGAATTTCCCCAGCATATATGTTCAGTAGTCCCTATTGGTAGATAACTTCAACTATTAAAGACAATCAAACTTTTCTTTAACTCTATATTTTAAAAGAAAAAAAATGGCATATTAAGCACATTGACAATTCCCCTTTCTTATAATTAGATTCCAATACTTTCTTTCCCCATGCAACAATACAATATGCACAATGATTAAGAAACTCTAATTGCAATTCTAGTTTCTGATTTCACAGAGACCTAACTGTTACATCTTTGTTGATGACACAGAATAATTCAAATTAGAGAAGTCAAAAGAGGATTAAGAAAAACTCCAAAGGACCAGCAGCACTTGATAATTGAACTGCGCTATAGCAGCTGGAAAGCAACACAGACAGATACAATGCCTAGACTAGAACTTGGAAGATGCTATTTTCCTGGCATACTCAAATGAATTGGAAATTAGTTAAAGGTTATTCACTGAGTATCTGTCCTCTGAGGATCTCCAACCAAAGAGTATGATATTAAGAAGAAATTGACTCTAGGATGTAAAAATAATTTTAAACACTTAGAACATCTCCTGTTCTTCTCCCCTACATCCTGCCAAACATAGAACAGTACTGGACATATATCTTACAGGAGTCTTTGCAGATAGTTGTTCTTATGTTCATATCTGGTCACAGAAACAACTCCCCAACTTCTATCATCAAACAGTTGGATAGTCCTCACAGAGCTAAGCACTAGGACCCTATTCGACAAATGTATATGTGGTGGAATAAAATATGGTCATACATTCCCTGAGACTACCATCAAGTCAAGGTATTATATTTGCAGGTTTAAAATTGTAATTAAAAGATAGTATGGATGCTATGCTGATATTTATGGAAACCATCAAATGTAGGGTGGCAACAATATCTCCATTAACCCAAAGTATTTTCAGAATGTATTTATATAGAGAAATTGTTATATAGTTTCATTTCAGCAGCTATGTAACTTGTGTCTAGCTGTTCACAGCATTAAAAATTTTATGCAACTCCTTCATTTCCCTAGAGTGTCCCAGATGGAAGTCAAACCTATATATTTTCCGCAAGCATAACAAAAGAAATTCACACCTATTGTTGGGGGGCAATTAGCAAACTCTGCAAAAGAAAAAAAAATCCATATTTTCTGCCACATAATGCCTCTAAGACTAATTAGAATATTCCTTTTAATAGCTGCTTTTCTAGCTACTTGGTGAAATTTATAACTGACATTAAGCATAGAACTTTGGAGTCGTGCACGTGTTTATTTTGCTGAGCTCACTATTACCTGACTAGAATAATCAAAAAGGGAAATTTATGAATGCAGTAGATAAAACGGTGAAAACTCACTCAAATTAACATTTCCTAAAAGAGGTAAGCGCTTTGTCCAAAAGGACATCCAGATTCTGGGAGGGCACAATCTTTTTCAATGGCTGACTGAAAATAATGACATTTTAATAATGAAAAATGGAAATTTTGTACAAAATATGATTGGGATTTTATTTGGAGAAATATGAAAACAAAAACATAATGTTCTCCCAATTGTCATACGATGATGATTTCTCTTCCCCTAAATCTAAAACTGAAGGCGTGTGTTCCAGGAATAGGGGAACTGAGAGCCATCAGTTTCATGGCTTCATACCGTAGAATATCTGGGGAGATGGTGTCATTTCCAAATGCGTTTGGAAGGCTTGGAGGTTGACGTGGTTAAACCTGACCTTGGGATGCACAGGATGGACCCATGTGAACCTGGGTTGTGAAGTGAAGGCTAAGCCTGATTCTTTTTACTACAAATTCAGTGCTCATTATCATAGTCATTATCATACTCAGGTTGTATCTCACTTTATTCTCCCTACACAGAATGCTTTAAATGGCTTTTCTACACTGAGAAGTATATAATATATATATACATTTTGAGATGGGGTGTTATTCTGTCACCCAGGCTGAAAGGCAGTGACACAATCATGGCTCATTGCAGCCTTAACCTCCCGGACTCAAGTAATCCTTCCACCTTGGTCACATTTTTGCTGTTTGGGGGTCATCAGTTTGATCTGGGACATTGGTTGAGAGAGCCTGGGTTAAACTGACTTTTCCCATATTCCTAAAATCAGCCAAGTCATCAAAATGTATGGAACATGAGATCTACCAGGTGGCAACCTTGATTATTAGACCTCACTCTTCTAAACAGACCCTGATCTCCCTTGGAGAGCATGCATTTGTTCTTGAGAGAATTCAGTTATTCTAGTCACCTTCTATGACTTTCCAATGATTGCAAACGAGTGAAAGTTGCTTTTAAGGGGATACACTATTTTAGTGAAAGTAACCGTATGACACCGATTTCGTCTATACAAAAAGAACAGTACAATTACATTTTTAAAGGTATGAAAAACCTTTAGTTCAGGTGGGCACTCATTTTTGTGAAAATTTGGAGATTATTTCATATTTTAAGGTTAAGAGAATGTTTATGAGTGTGAAGGAATCCTACATTTTTAAAATAGTTTGTGACTCTACATCCCTTGATTTGATATCATCTATAGGTGTTATTGAGGTTGGGAGAGAATGGAAGGTGACTTCTGAGATTAACATAAATAATCATTATCATTTTAGGATCAGCAAAGTCAAGAGTTTCGGAAATTGAGAGGCCCAAGTTGAGTGTTTCAACCTCAGGAATAATTTTCAATTTATGTTTTATAACTGATAGGAATCAGTCGACTCTTTTAAGACAGGCTATAAAATCCTTTCTCTTTTTTCATATGTGACCATATATAATCAAAATCAATCTCTTTACAAAATAAAATCATAGGATTATATCGGTGTTTCTCAAATTGGCTTGATGGTATGGTTGTTAAAAGTACAGATTCTCTTGTGTCTGATGAGATTCTGACTCCATAGGTTGGAGTGGAGACTAAAAATCTATATTTTCCACACATTCCCTGGCGATTGTTTTCATTTAACAAGTAGTAAAATAAGGGACCAGATGACTCCTGTAAACTCTTCCAGTTGTAACATTCCATGAATCCATAATCACTGTCCATCCTGGATGTCTGCCTTAAGACAAATAAGAACAAAGTCTTTTCTTGATTGGTAAACAGACTGTCAAAAACCTTAGGTAGGCTGAATTTGAGAGAAAGAAAATTAAGAAAAAATTCAGAGAGCACGAGAAGCCTAAATAAGTGCTACGTAGATTCTATTGGCTAAACTTCTCACTAAGTTATCATGACAATTTTCATATACACTTGAATGTGAAGAAAACTCGATATTAATCTGAATAGGCCTATGGAGAAAGAGATCTTTCAGAGAGAAGTACTTATTTAGGCTGTTTTGTGGGCCACACACCCAATATTTCCATTAGTTCTTAAGTGGGTCTTGTTTAGATCTGAAATCTCTTGCTTTTCTCACACACAGTCATGTGAAAACCCACAGAGAAAATTAGGGCTAGGGTGATATTTGTTGGTCCAAATCCCTTAGGTCAGAAACTGCTCTATATTTTGCATCAAAGCCTCTGTTAGTATGTGAGAAACTCAAAACAAAACAAAACAAAACAAAACAAAAACAGTGACTGCTGCCTCTACTCAGAGGATGTGCTTCGACATTAATGGTATGAGAAAGGGTTGTGGCAGGTTTCAGAGAGTTAGACAACAATTTGGTTTTGACAACATGAGGTTTTGGTAGACCTCAGGTGCTGATTTGTAGTGTCATTATTTTCAAACAAGAAATCTTGCTAGCCTGTAGCAGGAGGATTAGGGTTCTAACTTTTATTGGAATGCAGAAGTTTTAAACTTGAGTCTTGTAGAGTTTTCAAACTGCATGAGGTGGGTGGGTATCTAGTTCAAACTCTGAATTTTAAAAACAAGAGATTCAAAGCCCAGAGAATGTAAATAGTTTTTTCAAAGTGCAAAGACTGCAGGAGGCAAAACAAGAATCTGACTTACTCCTTTTACTACAAATTCAGTGCTCATTATAATACTCAGGTTGTGCCTCACTTTATTCTCCCTACACAGAATGCTTGAAATGGCTTTTCTATACTGAGAGGTATAATATATATATATATATTTTTGAGATGGGGTCTTGTTCTGTCACCCAGGCTGAAAGACAGTGATACAATCACGGTTCACTGCAGCCTTGACCTCCCGGACTCAAGTGATCCTTCCACCTCAGCCTCCTGAGTAACTGTGACTATAGGCGTGCACCAACACACTAATTTAAAAAAATTGTTTTTGTAGAGACGAGGCCTTACTATATCGCTCAGGCTGGTCTCGAACTCCTGAGCTCAAGCAATCTGCCTGCCTCGGCCTCCCAAAGTGCTGGGATTACAGGTGTGAGCCGCTGCACATGGCTAGTATTTTTTAAAGTACACATTTTCTTTACTTTTTGGGGTAAGCTGTCATTTCCTGGAAGGCAGTGATGTAAATCTGCCTGCTTTGTCCTAAGGGACAAGGGTCCAACCTCTGCTCTTGCCTTACCTTTTCCTTTCAGATCAGAAAGTGTCCTGCTGTCCTGGACTGGGGCAAACAATACAGTGTGACAACTTTAAGAAGGAGATTGTCACACACCAATACATTAGCAAGGCCTAAACACATTCGAATTGGTCATATAGCCACATAGGCATCTTAATATAATTTCCAAAAACACTTGTTTTCAAACATCTCTTTATGAAAAGGATCCTGCTATTTTCTCTCATTATGGATAATTTTTTCATTCATTAGGCTTAAGATGAGATAAATGAATTTTGGGGAGAAGTCACTCATGATCCAATTATAACCTGCAAGTTATTACAGAGAGAGTAAGTGTAATGTTATTGCAAGTAAGTAAGTGTAAGAAAGGTAACCGAGATTAAACAGTGGAGAAAGGTTGAGAAGAGGGAGCCTAGATTATTTTGAGTACTAAGGTAACAGGAAGTATTTATATAGCAGCCTCATGGGTTAATTTTGCCTGCTGCTCAGAAAAGTCAAGGCACTGAGTATAGCAGATATTGCAGCAAAGAAAGAACTTAATTATAGAAGGGCCAGCCAAGAGAAGGATGAGAGACATTAAAGCTTGGAGGCCAGTGTTTTTCAAGGTAATTTGGTGGGTAGGGGGATGGGGAATGGGTGCTGCGGATTGACTGGGGATTAATTCTTAGGAATGTCCAAAATGGTCTTTGTGCACTGAGTCAGTATCTGGGTGAAGGTCACAGGACTGGTCGAGCCAGTTCCCTGGTATGAGTCTTGGGTTCAGGTGGCATCAGCTGGTCGAGCCAAATGCAAAAGTCTGAAAAATACCTCAAAGCAGGTTTTGACCATACAGATGTTATCTAAAGGAGCAGTTGGAGAAGTTACAAATCTTGTCCCTCTGGAACAATAGCTGGTTATTGTTTAACTATGCCTATATCTTAGCAGAATGCAGGCCCCTCCCATAATCCTAATCTTATGTCCTCTCATTAGATTTACAAACATGCTTTCGGTCCCTAAGCAAGGAGGGGTTAGTTTCAGGAAGGATGTTTCATTTTTGTTTTAAAGCTAACAAAGTCAGCTAGCTTGTGAGGTTAGAAGCAAGATGGAGTCAGGATAGATTCCTCTCACTGTTACAATTTTTACAAAGGCAATTTCGTTTGCTTCCACCTCTGACTGCCTGTGAGACATGAAGTTCAATCCTTGAAACCCAAAGAAAGGAGAAGGCAGGGGGCTGAGTCCTAAGAGCATCACTGTTGATGTGGCCCAGGGAAAAAGACGGCTGCCTGTGAAGGACTTTCTCTACTTTGATGGATATGAAGCATAATAACATCCCATATGCAATTTGATGATTCTCACCTTCACTAAAAACTTGTAGCATGCTATAACAGAATTTTATTAGTTGGGTTATAGTGTCTGTTTTTGGGGTCACATGATGTAGAAGAAAACTAAACATTAGCAGCATGGTAATAACATGTTGAATAGTGAGTGTAAAAGTTGGGTCCTTCCTGAACACTCCTGGAAGTCATTGATAATGTGAGGAACAAAGCTGGGTTTCCCACAGTAAAGTGTCATAGCGGACTGAGGCACCTTATTCAGATAGAAATAAAGAGGGCAGCCCCTAAGGCTGAAACATTTGGAGACACTGTGTTTCCCGTATCATGCAGCTACTTTCATAGCTAGAAGTGTGTGTACACCACACCTCGTTTTCTTTCACTGTGGCTGAGAGATACGGAGGAGAACAGATGAAGAAACATGCCTAGTGGGTATGGAGGAATTTCCAAATTAACTGATTTTTCTGGGAAGCTGAGCTGTAACTACTTTGGGTGTCTGGAATTTTTCATCCTGTATCTAGCCAGTTCTCCAAGGATTTATTTTTATTTTTATTTTTTACATTTTAAAGGTTGATCTGTATGGGTGATTCACAAGGGGAGGAAGTGTGTAGTAGACTATTTGTAAATTGTACTCCCAAGGCTATAGCATAAAAAGGCAACACTAGTTTACATCTAGATGTTGTTATATAGTCAGGACAGTGTCAAGTGCAGGCCTCCCTTTACGTGAATTTGAAAGATCTTTCAGGTCTGTAATAAAAAGTCTTATTAAGTTACTCTTACGGCCTTTCCTTTCTTCACCACAAATGCAATTTCAGTGTCCAGAGAGTTTTGTATTAGGGAGGAAAATTCATAAAATCCCAGAAGGTAGAGTTACAGGACTTTCCAACCCAAATTGTAAATTATGAATGCTCATAAAAGGAGGACTTTCAGGGAGTTGGTATAAAGATTGATGTGCGGACTTTAAAGGAAGTCCCAGGGACAGCAAACAGCATCCAACTTCATCCAACGGCTTCATGTGCCACAAATCAGTAAGTTTAATCTCTGACCTGGCACCTCACAGAGTCCACCAAGACATCTCACTCAAGAAGCTGGTGCAGCTGATTGGGCTTTTCATAGTGTGAAATGAAGCGGTTATTGCCTCATCTCCCCTAATCTTCAGCAGCCTGGGTGCATTGTCACCTACAGGGTTTATTGGCATTTCTTTCCCAATTCAGGCAAACATCCTCCAACCAGACAAGGGGAGACACTCAGGGGGAACAGAAATAAAAAGAAACATGGAGATTCATTATAACAAAACAACAGATGAATATTTAAACTAATTTAAGTATGACCAATGAGCTGCATAAACTGGATCATTAATCACTCTGGCACACATGAGCATGCTTTCTGGGCTAAAAATTATGCCATTAAAATTCAGTAAAACTTAGTCACAGTGCATCTCTCTCTACTGAACACAGTTAGCGTTGATTATTCCCAGGATTATAATATATTTTGTGCATAGCTCGAGAGACCTTTGTCTCCCCTTTTTGCTTTTGGGTAGGGAAACAATGGAGATACTGGAAATCGGTAATTTCAGAGGATCTATGGGAGCTGAGGTTTAATTCAGAATGACTTGTCTCAGTTTTCTAACATCTTTATAATTGTCATGGCAGTGCTGTGTGATAATGATGATGGCAGGGATGGGGATTGCTACAAGTGAAACCCAAAGAAGTGACTGAGCACAGGAGTCTCAAGCTATTACTGCCTATGGGATATTTAACGGTGCTGTATAGGCAGTGTCACAGGGACGCACTTCAGGGGCGTCCGTTGTATGTTCAGATTTCAAGCATGAAGACACTCTTTCTGATAATCGGGCTTCGAAAGGTCTGTTCCCATCATCATTTTCCTAGCACTGATGATTGGGCAGACGGTATGGCTGCAAGAGAAACTGCAGACACAGAGGGTCCTGCCAGGGAGACGAGAGCATTAGACATCCATTCGCAGAGTCATGAAAAAAAACTAAAACACTCCATGAGCAGTAATAAGGGAAAAACAAAAACGAAAACAAAAAAAACAGGCCACGCCAATGCAGCCCAGACTAAAACCACACACGGCACACTGATGGAACCCGGGTATTCCCATAGCCATGGTCACCAAGGTTATTACTCATTCCAGAGGGAGAAGCCACACTGGATGTTCTTTATAGATTTTTTCTTTTCTTTTCTTTTTTGAGACAGAGTCTCGCTCTGTTACCCAGGCTGGAGTGCAGCGGCGCCATCTCAGCTCACTGCAAGTACCGCCTCCCGGGTTCAAGCAGTTTTCCTGCCTTAGCCTCCCAAGTAGCTGGGACTACAGGCGCCCGCCACCACACCCGGCTAATTTTTTTGTATTTTTAGTAGAGAGGCGGTTTCACCACGTTTACCAGGCTGGTCTCCAACTCCTGAGCTCAGGCAATCCGCCCGCCTAGCCTCCCAAAGTGCTTGGATTACAGGTGTGAGCCACATTTTTTTTAAACCCTCTTTTTGTCATCAAAAAGCCTTGATTTAAAGAACCCTAATGACAGGTTTACATATAATACTTGGATCAGGTTGGGGCAGAGGCACTGGAAACGGGAAGGGAGGAGAGAGGCTGCGGGCCTAGAAAGAGAGTGTCCAGGGAGAGAGAGCAAGATAAGTCCCTATCAAAACCACTGTGGAGTGGCCGCAGTGTTCTGTTCCTTCGTGCCCATCCTTTCCACCCACAGAGGAGATAGAGGCAGCAAAGTAGTGCCTGTCATGACAACAAAACAAAAGGGAAAGCTGGAGCAGGTATATTGTGTCTGATGCCCTTCCCCACACTGACCTGGCCTCTGCCACTGACTCGGTACAGCTTTGGAGCAATCCTCCAGGTACTGAGGGAGAAGGTCCTGATCTCCCAGGTCTAAGTTAGGTGCCCTTCTCTGTGAGCCACCAGAGTCCTGCACTGTGAGCACATTCCTGCATTCCTGCCACCCTGTCTGCATTCTCTGTTCCAAGTCCTCTGAGAGCACAGAGTAGCTTTCCAGCTCACCAGGGACTGGATCCCCAGGGGCTAGCGCTGTCTCTCGCAGGTGGAGATGCCCAATGATAGTTGATCCATTGAATGAACACGAGGCCCTCCGTTCTCCCATAAGTCAGGTGCTTTCTCCACTCTGGCACCCTGGAAATGCTTCTCATCTTTTAGGATTCAGCGTTAGGGCCATCTAGAAAGCCGTCCCCCATGTGTAAACTGACTATGGTCTACTTGGGCCACCCTGGGCTGACTCCCAGCATAGTGCAGCTCACATTTTTATTTTACTTACCTGTTTACAAGACTATGTCTTCCTTCTAAACCATAAGCCTCTTTCAGTAGGGAGTATATCTTATTGTTCTTCTGTGTCCCTAATACACGGCCGACAGTGGCACATAACAGGTGTTCAGGTGTGTTTAATAAATTTCTTTGATATGAGGGAGAATATGTCCAAAAAAAAAAAAAAAAAAAAAGAAAAAACCCAAAAAACCGCCACCAACAAAAAGGCATCCTACCTTGATTCTGAAACTGCTTGTCCAATCATATTGCCATTATTTTTCCTTCTGGCTTATTAGAAATTCACTCAACAAGGCCGGGCGCGGTGGCTCACGCCTGTAATCCCAGCACTTTGGGAGGCCGAGGCGGGCGGATCACAAGGTCAGGAGATCGAGACCACGGTGAAACCCCGTCTCTACTAAAAATACAAAAAAAAAAAAAAAAAAAAAAATTAGCCAGGCGCGGTTGTGGGCGCCTGTAGTCCCAGCTACTCGGGAGGCTGAGGCAGGAGAATGGCGTGAACCCGGGAGGCGGAGCTTGCAGTGAGCCGAGATCGCGCCACTGCACTCCAGCCTGGGCCACAGAGCCAGACTCCGTCTCAAAAAAAAAAAAAAAAAAAAAAAAAAAAAGAAATTCACTCAACAGTCTACAGAAGGTGAAAAAACAAAACAGGTGCTAATTAAAATGTGATGCCTTCCTGCTTAACGTGGGCACAAGGTTGAGAAGAAGAAATACAAGAAAGTATTCAATAACCAGTTCAATGATTGACGGTCTCAGCACAGAGTGGCAGGTGGCACCTGTTCTCGGGAGTTGCCTGAGATTTACCACATTCCTGTTTTTGACCTTTTTAACTCTTCTTTAATTATGGTAGCATTCAGTCATGCTGGGCTCCTTTTTTACGCTCACATCAGGAGACAAACACATTGTGTGTTACAACAAAGTAGTCGGAAGGAAGATAATTAAAGGTGTTTATTGTTTAAAAAAAAAAAGGAAAATACAGTTGCTTTGGCTTAAGCCAGATTCTATGGTTTTCAGGCAGATCATAAATATATTGCAGGAAAAAATATTGTTTTACTGAAACTGTGGGGTAGACAACCATATAATTCACTCCTTCTTTATTCACTGAGTCCTCCCAATGTTAAAAAAGAGAATAAAATGGCTTTAACTTGTATATTTCTTGACCAACATTAATACGAATTCTCAAAGATGATTTATCAGCAGAGTGAGAATATGATAGTAAAAGTTCAGTCATTTATCTTCACCAATCACACCTTGCACTTTATTTTGCCATATTATATATGTGAGGGGAAATATGCCTGCCTAGATCACATAGATATACTATATAGTAAA
Source organism: Macaca nemestrina (assembly GCF_043159975.1). Taxonomy (NCBI): domain Eukaryota; kingdom Metazoa; phylum Chordata; class Mammalia; order Primates; family Cercopithecidae; genus Macaca; species Macaca nemestrina. The sequence goes on from NC_092128.1 coordinate 10,966,449, forward strand.
CTCGAACATGTAGTTAATCTAGACTAGTGATAAAAGTAAGATGAATTACCCTTGTTTTTCTTTGTTTCCAGTATAGAAGAGAAAACTTTCTTTCCCTTTTTTTAGCATGCTAGTGCAGGTGAAGATTTAAAGAAGAATAAAAGTAGCACCTGCCTTCAAAAGGTGTGTAAGCCAGTAGAGGAAACCAACAAGTGTACTGCTGATGATGAGGTATGCCTCAACTACATAGCAACTAAAGGTGAAGCAATATCCTTTGGCTTCTGGTTACTCAGAGAATTAAATAAAGAATACTCTGGCCGGGTGTGGTGGCTAATGCCTGTAATCCTAGCACTTTGGGAGGCCAAGGCTGATGGACCACCCTAGGTCAGGAGTTCGAGACCAGGACTGGCGAACATGGTGAAACCCTGTCTCTACTAAAAATACAGAAATTAGCTGGGCGTGGTGGCAGGCACCTGTAATCCCAGCTACTTGGGAGACTGAGGCAGGAGAATCGCTTGAATCCAGGAGGCAGAGATTGCGGTAAGCAGAGATTGTGCCATTACACTCCAGCCTGGATGACAAGAGTGAAACTCCATTTCAAAAAAAAAAAAAAGAATACCCTGAGGATGGGTGTGGTGGCTCAAACCTGTAATCCCAGCACTCTGGGAGGGCAAGGCAGGTGGATCACTTCAGGCCAGGAGTTCAAGACCAGTCTGGGCCACAGAGTGAAACACTGTCTCTACTAAAAATATAAAAATTAGCCAGGTGTGGTGGCAGGCACCTGTAAGCCCAGCTACTCAGGAGCCTGAGATGCGAGAATCTCTTGGACCTGGGAGGTGGAGGTTGCATTGAGCCAAGATCTCACAACTGCATTACAGCCTGGGTGACAGAGCTAGACCGTCTCAAAAAACAAAACCAAACAAAACACAAACACAAAACAACTCCAAATGAGGGAGATTACAACAAGGCACTGAAGAATCAGTATGATGTTGGGAGGCAAGAAGCGAAAGCAGCATTCCACACCTGCATGTGGGAAGGTTTCAGGCCTGTTGGGAGGACAGTGGGTGGTCCAGGTCCTAGATCCCATAGGAGAGAGAGAATTCCCAGACTAATGCTGGGAGGTCCCCTCTGAGGAATCCAGAAGATGGAGACCAGGAGTGATTTGGGGCCACACTATGGGGGAATGTGAATGCCATGCTTAAGAAAATGCAGTGGGGAATTCTTTGTAAAATGATTTTCACATCGATGAGATCAACACATGCATTGCTAGGTGGAGATCCAGCAGGTATTCAGGGCCAAACTCTACGGCCGACTGTACCAGGGTGTGGGAGAGGCAGGGAGGAGAGCCAAGTTGAGAAGAGAACTTGCCACCAAAAATAATGCTGAAGGTTTTAAATAGTGATTTCACACAACTCTATGTTTGGAAGAAACCTTGGCTTCACTGGTCTTCAGATTTCTGGAAGCTCTGGATCAATTTCGAGGGAAATGGATATTATGACCTACTTCTTCCCACGACGTTTCAGTTCAGGAAAATGAACTTAACAAACCAAAAACCTTGTTAGACAGAAGCACAGCCTGTGACATTGTCTGATGCTGTTTTGTGGTGAGAGTCAAACTCTCTTTGTGCCAAACATGACAGCATGGGACTCCTTCCCATGACAAAGGTCTGGGCTGGAAGTCACTGTGGAGGTGCTCCGGGATACCTGTATCCGGGGGTGACCCTTCATCCTGGTCACTTTCGCTACTGGGTAAAAGGATGCTTCAGTTTTCTTCTCCAAACAAACCCTTAATGTTCACTGTAGTTTCATACATAACTTAAATTCCTCAAACATTCCTGCCTTCTCCTTTTCCATTTTATTCCTTGTTTCATACGGTTCTGGTTCATCGTGTGCGTTTTTCCCCTTAGCTGTTAGCACTTGGTTTTTGAAATATGTTTCTGAACATTCAACCAACAACATGCTTATAGATACCATCATCCTTTAAAAATGAAGTTTCTGCCCCCAGCACAGATAATCACCAGATTCGATCTTACTGCCATACATATTATCAATAAATACACTGAAATTAAGAAATTATGGGAACTTGACCATTACTATCATCAGCCCATATTTACACAGTCCCCATAAACTACCTGGGATGAACGGCTCAATAAATCAATAGTTAGCAGCAGTTTCAGTTAGGCCTCGGGGCCCTTATAGATATTCATAAATACCTACAGAGATGAGATGTGAAATTGGTGTTGGAAATTGTAGGTACCAGTCATGTTATTTTCCCCGTTCTGATGAAAAACACAGTTTCTAGGGAGCAGTAAGAGTTCCTGAGATGGTCTGAGAGAGTTCTAATCTGTGTGCATCTGTGAAGGCTTTTCCCTTTCTGCCTTTGTGGCGGGTTTTAACAGAAAGCGTTTTTTGTGTTTTAGAAAAACCTGCACAAGAAGATTAAAAATGTCATTCGCTGCCTTTAACAAAGAAAAAAACAGAAAGGCTTAGGCCATTACCATTTTGGGTAGGCAAACTCATTTTGGCCAGGCATATTCTTTTACCTGTTCTGAAGCAACATTTTTCACAAATACCATGTATATTTGAAAGAGGGTTAAGGAGACTATAATTTACGTCATTCACTGGAATATAATAAACCACTATCAGTTTTTAAATTACTGTTACATGGATGGGTGTTTCTTGTTAACTTCTATAGTGGAAGATCTTGACAACATGCTTTTCTGAGTAGTGTTGTGGTGGTTTTAGTCTGAACTGGTTTAGAGCCTAGTCAGACACTAGTTACCAGTTGGCTACTGCTTAGATTCTAGTTCTAGTTTATATTCTAAAAGTAGAACATGTATACGGAATAGACTGTAGTCCAATTTTATAGTTTATAAACCAAACTAAGATTTAATTTTAATTCACATTATTAGTATTCTTTTGGTCTTATATATTTAGTTACTATCAATTTTTAACATAAGCAGCCTTTTTATATGCTAGATACAAAAATTTTAACAATTCCAAGTCTCATGTAAACACAAATAATTTTGTTCTCTCTCATATCTGCTTCACTTTGATATGTGTACTAAAATGTAGTTTCTTTATCAGATGAACTGTGTTAAGTTTCACAACTGCTGTTACCACAGTTCATCTGATACACAAAAGCAGCTACATTTTAGTAAACGTTTTGATGGATTTTGGAAAGGATTTAGTTGTTTAGAGAAAATGTCCGTTTCCCTTTTGCATGTCTCAGTGACCAAGCTGAGCAACCATACGCAGATGAGAAGCACAGACACTGAGATCCGGGCAGGACTGCTGCTGAGCTAATGCAGTTGGTGTAATTTATTCTGACCATCTATCAGGAAACCTTGTGTGTTGTGTCTAGCATGATTACAGTGCATAATATATGAATCAGGTTTGAGGAACTATCCTTCCTGAATATTTCTCTTCAAATCCAGAATAAATAAGACTTGCTTTTTTTTGAGATTTTTTTAGAGAGAAAGATGCTCTATCCATAGCATCTATTAGTCAAGAAAGGTGAATAATTTGATAAATCTGCTGAAGAAAGGGAAGGAATTGCTATTCCATAAATACCTTCCTTCTTAGAAATCTCCCATTAAAATGCTATAACTTAGGACCTGAGAGCATGAAAAAACCTCTGTGCTTAGGGAAAGATATCTTCATCCTTGACAACCAGAAATTTCCCTACTACCAATCCACCGAACGTTAGCTGGGTTATGATTACGGTAACTTCTTCCTTCTTTAAACTCTGTATTTTCCAGCATTTTGACAATGAGCATGTATAACTTTTGTAATCAGAAGAAGTTATCTTTAAGCAAGCAGTTTCTCTTGAGAAGCCCTGTGATTTTGCTGTCTTCCTTCGTGTCTCCACCCCGCCTCTCTTCAGCGGCTTCCCCCAGATAAGCCAGAGTTCGATACGAACGCACAGTTTGAGACGAACACTGCTGAAGAGTGGTACTGTGCAGGAGCTGGTGTCACTGGAGCATCCAAGTGTCATCGGCATGGAGACAGAGTGACAGCAGCCATAGTAGGAGGAGGCACATGTGGGAAGGCCACATCAAAGCTAACAGAATAGTTAGCCCAACACAAGTCAGGCACCTGGGGTGGCATAGGTGGACAGAGGTATCACAGTCAGCTCCACCACCATGCAGAAGTCAGGAGTTTGCAGTGTAAGCAGACTTCCCCAGGAGGGGATGGGCATGTCCACCCAGGTCCTCTACAAAGGATGTGGAGATTGGCAGGCAGGTGCAAGACGCTGGGTGTTTTCATTCAAAACTGGTGCCCAAACTGCTGGGGCAGGTGCTTTCTTTAACATTTGGAGCCCAAAAGAAATAGAACTGTACAGATCAACCACAAGACATGTCAGTTTTCTCAGCTTCAAAATACTTTCTCGTAAATGTAGTTGTAAGGGAAAGCTTGGAATCAAATGCTAAGGACCCCTTTCATTAGACTCTGATTCCATGGTTTTGGATAAAGGGAGCTGGTGAATTGGAAAGGATTATAATTTGAATTCCTAAAATACTGAAAATATGTATCTTAATCCACCAGATCTACAAAAATAGTGTTGAAATCTCTCACCTAGAAACTTTCATTTTAAAAGCTGCTTACTAATCTCTTTGTCTTCTGGATTGAAAAATCCTGAAAAAAAAAAATCAATTTTCTTACTGGCATTAAGGCAAAATGCATGCAGAAGGATCTGTCTCTGGAGTAATATGCCCTGTTGAGGATGAAAGTGGTTGGTGTGTGTTGCAACCTGGGGATTTTTAAGGGAAACTTGGAAATGGAGTTCTAATGTTTCCAGGTCAGTTAGCACACTGGATACAAATTAAGGGATGCTAAATAGTGTGGAGGTTCGAAATCACACTGTACATCTGGGCTGTGATCACTTGAACAGAACAGTAGCAGCAAAAAGGCTCATTCTCTGTGATACTGGGTCTCACCAATGCCCACCTTCCTGATTTGGGGACACAGAAGTGCCTCTGTGTCCTTGGATTTAGGAGCAGAGCCCACTGTGTGACCTGTTTAGGAGCAGAGCCCACTGTGAGAGCTGTTTCCGGTTTGTTGAGTTGAATGTGACATAAAAGGAACCTTAGGAAGAACTGGGGAGAGCCAGCTCAGCCTGGAGGACATCAGCCCTTACACATTTGATTCACTAAAAATTCCATTAAAGCTCTTTAGCAGCAAAGAAATAGGCTGCTATTTGTATCTTAAAAAACAAACAAACAAAACAACAACAACAACAACAACAAAAAACTATGTAATGTTCTGCAAATTAAAGGGGAAGATCATGGATTTCCTTCCTGCTTATGGACAGGTATTTTCCATCAGATACACTGACAGCCATGGACAATGCTGTTACAAATAAAAGTGTTTACCCTCAGGAAAAACAAAAACAAAAACAAACAAACAAACAAACAAACAAAAAACCATGCTACCTGGGCTTGCAAAAACTCAAGGGCTTGCTTGTGGGGCTCAACAATCATAAATAATAACAGATAATGTTTTCTCTTAACATCCTTCTCACAAGAACTTCACATAAAAATAAAACCAACCCTAATTTTCTTTACTGAAACCTTCTCTCTCAGCTGGGCTTCCTTCAATTGCTCGAGCAGGCATTAGACTGTGTTCTGCCCTAATTCCAGCAAGGCGCCGCAGTTGGCTGATGTTTTCTAGTTGGTTCCGCTGGATTGCTTGCTTTCCTTTAACCCAGAGCTTTTCTTTCTTTAATCATAATTGGCTTCTGTTGAGATCTCCAAGCTGTGCTGAGTGGATTCTCAGTGATTCACTAATGGATTTCAAAACTCTTCATTCTTCGATCTCTTTATATCTACAAGGGGCAGCTGGTGACACATACTCCAAGTGGATTTGTGGGAAGTGACCACGCCTTTGTTTTGGTAATATCTGGGGAGTAACAGAGCTATCATTCTTAGCTAAAGTAGCCCATTATACCAGTAGAGTTTGAAGTATGGATTTAGGAAAATCGGCCAAAGTTATGGTAAATGGTATTTAGGATCTCTGCCAGATTCTAGTAAATAATTCTATCATAAACAATGATAGTCTTGCGTTCATCACATGCCCCTTCTCCAGGTGTCTGTGTGAAGTTTTGTTACTGTTGCTGTTTATTGGAAATAAAACTGTATTCCATTTCAAAGCAGTACAAAGTCCACTGCAAGACCATGTCAAAAAGAGGTGGTTTTTTTTTTTTTAATGTTTACTTGCTTCAATTTCTTTTTAAAAATCATGTTCAAGTATCAAGTTTAAAGTCAAGTAATACTGGGTGGTCCCCAGCTGGTGAGTGGGTTCATTTGTCAACTCAATGTTTGCAATTCAGAGCTCATTTTCCCATAAATGCTATAGTGAGTGACTTCCAAATGAGGACTCCAATATCTTTAACCACAACTGAGAGAAAATGAAATGATCTGTGTGGAGAACCCGGCATTGCAATCATCTGGGAGCCCTGCATTATTACATACACTTCTGAGTATTATCATATCTACGGCTTAAAAACCCAACCATGGCTAATTTCCTTGTACCAAACTATATCAGCTAACTCTACAGTAGTTTCCATGATCACAGTCCTCCATTTCAGAGCAATTTAAATTTTGCTCAAGAACTGCCACCAAGAAATTCCACAGAGGGCCGTATTACTCATGCTGTTACTTAACTTTATGACAAACAGTACCATCAAACTTATTTGCTGTCCGCATCAGACACACTAGTGTACGTAATCAATAGCAATTCCTACATTTTCCTTTGTTGCAGGGCATATAATTCATGGATACAAATTGATTAGGCTAAGGCAATAAGGGAAATTCTATTCCTCACACCAGCAATTGATTTACCTAGGGTTGGCATATGATTCAGTAATTCAATTTTGGCCAATGATACACAAGAAGAAGTCCACTTAGAAATTTTTAAGAAAGCGTTGTATTTTTTCTTCTTCAAACAGAGATAATAAAATAATAATCTCTTTTCTTCTGCTGGGTATTATGTCTTTGTCTCCGTGTGATGCCTGGGACTGTGGTAGCCATTCTGGAAAAATGGAGTTTTAAGGAATATGATGTGAGCACAAGATTTTTTGGCTTCCTTCAAATAAAATGACAGTTAATACCTCTATCGACTTCAGTTCTTGCGTTGTGGATATATCGGGCATTCACCGTTGACAGCACATAATCTGCTTACTTAGAGCGTTAGTGATATTTTAGTTCTACTATTTATTCTGCATGGAAGAAAGTCCTTGAAACCAACACACTGGAACAATACCTTCTTACCTTGAATAAGGTCAGTTTGAGAATGAGTTTCTATTTGTCAGCATGTTGGCGTGGGAGTGGAAAAAAAGGAAAGTACATTTAATAAGCTTCTCCTGAACCACATCTCTTCCTCAGCTTTCACCATTGTGAACACCCCCAGATGATCAACTGTTTGTTCACTTAACTGGGGTTAACTGGGGTTAATAATTGTCACTCATATACAATTATAGAAAAGCAAATTTAAACTAGCAGTTTACAAAAGGAAGGCTGAATGGTATAATTTGAAATTTAGAAAATTAAAATTTCTCTTACCCTTAACCAGCAGCTCCACCTCCAGCAATGTTTCCTATAGATATACTTTACATAGCCACACAGTACATGCCAGGGTATTAGTGTAGTATTATTTGTGGTGGCAAAAGAGTCAAAGGTAATATTATTTTTACCTTTGGAAGTTAGCTATAGGAAACTTGGAATTTATGGAAGAAAAATAAAAACTGAATTAATTCTTGATAATTCAATGAGAGTGAGGAGTGTGAAAGTTTTACATTTTTATTATGCATGTAACACACTTTACTAGGCAACTGGGAATTCACTTATGAGGTTTCGTTTTGCTTTTATTCAGAAAACGGTCTTCAACTCTTAAATTGTTTTTTTTTTATTGTGGTAAAAACACTTAACATGAGATCTACCCTCTTAACAAATTTTGAAGAGCACAATACAGTATTGTTACCAGCAGGCACAATGTGGATCACCAGATCCCAAGAACTTATGCCTGTTGCATAACTGAAATTTCACAGTGGTTGGACAGCAATGTTCCATTTCCCCATCTCCCCAGGCCCTGGCCAGCACCATTCTACTTTCGATTTCTGGTGTTATGACAGACTAGGGGTTCTGAAAATCTCTAAAATAATTCCCGCAAATGCTGCATAAAAATGAACAAGTGTCTTTTTAAGGTATAGCTGGGGACTCAAAAGAGTAAGAGAAATCTCAATGGCAGAAAAAGAAGGGGAAGGGTTGGATATGGTGGCTCATGTCAGTGTAATCCTGACACTTTGGGAGACTGAGGGAGGAAGATCACTCGAGGTCAGAAGTTTGAGGCCAGCCTGGGCAACAAAGCAACATCCCCTCTGCACGAAAATAAATAAAAGATAAAATAAAAAAAAAGAAATAAACAAAAGGGCAAAAACCAAAAAAAAAAAAAAAAAAAAAAAAATTGGGGAAGAACATCAGAGTGGTGAGCTGGCCCTTAACTGGGGACATTCCTTTATCCTGGAAAGCAAGAAGATTGAATTGCACAGCCTTCCAGGGACAGGAAAATGCCCTGGGCTCCCCTGGAGTGGGAATCTAGAGGATGCACAGGGCTGAGGGCCCTGAAGACTGCGTCTTCAATGATAGGGTGTTCTAGGAAACACAGCTGACTACTGGCCATAGGAAATGTCTGTCATCTGTTTTGGCCAGAATAATGGATAAGGAAGAGCTACCCCCCGAGAGTTCATAACCACAGGCCTGTCCTCGCAGAGGTCTACAGTTTGAGTATACACTACTTGAGGGTGTGCAAGAAAATCCGAGCCAATAAATGAACATAAACCCAACCTAGATTATGTATCAAAGCACCTGTAGGAGCAAATCCAAATCCTCTTGAGACAGAGCAACATCAACCCAAGATGAAATTAGTCTCACACATTGCAAAGTGCAAGGGATAAGCAGAAAGATAACAAAAATAGCAAAACAGATGAGGAAATAAGCCACTGTGAAAAAGTGTGAGAAAAAAACCCTCTAAATCCTCAAGGTAATGTAATAATTATAAAAAAGATACAAAACAAATATACTTAAGACACTTGTAAGACAGACAAAAAGAAATGAAAACCATGAGAAAATAATAAAATACTCTCTAGAAAGTGGGCAGATTTAAAATGTACCAAAAGGAAATTCCAGAATAAAGAAGTATAATCAGTAATATCCCAAAGTGAAAACAGGATACACGAATACTGATGTATTTGTATGATGGGATACTTCACAGTGATAAAAATAAACAGACATAACTACACACAAAAACTTGTATGAATATCAGAAACATAATGTTGACTGAAAGAGGCCAGACACAAAGAATTCATACTATATGATTATATATATTTTTTTCAAAAAATGGAAGCTATTGATTTGTACATTGTAAATGGGTGAAGTACATGTATGTGAATTATATCTCACTTTATCAAAAATTATATTTCTATCTATCAGCAATCATTAGAAAAAGTAATTTATTAAAAGACACTATTTGCAGTAGCAAAATTTGCATGAATTTTAGTTAGAAATTTTAAGAACTTTATTAAAAATCAACACTATAGATAGACTAACTGTATCAGAAACCAAGTTCTATTATGAAGATGTATCACTAGCATAGTATGAGATTTGTGCAGCATTGACAATATGACCACAGGAAAAAAATATAGAGCCCAAGAAAGACCCTTGTATGTATAAAAACTTGATGGATGTTGACAGTAGGGGAGACTGTGCATATGTGGGGGCAGAGGGTGAATGTGAAATCTCTGTACTTTCTATTCCGTTTTGCTGTGAACCTAAATTGACTCTAAAAAATAAAGTCTAATAAAAAAAAAAACCTTGATGTATGACAGAGGTGGCTTTACAGGTCAGTGGAGAAAGAATTTTTCCCATGTTTGATGATGGAAAATTTGGCTGTGCATATGTCAAAAATAAGAAACGGAATCCTTATATTATACCATTAAAAAAAATTGAGTTCCATGTATTTTAATGACCTAAACATAGGAAAAAGTTAAAACTTTTAAAAGAAAAGAGACATTATGGCATGAAGCACAAAAGATAATATTTTTACAACACAAGACACAGAACATAAACTAAAAAAGAAAATGGATGAATTCTACTATATTCTATTATATTCAAATTAAAAACTTCTACACATCAAAATATGCCATAATTCAAATAAACAGACAGTATAAAGATTAGGAGATGACAGCTGCAGTATATACAAATTATAAACATTAATATTTGGTTTATGTAAATAGTATATTAATATAATTATCAAAAGATACAGATAACTCATATTTGAGGAAACTTGAAAATATGCTCAATCTCATCCTTAATCAAGAAACCCCAGATTAAATTAGTTTAGCCTCATTCAGTTATTTGATCAGATTGGTAAAATTGAATTTGCCAATACTAACTGTTATGGAGCAAGTTGAGTCAAAATAAAATTAAAACTTACTTGAAAGTGTAAATTGGGAAAACAATTTGGAAATATCTAATAAGGTTTGAAACTGAATAATTCCACACCTACATATAGTTACCTTAGAGAAATTCTTGCACATAACTACGTGGAAGCAGTAAATGAATTCTCAGAGGAGTCATATTTGCAAAAATAAAAAACTGAAAGCAATATATATTTTCAAAAAAGAAGATATAAATAACTTGAAGTATAGTATAGTAATGTGAATGGAATATCATAAAATAGAAAGAGAAATAAATGGTGACTGCATACATAGTGAGAATAACTCAGAAACATTTTTTGAATGTAAATAGCAAGTTCATAAAAGGATAAGTATTATATGATGGCATTTATTTAAAGTTTGAAAATACGCAAAACACATACAGAGCCCACCCATACACACACACACAAAGAGGCAGTCCTTGCTTTGCACACACTTTAATATGCATAAATTTCATTTACCATAGTATAAGTAAATATACCAGTCTCCTAACATGGTTCAAATTTTAGTTACTGTGCTATACTAGGTTTGAGTAGTTGTGTAATATACAAATTTAATTATGCATATGTATAGTGTTCAAGTTTTGTTACTAGCTCTTCTGTCCAAAAACACTACAGATGAACCCTGACTTATGACAGTTTGCCTTAAAATTGTTGTACTTTATGATGGTGCGAAAACCATATGCATTCAGTAGACACTGAACTTTGAGTACCTATACAACCAATTTGTTTTTCACTTTCAGTGCAGTATTCTAGAAATCACATGAGATATTCAATACTTTATTACAAGATAGGCTTTGTGTTAGATGATTTTGTCCAACTCTAGGCTACTGTAAGTGTTCTTAGTATGTTTAAGGTAGGCTAGGCTAAGCTATCATGTTTGGTAGGTTAGATGTATTAAATGAATTTTCAACTTAGGATATATTTTCAACTGTGTGTTTTCTATGGATTTATTGGGACATAACCTCGTCATGCATTCAGAAGCATCTATACAGAAATAGCAGATGAGCATCGTGATCAGTGACCAACCATGTCACTTCTTTCAAAATCTATTAAGGCTTGGTTACTCCACATAATGTTATTCTTTCCACACACAGACAGCAAAGCATGTGCTTATGTTGCCTCCTTGTTTCCCAGTGATAAGCCCATGTAACATTTTACAAAACGAGACATGAGAAGGGGGAATTGGCCAACTAAGATAAAGGTGCATCAAGAAACAAAGGGTGATGATGCTGAAAGAGGAATGTGAAATGAATATAAATGGAGTTATAGAAGCAATAGCTGACTGTGTCACTGTTTCAGAGACTCAAGATTTGTAGCCAGAGAAACTCAGGTTAAATGAACTGAGCTACATAAATGAGGTTGTATCCTTATTTAAGCCATCCCAAAAAAGGATGAAGCTGTCTCAGAGGAAGTGACACCGGCATAACACTTCGCAGTAAAAGAACTCTCAGTGATCTTTCATGACATTGAAAGTGGAAAGGATAAAATCTTGGAAGCTGAATTAAACATGGAAAGAAGTATGGCAACAGAAAAAATGTCTTGATCCATATTGTAAGTTGTAGAATGAGAAGAGGAAGGGAAGCACAGTTCTAATTATTCTTGATAGGTTTTTAATCAAAGAAATAAAACGCGTTAATCTCAATGCTTCACATGTTTTAAAATACAGTAGAATAGGTACTAAAGAGTTTTACTATTTTTTTCTTTTTTATACAGTCCTTATTGACAGTAAAAGTTTTTAGTATTTTGACAAAAACGTTTAAAGATCATGAAACAGTTGTAATTTTTGCCATTATTCATATTGCTTTGAATAATTTCAGCTTGCACATCTATTTTTATGTCCCATTACCATGTACAGCAAAGGTTGTGTATATATATGTCTTATCTATATGTGTACACGTGTATATGCATATATACACTTATGTAATAAATACAATAAAAATATATAAGTGAATGATAAATGACAAATACAGTACTGTATTTCCTTTGGAACATATAGAAGAAAAGAACATGATTAAGGACAGATACAGAGAGAGTTCAATTGTGTTTGTAATGTTTTAAGTATTTTATCTGGTGTGGGCAGCTACTAGAAAATTATTTCATTACTTTATGACTTTTTGTAAGTCTAATATATTTTATTAGAAGAGAAAGAATAAAGCACGCCAAAAAATAACGTTTTTCCTAGAAAATGTAAGCAATAAATAGGAACTCTGGAAAATACGACTAGCCCCTTGACTTAGGTGGTTGTTAAAGAAAAATTTGAGCTTCTAGAAAGTTCACTGTGTCTTTGATTATAAGTCGCTAAGATTGAGGACATAAAACTGCACATGGTCACCTAACTCCTCCAATCTAGTTTACAGGCTGGTACGTGATTTCAGAAGCTAACTCTGGTGGAACTTAGAAGCACTCTCAAAGCACATCAGACTTTACGGTCTTCCATGAAGGGATGCCCACTGAGGGCAGTAGAAAGATTTTAATATCTTGTTGTTGGGGCACAAGAAAGTTAAAAAAGAATCTCAGACAAAACATGCCTTTCCAGCTTTAAAACTTCTCAGACAGGCCGGGTTTGGTGGCTCATGCCTGTAATCCCAGCACTTTGGGAGGCCGAGGTGGACGGATCACGAGGTCAGGATTTGGAGACCAGCCTGGCCAACACGGTGAAACCCCATCTCTACTAAAAATACAAAAATTAGCCGGGCATGGTGGCGTGCACCAGCTACTGTAATCCCAGCTACTCAGGAGGCTGAGGCAGGAGAATTGCTTGAACCCGGGAGGCGGAGGTTGCAATGAGCTGAGATCGTGCCATTGTCCTCCAGTCTGGGCGACAGAGCGAGACTCTGTTCAAAAAAAAAAAAAAAAAAAAAAAGGCCAGGCGCAGTGGCTCAAGCCTGTAATCCCAGCACTTTGGGAGGCCGAGACGGGCGGATCACGAGGTCAGGAGATCAAGACCATCCTGGCTGACACGGTGAAACCCCGTCTCTACTAAAAAATACAAAAAACTAGCCGGGCGAGGTGGCGGCGCCTGTAGTCCCAGCTACTCGGGAGGCTGAGGCAGGAGAATGGCGGGAACCCGGGAGGCGGAGCTTGCAGTGAGCTGAGATCCGGCCACGCCACAGAGCGAGACTCCGTCTAAAAAAAAAAAATTCTCAGACAATTTATGCTCTAACAGTGGCAAGTTACCACTATTCCAGAAAACACTTTAGCATGGTCTTTTTCTTATGGATCTAGTAAAACACATTTTAGGACTTCATATTCCTTTCCTCTTGTTGCTGTAACAAATTACCACAAACTTAGTGGCTTAAAACAAAATACATTTACCATCTGTTCTGTAGGTCAGAAGTCTGACATGGGCCTTATGGGCCTCAAGGTTTCAGCGGGGCTGTGTTCCTCTGTAGGCTCCAGGGGAATACCCCTTTCTTTGTCTTTGCAGCTTCTAGGGACCACCTGCATTCTTTGACTGGTGCCTCCTTGCTCCATCTTGAAAGCCAGCAAGAGTGGATTGAATCTTCGTATCACATTTCCTGACCCTCTTCTTCGGCCTCCTCCTTCCATTATTTTTTTCTTTTTTTAGATGGAGTCTCGCTCTGTAACCCAGGCTGGAGTGTAGTGGTGTGATCTCTGCTCACTACAACCTCTGCCTCCCAGGTTCAAGCAATTCTCTGCCTCAGCCTCCCAAGTAGCTGGGATTACAGATGCCTGCCACCATGCCCAGCTAATTTTTTTGTATTTTTAGTAGAGATGGGGTTTCAGCATCTTGGCCAGGTTAGTCTTGAACTCCTGACCTCGTGATCCACCCACCTTGGCCTCCCAACATGCTGAGATTACAGGCATGAGCCACCGCGCCCGGCCTCCTCCTTCTATTTTTAAGGATCCATGTGATTAGATTCTACTTACACAGTGAATTGCAGGAAAATCTCTGCATTTATAGATCCTTAATTTAGTCATATGTGCTAAATCCCCTTTGCCAGGTAAGGTCACATATTCACAGGTTCTGAAGATTAGGACGTGGACATCTTTGGTGGGTGACATTATTCTGCCTCTCACAGATACCTTTTTAGGCCAGTAGCCATATAGGAGTTCAAGTTCCTTGCGTAAGACCCAGACATTTTACAGTATTGTGTATTTAATGAGAATGGAATGCAAGTAAACCCAGTGTTGAAAAACACACTTACACACTTCATTTGGAGTTTTGAGTGATGATACAAGGGAAGCTAGAATCATACCCTAAAACAAAATACTTAGAGCAGTATAATCACTATTGACACATTCCTACCACTAATGTAACAAACCATAGAGCACAAGCTCAATCAAGTACCCTAGTCAGTCCTTATGGTACTTAGTCTACGTTGGGGAATAAATGAACTTTTAGTGATTCCAAAGCCAGCCTCAAACCTATGTTCCCAGAGATTTGGTGAAAGATTTCATTTTCACATTTCAATATTATTTTCAGCCAGAAGTACGCATAAATCTGTGGTGTCGGGGCTTTAGATGCAGCGTAGCTTATAATAAGACAGATTATTTCTATATTGTCAACATAAAAGACTGCTTACAGTGGAGAACAGCTTACTTCCCACATAAGCAGCACAAGTTATTTATCTGCACTTTAAAGCACGTAATATTTCTACTCTGGTAGACTATTAAGGCAATTGAAGTAATCCCCCAAGTACAACGAAGTCCTACGTTTTCTGAGCTTGCTCTGTTTTGTTGATAGCATTTAGTCTTTTGAAATATGTTTACTTGATAAAAGACAAGGCACAATTTTCCATCAATAAACTCATAAGACAAAGAGATGCAATCATGAAATGCATAAAGCACATGTGCTGCCTATGGCTGGTGCCATCAATGCGGCAAGAACCGCTGAATTGTTTGGCTCTTAGGCTTTTCCAAGTAAGTTAAGAACTACTCTCTGAAATGACCCTTGTATTTATATAGGGCCAATCAGAGGCACAGATGAGTCTCCATAAACATGTAAGTCAAAGATGTAACAGTTTAAGAAAGATTTGCTAGAATGTTCTATATATTCCTATGAAACGCAATGAAGCTTAGCCTCAACTTGAATGTACAAATTACTGTGAATATCTTACTTGAAAATTGAGTGAAATTATTTGAATTGCCCACTTTCATGAAACAACAGAACACGAGTTAAAGATTTCTTCCATAAATTATTTTTCTTTTTCCTCTGAGCACATGTTAAAACAAACAAACTAAAGAAAAAAAATGAAAATTATTATCATGAGCCCCTCTGAATCAAGTCTGTAAGCCTAACTCAGTTCTTTTTTTGTCTGGGATATAAAAGTTACTATTATGGCTGGGCGCAGTGGCTCACACCTATAATCCCAGCACTTTGGGAGGCCAAGGCGGGCAGATCACTTGAGGTCAGGAGTTCAAGACCAGTCTGGCCAACATGGTGAAATCCCTTCTCTACTAAAAATACAAAAATTAGCTGGGCGTGGTGGCACATGCTTGTAATCTCAACTACTCGGGAGGCTGAGGCAGGAGAATCGCTTGAACCTGGGAGGTGGAGGTTGCAGTGAGCCGAGATTGCACCACTGCACTCCAGCCAGGGCAATAGAGCAAGACTCTCTGTCTCAAAAAAAGAAAAAAAAAGTTACTATACAGCTTATTGGCATAAAGTATAGGCTACTAGGCTATTTCTCACAGAGTTTTGTTTTTTCTTTCATATTCTCTATTTTGCTACACCAATATCCCTGCTTTCAGAAGTTGGCACTGTTGCCCCTGTGCCTGGGTCTGATCCTGTTTTTTTATTAGCCTTTGGGCTCATAGAATATGACTTAGATACAATGGATATATGGAGATTTGTTAGTGATGGGTTCATCTTTTTGTGTTCTATATTGTGTCCATTATTTTTCTAAGATCACGACTATGTGTAGGATTTTATAAAGTGATACAGACTTGAAATCAGTGCTGTCTGGAAGGGTCATGGACTCTCCTGAGACTCTATTGAAAGCAGGGACTGTGAATCCCAGGAAAAGAAGCCTTAAAGGATTACACCTAAGTACCATGGCTCAAGTTAAACCATCTTAGAGAATACTGGCAACTGAATCAAAACAAAGTCCTCTTCAGTAACTAAGCAATAATACTTCCAAATCGTGCTGGACCACTGAAGCAGCAAAACACGCACTCATTGGAAAATGAGGACCCTCAGCAGCTGACTGGCTGTTTCAGGCCAATTTATGATAAAGTCCTCATGGATCATATATTTCTAAAATAAGATTGAGCTTTTGGAGGGAAGACATTTGTATGATGCTGTTTCACCTTTAGCCCCAATTTTCCGGTTTATGACATCTGCACATTCCTCTTGGTGCCAATCAGCATTCCAGTGCCCTTCTCCACCTCCCCTTCCTTGACTAGATGCAGGGCCGGTGAGCAGACCCCGCAGCAGGGCTTTGGGAAGAGATTACAGTGGCGATTGTTTGCCCTTTATGAGATGCCACGTTATGTGACACATAGAGCCCATGACGTCTGCACGGCACCCCTTATCTTCCACTGCTATGAACTGAATGTCTGTGTCCCCCCCAAATTTCTATGCTGAAACCCTAATCACCAATGTAATGGCATGAGGAGAGGGGCCTTTGGGGGGTTATCAGGTCTTTAGGATGGAGCCCTCATGAGTGGGATTAATGCCCTTATAAAAAGGGGCTCTAGAGAGCTCTCTGGTTCTTCCCACATGTAAGGATATAAGGAGAAGCTGGCAGATTGCTATGCAGTCCACCCAGAAGAGTGCCCTCACCAGAACCTGACCATGTTGCCAGCCTGGGCTCAGGCGTCTGGTCGCCAGACCTGGGAGATACAAATTTCAGTTGTTTATAAGCCACCCAGTCTATGGTATTTTGTTATAGCATTTCAATATGACGAAGACAGCAAGTGACCTACAGAGTCTGTAACTGTGAATATGGGGATAATACATAAAAAAGAGCAAAACTCAGTCCATTTAGGATCAGGATGAGAGTAGAATTCAGCACCTTGATTTACTTTGCAACTCCCCCGTGCTTGCCTCATAAGCTAACTGAAGATTAACTAAGGAAGAGGAGATAGATGCTCGATTATTGGACATTCTTTCCTGGAACAGGTTGTCAGGTACTCCATCTTTCTTTCTGTCTGAAACACTGAGAAAAACTCGAGTTCTATTTAAAAATCTAACCAAACTATAATAATGAGGTTAAGAGGTTAGAACATAAAACATTTCTGTAATGAAAGATGAAGCATTTTCATCACATATTAAAGAACAGGGCTGAAGAAAGAAGCTTTGTTTGTTTGTAATGCTTTAAATAGGTACTCCACTGGGTCATTTGTTGTCTTATGAGAACTTGTTGGAAAAGGTTCCACATGAAAAAATGAGAAAAAATAATTAATATAAGAAACTAAGGAACTTGTATCTAAATTAACAAAGCTTCTCATATTTCGTAAAGATATTCATATTCATCGAAAACTTTGCACAATGCCTGCCAGAATGAATATCTTATTAACTGTATTCACACAATTGAGCTTTTCTTATTAATATTTTTAAGACTTAAAAGGCTATTTTAATTCTGTCATAAGTCTAAGAAGAATTTATGTAGTAATAATTCAAATTTACACTTATATAATTTATGTAAAGCAGTCAATTGAGAAATACTTTTCAAAAAAATAGAAGGCTTAATCACATACTAGAAATTATGTTCTAGGGTTGGTATAATTCTGAAAGAATTTGAGACATTGGAATATTTTCTTTATCATGGTTTATTTAAACTGATAGCATACACACTACATGCAGAAAGATCTTGTATACTTATTACAAGTAAGAAAAATTGATTTATTAGCTATATAACTTCATTTCATTTGCTTTACTTCCAAGTTATTCTTGCAATGATTTAAGTATTTGACATAACCTCTTACTGAATGAACTTTTATAAGTTAACATAAATCCTTTCTCAAATCAATTAATAAATCACTTAGAGTTGTAATAGATATTTTTGTTATCTTCATTCAAGAAACATGCATATTATAATCTTGATTAAGCACCATATTTATGCTAGGCACTGGCCTAGGCATTGGGAATACAGAGATAAAGAAGAAGTAGCTTCTGCTGCCAAGAGGCTAATTGTCTATTTATCTTAATTAGTGAAGCTCCTAAGAATGAAATTTCTTTCTAAGAAAACTAATCAAACAAGAGGAGGAATCATTATCTAAATTTAACAAATTATGAAGTTTTTTGAAAGACAGTGGCTAGCCACACAAAACAATTTGTTTTATATCAGGTTTCTACATATACTTATCTAATAGGATTGACAATTGAAAGAATCCTAGGGAAAGACAGAATGTCTTTTCAATTTGTCTTTTTCCCCAGTCTTGACCTCTGGTGCCCTCTCCAATTCTCAATGGTAACCCCTCCTCCAACCTTGGCTCCTCAATACTTCTCATTCATGGAATCAGAGAGGAAGTATGCTTGCTCTTGTACTTTTCTGATTAAATTTAGGGTGAATAAATTTCAGTCAATATTTAGCAAATTTATTTTTCCTCTAATGTTAAAATGAAAGGTTAGGTTAGGGAGATTTTAGGTTAGAGAGATTTTACGCATTAGCAAACAGATAGGAAGTATTAGGGGCTGGGAGAAGTACCTTGGATGCACACCTATCCCACTGCAAAGTCTTTCCCTAGTAATTCTGATCTCATCCATTCAGGTGACTGGGATAAGAAATGGTTAGCAGGACTGTGTGTTTTATCCTGAATTCCTCCAATCTAGGACCCACCGCTTCCTTGGGAAATAGAGGTTGATGTTCCTTGAGAACTCTTCCTAGAAGCTACTAAGCATGTGCATCTTCTTCACTAGTTCTTTCCATATCATAGAACCTGTACTGTCAGCACAAGGCTTTTCTAATTGCCTTCTTGGTAGGCCCACTGACTGCTCCCTGCGCTGATCAAAATACCCATTTCATGTTTCTTCCCCAGGTCACATATCTGAACACAAATGGCCTTTTTGTGTTCAACTGTGAACAAATTTATGAACCTAAATTTTTATATACATACACATTAGCCATTCCTAAGTTTTAAAATTAAATAACAGGTGTACTGGTAACAGTATTACTTGACCTCCCTCCATATCTAAGTCATCATGCTAGGCCCTGTTGCAGATACAGAGATGAGTCAGATCCACTCCTGATCCCCAAAGCACTTGCCCACCAGTGAATGAGCTTAGGTTGGGGACTACATATAGCTTGCCTTCAGAGGGTTTCAAATCTCTCTAAAATCATATGAAAAATATTGTGTTTATATAAAAGTGTGCATTTTTTTTTCTAGCAATGAAGGTCATAGATAAGGAAATTCTTAACTTAAGAAAAGGTAAAGAGCCATTGAAATGCTTGTTCTAAATATATATGCAGTCTATCAAAGCTTTATGAAGTCCCTGATGAACATTTTGCTGTCATTTTGAAAAAGCGTATGCTTATCATCTTCCTACCATGAGAATACACGTGGCTGGAGGATGGATGGGAGGACTGAAGGAGAAAACATAGTTAAACCATCAAACTCTAAGTATCTTGTAGAAATTGGGAGATGTTCTGTTTTCTCATAATAATTAACTATACATGCAGCTAATTATAGTGCAGAAAGATAGCATCAAGCCATGGAGAGAAAATTTGTGAACTTAATGATCTTTTTTAGTAGCAAAATAATTTTTTCAGGAATAAGCTTTATAGGCATAAAATGACTTATGTTAATAAAAAATGTACGGACATAGAAGATATCATCCATTTGGAAAACCATAAAATATAAGGTGAGCATGAATTGATGAATAATTAAGCTTATTTCTGAATACAAGTTAATAGATGAAGCTTACTTAACAGCTAAACCATTAAAAAGTACCAACCTGAAAAAAAAAGACCAGAAAATTTTACAGAAATATTTTTGTAAGTCTTTTATATGCTCAAATAAAAATACTTTATTTAAAACATTTTTCTCACCAGGACCTAGCTAGATGGCTTCATAGACACACTGGTTATCAAAAGAAGAAAATAATCCTCATTAAGATGCACATTAACGTATAGCCTTTCTACTATCGAAACATACATAACTCTCAATTTATGTTCACGTATAAAGCATCTTGAGCAAGAAGAGTCCTAATTCTTTTACGTAATGTCATTCTGTGATTGACAACTCTAATGATAGCTTTTGTGACATTAACTACCAAGTCCTCTTATACTTCAAAACACATTGTTCACAAGATACTAGAAAAAAAATTGAGTAACAATGAAAGTGCTATCAGCAATAACAACAATGTGATGGGATCTTCCAGGCGGGCTGCTGAGAACTCTGCCAAGTAAGTCACTCCCACCAAATCTGTTTGACGCAATGTAGAGCCATGTTTTCTGCAAAGAGCTGTGCTGAGAGCCAGGCTGAAGGCTAGGGCCCAAGAGACACAGTTGTAGGGCTCCAAGAGCTGAGAAGCTTTCCAGTAGGTTCTGCTCTCTTTTGAACTGTGTAGATGTTTCTTGGCCACTGTAGCAGGTTGAATATCATCCCCCATCCCCAAATTCATGTCCACCCAGAACCTCAGAGTGTGACGTAATTTGGAAACAGGGTATTTGCAGAGGTAATTAAGCTAAGGATCACATGAGATCATACTAAATGAGAGTGGGTCCTAAATCCAATGAGTTTCCTGAAATGAGACAGAAAGGACACTCGAACACATAGCGAAATCCTTGTGGAGACAGAGGCAGAGTTGGGAGTTTTGCTGCCATAAGCCAAGGGCTGCCATGAGCCCCCAGAATCTTGAAAAGTCAAGGAGAGGATCCTCCCCCAGAGCCTTCAGAGGGATGTGGCCCTGCTGATGCTTGATTTTGAACTTCTGGCTCCAGAACTGTTGAGAGAAATTGCTCTAGTTTAAGCCACCAACTGTGTGGTAATTTGCTAAGGCAGACTTAGAAAACCAAACCAGCCGTTATCTTTTCCTCAGGTTTGTAAGTCCTCAGCCCGTAATGGCACTGAGTTATCTAGTCTGCTAGAATTCAGCCAGGGACTCTTTCTCTTGTTATACAAAAGGACTAGTTTTTGTTGGGGTCTGGTGCAGCCTTGCTAAACTGTAAAGGCTGAAATTACGGGCTTTGGAGCCAATTTGCCTGGGTTAGATTTCAGCTCTGCCATTCACTGTGTCACTTGGAGCAAATTACTGAATCTCTATCATGGTTTTCCCATCTGTAAAATAAGGGCAATAATATGATCTTCATAGACTATATACTTGTGAGGATTAAATGAATTAGTGAAGTGCTTCACTAGACCTGACACATGGTAGATACGCAACAGATGTTATCTGCAATCATTATCATACAATTATTATGTGGTCATAGCTGTCAACATCATCCCAGGGTCCTAAACACAAAGGCTTCCTTCCCTCTGGAGGGCAGGCACAGGTAGCCATGCCCATCACACAGAGGAGCTGCAGGAAAGGAGCTTGCTTCCCCTACAGAGAGGAGAACCCTTCCCCTCTCAAGACACTGCTCTGCGGGGGAGCGGTGGGCGTCCTCACTGACTCCACATCAGACTGAAGTACCTTCCCTTTATCCTTTCAAGAACTGCTAATGGTCCTTCACATAACAAACACAGCCCAATCCTCTTGGAGTTGAAAAGACCACTTGAATTGCGCCTCCACATTCTTTGATTAGGAAGTCACTGTATTAGGCTCCTCAGGCTACTTTAACAAAGTACCAAAAACTGGGTGGCTCAAATCAACAGAAAGGTATTCTCCCACAGTACTGGGAGTAGAAATCCACCGTCCAAGTTGGCAGGGCTCATTTCCTCTGCAGATTCTGAGGGAGACTATTCCGCGCCTCTCTCCCAGCCTCTGGCAGTAGCCGGCAATCCTTCATGTTCCTTGGCTTAAGTCAGGGCAACTGCAAAACTGCAACTTCTACCTCCATTTTTCCATAGTGTTCTCCCCATGTGTGTATGTGTGTGTGTGTGTGCGCGCGCTTTCTCTTCTTACAAGGACACCAGTCATATAGGGTTAGGACCCACCCCAATTCAGTATGACCTCATTTTGATTATATCTATAAAGACCCTATTTCCAACATGATCATATTCACAGGCATTAGGGGTTAGAACTTCAACATCTCCTTTGGGGAATGTGATTCAACCCACAACAATCACTGTTCACTCATTTGTAAATGAAGCAAAACAGGAAAGCTAGCAGTCATCAACAATTTTACAGATGTATTAAAAATAATAAAATACTACCTTTTTCCCAAGCATTCTTACACAGTTAAGAAAGGTTTATCTAAAATGAATAGCTTTGAAAAGTCTTCTTAAAAAAGATTTCTATTGGCTCGGCATGGTGGCTCATGCCTGTGATCCTAGCACTTTGGGAGGCTGAGGTGGGCGGATCACCTGAGGTCAGGAGACCATCTGGCCAACATGATGAAACCCCATCTCTCCTAAAAATACAAAAATGAGCTGGGCGTGGTGGTGCGTGCCTGTCATTCCAGCTACTCAGGAAGCTGAGGCAGGAGAATCGCTGGAACCCGGGAGGCAGAGGCTGCAGTGAGCCAAGACCGCACCACTGCATTCTAGCCTGGGTGAGAGAGTAAGACTCTGTGTCAAAAAAAAAAAAAAAAAAAAAAAAAGACTTCTATTATGAGAATATAACAATAAGTTTTAACTGTGTATTTTCAGTATACCGCTGTCGGATGTGGAACCTACTGCGAGCCCTTCATTGAATTACATCATTTTATTAGCAATGTTTCTTTTATTTGTTTAAAATACATATTGGAGGAAGATAAACTACATAGGCACAGATCTCTGCAACTAAGCACAAGTGAAGAGTTTAATATTTTAATTAAAGATTAAAGATTTAATTTTAATTAAAGATTACCCGTTCACCCCTCCTATTTCTGGCTAACAAACTCCCCACTGTCTACAGACTATCTTCAGCTCTGGGATTATTAGCATTTGTCGGTTTTCCTGGTTCCAACTCAGGTCTCATTTTCTCATTCAAGTATTTACTGAAAGCTTACTGTGTATTGTTTGCATATTTTTCTACAGGAAAGTTTTGCTTCTTTACGTTTGGCTAATCATTGTCTAATATTCTCCAGCTCACGCCTTCTACCCACTCTACCAGTCTCCATGGAAAGTGGTCTTTACTCATTCACTTTGCTCTGCCCTTTAACCTTTATATGTTTCCTTTTAAAGAGATGCATCCTCTCACCTCTCTAACTTATCCTGAACTACATTATCAATTCCTGGATTGCAAAAAGCATTGGTCATGCCTCTGTATCTGCAGCCTGCTGTCAATGAGGCAGGATAGGTAGTCAAAGAAGTGACTGTGGGCCGGGCGCGGTGGCTCTTGCCTGTAATCCCAGCACTTTGGGAGGCCAAGGTGGGCGGTTCACCAGGTCAGGTGATCGAGACCAGCCTGGCCAACGTGGTGAAACCCCATCTCTACTAAAAATACAAAAAAGTAGCCGGACGTGGTGGCAGGTACCTGTAATCCCAGCTACTAGGGAGGCTGAGGCAGGAGAATCACTTGAACCTGGGAGGCGGAGGTCGCAGGGAGCTGAGTTTGTGCCACTGCACTCCAGTATGGGTGGCAGGGTGAGACTCCATCTCAAAAAAAAAAAAAAAAAAAAAAAAAAAGAAAGAAGTGACCATGTTCTCAGGATGCGCAGCAACCATGGTGACCATCACACAGTCAATACAATAAGCTCCAGCACTCGCTTGATAATTGAGCTCGTTCAAGCAAAGCTGTCTTCATTAGGGACATCCCCTGTAGAGAGCATGCACACTTTGATTTCACCTGTCCTCAGACTTTGTTCATTATAATAGTATAAAACACACCCCTAGGTGGAGATTTAAGATGTTAATGAGACATGCGAGGTATGAACAAGCATGTGCTGCTACTGCGCATGTGCACCTAGAGAACCACCCAGAACGTGCTTACTGGTAACACCTCTTTCCACCTCCTTAGGAATAATCAGGTAACACTCCCATAAGAGGAGTCTCCCTAGCGCCAGTCACTTCTGTCTCATCCTCACCGGCAGCCCACCCTGACTCCACTCTCTCTCAGAGTATCCTGTCTATTCTGCACCTAACTTTCAAAATATTCTTTGTCTTTCGCAGTAAATTATGCTACACCCCCTTCACTGTGCGACTCTTGTTGAAATTATTTTCTTTTTTTTTTTTTTGAGATGAAGTGTTACTCTTGTTGTCCAGGCTGGAGTGCAATGGCGCGATCTTGGCTCACCACAACCTCCGCCTCCCGGTTCAAGCAATTCTTCTGCCTCAGCCTCCCAAGCAGCTGGGATTACAGGCATGCACCACCACGCCCAGCTAATTTAGTATTTTTGTTTTTAGTAGAGACGGAGTTTCTCCATGTTGGTCAGGCTGGTCTTGAACTCCTGACCTCAGGTGATCTACCCTCCTCGACCTCCGGAAGTGCTGGGATTACAGGCCTGAGCCACTGTGCCCAGCTGTTTAAATTCTTTTAAACTAAGAAGATAAGAATGAAGGCATCACAACACCGTCAACACAGGTGCTTGTCTTAGTGTATCTGGGCTGCCTATAACAAAATATCATAAACGTGGTAGCTTATGAAAAATAGAAATTTATGTCTTACAGTCCTGGAGGCTGGGAAGTCCAAGATGAAGGCAGATTTGATATCTGATGAAGGTCTACTTTTTGGCTTACAGATGGTGCCTGCCAGCTGAAGTCTGTCATGGCAGAAAGGGCCAACAAACTCTCTGGGGTCTCTTTCACAAGGGTACTAATCCCATTAATGGGATAGGCCTCATGACCTAATTGCCTCCCAGAGGCCCACCTCCTGATACTGTCACATGAGTGATTAGGTTTCAACATATAAATTTTGGAAAGATACAGGGCCGGGCGCAGTGGCTCAAGCCTGTAATCCCAGCACTTTGGGAGGCCGAGACGGTCGGATCACGAAGTCAGGAGATCGAGACCATCCTGGCTAACATGGTGAAACCCGGTCTCCACTAAAAAATACGAAAGATACAAACAGACCATAGCAGGGCTCAAAATGTTTACCATTGATGACTGAATGAGCCTTTTGTTCACTTTGGATTGTAATTTATTATTTCTGAATGAGTTTAATTTGACAGAAATAATAATGGCTGCCTTTAGCAATTTGCATTTAAGCTTAATTCATCTAGTATTACAAAACTGAGGGTTTTCATTGAGTTCTACTCTTTTTTCATAATATTTATAACTATGATTACTGACAGCTTACTGCAGCAGTCACTGTTCTAAGTTCTTTACATACATTTGTCTCATTTTATTCCCATAGCAACCTTTTGTACTAGCACAATTATTTCTATTTTACAGATGAGGAAATTGAAGCTTAGTGAAATTAAATAACTTTCCCAATGTCACACTGCTGATAAATGGAGAATTTGCGCATAGGCCCGTCTGCCCCCAAATGTTGTTCTGAGCCTAAGTTTCTACATTTTCCCTGTCAGAAAAATATTCTAGAAAACTTCTTAAAAACAGGTTACTGGGCTCCACTCTGCGGAATCCAAATCAAAATCTCTAGGGGAGCTGTCTGGGAATCTGCATGTTGATAAGAACCCCGGGTAATTTTTGTAATGAAATTTAGGGAAAACTCAATAATATGATTCTTATATGATACATATAAGAAGCCCCTGTGTTAAATATTTTTGCCATATATAGTTTGATTTTCATCACATAAATGTTTCTTGAGGTTCCAACCTATTAGAGAAACCAAGTTTGCAGATCCACATCTATATGTTTCTAGCATATAGAAACATGGGTGTGTGACCCTCACAGCCTCAGAAGGGCCTGGCACCTGGTTTATTGTCTCTCTTTTAAAATTCACAATACAAAGGGTCCTGCATTTTCATTTTCACTGGGCTTTGCAAATTATGTAGCTGGTGCTACCCAGGGAATGGATGCAGCAGAAACTGCAGACCATGAGGTGCAAAGGATCAGTTCAAGGGAAAAGAGCACAATCTTGTTTCTTCTCCTTCTCTAAGAATTTGGAGAGGGATTATTCGAGGTGGGACAAAGTCAGGCATGAAGTGAAGTGTGATGGTGTCAGGAGTGTGATACAGGGTGGTGTGAGATTAAAGATCTGGATGTGGGATAATACTTCTATAGAAGGGAGAGGGAAGAGAGTGTGGTGAAGGGTTTGGGAAGCAGAGGAAGGAGAGAGGCAGCATCCTTATGCTACAGAAGCGCTTCCTGTGGCTGGCCCACCAAGTTAGATTTCAGGAGGGTTAACTGATTGATAAGAATGCCCCACCATGCTGAACTGTTGGTACAAACAATGTGTTTTGTGCTGAACAACTGCCTTTCTTCTAGGAGTCTGGATTTGGGGTGCATGCCTGGTAGGGGGTGCCTTTGTGACCAGTGCCCAAAAAAACCTTGGGTGCTGAGTCTCTAGTGAGCCTCCCTTGTAGACAGCATTTCACACATGCTACCACAACTGATAGCTGGGGGAATTAAGTGTGTTCTGTGGACTCCACTGGGAGGGACTCTTGGAAGCTTGTGTTTGGTTTCCTCTGGACTTCATCTCATGCACTTTTCCCTTTGCTGACTTTGCTTTGTATCCTTTTGCTATAATCATACCCGTAAGTACAACTACAGCAGTTCCCCTTTATCTGAGAGGAATGAGTTCCAAGGCTGCCAGTGGATACCTGAAACTGAAGATGGTACCAAACTCTATATGCACGATGCGTGAATTTCTTTTTCCTTCTTCACAATTTCATAGATAGAAGATTTGTTCTTACTATACATCTTAGCAACCTCAGCAATTTTGTTTTTCTTTCTTATTAAGTCGAGAACTTTTACCTTTTCACTTCAGGAAGCACTTTATGGTTCCTCTTTAGCGTATCTGAATTGCCAGTATCACTACTCTTGCACTTTGGGGCCATCATTAAGTAAAATAAAGGTGACTTAAACATAAGCACTGTGATGCCACCACAGCCCATCTGAGAACTAATGGGGGGTGGGTAGCCTTGACAGCATGGATTCTCTAGACAAAGGGACGATTCACATACTGGGCAAAGTGAAGCAAGATGGCAGGAGTTTTGATCGCGCTACTCAGAATGGCATGCAATTAATTGTTTCTTTCTGGAATGTTCCATGTAATATTTTCAGACCACAGTTGACCTTGAGTAACTGAAAGCGTAGAAAGTGAAACTGTAGCTAAGGGGGGCTACTGTCCATGCTCAGTGCTGAGAGACCTCCTAGTGGGTCATGGAATCTGGAGGTGATATTGGGGACCCAGGCATGGGTCAGGTTATAGAACATTTCCATCATTACAGAAAACTCTTTTGGGGAGCACTTCTCTAGAATGATAAGCAACAAACTAGCAGAAGAAAGTAAAGTTCTGGCTTCTTAGTGGTCTATTTTGTCTGCAGTGAGAGCCAGTTGCAGAGATGAGAACCATGTCATCTTAATGGCTGATGTGGCAAGAAATGATTCTGCAAAGACTGCTCAAAAAGCAAGGAATTCAAATTTATGATTGAATTCTCTCACTGCACATGTGCAGACCTCTTCTGAACTAAGGATTAGTTCATAATTAATATAATGTCTTGACTTTTAAATGAGGAAAGTGATGTTTTCTGCCTGGGTGGACCCATGCCTGTGGGGTCACAGAGCTTTCTTAGAGTTGACCACAGGGTACCCCACTTCCATAGCTGCTGCCAGGGAGTCAATGACAGAAGAGGTCTGACCTCTCATTTCTCTTTGGCTTTCTCTCTATACCTTCCAACTACATTGGTCTCCAGATGTTTTTAGCCCTGAGTTGTGGTTCCCTTGTGTATTAGTCCATTTTCATGTGGCTCATAAAGACATACCCAAGACTGGGCATTTACAAAAGAAAGAGTTTTATTGGACTTACAGTTCCACATGGCTGGGGAGGCCTCACAATCATAGTGGAAGGCAAGGAGGAGCAAGTCACATCTTATGTGGATAGCAGCAGGCAAAAAGAGAGCTTCTGCAGAGAAACTCCCATTTTTAAAACCGTCAGATCTTCTGACAGCCATTCACCATCATGAGAACGGTGCTGGAAGACCTGTCCCCGTGATTCAATCATCTCCCACTGGGTCCCTCCTACAACACGTGGGAATTATGGAAACTACAAGATGAAATATGGGTGGAAACACAGAGCCAAACCATATTACCTTGGGTTAAAGTAGGTTCAGGATTGAGGTGACTACAGCAGCAGTAATGACAAATGCTAAGTTCTTTTTTTTTTTTTTTTTTTTTTTGAGGCTGGTCTTACTCTGTCACTCAAGCTGTAGTGCAGTGGCACAATCATAGCTCACTGCAGTCTTAAATTCCTGGGCTCCAGTGATCCTTCTGCCTCAGCCTCCCAAGTAGTTGGGCCATAAGCATGTGCCACCAAACCTGGTTAATTATTTTTATTTTTTTGTAAATACAGGGTCTTCCTATGTTGCCCAGGCTGGTCTCAAACTCCTGGGGCTCAAGCAATCCTCCCACCTCGGCCTCCCAAAGTGCTGGAATTATAAGTGTGAACCACTGCACCCAGCCTAATGCTAAATTCTAAGCATACCTGCATATGTGCTTACATAAGTATATCTGCGTGTGTTTATGTGTGTGTGTGTGTGTGTGTATGTGTAATTGTGCCAGAAGGAAGGGCAAATCTGTGTGAAAGCAGAAATGGTAGAGACTATATTACTTTATTCTGAAAATAAGTGTCACCCATTTTTTTTCTTGATTCCTTAATAGGTGCTTCTTGTGAAGGGGGAAGTAAACAGGTAGGAAGGAGACCTGGCTATTAAAGTCAGGTAGGCTAGAGGAGTTAGAGGAGCAGTGGAGAAACGTTCTCAGATATACAACATCCTGAAAACTGACGTTCCAAACTGAGATACTTTTGTTGGGATCTCTTATCATAACAACAAAACTCACTAATTTGTAAAGTTGTAAGACAAAGTCGGGTTTAATACTGCCCACCACGAAATGACTGGTTTCAGATGTGATACGGCCATCTAAAGTTCAGGGTGATTCAATAGCTGATTCTCTTTCTCAACACCTAAGTGAAGGTGTAAAGTTGGCTTTCTTATAGATATTACCCTGAACTACAGTTTTATTTCCTATGGATGTTCAAGACAGAAGCGACTTCTTTTTGGGATTACCAGCATAAGCCAAGCAAACTGTCAGTTCTGCAGGCAAATAAAATACTCAGACTTAATTTTGGAGCATCTATCTGTCTATTGTAATTAAATAATAACAAATGAATTTTTCCATATGTGAGTTGAAGGATTAAGAGAAAGGCTATGTCTTTTTGAAATATATAAATAAAGAATAAATAAAGATACCTAAGTAACAAAGTAAAATACAACAGAGTATCTTCTTGGCTCTAATGTTCAGGTCATTTTCTCTTTTTACAAGTTCAATGCCAAGGTTTAGGTTATTTAATACAAAGTGTTGGTTTTTGCCTTTTTAAAAATGTAGAATACTGAGGAAGTCAGAGCAAATTTAGTATCTTTGGCTAAACCAAAAGGGCAAACCAAGCACCCAGTAATGGGGTTCTCTCATAGCAATCCTGAATTCATGAACTGGTTACATTATTATCTCAGCTATGTCAATGAGAATACCACAGCAAAATACTCGAGACATATAAATTTCTTTTCTGTGAAATAAAAGGCCATCTTTTAAGCTCAAGTCCTAATTTGCATCCTATTCAGTATAATATAATTAAATTCTAAAGGTTTAAATACCAGAAAACAAATTGATTAGGGTAATCTACTAAAATTGAATTAAGGAATACTTAATACATTACACATAGGGATTACAGAATAGATTATTGAGCCACTTCATTGTTTAAAGCTTGAGTAAGTCAAGAAAACCCTGAAGGAGGCATGGCTAGATTCTTAATTGGCACATGACTTTTTCATAAAAAGATTAAGCAATCCTCTCCAAGTCTAGTTGCTCTATTCACCCTTAGAGACTGAGAGAGATTCTTGATTAAGTGTTGGTCTAGCAACTAATATTCCCACCACCCCTTATAGGTTAGTTTGAAGACATTCATTTACTTTAGCACAACTGGCCTTTGGACTTACTCAATGATAAACTATGGATGAGACACAGGAATCCCCTTTTCTTAACTGGGGACTAGGCATCTATTCCAAAGAGCAATTTGTCATACCAGTAGGTAAATGCCAATTCAGATGCACTATTTCCTATGTACACATACCTGGTGACTTCCAAACTAGGATTTATTTTAGAGATAGAAATACAGGCTAGGAATGGTGACTCACACCTGTAATCCCAGCATTTTGGCAGGCCAAGGTGGGCAGATCACTTAAGGTCGGGAGTTTGAGATCAGCCTGGCCAACATGGTGAAACTTCACCTATACTAAAAATACAAAAATTAACTGGGCATGGTGGCATGTGCCCCTGTTATCCCAGCTACTCGGGAGGCTGAGGCAGGAGAATTGCTTTAGCCCAGGAGGCGGAGGTTGCACTGAGCCGAGATCATGCCACTGCACTCCAGTCTGGGTGACAGAGCTAGACTCTGTCTCAAAAAAAAAAAAAAAAAAAAAAAAAAAAAAAAAAGAGGTAGTAATACAAATCTTACGTTTTTACAATACTTTAGTACAATTTGTTTTTATCCTGATGATAGTAAGACTGCTGTAACAGAACTGTCAGCAAACTTCAAGAAGGAGCTTATGTTTAAAGTTTTCTTCAATAAAGTTCCCAAGTTTCCCAGGCCTGTATGTAGTTAGGAGTGTGAAAAGAAGCTTTATGAAAAGCCAAGTAGGTATCATAAAATAGGTGAACTGGAACACGGTTTTAATTATGCCAGAGTGAGGTAGTTTATAGCTCACAGCTTTGCACCCTAACAATGGATATGAAGTACTGACTAATTGTAATTTTGTCAGTAATAACCTTGAGACATGGATAAACAAAAGTATGGAAGAGTCTACTTGGATCTCTGAAGGGCCAAGAGGGTTAATCTAATTTAGATTAAACAATGAGTTCTATAAATTTAATACTTCATGTGCATCTTAATTTAGAATTGCCAGAGAATGTAAAAAAACTTAGCAAAAGAGTTTTTTAATCCTTAATTTGAAGATAATCATCAGATTCAAGGGATTTTCAAGGTACAAAGGAATAAAAGTTTTCATTCAGTTAAGATGAATAAATGTGCAAAACCTTGTTCAGGTTAAAAATAGTTGTGCATATAAATCAAGTGATAACGCTTCTCTTGGACCTTTATAACAATTATTGTCTGTGCAAGTTTTCTGTAATTTATCATGAAGTGCCTCATGGCACTGCCTCCATTGTTACTTGGAAATGCTTATTTAAATCATCTTTTGTGGTTATTTAACCATTCATATTAATTTAATGAACATATATCTGAGTGCCTCAATGTGGCAGGCATTGTCCTTGGCACTGTGATACAGACTTCTGCCTGAGATTCCTGTCTACTGTAAGGGATGATGGTGACAATAATGCAAATAAATAGATAAAAGAGATTGACTCATAACAGGTCATTAATTTGGTCTTTGTCCCAGGTTCCTGGGACCAAGCTTCCAAACCCTAGGACTTTCTTAAGTGATAGGAGTGTTTGTTATTCATAGTGAGCCCCTGGGACCATGCCTGGGTCCATGCCAATAAGGTGACTCATGGTGGGCCCCTAGGTGGTTTCAGGAAGGGGGCTGGGTGTGCCAGGAAGACCAGCCACCTGATAGAGGGTTGAGGATTTGAGCTTCCTGATATCAGCCTGATCTCTAGGAAGGAGGGGAAAAGGGTGCTAAACATTGTGTTTAATCATGTGGCCAATGATTTCATCAATCTTGATTACAGAATGAGATCCCAATACATCTCTGAACACCCAAAGCCTGGGTGAGCATCACTGCTTGGTGATGCACACTGGTGTACCAGGAGAGTGGGGAATTCTTGACAGAGCAGGAACATCACCATCTTGTACCAGCACAGCCATTTTAAAGTTCCCCTTGATAAAAAAATCGCCTAAGTCCAAAGGGCATCAGGCTAAGGTCAGCATGACCATAAACCACAAATGATATCTCTGACCAGAAACATTTCAACTCTAAACCCCTCCCCCACCAGAGACATGCCAGCCCCAAGTTAATCTCCCCTCTGGCCAGAGAGGCTGGAGAGATGTCAGTCCCAAGAAAACCTCCCCTCCAACCAGAGACATTTCAACCCTGCAATAAACTTCTCTTCCACACAGAAACATTCCAAGCCTATAATAAGCTCTCTCACCCTAAAGCCCTTAAATACTCTTAGTCTGTAAGAGAGAGTGCTCTTGATTGAAATAGGCAAGAAGCCCCTCTCATGTTTATTCTCCAAAATAAACCTGCCTTTGACTGTTGAGCCACCTTTTGTGTTTCTTTCCACTTTCTTTAACTCTTACAATTCTGACTTCACAGGAAGAGGACATGCAAGCTCTGTCTCTGAGGCTTCCGCAGACCTCACCCTGTGCATCTCTTTATTTGTCTAGACTTGATTTGTATCCTTTATAACAAAACTCTGATTATAAGTACTTTCCTGAGTTCTGTAAGTTCTGTGAGTTATTCTAGTAAATTATTGACCCTGAAAGAATAGTAGGAACCCCCAAATTTGTAGTCAGTTGGTCAGAAATATGAGTGGCTTAAGAACCCCCCAAGCTTGCAGCTGGTGTGTGAAGAGAAGGCTGTCTTGTTGGGGACTGTACTCTTAACTTGTGAAGGCCGTGCTAACTCAGGGCAGTTAATGTCAGAATTGGGTCATGCATTGCAGAGATAATTCCAGGGAGTGGCACGTTCTGTGAAGAAAATTAAGAAGGACATGGGGAGGTGTGAGTGGCTATGTCAGCTGAGTGGACAAGAAAGTCCTCCAGGAAGAATTAACATCGAAGCTGAGGTCCACATGATGAGAAGGAAATGAGAGCTTGCTTATGTGGAAGGACATTGCCCTTGGGGACTCAGAAAATGCAGTTGAGCTCTCATCAAGTACTGTGGCCAGCACCTCCAAGCTAGGAGAAGCTAAATGGATGGATGCTACACTGTCACCTGAGACAGTCTTCATGCCTCTCCAAGAAAAGGCATGAAGTCAAGGGTACAGGGACAGGAACATGGAACAGGAAGATGGGCAGAGCTTTTCTGATATCAAGCCTGCCACTTTTTCCACAGCAAATGGGAATAAGAATGATGGTGGTAGCTAACATTTAGAGAGCTCTGGCTATGTGCAAGGACTGGGGACAATCAGGCTTTATTAGAGTAAACTCAGTGATGTCATTGCAATTATTCTCATGTGCAGCTGAGGTAAGGATTTGGGTGAGAAGTGAAAGCCCAGAGAGGTTAACGAACTTGTCCAAAGGCACATGGTTAGTAGGGAGAAAGCTGGGATTTGGACCCAGGTGTGTGTGATTCCAAAGTCTGTGCTGTTCACTATGCTGCTATGTAAGGTTGCTGGTCTAAGTGTGGCCTGTTGGCAGTGGCAACACCTTGTAGCCATTCCAAGGCTACTGGCTGTGGCAGCCATACCTTGTAGCATCTCAGGTCCTGCTCCAGACTTCCTGAATTAGAATCTGCATTTTAACAAGATGCCAGGTGGTTTCTAAGTATATTAACATTTGTAAAGCACTACTACATGAGGCCTCTGAGTTTTCCACTTAAAGTCCCATTAGGAATCCAAACTTCCATCCTAATCTCCTCCACTTTGTTAAAATTTTCACCCTCACTAAAACATAAACTGATCCAGGATCAGAGCCATGTCTCGTTTTTCTCAATAAAGTCTTTTAGGTTGAATTTGTTTTCAGGAACTGATCCTGGAATAGGTTAGACTCTATTTCACTCTGTGTTTCTGTCACTTCCAAAGTATGTTCCACACTGGGGATGTTTAGATCCAATAGGCCAAGCCTAATTCTCTTCAAATAGTGAAAGACTGGTCAGAGTTCAGCAGAGAAACCCAACTATGGGGATCCAATTTGCAGAGAAATCTCTTGTCTGCATCTGGGGATGCTGTTTCTTCTGCAGAGAGTGACAAGTTCAGGAAGGGACAGGCACCCAGAGAGAGGACATGGAGGAGACAGAACTCACCCAGCCACACTGAGGACTAAACTCTGATTTTTTTTTTTTTTGTCTTGCCCAAATTCCTATCTAAGGGGTGTGGGGAGTCATGCCCTACAAGTCATAAATTTTCGTCAGATGAGTTTTATTTAACCTATTTATTGTGATTTCCTTTCCAACCTGACTCTGGCATAACATTACAAGACAAGGAAGAAAATCAAAATATTTTATCCCAAAGCATGTTTCTTTGCCATATTTTGAAATGGGTCTCCAAAGCTGTTCTTTGTGGGGGAAATTTTGCATCTGTAAAGAATCTCTATTAACATAGCTCGATCTTTTTCTTCCAGACCCTCCCAATCCTAAAGAGATTAACTAAGATCTGAATAGAAAACTTATATTATCTATTGTCTCTAAGGGCATCCATTGTAAGACTTCAAAAGAACTTTGGTATCCACAATCTTTTATCTTAACATGAACATTCCATTTCTATCGATCTCAGGTCTTTAGACAAACTCAACAAATTGTCAACCACAAAATATTTAAATTCACCTATAGCCTGGAACCCCTACCCCCACCCTGCTTTGAGCTGTCCCACCTTTCTGGACCACACCCATGTATTTCTTAAATGTATTTGATTGATGTCTCATACCTCTCTAAAATGTATAAAACCTGCCAGGTGTGGTAGCTCATGCCTGTAATCCCAGCGCTTTGGGAGGCCGAGGAGGGTGGAACATGAGGTCAAGAGCTCAAGGTCAGCCTGGCTAACATGGTGAAACCCTGTCTCTACTAAAAATGCAAAAAATTAGCTGGGCATGGTGGCCTGTGCCTGTAGTCCCAGGTACTTGGGAGGCTGAGGCAGGAGAATCACTTGAACTTGGG
Source organism: Macaca nemestrina (assembly GCF_043159975.1). Classification (NCBI taxonomy): domain Eukaryota; kingdom Metazoa; phylum Chordata; class Mammalia; order Primates; family Cercopithecidae; genus Macaca; species Macaca nemestrina. The sequence continues at coordinate 11,001,805 of NC_092128.1, forward strand.
AAGTGGAGACTGCAGTGAGCCAAGATTATGCCACTGCACTCTAGCCTGGGCAACAGAGTAAGACTGTCTCAAAAAATAAAATATAAAATAAAATAACGTAAAATAGATAAAATGTATAAAACCAAGCTGTGCCTCAACCACCTTGGGCACATGTTCTCAGGACCTCTTGAGGGCTGTGTCATGGACCATGGTCACTCATATTTGGCTCAGAATAGATGTCTTCAAATATTTTACAGAATTTCACTCTTCGTTGACAACACAGACCTGCAGAACCAAGTCTGGCATCAGATCATTCACGTTGATTAATTCCTGTATGGCATGTGACGATTCCTCCAAATACAAATGTTTGGGTGAAGGAAAAGGGACAAGATGGAGGAAGGTGAACAAGATGGAGCAGTCCCTGTTGTTTCCGGGTTCTTCATCACAGATTTTCCCGCGCCCGGGAAAAGAACCAAATCAACTGAGCATGCGCAGAATGACGTCAAGCCGGGGACACCGAAATTCAAGAAGCCACTCCTACACACACGCCCCGAACTCCTCCCCCTCCAGCTCCTAGGCATAAAAGTCCGCCACCGGCCGGAGCTGGTGTGACTTCTTCGGCCCCGGCATTTGTGGACCGGAAAATGTCACCCGAGAGCGCCGGCGCGACTTCCCTGGCCCCCCCACACCTGAGGACCAGAGAACTTCGCCCGAGTGTGTGCATATTTGCAATAAAAGACTGCCACTTTCTTATGTACTTTGGCCTCATGTTTAATTACTTAGCTCTCTTAAATTAAGTTACATTAAATTAAATTAAAACAACAAATAGTATTTGAAAGGACAGGTAAGAAAATCAGTTACACTCACACAAGTATCATATCAATTGTGAAACAGAAAGACTTTTTTCCAAACTGGAACCAATTTTACTTCCCATTTCAACAGTGAGTTTGCAGCTAAAGTTGAGTAACTGAGTAATCTTAAAGAGGCTGATTTCCTTCATAGGAATTGTCCATTTCTTCTAATTGTTTAAAGTCACTCTGGAGTCTGGAAGACAAAAGGGAAGGCTTCCATCTACTTGCAAAAGTTGCAGCATTTGTAATTGCAGCTGACCTCAGAAATGCCCACAGAGGGCTCAATCCATTAATGGGAATCAGCCTAGGTTGTGATCCTGAAAATTTCACTATTTCTGCTTGTTCTTAGACCCACTACTGCTTCTCAGTTGTTAGTAGCCCATGGCAATAGCAGTGAAGGCTGGGACATTAAGAAAAAATAGAGGTTAATGGTTTCTAGGCATCACTCCAGAGTGGTTTTTTTGTTTGTTTGTTTTGTTTTGTTTTGTTTTTTTCATGCCTTCTATTATCAACCCTAAAAACCTGCCAGAATGAGACGTTAAAACAAACAAACCACACACACACATTAAAAAAAACAAAAAACAAAACAAAAAAACCCAGAAGTAATCGACTTTCTGCCACTGACCTCTCACTCCTGTGGCTATGGGTTTTCTATCAAGATTTCCAGATGATTGATCGCATGATGGGGTAAGATTAAGAGTTCTGATACCACTCAGCCGTTGATAGGCAGAGACCCAAGGTCAGAGTTTCAGGTCAAAGTTTCCTCTTTGGGTGTCCACATTCATTTTGGCCCTGGGGAATGACTAAGGATGCAGACTGTATTAAACTGTTTTAATACATGTGCGCTGCTGCAGACCAGCTGTGAGACCTTGGGCCAGTGAGTTAACCTCTCTAGACCAGACCCTCATCTGTAAAGTGAGAGGTTCTGCACTGGTTGATCTGTAAGACGCCTCCACTGTTAGGATACTGTGATTCTTGGTCTTGTTTTGAGCTATACTTGAGGCAAAAATATACAGCCACATTTCGTGGGAAAAAATGGGTAAAGAAAAATAATTCAGAGCATCTTCTCAGGAAATAGTTACTGAGAATGATCAAATGTTACCCATTCTGAGATCTGTGATGTTAATGCTCTTTTCAAAAATCATTGATGAGCCTATCATGATGATGCAAAAGCACGAGGGACGAAGACCAAACCCAAGTAAATCGAATGTATTATAATTAATGGCCAGGGCAGGAATGGAGAGACAGAGAGAAAGTGGTCCTCCATGCTGGCAATGCACCTATTAGCATCCTACATAGATTGCCTGAGGCGACCTCTCTTTTCTGGGTGGGGCTGAATCAGAGATAAGCTTTCAGAACAACAGTAGGAAAGCAAAGTGAGCCAGAAATCAGAGCACACAGTGTCAAGAAAACTCTAAAAAGGAAAAGGCAGAGGCAAGAGCTGCACCCAAACAGGGACTGAGGTGTCTAGGAAAACAGGTTCTAAAATCCAGATTTCATGTGGGAAGTCAGTTCGCCCAGCATCTGTGGCTCCATTAGAGAATTCCAAAGCCCCAGGGCCCTGAGATTTCTCTGCTTGGGTTGATGAGTGCCCTAAGGGCAGAAGCTGAGTTTCAGGCCAAAGCTGGCATTATCACTCTCCCTCTGCTTTGATGTACTATTTTTCTTCCTCATTCAACAAATATTTGTTGAATCCTTTCTAGGTGTTAGGCATGTGATACTACTGATGATATAAAAGTGAATTAGATTCTGTGTTTACTTTTAAGAAGTACGCTGTTGGGGAGGCAGAACAAATGCAGTAAGGGGAAAGAGAACAATCAGTTGTTTGATAACTTGTCAAAAAGAGGGGTGCAAAATCGAGGGGGATCTTTTTTCCACTAAGCGTGGGATTGGAAGCAGTTTTTGTCACCTGTCCTTTTTTCATCTTCTGCTTTCAGAACCAGCACTTCATGTAAGAATAAGTTAGAAGACACAGCTTGGCAGTAGAAGAGCCAAGGGAATCTTCCCCTTTGCCCTCTGAAGATTCGCAAAACAAACAAACAAACAAACAAATAAATCAACTCCCAAGAGTCAGGTTAAATGGAGAAAAGGCATACAAATGGATTTAACGTGTACATGTGGAGAACCAAGGAGAGCCCCAGAGAGATTACCACTCCCCGCTCCCCGCCCCCAGCGGGGGTTCAGAAACTTATTTGCCATCCTGGAAAAATAGATTATGGAAGTGGAGAGAAGAGGAATTCTGTTGAGGGGATTACCAGGGAGAATAAATGGATCTAGGAACAGCAGAGATGAACTTGTAAAAGTCCTTTTTTTTTTTATTAGACAGAGTCTTGCTCTGTCACCCAGGCTGGAATGCAGTGGCGTGATCTTGGCTCACTGCAACCTCTGCCTCCCGGGTTCAAGCGATTCTCATGCCTCAGTCTCCTGAGCAGCTGGGATTACAGGCACCTGCCAACATGTACAGCTAATTTTTGTATTTTTAGTAGAGATGGGGTTTTACCATGTTGGCCAGGCTTGTCTCGAACTCCTGACCTCAAGTGATCCATCAAGTCTCCCAAAGTGCTGGGATTATAGGCGTGAGCCACCGTGCCCGGCCAGTAAATAGTCCTTTTGAAAGTGAAAATGAAGTTCCTCTCCTCCCCTGCTTCCATAACCTGTATTTCCGGATGATATATAAGCTTCTGAACTCCTTTGGGGAGTGAGAAATTATTCTATGATTCTCTCTGTGCATTCCCTGTAGTATAATTTGCATGCCTTTTCTTCTATTAATCTGCCTTGTGAGTTGGTTTTTCAGTGACCCTTCATAGGGCAATGGGGATGTTTCCCTAGACCCCCTTATCAGCAAACAGCTAGACCCAGCCAGTCCCTGAGAGCATAAGATATTTTTTTTTCTTTCCCATTTTTATCCTAACATCAGCTCTGACTGAGTAAAGTAGAAATGAGGACTTTGGAACCAGGTAGATTCCGGTCTGAGCTCTGAAACTTATTGGTAAAGCACCTAATAACATTGCTTCTGTTTCCTCATCAGTACACTGGAGTCAAAGGTACTGCAAACCAAAACTAAAAATCTAAGTGCCAATTCCATCTTGAATAGAAGCTGGGTAAAATAAGGCTAAGACCTGCTGGGCTTCATTCCCAGGTGGTTAAAGATTCTAAGTCACAGGATGAGACAGGAAGTTGGCACAAGACACAGGTTACAAAGACCTTGCTGATAAAACAGGTTGCAGGAAACAAGCTGCTAAAACCCACCACAACCAAGATGGCGACGAGAGTGACCTCTGATTGTCCTCACTGCCACACTTCCACCAGCATTATGACAGTTTACAGACTGTAGCCATAAGATACCAAACTTTAATCTGACTCTAGTATAATATCACATGACAGAAAAAGGAAGAAATAAAAATATTTCACACCCAAACAGGTTTCTTTGCCATATTTTGAAATGATCCTGCAAAGTAGTTTTTTGTGGGGGAAAATTCACCTCTGTAAATAATCTCTATCAACATAACTAGAACTTTCCCCTTCCAGGCCCTTGAAATCCAGAAGAGATTTACTGAGAGTCTAAGCACCTCTTAAAGGTCTAAATGGAAGCATTTGCCATCTATTGTCTCTAAGGGCAGCCACCTATGAGACTTCATCTACGTAATAAGAACCTTGACCTCCACAACCCCTTATCTTAACCCAGATGCTCCTTTCTATCAATTCCAGATCTTTAGATAATAACTCTTTTAACCAATCTTCAACCAGAAAATTTTTAAATCTACCTATGACTTGTAAGCCATACTCTCACATTATTTCTAGACTGAACCAATGTATACCTCACACATATTGATTGATGCCTTATGTCTCTCTAAAACATATAAAAACCAAGTTGTAGCCCTTGGACACATGTTCTCAGGACCTCTTGAACCTGTACCTTGGGCCATGACCACTCATCTTTGGCTTAAATAAACCTCTTTAAATATTTTACAGAGGTGCCTTTTTGTTTGCTTGTTTGTACAGTATCACTTATTAAGGGATGTTGGGAGAATCAAGAGAGAAAATGAATCTAAAGTGATTGGTTTAGAACCTGCATGCTAGCCCATTTTCCTTTTGTGTCTTTTCCAAGCCTGAAGCAGCAAAGAAAAAGGAGATAAATAAACTTTGAACTCTTCTCTGGAGTCTGGAGAGCTGTTTCCTCTCAATAAGGAGAATCGCTTCCTGAGCCCAAGTGAGAGGTGGTTTCTCCTTCAGTATGTGGCCTATGTATTCTCACGGGTATTATCTTCTGAAGGAGAGTTACGCTCATTTGCACCCCTGTTGGAAATGTTTCATTGGTACAGAAACAACGTGGAGACCTAGACATGGCCTTGTCTGTTTTTCTTTTTCTTTTTTCTTTTTTTTTTTTTTTTTTTTTGAGATGGAGTCTCACACTGTCACCCAAATTGAAGTGCAACGGCATGATGTTGGCTCACTGCAACTTCTGCCTCCCAGGTTCAAATGATTCTCCTGCCTCAGCCTCCTGAGTAGCTGCGATTACAGGCGCCCACCAGCACACCCTGCTAATTTTTGTATTTTTATTAGAGACAGGGCTTCACCTTGTTGGCCAGGTTGTCCTTGAACTTCTGACCTCAAGTGATCTGCCTGCCTTGGCCTCCCAAAGTGCTGGGATTAGAGGTGTGAGCCACCACGCCTGGCCACCTTATCTTTCCTGGCAAGGGAATGGCAGGTTATGATCCTGGTTTGTAAAATTCTTGCAAAAAAGAGATCATGGCCTTCCTATTACTCTGGCACATAAAATAACTTTCCCAAAGAACAAATATTCACCATTATTTGGATGCATCTCCATCAATATCTTTATTTCTTTACACATAGCTTTGTCTGCCCTCTGAGTGTTCCAGAACTGGATGTGTTACTACTGCCTTGCCTTTCCTTCCTTATCTCTCTGGGTCACCTCCATAGCTCTGAGAAACTGAATTTGCATCTTAATCCTGCAGTGTGACTCCAGTGCTCTGTCGCCAGCCTCACAGCCAGTATTTCTGGCATGGCCTTGGAAGAAGCCCTTGAATAAGATATTTTCTGGAATTGTTTCTACTTATCCACCTAGGTTTACTGAAAACATTTGCCTCTTTTTTTTAAACCTTTCCTATGGTTCTGACAAACTTGCTCCAAAGTATTTATTTACAGTCCCTGTATCCCTAGAGGAGTACGGTAAAGTTTTACATCATATGGCTGAAAATAAAGCAATTGTCTACCAAATACTATATTCCTACAATTAATTATATTCATCAGATATAGTATGAGATTTCTACCTCCAAAAAATGGAAGTCTTTTTTTTTTTTAAATTAATTTCATGAAAGTATGAAAGTTTGGCAGCCATCTCCAAAGAAGATTACATATTTCGATTTGAAACAACGTCTACCTAATCATTAATTTTTGATCTTCTAAATGGCTTTTGTTTCTTTCTAGGTGCGTAGACCTAGTTTAAGAGGGGGATTTGTATTTTCACAGCACTTTTTATTTTAGTGAACCATCCATCACCAGTCCTACTTTCAGCGTCATTTAGATTTGAAGTTTCCATTCGGATAGGCTTTTCAAAAAAGAAAGAAAAAAACTACACACACACACACACACACACACACACACACACACACACACACACACACACACACCCCTGTAAGGACATAAGCATTTCACAGCACTATATGGGAAATGCAGCAGATCTGAGTGGCACTCACTGATTTTCTTTAGCATTTTGATTTTGTGGGTCTAAGTTTAGATGAATCAAAGCAAAAATAAAACACAGCAGGCATGATGAAATCAACCGAAACTGCTGAAATGGTTGGGCTGAGCCCACAAAAATGGTTTCATTCTCTGAGACTAGAGGATGAAACTGGGGCCTAATTCAAGAGGCAGCTTCTGAGGGCTATCATCACTCAACTCCTCAAACCAAGAGATATTTTTCAACAATAGGTTTAGTCTTTATAAGCTGTAGCTTTGAACAGACTTCAGTAAATGACACAAAGTAAGTTCATTTCTATAAACAGCAGGACAAATGCACCACACCACTTTTTAAATTACATAAATTTAATCCCTACAATGTTTGTACTATATCGGTAACTGACATGGGTGGATGAGGCCAGTGGTAGGATAAGACCCAAATGAAATATTTTTAAGACATTTTAATTTAATCAACAATCGGCTCAGGAAAGAGAGTGCAGTCGGGAAAGCAACTCTGACCTTGTACAGACACAGCTGTTTCTATTCTCTGTTCAATCTTTTGTCCTGAAGCTTCTCAGAGCCTGAAAGTGTGCTCAGAAATTTGTTGTGTAAATGCCATTTTCAAAGAAGTATTTTCTTCATTTGTAAAGCAGAAAGACTAATATTTGCCCTACCGAATTCACAGGAGGCTGTGTGTATCCAAGGAGATTGTATATGTATAAAAACTAGAAAATGCAATTGATACGGAACGCTCTATCATTACTGTGTCCATGTGAGAACATTCTTAAAGGGCTCATGGGCTTCACAGCTGCTGACTGCTACAAGGTAATTCAAGTACCAGGTAGAATACTTATTCTCAGTTGCCTGGAAAACAATGAGATTTCTCTCTCTCACAGACACAAAAGTATTCTACATAATTGCCATTAACTGTTGACTGCTTTTGCTTTCATGAAATATCAGGTAAAATATTATTCAAAAGAGTCTTTCTGAAGCTACAGTAATTATAAGTATACTGAGATCATGTAATGTGAATAAATAACAGTTTGTTTTATTAATAGGTTCTAAAAATGTTTCTAAAGACCAACAGCCCTAGAATAGAAATGCAAATGAACCATGACCACTATACTTTTCCCATTTTCTCTTTTTAAAAAGAAAGTCTGCCTGAAATACACCTTCTATGGCTCCTTTCCTATCAGTTGCAATAATTTTATATCATAAAACCTAAAATTAAATTATAAACCAAGTTGTGTTTTCCAATATTTTTTCATGTTCATTTCACATAACATGGTTTGAACTTCTTTTTCTTATTTTCCAGAGCACCTAGGAAAGTTCTAGATGAATGACAGCCTCACAATAAATTCTTCCTGTGGTTGATTTATTAAGAACAAATAAGCTAATATTAATTATAAACTGCTCATATACTGCAGCATCTACTATTTAATGTTCCTAGAATCTTCTTTTTAAGAATGGTAATAAAAGTTTGCAGAAGGCTGGGTGCAGTGGCTCACGCCTGTAATCCAAGCATTTTGGGAGGCCAAGGCGGGTGGATCACGTGAGGTCAGGAGTTAGAGACCAGCCTGGCCAACATGGTGAAACCCCATCTCTACTAAAAATGCAAAAATTAGCCAGGCGTGTTGGTGTGCACCTGTAATCCCAGCTACTTGGGAGGCTGAGGCTGGAGAATCACTTGAACCCGGGAGGCAGAGGTTTCAGTGAGCTGAGATCATGCCACTGTATTCCAGCCTGGGTGACAGAGCAAGACTCCGTCTGAAAAAAAAAATAATAAAACAAAACAAGAAAAAAAGTTTGCAGAAGTGAAATTTTTATTAATCAATCATTTAATGGGAACACTTTCTCAAATTCAAAGCTAACTTCAGAATTAGAATCGGTAGGCCAGAAATATTTTACCTTTTTATGCCAATGAGTAATTATTCCATACAAAAATGGCTTTCATCAGACAACACATGACAGTCTTCCTAATGTTAGAGCAATGCTATCTTTCATTTCTTATACTATTTGTTTAAAATGCATATGTACTATTACTTTAGGTGAATATCCTATTCTTAGGCAGTTGAAATTAAATTTCTTCCTGAAGAGTTTTACTAAGCCTGACTGAACAAATGAAGTATTATTATTTAATAAGTGTGTGATAAAGATCTTGGCCAGTCTCAATTTTACAGGTAGCATTTTCAATGTAAGTAGAGGAAAATCAGTACAAAGTCCATCTCCCTTTTGTATTAGGAACATGGCATTGCTTAATTGCCGACAACCTCAATTTACTAAGTAGGAAACTGTTAAGCATGTATCATTACGTTCCTTAGGACACCTCTTCGAGTGGACGCAATAATTTATTATCAAGTAGGTCTAATTCTCCATTGATTTACAAAGTGGTAATAATACTCCATCTAACATAATGCTTTGCTAGGAGGAATCCCAATCCAGGCACTAAAATATTTACAGCCTTCCCAGGAGGAAGTGGGATGCTGGTGGTATTCTCATTACCACAGCTAAGACAATGGAGGGGTTTGCCTGAGGTCTCCTGGCAAGTCAGCTATTCAGGGAGCAGAATCCAGGTTTCCGGATGCCTTGCACACAATCACGAAAGCATAGAACTCTCAGGAGAGTTGCCTAAACCACGTGTCCCAAAAAGAAGAGGGAAAATGATGCCCAGGACGCTCGCTGCAGAATCCCCACAGTGCAACCGTGTCACTGTTTCCCTCTGACTGCACATAAAGCACACCGAAGGGTATCAAACAACATAAAATCCTAATGGTGCCCTTAATTAGGAGGGACCATCGCTCCAACTCCCTTACCTCCCACTGTCCAAGCTAGCAGCCCCAAATTCCTCTCTGGGGTGACTAATCCTGAAACAAGACATAGTTACAGAAACAATCTTTGGCTTACAAGGGACCATCAAGCTCTGATGATGATGAAGTTTGATAGCAATAATGTCAAACTTTATATGGCCATAATCCAAGTTTACAATGATACATTAAGCCATAATGTTACTATGTATATCACCATAAACTCAGTTTATGGTGATATAAATAGTCATCCTAATGGCATTAACAGCAGCACTCAGTGGAATCACAGCTGTTGAGTACCGCATTTATGCTATTAGCATTGCTATTTATATCATCATAAACTTAGGTAGTCAAACTTGTTACATATGAATACAGAGGAAAGATGGATATCCCCACTTTATGCCCAAATCTCGGCTCCTGTACTGGAGGCTTTATGGCTGTTCCCCTCCTCTAAGTTAGCTCTGCTTGGGTTACGTGATGTTTCTGTAGGAGCCACAGAAGAGCAAGTCTGATTGCAGCATCTTCTGAGCAGCCTGGAAACAATATTTAAATGGGATAAGAAAGTGCAAGCCATAGCTGCCATGCAAACTTACTGTCTCCTTGGCAGCGCAGAGGACCCACACTCAATTTGGCTTCTGAGCCTTGCCGGTCAGTATCTCCAACCACCACTTGGCTCACTGGCAGGTGATCTTTGTACGATAAGAAGCCAGCATCCTTCCTCCTGGATCACAGGGAAAGACAGAAAAAGAATGAGGTGGCTGAGTTAGAAATATGAATTTTTTGCTAGTTGCTTAAGGTGTCTAATGATGACATTTCAGTAATCGTTTGGAAGTTTACTAAGTAAAGCCACAGTTACAGAGTTGTTCTCTCTCTTCCATAGGTGGTCTCATAGCACATTGATCAGAAGCCCCTCTGGCATCTTTGTCCTCTGGAAAACAGAAGTGACACCCTGATTTCCAGAGATTCACAACCATTATGCTGCATACTCTTTTAGGTTGAGAGTACACCACAGCATGGCAAACCCTGAGCACACATGCAGAGTTTGCTGCTGTCATGGAATCAGAAGTTCAACAAAGTCAACCTGGTCACTTGAATAATATGTGAAGCAAAACCCTCTTTTAAAACAACCTTTGTCTCTTTCATGGCTTTGAAGCAGTTCCTTCAGAAGTTTTCTTTCCTGTTGTACGTCAGTTAAATAAGGGACACCTTTTGTTCCTTTCTCTCTTCTTGTTTAACAACTGGAACAGTTTATGTGAAGTTTCCAACACAAAACAGGTGTTCAATAAGTGTCTATTTCCATCTACACTGAAGAGTGGAGCTGAGATTTGAGCCCAGTTGGCTTTCCTCCTGAGTTTGTTCTTCTGTTGACTCTATATTTATCTTGTTTCAGGTCTCCCAAGTCTACCCTGTATCCACCCTAAATGAAGAAGGACAAGGCTAGTTGCAAAGTACTGACTCTAGAATGGAGCACAGAAACCCAGGAGGGGTTCCTGGAGATGGGCTTAAGCTGAGTTATGTGCAGTGAATTTTGGGGCCTGTGCAGCAGATTTCACCTTCACGGAAAATCAGTGCCCCTTTGTCCCCTTTTCCTGTTGCTGTGGCTGAGGGATCCCTCATTTGGGGCTGAATGGGTGAGAGACACAAAGCAGCGTGATGTCGTTCCTCAAATTTACCCTTTCAGATGATTTTTTACATGGTTCAGTCTGAATAGAAATAACAATTTTGAAAATGCACATAGAACTCGGCCGGGCGCGGTGGCTCACGCCTGTAATCCCAGCACTTTGGGAGGCCAAGGCGGGCGGATCACAAGGTCAGGAGATCGAGACCATGGTGAAACCCCGTCTCTACTAAACATACAAAAAATTAACCAGGCGCTGTGGCGGGCACCTGTAGTCCCAGCTAGTCTGGATGCCGAGGCAGGAGAATGGCATGAACCTGGGAGACAGAGCTTGCAGTGAGCTGAGATCGCGCCACTGCACTCCAGCCTGGGGGACAGAGCGAGACTCCGTCTCAAAAAAAAAAAAAAAAAAAAAAAAAAAAAAGCACATAGAACTCATCAGGAAAAAACCCACCCTGATTTTGGATGACAGGAGAATGACAGAGTTCAATAATTTAAAGATTTGACATTCATGTCTCTTGGCAAATAGTGCAGAGAATGGAGAGGAACCAACTTGGAGGCCTGTCTTGAAAATGCTATGCTGTGTGGAGCCGTTACTTATACCTCTGACCTTCTTGAATGTCAGTGAATATTTGTTTCCTCATGTGTCAGGACCCATAAAAACCCAGGAAGGAGTCACAGAACTTGGCCAGATGGTCTCAAATAGATGCATTATATACTGCCTTAGTTATTTCATTGTTTTCAAAATGAAGGGTTTTTAAAAAATAATTATTTATCAAATCAGAATTAAGATTATGCAGAAAAGCATTGTGATTCTTACTGACGCTGTAGCTACTAAAGACTAGGCCTCAAATATCTCAGTGGAATATTTTACAAACCTATCCTCTTTTATTAGAAGTCCTATGAATTACAATCGTGCCAAAGAGGAAACAAAGCCTTTGATATTAGATTTAATATTTAGTGCTTGTTAAAGGAACAATAAATAAAAGCACCGTCTAACAGCATATGGTAATTTGACAACCTACTAGAAATGATGGAACTGAAGGCTGAGATTCAAGTTATTACTTAAAATTACATGACTCTAAATCAGAGCTCTGCAAACTAAGTCCTGAGACCCGAATTCTGTCCATCACTTCTTTTTGTACGGCTCAAAAGCTAAGAATGATTTTCTCATTTTAAATTGTTTTAAAACAGAAGAAAAAATAGTATTTTGTGATGCTATAAGACTCAGTGTTCATAAAAAAGTTTTATTGAAATATAGCCACTTTAAAAAATGTATTGTCTATGTATGATGCAATTACAGAGTTGAGAAGCTATGGCAGAGACCATATGACCTTCAAAGTCTAAAATGTATATTATCTGGTCCTTTCTAGGAAGAATTTGCCAATTCTATCTCATAATGGGGCATAACTGTCCATTTTTGCTTTAGGAATTTACTGAGCAAATATCCCACTGACTATCATGGTAGGCAACTGTTGTGTAATTCAATCAAGTTTCCAAAGTTGAGCAAGGGGTTTGGGAAGGGACAAAGGAGGGGACAAAAATATGTACTGAGAATAAATGCAAAGAAACATGCAAGAGGAAAGAAACCATCTACGCTTCAATTTATTTATTGTAACAGTGGGAAATAAATTTAATTAATAATAAACTTTTAAATTTACTCTGCATCGTATAGCAGGCAGTCATATGTCATCTTTGGTACAAGTGAGCTCTATCCTGTAGGAAGAGAAGGTGCTCTGCCAATTGTGGCTACTCTTCATTATTTAACTGTTCCAGCATCTATAAGATAGTATGGGTAATTTTATAAAAACAAGATCTTTAAATGGTGGAATCTCTATGACATTCTGTAGTTAAATGAATAATGATCATGAAAATCTGAAAGGTACAGTTCAATGATTTTTTACACACACACACATACATGCGTACACGCTCACACACACACAACCCTGTACAACCATGACCCACATAATGATTTAGAACAGCTCCAGCACCCCAGAAGCGCCCCCATGCCCTTCCCAGTTAGTATACCCCCTCAGAAGTAACCATAACTTTGTCTACTGCCATCATAGATGAACTTTGCCTTTTCTTGACCTTTATGTACATGGAATCACCACGAATTCCTTTGTGCCTAGTTCCTTCTACTCAACTTTAAATATTTATTTATATGATGCAAAAGATTGTATCATATAAATAAAATATAATACTACACAACAATGAGAATGAATATTCTATTGTCATTTGGATGTTTCCACTGTTTGGCTATTATGAATAAAGCTGCTATGAACGTTCTTATAGATGTGTTACTTATTAGTATTCATTTATATTGAGCATTTACCTAAAAGTAGAAATGCTGGGTCATAAAGTACACAAGTTTAACTTTAGTGGATAATTTCAAACAGTTTTCCCAAGAGCGTGTACCAATTTACACTTCTACCAGGGATGTATGAAAATTCAGGTTGCTCAAGATCATTGTCAGCACTTGGTAATGTTGGTTTATTATTATTATTATTTGAGATGCAGTTTCGCTCTTATTGCCCAGGCTGGAGTGCAATGGCACAATCTCTACTCAGTGCAACCTCTACCTCCCAGGTTCAAGTGATTCTCCTGCCTCAGCTTCCCGAGTAGCTGGGATTACAGGTGCCAACTACCACACCTGGCTAATTTTTGTATTTTTAGTAGAGACAGGGTTTCACCATGTTGGCCAGGCTGGTCTCAAACTCCCCACCTCAGGTGATCTGCCCACCTCAGCCTCCCAAAGTGCTGGGATTACAGGTGTGAGCCACTGCTCCCAGCCAGTAATGATGGTTTATTTATGATCAGTGACAGTGTACTACCTTCTTATGAAACTAGTGCTAGGAGAAAGCATTTTTAAAACAAGTGTTTGGAAATATTCCAATTATTATGTAATTGTGTTGCCCAAATTGATATGTGTATAACCTTATAGGAATTCACATATCTACACAATCTCATAATTTGGAAACATAACTTGTAAGTGTTTGTAATAATTTTATAAATGTAGACTTTTAGTAGGTTTTGAACTTAAAAAAATGTTTAATAATAAAAGCAGGCATTACTTAATTATTTTGCAAGAAATACTGATTAACATCAGGGATGATAGAAATTTATAAGCCATGTTTTCTCAAAATGTTTGCATTATTGGTCAATGATACTGAAAATTTAATATCATGATTCATTGAGTGAGAATGATAATCACTAAGTGAGATAGTGTACATTACTCCCATTTTACTGATGAGAAGAATGAGAATCAGAGAATTTATCTTTTAAAATCAAAGAATTTTTTAAAATCAAACAATTTTTCTTTTAATTCTCATTTATAGGTGAGGTGAAAATTACCTTTTAAAGATATATTTAGCTAGCCTGAAATGTTGAGGTTATTTGTAAGTCATACATTCAAAGATATCTGCAATGTTTTATTCACATTTACCCCAATCTATCAACATGTCATACTAAGCCAAAGAGAATTCTAGAACTACCTCATGCCCAAATCAACCAATGTTTTGAATGATATATTGAAGTTTATAAGAGGTTGCCGTATAGCTAGTAGTAATAACACTCAGATATTCCTTACCCAATCAACAAAAGAGGGAAAGAATTGTTAGCTGAGAAAATAATAAAAGGAGAAAATAGTATAAAGATGCCTCCTTGGTCACTTTTGACCCAAGATCTAAACAGGGATCTAGAGAATGTAAAGCCACAAACAATGGCACGTGAAACTCTCAAACAGCAGACTCTACATTAGTTGTGGAAACTAATTCATGAAAGGCAGTAAAGTGGTTTAACAGGCACAAAGTTTTTGTGATCCTACAGCACAACCTACACTTTTTTTTCCTTTTTTTTTTTAATTTCAGAGACAGGATCTCGCTTTGTTGCCCAGGCTAGAGTGCAGTGGTGCAATCATAGCTCGCTGTAGGCTTGACCTGGATTCAAGGGATCCTCCTGCCTCAGCCTCCTGAGTAGTTGGGAGTACAGGTGCATGCTACTATGCCCAATGTTTTAAATTTTTTTTTTTTGTAGAGACGGGTCTTGCTTTTGCTTTTTTGCCCAGAATGGTCCCAAACTCCTGGCTTCAGGGTGTGAACCACTGCGCCTAGCCTCCACAACCAATTTGGGTCCTGGAGAGGCGGTCCTCTGAAATACCTTTATGATGTCCATCTAAGCATCTTGCATGAATCTTTTTGCAAGCAAAACAAGCCTTTGTTGAAAGTTATGATCCTTACAGATTGAGGTCAATCTAATTTAGGGAGATATTCAGTAACTATTTATCCTGTTAGAATAATAAGTTATACATTGGAAAAATTCTATCATCCATTCCAAATAGGCCCTGAACTAAGATTCTTGCATGCTATTTCCATCAGCATTGTTACTCAAGTAAAGCTTGATTCTATGGATTTTGTTTCTCTAACGTGGTGTTACTATTATTTCCCTTCGGTATTGTTTTTCTGAAGAATCTGTCTTGCTCTGCTGTCTTTCCTTGACTTTTTTATTGTGCTGAGAAAGCAAACAAGCCTCCAGGCAGTTTAGTCTTGTCCTTAGCTTAATGAAAAAGTAGAAAAAGAAGCCCTAAAGAAAAATAAACATCCCCAGTTTTTACAATGAGCCTGCTCTTCTATCAAATATTATGAAAATGATTATATTGAGTTTTCCGATACAATAATTCTAGCAGAGTCGAAGGACTTCTCTTTTGTGAAGTTTTAGGGGTATTTAGTAACCCTTAAAAAATGTATACGCTGTGTACTTTCGTGCATTTCCATCACGGCATCACTCAAACTAGAAATTTCTGGACAGAATTCAGGAAGTCAAAGTTATAGCTACAGAAGATATCTCAAAGAGAGAAGTACAAATACAAAATAAACACATGAGAAGAAGCTTAATACTATCATTCATTAGGGAAATGTAATTAAAACTACACTGAGATGCTACTTCACACTACCAGAATAGCTATAATCAAAAGGAGAGGCCAGGCCGGGCGCGGTGGCTCACGCCTGTAATCCCAGCACTTTGGGAGGCCGAGGCGGGCGGATCACAAGGTCAGGAGATCGAGACCACGGTGAAACCCCGTCTCTACTAAAAATACAAAAAATTAGCCGGGCGCGGTGGCGGGCGCCTGTAGTCCCAGCTACTCAGGAGGCTGAGGCAGGAGAATGGCGTAAACCCAGGAGGCGGAGCTTGCAGTGAGCCGAGATCGCGCCACTGCACTCCAGCCTGGGCGACAGAGCGAGACTCCGTCTCAAAAAACAAAAAACAAAAACAAAAGGAGAGGCCATAACATGTGTTGACAAGGATTTGGGGGAACTTGGGAGGTGGGCTGTAAAGTCATGATTCTCCTATCTCAGCTTCCAAGTAGCTTGGATTACACTAAAGTGCCACTGTGCCCAGTCATTTTTGAAAACAGTTTGGCAGTTTCTTAAAAAGTTAAACATAGACATACCATATGACTCAGAAATTCTACTTCTGGATATCTCTACAAGAGACATGAAAGCATATGTTCACACAAAGCCTTTTAGGTAGACGTTTATAGCAGATTTAGTCATAAGAGGCCCAAAGTGGAAATAATGCAAATGCCCACCAACTAGTGAATGGATAAAAGTATGGTAAATACGTACAACGAAATATTATTTGACAATAAAGAGGAATGAAATCTGAATACATGTTGCAACATGAATAAACCTCAAAAACATTATGCTAAGTGAAAGAAGCCAGACAAACAAAAAAAATCACATCTTCTAACTTTACTGATATGAAAAAGCAAATCTACAAGGATAGAAAGGAGGTTAGTGGTTGTCTGGGGCTGGGAGTAGAAACAGAAATTCCTGGTAAACAAGAATCTTATAGGGATAATGTTAATGTCCTAAATTGGGATTGTGTTGATTTGTTGCACAACTCAATGAATTTACTAAAAATTTATGAAAAAATACTGTACACTTGTACAGTTAATTGTACAGTTAAAATCGATGAATATTATGGTATTCAAATCATACCTCAATGAGGTTATTAAAGAAAAGAACTGTAGATAGTCTCAAATGCCAATTGGCAATAAGGTCCAACAAGTCTTTTGCACACATCTCACTGGAAATAGTAGGGTAATAAACTACAAAGTGGTATATTTCCTGGCTTTGGTGTCTTCTACTTTGTGACTATGAACCAGGGACTACAAAATCTTTACTGACTCTGTTTTTAAGGGCTTTTACTACCTTTAAATTTATATCACTATATTTATGTATTCCATTGACCTTTCTTCCTGGATAGAAAACACACCTTTCTTAGATACCCATGCTTTGTCTGTTTTCCTCACCTTTGACCTCTATATAGACATTCATTAATGAGAGTCAAGATATTTAAATGGCACAGAATGTCCACCAGTTTCCTCCATGTTTCATTCTCTTCTTCATTTCTTATTTAGAATTTGTCTTTTGTATCCTAACCTGAAACATTTGTCACTTTTCCAAACTAGTTTTAGGGACTGTGCCTCAATCACAGACAAACAAACATTCTTGGTTTTTCCAAGACAAGCTTAACAATAAAATTCTGTTTGACTGTCAACATTCGTCATTGTAATATTCTGAAAATGCCAATATTTTTAGCATTAAATCTGCATCTCAAGGATGGCTTCTAAACATTTTGGAGTCTTTTGTATGATTTCTGGTTCATATAATTAAGTTCGTTTTACCTATAAATCTTTGTATCTCTTTTCTCCATCTTTTTTTTGTTTTTAAATGGGGTTTCACTATGGTGGCCAGGTTGATCTTGAACTCCTGACTTCAAGTGATCTATGCACCTTGACCTCCCAAAGTGCTGGGATTATGGGCATGAGCCACTAAGCCCAGCCTCTCTTTTCTCCACCTTTTCTGCCTCCTAACAGTCATCCTCAACTACACTGTACTTTTTCCACAGCAAGTGTTCAGAAAAGGTAGGTTAAAAGGTAAAAACCTATAAGAATTTTCCTGGAAAGTTATTTTACTAATAGCTTACACTAAAGATATAATCAAAAGGAGAGGCAATAACATGTGTTGACAAGGATTTGGGGGAACTTGGGAGGTGGGCTGTAAAGTCATGATTCTCCTATCTCAGCTTCCAAGTAACTTGGATTACACTAAAGTGCCACTGTGCCCAGTCATTTTTGAAAACAGTTTGGCAGTTTCTTAAAAAGTTAAACATAGACATACCATTAATCAAACTAGACATTTGATTAATGTCTAGTTATTTCTATTAAAGGATCTTTGGGTTGTTCCTATTCTTTCTATCTCTTAAATAAAAATTCACATCCAGGCACGGTGGCTCATGCTTGTAATCCCAGCACTTTGGGAGGCTGAGGTGGGAATTCAAGACTATCCTGGGCAAGATGGTGAGACCCTGTCTCTATAAAAAATTTTAAAATTAGCCAAGCATGGTGGTGTACATCAATACTCCCAGCTACTTGAGAGGCTGAGGTGGGAGGATTGCTTGAGCCCAGGAGGTTGAGGCTGCAACAAGCCAAGTTTACATCACCACACTCCAGCCTGGGTGACAGAATGAGACCCTGTCTCAAAAATAAAATAAATTCATAACTAAAAAATCTTTAAAAAGTTTAAAACAACTTAAGAAAATAGACTCTACCCAGAAATAAGATGCTGCTTCATGATTAATACCAAATACTACCTAATTGTTAAAAGTGTATATCTAATGTTACATAAAAAAGGATAGGATTTTCAAGAAAGTAGATTTTAGGTACTGCTGGTAAAAAAAAGAAAGGTAACCATATGATGATGGGTATGTTAATTTGCTTCAATGTAGGAATCACTTTTATATACATATGTGTATATATATGTATGTGTGTATATATATATAAAGATAAGTATCTCAAAACATCATGCTGTACAACTTAAAACGTATACAATTAAAAATAATTTTAAAATACACCTAAAAAAAAAAGGATAGGAAACCTATAAACTCAAGTCAAAATTAGTTTTTGTTAAATATTTTTAAAACCATGGAGAATTTTTGTTTTATTGTATTTATTTTGTTCTCAGCTCCATCTTCCTGTATCCTCTCTGCTATATGCCCTCTGTCCAAGTCTCTACTAAAACCTGCCCTCGGAGAAAAAGGTGACAAACCTTAAACCTTCTACTTAACAAACCAGTGAAGTAGAAGCAATGCCTTAATGAGACTGCCAAACAGGGTTCATGGGAGGCCATTGTTTTGGAGTAGGCCCTGCAGTAGGCCCCACCAACTCAGACCAAACCAACATGCAGTCAATTGTGCTAGGTGCCACAGAACTAACCTGAACTTTGAAACCCATCAGTTTTCCAAATAACAGGAGAGCCATAGCCATCAATCAGAAGGGGCCCCGTTTGGCTGGATGTGGTGGCTCATCCCTGTAATCCCAGCACTTTGGGAGATTAAGGTGGAAGGATCGCTTGAGCTCAGGAGTTCAAGACCAGCCTGCGCAATATGGTGAAACCCTGTCTCTACCAAAAATACTAAAAGTTAGCTGGGGATGGTGGCACGCACCTGTAGTCCCAGCTACTCAAGAGGCTGAAGTGGGAGGATTGCTTGAGCCTAGGAAGTTGAGGCTTTAGTGAGCTGAGATCATACCACTGTAGAGAGCAAGACGTTGTCTCAAAACAAAACAAACAAACAAAAAGGGGGTAAGGGGACCAGTTTTCCTGAGCTGGCATGATAAGAGATCCCCCTGTTTTAACCCTACAAGTAAAGTAACTTTGAAATGACCAATCCACTTTTTATTCCTTGTTTCTGCTTTCTTTCTTCAGACCTTTTCTGCCTATAAAGCCAATCTCCTTTCCTCAGTGCGTTGGGACAGCCATTCCATTTTACAGAGTGAGGTGTTGCCCAATTTGAGAATTGCTAATAAAAGCCAATTAGAGCTTTAAACTAATTTTTTATGCGATCTTGTCTTTTGACAAAGTTCTAAAAATCAAATCTCTGTGAATGGTGGAGGGTGAATTGGAGAGCGAGAGGAACATTCCCGGCATCACTGAAATGACTATGAGGAAGTGATTCCGTGTTTTTAAAAGGGAAGCCCATGGGCTGAGTTTGCCAGTTCCTCTACGTTCATTTTCAAATACCACTTTTATGTCAGAAGTTAAAGCCTTTGTTCATAGAACAAACAGGGGCTGGATCATCAGAAGGGCAAATAAGCAGTGGGGCCCTCTGTTCACACCCCTCCTCACTCTTGCCTTGGTGGCGCTTGGGTGGGTGCCATTAAACGCTTCTCATAGTGTCCTTGCCCACCATTGACTGTTGAGTTTTCCTCCATGGAAAGAAGGAAGGTAGTGTTGCTAGGAAGCAATGAGAGAGATTAAGAAAACAACCATCACAATTAGATCTTTAGAATCCATGCCTATGTCCCCAGTGAAATCAAAGTAATTACAGATTCAATTACTGCTTTTCAGTGAGAATAGTTTAGGCCTTTTACAAAATGTGAGACAATTATCTGTTCAATTTAGACTTCTCTTAGAAAGCCCTTGTAACCATTTTGGGATTCTTTGCAAAATGTTGTTCTTTGATTTGCCTTTCTGGAAAGCAAGTTCCCTGAGGGCAGATATACTGTTTCATGAAACTTTATACTATCAACACAAAAGTGTTTATTTAAAGTGGATTCAAATAAAAGTGGCTGGCTCCATGTGTTTCATGATTGAATAAATACATGAATAAACATAGACATTAACTAGGCACAGCTCTAAAATAGTTATCCATATGTACTTACTATCAATGGAGAGAGATGAAAAAAACCCAACAATAAGCCTTTCTTATATTGGAGTTCCTTGAACGCTCTTGAAATATTTTTAGTATCTTTTTTTTCTGTACTTGGGATTTATTACTTCTTTAGAAAGTAATATTCAGTTAGAAGATCCATATCTCACTAATGTAGTAAAAGGGTTACAAGACTTAGATTTGCAAAGGTGAACCCTACCTTGGCTCTGCCTCTATGTAAAAGTAAGTTGGTTAGTTTATCTGGGCCAGTATTTCTTCACATAGATGTGCAGTGTGAATCCTTTGAAGACAAGACTTTGTAGTCCTACACAGTTTCCTCGCAGGCCATTAGAACAGTAACCAGCATACGTTTTGGGAGATTATCTAGTTATTACCCTCATTTTTCAGAGGTAATAGACTAGGAATAAAACAATGCCTGGACTAAGGTACTGAACCAGTTAATAGCTGAGCTAGAAAAAAGCAGATCAAATCTCCAATACTCTAGAATTTAAGAAGGAAAGATGCATGTTTACATTTTTAAAATTCTAACATAATTTCAATGTATTTCCTTTAAATGATATAAAAATTTCTTCTTTTTATCATATAGGAAAATTGTCTTACTGGCTTGAAGACTAATTTGGACTACTTACATTTTACTTTGTGCATCTACATTCATATTTTCCCTAAGCAGGAGTTCCTTACATTTTTAAAATCATGACTCATTTGCATGATTAGTAGAGGGAATGCTTGATGTGTAGCCTCTTTGCCATCTCCATGTGTTTTCATATCTAGCGATTAATGGCCAGCTCCTGGCATCTCAAAAGTAGTCAAGGGGAAAATCTTCCCTTATAATGGCCCAGTATATCTTTTAAAATTAGAGTGAATAGCCTAGGACTTCTTGGTGTTTCTGAAGCTTTATTTATAACCAATAAATAAATGCAGAAATTGGAATGCCAAGTGCACTTGGTCACTTACAACTCCCCTCTGCTTCCGCACAGTTCGCACCCCTCCTCACTCTTGCTTTGATGGCTCTTGGGTGGGTGCCTTTAAAGGTTGCTCATGGCTGGCTTTGTTCCACACATTCATGTTTCTTTCCTTTGAAACTAAACAGGGATAGTCCGATGGTGACGATGGTTGTGGGCAGATGGAATATGCTGACATCTCAACTCTGCAAATAAATCTTTCCTGCTAGTACTATGAGACGTCCCCAGGAGTTGCTGGGCTTCTCTTATGTCACACAAGGAGGGTAACTGGGTGACACGGACAGGGAGGGCATTCAGCTTTGGAATGTGAGGGTACATGACACCTTAGTCTAGTTCACAGCCTGGGGAAACCTAATTTATGACTTCTTTTTGGATATATAACATTTTCTAAACCTGGATAATTTTTATAAATCAAGTCTTTATCTAATTTACTTTCTGTATATTCCTTCATTGTTTCCATAGATATCAACACTCATGAAAAACAATAATCAGAGCCCCCATTCCCTAAATTTTTGCTTAAATACCATGGTTAGCTCAAAAGAGCATTAGTCCTGATGCATTTGGCCTCAGAAGGGAGTACAATGTGCTTTGAATTTTTATTTTGGGGATTTGGCCATCTTAAAAGGTACTGTTTTTCAATGATACCAGCATTATCTTTTAAACCAAGAAGGATTGCTTTTTTTTTTCTTGATGCCATTTCTAAAGCCCCCTCCAAGTAACACAGATCCATATAAATGATTCCTGTATTGATTACTGCCACGACTTTTCTCTACAAACATCACATCATCTTTGAGATACTTTGTTATTCCCACTTCAACTCAGCAGGTCATTTTGCTCCCCTAGTGGATACAAAAGACTGATTTGAAGGTGGAAATGGTTTCTTTTACCCATCTCTGAAGTCTGTAAGGCCCTTAAGATGATCGATATTTGTTTTTATGTTATCAATATCTCGAAGATGCTGTGGGACGTAGATGTTTGAAAAAGGCACACCACCTAAGCTACAACAATGAAAAGTACTTACTCTTCAGGGTGAAGTGGCCCAAATAAAAACAGAATTTCAAAATATCTCTCAGTTACTGGGACTAAACGCAAGTCAGAATGCAGCCATGGAAAGAGCCTTGAGATCACTGTGAGTGTCAAGCATGAAAGAAGAAGAATGAACCAAGTAAGTTAAAAATACATGATCTAAAAATCTGAGGGAACCAAAAGAATTCTGTGTACTATAAGCCAAAGGAACAGAGAGTTTCTGGGGGCAGGGGGGGTGAGGTGGTAAATTATGTTAAGTATTGCAAAAATGTCTGGTATCAAAAAATTAAAGCATGCACATCAGCTGTATCAATATGGAGCTCATCGGCGGACGGGACACAAAGGGATCTAGTAGCGTCATGAAGAAAAAGTTCAATAGCTGATAATTAAATGCGAGATGAGAAAGAAGAGGCAAATCTTAAACTCTTATTTAAAGTTGAAGTGAGAAATGGAAGAAGCAATAGGGCAGAAACCAGAGGAATTTTAGCATTCAGCAATTTTGTATATAGACTGGGAACTGAATCAATTAATTATGTTTTATCCCATATGTCTGTCATCAATTTGCCAACATTATTTTCCAAGGTTGGCAGTAAAAAGTCATGAATATTACTGCCTTATGTGTATAGGCAGCATAGAACTTTGTCCAGAAGATGCAAAGTGGCACATGATCAGAGACGTTCTGACTGACCGTTGCTGGGGAATGAAAGTTACACTCCAGGGTCCTCTCATTTCGGTTGCAGTGAACAAGGAGCACCCGGGCCTCTTTCTCCAACTCATAATCAGGCACATGGCTTCTCTGAAATAGGATGGCCAACATATTAAAAGATTCTTGGGCTTGTACCTTGGAAAAAATGTCTGAAAGAGGAACTAACTAGATAATTTCACGGTGAGGTTCAGAGCTTTGTGGTTAGCTCCAGCCAGCTGGATCTTTGATCTATATTGGTTTGGAGAAAATCAGAAATTCAGCAACCCACTCAGGGACATTCTAAAACTTCAGTTAATTAGATTTTAATAAACAAGGTCATCTCTATTGGCAAACTTACTCTGTAATTTAGAGAGTGAACCATTTATGATGCAGTCCAACTTACACAAATTAAAAGACATATAAATCCTCCCCTCAGAAGTGGGGCAATAAAAATCCATCACCCTTAATCAAGAGAGAGCAAATACCTCAAAGAAAGGAGTAAGGAGCCTACACCTATCCAGCTAGGTAAATCTTGACCAGCGAAAAACTCAATTTAGCAATTTCACTTTTTTTTTTTCAGAATAAATAAAGCGTCTGAGTATCTTGTTTGTGTGAATTAATTTTTCTCTTGTGAGGATCCAGAAGGGGAAATTGCCACATGTTTTTGCAGGGCAGAGTCTCCAGGTTGCAAATAATCTGAAAATAGAAAAGGAAAATGATACAAACAAGTCTGAATCATTTTATTTCCTTGAGGTGAACAAAATCTTGATGACCAATTCTAAATTTAATACTTAGAGACTGTTGGATTAGTCCGCTCAGGCTGCTGTATTGAGACACCACGGATCGGGTGGCTTAGATGACATTTATATTCTGGTAGTTTTGAAAGCTTGAAGTCCAAGATCAACATGCTGGTAGAGTTGGTTTCTGGTGATGCCTCTCTCCTTGGCTTCTGGAGGGCCACCTTCCCACCGTGTCCTCATATGGTCTTTCCGTGAACTAAAGTGGAGAAAGGAACCTCTCCCGTGTTTCTTCCTCTTCTTATATGGGCACCAGTCCCATTGCATTAGGGCCCCATTCTTGTGGCTTCATTTTACCTAAATAATTTCCTTAACGACCCTGTCTCCAAATACAATCGCATTTGGGGTTAGGGCTTAACAGATGAATTTTTCAGAGGACACAATTCAGTCAATAATGGTTGCATATAAGATTTTATATTGGGTTTTAGAAAATATAAATTCTGAAAAATGGTAATACATTTCTGAGGGGGAAGAAAAAAAGACATTTGGTCTTTCAAGCAAGGGGTCTGGGTGATAATTTCACGGGTGTATTAATACGTAACAATGCCTAAGCTGTCCATTTAAGATGTGTGCACTTCCCTCTAGGAAAGTTAGAGCTCAAGAAGGAAACTGCATCGTTGGCTTATCATGGCTTTCTAGGACACAGTAGAAATTTCCAATCCTGGGCTCTTCACAATAAGAGTCCAAGTTACCATTTCAGCATTTCACGTGTCTGGGTGTTGTATCAAACTTGCCTCCTTGCCACATAAACCATGTACTGTTCCTCAACGTGATTGTTTACTTTCACACATTCCTCTGTTTGTACATGTTGCGCCCTTTTCTAGGATGGCTTTCCTCTTTTCTCTGCCTAATACAATCCCACTCATCCCTCAGGCCTTGTAAAGTTGTCATCTCTTCTATGAAACTCTCCCTGACCCCTCTAAGATCAATTAATTGCTTCTTCCTCTAGGAAGAACTGTATTATCTATAGAAAACAGAACTGTATTTCCCATAGAAATTGACTCACATGGATAATATAGTTATGGTTGACATAGATTGTTAATTTTCTGGGGCCTTGGTTTCAGATATTTATCTCTTTGTCTCTATAGTACATTCTTACCATGTATCCTCCTTTTTGGATTGAGTCATTTGACCAAAAAAAAAAATCTAACTCTAATGATGTAATACTCTTTATAATTATGTCCTCTTTACTGCAATGTGACCTTCTTGAGCAAAGATTACATCATTTTGTAGCCATAGAACTTGACCTTAATATTGCAATGGTAATAACTCTGTATTATAAGCAAATCTCACTTTTCTAGAAGCAGACACTTCGCATTGTGAATTAACCATGGTATACCTTATTGTCACATTTGTGTCGACATAAATAAGTGATTGGAAGGCAAGATTTTGATAACGTAATTTATGACATCCATATTTTCCCTGGTAGGATAGTCTTCTGTTTAAGAAAAGGGACTCTGATGTCAAACTGTGTTTACCTTCTATGTCCTCTTTGTATGTTGGGCAAGTTCCCTAACTTATTGTTAATTTCCTCATCTATTACAAAACTTTTTGGATGAAATTTAAACAAATTAATGGACTATACATTACTTAGCACAGTGCCTAGCACATAGCATTTGATCAATATTAAATTAAACCATGTGAAATTGTCAATATTCACTTAGGTGTTTATACACAAAAATATCAGTTTCATATGGTTCAAGCTAATGTTAACTGTATTAAAATTATTATTATCACTTTCCTTTCCTGTCCAACAAACAGCTCATAATAATTTCCTTTAATACTTAATATGATGGGAACACAAATTCAACACATATATAAAGAAGGCTAATTCTGCTTTGGGCTCACGCTTTTTCCCAGGCAATGAAGGATGATTTCCATCTATAACAGGAAAGAGTTCAAGGCAGGGATGGGCAGCTCACCAGGTCTCCCACCCTTCCTCTGAACTTGGCTGCCTCTTGCATAGCTTCCTCAGCTTCAAAATGAATTCCCAAAGCACATAGACTAACATTCTAATTCAGTACACACATTCTAACTATATCAAACTATGAATTTCCTTAAACTTGTACCCACAAACTAACTTGAAAAAGTACTCATAAGCTTGTTATCACTTTCGTATAGAATTTGCTTCCTTATTAATTCAACAAAAATTTACTGAGTGTCCACTACTTTCCAGGCACTGCCTGGTCTGGTGGCGAATGTAAAGATTAATCAGTCCTGACTCTAATCTTCAAGGAGCGCATAATTTACCAGGCTTTTCAATGTTTCTTTAGTTTATTTATAACAGTAATTAAATTAATACTCTATTCCCCATCACAGTACATCAGGGATCTATCTTTCTTTGTTTCTGTTTCTGTTTCTTTTGACTACTTTTCTGTTGCCTTTCCTACTCTCTTTCTTTCCTAGTATTGCAATCCTACAGTTATTTAAGAATAAAGTTACTCCCTTTGAATAATTTTAATCTCCTAATTTAATTCCTTTAATAAAGTTCATATTCATTTAGTTATAGGCATTCTTAAGGGAATCATGCATTTTTATTATAATTAGATAATGAATATTCGATGGCCAAGATTCTGAAATAAAAATTATAATGCCAGTGATGAAAATGAACAATATCGAGAATCTTTTATTACAGAATTACCAATGAGAATAATCTACTGGGAATAACTAATCTGTTCAAGCTGGCGAAAGCAGTGGATGTGGAAGTAAATGTTTTAATATTGCCCAATATAAATGTTCTCTCCTTTATTTAATGTCTTCTATTGGAAAACTGTAATAATGCCATTCCTAAATACAATGCCCTTTTGAGAAGGTGAACAATGGTATTAGTTCACAAGCCCATTGCTTAAAATGTAACTCAGTGGTGTGAGATGGAGAACTTCTTTCTCCATGTGTAACTTTTGATCGTCTTGTGCATTGTTGCTCTGGGTATTGGTTAAATAACCACACTAGCTCATTTCAAGTGGGCATCCAAGAGATTCCTATTTCTCCAGGAAATGTCAAATATTCCTGGTGTAGCAAATAAATAGATCAAAAGGAAGCAAACTATTTAGAAGAAGGTGGAAGAGAGTGAGATACATGAATTTTTTCATTTGAGTATATCCTAGTTATAAAAAGAGATATAATGTTGAGGGAGGCAGGAGATAGAAGTTCAGGACAGGGATATAAATTCATTACTAGATGGAAAAGGAGCCAGGTAGGAGATCTCTGACATGAATAGATCAGATTTGAGGGGAGACAGAATTGTATAGAATCAAAAGATACTTGATTCAGAAGGCGTTTTACGAAAAGAGAATACACTGGACTTCTCTAATCTATGTGCAATTACCTCTCTGTGTATAATTTGTGTCTTGAGTTAACTTCACCAACTATGTATTTTTTTTATGTTCAATAATTTCCTGCATGCAGGCTTCTACTTATCACCATGATTTCTGGGAAAGAAGGGAAGGATTTATTTCTAGGGCATAAAGAAAGAAAGAGAGAGACAGAGAGAGAGGAGGAGGGAGGGAGGGAATGAAGGAGGAGGAAAGGAGAAAGAGCCTAATGTAATTGGATACAGCATCTTTGGCAGAGAGAGAGTCCTGGGGCACCACAGGGGGACAGCATAACTCACTACCGTCCACTCTCCTCTGGACCTCAGGATGTTGGGCTTATCCTGTGGTTAGCTTACTTGGGATAGGAAATGATACTCCAGTTGATGCTGGAAAACACTGTCTATTACTGTTACTATTGTACAATTACAATGTATAATACACTGCCTACTACTATCATTATTGTGCAGTGTTCTTTGTCCTTGTCTGCCTGGATTATTCTCATATTTGGCAGGCTGATTTCTGGCAATCCAAGATTTAAAAGGTGTTTTCATTGAAAATACCTGAACTTTCAATAACACCACTGCTGGAGTCAGTACCACCTCACTGGTTAATCATCTCACCATTTATTGAGTTCCTTTGCATTTTGCTGCCTCGTATTTTGCCAGTGATGGCATAAAGCTTCCTCGTAGAACTCTGATTTGTCCTGCTCACTCATCAGTTAGAGATGCTGACTTAGACATTCCACCAGGTAATTCATCTGCCTCTCCTGGCCCTCCATAAAAACCAGTTATTATTTTTCCCTCACCCATGCAGGAACACTATGTTATAGTGTCCTTGGGAATTGCAATGTAAGAGCTTAAACTATAACCACTCCATGACTCTGATGGTTCTGCTGGGCTTGCTGTGGGAATGGCGGCCCACTGGGTGGCTTGCCAAGGATGTATTTTCATGAAGTAGTCGGCAGTCCTCTGAGCCTTAAGGAAGGACTTAAGAGTTGAGGGGCTGAGGCTTATTGCCAGGATAATGTTTTAGGCTTAAAGGAAAGGAACAGTTTTGAATAGGATGAGAGGCTGCTCAAATGGTTTCAAGTTATTGGTAAAGAGACAACAAAAACTGAATTAAGTGACTTTCTTCATTTGAAGTTGAGGTACCAAGTGGGACTCGACTTCAGAGGTGAAGCTCAGATCCTGAATCAAGTTGAGGACTAGCTAAAACAGGACTGGGGCAGGAGCAGCTTTCCGTAAGACACACCCACCAGCATACCCTGTCAGTTTACCATCGCCATGGCAACACCTGGGAGTTACCACCCCTTCCCATGGCAATGACTGATGACCCCAAAGTTACTACCCTTTTTCTAGAAATGTCTGCATAAGCTGTCCCTTAATCTACATGTAATTCAAGGTCAGTATAAACATGACTACAGAACTGTCCTGAGTTGCTACTCTCAGCACACTGCCTGTGGGGTAGCCCTGCTCTGTGGGAGCAATCACAGAGCTGTAACACTGCCACTTCCGTAAGAGCTGTTTTCTTCTACCCTACCATTGGCTTGCCCTTAAATTCTTTCCTGGGCAAAGCCAAGAACCCTCATGGGCTAAGTCCCACTTTGGGGCTGGCTTGCCTTGCATCAAAGTCATGGTAGGTACTTGAGCTGGATTCAGGGTCCTGAGCCTTGGACACCCCACATCTGTCCTAAGAAGGTGCCAGAGACACCCAAGCAGGAGCTGGAACAAGGGAGAAGTTCACGGAAAGATGCTATGCGGCAACTGGAAAACCTGAATGTGCACTCACACTTGAGCCAACTCTGAAATAATGGAATAGCATCTGAGAGTAGCTGAAGTTTCTAAGATTGCTAATTTAGAGGGAACCAGGTAAATGCAATTTGTCTGACATGGCATGGGGAAATACAAGTCTCAACAGCCAAAGAAAGGAATAAATTTTTAAAAACCTGATTTCGGCTGGGCACGGTGGCTCATGCCTGTAATCCCAGCACTTTGGGAGGCCAAGGAGGGTGGATCACAAGGTCAGGAGATCGAGACCATCCTGGCTAACATGGTGAAACCCCGTCTCTACTAAAAAGTACAAAAATTAGCCAGGTGTGGTGGCGGGCGCCTGTAGTCCCAGCTGCTGGGGAGGCTGAGGCAGGAGAATGGCATGAACCTTGGAGGCAGAGCTTGCAGTGAGCCAGGATCATGCCACTGCACTCCAGCCTGGGCGACAGATCAAGACTCCATCTCAAAAAAAAAAAAAAAACCAACAACCTGATTTCTACTTGGGTTTTCAGAATCACAGTTTAATAAAAAGTGGAGCCTTTTTGTATAGAGTTATGTTCAGTGTGGTCCTTAGGTGTGTTGTACCGACACATTTGGGACCTTGTTAGAAATGCACAATTACAGATTCCACCCTACACTTACTGCAAAAAAATCTGTATTTAGCAATAGTGCCAGGTAATTCATATGCACAGGACTTCAGGGAATGGGAGACAAACTGATGGGTTGGGAGTTAATTTGGCCAGCAGACAAAAATAGCAATTTCACTCTCTGTCTTATTAGAATATATGTTTGACTCCTATAGGTAATTGAGTTTTAGTAATGGTAGTATAATTCAGCTCACGATATGTTAGAATTTGTATGATAATATTTTCACAAAATTATGCAATCTATACTTTAAATCTGTAATAGTCCAGTTATATTTTTAGCTCTAGGTTTGTGAATCAACCTGTAAAACGAATTCCACTCCCGTGAAGAATAAAATATCTACCACAAAATCGATATAAACATCCATCTCTTAGGCAGTTATTCTCAAAAGGCAATTAATGCATCATGAGCATCTGGGGACCTTGATGAGCTTGATGTCCTAGAGATTTTCCGATAGAAGTGAGATTACCAAAATCTCGGATTTCAGATCACAGTGATTCTGATACTCCTGGTTCCCTCCCAGACTTTAAATAAACATATACATAAAACCAAAAGAGCCTCTACAAATAAGTAATTTGTATTTCTAAAAGTAAGTAATATTTGTTCTCTAGTATTCACATAAGTACTCGTTTTTTGGCGATCATTATAATCAATGAGTAATACTGGATAAAGGAAACAAACCATTTCAGGCAAAGAAATTAACTTCTAGATAATTCAAATGACTCATTATACAGAGGAGAAAACTAAGCCCTAGAAAGGTAAAGCATCTTTGTTTAAGATCACAGTATTTATTAACATGTCCTATTTATTTATTTATTTATTTGAGACAGTCTCTCTCTATCACGTAGGCTAAAGTATGGTGGTGCAAACACCTCTCACGGCAGCCTCAACCTCCACGGCTCAAGCAATCCTTCCACCTCAGCCTTCCAAGCAGCCGGGGCCACAGGTACATGCCACCAGACCTGGCTAATTTTTAAATTTTTTTGTAGAGACAAAGTCTCATCATGTTGGTCTCCAACTCCAGAGCTCAAGCAATCCTCCCACCTTGGCTTCCCAAACTGCTGGGATTACAGGCTTGAGATACTAAGTCTAGCCCAATATTTCTTCTTTATATCTTTTTTTACATATATTATATCTAATATAATGTTCATGGCATTTTAGACTTTAATTTTAGTGTTTCAACTCTGATGATTTTAGAATTGCAAAATGCTTAATTTCTTGGTTAACCGGAACTGAATACATAATCATTGCAATTCTGGACCACAGTGACCTACGAACCTCCCATTTCTTTGAGCATCTCGTTTCCCACTATTTTTTCATCCGATTGCTCTTCAGCCACCTACTCCCCTGGTGATACCCTTGACTTAGTCATTATCTTTTCAAACTTTTATTCTAGTTATGGTGACATCTGACCACTGCCTTTAATTGTCCGGTTCATTTACTCTGGTTCTCAAATACAGCATTTCTTCTACTGGAACCTTCAATTCATTGACTATCACTTTTTCACTCTCATGTCCTCACTCCTCTTCTTCATTAGTTTAGATTTCAACATTCATTGTAATTATCACACCTTTGAAAAACAAACAAACAACTTCAGCGCTCTCCATTGTATTTGTCAGCAAAACCCCAACAGTGTTTACATCCCATTCTCTGCTAACCCATTTAGTTCCTGTCAATCCTACTAACTTATTCTGGTCATTTTCACTCCTGTTCTCTTAACAGACTCTTTCCTCTGTCTCTTCAAACCTCAGACACCTTTTCTCCTTCCTGCCTCAGTAAGTGACATTATCTGAAAAACCAACTCTGGGAATGCCAGATGTTATTTTACTGCATCTAAGCAGTAAAACTTGGAGAAAACCAAGCAAACAAAAGGTGCCGACCAGTCATGCTTTACATGGAGACCATGAATATCACCTCGGTCCTCAGACCTGCAGGACAACCCTATCACTTTCGCTAGTCAATTCCATCTTCCACTCATCGTCTTATACCTCTAGCCAAGACTTTTTCCCTCCAAGCCTCAGGATCAGCAAATGATCTCACCTCTTTTTTTTTTTTTTTTTTTTTAAATTTTTGTCCTTTTATTTATTTTTATTTTTATTTTTTATTTTTTATTTTTTATTTTTTTTTTTTTGAGACGGAGTCTCGCTCTATCGCCCAGGCTGGAGTGCAGTGGCGCGATCTCGGCTCACTGCAAGCTCCGCCTCCCGGGTTCACGCCATTCTCCTGCCTCAGCCTCCCGAGTAGCTGGGACTACAGGCGCCCACAACCGCGCCCCGCTAATTTTTTGTATTTTTAGTAGAGACGGGGTTTCACCGTGATCTCGATCTCCTGACCTTGTGATCCGCCCGCCTCGGCCTCCCAAAGTGCTGGGATTACAGGCGTGAGCCACCGCGCCCGGCGATCTCACCTCTTATTTCTGGAAAAGAAAACAAAAAATGGAATCAATCTAAGTAGAATTAAATCTTCTTCCTGTCCCCAAACCTATCTACATCTGGGTCTGCATATTCTGCTTTTCCTGATACAATGTAGAAAAAGTCCCTTCAAATGTAAGGCCAACCTGCCAGGCTCCTCGGCCTCTCGCCTGATCAAGCTCTTTGCTCCTGCTGGTGTACTCTATTCTGCTTTTGTCTTCATGGTTTCCTTTCCTATTGGATCACTACCCCCAGCATCAAAATATCCTATAGTGTTTCTCGTCTTAAACATGTAAAATTTGTTCTCATGGATCCTTATTCTTTTCTATCTGTTGTCTCATTTCTCTGCTGAGTTTTTTCTTTTTTCTTTTTTTAAGAATAAAATATCTTTGTGTACTCAATACTTAAGTTTTCTTTAAGAAAAGCAAAAAAGGCAGGCTTGCCTTCAGCAAAAGTAAATTTGGAAATCTTGCTCAATCTTTCGGATGAAGACAATGAGGAAATCCAAAAGACTCCTAAAGCTATGAAATGGTGCTCACACTCATTATCTTCAGGGATATAAAAATTAAAACCTCAATGAGATGCTGTTGCACAACTATCAGAATAGCTAAAATTTAAAAAATGACATTACTAAGTGTTGGTAAGTATGTGAAGCAACACACTTTAATCACTTTTCATAGATATATAAACTGGTAAAATTGCTCTTAAGCTTCTCCATTATCTACTAAAGTTGGAGATTCACATGATCTTTGATTCAACACTTCTATTCTTAGATAGAAATAGATCCCTCCAAAAACATGCTCAGGTGCACTCAGAGGTATGGATAAGAATGTTCATATCATTATTCGACCAGCTCAAAACTAGAAACAACCCAAGTATTATGGTCCGAATGTTTGACATCCCCCCAAATTAATATGGTAAAAACCTAACCTACAAGGTGTTGGTATTAGGAGGTGTGGCCTTCAGAAAGTGGGAAGGTGAAACCCTCATGAATGGGATTAGTGCTCTTATAAAAGAGGCCCAAGAGAGACCCCACACTCCTTCCACCTTGTGAGGGGACATAGTGAGAAGGTGACATCTATAAGGAAGTGGGTCCTCACCGTATACCAAATCCTGCCATTGCCTTGATCTTGGACTTGTCAGCCTTCACAACTGTGAGAAAGAAATTTCTGTTGTTTATGACCTATCCAGGCTATGCTATTTTGTTCTAACACTTCACACAAAGACACCAAGTGTTCATCAACAATTTAAGTGGTAACATATTTACACTGTGGAACACTATAACAATGAAAGTAGACTACAGGTGTATATCACAACATGGATAAAGCTCACAGATTTAATCCTGAGCAAAGGCATCCTAGGCATAAGGAATTATATATTGCAGCTTTCCTTTGATATAAAATACAGAAACTTGCAAACCTAATTTATGGTGTTAGAATTCAGGATAATATATACTGTTGGGGAGATGGGAGCAATAGTGATTCAGAGATAACACAAGGGGACTCTAGGCTGCTGGTAATTTTTCTTTTTACTTCTTTTTTTTTTTTTTTTTGAGATGGAGTCTCGGTGGTCACCCAGGCTGGAGTGCAGTGGCAAGATCTCAGCTCACTGCAAGCTCCGCCTCCTGGGTTCACACCATTCTCCTCCCTCAGCCTCCTGAGTAGCTGGGACTATGGGACTACAAGCATCCACCACCACGCCTAGCTAATTTTTTGCATTTTTAGTAGAGACAGGGTTTCTCGATTAGCCAGGGTGGCCTTGATCTCCTGACCTCATGATCCACCCGCCTCGGCCTCCCCCTTTTTCATTTTTTTGATCTGGTTGGTGGTTATATGAGTAGTTCTTTTGGGAGAAATCATTGAGTTCCTTTGGGATAAATCGTTGATCATATATTTCATCTTGTGCTCGCATTTAGATGTCATATCTCCTAATAAAAAAAGCTTTGGAAAAAGAAATTAATGGCAGACATCATTGGGCAGCTGGAAGTTAGGGAAGAGAAGAAGGCTTTCATTATATCTCTTTTTATAACTTCTGGTTTTTAAACCAAGTAAAGGTGTTACTATTTTGAAAATGTTATCCAATTTTTGACCAAGATGAAAAATTAAACAGTAAACTGAAATCTCACATGAGAGTCCTGTGGCCCACGGTCATTTCAGGGTCTGGGTGCGAGGAAGGGCGTCTGCATGTGCTTCGATTTGGGCACGTGTCTTTAGGCAAGGGCATCAGCGGCAGAAGGCCGAACACAGTGAAACTCTCTGAATGGGCTTCTCAGCCAAATTGCAAGATTTCATTAGAGCCTCTGTTGCCAATTCTTTCCAGACTTAGGAGAAATCAGAGGACATGTAAATCTTTCTTTTGGATATTTCCAGAATTTTTATTTTGCATCCAAGCTCATTTAAACATGGCTCAAATGAAAACAGTTCCATTGATGTGCTTATCTCACTGACAGCATTTTCTTTCTTTTTTTTTTTTTTTTTTGCCCCCTGCCAAAGAAATAATCATCTTGAGATATTCTCAAAGGGTCATTTGGAAAACATCATTGAAAAATATCCACATAAATATTCACTCATGTATTTTGTGTTTTAGCATGAACAGTAACCAAATTCTATGTCGTAAAATTCACATTTCACAATGTCTGTTTATTGAGTATATTCGAATAGTTATTATTTTTGTGGTAGTTGAAAGAACTGGCATATATGAGCAGAGCAAGTAGCTAAGTAGGCTAAGTAAGCTATAAATCCTGGAATTTTCTTTTAAAGATTTGCAGTGTGCAACTGTGATCTTACTTTACTATGGAATTCTTGCTTGGGGGAAAATATTTCACTATAAATAGCACCTCTGTTAAATTGTGGTTTGAGTATAGTCAGTAATTCTTGGGTCAGGTCTGTACCCCCATCATGAGCCATTCTTTGGAGACTTAGTGTCCTGAGATAAAATATATGCAGGCTTGTTTTGTTCTTTCACCTGTATCTCAAGGTATGTGTACAGCACTTTTGCTCTTCCGTCCATATCTCAGTTTGTGGTTCTCAGGGATACCTTGCCCTAGAACAGGAGACGTTTCTGATCCACTTGGCCAGGGAGTGTCATCGTATGATAGCTGAGGAGGGGAGCAGGCCAGTGAGTTGCCCTCTGTCCTCTGATTCTGTAGTATAGAATCAATTTCCTCCACTACATATCAGAACTTTCTAGGGCAGAAATTCTCTAAATGTGGCCAGGAGACACCTGGCGGTTCTGAATACCTTTCAGGGGATCCATTAACTGTTGGACCAAATAATTTTCATAATAATAGTAAGACATCAATTTCCTTTTTCACTCTCATTCACTCATGGGTGTATAATGGAACAACACTACTCTTCTCATTAATCTTTTTTGTTTTGGGATAATGTAGTTTCTTTAAAAAATGAAAGTGTGTTATGCTAATAAGTAGAGGGTTTTTAATGTTGTCTTAAATTAATATTTAAAGTATATCAGTTGTTTTAAAATAAATTAATATTTAAAGTATATCAGTTTTAATTTCTAATACATTAAATACTGATATGTAAAACTCATAAAAATAAAAGCTTTTTGGATCTTCAATTTTGATGACTATCAAGGAGTCATAAGATTTAAAAAGTGTGATCACTATTGCACCAGAGGAATTAATCTTAATCCATGTACTTGGATGTGCAATAAATATCACATGGCTTTTATTTTCCCTGCAGTGAACTTTGAAAAGTCTTTTCTGCTGTTTCATTTGTGGTGGGAAACCCAGTGTCAGTGGCTCAACTTTGCTGCACTATCTGGATTCACCTGACAGGAAGAAAAAAGTGGGTGTAGCTGTTTTTTACAGAAACCTTGGAGACTGGATAAGATGAAAGGGAAGAAAAATATCAGAGAGATCTCTGTATAGTGAAGTCACTCTAGAAATCTTTCAGCTTTTTTGTACTATTTTATACTTTTATACTATAAATTCCCATGAATAAAAGCTCTTGTTTATTCACTCTAGACTCTTGATAAAGGGGACGGTTATACTGAATTGTGTCTAACACAATTTGGATACTGAATACATATTGCTGAGCAAATAAATAAATGATTGTTTCTAAGAGAGTTAATTAAAATAAAATTATTATCTAAAAATTAAAAAAACTTAACTATAGTATTCAAATAGCAATTACTGGCTGAAAATAACTATGCTTTTTGGTGCTAGAAATAAACATAATTGCTTAATATATAGAAGAACAAGATGCATATCACTGAATCAATGTTCAATAATTTACAAAATATGATAAATCCTACTGCTTTATATAATCATCTTTCAGTAAAGTCAATATATCATTGTCTTTTCTGCTTGCTGTCTTCTTTTCCTTCTGTATAATGGTGAAACTGTAGTTAAGATGCAATGACATATCTTCTACTCATATAAAAACATTAGCTTTTATTATCTTTAAAATAATGCTAGGTCACTTGTGAGCTGCTTCCTGCAATAACATAACATCTGAAATAACTCTAAAAAAATCTGACTTGAACAAAGTCTTAAAAGACAATTTAAGATTCACAGAGGTCTCTGTAAGAGGCACACACACACACAAAAAGGTTATGTCGCATGACCCAAATCAGAATGTATGAAAGTCATCTTCATTCATGCCTCTCTCCATAGTTCACTGGACAAGTACTTTTCTCCCCTGAAAATAATTCATTTGTTTGCTTTCATGTCTTCCTGCTCATCTCCCTTCTATCCCATTTCCCTCTCCATTCTAGATCTACTTAGGTTCTTTTTCACATAAACTGGTTTAGCTTCTGTGGTGGGTAGAACTGTGTCTTCCAAAAAGATATTTTCAAGTTTTAACCCCTGGTACTTCTCGATATGACCTTTGCAGATGTAATCAAGTCATACTTGATTAAGATAGGCCCTAATCCAATGTCTAGTGTTCTAATAATAAGTGACAAGAGAGGCTGAGGTTGGTGATGTGTCTACAAGCCAAGAACACCAAGGGTTGCCGGCAATCACCAGAAGTTAGGAGAGAGATCATAGCCCTGCTGATACCTTGATTTCAGGCTTCTGGCCTCTAGAACTGTAAAAGAATGAATTTCTGTTGCTTTACGCTACTCTGTTTATGGTACTTTGTTGCTGTAGCCCTAGGATACTAACATAGCTTGTCTTAGAACTTCTCAATTATCTCTCCATTGATTACTCTGATCAGCATAACCAATAGAATCGATATATCCTTTTTTTAAATTTAAAGTTTCAGGATACATGTGCAGGACATGCAGGTTTGTGATATAGGTAAACATGTGCCATGGTGGTTTGCTGCACCAATCAACCCATCACCTAGGTATGGAATGAGAATCAATATTTCTTAGAAGGAAAGAAGAGCATCTGTGGCTACCTGGATGCTGATATTTTTGTCCCACTCATGCAATTTAGACTATTTGACTACATGAGCTTATCTTTCTAAAGATTCAATCATTCACACTACTCAGCTTGATCCAGGGGATACTGATAAGAATATACGCTATTCTCAGGAAGCTTTCAGTTTAGGGGGAAGAGACAATGGAACACATAAATAAAACTTAGCACAACTGGTGCTTCCTATGAAACTAAGAAAATGCAAAGTGAGCAAGACAAGTAGCAACAGAATAATGCTTACTTCATCAAATTTGAGAGGCCAAGAGTACCCTATACATGACTATTCATCTTGAAAACAATGTAACAATGTAACATTGGGGAAAACTCATTAGGCCAGAGCTTAGAAGACAGCACAGGCTTGCTTTGCCACATAGTATGCGACCTTGGGTATATTCCCTAAATCTCTAAATTTCTCAGGTGAAAATGAGACTAGCTATTCCCTAAGGCAGTGTTTTCCAAACTGTAAATTGAGATACATTGGTAGATAGTAATTTCAATTTGGGGACCCAGCAACAGCATTAAAAAAAAATAAGTATAATAAAAAAATGCAGACTAGGAAATAAAGTGCATTCAATTCTGTACAAAGTATAAGTGAGTATTATTTCAGGAAGCTTTAATTTTAGTTATGTACATGCATGTGAGGTGTCTGTGTATGTACATATTTATACTTTGTAAGATGATTTTCTTACTGTGAGTCTAAGTTTTTAAAACACTCAATCCTGAGTTCCCTTGAAACACTAAATTGCTAATAATCTATGATAGTTAAGTACCAGGAGGAATACATTATGATAGGCGTACATTTAATTACTTAAAGAAATATGTTCAATTTAATGTGCCAAAATACTATTATTTTCTAAAAACAATGAAAAGGAGAGATTTATTTTATTATTATCATTATTTTTTGAGACAGAGTTTCACTCTTGTTGCCCAGGCTGGAGTGCAATGGCATGGCCTCGGCTCACTGCAACCTCCGCCTCCCAGGTTCAAGTGATTCTCCTGCCTCAGCCTCCCGAGTAGCTGGAATTAGAGGCATGTGCCACCATGCCCAGCTAATTTTATATTTTTGGTGGAGACAGGGTTTCACCACGTTGTCCAGGCTGGTCTGGAACTCCTGACCTCAGGTGATCCTCCTGCCTCCGCCTCCCAGCGTGCTGGGATTTCAGGCGTGAGCCACTGTGCCTGGCCGAAAAGGAGAGATTGAAGTGTGGCTGCTTTTAATTAAGATATAAACATGCTGTATATTTTGAACCACAGAACTATCTTAATTTTGGCATCAACATTCAGTTTTAGGTGTTCATCTAAATTTTACCTATTAACTCTATTAAGTTCAGTTTCTAAAATTGGGGCCATACCACTAGGAGTTCTCATAACAAAATTTATTTTCATTTTATTTTTATTTTTTTCTTTAATTAATTTTACTTTAAGTTCCAGGATACATGTGCAGAATGTGCAGGTTTGTTACATAGGTATACATGTGCTGTGGTGGTTTGCTGCACCTATCAATACTTCATCTAGGTTTTAAGCCCCGCATACATCAAGTATTTGTACTAATGCTCTCCCTCTCTTTGCCCTCCACCCCCTGACAGGCCCTGGTGTGTGTTGTTCCCCTCCCGGTATTCATGTGTTCTCATTTTGCAACACAATTTATTTTTAAGATACTTGCCCCTCTAAATTTTTGAATTGCTCTTTCCCCCACCCAAGGTCTAGCTCTGACTTTATGAATTGCTCTTTGATTTAACACTTTCTATTAGAACTCTTATTTTGAATTCAGCTGCTTGTATTCCCAAATCACAACATTCATTTCTGACTATTTTTATCCTGTTGACCCCAGATTTAATAACTGCTCCTCTCCAGAATCACCCTTTCTTAATTTAGTCTGGAACATATATTCTAAGAATCAGGATATGTGCTTGATTATACAGAAGTTTGGACAATTCTCTCTCCACTACAAAGCCTACTAATGGTCAGTCGTGAATCTCCTCTTTCCTCTTTCCCTATTACAGAAGAAATACCTCGATTTGCTCTCCAGAATAGATTGTAAATTTTTCTTTTTGTACTTTTTCTCACTGCTGTTCTTACGTGTCCTCACATTCTCTTTAGGAACCTGTTTAAATGTCTTTCCTCCCCTCTCTATTTACTGGGCTCCATTCTTCATCTTCTAGGCTCCCAAGTACAGTGATCCTGGAAGGCACAACTTTCTCTCTGCCCTCTGAGAGTTCTCGGCTGGGCCTGAGAATTAAATTGACATCAGACAATTACCAAGATAGGAGCATACAGATTTTAAATGGACATAGGAATCCATATAGGAAAATGAAGACCCAAAGAAGCGGTTAGAGTCAGATGCTTCTATCCTAAGTCGGATGAAGAGGAGTACATTGTGAAAACATGGCAAGACAAAGA
This sequence comes from Macaca nemestrina, assembly GCF_043159975.1. Lineage (NCBI taxonomy): Eukaryota > Metazoa > Chordata > Mammalia > Primates > Cercopithecidae > Macaca > Macaca nemestrina. Next base: position 11,041,884 of record NC_092128.1, read on the forward strand.
GGCTTGGGCCAGAGCAGTTAATTGTAGAAAAGTGATGAGGCAGATAAGGTTAATTTAACAAAGTTTTTTGGTACAGATTTCTCTTGACCTTCAATCCCTATCTCTGGTGATAAGAATGTTTCTTCCTCCCAATACAGGGATGACGACAACTTTCCCCTGGAGATTTATCTCCTGCTTTTAGGAAGAAAAAGGAAGGTCAAAGTGCTCTTCTTGTATCTGCTATTTTTCAAGAGCCTTTACTTCAACATAATCCTTATGCCAAAGTGGCATGCTTTGAGGTAATATATTCTGCCACCCTTCTGTGATTTGGCAGGGTGGAGCTCATCAGGTATGGCAGGCGGGGGTGCCTGTCTGTCTGTGTTTGTGCAGCTTCCACAGGGGCACCCAGAAACTGCCTATTTTCCTATTGGGAACCGACTTTGCCCAAGGGTGTTATAATAGTAGAGCACATTAAAGATCAGCTGAAATGTCAACAAATTTTCAAAAAGGGCTATTAGCAATGCAAATGTGTGTTTCCAGCACTTGTGATAAGCACAATAAACAAACTGTAAGGGCTTTTTTTTTTTTTTTTTTAAAGCTTCTTCAGGTGTATAGCTTAAGCTGTGATGGAAAAGCCAGTTCTCATTGAACTAAGGATATGAGGACACTTCATCATACTTGTCTGATGTACTAGCCAACTGTATGAATTGCATTAATCCTAATGGCACAGTCACAGTTGAAAACAGTCTTCAGCTTGCAAAGTCAATTCCAGGTGAGTTACCATGCCTCCCTAACTATACTTGGTAGTTAACTGCTTTCCACAACCCACCCTGGTCTCTGGTGTGTGAAATACCACTCAGGATTCTGAAGGGTGTCTACAGAACCAACTCATTGCAATGGATTCCTTTTCTCCCCAAGCCTTTGATGGGTAAAAATTGGGATTTGACAAGAAAATGTCACTTCCATTTAGCTTCTGAGAGCAGGCTGGCTGGCCTTGTGCCCCAAGTAAATGCTGCTTTTCTTCTTTGTTATTAATACCAATTCAAATCACAGCTTCTTCTTATTTCTTATGGGCAGTGACCAGGTACTACCCATTCTGCCTGGACCTCAGTTCAGTTCTCAGTCATGGGTGGAAGCCATTCTCCTTGAAGCTTCTTAGCAATAAGTTCCTGGAATCCTACTTGGGTTTCCTGACCTGCAGCCCAGGGCCAACCTTCAAGGAGACCCCAACAGCTTCTCTGGCTTCCATCTGACCCAGCAGAGTGGTACCAAACCCCTCTGACCTTTCCATGCATTAGAATGCTGCTGAGGTCACTGAATCTATTTCTTGCTAAATAACCAAGTGCTTTTTGAATTCGCTCATTCTGGGAGAACAATCAACTAGCCTGGGCTGTAATTTATTCATAGCTGTGTTTCTGAGTATAAGCCTCTTAAGATATCTTGAGCCAGTCAGGATTACAGCTTTGGAGAGAGGATTTTTTTCTGGCAATAAACCTAATATATATATAAATATAATATATATATATTTCATATATATAATATATATATTTCATATATAATATATATTTCATGTATATATTTCATATATATATACACACACACAGTTGATCCTTGAACAACACAGGTTTGAACTGTGTGAGTCCACTTATACATGGATTTTCTTCTGCCTCTGTCACTCCTGGGACAGCAAGACCAACCCCATCTCCTCCTCCTACTCCTCAGCCTACTCATTGTGAAGACAAGAAGGATGAAGACTTTCATGATGATCCATTTCTACTTAATGAATAGTACATATATTTTTTCTTCATTATGATTTTCTTTCTTTCTTTTTCTTTTTTTTAGACGGAGTTCGGCTCTTATTGCCCAGGCTGGAGTGAAATGGCGATTCTTGGCACGCTATAACCTCCACCTCCCGGGTTCAAGCAATTCTCCTGCCTCAGCCTCCTGAGTAGCTGGGATTACAGGCATCCACCACCACACCCGGCTAGTTTTGTATTTTTAGTAGAGACGGGGTTTCTCCATGTTGTTCAGGGCTGGTCTCAAACTCCCAACCTCAGGTGATCCATCCGCCTTGGCCTCCCAAAGTGCTGGGATTACAGGTGTGGGCCACTGCGCTTGGTCGTTATGATTTTCTTAATAACATTTTCTTTTGTGTAGCTTACTGTAAGACTACAGTATATAATATACATAACATACAAAATATGTGTTAGTCGATTGTTTCTGTTATTGGTAAGGCTTCCAGTCAACAGTAGGCTATTAGTGGTTAAAATTTTGGAGAGTCAAAGGTTATATGCACATTTTTGACCGTGCAGGACATAGCCCTAACTCCTGCATTGTCCAAGGGTCAACTGTGTATATATATATATACACATATATATACACATATACACACACACACGTATACATACATGTATACATACATGAGTGTGTGTATAAAAACAAGGTGATCATAATTATATGACATATATGGTTATAATCATTTTTGCAAAATGGGGCCTTTTTTCCTGGAATGGCTAGAATAAAATTTTATTTCATTTATGTTATTTTTATTTTATTAAAAGAATTTTCTGGGTATACAATAGGCATATATACTTATGGGGATACATGAGATGCTTTGATGCAGGCATACAATGTGAAATAAGCACATCATGGGGAATGGGGGAATCCATCGCCTCAAGTATTTATCCTTTGTGTTACAAACAATCCAGTCACACTCTTTCAGCTATCTTAAAATGTACAATTCAGTTATTATTGACTATAGTCACATTGTTGTACTATTGAATAGTAGGTCTTATTCATTCTTTCTATTTTTTTCTACTCATTAACCATCCCCCCACCCCCCAGAATGAAATTTTAAGTTCACCATTGAGGATAATTAGAATTTAAAATAATTCTAATGTGTTCTGAATAAGCCATGACCAAATCTGCATATACATGGCTTTGAGAAGAGTTAATTTTTAAGATATTTTTTTCTCCTCTCTTTCTAGATTGAGGTAAATTTAAAAAAAATCTGTACAGAAATGGAATTTAACTTGGTTATTGGTAATTAGGCCGATAGAGACCATGTTTCCTTTGGAAGCCTAAATTATCTACAGGGATTATGAAAATCAAATGAATCCAAGTTTATTTTTAAGATAAATAAATCATTAAAAAAAATGAAAGCCAGGCATCCATTTTGCATTGTGAGGAGTTCTTGGGGCTCAGAAAATACTCCTCCAAAAAATATGGCTCTTTGGCATGCTTTGAATTAAAGGCAATTAAAGGCATCAGAAATAAGCCTCAGAACCAAGGTATTTCCAGTGTTCCCTCCCAAGCCCCACTCTGATCTCTTTTCTTTCCTGAAGCATTGGGAGCTACTGTCTCTGGAATTTTATTTTTTGTTTTTTAGAGACAAGGTCTTGCTCTGTTACCCAGGCTGGAGTGCAGTTGCACGATCATAGCTCACTGCAGCCTCTTTACCTCCCTGGCTTAAGCAATTCTTCCCACCTCAGACTCCTGAGAATCTCGGACCACAGACATGCACTATGATGCCCAACTAAATTTTTTTTTTTTTTCTAGAGATAGGGTCTCCCTATGTTGGCCAGGGTGGTCTTGAACTCCTGGGCTCAAGAAATCCTCCCACCTTAGCCTCCCAAAATGCTGGGATTACAGGTGTGAGCCACTGTACCAGAACGGGAATTTCCTTATCTGACTAGGAAAACTCTTTAAAAGGAAATGCAATTGTCTTAAGACCTCCTCCCTAGGAATCTCATCAAATAACCAGGAAAGATTAACACTGGAGAAGAGAACACACTGGGAGTCTCCACTGCATCCAGAAAGACTTTTCATCTCTTCTTCTCAAGACAGCTCCAAGAGAATACCTGGGAGACTTTATCTACATAATAAGATAACTTTGATTATGGTGAAGTTCAACCACTCACCTTCCCTTCACCTGCCCTAGAGCTCAGAGGAACTTCGTCCCAGACCACTATTCTTTGGACGTATTCATTAGCCCCGTAAGTCATTTATCCCTACACTCCTCATCAATGCTGTCCCTATGAAGAAGGGTACATCACTAAGCGTCAGGACCTCACTGGATTATTGGGTCATTCTCCTCCTGTGATTCCCCTGTCCCTAAGCATGTTAGTTACCTTCCGTATGTCCTTTCCTCCCATTAATCCGGCTATTGTCATTTGTTCATTTTCAGCTAACCTTTAGAGGGTGGAGGGGGAACTTTCCAGTTGCCTCTACAGATTCAACATGTTTCTTTGTAAATCTAGAGCCCCAGATGGACTGAGAATATCCCACTGTGGCCTTGGCTTGTCCTGGTCTCACAGCTGTTTCTTCCCACCTACTCTTCTGCTTGACTTCAGCGACTGTTTCTGTCTAACAAAAGGCAGATCACTCATGTGAGGGCAGCTGATCAACAGCACAATTCCACCCTCTTTGGAGAACCATCCTCGACCAACTATTCTTGAAACTAGCTGAAATTTGGACCCACTTCTGCTAAAGTTTTGTGCAAAACCTTCTGTCATGCCTATGTTAATGGAACTCTGGTTTATTTTCTTCCATAGAAACCAAGCGAACTGGTTTATTTTGGGGGAATATCTTGATATTTAACTTCCTGCTTATTCTTGGTTGGCAGTCTACCCCATGTCATTGTCCCTTGAGTTTTCACTTATACACTTGGCTTTTTGTCCATGATTTAAGTAAACAACAAAAAAGTAAACATAGCAGCGCAATGTTAATGGGCATGTCTACCTGCTGTGCTCCCAAGTCCGGCCTCTTCACACTAAAGTCATGCTAGGAGCTAGATTTGTTTGTCTTGCTGTATTTTGAAGAAAGTGGCCTTCCTTAGAAGAAGTCAAGAATGAGGTTTCCAGACCTCAGTTGCTTTGTGTTTGGGTAGTATATTTCAGGGGTGAATTAAGAAAAGTGGGGAGACCAGCCTGACCAACATGGTGAAACCCCGTCTCTATTAAAAATACAAAAATTGGCTGGGCATGGTGGCACACGCCTGTAATCCCAGCTACTTAGGAGGCTGAGGCAGGAGAATAGCTTGAACCTGGGAGGTGGAGGTTGCAGTGAGCCAAGATCACGCCACTGCACTCTAGCCTGGGGCGACAGGAGTGAGACTCCGTCTCGGAAAAAAAAAAAAAAAAAAAAGAAAGACAGAAAAGAGAAGTAAGTGGGGAATGTGGAGAAGGGTTTTTCCTGGGAGGGCAACCAAGGCACCTAGGTGAAACGTGTCAATCAAGTTATTTTATTTATTTTATTTTACCATCTTTTGGAATCTGAGCATGTTTGTGATTAGTTATATATATTTTAAAAAGGCTTTTGTTTGTTTGCTTGCTTTTCCTGATAACAGACTGTGCCTGACTGCCCTTCGAGATGCTGTAGGCACGATGACAGGGTTACATACATAATTCATTTCTCTTTTTTGTTGTTCTCCTGGTAATCAGCACATTTCCTTCTCCTGTCCCAATCAAAAAGCTTTTTGAGTCTTCAACAGTATACTTGACCCCTTTAAATCACAAATTTACTTTTCTTTACCACTTTCCTGCTCTGTACTGCAAATGATGGATAATTCAGATACAAATATACAAAGATGAAAAATTATTGCATTTTAGACTTGAGAAGATCCAGAAAACTTAACTCTTTTTTCTTGTCTTCTTAATTATTCCATATTGGTTAAAAAAACACATCTTGCTCTATTATTTCCTAGAAATTTAAATTTTATGTTAAAACTACATCGATATTTACACCCATCACATTTCATAGATTGAAATCATTCAGTTGCAAATAATATAAAATTTTTGTAAGATATTTGCTGTGATCTTATCAAAAGAAAGAGTAGTAAAACCATTATAAAACACTTTCCTAGAAGACATAATTTTTCTCCCATTGATTTGTTTAGCAATTTGGATATAATTCTATACAAGCAATTGAAGCTATGCAATGCAGAGAAAATATTACGCATTCCACCTTAATATTTTTTTCTGTGTATTTCAAGAAACTGTGCCTGCGAGCATCAAACCTTAAATTATTCTGTAATTGGCAGGCAGCAAATAGCAATTTCAAGTTCTAAGCAGTGCCAAGCCCAAACAGAAGAAGATTTTTATAATGGCTGTGCCTAAAAAAAGTGTAGCTAGAAGGATTATCTACAAATTGAGGTATAAACATAACTTGGCCAACATTGGGGAGAGAAAGGAGGAAAAAGAATTTGTTATTGTCAAAGTATTTCACTTTGTAAAATAGCTGTGTATCCATCCCTACAATCCTTTAAGTGTTCTGGCCTATTACAAATAATTACTTGGAATGGATGCTTAAGAAAATTTCCAAGCACATTTAAAACAATGGCAGACTAGAAAAGTAATTACTGATTTTAATTTTCCCCATTATGTATAACAGTTGACTGTAAAAGTACTGGCAAAACACACACTTGTCAATTTTCCTCGGCTTGTAAACATGGGCATATGTCTCTTAACATTATTTTCTTTTCAGTTAGGATTTTTTAAAAATCTTGCCCACAATACAAGCAGATGGTCTTGTTAGAAGCAGGAAATGCTGCCTTCTTTGTGTGCTACCATTTTCATTCCCTTTTAATTGTTTTAAAATAACATTTCTCCTTATTGCATCTCGAACACCTTGGGAAATCAGGAGTCAGTGCAGAGTAACCATGCTATTTATGTTTTAAAAGATGGTATTTATTTAACACAAATGCACACGGCTTGGACGGAACAGATATGGGCAGTATAAAAACGTGATACTTTCACATTAATATTTATTAAAAATAAAGTTCTTATGCTGTTCTGATTTTCTAAATGGTAGAAAGAATAAAAAATGAGACACCAGTAGGCTAGATCTTCCATTGAATAGAAGATCTGTTAGCATCTTGAAATGAAAGGTTGGACTTCTACAAGTTATGCTGTATAGAGATCGATAGACTGGGAACCTTCTCCAGTGAGGATGGCATCATTTCAGAAAGGCATTCACTTGAACCATTCATAATGTGTTTGTTGATGTACTGGGGTACAGTTGAATGATGGAGGTGCCAGCTAGACTACCCTCCACTTATTGAACTGCTGGGGAGAGACCTGTTGGTGTATGTGACACATGTCTGCTCTCGGTGATTTTTGTTCAATACTATGAGCAAAGACTTGTAAGAGTGAGTGGACTCATAAAATTTTCAGATGAACCAAACTTAGAGGCTTTTTTTGTTTGAGATGGGGTCTCACTTTGTTGCTCAGGCTGGAGTGCAGTGAGTAACATTATCTCAGCTCACTGCAATCTCTGTCTCCTGGGCAATTCTCCTGGCTCAGCCTCCCAAGTAGCTGGGATTACAAGCCTGTGCCACCACACCCAGCTAATTTGTGTATTTTTAGTAGAGACGGGGCTTCACCATGTTGGCCAGGCTGGTCTTGAACTCCTGGCCTCTAGTGATCTGCCCGCCTCAGCCTCCCAAAGTGCTGGGATTTACAAGAGTGAGCCACTGTGCCCGGCTCAGATTTAGAGGTTTTTATACAGCTTTCAGAGTGAGATTAATATGCTTTAAATAGATTAGAATAATAAAAACAACACTACATAATACAACAGGATTAAGTGAAAAAAGTTGCTGGTTTAAATTCAAGGTATAGAAGAGAGATTTATAACTGGACATCATTTCATATAAAAATGATTAGAAAACATTACACAAAAATGCCATGTGTGCCAACAGTGAAATAAAGTTATATGAAAAGTTAATCTACTATCAGCAAGTTTTGAAGCATCTGGTTGTCCAAAGCTAAGTGAGATATGTATTGTCCTACTGTATTTACAGCCCTGTGTGAACTGCTGTATTTACTTCTGGTTACCATAAGAAAGACATTGATAAATATGACAAAATTCAGGGGAAAGTAGGGTTCCAGGAGAACTACTGTTGGAAGTGGGGATGTTCAACCCGGAGATATCCTAAAGAAGACTTGATAGTAGTCTTCACATACTTGAAGGCTGGGAAATAAGAAGTATATGCTTTCCTTATTTTTACCTACACAGGACAGTATTTGGAGTATTAGACCTAAATTTTAGGGTGACGACTGAGACTCTAAGGAAACATGAAGCCTCTAAAATATTGAGCAATGCTATTCACTGCTGTGCGAGATGCTGAGATACCAAAATAGGATTCTGGAGTAGTTGACTGGAATGTCATGGACAGGCTTCCTACAAAGATTAAAAAATCAGGTGGGTTGATCTCAATGTATGCTTAAGTTTTTACAATTCCTCCTCTTAGGTAAACTATTGTAAAAGTTATCAGAAAACATTTATCCATATTTTTGGTTTGTTTCTGATTTGCTGTAGGATGAAAGGCTTACTTCTACAAAGAACTTAACTGTTTCAATGTTAAGTTGCCATTGTCACTGGGAAATTGATCAGCACTGGCAGCTACCGACATGTTGCTGATTCAGTTAGTCTAGGAAACAGGTGAGTTAAGAGATCAGATTTCCCCATGGGCAAGTACATCAATCAGTGCTGCCATTCTTGCATTGGATCTTGAACCTCTAGCACCACTTTTCTAGATCTGACATGAGCCCTGCCAAACACTGAGGACATATAGAACCTCAGAAATAGCAGTGAGGTCTTGCATCAGATTGAAGAGAAAAACTGATGCCACGTAAAATAAACGTGTCTTAAAAGCCAATAAGTCATAATGAGGTACTAACCTGGACAGCCAACATTCAGTAAAGTCAAGGTTCTTAGGTAGATATGGCCACATGATCAAAGAATGTACACACTTTAAATATGTCGTATAGCTGCCTCTGACTGTAAATATGTGCAATAATCCGGCGTAATCATTTACACCCTAAAACTGTATTCACCCAGGAAAGAGTGATGGTTTTAAAAGCAGTAACAACTGAGCAAGAAATGGTACTGCCTTTAAATGTCCCTTGTTTACGGGGACATTCAATCACAGCTTATCATTTTAGAGTAATTACTGAATCTTAATGTGTCACATTTGGACTCATAAAAAACATAACTAATTACATTTTAATTCTGTAACCAAAATAGAAGCAAACCTGGCAATTGAGCGAGTAAGAACTCTGGAAGAGAATCGACATGTTTGTGTACCCACTGCCATTCACAGAGTGGTTTGTTTATAAAGACACAGAGCTATTTTCTGTCTGCAGAGTTCTCCAGGGAGAAGCAGTGCGGTCTCTTGGCCATGACAACTTTTTTTTTTTTCTTTTTGTGAGTGCTGTCTAGAAGTTTGTGTGTGTGTTACCAATATTATTTTAGGGCTGGCAGGAGAAGGAGACCTCTTTCCAGAAAAGCTACTGGGAATCCTAGTGTGAGGCAGACTCTATAATGTTGAGCCTTTACTAACGTGAACTATCCCCATCGTGGGCTGCCATTTTGTTTACCTTGTAAATTCTACACATGCAATTCCTAGCTTATAATTACGTCATGGCCCCAAATGCCTTCCAGGGTCTCTCTCTTCTAACCATGAGATGCCTCATCCTAATGTCTTCCTCAAATTCTCCTTCCAGTCTCCAGGGCATAGTGTGTCCTTGGGAAGCCCTTTTGCTTCAGTCCCTCCCGTTGGAGCTACTCTCAGTGCCAGGCTGTGGGTGGACATCAGAGCACATCACAAAGTACGTGTATCGTTTCTTGCCAGAATATTGTTGGGATAATTCCAGCTATTAACACCTCCAAACCAACTCCAGCAAGGATAAATTACTCCTTGACAACAGAAATGTAAGCTAGCTTATGAGTTTCTTTTTTTATACTAGTTGCTTCAAATATTATGATTGAAACTATTGGTTAGACTTATAGTTAAATAGTATGGTGATTTGTTTGCTGGGGTTTTCTAAAAGATTTTCTTGGACCAGGTATGATGGCTTATGCCTTGTAATTCTAGCACTTTGGGCGCCCGAGGTGGGAGGATTGCTTGAGTCCAGGAATTCTAGACCATCCTGGGCCACAGGGAGATCCTGTCTCTACATAAAACTTAAAAATTAGCCAGGTGTGATGGCGCTTGTTTGTGGTCCCAGCTACTCAGGAGGCTGAGGTGGGAGAATCCCTTGAGCCCAGAAGGTTAAGGCTGCAGAGAGCTGTGTTCATGCCACTGCACTCCAAGCCGGGACATCAGAGTAAGACCGTGTCTCAAAAACAATAAATAAATACAAAATTAAGAAATAACTAATAAAATAATCTCTTTCATGTGTAGAAACTCATGCTCAGTTAAGTTGGGTTTGAAGATCATATTGTACCCACCACTGCTCTGTAAGCTTTACTCTGCTTTTTATTTTTTCCTCCTGTGGTGATAAAGTCTGGACCACTACCCATATTGGTAATTTAGGGTGTAAAACTGCTTCTAAAGCCGTTTTTTAAAAAGAGACAGGGTCTTGCTATGGTGTCCAGACTGGAGTGCAGCGGCTATTCACAGGTGGAACCCACTGCCGATCAGAATGGAAATTGACCTGCTCCATTTCTCAGTCGGCTTGGTTTAGCCCTCCTTAGGCAACCTGATGATTCCCACCCCCAGGAAGTCACCATATTGATGCCAAGCTTAGTGTGAATACCCTATAAGCACAGCGCATTACTGCGCAGAACTCCTGGGCTCAAAGCAATGCTCCTGCCTCAGTGTCCAAAGTAGCTGTGACCCCAGGCATGCACCACCATGCTTGGCTCTAAAGTCATTTTGAAGTCATAGATTTTCTTTGTTTTGAAGCAATTGCATGGAAAAGCAAAATGTATAGCTTTGAAGGACACTAATGGCAACTCAGGTTAATCTGAATAACTCTCAGACCCAAGTGGGGAAAAAAGGAAACTTTTTGTATGGGGGATTTATTTACCTTTCTTTACAAATCTGCTGGGGTGTGTGTGTGTGTGAGTGAGAGAGAGAGAGAGACTGGAAATGGACACTTGCCTTTTCTTTTGATCAGAATATAATGATATTTAGCTCCTTTCGTTATTCTTGACAATGCTTTTAAATGCCTCCTTTTAATGTGTTGAGTTTCCCTGCTAGAACTACAGGCATGTGACCATAAAATTCTACATGGGGCCAGGCGTGGTGGCTCACGCCTGTAATCCCAGCATTTTGAGAGGTGAACGCGGGCAGATCACGAGGTCAGGAATTCGAGACCAGCCTGGCCAACATGGTGAAACCCCATCTCTACTAAAAATACAAAAATTAGCCAGGTGTGGTAGCAGGTGCCTGTAATCCCAGCTACCCAGGAGGCTCAGGCAGAAGAATCGCATGAACCTGGGAGGTGGAGGTTGCAGTGAGCCGAGAACGTGCCACTGCACTCCAGCCTGGGCCACAGAGTGAGACTCTGTCTGAAAAATAAAATAAAAGAATCCTACATGAATAGTCACTAATGGGTTCGGGTAGATTTCCTGATTTTTCTTCTTACCTCATAGATTTAAAATTATGACTTTTTAGTTAAATGTGAGTAAAATACTATCAGCTTCCCTTTTCCTCATTTTTTAGGTTTCTGGTACATATTAATTATATGATTATAGTTTATGCTAACATCTTTTCATCAACTGTCAAAATTGGATGTGTTATGTGATGGAGAGTGAGTCATCATGTATATATCTAGCCAATAAATATTAAAGATAAGTGAACCCTTGAGCTAGGGAAATAGGCACAGGAAATGATGAAATCGAATATTGAAAAACAGAATGAAAGCTGTGAATAAAAGTTGAGATTCTTAAGCATGTATCTTGGCTCCAAAAGGACTGTGATGAGTAGCTTTAAGCCTCCAGTTGGGTTAGGTGTGGGATCAGTCAAAATCTCATACCTGAGAGTCAACACTCTCATGTCTCTTTTTAACAGGAAAACTAGAAAAATACAATAGCCTTAGGCCATTAGTGTTTGGTGAAAGTGAATACAGTCCTGGAATCTGAGCAGATTCACGTGAGACCTACTTTTTCAAAGGAGTATGTGTACTTTATAAATTGTACCAGTTTAGTCACTTAAAAAAAATCCTGCTTTACTTAATTTATGTGGTTTGTCTTTTGTTACCCAGATATCATAAATGTATTACCTTCATATTCCTCTAATATATTTAAAGTTTTGTTTTTTAATATATTTAAATTTGCTTTTCTTTTCATTGAGATCCAATATCCCTCTGAATTTTTTGTTTGTTTGAGGAGGGGAAGCTATTTTACTTTTTCAAATATTGAAATTCGATTAATGCAACATCATTTATTTTCCTTTTTTCACTAATTCTTCATGTTTCCTCTATAATATTCCAAGTCCTTTTATGTACGAGTCAGTGTCTAGTCTCTTTATCATAATCCATCTAATTGGTCCCAGTACTGTGTGCTTTAAATACTGTAGCTTAGTGTATAGTAGGTCTTAGCATTTAATGGGAAAATGTTTTCCTCCATTTCTTTCCCTTTTTATATGCATATTTTTAGGAGTGGTGAGAGTTGACCCTAATTTTAGAAAAGGACTTCTATTGCAGGAAGAGAAAATGATTAAACCAGCCCATAGTTCTTATCTCTATGCAGTGAAAGGTGTTGTGGAAATAACATGAATTTCAAGTCAGACGTGGGGTCAAAATCTAGCTGCCAATTTAAAGCTATAAGATGAATAGAAATAGTTACTCCTGCTGAAACTCGTTTCCCCCACCTGAGAAATGGGAACAATATCCTAACTGTTGAGGATTGTCCCTGAGAATTAACCATGGTTAAGATCGAAGGCACCTAGCATAGTAGGCGTTTGTTCAATGGTAGCTACTATTATCATTGTCATCATCAAGATTATACAGTATGATTTAAAGAGCAATTTGAGTCTCCAATTCAAAATGCTTCTTATTATATGATTATTCCTGAAATAATCTCTAAGTCCTGAAAAAAATCTAGGAAGTCACTAATATCACAAAGGCATTTGGAAAATGAGAGGAAGGTTGCTTTTTAGTATCATCCAGGGAATTGTGAGTGACACTCAGGAGTTGTTGCTTTCATTCAGTGGACTAAGACAGGATCTGAAACGTGGGTGGAGTTTGCTCTAGGAACTATGACTTAGGCAGGAGAGAGAGTGCCCATGGCTCATGGAGAGAGAATAAGAATGTGGGTTACCTGTAGGAAAGGGCACCAAGAGACAGAACTAAGGTACCAGAATGTGTAGTCTGAGGGTTCAGATGAGCAATATCCTTAGGAGACATGCAGCCTCCAGCTGTGCCTCATTGATATGATTTGTGTCCCACATGTATATTGATTACTAACTGGGATCTGAGTGCATATTGCCCAGTATTAGTCAAACCATGGGCAATCACTATATTTTGGAATGTGTTATGATGGTTGAATGTATTTAGGTGGGAAGCTGGGAAAGGCAATTTAAAGACCTTTGTGAGAAAACATGAAGGATGTGGACATTTGTTGGGCAAAGTTACCAAAAAATAATTTCTAAAAGTAGCTGATCACAAGATTCCCAAACTGATCAATCTGGTTCTGTCCTCTGACTTTTCCCACAACCTAGCCAAGACTGACTGGCCTATCATGTCTTCCTCCTCTTAAGTCAAGCAGTGAAGGATCCAAAAATAAAGTCCCGGAGCAACATCAGGTAGAAGGGTATCACTGTGGTGGTGGTGGTGGTGGTGGTGGTGGTGGTGGTGATGAGGGGGTGAGGGTCTCTTGACCACCAGAGAAAATACTGGTAGAGACTGAGGCTGACCTTGCTCTGTAATTTGATGTCTCCTATCTTACAGCAATGAGGTGCAACATTACTGATGGCTGCCAGAACTTGTTCTAACTTATTCACTGTTCTTTATTCTTTATCAAGGGAGCACAGAAACCTGCAGAGCTTTATTTATGAGGCCAAGGGCACAGAGAGATGGAAACAGGATGTCACTATTGTACTTTCTATCTTGAGCACTCTGTCCCTAAAATTGGTGTTTGAGTGTCAAGCATGCTTAATTTAATAGACCCATGTTGCTTATCAAGGTGAGTGGGAGTGCAGCATTGTTTTCAGTTGTTTATTCTCTTTCAAGGAGATAGAGTTGAAGAAAGAGGAGAAAAAGGAGAAACACGTTTATTATATCCTCAAAATGAGGGAGGGAAGGGATAAATGAATACATGTAGTCATTTCATAGTTGAATGAAGCAAAACCAACTCCAGGAGACCCTCTCAACAGCACCCTTTATCATTCTGTGAACTGTTTATTCTCTTTTACATTCATATTCCAGGTTGTTAGATACAAAAATACTCTCCTTTCTAATATATTTCCTCTTTTATAACCAATTTTTCTCTGTCTTCAGATTAAGTCATACTGAAGTGACTACTTCTAGAAATATATCCACTCACTCTTGGTAATAGATCAAGATCCATTGGACCAAAATAAGTGAGTGCAAAAAAAAAAAAAAATGCTGTGTACAGTATATACAACCCTGGAAAAGAGATTAGATCTGTGTACTCAGATCAGTGATCTAAAATCCTGTCTCTTTGAATTTTATTTTGTTTCCCCAAAAAGCCTTGCTTTTTAATGTGAGGTGCTAATATAGAGGTTCTCACGTTTAGTTTAGTGTAATTATTTTGAAAAACCAATATATATATTTCAAAGAGTACTAGAAAGGTGTAGTTATTTTATTTGTTTGCATTTTTTTTCTTACCATCCAAACAGGCACACTTTTAGTTGAGCTTTTACATGAAAGCATGTTCAAGTTAAAAAGGAGAGTTTTATGAAATGAGGACTGAAAATAAGAGTATATAGCTAGCATTATGTTGCATCTCTTAAAATAGCTTGACATTCTGCATGCTACAGTGCATACATTATTTCCAGATAAACATATTTGCACTGAGGAAGAAAATAATGAAGTGGAGAGAGTAAATATATTGTTTTTTTTAAGCACTTTTGAACAAAGGCAGTATAGTTAATTTTTTTGCTATCATATAAATGAAAGATAATATTGTTCTAAAATAAAGCTCACCTTTCAATCCTAAATTACATGACCAGAATTAAAGGGCCAGAGCATTTAAAAATTCACTAGATATTTGTAATGGTTCAAAAAGTGGCTAAAATATATAAGAACATAATTTAATCTGTAATCTTGAATCATACTTTATCTTCTCTCAGCCCTACTTTAACATCATCTTGTAAACAATTTCAGTTACAAAATTTCAATTCACAACTGACCAAAAGGTGGCATAAAGTTCAATTTTGAGTTGGTGCAAATAAATACAGTATATTAAATTCAGCTTCAGTAATTTTTAAAGAAAGATTTACTTGGCTGGGCGCAGTGGCTCATGCCTGTAATCCCAGCACTTTGGGAGGCCAAGGCAGGCAGATCATGAGGTCAAGAGATCAAGACCATCCTGGCCAACATGGTGAAACCCTGTCTCTACTAAAAACGCAAGCCAGGCGTGGTGACGTGTGCCTGTAATCCCAGCTACTCTGGAAGCTGAGGCAGGAGAATTGCTTGAGCCCGGGAGACAGAGGTTGCAGTGAGCTGAGATTGCACCACTCCACTGCAGCCTGGCGACAAAACTTTTAAATTAAAAACAAAAAACAAACAAACAAACAAAAAAACTTTGCCTTAGATTAATTTTCAATGTAACTTCTAAACTGTATGGCCAAAGGATGTATCTAAAACTCTACAAAAGTTAACTCTAATTAAATTAGTTATTCAAAAAGTCTGTACTCATCTTGCAAATTTAAATGTAGCACAAGAGGGAAATAAGATTTGGCAAATAAACTGTAATAGACTGGATGAGTAAAAAATCTATATGTATTTTTATCAGTCAAGTATTTGGGAAAAGGGCACTACACATATTGTGAATAGGATGTAAAACTAGCTTTTCCTTTTTGGATCTTTATAATGAGTTATCTACAAGAACCTGTTATATTCATTTAAAGACTCTGAGACTTATATCCCCGTCATTTGTGGTTATGTAGGGTTACTTTGATCCAAGTTCAAGATTCCAGAGCTGGTGATCATGTCTGTAATTTCCTCAGATCTCTTAGGTAAAACACCTTGAAGTACAGGCTTTCAGATCCTTTCTAGTTTTTTGTTTATTTTGATTTCTGTTTCTAGTTGATCTGGTTTGGCTGTGTCCCCACCCACATCACATCTTGAATTCCCATGTGTTGTGGGAGGGACCTGGTGGACAGTAATTGAATCATGGGGGCAGGTCTTTCCTGTACTGTTCTCATGATAGTGAATAAGTCTCATGAGATATGATGGTTTTAAAAGGAGGAGTTCCCCTGCACAAGTTCTCTCTCTTTGCCTGCTGCCATCCATGTAAGACTTGACTTGCTCTTCCTTGCCTTCTGCCGTGATTGTGAGGCTTCCCAAGCCATGTGGAACTGTAAGTCCGATTAAACCTCTTTCTTTTGTAAATTATCCAGTCTTGGGTATGTCTTTATCAGCAGTGTTAAAACGACCCAATACTCTAACTGTAGTATGAACAAGTAACATGAGATCTATTCTCTCAACTTTTTAAGTGTACAGTGTTGTTAACCATAAGCACAATGTTGTATATCCATCTTGCATGACTAAAACTTTATATCCATTGAATAGCAAGTCCCTGTATTCCCCTCTTGCCAGCCCCTGGCAACCAGCATTCTACTGTTTGCTTCTATGAATTTGAGTTTTATTGTCGTCGATAACTTACATAAATGGAATCATGCAGTATTTGCCTTTGACTTATTTCACTTAGCATAATGTTCTCAAGATTCATCCATATTGTCACTTATGGTAGAACTCCTTTTTCTTTTTTATTTTTATTTTATTATTATTATTTTTTGAGACAGAGTCTCACTCTGTTGCCCAGGCTGGAGTGCAATGGTGTGATCTTGGCTCACTGCAACCTCTGTGTCCCAGGTTCAATCGATTCTCCCACCTCAGCCACTCCAGTAGCTGGGATTACAGGCACCCATCACCTTGGCTGACTAATTTTGTATTTATGTAGAGATGGGGTTTTACCATGCTGGTCCGGCTAGTCCCGAACACCTGACCTCAAGTGATCTGCCTGCCTTGGCCTCCCAAAGTGCTGGGATTATAGGTGTGAGCCACCACACCCAGCCAGGACTTCCTTTCTCTTGAGGCAGAATAATATTCTGAGATATCTATATCTATAGCTATATCTAGCTATAGATATATCTCATATATATCACATTTTCTGTATCCATTCATATATATATATACACCATATTTTCTGTATCCATTCATCTTTTGATAGAAATTTAGGTTATTTCCACATCTTGGCTATTGTTAATATTGCTGCAGTGAACATGGGGGTCCATATAGCTCTTTAAGATTCTAATTTTAATTTGGGGGGATAAATGGCCAGAAGTGGACTTAATAAATCATATGGCAATTCTATTTTTAATTTTTTTGAGAAAATTCTATAGTTTTCCAGATATATTTACAGCTGCACCATTTTTTATTTTCACCAACAGTGTACGAGTGTTCCAATTTCTTCATAGCCTTAGTAACACCCAATAACTGTTTTTGTTTTTGTTTTTTTTTAAACAATAGCCAGCCAGCCTGGGAGACAGAGCAAGACTCTGTCTCAAAAAAAAAAAAAAAAAAAAAAGCAAAACCAAAAACCAAAACAAAAAATAGCCACCCTAAGAGGTGTGAGATATCTCATTATGGTTTTGATTCTCATTTCCCTATGATTAGTGATGCTGAGCAATCTTTTTATGTATCTATTGCCCAGTTGTATATCTTCTTTGGAGACATGTCCATTCACATTTTTTACCCATTTAAAAATTAGTTTATTTGCTTTTTTACTGTTAAGTTGGAGGAGTTCCTTATATATTTTGGAAATTAATGCCTTATCAGACATGTGGTTTGCAAATATTTTGTCTCATTCTACAAGTTGCCTTTTCACTTTGTTGATTGTTCCTTTGCTGTGCAGACATTTTTTGGTTTGTCATAGTATACCTCTTGCTCTATTTTTGTTTTTGTTGTTTGTGCTTTTGGTGTCATATCCAAGAAATCATTGCAAAGACCAATGTCATGAAGATTTTCCCCTACGTTTTCTTCTAAGGATTTACAGTTTCAGGTCTTATGTTTAAGTCTTTAATTTTGAGTTGATTTTTGTGTATGGTGTACAGTAAGTGTTTAATTTTGTTCTTTTTGTATGTGGATATACAGTCACCCAACACTATTCATTGAAGAAATTATCCTTTCCCCATTGTCTGTTCTTGGCATCTCTATTGAAGATCAGTTGGTCATATACGCATACGTTTGTTCCTGGGCTCTCTTTCCACTGGTCTGTAAAGCTGTCTTATGACAGTACTTTACTGTTTTAATTACTGAAGCTTCAGAATATATTTTGAAATCAAGAAGTGTGATGTCTTCAGCTTTGTTCTTTTTCTCAAGATTGTTTTAGCTATTTGGGATCCTTTGTGGTTCCATATGAGTTTTGAGATTGTTTTTTCTATTTCTGTAAAAAATGCTGGGGCGGGGGCTCATGCCTGTAAGTTTGGCAGTTTGGAAGGCCAAGGTGGGTGGATCACTTGAGCCCAGGAGTTCAAGATCAGCCTGGGTAATATAATGAGACCTCATCTCTACAAACAATAAAAAAATTAGCTGGGTCTGGTAGCATGCACCTGTAGTTCCAATTACTTGTGAGGCTGAGGCAGGAGGATGACCTGAGCACGAGAGGCAGAGGTTGCAGTGAGCTGAGATCACACCACTGCACTCCAGCCTGGGTGATAGAATGAGACTCTGTCTCACAAAAAAAAAAAGAAAAAAAAGAAAAAAAAGAAAAAAGAAAAGTTATTGGAATTTTGATAGGGATTGCATTGAAACTCTAAATTCCTTTGGGTAGTATGAACATTTTAGTGACATTAAGTTTTCCTGTCGTAAACATGGGATGTCTTTCCACTTATTTTCATCTTTAATTTTTTTCATCAATGTTTCTTAGTTTTCAACATATAAGTCTTTCACCTTCTTAAGTTGATTCCTAGGCATTCTGGCAATGTAGTGCAGCACGTTAATTGATTTTTTTATGTTGAAATATCCTTCTTCCTAAGGATAAATTCCACCTGGTCGTGGTGTGTGATCCTTTTGATATGTTATTGAATTTGGTTTGCTAGTATTTTGTTAAGGAATTTTGCATCTATGTTCAGCAGGGATATTGGCCTGCAGTATTCTTTTCTTGTAATATCCTTGTCTTTGGTATCAGGGTAATGCTGGCCTCATAAAATGAGTCTGAAAGTATCCCCTCTTCTTTAATTTTTTGGAAGAGTTTCAGAAGGATTAGCATAAGTTCTTTAAATTTTTGGTGGAATTCACCATTAAAGTCATCAGATTGTAATGTCTCCTCTTCCATTTTTTATTTTACTTATTTGAGGTTTTTTATCTTTTTTTTAGTCAAGGTAAATGTTTGTCAATTTTGTTTATCTTTTTAGAAAATATTTCCTCAAGTTTTTCTATTGACTTTTACTCTCTATTTTGTTTATTTCTGCTCTAATCTACATTATTTCTTCCTTCTGCTAACTTTGGGTTAAGTTTGTTTTTCTTTTTCTAGTTTCTTGAGGTATAATGTTAGGTTGTTGATTTGCGTTCTTTTCTTATGCAGCTGTTTATTAGTATACATTTCTCTTTCAAAATTGCTTTTGCTGTAACACATTCATTTTGGTATGTTGTGTTTTCATTTCCATTTGTCGTGAGATATTTTCTAATTTCCCTTTTGATTTATTTATTTGACCTATTCATTGTTTAAGCGTATTTCATTTAATTTTCATACATTTGTAAATGTTTCAGTTTTCTTTCTGTTATTTATTTTTGATTTCATTCCATTGTAATCAGGAAAGATACCTGGTATGATTTTAATCTTAGGTTTATTGAAACTTGTTTTGTGATATAACATGAGATCCATCCTGGGGAATGTTCTGTGTGTGTTTGAGAAGGATGTGGATTCTGTCACTGTTGGGTGGAGAATGTTGTGTGTGTGTTTGAGAAGGATGTGGATTCTGTCACTGTTGGGTGGAGAATGTTCTGTGTGTGTTTGAGAAGGATGTGGATTCTGTCACTGTTGGGTGGAGAATGTTCTGTGTGTGTTTGAGAAGGATGTGGATTCTGTCACTGTTGGGTGGGATGTTCTGTGTATGTCTGTTAGGTCCACTTGGTCTATAGTTTCTTACTGATTTGTCTGTCTGGATGTCTATCTGCTATTTAGTGGGATATGCAAGTCCTCTAATATTGTATTTCTTTCTTCGGTTCCATCAGTGTTTGCTTCAGATATTTAGATGTACTGATGCTGGGTGCATATATAATTGTTACATCTTGGTGAATTAGCCTTCCTTCTGCTGATATTATTATTATATAATGCCTTTTTTTGTCTCTTATGACAGTTTTTGACTTAAAATCTATTCTAAGTATAGCCACTCTTGCTCTCTTTGGGTTGCCATTTGCATAATTATTTTTCATCCCGTCACATTCAGCCTATGTGTGTCTTTAAACTTAAAGTGAGTCTCCTGTAGACATTATTTAATTGTATCTTTTGTTGTTGTTTTTAAATCCATTCAGTCACTCTGTCTTTTGATTTTACAGTCTAGTCTATTTTCATTCAAGGTAATTATTGACTTACTATTGCCATTTTGTTAACCTTTTTTTTTTTTTTTTTTGTCTTGTATTTGTTTTGTCCCAGTTTTCCTTTCCTGGTTTTTTTTTTTTTTTTTCTTTTTCTGTTTTTCTTTTGTGTGTGCTCTATACAGGGGTTCCCAACCCCCAGGCTATGGACCAGTACCAGTCTGTGCACAGCCTGTTAGGAAACAGGCCATGCAGCAGGGGGTGAGGGGGGCAAGTGAGCATTCCTGCCTGAGCTCAGCCTCCTGTCAGATCAGCAGCAGCATTAGATTCTCATAGGAGCATGAGCCCCATTGCGAACTGTGTGTGCAAGGGATCTAGGTTGTGTGCTCGTTAGATAATCTAACTAATGCCTGATGATCTGAGGTAGAACAGTTTTGTCCTCAAACGATCGCCCACCAACCCTGGTCCATAGAAAAATTGTCTTCCATAAAACTGGTCTCTGGTGCTAAAAAGGCTGAGGAACACTGCTGTGTACGTATTTTCTTTGTGGTTATAATGGGCTTACCTAAAAATGGGTACTGAGATTTAAAAATTTGAAATAGGGTGGCTTCACTTCTTGGCAAAATAACAGGCATTTTGGATATTTATACAATTTAATACTTATAGGATGAATTCTAATATACTATTTGCAAAAACCAGAAGTTAGTAGATAATGGATTAGTCTATCTCTAAATGGCTGGACCTGTATAACACTTTGTATTTTGAAACTGTACCTTTCATATCTTTAAATCTTCTTTAAATCACATTATTTCATAATAACGGTATTATTTTGTGATACTGGCTGATAGTAAAACCTGAGTTTGTAGGATATTCTTTTCTGAAAGAAGAGGCAGCATTAGATGGTATCTAGACAGCTGCGCTCTTGTTGAAGCATTGGGAGGAGCCCTTCTCCCCACCTTACATGCTATCCCTATAGTGTCCAATTGGTCTTTACATATTTATGTGAATAATATCTCCTTTATCCCTTACTAAAATTCCGTGTAGCTGAACTTCACATGCAGCTCATACTGGTCATCACAATTTGACTGCTCTACCTTGCCTCTATGGACTCACATGACCAATAAGAGCAGAACTCAGTACATCAACAGATCACACATAAAGATTTAAAGGTTTTTAAAAAACTCTGTGGAACATTTTATAGAAGACACATTATAAGATGTGGTTTGTAGGACTCTCCCCAAACCCATTACATAGGCAGGTAGAGCAATTGCAAGTGTGAGAGTCACTGACCACCTCTTAGAATGCTGCTGACATCAGGAAACACGACTTACATTTAGATCAGGCTGCCAGAAACATAACTTCCTTTGCACAGGCTTTAGCCTATAGATTTTTTTTCTGACATTTTTACCCATAGGCAAGAGTGTCCTAATACTTTTCACCAAGACAATTCATTGCTTCAAAGTTTTCTTCTCATGAGAAAAAATAAATAAATAAGCCACCCATGAGTAGTAGTAAAAGCTAACACTTCTGATTATGTTATATGCATTTTACACATAATTTCATATAATCCATGGTATAGCTTAGTGAAGGAGGTACTATTACTTACACTAGCATCTTCTGTCTCATCCTCGCCCTGCTGTTCACCATCCCTCACTTTGAGGAACAGAGGCTTAAAGAGGTTATATAATCCAAGTGTATTAGGAGTATCTGTTCTCATGCTGCTGTTGAAGACATACCCGAGACTGGGTAATTTATAAAGAAAAAGAGGTTTAATGGGTTCACAGTTCCACATGGCTAGGGATGCCTCGCAATCACGGTGGAAGGTGAAAGGCACATCTTACATGGTGGCAGGCCAAGAGAGTATGAGAGCCAAGCAAAAGGGGAAACCTCTTATAAAACCATCAGATCTTGGGAAACTTAGTCACTGCCATGAAGACATCATGGGAAAAACTGCCCCATAATTCAATTATCTCCCACCGGCTCCCTCCCACAACCTGTGGGGATTATGGAAGCTGTAATTCAAGATGAGATTTGGGTGGGGACACAGCCAAGCCACATCACCAAGACTGCATATTTAATTGACAATTGGTAGGTAGTCCTGAGACTCTTACCTAGGAGATCCCAGAGTCAAGGTCTCGGCCATTGCATAATTTCCTCTTAAG
Source organism: Macaca nemestrina (assembly GCF_043159975.1). Classification (NCBI taxonomy): domain Eukaryota; kingdom Metazoa; phylum Chordata; class Mammalia; order Primates; family Cercopithecidae; genus Macaca; species Macaca nemestrina. Next base: position 11,064,478 of record NC_092128.1, read on the forward strand.
GAATTTCCCAAAGCAGTCAAATTGGTGGTGTTCTAGCTTCCATGAGAAAAAAGTCACCCAGGGAATATCAGTACTTATTTCTGAATTGAGAAAGAGCTTTTCTGTATTTATTTCAAAATTTCAAAGTTTATTGATCAAGTATAGTTTATCTCACGGCATGAAATTCTGAAGATATTGCATATGTGTCAAGGAACAACTTGGTTGTAGAAATTTATTTTAAGAAAATGAAGATATTGGTCAATTTACTAGCCTATGCATACCAATTCTTTTTAAAAAAATTTTTGTGAATGCATAGTAGGTGTATATATTTATGGAGCACATGAGATATCTTGCCAATCCATTTGAAACTAAAAGTGTTTGACTTATTCTACAATATTTAAAATAATCCTTATTTCATTTTTACAAGTCTTAGGTTAAATTAAACTTGAAAAGGAACCCTATTTTAGCTACTAATACTGAAAGTATTTCAGTGAATCTAACCAGACCGTCAGAGTTTTTCTCAACATGGCATAGGTGGCAACTGTCCTCTAGTCAGGTTGAATATGACGAGGAAGAGGTGTGGCTTTCAGGCTTATGATAGTTTGGGGGAACAGAACATTTTTCGTCTTTTTTTCTTAAAGAAGTTATCCTCAGGAAGTGGACATTTAAAAAAAATTATCTTTGTCATTCTACAACTAAATATAATAAATGCATATTTATCTTTGAAGGAGTTTCTTCTACTCTTTGTAATATACACAATTGTTTTATTGTCATATTATAGTAAATATTTAAAAATTTGTGGTGATTATGCGGGGGCTGACTTTGGACGTGAATGTCAATTTAAATATGTTTCTCTGGCATTTATTAGTAATTAATTCGATTTTATTCTTTGCAACTAATTATGCGATTATAAATAATTTAAATTAGAGAGGAAATACAGTCTGTAGACATCTCCATATCATCAAAACTATGTTTAAATATGTCAATCTGTCTTAAGAGTAAAATAACTCCATTGTATTATCACATGAATTCAAATGAAGAAGTGTTTACAAAACACTCTTTGCTTTTTTCACGTAGGTTTCTCCTGTGCCTTCAGTTCTTCTATTTTCCTTTATAAAATCTTTTTTTCTTTCTCGTTTGACATTTATCTCAAGTGTTTATAAGATAAACTTTGGTTCAAAGGTTATAGAGACTTCATGAACTATAATCTGTATACCAGTCAATCCAACTTTAATTTGAATTTGAATTTGGAGAGGATGGAATTACATGTAGATCACAGTGATTTAATGTGTTCAACAAGTAAAAAGATGTTGACTTTAATTTTCTTTGAATTTTGACTATTAGTAATATCTTTGGTCTACAGATAATATCAGCTCTTGAACAAACTCGAGGAAGTATATGTGAAGGTATTAAAAGTATAAATCAAACATCAGGTAAACTTTGACAGTTTTATAGACTGTACCTTCCCATTTTGTTATGGAAGAAAAGGACATTTTCATCATACTTCCATTATAAATTCACTAAATTTTTGAAGTCCTAATCTCTGAAATCTGGTTTCAATGCTGTGTTTCACGAAGCACTAGAGGTTTCATTAAGTCTCCACAGTCCATCGTGGAGGATGAGGCATGGGGAGAGGCGTGGAGTTGGTGGAACTCCTAATCTCTATTTCCCTTTGCCCAGACAGGGTCCATTTTAATATATCTTCATATTGAACTTTCAAATAAGACTCCATTTGAAGAAGGTATAATCAGCTCAAATATCATTTGCATCTGATTTAAACAAACTCCAAGTAGAGCATAATTAAATATATTTGTTTTTCACAATGTCAGCATCCCTAAATTCTTCTACATACTATTTAACATTTTTTATCACTAAAATAAAATTAGCTCAACCTGAAAAGGCTATATACTTTATGATTTCAACTATAGAACATTGCAGAAAAAGTAAAACTATGGAAACAGTGTGAAGATCAGTTGTTGCCAGGAGTTTAGGGGAGGGGAGGACTGAACGGAGGGAATACAGAGAATTGTTTGCAGCAGTGAAATTATTTTGTATGATGCTCTAATGATAGATGCATGTCATTATACATTGTTAAAATCCATAGAATGTACAACAACAAGAATAAACCCAATGTAAACGATGGACTTTGGATGATAATGTGTCAATGTAGGCTCATAAGTATAACAAATATACTACCCTGTGTTGGATGATGATCATGGGGGAGGCTGTGTGTGTGTGTATGTGTGTGTGTGTGTGCATGCGTGTGTTATATGTGTAGGGGGTAGGGGTACCTTGCTGTGAACCTTAAACTGCTCTTCGTTTCTCTCTCTCTCTCTCTTTCTTTCTTTCTTTCTGATGGAGTCTTGCTCTGTTGCCCAGGCTGGAGTGCAATGGCGTGATCTTGGCTCACTGCAGCCTCCACCTCCCAGATTCAAACAATTATCCTGCCTCAGCCTCATGAGTAGCTGGGACTACAGGTGCGTGCCTCTATGCCCGGCTAATTTTTGTGTGTGTGTTTTTTGTAGAGACAGGGTTTCACCGTGTTAGTCAGGATGTTCTCGATCTCCTGACCTCGTGATCCGCCCGCCTAGGCCTCCCAAAGCGCTGGGATTACAGGCATGCGCCATCATGCCTGGCCACATTCTCTTTCTTTCTGACTTGAGAGGCTTGAGAGGTGTGGATGACTCTCCCTCTGTCTACTGTATGTACAGCTCGGCTCTCATACTCTGCACAATGACAGTCTAGGGTTGTGCTTACCTCTTTTACCTTTCTCCAGGCCTCCTTCTCTGTTACATCTTCCTGGCTTACTTTCAATTCTCTTAACCATCACACTCATTTCCCCTTTTCTCTACAGGAGGTGGAGTATCATGACTGTAGCATCAGATTGCCTCCCGTTCACTCCTTATGAATGGTGTGGTCTTGTGCAAGTTAATTAACCTCTCTAAGCCTTGGTTTTTTTTTATTTACAGAGTTGGAATAGTAATTGTACCTATTTTATAGGTTTTTGTAAAGATTACATGAGGAAATGCAGATAAAGTGCTTAGAGTGGGCCAGTGTGGTGGCTCACGCCTGTAATCTCAGCACTTTGGGAAGTCAAGGCAGGCAGATCACCTAAGGTCAGGCTGGTCTCGAACTCCTGACCTTAGGTCAGCCAACCTTAGCCTGACCAACATGGAGAAACCCTGTCTCTACAAAAAATACAAAAATTAGCCGGGCGTTGTGGTGCATGCCTGTAATCCCAGCTACTTGGGAGGCTGAGGGAGGAGAATCATTTGAATCCAGGAGGCAGAGGTTGCAGTGAGCTGAGATCGTGCCGTTGCACTCCAACCAGGGCAACAAGAGTGAAACTCTGTCTCAAAAAAAAAAAAAAAAAAAAAAAAAAAAAGGTGCTTAGAGTGGTGCCCAGCATTTGGGAAGCCCTCAACAAATGCCTGGAGGTGTCCAACGTGAAAACAGACTGGCTTGGGAGACTGGAACCGCATCAGGAATGTGCAGGCAGAAGGGGAATGGCCATCTCTGGCAGCACTGCAGAATGCATTAATTTCCTATGATTGCCATGACAAAGTGCCACAAACTGGGTGGCTTCCAACAACAGAAATTTATTTTCTCACAGTTCTGGAGGCTAGAAGTCTGAAATCAAGGTGTTTGCAACTACGTTTTTTTTCTGAAGGCTCTAGGAGGCTATGCATGGTGGCTCATTCCTGTAATCCCACTATTTTGGGAGACCAAGGTAGAAGAATCACTTGAGCCCAGGACTTTGAGACCAGCCTTGGCAACATAGAAAATTCCTACAAAGGAAAATCTAGAAAAAATTTTTTTTTTAAAAATTAGCTGGGCATGGTGGTGCATGCCTGTAATCCTAGCTACTTGAGAGACTGAGGCGGGAAGATTGCTTGAGCCCTGGCAGTTGAGGCTGCAGTGAGCTGTGATTATACCACTGCACTCCAGCCTGGGTGACAGATCGAGATGCCATCTCTAAAAAATTTTTTAAAATACATTTAAAAAGAGAGAAGGGTCTAGGGGAAAATCTGCTCCAGGCCTTTCTCTTAGCTTCTGGTGTTGCAGGCAACCCTGGGCATGCTTTGGAAGGTAGACACATCACTTAAATCTCTGCCTCCCTCCCCAAGTGGTGTTCTTCTTGAGTCTGGGTCTTCGCATGGCATTCTCCTCTCCATGTGTGTCTGTCCCTGTGTCTTTCCTCTTCTCATGAGCACAATAGTAATAATGAATTAGGGCCCACCTAATGACTTCATCTTAACTTGAGTACATCTGTAAAGACTCTATGTCAAAAACAGGTCACATTCACAATGTATCTTTTGTAGGGACACAATTCAACTGTTAACACTGGGGAAGGGATTCTTGCATTGGACAGTGGCCCCCTCCCTTTCCTTTCCCTTCCCCTTCCCTTCCCTTCTTTGCTCATTATCATTATATAGGACACTTATCAAATTCCTGACCTCATTTTCCATGTTTTAGTATTTTAGTACTATTTATAATTCTTCAGATGTGGTCTAGCTGATGCTTGCTGGAGACTCCTATGATCTGGACACTTGACTAAGGTGACATTAAGAGCGTTTTAAAAAAATGTTGTTTGCATGTTGATAGTCACTAACACTGACACCTAATATTGAGCTTGGAATAAATGACAACAAACAAACTGATTTTTGCATCCTTTCTTTACTAACAACTCATAACCACCTCTCATACCACTATAGGCTATTTTTGTTGCTGTTTCTGCATAAAGACCTGAGAGAGTTAATAGAGATGTTAATAGAGAGTCTAAACTACTCCTAGAATTGGAATGGATGGGCAGCCACAAGTAATGTTATGAGTAGCTTGAGTGGTCTTTAGCCTCTGTAGACTGCATCAGTTGGCCTAGACAAAGCACTTCAGGGCACCAATGGCAAGATGGACCTAGAGTAGAATGTGACCCACCACTAGAAAAAAATCTAAGCTTTTATTTGCATGTTACCACATGCCCGATAGACGTAAGTTCCTATTGCACAGTGAGCAGTCCCGGAAAGCCTTCAGTATTTTTATGGAAGACTATAAGGCAGCCTGAGCCTTTCAAAAGGAGGGGGAGTGAAGCCAGGGCATTGCCCCTCTAGATGCCCCTGGCTTGACTCCTCAGAGGGCTGCCATGTTAGTGTCAATGATGGATTTCTCCCGATATTGACGTATTATAAGCAGGGTTAGGGCACAGTCAACACAAAACCAATTCATACATTTAGAAATGTGAGAGCTGCTCTTAACAAGAAAGATTGACTGTTTTATATTGTGATTTTTTTTTCTCTTAACGAATTTCTTGATTTATTTCCCTTCTGTCTTCATTTTCCTTTCGATGTTTGTAATTTGCATCGACATGCATATTTAAAATGTAACAAGGATTAAATGTGATTATTGTAATGCTTTTTATACTAGAAATATGCACTATGGGAAGTCTATAATGGGGATAATTTGTATATGGCTAATATGGGACTTGCCAGAATCATTCTTAACAATTTTCACTAGGGTTCTTAGAGGGATTCACAAGTTCTCTTTGATTTGCATAATGTGTGCTCTAAAATCCCACCACATGTCTTAGCATTACTCACCATTGAATTCCCCCCCATATTGATATTCTACCTTTGTGCATAGTAAGCACTTAATACATGTTTGTTAAATAGATTTGCCTCTTTCCTTGTCTATTTGATCCCCTGCTCCTGTTTATGAGGTTTATAAACTTCTGAAATACAAAGGCCTGAGAAAATAATACCCATATTGCATAAACACAGGAATCTTCACAAGGTCAGTAATATTACTATTCTCATTTTAAAGATGAAGAAACTGAGGTGAGAAAAGTTAAGTAACTTCTCAAAGCCCTAAAGCTTATAACAGCAGAGGTAGCCTTCATCTATTATTGTCATTAGTCCTAGCAGACTACCTTGTGCAGAACAGGAACTAAAAAATTAGGTGTTTAAATGAATGGATGAAATGAGTGTCATTAGAAAAGTCTATTTTACAATTGACTATTGCATCAAAGTCCCTAGGAAATGAGACAGCTTCTATGCAATGCAGTAAGCTGCCCAAAACATCTCCTAAATAATAATAGAAAATAATAATGTTTACTATTTTTCAGGCACTGTCCTAGCTATGAAACCCCACTGTTAATGGAGAAGAGGTTATCTGGATCATGAGGAGATTAACACACCACAGATACAGACTGAGGCCAGATTAAGTATGGTGTGGAAGGCAGGCAAATGGCATCTGCCATAAATGAGGTTGTTACAATGGGAAAGGTCAGAATGTTCATAAGATCCTCTTTAATTCATTATTATGAAAATAACAAATAAATAAAGTCTTCATTACCTAATCATTTCTCTGCCTGTCTGTTAAAAAAAAAAAAAAAAAAAAAAAGACAGGAGGCAGGGCGCGGTGGCTCACGCCTGTAATCTCAGCACTTTGGTACGCCGAGGCAGGCAGATCACAAGGTCAGCAGATCAAGACCATCTTGGCTAACACGGTGAAACCCCATCTCTACTAAAAATACAAAAAATTAGCCAGGCGTGGGGCACGTGCCTGTAGTCCCAGCTACTTGGGAGGCTGAGGCAAGAGAATCGCTTGAACCTGGGAGGCGGAGGTTGCAGTGAGCTGAGATCACACCACTGCATTCCAGCCTGGGAGACAGAGTGAGACTGTATTTCAAAAAAAAAAAAAACAAAAAAAAAACCAAAAAAGACAGGAGCAGGACCATATATGTGAAATTGTAATGTTGTACGGACCATGAAGACATGTTCTTAAATCTGTCTTTCAGTAGGAGGCATATGACTTAAAACTACCCACCCACTCTGTGTTTCCAAGGACTGCCAGATAGTCTGACATGCCTGATATATAGCAGGGACTCAGACACGAGCTGAATGATTGGATGTATAAATGAATGTTCCTGAGTTTTAAAAATTCCTGCCAACTACTATATAATCATCTACTTGAAGGAGACCTGATCATAGGAAGGCACAGACAACCAGTCCTCACTGGCAGAGCTGGTTATCGATGAGGGAAGGCCCTGCACATCCTCCTGACAGGCTGGAAGCTCTCAGCATCAGCAAGTGACGGACAGACAGGGAAACAGGGTGTTGGCCATAAAATCGCTTTCAGAGATATACTTTTATGTATTTTTTTTGAGACAGAGTCTCCCTCTGTCACCCAGGCTGGAGTGCAGTGGCACCATCTCGGCTCATTGCAACCTCCACCTCCCAGGTTCAAGCAATTCTCCTGCCTCAGTCTCCTGAGTGGCTGGGATTACAGGCATGTGCCGCCATGCCCAGCTAATTTTTGTATTTTTACTACAGACGGGTTTTACCATGTTGTTCGGGCTGGTCTCGAACCCCTGACCTCATGATCTGCCCACCTCAGCCTCCCAAAGTGCTGGGATTACAGGCATGAGCCACCAAGCCCTGTCAAGACATACTTTTTAAGGTCTCTGCAAAGCTATTCTACTAGTGAACTTTCACTCTATACCAATGTGAGAGGAAAAAATAAAACTTTACGGGGTCTTTTTGATGACATCAACACAGTAGGAAGGAAACTTAATTTTTTATTGCTGCCTAGCAAATTACCACCAATGAAGTAGCTTAAAACAATACATATATGGCTGGGCATGGTGGGTCATGCCTATAATCCCAGCACTTTAGGAGGCTGAGGTGGGTGAATCACTTGAGCCCAGGAGTTCCAGACTGGCCTGTGTTCCTTTCTGGATCCTCTCTGAGAGTCAATTTCCTTATCTCTTTCAGCCTCTATAGGATGCCTTTCTGTCTTGGTTCATGGATTTCTTCCTCCACCTCCAAAGCTAGCAATACAGCATCTCACTGAGCCTTCTTCTGTCATCACATTTCTTTCGGATCACAGCCGGGACAGGGTCTTTTCCCACTTTTAAGAAGTCATGTGCTTAGACTGGGCACCCACTGAGTTCTCCCCATCTCAAAGTCTGTACCCTGAACTACATCTGCAAAGTCCCTTCTGCCATGTGAAGTAGGACATTCACAGGTTCTGGGAATGAGAATGTTAACATCTTAGGGGCCATTGTTCCGCTGAATACAGTAACCTAAGGTAAAGACACATGCTTCCCAGGGCTGACAGGGACAAGTGGGTAAATATCCTCACAGACGGTCATTTCCAAACATTCTGTATTTCTGTCTTTAGAAGTTTTCCTCCTGCATAAGGATAGTTTTTCTGTTTATTTTTTCTCTCCTCTAGTCCTGATGAAAAAAGATAGTAATTTATTTCACCTTAATACTGGGCATTAAAATAGCTTAAGACAGTTAGCATGCTTCCAAAAAAATTAATAAAGTCATTATATATCACATTTAGTAAGGTAGGAGGTACATGTAATATACATGCATACATGTGTCAATGTCTATGTGAGTACGGACATACATATTAGTACACACCTATTGTCTTTTTAAAAACTGACTTGGATGATTTACCTCACTATTGAGTATAAAGTAACTTTCCAATTTGTGCTGTGTGAACTCAAACCATCTACAAAGGCTAAAGCAGAGATGAGTGTATGTCTATGTGGGTTTATGACTCAACGCGAAAAGAAAGTTTATAAATACATACAAAAAAACCCGGATTCTCTAAAGTGCTACAAATTTGGCTTACATTGCACACAGATGTTGAGTAGCTGCTAAGTGACAGGCATGAATGACTTATAATACACATGAGGTATGGTGCTTGACCTCCTGAAGCTTGTAATTTGAGAGAGAAGTCAGATACTCAGGCATCTAATTGCAGATAAGACAGAAAATAACTTTAAAATAAATGTAATTTGCGTTGAGACCCTCAGGAAACAAGACTTGAAGGCATGGACTTTTGCTAGACATTAGCGGTGTGGGCGAAGGCAGGGGGTCTCCTCGGGAAGCAGCATTGGCGCTGGTTCTGCAGAAGCAGATGATGTTGAAAACGCAGATATGTGAAGAGTTATTTTAGGCGTAGGTAAAGGACCAGCAATGAGAAAATACAAATATCCTTACAACGGCCCCAGTGTGAGTGAGGTGAAGTAGAGAATGCAAGGTGAGGAGGGACTCTGGAACTGCCTAGTCACTACAGAAGTCTGGACTTTATTCTGGAGATCACAGGGACCTACTGTAGGTGTGAACAGGATACTAGCAGGGTCCCTTGGAAGAATGAACACTTCCGACAGAGGCTCTTCGTTGCCCCTTAATGCTCATTTTCCTCTTCTTCCTTGGTCACAGAATGCTCATTTGTAGGAAGGCATATTCTTAAAGGCTACAGAACCCAGCCATCATTGCTGCTAGTTGTGGTTGTTTAACGAAGGTTCCAGCCAATGATATGTACATGGAAGTGGTATGTAAAGTCATTCTTGGAAGGAAAAGACATGCTCTCTTTCCTCCCTTTTCTACCTTCTGCCTGGAATGGAAACATAATGGCTGGAGCTCTAGAACCTGTGTTGGATCCTGAGAAGGATGTCAAATCTGAGTAACACCAGAACAGAGAGCTGGAAGGATCCTTGGCTACCTTTACATACATGGGAACTAACTTTCATCTTGTTTAAGCACTATTGTTTATTTATTTTTCTGCTGCGTGCAGCTTAACCTAGCCCTATATCAATGGTTTTGAACCTTGGCTACACGTTAGAAACCTCAGGAAATTGCAAAATCAAAGATGGCCAACAATAATCTCCAGAGATTTTGATTTAATTAGTCTGAGGCAGGGCCTAATGATAGTAATAGTTTAAGTTTTCCAGGTGATTCTAATGTGAAGCCAGTGATGGCCACAGTTATAGACGTAGTTGTAGGATAGAAGACAGTTTTAAGGCTGGAAGTTATTTTGGAAGATTGTTTCAATATCATGGCTTAGATTTAGAACTAGGAGAAAGGCAGTGGTCACAGATAGTCAGGTGTCTGTGAAAGGCCCAGGGGTGACAGAATCTATGTATGGAAAGTGGTGATCAACTGATAGTTCATAAGGCAATGGGGTTTTACACGTGGGAAACTGCAAGTGGACGAGCCTCATTCATATCAAGAGGGGGTAATGGGAGGAGGTGGCTGGCCTGGTAGGGAGGGTGTGAGGGTGAGCTCCAGGTGTCAGGAAGTTGAACTTTCGGTGGGACACAGAATAAATAAACAAATAGGTCCACAATTATAGCGTGCTTCACAACTGCTGCATCTGCACTTTTCTTTCGATTCCATGACCTCCCTTTTAATTTGATCTTGTTTTTCATGATTGATTTTTGCGCAGAATGCAATTTTTTTTTTTCCAGAAAACATAACAGCTCTCCCTCTTTTTCAAGCATGTGGAGGGAAATGCTAATGGGAAATACACTGTATTTTTCTTCAGGAAAAAAAAAAGTTCTTTTGAACCTTAGTGCTGCTTTTCTCAAAATGACTAAATAATCTATTTTGTTTAAGTCCATTTAACATTTTGTTGGTAGGCTATATTTATTTCTAGAACCCACAGCACACTCTGAACATTTGACAGGATCAAACCTGATTAATCTCTCTCTTTGCTGTCATCAATATTATTGGGGGGCAGTGGTCAAGGCATATTGACACTCTGCTGACATCTTCTCTGGCGCCCAATTACCTTTCTGTCATGATACAATCCATGAGGTGACAGGAGGATTCTATGCCGTGCCAAGTGGGTTGGCACCAAAATGTCCCTGAGACAGTAGATAATACATCATTTTTATGCTTCTTTGGGGAACTGAGAGAGACAGGACATTTCCCTATCCCCATTGCCAATAATAGGTGTTTCACTCACAGGGCTGCAGAAACACGGTAGCTTTCCAGGTAGCGTTGCAATTTGAGCTATCTGGGACCTGCCTGGATGAGTCTCCTGAAGTTTTTTTAGTTCATCCCCACGGTAAATTCCTAATGAAAGAGAGCAGAAGCCTTTGCCTGAGGCTTTTAACCCTGACCCACATATTAAAAAGTAGTTACACTTCTAAAAGAGTTGAGCTGTTAGACACTCTAGGAATCACCTGTTAAGATGCAACTTCAGTGTAGGTCAAATCTGCCAAGTAAACCACAGCAGAGTAAGTATAAGGAGCAGCGTACATGGGATGGTGTAACCCTTTTGAAAACTACCCTGGCTGTGCTCTAATACTGAAACACATGCTTTGGGGCTAAATAGGATTAAAATGAAGAGTTTCCTTTTTTTTTTTTTGTCTTCCCCCCCGCCCCCAGATCACTGGTAAAGCAGTATCTTTTTTTTTAAAACAAAGCTTTGCTCAATGAAAATGAACAAAGCTTAACTTAATGAAAATGGCCTTCATGAGCTCAGGAGGGCATCTCCATTTATGTATCCAGAAAGGAAATAAATTGATAGCTGTCCATTTTAACATTTTATACACACACACAGGCATGCACATACACACACATTTATTTGAACATCAACAATCTTTCTGGTCAGTTTAGCAACCAGAAGAGTATTACTCATAACTGATACCGGTACTCCTCATAATATCATATTCCTATAATATGCACGAATAAGACCACTGAGTATTGGGATGTCAAGCGATTGCTTCTCAGAAGGATTCCAAAAGATTTAAAAGCACAAACATGAGTTCCATGTAATTCAGATCAATGAAAAAACTATTTTGTTTTGCATGTGGTTATAAGGCTAACGGTATGAATGTTCTCAGTTTCCTGGCGCCCACTGAGCAGAGAAATTCTCCAGGCTTGCAGAGAAATTCCTTCCAATATTGGGCCCAGCGGAACCAGTAAGATGCCTTTTCTTTTTGGTTTCGTTGTTGATGATGAAAATTAGTCTTTGTTCTGATTTTTCTTAAAATAAGAATTTAATATTGTTTTGTTATGTACTGGGATGCTGGCTAGGATTCTTATTTTTTATTTTAATTTTTAAACTATTTTTAAATACTCAAATTGATCAGGTTGAATGTGTTCATGTCAAAAAATTCAAAAAGCTTATAAGATATACAATGGGACAAGCCAGGTCCTCCATAAAGTCCCACATCCTTAATCTATTGTGTTAATAATAATTGTTAGTTTCTTTTGTAGATTTTCTAGAAATTATATATGCATATATAAAGGTTATGGATTTACACACAATAGAGAAATGCCAGGCTGGGCACGGTGGTTCACAACTGTAATCCCAGCATTTTGGGAGGCCAAGACGGTGGATTGCTTGAACTCAGGTGTTTGAGACGAGCCTGGGCAAAATGGCAAGACCCCCATCTGTACAATAAATGCAAAAAATTAGCCAGGTGTGGTGGTGTGTGCCTGTAGTACCAGCTACTTGGGAGGCTGAAGTGGGAGGCTCACCTGAGCCTGGGGAGGTCAAGGCTGCAGTGAGCCAAGATCATGCCACTGTATTTCAGCTGGGGCAACACAGTGAGGCCCTGTCTCAAAAAAAAAAAAAATATATATATATGTGTGTGTGCGTGTGTATATATATATATATATATATATATATATTTTTTTTTTTTTTGTCAGATAGAATTTTGCTCTTGTTGCCCAGGCCGGAATGCAATGGTGCAATCTCGGCTCACTACAACCTCCACCTCCTGGGTTCAAGTGATTCTCCTTCCTCAGCCTCCCGAGTAGCTGGACTACCAGGTTCAAGCGATTCTCCTGCCTCAGCCTCCCGAGTAGCTGGGATTACAGGCATGTGCCACTATGCCCGATTAATTTTGTAGTTTTAGTAGAGATAGGGTTTCACCATGTTGGCCAGGCTAGTCTCAAACTCCTGACCTTGGGTGATCTGCCCGCCTTGGCCTCCCAAAGTGCTGGGATTACAGGCGTGAGCTACTGCGCGCAGCCTAAATATATATACATATTTTTTTAAAGAAACACCAGACTCATATAATACCTGCTATTTGTCAACTTGCTTTTTTCACTTCCATCTTGGCCATCTTTCTGTGCAAGTGTTTATGTATCTACTTCATTCCTTGGCCAGTCTGATATCATTTTCCAAAACTCTATTAATGGACATTTCTGCTGTCTACACGTTATTTTGTTTTGTTTTGACTGCTACAAAAAATGGAATACGCAACTTTAGAACATACTTGTTTGTCTTTTTTTAAGATGGTACGTGCCTTATGGTGAAGAATTCAGTCAAAGGATGTAGTGTTCAAGTTTTGATGGCAATTCCCAAATAGCCCTCAAAAAAGTGACCTCAGTATTACATTCCTACCAAGACTGTGCTAAAGGGCATACTTCCAGCCCCATTGCCACTGACAGGACAGAGAATGATGCTCAGCTGGCTTGGGTCTTCTGATTCTCACATCATATCTGGAGACACGCTCTTTTCATCTCCACTGTAAATAAGAGAAAACTGAGGCACAGGCAAGTCTTACTAACTGGCTGAGTGTTAGAGGAGAAACATAAACGTAGATTGTCTGACTCTATAGCCAGACTCCTAGCTGCCATCCTGGAGCGACCTGTCTCTCATACTAAGGTTTCTGTTTTCCAGACTGATGTTAGAAACCTTTTTTAAACCTATGAAACAGAAATTCTTGTGAAATATCCATTGTCCGTGTTTCTTTATCTTTCCTTCATTGAACTCCCTGTCGTTGGGCCCTAAAAATCTGAAGCTGTAAAAACTGTGTTTGTTTGTCTAAGGTGGGAGCAGGTGGAATAGAAGTAGTGGTTATAAAGTGATTTCTAGTGTTGTCACTGAGAGTAGAATCTCTATTTCCTGAGAGGTCACTTTTGTGGCTTTTCATCTGTGGACATGTCTGGCAAGTACTTCCATATGGCTCCTGAATTTGGGGGCAGGAATTAAAATGGAATATTCCTTGTGAAGTGATTTTTCCGTTGAATACTATAAATTTAGCAGCACATTGTGCCAGCAATATGAGAGATGTTCCTTCCTCCCCCAGTAAATCTGGATTTAAACTGGCTTCTCCCTAGAAGCTCCTTTTTATCCTTTGGACATGTGTTACATTTTTGTCTTGGATTCTTCTCCCATGAAATCATAGAAAGAGGAGCTTGATGACTTTACCTTCTCCTCTCTTTTGACGAGACATCATGAAATAAAACTGGACTGATATTGTTACTGCACACATTGCATGAGACTGTTGTCCTACAGGAGGTGTCCCTGAAGACTGGAACCTTAGCTTGGAGAAATGCACTCAACAAACCCGGGTCCCAGAACAGACCACAGCGATGTTCCCATTCAGGCAAGGTGATGGACACAGACCTTTGTGGCTTAAGCTGACAATTTTATCCTTAAGGGATTTAACGATTGTGCTATCAACCAGCCTGAGAAGCCAATGTTCCTCCTGCAGGAACTGAGGTAGTGCTTGGGATGAAGAAGAACTTCTTCTTCCTCTGGGGCCTGGAGGAGATTTGGCTTGGATCCAAATGCCCAGTCATACCTGAGGAGCCTCATTAACGGGAGCCGGGTTGAGACCCGTGGGAGGCTTCACTGGGAGCTTGGCAGGGTCTCAGGGGCTGGGCTCCTGCCTGGATTTGAAGAGTGGCTATTTCAGGAAGGAGTTGCAGGTTTCTCTGTGTTAGCTCCAGTCCTTGTCAAGTCTTGCTGAGTCACAGCTTGGTTTTCACTGCACCGAGGTAGACTGGGGGGCCCTCTCCTCTCCATAAGGGCATCAGTGACTGTCACAGGCTGAGACAGCTGCAGCTGGCAGAATAAGGATCTCAGGAGGGCGGTGTCAGCAGCAGGGTGGCAGCAAGGCATGCAGACAAGAAGGTCAGAATGGAGGGGCTCGATGAGTTGTTCTTGAATACCTAAGAGGCTGCTCCTCGGGAACCCACGAGCTAACCCTTATCTGCATGTGCTTGGGTGTAATTGGAATCAATATTTCTTGAGCATTTACTAGTGAAATATGGATGTGCCTTCTCCCTTATGAGTAGCCTCTCATTTAAACTTCCCTTCTACCATGTGAGGCAGTTGTGAGGGCCATTTAAATGCTGTGGTTAAGGAAACAGTCATTGACAGCTTTTATAACTTGCTGAAGGTCACTGAACTGGTAAGGAATAGGACTAGGATTTGAAATCAGGTCACGTTTAGACAAGAATTTGAATGTATTTGTGATAATGAATACTTTTAATATAAAATTAAAATAAGAGATTTTTAGAAACCAAATCAGGAGTACTGTAGAGGTGAGTAAAAGTAGAATTTAAAAAGAAATCGTACCATCGTGCTCATAGCAGCATTATTCATAGTCTCTAAAATGTGGAAATAAGTCAAGTGTCCCTTGGCAAATAAATGAAGAAGCAAAATGTATTCTACCCGTACAATGGAATATTATTTCCTCTTAAAAAGAGGGAAAATTCTGATACATGCTACAAAATAGGTGAACCTTAAGGACATTATACTAAGGTTGAAATAAGCCAACCGCAAAAAGACAAATAGTGTATGATTCACTCACATGAGGTTCTTAGAGCAGTCAAAATCATAGAGACAGAAAATAGAATGAGAGTGGTGTGAAATTAAATAATTCAAACTTAAAATGGTTGGAACTTTAAATTATTTTAAGCCTTGAGAGAAATGTGGTTATGTGGCCTGAGTCATGCAACATGCAGCTGCAACTTCTGCTTTTCTGATTATAGATTAAATCTCTTCCTCATTTCTGTCCTGTAAATGATTAGAAAAGACCAAATGGTTCCAGAAATAAGACCCCTCGAGACCATTACCCCTCCTTATGGAATGTTAAAGCAATCTTCCTTGGAACATAGCAAACTGTAACCAACCAAATGACTGTAACATCTGTGCTGGCCTTATATGGAAAATGTTGTAACCCTGTTAACCTTCTCTATCTCTGCCTACGTAAGTGAAACGTTAACTTCCCCACTTTGGAAAGCTGACCCATTCACTAGGAGTTGATGTTTCCCTGGTGGCTCTCCTCAGGCTTTGAGCTGGAATAAACTCTATATTTAATCACATTTTCTGAACTCATTATTTAAGGTTAACTGGCCAGGGGCTAGGAGGAGAGGGGAATGGGGAATTACTGTTCAATGGGTATAGCGTTTCAGTTTTGCTAGATAAAAATGGCTGTGGAGATGGATGATGGTGATGACTGCCCAACAAAATAAATGCATTTAATACTATTGAATTGTAAAATTAAAAATGGTTAAGATAGTTCATTTTATGTGTAAATAAAAAATTGGGAAAAAATGAAATTGTGCTGTATATAGTACATATGCTAAAAATTTATACAGAGCTTATATCTTTGATATGGTTTGGCTGTGTCCCCACCCAAATCTCACCTAGAGGTGTAACAATCCCCACATGTCAAGGGCGGGACCAGGTGGAGATAATTGAATCAGGGGGGTGGTTTCCTCCCTACTGTTCTCCTGGTAGGGACTAAGTCTCAAGAGATCTGATGGTTTTATAAATGGGAGTTCCCCTGCACAAGCTCTCTTGCCCACAGCCATGTAAGACGTGGCTTTACTTTTCCCTCTGCCTTCTGCCATGATTGTGAGGCCTCCTCAGCCATGTGGAACTGTGAGTCCAATAAGCCTCTTTCCTTTATAAATTACCCAGTCTCGGGTGTGTCTTCACTAGCAGCATGAGAACAGGCTAATACAGTCTTGGTGTGTAATTCCTAAGGATGAGTCTAAAACTGCTTGCCCTGAGTTTGAATCTCTGCCCTACTGCTTTTTTATTATATGATCTTGGGGGAGAAATTAATCTCTCTGGGGCTTAATTACCTCATTTCTAAAATAAAAACAAAATATGTAGTACCTCTGTCATAGAGTCAATGAGATGTTTAAGTGACATAGTACGTGAAACAAACATGAACAGTGGCTGACATGTAACTACTATTATTTAAACAACATGACGAATGAGAATGCACATATAAATATTGCACTTTGAGTAAAGAGCAGTCTAAAACTTCATGAAAAAAGTCACTAAGATTCAATCAAATTTCTTATAAACAAGGAAAAAATTATAATGATTATCTTTAAAAATACTCAAAATTAGGTGTTGCATAGTAAGTTGACCCAATCAAATAAATATGTTTCTGGCTTTGAAATACTCAAGAGATTTTTTTTTTAGTTAACTCCCCTCTGCTGTTACAAAAGTTGGTCATGGATTATTTTTGGCCCAGGAAGAAAAAGGCTGTTAGACAAGCCAATTCCATTTAGGGTCAGTGAAAGAGATCCCAATGGCTAGTATTTGACTGGCCTTTCTAATGTTGAGGTGGCAACTGCTGACTAATTGTAACACAAAGACTGTGCTAATGGCTTTTCAGTTCACTTATTTTCCACCATGTATGTGCTCATCTTGGCCAGGACATAACTATCCAGAAATTCTACGATGAGAGACGGGTACTCATGCAATGAATGGTAATTCTTTCCCTGATATTGGAATTGCCATTTTGGAATTGCTAATTTCAGATACGATGATTTAGCTCATTGAGTCAGGCTGCAAGAGACCAGGAATTACCCAGCAGTGGCCACTTAGCTGAGACCAAGACTCGTGTAATTAGAATTCTGGCACTGTAGGTGGGAATATTTACTATTGCTGTGAATAGTAAATCATAAATGTTAAATTACATTCAATCTCAGAAATAACTGCGCAAAACTTCTCACAGCATAGATAATCAGGCAATTATCGAGATGGTGATCGCACTCACAGGCCATTGCAGCTTCCTTGTGAGACCCAATCATGCTCTGAGCTACAATCTCATTTATCCTGGCTCCATTTTTATGCATTTTACACCAGTAAATAAGAATAAGTATTCAATCTAAGTTTTAGAGTTCTTAGCAAAAAACATATAATGTGGTCTGCGGTTTAAGCTTTAAAAAGCTTACATATAAGCTAGTTAAAAATTACATTCTGAAATCATTGAAAAGATAGATAAAAACAATCTTAAAAAAATCTTCTTTGATCATATCGTGGAAGAACAGTGGCCTGGGTGTTTGGAGACGTGTGTCGTTGGTCTTCTCTATACTCCTCATTTCTAATGTAATTTTTAGAAAGTAATTTACATTTTTCAGGGCCCCAATTTATGCGTCTGTAATTTAAGACATTTAAAAGTAATTTTTAGCTAAGGTTCCATTCAACATTCAAATAATAATAAAAATAATATATCCTACTGTAATTTTAAACATCCATTTATGACAGCAATTTACCAAAATCCTCGTATGACTTAGGAAGTACTATACTATCTGTCTCGATTTTGCTGATAAGAAAACAAAGATGTGAAATGTCCTGACTTAGATCACACGGAGAGGAAATGGCACGGGTACTTCGTACTCCTTTTGGTCTTAGTTCATCTTAATCCGATGATGCTTTGTGATTAAGATTATTGAAAATAGCTTTCTTATCTGGACAGAGCATCTAAAAGCATGAGATTTAATAGAACCTTTATTTTTACCCTGACATTATAACAAATGTGGTTTAACATATGTGAGTTTCATTTGGATGTATGTGCTAAATTTTTATTTCCCTTAATCTCCCAGCTATTCTCTGTGTTTGGAGAAAGAAACAAACAAAAAAACTGAACAGCAATGATCGTGACACTTCACTCCAGGTTGCCTGGACAGTGTTCCTCACTTCTCCTAGTTAGAGAGGCTACACCCAAAGTCAGCTTCAAGAGGGGGCTCTGGCTTCCTCCCTGTTCCTGGAGGGGCTCTGACTCCCAGACAACACTTGTAAACAGCAGGCACCTACGCTCAGACTGCCTGGTGCCCCATGCATCTGATTTTCCCCCACTGACAAAGTTGCTATTATTTTGGCTTTGTGAGAAGTGAGAGAAGCAGGGGTTTCCTGGTAACGAATGCCCTTGGGGCATTCAGCGGAATAGCCTGGCTCTAGCACGTCTCCCTGAGGGATGATGGGATTGGAGACCTGTACCTGCTCTTCTTCTGATGATCCCTGATTTATAACTTTCTCTAGTAAAGCCTGTTTCATAACATCTGCATGTGGCGTTGTGGAATTAGACTTGAGACCTACGACACAGCAGGTCAAGAGCAGGAAGGGGCCTGCTTTCCACACTCTGTTTTCATTTATTTTCATTTAAGAGTCAATTGGAATCATTAAGAATTACAATAAGGGCCAGTTGTGGTGGCTCATGCCTGTAATCTCAACACTTTGGGAGGCCGAAGTGGGTACATCACTTGAGGTCAGGAGTTCAAGGCCAGCCTGGCCAACATGGTGAAACCCCATCTCTACTAAACACACACACACACACACACACACACACACACACACACACACACACACACACACATTAGCTAGGCATGGTAGTGAGTGCCTGTAATCCTAGCTACTCGGGAGGCTGAGGCATGAGACTAGGGGGCAGAGGTTGCAGTGAGAGCAGATCACACTACTGTATCCCAGCCTGGTTGACAGAGGGACTGTGTGTCAAAATAAATAAATTAATTAATTAAATAAATTAAAAAAAGAATGCAATAGAATTGCAAATAGAAATGCAAAAAAAAAAAAAAAAAAAAGAATGCAATAGAATTGCAAATATCAAGTGGGTACATCACTTGAGGTCAGGAGTTCAAGGCCAGCCTGGCCAACATGGTGAAACCCCATCTCTACTAAAAATACAAAAAAAAAAAAAAAAAATTAGCTAGGCATGGTAGTGCGTGCCTGTAATCCCAGCTACTCGGGAGGCTGAGGCATGAGACTAGGGGGCACAGGTTGCAGTGAGAGGAGATCCCACTACTGTATCCCAGCCTGGTTGACAGAGCGACTGTGTGTCAAAATAAATAAATTAATTAATTAAATAAATTTAAAAAAGAATGCAATAGAATTGCAAATAACTATCCCGTATAGTAAAATTTATAGAAGGCTTTTATATCCTATATTCTTAATGATCACAAAAATTTGCCAAGATTTATTTTTATTATACAGATAATAAATTAAGTTTCAGAGAGGTTAAAAGCCTCCCCGAAAAGTGACAGATCTGGGCCTGGATGTAAGGTCTTCCTGCTTCAAGCTCAACTCTCTCTTCACTGCTTCTGAGAGCTTTAGAAAGTGTCTCTAGAAGCAACCCCATCCATTCCCAAATATCTAAAGCATCCACATAGGAGGGAGGGCCTTTGCTAGGTGCTGGTGAATTCAAAGACCAAGAAGATTCCTCCAAGAGCATTCTTTCTTGTGCTAGAAAGGGAAGACCATTTTCAGAGCTATTTATTATAAAAAATATTCATTATACTTTTCAGTTTGCTCAAGCTATAGTGCCTTTATTATGAAATGTTAGACAAACTTTACAGAAGCAAAGAAGTGGGATGTCTTAGCTGCTACTAAGCCAGAAGACAGCAAGACATCAGCAGGGACCAAGTCCCTGAGTAACTGTGAAATGTTAGAACTCAGTCGAAGCTTGCCAGAGGACGAGGTCAGTGAGTAAGGATGGAATGGGATGTCTTCTAATCTGTGAAATGAATTCAGACATGTTCTTTGAAGTGGCTTCAGAGGCTAATATATATCTTTAAAAATGTATCTTGGGGCTGGGTGCGGTGGCTCATGCCTATAATCCCAGCACTTTGGGAGGCCGAGGCAGGTGGATCACTTGACGTCAGGAGTTCAAGACCAGCCTGGACAACATGGTGAAACCCCAACTCTACTAAAAATACAAAAATTAGCTGGGCATGGTGGTAGGCACCTGTAGTCCCAGCTACTTGGGAGGCTGAAGCAGGAGAATCACTGAGATTGCGCCACTGCACTCCAGCCCGGGCAACAGAGCAAGAGTTTGTCTCAAAAAAAAAAAAAAAAAAAAAAAAATCTATCTTGGCCAGGCACAGCAGCTCACAGCTGTAATCCTAGCACTTTGGGAGGCTGAGGGTGGATCACTTGAGGTCAGGAGTTCAAGACCAGTCTGGTCAACACGGTGAAATCCCGTCTCTACTAAAAATACAAAAATTAGCTGGGCGTGGTGGCAGGTGCCAGTAGAGGCATGAGAATTGCTTGAACTGGGGAGGCAGAGGTTGCAGTGAGCTGAGATTGTGCCACTGCACTCCAGTCTGGGTGATAGAGTGAGACTCGATCTAGAAAAAAAAAAAAAATCTATGTTTTCAACCTGTAATTCTACTAATGATAGCCCTCAGGGTTTAGACACAGATGTCATGCTGGTGCCTTAAACTTAATGTTTTCAAAACTGTCAACTGCACAGATAGCTGCCCAGCCTGGCCCAGCTCAGTCATGCTTCTTCTCCAAGACCACCATGCAAGGACGAGTGTCCCAGGGCCCTGGCTCTTCCTTGTCTTTCAAGTTTATGCCTCTTCCTTCAGGACTTTATGGATTCCTTCCTTCACTCCTTCAGTTAGACTGAAAATTTCTTCCATTAGTTTTTTTTTTTTTTTTTGAGATGGAGTTTCAGTCTTGTCACCCAGGCTGGAGTGCAGGGCCATGATCTCGGATCTTGGCTCACTGTAAGCTCCGCCTCCTGGGTTCAAGTGATTCTCCTGCCTCAGCCTCCCGAGTATCTGGGATTACAGGCGCCCACCACCACGCCCAGCTAATTTTTTGTATGTTTAGTAGAGATGGGGTTTCACTATATTGGGCAGGCTGGTCTCGAACTCCTGACCTCAGGTGATCCGCCTGCCTTGGCCTCCCAAGGTGCTGGGATTACAGGCGTGAGCCACCGTGCCTAGCCACTTCCATTAGTTTTTGTTGTATCTTGCACATACCTTCCTCAGAGCACTGACTGCATTATGTTTTCTATTTGTGTGTGCACGTGTATGTTTCCTTCAACTAGTTTTGGAGCTCCTGAGGACAAAGAGCATGTTCTATTCATCACTGTATCCCTAGAACTTAGCATGATGTCTGATAAAAATGAAGTTCACTTAGGTGCAGGTACTAGATCTTCCTCTTCCTGAATCCCTCTGCTCTCCTCTGTGGTAGAACAAGGTGATGGTGGCAGGGCACTCTGGGCTGCCTGGACAATGAACTAGCTGGGACTCTGTTCCCACTTCTCCTGGTTGGGGAGGCTCCACCCAATGTCAGCTTCCTGAAGAGGCAGGGAATTGATGTTGGATAGATAAATGGATGGGAGAGGGTCTGCCTGACTTAAGAATACAAAACTAGTAATACAAGGCAACAAGAACAAGAATGTGAGTCAGGACAGAGATTCGTGTTCTTTGCATTTGCTGTTTTATCCCCAGTGCCTGGAAGAGTTGCTGACTCATAAGTGTTTGATCAATATTTGTTGAATGAATGACTGATTGGATGACTTACTGAATGAATGAATGAATGAAAGGTTAACTTCAAAGCCCATGCCCTTTTAACTCCATTCCCAACTTCCAATCTGTGTATACAGTGTGTGTGTGTCTGTGTGTAGATATATCTTTCATTTTTTTTTTTTTTTTTTGAGACAGAGTCTCGCTCTGCTGCGCAGGCTGGAGTGCAGTGGCTGGATCTCAGCTCACTGCAAGCTCCGCCTCCCGGGTTCACGCCATTCTCCTGCCTCAGCCTCCCGAGTACCTGGGACTACAGGCGCCCGCCACTGCGCCCGGCTAGTTTTTTGTATTTTTTAGTAGAGACAGGGTTTCACCGTGTTAGCCAGGATGGTCTCGATCTCCTGACCTCGTGATCTGCCCGTCTCGGCCTCCCAAAGTGCTGGGATTACAGGCTTGAGCCACCGCGCCCGGCCTGATATATCTTTCAAAGAAATAAAATTAAAAATTATCATGACCTCTTCTTTACAATCATCCATAATTAAAGATTAATGATAGATATTTATAAGTATTTTACATACATATGCACACACATTCTAAGCCATTTAAATAGCCTTTGTAGTTTATTTACTAGAAGAAATATAACTTTCAGAAAGTAAGCAGACATCCTACCTGAAATTCATATAATGTTATGTTCTCAGGATTCGTTTTTGGTTAACTGGTGGAATGAATTTGTCTTGTAAACTGTCCTTGTAAATAGCAAACTACATAAGTGAACTGAAGACAACCATGGTTGGGCATATGGGGAAATTCATGACCATGATTGGTTATGTGCACAGCTGCCCAGAAGCAGAAATGGAACCTCTCGACACTTCTAAAAATGAAGAAAGCCGGCACTGGATACGTGCTTCTGCAAAGAATCACACTTAGGTTTATAATCTTCCACCTAAACTTCTGGGGCCTCTCTGTTTCATGAAGAACGGCAGCTGATCTTACCCTTTATCTGTTACTGACACAGACCCATGCCATTCACTGCGGGGCAGAACAAAAGCCAGCAAAGGGATGGAAGAGACCCAAAATAGATCTTTCTTGAACTGATTTGTGTCAGAGTTATAAACAATTCCACGTATGAAAGAAAAGTAGACAAGCAAGCACTTACAGAAGACAAGAGCACAGAATTATTTTTTCTGTTTCTTTCTTTTTTCCCTTCTCTCTCTCTCTTCTGGTTTTCCGATCCAGATCCCCAACGCAAACATTGCAGGAGGTGGCTGTGCTCCCTGCAGGAGGCTGTTGACCGTGTGCACTCTCACAGGCGTGCACACTGGCTTCCCGCCCACGGCCATCCCTCTATTGTTACACAGCACATTTTATAATGCAGATCACTGTCTACAACATGGCTCATTATTTTCCTCTCTGAATAAAATATGAACACATCAATTATGTGTCAGTCTGTTTCTAAATGCATACCGTTGTCGCACTGACCTCTTTCTGCTTTTATATTTTTCAGTATGTTCCTGACATTTGCCAATTGGGTTAGTTCCAGACCTTTCTAACCTATTATCATATTATTATAGCACTTTTCAAACTTTCTTCTATCACATAAGCTGGACACAAAGGCACACTGGGAGGGTGAACCTGGCTGTGCTGGCCGCAGGCACTCACCACTGCTTGTAGTCCGCGTCGCAGTTACAGTAGTACTTGGGATCTGTGCAGTTGCGTTCAATGCCGCAGGCACATTTCTGGATTCCGGGCCCAGAACCTCCCCAGTAGTAGTGCTTCTCGTTGGCTTTGCCAACCCACCAAGTGTAAGGGCTTCCATCTACAAGAAAAGGGAAAGGCACATTTAGAAACAGACCTGGGTTCAGTCATCATACTGCCACACTTGCACCCACTTCCCCAGGAATACTCTGATAGTCTGAGCCTCACTCAACCGTCTTAAAAGTCAATTTATTTCAGACAACCCACAGAGTGGGAGAAAATCTTCACAATGCATCCATCTGACAAAGGACTAATATCCAGAATCTACAACAAACTCAAACGAATTCAAGAAAAAAACAATCCCATCAAAAAATGGGCTAAGGCTATGAATAGAAAATTCTCAAAATCAAATCTACAAAAGGCCAACAAACATATGAAAAAATGCTCAACATCCCTAACGATCAGGGAAATGCACATCAAAACCACAATGCGATACTGCTTTATTCCTGCAGGAAAAGCCATAGTC
This sequence comes from Macaca nemestrina, assembly GCF_043159975.1. Taxonomy (NCBI): domain Eukaryota; kingdom Metazoa; phylum Chordata; class Mammalia; order Primates; family Cercopithecidae; genus Macaca; species Macaca nemestrina. Next base: position 11,088,739 of record NC_092128.1, read on the forward strand.
AAAAAATCAAAAAATAATATATGTTGGTGTGGATGTGGTGAAATGGGAACACTTCCACCCTGCTGGTGGGAATGTAAACTAGTACAACCACTATGGAAAACAGTGTGGAGATTCCTTAAAGAGCTAAAAGTAGAACTACCATTTGATCCAGCAATCCCACTACTGGATATCTACCCAGAGGAAAAGAAGTCTTCGTACTCAAAAGATACTTGCACACATATGTTTACAGCAGCACAATTCACAATTGCAAAATTGTGGAACCAACCTAAATGCCCATCAGTCAATGAATGGATAAAGAAACTGTTTCATACACACAGACACACACACACACACAAACATATATGATGGAATACTACTCAGCCATAAAAAGAAATGAATTAATGGCATTTGCAGCAACCTGGATGGGACTGAAAATTATTATTCTAAGTGAAGTAACTCAGGAATGGAAAACCAAACATTGTGTATTCTCACTCATAAGTGGGAGCTAGACTATGAGGATGCAAAGGCAGAAGAATGATACAAGGACTTTTGGGACTCAGGGTGAAAGGGTGGGAAGGGGGTGAGGGATAAAAGACTACAAATTGGATTCAGTGTATACTGCTTGGGTGATGGGTACACCAAAATCTCAGAAATCACCACTAAAGAACTTACTCATGTAATCAAATACTAGCTGTTACCCAAAAACCTACAGAAATAATTTTTCTTTTAAAAAAAGGTTTTAATTCTATACTTCAAAAGGCTCTTTTAGGCTTAGACAAGTTTTCAGAAGTATATATCACAATTTTACATGTATATAAATGCAAATATAAGCATAAAAAAGTAAATTTATGTCAATAATAGAAATATTTGATTAAAAAAAAATCAGTGGGAATGTTAAGCTCAAGATTTCTTGTGGGAATATGTACCTCTCTCCTTGGAAGACAATTTTACATTCAAACTTCTGTAATTTAGGAGTCTATTTAGTAAATTGGAAGCCAAGTTGGGGTCAGTCTACGATGAAGGTGTGTGGGCCATGAATTGATTCTATACTACACAATTCACTTCATGACTGGTCATGCTTTTTTGTGAACTAACGGTCATGGAGATCGTAGAATATTGGAGCCAAGTACAAACTTTCACTGTTTTTGAGTAGGACCTCCTAATTTTATGGGTAAAGAAGTTTAGGTCTAGAAGAGTTAAGTAGTTCTTTTAACCACACAGCAGATTAGCCCCCAACTCTCCTTTACCATTTGGCCTAATAGTCACTCATTCATTCACTAATCATCAAACATCCATTGGGTTCCCACAAGTGCCAAACATTATAAGCAACTCAACAGAATGGAAGAAAAAGATACAGATTGGAGAACAGTTTTATCAGGATTATGAACACAGAGGAGAGTGGGGGAGGCAAAGGAAGTCATAAAGGAAAGTTTCCCAGAGGAGGCAAAATAGTTGAGCTGCATCTTGAAGGTCAAGTAGGCATTACACAGATCAATAAGGATGTAAGACAGGTAAGGCCTCCTAGGCAAATGGAGCACAATGTAAAAAGACAGAAAGGTAACCTTGTATTTGGAAAATATATATAGGACCATATTCATATGTAGTAGAATCGGGTTGAAGAGATGTGCTGAGAGTAGCAGTAGTAGATAGTAGGAGATAGACAGACAGCAGATGAGGGCCACATTGCAAAATATCTTTGTCCAAGTAAGAAGTTATTTTTCATTGGTTTATCCTTTCTTTTCAATGTTTATCTTCCCCCAATTTAAGAAGTTTGAACTCTATCCTGAAAATAATGGGAAACTAGTAAAGGATTTTAAGCAGGGAATTAGCATAATTAAATTTGTGTTTCAAAAGATCAACAGGAGGATGAAAGATAGACTTCTGCAAAATGGAGTCAGGGAGGCTAGATGTGATGCTCCTATGTTAATAGAGAAAATAAATAATAAAATAGTAGTAGAAATGGAGAAGAAGAGAAAACACACACAAAAAAGGTTCAGGAATTATAACTGGCTGGGACTGTGGGGATTTAGCTGGAAGAGAAGATGGGTAGGCAGTGCTGTGGATTAATCCAGGCTTCTGGTTTGTGTGAATGGGGATGGTACTGTGTTTCATGAAAGTAGAGCACAGGGAAGGAAGATCATCATCACAAGTCTAGGCAATGTTGAAGAAAAGTTAATGGGTTTGCTGCACAAAATGTGCACATTGATTATAGAAGTCTGGTTCTAAGGAGCATTTTCTGAGCTGAAAATACTTTTTAAGAACTATCAGGGCAAACCAGAACATATTGAAAGTGGGAGAAATGCTGGTGGAAACTTTTAGATTACAACATCGTTTCAAAAACAGAATGATTTCATAGCTGGGCACAGTGGCAGGTGTCTGTAGTCCCAGTTACTTGGGAGGCTGAGGCAGGAGAATTGCTTGAACCTGGGAGGTGCAGGTTGCAGTGAGCCAAGATCGCACCACTGCAACCTAGCTTGGGCGACAGAGCGAGACTCTGTCTCAAAAACAAGACAAAACAAACAAACAACAAAAAACCCACCAAAAACCAAGAATGATTTCACACTGCTATAAAGAATGACCCAAGATTGGGTCTTCACCAATTTATCAAGAAAAGAGGTTTAACTGACTCACAATTTTGCATGACTGAGGAGGCCTCAGAAAACTTACGATCATGGCAGAAGGAGAAGGGGAAGCAAGGCATGTCTTCTCAAGGGGGCAGGGGAGAGAGAGAAAGCAAGAAGGGGGAAGTGCCAGGCACTTATGAAACAACCAGATCTCATGTGAACTCACTCACTATCATGAGAACAGCACAGGGGAATCGCCCCCATGATCCAGTCACATGGGGTTACAATTCAGATTACAATTCAATATGAGATTTGGGTGGGGACACAGCCAAACCATATCAGAGATGGACATGACCGTAGTGGAGTGCAAGAACGAAGGCAGCCAGGGCGGTGGGAGAACAACACAGGAGGATTTCCCAAAGAGCAGAGGGGCCAGCATAATCAGATGTCATAGTGAAGTCTATTAAGGTGAGGAGCTAAGAGTTTTCTTTTAATTTGACAGCTGGAAGGTCACTTTGATTTTGATAGAGGAGTTTCCGGTGAATGGCGGGAAGAAAAGCCTAGATGTGGTAGGCAGAGGAAAGAATGGAAGCAGAGACCAGGAAGGCCCTGACAACGGATGACTCTTTCTTTCTTTCTTTTTTTTTTTTTCTTGAGATGGAGTCTGGGTCTGTCATGCAGGCTGGAGTGCAGTGGCGTGATCTCAGCTCACTGCAACTCGCGCCTCCTGGGTTCAAGCGATTCTCCTGCCTCAGTCTCCTAAGTAGCTGGGATTAGAGGCATGCACCACCACGCCCAGCTAATTTTTGTATTTTTAGTGGAGATAGGGTTTTACCATGTTGGCCAGCTGGTCTCGAACTCCTGACCTCAGGTGATCCACCCGCCTTGGCCTCTCAAAGTGCTAAGATTACAGGCGGGAGCCACCATGTCTGACTGGATGACTCTTTCTTGTTCTTAATTTGACTTTACCATATGAGAGTGCACTGAATGTTAAATCCACTCTCTTGACAACTTTTTAAGTGTCCAATGTAGCATTAACGATATGGTATTGTACGGCTGGTTTTTAGAACTTACTCTTTTGGTTTAACTGAAGCTTTTACGCCCATTGATTAGTAACTGTGTACTTCCCCCTCTTCCCAGACCCTGGTGACCATCAGCTCCTCTTTGTTTCTATGATTTGACTACTTTATATTTTATTATTTTTTTTAAGACAGGTCTCACTCTGTCACCCAGGCTGGAGTGCAGTGGAGCGATCATAACTCACTGTAGCCTTGACCTCCTGGGCTCAAGCCATCCTCCCACCTCAGCCTCCTGAGTAGCTGGAACTACAGGCACATGCCACCAAACTTGACTAATTTTTGTATTTTTTGCAGAGAAAGGGTTTTACCATGTTGCCTAGGCTGGTCTCGAACTTTTGGGCTCAAGTGATTCACCTGCCTCTGCCTCTCAAAGTGCTGGGATGACAGGCCTGAGTGACCACATTCAGCCAGATTTGACTACTTTAGATACCTCATATAAGCAGAGTCATATAGTATTTGTGTATACATACAATGGAATATTATTCAGACTGAAAAAAGAAGGACATTTTTGCAATATGTCACAACATGGATGAACCTTGAGAACATTATGCTAAGAGAGCAGAGGATTGCTGGAAGCTGGGGAATGAGTGGAATCTAACAGAGGTAGTGTCAGTCAGTAAGCCAAAAATGGCTAGTCAATGAAAATCTCTGGGGCCGGGTACGGTGGCTTACGCCTGTAATCCCAGTGCTTTGGGAGGCCGTGACAGGTGGATCATGAGGTCAGGAGTTCAAGACCAGCCTGGCCAAGATGGGACCCAACGGGGCGATCTGAAATATTTCCTCCATGTGCAAGGAGTGCAGGTGCAAGGAGGTGGCATGCTAGTGTCCTGGCAAGAGCAGCCTGGTATCCCTGCTTCTTCTCCCATCCCTCACTGTTTCTCAAGTCACAATACTTTAGTCTTCATACAACACATGCTCCCAGTGAGGTTGATGCAAAATTGATGTTGTTCTGTTCTTTTTCCTTAGAAAATAAGTTAAACACAGCACAAAATGCTTAACTTAGCTCTTTCCACATCTACTGCAAAAGAATGCCAATAAGAAAAACATATTCCAGAGAGAAAACAAATTGTGGACTTTGTTATTAGCATTGGCTAATTTGGTTAAATCCCTGTAACTAAAATAAATTATTAATTTGTTGTGTATTTTATATTCAGCAAGACGAGAATGGTTCAATTTACTTTGAGCAAAGAATTCCCTTATTCCAGTGCTATGCTAATGAAATGCTACTTCTAGCTTTACAAATCATTATTTACCTGTTAATTAGCTTTGGGGAATAGCAGTTAAAGGCAATAAAAATGGAAAGCCTTTTTAAAAGACAAGGGCAAAAAGTGGTGAGGAAAGAAATAATTTAATTATCTATTTCCAAGAGTTCAAGAACTTCTCTAACCTCAGAAGAGGAAGATTGTAGTTCACTATGTTAAGCAGGTGTAGTCCCTGCAACAAGATTAGGTAATGATGAATGGCATTCTAAGTTAACTAAAGCTAAATTATCAAAGTAAGGCATATCGTAGTAAAACAGCCAAATATGAATTGAATTAAATATAATCACTATACTGTTTGTATTCACTTCAGATCAAGTTTTATTATGGTGAAGGGTTTATTAAGGTTTGGATGATTAAACTGGGAAAGAGAGAAAGAAAACAGGCTACAAAGGAAAGGAGTTTTCCAAGACTTACTTAAAAAAACCAATAAACTGGGTGCGGTGGCTCATGCCTGTAGTCCCAGCACTTAGGAGGCCAAGGTGGGCGGATCACCTGAGGTCAGGGGTTTGAAATCAGCCCGGCCAACATGGTGAAACCCTGTCTCTACTAAAAATACAAAAATTAGCCAGGTGTGGTGGTGTGCACCTGTAATCCCAGCTACTCAGGAGGCTGATGAGGCAGGGGAATCACTTGAACCCAGGAGGTGGAGTTTGCAGTGAGCTGAGATTGTGCCACTACACCCCAGCCTGGGTGACAGGGCAAGACTCTGTCTAAAAAAAAAAAAGAAAAAGAAAAAGAAAGAAAGAAACCAATAAATTTCTGTTACTTATTTTCACCAATAACAAGAAGTTGTTTCAGAAGCACAAGGGCAAATGCTTGGGGACCGCTTGATGAAAATGAGGTACATACCTGTGATTTTCAAAATGTGTTCTTTGGAACTTCTGGTCTATACCAAGTAACTTAACAGGCTGCTTAAATAAATATGATCCTGGCGCCCGCTGAGATAAGACCCAGCACAGTCACTGGGACATTTAATTTGTTTCATTCTGGCTGTTTCTATAGGATATTAAAAACAATGCCACATGGGTATATAATCTCCAAAATGAAAACGTAAAAGCATCTTTTTAGCTTGATGAAAACTAATTTTATCATATGTACGATTACAACCTTATCTACAAATTCTGTTAAAGAGTCCCTGGGGGCTCTTTAGCTGAGGAAATAGAACAGGTCTACCTTTGCAGCAGAAACACGCTTTTCACTAATTGTTCTCAGTGTCCCCTGCTGGCGGCTCACTGGCAGTCCTTCCCAGGCTCTGCTCTCTGGTAGCAGTTGGTTGTGAAGGACCCTGCAGTGCAGGATTTTTTCTAAGCGACTCATGCTCAGAAAAATCTCCTACTTCTTTCTCTCTTCCTTTCTTACCGCTGCCAAATCTTTTTTCCCCACTTTGTAAGTCAATTTCAGCTGACCACTCTGATCTGATTACAAAATCCATATCAAGTTATGAATGGTGATGATACACGTACTAAGTATAGACATCTTTAATTGGTGCAATTCTAGACCATTCAAAACATTCTTGCACCTGTAAGAAACTTTCCTTCCAGTGCAAATGTCCTAGATAACAAGAAAGATAAAATAGCTTTTATAATAACCTCCAGGATGGGATGGAGCAGAAAAGGAATTTGGAGGTGCTGTAGTCTCTATAGAGTCCTCCAAATCGTCTGATAGCTGTAATTTGGAAGATCAAGCAGGCCAGAATTTTCTTTTTTTTCCCCCAGTATGGATATGTACACTTCCAGGAATACAGGGGTTTAAAGCCAAAGCTGACAGGAACCCCTGCCCCAGGGACTGGAAATGGAAACAGGCTACTAGCCCTAGTTCTCTGGCTTAAATACAGACAGCTTTCTCTTCTTTCACATGTGGAAAATCCCTATAGCATCACTTCCAAGATCTGGGCCATGGTAGCTGAAGTCTCAGGATCCTTACAGGAGGATGAAGTGGGGGAGGTGAAGCCGTGGCGTAATAACTTCTGATTTTTTTTTTTTTCCCCACCACCAGTGGTGGGAGGTAAGTATAGGGAAGGGTTTTTAACTTCCCTATGATTCCCCTAAGATCTTGTAAACAATATAGATCCCCTGTCCTGTAGAATAAGAATCTCAGAGGAAGAGTTTGAGACTCAGTGGCCCTGTGATCCTTATTATCAGACCAGTCTGCCATATACTACCCTGGGAAAAGGACAGTGGTAGGTGGAGTTCATCGGACACTTGGGAACATCTATCAAGAAACAATGAGGCCCAGATGACTGGGTGCCATTGGGATACCAATCCAGGACCTTGTTTTCTTGGTAAGATACAAAGAGGTAATAATGGTGTTACTGTAGTAACATCTCAATTTAATTCCCATTTTTTTTTCTCAATAATACACTCATTGTAATACTTTTTTTCATCAGTTTTATAACCATGGTCTTGAGTCAAAAATTCCTGTCTTTTACTATTTAAATTAAGAACTTTAAAAATAAAATTAAAAAAAATCACGTATTGGCATTCTCATAGATACAAAAAGTCTATCATCTCAAGTTACCTATGATTTCAGTTTATTAAACAGGATAGCAACATTCTCTTTTGTTTCCTAACCATCCAATTCTACATTGTTTTATGTTAATACATATGCCAAACAAAGAATGAGTCAAGATAAAATCCTGTGGAGTCCATACTGCAGATGGTGATGCGAGTTTGGGAAAAACTGGTAATTCTGAAGTTCTAATATAAACATTCAATTTGGTAGTCAAAGGTGAGCATTTTATCTTTCTGTCACTGAATATCACTAAACTCATCTGATTAGGGGTGAATAGAAATAAATGCAGTTGATTAGCTTCAGGTTGTATCTTTTAGAATTACATTGGATTTTGCTGCATTTTATTGATTTGAATAGGGACCAAATTTAGAAATGTAGAATTGAAGTTCAGATCAAAATGGACCTGAACTGAAATGTTAATTAAAAATTAATTGTATTGCATAATATTTAAATTTATTTTAGTGAATTGAACTTAATAGATTTCAATCAAGGACTGATTCCACTGAGAAGAATTTGAGGCAGTAGAATCAAATCACTTTAAGTCTTATTAAAATGAAGTAGATTTTATTAATTTGAATGAAATTTAAGTGACAGATTATATGGGAGTTTATAATTCTGAGCAGTATTAAAGAGAAAAGAATAGACCAATTCACTCTAAGTTAACTTGGCTCTGTTTCTCTTGCAGTCATGGCACTGCAGGACCCTTAAGTAACCCTGGCTCATTCCTTTGTGCCATAGTCTCCAGAAACAAGTGTGATTAATAAGACCAAAGTAATAGAATGGAGCCATATGCTGTTTGTTTCTTTGATTCTTTTTGTTTCTTTTATTCTTTTAACAACAGTTGTTCCTTTCCAACCTCTATCTATTTATTAAATATATCTTCTTTCCTGTCCTAATGCAGTGGATATGATCCATTTAGTTCAATGCTAAACTAAGTTGGTGATGAAGGTCTTCATGTGCTTCCTGATTTTAAAGAAAACACTTTTATGTGTAACCACTGAGTTATGATGCTGCTATTACTTCTTAAGAATAGTTCATCCTGCCGGGTGTGGTGGCTCACGCCTGTAATCCCAGCACTTTGGGAAGACGAGGCGGGCAGATCACGAGGTCAGGAGATCGAGACCATCCTGGCTAACATAGTGAAACTCTGTCTCTATTAAAAATACAAAAAATTAGCCGGGCGTGGTGGCGGGCGCCTGTAGTCCCAGCTACCCTGGAGGCTGAGGCAGGAGAATGGCATGAACCCGGGACACGGAGCTTGCAGTGGGCCGAGATCGCGCCACTGCACTCCAGCCTGGGCGACATCTCAAAAAACAAAACAAAACAAAACAAAAACAAAACAAAACAAAATTCATCTTTATGTTTAAGGAAGGAAGTTATTTGCCATTTACCATTTGTTAGGGTTTTTTTTTTTTTTTTTTTTTTTGCATGAATCAATACTGAATTTTATTCAATTATTTGTCTGCTCTTTTTAAAATAATAAAAAGTTTTTTCTCCTTTTAGTGTTTAGAGATTTTTTCTAATGATAGTACTTTTAAAAAAAAATCTACTTTGCTGTGATACATCATTATTCATATATATGGTTGGGTTCACTTTGCTATTTTGTTTAGGATTTTTGCCACTGTACTCATGAATGACTTTGGCCTATAATTTCCCTTTGTTGTACTATCATTACGTTTTTGGTATCGAGTTAATACTGGCCTCAAAGAATGGTGGGGGGGCTATGTTGGAATTATTTAGTAAACTGTCTGAGGCTCATATAATTTGGTATCTTTAATTATAAGATTATTCTTATATCCATTTCTATAAGTTTATATTCTAATTTATGTTTTTTTCCAGGTTGATTTTTTTTAAATGAATTTGCCCATTGCATTTAAATATTTAAATATATTGGGAAATAGTTGTGTTTATACCCCTTTTCTTCATTGCTACTAATATATTTTCCTGCTATTTTGTGACCAGTCTAGTCAGATGTTTATTGATTTTGTTAATCTCTTCAAAAAATCAATTTGTTGATTTTTACTTACTGTATGGTTGATTTTCTTGTTCATTTATTCCTGCTTTTACATTCATTTCATTTGTTCTACTTTCTCTGGATATATCCTAAAATCCTTTATTCGTTTTTTTTTAAGTTTTTAATTGACAAATAAAAATTGTATATATTTAATATACAACATGATGTCTTGAAATATGTATACACTGTGAAATGGCTCAGTGGAGCTAATGAACACATGCATTACCTCACATACTTATCATTTTTTGTATACTCTCAGCAATATTCAAAATGCAGTGTAGTGTTAACTATAATCATCATGTTGTACAATAGATCTCTTGAACTTACTCCTTCTATCTAACTAAAATTTTACATCCTTTGATCAACAACTCTGCCTCCCATTCCCTAGCCTCTGGTAACCAACGACCAACTCTCTAATTCTCTCTAATTCTATGAGTTCAACTTTAAAAAACTCCACATATAAGTGAGATGATGTGGTATTTGTCTTTCTGTGCCTAGCTCATTTCACTCAACATAATGTGTTCTATGTTCATCCATGTTGCCAGAAATCACTGTGTTTAAATACCACTTTCTCTTTATCCGTTCATCCATTCATGGATGCTTAGGTTGATTCCACATCTGGGCTATCGTGAAAAATGCTGCAATGAACATGGGAATGCAGATACCTCTTTGACATACTGATTTCAGTTTTAAAAAATACATAGCAGGTAGAGAGATGGCTGGATCATATGGAAGTTCTTTTTTTCTTTTTTTTTTTTTATGGAACTTCTATGCTGTTTCTCATAATGGCCATCCTAATTTACATTTCCACCAAAAGTGTACAAGAACTCCCTTCTTTGTCTAATATCTTAATATGGATGCTTGGCTCAATAATTTTCAGCCTTTCTAAGCTTTAACTATACACATATAAGACTATAAATTCTAGCAAAATACCACTTTAGGAATTCCCTTCAAGCTTTGAATTACGCCGTCGTCATTATTTGGTAATATGTACTAATTTTGATTATTATTTCTTCTGTGACTCAGGAATTATTTAGAAGTATTTTTAAAATGTCTAATGATATGTTTCGCTTTAAGCTTTTTTGTAAAAGTGTCTTTTTAGCTGATTTTTAAAATTTAATTGATCATGGTCAGAGGACAGGATTTATGATACGAATAACCTGAAATTTGTTGAGATTTGTTTTAAAGAATCGAGTCTGTGGTCAATATTCAAAACTATTTTACATGTGCTTGAAAAAATATTTATTTTCTAACTGTTCTATGCCATTGACTCACAGTTATTAATTATGCAATTTAATCCAATCTGGGTTGCCCAATAGGTAACCAATAGCCACATGCATCTATTTAAAATTTAGTTTTTCAGTCTCACCAGCTGTATGGGCTAATGGCTACCATATTGGACAGAAAATATTTTGATCACCTCAGAAAGTTCTTTTGGATACTGCTGCTCTGTACACGTAATGATTTTTAAAGTCTTATGACCTATAATTACTGAGTCATCAATATTAAAAGCTTCTTTTATAATACTGTATCTTTCAATCTTCCCAAGTTTAGCATTAGGTATTTTTAGTAATTTGGAAATTTGTATCCTATTGTAATGCTCTGAATTATAATATTTTTTTCTCTTTCCTTTGCATTCGTATCAATAGGCTCATCATAGCCTTTTTGAATTTGTAATTTCCTGGCCTTGTTTTCTGTTATCTTTCTTTCAGACTCTGTGGTGTCCTTAATGTTTTTAAATGTCTCTTGTGCACAGCACATAGTTTTTCTTTTTAACTGTCTAAAATTGTCTTTTAACTGGAGAGTCTATTTATTGTGATAACTGACTCGGATTTATTTCCAAATATTTGTGCTTTTTCTTTCTTATTTGCTTTTTATTGTTACTAATGTTTAAGTATTTTTTCTTCCTTCTGAATTGATTATTTTTCTTCATTCTATATATTTTCTACTGGTTTAGAATTTTACATTCTCTTAAATATCATTCTTTTAGTAGATACCCTAGAAACTTTAAATTTCATATATAACTTAACAGTGTCTCAACTTCGTATATTTATTCTCTTCCTAAACAATACAGCAATTTTATAGCTTGTTTCTCTTCCTTACATATAAAGTATTTCATCTATTTTTTTGGCTTCCTCTTGTTTTCTTTAAATGTCACAAACTAAAGTTTATTGCTCAATATTGTCAATGTTTGCATAGATTTACTAACATTTTACTATTTCCTTTGTTCCCTCTTTTTTCTATCTCAGACTATTCTTATGAGATCTTGTTTTTTCTTTTTCTGTAATACAGCCTTTGGATAGTCTTTTTTTGAGGGTCGGAGGGTAGTACATAATTGTTATTTTGTCCTAAAAAGTCTTTATTTAGGACTTTATATAGGTGTTTTTTTCTGGGTGGCATATTCAAGGTCAATGGTTATTTTCTCACAATAGTTTGAAAATATTCTAATGTCTTCAGGGTCCATCGTCAAGAAGTCAATGATCAGTTTAATTTCCATTCTTTTGTGAATAATCTGTAATTTCTGTTTAGCGGGGGATTTCTTTCATTGTGGCTTACATCCACTATGACACCTTAATCTGAATCTTAATTTGCATGTTTTTTTGGTTCTGGTCAATATTTAGCCATCATTCACCAAAATAAGGCCTCACCACTCTTATCTCTTCTTTCACAACTCCAATTAGAGATGTATTGATTGGTCCTGATCTAATCTTCTTACTCTTAACGTTTTATTTTTCATATTTGACAACTCTGTCTCACTGGGCATGTTTCTGGGAAATTTCTTCAGAATCTAATTTCAATTTCACTATTCCTACTTCAGCTGGGTAGAAACTGCTATTTATCTCTAACATTAAGCTTTTAATTTTATCTATTACGTTTTTATTCCTATAATGTTTATTTGGTTCTTTTTCAAATGTTATCCATTATTTTTGATAGTATATCCAATTCTCTCTTTACAAATTGTTTCAATCCAATAATTTCAATACCTGAAGATTTTGTAGGACTGAAAATGCTATTAGTTATCTCTATTGATTCACAATTACGGTATCTTGTTTCCCCATACATTTGGTGATTATTTTTTCTTTCGAGATCATGTTTCTTGGAAATATGTCTGTGAGAATCCTGTGAGGTTCAGTTGAAGGTATGTCTCTCTCAGATCATCTGTGTTTGCTTTTCTCAGCTACATGGAGACATTACCAATCTGGGACCTCTTTAAAATATATTTTCAGCTTGAGTTTTTTCCAACCATTCAAATGCTATGAAGTTAGGCTGTAAACATCCATCAGAACTGGTTTTCTATTACATAGCTTCAAGGGATAATTTCTTCTTTTTACTCTGAGCTAAAGTTCAGATAATAAAAAATTTTACATTATCTTCTTTTGTAGAGTGGATTTTTCCATTTTTAGTTTTGTTTTTCATTGAGTCGAAACCCCTGGATTTTGTTTTCCATAAAGGGATATTTGATATAATTTATTACTTGGCATGGACCCTTCTTCCTCATATAGCCACTGAGAAAAGCTGTGGGTTGCATGGAACTGGCAGGAGCCTTTAGGTCAACTTCTGGGTTTGGCATTCATTTATAACCTTGGTTCATGATTTTTTCTTCATTTTAGGCCTCAAGGATCTTCCTCACTTTCTTGCATGCTCAATCATACATTTAAAAGGATTTTAAAAATTATTTTTATTTTTAGTTTTTTTGAGACGAAGTCTCACTCTTGTCCCTCAGGCTGGAGTGCAATAGCATAATATAGGCTCACTGCAATCTCCACCTCCCAGGTTCAAGCAATTCTCCTGCCTCAGCCTCCTGAGTTGCTGGTATAACAGGTGCCTGCCATCACGTCCAGCTAATTTTTGTATTTTTAGTAGAGATGGGGTTTCACCATGTTGGCCAGGTTGGTCTTAAACTCCTGACCACAGGTGATCTCCCCACTTCAGCCTCCCAAAGTGCTGGGATTACAGGCGTGAACCACCACCACGCCTGGCCTTATGCATTTTAAAAATGTTTATGGGGGAGGACTTCTGTTATATCTATTTGGCCTTAATCGTATAGTCAAAGTCTGTTACTGTGGATTTTAAAGCAAGGGAGAGGCATGGTCAAGGTGATGTTTTATTACACAATGTGACATAAGGGAAAGGCGATTGTAATAGAGGAACTATTCTACAAATTAGGTGGTAAAGACTTGGAGTATCATGGATATGACATTCTGCCTAACAGAGAGCGGCAAAACATACTATAAAAGGATGTTAGTAGGATGTGGTGACCTGATGGATCAGCTAGTGGTAACTGCTTGATTTTACAGTTAGGCAGATCTGAACATTTTGAAAGCAATGTCAATAGGAGAGTGTTAATTTTCGGGGAAACGAACGCTTTGTCAGTTTTATTTTATAGAGGGTGAATTTGAGGTGCTAGTGGGTCTCAGCTGGGGCTGGCACTACCTCCTCAGGTATGATTCGGAACCATGTATAAGGTGCCACTGATATGTAGTGCTTCAGGTCCCATGAATGCTAAACGTCTTACAATGTGTTAGACAGTCCTGCACAATAACTGTCCCATCCCAAATGCCAATAGCACCCTGGTTGAGAAGCCCTCTGACATAGCAACTTGGAAACGAGGATGTACAAGAGACAGGACTTGTGACCTCAAGAGAGAGAAATTAGAGCCAAATCTTTTTTTTTTTTTTTTTTTTTTTTTTTTTTTTTTTTTTTTTTTTTTTGAGTTGGAGTTTCACTCTTGTTGCCCAGACTGGAGTGCAGTGGCATGATCTTGGCTCACTGCAACCTCTGCCTCCCGGGTTCAAGCAATTCTCCTGCCTCAGCCTCCTGAGTAGTTGGGATTACAGGCACCTGCCACCACACCCGGATAATTTTTTTTGTATTTTTAGTAGAGATGGGATTTCACCATATTGGCCAGGCTGATTTTGAACTCCTGGCCTCAAGCAATCCACCCGTCTTGGCCTCCCAAAGTGTTAAGATTACAGACGTGAGCCACTGCGCCCGACCAGAACCAAATCTTTAAATCTGTGAGTCATCCACAGTGACAACTGACTCCTGAGCATGGGACAGTCTGTGGAATGGAGCATATGGCCAGTTAAGGCCCTGCCTCTTAGGGTGCTGCAACACAGGAGAGGATGACAGAATTTAGGAAAGCAGCTCCAAAATGGAAAGGGTCTAGGCAACGTGATTTGTATTCGTTCCCTGTTTGTGTTAAGCCACAGTTTATGCAGAACTTAGTGATTGCATTCATTCCTTTGATTCACGTATTGTGTTGCAGTTACTTTCTGTGCTCATCTCCACTACAGACTGGGAGTTCCATTTGGACACTGATTCTGTACTCCAGCTTCTAGCAGGTAAATGAATGGTGAGTGTTTCAGAAAGGTAAATGTTCCGGTGTTCCAAGGGTAAAGCTTGGCCAACATCATTGGATTTGAGGATTAGAATCATCTGAGTGGCAGACTCATGTTTCAGGTGATCAAGCTTTAAGACGTTAAGGTGATGTAAGGAAGCAAACGTGAATGATCAAAACAGAAAAACCTTCTGAACATAAGGAGAGAGAGACAGACCAGCCGAAGGGTGATGAAGAAGAAAGTGTGGCTTCTGCAAGCGAGTGGGGTTCTGCATGTGTCTATAGTCAAAAGTAAAAGAAATTGACAAAGAAGGAAAAATCAAAGCCCTGATGATTGGACCAATACTGATCAATAGCTACAATCACTATTATGATGTTTACTACTTCTTCCCAACATGCTGGGGCCCGAATCAACCCCATATAAACATTGCCTTGGAGAACATCTCAAGCTGTTTGGTTTCTTAACCCAATCTGATAAAGACACGACCAGGAGAGTCCAGAAAAGGATGAGGGACAGAGAAGCCCTAATATTGAGACTTTCTGAACTGGCCTCTTCCTACTATTTAACACATTAAGAAAGAAAATACAATTGATGACATTAAAATACTTAGCCTTGACCTTTAACCCTGTTAGGTCGGTGCAAAAGTAATTGCGGTTTTTACCATTGAAAGTAACATCAAAAGCTGCAATGACTTTTGCACCAACCCAGTGCTTGTTACTCTCCAGACAGTCATGTGTTACTATTTGAAAAATGCATCCATTTTTCAACAGCAGAGCAAGACACTGCTTATGTGGCACAAAACCTGAGGTCTCATATCACGCCTGCTGTTCAGTGGGGGCACAAATCCTTTTCTGTTTGTAACACATCCAACTGGCAGAGTCACACATTACTCATCCATTACCCGGTCGTCCTCCCAGGAAACTAAGATGCTAAAGCCTTTCTCGATGGCACAAGCAGTTAATAAAAGTGGCACAAATTCAAAGTCCTCCAATCTCACAGAAGAGCAGTAAGATGACAAAAAATTCAATAACAATAATAAGTGGCAGATTTTTCAAGTGGGTAAAAGGGACACATTTAAACAGTGAAATCACTAAAATTTGCCCTTATTCTTTTTTCCCTGACAGCAACAGGATTGGACACCAAAACACGGAATACATTTTTCCTTGTAAGTGTTTAACTAAAACTTGTTTCATTAGCCTGTTGATTAACCTTCTGGTATCAAATGCGATTCTTCAGAGCCCTTCACATTATGTCAGTTAGTCATTTTTTTTTTTTCCTGGCAAGGCAACTGATTTCCGTTTGATTGTAATGAATGTGACAAATTACTCAATATTCAGATATATTTTTGGTTATTGCTGCTTTGCAACTCTGGATGAATAATTTGATTAAGACGCCTATTAGGAAGCAAATCTCAAAACATCAAAACCACCTGCCTCTCTGATTTCAACTGTTAATCTTCTTTATAACCTGCCTGGATGCATCGCCCCATTTTCTGTGAAGAACGAATTCCTTCTTTATCACTGACCTCTAGTTGTTCAAGGCTTTGCCCTCACTGTTCCAGCCGGTCTGCCATCTTGCTGCTCCTTAAACATCCAAGCACATTCCCGCTTTAGAGCTTGGCAGGGGCTATTTTTACCACCTGAAATTCTCTTTCCTTAATATCCTCAAGGACCTTTTGTTCCTCTTCCTTAGATGTTCTTTGAATGCCGTTTTGTTAGGCTGGCCTTCTCTTAATAACCTCCAAAGAGCATCTTTCCTTCACTCCCTTATCCTACTTTATTTATCTATTCGTATTTATCCACCTCTAATGTTAGATACTGTTTTGTTTATTGTTTATTTTGTCCCCTCCCACTAGAGTTGATGATCCAGTAGACCTGAGCTGTTGTTTTGGTTTCTGATAACTAGCACCTGTCCATAGTTAGGCACTTAATAAATATTTTTCAGATACACGAATCCAAGTCATTATTCTATTTTTTTTCATATCTAAACACATTTTTAGAAAAAGAAAAAAAGAGAAAATAAATTTGAATTCTGGTGTTTTGGGATATTTTTTCCTTTATGCCTCAGTCTATCAGTTGAAATTTGATTTCACCTGAGGCAACCTTATCACACCTAATCAGTTTCTCCTGGCGTCAGTTGATTAAAGAATAGCTGCAATTTTTCTATGTAAAAGTTACAGCATTTATGCCACTCATGTAACCCTCTCTGAACATGCATTTGCAGAATCTGTATTGGTGTTCATAACTGGGCTTATCTTTCAAACAGCCATCATCCGTAAGTGATAATCTTATTTGTATTCCTTGTGTCATAACTTTATATCAAAACCCTATTCTTTTTCTTAGCAGCATTAAAATAAAATTTTAATTACTCTGAGTCTAGCTTTTCAGGAAGCTCAATAATCTACTTGTGTCTTACACTGACTTAAAAAAAAGAGTAAACCAGGGACTTGTTTTGACAGTCTACTCTTAAGATATGGTAGTGCAGATTGATTTGGGAGGGCAGGAGTCGGGGCTGACTCCAGTCTGCAGTCAGCTCACGAGGCTGGCTGAAACTAATTGGCCTGCAGAGAAGAGGAGCCCATTTTCTAACTAGCACCAGGCTTTCTATATTCTGGGAGACCCTGGTATAGCCAACACTCAATGACAATTCAGTACAATTTTCTACACCTACCATAGCTGTCATGCTGTACAGTTATATCAGTGTTCAGAATCATGACCTGAGGAAAGACAATTTTACCGAAGCGAGAAATTAAAAATTGTTATGTCGCTTATTACATTTACAAAAGCAGGCAAATCTTAAGCAAATACACACACACACACACAAAAGATTTCTGTATATATTTGTCAAAACAAATTGTTTTTCTATTACACTTTTTATTCACAAGCAAATTCACTTATGAGGATTTCTGGGTTCTATCCACTTTCATTTCTGGGAAATCCACTTACTGGATTTCCCGGGTTCTGTCCTCTCTGTCTTCTTTAGGTTTAGGGTAATGCATAATAAAAGCTGATATCTGACAGATTCTTGGGAGACTACAGAGGTACATGGCATAACCCACACAAACGGAGTAAAGCAGGGATTCTGTTAAAGCCTGGCTCATAGTCACAGGCTTTACAAAGATGGACTCAGAGGCCTGCCTACCTCCACTCCAGTCCCACTAGGTTGGCAGTGATATCTCCAGCATAGCATAAATCCTACAGATCTGCAAGGGGAACGTTGACAGCCTAGAGGCTCACGAAGTAGCTCTGTTCTCCGTCTATGGACAGAGGCAGGGTGCTGGGCACCACCTCACCTGAAGCAGCTGATTCAGATGTCCACTATTTGATAGTGGAGGCCAGAAAATTCTGTTCCTTCCCAAGGATATTACAGCCCCTGCATATTCCAGCCAGTGCAAGAGTGGCTGTGAAATAGAGATCAGTGAGTGAGGTGATCACTGAAATTGGAGCCAGGAGGTCTGGATTCTATTCCACCTCTATTATTATCATCATGTTCCATTTCTTCCTCCCTCAGGCTCTTTCCTGCTGTCTAACAAGGGGCATGGACTTTGATGATCTCTGTTTCTGACTTTATTATTTCATGATTCTATGATTTTTTTTTCTGATTATGTATTCAGAAGTGACCTAATTGGATATATATTACCACATACCTATTTTCTACACATTTCATACTTTGTAACAACATTATTCACACCTCTTCTCACTAAAAGACATATTCTTCTCATTTCTTCATCAAGTTTACCACTGTTTTTTCTTTTCTTGGGGGGGATGAGGGGTGGATGAAGTCACATTCTGTCACCCAGGCTGGAGTGCAATGGTGTGATCTTGGCTCACTGCAGCCTCCGCCTCACAGGTTCAAGCAATTCTCCTACCTCAGCCTGGTGAGTAGCTGAGACTACAGGTGCCCACCACCAGGCCTGGCTAATTTTTGTATTTTTAATAGGGATGGGGTTTCACCATTTTTGGCCAGGCTGGTCTCAAACTCCTGACCTCAAGTGATCTGCCAGCCTCGGCCTCCCAAAGTGCTGGGATTACAGGCATGAGCCACCGTGCTGGCCTGCTTTTTCTTTATATATAGCTACAAACATTGTTTTCCTATTCTTACTATTCTATTCTTCCTAGAAAAGGAGTTGCATTTTCTTACAAACATTTATAAAACCTTGTCCTGCTTATTGGAGCCTTGGTCACACTACCTATTTCCTGTGTAAATGTCACCTTCTTTCTAGACCGATGACTACTCAGAGGGTGGAAGCTATCCCACTTTATCTTTGCAGCTACGAAGGTTCATAACAATAACTCAGTATATATTCTCTGCAGCTACTAGGATTCATAATGATTCAGTATATATTAAATGACTTCATGAATTCAGTCTCATGACTACATACACACCTTTGGTAATGCTAATGCCACATAAGTCTAGTCCCATTCTCTCTCTCTCTCTCCTGTGAACTCCAGTGTCACATTCTTAACAATTTAATAGATTTCTGCATTTGGGTGGTACTGCATATACTCAATTCCAACGGTTTCACTTTTTGGCCTTTCAACAAAACACATGTATCTCTTTGTGTCTATGCTCTCAGGAACTTCCTGTTCATTCTTCAACAACTGATCTCATTTTTAAATTCATAGAAAAACACAGGACATCAGAGAGAAATCCCTCAGCATTCTGTCTATAGGAATACCATCTTCTCCTCTTACAGCAGTTTTTCTTCCTACCTCGGGCCACTCCCTGGTTTTATGGTAGGGTTCTACCCTTTCTCTATTTTCTCAGGAGATGTACATTATTATTTATTCTTTATTTCTCTTAGGATTCCTCCCACTGGCATCTAAGAATGATAATCTGTCTTACTTGGAAACACACACACACACACACACACACACACACGCACACGAACCTCAACTCCAATCATCACATGAAAATGGTCTTCGTTAAGGTTTACTCCTCCTTCCATTTCATTATATCCAATAGATCTTTGCATGTTTTATTTTACCAGACCTCTCAGCAACATTTGATGCTCAATACTGTCCCTGTCATCCCTTTGTCTTGGAACAGTCTGTACACTTAACCTATGTCCCAAGAGCTGGTCCTGATTTCTCCTACTTCTCTGGTTGCTATTTCTGTTAGTCTTAACTTTTTTTTTTTTTTTTTTTTTTTTTTTACTCAAACAATGAAAAAGTTGGCACTCTCCAAGTCCTGTCTTTCTATGCTCCCTCTTCTTCTGCTTTCTATGCTATCTCATCCATATCCAGGCCTTCAGTAGACACAGGACTCACTCATTTATATGTTTAGATCAGCTCTTTCCTCTGAGATTCAGACTTCCACGTCCAACTGTTCATTAGGCACCTCCACTTGGGTACCCGAAGCCCAATTCAAATGCACATGGAAGTCATGACTGTACTCTCGACATGTGGTCACTTTTTGGGATTTTGGACCTCTGTTAACAGCCCCAATCCATCCATCCTGCTAGTGGAGCCACCAGAAATGGTCATACACAAAACTTTGTCTGCTGTGTCTTGTGTCCATGACCACCCCTGTCTGTGTATGGGACTCAGGTGTGGCCGTGTGCCTGTGTGGTGATGACGGAGCCCTAGAGGAGGGCATAAGGTCCAGCTCCTGGACCAAGGAAATTCTGACCACTTCTCAAAGAACTCCTTCTGCTTTGGAGCTGAGAGGGCTAAAGTGAGTGAGCGCTAAAGCTGCGGGAGACAAAAGGTTTTAGTCTATCCAGGAGAGGAATATTGGAGAATTGGATCTCATCACCACTGTTTTCAATTTCATTTTTTTTCACACTGTGTCTGAACAGCAGGCATTGGCTTTTCCTCTGACTGTCATTACCCACCTAAGGAAATACACAGCTAGGGAAAGATGCAAGCGTCTATGTGTAGTAAGGGGGAAAAATCCACCCCTCAAACAGCTCCACTCACCCCCCATCAGTTGGCACCTCCTATTTCATGGCCACCGTGGAGGCTGTAAAAGTGGGCAAAGCATTTTATTATGCTGCTGTATTTTTCTGTTTACTTCAGAGCATGTGTTTCTCTCCAGTATCACTCATCTCCATAATATATAGTTTCAAAGACACAATTTCATGCAGATGTGGGAGAAACAGAACAACAAATTCAAAGCTCCTCTTGCCATCAGTCCTTTGATTAAAGTGCCCTTTCCAGAGAGGTAAACATGACACTTCCCTCAGCCCCTACACGGACTTATTGCACAACTAGATTGCGGTATTTTTATTGCAGGACTGTGCCTGCCCTTGTTTAAAATTGTTTTGACCTTTGGATGAGCACGCATTAAAAAAAAAATTTCCATCTTTCTCCAGAATTAGTAAGCTGTAATAAAAAGAGGAAGGCAAGTTTGTCATATCTGAATGGTGCCTGGCAGAGTCGCAGCAAATACTTGCTTGACAACTTCATTTTGCTCCTGGAAAGAGCTGCTTTGTGACCCTGACTCGGAATGCCAGCCCTGTGTAAATGATGCCTTCCTCGTCAGAGTCCAGATGGCAGCTCCTCCGGCCAATGTTGCCTTATTTCACATGGAATCACAATCCCAGGAGTGACATTCAGTCTGGAGAGAAAGCTGTTGGAAATCCTCATGTATCAATTTGCTACTTTGCAAGTTGAAAACACCTAAAAATTGCCATGTTCAGAAATGTACCATACATTGTATAAGGGTGAATTTGTAAGGATTGCGAAATTACCGTTTACTACATCACTGAGGCCGAAAGAGAAGTTCTCTTCAATAACAACTATGGTTAGTAATAAACCAACAGAAGGGTGTGTAATTGTGAAAACAGAGTCAATGCCAAAAAGAGCAAACCCAACCAAATGCAACGTGCAAGAATATTAACTAACATCTTGATTGAGCCCTGTCAGAAGAAAGCTGGCGACAATAATACTAAAGAAAACATTGAAACGAGCCCAGAAGCTTCAGTTCAGTAAGAATTTATTCAGTAGTATTACAGCCTGCCACCATCAGTCTTAAAAGAAAACTATCTCTTGTTGTATATTCTCAAAAGGATTTGATGTATGTTGCCTTATTCTTTCCAGAATGAAATCAGAGTGACTTGAAAAGAATCTAAAAGGATCCTTTCTCCCCATCAGAAACAAAGAAAGATTAGGGAGTGACAATAACGGGCCAAGTTTAATTTATTAAACTAGAATTAGTTATTTCCTAAATCTATAAAAGTATTTGCTAAAAAGACAAAAATAAATTTGAGTTTTCAGAGAAAAAAAAACCCTAAAGATTGTTAAAAAATTTTGATATATAACAAGTAACTTTCAAGGAGTACAAATACATCTCGAAAAAAAAGAACAATTCAAATTACTATCAAATGATTAAAACATGAGTAATTACCAAGGTCGAGTGGCTAGTAGAAAGGCTGAGTCAAATACGTACTGTATTAGATGCTAGAGAACAAGAATTAATTTGACATTGTCCTTAATTTGAAGAGAAAATCATCATCATCATCATCATCATCATCATCATTATCATCATGTACTGAACCATTACAAGATGTTCAGCTGTTTTAGGCGCTGTACAAATAGATAATTTTCCAATGAGTAATAAAATAGAATACCTACACTCACTCCACTAAAAGAAAAACAAAAAAACCCCCTAAACTTCCAATGCTAAACTTTCCACTGAAGAACATACCTAAAGATGGCTGGAAAAATGTTATTAACATAGCTGCAAAAACCATCAGCATACTCAGTTTCACCCTACCAAAATATAGTAATGAGAAAAATCAGCGTTGGAAACCATCAAGATGACAGCCAGGACTCTTCTAAACTTTGCTGAGAGCAGGGGCACCATGCTTTCCTTCTCCAGTGTAGGGTATTAAATGGTAATATTCGAGCAACCAGCAAACACTGGTGTCTGCCAATTTCAATGTTTCTTCCCATGTGTAAATGTTTCAAATGATTTAATATATTTTAGAGATTAGAAGCAATAAACTAGAGCTTAAACATATAGAACCAAAGACCACATGCATTTCAATTGCTGCAAGAGGTAAACAACAACAACAACAACAACAACAAAACAAACCACACACATACACACACACAAAAACAGACACAACCCAGCTAGTATCTCTAATTTGTAATTAGAAAAAATGAAAGTCTTTGTCAGGTGTTCATTTAACAAAGCGTGTTGCGCTTATCTAGAAGGAGGAACAATTCAATTATTTATAAAAATTAATTTTCAAACAGTACCATTTCTTATAGCTATGAAATAAATGAATGGCTTCACCAAAACTTTTCATTTAAAACTTTCTAGGGCACAAAATGGATGAGTGATAGAATAGTTACCTCAGTTTCAAATCTTAGTTAAGTATTCTCCAGTTCTTTTTCCATTACTTTTTAAATCTAGGTGTTTTATTAGTGAGAGAGTCTCCATATGGTGTTCATAATGTTTAGCTCAGTGCTGGGCATAGCAGCTATTATATATGGATGGACTGACTGATTGGTTATCATTTACTCTGGGACCCAAGAAAGAAGGGAAAATAAAAAGGCCTGGACCGCTGGCAGCTTCCAGGTACCAGCCAGACTGAGGTAACAGCTAGACTCCTGAACATAATACAATTCCATAGACTATCAGCTGTTATCAAACAGGTTCACACCATGATCATGGCTAAACAACACACAAAAAAGCCTTCTTTGTGTCTGAACACAAAGAACCATGTGTGGCCACAAAAATAACCAAAAAGCTCCATCTTCTGGCTAATGTGAGTGGCTACCACTTTTTTTCCCAATGACAAACAGTCCCACGTTGGACCTCCTGCTATCAAATTGCATCCACTCCTGAGCAGCACCCAATCCAGAACAAACTTTTACTCCCTGAAATTACCCAACACCAGCCCCAATCCTATAATATCCTCCTCTCCATGTTCCCTTACGAGGATGCCCCGTAGTTCCCCATGGTGCGCACCCCCTCTCGTGTTCCTGTTCTTGCAAGCCCACAGACCCACCTTCTTGTGGTGTGCTCCTGGTGGTCCCTGGCTGGTGGGCATCAACAAACTGAACATCATACCAGTAATAAGCACCCGATGTTCGCGCTTCCTAAAAAAACAGCGTCTCTACCTTATGATGAGCCAGAGATTGACCAAATAGAGCAAAGCAGGGGAATATCACTCGCCCAAAACTGCTATTAAAAAAAAAATTGTTGAGGGAAAGGAAGGAATACCAATATTTGTATTACAACTTGATTCCAAGGTGTGGTAAAGCGCATAATAACTACTTCAGCCACTTTACCCATTATCTGGTGTTATTGAAGAGGGTTTGATCCTTTTCTCATTCTACAATAGGAAAAATGACTGTCCCCATCCTCTCTGGTGTACTGCACACGCACACACACACAAATCGGAGTTCCCATGCAAATAAACACTATTTTGGCTGAGCAATATACATTTAAATGTTCTTAGCTGCTTTTGAAATGATAAAAAAAGAAACATAAAATTTTTGAACAGCAGCACTAATAATAATAAGCAACAAGAGGAGGACAAGACATAAGAAAAAAGCCCAATACGTATCAGTAAGCAAACGAGACACCAAAGAAGAGTGAAATAAGATGGAGAAAAGAAAGTGACATGAGAGAGCAGGACAGAGAGACAGGAAGAGACACTCACGCATTCGAAGGAGAATGGAAAGCACAGGGCAGAGTGGTCTCTTCCGGTAGGTTGTTGGGATTCTCTTTTCATTCTTTTATATAAGGTGGAACCTATTTGGGTCCCAATGTGGATAAAATAAATGGAATAATTTTTGGTTCTGCAGTGATAGGACCAGAGTGATTCACTACGATTTTTATGGTGTTGACTTTTAGCCCTAGATGGGACCACATAACTTTTATTCTTTACCTCTGTACTCTGTTCTCAAATATTTTGCTCACTGAAGAATACTCCTTAATTGCATTGTTACCACTTTTATCTGTTTCTGAAGATAGGGTCACCTAGAGTAACCTGATGCTGAAAACGTCCCAAAATGTAAATCTGTCCCTCCTGCTGAAGTAGAAAGGGTTATGTTAAGCATTTTTTCAACCATGATTATTTATTTTTATTATTTTTTATTTTTGTAGAGACCGAGTCTCACTATGTTGCCCAGGCTGGCCTTGAACTCATGGGCTCAAGGTATCCTCCTGGCTTGGCCTCCCAAAGTGCTGTGATTACAGATATGAGCCACTGCACCTGGTCATGTTAAGCATTTTTTTTTTTTAATTAGTTTGTTTTATTTTCCCCAGGTCTATTCACTAGAAGCATTTTTGATATGGTTTGGCTCTATCTCCACCCAAATCTCATCTTGAATTGTAGTTCCCATAATCCCCATGTGTTGTGGGAGGGAGCTGGTGGGAGGTAATTGAATCATGGGGGTGGGTTTTTCCTGGGTTGTTCTCATAATAGTGAATAAGTCTCACAAGATCTGTTGGTTTTGTAAAGGGCAGTTCCCCTGTACACGAACTCTTGCTTGCTGCCCAGAAAGACATGACTTTGCTCCTCCTTCACCTTCCGCTGTGATTGTGAGGCCTTCCCAGCCATGTGGAACTGTAAGTCCATTAAACCTCTTTCCTTTATAAATTACCCAGTCTTGGGTATGTACTTATTAACAGCATAAGAACAAACAAATACAATAAATTGGTACCAGGAAGTGGGGTGCTGGTATAAAGATACCTAAAAATGTGAAAGCAACTTTGGAACTGGGTAACAGGCAGAGGTTGGAACAGTTTGGAAGGCTCCAAAGAAGACAGGAAGATGTAGGAAAGTTTGGAACTTCGTAGAGACTTGTGGAATGGCTTTGACCAAAATGCTGATAGTGATATGGACAACAAAGTCTAGGCTGAGGTGGTCTCACATGGAGATAAGGAACTTGTTGGGAATGGGAGGAAAGGTCACTCTTGCTATGCAAAGAGTCTGGCAGCATTTTGCCCCTGCCCTAGAGATCTGTGGAACTTTGAACTTGAGTGAGATAATTTAGGATATCTGGCAGAAGAAATTTCTAAGCAGCAAAGCATTCAAGATAAAGCAGAGCATAGAAGTTTGGAAAATTTGCAGCCTGATGAGGCAATAAAAAAGAAAAACCCATTTTATGGGGGAGGAATTCAAGCCTACTGCAGGAATTTGCATAAACAACAACAACAACAAAGCCGAATGTTAAACACCAAGACAACAGGGAAAATGTCTCCAGGACATGTCAGAGACATTCATGGCAGCCCCTCCCATCACTGGCCCAGAGGTCTAGGAGGGAAAAATGGTTTCATGGGCTGGGCCCAGGGCCCCCCTGCTGTGTGCAGCCTAGGAGCTTGGTGCCCTGTGTCCCAGTGGCTCCAGCCATGGCTAAAAGGGGCCAAAGTACAACTTGGGCTGTGGCTTCAGAAGGCAGAAGCCCCAAGCCTTGGCAGCTTCCACATGGTGCTGAGCCTGCAGGTACACAGAAGTCAAGAATTGAGGTTTGGGAACCTCCACCTAGATTTTGGAGAATGTATGGAAATGCCTGGATGTCCAGGCAGAAGTTTGCTGCAGGGGCAGGGCCCTCATGGAAAACCTCTGCTAGGGCAGTGCAGAAGGGAAATGTGGGACTGGAACCCCCCACACAGAGTTCCCACTGGGGCATTGCATAGTGGAGCTGTGAGAAGAGGGTCACTGTCCTCTAGACCCCAGAATGGTAGATCCCTGAGAGCTTGCACCATGGGCCTAGAAAAGCCGCAGACATGCAATGTCAGCCCATGAAAGCAGCTGAGACAGGGGGCTATACCTTGCAAAGCTGCAGAGGCAGAGCTGCCCAATGCTGTGTGAGTCCACCTCTGGCATCATTGTGACTTGGATGTGAGTCATGGAGTTGAAGGAGATCATTTTGGAACTTTAATGTTTAATGACTGCCCTATTGAATTTTGGACTTGCTTAGAGCCTGTAGCCCCTTTGTTTTGGCCAATTTCTCCCATTTGGAATAGGTATACTTACCCAATGCCTATACCCTCATTGAATCTAGGAAGTAACTAACTTGCTTTTGATTTTACAGGCTCATAGGCAGAAGGGACTTGCCTTGTCTTAGATGAGACTTTGGACTTTTGAGTTAATGCTGGAATGAGTTAAGACTTTGGAGGTCTGTTGGAAAGGCATGGTTGACTTTGAAATGTGAGGACATGATACTTGGGAGGAGCCAGGGGCAGAATGATCTAGTTTTGCTGTGTCCCCACCCAAATCTCATCTTGAATTGTGGCTCCCATAATCCCCATATGTTGTGGGAGGGACCCTGTGGGAGGTAATCAGATCATGGGGGTGGGTTTTTCCTGTGCTGTTCCTGTGACAGTGAATAAGTCTCACAAGATCTGATGGTTTTATAAAGGGCAGTTCCTCTGCACATGCTCTCTTGCTGCTGCCATGTAAGACATGACTTTGCCCTTCCTTTGTGCTCTGCCATGATCATGAGGCCTCCCCAGACGTGTAGATCTGAGAGTCCATTAAACCTGTTTCCTTTATAAATTACCCAGTCTTGGGTATGTCCTTATTAGCAGAATGAGAATGGACTAATACAATTTTATATTTTACATTTTTCTTAGCTAATTCCAAAGGCATACTAGCATACACTCCCTATCTTATTATTTTAACAAACGTTTCTGCTTAGAGCTCCTTAGTAGTAAGGAGTCCAGTTAGTGTTACTAATTTTAGTTTTCTCAATCCCAAGTTGGAACATGGATTCCTATTCCTGTCTATCAGTATAGATTTAAAATGTTAGCTTTTATTATGTATGTAATAAGTACAAGCAATTAACATTAATGATTAATGATTAATGTCAAACTCAAATATTTGCTAGCACTTTTACTTTATTGAATGTTCATGTTTAGTCTTTGATAAGCACATGTATTGAATGGTATCTCTTATCTGTTCATAAATCTAAAGAGACGTGAACTATTTTTTCATGCATACAATGCCTACTAACATATGCTATATATTTGTATTTTAATTATTACTTCATTTTTCCTTTTTCCTCTTGTTTGGCATTTATAGCAATCAACTGCCAAAAAGAAGAATTACAAAGTTGGATCTGATATGTTAATACTCAAAAGAGAAATAGTCCAAAAATTCTGTGGTATGATAACATCAGAAACTGAGAAATTCCAAAATAACCAAATCATGCCTTATACGTTATTCCAAAAAATTGGAACACACAGGGTGAGCAGGTTTCTCTTTCTCTACGGGGCATTTGTAATAGTCAAAGAATGTAGGGTGGGCCAAGGAGGAGTAGATTCTCTTTCTGGCTTTGCCACTGGCTTTTTCCTTCTAGGGATGGTGGTAATTTAAAAATCAGTTTCACTCATGTGAGTAAAAGTTAAAACACATAGGAAAAAAGCATTACCCAGGAGCATGTCGAGGTAGTGGCTCCAATCCAAGCAAGAAATCCAGAGCTAAAGGAAAGACACCAGAACTGGGAAGATAAAGACAGAGATCGTTGAAGCAGATGTGAGAGGAGCTGGCCTGTGCAAATTGTGCAAAATAAATTCCTGAACTACTCGGCCACGACTCACATAGTCTCATAGCGAAGAAGAGTGGATAGCATGTGTGCTTTGGAGGAGTAATAGGGCAGGGATGAACTCAAGAATGAAGATAGGGTTAAAAAAAAGGGGGGGGGGAAGGAATGAAGAAGAATGGGTGGAGAAAGAAAAGTCTACCCACTTCAGTGGACAGCAGCCCCTGTGGACGTGCCAAGCTGATTGCAATGGCTGTAGTGGGGGCTGATACCCCAATGAGGGCAACTGAGGCAGAAGAGGAATCCCAGGAGGGGAAAAGAACCAATAGACCTTCTGGCACTGACGTCTTTAAGTCCCAGAATGCTGGACTGGAAAATAGTAGTTAATATTACAGTTCAAATGAAATAGCACATGTACAAGCACTTTGTAAAGCCCGAGCCCAGTAAAATATCTGGGGCAGGGGGCCACGGAGGAGAAGGAATGTGGCCTTCAGGTCAGGTAGACTTAAGTTCAAATCTTGCCTCATTTTGCAAGGCTTTAGACTAGCTACTTAATCTCCCTGGCATCTTTCCCCTAATGCAAATAGCAATAGCCACAAGTCACATGGTTAAAATATCTAGTAAATTCTTTTTCAATAAATATCTAAAGAATATTTAAATTATTTTCCCATTAAATGAGTGTAATGTACTTTACAAGAGATGACCAAACTGCTCAAACAGAGATCACCTGGCAGGGAGTCCAGTGATGGTTAGTCTGAGTTCATGGGTGACCGGGGGAGCATAATTACTCCAAACACCTTCTTTGCCAAGCCCAGTCAAAAGTAACTCTATGCTGGAAACCTCCTTCCTTTCTTACCTGGGACCAGGTAGTAGTTGGGGGTAGGGGAGATGCTTGGTTAGCCTGAGGGATAGGAGGGACTCTGAAAGGATCCCCCTGTCCTCAGACCATGGAAGTAAGTCAGAATCTGTATTCCCTCGCCATCCACAGTGTCTCTCCCAGGGTCACAGGAGATGCCACATGAGGATCCCATCCTCCTTATGTCCCATTTTCCTAGGCGACTTCTATCTGTTCTCAAGGATGAGAAGTGTATTGTTTGCCTTGGATGTTCTATCTCTGATATAAGCAGAAACAGACTCAAAAAAATGCAAAGAATTTATGAATTGCTGCAAATAAAGATTTGCATTCTCTGATTATATACTGAGTGCCAGGATTGCCTTGGCATTGGGGTTGAGCATGTTTTCTCTGCCACAAGGTTTTTAGGTTGAGATCTCAGCTGTGGGACCAGTAACATGGCCTCTCAGCTTCCAGGTGCAGGAGTGTGAATGACAGATGGCCAGCTGCTTGGGATTCACCACCATATCAGTTTCTGGGCCACCCTTTCCACAGGCTGACCCAGGCAATGCTAAGCAGGGAGAGATACTCAGGCAGGCCCATTTCTGCAAGATGTGGGACTCCTCACATGGGCAACTTTGGATCAAGGACTTCGCATGAGCCTTGCCAAAATTTTCTAGAACTGCGCGAGAGACTAAGAATTTTCCTACCCAATCTTCCTTCCTTCCCTCTTTCCTCCATAGGATCACACCGGCGTAATGGCCTGAGTCTCTCTCTGTTACGCTCCTGCAACCTCCTCACCAAATCTTCAACATAGACCAATACCATAAATCTCTTGCACATATAATCTTGTCTTGGCATCTGCTTCTTGGAGGACCTGAACTAACACAACACTTCTGCCGTTTACTAGCTGTGTGACCTTGGGCATCTAATATGCCTTTGCCTTAGTCACTTACCTGTTAAATGGAAGTAATAATAATGTCCATCTTATAGGAGTGTTGTGATTTTTTTTTAATGTCTCCCTCAACCTTAGCAAAATATTTAGCACAGGTTAGATGCTGAATACATATTTACTGGATGATCTTAAAAAAGAAAGAAGGTCAAGATAATCAATTTAAATGGATAAACTGATGAGATGTAAAATACTCTAGGTTAAATTGTAAGTTGATATGAAACTGAGCTAAACCAGCCAATCCTTGGCACAAACTTATTATCCTCAATTTATGTTTTACATCATTCCATAGGCCTTTTTCTCAAGCAAGGAGGCTAGAAAAGCAAAACCAAAACTATAGTCATTATTCAGGGAGATTTGTACATCCCTCTGGATCAAGAGTCAGTTTTGACACTGCAGTTTATTTTTTCACTTCCCTTCCTTAGTTATTTTGAAATTACTACTGTCTTGTGAGCTGAAATTAACATCCATTTATTCTTCTACTTGTTTTCCTTGACTGTGATGTGCTGATTCGCCCTCCTCCAGGGTTGATTCATTTCTTTTTCACTTTGTCTGCAAAAATTCGGCTTTTTCAGTAGTTGTACTTTGAAATTCTCATTCTTTTAACACATTGTTGTCAACTTCGAGATTTCCCTTTTATCATATTCTCAAACCATTTTTCTTCTATGAAACTTACACTGAAAGCAATACCTTATGATCAAACTATACACTATCATCCTACTTTATACCTTCGATGTGCACTTTAATAGACTTGTTTTCATTTTGAAAATGACATGCTGATGCAGCAACAATTTGATAATGCACTGTGTCATATACACAGTAATTTACTTCAGGATCACTGTAGCTGTTGAAAGGTTTTATCTTTTTCTACATATTTTCAGCTTTAAGAGAACTGCTGAAGTGGCTGCATTGAAATGGAAAGATAGATCTCTGTTCCAAGATGGCCGAATAGGAACAGCTCCGGTCTGCAGCTCCCAGTGTGATCCATGCAGAAGACGGATGATTTCTGCATTTCCAACTGAGGTACCTGGCTCATCTCACTGGGACTGATTGGACAGTGGGTGCAGCCCACGGAGGGTGAGCTGAAGCAGGGCAGGGCGTTGCCTCACCTGGGCAGTGCAAGGGGTCGGAGGATTTCCCTTTCCTAGCCAAGGGAAGCCATGACAGACTGTACATGGAAAAACAGGACATTTCTGACCAAATACTGCACTTTTCCCAAGGTCTTAGCAACTGGCAGACAACGAGATCCTTTCCCTTGCCTGACTTGGTGGGTCCCACGCTCTTGGAGCCTTGCTCACTACTAGTGCAGCAGTCTGAGATCAAGCTGCGAGGCGGCAGCCTGGCTGGGGGAGGGGCGTCTGCCATTGCTGAGGCTTGAGTAGGTAAACAAAGTGGCCAGGAAGCTCGAACTGGGCAGAGCCCACCACAGCTCAGTAAGACCTACTGCCTCTATAGACAAAGTCAACAAGGATATCCAGGACTTGAACTCAGCTCTGCACCAAGCAGACCTAATAGACATCTACAGAACTCTCCACCCCAAATCAACAGAATATACATTTTTCTTAGAACCATATCACACTTATTCTAAAATTGACCACATAATTTAAAGTAAAACACTCCTCAGCAAATAAAAAAGAACAGAAATCACAACAAACTGTCTCTCAGACCACAGTGCAATCAATTTAGAACTCAGGATTAAGAAACTCACTCAAAGCCACACAACTACATGGAAACTGAACAACCTGCTCCTGAATGACTACTGAGTAAATAACAAAATGAGGCAGAAATAAAGATGTTCCTTGAAACCAATGAGAACAAAGACACAATGTACCAGAATCTCTGGGACACATTTAAAGCACTGTATAGAGGGAAATTTATAGCACTAAATGCCCACAAGAGAAAGCAGGAAAGATCTAAAATTGACACCCTCACAACACAATTAAAAGAACTAGAGAAGCAAGAGCAAACAAATTCAAAAACTAGCAGAAGGCAAGAAATAACTAAGATCAGAGCAGAACTGAAAGAGATAGAGATACAAAAAGCCATTCAAAAAATCAATGAAACCGGGAGCTGGTTTTTTGAAAAGATCAACAAAATTGATAGACCACTAGCAAGACTAATGAAAAGAGAGAAGAACCAAATAGACGCAATAAAAAATGATAAAGGGGATATCACCACTGATCCCACAGAAATACAAATTACCATCAGAGAATACTATAAACACCTCTATGCAAATCATCTAGAAAATCTAGAGGAAATGGATAAATTCCTGGACACATACACCCTCCCAACACTAAACCAGGAAGAAGTTGAATCTCTGGATAGACCAATAACAGGTTCTGAAATTGAGGCAATAATTAATAGCCTACCAACCAAAAAATGTCCAGGAACAGACAGATTCACAGCCGAATTCTACCAGAGGTACAAAGAGGAGCTGGTACCTTTCATTCTGAAACTATTCCAATCAGTAGAAAAAGAGGGAATCCTCCCTAGCTCACTTTATGAGGCCAACATCATCCTGATACCAAAACCTGGCAGAGACACAACAAAAAAAGACAATTTTAGACCAATATCCCTGATGAACATCAATGTGAAAATCCTCAATAAAATACTGGCAAGCCAAATCCAGAAGCACATCAAAAAGCTTATCCACCACAATCAAGTCGGCTTCATCCCTGGGATGCAAAGCTGGTTCAACATACACAAATCAATAAATGTAATTCATCATATAAACAGAACCAACGACAAAAAACACATGACAATCTCAATAGATGCAGAAAAGGCCTTTGACAAAATTCAACAGCCCTTCTTGCTAAAAACTCCCAATAAACTAGGTATTGATGGAACATATCTCAATATAACAAGAGCTATTTATGACACACCCACAGCCAATATCATACTGAATGGACAAAAACTGGGAGCATTCCCTTTGAAAACTGGCACAAGACAGGGATGCCCTCTCTCATCACTCCTATTCAACATAGTGTTGGAAGTTCTGGCTAGGGCAATCAGGCAAGAGAAAGAAATAAAGGGTATTTGATTAGGAAAAGAGGAAGTCAAATTGTCCCTGTTTGCAGATGACATGATTGTATATTTAGAAAACCCTATCGTCTCCACCCAAAATCTCCTTAAGCTGATAAGAAACTTCAGCAAAGTCTCAGGATACAAAATCAATGTGCAAAAATCACAAGCATTCCTATACACCAATAACAGATAAATGGAGAGCCAAATCATGTGTGAACTCCCATTCACAATTGCTACAAAGAGAATAAAATACTCAGGAATCCAACTTACAAGGGATATGAAGGACTTCTTCAAGGAGAACTACAAACCACTGCCCAGTGAAATAAAAGAGTACACAAACAAATGGAAGAACATTCCATGTTCACGGATAGGAAAAATCAGTATCATGAAAATGGCCATACTGCTCAAGGTAATTTATAGATTCAATGCCATCCCCATCAAGCTACCAATGACTTTCTTCACAGAATTGGAAAAAACTACTTAAAGTTCATATGGAACCAAAAAAGAGCCCGTATTACCAAGACAATCCTAAGCAAAAAGAGCAAAGCTGGAGGCATAACGCTACCTGACTTCAAACCATACTACAAGGCTACAGTAACCCCAACAGCATGGTAGTGGTACCAAAACAGAGATAGAGAGCAATGGAATACAACAGAGGCCTCAGAAATAACACCACACATCTAAAACCATGTGATCTTTGACAAACCTGGCAAAAACAAGAAATGGGGAAAGGATTCCCTATTTAATAAATGGTACTGGGAAAACTGGCTAGCCTTATGTAGAAAGCTGAAACTGGATCCTTTCCTTACACCTTATACAAAAATTAATTCAAGATGGATTAAAGACTTAAATGTTAGACCTAAAACCATAAAAACCCTAGAAGAAAACCTAGGCAATACTATTCAGGACATAGGCATGGGCAAGGACTTCATGACAAAAACACCAAAAGCAATGGCAACAAAAGCCAAAATAGACAAATGGGATCTAATTAAACCAAAGAGCTTCTGCACGGCAAAAGAAACTACCATCAGAGTCAACAGGCAACCTACAGAATGGGAGAACATTTTTGCAATCTACCCATCTGACAAATGGCTAATATCCAGAATTGACTAAGAACTCAAACAAATTTGCAAGAGAAAAACAAACAACCCCATCAAAAAGTGGGCAAAGGATATGAACAGACACTTCTGAAAAGAAGACATTTATGCAACCAACAGACACATGAAAAAATGCTCATCACCACTGGTCATTGGGGAAATGCAAATCAAAACCACAATGAGGTACCATCTCACACCAGTTAGAATGGCGATCATTAAAAAGTCAGGAAACAACAGGTGCTGGAGAGGATGTGGAGAAATAGGAACACTTTTACACTGTTGGTGGGACTGTAAACTAGTTCAACCACTGTGGAAGACAGTGAGGCGATTCCTCAAGGATCTAGAACTGGAAATACCATTTGACCCAGCAATCCCATTACTGGGTATATACCCAAAGGATTAGAAATCGTGCTCCTATAAAGACACATGCATGCGTATGTTTATTGCGGCACTATTCACAATGGCAGAGACTTAGAACCAACCCAAATGTCCATCAATGATACACTGGATTAAGAAAATGTGGCATATATATCCCATGGAATACTACACAGCCATAAAAAAGGATGCGTTCATGTTCTTTGCAGGGACATGGATGAAGGTGGAAACCATCATTCTCAGCAAACTATCACAAGGACAGAAAACCAAACACCACATGTTATCACTTATAGGTGGGAACTGAACAATGAGAACACTTGGACACAGGGCAGGTAACGTCACACACTGGGGCCTGTCAGGGGGTAGGGGGCTGGGAGAGGGATAGCAGTAGGAGAAATACCTAAAATAAATGACGAGTTGATGGGTGGAGCAAACCAACATGGCATATGTATAACTCTGTATCAAACCTGCACATTGTACACATGTACCCTAGAACTTAAAGTATATATATAAATACATACACACACACACACACACACACACATATATATATAAAAGAAATGGAAAGATACTTGGCTTCCCTTATAAATGATTAATTTCTTGGATAATACTTTTGGAAATCAGTTTGTATCTTTTGTGTTGTCAATAACTTGAGCTTGAATTCCTAGAGGTAGCTATATCATATACAATCAGTGCTTTGAGGAATACTCCAAATGACAGTAATAAGACATGTATTTTTTAAAGTTCACTTCCTTTTATCATTGGTAACAAATACCTTTTTACAAGGTACATGACAAAACAATCATATATATATATGTAAAAGAGTGGTCCCAGAGATACTGGCCAAAGCTGAGTGCTAATGTAAGGGGTCCCAATTATAAAGATTTGAAGCTGAAGAACCCCATCCTTAGGAAGTTATCCTACTAGATTTTCTCCAGACTGCCCTCTTTAGTCACACAGATTCAATAAAGAAGTACATTATAGGACATTATAACAAATTGTAAATTGTTAGTATGCATTATTATGCACACAAAAGATCCATGTTATAGGAAGTTTATTCTGTGATTTCAGATGGTCTTGGATACAATACAAGCCAAACAGAGTGCTTGGAGGAGTACTGGGGAATGGTTGAAATGGATGCAAGTGACTAGTGATTTGAAATTGGTGCTTATATTTTCAAGTTTTCCTAGTTGCATTTTAAACCTCTAATGCGGTAATCATGGTTATGCGTCAGGCATTTGTAACCCATGGTTTGTCAGGCTATTATCTTTTTTGATGGTGGACAGACTGAAAGGATGTGGTTGATTTTCAAAGCTTCCTTGAAGTGGTTTGCTGGAAGACCATTTCATCAGTGATTAGATTATACCTGCATCACCACAAAATGCCATACTGGCTAACTCCTACCCTTCATGTCTTAATTTTTTTTTTTTTTTTTCTGAGATGGAGTTTCACTCTATTGCCCAAGTTGGAGTGCAACGGCATGATCTTGGCTCACTGTAACTTCTGCCTCCTGGGTTGGAACAATTCTTCCACCTTAGCCCCCTGAGTACACTACCATGCCCAGGTAATTTTTATATTTTTAGTAGACACAGGGTTTTACCATGTTGCCCAGGCTGCTCTGGAACTCCTGACCTCAAGTGAGCCTCATGCCTCAGCCTCCCAAAGTGCTGGGATTACAGCCATGAGCCACTGCATTCAGTAATGTGTTAATTTATATGCCACTTCAAAGAAATTTATGTTGGACCCTTTAGATTAGGTTAGGTGTCCCAGCTTTGCCTTCCCTTAATACTTGGGAATCTTCCTTTCATTGCATTAATGATTCTGTAATACAATGGCTGTTTTAAATGCTTTTCTCTTCTAATTGGATTGCAAACTTTGTTTGGTGATTGCCTAA
Organism: Macaca nemestrina; assembly: GCF_043159975.1. Lineage (NCBI taxonomy): Eukaryota > Metazoa > Chordata > Mammalia > Primates > Cercopithecidae > Macaca > Macaca nemestrina. The sequence continues at coordinate 11,125,112 of NC_092128.1, forward strand.
ATCTGGTTCAATTTGTATCATCAACAGCCTTTACAACAAAGTTGGTATGTGGTAAATAGTCAATGGATGTGTTTGATGCCTGTGTAACTGAACAGCCATGGAGATTTATCTGCATTTATTTTGCATTTATTTATGCATAATTTCTCTGTCCTTTCATGTTATGAGGCATTTATAAGCATGGGCTGGGTCTTATTGATCTCTACGGCTCTATTACACTAATATAATGATTCAGACACAGTGGAAGTTCAAGTATCTGCTGAAAGTGTGGTCTGATGGCTCAATAACCACCATTATGTTGGAAAGGCACTGGGCCAGGTTCCAAGGGACCCTATTTGTATTCTTGCTTTGACAGAAACTGCTTTTGCTTTGGGAGTAGAAACTTAGTTCTTTCTCACAGTAGACTGCTCTTTTCATCAGATGAGGTGAAAATCCTTATTACAAACAGAAGCGTGGTTGACATAGAAAGGAACACCTACAAGAAAAGCAGCTGGGGTGATATTAAGAAAGAGTTCAATTTAGTAGACTGGTGAAAAAAAGATGTAATTGTTTCTGTCCACCTGAGGAAAAGCTACAGGAAAGAAAACAGTGGGTCAGTATCTTTCATTCCAAGTTGTCACCTGGAATCCCTTTGTCATCATCTTAAAGATAGTTTGATATGAGAGATAACACACATAGCATTTTAATTCAGCCTGAGCAATAAATGAACCCCGTATTGTTGCACAGAGTGTCCAAATATTGTATTAGTGCATCTTCGCACTGCCATGAAGAACAACCTGAGACTGGGTAATTTATAAAGAAAGAGGTTTAATTGACTCACAGTTCCTCATGGAGGAGGAAGGCCTCAGGAAATTTACAATCATGGCAGAAGTAGAAGGGGAAGCAAGGCACGTCTTACATGGCAGCAGGAAAGAGAGAGAACAAGGATTTGGAAACTGACAAACAATTTTTTTTTTTTTTTTTTTTTGAGACAGAGTCTCACTCTGTCACCTAGCCTGGAGTGCAGTGATGTGATCTAGGCTCACTGCAACCTCTGCCTCCTGGGTTCAAGTGATTCACATGCCTCAGCTTCCCGAATAGCTGGGATTACAGACACCCACCACCACACCTGGCTGATTTTTGTTGTTGTTGTTGAGACAGAGTCTTGCTCTGTTGCCCAGGCTGGAGTGCAGTGGTGTGTTCTCAGCTCACTGCAATCTCCACCTCCTTGGTCCAAACGATTCTTCTGCCTCAGTCTCCTGAGCACTGGGATGACAGGAGCATGATCACCATGCCCAGCTAATTTCTGTATTTTTAAGTAGAGATGGGGTTTCAGCATGGTGATCTGCCCACCTTGGCCTTCCAAAGCATTGGGATTACAGATGTGAGCCACTGCACCCAGTCTCCAAATACTTTCAAAGTACTCAATTTTGTGAGAACTCATTCACCATCCTGAGAACAGCATGGGGGAAACCGCCTCCATGACCCAATCACCTCCCACCAGGTCCCTCCCTTGACACATGGAAATTACAATTCAGGATGAGATTTGGGTGTGGACACAGAGCCAAACCATATAAAATATTAAAGCCATCTTCTTTATTGCCAATTTGCAATATCACTATATCTATCTTACTATCTATTTATATATGTAAATATATATATAAATATTTATGAGAGAAAGATAAATAAGACCTATATCATCTAATGAAAAAAATTCATTTCTTAATGGATAATGATACTATAACCAATTCTGTGGGCACTATTTGCCATCTGCTTTATTTCTTTTACTTTTATAAACTTTATTCAAAGTTACTTTGCTCGTGAGAAGAAGCCCCATTGTATTAACACATGCTTTGAAATGAATCATCAAGTCAAGAGATGAGATTGAAAGAGGTTAGACTTTACCACAGGGACACCCATAATTAAGATGGATATTAAGAGTGACAGCAAGATAATGTCTGAATTCTAGTAATGTTTAAAACAAACTGGCATTGAGAAAAACCATCTTAAAGTATCTTACTCTCTGGTGTTCAAATAGCTCCTTGGAAAAAAATAAATACTACCTTCTCGTGAGACAGCTTACAAACTTGCATTATTAGCTGCACTGCAGAAACTATGACTACATTTTTTTTGGGGGGGTCTTGATCTTGTCAGCACATCATTAATTTGCTATTAAACTACCTGCTTTACAAAGTTTATTTTGTAGCACGGCATGGTGTTTTTCTCTCCTTAGTGATCTCATGAGACAGCAAATTACTATGTAAGATAACGAATGACTAGAACTTGGCAGATATAATATTTCTGTTGTTTTCCCTGCTTCCATTGAGATGCTGTCAATCCCTAACATCATTATAAACAGATGGCTAATTGTTACGAAGCTCTGTATTGTTAATGCTGAAACTTCCCTACTTCTTGGTAACATATGGTTGAAAAAATCATCTTAGGACATTTATAGGGATAATGCAAACCCAGGACTAGTTCTTGAGAAGTGGGAGGACATTCTGAGTTATCTGTGAACTTATATCTTATATTCACTTAAGGATAGAACTTTGGTTTCCTAAGAGATAAGAGGAGTTCGGATATAGCCTTATGTAGAAGTTTCCTAGGGTTGCTGAAACAAATTACCATAAACTGGGTAGCTACAAACAAGAGAACTTAATTTTCTCACAGTCTGAAGACTAAAAGTCCAAAACGCGGGTGCCAGCAGGGCTGTGCTCTCTCTCTGAAGGCTCTAGGGGAGAATATTTCCTTGCATCTTACTAGTTCCTGGTGGTCGCCAGCAAACCTTAATGCCTCTTGGCTTGTATACGTAGCTCTTAGACTCTAACTTTGTCCTCACCTGGCACCCTCCCTGTGTGCCTATGTCCACAGGTCTCTCTTATGAGGATACGAGTCATTGAATAAGGGCCCACTTGACTTCAGTATGACCTCATCCGAACACGATTACATCTGCAACTCCCAAATAAAGTCCCATTCACAGATTCCAGGAGTGAAGAATTCAACCTATCTTCTTTGGCAGTGACACAATTCAATCTATATTCCCAGGAACTTGTTAAACTACTTATCAATAACATTCAGTTTTCTTCTTAGTGGAGCTCTTTTGCTCTAAGGAGACAGAAGCTTTAGCACTGGAAAGCTTTTATTTCTGTGTTGAAAGTATTTTCATTTTGATTAGGCCTGACGCAGTGGCTCACGCTTGTAATCCCAGCACTTTGTGAGGTTGAGGCAGGCAGATCACCTGAGGTCAGGAGTTGGAGTGCAGCCTGGCCAACATGATGAAACCCTGTCTCTACTAAAAATACAAAAGTTAGCTGGGCATGGTGGCGGGCGCCTGTCGTCCCAGATACTCAGGAGGCTGAGGCAGAGAATTGCTTGTACCCAGGAGGCGGAGGTTGCAGTAAGCTGAGACCATGCCACTGCACTCTAGCCTGGGCAACAGAGAGAGACTCCATCTCAAAAAAGAAAAAAAAAGTATTTTCATTTTGATTAATATCCAATGCTTGTCCTTGAAAGTAATACCTCATCCCGTTCAACATACTTGGGTCTGAAAAGAGTGCAAAGTTGATATTTTTAAAAAGATCGTACTGTGTAGTTAGAACTGGAAAGATTTCACAGAGTCCAGTCTCTGAAGGGAATTGATATTGTCCATGTTCTTGCCGTGACTCACACTATTTTTACAATAGGTATATAATTGCTTGCAGCAGAGGCAAATCACTGCAGCTTGAATATAATTTGTATTAGAGATGTATATTCGCATTGGAGATTTATGAATTTTTCTAGTGCTCTGTCTGGCTTTATTTTATTGATGTTTTGTTGTGTCAGAGTTTTATTTCTGAACTTTAGCTTCTAAATGGTAAACGGGCTTTACTTCTTAGAGGCAAATATTCATATCAGTGCTTAGGAGGCCTGTTCTCAATCGGCATCAAGAATCAACCAAAAGCAGGACTGCCTCTGACGCCAAGTTCTTGGCCATTTGTTGTCTTGAAAATTCTGACATTTAGTTTTAGTAGTTATCAGGTTTATTTTGATGATGAACCTGATTAGTGCCAATTGATGAGATTTGAGAGTCACATTCATACTAGCTTTATAAAAAGTGTAATTTTTTTTCAAATTGAGTGAATAGCATTTGAAAACTTTTGCCAACAGCAATGTAATATGTAGATATTTAGATGCTCAAATAGCCTTGGAGGAGACCAGAGAAAACCCATTTTAAAAGACTGAATTTCAAACATAGTAAAACAATTAACATTAACATGGATCTCGCACGGAGACAAATGCAAGAATTCCATGTGTTAGAAAAACAACTACTTAATTTGGCTTATGTCAAAAAATACAGGAAACGTCCTGATTAACCTTTATATAATTTTATTTTGGCTACAGACTTTATTTTAATTAAATTAACCAAGATAAAAAGTTCTGACAAATACACCAAAACATTTAGTTTACAACAAAAACTTTGAAAACACACCCTGGGTTATGGTTCTCATTCTGGCCCAATGTCACAGATAAAGCTTGTCATCTTCTTTGTCCCAGCCTCTGTCTCTCCCTTTCCTGCCTTTCATCACATTTATGTCTGGCTGTGACAGGCTTCCCCGGGGAACCCTGAAAATGGACTGATTCTGTCTCTTGAGACAGATTTCCTTGGGTGAGGGGTACACTCAAATCTGTAGACTTTTAAGGAAGATCTGGATTTTCAAATATTACTGACAAACATTCTCCAAAACCTATCCACCCCACTCCCCCCGCAATTTCCTGAGTTTTATTATTGCTAGAATTTTAGCTGTTCTGTATGATTAATCCTTTAACAGAAATATTTTCCCTTGGTCATTGCCTGATAAGAAATTAAATTCCAGACTTTTTCGAATTTTTGACTTATGTGAACAAAATGTTTCTAGAGCAGAAAAAAAACAAAGCCAAACTAATTCTGACATAATTAAGGCACTCTTTGTGTCAACAGATAAGTATTGGACACTTGAAACATGCAAAGCCTTGCCTTGAGTACTGCACGCAGGCTCTCTTTGGTACCATTTTCTCTCTTTCCCTGTCTTGGAACATAGAGGAGGATTCGTGTGCAAGTTATGAGAAGGGTGTTTCGGCATTTCCCCACTCACATTTATTCATTCTATTTTTTCATGAGGAGGCTGAGTTATGATACGAGAAGGGTGATTAGTGAGACAGGAAAAGTGCCAGGGCACACACGAGTCCTCTGCTTGGCCAACTTCTTTTCTTCAAGTTCTCCTTAGTAGCTGAAAATGCTCAGGTAGTGAGTCTGGCCTGGACTCTGGGCCTTGTTTTATGTTTGAGATTGGGAAGGTGATTCCAAAACACAGCCAAGGTCTAGAACTATAGCTGAAAAAGGAACCCTGTGTGGGCTCCAGGAGGCAGCAGTGTGGGCTGGCTGAAGAACTGAGAAATGCACCTGTTTCTGCTTTGGGTTAGCAAGAAAAAGCATTTATCTTGGTGATCCAGGTGGTCTCCTGGACCTCAAAGTAATCAAGCAGAGCTCTGTTCTTGGGCAGAGAAAGCAATTCTTTACTGGGTCAGGAGAGGTTCTTCCAGGGAGTTTAGACTGGGGACATGGTTTCACTTCTGCAGGGCCTTCATAGTCCATGCGGAAAGGGCAAAGCCTTTTACAAAAAGGAGGTGTTCGAATCAACATGGGCTGAACGTCTTTTTAGACATCAGAGAGCCAACCTTCAATGTTGCCTCCACCAGAAGTGGGAGTACAAGTTTTTGCAGGGCTGGGCATTAGTAGATGTTTCATCTTTTATACTTTTTTTCTCACCTGGGATTAAGGGATGAGTACCCAGGGAAAGCTGAATTATGTTTCAGTAGGAAAATAGAGAGTAAAAGGGAGTTTTATACTATAAATTTATTTATTTATTTTGCAATTGTATTTCTTTATTTATTTTTAGTAGAGACCAGGTTTCATCATGTTGGCCAGACTGGTCTCAAACTCCTGATTTCAAGTGATCCGTCCGCTTTGGCCTCCCAAAGCGCTGGAATTATAGGTGTGAGCCACCACGCCTGGCCTACACTATAATTTTAATAGCTAATGTTAATCAAAGCCTAGAGAAGTAAAAGCTTTTATTTATTTTTTTTTTTTTTTTTGAGACGGAGTCTCACGCTGTTGCCCGGGCTGGAGTGCAGTGGCCGCGATCTCGGCTCACTGCAAGCTCCGCCTCCCGGGTTTACGCCATTCTCCTGCCTCAGCCTCCCGAGTAGCTGGGACTACAGGCGCCCGCCACCGCGCCCGGCTAATTTTTTGTATTTTTAGTAGAGACGGGGTTTCACTGTGGTCTCGATCTCCTGACCTTGTGATCCGCCCGCCTCGGCCTCCCAAAGTGCTGGGATTACAGGCTTGAGCCACCGCGCCCGGCCGTAAAAGCTTTTAAAAAATAAGAGTAGGAGAAGAAGCATCCAGGTAAGATGACACTCAGAGCTTGGTAATCCTAGGTTTGAGAAGAGACAAATACTTGGCAATGTGAGTAACCTCTTGGTGGGAGATTTCTTCCACTGAAGTTCATGTTCGGAAGCCATGCAGAGACACAAACTGGCCCAGACCAGTTGGCCTCCTAGGAGCCAGAAGATTTTCTCTTTCTCTCGCCTCTTGTTAGTTTGTTCTTCTTCCCCTAGACACAATTAAATCTCCACCATGACGTTTACACGCCAATTAGAGGGCGAATCTACATCACAGTCTAGCAGAGTGAGTCTAATAGAAATACAATGTGAGCCACATATGTAATTAAACATTTTCTAGTAATCACGTTAAAAAAGTAAAAAGAAACAGATGAATTTTTGAAAGTCAATTTTCCTGTTTTATTTAACCCCGTATATCCAAGATACGATTCTTTCAACATGTAAACAATTATAAATGGGCTATTTTATATTCTCCTTCTTGGGCTGTGTCTTCAAAATTCTTTTTTGTTTTGTACTGACAGTATATCTCAATTTGGCCCTTTCGTTTTAATGGAATTAATTATTCCAATTAGAAATAACTAATTTATACTTAGATTCCATGTAGTTTACGGTTGAAAAAGTAGATTCACATACCTGAAATTATTTCAAGTAGGCTTCAAAGTCTTCCAATAGTGAATTGAGAATCAGTTTTTAAATGTCATTTTAAATTAATTAAAACACAATGAAAATTCAATTCCTCTGTCACAACAGCCACATTATGAGTGCTCAACAGTCACCCGTGGCTAGGAGCCACTGTATTGGACGGTGCAGGGCTAGACTGCACTAGATACCTGGTTCTGAGAACATAACCTTGGAGTAGGGGCTGGGGAGTTATATATTTTCTAAATGTTGTGGGTATGCAGTTGATACTGTAATGACTTCATGTATCCTAGCCACTCTTTCAAAAAGTAGGATTTGAAGGGCCTATGTCACTAGAGAAACGCAGTCTAAGCTACTGTTTTGATTTCTGTCTGATGCTTGCTTCCATCTGTTTTTCAATTGGTTCAGCACTCAGAGTGCAGAAGGGGACGATGAATGACCAACTTCTAAATTCTTATGAAGTTAAAAAAATATATACTTCTTTGCTTTCAAGAAACTAGTAATCGTTTCCAATAAGTCTGCTATTTCATTGCACATGAGCTTATATTGTTATTCTTCAAGGTGAAATAAGGGCAACTCTTCTCTACCCGTAGTCAACTTTCCCTCAGAAAGAGGAAGCATGTTTTTATGTTATGAATCCTCGACAGAAGAATTAGCTGGTATAATAGTCGAATTGATGTGGAGGTAGGCACATAAGCTGTCAGCACATAAACATCTTGCACAGTGTGTACAATTGATCTAAACCACTGTTGACTTTCCACTTGCAAGAAGCTTGAGTTGTTTTCTTTGGATTTTCAATGCCATTTTAAAAACTGTGAGATAATTTTTCTACAAGATAGTTTAGATTTCCTAAAAGTAACTTCTACAGTCTTAAAATCTTTCTACACTAAGTCAAACTTTGCAACACTCATTCACTTCGCAGCATAAACATGCTCAACAATGTTTTGAGTCTTTGGTATCAGTAAGCACTTTATATAAGCAAATGCCTAACAGTGAAATTCTAAATTAACCATAAAAAGAACAAGAAAAATATAAAGAGATAAAGGTTAGTATTTATAGATCATCAATGAAAACCAACAGCTAATATAGCCTGTTAAATTTTATGGCAAATGCTTCATCCAGAAATAATTGTGTTAGATTTCAGATTATGAAATGACTGTGCCAACCCAAATTCTAGTGTTCACAGGGCAAAGCAGCTTAATTAGTGCCTTTTAAACAGAAATATCATATGTAATCGAGCTTCTAATTTAGATTCCACTACTGTAGAACTTGTGAATATTCAGAAAAGGGTTGTGTTGAAATTTACTTAGTATTTGTAGGAGATAAATAAATAGGATTTTTATTTTTATTTATTTATTTTTAAAAATTTATTTATTATTATTATACTTTAAGTTGTAGGGTACATGTGCATAACGTGCAGGTTTGTTACATATGTATACTTGTGCCATGTTGGTGTGCTGCACCCATCATAAATAGTCATAAATAGGATTTTTAAAGCAGTGGTTAATCTACTCAAGAAAACTATTGTTAAGGATTTAAAACACATTACTTTCTACTAATGTACAAATGGGTGGTCTCTAATCTTTAAAATAGGCCGTTTAAGACATGTCCTTAGAGCCATGCCTCTGAATTAGGTCTAGAATTGAATGCAATAAATCTGCACTTCTTTTAAAATACTACTTTGGTGATTTCTAATTCAGACTTGTCTCCTCCCCAATTAATCTTCACTAGTGAGCTATGATTGAACATAAACGGAGAATATCAGTCTTGGATAGTGGTGGTGCTACTTAGATACTTCAGAAAATAAGTGACATTCGGAGATAATGATCAGAAAGAAAAGGTGGGGGTAGCACAGCCTTACTGCCACCTGTGACTTAAAAAGACATTTTATTGACAAGCCCTTTCTTCCTGGAGAATTTAAATGTGACACATGGAGTACAATGTTCCTTCCATCTGTGGGCCAACTTTTAATGTTTCCCTGGTCCTACTTCAGCATTGGGTTAAAGGGGTAGGAGTAAGTGGAGAAGAAAAAGAAAAGCAGAGAGAGGATGACGGCAGCACACCCATAGTCTCATAAAATAATTTCTTAAATGTCTAGATTTCAACCAGCAGAGGATCCATAGTCTCATAAAATAATATCTAAAATGTCTAGGTTCCAACCAAGAGTCACTCACAATATCAAGGACCAGGAAGACCTCAAACTGAATGGAAAAAAAAAGGAAATCAATAGATGTCAACCCTGACATGACAGAGATGTGAGAATTACCTGGTACAGATTTGAAATTAGCCATTCACTGAGTAATTACAAACATGCTTGCAATGAATGAAAAATAGACAATGTAAAAAATGTAATCTTTAAGGAAGCCTTTGTACCGTCTACTTAATCTTATATTAGTTTTTTTATTTTAATGTATGTGAAATTTTGAATGGATCTGAAATTTTGTCAAGAGTCAACATTAAGAATACTTCTAGAGAAAGATGTGTAGCTATGGGTTTTGTCTCATCTAATCATGTTGCTAAGTCACTCATAAATCAGAACTTTTCAAAGGAATCAAAACTTTTCAAAACGTCCTAACACATTTTTGGAATCATACAGAAAACTTTTCATTCACGCCTCCTCTGTAATTGTAGTTTGCAAAATAGGAAGAGTGGATGGATAGAAATTCTTGGCAATAACAGTTAAGGTTGTGGGGCTATAACTAAGAGAACTTGTAATAAGATCTTCTTTGATATATTAATTAACTACATAATTCATGAATTCATGTTGTAAAATGTTCAGCCATGTGACAACAACCTGAGGACCATGAGGTTGTGCAAACCTCCCTTCACCCTGGAGTTCCCAAAGAGGCAAAGGACTAAAAATTAAGGTCACAATATAGACTTTTTCAAGCAACTATATTTTAGGACCCGTGCCAGGATAAGTAGTTCTTATACTGTCTACATTTGCTGCTATGCTACAGCCAAGGAATACAGTGATTGCTTTCCTTTTTTTTAACAAATCAGAAAAATCATTTATTGTTTTTTAAAGATTTTTACCAAAAAGCATCTGAAAGTAGAAACATTTCTTTTTGCTTAAATAAAGGTTAATCTTGAACTGTCTTAAAATGTTGCCTCTTTCCAGAAAAGGATCTTCCCCAGTGATACATATAATTAAGCTATGCTTGAAGGCTGAAGCAGCCCGTCAGCTAGATACTGAAGTCTCAGCTGGTTATCTCTTCTCCCATCCAAGTACTAACCAAACCAGCCCTGCTTAGCTTCCGTGATCAGGCACATTCAGGACGGTAAGGCCATAGACAAATTGCCTCTTCTATTTTTGGTTTGTGCCCATTTCACCTGCACATCCATTCCAATGCCCAACATGCCTATTGCTAAAAAGGACTCAAGTGAAAGTGATGACAATCTCACTTGCCTCCTGACCACAAATGTGGCCTTGGTGACGGAAAGGGCATGGCTGGGTCCACAGAGTCCCGGACCTGCTCACAGGTGTGCAGGGCTGGAGAACAGCTTGTTCAGGAATTGTCCAAGCTGACAGAACAGGCAGGAGGAACAGGTTTCTTTGCGTGTTTCTACTGTACAATTGAGTGTCCTGTGGATACTTATCAAAATAAAGATGTGATTCATCTTAAATTTTCTGGCTCTAAATTGATAATGCTGCATAAGGTATTTACATAATGACAAGATTACTTCAGAAGGGGACAGTCAGGTAAGATGACCTCAGATGAGGACAGTCAGAAGCACAATCCTGACTCCTACTCAGCAAATCAAGAATAGTTGTAGTGAAACAGATTATGTTCTAAAAGTCTACACTCCTGTTACCTCAAAGATGATTAATTTGTTTTCCCCTATAAACAATGATGCTGAGGGATGAAATTACTCAATCTGTTGGTATATTAACATTCATAATTGTGTTTATTGAAACACATGGTCATTTACTTGATGAAAATGTAATATTGGCCTTGAGATATTTTCATCTGTGCAGACTGTCGTAATGATATTACTATATTATGCTAATGGTCACTTTACAAAAATGAAAGTTATAAAATGGCAACAGAATGTTGCTGTTTTATGCCATTTTTCCAGTAGAATCTCAATGATATATTAAATCAATCATATTTACTATACTTCTAGGGGAAATTTTACTGAACAATTATCATCCTGATTTAATATACTTTTCAGAGTACTTAGCTGGAGTCTGGCATAACTGACGGGAGTTACAGAATCTCTAATACGGAGATGTTAAAGCTTTTTTGACTCTGATCTCACTATTTGAGAAAAACAAACAAAATTAAAATTCCTCCCAAACTGTCAACAATACAGTTATTCATCGAAAGGTTTGGTCTTTTGTGTATGAATCATGATTAATAAATTCTATCCTATGAATTTTTGTCCCCTGGTATTTAAGCTTTCTCTTGTTTCTGTAATTTGGAACAATTTCAGGAAATTAAATATTTTGTTACTTTTTTACCATTAACTAAAGTTTGAAGCCCAAATGCCTTTTAAAATTCAGACAGGCCAAATTTTTCGCAGAAAAAGATACTTGAAATGAAATTGAAATATTTAAATCTAAACACAAAAGCTATTTTAAAACGGCTGAAATTATTCTCTTCCTCCTTATTCTCAGAGCTGCAGATACTTACAGCAGTTATTAAAGTTTAAAATACATTGAATTAAAAATTATATTATTAACATAGAATATGTGGAAATAAATATAACATGCTGTGATTCACAGAACTGGCTGTACTATCTTATGCATCTGTAACAAATTGTCTCTATCAAAATTTCTTAGTCTGCAAGGGACTAAGGGCTTATAGGTGTCTTGTTCTTCATGAAGTTTAGGGATAATGCTCTCCCCTAATCACATGGTTGTTACTTACTACCTATGTGACCTTTGGTAAAATATTTCAGCAGGGTGTTAATTTCCTTATCTGCAAAATGGGAGTAATCATGTATCTACCTTTTATGGTTGTGAAGAGCAAATGAATTACGCATATAAAATATTAAGCACCTTGTAACACATGTGAAGTGAAACATATGTGTTTATTTTTAATAATAAACAATTAATGGTATCTTTGACCAATATAAACTGTGTATCATAATTTTTACTTTCTGAATTCAGTTTGGTTTTTAATTTAAAATGTACTGTTTTGTGAAATGGATCATATTTTAGTGATTTTAAGGTTGGTGATTTCTTAAAAGAAAGTACACATTATTCTATGGATTAGTAGGAATTTAATTTTTCTTATATTATCATTGAAGCCAAATATTTTAAAATATATAATTTATCAACACATAAAAATTCCATTTATACTTCATATTTATGTATAAATACTATTTTTGCAGTCTTCAACATTTCAAATGTATTGACACATTCTTACTTTAATTCAAATTATTCCCATTTGGGACTTGTTCAAACAGTCTCGTAATCAAAACCCGGATGATCCATTCAGATCCTTTAGCAGGGCCTGAATATCCTATGTTCCTCATGAGCTAGCAATGTGAATAACCTTGTGAAATAGGTGGCACAGGGATTTTTTTTTTTTTTTATTCCCAAAACAGAGTCTATGAAAATTGCGCTTTGCCCCAAATTGTTCATTGCTTTTGCACACCTTGTAGCACGTGCAGCTGGGGAGTCTCTTTATCACTGAGATCTCAGTCCCCATCTTCTTCCCCTCACAGGAGGTGCTCATGACATTTTATCTAGTCAATTCTCACATAAAGGGCTTGCCTTAGATACTGACAAATGCCTGAATGACAACAGAGGTTCTGGCAAATGCTGTGATAGTGTGTTTGTTGGCGATTACCTCTCTCAACACTGTCAAAGATTCAGATTGTAAAAAATATCCACACATACAACTTTGTCTGTTATCATTATATGGACTCAGAAAATAAAGCAAAGAAATGAGGCAATTTTCTGGACAATCAGGCAAGAAAAATGGCCTCAATTACTTATTTTGTCTCTCTGTCTCACTTCTCTAGACATTGCTTGGGGGCAGGGGGTGAAAATTTACTACAGTTTTCTAATATATTGATTACTTTAAAAACTAATTTTTTTTTTGACAATTTGCTGAAGGAATCTTTGCTGAAGATCAAATTGAGTCTGAAGCCGGAGGTAGCGGCTATTTTTATTTATTACACCATGAGGTCACCTAGATTATGCTTAACCAACTTTACAAGTAATTTTTCTGAGCTTAAGGGTTTGATTTTTTTTTTCATAAAGTCAAGAGGGCTAATTTCCAAGTGGGTTTTGGGGAAGATTTATGATTCTACTTTCTGATCATCCAAACCAAGAATCTAGATCCCATTATGGACAAGGTCTTAGAGACGTGATGTGAGTACCTTTCTATCTTCCCTTTCCTTTCCGTCCCCATGAATCACTTCTCTTCTGGATTACATTCAATTCTTTCAGATTCATTCTGATCTCCATTCGATCCTTCCTTTCCACTGTGACCAGAGTGATTTTTCTTAAGCACAAATTAGCCCGTGTCCCCTTCCTACTTAAGATCCTTTTATTCTGCATAAGTGCTTTCAGGATGAAATTCCAAACTCCCCAGCGTCACACACAAAACCCCCTGTGTAAGGGCAGTATTGTACTTGCTCTCTTATCTCCCTCCCAGGCACCTCCCTAGAGCTACCCGGACACTGCAGTAACTCAGACGCCCCCACCTGCAGTTAGGCTCCTTCCTGTGCCCCAAGCAGCGCTTCTTAACTGGGATGATGCTGCACTCCAGGGGAGATTTTTTGCAATATCAGGTGACATTTTGTTTTCGTTTCTTTTTTTTTTTTTAATTTTAAATTATAGATCTAGGGGGTAAAAGAGAAGTATTGTTACATGGATATATTGTCTAGTGCGGAAGTCTGGGCTTTTAGTATAACTATCACCCAAATAGTGTACATTGTACCCATTAGATAATTTCTCATTCCCCCTCCCACCCTCCTCCCTTTCTGAGCCTCCAGTGTCTATTATTCCATGCTCTATGACCATATGTGCACGTCATTTCGCTCCCACTTATAAGTGAGAACATGAGGTATTTGGCTTTCTGCTTCTGAGTTATTTCATTTAACATAATGACCTCCGGTTCCATTCATGTTGTTCCAAAAGACATGATTTCATTCTTGTTTATGGCTGAGTAGTATTCCATGGTATATATGTGTGTGTGTATACATATATATACATGGTACACACACACACACACACACACACACACATATATATACACACACACATACACATGTATATACACCACATTGTCTTTATCCAACCATCCATCAGACACAGGTTGATTCCATATCTTTGCTACTGTGAATAGTGCAGCAATAAGCATACAAGTGCAGGCATCCTTTTTATATAATGATTTCTTTTCTTCTGAGTAGATACCCAGTAGTAGGACTGCTGTATCAAACTGTAGTTCTATTTTCAGTTCATTGAGAAATCTGGAGGAGACATTTTGGTTGTCACACTGGCACGTCATGGACAGAGGCCAGGGATGCTGTTAAGATCGTAAAACACACAGGACAGCCCCCAACAACAAAGAATTATTCTGTGAAAAATGTCAAAAATGAGAAACCCTGTCCTAAAACAGCCTTGATGGCTTTCTTTACTCACTTTCTCCTACCCTTTAAGACTCAGCTCAAGAGGACTGCCTCTGGAAATGTTCCTTTACCGCCACCCAGCCTCACTGTAATTTACCTCTCATTACTGTTCTTATTTTCTTTTTCTCTTCTATAGATTAAAGCATATTTTAAAATACAATCTTTGGAATCTATTAGGTACCTGTGATGTTTAATACTGAGTGTCTACTTGATTGGATTGAAGGATGCGAAGTATTGTTCCTGGGTGTGTCCGTGAGGGTGTTGCCAAAGGAGATTAACATTTGAGTCAGTGGACTGGAGAAGGCAGACCCACTCTCAATCTGGGTGGATACAATCTAATCACCTGCCAGTGTGGCCAAAATAAAAACAGGCAGAAGAACATGGAAAGACTAGACTAGTTTAGTCTTCTGGTCTATGTTTTCCTCTTGTGCTGGCTACTTCCTGCCCTTGAACACTGGACCCAAAGTTCTTTAGCTTTGGGACTTGGACTTGCTTCCTTGGTCCTCAGCTTGCAGACGGCCTACTGTGGGACCTCACCTTGTGATTGTGTGAGTCAATACTCTTAATAAACTCCCCTTTTTATATATGTCTATCCTATTAGTTCTGTCCCTCTAGAGAAACCTGGCTAATACAGATTTTGGTACAAGTAGAGTGGGGCCTACTGAAAAGATACCGAAAAATGTGGAAGCAGCTTTGGAACTTGGTGACAGGCAGAGGTTGGAATAGTTTGGAGGGCTCAGAAGAAGACAGGAAAATGTGGGAAAGTTTGGAACTCCCTAGAGACTTGTTGAATGGCTTTGATCAAAATGCTGATAATGATATGGACAATGAAATCCAGGCAGAGGTGGTCTCAGATGCAATGAGAAACTTGTTGGGAACTGGAGCAAAGGTGATTCTTTTTATGCTTTAGCAAAGAGACTGACAGCATTTTGCCCTGCCATAGAGATTTGTGGAACTTTGAACTGGAGAGAGAAGATTTAGGGTATCTGGCAGAAGAAATATCTAAGCAGCAAAACATTCAAGAAGTAACTTGGGTGCTCTCAAAGGCATTCCGTCTAAAAAGAGAATCAGAACATAAAAGTTTGGAAAATTTGCAGCCTGACAATGTGATAGAAAAGAAAAATCCCATTTTCTGAGGATATATTCAAGCCAGCTGCAGAGATTTGGATAAGTAATGAGGAGCCAAGTGTATTCACCAAGACTATAAGGAAAATGTCTCCAGGACATGTCAGAGACCTTTGTGGCAGTCCCTCCAATCACAGGCCCAGAGGCCTAGGAGGGAAAAACAGTTTTATGGGCTGGGCCCAGAGTCCCTGTGCTGTATGCAGTCTAAGGAATTGGTGTCTTGCATCCCAGATGCTCTAGGTGTGACTGAAAGGGACCAAGGTACAGCTTGGGCCATGGCTTCAGAGGGTGCAAGCCCCAAGCCCTGGCAGCTTCCACATGATATTGAGCCTGAAGGTGTACAGAAGTTAATAACAGAGGTTTGAGACCCTCCACCAAGATTTCAGAAGATGTACAGAAATGCCTGGATGTCCAGGCAGAAGTTTGCCACAGGGGTGGGGTGCTCATGGAGAACCTCTGCTAGGGCAATGCTAAAGGGAAATGTGGGGTGGCCCCCCACAGGGAGTCCCCACTGGGGTGCTGCCTAGTGGAGCTGTGAGAAGAACACCACCATCCTCCAGACCCCAGAAAAGTTGATCCACTGACAGATTGCATCTTGCACCTGGAAGAGCTGTAGACACCCAATGCCAGTCCATGAAAGCAGTCAGGAGGGAGAGTGTACCCTGCAAAGCCACAAGGGTGGAGCTGCCCAAGGCTGTGGGAGCCAACCTCTTGCATCAGCGTGACCTAGATGTGAGACCTGGAGTCAAAGGAGATCTTTTTGGAGCTTTAAGATTTGACTGCCCTGCTGGATTTTGGACTTGCATAGGGCCTTTAGCTTCTTCATTTTGGCCAATTTCTCCCATTTGGAATGAGTGTGTTTATCTAATGCCTGCACCTCCATTGTATCTAGGGTGTAACTAACTTGCTTTTGGTTTTACTGGCTGATAGGCAGAAGGGACTTGCCTTGTCTCAGATGAGACTTTGGACTGTGGATTTTTGAGTTAATGCTGAAATGAGTGAAGACTTTGTGGGACTGTTGGGAAGGCATAATTGGTTTTGAAATGAGAGGACAAGAGATTTGGGAGGGATTGGGGTGGAATGATATTGTTTGGCTACGTCCCCACCCAACTCTCAACTTGAATTGTAGCTCCCACAATTCCTATGTGTTGTGGGAGGGACCCAGTGGGAGGTAATTGAATCAGGGAGGCGGGTCTTTCCTGTGCTAGTCTCTTGCGATAGTGAATAAGTCTTAAGAGTCCTGATGGTTTTATAAAGGGGAGTTTCCCTGCACAAGCTCTCTTCTCTTGTCTGCCACCATATGAGACATGACTTTTACCTTCTGCCACAATTGTGGGGCCTCCCCAGTAACATGGAACTGTGAGTCCATTAAACCTCTTTCTTTTGTAATTGCCCAGTCTTGGGTATGTCTTTATTAGCAGCATGAAAATGGACTAATACAGTACCTAACATGCTTATTGATTATACAAATGAATAATACTGATTATGGCGAATTTGCCTATCCATGAATGCTGATGGCATGGTGAAATGTAACAGGTTTGAGTCCCTTTTAGCTATGCTTACTTATTTATGAAATGCCTTTGGGACAGAGCAAAACTTTCATGAATTCATTTAGAAATTCAGAGGAGAAAAATTAAGACATTAGTAAAATAAATTAATTTTCGAATTATGACTATGTACAGATTTTTCTACAATTTCAATTTTACATGTTGGAAACAGAACAGCTGTGTGAATAACAGACAAGAGCCCCATCCAAGGCTAAATACTATCATTCACTTATTTTCCAAATATTTATGAGTGCCTGCTATATGACAGGCATCATGCTACCCCTGAAATGTCATGATGAGCAAAATGTCCTGTGTCTGCTCTGAGAGAGTGACAGTCCAGTGGGAAAGACAGACAATGCAGAAATATTATAAATGAAAAAATTACAGTGATCATGACTGTGAAGAAGAGGGAAAGGGTGTTAGGAAAGTTTACAAAGAAAGTGTATGTGTGGGGCTGGTCTATTATAAGGGGGCAGGAGGGCTTCCCATAGAGTTGTACTGTGGAGCTGATTTTGATTGGGGAGGTGGTGCAGGGTGGGGGATGAGTGTGCCAGCCAGAGGAGGAGCACATAGAAGCCTGAGGTGAGAAGGGTCCTAGCATGTTCTGGAACCAAAGAGAAGACCAGTGTGGCTGGAATATGGGGGAAGGGGAAGGCTGGGAGGACACTGGGCTGGGGAGGTGGACAGAGCCTTTTATATAATATTAAGTGTTGACAGGGTCTTTAGGCTAAAAAACATTTAGGGGAGCTCTTATGTGTGTAATTATTCCTAACTGAAAAATTCAAAGTACTGTTGTTTGAGCTATATTTTGTTAAAATCAACAATGACAACAACAAACTACTGGGACAACAAAAATTTCTTCCTGGATTGCTTTTTAGATTGGGTATTTTCATAGTTGTGTTAGTTTCCTAAAGCTGCTGTAACAAATGACCACAAACTTCACGGCTTAAAACCACAGAATGTACTCGCTCACAGCTCTGGAGGCCAGAAATCCACACTGGAGGCCTCGGCAGGACTGCACTCCTTCCGCAGCTCCAGGAGAGGAGGTTTTGTTTGCCTCTTCCAGCTTCTCGTGGCTCCTGGCATTCTTGGTCTTGTGGCCACAGAACTTCAATCTCTTCCTCCCTCTTCACAGGGGTCCTCACATGAGCTTCTTCTCTGTGTGTCAAAGCTCTCTCTCCTTTCTCTTATGAGGACTCCAGTCAGTGGATTTAGAGTAGATTTCTAAGTCCAGGATGATCTTAATCTGCAGATCCTTAACTGCATTACATCTGCACAAACCCTGTTTCCAAGTAAGGTCATATTCATATTCACAGGTACCAGGGGTTAGAACTTGGACATATCTTTTTGGGGGACACAATTGAAGTCACTACAATAATGTTGATTTCAAATCATTATTCCTAGATTATACTTGAGCGTTATTGCTGTGTTATTTCTTAGGGTAGTCACCTCAATACTCCTCATCCATTCACCACCACTAAAGATGGCAGGTGCACAGAGAAACAAGCAGTACACTGATTTGGACGTGGGACTCAGCCTGGCTTGGCCACTATCTTGGCCACTATCTGCTGTGTGACACTTAACTCCTGCGAGCCTCATTTCTTCACCTTAAAACGAGGAGTGACACTTGACCTTTACATGTATTATACCCTTTACATGTTTTCTATGAATCTACAACTTCATGACTCGCTTCATGGCTCTGCTCACTTTTTCTTGACCATGCTGAAGTTTTGGCCTCTGGTCCTCCTGCTTTATAATATTTTATTCCTTTTCTGAGTCAGTGGGGATGGTGGTGGTGGGGCCTTCCCTGACCTATGTAGCTCGATTCCTACTCCAAATCCTTGCATAGAGAGAAACGGTTTTATAGAGGAATGTTTCATTGGAGATGAAACAATGATACTTTGGCAGCTGGGGCAATTCTTTTCTTATCCTTATTGGCGGATTAGTCCCCAGGTGAAGTTTATTTAGCACTTGTCATTAAAGAAACGTGAGTTGGTTAGAAGCCAGTGTGAGCAAGTAGAGAGAAAGTATGTTTCTGATTCAGTTGAATTATAATAAAACAAGCACCTCTGTACAGTTTAAGATAAACTCAAATGAACTGAATGCTATTTATAAAAGCTAAAACCCTTATTAACTTGACAGCAGCATTATTATTAGGCAAAGTGTGATATAACATAGATACAGACTCAAAATGGACATAAATGATGCCCATCGTATTTATTTATGACAAAAAATAATCAGCATTGTAAGCACTAGTGATGTTAGGTTTTCTGTTGAAAGTGATTCTTTCTCCATACGTCTGGGGTTTGAGTTCATGTAGCCACCAAACTCTGCCAGAGTTTAATGAGGTTCTCAAAGGTAGGAGATCCATTTAGTCAATGTAGGTGTCTATGAAAGAGCCAGAAACATTAGTCTGGCAGGGTACCAAAGGGAAAGAAATAATTGAAAAGGAGGCATAAAGGGAGAAGAAAGACAGCTATTAAAAAGTTGAATTCTAGTAGAATTATGAGGGTATTTTTACAGCACTCGGTTTATTTTTAGATGGCCTCCTCCATAGATAGACCCCCAACACAAAATGCATCACAGAAAAGTACAAAAGAGCAATAGTCCTTTTTATGAGATTCTGTTCATAGGGAAAGAAAAAGAAGATTTAGCCAGCAGCAGGAATTTGTTCCACCTAGCTTTAAATGGAAATCACTTTTAAAGCAGTTATGGAAAAATTTAGCTGGGTTCCCAAACAATATAACTTGTTCAGTGCAAAGTCTGATTCACGGAGCTTCTGCCGGCAAATCATTATTCTTGCACTACAAGAAAAAGGGTGTATTGTTCCCTGTTACAGAAGAGCTAGGGAAAAAGAACATGATAGTCAGTAGAGGAGCTAAAGAGACTTGATTTATAGATTATATTGACTCACTAGTGTGGAAAGAAAAAGTAACCCATATCTAATCTTTCAATTCTTCCTTTGAGGCATCTTTCAGATGTGTACCTTCCTCTCCATGACTTCTGGATGTGTCTTCATGCCGTCCCCTCCCTCTTGTTCACCTGCGTTGCCATCATAGTCCCTCGCTCCCCAGCTGGTGTACCAGGTATCTGTCTGCGACACTCAGCCCCATTCCCACCTTATTCTGTGATCTCTTCTACAGCACAGGAACTGGCAGTGTAGGAACTACATTTCCCAGAACCCCTTGCCAAACAGAGCTTTGATTTGGATGCGATCAGTAAGAAGCCCCTGTGGGAGATTTGGATGGCACAGAAGTGTGTGTTGGGGCAGTGGCCTGCTGACATGCAGAGTTTGGAACCTAAAGGGTTTTTAGTAGCCTTTAGAAGTTCACCAATAGATACCGGAGGCTGCTGTGACCTGTGGGGAAGTTTCCTTGAATTTCTGACCTGCCTGGAGTCAATGTCTAATCCCTCGGTAGCCATTGGAGAAGCTGAGGCCAGCAGTGACCGGCCTGCCTCAACCTCAGCGACTCCTTTCCGTCACTCTCATAAGCACATAGTGACCCACATCAGATCCCTTCTTCCTTGGAGCGTTGAGGAAAGGTTCTATTTTTCTGATTGCTTACATCACTGCTCTCTGGAGCCCGGAAATCATCTATCACAGCTCCTTATTTTATGGATGAAGCTCAGAGAGATTAAGTGACTTGCTCAAGATCACTCGGCTCCTTAGTTATGGAACCAAGCCTGGAATCAATCTCTATCCTAACTTCCGGGCTGGCGCTAATTTCTATTAGGTTTCCTGCCTCTGTAGATGTGTATACCATCTCCTCATGTTCCCGCACATTGTTATACCCTATTTTGTTGTATCTATGATGCCAGCAGTTATCATTGTTTCACGAAAAAAAAAAAAAAACCTAAGAAAACTACCACCAAATAAACGGACTCGGTAAATTTTAATCACTGCAAAATTTTATGCTTGCTGAAAAAACTCTTTTCACTTTAATTATGGATTTTTAAATTATTTATTGCATACACAAAAAATAAAATATAAGCAAAATAAATTGGGTTAGATATTTCTGAAACTTCCTTTCATGTAGAATATGACTCTTTGAATCATGTTTTTGACTCAGAGTTATTAAGCCTAATTATATATAATTCTGTATGAATAATATATATTAAATATATTATGTATAAATATTATAGATAATGGATATATAATAAATGTATATAATTAACTTACACAGTTAACATAATTAAATGTATATTTTATGTTTATATATAAATTATAATACATTTATATATAAAAACAATATATTGAAATATATTAATAAATAGTTTAAAAATATAAATTTCTATGCCATCAAGAGATAAGGTGAGGTCATATTTCCTTAAAAAATGTTAACTGTAGTTTGAATTTTGTGGGTACATTGTAGGTGTATATATTCATGGGGTATACATTACACATTGGTGCAGACATGCAATGTGTAATAATCACATCATGGATAATTGGGTATCCATCCCCTGAAGCATTTATCCTTTGTGTTAAAAAAATATGGAATCTTTATGAATTTATGTGCCATTCTTGCCCAGGGGCCTTGCTAATCTTCCCTGCATTGTTCCAGTGTTAGCATATGTGCTGCCAAAGCAAGCGCAATATAACATTTAAATCTGTTAAGCAACTAAAATGCTGTGGTGCAAGACTCTTAAGTCATTTGGCAATGACATAGAACTAGACTTCTTTTTTTACTTTTGCTTCCTGTATGTTAAACATATATAATACACTGTCTCACCCATCCTCTTTCAAAACAAGTAGTTCCTA
This sequence comes from Macaca nemestrina, assembly GCF_043159975.1. Taxonomy (NCBI): domain Eukaryota; kingdom Metazoa; phylum Chordata; class Mammalia; order Primates; family Cercopithecidae; genus Macaca; species Macaca nemestrina. Next base: position 11,147,168 of record NC_092128.1, read on the forward strand.
GGAATAATAAGAGTGGTCTGTAATTGTCTCTGAGGTTTTCTTTCAAGATGCTGACATGTGTCTTACACGTTGTTCTCCTACATGTAAGCATTGCTTGTGACATCACAACTGCCACCTGGCTGAAGGCAACTATAAGATGTCATAGATTCTAAGATACATCCCAATTTCAGAAATATTACAATAAAAAAATCGTGTGTCACAAAATTTATTCAATTTTTAGTTCTGCTCTGTTCATTTCTGGGTCTTCAGGAAGAGTGTATGCGTTTTCAAGGTATAGTTAGTAGCATATAATTATTTTTAGTGTCTCAGAATACAGGCGTACTTGGGGATTATTAAAATATGACTTTTCCTTAAACTGAAACTTGTATCTTATGTATTCATAATGTTATTGTTTTAATGTAACTAATCACTATAAATTATGATTAATTTAATGTCTTTAAGGCATAACATATACAGCTTTAATTCTTATTTGGACCCAACAAACATTTATTGTTTTCATATTACCAGGCATATTTGCATCTCAGGAGATTATTAACTCTCATACTTAATAAGAATTCCTCTAACTTGAAAACTCAAAGATTAAGATTTCTGTGATATCTATGTATAGATAGCAAGGCTATGGTAATGGAATTGGTAAAATCTAGTTTCGTTTGAGAAAAATAAGGCAGAAAACGAAATTGACTTCTTTGAGAGGATACACTTGCCATCTCTTCTGTTTCTTAGAAAATGGGTTTTTACCGTGCTTGTTCATAACCAGTACCTGCTTCTTGAACATGTGGCTGAGAAGAAAAAGTAGCCTAGCAGTCAGCGGGAACTTGCTAATACACGAGAATGTTATAAGGAATAAAGTAATGCATACAAAGCATGTCACCTGCCAGATGTGTTTCCATCTGTTGCTCAGACTTTTATCTTATTTTCCCTCCAACCAATTATATGGTCTTTCCATACTTGGCAAATAGTAGGCAATCAATGAATGATAAGTTCCTTCTGTTTCCTGCTCTTGCTCCAAAGTTAAAGCAGGGCAAATACTTGGGTTGAAAAGATTTTTCCTTCTTTACAGCTTGCCTACAGTTTTGAAGAAAGTAGATGTAGTGGACTGAATGTTTATGTGACCCCCACCAAATTAATATGCTGAAATCTTAACACCCAAAGTGATGTTAGGAAGTGGGGCCTTTTGTGGGGTTGTAGGTCATGAGATGCAGAGCCTTCACCTATGGTATTAGTAAGAGGCCCCAGAGAGTACATTTTCTCCTCTGCTAGGAAAATTCACAGCCAGAAAGAGTCATCTATGAACAGAAAACTCCCCATCGCCAGATACCAGATCCGCCAGTGCCTTGGCATATCTTGGACTTCCCAGTCTCCAGAGCTGTGAGAAACGAATTCCTGTTGTTTATAAGCCACCTAATTTATGTTTTTTTGTTTTTTTTTTAAATAGCAACCCAAATGGACTGAGACAGTGTGTACTCCAAGTCACTCACAATCTCAGATTGACACCTGTATGAATGCCCCATGGAAACAAAGTCCATCATAGCACGTTTGGACTAGAATGGGTGCCCGAGACGCTTTTGGCCTAAGGTTGCTATGCAGATCCATTTCTGGAGCAAGGCAGCTCCAGGATTCTGGGAGACCTTCTCGCAGTAAGCAGATGTAAGATTTCTGCAGGGACTCCGTGGGATTCACCAGGGCCTGTATGTGACACTTGTGACCTCTGCTTTGCTGGGGACCATGTGGCCACCCTAGCTGCTCTGTATTCCCCACAAGGATTCAGGAAGATGCCCAGTGGTCACTCTGACCATCACAGGCCAGTTCTAATTGTTACTGTGGAAAGGACCTTAGGATATGTGAAAATTGACCGTATGCTCCTCCAATTGTTCTTGTATACACATCATTTAACACTGGAAAGTAGTACAGTAGAGTGTTCATCATTTGTGTGGGTTTTCCAGCTAGCCAGACAAGTTCCAATGCTGGTTCTGTTACCTAGTGTCCTACGACCTTGATTAATTCACTTAACACTTCCATTTCAGCGTTTGTGATACTGGAAAAATGCCTGTCTCACAGGGTTTTTTTGTGAGGATTGAATGAGATATGTACATGAAATGCCTGGCACAGAGTAAGCACTAAATATGGAGAGCTATTATGATCATTGACAAACATGACATTTAAGACTTTTAATTCAACATCATTAGCTCATCTGTCTTATTGACACTTAATCAAGACTTTCTAAAGTGTGAGCTCATATTAATTTCCCAGTAACTCAGTTGTCTACTTGAGTTCATTTTCTTTCACCCAACTGAAACTAACTCCTGTGGCATGATTGATTTTGCCAGAGTGATTCTGCATATCCTAAACAGGATCTTTCCATCTGCTGTTCAACCCCATCTGTTCTTGCCTCCAGCTGATCCAATTTCATATCCAGTTGGTAGAGGGCCACCTGAAAAAAACCTGCAGTATGTTCTGATGTCCTGAAGAAATCTTGAGAAAAATTCAGCATAAAGAGTTCAGTCACTTGGACACACTAAAGGCTCAATAAATTATTTTAGGGGAAATGGGGAACTTGCCATATGGTGATGTTTCTTGGTGGTGAAATTAGGTCATACCAAAGTTAGAACAAACAAGGAAAACTCGTGCCTAGCAGAGTGCTATGTGCAGTACCGACTCTTTGTACTCACGAACTGCTATTATTATGTGGGAGAACTGCAAATCCTTTGAAGGTGATAAATATTCCAAAGATGTATCACTTCATTTTTAATGTATTATTATTATTTTTATATTAAAAGTATGATATTTTAGATGATTAGAGAAACTAGGACGTTTAAGACTTTAATTGCTCTTTCACAAAATATGCACTAGACTGCATTCACTTGAGCTGGAGTATCAGTGAACATTTATGAAGAAAGAGATGCTTCTCTGAGTGGTGTAGCATGGTGTAAAAGCAACAGCACTGAGCATCACCCCAAAACAATTTGCTTGTGCTTATTAGACGCCAGCTGTTGTCAGATGCACTTTGCCTTTATTACCTTCATGTATTTTATCAAATTAAGAGACAATTTATTGTTTGATGCCCCATCATTTTATGTGGCACTTCCACAAAAGATGGGCCATTGATTTTAAGAATCATCCCAATTAAAATGTGAAGTGTGCCTATGTCATAGAATGGAAGAATATGATAATCTATGATTCTTTATACCATCTCCATGAGGGTCATTTTACATGTGAATAAATTGAAACTCAGTGATATTAAATGAAATGCCCAAGCCCCTTCCAGCTAGAAAACAAGGAAATCTGGATTGGATCCAATTTTGTCTGCTGCCTAAAATCTGTATTAACCTTGGGCTTCAATGCCCTGGTTCTGAAGTGATTGTAGTTCCAGAGATAGTAAGTACCAGTGAGCAAAGCTCTAGAATGAATTTGTACATCTAATGCTGTACCTGGAAGCACATCTTCATATCTGAAATAAGTACACTACACTCACCCATTTCTTCCCCTTTTTTTCCCCTAGTTTCCTCATTCCTTGATGATCTACATAGAAAATCATGTTTTAAACAAATTCCTTTTCTCTGTTCTGTATCCTAAAGGCTCGCCTGTTTTGACAGTAATGTAGCTCACATCAGAAATCATGGGAATAGGATGAATGAATTTCTTTAAGGAAAACTTAAAGGTTTCTCTCCTTTCTTGTAGAATTTCTATTATAATAGAAATAATGGAAATACGCTTTATCTTTGATTAAATAAATGATGGGTTTAATGTAAGAAGTCACTGCGTTACTTGCTTCGGCCTGGAAAACAACTGGTCAGAAACCTCCCCAGCATTCTACCTTCTCATACTTTCTAAATCATCTCCTTCCCACCTTTTTGGGCTCTATAAGAATATAGCCAGCATCACAGGAGCTATCTATTTCTTCTTCCTGTGACTCTAAGAGCCCCAAGCTCAAAACCCAAAGCTTGGCAAGGAAAAAATCCTAAAGGTAAGTAACATATTTCAATCATTTTACCAATCTCTTTCCTCTTTCCTCCACCAAATACACAGAGGATATCCCCTGACGAGTTTTACAATCTAATTTGTTTAGTAGATCTTCTGGCCCACACTATTTACAGAAAAATATTCATTTACTCAACAAATTGTTCTGAGTACTTTTTATGTACTATGCTAAGCACTTTACATTTACTATGTAAAACTTACACAACCACTTGGGTAAATTTGGTTCCTAGGGATTAACTGGATTGCAAGGCCACGAAGCCACAGAGTGCTTGACACCATGCATAGGGAAGTCAGGTTGACTCAGAGCCCTTACTCCATCTGCCTGGGGCAAACAGAGAAAATTTTTGGCCTAGGATATTTTTCATCAACAGTGAGTAATTACTAAAGTTATTACTAGCAGAGATTTCAGCCCTTAAAATGTGTTCAGCTTTTATCCTGTGTATAGTGAAACCCCGTCTCTACTAAAAATACAAAAAATTAGCTGGGCCTGGTGGCAGGCACCTGTAGTCCCAGCTACTCGGGAGGCTGAGGCAGGAGAATGGCGTGAACCCAGGAGGCGGAGTTTGCTGTGAGCCGAGATCACGCCACTGCACTCCAGCTTGGGCGACAGAGCAAGACTCTTTCTCACAAAAAAAAAAAAAAAAAAAAAAAAAAAAAAAAAAAAAAATCAGCTTTTATTTAAAGGGGATATCCACTTAATGATATTCTTTCTTATTTCTTGATGAGACCATAATGATGGTTAAAAGAACCAAGTGAATTCATTAAATTTTACTGTTACGGGAAATTCTGTCCACTTTTGTCCTGTGACTATTAGAAATGGATTTTTTTACACAAGTTTTTTCACTTCAAAAAAATTCCAAGCCCTTTTTATTCATCCCAGAGTTCTCTATTTGTTGAAGTAGCTTGTTGTTTGTATCAGTCAGTGAATTGAGTTTGAAGTCTCACTGAAATCTCTGATAAAATATTAGAAAAAACCTGGGGTATAAATGCCAAATGGCTGTTTTAGAGTCCCCATTAAATTTGAATTTGATAAGTCTATGGATCATATATATAGCATGCTATGACTTTTTACTTTCCATTCTCTGGCCAATATTAAACTGTAAATTGAAAGGAAATTCTTGGTCACCATCAAATTGATTGATTGATTAAGCCAATCTTTAAGTCAAACTAATGTCAAATAGGACATAGAATTCTGGGATAGTTCCAGTTATAGAATCAGAATTATAGATTCTTAATTTGGAATAAATTATAGGATTATACTATCACTTACAAATTTTAAGTATGCATTGAACTAGGTTTTGTGTTTTCCTTTTGTGTTCCTTTTATTATTTCTATTAAGGAGCTCAGCCAAAATATCCAATTAATTTTTCCCTATCACTGTTAAGACATTTTCTTAGTGTTCTTGGCTTCAGTCTTTCTCTAAACCCATCCTTCACATGACTGCCATATTGCTGTTTATAAAACTCATATTATATCCCAGCTTGTAAACTTTTGATGGCCTTCTATTGCCTGGCTTATAGGAGAATGCCTACAACTCCTTAGCCTGATGTAAATTACTACCCTCAATCAACCCTCAAAGTTCTCGCCCTACTTTACTACCTACTATCCCTCTACAAAAACCAAGGAACCGAAGTGAGAATGGCCACCTTAAGGTTTCATGCAAAACCTTTTGCCTTTTTTCTTATATTTTACATCCTACCTTCTATCTTCAACATCCACCCCCCATGTCATCTTTTTGAAAAACCTTTCTTAGCCTCCTCAGTACAGAGAGATCTCTGCTGCCCACCAACTCTCAGAGCACTTCTCTCTCTCCACCCCTTGTTTAGCGGTTGTCATCTCTTCTCTCATTTCTTCTCTATTTCATCTCTTCTCTTGATTTGCTGCATATGTATCTTCTCTTTTTATCTGGATTGTAAAAATTTTGTGAAAGATATTATTCCAGTGTTTGCAGATAGCGAGTGCAGGGTTTCTATCTTCAACAGAAATCTTATGTCTCTTTAGATGTTTATTTTCAATTTTATTGGAGAATACTATTATCATACATCAGTGTGTTCTTTCTGAGGAACAACAATCCTAGTTTCTCCTCTCAAAGTACACTTTTACAATAATGAATTATTCTATTTATAGCTTTGTTATAAACTTTCTTCAAGTTCTACCCAACTATATTAATTGAAGTTGTGAAATATAGTATTAGATGCAATTATAATGTAAAACACATCAAGTCTGAGTAGAGCAGAAGGGCTTGCCTCAATAAATTGTTGGGTCAATACTCCATTAACGACCAATCTGGTGTTAGTAAGAATGCTTGCCAGAAGTACTGCTCAGGATATCTATAAACTGCACAAACCCATAGAGACAAATATGTACATATTGTTTGCCTCTTTCAATTTTCTTTTAACAGCTCAACATACATAATTGAAACAAGAATTATTTTTGTTTCAAAGGATGAAAGTAACTGTAATTATTGAATCCTAACATTTTTAATGCTTTAAAAATTAGGTAAATATTTGGTACATAAAATCTTAGACTCTATTTAAGCAGAATTTTACCTTCAGCACAATCCGTAGCAAGTAAATTTACCAGTACCTCGGAATACTGTAAAATTAATTTCCTTTCCATTACTTGAATCCAATACTTCCTCAATTCTCATTAAGCAAAATTTCCTTCTCCCTGTCTGCCTTCCCTATATGGAAAGTGCTGGATGCCATTATGGTATCACGTGACACACTTCTTTTGTTTCTAGTGTCCCCCAGACAACTACTCAGAGCTTTCCTTTTCAGGCATTGTGTGACCACCATTCACTTCTCTTACTCTTTAAATATTGATTTGAGGCTCTGCAATAAAAAAAAAAAGGAAGCTGGTAAAAGAGGCTTTTTTTGGGTGATACTGTGTTTTGGGACAATTTTTTCAATTTTAAGAATCGTATCATTTTATGACTAGGGAGGACCAAACTGAAGTCCAGGAAAATGACTGTCCAAGAAGATCCACAGTTACCTTTTTGGATACTCATATTGGTGATACAGACATGCCAAAACTCGTTCTTTCTGACATGAGATTTAATGATAGGTACCATTTCCATATGGCCTAAACTGTTTGGTAAGCAGGGCTTATCAAAGCCCTGTAAGAATATGGTGAAATTCTGTAGTATTTGAACTTTCCCCCACCTCTCCATACATTCATACACAACTCTACCATAGACTTGAATGAGGTAGCAAGGCTTACTAGCTTCTCAAGACCTCTTCATCACAGCCAGACTTGAGAGTAGAGTTTCCGGGTCCACATCTTACAGATATGTGCCCCATCTTTACTACTGGAAGACAACAAGGAAGGAAGAAATTCTACTCTCTGTGATAGTTTAATCTGAAATGCAAGCTTAAGAATTCCAGAAATTGGAAAAGTATTATTTCAGCCTTTTGAATAAAGGAGAGAGTACACAGTTAAACCTCTGAAGGTTTCACCAAGCCCCTCAAAGTGAATTTCTGCTAAATAGAATCTCGAGACACTAAACACATAATATTGGCATGAAGAATGTCTGGGTATTCAATAAAAGGTTTACTGGTTTATACAGATAAGCCATCCCCATACACCTTCTGAATGCCTTGATGTCTGCTAGAAAGACAACGCAAACCTTACTCATGCCAGGGAGACAGTAAAATAGCCTTCTTACATTGAGTTATTTGCTGCTATATTTATTTTTCTTTTTAAATATAACAATTGTTGGATTTTACAAATTCATACCAAAATGTCAAAATAAATAAAAGAGAACTCTACTACTTTTGCTCCTATTTTGTGAGAGTACCAGCTATGGCAGTATTTTCTTTGTTTTAAGCCATTCACCTATGGGCACATTCCGTAGCTTCAGTAATTTTTTTTTTTTTAGCCCTTGCTTGCAAGTAATTGGTATTGATTTTTGCAGGTTACTGCTAATGTGTTTAGTTCCGAAAAGAAATCTAACTGTACCCCTCTCATCCTATAGTCCCTAGAAGAAAATAATATGTATAACTTCAGAGCAAATTGCAGTGGTATACAACTTCTTTAGGCAAAAATTAGGGGTGGGTGCCAAGTTTTTTCGGCATGTATGGCTTCATACCTCAAAGGTAGTGATATGTTTTAACCTCCGCATTATTTCAATTCAATGTGCTGATATATGAAGTGTGATGGTAGTGGTTAATACTCCTTATGCTAGAGGAGTAAACAACGTAGAAATCTCATTTAAGAACAAGGCCCTAGGGAGTGACAAGAAATAAGTCTACCTCTTAAATCAGCACATTCAACTGGGTCGGTCATTAACAACATTGGCACTAATAGCTTTTAGCAGCAGGGCAGCTGCTGATTACAATTGGGTTTCCTGCAACTGTGGCTGCAGATCTGAAGCCTCCATTACAAAGGCAGAAAACTGGGGGAATGCACATGAATTCAAGGTAGAAGGGAAAAGCAAGTGGAGTGTGTAGACCTGGAAGAAAAGGATTCACAATTTTCCATATAGTTAAACACAATTTTGAATATCAGCAGATGGCGTCAGTAAAGGGAGTTGAATATATGGTTTGGAAAGCTTCGGATTATTGCAAAGCAAGCTTTATTATCCAGAATCAGCTCAAGAAGCTAGTACCTACTGTAGAAGACAAGGTTTCCTTCTGCTAAAATATATTTTCTGTACCAACTCTTGTTTCTTGCAGAGTTGACAAATAGCAAATAAGAGTAGAGTAGTAAAAGTTATAATAAGAAATTTACATATCATTGTTTTTCTAGGTAACAAGGCAAAAAGCTCACACCTTAAATGACAGCCATATTTTTGACTGAAAGTGTCTCAGCGATGTCATATACATCGCAATGATAATCATCAGCATCCAACTTTGAAACATCCACTTGGGATCATATTAGTGGGGCAGTATGAATGATCAGGGCACAGTTCCCTACGGCAGTATTAATGATGCAGTGGAATCAGTCAAGGACAGTTAACACAGCTGATGTGGGTAAATAGGGTGGATAAAGGAACACGAGATAAACTGTTATTATATATGAACATGTTGATATAATCTGGCAGGCTGACAAAATAGACAACACTCCAAAAATATATCTAGAAGTCAGATTAAAAATTTCAGTGGAAACTTGCAATACTTCCAACAGGGTGGGATTTTATATAAAATAGACTCTTTTTGGATTTATTCATGGGATTTCATCACTTAAAAAGTGAGAACATCTTGTTATAAAGAAGCTTTTCATGTAAGAATTTTTGATATGTATTTGCTAAAGCAACACCCAGATATGCCCACCTGGACATACACAACAGTTCCATTTATCTACTGTTATATAGAGCACTTGAAAGAGTCATCTAAATCTTCTTTCTTCATTTCTTTCTTTTTTTTTTTTTTTTTTAATTTTTGAGACGGAGTCTCGCTCTGCCGCCCAGGCTGGAGTGTAGTGGCGCGATCTCGGCTCACTGCAAGCTCCGCCTCCCGGGTTTACGCCATTCTCCTGCCTCAGCCTCCCGAGTAGCTGTGACTACAGGCGCCTGGCACCGCGCCCGGCTAATTTTTTGTATTTTCAGTAGAGACGGGGTTTCACCGTGTTAGCCAGGATGGTCTCAATCTCCTGACCTTGTGATCCACCCGCCTCGGCCTCCCAAAGTGCTGGGATTACAGGCGTGAGCCACCGCACCCGGCATTCATTTCTTTATTTCTCATTCACTTTCATGTATTGGGAGTGAAGTGGGGAGGTGAGTACAAAATAAAGAGTTCAGCCACTTTCCATCATATTCTAGTCCATCTTCTGTACCCACCACTCCATAGAAATTGGTCTTGTCAAACCATAGAAGACTTCCATGGGACTAAATCTAATGGACAGTTCTCTGTCCTCAGTTGGAACATTTGGGGGACATTTCTTCTTTTTTTAAAAAAAGAAGAAATGTTTCTTGGCTTATGTGATATAACTTCTGATTTTCTTCCTTTCTCACTGCCAACCCCTGTATAATCTGTTTTCTTCCCCCAACAAAATGAATGCTTTTTGTTTTTTAATCTTGATCAGATTGTTTTACTCTTTCAGTTACTTCCAATAACCTTTAGTAGCTTTTTATTTCACATAAAATAAAACCCAAATACCTCATCATTTCCCTAAAGTTCAGCTTGATTTAGCCCCTGCCTGTCTCCACAATTTTATTCTGCACCACATTCACCATGCTCTTCCACCTTGCCTTCCTTCCTGTTTCTCCTCAGCCATTTCCTTTTTCAGGGCCTTTTCCTTGGCAGGTTCCTCCCCAACACCCACATTCTTCACACCTCTGAATCCTTCCTGGCATTCCAATCTCAGCTCCTAAGTTACCACACTGAAAGAGCTTCTCCAGGACTGCCATTTCACATTCCTCTTGCCTCTTTCTGTCATGTTTATGTTATCCATAGCACTTATCACATTCTGAAAATATCTTTTTTATTTGTTTATGATTTATTGTTTTCCCTCCACTGGAATGTACACACCATGGGGACGAGGAACATGTCGGTCTTGTTGCCTTCTGTATTACCAAGGCCAGAAACATTGCTTGATACATAATAGGCACTCAATAAACATTTGTCAAGTAAAACAGATATTAAAATTTCAAGGCCTAAAAAATATCTAATTGGACCTAGAAAATATTATTCCAATGAATTGCCCCCTCAAAGTTTTATCTACTCTGAGAAATAATACATTTTCTTTATCACTTACTCTTTAAAAAATTTTTTATAATTAATATAGTCATGTTGTTTAAAAATATAATAAAAATTCCTATTCCTGTTCATATTCCTGTCACAAATCTGCCCAGTAACTATATACTGCTACCTGCCATAGGTAACTATGCCTGTAGTATCATTTGTGTCCTTCCAAGATTTTTAATGCAAAGTCAAGCATACATGAACATATGTTATTTTCTCTCTCTTTTTTTAGACAAATAGTAATAAGCTAGACATATTAATCTGTACTTTTTTTCCATTCAACACTCTTTTAAAGATATTTCCACATTAGCACCTAAAGAGCTTACCATAAAACTCAGAAATGAAGGTACTGCAACACAGCCATAAACATAGACAAATAAGTCAATGGGACAGAAAAGATAATGTAGAAATAACCCACAGTTCTATGGTCAATTCGTCTTTAACAAAGGTTCCTAGGGAATTCAATAAGGAAAGTCATTTTAATTTTTTTCACAAATATTTTCGAAATGACTGAATAATCTAACAGGAATAAATTGATCCTTGCCTCACACCATATACACAAATTAATTTGAAATTGATGAGTAAAAACTCTAAAAGCTAAAATTACGAAACTTTTGGAAGAAAACATAGTAGAATATTTTTTATGAACTTGGGGAGGCAAAGCTTTTTTAGATAATACAGAGAAAGTGCTAACCACAAAGAAAATAAATTTAAATTGAACTTAATCAAAATTAAAGACTTCTCTTCTTTAGCATATTACCACTAAGAAAATAAATAGGCAGATCATAAAATCATAGACTGGCATAAAATTTATGATTCAAATATATATCTCAAAGGACTTAGATTCAGAATAAAGTACTTATATAACTCAATAATAAAGCAGCAACTAAAAAACAGACACATTAAACAGACATTAAACAACAAATTGAACAGACATTAAACAACAAAAGACATGCAATAACCAATAAGCAAATAAAACAGTGCCCAGAATCATTAATCATCAGGGAAATACAAATTAAAACCACAATGACAGATCACTGTACACCCACTGGAATGGACCAAATTAAAATTAAAACTCTGACTGCTGTACCAAATGTGGTAAGGGAAAAGCAACTGGAACTACATCATTTTGCTGGTGGACATGTAAATTGGTATAACTCCTTTGGAAAATCATCAGATTCTTATAAATTTAAACCTATACCTACCTTACAACCTAGCAATTCCAGTCCTAGGGAGAATTTTTTTAAAAAAATAGGTATATAAAAAGATGCACACAAAAATGTTATAGCAGCTTTATTCACAATATTTCAAAGCTAGAAACATCCCAAATGGCCACAAACTGAAAAATAGGTGAATAAATTGAGGTGTGTTATTTAATTAAATACCATTCAACGTGGACTAAACTCTAAAATATTTTTCTGATGCAAAAAGTCAGACCTTGAAGAGTATAATCTGTATTACTCTATTTCTATAAAATTACAGAACAGGTGAAATGAATCTGTTAATAGAAATTAGATCTACATTCTCCTTTGAACTGAAAGGCACTGATGACCTAGGAATTGGCGTGACAGAATTTTCTAGGTTGATGAAAGATTTTCTATTATCTTGATGAGTGTGGGATACACAGGTGTATGCATTTGTCAAAATTTATCAAACTGTGTGCTTAGAGTCTGCATTTTATGATGTAAAAATTACATTTCTATAAAAACACTATAATTAAATAAAATAACCTAAGGTATAAAATAATAACAATATAAGTAACATTTAAATAAAAGGAATTTTTAAAATGAGAATCAAGATCTGGAATACAGAATTCATTACTTAGATGGGGTTGGAGAAAGGAAGATAAAGGTATATATAATGGGCACTGACTGGTAGACCTTTTCAGCAACGTTGTTGAAAAGCTGAAGTGAAAAAGGCACCATCAGGAAGGTGGACAAAACTAAAGGCCTGCGTTTCCCATTGTACCTTTTTTCTAGTGCTGGTACAGCTTACAGCAAAACTTCAAGAGCTAGAACCATCTATCTGAGACAATTCTTTTCCCATTATACCACTAACGAGGTTTGTGCTTTTCCTTGCTTTCTCACCTCTATGCTTAAAATTCTATGGTGACCTTTAAGTTGAATTACTCTTTCTTTTATCCAGAAACTGAAATAACCAGAGCTTTATCCCAAGCTTAAATTACCTGTAAACCAAATTGCTCTGTAGAACGGAGTGAGAAATGCAGCAAGAAACATCAAGAAACTGGATTCAATGTCTCCAGAATGCTACAAAAATAGAAGTTCTGCTTGACTTAACATTTATGGAATTTACCTTGAAGGATATTATTTTACTATCAAGCTACCTTCTCTTCCTTCCTCGTCTCTGAAGTAAGAATTATAACAATAAATAAAATGCAGAGTCTCCTAAGAAAATTAGATTTGCTCTAATTTAGCCTTTAAGCCATTTTGTTAATTGCTTTTTATTTTTTAAGGCTGCAAAATAAAACTTAATAAAGAAAAGGATTCTAATTAACCACTGGGAAAAGTGCACAGAAGCTTAGAATTAGCATTGTTAAATAATTGAGGAAAAAGGGAAGGGATTAAGATAGAATTGCATTTTTAAAAATAGAGATAGGGGAAACATCTCTCACTGACAGTGGCTCCACCTATTTCCAAATAATTCTGCTGTCTGCATCTCCCAACAGACCACGTCCTTCCTTTCAGGATACCCATGGGAGATCTAGCAATCATGAGTGCACGGGGCATCCATCACTTGGCATTCATTACATCAGTCTTCTAAGACTGATGGCTGCATTTCTCTCTAAGGGAAAGCAAATATGATCAATTACTGCTCCTGCTCCCTTGTTAGTACACTATTAGCTTCTGCAACTTAGGGAGTAGGGTAAAATTTCATATAAATTGTATTAGCAGAACTAACATCTTCTTGATTGAAGACTGTCTATTAATGGTAATTTCAAAGAGAAAGGAACTTTATCAATGAACATAGGACTGAGATACAGAGCCTCAAAGAAATTAGACCACCTTGATAAGAAACCAAGCAATTTAAGAGGACAATACTTGATGAAATAGGGATGCCTACTCATACCATCGCAGAGCAAGCACACAGTAATATTATTCCTCTTTGTGGAAAACAATGGTTTTAAGACATACAGTCATGCGGGAATAACTGATTTTTTTAAAAAAAATTAATGAAAAATTCTATAACTACCAATTGTATACAGAAAAGATGATATAATGAATCCCCATAAACTCATCATTTAGATTCATTAATTTTCCAGCAAAAATAAGCCACATCTGATTAATTTTTTTCTTTGCTATTTTTAAAATTTTTTCATAAGTTATTGGGGTACAGGTGGTATTTGGTTATATGAATGAGTTCTTTAGTGGTGATTTGTGAGATCCTGGTGCACCCATCAACTGAGCAATATACAATGCATCGTATATGTTGTCTTTGCTAAAAATTTTTAAAACAAATCCCAGCAACATGTAACATCATACCTAAAATACTTCAGTATCCATCCATGCGCAAACATTTTCTCACAAAATAACAGTGATATTATCTCACCTACATATTAACCATAATGTCTTGGAATCATGTCTAGTGCATACTAAAATTTTTCTAATGGTTTCAAAAATGTCTTTTTCTGTTGATACGCTCGAATTAAGATTCAAATACTGTATTTGGTAAATCTCCAAAGTCATTTTTCTTTCTTTCTTTTTTAAATTTACAGCCGTGCTCCTCCTACTTCCCCTCTCCTTTTTTCCCATGCCATTAACTTTTGGCAGAAACTGTGTCAGTAGTCCTATTAAAATGTCCTTCCTTCTGGATTTCTCTGTTTGTTTCATTGTGGTGTCATTTAACTGCTTCCTGCCCTCTCTATTTCCTGGTGGCTGGAAGTTAGTGATAAAGGCTCAATTAGATTTAGGTTCAGCTTTTGACAGAAATGCTTCATAGATGGTGCAGCCTGCTTTATGTTACATTATCTTAAGAGAAAAAAAAATAAGTTCCAGTGTTCCAAATTCTAGTTATAATGAAAACCTGGTCCCTCTATTGTCTAGTTCTTTTTCAGTATTTTATCCAATGGATTTAATCACTGATGAACATTGCTTTGATCAGTTATTTTATTAACATTGCAAAATGGTGACTTTTATCATTTTTATACATTAACCAACTGCAATATTTCTATAAAAAGGGCTTTTCATCATCAAGTGATTATTTTGATTACTGAAAAATACAGCTTCTTTTAAAGTCAGAAAAAATATTTAGTTTTTTTTTTACCCTTTAATTATCAATTTTCAGAGCAAGTAGTTGGTACCTTAATGATTTTCAGAGGATTTTTTTTCACTTATTTATTTATTTATTTATTTATTTATTTATTTATTATTATACTTTAAGTTCTAGGGTACATGTGCACAACATGCAGGTTTGTTACATATGTATATATGTGTCATGTTGGTGTACTGCACCCATTAACTTGTCATTAGGTGTATCTCCTAATGCTATCCCTCCCCCATCCCCGACCCTATGACAGGCCCCAGTGTGTGATGTTCTGCCTCCTGTGTCCAAGTGTTCTCACTGTTTAATTCCCACCTATGAGTGAGAACATGCGGTGTTTGGTTTTCTGTTCTTGCGATACTTTGCCAAGAATGATGGTTTCCAGTTGCATCCATGTCCCTAAAAAGGACATGAACTCATTGTTTTTTATGGCCGCATAGTATTCCATGGTGTATATGTGCCACATTTTCTTAATCCAGTCTGTCATTGATGGACATTTGGGTTGGTTCCAAGTCTTTGCTATTGTGAATAGTGTCACAATAAACATACATGTGCATGTGTCTTTATAGCAGCATGATTTATAATCCTTTGGGTGTGTACCCAGTAATGGGATGGCTGGGTCAAGTGGTATAAAGAGTTCCCAAGCAGAAACTGAACTATAGGCTAACCATCTCCATTATTTTTAAAATTCTAGCTCAAGACCCAGGTTTCCAGAATAATTCCAATCTCAAATTCTCTTTTTTACCCTACATTTCCATGATTAATATGTTCTGTCATTTTTTCATTATATCAGAGTCCATGAAAAAATTAATAATTAAAACAATCAATTCCAAACAGCAATCACAGACCTTCCCATACATACCCTTCTTTCCCACCTTTCAGTTCACCTTGGTAACATTCTTTCTCCATCCCCCATCCTCAGAATGTCCCCCTCTCCCAAACCCTCCAGCTCAGTAACACCTGTGTACTGGACACACTCCAAGGCAGGCATCCTGGTGAGCCACAGAAACCTTGAGATGCTAAAGACACTCTCTACTCTAAAGAAAATGGAGGAGATGAACTTCTCTTGTGTGGGTTGGAAATTCTGTTAAAGTAATATAAGAAACTACTGCTTATGCTGTTGCTTGAGACAATGTTAGTGAAACAGATCGTTGCATTTTTACATAAAATCACTTTAACCCTTTCACTGTATATTAAGCAATAACCACAACACCACTTATTAACACAGCAGCCAGAGTCTGAGAATATGTAAACACAAGGAAATGATATCTGGGGTGTATCTTTGGAAATAGGATTAAGAACTGCTGAAAGAGAGTACTGGTGAGCTCTCAACTGTGAGGCCAGTGGGCATCACTTGATTGTGTGACAGAGGCAGCCTGCGAGCCCTCGTGGGCATCTTTTGTACAAGTGCTTTTGTGCATACAAGCTATTCATGGATTGAACTCTTGAAGAACAACTCAAAGCATGTTATATTTGTGATAAGCAGCACAATGGCCCTTTAAAAATGTCCACACCGGGATCCCTGGAATATGTGAATATGTTGTATTCCACGGTGGCAAAATGGACTTCGCAGACATCATTGTGGTTATAGACCTTAAAATAGAGAGACGATTGTGTGGGTGGGACATATTGAATCATATGAACCCTTAAAAGCAGAGAATTTTCTCTGGCTGGAAGAAAAAGAAGGATGTGGAAGAAGAGAAAGTCAAAGAGATTCCAAGCTTGAGAAGGATTCCATGTTTGTTGGCTCTGACATGTCAGGACCCACATGCAAGAACTAGAGTCTGGTTCCCTGTTGACAGCCAGCAAGGAAATAGGAATTTCAGTCCTACGGTCACATGGAACTGGATTCTGCCAACAAACTGAATAAGACTGGAAGCAGATTCTTTCCAAAGCCCAGCTGTTCGTCATCTTGACATCATCTTCCTAACACCCAGAACAGAGAAACCAGTGGAATCAACTCAGACTTATGACCTATAGAATTGTGTGAGATAATAAGTTTGGGTTGTTTTAAGTCACTAAGCTTGTGCTAATTTATTATGGAAGCAAATTAATATTGCTATTGTGTCTATACTAGCACTTCATAAAAGGGCATCATACTCTCTAATTAATGGATTACCAATTGTTTCCTGACTGCAGACTATTTGAGTTATCACAGTGTATATGAGGAACTACTCTTTCCCTGCAATCCCTGATACTCTCTTCTTTCTAACCTTGTCCCTAAAATGTAGGACTACTATTTTAGCTATATTATTTTGTTCATTATTTTCTCACTTACATTATTACTGCTAGGTATATTATTAAAAAAAGTTCTAAATATTTTGCTTTGCTGTTACCCCAGGAATTCAATAATTGTTTGTAGGATGATTATTTATAGGATGAATATATATATATATATAATCATATCATTTATAGGATGAATATAGATCATTTATAGGATGAATATAGATTATTTATAGGATGAACATATATATTCAAATTTGAAACATTGACTTAGCAGTGATCTTCTGGAATACCTCTTGTTTGAAAGTTGGGAATGACATGCATTTTACATGGTGATGAGTTTCCCAATGGCATGTAAAAGTGCTATACTAAAAGTAATAAAAGTTTAATATGTAAGACTAATTGGATTCACAATCAATAGGTTATATAAAATGAAGGTTTTAAAGGGCAAGGTAAATACTTTCTTTAATTGAATAATGTGCCTCTCAAGCTGTTCTCCACAGAGAGAGTAATCAGGAATGACTATTATTAAACCAAGCTAATTTCATCCTTCTGCAGAAAAAAAAAAAAAAAAGAATGTTGAAGGAATAATGCCAAATGCAGTTACACCATTTTGATGGAGATAAATGCATAACAAGGTTCAGTCCTACAGGCAAAAAAGACTAGAAAAGACACCAAAATAATTTCATAAATGATGAAAATCATGTAACAAAAGCTTTCTAGATGATGGGTTAATGGGATGTTACTAATGTAAATTTTATGCCTTGTTTAGCTTTTTCTTCTGGTGGAATTTTCCAGTGTGACATCCATATTTAATATCAGAGTTTCTAGGAAAATAAAAGAACTAGAATGGTATTTCACCTGTAAATTCCTTGGAAGATTTGGGGGGACTGAAATATCAAAGTCACATTAGAAAAAGTAATTAACTCAAATCCCTTTTGGGAAAGGCAAAAAGAAAAGTGAACCAGAAATAAAAATTATCTTACAGAGAACATTTAAAAAGTGCCAAATAGTAAATGTTAGCTATTGTTCCTGATGACTTTGTCCTTTGAGCTTGTCGACTTTTTAGTCACAAGGCACTGCACCATCATATTGCCCAAACAATTTACATCACAAAGGAACTATAATATTCTTTTAAAACGAAGAGAGGGTGAATTAATAAGAACCATTATCATACCAGATTCCTTCAATCTCAATGGAATGGCCAAATGCTAGCTGGGAAAATTACTTCAGACTTCTTAACTGCTATAATTGAAGTGAGATTTTCCTCCGTGTGTGCATGTGTAGAATATAAATATTTTAATTTCATCCGTTCTATGAGTAATACCACAGGACTGCTGTTTTACAGAACTAACATTGGAGAATTAAAGGGTGAGCTTGGGAGTGGACCATATATTTCTAGAGAGACGTTTTTTGCTAAGAGGTTCAGTGAGCATGTGTTCATTTCCTCCTTTTTCTTTCTCCAAGAACAGTAGGAGTCATCTGTGTTTCTGCCCAGAAGGTAACCCTGTTGGATGCTATCAACATAACTGTGAGACTATTAATGATTACATTAAAAAATCTAGCTACCTTCTGCTTCAATTAGTTTCCTCTCCACTACATAAATACACATGAGGGTTTGGAGACATATGACTATCTTTTTCATCTAAAAAGGCTTTCATCTTCTCCGAGATTCTAGGCATAAACCATCCCATTGACTTGCCAAGAGACTGCATCAACTTCCTGGTAAAAAATGTGATGTTTTGGACTTCCCCTGGTGAGACTAGTTCTCCATAAAGGTAGTTTTCAGTAAAGTTATTTCATTAGCATGAAATCTCAAACTAATCGTTCCTAATGCATTTTTACATAGTATAAGCTATGAGTCCATCTCTCATCTGAACTTGCTTTTTTTTTTTTTCAAATAGTGAAATGATTTGAAACTATTGTAAAATAGTGAAACAATTTTTTACCATCAACCGAGGATCAAATGTTCCCTCAGATTCTGTGTTTTATTTAAATTCTCCTTGCTTCTTAGAAGCCAGGTGACTATAATGTAATTTAATTTATTGTCTTATATTCTGATGTCTTTAATATACACTACGTGTATATTCCTTGACACAGATCTCTTAATAGATATGTGTGTATTATTAATATATGTTAGTCTACACCAGTAGAGCACCGTGATCCATTATGTGCTCACTTGCTTTGTGAGAAGGGGACCCAACTTATATGTGAAATCTCTTCCATTACCCATAGCCAACTGAAATTCTCATACGAAACAAGCATTTTAAAAAAAGAAATATGTTGTCCTAACAATCACTTATCTTTTAGTGCTAAAGACTGACTCTGAGGGGCCTATCTCTGAGAATCAGCGAGAGCAGAGAGAGGACCTGAGGCCTTGTGGCTGGGATGGCACCAGCGTGGCAGGATATTGAACGGATAGGGTGGGGAGGGGGCATCTTAAAGTAGAATGAGTGGACACGTTGTGATTGTCTATGCAGGTCCCGTATTGACTTTTTTTTTTTTTTTTTTTTTACTTTTTAAATTATTACAGTTTTTTGTTTTTTTCCTACTTATATAAGAACTCTCCACTTTACTTCCAGCTAACCTGTGCTTCTTCCTAACAGAATAGATGCATGCCTTTATCAAGGTAAATGATCTTTGAAGAGTTAGATGCTATTTTAACAAACTAAATAGTTCATATTTTTGCAAAAATAGATTTCCTTAAAGTAAAACATCAACAACAAAAAGTCCAAAGTGAGAAAGGAAATACTAAGTTACTCCCGAACACCAGCTCCTTCCTCTTCCTGCAACATCTCAGACACAGACTTGCCTTGAGCCTTTGGACTGGCCACTCCCCCTATCTGGATGTTCTTCTCCCAGATAGTCACATGGTGAATCCGTGCACCTCTTCCAACTCTCTGATAAATGTCACCTCCTTCCTGAGGCCAATCCCCACAACTCTATTTAAAATTATAAGCCATCCTCACAACCCCAGGCTCCCTCACCCCCTAACATTGCTATTACTTGATTTTTTTCCTTCTAATCTACTCTACTTTGTTTACTGACACAGTACCTACTTAATGTTCTTGTATTTAGTATTTATCAGCCTCTCTTTCCCCATTAGAATGCAGGCACCACATGGAGATTCTTCTACTTATTCAATCATGTAGAACATGGTCTTCACTCAACAAGTATTTGTTGGATGAATAAGAAAAAGAATCAAGAATTTTTTTTTTTTTTTTTTTTTTTTTTTACATTAAGGGTATCAAAAAGCATACAAATATAATTGGAATTATTTGGGTCAAGATTGCCAGTAAAATGTATGGGGATCATTGAATACTTAGGCTAAATGGATCTATCCAAGGATGGAGACAGTGTTTTCAAAGTCCTCTTTCCCAAGGGTTTAAGCACATTTGACAATCATACATTTATTTACTATAAAATACAGTAAAGATTATTTAAAAATGTTCAATTTGGCAGTTCCTCCCTAGGGGACACTGGGCTTCTAGGGAGTCTTCATGAGCCGAACATCAGTAATATTACATTTTCAAGAACTGCTGAGGCAATTTGAAACTCTGGATCTGAAAGCCATGATTTGGTGACACTGTGAAACTGCTCTTCTTTAAAAATACTGTAGTCAGATGGGCACAGTGACTCATGCCTGTAATCCTAGCACTTTGCAAGGCCTACATGGGTGGATCGCAGAGCTCAGGAGTTCGAGACCAGCCTGGGCAACATGGTGAAACTCCGCGTCTCTACTAAAAATACAAAAAAATTAGCTGAGTGTGGTGGCAGGCGCCGGTAGTCCCAGCTACTCAGGAGGCTGAGGCAGGAGAATTGCTTGAACGCGGGAAGTGGAGGTTGCAGTGAGCTGAGATTGTGCCACTTCACTCCAGCCCTAAGAGCAAGACTCTGTCTTAAAAACAAACAAACGAACAAAACCCCTAAAGCTACAGTCCACATTTTATTGAAAACTGGAGAACAAGACCAAGGGTACCTGTCTACTTCCTTGTAACTTTATCAATCAATTCTGAACACGAGCGCCTCTCTTGAACTTGACTCCCAGGCTAGTCTGATTCTTTTATTCTGCCTTTATGTGGCTCCCATACCACAAAAAGGGGAAAGAGGAACCCTGGTTCTTGCTTTTCATCATTAGAGTAGAACTTCAGTCATTCTTTCTTAGAGATTACTTTAGACAGAGTATTCAACCAGTCGCATTATTGTTTCCAAATAAATTAGAAACGAAATTGGATATTGTAACTTTATAAGAAGATAAAACTGCATTTGAAATCATAACAATCAAAATAACATTTGTAACAACTTTTGATTTTGGTGATCTCTTTCATTCACTTATTCCAATGTGAAAAGACTGCTTTTTTAGAAAGCCAACAAAATAAAAATTAATATTAAACTTTCTATTTGTATTGAACCAGCAAGTATGCATTAAATTCTGGGACATGAGAGAGGTTGGCTGAGACATATTCTGGCTAAAAAAATATTTCCATGGCAGGAAAGAACCTACTGGTTATATGGCAAGCTCTTTGACATATTATCTATTAATAATTTTGTCCTCAACCTGAACCCTGTGAGGTACATGTTATTCAAGTTATTACAGCTGTGTTTTTTAGTACAGAAGAGTGAAGATAAGGGAAAAAGTAGATTTCTTAAGATCACAGAGATTGTAAATCCAAGTCTACTTTGCCTATCCAGAGCTCTGAGCCCTATGATTTTCCAAACTAATATGCTTCTGGTGTGCTGAAAAATAAAATTATATTATTGATCTATATCTATATATATGTGATATATATATCAATTATATAGTTGAAGGTTTAAAAAAAATAAAACTACATAGTATCTATTTAAGAAGAAGAATTAAATAATTAGGTTTAGCAGTACTTGGCATTTGCCATACAAAGTGCTTATAAGAAAATACATTCCAACATCCACATTTACTGTTTTTAAGCATACATTGAATAAAAGCACAGAGCTGCTTGAGATGAGTCATCTGTTCAGTCACATTTACAAATGTCTACCCAAAACAAAGCTGGCAGTTTCCAGTAAAACTCAATATGAGTTGAAGCCAAGACCTTGACTCAAAAATCAAATGTGACTGAATCAGAACCTCTCCAGCCTTCCTCAGTACCTCACGCGGGAATGACGAAGAGATTCGACATTCTAACATACGTTTCAAGTAACTGAGAACAAATAGGTTCTGTCTCTGCAGTGTAGATTTTCTCACTAGCAAACCATATTGTGTCTCATTCTCTATACAAATTGTAGCATAATGTACCAGAATACAATATGGAGCAAAAATAAATTTGCTAGTTGTGGAGCCAATAACTGATAAGAGAAACTGCAGCTGAAGACAAAAAAGAAAAGTAATGATGCAGAAAAGCTGGTCTAGGAGAAGGCAGAAGACAAACAGCAGGTTGCATTTTACATCCTGGTGGAGATGCATACTCAAAGGCTAAGGGAATTTACAGCTTATCTGGCCTGACCCTGCTATTACTCATGGAGGATGAATTTCAATCCAGTTGTGCTGAGAGGGCTCGGGCAAGTTGTTTCTCTTTCCATATCTGATATTCATTTAAAAGGAGGAAATAAAAGAAAATGTACCTTTCACTATTATGGTGAGGATTAGCACTAGTGCCTAGCACTGAGTCTGGCACTGATGCAGGTTCTCAGTAAATAATAGCCTTTGTTATTTACAGAAGGGTAAGCTGAGGGCCAGAGAGGAAAAGTAAGCTTCAAGATGGCATGAGTGTGTGCTGAAATTGGAAATAAGGAGAGAAAACAGATTAATCTGAAATATGCCATGTCAGATCAGTATTACAGAGCTTTCCAGCCACATTGTACCTCATCTAGGTTCGTCCCAGGAAGGCAAGCTGCCTGCTCGTGCTGCCAGTAGTAGGTGGGAGGATTCTAGAAGTAAAGCTGTTCTCATTACCTACTGAATTATTTTTCTTTCCCTCCTGGTTGGCTGAGAACCTCTCCTAAAAGCCAAACCATTCTTCCCAGATCCCTGACAACTCAACAAAAACTCAACTTATTCTATGCAATGGGTTCATCTTGGTGCTTTAGAAAATTAAAGAAATGAGTATATCCTACTGCCTGCCTTTGAGTTTTCAATATTAGAAAGATAAAGCATGTGTATTCCTAACCGTAGTCAAAACCAGAATAAATTCTAGAAACACATTACTACAAATTTTAGAAAGAGAAATCCCATCTTCTTTGGGATAGTCAATAAGGACTTTATAGAAGTCAGACTTAACTGGGTTTTAAAGGATGAGAAGGAATTTCACATTAGAATGCTAAATCTGTTAACAAAGGAGATGCATTCTAGCACCATTTTTATGTGGTTTTAAATTGCAGTACCAAACAGAGAAGTAACATTGGAGGCACAGAAATTAATTACAGATGCCAGGTAAGGGCAAAAAACATTGGATGATGGGGACAGGGTTTAGACACAGGGAAGTGTCATTAGTATCAACCAATTTATGTCAAATCTAGAGAATGAGTGCAAATATACATATGTCAGTCTTCGGGAGGATAGAAAGAATAAGGTAATTTGAGGAGGAGGGAATGCAGTAGATAGTTGCCAAAGATAGTGACCAGCAATCCCTTTTCCACCACGATGCATGAGAGATGGAATTGATTTCTCCTCCCTAGAATCTTGGCTAGCCTGTGACTTTCTTTGATCATTATAATGCTGTAGAAGTGATGCTGCCCTTTCTGGGCCTCAATGTTATGGGTCCTAGAAGTTCCTGCTTTCACTTTCCTGGATCTCAGCTAACAAATTGCAAAGAGGTACAGAATATCCTCCAGTATCCTACAGAAAGAGGCCATATGGAGAGGCCAGGACAATGGGACATCATATAGAGAGAGAGAAGAGAGGGGAAAGGAGGGGAATTGAGGTATCCCAGGAGAGTCAGTGCCAAGGTCCCAGACGTGTCAAGTCAACATTTATTTACAGTGAATCACAGAAGTCTCAAACTACTTTTTAGTTTTATTTTTTTTTAAAGAAAGTGAATAAATCACTAAAGAATGAATCGCAAACATTTTTTGAGTACTTCCCATATGAATGGCAAGTGTTAAGGGGGCATCAATGAAAGCTTGATAAGTATCTGGCAACCCAAACTATCTTTTATTCATGATTTAATGCTTAACTCAAACCAACTCTTAGAGAAACTGTCCTGACGCTCACATTACCAACTAGGGCATATTAGTAGCTCTCACTTTCCAGAAGGTTTCTAGAAAACCTGATATATCCTCCCATCATATAGTGATCTGTTTGTTGGTCTGCCTTATCTGCTAAACTCAACCACATATGCACAGAGACCAATAAC
Source organism: Macaca nemestrina (assembly GCF_043159975.1). Lineage (NCBI taxonomy): Eukaryota > Metazoa > Chordata > Mammalia > Primates > Cercopithecidae > Macaca > Macaca nemestrina. The sequence continues at coordinate 11,171,658 of NC_092128.1, forward strand.
TTTTATCTTTAGTATACAACAGGTGCTTACTAAGAAATATAATCACTTTAAGATTAAATATTAGGCACTTGATTGATGGATGGGTGGGTGGATGGATGAATGGATAGAATGACTAAGTGCTCTGAGAACACAGTAAAAACTTAAAATTTAGCTTTAAATTTTTATTTTTGATTTCTATGTGTACATAATATTTGAACATATATATGGGACACATGCAATATTTTGATACAGCATGCAAGGTGTAATGATAAAATCAGGTTAGTGGGGATCTTCATATTCTTAAACATATATCATTTCCTCCTCTTCTTCTTCATTTTTTTTTTTTTTTTTTTTTTTTTGAGTCAAGGACCTGCTCTGTCATCCAGGCTCTAGTACAGTGAAGTAATCACGGCTCACCGCAGCCTCAATCTCCTGGGTTCACGTGACCCTCCCAGCCCAGCCTCTCAAGTAGCTGGGACCACAGGCACATACCCTCATGCCAAGCTAATTTTTAAAAAACTTTTTATTCTTTTGTAGAGTTGGGGGTCTCTCATTATGTTGCCCACTATGGCCTCAAACTCCTGGGTTCAAGCGATCCTCCCACCTGAGCCTCCCAAAGTGCTAGGATTACAGGCTTGAGCCACAGTGCTCAGTCATATATAATTTGTTTGTGTTAGGAACATTTCAATTCCACTCTTCTTGTCATTTTGAAATATGCAATAAATTATTGTTAACTATAGTCACCCTACTGTGCTACCAAATACTAGATCTCATTCCTTCCATCTAATTGTAGTTTTGTACTCACTAACCATCACCTCTTTATTCCTCCCTCCCCACTACCCTTCCTAGCATCTGGTAACCATCATTCTACTCTCTACCTCCATGAGATCAATTGTTTTCACTCCCACTCACGAGTGAGAATATGCAATATTTGCCTTTTGGTGCCTGGCTTATTTCACTTAACATAATGACCTCCAGTTCCATCCATGTTGTTGCAAATGACAGAATTTCATTCTTTTTGTGGCTGAATAATATAATATTCCATTGTGTATATGTACCATATTTCCTTTATCCATTCATATGTGGGTAGACACTAAGGCTGCTTCCACATCTTGGCTATTGCAAATAGTGCTGCAATAAACATGGGAGTGCAGATACCTTTTTGAAATACCGATTTTCATTCTTTTTGATATATATTCAGCAGTGGGATTGCTGGATCATATAGTATTAATAGCTCTATTTTTAGTTTTCTGAGAATCTTTTATGCTGTTTTCCGTAATGGCTATACTAATTCACATTCTCACCACCAGTGTGCAAGTGTTCCCCTTTCTCTGCATCCTCACTACCATCTGTTATTATTTTATCTTTTTGACAAAAGCCATTTTAACTTGGGTGAGATATCTTATTATGGTTTTTATTTGTCTGGCTCTGATTACTAGTGATGTTGAGCATTTTTTCACATACCTGTTGGGCATCTGTATGTCTTATTTTGAAAAAATGTCTACTCAGCTATTTTCTCTACTTTTTAATAGAATTATTAGTTGCTTTTTGCTATTGAGTTGTGTTCTTTATATGTTCTGGTTACTAATCCTTCTCAGCTGAATAGTTTGCAAATATTTTTTCCCATTCTGTAAGTTGTCACTTCACTTTGTTGATTGTTTCCCTTGCTGTATGGAGCTTTTTAGCTTGATATAATGCTACTTGTCAATTTTTGCTTTGGTTACCTGTGCTTTTAAGGTCTTACTCCAGAAATGTTTATCCAGACCAATGTCCTGAAGCATTTCCCCCAATGTTTTCTTTTACTGGTTTCATAGTTTCAGGTCTTACATTGAAGTCCTCAATCCATTTTGATTTGATTCTCAAGAAAATACTAGCAAATCAAATTCAACAACACATTAAAAAGATCAGTCATCCTGATCAAATGGGACTCATCCCAGGGATGCAAGGATGACCCAAAAAATGCAAATCAGTAAATGTGATAGATCACATCAACAGAATGAAGGACAAAAACTATATAATCATTTTAGTAGATGCAAAAAAAAAAAAAAAGCATTTGATAAAACCCAGCATTCCTTCATGATAAAAACTCTCAACCAATGGGGTACAAAAGGAACATACTTCAACACAATAAAGGCTGTATCTGACAAACCCACAGGTAATGTCATACTGAGCAGGGAAAAACTGAATGCCTTTCCTCTAACATCTGGAACAAGACAAGGATGCCCACTTTCTCCACTTTTATTCAATGTAGACTTAAAGTCCTAGTCAGAGCAATCAGACAAGATGAAGAAATAAAGCTCATCCAAATTGGAAGGGAAAAAGTCAAATTATCCTTGTTTTCAGATGATATAATCTTATATTTAGAAAATTCACTCCTTTAAGTTGCAACTAGTTAATCAAGAATGATATTGGGTTGGACATTGTGGCTCACATCTATAATCCCAGCACTTTGGGAGGGCGGATCACCTGAGGTGAGGAGTTCGAGGCCAGGCTGGTAACCTCAGCTACTCAGAAGGCTGGTAACCTCAGCTACTCAGAGGCTGAGACAGGAGAATCACTTGAACCTTGGTGTTGGAGGTTGCAGTGAGCCAAGATCACACCATTGCACTCTAGCCTGGGCAATAAAAGTGAGGCTCCATCTCAAAAAAAAAAAAAAAAAGAAAAAAAAATCGCATCATTTATCATTATGATTGAGAGGAAGCTGTTGGAAAGCAGAAACAAGAGGAGATTCCAGGTCTGGATTCTATTCTGCCTCAGAGGATAACTGGATTATGAGGTGACACAAGTGCCCTGATGCTCATCAATATAGGGTTCTAAGAACAGAGAAAAGACAGCTGTGGACATAGCTTGGTGTGGGAGGTGGTGAGTTTAAAAACTGAAGCAGGGCTGGGCTCGGTGGTTCACGCCTGTAATCCCAGCATTTTGGGAGGACAAGCCAGGTGGATCATTTGAGGTCAGGAGTTTGAGACCAGCCTAGCCAACATGATGAAACCCCGTCTCTGCTAAAAATACAAAAATTAGCCGGGTGTGGTGGCTCGTGCCTGTAACCCCAGCTATTCGGGAGGCTGAGGCAGGAGAATCGCTTGAGCCTGGGAGGCAGAGGTTGCAGTGAGCCAAGATCGTGCCACTGTACTCCAGTCTCCTGTCTGGGTGACAGAGTGAGACCCTGTCTAAAACAAACAAACAAACAAACAAACAAACAACAAAAACTCAAGCAAGAGAGAGGGTGAGCACTGTGAAGGTCATGCTCAGGGCCTCTGAGTTCTATCTTAGATGCAGTGTGAAGTCTTTGGAAGGTTTCACAAGGAGAGTAATCTGGTAAGATTTTGTAGCATTGTGGAGTAAACTCTCCCCGCCCAGAAGAGCACCAGGGATTGGTATGGAATTTCCAGGGTGATTGTACACGTCTCTCTGGAAATACCTTGGTAAGTAGATGTCACCACAGTTTTGATGGCTAACAGCTGTTTTTAAACCATGAACAGCTTGGCTTTTACAGAACCTATTAATTATCAATTTATGAAAACAGACCATAATGTATGAAAATACTCCAAGTCATAGTAGTAGATGCCTTTATAGATCTGGCAGCTTTTCAAGTCAGTGCTTCTGGTATTTACAAAGAGCTAGATGCACAATCTGGAACTAGACTAGATCACAATTCATCTAAGAATTTGGTAATAAATTGAAAAATTCAGAAGGGTTGCCTCAGGCAATGGTAATATGGCTCCATTGTCTTACACTGTTACGAACACAGTCAAAGCTGCCGCTAGCCGGGGAGGAACTTACATTCATATTCTTTCTTCAACTTAAAAAGACAGACATGTAAATGAGTCAAAGAAATTAAGTGCAGGCAATAGGGAGAATAAATTGGAATTGTTTCCTTATTGTGGAGAGAGCTCTGTGGCAGATTACTGAGTATAAACAACATAGAGTTCTCGTGAGATAAGGCAGTTGTTCTGTGTGGTTCCTGCAGACAAGTATTCACATTAAAGCATCCACTTCTCTAAATGGCAGTAATTGGCCCCCAGCTGATAGTTTCAAAGCAGGCCAAGAAGTGGGAGTTAAATGGAGTGGATGGAAACAAGACATAGCCTTCCAGAGCCAGGTGGAAACTCCCTTTCCCAGCCCCAGAGGAAAACCAGGGCTGTCCTTTGTTTCATACCATTCTTGCCTCTTGAGGTTTGAAATACATTACTATCTCTAAGGTCAGCAACTCTCCCAGTCTGTGACTGGTAGAAATGACAAGGCAAGACTCCCTAGAAGAACACGAGTGTAGCCTCTGCCCAGCAGAGAACATGTAGTTTCTAACCTTTTCCCTGAGGTACTACCAGCAGGTGCACGGGCAGAGTGACCCACAATGCCCAGTTCATCCAATACCCAAGTTTGCTGGCTACATTTCTAGAAATACAAAACACAGGGTTGTGCTACATGGACCCTGTCCCCCAAGAGCAGAATTAGGCTCTAGGTTGAAAAACAGTGGACTAATCACAGAGAAAGAGGTCACATTTTGCGGGGCATAAGGTTTTGTACTGGCTAATTTTTGCTAAATAAAGTCAGAAACTGAATTTCTAGTTTTAATGGGTGTTTTCTTTTTAGTTTCTCAGTAAAAACATTTTTAAGCTGGTTTGGTCCCTTTCTCTCAAATAACTATAGGAATGTGAATTACAGTACTTTTCCTCTAAAGCCATTTTACAATCTAATTTTCACAATCGTAGATTTTTCTCTTGTTCATTATTATCCCATTTGTATCATTTCCTTTGTCTGTTTATTAGGTTTCATTTCAATTATTTAGACTATTTATTATAATTATCACTATTATTATTATTATTATTATTATTTTTTGAGACGGAGTCTCGCTCTGTCGCCCAGGCTGGAGTGCAGTGGCCGGATCTCAGCTCACTGCAAGCTCCGCCTCCCGGGTTTACGCCATTTTCCTGCCTCAGCCTCCTCAGTAGCTGGGACTACAGGCGCCCGCCACCTCGCCCGGCTAGTTTTTTTCTATTTTTTTAGTAGAGAAGGGGTTTCACCGTGTTAGCCAGGATGGTCTCGATCTCCTGACCTCGTGATCCACCCGTCTCGGCCTCCCAAAGTGCTGGGATTACAGGCTTGAGCCACCGCGCCTGGCCAATTATCACTATTATTATTGTTGTTTCCAAATAGTTATTTTTTCTATCTGAAGTGAGGGTTTAGAGAAGTGAAAATTAACCTACACATTACTGTAAAAGTGCAGGTTGATAAAACTTCATAGAAGTTGCCAAAGACTGTATACCTATTTAACATGCACAGATATCATATATGTTTATAAGAAGTAAATATACACTAAAGTATACATGATATATAATAATGATACATAATATTCTCTCTATATTTGAGAACTCTTCTTACAAATCTTAGTTCTCCCAATTTGTAAGCCTTCTTTGAGGTGATAATAAACAGAGCACACATCCCAGACTTTGTACGAAATATTTTGTTTTCCAGTAGGGTCATTTGTCACTTTCCAATGGGGATATGTTCTGAGAAATGTGTTGTTAGTTGATTTTGTCATTGTATGACCACATAGAGTGTACTTACACAAACCTAGATGGGATAGCCTACTACTCACCTAGGCTATCTGGTACAGCCCATTGCTTCTAGGCTGCAAACGTGTACAGTATGTTACTGTACTGAATACTCCAGGCAAATGTGACACAATGGTGAAAAAGTAACTATTTGTGTATCTGAACATGTCTAAACATAGGAAAAGTACAGTAGTAATACAGCATTATAATATTTTGATACTACCATTTATTGGTCCATCATTATGAAACATCATTATGCAGCACATGACTGTACTTGCAGTGAAGGTCCATGCTGGGTTCAGAGCTTTTAAAAGACCTTTTCTGATCACTGAAGCCCACAATGATTTCAGTCTTGTCTAAATGGCTGAAGCAATTTTGTCTCCTCCATATGCTATAGAACTTGCTAAGTTGAAGTATGATGATGATGATGGACTAAGGCTCATGGCAACAAATGTAAGGAGATCTATACATCCAAATGAGGCGTGTCCTTCAAAGGAGACTTTGTGGGGAGTTAGTCACTTTTTCTTTTTCTTTTTTTTTTTTTTAAGAGAGCTGCCTTTGCTTAAAATGCTTTTCTGTAATTCTCTTTTTAAATGGCCTTAAGTTTATGGTTCTTATTTTATGCTTCACAGTGTATGAGTCAAAAAAAAATCTCATTTCATACTTGCAGTTGGGTCTTAGTCTATAATGGCATTCCTTATCATGATCAGCCACCTTATTCAGCTGACTTTGATAAAAATAACTTTGGGAGGGCTCCCAATATCAAATCTCCTGTCAACGATGAAGATTTTTATCCAGCACATAGCATATAATAAATATGTGATGACAGAATGATTGAATCTGACACTTGGAAGCATAGTCAAAATTAGGCACTCCTGGCTCAAAAAATGGAGTTTAAAAATTGCCACAAGCAATGGCACTATTGTCTTATATTATTATCTTATTTAATTTTGACACATACTATATATTTATTGTGTAAAGAATTTATATCTTCTATTTCTTTTGTATTCATCCACAAACACCCATGGCTGAGGCCTGTTAAGTATTTTCTCTTACTGCATATATCATGCTGTGTATAATTTCCACTGAAACATTTAACTGCAAAGACTAGGAAGAAGAGAGGAAAAAGTATTCTGCCTCAACTATAATATTGAGTGATGTGCAAAAACCTTGATAACTTGACCCAATCTCCTTTTCAGGCTGATTTTCTGCCTTAGTAATGTGTCTCACTCTAGACATCACCTTTGAAGCATAGAGGTTTACCCATAGCTTTGGGAAGATAATTTCTGCTCTCATGCATCTGAGCCTTTACTCAGGATCTTGTCTTTGCCTGAAATTATTTCCCTCCTGTAGCCTGACTAATTACAATCTATACATCTTCCCAAATCCTGCACTAATTGCATGTATTTGATACAGTCTTTTTGGAACTACTGAACAGGAGAAAGATTTCTTGCTTTTTAAAAAATGTAATATACATTTTTACAATGCTTTGTAGACATAACAAATAGCTCACATATTATAATTACTTCTCATATCACATTGGAGACACAGAATTTGGAGTTCTACAGCTGGCACCACATCTTCTTCCCAACACACATCCAGTACCTACCTCCCTGCATGATAAATGTTACAATTTGCTACATGATTGCAGGATGAATGCCTACAAGATTGTTGGTGGCACCTAACACTAGTGTGCCTTCTCCTCTACCCCTCACCTCAACCTTTACCCAACCCCCCCCCCCAAAAAAAAACTTCATCTTTCCTCCTGTAGTTTCCACCAAGAAAACAGAAACTCTGCTAATATATTCTGGAAGTAAATGTCTACCATTCTTTCTATCCTTCTAATTGCTCTTCCCTGAGGAGATGTGACTCACAGAACTGCTAAGAGCAGAACTCTTATTCTCACGTCTGAAACTCTCCTTCTTTCTCTTGCTGTGTGGCACATGGGTTATAGGAAGGCCTGGGGTTTTACGCTGGCTGCTTTTGCATGTGTAGGCAGGTGAGAGAAGGTGAGCTTCAGCAAGCTTACCATCGTTTATCTTCTTTGCTTGTGATCAAGTTGGATAAATTCAATATGGAGGGAAACAAGGAGGAAAACATGGTTAGACTTCATCAAAGATCCTGTGTGCTGGGCAATAATGTGAACACTCTCAGATAATATGTTCAGTGTTCATTCTCTGCTCTCCTTTTTCCTTCCCCCAAAATCGATTCCTCTAAAGTAGCTGAAGAGAAGATACCTTTATCTCCACGTCCAAGATAGTCTGATTTGTCTAAATCAATCATGGTAAATCCATTTCCCTTGTCAGGATTTAGGAATGGGTGTGTGACCCAATTCTGGCCAATAAAATGAGAGGGAAAGTCACGAAATGCTTCCAGGAAAGGTTTGGTTTGCTTACTCCTAAGTAAGAGTGGAGTTTCTCTTTTTCCTCTGAATGTTTATATGTCTAGATGTTACATCTGTAGCTAACACAACCGTCTTACTTCCAGCGCGAGGATGAAGCCAATACATAGAGGACAAAAACCCAGAGAATCACCGAGTTATATCTCTAGAGCTCTGACCTCCTGGAGCAAATCTACCTCTGAACAGCTTTTTATTTGAGATGAGAAATTACCTTACTTTTATGCCAGTTTTATTTGGTGATTTTTGTTCCTTGTAGCCAAAACTATGCTAATTGACCTACTAATAAAGCTGGTACTGTATTTAATTTCTCATCTGACTATTGGATCTATTTCTCAGTTGGCTGGTATCCATAAGGGAAACTGATATAATTATATTACTGAAATTTGCATGCTCCTTTTGCCAAACCTACTCAAATTACACCATCAACCTTGCAAAAAGTCTTGTGAAATGAAGTTCTCCCTGTACTGTGACAACAATGTATTTGGCAGAAGTATGGTTAATATTTTCTAAAGGAACACATTATTCATTATCTATATGTCCTACTAATGCATTTTTAGTTTAATTTTCTTTGGTCTAAGTGGGAAGACAAGTTACAGCTGTATTACCAGGATAGAGGCAGGAATATAAAAGTACTCAGAGTAGCAACATAGTGTTATTTGAAGGGTAATTACTGAGACTGAAGATTTAAATAACTTCTTGGTATCATTACCATATTCTTCAGTTTATATTGAAAATTTTAATCTATTTGTTTTAGTGTTAGCATTTTGATGAATAGTTTTTATACTATTTGGGAATGAAAGTAGGAAGAAAGATCTAGTCTTCATAGCTCAAATATGTATCTCTTCACCTTTACTAATTTATGCTGGAACATCACACAAAAGATATTTCTCAGAATAGATATGCGTTAAAAATGTTGGGAGATTGCATTATATTACATTCCTCTATTCCAGATTCATAAGGCACATTATTCTATCCAGAGCTCCAAGAAGTCCTAAAGTGTAAAAGAAAATTATTTTACTTCGTGTTTCTAAAACTTATTTTGACAAAATACCTATTACAATTCCAGGTAGGTAATATTTTATGAAACACATTGGGGGGGTGCTGGCAGAGGATGGTTGTTATCGAACAGCTTAAAAACCCTCAAACGTAGGGTTGGACTGAGTACAAGTCTTAAATACCTTCCATTTTTAGACAGCTTTTTTTCATTGATGGTCAGGAAGAACATATTTAGTTGGTTCAAAGGGAATCTAAAATGCAATATATAGAATTAAACAGGTGTTCATGAAACAAAGTTGAGAATGTTTTCTAAAGGAAGACTAAACTCTAAAACCGTTCAATATAATACACTATCATGAATAAGCACAGGTATCTCCGACATTTTTTTTTTTTTTTTTTACAAAAGTAACCATGTGGGTGAAATTAGGGGGGACACTGATGTTCCATCAATGAGAACTGTAACAGGAGAATGTGATTGGTAACTTACTAGCAAGTAATTTGACAGCATGGTATCAGGATGGGACTAAGAAAGAACTAGTTGAGAGGGACTGACACTCAGAGAAGAAGCCTGAAAACACAAACTTTAAGATATTTCTGGATTCTTTATCCATTAAATTATTGAAACTATCTCCATGATCTTGATCATTAAGTAAGTAGAACATTCAGTTGTCTAAGACTCGCTCTTTGTTAATGGTAATAAAGAGAATGAATGGGACAAAAATGGGAGGTCATAAAAGCCTGAGTTGCTCCACGAAACAGCTGGACCAGGGGCATTTTTAAAGATGTTAGAGAAATGAGCTGCAGGAGGGCATCAGCACGAAGCTTTTACAGACTAATTGTCTCGACTCCAGTCACCCCATGAATCCCCTGAAGCACCTCTGTGCCTCCTTGCCCAGCTGTGCTTGGTTATAGAGAAGCTTGCTTGTTTCTTGTCATCTGTGTTTCATGTGTGTTCAATTGTTGATTATCTGCGTGAGGGTATTCCTTGTTATGGATAATTCACAAAACATGTTTGATGTTTTTGTTTTTGTTTTTTTTTTAAATCCGGGACCAGCTTCCTGCTATAACCAATACACTTTGCAGCCATGTCTTTCACTGCTCTGTTGGTAAGTGCTTAGCAAACAGAACCTCATTTTAACACTATCCTAGATGAAATATAATTAGGTAAATAGATCTGTCAAAAATAATATTAAAATTCCAAGCCAAATAGAAATGTCTTTGGGATTATTTGTGCTAAGTCTTCTTTCAATTGTCATTAATAATTAAAGGTGCCACTCTGTGTTTATTCTTCCTTTCATTTTAAAATGAGGCCAATTAGAGCAGGGCTCTTGTCTTTTTGTTATAGTACATAAGCCACCCTTGAGAGGTATGCACACTGTATACAGTCAATGGATAATGGATTTGCTAACAAAATACCTGTAAACAAATTATTGGGCATAGATGTAGGACTTCAAATAAAGCTTTTATTCTCATGAGGCATCTTGGACTAGCTTATACTTGTAATCACTTCAAAGTCTATATTTCCCCCTATTCTCAAATCATGGTCTCTTACACATAAGGGGATAATCTGTGGGCTATTGGCCAGTGAGTGGTGTGGGTCAAATAATTATTTTACTCTATTGTGGATATAGTTAAATTCTATGCTTCAAAATCAGTGATAGATAAGGTTGCCTATTGTGAGAGGCAAAATGCCTGACTCTGCCTGGCTTATGTGCTTCTGTATTTAGATCCATATGATCACAGTATTACTGGAAATTTAGCATATCAGTGCTAAAAGAAAAATTAAATAAAATCAAATTCATCCCTCTCATTTCATATGTCAGCAAATAAGTCTAAGAGAGATTATATGAGTATTCCATGATCATTCAACCAGTTAATAACAAAGCTAGGATTAAAACCCAGATTTCTTTACCAGCACCTCATGACTCAGTCACTGAACCAAACTGAAAAGATGTTCAGGAGAGGAGGATTTATGATGAAACTCACACATCTCTACTATGAGGGTAGCAAAGTATTATGAAATATTTGCTCTTGAAGACCTTAGACAGATAACTTCACATTTAAAACAAAGAGCAATAGCGTCTCTGCTTCTCCTTACCACCTGAAACCAAATAAAGCTGACAAAGAAAATTAGAAATGAAAAAACAAACACTAGAAAATATTTACTTAATGCAGTGAAAGCAGTAATGAAAGAATTGAGAAACAAAAGACATGAGACATAGGAAACAAAAAGTAAAATGCAGATGTAAGTCCAAATATGTCAATAATAACAGTAAAAGTGAATAGATTAAGCAATCTAATTAAAAGGCAGAAATTGTGAGACTGGATAAAATAAAAAACCTGATTCAACTATTTGCTGTTTATAGGAGATACACTTTAGATTCAAAGATACAGACAGATTGAAAGAGATGGGATAGAAAAACATACATCATGCAAACAGCATCTGAAGTCATTAAAAAAGAGGAACAAACTAAACGCTAGGCAAGAATAAAGAAGAAAATAATAAAAGCTAGAGTGGAGATAAACAAAATAAATTATAGAAAATAATAGAGACAGTCAACATAATCAAAACTCATTCTTTGAAAAGATCAATAAAGTGAACAAACTGTGAACTAGGCAAACCAAGAAAATGAAATGGAAAAGACTCAAACTACTAAAATCAGAAATGAAATATGGGGTATTACCATGAACTTTACAGAAATAAAAAACGATGATAAGGGAAACTCTAAACAAATATATGTTAACAAATTAAACAAGATACAAAGGATAAATTCCTAAAAAAATACAAACTACCAAAACTGACCCAGAAAGAAATAGAATATATTAATAGCCTTTAACAAATAAGATTGAACTAATATTTAAAAAAAAAAACACCCATAAAGAAAAGTATAAGCTTTACTGGTGAATTCTACAAAACAAACTCATGAAATAGTTTGCTACCCAATTCATTCTATGAGGCTGTTATTACCCTCATGCTAAAACCAGAAAAAGACATCACCAGAAAAAAATCAGACTGAAATCTCTTATGAAATGTGGTATAAAAAACTTCAATGAAATGCTAGCAAATCAAATCCAGCAATATATGACAAGGATCATACCTCATGAATAAAATGAATTTATAAGATTGGTTAAACGTCTGAAAATCAGTGACTCTAATATACCACATTCATGGAATAGAACTAAAACCATATGGCCATCTCAATAAATACAGAAAAAGCATTTGACTAAATTCAACACCCTTTAATGACAGAAACACTCAACAAGTTAGAAATAGAAGGGAATGTCTTCATCCTGGTAAAAGACACCTAGAAAATAACCATAGCTAATATCATACTTAACGGTGAAAGACTGAATACCTTCCCCTAAAATCAGGAACAAGACAAGGATGTGTGTGCCTATCACTTCAATTATAAATTTTATAGGAGGTTCTAGTCATGGAAATTAGGCAAGAAAAATAAATTAAAGACACCCAGATTATAAAAGAATTAAAACTCTTTATCTACAGATAACAGGATCTCGTATATAAAACATCATAAGGAATCCATTAAAAACTATTATAACTAATAAATGAACAAAGTTGCAGAATAAAAGATCCATATAAAATAACCAATTGTATTTGTATACATTTGCAACAAATAATCTAAACATAAAACTAAGAAAAAATTCCATTTACAACAGCATCAAAGATAATAAAATACTGAGGACTAAATATAGCAAAAAGGGCACAAACCTATACTTTAAAAACTGTCAAACGTTGTTGAAAGAAAGCAAAAATCTGAATGAATGAAAACACATCACATGTTCATAGATCAAAAGACTTAATATTGTTTATATGGGAATACTCCCTAACTTGAGGTCTGATTTAATGCAACCTCTATTAAATCCCCACCTGATTTCTTTGTAGAAATTGACAAGCTGATCTTAAATTTCATGTGAAAATTCAAGGGACTCAGAATAGCCGAAAGCATCTTAAAACAGAAAAACACAGTTGGAGGACTCACACTTTCCAATTTCAAAAACTGCAAAGCTATAGTAATCAAGGTGGTGTGGTATTGGCATAAAAATAGATATATAGATCAATGAAATAGAAATACACTCTCATTGTTATGGTCAATTGATTTTCAGCCAGAGTGCCAAACAATTCAATGGGGAAAGAGCAGTATTTTTCAATAAATGAAGCTGCTACACCTGGTATACACATGCAAAAGTATAAAGTTTGACCCCATCTCACACCATATATAAAATTAATTCAAGTGGATTAAAGACATGAATATGACTGCTAAAATTCTTAAATTCTTAGATGAACACATAGGTGTAAGCCTTCACGTCTTTGAATTAGAAACGGTTTCTTAGATACGACACTTAAGCACAAGCAACAAAATAAAAAAATAGATAAATTGAATATTATCAAAATTAAAATATTTGTGCTTCAAAAGATACTATTAATAATGTCAAAAGACAACACACAGAAGATAAAGTTTTTGAAAACCATATATCTGATAAAACCCAGATACATAAATAACTGTTACAACTCAATAATAAAGAAGATTAATAATTCAATTAAAATGTGGGCAAAACATCAAAATAGGACTTGCTCCAAATAAGATATACAAATGGCTGATAAACACATGAAAAGATGCCCATCATTAGTCACCAGGGAAATGAACATCAAAACCCTGAATTATTACTTCACCTGGAGTAGGATGGCCATAATAAAAAAGATGAACAATAACACACATTGCCAAGAATATGAGGAAATGGAAACCTTTATACACACTGTTGATGGGGATGTGAAATGGTGCAGCTGCTTTGAAAAACAGTCTGGCAGTTCCTCAAAGTCTACACATAATGTTACAATATAGCCCAGCAATTCAACTCATCAATATATATGAAGAAAATTAAAAGCAAACATCTACAGAAATACTTGTAGATGAATGGTCATAGATGCATTATTAATAACAGGCAAAAATGTGAAAACTCAATTGTCCATCAGTTGGTAAGTTATGAATAAAATGTGGCAGAGTCATACAATGAGATATATTATTCAGCAATGAAAGGAATGAAGTACTGAGATACACACACACACACATTTCAATGTGGAACGACTTCAAAAACATTATGCTAAGTGAAAGCAGCAAGACACAAAAGGCCACATATTGCAATGATTCCATTTATATGCAAAGTCTAAAATAGGTAAATCCAGAGATACAGAAAGTAGATTAGTGGTTGCTTAGGGCTGAGAAGTTGGGGGAGATAGAAAATGGTTATTCGTGAGTATGGGGTTTATTTTGGGTTACTGAAATGATTCTAAAATTGATTGTGGTGATAGTTGCACAACACCATGACTATACTGACAGCATTAAATGGTATAATTAACAGTGATGAATTGTATCTTCATCAAGTTGTTATTAAAAAAGAAACTGTCTTTATTTGGAAATGCCTGAATAATATACCATAATATGTGGAAAAAGATTCTGAGAGTAAGGCAGGCAGGTGAAGGGGCACAGAGAGAGGACCATATCCCCTGTAGAACTTAGGCAGAGCTGACCAAGCAAAGAGTGCTTCTAATTAGGTGATGTCCTTAGGGGAAACACTGGAAAATCCACCTTGGAACAACAAGGCCCATTTCTGTGGTTTCTGGGCCAAGCCGCTCTATGCCCAGGATGGCAGGCAACACGGAGTGGTGGGGAAGAGGAGGCTTGATGAGAAAATGACATCTGTGCCCTTTCTCTGAAGCCTGACTTGTCCATGTGGTCACGTAGAGAAGAACATGTGTATGGTCCTTGTTCCTGAAGTTACCTCTTTTTGCCAACTGAAGAGAGGTAAGAGCTCAATCAGTACATAGGAGACCCATATTGGGCATCTCACAGCTTCACAGGGAGTTTTCCTGCTAGCTGAGAGCAGATTTATGTCTGGGGCAGAGCATGCATGAGTATGCTGAAGGCATCAGAGCACAGTGCAAACTGTGGTGCATTGTCCTGGGTTACATCCTTGTCCCTTCCTTATACTCTCCTTGTGCAAATAGCTGGTTTTTATCTCTATCACCAAATTGAGTTCCCCTATTCTGTGATAAGTAAATACCACAAAGAAAGAGCATGAGACCTATGCAAAGATACTACCTAAATGAAAAAAAAAAAAAAAAAAAAAAAAAAAGAGAGAGAGAGCAAACAGAAGGCCAGAGAAAGACTATGTATCAGATAAGAGGTATGACAAAGCAGATAAAATGTATGACTATATGTCATGTAAGTAACAGGAGCCCAAAGAAAGTCTAGAAGCTCCCAGGTAAGATATTATAGGACAATAGAGGTAGTTGAAAAGTGAGCTGATAGATTTTGGAAAGAAATGGAAGGGGAAAAAAATCATCACAGAAATGCAAATCAGCAAGAGGAGAAATTGGCTTTCCTGGAAATGTCATCAGAGGCATCTAGCACAAATGAGAAAAAAAAATGAACAAAATAAAATGGAAAAGGACAAAAAGTTGATTAATATCAGTAAACAGACAAAAATAATGAAGGCAACATGTGCAACTAGAAATTACAGATGACATTTTAAAAATAGTAATGTAATAGAAAAGTAACTTTTCAAAGCAGAAACTTCCAAGGAATACTTGTAGACTTTGGTAAAAATGAGAATATTAACAGGAAATTTATTGAAAAAGAAGAGCAAAGATTTCTATGGGTGTCCAAAGATCAGTCCCAGGAGATGGGGAATATCTGCAAAATGCACAGAGAAGGAAGTTATGATCCAAGAATGATCATGCCCATAAAAACTGCCACATATGGGGAGGGTTTATATTTCCCAACAAACAAGGGCTCTTGGACTTTAATTCTCATGAGCATTTCTTCAAAAAGTTATTAAATAATAAAGTACAGTCAACCATGAGATGGATAAGGAAGCCACAGTAAAGAAATGATGGCGAATATTGAATCCATGCAAACATAGAATAGCATCTAAACAACTGTGAAATTCAAGTTATAAAATGGGATAAAAATAACATTAATTATAACAATATGGAAATAATACGGCAAAGTTTTGGAGATAGAGTAGCATAGAGAATGTAGAGTTGTTACAATAAATCAGGTTTCCTTTTATCAGCGAGGTGAGCTAATTGATAATCTCCAGAGGTTAAAAATAAAATTATAGGAAGAAGTATATGATTATTCTTCATTCGAAAAATACTTATTGAACTCTACTCCTCTATGCAGGTATTAAGGAGACAGTAGTGAGCAAAGTCAAGCTCCTCCTGCCCACATTTTAGAGGGAAAGACAGAAAATAAATAGGGAAATGAATCAATACTTTCAGATAGTGATATACATGTTGAAGAAAGTGATCAGGGCCGGAGAGGTGCTGGGGTGGGCCGTGGACTTTCTTACACAGTACAGTTGAGGAAGGCTCTTCCTAGTAGGTGACATTTAAGCAGGAAGCTGAATGATGAAAACACACGACAACTAAAGATTTGGGGAAAGAGCCTTCCAGGCAGAAATAAGGGTATATTAGGTCAGTGTTCTCTAGAGAGACAGAACGAATAGGATATATGTATATATGAAAAGGAGTTTATTAAGGAGGACTGACTCACACAATCACAAGGTGAAGTCCCAGGATAGGCTGTCTGCAAGCTGAGGAGCAAGGAAGCCAACAGTGGCTCAGTCCCAGTCCCAGACTTCAAAAGTAGGAAAGCCGACAGCACAGCCTTCGGTTTGTGGCTGAAGGCCTGAGAGGCTGGCAAACTACTGATGTAAGTCCAAGAGTCCGGAAGCTGAAGAACTTGGAGTCTGATGTTCAAGGGCAGGAAGCATCCAGCATGGGAGAAATATGAAGGCCAGAAGACTCAGCAAGTCAACACCTTCCATCTCCTTCCACCTGCTTTTTCTTGCCCTGCTAGTGACCAATTCTCTCCCAGTCCACTGACTCAAATGTTAATCTGTTCTAGAAACACCCAGAAGCAATACATGGCATACTTCAATCCAATCAAGTTGACACTCAATGTTAACCATCACAAGGGTCAAAGGTAAGAGCTTGGAAGCTGTCAGCAGATTCACATGTATGGCTGGATGTCTGGGCAAAGCAGAGGAGCCACGGATGAGACCAGGGAGGAGCCAGAGTTTCATCCTAAGAGTTATAAGAAGATGTCAGAGAATTTGTGAGCAGTGGGGAGATTGGATTTATATTTTAGAAAATAAAATATTCTGCCATGTAGTAAATAGAAAGACCAGCCAAGAAGTGACTGTAGTGGAGGAATGAAAGGTTGTTTGGACAGTGGTGAGAAGTTACATATAGGGTAGGTCTTAAAGTTGTCAATGATAGGACTTCATTTCTAATGTTAAAGTGTATCCTATTGGGCCAGGCGCGGTGGCTTACACCTGTAATCCCTGCACTTTGGGAGTCTGAGATGGGCGGATCACTTGTGGTCAGGAGTTTGAGACCAGCCTGGCCAACATGGTGAAACCCCATCTCTACTAAAAATATTAAAAAATTAGCTGGGCATGGTGGCGCATGCTTGTAATCCCAGCTACTTGGGAGGCTGAGGCAGGAGAATTGCTTGAGCTCAGGAGGCAGAGGTTGCAGTGAGCCAAGATGACACCACTTTACTCCAGCCTGGCCGACATAGCAAGACACTGTCTCAAAAAACAAACAAACAAACAAACAACTATATCCTATTGTGTGATTCATGAGGGTCTCCATGAGGTGTGGGAGTAAGAGAAAAGGAAGAGGCTCCTGGGATTTTTGGGATTTTTTGCATCAGCCAGCAACTGGTTGCATCGTGGCTGCATCCACCAAGATGAAGGGGTTGGAAGCAGGTCAGGCTAGGCCAATACTGAGATGCTAATGAGGTTTCTGAAGAGAGCTGTTAAATAGCAAGTTGGAAATATTAGTCTTCCAGCTCAGGAAAGAGGGTGGTGTGAAAGAGACAAATTTTGATGTCATTTGCATATAGAACGTATGTAAGGCCTAGGGAATGAAGACAAGGACCTACAGTGCCATTAACAGTGAAGAGATTCTGGCATGATTTTGAGCAACAAAGAGCAAAAATATCACTGAAGTATGGTCTCTGTGTGGGACTCTGGTTGAGCCTCTTGATTTCTCTAAGTATTTGTTAGCTTATCTAGAAAATAAGTGGTAAGAACACACATTCAAGCCATACCCCCCTATGCCTGAAAAGGCCATATTGCAATTATCTAATTTCGCAGAAGGTAAAGTTTTACATTTTGCTTCTTACAAAAGGTTGCCTCTGTAAGGTCTTCAGAGGAGTGCAAAATTTGATCAGGACAGTTTAGGATTCATCAAATTGACCTCTTGAGAGCAGTCTACACTCCAGTAGATGTTTAACACTCTGCGTTTAGCTGTGGGTCTCTTAAATATGCAGCAAATAATTTAAGTGATCCAAGAGTCTGCACAAATAACAAGTTAGTAACCTCTGTTGCATTTCTGGTGGCAAAGTGTTATGAAAATGAAATGCATCCTGTCCAGAATAATACTATCTCAAAGAATACAAAGTCAGTCAACACCTTGTAAACTCAGTCCTTCAGGAATACAAAGAGAATGCACTTCCACAGTCCACAAGTTGAGAAAAGTAACTCTGCTTTTAGACCTATCTTTAGTCATTTATTTTTGTGGGAGGAGTACAAACCTTTACACATTTTGCTTAAGCAACTTATACTTTTCCATATTCATTACAACATATGCACTGAGTGTTGTTTTAAAATGAGTCCAGTCTAATTTCTGTAATAAAAAAAAGTGATTACTAGCTCTCATTATTGCCTAATGTGGCTGCCTAATTAATTATTATAAAATGAAAAAAAGTCTTACTAATGAGATATTAATAACTAGCTTTCTCAGCAGTGGTTTTCTTTGTGTTAAAAGTCTGCTATTTTACAAATTTGTTTTCCAAGCACCTTAAAAAATTACCATCTCATATTTCCATTTCTGATAACTACTTCAAATAGGTAAATATTATTGCTTTTTGTTAAAGGACAGCTCTTGGCTCTAACTACAGGATACAAAAACAGCTAAAAACAATGAATAATTTAAGCCATTAATTAATGATTCTAACTGTGTGGTATACAATGACTATTTTGGAATCGCTTCAAACAGAATTAATATTTGATTTGACTTTGTGTCACCTCTCCCCACTTTTCCATGAAACTGATATTTACAAAATGGGATCTACAAATCTGTCTGAAAAATTCAGTTACTCCTTTAGACATTTCCTGTGAGCTGTATCTGGCTGATACTGAAGCACCCACATCATAGCAAATTGCCTGGGACTCCTGGGACCACATCCACCACAGCTGAGTGGGATGCATTCTCCAACCATCTGCAGTACCAGTGTTGATGTTCACATGCTTGGCAATCCTATCTTCATGGTGTAATACTGAAGTGAAAGTACCACCTGCAGGCATTCATTCTCCACCATATGCATCATTATTCCCATCATCAGCCCTATACTTCTCTGAGGCTCAACAACTCCTGAAATCTTTCTACTGTCTTGTCTTGTCTCCTCTCTCTCTCTCTTTCTCTCCTTCTCTCTCTCTCTCTCTCTCCCCCTCCCTTCCTCCCTTCCTCCCTCCCTTCTTTCTCCCTCCCTCCCTCCCTTCCTCCCTTCCTTCCTTCCTTGAGACAGGATCATGCCCTGTTGTCTAGCCTGGAGTTCAGTGGCATGATCATAGCTCACTGCAGCCTTGAAATCCTGGGCTCCACAAATCCTCCCATCTCAGTTTCCTGAGTAGCAGGGACTACAGTTACATGCTACCATGCCTGGCTAATTTTTAAATTTTGTGTCTAGATGGAGGTCTTGCAGTGTGGCCCAGGCTGGTCTTGAACTCCTGGCCTCAAGTGGTCCTCTGGCCTTGGCCTCCCAAAGTGTTGTGATTACAGGCAGGTGCCACTGTGCCGGGCCTCCACAGTGCTTTCTGAAATCCATTCCAAAAATCTTAAGAGTTCTTTCAAATATCTCCCCTGCAAGTCTTCCCTCCTGCTCTGTACTAACTGCACTCCCCAGGCTGCTGCTTCCTCTGCAGGCTTCTCTAAGGGTGGCTGCCTCTCTCTCCCATCCCTAGCAGCCCAGGTTTGTGGGTAGAACTGAGGCTTAAGTTTCTAGTCATGCCTGATCCTCTCAAGCCCTTATATAAAGGTCACTGTTGTGAGGCTCATACCACCTGGCACATCCTCCTCTTGGTCTCCTTGCTGTCATCTCCAACCTCCCAGACCCCCTCCTCACTGATTAGAGTCTTTGGGTCTGGTGAGGACCTGCCCATCCTAGGGTATGCACACCAGTCATCTGAGAATATGATTTCTAATTATGTATCTCATTGCATTTTCTTTTTCTTTTTTTTGAGAGACGACTCGCTGTGTCGTCCAGGCTGGATTGCAGTGGTGCAATCTCGGCTCACTGCAACCTCCGCTTCCCACGTTCAAGGGATTCTTCTGCCTCAGCCTCTGGAGTAGCTGGGACTACAGGCACACGCCACCACACCCAGCTAATTTTTGTATTTTTAGTAGAGACTGGGTTTCACCATGTTGGCCAGGATGGTCTCGACCTCTCGACCTCGTGATCCACCCACCTCAGCCTCCCAAAGTGTTGAAATTACAGGCATGAGCCACCGTGCCTGGCCTTTTTTTTTTCTTTTTCTTTTTGAGACAGAGTCTCACTCTATCACCCAGGGTGGAGTGCAGCAGCACGATCCCAGCCCATTGCAACCTCCCCCTCCTGGGTTCAAGTGATTCTCCTGCCTCAGCCTCCCGAGTAGCTAGGACTACAGGCCTGCACTATGACACCTGGCTGATTTTTGTATTTTTAGTAGAGACGGGGTTTTGCCATGTTGGCTAGGCTGGTCTCAAACTCCTAACTTCAGGTGATCCATCTGCCTTGGCCTCCCAAATTGCTGGGATTACAGGTGTGAGCCACTGCACCCGGCCTGTACCTCATTGTTTTTAATAATCTTTTCTTTTTTAACTTCATCTGCTTAATCCATCTTACATCTGTATATCTTTACTGTATGTCATTGTTATTATTATTTTTTTTTCAGCTCCAAAATCTCTAATTCAAGCATCCCCAACTCTTTTTTTTTTTTTTTGAGACTGAGTCTCGCTCTGTCACCCAGGCTGGAGTGCAGTGGCGGCATCTCGGCTCACTGCAAGCTCAGCCTCCCGGGTTCACGCCATTCTCCTGCCTCAGCCTCCCCAGTAGCTGGGGCTACAGGTACCCACCACCACACCTGGCTAATGTTTTCTGTATTTTTAGTAGAGACGGGGTTTCACCATGTTAGCCAGGATGGTCTTTATCTCCAGACCTGGTGACCCACCCGCCTCAGCCTCCCAAAGTGCTGGGATTACAGGTGTGAACCACCGCGCCCGGCGCACCCCAACTCTTATCACAGCCTCCTAAATTTTCTAGCTGGTTTGCTTATTTACCCTATTCTCACTTTAACCATTTTTGTCCTTCCTAGTCCCTCTTCAACCTACTTTTTTCTGACTTTCCCACCTATTATTGCACCAAATAGTAAGTTTTAGGGCACCAAGAAGCTCCATATCACAAAGTTCACTGGCTCTTTTGGTTCTCCTCTTATTGGACCCCTCAGCAACACTCAGCTCCCCCTTCCCTCCTTTGCCAGCCTCTTCTCTTGGCTTTCCTGAGTCCAGAGCTTCCTGAGTTTGAAGTGTGTTCTTCTGCCTAGAAACTAGATGTTGGAGTGTCTTAAAGATTATTTTTAGCCACTCTTCCTGTTTCATTCTATTTTCTCTCTAAAGGTGACAACTTACCCACACCCAGGGTTCCATCAACTGTACATAGACGACTGCAAAATTTATGTCTCACCAAGACCTCCTCTTGAACTCCAGATGGAAGCATACAATTGCCTACTTGCTATGTGCGCTGGAGTCTCACAAAGCCACATCCAACTCCAATTTCATATTTACAAATATAAAATCATGGTTTTCTCCACAAAAGTCTTTATCCAGTGTTTTCCCTCTGGGCATAGTAGATAAGAAAGTGGAAATCGTCCCTGGTATTTCCCCTGCCCTCTTCCCACAGCCACTCCATCACAATATCATGTTCATTTTACCCACCACATAGCTACTGAAGGTGATGGTTTCTAGCAACAACCACCACCACCACCATTGCAGCACAGTCCAGCTGCCAGCTGCCAGCTGGCTTCTACCACCATCTGCCAATCACTTAAGCCTGGCTTTTACCAGTTCTAACATTGCAATCAGTGTATATATTTATATATATTAAAAAACACAAATCTGATGATGCCAAATGTCTACTGGGAAACCTTCAATGGTTTCCCATCCTCCTAAAACCAAGGCCCTTTTACCTCTTTCATCTCATTTCCCACTCTACTCACCCAAGCTCTTTGCACTCAAAAAACTCATATATATATGTGAGTTTATACTCATATATATACACACACATGTGAGTTATACATATACACTATATATAGTATATATATATGTTTTTATTATTATATGTTATATATATATTTTTAGTTTGTAGAGAGCTATGAATATAATCTTTATGTTTTAAAATGTTCTTTTTTGTTTGGTTTTATCTTAACAAATGAGCATTGTTATGGGTTGAATAGTGTCTTCCAAAAATTTTAAGTTGCAGTTCTAACCCCAGATATCTCAAAATATGACCTTGTTTGGAAATCAAGTCATTGCAAATGTAATTAGGATGAGCTCTTCAGGGTGAGCTATAATCCAGTGTAGCTTCTGCCCTTATACAAAGGGGATATCTGGACACAGAGATAGGCACACAGAGAGAATTCCATGTGAACACAAAGGCAGAGATTGAAGTGATGCATCTACAAATCAAGGAACTCTAAGGTCTCCCAGCAAACCAGGAGCGAGGAGAGAGGCATGGAACAGATCCTCTGTTAGTCTCAGGAGGAATGTCTTAGTGCATTCATGTTGCTATAAAAAGATGCCATAAACTGGGTGGCTTGCAAACTATAGAAATTTATTTCTTACAGTTTTGGAGGCTGGGAAGTTCAATTAAAGGTGCTACTAAATTCGGTGTCTGGCGAAGGCATGCTTCCTGTTGCATAGACAACAGCCTTCTTGCTGTGTATTTTCATGGCAAAAAGGGGAGACCTCTTTTACAAGGGCACTAATCCCATTTATGAGAGCTTCACTCTCAAGACCTAATCACCTCCCAGAGCCCAGCTTCTTAATATCATCACATTGAATGTTAAGATTTTAACATGTAAATTTGGGGATGACACCCCATCGGCTGGGGCCTTGCTTTTGGACTTCCCAGCCTCCCAAACAATAAGCAATACATTTCTATTATATAAATTACCCATTCTAAGGTATTTTGTTATAGCAGCCCTAATGGACTAAGTCACGGGAAAATGTAAGTAGAACGCCTTGGCTGCAACACATATTTTTCACATTTGCTGTTAGCACACTTGTGCTTTGCCTTTGCACCTTCCTGATTTTGCAAAAATATTTGAACCTAGAAATGACCTTAGCACTCACTGAATTCAACCTCTTTTATTCACTGACTTTCAAATGTTTCATAGTAATTTATTTTTATTTCACATTTACTCAGATGGTAAGATAGATGTCTATACTCTTCTGATTGGGTATTAGACATGCACTGGTACAAAATCAACATCCTGGTCCCAGTTAGAGATTCTACTTCACAGTCATCCCAAATTGGATGGAGGATTCTATCAGGTGCATGAAAGGCTTCCTTGTCTATTAAGCTTTTAGGGGTCCTGTTTTCCTTGATATTTAATCTAAGTTCTAATCTGATTCTAAACAGTATGCAAAAGGATCCACTCCTTTGATAGATCCACCTCTTCAAAGTCATTCAAAGTCATTCATTAAGGATAGAACTGGAGATTCTGAGAGTCTTCGGGTACTGCCATAACTGAAGAGTGTACAGATGAATAATTTTACTATCTCCAATGTTTCATCCTTCTCAGTATTTCCTGAGCCCTGTCAGCACTATCCAGGCTCTAGCCGTGTCCACTGCTACTGAAAAAGCTGCAAGTCCAATCTCTTTTTCTCAAGGGTGAGCAGTGTGAGCCCCAGGGAGTTAGGTGACTTATTTGCCTTACCACAGGCAAAAGGTACAAATCTGAGACTTGAGCCCAGTTCTTTTACTTAGTGTCCAGCTACCTTTCTACAACAGTCTACTGCTAATTTGATTTTATTAAGTAAATGAAATGTCAGCAGTCATAAGGCAACATAAAAAGTTCCTCTAATATTAGAAAAATGATCTAAGAAAATATCAGCAATGCCATACAGAAATATAAAAATACGCCATTTTCATTATTTTCATTTTGCCATTATCTTGGCAAAAGAGGCAACAAATAAGTTACCAATAGTTACTGAAGCTCCAGAGTCCTTGCTGCATTCGATATTCTGTAACCACTGGAGAACGATAAAAACCAAATTTGTCCCAGAAAGTGGTATTAAGCAGAGTGTAGGATTTCTCTGTTCAGAGGAACCTGTTTACTCATTTGGAAGTGGAGAAAAGAATACCCTTTTTAAACAGAACCTGGAAAATTATATATGCAAATGGTATTCTTCCTTCCTGGCTAAGTCTTTCACATTCAACAAACAAACAAAACACTTCCTAAGATACACACCTGAAGGCTTATTACAAGCAGATCCCACTTCTTATACTTCTAGTCCTTGTGTTAGACTTAGAAACTCTATTTATTTGCTAGGACAGGAGCATAGAAAAGCATCGAAAGGGGAGCTGGAATGAGCTTGGACAGGTGTTCTGTAAGAAAACAGAGTGAATCATTCACTTGCTGACAGTAGCAAGGAATGTATTTTCATGCATCTTATTTTTTGGTCCTGAATATCATTTTGATAATTCAAAGTGAAACCAGCAATTACTCTTAAGGACCACCAGACAGGAAACCTTATTTCCAAAGTAAATGATATTTTGGATTTTCTGTGGCTAGATGTAGATCTGTAGAGGTATAACTATTGACCTCAGAAATATTCTTATAAGATTAAAACTTTAAAAAAGAAACCTGTTAATTTTTAAATTAACAAGTGCTTTGTTAATGTAAAAGTATTGCTTTTTAAAAGTATGGATGCACGTACTAATTAATTGTATATAGCGGAGCAGCCACTGGCAGTTATACTAGAATGCCCCGTGAATGTTTTCCATCTTCATTTCTGAGCAGTGAGGACCAATATCAAACTAGGAAAGGCAATTTTGCAGACTGACATTTTGCTCCTTCAGAAATGTCTGTGTTGCCTCAGTGCCTGTCATTCAGAGCAGTCGTAAGATTAGCTGTCTATATTCTGTCTCATCCTCTTGCACTTTCATTTACAAATACTTGATGATAAATAATTGTACATGCCAAAAGATCCCTTGAAAATCATTCACAGGAATTACGCAAGGTATGTGAAAAAATGATTTTGTGGCATAAGGAAATAGGAAAAATAACTACGTCTAAAATCACTCTACCTAGTCTCATATGCTGCATTACTGTGAGATATGTACTTGTTAAAAGGGAATAGATTATGCCTTCAAGGAGGCCTCAAATTTTTCAAAAGTCAAGTGTGATGCTTTTCTGCTCACTTTAAAAAATTCCTATATAAGGAAACTAGTTGAAAAGGTAGACTTCTGGTGAACTCCAGATGACTTGGAGGAGATAGCAAGTTTCAAGGCAGTTTCGCAGATACATTTTTTCAAAACATATTACTCGTGAAAACATCCCCCAGTCTAGTATTTTCCAAGAATACGATAGGAATTTAAATACAGGTCTTGAAGTCAGAAAACATGGCTTGGAGGCCTGATTCAGTCATCTAACGGTTTTGCAACAGTGTGTATCTTTCTACATTTGGTGATTGCTAAAAAAAAAAAGAAAGTCTTGAAAAAGTGAGGTTACATTGATCATAACAAACTATAAACCATCAAACAAAGCCTATGGAGTAATTATTTGTTTCAGCCCTTTTATATATAAAGACAGAGATTTTTTTCTTCTACTGTACATTTCCCCTTCATTTATATACCTAAATTTATAAACATTACGATCAACTTGAAAATTGCCATTGGTCTTGTGTGGCATACAAGTACCGTTTTAACATTTTCATCAAAATCTTATATCCACTAAGATTTACATTAATTCTCATCTCCCATCTTCAATCCTTAGTTGATGCCCATAAATACTAAGTGGATGGGCCCAGGAGAATGCGCTTAGCAGCACCAACAAAACCAGCTGCGAGAGGATGCATAATGGTTCTGAAAATTATAGCAGCTTATAAGCTTACTTTCTTTCACTGAATTTTTTATTCACTATTATCTGGAGGGTACATGCTCTTTGAAATGGTTGGATTGTTTACAAAAAAAAAAAAAGAGGTTGCATGCTAATTTCAGAATAGAAAAAGAGTAATTTGTGTATTTCTCCTGCTAGCCTTATTTTTAGCTATTTTTGTAAATATCTTCTGTTTTTATTATAAAAGGTGGCGAAACCCATTTGTAGAAGTACAAATGTTTTCTCCCTTCCACTCATAGAGTATTATAAGAGGTCAGCTATGGGTTTGCTCCAGGAAGAAAATTCCTATGTTTGTTATGAAAGAAAAAGATATAGCAGCTCCTTTGATTTCATAAAATTTCTTTCTTTCCAGGCCGGGCGCGGTGGCTCACGCCTGTAATCCCAGCACTTTGGGAGGCCAAGGCAGGCAGATCACAAGGTCAGGAGTTCGAGACCAGCCTGGCCAACATGGTGAAACCCTGTTGGGTTTTATTGTATTTTATTGTAAAAATACAATACAAATACAAATACAAAATTTATTTCTTTCCGGAACATCTGCAAATCGAAGCTTAGCTTAATTTTCTGGTTCAGGGACCAAGGTATTACTGATGTTGCTGTGGCCTAAATGGAACTAAAAGCGCTACCTCTGGCTTATCAATCAGTGGGGCTAATCTTACCACTTCTTTTCTCCAAATTTTATTTCCACAGATAATAGTCCCAACTCTTTTAGCATGGCATAAACATTAAATGATTATTCTGGAATGTGATTCCTGAACATTTTATATGTTCCTCAACTTTAATGGGATTTACCCTAAATCATACTCCGCGTAAAGCATATGAAGACTATAGTATGATGACAAGAAAGTAACTTGTGTTTTAGTATTTATGTATTTATTCAACAAATAATCTATCTTATTTTTATTCCAAAGTATTAGAAAAATGTTATAGTATCACTGTCTATGTTCAGAAAGCACTGGATAAAGCAATAAATATGACATATTTTCAGTGGCACTGTAATCAAAAGGCTATAAGAAAATTGAAAATTAAATATGTAGATGAGTTTTGGGACAGTATGGGAACTTTATGCTGAAGCATGACTCGGATGAAGATATTCTGGAAGCTTCTATTATCTGCAAATTCCTTAAAAATATCTCATCTCATCAAATGGTAAAAACTTCCACGAGAGAGTAAACTGGGACAAGGGAAAAATAAACCAAGGGGATTAAGGCAGGAGGAAAAAGATGTGTGTGTATAAAAAAGCTCTGTGACAGAGATAGCATTAGCATCCGCAAATATTTCAAAACTACATCAGGCTAAAGATGTATTATTTAAAATACTGTATATAGAACAAAATGATGCACTTAGAGAAATTGCAGGAAGTAAATAAAATGCCAATGCATAATTATAGTTATGAGGAAAAGACTGGTTATTTGCAGATATGTGTGTGATGTGGGCCAAAAATTCCTACCACCACTTTCAGCTAGGGCATAAAAAGCTCTAATAATACAAACACTAAATATAAGGGAAAATATATGGGGCCACTATTAATCATTAATGTCTTGATAGAGATTATCAGTTTTATTCCTGCCACTTAGAAAGGTCTTGAAAAAACAATGGAATTCACTGAAGTCAGTGGGAGAGGGAAGGGAAGCTGCTGCCCTATAGGGTTGACCCAAGTAGGGGCCTGAACAGGGAAACCAGGCTCCCAGGATTGCTTTCTTCAGGAACGTTCTGTAGAGATGACATTTTTGTGTGTCTGAGTGGGTGTGGACATCATATAAGATCTCAGGGAATTTACAGCAAACCTTCAGACATTTGCCATTCTAAATTACTCTTTAAACAACCATCGTTAATTTCCATATAAGGACAAGATGATCTTATTTTTTCTCTACTTTAGACATTTATATTTCAATTTTAAAAATAATATGCTGTCCTTAAAGAGATACATGGGGATTTATGTGTCCCAAATGTGATAATTTTTATACTTGAAGAAGGTTAATTTCTGTCTTCCTCTCTTCCATAAATTCCGGAGAGTACAGAACAGAAATCTGTATTCAGGGTTGAAATGCTATATTATAACATATACCAACAACTTAAGTATAGCCATCATAAAGCAATATTTATGGATAGTACAGAATTATTCTTAACCTAAAAATTTAAAAATTAAGGAATCAAATATAAAATGCAAAAAATTCCATGTCTTTTGTTGAGACATGTACTTTACTCAAAGTATGACTTTTCAAAGGAGAAAAAGAATAAAATACACTACAAAAATAAAAATGAATACTATAAGCATTAATACAAAGAGAAAACAGATAAAAGTGTGAAAAATAAAATATTAGGAAGGACTCATTAAAGAAAGAAACAAAGATGAGTAAAGAAGAAACCATTGAGGAAAAAAAAGGTAAAAATCCCATTGTTTAGATGATGTTATTAAAAGGAAAAGGTGTTATTTAAGGATAAGTATGTTCTACCTGCTCTTAGAATCAAAAAAAAAAAAAAAAAAATTCAAGCTTTTAGTATCTTATTATGTCTTTAATGTAAGGTAGTAATATTTATTTAAGTAAGCAATGATTTGAAATATCCTTGAAAATCTTTCTTCTAATGGTTTTCTTTCTCCTTTTATATAGCATTCTTGAATATCTCAGCCGTTAAGTAAAAATTGAGGGTCTCAGAGACTGTAGCTGACGCTTTAAGACAGCCAAGGCATTAATCCACGTGTGTGCATTGGCAGCCACCAGGAATAGAATTTATCTCAGTGCAGAGTTTCTCGTTGAAAAACAGGCCAAGACTAAACAAATTGTATATTTAGAGTTTCTTTTCCTTTTTCTTCTACATTCCTTTTTTTTCTTTTTCCTTTTACATTCATTTCAGTCATCCAGGGCTTTTCTGCCTTTACCCACTTCCCCTTTACAAGGCATGAAAAAAAAAAAAACAAACAAAAAAAACCCCCAGCCATTGCACTTGCTTGTAACATATTCATTACAATAAATAATCCAGTTCTTTGTATTCATACAAGGGCAGAGCATTTGTGTTGTAATAGCCTTTTGAGATCAACTGTTTTCAATCACTTCCTAAACAGGATTTCTGCTGTATATTCTGGATGGCTGGCTGGTACATTTCTAGTACTTTTCAAAACGTTTTAATACTTTTACTAGGGAACAGTTCCAGGGATAACAACCCTAATTGTTCTTATATTGAGTAAAGAACTACTTCTCTGCAGTGTTTGTGCAAAGAGCTTGATTTTGCACATGAAACAATACAAAACAAATCCATTCCCTCATTATTTCAGCCCTTTGAAGTTCTGAAAACAGCTTCTTATTCCCCTAAGTCATCACTTCCCACACTATTCCCTATTCCTTTAACATTACCCATGAATGCCAGTCAATAACACCTTAAAGATAGGATCCAGGAATAGACAACAGATAGATATAATAACATGCACATGTTCTAATGGTGCCAAGTCCAGAGGGACTGAGATCTCTGTGATTTACACACTTATCTTCTATTGATTTAGCCTTGGCTCGTAATAGCTTTTGAGCAGCTGTGTCATGCTGTTACATCAGTGCCTTTCAAACGTGTCCAGGAAGCAGGGCTCTGAAAAGTCATGGGACTATTTTTTGGAATACAATAAAATTCTGACTAGCATTAATTCTATCATTTGAAATAGGATCAATTGTACCAGAAGGAAATTTACCCATATTTAATGTATCCATCCTACTACATCTCCAAAGGACAGAATTACTTTTAGAGAATTATGGTTCAGAATTTCTTCAGTTTATATATATATATATATATATATATATATATATAATATATATGTATATATTATATATATATATAAAATATATATGTATATATTATATATATATAAAATATATATGTATATATTATATATATATATTTTTTCTTATTTGTTTATAGGAAAAGAAAATTTTATTGGAGAAAAAACACAAAATTGTAGTGAAAAAATCAATTAAATACCCCCATAAGATACTGTGAAAAGACTATCACCCTTAACTTTTAATAGCAAAATGCCTGCTATCGCCTTTGGAAGAACAGAGTTCCTTGAGAATAAGGTTTAAGAATGTCTGCTTTATGTTAATCATATACTACATAGGGTGGTATAAGAGTTAGCATAGTAAGTAGAGAAAGCACTGAACTGCCACAGGGCTAATGGGTTTAATTCTGGTATATACTGACTTTGTGGCCTTTAGAAACTGACTTTGTGGCCTTTAACTTCTCTGGCTTCAGTTTTCTTATATTTTAAGGAAGAGACTTAGATTAGATGATTTTTAAGGTACATTTCTATCTTAGTCCGCTTCGGGTTCCATAACAAGATACCACAACCTGGGTGTTTATTTCTTCTGGTTCTGGAGACTGGAAAGTCCAACATCAAGGTGCCATCCAATTTGGTTCCTGGTGAGGGCTCTCTCCCTGATGTGCAGACGGCTGCCTTCTTGCTGTGTCCTCACATGACAGGGAGCCAGTGAGCTCTCTGGCGTTTCTTCTTATGAGGACTAATCCTAGCAGATCAGGTCCCTACCCTTATGACCTCATTTAACTTTAATTACCTCCATAAAGGCCTTATCTCCAAATACAGTGCTGGGCTTTAATGTATGAATCTGGAGGTGGGGTGGGACAAACATTCAGTCCATAACAGTTTCCATTAAGAAATTCTATTGCTTTAATCCTCTCAGTTTTTAACAATTTTAAACCATGTTGTCATATCTGTCTCATTCTATGTCATGTAGTGAACCAAAAAGCAAATTCTTCTCCATGGAATTTCTTATTTGCTCATTATTGACTTCATAATCAATTGCCTGCTATTCCTTAGGTACTGTCCTAGGTTTTGGGAAATCATTAATAAACAAAAATAACAAAAATTCATTTCCACATGGAGCTTACTCTCCATTGGTGAGGCAGACAATGCATAAAAGTAAAATCTATACCCTGCCAGATATTATTAAGTGCAAAGAGACCAAAATAAAGCAGAAAAGGGCATTATTAACTACTGTGGCAGGGGGAGTTGAAATTTTAGATGGCAAAGGAAGTAAGGAAGTGGTTGTGTGTATATCTGAGAGGAGAACATACCGAGCAGAGAAAACAACAAGAATCAAAGAGGCTGAGGTAGGCAAGTAGGTGATTGTTTAGGGAACAGCAAAGAGGTCAATATGATTGGAACACAGTAAATGAAAGTTAAGATAGTAGGAGATGAAGTTCAAGAGGTAGTGAGAATCAAGTCATTTAGGTTCTGGTTGATTATTTAAAAAAAGATTTTCTTTATTACTCTGAGTGTAATGGGAAGCTATTAGAAAGTTTAGACTGGAAGAGAGTGGGGCAAGATTTGGCTAATGTTTTAACAGGATCACTCTGGGGCATTGAAAATATTTTGGAGAGCACAAAGAAGGAAGGGGATCAGTTAAGAGGCTACTGCTATAGTCCAGGTAAGAGATTAGGGCTTGAATTTGTGTGGGATTGGAAGCTTCTAGAAGGTATTCCAATTTCCTTATAGTCTGAAAATTGAGAGAGCAGAATTAGTTGTTGTTTTGGACTATATGTTGATGACTAGTTCTAGCAAATTTATCTTTAATTTCAAGGTTTTTTTTTTTTTTTTTTTTTTTTTTTTTTTTTTACTAGAGACAGGATTTCACCATGTTGGTTGGGTTGGTCTCAAACTTCTCACCTCAGGTGATCGACCACCTTGGCCTCCCAAAGTGCTAGGGCTACAGGTGTAAGCCACCGCTCCCAGTTATAACTGACTAGCTTGTGTTATCAGTTTCTGTAATGAACATGACTTCTATCCTTTACTAAGTGTTCCTACAAAATCTCAGATGGGCTCCTGTCGTAAATAGACCTCTGCACCAGCAAAAATTACTTCCATTAAAAAAAACTGAACATTCAATATCTTTTGAGTAAGGATTGTTCACCCGTCAACCCAGCTGAGTTCAATTCACTTCTCTAGTTACAGGTAAAAAGCTCCTATATATGCTAGGTCTTCAGCTAGGCATGGGGTAGTGGTGAAGGTGAGGGTATTCATATGTGATTAAGATATAACTTTCTCAAAGAAAGGATGAAAATCTGGTAGAGACTGTATACAGTCTCATAAGTGATAGGATGTGGCTTGTAATTAAGTCATTTTAGGGGAATGGCTAATTCACTTGTGTGATCACAGGTCAAAGAGGGTGTGGATATGACTCTGATGAGGTGGCTGAATCAAGTGTGGAAGTTCTGACATGCTAAGGACTAGCTCTATTTTGTGTGAGAGCCGTTGGAGTTTTTAGGTTGTGGAATGACATGGGTATGACTGTATGTGGGAGATGCCTCTAAAGGCAACGTGAAGTAGTCTGAGGCTAGAAGAAGGATTCAGTGAAAGGCTAGAGTCCAGTTAGGTTACTGCTGCCTGTCTCTGTTCATTGGAGAGGAAGGTGACAGAGATGTTTGAAAGTAAAGGTTACAGACTCACTTACTGAATCAAGTATAATAAATTAAAGTAGAAGTCAATGCATGTACTTGAACTGTGCAGCTGTGCAACTCTGTGAGTTGAGAAGCAGAAGGCAAAAGAAAAAATATCACCTCTTTTGTGTTCTGTTTTGTTTTTCTTTGAGAAAAGAAAAATCATGTCTAGTTTGAGACATATAGGTCAGAGTCCTATATTATTAAATCTCATTGCTAATCAAGAGGTCATACTTCTTTTCTGATTCCAAAATTTCAAGATCATTAGTACATTCATGTGTTGTTGGTAGCAATAAATATGTTTCTCTCTCTTTCTCTCGACATATATATATATATATATATATATATATATATATATATATAATATATATATATTTATTTTTTTTCTTTTTTTTGAGACGAAGTGTTACTCTGTTTCCCAAGCTGGAGTGCAGTGGCATGATCTCAGCTCACTGCAACCTCCAACTCCCAGGTTCAAGTGATTCTCCTTCCTCAGCCTCCCTAGTAGCTGGGATTACAGGCATGCACCACCATGCCCAGCTAATTTTTGTATTTTTAGTAGAGACATGGTTTCACTATGTTGGCCAGGCTTGTCTTGAATTCCTGACCTTGTGATCCACCCGCCTTGGCCTCCCAAAGTGTTAGGATTACAGGTGTGAGCCACCATGCCTGGCCAATTACAATATATTTTAAAAGCATACAATTACTTATACACATTGACCTAGTTATCTTACTCCAGAGAACTTATCTAAAATATAATTTTATAGCATGTAAGTTTTATTCAAGAAGTCTGTCACTGAAATTTTTTTGTTTCTATGAAAAAGGGAATCTAAAATGCCCCAGGATAAGGGAATGGTAAATTAGTTAGCTTACAACCTGAACAAAGAAATTGTAATTATTCAATTAGAAATATTATATAGGACTATATTTCAATACAGAAAAATATTGTGATATAATTTTCAGAGAATATAGGAAAACACAAAATATATCAAATTCATAAATTTATGTCAACATTAAGAATTCTACAGTAAAGATTACAAAAAGATTTTAGAAACAGAAAAAAAAAGGGTTAAAACAGCATCTGACTGGAAATTTTAGCCAGACAACTTCAAATCCTGCCTAAAACATACATGAAGACACAAAGAAAAAACGAAAACCACAGCACTGCAAAGGAGAAATGAAACCCTACATAATGTCAGAATGTGAACGAAATTTCAACTATGTACAATGCTCCTGTGGCCTCTGTGTGGAAGGCCAACAAGAAACAAAGCAAATCCACTGGCCTAACAAAATAGAAAGGCACTTTGTTCTTGCAGCTATAGCCTCCCTGCCTTAGAAATGTCACCCCCGAATCAACCACAAAGGCTCATTTAGCCCCCTTAGGGATGAGAGTTCTTTGTCAGAGTTATATGTTGCTAATATCTTTAATTCTATGACTTTCCTCTCCACTTTATTTATAGCATCTTTTCATGCACAGAAGTTCGTAAGTTCTTTTCCTTATGATGTGTTCTTCTTTGTGTATAAAAGTATGTTTTAACCTGAGGTTATTAAGATTTTTCCTATATTATCTTCTAAAAGCTTTATAGTTTCACTTTTCACATCAATCTGTCATCAACCAGGAATTGCTTTTTGTATATGGTGTGATGCAACAGGCCAATTTCATTTTTTCCTATGTACACTGATTAATCTCAGCCTAATTTATTAAGACATAGTTGTTTTTTACTGTAACTATGTCACTACCTTGGCTATAAACCTAGCATTTATAAATACATATATCAATTTTTGAGTCCTCTATTCTATTCCATTAATGTGTTTATTCTTACGCCAAATTACACTTTCATCATGATTCTTTCTTTACAATAAGACTTTATGTATGGTAGAAAAATTTCTTCCATGTTCTTCTTTCAGAATGTTTTGGCCAGTCTTGGCCCTAGGCTTTTCCATCTACAGTTTAGAACCAGCTTATTTGTTTTCACCAAAGAAACGCCTGTTGGAATTTAGATTGCTATTTCATTTACTCTACAGATCAATTTTGGAAGAGTAACATCATTAAAATATTCAGTCTTCCAATTCATGATCACACTTCATCTCTCTATTTATTTCGATCTTTTATATCTCTCATTAAGTTTTATACTTTTTCCCCTAGAGAACTAACACATCCATTAGATTATGCAGAATTACTTGATATTTTTATACGATCGTGAAGATATTTTTTAAAAATCTCATTTTCTTTTTGCTACTTTTATTATCTTTCTAAGTCTATTCTGAAATAGTAAATCAAAAAATTTGGAAAATATAGAAAGCCACAAAGCAAATATACAAACAGTTCCATTCTACTCTTTATCACCATGAGTGCATATTTTAATTCTATAATGACATTCTTAGTGTCTCTGGAAACTAGAAATCCTTGTTTATCTTATCCATTTGCCCACTCCTTCCTCTTTTGTTTTTTCTCATCCTGTTAGACAGAGAGTAGAGGGAAACCTATGGTGCAGTATTGCAACTTTGAAATAGAACTTTTAGGCAAGGAAATAATTTTCAAAAAACAACACTGTAGTAGTGTAGACTATAGATTGTAGATTGTCATAGATCATGTGTAATCAGCCTGTAACCCAAGCACATATTGGAGACAGCAAGACGTTCATCTTGGTGTGACAGAGCCACATTCAATGGCTACAAATAAGGAATTGAACTACGAATTACACCTTGACCTAGATGAGAATTAGACTCTTGCTCAAAAGGACGAGTGTATATAGTGTCTCACACACACACATAAGGAAAATGAACAAATCTTAATGATCTCCTCTTTTTTAAGGAAAAATAAACAAAACAGTCAATAGAGTCAAAATATTAAGAGCTAACATTTCCTGAGTCTATACAAAGTGATTTACATGTACTAGCTCATTTAATCTCAACACTCCTAGAAATTGGTTATGATCATCATCTCTGATTTGTGGCTGAGGACACTATGCCACAGCATGCCTTGTAACCCAGAGGACTCCATCACACATACTCTCCCAGGGTTAGTCTATTGTTTTATAGCTAAACATTTCTTATACATATCTTGCCAAAGTCAGATTATGCAAACAAAAATGTTAATACAAGCCAGTCAATGGTCTTTATAGATATCTTATGGAGCAAAATATATTAGTCATCCACAGCTTATTCACCTAGAAATATGAATAGTTATAATTACTGTACACTTTGCCTTTAAATGCAAGCATAGTCTCTCTGCTCTTCCTTCAGTAGCAAAGAACGTCCCTCCCTACCGCTTATCCCATCAAAATTTTACCGTTTCTATTTTGGCTCCCTTGTGAATAACACCTTTTCAAATATTGGCTTTTTCTTTGGGTAATCAAACACTTAACTATAGTTCACATGAAGTATGCATGTTATTCAAAATAATCAAATGGAAGAAAAATGATATTTACATTGTGTTCTTATGAGAAAGTTATTCCAGACACCTTGTTGGTGTTTAAGTGCCAGATAATTCTGACACTCTCAGCTCACAGCGAATATAGTATATGCTGTTCAGAAGGGGCGAATTCTTCAAAAATGACCTTCTGGAAAGTATACTTGAAAAATGTTATTGGAATGTTTATTCCTCTTTCTTCTCATGATGCATAATTTGATTCCATTGCATTATTTGCCAATTAGCATAAATTGACCAAATCTACTAACTGAATCATATAAAATCTTTCACCACATGTGCTAATTACATTTTTGCTAATATTTTGCTAATTTCATTTTCATTTCCAAAAGTACTCATTTAAGAAGTTTAAGAAAGATTAACATGTTGTTTTTCTTCTGTGAATAACTGAATTTTGATTTTTTTTAAATGATTCGAAAATCTCTTATTTCTCCTGTGAAACGAGAAGGAAAAGGAAAATAAAGTATCTTCTCTGAAGTGGAATTCTACATCTATGTTTTTCAGTAATGGCCTATATTATAATTTAGCAAAAACTGTTTGCTAATTTTAAAAGTATGTGCCTTTCTAAAGTATTGTTTTTGGTTCATAATGTTTTTGTAGCTCATCCTGAAGAATAAACTGAAATAAACAACTGACTCTGGTTTATAGTAGTAATCACACCTTCGAAAGGTATCATTAATGCCATTAAAGATGAGTTGCCTCAAGCCTCAGTTGTTTTCTGCGACACTCGAGGCCATTAATAAGCACATCAGTCATCAATTGCTTATTTTGTCCTCTTACAAGTGGCCTCAAATTAATCAACTTTACAGAAATGCTATTTTAAAGACAGTGGGAAGATAAGAAATAAATACACATTTTAATGACAAAAGTTGAGAAAGAGAAAATTAAAAAGTATTCTATTTTTCCCATTTATCTTTTCACTCAATCAATCTATATGCATTAAGCTCAAATTATGCTCTAAGCACTAATATAGTAAAGAGTTTACATATAGGACATGAATAGATTACTATTAAAAAGTTTGGCTTCACGATACATTTTAATACGAATTGTTCAGTCATACACTTCCTCCCAATTTACTAATTTCCATTTTAGGATCTGAACTCTTTGCCTTCCCACTCAGTTTCTCTGAGTTTTGCAGAGCAGCAGAACATAACCCCTTTCGCCTCTATAGATATGTTTTCTGATGAGTAACATTGGAAACATATTTCTGCACTCAAATTTTTCTGTGGTCTTCGACCTTTTCAGATGAGACATTACATAAAAACCATTTGATTCCAAAACTTTGAGGATACCATGGTAAAGTTCTTCAAGGAAGTTTTTGCTACTGTTTAGGGAAGACTGTCAAGAGTGAAAGCATTGTTTCCTCACTGGAATAGTTTAGGTTCTTCTGCTGCCTGAGAGCAGGTGATAAGCTGCCTGGAACTAGGATCCAGACCCTAGATATTCCATTCTGTTTATGGATTGTTCATTTCAGTTCAATTTACAGGCTCCCATAGAAAAAAACATAATCTCCTTTCTTTCTCTTTCTCTCATTTCCTACCTTGAAAGTTTCTTTAGAAATCTCTTGACAAATGATGCAATTATAACTGTGGCTTATTTTTCCTGTAAGAAAGCCTTTGTTCCTCTGAAAAGTACACCAATTCTTTCTCGTATGAAGACACTTCACCTCTTACTTCACCTGTCTGGATACTGCAGACACTAAGGATTCAGCCGCACCTTTCATTCCCTCGGCACTCCCAATCTCCTCCATCTGTCTTACATGTGTGTTTGGAAAATTAGGTATAATAATGCATTTAAAGCACAGAACACAGCCCTATAAACAATAATATTATTTAGTGGCAGTAATAATAAGCAGTAAAATGAAAAGGGCTTTTCTTGAAAGTAAATATATTCGCAAATGATTACACATCTGAAGATAATGGACAAGAGAAAAAAGAAGTAAGTGACCAACTTACATTTGTGGCATCCATCATTTACTTCAAAATTTGTACCTTAGGAAATTATATGTATTATGGAAATTTCTTTCTAATTTTCCTGGAGTCAGTTCAGAGCTGTCAGTAATACACCAAAATAAAGAAGGCTTATTTAGCTCAAATTGTAAGTTTGAGGTTTTTTTTTTTTTTTTTTTTTTTTTCGGTAATGCAGTAAAAATATTTTAATTTGTTCAAAATTCTGTTTACATATTATACTTTACAAATGTAAACAGTTTAAAGGTATCTTTTATTCTATATGGAGACAATACTTCTATATCAAACAACTGTTTTAAAATGTAGTAATGATTTCGAATAAATGTTTAGGGTAGGAATGGATTAAGTATAGTTAATTTAGTTAAACTTCAACAACTCAATAGGGAGTAAATAACGGTGTCTGGTACAATATATTGATGATTTAGCAACAGATAAATTGTCAGTACTTTTTTCAGAGAAGGAACATCTATGCTTATTTAAAAATTTTTTGTCCTTTGGGAGGCCAAGACGGGCGGATCACGAGGTCAGGAGATCGAGACCATCCTGGGTAACACGGTGAAACCTCGTCTCTACTAAAAAATACAAAAAACTAGCCGGGCGAGGTGGCGGGCGCCTGTAGTCCCAGCTACTCGGGAGGCTGAGGCAGGAGAATGGCCTAAACCCGCGAGGCGGAGCTTGCAGTGAGCTGACATCTGGCCACTACACTCCAGCCCGGGCGACAGAGTGAGACTCCGTCTCAAAAAAATAAAAATAAAAAAAATTTTGTCACATTTTCACTAATCTGAAATCTTTCAATAAAAAGTAGAAACATTTAATTCTTATTCATAACAAACTATTAGTTGATTACCTAGAACAGATGAGAGATACAGGAGAAAGAACAGGATACAGGATTTTGGGGGAAAATATCTACCAAACTCTGTGTAGAGTTTCATGCATTAAATTTTCCATTCCTTTGAAATTTTGTACAACAGAACTAATGAACAGAGACCTAATACAAATGAGCTTAAGCAAAAATAGAATTTATTGGTTCAAGTTCTTGAAAGTTCAGGATTAAGACTAGGATTAAGACTGATCATAGGCACACTAAATAATCCAGAAAGCTCCAATGATGTCAATAAATGAGTGAGACTCAGTATCTACCCCCTTCTCTCCCGCTCCTTCACGGATACCAGAGGAGGATTATACATCATGATACAGATCAACCTGGACACATCTTGTTAATGTATAACCTTTCTTCTACTTCAACTACACCGTTATTACCCAATAGGTCCAAAGGAATGATTTCACAAGGAATATCAAACAATTTTGTAATGAGTTTTTATGAAGAATTGATTCCATAGGCTAAAAGTATTATTCATAATAGAATATTTTTGAGAGTCTGTAATTATAAAAACAGGTACCAACTTTCCAAATTTTTCTTAGTGTATAATCAGCTTTATTGAAGTGTAATTTACATACCATAAGATGTACTCATTTAAATAGCACAGTTCAGTTAGTTTTGATAAATGCATACATCTGTGTCACCTCCTCAATCAAGACATTTAATATTGCCATCAACCCCAAAAAGTTCCTGTGCCTCTTTGTGGTCAATTCTGTCTACCCCTGGCCCCAGCTTACCACCGATCTCATTTCCATCACTAAAGATGAGGCTCCCTTGTTCTAGAATTTTATAGAAATAAAATTGTAGTGTCAACTCTATTGAGTTTGCTTCTTTCATTCATGTTGTTGTAGAGATTCATCCATATTGTACCCTAAGTCAGCAGTTTGTTCTTTCCTGCCTTGTTTGGCTGGGTAGTATTCCATTGTATGAGTATATCAACCTTTGTTTATTCATTTCCATGTTGATTTAGAATAAACTATTGAATTTGTTCTAATTAGGAGATATTTTAAATTAAGCAAGTTCTGATGTGGCTATATGTCTTCATTTCTTTTGGGTAAATCCTGAAAATAAAATAGATGGATCATAATGATAACCACATGTTTCACTTTATACACAATCATAAATGGTTTTTCAAAGTGTTCATAACAGTTTACATCCCAAACGGCGATGTAGAAATTCCTGTTTCTCACCCTGGCCAGCACTTGCTGCTGTTGCTATGTTTAATTTTAGGCATTCTGGGATGCATCATGGTATATCATCGTGGTTTTCAAAAACATTCCCCTGCTGACTCACGACGCTGAGTGCTTTCCTGGGTTTCATCTTAATTGTTACCTTTAAATTCCTCATAGTAGATTTAAAAATGGACAAAGCAGCCAGAAAACATTGTCTTGCCTAATGATTAATTAATATGAAACTTTATTTCCATGTATTTATTCACCATGTGATTATTGAATGTCTTCTAGATGGGCACCGTGTACCTGGTAGGGGTACAGAGGGAATATACCTTGAAGCGCTCTCTCCGCTCTCTCATGGAGTTTATGCTCTGCAAGCTCTGCAGAAATGAATGGCACTTTTGAACTGCTGAGTATGATAAAATATCACAGCTGTCGAATGTTTTATTTCATGGAAACTCAGAGTATGTGCACCAAAATAACAGTACTTTAGCCAGAGGTTTGACATGACTGACTGCATATTTTAGAAAACTATTCTTACTCTGTTTAAAACCAGAGTGTTTGACTCACCAGTGTACAAATGAGTAGACTGCACAAGCATAATTAAATTTGACCAGCTTCAGCAGCATTATGAAGTTACTAGAAATAAGTTGTTGAGAAAAGCCACAAAAGAGGACCCTATGTTTATATTTATTATTTCTAAGTTTCTGGTGTTGCGATTTATTTTGAACAACCAAAACCTTAGTGTTTGTGAACTACATTTGTTCTGACCAAAACTTTTGGGTTTTAGTTAGCACCAAGCAGAGATACGATGACCTCTGATTTTTTTTTTAAATTAACTTAGTCATAAAACATCTTCTAGGTGTTGTGATTTACTCATAGGCTATTTCAGCAGAACTCAGCAGACTTCTTTTCCAGAATTTACAATTTGTTTAATGACTGATCTTTCTCAGTGAGTTTTAATGGTATATTACAGAGATAAACCAAGATTATATTGACCAATCAAATTTTTTCCTACATTCAACCTTTTGAATTTATGTAGACATTTCTATGCTCAATTTTAAGGTTAACATAACTTTGTGATTCAGGCACCCTTTGCCTTCCACTAGGAAATAGGAGGGAGTCATATCATAGCTTTCTCCATGTCAATCTGGGAATCCAGGTGATAACAGAGAAGATAAAATCAGGGACGATTAAAATGCCTCAAGAGTGAAATTAGGTATTGGGAGCGTGCTTTTAGCTATAAGAGTGGAAGCAAAATTGGACATGAGGTATAGCTGAGCAGGAGAGTTTCAGTTGGAGTAATAGAATGGCTAAATAAAAGGGCCACTGAGGAGCAGTTGATCCTCCTAGATGGAGGGACTCTACACAGTAGAGGCTGGGCTCTGGTGGCTGAGATGGCAGGTGTCCAGAACCACCTGTGAGCTATGGTGCAGGGCAAGATACCAAGTATCTAAGAAAATAACCCATAGTAAACAGGGTTGGAATAAGTGAGATAGACATTTGAGAACAAGGGAAAAAGCTACGGACACAGCAAAGTTAAAGTATAAGGTAAGGTCACAGAAAAAAGACTGGAACCCAGAAATTACAGTGTCAGGGTGCAACCAAGAGCAAATTTGAGCTCCTTCAATTTTGACTCAGCACTGGACTGATCCCAGGAACTGGAATGGCGTGGACCTTATCAGCAAGATGAGCTGCAGGTTAGAAGGCAGGGATGACAGATAACTTGCTAACATCCTCTGAACTCTGTTTGGAGGCTTGTGCTCTCAGTCCAGCAAGCAAGGATATTTTTTCTGAACTTGACTTAGCTCCCCACACTGCTGCTCTGTGTTGGGTAGTGAGAGTGAAGAGCGAAGTGTTTAGCTGTCTCAAAACAGTCACGCCCCAGGAAACTACTGAAGCAAGAAGGGCTTGGCTTGCCCTTATAGTCAATGCCTTTCTGACCCCCTTTCCAGTTCGTAGAACTTGCCATATGTGATAAGTCTAAAGAGAAACACAAACACAGTGCTACCCTTAGAAGCAACTGACACTTTTAATGGCTCTTTGCCTCCCCAGAGAGGAGAGCTGTTCTACCTTTAGTTTTCTTTTAGCTGCTTCTCTTCTTTGCCACTGTCAGAAGGCATGCCCTGCTAAGATGCTCTTCTAATTCCTACTGCCACTTTCGTCTCCAAAAAAAAGAAAGAAAAATGAGCAAAGTATCGTATTCTCCCTCTCCCAGCACCACAGCTTTCACCACCAAACAGCCTGCTTCTCATAACTAAAGTGATTCAATCACAGCCACAAGCATTGGCTGCTCATGGATCTTTACTCTTTATTTATTTATTTGAGATGGAGGTTTTGCTCTTATTGCCCAGGCTGGAGTGCAATGGTGTGATCTCAGCTCACTGCAACCCCCGTCTCCCAAAGTACTAGGATTACAGGCATGAGCCACCGCGCCCAGCTGGATCTTTACTCTTGATTGCACATACAACAAACATTTGAGATGCCTAAAGTTGCTCAGAATCTGACCTCATGTTTACAAATAACTGTCGAACAACA
This sequence comes from Macaca nemestrina, assembly GCF_043159975.1. Classification (NCBI taxonomy): domain Eukaryota; kingdom Metazoa; phylum Chordata; class Mammalia; order Primates; family Cercopithecidae; genus Macaca; species Macaca nemestrina. Next base: position 11,214,264 of record NC_092128.1, read on the forward strand.
CAATAGATATTTAGTAGAAACATTCACAGACTAGCAAAATTCAAGAGGCAAACTTCCTTCGTCCCTTCCTCCCTTCTTTCCCTCCCTCCCTCCCTCCCTTCCTTCCTTCCTTCTTTCCTTCCTTCCTCCCTCCCTCCCTCCCTTCCTCCCACTTATACATCCTTCTATTCTTCCAGTCAGTGTTTAAATAGCTATGTGTGCATCATATTCTTAATATCATAAATACAATTAATTCAGTGGTTAATGATTGAGCATATACATTGCCTGGAACTGTTCTAGGCACTGAAGACACAGAAAAAAAAAATGTCTCTGGAAATGGCTCATCAGTCTTCATCTCTAGTTAGGACTTCCCAGTAGCTAGATATGAGTGCATCTAAATGCCTCTGCAGCAGCTCATATTCAGTAGGCTTACAACTGAACTCATCCTGTTTGCCTTTCAGCAAAATCATAATGTCACTGTCTGTTTCAAAAATCTTCAGTGGCTTTACATAAATTAATGAATATAGTCCAAATTTTGCTTAATATTCATGGTCTTCTATGTGAATTTTCAGCATACTTTGTTACTATTTTCCATTACTAATTGCATATATTCCTTGCTCCATTGCTGTCACTTAATTTATGCTTTCTGAAGATTTGCTTATGTTGTTTCTGTTGACCAGAATGGGGTGTGTGTGTGTGTGTGTGTGTGTGTGCGCGCGCACGTGTGCACGTGCGTGTGTGTTTGTGTGTGAGAGAGAGAGAGAAACATATTAGAGAAAAATAAATGTGTTCATCATCTACTCAGTGAGTATACACGCTCCAAATATTAGTGAAACTGAGATGGAAATTCTAAGTTTACTTTTGCCTTCGTCATAGCTCCCTATTTCTCTCATGGAGTGGGTATATGAATATACTAATACTGTATTAATATACTAAGACTGACTTTTACATGAACATTCATGTATTTTTTTCATATAACATAGCCCATAAACATAGCCACCCACTCTGTTTGGTGCTTGACTGAAGAATCTGTTCTTTGTTCCAATGACAGAGGAAAATCTGGCTGTAATGGATTCATTAGATCATCATTAACCGGCCTATGAGTAGAACTGTCTATTCTGTGCTTTGTGGATTAATTAAAAGATCTTTGGCTGGGCACGGTGGCTCATGCCTCTAATCTCAGCACTTTAGGAGGCCGAGGTGGGCGGATCACCAGGTCAGGAGATCGAGACCATCCTGGCTAACACGGTGAAACCCCGTCTCTACTAAAAATACAAAAAGCAATTAGCCGGGCATGGTGGCAGGCACCTGTAGTCCCAGCTACTCAGAAGGCTGAGGCAGGAGAATGGTGTGAATCCAGAGGCAGAGCTTGCAGTGAGCTGAGATCGTGCCACTGCACTCCAGCCTGGGCAACAGAGTGAGACTCCATCTCAAAAAAACAAAAAAAAACAAAAAAAACAAGATCTTCAGGTGTTACTTTGAATATATATAATTATTACCATCCTCTCCAATCTTATAACTCAATGCCTGATAAAACTTTATGGTGCTATTATTATTTATATATCCCCCATGAAGTTATATCCTCCTTGAGTACAGCATCTGTGACAATAATCCCCCAACCACCTAGTTTGAGCTTTCTACAGCGTTGGGGCCTAAGGGTTGGATGAATTAATGGCAGGTACTTAAAACGGTGACTGTCGAAGCACAGGAGGATACACAGGAGGAATATACAGAAACAGGCACTTTGGGGCTTTCTGTTTTGAAGGAAACCTCTAAAGCCTTATTCTATTAAAAACAGAAGTTGAATACCATTTTCATAAGCACAGGCATGTATGTGCCAGAGTTGGGAAGAGGAAAGCAGGAAAGAGGAAAGTGATTAGGCTTACAGATGTACCTTGAACAGAAAATCTTGATTGGAATCTACTATCTAAAGATTAAATTATGCAAAGGAAAAAATTCACGTCAGTTTCAGCAGCATTCAGGAAGTTTCCAACATGTATTCCAAGAGACAAGACATTTGTCATTAATGCCATTTCAGATAACTTTACTAGCAAGGTATTAACCTTCTTCTGTTAGTATTTTCAAAGCAGCTTGAAGTTTGTTGATTTTCTCTGGTACTGGATGATTAATTTTATTCTTTAGGAATCTCATGAAAATTATTCTAAGCCATATACCATAATGCCAGCAGCTGGAATCCATAATGCAATCTTCTGTTTGCTAGTTATCTGTGTTGAATAACCTCGTAAGAACATAACTGCTATGAAAAGCTCAGTTCAAAGATCCTTTGGCTTATCACAATTTGTAATTACTTTAGTTGAATTTGTTTTCTTGATTTCTTCTATAGGTCTTTATAAAGAGGTCAAAACCATGAGGACCAGAACCACGATTGCCTTGATTCCTACAGTATTCCGAACATCTAAGATAATACTGTCCACAGAGCACGAGGTTTAATAGCAGTTTGTTGAATTAATGAATTGATGAACAAGAACTACCTAAGTCAGCTGGTTTGACGTCAACCAAGAAATTTCTCCATTTGCCTTGAGATTCAGCCTCAAAGGACTTGGTCATTCTAAGGACCAGAAGGCCAGGAAAAGTTGCCTACATGGCTTGACATGAAACAGAAAGCGCTGTAAAACTCAGCCACAATGATTTATTAATGTTCTAAACTGTAATGTATAACTCTGATAAAAATGTTTAATCTTCCTAAATCTAAATACTTTGTTTTCAATTAATTCTCACACTTGAATGATGTGTCTTCATTTGCTCTAAGTGGCTGAGAGTATGTGAGAATGTTGAAGACTAATCATTGAGTAAGAATGTTGAGAACAGTAGAAGAGGAAGCAACCTCCCAAATCTGATGTTTAAAAGGAAAAATCATATTTAATTCCTAGAGTAGTAAAAGAAACCAGTCACAAAGACGAGGATAAAACTTTTTGGAAGTTCTTCAATTTTATTTTCCTTAGTGAAGCTCAAATTTTACCATAGTAGATAAGGATTTCTGATGGTTTGTGCAGTGTGAGTGTGTTACAAATGATAAATCATCATATGGAGAGGGGCACACACATTTTTAAAAAGGTCATAATGTAATAACGTTTGCTATAGAAATGGTTCTTGAGAAGGAAAGGGTTTGCGGCTTATTTAGTAACCCATTATGTCTTCTCTGAGGACGTCCAAGAAGAGAAGGGAGAGAAAGAGAGAGAGAGAGACAGAAATGACCCAGTAAAGAATCCTCGTAAACATACTAATCAGACCTCCTGATGGTATTTACTAGCAGAAAGGTAATGAGACTCTTTTCTGTGGCATCCTTTTTGCAGGGTATAGCTAGTCTGTCTAGGTTGCTTATGGCAATTGAATGAGAAACTTATTGGTTTGTGGGATATGGCCCAGTGAAAAATGTTAGGTCAACGATATAATTATGGAGGAAACAAAGGGAGTTGTTTCATAACCACAATGGCTTCCTTGTGGAAACGATGGCCTACATGCATCACTAAGAAACCTCAAACATTAAATCTGGACCAGCCCACATCCTCATGTGGCACAGGGTGTGAGGAGCTGCACCAGTGATTGCAGACATTTTTGTGAATTGCCTTTATCATCACCTGCATCCTTTGAATTATTAGGAAAGCTGGATACTTCATACGAACTCTGATTTTTGGGAGTCTTATATGGCAGTCTGGCTCTTTGTATTATCTGAGGTCTGGAAATAATTTTAAATGAATAATAGGCATTTTTCCAGAAAGTCAATGTGATATTTCCTCCACAACGGTAAACTGGAGGCACTCATTACAAAGAGCATTGGGACATCAGTAATTCCCTTGTTTTATTCAGAATGTCTAAAAGTTTCTCTCATTAAAAAATATACTCAGAGAAACTGTCTTATGGGATTCAGACAATTCTGAGTTGTCTAGACAAATAGGCTGCAGAAACGAAGGGAATTTAAAATGGATTACTATTTTCACATTGAACATAATTTCTTTTTATAAAATAATTTTATGTCTATCAGTAACAACCTGGATCTAATCAGATAGAAAGGTTTACGTATGGAAGGAGAGACTGAATTGCCCTTAGGAACAGTAAGTGGATGTAAACGTCAAAGAAAAACAACAATAATTTGTACTTTCTCTTTAAGTCTTCATGAAAAGCTTATTATACAGAAAACAATAAATAAGGTAATAAAATATACCTTATTACCTTGAGAGACTGAACTAGAAACTAAGGAGAATTCCTTTCTGGAAGGAAATCTAAAGAAAAAGAATAGCATTGTTCTTCAGAATAACCTGAAGCAAATACCTATGACTGCTAGAAGTAAAATTTTATTTATTTATTTATTTATTTATTTCCTTATTTTTTGAGACAGTGTCTCACTCTATTACCCAGGCTGGAGTACAGTGGCGTGATTTGGGCTCACTGCAATCTCTGCCTCCTGGGCTCAAGTAACCCTCCCACCTCAGCCCCTCAAGTAGCTGGGTCCCCCGTCATACACCACCCTGCCCAGCTAATTTTTGTATTTTTTTGTAGAGATGGGGTTTCACCATGTTGCCCAGGCTGGTCTAGAACTCCTGAGCTCAAGCTATCTGCCTGCCTCAGCCTCCCAAAGTGCTGATATTACAGGCCTGAGCCACCATGTCCAGCCATAAGATATTTAATTAAACTTACTGAAAACCAAGTTCAAGGATCCTTACTATGTCACCTCTCCCTACCAGAACTGTCACAGCTGAACTAGCTTTGTCCAGGATATTTGGCTCTTCCTTGATGTTCAGGGCATCAGAAACTGAACTAGAGCTCAGGGGAGAGAAAGCAGTAGGAATGTCCTCTCATTGCCTGGCGTGACGGCTGCCATGAACTTCTTGGAACTAAAGAAAAGAGAGTGACATTATCAGTAATCTTTTAAGAGATACATTTTCAGTGAGATAAGTAAAACAGTTATCAGGTGTCCCAATTTCTCGAGAAATAGACTTTTAGCTGATGTTAGGAGAATTACATTTCCTCACCACAACTAGATTGTGCCTTTGTGCCAGTTTTGTAATTAAATTGCTGAATCTTCGCAGCTAGGTATTTCCTGAAATCGTATGCAGAAGAATTTTGCTTCTTTTCTATGTTGGATTCATTTTCAATTTTACTTGACGTATTCTAAGAAACTATGAAAGATGTAAATAAAGTCTACATTTTTCTTTAATCACAGTTTTTCTATTTCCTGAGTATTTGAAGCAAATCTATCTTTCCAGAGTCGCATGTTTGTTTTTCAGTGGACCTTCCTGATAAAGAGCTACAGATGTACTTCAAGGATACCTAAAGACAATAATCACATTACATCTATGTAATCAAGAACGCAACTTGCTGTCTTGTTTCTTAGCAAAGGATTACATTTGCCATATGTTCATAAGTTAGTTTTTGATTGTTTACAATATGTGAGTGAACTCATCTCTTGGTCCATCAGGTATAATTATTAAGATTCAGGCTAAGATTTTTATCTGAAGCTCTAAGGAAACCAACTATGGAGTATATCTAGAAACACAAGAGCCAATTAACAAAAGTAAGAGTAGAAAATTTAAATATGATTACATTAAAAAAAAAGAACAAAAACAACAATCCATGATTATCCTGTGCTAATGTGGGCATTAGTTTTCTGTTTTATTTACATGGAGAGAGGTCAAAATTAAGGTGCAAGTCAAACCTATAAGACTTCAAGTCTTACAGATTTAGGATAGGCCACGAAACACTTGTAGATCTGAAATGACTTGGAAAAGCTACAGAGAAGGCAGCCATTCATCAGGCTTTGGAACTCTAAACAACATCAGAATGCAAATTTCCTTCTGCCTGGAATTTTGCTTCTTTGAATACTTCAAGGAAATAGCTTATTCAGAAAGAAAATTCCTTAAAATGAGGGGGAAAAGTAAGGCAAGAAAAATAGTGCAATCTCTCAGAAAATGTCAGGCAAGCAAAGAGTTAGGAGTGGAAGAACAAATAACTATTTGGGTAGAGGATTGGTGCCTGACTGTCCCAAAGCAGCTGCCATCATTACAAGTCCCTTGGCAGCCAGTTTGCAGGGGGTAAGAGGAAGGTACCCATATGTCCCCTTGCTTGTGTTCATTCTCAAATATTACAAACAGGTAGGGTGACATTATTCCATTGGTCTCAAAGTTAACATGTGCATTTGTTCAGAAGTTATTCAACCAGGGGTTTAATAACTTGTTTTCATGCCACAACTATGTGACTGTTTAAATAATCATCTGTCTCCTTCCAAGTCTAACAGACAGACTTACTTAAATATTCTGGAACTTTAATGTTCTGTAGCTAACTCTGATAAAGACACTAAAGGAAGGATGCCAAGGAGACTTGGATCCAGAATCCAATTCTGATGAAAGGTTTATTTCTTTGGAGCAATAAAAACTCATGATTTGATGGAATTGCCCTAAAAGCTTAATTTCTAGAAAACGATTTCCTGCCTACAGTTATAATACTGATGTCTTAGAGAAAGGAGTCCCTTCTAGAAGCATCTTTCATTGTTTTAATATTGAAAGAACTTTGGATTATTCCAAATAGTATTTTTTCTTAAAAGTTCCCCTTCAGGGTTACTTTTTAAATCTGTTTTTAATGGTGATTAATTCACTCACTTCTCAGCTTTTTTTCAATGTCCTTAGACCATGATTAACTTTGGCACTGTGACAAAACATCGGCTATCCCAATCCTCATTATGCAAGACTATCAGCTGCACAGTGACAAGTGACTTTCTGCTACTGTCTGTGTGACTTTAGTGAAGATGTCTACACAAATGCAGTCATTGATCCATTGCTGTTAGCTGGTTATTACATTGCAAATACCAAATAGTAACCCTACAAGACTTGCTATCCTTTCCGTATTGAAAATATTCCTTTATTAATGGGAAAAAAGACTGTATTCAGAAAACGTATTTGTTAGCATGGCTAAGACCACCAAAAGAATTCCATACGTTTAGACAGGTTTGCCATTTGTTAAGCTCAATATTTTAGAACTATCAGCAAGCACACCTGCATCTGAAAATTATATTTCAAAACAAAATTCTTGATCTAGAGAACAATCACGTTTTGAAATTGGATGTTGCTTTTGGGTGTCATTTTTATGAAGTTAATATTGTCCCAAGTAATACCATACTGCTAGAGGCTGTGTTTACTTAGCTGTCCCCAAAAGAGTTGCAAAGTTAAAAAGAAAAATAAATACTGTGAAGCGACTCTTCAGTGACTAACAAGTCTCCTTTGGGAGAGTGAATTATAAAACTTCATCAAGTCCACTAAATCTACTCTCTACAAACTTTGTATATAAGCCACTCTAACCAGGATTTGTGACATAATTTGCAGGGTCCAGTGGAAAATGAAAATGTGAGACTCCTTGTTTTAAAATTTCTAGAAATTCCAAGATGGCAACAGCACAGCACTAAACCAGATGTGGTATCTTTCTAAGCACAGGAACCAGTGTGGACTGGATGGCCACAAAGCTGGCCCTGGCTTTAAGCATGATACTACTGTTTGTTATTAATATTATTAGGATTAATTATTATTTTGAGACAGGGTCACTCTCTGTCACCCAGGCTGGAGTGCCGTGGCATGATCTTGGCTCTCTGCAATCTTCACCTCTTCGGTTTGAGTGATTCTCCTGCCTCTGCCTCCCAAGTAGCTGAGACTACAGGCTTTTGCCACCATGCCTGGCTAATTTTTGTATTTTCAGTAGAGAAGGGTTTTTCCATGTTGGGCAGGTTGGTCTCAAACTCCTGGCTTCAAGTGATCTGCCCGCCTTGGCCTTCTAAAGTGCTGGGATTACAGGAATGAGCCACTGCGCCTGGCTGCTATCAAATTAACACTGGTGGATCTTTTGAGAACAAAGCCAAACTTTAACAGTAAACATTTGAAATGTGACAAAATATCTAGGAATATACCTTTTTGTTTTTGTTCTTCAAATCTACCTCATATCTGACACCCCTACAGAGATGGTGCCCAGAAAGATCAGTGCCCCAAGTCACTATACTCAAGTCTTCCTGACACTTCTTACCACTCATAAATTTAAGCTGTCACCATCCAAGCTATCAGGGTTAATTTTTCTGCCTGAGGTCACAACTCCCGTATACTTCTCATTTTTCACCCCATTTACCTACTGCGTAGGCATCTATTTAGAGTTTACAATCTTGAATTTTATGTAAAGATCTCAGGGAAAACATAAATGAATAGATAATGGCAATCGATATTAATTTATTACCTTCTATTGTCTGTCTTTCTGTGTTTATGCCTAAACAATGTTTACAGTTTTAAAAAAACTTTTTATGATGAAAATTTCTAAGCATGCGACAGTTGAAAATATCATCCACATGGATCCATCACTAAGCCTCATAACCATTATTTGTTTTGCCATTTTTGTTTCATTTATTCCCGTCTATTCTCCCTGCTCCCATTTTATTTTGGCTGGGATACTTTCAATAAAGCTTCAAATATCAAGTCATTTACCCAAATTCTTCAACATGAATTTTTTTTTCTTATGTAATGCAATGCATTATTTCTTCTACTAAAATTAGTTTTAAAAACCCATATTCTCATCCAATACATGATTCATATTCAAACATCCCCTAATGTCTAAACAATATTTTTTAAGAGGTTTTTGAATCAGGATCCAAAAATGTTTCCCTCATTGCATTAGCTTTTACATAGCCCTTGCTTCTTTAAAGCAGTAACAGAACCACACCTTTACCTTTTAATTTGTTTTTAGAAAATTTGTTTCACTACAAGTCACAAAATGATGCTTTCCTATTTCTACCATTTCTCCTGTTTAGAAAACTTCACTGACATCTTAAGTTCTTTTGGTTAGTCCAAAGAGCAATTTCTACTGAAAGGACAGAAGACATGCTTATTCTTCCCTGTAAGTATCAGGTTTAAGATACTGGTGCCTTAGCAGCTTCCAATCGTGTCTAGTACATTTTGTTTTGTTGCTCCAAATTTTTAAAATATTTTTGAGTGCTACTATGAAATCATGGAGATATAATTTGTTTTAATTGGTTGCAGCCATTATTCTTTTTGATTTTCAATTTGTCTCATCCTTTGTCTGCAGGAGCCTCTTTAATCTGGCTTCTAGGTATTTTTTTTTTTTTTTTTAATGACACAATTTGCCTTAGTATTGTATTTAGAGCGGAAACAAGGGCTGCAGTGGCACTCATGGCTGCGGGGTTGCCAGTGCTTCCAGGCAACCGATTCAGCTTAAAAGTAAGGGACAAAAGCCTGAGTTCACACTGATGTCATGTTTCCTATCCTTTTAAAGGGTTGCTTTTTGAATACATTAATCCACATTAACTGTTACTTTCTGACCTTAGATTTCCCTCAGAGTTCTAATTATTGAGCAGTAAAGCCACTTCTCTTTTGACTCCTAATTCATCCTTTAGTTTGTACCAAGCCTCTTTGTCACTCAGCCTTCAGGTTGTCAAGTCCCTAAATTCCATGTAGTGAATTGTGTGACCTTCATCTCTTTTGCAAAGTCCTGAGAGAATGTCAAGAAGAGACTGCTTTGGTCCCCATTACCGAAAGATTTTTCATGCTTCTCAATCTGTTTTATCTTTAAGATAATCTAAATTTTTCCCCAAATTTCTTCAATTTCTGTGTCATAAGTACATAGACATGGCAATTAACTCATCAACATTTCTAGTTCTAATTATTCTTATAGTGCATTTACATAATTTATTTTAATTGCATCCATCATAATCGAATTGTGGTGATTTAGTCTGCATATAATTTTTAGTACGGGGGAATGCCTCCACAATTATTCAGGTTATTAATAGTCGTTGCTTCAGAACTGAGATAAATTCTAAGTGTCTAGGGACTCAGAAAGAGAGTATTTCACACAAACTAATTCAGCTGCATGGGAATTAGACGCTGTGCCTAGTGACAGGTAGAGTCTCAGAATTAGTTTCAGTCTATTAGAAAAGCTACCTACGAAAAATTCCAAGGAGCCTGCCCTTGTCTTACTTGATTATACCAGTCTCCTTCTCTGATGGGTAATCAGCTTTTAAATTCAGTTCAAAATAGAAATAAATGAAAGACTAGGTTCAAATCACAGAAGAGAAAGAACCTCTACATATAATGGATTATGTTTCCAGAGAACAAGAGCATTCTGATGCTTCAAGATTGGTATATAACAGAGTAGAATATATGATCAGCTTTTTTCAGTAAACACTACATTTATCTTAGTAGCTAAAAGATAAATTGGTCCAGTTGAATCAAGGCTGGACAGCAGGATACGAATACAGTGAATTCTGCTCTATAGAAATTGGAAGGAGGTTTTCCTTTTTCTGTTATTCCATGCCATGCCCTCTGACTGTTTGCCATGGCACAAAAACACCACTATAGCAAAATCTATTCAAAATAATGTAGCATTTAAACCCTTTAAATTAGGAAGAAAATTCTGGCAAATAGTTTGATCCCAGGAAATGTAACATTTATAAAGGCATGGCTCATGACACTATGATCACATCTGGAAATGGACTGCTATGAAAACTGACCTCAGCGAACAATTTAATTACAAAGCAGCCTGCCACAACTTCAGATATCTACTTTTCAAAACCCAGGTGGACACTGAGAGCTCATTTTTCCACCTCTCATTTTCTAGAGCTTCCAGATAAATTGTCTGTCTCATGTAATTATCAAAGGCCCCTTCCTGTACACACACAGAAGCTCACCCTATTGACCAGGCTCCCAGCTGAATGAATGACGGTTCCATTTTCATGAAAGAAATAGGAAAGGGACCAAACACTGCCTGTCACTATGCAACTCGTTCGTCTGTCATCATAACTTCTAATGGGAGTGCTTTATCTTAGTCTTTCAGATCCTCTGTAAACTGTACAGGAAAAAAAAAAAAAAATGGTTCAGGGAAAACACCTTGAAGGTTACCCTTCAGAAAAAAAAGTTTGGACCCAAACAGGTTTTCTTGCACAGAACAAATTACTATACATTCTGAAAATATCCCTTGTTATGTGAGTCAATAATATGTTCCTTCTGTTCAATTGAAAAGGAAGTCAGTTACATATCTGTGTCAAAGAAACCGATTGTAGAGAACATCGTCTGGTGTTCATTAGACTCATAGTTAGATGAGTAATTTTATGTTTTGTCACATGCTCCACAGTCATCACTGTGACCTTCATTACACAGCAATAGCTCAATGTGTCAGGAACTGGGGATGACATGTTGCTCATCAGAAGAACCTGTGTGTAGATTCCAGATTGACTGCCTCCAACCGTGGATTTGTATATGTACTTAACCCCTCTGGCCTTGATTTGCTCCTATAAGTAAACGGGAATAACGTCATCCCAGCAGTCAAGTGTAAGGATTAAATGAGGTAATACAGGTAACCCCCAAGCATAGTAACTAGTATAATGCAGGTACTTAAGAAGATGTAGTTTTCTTAGTATTTTTGTAGTAAAATAAAAAAAGGAAAAATAATTAGAGAAATAGCCAAGTTCGGGGCTATGATTATCATAGGCTCTCTATATTTTTGATGTCGTCATTCAAATTTATTAAAGAATCAACACATACTCAGCTGTTGTGCAGCACAAAATGGACAGCTCGTGTTTGTACACATTTGATCTTCTTTTATTCTGGCTCTTGATCTTGGTGTTAAGGGATCATGATTGCCTCTCATGGTTCCAATTCAAGAGTTACAGCAATTGGCCGGGCGCGGTGGCTCAAGCCTGTAATCCCAGCACTTTGGGAGGCCGAGATGGGCGGATCACGAGGTCAGGAGATCGAGACCATCTTGGCTAACCCGGTGAAACTCCGTCTCTACTAAAAATACAAGAAAATTAGCCGGGTGAGGTGGCGGGCGCCTGTAGTCCCAGCTACTTGGGAGGCTGAGGCAGCAGAATGGCGTGAAACCGGCGGGGCGGAGCTTGCAGTGAGCCGAGATCGCGCGCCACTGCACTCCAGCCTGGGGCACAGCAAGACTCCGTCTCAAAAAAAAAAAAAAAAAAAAAAAAAGAGTTACAGCAATAAAATCTCAGTAACCTATGGCATATTTATCTGTAACTTTATGAAATCTATTTATAACTTCAGCTTGAACAAACTTTCCAGATCATAAATTCTCTATAATTTTAAAGACTAATTTCTTTCTTTCTTTCTTTTTTTTCCTGAATTCATCCTTTGAAGATTTCACATCAACCACCTAATTCCTCCACTTATCTCTCAATAAACACTTAGTTCAAGGCTAGTGTTTTGAGATTTGGTTAAAATCACCTACTAGCAACTAAATAAATAAACAAATAGATCAGTTTTCAGATCATTTTGTGTTCTTTAAAATACAGCAGCTTTCAGATAATTATTTTATAATTGGAATTAAAAAGAAAATAAAAGACAGGATTTGAGAGATCATGAGGTTTGCCCAAGGTCACACAGCTAATTGTGGCAGAACTTCGAGCCTTTGTCTTCAAAGCCTGGAATTTTCTAATTGTTGTAATCTAAGCTCATTGCTGGTTCCTCTTCCCCAGGATCATTTTAGCTGATAGCAGGCATTTGATACATGTACAAGAATTAGTAGACCTTGTTCTCATGCTATCCTGCAGCAATCTGGCTACACGGCTTTGGGAAAGTCACTTATGAAGTACAGACCTTCCTAAAGAAGTTCTTAAATAATTTGACTTTTTAAAAAAGTAAATGCAATTATTAACTTTATTATGATCATACAGATAATAAATACTTATAGAGAAAATTCAAGCAATAGAGAAGAATATAAAGAGGAAAACAAAAACCACCCAGTGTTCCCCAAACGAGAAATAATCCAATGCATACTTTGATTAATGTTATTCTGAATCTCTATGCAGATATACACATATAAAATTTTATGTAAATGCAATATTCTTATCCATGCTATAAGCTTGTTCACATCAACATTTTTTCCATTTAATAAAATTTATAAAAATTTTAACATTAGAACTTGGTAAGGTTTTTCTATGTAAAATCCAACTTAATACTCAAAATAAGGTTTACAGAACTCAGTCCCAGATGAGATATTTGTGCAAGGGCACAAGGCTGGTATTTGGTGGGACTGCAGTGGAATAAGGTTTCAATGCAGCCAATTTTAACTGAAGGCAATCCTTTAGAACGGCTGTATTGCAACTGCTGAATGAATATCTAGGATCTATTTTAAATAAATACAGATGGGTAATGAAATAGCTTTAAGGTTTCTGATAGTACAAATATCTAATTGATAAACATCAAATATATTTGTGTGTATTTGATCAAACATCTCCTTGGATATAATTCCAAATATATAATTTTTGGGTTAAAATGTACATATCTCCAATTGCCAGATTAAACATTATGCTTTTATAGAAGAGTCATTTCTCTACATCCTCAACAATGAGTGTTACTGATATTAAAATAAGCAGAGATTTACTTCATTAACATAGACTCTCGCTTTTGGCTTTGTAATGCAGAATTAAAAACATATGCTTGCTGTGGCCCATTCTTTAAAATTTAATAAACGTTTACTAAGTTATCTTAAGAGTAGCTATTGTGGGGGAAACAAGAATGCTTGCTTCATAAATCTCACAATATAATACCTGAAAAATCATCATTTTTGAGAAATAGCAAGGATCATTCCACATATTGCTGGTGAAAATAGTAGTATTATGGATAGAAATGGTACAACACACACCAAAATCTTTTATATGTTCATATCTATGACTCAGTAATTTCACTAGTTGGATTCAATTTTCAGAAAATGACAAGAGATGTGTTCTCAAAAATACTTATTTTAATATTACCTATGAAAGTGAAAAATGGGAAACTTAAGTATGTAAAATAGACATTGATTATGGACTATGACACATCCATTAGATGAGCTATTATTTAGCCATTTAAACTTTTGTAACTTGTAGATGACTTTAATCATATACCAAAATGTTCTCAATATTTTAAACAGAAACACAGTATAGACACTGAATAATTCTGATTCATAAACACATATTTGTATAAAATGCAAGAAAAATTTGCCCAACACATTTATGGTGGTTAGATTACATATTTTTATTTTATTCTTTTGACTTTTATCATTCTTCCCCCCCCAAATATTGTACAACCAATTGCATTTCTTTTATGCAAAAACTAAAAACTTACTTCATATTTCATCTTTGTCCAATCGTTGATACAGATCTCAGAACCTAAAAGGTTCCACTTAATTCTCACTCATTGTCAGTCCTATAAACAAGTCATCTGACTTATGTCTTGTTAAGATCCCTGCATGCAGATCCGTAGGAAATGTTTCTTCTGGTCCCCTTCCTTTTTGTTTCAGTCTGCCCAGTTCCTTTCCCTATTCCCCCTAATTCTAGTAGATCTTCTCATTAGGTGAGCCTGCCTGCCATGACACAGAATATTCAATCTTGTAGACACACTGTTTAGTCCAGGAAGTGGCATGAGACCCAAGATGGACCCATCAGAGCCCTTCGGATGTAGAGAAATTTAGGTTCAGGAGCCCTGAGGTCGAGGGAGGCATGCTGGTAACATGCTTGCCCATGAATGTAGCATAAAGACAGGAAAGACAGGTAGAGCTGAGGTGCAGGGAGAAAAACATGCTCCTAATGGCATCTTGTGAATCCTTGGATACACCCGTGCCTGAAACTAGTGCCAGTCTAAAGCCTTCTTAATTTTGTGGACCCTAAAATGTCCTTTTTCTTTAAGCAAGTATGAGTTGCAGGTCTGTCACTTATCATTAAGAGTACAATAAAGGGTCCAATCAAAGGGGGTGACTTACGTTTCAACTCTCATATGCTATGCAGCACACTTTGCATTCATCACATCTTAATGTGCATGATCAGAGAAAAAAAAATTTAATTCATGTTCAGTAAGTTTCTCGCATGTCCCTTTAACTTGGAGTGACTTAGACTCTCTTTTGTATATCTTTACTTCAAAAAACTTCTAATGTACAACTTAACCCATGAATCTTTCTTAAACATCATTGAGTTCAAAGTTCTAACTAGTTTTTCTTAGCTTGTTGTCAAGGTGATTTGCATTTATATCTCCATCCTTCCCACATACCTTGATGCAATCTGCAAGATAAATGAGAGTGTTCTTTTCTATGTTGCAAATCATTAGATCTGATTATGGCTCTTGAATGGAAAAGCATCCAGCCTGGGAGCATGGTAGGCGAGGGACTGACTGCTGACACCCCACTTGCTGTTCTTCCATTTTCGGAACGCACCGTTCCTCCATTTTCGGAACGCACCATTCTTCCATTTTAGGAATGCACTGGCAAGTCCAGGGTCACACAGTGCAAAACAAGCTTCATCTCCAACTGGGCATGACGGCTCAACACAGTAATTAATTGCTCTCAAGGAAATCTCCTTAAAGCCACTGTAGACTTCAAGTTGTCCCAGACTAATTAGAAAAGGGTCATAATATTGTAATTAAGTTGTCAATCACACAAGAAATAAATTTGTATGGGGACAAATGCTGATGAGGATGTGGGCAAGGGGAAGGGATCAAATACGGTTGGTGGGAACGTAAAGTAGTACAGCCATTATGGAAAACAGAATGGAAGTTTCTCACAATACGAAAACTAGAACTATCATAGGATCCAGCAATCTCACTGCTGGGTATATATGCAAAAGAAAAGAAATCAGTATGTTGAAGAGATATCTGCACTCCCATGTTTATTGCAGCACTGTTCACAATAGCAAAGACATGGAAGCAACCTAAGTGTCCATCAATGCATGAATGGATAACAAAAATGTGTTGTATATATACATGAGAATATTACTCAGCCATAAAAAAAATAGAAGGCCAGGCACTGTGGCTCACGCCTGTAATCCCAGCACTTTGGGAGACCGAGATGGGTGGATCACGAGGTCAGGAGATCGAGACCATCCTGGCTAACACAGTGAAACCCCGTCTCTACTAAAAATACAAAAAATTAGCTGGGCGAGGTGGCGCCTGTAGTCCCAGCTACTCGGGAGGCTGAGGCAGGAGAATGGCGGGAACCCGGGAGGCGGAGCTTGCAGTGAGCTGAGATCCGGCCACTGCGCTCCAGCCTGGGCGACAGAGCAAGACTCCGCCTCAAGAAAAAAAAAAAAAAGAACAGAAATACAATTTTGTAAGAAGATTTTGGAGGATGTGTGGGGTACAGTTGATTCAACTTGGAATCCTAAAAACACTTGTGGTTTCAAATACACAGAGAAAAAAGACGAAAAAGACAAAAGATCACGCCTATAATCCCAGCACTTTGGGAGGCGGAGGCGAGTGGATCACGAGGTCAGGAGATCCAGAACATCCTGGCTAACACGGTGAAACCCCGTCTCTACTAAAAATACAAAAAACTAGCCGGGCGCGGTGGCGGCGCCTGTAGTCCCAGCTACTCAGGAGGCTGAGGCGGGAGAATGGCGGGAACCCGGGAGGCGGAGCTTGCAGTGAGCTGAGATCCGGCCACTGCACTCCAGCCTCGGCGACAGAGCGAGACTCTGTCTCAAAAAAAAAAAAAAAAAAAACAAAACCAAAAAACAAAAAACAAAAAAGACAGAAGAGATGCCAGTGTGATATGATTGAGAGTGGAAGGAAAGGACTGATTAGAAAAATCATCAAAACTAAGACACAAGGAGGACATGATTCAAGGAGGAAGAGTCCTAGATGTGCTAATCAAGATGAAAAAATTAGTCTCTGAGGAGGACATTGTATTTCTGACACAGATAAGAGGCGGTCAGTGAGTTCCTGTGGAGAGAATTAACAGGATGCTGTATTATTGAGTTTCAGCTGAAAGTAAATAGGGTATTTCCAACCAAAAGCCCAATGTGACCCTCTATTGTAGAACATACAGCACAATTTCTCCACGGCTCTACTTGCATACCTTTATATCTCAGCTATGGCCTGAGGTGGAAACTAAACTGAACTGGCAAAATAAATAAGAGATCTGTGGCCCTAAAGCCCAAGGCATCCTTAACTAGAAGGAAAATAAAATAGTGTGGGCTTCCAAGATCTTCATGGCATATTATGTTATTCTCAGAGAGTATGCAAAATTGTGCACATTTCACATGTCTGGTCTATAAGCAGTTTGTAGAACTGAGTTCTCTCACCCTTACTAAAATGCGTGTATTTTAAGGCAGCAGTTAGGGTTGGGGTGGTGACCACAGCAGTGATGGGAGAAAACAATTGGTCCCATTGGTGTCAATGGGAACTCCTGCCTTATTCTTTCCTTTGGTGGTCAAGAAAGCTTCCCCAGGGAAGCACAGGATAGCTAGGAAAACCTTGTCAGTGGTGCAAGCAGAGGAACTGGGAGCAGGTTTTTGTGTTGTCATGGGGTGGAAGGGAGAAAGGTGGCAGGCAGGGAAGATTTTATTGATCACGACTTAAAAATATCTCGTCCTTGCCCCAGCAGAAGACGTGTGAGACGGGCTTGCCCAACTGTGCTCCATCTGTGTGATTCATTCATTCCTTCAGTAAATATTTATGGACTGTCGGTAATAGAAGGGGCACAAGGAATAAAAAGCTGAGTTTTGCTGCTTAACTCTCCCCTGTGTTCACGCCCAGCATCAGTTTCAGCTGTTGGTAAATCTGGTGTCTTTCATGCAGTGGAGCAAACAGATTGGGGATCAGAGAGTTTTTGTAACAATTTCAGATCCTCTTCTGCTTTATCCCAAGTTTTCAATCACTGTCATTACTATAGACTTCTGCAGGGGGTTTGTTACTCTCCCACAGAAGGAAGCACACAAAGGTAAGATATGCAAGATGCACACTTCATCAGTGCTGTTTACACACAGACCCTGCACATTTGACCCTGTGTGCTTTTATTCTGTTTCCCCAGAGAATGGGCACGATTTCTTTATCGTGGTTTTCCTTGTATTAAACAATTTATATGGATTACACCCCATGAAAAAGAAGTTCATTGAATATATTATTCTGATCTTCACATCTCTAGCTATGGATTTTAAAGATTCCTCTACTTGGAAACTATAAAAGTGATAGTGTTCAGAATGAAAAGGATCTTAATAATTTCAGTTTCATAGAAAAGAATGATTGTGCTGATAAAGACTCCTGAATTGATTCATTGCATGCCCCTGACCTCCTTTCCATTACAGATGTCCTCTGTGCAGACAAGTTTTAGTCTGACTAGTAGAGAAAGAGCATTTTTTTTAAAAAAAATCTTTTTACCAAGTAATGCTGACTTCATTATAGTTACATTTCTCCATTAGTTATAAAGAAATATATTCTGGCTATCTGAAACTAAGAACTGAATGGAAATCACATTACAGTTTCATGTTAAGACATCTTGTAATTGGAATAAAGCAACATACACTATGGAATTTCAAGAAAAGGAGAATTCAGTCTTCTGTTCAAGATGTTTATGATTGGCGTTGGTTGATGGTTGACAGGGATGTGTGGGTTGAAGTTTTTTCTCTTAACATATTCACAATTGTGTCTAATCAATATGTTGCTCATGAAGTCCACATGGTAACATCAACATTCTTTGATATTATGCCACATACTTGAACTGGAGAGGAAGATTGCCTTCCCTGAAATGGTAAAAATGTATCAGGCTGAGCTTTTAGCTGAAAGCCAGTGATGAAAATGACAGCGTCTTATCCTTGTAGAGCTCTTTCATGTCTTAAAACAACTTTATAAGCATCATTCGACTTCATTTGATTCAGTCAGAGAAAGGCAGAATGACTTGAGAAATTGATTTGCCTAAAGTACAATTTCACTGTAGAAGGAAGATTAGAACCCAAACAACCTGATTCTCAGTCCAAGATCTTTGAGTTAGAGTACCAACATAATATTCTTTTTTCCTCTCAGAAATGTTTTTATGTTAACTTATGTAGGATATGGTTCACCTAAAAAGTTGAACTAGGTGTCCCTTGACCTTCTATTTTTCTGGTTCTTTGGTTAGATAGTGTTATGAACAGGATTGTGTCCCCCCAAAATTCACACGTTAAAGCCCTACTCCCCAATTTGGAGGTCTATATTTGGAGATGGGCCTTTAAGGAGGTAATTACAGTTAAATGAGGTTGGGAGCAGGGGATGCTCCCTGATCTGATAGTACTGGTGTCCTTAGAAAAGAAAGAGAGCTCTCTCTCTGTAGGTGTGCACAGAGGAAAGGCCATGTGAGGATACAGCAAGAAGACAGCCGTCAGCAAGCCAGGAAGAGAGCCCTCACCAGAAAGCAACCCTGAGGGTACTTTGATCTTGGACTTCTAGCCTCTAGAACTGTGAGAAAATAAATTTCTGTTGCTGATGTCATCCAATCTCTATTATTTTGTTATGGAAACCCTTGCAAAGTCATACAATGTTTTCTCAGGGCAAGAACTAAACTTGTTCTCTGACATCCTGAATAATTAGTTCCGTCTAGCATAGCATGAAGGAGAGCACTACATATTTGTTAAAGAAATCAACCGGTTACTGGCATATAAAGTTGAATAATGGTACTATTTCTGTAAGTTTGTGTTGTGTTTCTTTATCAACCAACAAATGTTTATGGCCAGGTCAATTGAAAAGTTGATATTTAATAATAATACCAGGAATTCTGCTTATTGAATTTTGAATTTTCTTTAATTTGTAAAAAGGGGCAGATGGCTAATATACCTTCTATTTTAGTAATATTGTTTGTCTACCTAAAAATTTACCATACCCACTGAAGTTCTTGGTGCATCTCCTAGCCTCAGTGATATCAAACGCTAATCATCAAATTTCTTCAGTGGTAATTGTGAATACTTAACTGTATAACAGGTCCTGTGCTAAGCTCTTTATGGGCATTATCTCATTTAATATTCAAAATAATCTTTTGAGTTAGGCACTAATTAGTACAATTTTTCAAATAAGGAGAAAGAGAGTTGCAGAGATTATGTAACTTGCCCAAAGTCACACAGGTAATAAGGCAGAGGTGGGTTTTGAAACTAGATAGATAGGGCTCCAGGGCCCTAACCAACACTCTGCTCCACAGTAGCCGTCACCATGGCAAAGACAGGAGGAGACAGTGGGGAGAAGCCATGGAGCTGGGGGAAGAGATAGGGATGGAGATGAACCTGGGACTGAAGAGATGGCTGGCGGTGGAAGAGATGACTGGCATTCAAACACACGAGAGGTCAGTCTGGCTGCTCAGATGGAAAAAAATCACAGAAGTATGAGAGGTCAGGAGGGAGAAAATGGCACTGTACTAAGTGGGAGAAGATGAAATCCTAAATCAAGGCAGCTGGAATAAAGCAGAAAGGTAATTACCAGAGCTTCGTGACTGGACAAGCAGGGTAAGAGTTAGGCATGGAAACAACCCACAGGTCTTAAGCTTTGATACCAGGGGAGGACAGTGATAGCATTAACTGGGAAGATAAGGAATGAGTCTGGGAGGAGAAAGGAAGACAAAGCTAATTTGCTTTGGGGCATCCGGTTTTACAGCCTCACCGAATCCCTGCCTTCCAGCACCAGATTTTTTTATGACCCTGATCAAAGTTGAGCTTCTCTACAATTCACTTACTTAGGATCTTAATTCCACTCAGTGATAGCCACCTATTTCCCTATTCCAGCTACCATTTCCTATTTGGGAGATTTCTGATACAGGTGTGTTTTCCCAGGAGAGAAACTACGATGCAATCATAGTGGACGCTGCATATGACCAGGTAATCGAGGAGCTACTAGGGGCTGGCCCATTCTTGTGTTACTCCCAAATTAAAGCAGATGACTGCCCTATTGGCTTTGACCTTAGTGTATGTTTAAAACTCTAGAAGACTGTGAGTGTGTTAGGTTTTCAATATTTTGTTAGTATTTTTGATGATAAATTTTATTATAAAAACTTACGACAGCCAGCATAGACTTTTACTGGGTGGTGAAAGTGAAATTCTCATAGGAGCACACACTGTCCACATTTTCCTCCCAATTTTCAGCTTCTTGAGGCTTCTGAATGTATTGGGACCACATCTAGGATGATTTGCTCTGAAATAAATCCATGAAATTCACTCGTGTATTAAAGCCTGTTAGAGAAGGTCTCTTTTTTCTCTTGCTCTATCTTGGAAAATGCTGTGTGTTTGTTTTGTGTAAATACACTCTGTCTGTTTCTGAGAAGGGGCAAAGTCATAGCCAAGGACTAGTTTAAGATATATATTCCAAGCTAGTAGGAAAAGATATATAGAATTCTTAACTTCACTATTCAAGCTGAATATCCAGAATCCTACTCTACATGAGCAAAACATTATTCAAAGCCTTATTCTTGGCTCGGAATAGGAGGTATGTTCTGGGAATTTACAGTTGCATTAAAGAGAAGAATATTGCAGAGAAAAGAAAAGAAAGATATGCCTTCTT
This sequence comes from Macaca nemestrina, assembly GCF_043159975.1. Lineage (NCBI taxonomy): Eukaryota > Metazoa > Chordata > Mammalia > Primates > Cercopithecidae > Macaca > Macaca nemestrina. The sequence continues at coordinate 11,235,515 of NC_092128.1, forward strand.
TGGTACATATGCAGACAACATACGCTCTGACACTTGCCCACATCCTGTCGAAACACTGATAACAGATTCCAAAGGAACGAGAGAGAGAAAGTTAAGAATTAACAAGCAGCTAGGAGAGTGTATGGTGAATCATTATTCAAAGAGCAAATATACTTGCCTATTATAATAAATGACAAGATGTTTCAAAGAAGGGAAATTGTAGGCCAATTCATGCATTCAAATGTTTTCAAACATCTGTCATGAGCTGGAACAGTAATAAGTGTTTTGGATGATCTAAAGATGAGCCTTATACTGTTTTGCCATTGATATGGCTTGGCTGTGTCCCCATCCAAATCTCACCTTGAATTCCCATGTGTTGTGAGAGGGACCCAGTGGAAGGTAACTGAATCATGGGGGCAGGCCTTTCCTGTGCTATTTTTGTGACAGTGAATAAGTCTCATGAGATATGATGGGTTTATAAAGGGGAATTTCTCTGCATAAGCTCTCCTCTCTTTGCCTGCACCATCTATGTAAGACATGACTTGCTCCTCCTTGCCTTCCCCCACGATTGTGGGGCCTCCCCAGTCACATGGAACTGTAAGTCCAATAAACATCTTTCCTTTGTAAATTGCCCAGTCTCCGGTACATCTTAATCAGCAGCATGAGAATGAACTAATACAGTCATCAAGATAATAATAACATAAAATAGGATGGAATCAGTACTGCAGAGGCATTTAAACAACATCTTATGAGGAGCACAAAAGAATGGAGAGATTAACTTAGATTAATACCATGAATTCTAATAACAAAAAACTTATCAGAGGGGGCAGCTTCACTATTATACTCCGGAGTTATTTCAAAATAACTGAACATCTGGCCATCTTAGGAATGACACTACAATGGTAGTATACTGCGGCCATAGTTTTATTTTATTATTATGCTACACAACTCAATACAAAGGTATGTATAAACCACGAGTCAAAGGTTTCCTGAAGAAAGAACTGTTTATTAACTTCTGGTTAAACTCTTGCTTCAAGAAACTTAACACTTTTCACATATTCTGTTTCCATATTATGGAAAATTATTTGCTTCTTAAAATTATTTGCTTTTTATGCCAGCATAGAAGATAACTCTTAATTTAATATTCTTTCAAGATGTCATGTAAGCAAAAGGGGCCACAGATTAAACTGCAACCCAGAGGCAAATTGTCTTTTGCAGGACCTATTTTATTTGCCATTATATTCCTGGTGACATTGCCCTTTGTGGTCAGGCAAGTACATGAAGGCAGTGTTTAAAATGACACATAGATCCCTTTTTCAGACCTGAAGAATAGCTCAAGGTCCATCTAGTCATGCACTTATGTAGCAGACAGTGCTGCAGCCAATGCTGTAATGACCCAAATCTCTTCCTATCTCTTCTAAACAGTTCTGAAAACCTGAACCCTTGGAACGCTTCCAGTCACCATCATCTGTGATATTCTTTGGCAGACTTCTCTTTGCCTTCCAGAGCCTCCAGGAGCCAGAAGTGCCCGAAGACTGCCATCTTCCACACAGGCTGGTAACCAATGACCATTGGGGGCGGGAAAATGGCAGCCCAGCTTTTTCTCCTCCAGTTGGGACAACTCTGGCACTCCCGAGGTCCCCTGAGGGACTGGCTGAGATCTACGCCCTGATCTTGAGGACTTCTGCCTGGGCCCTCCCTCTTGCTCCCCTTCGACTCCTTCCCTGTCCTGCTTCCATTGTTTCCTTAGCACACTCCCTTTCATAAACTCCATTCACGCAAATCAAACCCTCATCTCTGGATCTGCTTCCAGGAAAGTTTATTTAAGAAGTATGGGCTGGGCGCGGTGGCTCACGCCTGTAATCCCAGCACTTTGGGAGGCCGAGACGGGCGGATCACGAGGTCAGGAGATCGAGACCATCCTGGCTAACACAGTGAAACCCCGTCTCTACTAAAAAATACAAAAAAATTAGCCGGGCGAGGTGGCGGGCGCCTGTAGTCCCAGCTACTCGGGAGGCTGAGGCAGGAGAATGGCGTGAACCCGGGAGGCGGAGCTTGCAGTGAGCTGAGATCCGGCCACTGTACTCCAGCCTGGGCGACAGAGCGAGACTCCGTCTCAAAAAAAAAAAAAAAAAAAGAAGTATGGTTTCCTTATTTAATACTATGGTTGACATTTTCTACTTCCAAAAACAATTTGAGGAAGTGACTAATGATATTTTCCCCTAAATTCACATGCTTTACTCGTCTACAAAGTGAATGACAATTTTCTTCCTATTCATAAACCGTATCTTGGACTAACTGAACCTTATCACGATCAAGTTAATTCTTTATAGAGAAAAGCTCAGAGGGTCCACTCTTTGTTACTTCTGACAATTTTTTTTTTGTTAGATTATTTAATGAGGTCATTTCTCGCACCAAGCCTCGGTGGGTTTGTGGGGCAGTGCCAGTGAATGAGCTGTAGCAGGGTGAGGCATTGCTACACAAATGTGTTTCTCTACCTAAACATCTATTTTTACTATTTTTGGGGGCCCAATTCCAAAATGACAATATTTAGAATTACTTTTGAGTTTGTAATGTAATACAAACATTTTAAAATCTAAATTTAAAATGCTTGCTGCACACATCATACTCTTACAAAATGTTTTGAAAATCCTTGCATATTACCAAAATAGAATCAGAACCATTTTAACCTGCGAAGCAATAACTCACATAGGAGCTAACCCAATTAATGTATTTCTCTGACCCACAAGTAGACTATGGGACTAAAATAAACCTGAAGCCAGTCTCTCTGTGGATGCCTGGAGAAAGACAGCATTCCCACAGCCCCCTCAGCTCTGCAGAGATGCCAGTCACAGCTACACAGACACCTAGAGTTGTGGGCAGAGAAAGCTGTAAGACTGTGTGAAAGATGGCCAGCCTTGGGCGATGTGGTAGACCGAGTCAACACAGTCCTCCCAACATGCCTCAAATCCAAAAATTCTGAATTCAATATTAAGTAGATATGTAATATACTTAAGTTTTATATTTAAATCAGCATTTATATATATACTATATATATGTACGTGAAATACATATATATATATTTCATTGATGATATTGATGATACATTTTAGTATAGAAATGTATGACAGCCAGCATAGACTTTTACTGTGTGGTGAAATGGAAATTCTCATAGGACCACGCACTATCCATATTTTCTTTCCAATTTTCAGCTTCTCAAGGCTTCTGACTGTATTGGGACTATATCTAGGATGATTTTCTCTGAAATAAATCATATAATGGGGGTATATGTGTGTGTGCCTCAATCCATTAGACCCACCTTTTCGTAAGAATCCTGAAAATTCCTATTTTAGTTTCAAGGCTGATAGGGCCAAAACAAGATATGCAATTCCTAGCAGTAGAAACTCACTGTTTTTATTCTACATGTCAATAGCTTATATCTTATTTTTCTACTTAGCCTTTGATGAGGGTAAGGTATTAGAAAACTGATTCCTGAAGGGAAAGTGAGAATGAATAAGGTTGCTTTAAGGAGGAGAAAAATAGTAAGAAGGGCATTGAGATTAACAGTGAACACACACAAACACACACATACACAATAATGATAATAAAAATAATTAGATTTCTAAAGTATATGGTTTTTCTCTTACAGTTTCTTATTTTACTATCACAATAATCCCATTAAATCAGTTGGATAAATAGTATTCTCCTATTTAAGAAAAAAAAATAAAAAACAAAGATTCAGAGAGACAAAATGACTTGCCTGGAGATTGATAGCTGTAATTAAATGCAAAGTAGAACTTTGAGAGGTACAGACATATCTTGGAGATACTGTGGCTTGGTTCAAGACTGCCAGAATAAAGTGAATATTGCAAAACAGTTAGTCACACAAATTTTTTGGCTTCCTAGTATATATAAAAGCTACGCTTTGGCCAAATGCAGCGGCTCACACTTGTAATTCCAGCACTTTGGGCGGCCAAGGCAGATGGATCAGTTGAGGTCAGGAGTTCAAGACCAGCCTGGCCATCATGGTGAAACCCCATCTGTACTAAAAATACAAAAATTAGCTGGGTATGGTGGCACATGCCTGTAATCCCAGCTACTCGGGAGGCTAAGGCAGGAGAATTGCTTGAACCCAGGAGTGGAAGTTGCAGTGAACTGAGATTGCACCATGGAACTCCAGTTTGGGTAACAGAACAAGACTCCATCTAAAAAAAAAAGTTATGTTTACATTATATTGTGTTTAGTTAGTGTGCAAAACCATTATGACCAAGAAAATGTACATACCTTAATATTTAAAATGCTTCATTGCTGAAAAAATGCTAATGATTATTGGAGCCTTCAGAAAGTTGGAAACATCTTCCTAGTGAAGGGTCTTGCCTCTATTTCGATGACTTCCAATTGATGAGGGCAGTTGTTGCTGAAAGTTGGGGTGGCCATGGCAGTGTCTTAAAATAAGGCAATGGTGATGTTTGCCACATCAATTGACTCTTTCTTTCGTTAACTATTTTTCTGTAACATGTGATGCTGTTTGAAAGCATTTTACTCAGAGCAGAACTTCTTTCAAAATTGGAGTCAGTCCTCTCAAATCCTGTTGTTGCTTTATTAATTAAGTTTAGGTAATATTCTAAATCCTTTGTTATCATTTCAACAATGTTCACAGCAACTTCAGCAGGAGTAGTTTCCATCTCAAGAAACCAATTTCTTTGCTCATCTAGAAGCAGCAACATCTCATCCATTAAAATTTTATCACGAAATTACAGCAATTCAATCACACCTTCAGGATCAAAATTTAATTCCAGTTCTCTTGTTATTTCTACCACATCTGCAGTTACTTCCACCACCGGAGTCTTGAACCCCTCAAAGTCATCCATAAGGGTTGGAATCAACTTCTTCCAAATTCCTGTTAATGTTAACCTTTTGACCCCCTCTCATTAATCACAAATGCTCTTAATGACATCTAAAATGGTGGGTCCTTTCCAGTAGTTTAAAATTTACTTTGCCCAGACCTACCAGAGAAATCACTCTGTTTGGCAAATCCAGCCCTATGAATTGTATTTCTTAAATAATAAGATTTGAAAGTCAGGATTACTCCTTGATTCACAGACTGCAGAACAGACGTTGTGTTAGCATGCATGCAAACAATATTAATCTTCTTGTATATCTGCATCAGAACTTTTGGGTGATGAAGTGCATAGTCAATGAACCTTAATACTTTGACAGAAATCTTTTTTTTTTCCTAAGCAGTATGTCTCAATAGTGGGCTTAAAATATTTAGTAAGCCACGCATAAACAGATGTGCTGTCCTCTGGGCTTTGTTGTTCCATTTCTAGGGCACAGGCAGGGTAGAGATAGCAGAACTCTTAAGGGTCCTAGGATTTTCAGGACAGTAAGTGAATATTGGCTTCAACTTCAAGTAACCTAACAAGGGCTGTCTTTGAAGTCTTGAAGCCAGACATCCACTTTTTCTTTCTAGCTATGAAAGTCCTAGATGGCATCTTCTTCCAATAGAAAGATGTTTCATCTAGATTGAAACTCTGTTGTTTAGTATAGCTGCCTTCGTCAATTACCTTAGCTAGACCTTCTAGATAACTTGCTGCAGCTTCTACACCAGCATTTGCTGTTTTACCTTGCACTTTCACATTATAGAGAAGGCGTCTTTCCTTAAATCTCATGAACCAAACTCTGCTAGCTTCAAATTTTTCTTCTGCAGCTTTCTCACCTCTCTGAGCCTTCACAGAGTTGAAGAGAGTTAGGGCCTTGCTGTGGAATAGGCTGTGGCTTAAGGGAATGTTGTGGTTGGTTCTATGAAGATGATTAAAACTTCCTCCATATCAGCAATAAAGCTGTTTCACCCTTCTATCGTTCATATTTTCACTGGAGTAGCACTTTCAATTTCCTTAAGAACTTTTTCTTTGCATTCACAACTTGGCTGTTTGGTATAAGAGATGTAGTTTTGGACCTATCTTTGCTTTTGACATGCCTTCTTCACCAAGCTTAATGATTTCTAGCTTTTGATTTAAAGTGACAGATGTGTGACTCTTTTATTCACTTGAACATTTAGAGGCCACTGTGCTCTTGTTAATTGGCCTAAGTTCAGTATTGTGTCTTTGGGAATAGGGGGTCTTGAGGAGAGGGAGAGATGGGGTAATGGCTGGTTAGTGGAGCAGTTAGAACACACACAACATTTATTAAGTTCATTGTGTTGTACAGGCAATTACAATAGTATCATCAAAGGTCACTGATCACAAATCACCATAACAGGTATAATAATAATGAGAACTTTTGAATTGTTGGGAGAATTATCAAAATGTGACACTGAGGCATGAAGTGAGCAAACGCTGCAAGAAAATGACGCCACTAGGGTTGGCTTAAAACAGGGTGTCACAAACCTTCAATTTGTAAAAAGTGCAGTATCTGTGAAGCTCAAGAAAGCAAAACCCAATAAAACAAGGTATGCCTGTGACTGGATTTTATCTGCCCTTCTGAAAGGACCATAATTGTTCAAGACCTTGGAACATTTGATGTAAGCCTACTTCTTTGGAAATGCTTTACCTCAGAAGATCTTCTGTGGACAGATTGAAGATAAATGATCAGTTGTGCTAATTCATTAACCTAAATACTAAAAGGGTTTCCTGTCTGCTAAATGAAGTCAACCTCCATCTTCATAGCCATAGATATTAATGGTTGGCTATATCTATAATTCCTCCTATCTTATTCACTCCCTTATTTTTTAATTCATTGACTACTTAAATCCAGTGAAAATCCTTCAAAATGAAATTGAAAGAGGAATTCCATTTACAGCATACAAGGAAAATCCCTATATCCTCACTGCTCTTTTTTTCACCATCTTTTCCTAGTAAAAGTCGTATTCTACAAATGGTGCCAGAGTCATCCCTTCAAAACCTAAATCTGACCATATTGTCCACCACTTAAAAACATTCACCGGTTTTCTACTGCCTGAAGCACAACCTACTTCAGCAAGAGCAGCACCTATGATTTTCTACAGTCCATCTTCTCTATTACCCCCACCACTCCTCATGTCGTAAGCTTCTGTGTCTCACACAGCATGCTCAGCAATTTGGTGCACACAGGTTTTCTTTTTCTTTTTTGTACACTCTGATCCATTTTTTTTGCCTCAAAGCAAATACCTTTTTACTTAATTCTATGAATTAGGAGCCTCTTGTTGTGCTATAATTGTTCCCTATCCTCATCTTTGCCATTGATCCATCTAGCAGTTTAACGACTCTCCTTCTCCCTCTCTCTTTCTCTCTCTCTCTCTCTCTGTGTGTGTGCGTGTGTGTGCATGTTTTCTTATTAGAGTGGGAGGCCCTTAACATTAGAGATGTGGTGATTTATTCATCTTTAGATTTCTAACATCTAGTTAAAGGCCAGACACATAGTAGGTGCTCAATAAATGTCTGGATACTTGAGGTGAGATGAGGCTAAATTACTTCCTTTAATACGCATTCTTTAGACCGGGTGAGGTGGCTCACAACTGTAATCCTGGCACTTTGGGAGGCTGAGGCAGGAGGAACACTGGAGTCCCAGAGTCCAAGATCAGCCTGTACAACATAGTTAGACCTCATCTCTACAAAAAATGAACAAAATTAGCCAGATGTGGTGGTGTGTACCTGTAGTCCTAGCAATAGTGCAAGACCCTGTCTTAAAAAATATATACATATATGTTTATATATTATATACATTTTACATAATATATATTATACATAAAATTTTTCTTTCATCCTTGTTTACTTAAATTTGATTTATTCTTTTTCTATTTCCTGTTTAGCATTTTTCCACCCATTCAATGCTTTGCCAACTTTCTAAACACTTGGCATAAAAACCACATTTAAGTAATTGATTAGGGTAGGATAATTCATTTTTCCTTGGCTCTAGCCCATAATATTAGTTGCAATAGAAAACTAAAAGAAATCACTTAGTTTCCTGAAAGGTTCCCAAGTGAATGAGTCCAATCAATTTTCTTCTCCAGAAATCTTAATGTAATAAAACTTGCAGAAGGAAATGGATTAGGTATTATTATCACATACATTGCCCACTGAGTTCTCCGGTCCTTCCTCCCTTTGCTCTTATTAATCATGCAATAAAGGGGGCTAACTAGAAACAGGAAAAAAGCTGTATTATCAGCTTCACAAATTTCACAATGAAAGAAACTTGCAAGGTGTGTTATAGCATCATTTTGGGGCTACTCTGATCCCCATTTGATATTTCTGGGAACTAAATGGACAGTTGTAACCAAGAAGAGAAAATGGATTTCAGTTTTTATCTTCACAACTTTAAGAATTCAGTTTAAAAATCCTCTTTTTCCAAAATGATATATGACACACATTTCCTTGCTAGTTCCCTCAGAGTGGTCAGTAGCCTGACTACTTCTGAACAGGGCTTCACCTGAGAAACAGAACTAGAGTTATTTATTTACCATTATGACCGTCAGAAAACTTGAATGCAAAAATTCAACTCACACTTTTGTTTTACAAGCTGAAAGGATTGATTATACACACACACACGCATTGTGTGTGTGTACATATATGAAGCAGCATTCATCATTGTTATCTGAAAAGTCATCTATGGCAATTTTCTCACTGGATTGGATAGAATATGGCTCTAATGAGACAAAAGACATGGGTGTCGAGTCCAAAACAATCTGATGCTTTACACAAGAATCACATTTGTGGTCTCATTTGTACCACTAGGTACAGCAAAACACATAACAAGATGCACGTTGATGACCACAGGGGTGGCCGGTGAGATGGAGATGTTCATCTCACTGCATCAACGCAATCTATCACCATTATTAGAAAATGTCATTTCGGACAGTTCTCTGCTTCCCATCCAAGCCCCTCATACTCCTATTATGCAATCTCAGAAATAATGTTGATTTATTTGGTAGGGGAAGAAAACTCCAGAGAGTGAGTGCAGAAAGAAAAAAAAAAAAAAAAAAAAAAGGTGGGCTTTGGAAACAGGCTTGTTTCCAGCCCCAGCTATGATGCTGCTTAGTGATGAGAATCTGGACATGTTATTCAAATGCGAGGAGCTGATTCCTCACCTGTAAAATAAGTGTCATCATTTCTACCTCAGTGTTTTTCAGAATGCTGTTAAATTAAATATGATTAGATATATAAAGCACTTAGTACAGTCCCTACTACATAACAAAATTATCAGCAAATGTTTTCTCCTCCTCATTAATGGAAGGCAGAAACAATAACATAATTAAATGTGATGCATTGGAATAATCAGATAAAAATTATACAACTGATAGTTAACTCATTAGATTAAAAGATTAAGGAATGGAATTAACATGGCCAGGGGGAGGTTAGCCTCATGTAGAGAAAGCAGGTTAGAATCTCTCTAGCTTGTACCTAAACTAGGTCTCATGTTCTACTCTCAGAAAGGTATTGAGTTGTTGATTTAAACAGTAACACATATTTATGTAATACCTACAAAGTGCCCAGTGTACTAGACATTGGGAAGACAGAGATGAAAGATCCACTTTCTACCTACACACCAATCTACTGGGGATCAGATAGGTTGGGGAGGCACTCAGGATGCTATCTGTCTTCTTTTGTTATTTTTCCAGCTTTATTAAGGTATAATTGGTATACTAAAAACTGCACATAATTAATGTATACAATGTGTTGAGGTTGGACATATATATACACACACATATATACATATATGTATATATAGGTCTACACACTAGTGTTACTGTAACAGTGAAACAACAAAAAAACTAACATAATTAACTTCATTTTGATTTAGCCCATTTCCCATTGAGAAGAAGAAACTACAGCTCACCACCAGCGCTCATTTAATTTATATAAACATGCTCTTTGAGGCTGAAGCAAGTCTGACTGATTTTCAATGTGAAAATAAAATATGAAAGCTGTTGAAGTTATTTCTAAATAGAACTCGTCTCTAATCCTAATGTAACAGAAATGCATACGATGTTACATTAGGATTAGAGACAAGAGTATTCTCAGGGCAAATGGGAAATGGGTTAAGGGGCCTTTACCTATTACTGCCTGTAGGCTAGGTTAATTTCAGAGCACTGAGATAATATGCAAAAACAGCAATGATGGAGTTTTTAAAGCTAAATCTGGGATTAAAGGGGGACGTGTGTAAACAATTCTGTTTTGTTAAGGATTTATAGGAGCACTGTGACCTGACCCAGAACAAAGAAGTTCTCAACCTTCTCTGACTCTTGTTGCTGCCCAGATGTCTGTAGCTATTGGCCAGCTCTTGATCTAGATTCCCCTGCTCTTCCCCCTGCCCTTAACATAAAGACAACCTAACATCTGTGCTGACTTAAGATGGTATTTGCGGCTATAGTCCACCCTCTTCGTGGTTTACCGGCTCTCTGGATAAACCTCCTTTTCCTCCTACCAACCCTCAACTCTCCTGTCTGGCTTTTAAGTAGCAAGTGGCCGATCCTGGGTTCACTTACATTATCATCACCACAATCTGAGTAATAAACATACCCACACGTCCAAAAGTCTTCTTGTGTCCTCTTTTGTGTGTGTGTGTGACAAGGATACTTAACACAAGATCCATTTCAATAAATTTTTAAGTACATAACACTTTACTGTTCACTGTAGGTATCATGTTGTACAGGAGGTCTCTGGAACTTATTTGTCTTGAGTAAATTTATACTTACTGAATAACAGCTCTCATTATTCCCCTGATTCCATCCCCTTCCACCATTCTATTCTCTATCGCTATACCATTGATTATTTTAGATGCCTTTTTATATGAGAAATCCTGCAGTATTTGTTGATATTACCTATCTCCTGTTGTTTTCTTGTTAAAAAGAAAATGTCCCTTGTGGCGGGATAATATACAAAGCTTTCACCAGTCAGGAAAAATACAACTTTCACACAGTCAGAAACTGAAAAAGACTAAAACCCACCTCCCTCCTAATTCCCCACTTGACAGAGGGGAGAAAAAAGGTCTGTAGCAGCTCCGTGATCTTTTCAAGCTCCTAAAACTGGTAGAAGCAGAGTGGGAATATAAGAAGTCTCGTGTTGGGTTCACAGCTTAAGGCTACTGGTTCAATGGAAACCTAGGACCCTTACCTGAAAAACAATTTAAAGTACGTGCCTTGTTTGGGGTGGCTCTTCCCTTGGGGGAAATCATGTTCACATTTGACACTAGAGTCAGCCTTCTTCCTCCCTTGTTCAAATTTCAGAGCCAAAGTTACAGCCGCAGTTGGACTCCAGAGAGGAGGAGAGAGAGTGGGGGGGCACTTACTTTTCTCACGAGCTTCCCACTAATAATGATACATTCCCCTTGCTCCCTGCCCAAGGCAGGGCTTTAATATAAAAACGCAGAAGCATCTTTTGATCATAAACAATTTCTGAAGCATTAAAGACAAGATTATTTTAAGAACTGCATTTTAAACATCTATGCTTCTTATCTTTGTTTCCTTAAAGGGAAATAGCAGTAATTCCTCCAAATAAATGATCAGTTCTTAATGGCTTCTTTGGCTTGAATTTTAGTGCAGTTGCTTTATTTGAGATCTTATTAAACAATGGGTTTAAAGGCTCAAAAGATTTCATTTTTTTAAAGTACAAAATGGATAATAATTCTTCAAAGTCTGAATATTTTGCTCTACACCAATCTCTAGATTTTTACTATGGAGCAGAAAAACAGGAAAGGTTCCGAGCGTCCTTTCTTTTTGCTGGAGTGGGAGAGTTTTGGAAGTACCAAGTCTGCAGGGACTGCAAACCAGCACCATGTTTTTCTGCTTCTTTTCTGCTGATCTGAGAAGGGGAAAAACAGGACAGAATGGCAATCCCTTTGACTTAATCAGCCCAGTTTCTAAGGGTCTAGGGTAAAGTGTGCTGCTTGTGTTGTGAAACAAGCAATCTAGAGTAGAAAGCACTTAGTCATTCATTCCGGTCATCTAATTATATTTGCTTCTGACATTTAACCTTTTCAACAACTTACGATAGTGGCATCTAGTTTGACAGTTTTCTGTTTATTCCACTTTGCTTCCTGCAATACTGTTTTGAAGTTCTATCATCCTTAAAAGGTGAGCAAGACTATACTTCTGAATTCTAGCTTCCGAAATATAATATAGGAAGGAGAAATTACCTTCTGCATGTTATCCAGAAGGGTTACGGATTAATTTAATGTTCAGATTATCATATGTATTATGCATAAATCATAGAGCATTCCTAATGTAGCTTCCAGGGAACAAGTATTTTTCAAGCCCACTGAAGCTCTCTGGAGAGAGGGTTTAAACAACATCTCAATAGGAATTGAATCTAGCTGTCACTTAAAGAGACTGTTCGGATTGGTTTTCAATGGCCAAATAAGCACAACTAGGATATGAGATTATAAAATAGAATGAGGCTTGAGGACAACTTCCTTTAACAATCAGCTGTTTGCACCATCTGCCTCAATTTACCAGATCACAGTTTCGCACTCATTCCATTTAATTCATGCTCAGGATTCTAATAATTCCTCTAGGACTCTATGGAAACCTTGGAAAAAAAAGCCTGTAACTGTATAAATAGCTAGAATGAGTTATGAGCATCAGATTGGTGTATGCAGCCTTTGAACTAGTGCCTGATACATTTTTAGGCTTATTATAATAAATATATTTGGTGGGCCTTCTTTTGGGAAATTTTTTGAATGAAATAAACTAGATTAATTCTTTTTTAATTACTATTAAACTTCAAGTGTCATGGTACATGTGCACAACATGCAGGTTTGCTACATACGTATACATCTGCCATGCTGGTGTGCTGCACCCATTAACTCGTCATTTACATTAGGTATATCTCCTAATGCTATCCCTCCCCTGTCCCCCTGCCACACAACAGGCCCTGGTGTGTGATGTTCCCATCCTGTGTCCAAGTGTTCTCATTGTTCAAATCCCACCTATGAGTGAGAACTACACGGTGTTTGGTTTTCTGTTCTTGCGATAGTTTGCTCAGAATGATTGTTTCCAGCTTCATCCATGTCCCTACAAAGGACATGAACTCATCCTTTACATGGCTGCATAGTATTCTATGGTATATATGTGCCACATTTTCTTAATCCAGTCTATCATTGATGGACATCTGGGTTGGTTCCAAGTCTTTGCTATTGTGAATAGTACTGCAATAAACATACGTGTGCATATGTCTTTATAGCAGCATGATTTATAATCCTTTGGGTATATACGCAGTAATGGAACAGCTGGGTCAAATGGTATTTCTAGTTCCAGATCCTTGAGGAATCGCCACACTGTCTTCCACAATGGTTGAACTAGTTTACAGTCCCACCAACAGTGTAAAAGTGTTCCTATTTCTCCATATCCTCTCCAGCACCTGTTTCCTGACTTAATGATTGCCATTCTACCTGGTGTGAAGTGGTGTCTCATTGTGGTTTTGATTTGCATTTATCTGATGGCCAGTGATGATGAGCATTTTTTCATGTGTCTGTTGGCTGCATAAATGTCTTCTTTTCAGAAGTGTCTGTTCATATCCTTTGCCCACTTTTTGACAGAGTTGTTTGATTTTTTTCTTATAAATTTGTTTAAGTTCTCTGTAGATTCTGGATATTAGCCCTTTGTCAGATCGTTAGATTGCAAAAATTTTCTCCCATTCTGTAGGTTGCCTGTTCACTCTGATGGTAGTTTCTTTTGCTGTGCAGAAGCTCTTTAGTTTAATTAGATCCGATTTGTCAATTTTGGATTTTGTTGCCATTGCTTTTGGTGTTTTAGACACGAAGTCCTTGCCCACGCCTATGTCCTGAATGGTATTGCCTAGGTTTTCTTCTAGGGTTTTTATAGTTTTAGGTCTAACATTTAAGTCTTTAATCCACCTTGAATTAATTTTTGCATAAGGTGTAAGGAAAGGATACAGTTTCAGCTTTTTACATATGGCTAGCCAGTTTTCCCAGTACCATTTATTAAATAGGGAATCCTTTCCCCATTGCTTGTTTTTGTCAGGTTTGTCAAAGATCAGACAGTTGTGGATATGTGGTATTATTTCTGAGGGCTCTGTTCTGTTCCTTTGGTCTATATTTCTGTTTTGGTACCAGTACCATGCTGTTTTGGTTACTGTAGACTTGTAGTGTAGTATGAAGTCAGGTAGCGTGATGCCTCTAGCTTTGTTCTTTTTGCTTAGGATTGTCTTGGCAATGCGGGTTCTTTTTTGGTTCCATATGAACTTCAAAGCAGTTTTTTCCAATTCAGTGAAGAAAGTCACTGGTAACTTGATGGGGATGTCATTGAATCTATAAATTACATTGGGCAGTACGGACATTTTCATGATATTGATTCTTCCTTCCATGAACATGGAATGTTCTTCCATTTGTTTGTGTCCTCTTATATTTCGTTGAGCAGTGGTTTGTATTCTCCTTGAAGAGGTCCTTCACATCCCTTGTAAGTTGGATTCCTAGGTATTTTATTCTCTTTGAAGCTATTGTGAATGGGAGTTCACTAATGTTTTGGCTCTCTGTTTGTCTGTTACTGGTGTATAAGAATGCTTGTGATTTTTGCACATTGATTTTGTATCCTGAGACTTTGCTGAAGTTACTTATCAGCAAGGAGATTTTGGGCTGAGAGGATGGAGTTTTCTAAATATACAATCATGTCATCTGCAAACAGGGACAATTTGACTTCCTCTTTTCCTAACTGAATAGTCTTTATTTCTTTCTCTTGCCTGATTGCCCTGGCAAGAACTTCCAACACTATGTTGATTAGGAGTTGTGAGAGAGGGCACCCCTGTCTTGTGCCAGTTTTCAAAGGGAATGCTTCCAGGTTTTGCCCATTCAGTATGATATTTGCTGCGGGTTTGTCATAAATAGCTCTTATTATTTTGAGATACATCCCATCAATACCTAATTTATTGACTTTTTAGTATGAAGGACTGTTGAATTTTGTCGAAGGCCTTTTTTGCATCTGTTGAGATAATCCTGTGGTTTTTGGCTTTGGTGCTGTTTATACGATGGATTAAGTTTATTGATTTGCGTACGTTGAACCAGCCTTGCAAAGTCCACTTGATCATGGTGGATATGCTTTTTGATATGCTGCTGGATTCGGTTTGCCAATATTTTATTGAGGATTTTTGCATAGATGTTCACCAGGGATATTGGTCTAAAATTCTCTTTTTTGTTGGCTTTGGTATCAGGATGATGCTGGCCTCATAAAATGAGTTAGGGACGATTCCCTCTTTTTCTATTGATTGGAATAGTTTCAGAAGAAATGGTACAAGCTCCCCTTTGTACCTCTGGTAGAATTCGGCTGAGAATCCATCTGGTTCTGGACTTTTTTTTGGTTGGTAGGCTATTAATTATTGCCTCAATTTCAGAGCCTGCTATTGGTCTATTCAGGGATTCAACTTCTTCCTGGTTTAGTCTTGGGAGAGTGTATGTGTCCAGGAATTTACCCATTTCTTCTAGGTTTTCTAGTTTGTTTGTGTAGAGGTGTTTATAGTATTCTCTGATGGTAGTTTGTATTTCTGTGGCATCAGTGGTGATATCCCTTTTATCATTTTTTATTGCATCTATTTGATTATTCTCTTTTCTTATTTATTAGTCTTGCTAGCGGTCTATCAATTTTGTTGATCTTTTCAAAAAACAAGCCCCTGGATTCATTGATTTTTTGAAGGGATTTTTGTGTCTCTATCTCCTTTGGTTCTTCTCTGACCTTAGTTATTTCTTGCCTTCTGCTAGCTTTTGAATTGCTTGCTCTTGCTTCTCTAGTTCTTTTAATTGGGATGTTAGGGCATCAATTTTAGATCTTTCCTGCTTTCTCTTGTGGACAGTTAGTGCTATAAATTTCCCTCTACACACTGCTTTAAATGTGTCCCAGAGATTCTAGTATGTTGTGTCTTTGTTCTCATTGGTTTCAAAGAACATCTTTATGTCTGCCTTCATTTCTTTATGTACCCAGTAGTCCAGGAGCTGGTTGTTCAGTTTCCATGTAGCTGAGCGGTTTTGAGTGAGTTTCTTAATCCTGAGTTCTAGTTTGATTGCACTGTGGTCTGAGAGACAGCTTGTTACAATTTCTGTTGTTTTACATTTGCTGAGGAGTGCTTTCCTTCCAACTACATGCTCATGCCTTGTGGTGCTGAGAAAAATGTATATTCTGTTGATTGGGGGTGGAGAGTTCTGTAGATGTCTATTAGGTCCGCTTGGTGCAGAGTGGAGTTCAATTCCTGGATATCCTTGTTAACTTTCTGTCCCCTTGATCTGTCTAATGTTGACAGTGGGGTGTTAAAGTCTCCCATTATTACTGGGTGGGAGTCTATGTCTCTTTGTAGGTCTCTAAGGACTTGCTTCATGAATCTGGGTGCTCCTGTATTGGGTGCATATATATCTAGGATAGTTAGCTTTTCTTGTTGTATTGATTCCTTTACCATTATGTAATGGCCTTGTTTGTCTCTTCTGATCTTTGTTGGCTTAAAATCTGTTTTATCAGAGGCTAGGATTGCAACCACTGCTTTTTTTTGTTTTGTTTTCCATTTGCTTGGTAGATCTTCCTCCATCCCTTTATTTTGTGTCTATGTTTGTCTCTGCACGTGAGATGGGTCTCCTGAATGCAGCACACTGATACGTCTTGACTCTTTATCCAATTTGCCAGTCTGTTTCTTTTAATTGGAGCATTTAGCCTATTTATATTTAAGGTAATACTGTTATGTGTGAATTTGATCTTGTCATTATGATGTTAGCTGGTTATTTTGCTCGTTAGTTAATGCAGTTTCTTCCTAGCATTGATGGTCTTTACAATTTGACATGTTTTTGCAGTGGTTGGTACCGGTTGTTCCTTTCCATGTTTAGTGCTTCCTTCGGGAGCTCTTGTAAGGTGACAAAATCTCTCGGCATTCTTTTGTCTGCAAACGATTTTATTTCTTCTTCACTTATGAAGTTTAGTTTGGCTGGATATGAAATTCTGGATTGAAAATTCTTTTCTTTAAGAATGTTGAATATTGGCCTCCACTCTCTTCTGGATTGTAGAGTTTCTGCTGAGACATCCACTGTTAGTCTGATGGGCTTCCCTTTGTGGGTAACCTGACCTTTTTCTCTGGCTACCCTTAACATTTTTTCCTTCATTTCAACTTTGCTGAATCTGACAATTATGTGTCTTGGTGTTGCTCTTCTCAAGGAGTATCTTTGTTATGTTCTTTGTATTTCTTGAATTTGAATGTTGGCATGCCTTGCTAGGTTGGGGAAGTTCTCCTGGATAATATCCTGCAGGGTGTTTTCCAACTTGGTTCCATTATCCCTGTCACTTTCTGGTACACCAATCAGACGTAGATTTGGTCTTTTCACATAGTCCCATATTTCCTGGAGATTTTGTTCATTTCTTTTTACTCTTCTTTCTCTAAACTTCTCTTCTTGCTTCATTTCATTCATGTGATGTTCAATCACTGATACCCTTTCTTCCACTTGATCGAATCGGCTACTGAAGCTCGTGCATGCCTCACATAGTTCTTGTGCCATGGTTTTCAGCTCCATTAGGTCATTTAAGGTCTTCTCTATGCTGTTTATTCTAGTTAGCCATTCATCTAATCTTTTTTCAAGGTTTTTAGCTTCTTTGCGATGGGTTCGAATGTCCTCCTTTAGCTTAGAGAAGTTTGTTATTACCGATTGTCTGAAGCCTTCTTCTCTTAATTCATCAAAGTCATTCTCTGTCCAGCTTTGTTCCATTGCTGGCGAGGAGCTGCATTCCTGTGGAGGAGATGAGTCACTCTGATTTTTAGAATTTTCAGCTTTTCTGCTCTGGTTTCTCCCCATGTTTGTGGTTTTATGTACCTTTGGTCTTTGATGATGGTGACGTACAGATGGGGTTTTGGTGTGGATGTCCTTTCTGTTTGTTAGTTTTCCTTCTAACAGTCAGGACCCTCAGCTGCAGATCTGTTGGAGATTGCTCGAGGTCCACTCCAGACCCTGTTTGCCTGGGTATCATTAGTGGAGGCTGCAGAACAGCAAATATTGCAGAATGGCAAATGTGGCTGTCTGATTGTTCCTGTGGACACTTCGTCTCAGAGGGGCACCTAGCTATATGAGGTGTCAGCTGGCCCCTGCTGGGAGGTGCCTGCCAGTTAGGCTACTCTGGGGTCAGGGACCCACTTGAGGCGGCAGTCTGTCTGTTCTCAGATCTCAAACTCCATGCTGGGAGAACCACTACTCTCTTCAAAGCTGTCAGACAGGGACTTTAAGTCTGAAGAAGTTTCTGCTGCCTTTTTTCAGCTATGCCCTGCCCCCAGCGTTGAAGTCTACAGAGGCATTCAGGCTTCCTTGAGCTACATTGGACTCCACCCAGTTTGAGCTTCCTGGCCGTTTTGTGTACCTACTCAAGCCTCAGCAATGGCAGGCGCCCCTCCCCCAGCCTCGCTGCCACCTTGCAGTTAGATCTCAGACTGCTGTGCTAGCAATGAGCGAGGCTCTGTGGGTGTGGGACCCTCCAAGCCAGGCATGGGATATAATCTCCTGGTGTGCCATTTGCTAAGACTGTTGGAAAAGCACAGTATTAGGGTGGGAGTGACCCAATTTTCCAGGTGCTGTCTGTCACAGCTTCCCTTGGCTAGGAACGGGAATTCCCCGACTCCTTGTGCTTCCTATGTGAGGCAATGCCTCGTCCTGCTTTGGCTCATGCTCTGTGGACTGCACCCACTGTCCTGCACCTGTCTGACAAGCTCCAGTGAGATGAACCTAGTACCTCAGTCGGAAATGCAGAAATCACTCATCTTCTGCATCACTCACGCTGGGAGCTGTAGACTGGAGCTGTTCCTATTTGGCCATCTTGGAACCTTAAACTAGATGATTTCTAAGACTGTGGTATGCAAAATGTTATAGCTTCATTATTATTATTATTATTATAATTGCCAGTAATGCTTTTAAAGATTTTGAAATACATCAGGAGTGCTATGAAGAAATGAAAGTATAGGACAAGCAGTAGATGAAATAAGGAAAAATGCACTGCGCAGATCACAGAGAGAACCAAATGGCATTCTATGGAAGTGGCAGAAGACTTTGAAACTATAGAAAGAACTCCTAGAAGAGAGGATTCTAAGTGTTTACCCCAAAGAAAGAATAAATATTTGAGGTCATGGGTTTGCTAAATACCCTGACTTGATCATTAGGCAACGCATATGTGTACGGAAACATCACACTGTACCCAATAAATATGTATGATTATTGTGTGTCCATTAAAAGGAACTCCTGAGTAGTGAAGACTCAATGAGGTGAAGTGATTTGGACCAAAATGCTTGCGATATGAAAAGCTGGCAATATTTGAAAGATGGTTACTATTAGCAACAGGGACAGATGTAGACTGATCTTTTTTCATGTATAAGTAGAGTTTTGAAACTAGAGTTCTAAAGAAAAAGACAAAGTCTATCATTACAGGGTGAAAAAGTCTACGAGTCTGCAAAGAGATCACACCCCTTTCCTTACCAGTGTCCCAGTGAAGATGAACTTAATAGTACTGAATGTCAGTGACAAAAGCATAGCTGTGCTTGTCTGGGTCTTATTTCCATTTTTATTAAATTTTTTCCTTTCCCCAAACCTCTGAATTTCTTTAGCCCTGTCCTTATTTCATTGCAGTTCTGGCCCTTTGAATCAATGTTAATTTGGCTGTCTGGGTCCTACTACACATGCCAGTTTTCATTTCCCTTTGCCTGTTTTCTGACTGTAATATTCTGACATATCTCTTCATAGTTGAATTTCGTTGATCAGGTTTCCTTTGAAATATCTTCAACTTAAATAAAAATGCAAGATTTTTTCTTTCATGGAGTAGAGGAGAGAGAACTTGATCAGTAGCAGGAGAGTTGGCATTCAGTGCCAGCCACTTACTGACTGTAGAAAGTTTGAGAAGTTACTTCATTTCTCAAGCCCTAAGTTTCCTTTATCTGCAAAATGAAGGTGTTAGAGCTGACAATCTTGAAGGTCTCTCTAGAGCTAGAAATCTTACTTTTTGAGATAAGAATCCACATCAGTCAGTGTGATATGAGGAAACTGAAAAAGTCAACTATCTATAGCATTGTTCAGAGAATACCAGAATTTTGGACTTGTAGAAGATCTTACAGTGATTCTAGTTTTCCTTTATTTTGACATTTGAGGAAACTGATACCCAGAGACATGAAATGACCTGTGACACAACTACACAGTAGCAGGTGTTGCAATTTAATATACTACATATTTGCAAATAGTGCTCCAAGCTTCGGGAGACTTTAAAGGTTTAAGCAATAACATTACTTGAGAAAGCTCATAATAGTGTCATTAGGGGTCTGGAGGTACTAAAAGGCAGAGTTGGAATAGGTCTCTCATAACAGTGCCATATAAACTTCATAAATCTGGAAGAGAAGTTACTGAAACTGACAAAACACAAAATGGATAATCACAGAAGAAAATACATTTCCCTTCATATGCTTGTTGGTAAACTCAGGTGAAGGGCTGTGCAAACTGCCTACTACACTAAGCCCCTCCTGCAACTGTGGTCAAACCCCAGAAATACCATACTTTGATAAAAGTTTTAAAAAATCCATGTGCCTTTCAAGGAATTATCAGCTACATAAATCTCCTCACAAGTAAACCACGCTCAACAATGATTTATGCAATGTCTTGCTGATGACATTTTAAGTGCTGCTGAAAGAGCATATTGTGGTTAATTTAAAATGTAATTAATGTAAGATTAATTGTGATCTCAGAAATTGGAACATGTTACTGACAAATAAAATTAGAAGAGTGGTGAACTGCATGAAATCCACAAAGAGAAGGGATTGGTCTGTATTTCTCCCACATTGTCCATGAGGAAAGGGCACACTGATGGTTTGGGGCTAGCCCCAGTACTTTAGATAGAAACAGCTAAAAGTGGGAAAGACAATTCCTCTAAAGGTTTAGTACCTTTGTTTTCATTCTCCTTAAACTGTATGGCATTTTGGATTATAACTGAACAGACTTGCTGATCAGAAGGGCATGTCCCATCCAGGACTAAGATGTCTGGTATAATTTCCAGTGTTTAGTAATAAACTGAAATGCTGGTAAACAATTGCCTATGAGTTTAGAAGTCTGTGTTTCAGAACTTGATTGACACTTGGAAATGATGGAGGTATATAGATTACAGCAGTTAAGAGTAGGAAACTCTTGAACCAGTGTTCCTGTCAAAATGCAGCCAATTTAATAGGGCACTGTGAGCATTTATTTTAATTAACATCTGAACTTCATACTTGATTTCCTGTTTTTCTCTGGGATTCAATGGGCAAAGAAGCCAGGAGGGTATACTTGTAAAGAAACTGATTTATTTTTAGATGACAGAAATATGTAAAGGGAACTGCTGGAAGAAATGGCACAACGTTAAGGTAAATTTTAATGGAATGAAAAAGAGTAATGCTCCTTATAAGTCTTGTTTCCATTGGACTAAATGTCAGCCTGGAGGACACAGGAAAGCCTCAGATACCAGAGCAAAGGGGAGTGGAAAGGCAAACACCACAAATGCCACCCTTTCTCTGAACCTGACATTGCTTAGATTTATAGAAGTCTCAGTAATTTTTTGTTCACTTGAGACTAAAGTTAACAGGGTTAAAAAGTGATTGAAAACTACAAACCCATAACATATACATTCTGATTTTGTCGACCAAGTCCAAAACCAAAAACAAACAAGACAAATAAACAAACATACTACAACATTACTACTTATGTGGAAATACATAGGAAAATCCAAAACCCAAGCCCAAACCCCAAACAATAACAACGATGACAACAACATAAAATCCAGCACTGATTTTAGTGCCAACTCAATTACAGATTAGGTATGCCTGCCCACCTAAGTCCCTAGGATTCTATTTCAGGTAAGACACTATGTCTTAGGTATATTTTGTTTACCAGACAGTATCTTACAGAATGCTGAGCATAGACAAGGCACTGCATAAATACTTGTTGAATTAATGTGTTAACAAATTCAACACATTTGGGAATTGCTAGGATTTGTCATCATGACCAAGCCATCAAGTCACACTGTAACTCACAGGCTCTGGGCCAGGATTTGGTATCCTGATGAAAACCAGAAAGACCCTGATACCCAGGGTATTAGTCTTTTTTTTTCATACTGCTATAAAGAACTGCCTGACACTGATAATTTATAAAAGAAAGAGGTTTAACTGACTCACAGTTCAGCATGGCTGGGGAGGCCTTGTCATGGCGGAAGGTGAAAGGGAAGCAAGATACTTTCTTCACAGGGCGGCAGGAAGGAGAAGTGCCTAGCGAAGTGGGGAGGGCCCCTTATAGAACCATCATATCTCCTGAGAATGCACTCACTATCATGAGAACAGCATGGGGGAAACTGTCCCCATGATTCAATTACCTCCACCTGGTCTCTTCCTTCACACGTGGCGATTATGGGGATTACAATTCAAGATGAGATTTGTGCGGGGACACGAAGCCTAACCATATTACTCAGCATTAAACTTTTGAAAGGATAAACTTTGTAACACAGCACATCCATGAATCAAAATGTCCTCTTTTTGTTTAACGTGCCACACTTGAGGGCTATTAGCTTGTTTGGTGATCCTCAACACAACAGAAAGAAAGGGAATGGAAATGCTATACATATTACATTAACCTTCAGAGTCTGCTATTTTGAGAGATTATTTTTAGAACAACTTCTCTCCCACAGACACAATAGTGTTGGTATGCCTAGTAGGCATGTGTACATAGTTTGTATACCATGAATGCTCTTTTTCCTCTCTTTTATTCTTTTCTTAGAATAAAATTGAGACTCATTAGCCTACAGGTCAGTTTAGACAAAAGGAACATAGATGTCATTTCACATTGGGAAAACTGGAATTTATAAACTACGTGAATCTCGGGGAAGAGTGAAAATAGTCATTGAGTACAAGAAAAAAAAAACTGAGAAACAGAAGAATATGGGTGACGATTAGGTGATGAACATACAGAACACAGGGGTGTCTGTCTTAATTAAAATGTACAAGGTGGGTGTGTTAGAAGGCGGGAACATATTAACTTTGACGTGAATGATGGGAATATAGAAAGAAGGAAATCTTCAATTACAGTAGTGGTAAAGGACATGGAAAACAAAACCTTGTCTGTTGAAGGAAATATAAAGAGGTGGGTGTTTCAATTACAGAGGAGGTAATGGAAGTGCAAAAAAGAGAAGGGCAAAAGTCGCAGTGTGGGAGGCTGCAATAGGAATGCTGGGAAATTACAGCATGGTTAAGTATTTTACTCTTGGTTTTAATAGTATTCAAATGTTAAATAGCTTACACTTAGTTCTCTAGTTGGGCTGAAATTTCACACCCCTAGAGAGATAATTTAAGATTTTAGGTGACAGTTTCAGCCCAACAGCTACACTGTTTACCAGTGTAAAACATTGTAATTCGCTCCTGTGGTTGCTGTTGTTATTACTGTATTTATGACCACTGGTAGTTACATGAGTCATTTAGAGACAATGAGGTCTGTGTACAGAAGCTGGCAGATTCATTCAAATTCTGCCAAATTGTTATGTAAGAATATAATTAATAAAAATACCAGCCAGATCAGAATAATTTTTATTCTAGTGGCAAGGTTTGCTTTAATTTGTTCAATCAGTCATTGGTTTTCGGAGCTATGTCTACCAGAGAGAAGTAGGTTGAGCAGTTGTATCGAATGTGAGAGAGAGAAAAAACATTCCTTCCTGGGCTTGTTTGCAGTTGGAGTAGAGATCTGTGGATGGGGAATTTGGCAGCTCTTAGGTACCCAGCTTCTCTGCAGCAAAGTGAGCACAGCAATTCCTTTGGAGAGCCAAAAGTTCAATGAAAGAGGCAAGAGCACCCGTTACTATTTGCAAAGATGAAATAACAACCTCTTTACCCCTTTTAATAACATTTTGCTGTAAGACAATCCCAAAATATTATCATCTCTTTATGCCCATTATTCCTTATTTTCGTCGTAAGAACTCCCTGCTACAGTTTTTCATAGATTGTTTTTTCTTTGAAAATCCTTAAAGAAAAGTTATTTAAAAAAGTTTATGTCTCAGTGCAATAGTAATACTAAAGCTCTTGAGATATAGAGCACTATTATTGTGCATTGGAAACTTACATGTGTTTACAAGCATATGTGTATATGTTTACAAGCATATGTGTATATAATTAGATTAAGCCATTATTACATTGGGCTCAGGAAGTGTTGCTCTGCAGTATAAACTTAGCATCCATATTTGTAAATGGCTATGTGGTATGTTTTTTAGTAATTACTTTTTATAGGAACCAACAGTGAACAACCCTCATCATTCTCTATCCATTGGCCTGGTACCCAGGATAGAAAACTGAGAAAATGCCATTTGAATACAAGAAGAGTTGGCAAAACAGGTTCACCAAAAATGATCTCAAATCCTGCTTTTTGAGCTTGCTGTGTCTAATGATTTAACTCTCTAAAGACTGAAATATATTTTGTTTTGTAAGAGTTTCACTTTCAAAAGCACTAGTAATTCTTATGTGAAAACTGGAAATATTAATAAATTAATAATACTATAGAGTCAATTATAGAGTCAATTAAATAATATTATAGAGTCAGGCAGAATACATATCTTCCAACACCATCATGCATTTCATCACAAGTTAATTAAGAAAGTGATCATTTCCCTTAAGAGTGTTTCCATGTATAAAAATAGCTACAGTTACATTAATTGCCTGTGGGGTATGTGCTCATACAAATGACTATGAAAGCTGGAGTTTAGTAATGTTCTGTGTAGCTTTTTACCCTACCTATATATGAAAGGTATTTGAGGCAGTATTCCACGGCTAATATAACTTTTCTTCCACGGTCAAAGTAAAATAAATATATTAACCTGGTTAGGCCCCATGTAATTCCAATTAATCATGCTGACATTCACATTCATACACCAGATACTCTATCAGCAATATGGTTACAAAGATGACTAAATTTACCCTTGCTTTCAAGGAGTTATTTAGTTAAAAGTGGCATGAGTACAATTAGATATAATAAAGTATAATTGGTGCTATTATAGAAATATGAATTCAGAAAAAAAAAAAAACCAGAGGAAATTAGGCTATTTGTGGTACCTTTACATTGCTATGTATTCATGTATTTGAGGCAGGTTTTCACTCTTGCCCAGGCTAGAGTGCAGGGCACCATCATAAGTCACTATGAACTCCTGGACTCAAGTAACCCTCCCATCTCCGCCTCTTGAGCAGCTAAAACTACAAGCACATGCCCCACTCCCATGTGTGGCTGTTTGCTTCTTAAAATTCCACTCAAAAATTTTTTTATCAATAGTATGAAAACATATTTTAACATTAAGACTCTCCAGTGAGACCCTGGAGTTACTTCCAGGAAAAACATTCTGTGATTTGATATACTAACTTAAGTTGCAGTGTAAGTTCTATAACTCACTCTAAATTCTAAATTGGAAGAAATAAAATCCCAAGGGGGAGCATTAGCTGTGGAGTCAGATACAGATCTGCCATTTTACTCTGCTGTTTTCCTCCTCTGAACCTGGTTTCCATTTCCATGAAATGGGATATTACCTAACTCAAAGTCAAATTAGAAAATATATATGAAATTAGGTGAGGATATGGCTGGTAAATTGAGCATTGCTCTGCCACTTTTCACCCAGGCCTAATTACTAGTGATGGCCGTGTTAAGTCTTACAATGCTGCACCTCTGGGACTAGTGTGTGCCTTCTGCAGATCTGATGTGCAGCAAATCAGAGTGAACCTCCCCAGGCCTGTAGTCACTGCAGCTTTCAGTGTTTTAAAAACATGTCATTTCATTTAAATCATAGATACTCAGCCTTTTAAATACCAACCATAGGACCTAAAGAAAAGGTGATCGATTCTCCTTGTTTTTTCTTTAGAAATAAAAAGGCCTATTTCACCCAGATTTTGGTGATAAGTCCCAAGAATTCTGCTGATATGGTTGTCAAAATATTTTGGAAACATACCAAGAGGATTCTTATGTATTTGCCAAGCATGTAGCTCCCAATCTACTTGCCTTATTAGAGAAGGGAAAGGTATCAATGTAAAGTTCACTTCAAGCTCAGCATCAGATCAGTTTTGCTGTGGTAATAAAGCATATAAATACTACTTTGACATCTAAAAAAATTGTGTAACACACTGTCCAACTCTTGATCCTAGCAATACTGAGACAGAAGGTAGAAAGAAATTATTTAGGCAGATAGTGAGGGCAACAGAGTCCTCGGCAGAACTTCCCTTCTAACAAAAAACAGCCCAATAAATTATTCTTCTCCTGACAAACAGCAGCCTGAAAAATCCAGTTGCAAACATAGACAAGGAAGCTGGAAGCTTGCTCGGGGGATGCCGGTAGCTGCGCCAATAGAAAAGGGCTACCTGGGAGCCAGGCATGTCCACCATGGAAGCCCCATCTTCTCTTTTTGGTTAGCACATGTACAGAAAGAAAGAAATTGGCAACATGGCTCAGCACAGGCAGAGAACCTGCCTGCATAATAACAGATTAGGTTGGGAGCTGCCAGAAATGTGTGCCCTATGCAAATGGCACACTTAGTCCTAACCAGTTTTTTTTATGCTCTATGTAGATCAGGCTCTGACTCACCACCAGCTCAACTATAAAGCTCCCTGCATTTCACTGCGGACTGGAAACCCATTTTGCCAGGACCCCTCTCTATAACAGAGACCTATTATCTTTCATTTGCTTATGAAAGGTTCACTGTTAACCTCACTCTGTGTGTCCGCATCCTTGATATATGTCACACCAGACAACAAACCTTGGGTATCACCCCAGACAACAAAGTAGCTTCAACATGGCAGTTACAAACTTTGAAAGAAATGACAGCCAAGTAGTAGGCAGATACATGCTATACTATGTTACTTAAACTGAGTTTCAGTTTCCTGATCCATATTTAACCAGAGTAAGAACTGGCTCTCTTGTGACCAGTGTTAGTACAAGTTACATCTCACAGAAATAAAAACCTAATTACACCCAATTAGTTTTCTTAAATAGAGCAAAAGCAACCTGACGGCAGAGGAAAAGTCTTCAATAAATGATGATGCAACAATTTATAGGCAAATAGGTAACTAAATAAAAATGAACCTTGATCTAAACCTCACACCTTGTACAAAAATCAACTAAAAATGGATCATGGATGTAAGTGCGCAGCTTATAAAACTATAAAATGTCTAGGAAAAAAAAGAGGATAAAATCTTCAAGATCCAGGATAAGGAAAGAGTTCTTAGACTTAACACCAAAAATCATAGTTGATTCAAAGAAAAGTTGATAAATTGGACCTCATCAAAATAAAAAAATATATATTCTGTAAAAGATCCTAGGCTGGGCACGGTGGCTTACACCTATAATCCCAGCACTTTGGGAGGCCGGAGCAGGCGGATCACGAGGTCAGGAGATCGAGACCATCCTGGCTAACACGGTGAAACCGTGTCTCTACTAAAAATACAAAAATTAGCTGGGTGTGGTGGCAGGTGCCTGTAGTCCCAGCTACTCGGGAGGCTGAGGCAGGAGAATGGCATGAACCCGGGAGACCTCAGAGCTTGCAGTGAGCCGAGATCGTGCCACTGCACTCCATCCTGGGGGACAGAGCGACACTCTGTCTCAAGAAAAAAAAAAAAAAAAGATCCTGTTAAGGGTGAAAAGACAAATTGCAGACTGGGAGAAAATATTTGCAAATCATCTATCTCACAAAGTACTAGTATTTAGAACATTTAAATAATTCTCAATTTCAACACTATAAAAACAATAAGATTAGAAAATGCACAAAAGACATGAAAAATTTATACGAAGAGGCTATGCAGATGGCAAATAGGCACATGACAACTCTCTTGGCATCATTAGTCATCGGAGAAATTAAAATGGAAACCACAACAAAATATTACTACATACCTATCAGAATGACCAGGATAAAAATAGCAATAACATTAAATGCTGGCAAGGATGCAGATAAGCGGAATCACTCATACATTCTTGATGGGAATCTAAAATAGTACAATCACTCTGGAAAACAGTTTCACAGTTTCTTTTAAAATAAAAAGATAAATGGACTTACCATGTGATCCAGGAATCATACATGTGGGCATTTATCCTAGATAAAGGAAGACTTATTTACATGCAGAAATTGATAAACCAATGTTTATAGCAGTTTTATTAATAATAGTCCAAAATGTAAACTACTCAAATATTTAATGTGTGAACGATTCATCAAATTGTGGTAGATGCCTATCAGCGAATACTACTCAGGAAGAAAAAGGAAGAACCTGAACCTCAAAAAAATTTGCTGGGTGAAAAAAGTCTTAAATGAATACATACTTCATACTTTTATAAATATAGCCTTTGTGAAATAACATCATTATAGATATTGAGAAAACAATTAATGGTTGCCAGGGGTAAGGGATGAGGGTGGTAGATTCCGCTGTAAATGAGTAGCACAACGGAGTCTTCTGGTAAAAGTACATTTAAATATCTTGATTAGTGGTTACACATAGCTACACACTTAATAAACTGCATAAAACTATATATACATACACATGTGTACACACATGCACAAGTAAGTGTGTATAGAGCTGTTGAAATATTAATAAGCTCTATGGCTTCTATTAATATCAATACAAAAAAATCCAATTCCTTTTCCCTAAAAACCTTGTTTTTACCTTATTCACTCAGAAAAACTCCAAAAAGAGAATATTTCATAATTAGCATAGTAAACACTCTCTTTATCCCTCTGACTCCCCAGTCTTATTCACAATTCTTCCTCCCTATTTTGTCTCTTTTTTTTCAACAAAAACTGAAACAAAAACAAACACACAAACAAAAAACCTCTTTCTCTCTCTTCCACCTCCGCAACTATACTTCCCTTGCCTCTCCCAAGTACTTTTCCCTTTCTTCCCCATAGTCCCACTAACCTCTAGATTATCTCTTTATCATGGGATCATTTCATCCTATGTTGGATTATTTAAATTTACCTCTTCACTCATCCTTAGCAGTAGTATAAAAACCTTCCAGAACCTGAACAAGCAAACCCAGAATTCCTCGGGGAAAGAGAAGGATTTGGAGATTCACAAGTCAGCACTGTTTGTCCTTTTCCATTATCAAATGAGAACAATGCCACCCACCACATTCATAGGGTTATCATGTGTATTGATAAGATGTCATGTATAAAGCACCTAGTACAGTGCTTGGCACACAGTAGGTGCTCAATAAATGGTAACAGCTAGTAATGGGATGCAAATGGCACACAAAAGAGAGTGGTATTAGTGTTCTGCACGTTAACGATCCGCAAATATTCATTAAGCATCTAATACATTCTTAGTACTTTGCTAGTACTATGAAATAACCAAAAAATATAGAACGTAAAGGAGCACTTAAAAGATGCTCAATATCATTAGTCATTAGGGAAATGCTAATTAAAACCATTACATGATACCACTACACAGCTATTAGAATGACTAAGATGCTGAGCAACTGGATCTTTCATTCATCGCTGGTCTAAAAACAAAACGCTATACCACCATAGAAAAGAGTTTGGCAGTTTCTCATAAATTTAAACATTCACTTACCATACAACCCAGCAATCCCACTCCCAGGCATTTATCCTGGGAACATATGAAAACATATGTTCAATCAAAAATCTGTATGAGAATGTTTACAGTGGCTGTATGGTCCCATATTGGAAATTACCCAAATGTTCCCCAACTGGTAAACACATAAACATGCTAGGTATAGCCATACAATAAATTATTACACCAAAATACAAAGGAATGTACTACTAACACATAAAACATGAATGATCACGAATGCATTATGCTAAGTAAAAGGATCTAGACACACAAGCCTACATACTGCATGGTTTCATAGAGGTAAAACTATAGAGGCAGGAAATGGATCAGGTTATCAGTGACTGCAGGTGGGAGGGGTTTGACTACAAAAAGTCACAAGGAAAATATTTAGGGTGATAGAAATGTTCTATCCCTTAATTGTAGTGGTGATTGTACAACTACATACATTTCTCAGAACTCATAGAAATGTACACTGGAAAGGGTGAATTTTATTACATGCAAATTTCACTTCAATTTTAAAAAAGCACAAAAGAAAAAAATGGGATGCAGCCTCTAAGTAAATAACACAGATCTTGCCACCGTGTTCTTTCAGATATAACTTAGGAGATGAGATTAAAATACACAGATTAACGAATCACATGTACTAGCATGTAATCGGTTGCTAAATTATGAGGTTTAGGGATCGGTATAAATTAAATTTAAAGAGATCACTGACTAATTTGGGCAGAGGAAGGATTGGGCTTCACTATCAAATGTCAAAAAGATGGGCAGAGAGGACTGATGGGGATTTTTAAAAAATTTTTTATTATTATACTTTAAGTTCTAGGGTACATGTACACAACATGCAGGTTTGTTACATATGTATACATCTGCCATGTTGGTATGCTACATCCATTAACTCGTCATTTACATTAGGTGTCTCTCCTAATGCTATCCCTCCCCCATGCCTCCACATCATGACAGGCCCTAGTGTGTGATGTTCTCCAACCTGTGTCCAAGAGTTCTCATTGTTCAATTCCCGCCTATGAGTGAGAACATGCAGTGTTTGGTTTTCTGTCCTTGTGATAGTTTGCTCAGAATGATGGTTTCCAGCTTCATCCATGTCCCTACAAAGGACATGAACTCATCCTTTTTTATGGCTGCATAGTATTCCATGGTGTATAGGTGTCACATTTTCTTAATCCAGTCTATCATTGATGGACATTTGGGTTGGTTTTGAGTCTTTGCTATTGTGAATAGTGCCACAATAAATATATGTGTTCATGTGTCTTTATAGTAGCATGATTTATATTCCTTTGGGTATATACCCAGTAATGGGATGGCTGGGTCAAATGGTATTTCTAGTTCTGGATCCTTGAGGAATCGCCACACTGTCTTCCAAAATGGTTGAACTAGTTTACAGTCCCAACAACAGTGTAAAAGTGTTCCTATTTCTCCACATCCTCTCCAGCATCTGTTGTTTCCTGACTTTTTAATGATTGCCATTCTAACTGGTGTGAGATGCTATCTCATTGTGGTTTTGATTTGCATTTCTCTGATGGCCAGTGATGACGAGCATTTTTTCATGTTTCTGACAGGGCATTTTGGCATGAAGGAATGTGGGTAAGAAACCTGGAGCAAGAATGAAGAGTCTTACCTACCTGAAGGATAGCGTTTGTAATGAGAGTAATGAGAAATTGATTTGAGAAAGAGGATAGAGCCAGATAGTGGAGGGTCTTAAATTTCAAATGCAGCCTATGATATGATTACAGGCTTTTTATAACACAATTATAGTAAGTTCTTGAATGGAGAGTTACCATAAAAAAGCAGTATTTTCACTTAATTTTTCTGAAGTCGTGTCCCCAATATACAGGGAAAGAAGCTATGGTCCCACGCAACAGAACAGAGAAGTCAGTACAGTACGTTGCAGAACTTTGTGGCTTTTGAATTGACATCTTAGCTGATTGTCTTAATAATAGACATCCTGTGTTAAAAATGGAATCTTTGAGTGTTTAGCAAGAGGGAAGCACAGCTGCCTCTAGCCGTTTATTTCTGTAGCTTCTGGGCATGAGACATTTTCTATAGAAATGACTGCTCCGGCGGCTGTTTACTTTTAGGTCTGTGGGGACTGCAGCTGTCTGGATTGTCACATGCTCCCGTCATTCCTGACCTCACAAATAATGAACACTTGGAAATCCTATAGAACAGTGCTTTTCTGCCCCAGAGTTCAAATACATTTTGACCCTTGCATAAAGCCACTGAAGGAAGGTCATTCCTTCGTACATTGGGAGCTTCAATGTGATTTCAGCAGAGTTCAATTTTAGATCCTTACTTTGGTAACCATCTGTCCTCATGCATGCATGAGCTCTCTCTTCTATGGTCTTAGCTTACCATCCTTATTTAGAAAGATGTTGTAGTTAAGTGACTAAAGCTCAGAAATTTGGGTTTCTTTTCAAATTCAGTGTAAGACTCTGGAGAATATATTCATTATCCATTGCTAAATTCCACTCAGAATCCTTACAGGGACTAAGCAGTCTTAATTGTAAGTTAGGTTATTATTTAAATACCCTATAGCTATTCAAAGTAAGGCTACTAAGATCAACATTCACAGCACATTGATGTCAAAGTAGGTGTATTCCTGCGACTTCCAGAAATCTCTTAATTAATCCTGGGATGTGCTGTATTACAAGAATGTCAAATGTCTTGCTGAGTAGCAAATAGATGAACCCTACAACAGCTTCGAGTAACAATGAGGCTAATATCAAATGCCCTTCATCTGAGAGTCCTAGAGGCCTTTACAAATGGCATAACATTAATCTGAACATCACTCTAGAGAAGCATCAAATTAATTTCCACTTCAGAAATGGAACCCCTGAGAAAGAAGCATGTCCACGACCACAATTAAACCTACTTTTTAGCATACTTAAGGTCAGTTCTTATAAGCCATCTGTTCTGATAGCTAATTTGAGGCCCTGAGGTAAAAGAGAGCATGAAGACATCAAAGTGGAAAACTCACCATATTCATTCAACATTTTTTGAGCACATTTATATATGAAGTCAAATAATACAGGATTATCGTTCTAAAGAAGCAACATTTAGGGAACGGTACAGTCAGTGTTATGATAAAAGTATAAAAGAGATCCAATGGAAATAAATGCATTAGGGGAAAAGAGTCAAATTAGGAGATCAGAAAAGAGTTTACACAAGAAGTAATGCTTAAGCTGAGGTTTCAAGGCTTGTAGAAGTCGTCTTTAAGTAGAAGGCAAATAAAAAGGATTCTTGAAAAGACAACATATATGAAGCATGAAGCATTATAATTGGTAATAGCTAGAGTAAATAGTCTGTGAGGCTGTGTTTCAGGAGTGATGATGGTGGGAAACAGAGGATAAATTATTATGGGATTTATGTGCTAAGCTAAGAAGCTTAAAATGCATCCAAAATGTTAGCTAAGGGGATAGTTCGATGGTCAGTGCACATATTCCTAGGGGATCTATTGCTCCATCAACATTATGATACCAATAAAGAGTTGTAAATGTAATTTACAGGAACTCTAACATGCAGAAACCATATCTCCTGACAAATTCTATTTAAAATTCATGCCTCTGTGTGTTTATAAGATGCCAGCTGGTTATTTTGCACAGGAGAAAAAGAAAACCAAGTTGGTGTACAACTAGCCTATCTCTGCCATGGAGTTTGGCCAAAAGACAGATCTTTTGGGGATCTTATGACAAGCAAAAGGCGGAAGATTTCAAAGAAACATTAACACAATTCAGTGATTAGTTGGACATAAAGGAGCAAAAGAAAAAAATAAGCAACTAAAATTTTGATTCTACACTGGGCTTTTTAGATATTACACTGATTTCTAAAGATAATAAGAAAATAAGAAAGAGTACTTATGTGCTAAAGATTAATAATTCATCCCAAAATATAATCTGTTGGAGATGGCAATCAGACATCAAGTGGAAAGAGTGCTCAGTACCCAGAGGGGTTTGCCTCTGAACATCATCTATTTTATAGGGACTCTAACCTTGAAAACAAGGCCGCTCAATATGTATCAAATGCATAGTCCAGAGGAATAGCATTTATAGAGGACTACCAGAAAGTTAGATGAGGTGTTTTTCCTTCTAGAATAAACCCAATCTAAGTGCTATTTCTCATGTTTTCTTCCCAAGCTGTTGCCTTCCTTATGTCATTTCCATGAAATTTGAGACCTCATATATCAGCATCTTTACAAAAAGAGCTCTGTGAAATTCATTTTTGCTTGACTCCAAGGATATTGTGCAAGTTGGGTTGCCTGGGAAACAGATGTTGAGATGGAGTTGGGATTGCAAGAGTTTTATTGGAAGTAAAACCAATTAAAGAAAAAAGTAAGATGCAGGATTGGGCATAGGAAGCTGACAGATCCCAATGCAGATCTGAAATCCTTTACCAGCTCAAAGGGGAGTTCCGGAGTGAAGACGACCTGATGGAGAAGTCCTGTAGGGCATGATGATGACCGGGCCCTTGTACCATCACTCTGCTCAGTCACTGCCTGGAGATCGCTGAGAGAAGAGCATAACCTTGGTTTGAAAACTGAGACAGCTGGAGGCATCAGCTGACCACATCCCTCTCAGCTAGGCAGTGAGTCCTTTTTTGAAGGAGCATCTGAACAGTGCATCTCTGTGTCTGGATCATATTACAAACTGAGCTGTATGGAGTTCTTAGCCTGGGCCTTGTCTAGTCCAAACCAAAAGAAGAAAAAAATCATGTATTAACTGTACTGCAAGGTGGCTGACTAGAGGCATCTGCTACTTGCCTCTTACACAGAGGAGAACAAAAACAGGGAATAGATGATCACATGTTGGATAGATCATTTATGAAAGAACATTAGAATTCAACAGAGAAGTGGCAGGACACAACCAAAACAAGAAAGGAGGGGGAAGTGAGGCTGCCTGCTTGGCTAGCATTGGCTGAGAACCAGGAGAGGCTCCCCAATGCAGGAAAAGGGTAAGTGAGTGATCCCCAACAGTCCAGATTCCCCCCATGAACTCATGCAATCCTAGACACGGGAGAGTCCCTAGAACCTAGTGGGCTGCAAGACTAACATAGGAAGCTGTAAGGAGACCAAGTGAAGGCATTGCTCCAGAGAGAGCTCAAGTTGAGTCACACCCTCTGCCCCCAAGCCCTAGGCAGCTACAGCAAGCCACCATATTGAGAGCCCAGTCCCTACCATCCTGTCTGGGAGGCCCAGGAGTACTTGCATCACCACATCTCTGGTGTCCTATTGACATTCCTCACCTGCAGCCAATGAATGTCATGGCTGGTAGGTAGTTGCAGCCAACAATCAAGTGCAAGCCATTGGCTATGACCCCACTATCCCCAGCAACAAAGTTGCCATGCATTTTAAAGTGCCCCATGAACAAACTTTCCTGCCCACAGCTGCTGTCATTGCAGGTGATTGCTGTTTCCAGGGTCAAGTTTGAACAAAATGTGTGTTCCCTAAACACAAGTATACAACTGTTGCCACTGAAAGCAACCTTGCCTTCCCCAGTAGCATGGTTGCAGCTGCTGCCTCCTCTCAAACATTTCTTTGGGGACATGTGGATCACTCCACCCCTGTCTACTACAGCTGGCACCTGCTCATACTACCAGGAGGTCTGAGGACAGGTCCACCAGCCCTGGCTCTGTCCCCCACTCTATGGCCAGGCATGCCATCCAAGGGCCTAGAAACCACCTACCCGAGTTGACCACCATTAGCACCAGGGTACTCCTTCTGTGGTCCTGAGTTCAGGCCTGCTCAGCTCATTCTAGCCAATGCCAACAACAATGCAATTACCATATTGGGAACCTATGTATACAAACCACAGATGGGGCTGGAGACCAGCCCTCCCAGCCCATTGTAGCCAATGCCAACAAACAATGCAAACCACTGCAGAGATAGATGATGGTCTCACTATTGCTACTGCCGTCACCCATTCCATGCTTGCTGCCCAGAGGTCTGATAACCTACCCACCAACCTGGCCCATCATTGCCACTACCAGCACCCGGGCAAACCACCTAGAGGCCCAAGAATGGCCTGCCTGAGCCTGCTAACATAGGTATGTTGACCTGGGGCCCAAGGAAAAGCATGTTTGGCCTGTCACTGGCCACCACTGGGGTTTGAGGACAGGGCCACCGGTTGTCCCTGTCCCCAGAAAATCCTCATCACAGCCTCCACTGTACCATAAATCACCGAGGAAATCACAGACACTACCGACACTATTTACAGCCAAATAAATCATATAGTGATTACACTACTGCAAGCATCCAGAATCAAAGCCAAAGTGTCCTACCCAGCCTAAACCATAGATTCATCTTTAAGACAGAGTCTTTCCTTAGGAAAGCAAATTCAAAAAACTGGAAGAAGAAATGTTTACACCAGATATATAGATGTCAATGTAAGGACAAAAGAAACATGGAAAAGCAAGGACACTTCAAAAGAAACACAAGAATTTTCTGGCAGCATATTCTAATAAAAAATAAATTTATGAAATCCTTGAAAAAAGAATTCAAAATATTGATATTAAAGAAACTCAGTGAAATGCAAGAGAATACAAAGAAATCAGAAAAACAATCAGGATATGAATGAGAAATTTACCAAAGAGATAGATATCACACAAAAGGACCAAACAGAA
Source organism: Macaca nemestrina (assembly GCF_043159975.1). Lineage (NCBI taxonomy): Eukaryota > Metazoa > Chordata > Mammalia > Primates > Cercopithecidae > Macaca > Macaca nemestrina. The sequence goes on from NC_092128.1 coordinate 11,271,640, forward strand.
ATTGTGAAATTGAATAATTCCTTAAATGAAATAAAACATACATTTGAAAACTTCAACAATATATTAGATGAAAGAGAAGAAAGAATTTCAGAGCTTTAAGAGCAGTCTTTTGAAATAACCCAGCCAGACAAAAATAATTTTAAAAAACTCAAAAGAATGAACAAAGTCTATGTGGCATAAGGGACACCATCAGGTGACCAAATGTTTGAATTTCGGGTGAAGGTTTGAAATTTGGGTGAATAGAAGGTGAAGAGGAAACAAAAGGGATAGAAAACCTATTTAACAAAATAATAGCTGAAAAACGTTCAAAATCTAGCAAGAGGTTTAGACATTCAGATACAGGAAGCTTAGAAGTTTCCATATAAATAAAATGCCTAAAGGTCTTCTCCACAGCACATTACAGTTAAACTGTCAAAAGCCGAAGACAAAGAGAGAATTCTAAAATCAGCAAGAGAAAAGCATCTAGTCACTTCTAAGGGAACCCCTATCTGACTAACAGTGAATCTTTCAGCAGACACCTTGCAAGCCAGGAAGAATGAGATGATATATTGAAAGTGCTGAAAGAAAAAAATAAATGCCACCCAAGGATCATATAACCAGAAAAGCTGTCATTCATAAATGAAGGAGAAATAAACTCTTTGCCAGACAAATGAAAGTGGAAGGAATTCATTACCGTTAGCCTGGTCCTATAAGAAATGCTAAAGGGAGTCCTACTCCTGGAAGTGATAGGATGATATCTACCATCATAAAAACCACGTGAAAGCATAAAACCCACTGGTAGAGCAAACACACAAATAAGGAAAAAAAGAAGCCTCAAATGTTACCACTACAGAAGGTTTTCCTTAATAAACAATAGGAGAGAAAGAAAGAATCAAAAGATATTTCAAAATAGCTAGAAACCAATTAACAAGATGACAGGAATAAGCTTTCATATATTAACAATAACTTTGAATGTAAATAGGTTAAACCTTCTACTTAAAAGATAGAGACTGGCTGAAAAGACAAAAAAAAAAAAAAAAAAAAAAAAAAAGAGCCAACTCTCTTCCATCCACAAGAAATTCATCTCACTTTACAGGTGACACAGACTGAAAGCAGAGGTGAAAAAAGATATTCCATGTAAACGGCAACCACAAACAAGAATAGCTAAACTTGTATGAGAAAACACAGACTTTAAGTCAAAAACAGTAAATAGAAGCAAAAAAGGTCATTATATGATGAAAAAGGATCAACTCAGTAAGTGAATTTAAAAATTCTAAACACATATGCACCTAACACTAGAACACCTAGATATAGAAAGCAAATATTATTAGATTCAAAGGGAGAGATAGACTCCAATACAATAATAGTTGGGAACTCCAACACCTTATACTCAGCATGAGACAAATCATCTAGACAGATAACTATTAAAAAAATTAAAAGGATTTAAATTGCACACTTGACCAAATGGACCTAACAGACATCTAGAGAACATTTCATTCAGCAGCTGCAGAATATACCTTCTTCCCATCAGTACATGGAACGTTTCCCAGGATAGACCATATGTTAGGAAACAAAACAAGCCTCAACAAACTTTTAAAAATCAAAATTATATCAAGTATCTTCTCAGATCAAAATGGAATAAAACTAGAAATCATAAACAAGACACTTTAAAAACTGCAGAAATACATCAAAATTAACCAACATGCTCTTGAATGATCATTGATTCAAGGAAGAAATTAAGAAAGAAATCAAGAAATATCTTGAAACAAATGCAAGTCAAAACATAGCATACCAAAACTATGGAAGCAAAACTAAGGGGAAAATTTATAGCAATAAACACCTATGTCAAAAAAGTAGAAAGATTTCAATAAACAATCTAACACACCTCAAGGAACTAGAGAAATGAGAACAATCCAAGCTCTCAATTAATAGAAGGAAATACATAATAAAAATTAGAGTAGAACTAAATGAAATAGAGACTTAAAAAAATACAAAGGATCAACAACATGAAAAGTTGGTTTTGTTTAAAGATACAATCAATAAACTGTTAGCTAGACAAGCCAAGAAATAAAGAAGACCCAAATAAAAAAAAATGAGAAATAGAAAAGAGACATTACAATTGACACTACAAAAATAAAAACATAATTAAAGACTATTATGAAAAACTATACACTAACAAACTAGAAAATCTACAGAAAATGTCTAAAATTCTGGACACAACCTATCAAGATTGAATCAGCAAGGAATAAAAAGCCTGAATGAACCAATAATGAGTAGTGAGATTGAATCAGTAATAAAAAGTCTCCCAACAGAGCAAAGTCCATAACTGAATGGTTTCAATGTTGAATTCTAACAAAGAACGAACAAGAGCTCTCCTCAAAAATACTGTCCAAAGACTGAAGAAGAGGGAGTTATCCTTAACTCATTCTATGAGGCCAGTGTTACTCTGATAATGGTTTGGGACCAGCGATGTTTGGGAATGCTGCCTATCCAGGTATCAGCTGTCCTCCCCTCACACTAGACTGGGGAGCTCAGGGTGTGTGGTCTTCTCCTCCACTACCCAGTGGCTTCGGCTGTCCAACCACCCCTTCTTCAGAAGGAATTGCTTAGTTTGCTGGTCAAACTTTTGGATTAAACAACCATTTGGTATGGGGCAAACTGAGAGCAAGTATTTTGAACACATGGATTTTCTTGAAGCAGGCTGACAAGAAAATCAGAGAATGTAATTTATAAGAAAGAATATTATTGTATTTTTTTAGGGAGAAAACGACACATTTCTGATTTAGCTACATGAAAATCTAGCAAGATGAAAAGAAGTTGTTAAATTAGAGAACACAAACAAAATGTATTAGCGAATAAATGTTGCTCTAGATTCACAGAGGAAAAACAGCAAAAACGTTGTGTATTTACACAATGGAATACTATTATCATTGCAAAAACCTCAATTCCTTTTGCACTAACCTAATATTTGGCAATAAAAAAGAATGAAATTATGTCATTTACAGCAACATGGATGGAACTGGAGTCATTATGTTAAGAGAAATATGCCAGGCATGGAAAGACAAATATTGCATGTTCTTACTCATATATGGGAGCTGAAAAATTGACCTCATGGAGGTAGAGAGTAGAATAATGGTTACCAGAGACTGGGAAGGGTGTGTGCATAGGGGACTGAGATGAAGAGAAGTTGGGTAATGAGTGCAAACATACTTTTAGGTAGAAGGAATAAGTGTTAATATTCAGTGGCACAGTAGGGTGACTACAGTTAACAAAAATGTATATTTCAAAACAGCTAGAAGAGAGAACTTGAAATGTTCCCAACACATAGAAATGATGTATATTCCAGATGACAGACACTCCAAATACTCTGACTTGATCATTACACTCTGTGCATGGAACAAAATATCACATGTATCTCATAAATACATACAGCTATTATGTATCCAAAAATCACGGATCAGTTGCTTTGAATATACAAAATGAAAAAGTATTTTTTGTCCTTACTCTGTAAATTCCTAAATTACAGATCTAATAATTTAAGTTATTTTATTGATCTGTTGTCCTAAATAGCAATTTACTAACATAACTGAAATTGCCTTTCAGTGAATGCCCAGGGCCCTATAGTTGGCTATTAAATGCTTGAAGAAGAAATAAAATTCTGGTGGCTCCTCACTTGACCACTTTTCCAGCTAGTATTTTATTAGTAGCAAGGAAATAATCACAGAAATTCATTACTGTTAGAGAGTCCAGTGTGTGAGAACTAGTAGGTGGCCATTTGCCTTAGTTCTCAGTTTTTGCAGTGTTCTAATTAGAGTGATCTGGGCATTAGGAAGCAAATCGTCTTCTCTCTATGGGAAGGGGAGGTTGGTAATGTGGTTGGTGTATGGAGAAGGGTTCAGGAAACAGCTGCAGTGGTTAGAACGGACAGGTCATTAGAACTGAAGAGGACAGGCTAGCTATGCACCTCAAGTGTGGGTGGCAGCCAGGGAAAGTGACACTTCCCACCAATGCTTGAACAATGTAAATAAAGAGTGACTCTTAAAGGCAAAAGTAAAGCGAAAAAATGATAGAAACTGCTTGGTTTTACTGGGGCGGGGGGGAGGGGAGGTTAGTTTCATTGTTACAAGCAGGACTGGCCACCTAATTTGCAGAGTCCAGTACAAAATGAAAATGCAGGACCCTTGTTTAAAAAGATTAAGAGTTTCAAGACCATAACAGCAGAGCATTACAACAACACGAGGCCTTTCTGAACTTGGGGCCGTCTGTGACTACACAGGCCACATGTTCATGAAGTCAGCCTTTCCTACAGAGCCAAACATTAACAAGAGAGATAAAGCAGTTTTTCTCAGATCACCAATTAACACTCCATCTTCAAGCCTCAGAAAGTTCTGCTCCTATTACTTTTCCTGGTCTGACCTATTGGTCTTCTGGGTCTGGGGTGGGGTTACTGAAGGAAGCAGAGGTTACAGAACTCCCATTCTGTACCATTTTCCCACTGAGAAGTCTAGTGAAGACCATTATACTTTTAAATATTCTTTATTCTTACTGAAACATATGTTGGACCATATCTTACATTACACATCAAGATTTTTGGTCCAGAAATAGATTTGTTGTCATAACAGATTGAGAAATAGCTAACCCATTTATTTTAATCAGAAAGTTGTATTTGTTCTGATTCTAATGAGAACATCTAATCAAGACTTTCATTGCTAGAACTAGATATAAACACTTTTTATAACACTATTGATGCCATTGATACAATTACTGCTGCAAATGCTGCAACCCCAGCTCTTGTGATTTCAGAGTCACATCTTGTAGAGGTGGATCCAATGAGAGACGTCATCTCTCCAAGACAAATTTAACTGGAAATTAACCACCCCAGCTTCATTACATCAGAATGGGACTGAAGGATGGCAGAGAGATATGGACAAGTATATTTCAGAAAAAAATAATAAAGTGATCTGATGGTCTCCTGGTGAAGAACTACTGTTCTACTTCAAATCCTTTTTCCCCCAGAAGAGGAAACAGGTACAATAACAAGCTGCTGTTCATGCAGGCAGTTAGAGAGAGCTGGACCCAAAACTCAGGTATACTGTGTCTAACAGGGTTCCTTCTACACTGCAATGAAAGTATAGCATAACTGGTAGTCTCAAAAGATTTTAGTTTGAGGATCAAATGATATTGACGTTTAAGGGAAGTTGGGCTTTATAACTAGAATGACGTTTTCTGGTATGGGTTTTATGTTAAACTGAATATACCATGTCTGTTTAGTTGGGAGAACTTACAAATCCTGTTAATGAATATTCTAATGTTCATAACTAAAAGGTAGGATTAGTATCAAATCTCTGATTCTGATAAAAGACTACTTAAAATAGCCTCCAATAAGAAAGCAAATTCAATATGGATTAATGGAAATTATGAAAAAAAGCTGTTAGAAGACAAATTTCTCCCCTGATTTCCACAGTATACTCTGTTTGGATATGTAATTTAATAAAATGTATCAGTGACAACTCACCCAGTGAATTTCTAAAAAAAATTGAAATACCTCTTAGCAGTTGACTTATTTTTATGGCTTTTATTGGCTATATTCTCACACTTACATGATACTTACAAGTCACATGATAAATTAATGTTACAGTAAAGCAAACTGACCTTCTACAGTTATCATTAATGACAGGCAGCACTTTGACAGACTCCTTCACCTAGAAACATGAAACTGAAGAGTGCATTTTCCTTGCAAACAAACTAGGTTTATACTTTACACTAGGGTCATTTTACATGAAGGCAAGGGAAGAGAAATATTCAGCTACAATGGCCCAACATCTAGAATGTCTAAGCTGAAATGAAAAGAGCCTGACATATTGAAAGACCTCACTAGCAAAATGCATCTCTAAGGAGTTACGTGTGTAACTGAAGAGAACTACACAAAATCCAGGAAGAACCGTCCCAGCAGTTCAGAGACGTTTTTAAAAATTAAATGAGCATCCGCAGAGGAATGCACTAAACTAAATGCCATCCGTCCTCTTAGCTTCAGATTTCACAGCACAGAGCCCCCCTGCCCAGCGGTGGTCCACGCTCCAGAATTAGTACACGACAAGGAGTCCCTTAGCAGGGCCGTTCCAGTACAAAAGGAGACCCAGCGGGCCAAATGATGAGTAATAGTTACAAGTAAACATACTAAATGATACTGAGGAGTTTAGGGACTGCTCTCGTTCTAAGCAATTTCTTGCAGGCAAAATACTTAACACTGGTTTCACACCACTCTTATATCAGCTTTTCATCTGGAGGCTGGCACTTTCTTCAGTACAGCACTGTGGGAGCAATTGTGTCTCCTCATAAAGCACCAATAAGTTTCCAAGTTTCAATCACTTTACTTGTGCTTTCGTTTCTTCCTTCTGATATTTCTTCAGTTGAGCACTAATACTGTGACTCCATTCTTTCATCTTTCAGGCATACGTTTTGTGGCTTTTAAGCTTCTTGCCTTCTGAGAACAAAAGTGGCAAATGGTGAGCACAATTTCTGGGAATGAATTTGAAGTAGCTAGGCATAAAATTTAGTTGAATAAAGTAAAATGGTTGTGATCATGAGGGGAATGGTCTGGTGCAGTCATAAGCACCTGGGTCACCTTTTATGACTCTGGGCCTCCATGTGAACGGCCCTCCTGAAGCTGTGACCTGGTGGCCCCAAGCTGTATTTCACTAAATGTTAGTAATTCATACTTATCCCTGGGTAATGTTTCTGAAGCATTTTAATCCATGGTAAATTATAGCATCATGTCCTTACTGATATCATGACCTACTCTACATCTCTACATTTACTTTTTTGATACAACTGGGGAACTGAAAGGAAAAGCCTTTGAAGGGAAAAATTTCAGCTCCACTTAGGACTAGTTATGATTCTGGTCATTAGCAATGCAGAGTGAAAAGCAAAGAGAGGCTGTGAATAAAGCAGGAAAATAATACATTTTCCACACTGTCAGTGTGAGAACCTGAAAAGCCATTAAAAAGAGTAGGTGGATGAACCTCAAAAACATTATGCTAAGTACAAGAAGCCAGACATAAAAAGCCACATATTGTGTGATTCCATTATACAAAATATTCAGAATAGGTAAATCCAGAGACAGGAAGATAGACTGATAGTTGCCAGGAACTGAAGGAGCTGAGAGTGGGAAGTAACTGCTTGGTGGGTCTAGAAATTTTGTGGGGAATGATGAAATGTTTAGGACTAGAAAGATGTGGCTACTGCACAACATTATAGATGTTGATATGTGTTTTATGTTAAACTGAAAATACCACGTCTGTTTAGTTGGGAGATCTTACAAATCCTGTTAATGAATATTGTCACAGCGTTGTTCATTTTAAAATGGTTAATTTTATATTTTGTCACTTTCACATCAATAAAAAATTAAAAATTAAATGAAAAACTTTCTTAATTTTTCTGTAATATTAAATCCATCTTTTTATTTATTTTTTATTATATCTTAAGTTCTGGGGTACACGTGCAGAACGTGCAGGTTTGTTACATCGGTATACACATGCCATGGTGGTTTGCTGCACCCATCAACCCATCATCTACATTAGGTATTTCTCATAATGCTATCCCTTCCCTTGCCCCCCACCTCATGACAGGCCCAGGTGTGTGATGTTCCCCTCCCTGTGTCCATGTGTTCGCATTGTTCAGCTCCCAGTTATGAGTGAGAATGTGCGGTGTTAGGTTTTCTGTTCCTGTGTTAGTTTGCTGAGAATGATGGTTTCCTGCTTCATCCATGTCCCTGCAAAGGACATGAATTCATTCTTTTTTATGAAAATCATCTTTTAAAAAGCTTTTTTTTTTTTTAAAAATAGAATTTTAGTAGAGATGAAGCATGAACTCCAACCCGTTCGGCTTGCTTAAGTCACCTGGATAATCCTTTATATATTTATTCTTTTTAAAATTCAAGTTATAATCTAAACATTAAGTCATAAGTATGTATTAAGAGCACTATTACCCCTTTTCCCCTCATACAAATTAGTGTTTACATGTAGTCAAATTTATCAAGCTCTTCTTTAGTTCTATTGGTCAGTCTTTGCTTTATAAAGTCTGATTTCTGTTTCCTTCTTAGAAAGATCTATTCCACTCCTTCACTTGATAAGTTCGTTGTTGATAATGATTTTTTTTCCTCTAAGGTATTTATTTATTTATTCTAATTATTTTGGTCAGTATTTCTGATAATATTCAATAATGTGCTCACTCTAGTAATCCCAAGATTTTGGGAGGCTGAGGCAGGGTACTGCTTGAGCCCAGGAGCTCAAGAGCAGTCTGGGCAATATGGCAAAACTCCATATCTGCAAAATAAGATAGAAAAATTAACTGGGAGGCTGAGGTGGGAAAATCACTTGAGCCCGGGGTTCAGGACAGCAGTGAGCATGACTGTGCTACTGCACTCTAGCCTTGACAACAGAGCAAGACCCTGTCTTTAAAAAAAAGTACTGTCATTGGTTTTCACAGGGACTTAAATAATAAAATGTAGCAGTGCATTGAAAAGCTTAAGTGTGGATAGGAGGAGAAGAAAGAAGAAACAGTAACCTTTTTTCATATTTAATAGATAGTTGGTAACTGACACTATTTTAAAACAAATCTATCAATAATAGATGTTTAAATATGTGATGTAATGGTATAAAGGTAATGGTGTGTTGGAGCCCCTTCTCTTTCCTACCCCAAACTCACAAGGGGCAATTGTTAAATTTTCAGGAAATTTGCAAACCAGTTGTTAAATAAAGCCATAACTGAAAAATAAAGTAGAAACTCCTGATTTCTGGTCTGGTATGTAAGGAGATTAGGTATTTTCAGTCTGTCCTAACAGTAAGTAAAAATCTGATCTAAATGAAAAAATACAACTCTTCTTGAACCCATCAGAAAAGGGTACTCATAGAGCAAACCACAGGGCAGCATTGGAGAGATAGACAGGTGGATACGGAAAATTACAACTTAATAACCAAACAGAAATCCAAGAGCAGAAATCTCATTACGAGCCAGTACCAGGGTAGGAAACCCTAAACTGTAATTAATGAATTTCTGGAGGTTCAGTGTGGACAAGCTTGAAAGATGAAAACTCCAGGGCACTCAGTCGTAGGGGGTCCTCATACTTCTATCAGTCTACCCTACAGGAGTTCTACTAGATTCTCACAGTCGATATTGGAAAAGAGTCCCTTTTGCTTCTAGTAGGGAGAGAGGAAATGTTATCATTTTGAAATACATCAGAGCCTTCCATTCTTCTTAACAAGGCCTACCCACAGGAGAAACTATTTTACCAGAGCCAAATCTTCTGAGGTTGTATCAGAGCCTCACTTACCTAGGGGAGGGGAAATGCACAGCTGCGGTCCCCTGCAGTCATCCTGTCCCACATAAAGGGGTTGGCGGAAACTTGTGAAGTCCATAGCCCAGAGGCACAAGCTCACCAAAAGACTGAGACCTAATCATAGAATGCTTCCCCGCTCCCCAACAACATATCACTATATTAATAAAGGCAAAAAACAAAAAAACACAGGTGAAGAGACTGAATTAGCATCAGAACCAGAGTCAGATATGGTAGGGATGTTGGAATTATCAGAAAAGGAATTTTTTAAAACTAGAATTAATATGCTAAAAAGCTTTAATAGGAAAAACATAGACAACATTTAAGAACAAATAAACAATGTCAGCAGAGAGATGGCTATTCGAAAAAAGAATAAAAAAGAAATGCTAAGGAATAAAAACACTGTAATAGAAATGAAGAATGGCTTTGGTGACTGACATTTAATTAGTAGACTGAACGTGGTTGAAGAAAGAATCTCTGAGTGTGAGGATGCGATAATAGAAACTTCCAAACCACACATTAACTTGGAAAAATTCTCAGTCACTATTGCAGACATCAAACTACAGAAATAGGAAGCTCAAAGGAAACCAAGCAGGATAAATGCCAAAAAATGAAAATTTAAAAACTATACTTAGGCACATCATATTCAAACCTCATAAAATCAGATAAAGAAAAAATTTTGAAATAAGCCCGTGGGAGGGAAAAACACTTCACTTATAAAAGTACATGTGACATCTCCTCAGAGACTATGCAAGCAAGAAGAGAGTAGAGTTACATATTTAATGTGTTGAGAGAGGAAAGAAAAAATCAACCAACCAGGAATTCTGTACTCTGCAAAACTATCCTTCAAAAATGAAGGAAAAATAAGGACTTTCTCAGACAAATAAAGATAGAGGAAATATGTTGCCAGTAGATCTGACTTACAAAAAAATGTTAAAAGAAGTTATTCAGAGGAAACAAAAATGATATAGGTCAGAAACTAGATCTACATAAAGGAAGAACACTAAAGAATGAATAAGGGAAGATACAACAAAAACTTTTATTTTTCTTATTCTTAATTTATCTAACAGACAACAGGTTGTTCATGGTAATAATAACAATGTACTCTATGTTTATGTACATGGAGGAGGGATTCAAAATATTTTGTTATTATAAAGTATTTGCACTACCTGTGACAGTTATTTGAAAGTAGATTTGAATTAGTTGCAAATGTTTATTGCAAACCCTAGAGCAACCATTTAAAAAGCTAAAACAAAGAAGTAAAATTGATATACTAAGAAAAGAGAGAGGATAGAGTCATATAAAATTCCCAAAACCACAAAAAGCAGAAAATGTGTGAAAGATCAAAACAAGAACAAAGAACATGGGCAAAAAATTAAAACCAAACCCAAGTATTATAGATATTAATTGGACTATATCAATATTTACCTTAAATGTCAATGGTCTAAATTCCCCAATTCAAAGACAGAGATTGTCAGACTGAATACAAAACCAAAACCTAACAATATGTGTTGTACATGAAATTCACTTTAAATGTAAAGACAAATATGGATTAAAAATAAATGGATAGAGAAACATAGATCATGCTAACGTGAATCAAAAGAAAGTGGAAGTAGCTGTATTAATTTCAGACAGGGCAGATTTCATAGCAAGAAAAGTTGTCAGGAAAGTGGAGCATTGCATAATGATAAAGAGGTCAATCCCCCCTGCCAAAAGACATAACAATTCTTTATTTAGATGTCTGTTTTCTAAAAACAGAATGTCAATATACTTTTTTAAATTTTTTAAATTTTTTTATTTTTTTGAGATGAAGTCTTACTCTGTTGCCCAGGTTGGAGTGCAGTGCACAATCTCGGCTCACTGCAACCTCCGCCTCCCGAGTTCAAGAGATTCTCCTGCCTCGGTCTCCAGAGTAGCTGGGATTACAGACATGCACCACCATGCCTAGCTATTTTTTGTATTTTTAGTAGAGACAGTGTTTCACCATGTTGGTCAGGCTGGTCTTGAACTCCTGATCTTGTGATCCACTGCCTTGGCCTCCTAAAGTGCTGGGATTACAGGCATGAGCCATTGCACCAGCCAGAATGTAAAAATACTTAAAGTAAAAATTGATAGAACTGCCCAGAGAATTAGATTCAGAGAATTAGATTAAGTCCCACTATTATACTTGGCAATTTCGATACACTTCATCCATAAATTAACAGATTCAGCAGGCAGAAAATCATTAAGGCCATAGGTGAACTCAAAAACACTAGGTCAACTAGGTACAGTCAGCACCTATTGACTACTTCATCTAACAACCACAAAAGGCACATTACTCTCAGGCTCACATAAAATATTCAACAAGATGGATGACGTTCTGGGTAATAACACACACCTTAACAAATTTAAAATAATACAAATCATACAGTGTCTGTTCTCAGACCAAAATAGAACTAAATGAGAAATCAATAACAGAAAGATAATTAGAAATTTTCAAAATATTTGGGATCACATAACATGCTTCTAAAGAAGATATGTGTTATTTAGAAAAAATAAATTTCAAGAAAAATATAAAAATATTTTGCACTAAATTAAAATGAAAACCCAACTTATCAAAATGTGTGGGATGCAGTGAAAGGAGTGCTTAGAGGGAAATTGTAACACCACATGCATATATTAGAAAAAAAGAAAGATTTAAAATCAGCCATCTAAACTTCTGCCTTGGAACGTGTTTCAAAAAGCTAAAGAAAGAAGAGTAAATTAATTCCAAAGTAGGCAAAGGAAAAAAAAATAATGAAAATTTGAGCAGAAAGTAATAAAATTGAAAACAGGAAACTGATGGAGAAAATCAACAAAACTGAAAACAGGTTCTTCAAAAAGATCAGTAACATTAATAAGCCTCCTGCCAGGATAACTGAGAAAAAAGGAGACAGAAGGTGTCGACTACTAGTACCAGAAATGAAAGAGGTGCCATCACTACAGGTCCCATGGACATTAAAGGAATAACAAATGAATTATGTGAAAAATTCTAAATCCACTATTTTGATGACCTAGATGAAATGGGCCAATTCTTTGAAAAACACAGCATGCTAAAACTCACATGAGAATAAATTGACAATCTGAATAGGCCTGTATCTATTAAAGAAACTGAACCAATAATTTATAACCTTCTAAATCAGGAAACAGCAGGCCCAGATCAACTTATTGGTAAGTTTTACCAGGTAATTAAGGAAGAAATTTATATCAACTCTCTAGAATTTCATTTAGAAGGTAGAAGTAGAGGAAATATGTCCTCACTCATACTTTGAGGAATACCAAAACCAGAGAAACACATTATAAGAAAAGAAAACTACAGATCACTATCTCTCATGAATATATATGTAAAAATCCTCAACAAAATATTAGCATATCCAATCCAGCAATGTATAGAAAGAACTTTATACTATGAAAAACTGTGATTTATTCAAGATACGCAAGACTAGTACATTTAAAAATCAATTAATGTAATCCATCATATCAATGGGTTAAAGAAGAGAAATCACATGATCATATCAAGAGATGAAGAAAAAGCATTTGATAAAATCCAATACCCACTCATGATTAAAAATCAAAGCAAAACAAAATGTTCAGTAAAGTAATAATAAAGGGGAACTCCCTACTTGATAAAATATATTCACAGTTCTATGGCTAATGTATTCAATAGTTAGAAACTTGAAGTTCCCCCACTAAGATCAGGAACAAGGCAAGGATGTCCGCTCTCACCACTGCTTTTCAATATTGTACTGAAAGTTCTAGCTAATGCAATAAGACAAGAAAATAAAAGAAAAGGTATACATATTGGAGAGGAAGAAATAAAACTGTGTGCGTGTTCACAGATGACATCATTGCCTGTGTAGGAAATCTGAAAGAATCAACAACAACAACAAAAACTATCTGAACTAATAAGAAATTGTAGTAAGGTTGCAAGGTCAAAATACAAAAGTCAATCACTTTACTATATACCAGCAATAAATAAGTAAGATTTGAAATTCAAAGCACAATACCACTTATACCAGCACTCCCCCAAAAATGATATACCTGGAAATAAACTAACAAAATATGCACAAGAACTATAACAGAAAAACTATAAAACTGATGAAAGAAATCAAAGAACTAAATAAATAGAGAGCTAATACGTGTTGTTTGAAAGACTCAATATTATCAGAATATCTACTCTTCCTAACTTGACCTACAGATTCAATGCAATCTCAATTAAAATCTGAATAAGCTATTTTGTGAATGTTGACAAAGTGATCTTTAAAGATTATGTGGAGGAGCAAGATACTCAAAATAGCAAACAATAGTAAAGAAGATTAAAGTTGGAGGACTGACACTACCCAAGCTTAAAACTTATTGTAAAACTAACGTAATAAGACAGTGTCATGTTGGCAAAAGATTAGACAAATAGATTAGCTGAACAGAACAAAGAGCCCAGGAATACATCTGTGTAGATATAGCCAGGTGATCGTGACAAAGGAACTAAAATGAAGAAAGGATAGTTTTCTTCAACAAAGGATGCTGGAATAAAGGGACATCCATAAGCAAAATAACTAACTAAATAAATAAATAATCTAGACACACACCTTGAACTCTTCACAAAAATGAACCAAAAATGAATTATAGACATAAATGTGAAATGCAAAACTATAAAACTCCTGGAAATGACAAGGGAGAAAATCTAGATGATCTATGGTGTCAGTATGACTTTTTAGATACAACATCCAAGGCATACTTTATGAAAAAAATGGTAAGATAGATTTTGTTAAGTTTTCTGCTCTATGAAGGAGCATGTCAAGAGAATAAAAAGACAAGTCACAGACTAGAAGAAAATATGTGCAAAAGACATCTGATAGAGGAGTGTCACCCAAACTATACCAAAAAAAAAGCCCTCTTAAAACACAATAATAAGAAAACAACTCGATTAAAAATGATCCAAATATCTTAACATATACTTCATTAAAGAAGATATACAGATGGCAGATACACATAAGAAAAAATGCTGATGTCATCAGAGAAATTAAAATGACAATTAGATACTACTGCACACCTATTAGAATGGCCAAAATCTAAAACATTGACAACACCAAATGCTGTCAAGAACGTGAAGCAACTGGAGCTCTTATTATTGTTGGTGAAAATGCAAAATGGTATGGCCACTTTGGAAGACAGTTTTGGTAGTGTGTTACAAACCTGTACTTCCTCTTACCATAGGATACAGCAATAGTGTTGCTTGGTATTTACCCAAAGGAGTTGAAAAGTTATGTTCACACAAAAGTCTGTGCAAGGATGTTTATAGTAACTTTATTCATAATTGCCAGTGGAAGCAATCAAGATGTCCTTCAGTAGGTAAGTGGATAAACTGTGGTACATTGTAATGACAAATTACTCAGTGCTAAAATGAAATGAGATATTGAGCCTTGAAAAGACACAAAGGAAGCTTAAATGCATATTATTACATGAAAAAAGCCAATTTGAAAAGGCAATACTGTATGATTCCGACTATATGACATTCTGGAAAAGGCAAAACCATGGAGACAGTAAGATGATCAATAGTTGTCAGAGTTTGGAGAAGTGGAGTGATGAATAAGGAGAGCAGAGGATTTTTAGGGCAGTGGAACATTCTGTGTGATACTACAATAGTAGACACATGCCATTATACATTTGTCAAAACCCATGCATGTACAACACCAAGTTTGAACCCTAATGTAAACTGTTGAGTTGGATTGATAATGATGTGTCTGTGTAGGTTTATTGATTGTAACAAATCAAGCCACTCTGGTGTGGGATGTTGATAGTAGAGGAGTCTGTGTATGGGAGAGGATGAGGGAATATGGAAACTCTGTATTTTCTGCTTAATTTTGCTGTAAACCTAAAACTTCTCTAAAAATAAAATAAAGTTTATTAATTGAAAATATTAAGCATATACATTTGCAATTAAATAAGTTGTGGATTTTACTACACTTTACTAGTCTCTATGCTCTTGACACTGCAAATGTGTGGGGGAAATCCTACATTGTGGTATGCTGCTGCTGATCACTTTGTCAACATTCACAAAATAGCTTACCCAGATTTTAATTGTGATTGCGTTGAATCTGTAGATCAAGTTAGGAAGAGTAGATATTGTAATAACATCGAGTCTTTCAAACAACATGTATTATCTCTCTGCACCCTTCTCTGCATTCCATAAGGGTAGGCTGGAAGCTTTATATAAGCCACACAGGGAATATATACCATGAAAATTGACAAATGCTGCAAATCAGGTTTTGACTTACTGTTTTTTTGACTGTCAAACTGAAGAGAGAAAGTAAGAAAATGTTAGTAATACAGATGAAACTTAAAAGTGTGTTGTGTCTGTAGTCATTACATATAGAATAGCACCAAAAAATTGAGAAAATCTTTTTTCAGAACTTAAAACCTAATCTATGATCAAGCAATCATAATTGAATTAATCAAATTAATGTAATTGAATTACTGTGATCTATGATTAAGTCATTTATATCTTTGATGAATGAGTGAAGTTCTGAAATTTATCTTCACTGTTTTCCCTTTGTTTTACTCATTAACAAACAAAAATTATCAACCAAAATTTATTTTGGAATTGGACTTAAATGCCAGTCACAAGTTCACCACTATATAAAGATAACTGTTAGAAAAACTGAAATAATAATATAACTAACCAAAATTTTGAGGCAGAGTAGGGGGAAGTATAAGAAGCAATAATTACATTGCAAATACAATATAATTTTTTTCATCTCTACAGTGGAGAATCAAAATATACAATTTAAGGTCAATACAACTCAAAGTGGATGATTAATTGTATTATTCAAATATACAATGATAATTAAAAGAAAAACTTTAAAAGTTTTATAAATGATTCTAATTTATCAAAAGAAAAGTAAATACACGTACAAATTGTGACTTCTAATATTGCCTCCCACCCCAACAGCCCAGAATCTATTTGTTCTCCTTGATCTGTTTCCATATTGCTATGCAATTTTCCTTTATGATATATTAAGATTAATTCTTTGCATAATATTTGTGGATACATTTTTTGTTACTTGATAAACTTAATGAAGCTAGAGTCTATGTATGATTTTGGTCAACATCATTGTAAATACCTGGTACAATGTCTGAGATATAGTAATTGGTCGGTAATGATGTATTGATGTAATGATGAGTGAGGAGCCGCTGACTTCAAAAATCTCACAGGAAAGCTACACATAAATGCAATAAAACGAAAGAAACCTGTTTAGTTTTAAAGAAGAAGAGAAAAGATTAGACATTTTGCCTAAAGGAAGACTTTATAAAGAAGGTGGTATCTGAGCTGCATCTTGAAATATTAGGCAGTTTGCCTGGTGGACAGGGAAAAACGTCATTTTGGAGAAAGGAAACTGCCAGCAGAGCAAGGTAACGTTAGTGAAACAGGGCCACAACACAGAGAAAAGTGTGGGCCGTATACTAAGCATCTGGAGTTTATCCTGTAAATCACTGGAAAAGACGGCAATAAGATTCTTTTCTGGGCGCTCTCTGTACACAATAAGGAAGAAAGGAAGGAAGGGAGATTGGAGGGGAATTTGGTGAAGGATGCTTGGCACTGATTGGCTACTACATTGTGGTCCTCGGGCCACACAATCTACAGAGAGAAAAAACTGGCATAATTTGCATTGGTGTTTTAGTTTAAAGGAAAATACTGCTGAAATAAAAGGGGAGGGAGCAAGTCACAGTGGTCAAATCCAGCTTTTCAGCATACTCTCTCCTCCAATTTGAAATTTGTTTTCTATTCTTTCTGTGAATAACCCCTAATTCAAATCCTGACTCTATGAAAACTTACTTTCTTCAATAATCTCACTTATCTTTAATCACACAAAATTGTCACAGTCGTATTTATCTGGATCATACTTTCAGAGCGGAAGCTGTGTTTTTACTTGATTTTGTAATCATCCATAGTGCACAATGAAATGTTTAGCACAAAGTATATTTTGGTAAGTGTTTTGATCAGTATATAATAATGCAATAACAAATGAAGATTTAAAAATTGTCACTACAGAGGAGCAGAAAGAAATCGGACAAATGTGTAAAGAGAATAACATGATAGAAAAGATGATAGAATGATTTCTTTAATTATATGAGAGGTAGATCAAAGTAATTATAGACTGGGCGTGATGGCTCACGCCTGTAATCCCAGCACTTTGGAAGGCTGAGGTGGGAAGATCACTTGAGGTCAGGAGTTCAAACAAGCCTGGCCAATTTGGTGAAACCCTGTCTCTACTAAAAACACAAAAAATTAGCTGAGCATGGTGGTGCGTAACTGTAATCCCAGCTACTCAGGAGGCTGGGACAGGAAAATTGCTTGAACCAGGGAGGTGGAGGTTGCAGTGAGCTGAGATCAGATCGTGCCACTGAACTCCAGCCTGGGCAAATGCCGTCTCAAAAAAAAAAAAAAAAGTAGTATTATGAATACTCTGCTTTCAAGAAATAAAAAAAATAAATATCCTCTAATACTTCAGGAATAATGTTATATTTAATTCAAGTACTGGTTTTTCCCCAAGGATTAAATAAGATCCAGAAACTTGGAATTATGCAGTTTTTGACGGAAAATTTGGTTAAATAAGGGGAATAACTATTTCTTACAACATTCCCAGCACTGCATTTTGAGTGACTCCTTGTAGTATTCTGTTGTTTAAGAAAATCACTAAAACTTCAAAGTGCTGACATGTGTGTGGTGGGGAATTCACGAGTGAGTTTCATTTGGTGAACTTAGGTGATGCAGGTATTTATAACAGTTATAACATTCAGCTGTTCACAAAATTCTTGTAAGTAGCCCTGCAATTTAATTTGCCCTCTTCTCTGCAGCATAGTGTAACCACAGAGGCTTGTGTGGTCTCTAACTTTTCCCTACGATCCATGCTCAACCTGTTGCCAGGCTCACTGGTATGGAACCTCTCAGTCTTAGGTTTGCATTTTTATTCTCCTCTCTTCCATTTCCATCTTTAGGCGAAAAATAATGTTAAAAGAAAAGCTGCTTCCAGGCAAACAGAATCCAAGAAGCACACAAAAATGATCAGTTATGGTCTGTGACCTGATAGGCTGTTCTGGGAATTGAGCTGTCATACTCAGGAGAAAGGCTGTGAGGCTCAAGTGCGGAAGAGAGAAATAGGGGTGGAAATGTGAAGTTAGGACGCATGCTTTCATTTGAAAAGTACTTTTTCAAGCATTTAAGGGTTTTAGAGGTTTTGTTGTTTGTGTTTTTTCTATTTTTGTTTTTTCAGCTTTGCTTTTTAAAATTAAATCTCTCTTTGGGTCTATCGACATTTTATTCTTTAATAACTGGTCTCTCTTCTACAATTTCTCTTTTTCCAGAAATGTCTGCTGATAAGAACAGCCTTCCCAGGAATGGGTCAAATGGTAAGAAGATACATTTTTTAAAGGCAAAATATTTAAAGAAAGGAGAGAGGAGAATAGAAACAATAGTTGTTGTTGGAGGATAGCATGGAGCCGTCTTCTGCATTACGATTGAGTACATTCGTCCATCAATGAAAAGTAGATTCCGTCAGCAGGGACTATATGCAGAGCATTTATAATCATTAAAATTTCCCAATATAAGAAGGTCCTCCTTGCAAAATGGGAATAGGACAAATGGATGAGAATCATTCTCAATGGAAAATGGAAGATGCTATACTGTACCAGAATGTTTGTGTACACAGATTTTATTTAAATATGGATGTTATCATAGAGAAGATGAGAGTTCGCTCTCAGTACCCTAACTTCAGCATTAGAACTTAACAATGTATTGATTCTGCCCCTTGCCTTCTCTTTTTTCCTCATGCTCTTAATTTGCTCCTCCCCCATAATTAGTCATTACATTTATTTACTTGTGTTTGCTACTCCGTTGCTGCTGTATATACAGTTAGAGAATCTCTGTACAATGGTTAAATTACTCCTCTTACCCATGGCCAAATATGGCTCTAGAAAAACCATAAGAATATGACACATGGTCTTTGTGACCCTTAAACCCACTGAGCCTCTGTTGCCATCTGCCCATCTACTACTGACATTTATTTCATTCATTCTACCTCTTTCCTTGATCACTATTGCCTAACATTTCCTTCTTAAGCTTCTACACTTTCTCATTCTCAGCTTCTTACTTCACTAAGGAAACAAGAAAATCAGAAAAAATATCCCAACGCTTTCATCACAATATTCACAGACTGACCTGTGAATGAGCCCATAGACCTCTCCTATCACTCTGGATAAACTATCCTTACTTGTATACAAGGCAATGCACCCATTTGAACACTATATTCCATAGTTACTTGCACAAATTTAATTCTCCAGAAATTCTTCATTCTCACACATTACCATTTATTTTTCTATAAATTCATTCCAACAAAAGTACTGCTATTTTAGCCAACTTTTAAAATTGATACATAATAGATGTTCATATTTTGGGGATACGAGTGTTACTTTGATACATGTATATGTCTGTAAAGGTCAAATCAGGTTAACCAGAATGTCCATTGCCTTAAAGATTTATCTTTTATTTATGCCAGTAACATTTGAATTATTCTCTCCGAGCTATTTTGAAATGTACAATAGACACATGTTAACTGTAGTCACCCTTCTGAGCTCTTGAATGGGCCTTATTTACAGTTCTGTCTAACTGTAAATTTGTACCCATTAATAACCTTCTCTTTAAAAATTATACAGCTTTTTTTTTTACATTATCCCTCTCTATCTACTGTCTTTTTCCCTTGCTTTTTTGTTAAGCAAAAATTTACTGCCTCCAATACCTCCCCTCTTGGTGTTTTTCAAGTATATTACATTCGCAATATCACTGCATCACTTCAGCAGAAACATCAATCCTCCCTCCAGGACAGCTTAAACTCTTCTGATTTTACTCTTACTTAACTGGCTGTTCCTTCTCTGTCTTTTGTGGTTTTTCTCATCTCTACAAACTATGTGTCTTGGATATCCCAAGGCTTAGTCTTCAAACATCTCCCATTCTCTATCTACATTACTCTCTGGGTGATTTTAATTGGACCCCTGGATTTAAATACCAATTCCACACTGACAAAATCCACATATATATCTTTAGTATACACATCTTCTCTGAAATTCAAACTTAGATATGCAATCATCTACTCAATATTCCCACTTGGATATTTATTTTGAATGTAAAACTTCAAGAGTCTAGAGCTAACTTCTGACATTTCCCCCAAGCCTTCTTTTTCTACATTCTTTTGTATTTTAATAAATGCAACTTCTTCCCTGCTCAAATCGAATACCTTCAGCTCATCCTTTCTGTCATATTTCATATTGAATACAAAAGCCAAATGTCTCAAACTTCAGAATATATCCAGAATCTGTCTGATTCTCATCATCTGTATCACTATCACCCAGGTCCAAGACACTCTCGTCTCTTCCTGAAATACTCAATAATCTCCTAACTGGCACCTCTGCTTCTTTGTGTATAGCAGCTAAAAAGAGCTTATTTTTTTTTTTAGTAGAACATTTCATTGCTCTGCTCAAATGCCACCAGTGGCACTCCCTCTCACTTAAAACCAACATCCCCTTTAATTGCACACAGGCTCAATAAGTCTGCTCCTCACTCCTGGTTACTTAGCTTCTCTTTCTGGCCACATGGTCCTCCTTGTTCTTCCCCAGCAAATTCCTTTTATACCTGCTAGTCCTAGAGCTTGGAGAAATCTTCCCCCCAGATAGCATTATATCTGTACTCTCAACTCCTTCAAATTTTTGTTCAAATTTTAACCCTCCAGACCTCATCCTAAACTCACTATTCCTTTTTCTTGCTTTATTTTTTCCCTAGAAGTACTACCATCTGTCATGCTATTAAATGTATGTGTGCGTATATGCATGCGTGTATGTATATGTTTCTGTTTTATTATTTCCCCTGTAGAATATAAGCTTTAGAAGGTGGCAATTTGTCATCTTTTTTTTTTCACTGTGTTATCTGATGTGCCAAGAATATCTGTGAAGGAGACATAGTGAAAACACAATACACTCTTTTTTTGAATGAATGAGTGAATGAGGTCACCATTGTTTGGATCTGAAACGTATTTTACTTATAATTAAAAGTGAGTATCTAGAAAGTCACAGAAGAATAACTTCTAAATCTCTCAAACACTCTGAGTTTTATTTCCAAGAGAAGTCAAGTCCATCTCGTTTCTCCTGGAAACCCTTGCAATCATAGGAAGACAGCAAGAGTCATCACTCTGCGGCGTAAAAATGATTTTTCAGCAAGGTTTTAGAATTCAAAGGATATTCTGCAAGCCTGAATTCTTTACCCTTATGCACGTGGGAAAACAAAAGTCTTGATACACAAGTTCAGGAATGCTAATTTTGGTGTTCAGAGAGTTCTGTTTTAAACCATATGGCAAAAAAACCCAGGCGAAAATTTCCTCACTGCTGTGTTTGCTTTTATAGCTTTAAGCGCTGCGGTTTTATGCAAGAGGAAATAGATTTTTGAGATGACAGTGACAGGTGAAATAGGATGTGAAGAAATGATACTTCAGTTTCTCTTATGTCAACAATATAAAAAAGCTACATGAAAAGGAAGTGATCTACCCATCTGTGAAACCCAGAATTCTCAGAGAGTCATAGCCACGGTGAATTAACATGGTGCTCATGGTACTCATTCAAATGATTTGTGATAAATCGTAACTTCTCAGTTTTAATTTCTTCTAGTAGGTCTCATCAATAGCTAACTAAGCTATATTGTTTTCTTTTGCTAAAAAAGTATGGTAAACTCTCATTCAATGTAGTTGTCACAAATGATCAAATATTTAGGTAGAATACTAGATTATACAGAATATTTCTATTACCAGTTTTTTGAAGCTTAGAGCATGACGCAGTTAACATTATTATATTCCTGAATATATGTAACAGTTAAGCAATTTGGGTTCATGTGACACCTCAGGGCCATCAATGATTATTCTATTGGAACTTGCTAAAGTAATAAATAGCATAATTTTAGATAACAGAGGGTCTCCTATATTATCGTTCGTGTAACATTTTTGCCAGTACAAAGAATTCCCATTGAATCAAATTCGCCTATTGGCTTTTACAGGGATCTAAAAGTCAAGACACAAAGCGGTGCCACATTTGAAAATAATTCTTTCTCTGAAAGTTTAAAGTTCCGTGTAGGGGCTTTAGTAATTTTAGGGGTAGAAATTATTTTCTTCAATGTGTTTAAAATCCATGGTGACAAAGCACACTGACAAGCTCTAGGTGAAGCTGGAATGAATGTTAAACCTTAACCACATGAAAAACACACATGCTGATAAGGGCACATTAGGGCCAGAAGCAGCTCTTATAACATTTTATTCTGAAACGGCAAACTTGGTTTCAGAAAACAACCTAATTTGTAAAAAAATTGTATCTGTCATGTTCTCTTTAAAGTCACGGCAGTTGAAATAAGATGATCTCATTACTACTTCTCTCACAGTTAGAATAAAATAATAGTATACCAGACAGGGTAAAAGCCATTTTAAGTTTTTGTCAGGAATTTCAAACCGGCATCATCGCTTCTTATCCATTGGTAGAGAAATTATCAAAGAAAGAAAAAGTAGGTTTTAAATTCACTGATGCCTTTACAATTTGAATCTGACTTACTCTGTTGAAACATTAGTAATTAATCATGCATCAACACCAAGTGTCATAGATTTTGGCAGTCATAAAAAAAAAAAGAAGATAAAGGAACCACATTTTCTATTTTGTTCACAGTGAGGACAGGATAAGAATGGATTCTGGAGGGTTATTGTGCTAATTGAATACCCCCCCCTCCAAAAAAAAAAAAAAAAAAAAAGCTTGAGTGTGTACATAACAACTTGAGAATTCTTCCCTTTTAAAATTATAATGCATATGCCATATTTATTAGTTAGACATCTTTTATGTGCCTCAAGTTTTTATTCATTTGTTCAAACTGCTCTGAAAAAGCTGGAAGAGATAATAATGTGGACAAGGTAATTGGTGTTGATACCAGTATCTTTATAAATAAAGTCAAATTTAATACAATATTGATTAAAGTAAGAAAAGTAAGATCAAAGTAGTTTAATATGGCGGGCTTGGTGATACTATATTTTCACTGAGTGTGCTATAAATGCCCACAAAACCAGTCTTCTCAGGTATTTCTTTGTTGAATTTTATTCACACACATAGATCTGGTAATAAACAGGCATAAGGAACGCAGAACTAGCTTGCAAAGGCAGCAGTTTATATTTTCTCACTGTCAACTACAAATTGCAGTTTGCATATATCAAAGTTTCATTTTTTACCTGTTTAAATTGGGATTAAAGTAATTACATTTGTTGGACAAATACACAGAGTATAGGTGAACTATATAAAGGTAAATTTGTTACTTGAATATATTGGTAAATGTTATATATTATATGAAAGAAAATTTCGTGAATACTTCTTAGCATTCTGGCCACTCAGTTGAATTAATTTGCAATCGAATTTTAATTCTTATTCCATTTGGTATCTTGCCAAAGTGGTAAACAGTATGATCATTAGAGTCCTTCCTAATTCCTTCATCATGTTCGTGTGTGTGTAAACCCTTTAGATGTTTTTTATCCATAATAGCTTTAAAATTGCTTTATGTCCTCCAGCCTCATGAAGATGATTACTTTATTAAAAAATTGAAGCCAAAACCAAAAAATCTTAACTGGGCACAAAAATAATTCTAATACGCTTTTATGTGTTGCTTACTGTCAAACAGGCATGTCTATGTGTATAATGTAGAACAGAAGATGTAAGAAATATGAATACCTTTCCCCACTTTCCATAATGAGGCAATTAGTTGTTATCTAGGTCCCTGGGTGATCAGCAATATTCCAGAAATATGTGCTTGGGTATGACGTGTGTGAGCTGTAAATGTGAGAGTCCCAATAATTGCTATAATTGCTGATGGGCTCAGTCCCACCCGACAATTATGCACCAGATGTGTAGTAAGAGTACTTGGTGTGGCTGATAGTTTATATGGCACAAAGTACTTTCAAACTAAGTTAAATTTTGTAATTAATAACTGTAATGAATGTTACAACTACTTTCCTCTACTTTAACATTAGTTCATGTCCTTTATTATAAAATACCATACACATGTAAATTTCACATAATTAGATTGGCTCATCAATCTGTTATTTCCCAATTACATAACAAAATAGTTACTGAATGAGATTTATGGGTAAGGTGCTAGGAACTATATTTTAGGCTTCAGAAACCCTTATTTGCATATTCTAATTAGCAGTTTATTAATCTTAAATGCATAAGGAAATTAACTGCAGCCTAATCTCATAAAATTCATCACGGTAATCCTTTATTACATTGGTTTGATATACATTATTTTTTAGCCGTTTATGTACTGGAGTAATGGCTAGAAGATAGGAAATTTCATCCCCTTATTCCACTTACAGATCTTTCCCCACTCACACTGTCACCTACATTATATCAAAAATGTAATACCTTCTAGTAACCTTTGGTTTTAATAAATTCATACAAGATTTTCTATTTCTCTTCAGTAACATTTCCTATCTCCTTTTTTCAGAAGATCTCTCCACTAGCCTGCCTTTTTACCAAATCTAGCAGAGTAGTTCCCCCTTTATCCATGGGTGACACGTTCCAAGACCCCAGTGGATGCCTGAAACCACAGATAGCATTAAATCCTATATATGCCATGTTTTCTGTAACAAAATTTACTTGAATATAGTCTCTCTCTCTCTCTTTCTCTACCTCTCTTGCGAAATACTGTGATAGTTTCAGACCACAGTTGACTGCAGTTAACTGAAAGTAGAGAAAGCTAAACCACGGGTAAGGGAGACTACCGTATCTATAGAAGCAGATATATGAGTAACTTTCTGTTGAGAAGATAGTTTTTTCAGATCATCAGGTGGTAACTTTCAGGAGGTGAGTTATATGAATTCAGAAAACCTTTATTAACTCATTGCTGCATGTCAGAGACTAGGTACAATAAACAAGATAAACCAGAGAAGCCATTGCCCTGGAGAGTTCTAAAATAAGACCCACTGGGAAGAGAAGTAAAACTTTTCTTCTGGACCAAACCCCATCTAGTGTGGGGGAAAAAGTTTCAGAAAGTTCTGGTGTGCTTTTAGGTTCCTCGGGTTAGTATCTGGGGTCTTTACATACCAAAGTACAAATGCGACCCACTGAGTTTAACTGTAGTTTCATGAAGAAACACTACACTACTACACTAAAAGACGGCACCATTTTGTCATACTGGGAAGCTCTCAGCAGTTTAGAGATTTAAGAAAAGCTTCTTAAGTCTTCACCATTTCATAGTGTTTACAATGAGCTTCCAAATCCATTCTATTTCTATAAAAACTAAATGAAACAGACAAAAACAACCAATGATGGTTATAAATATGCTCTTTGGTCTATGATCTCATACACATGAAACTTCCTCTTTCAAATATGTCAGTTATGGCTATGAAAACCTGAAATGAATTTCTTTGTGTGGAACACAAATGGACTTTGAAAGCAATTCCAAACAAGAATATAATAACAAAATATTCTAACGTTAAATATTCTGTGTTTATACATGAGTTATGTAACATATATATTAATTATGCATTAATTGTAATCCAGCCTTGTTGAGTATGTTTGTTCTACTAATAAAAATGTAATTGGGTATAAGAATATGTCTAGTGTACCTAATATGTTGTTATTATATATTTTGTAGGTATTAGTTTATGCTATTTATTATTATACATACTATTATTATAATGGATTATATAATAAATTGTATATAGAGAGGGAGACAGAGAGAGAGAGAGAGCATGTGCAATGGCAAAAGTATCAGAATGACCGTATGACTTATTTTTATATCTGCTTGCTTAAATTTGCAAAATCCATGGCCGATATTTAGTGAACATGCTCTGGTACGGCCACAGCAGTTCAGGTATTGAAATACTTTTGTATAATTAGTAAATATCTACTGCTTACATTTCCTGAATCTACTCCAGATGTGCACTGGAGTAGACCTCACAAAAGTCCCCAATCTCAGAAACAGCTGGGGCCTCAATATATTGCCTTAGGTATTTCAGCCAGTGTTCATTCTGGTCCATGCCCAGGACATACTGTTGGCTGAATATTTTAAATATCATCTTCTCATATGTCTTGATATGCTTGATGAAAACTACCACCTCCAAGAAAAACAGATGATATTCTCTTGCTATTGTAGTGGCCCTTTAGAAGTACTGTAGTTATTATAAAGGTAAAAAATAGCCGCTATACTTTTAAGGAATTATAGTGGGACAAGTGCAGTACCATAGTGTCCAGGAACCTGATGATGGGGAAATTTTCTCTCTATACCTCACACCCACTATTTCCTTACAGAAATGCTGCACATAGTCCCCTGAACCTGTGTGCATATTTTCGTTTCTGATCTGTGCAAGTCTAATAAAATATCCATATTGCGCTTTGCTATTTGATGTTTGTAAAAGAGCTGAAATGGTGATTTAAGTGAAGGCACAGGTTACAGATCACAGTTTAAGGCAAGAAGGAATGGATGAAATTTAGAATCTGTAACCGGTGGAATTAAAAAAAAAGAAACTAAGATATTCAGAGTTGACCAATTTGAAGAAGCACAGCTAAGAATACATATTTTAAACATTTACCGTGGTTGATTTAACTTCTGTCCCTTTTTCAATCCTGATTTTAGATTTGGGGTTTATTTTTAAGGAGTTCTGTATCTATACATTATGATCCTGATCTGATACTAAAGACTTCTTAAATCAACTAAGGCAAACAGAAAATAATATAATTATTACAAATAAATAAATAATATAATTCCAAAGCAAGGTTCAAGAGAATTTGTTGAAGCAATGAGATTCTTTAGTTCCTGGAGTGGGGTCAATCTGGGGTTACTTATGAGGCACATCAAGAGATTTTTATTGGTTCCTTAGACTCTGACCAAGAATCAGGAGCCAAAGACAAAGTCAAGACCAACTATCCAGACAATAAACAATATATTGCCTATTTCTAATGGTGAGGAAACAAATACACATTTATAACGTGGCCATATTTTTAGACAACACTGTCTCTATTATCTGCGTCTCATTTTAATCTACTTCCTCAATCTATTTCTAAAAACACTTTAGACACGTTTTTGTTCTTATTCCTTGTTAATGATTTGTTAGTTTCTTTGTGGAGAAGCCAAACCAAGAAAAATCAAAATACAAGTGTTATTTAGGTGATTGGCAGATTATTTCCTTAGCGTATCATGTTATAGAAATGGATGTTCCTGAACCAAAATCATAAAAGATCTTTATTATATTTCTAAAAACATTTATTTTCTTAATTGTGTTTTTCAGAGAGCTTTTTCCTTAAATCTTTCAGATAATGGATTGCACTATAAGATGTCATCTTCAGTTATCACAGTCATATGTCACTCTGCTCTTCACAGTGAAACTGATAAAAACGGGTAAGTCGCTAGAGAAAGAATGACATGCTTTCATTAACAATCAACATACCACAGATTTCTTTTGAAGATTTCTCTAAGGTAAGTACACTAGTTGAAAAGAGGTTTGAAACATAATTTTCAAGTATTTTGATTTAATTATGGCGAGGCTCAATGTGTAGCATTGTTTGGCTCTATGGTTTTCCGAAGATAAGTTTCAAATTTCTTTTAGTTTCTTCCAAAAGATCATTCAGCACATCTCTAATTTAGCTTTTTCCTCAGATTCACTTACACTTTGCAGATTAAAGTTATTCCCACTCCCACCTATAAGCAGTAAATATATGTGTTTTTAATTGCCCTTTAAATTTCATAAACCAAAATAGCATATGCTTGTTTACAAAGATCTAATTAGCACAAATTTACCTAAATATGCTCTCATGGTTGTGAAGACATTAAAATTAAAATGCAAATTATAATGTGTATATGAGAACTAAGGGAGAAGAATTTTAACCAAATGGCCCGCAGGCAAACGATTCCCCTTGCTGTTATCTTGCCATTTATTGGACACTGTCCTGAATAAAACAGGCAGAATCCTTACCTGAAAGTTACAAGTCTTCATTCTGTAGTCACTTAAGACAGTGTTAACAAAGCCAAGACCTTGAAAGACATATGATTAAGATAGCAAATAATCAACTCAGAAATCAAGCACTTTAAAAATTAATGCCACAAAAGAAATCAATAACAAAGAGAAAAGCATTAGAAGGTTCAATTATTAGTAAAATAATCATAGCACCATTCATATTTGGGGAGATCAGTCTCAAAAGATTTCTGGAGAAGATGCATCTTCAAAACATTTTTCACAGCCAGCTAAGAACATGGCTCTGGTATTGGGAAAAACTGCAGCAAGGCAATGAGGACTCTTGGATAGCTGAGTATTGATGAGCTAAACTGAAGGCTCATGTAACATCCTGGAAATGTATATCTATAAAATAAGATTCGGGGCAAGTTAGAAAGGAATTGGCAGTTAGTATGTAAAACTATGATTGCTTATCAAGTTTTGGTTATCAATTATTTGAAAATACATGTAATTATATCTGTGCATTTATCAATTGTGTTATATACCCTAAAGGATGATGAGGTTTAGAAAGGAGTGTGTGATATTGAGCAAAAAGAACAAAACTGGAAGCGCCACACTCCCTGATTTCAAAATATACTACATAGCTATAGTAACCAAAACATCACAACACTGGCATAAAAACAGACGTGCAGAACAATGGGACAAAATAGGAACTCCAGAAATAAATTTGTGCACTTACAACCAATAATTTTCAACAAAGGTACTATGAACACATCATGGAGAAAGGACACTTTCTTCAATATATGGTGCTGGGAAAACTGGATATCCACATATAGAACAATAAAATTAGATCCTTATCTCATACCATATACAAAAATCTGCTTAAAATGGATTGAAATCTGATATATAAGACCCAAAACTGTGAAACTCATTGAAAAACCATAGAAAAAAAAGCTACGTGACATTTTTGTGAGCTACGATTTTTGGATATAACTTCAAAAGCACAGGCGACAAAAGCAAAGATAGACAAACAGGATTGCATCATAATAAAAAGCTATTCTACAGCAAAGGAAACAATCGACAGAATAAAGAGAAAACCTACAGAATGGGGGAAAATATTTGCAAACTACACATCTGATAAGGGGTTTATATCCAAAATAAACAAGGAACTCAAACAGCTCAATGGCAAAACAAACAAACAAAAACAAATAGCCCAATTTAAAAATGAGCAATGGCTCTAAATAGAATTTCTCTAAAGAAGATATACAAAATGGTCAATAGCTATATGAAAAAAAAGCTCAACATCACTAATCGTTAGGCAAAGACAAATTAAAACTACAATGCGACACGACCTCATACTTCCCAGAACATCAAAAAGACAAAAGATAACAAGTGTTGGTGAGTATGTAAAGAAAGGAGAACCCTTGGCTGATGTTGGTGATAATGTAAATTAGCCAGTATTTAAAACAGTATGGAGGTTCCTCACACAAATTAATGAAACAGAACTCCTATGTGATCCAGCAATCCCACTACTGAGTATATATCCAAAGGAAATGAAATCTGTATGTCAAAGAGATATCTACACTTTCATGTTCACTGCAGCATTATTCACAATAGCTGAGATGGAATCAAAGTATCCATTGATGGGTGAATGGATAAAGAAAACGCGGTATGTATACACAGTGGCATACTGTATTCAGCCATGAAAAAGAAAGAAATCTTGTTATTTGTGACAACATGGATGAACATGGAGGACATTATGTTAAGTGAAACAGACCAACCAAAGAAAAACAAATACTGCATGATTGCTCTGGTAAATGGAATCTTAAAAAGTTGATCTCATATAAGTAGAAAACGGAACGGTAGTTAGCAGGGGCTGGGGTAGTCGGTGAATGGTGGTTGGGAAGGTATTAGTCAAGGAATACAACATTTTAATTAGATAGAGGAAGAAATTAAAGAGGTCTATTGTACAACATAGAGACTATAGTTAGCCATATATTGTATTCTGAAACAATGCTAAGAGAATGAATGCAAAATATCCACAAAAAAGATAACTATATGAGGCAGTGCATGTTACCTAGAGCTAGTCATTCTGTAATGTATACAGACTTCAAAACAATATATTGTATATAGTAAATGAATACAATTTTGTAAATTAAAAAAATATATATATTACTAAATAAAATAGAGTTTGTGTTTCCATGGTTACTGTAACCCTAGCAGGTTTTAGGGAATTGTTAATAATAGTAGCTAACACTAAATGCTAACTGCTAAGTACTTTACATACATTTTTTTCCATTCAATTCTTACAACTCCATAAGAAAACATTCTTCATTTAGAACAAAATTAGTCATCATATTTCTATTTCCAATACAGACATGATTCATGTCACATTCTCTTTTGTACCTTCTGCTGCATAAAAAGAGAAGAGGAACTCTATAGAAATTGAAGTCAATGAAATTACTCTAATTAGAAAAATAAAATCAGTATAATCAATAACAATAACAATGGCCATTTATTGGCAAAGCAGGGAGCTAATTGCTTTATACGTATTATCTTAAAATGCACGTTGTCTATTATCTAACACAACATGTATGAAGCTAGTATCATCGTAATTATTAAAATACCATTATTTTTAAAAGGGGGAAATTTGTGCTCTAAAGAATTATGGGCATGATCATATTTCCTCAATGTGAGTGGCAGATCCATGTTTTTCACTCAGTTTTGCCTAACTCCAAAGTGTATTTTTCACATCTTGTAATATATTCACCTGTATCTAAAATACATGCCCAAACCCTAACCCCTGTGTGATGGTTAATTTTATGTGTAACTTGATTATGCTAAAGGATGCTTAGATAGCTAGTAAAACATCATTTCTGGGTGTGTCTGTGAGGTGTTTCTGGAAGAGACTGGCATTTGAGTCAGTACAGTGAGTAAAGAAGACAACCTCACCAATGTGGGAATCATCCAGTCCATTGAGGGATTGAATTTAAAACAAGGTGGAGAAAAAGTAAATTTCTTCTTTTCGAGTACCTGCCCTGAGATATCAGCACTCACGATTTTCAGGCCTTTAGAGTTGAACCAGGATTGACACTAGCGGTCTCCCATAAGGGTCATTTAGATATCCTGTTGGTTCTGTTTCTCTCTGGAACCCTGATTACTATACCTTGGTACCTGGAAATGTGATCTTATATGGAAATTGAGAAGTTGGATTTTTGCAGATATATTTAAGTTAAGGATCTCAAAATTAATCATCCTGGACTTGGGTGGGCCCTAAGTCAAGTGACTGGTGTTCTTATAAGAGAAGAGAGATTTGATTTGAGACATAGAATGGAAGGCCTTGTGAAGACGGAGGCAGAGACTGGAGTGATAGCACCACAAGCCAATACATGCCTGGAGCCACCAGAATATGGAAGAGGCAGGGAAGGATTTTTCCCTGGAGCCTTTGAAGGAGGTTTGGCCTTATGAATACCTTAATACCAAACTTCTGGCTTCTAGAACTGCTGAGAGAATAAATTTCTGTTGTTTTAAGACACCAAGTTTGTGATGATTTGTTTTGGCAATCCTAGAAAACTAACACATCCGTTAATGAAGATTTAAGATAAACAGCTGATAAGAAAATGAAAAAAAAAAAAGTGATCATGCAAAATTTTTAGTAAGATACACTAAAATAAAAAAATTCAAAGAAAAAATTGAATGCTGAAAGAAAATTTTCAGCTATCAACGAAAGAGTCTCAACCTAAATAGTGAAAAATCTAACCTTACCTCTCTTGAGGAAAAAAAAGTAACAACCTATAGTCTATATTGTAATAAGGAATAAAGTTTATGGACAAGCTCCAACTACCTATGTAAATTTCCTTGAATCTTATCATGATGAAGATAATCTCTGGATCTCTTTTGCATTTAAAC
This sequence comes from Macaca nemestrina, assembly GCF_043159975.1. Classification (NCBI taxonomy): domain Eukaryota; kingdom Metazoa; phylum Chordata; class Mammalia; order Primates; family Cercopithecidae; genus Macaca; species Macaca nemestrina. Next base: position 11,303,893 of record NC_092128.1, read on the forward strand.
AATGAAGTGAAATATATTTTCTCAGATATTCTGCTTTCTAATATCTCAAAGACTCAGCAAGGCACATCGAAATGCTACTTATATAAATAACTGTATAAATAATATTTTATTTTTATACTGCTCTTTTTTTACAACAGAATGAGAGCTTTCTTTATAAGGAAAAACTCTAATACTATGTCTTTTCATTGCCTGTAGCTTTAAACATTTTCAGAGGCAGAAACTATAGTAATAGCAGTTTGCAAATGAAGTGGTTTGTAAATCTTAAACTGCAATTTTCTCCCAAACAAAACAACAACTAAAAAATATGCTCTCTAAGGAGAGATGAAACTGTAAAGTCTTCTATTTGGCATTCAGATGTTGCTGGATATGTTTGCAATAAAGAATATCCTCCACTTAAATCGCACCTACATCTTTCCACCAAAATCTTTTCTTGTATACTGTCTGTCCACAACGGGAGTGAGGCTTAGTATCTCATGCTGGTTAGATGCATTATTCATTTCCTTTCTGCTTATATATTCCACAGTTTGAAATTTCCTCCGGAATTAAAAAATGTAAATTGTCACAGTCATAGCTACAATGTATCTCTTGTTTATTATACCTCTCCCAAACAGCCAGTGCATTTAATGATACACCATTTACATTTAATAGTATTCAGACATATTTGGCACATGTTTTATTATTTTATCTTATAAAGCTTGAATTTTTTAAAAAGCACCACTGATTTTTGTACCATTTAACATGTATTGAAAATGATCTTTCGATTTGAAAGTCATAAAGAATTATAGGTAGCATTTGTTTCCTATATTTCAGAAAACTTTCAATGATTTTTCAATGATTCATTTAAACTCCTATTATTAACAGAAAACACAGTCTCATTTCAGTTGGTCTGCGTCTCAAAATCTAATGTCCCCATCTCCAGTCTTGGCCATTCTTCCCATTCACTCCCCAGAACTATGGTTAGTACCACCAGAGTGTTACGGACATCAGCAGCAGCAGAGCATTTAATTTAGATTTCACCAGAGCTAAGTAAAGTGGACAGCTGAACAAGAGAGAACAGTACTTTCTCAATGAAGTAATAGAATAATGAGGTTTTTTTCTTATATAGCTAGAAAGCAGCATGCGATAGTGAAAGAGGATGAGCTTTAGATTTATTCCAACTTAATCTATACTCCTGATCTTCCCTCTCCATGGATAATTACTTCACTACTCTGAGCCTCATTATAAGCTTAGCTGAAAAATAGGAATAAGGATGTTGCAAAGATTAAACAAAATAATGTAGGTAATAGCACAGCGCTCAGAACATGAATGGTCATCAGTTACATGGTAATTACCTCCAACTAACTCATGCACATCCACAGCCTTGTTTTTTCCTTCCAGACAATCCCAACAACTGAAGTGCAGTAGTGTAGCAGAGGAGCCAGTTGGCTACATAAATTATACCCCATGTAGAATTTACAGAATGAAAGAAATTTTAAAGACAGGTCATTTGCTTCATTTGATAACATTGCTCATTATTGGCACATGTGTAGTAAAATCAAATCCATCGATTTGTAGTCTGGAATAGGAATCTTCTTCTAATTATGTTTCCAAATCATAAAAATGACTGTTAAGAAAAAAAAAAAAAAACCAAAAGCATGCTCCAGTAATGGTTGCTGTTCATTATTATGGCCAGGTATAGAATATACATCTGAAATGAAATACTTTTGATTTGGGGAATTCAGGATCAAACTTGGCTTTGGGTATCCTTGAATCCAGCTGCAATCAAATCAAAGCTTTGAGACGTTTTTGAAACAGAAGCAGCAACATTGTGAAAGATCAAATAAAAAAAAAATCAGTGCAAATAAGAATGGTCTTGTGAATTTTTAGCCATGGTGGTACTTGCATAACAGCAGGGTCCACAGTGAATACACAGTACAAAAGCTGATGAAATGGCTCCCCTGAAAGCGGGAAGGTAATGTTTTGAAGTCTGAAGAGCATCTAAAATGGGACGCGTTTGACACCTGTATTTCAACAGAGAAATATCCAGAGAAACAAAGCGGAGGCCCCCCCAGATCACTTTCTCAAAACGTCTTTTACCAGCTTTAAGTCTCTCTGAAGGGTTTGTTGAGAATACAGTCCAAAGTTTCCCAAGGAATTTTCTTCCTGGATTCCAAGAGCCTTCTAAAAGTATTCCCTGCCATGCTTTGCCACATGCCCTTCTAAAATAGATAAATAAAGGCTAGAATTTATAAGAAAGATAAGAGTTTAGCACAAAAGCCTCTACTATTCTAATATTGGATCAAAAGCTTCTGATAATGGGTCATAAGAGTCATTTTCTATAAATTTATTGTGCTTTTTTAAACAATTCAAATTTAGAACGTTTAACATGGTATTTGTGGGCTACTTCTATTTGAATAAGTAGATCATTTGTGGTAATTCTGATTAACTTTTGAGTATTAGGAACATGGCTACAACTATAGCTCCCTAAATTATAATTTTTTTCCTATAGAAAAATCAGATTTGACATATCATCTCTACTTATACCATCTTGTTCAGCACATCACAAAGCTAAACATTGCCTTCAATGATTTCATTCTGATGTTTTAAGGTACTTTTTTTTTAGTCTCCTGACCATCGAGATAAGCATTTTTCTCAGACCAGTATCTGATTTTCCAACGAACTCTCTACAAAAAGGAGATACAGAATCCCTTAGGGCTTCCCTAATTTGGGGGCACCATAACCTCATTTTGATAGTATCTTCACAGTATCTACTAGAGTTAACGAACTGGAGATTGCATAAAGGGTACGATAAGTAGGTACAGCCCATATCCTGGTATAAATGCACACTTTTCCTCTTATTTTGGGGCCAACCCATTTGAATTAGCCTCCTTCCCTTTCGGATCACAGCCAGAGGAGCCAATTAGTGAGTGGAGGGCATGCACCTTGAGGTTGGAGTACTTGAGAGCTACACAAGACATCTCCGGCCTTGAGCTTTATCATCATGTCACAGCAAATACTAGTGTTCTATGTGCTATTAGCTGTTCCATGGAAACAATTTGGGGAACATTCTGTATTGCATCCCACTTTCAGGAAATTCAAAATTCTTCATTATAAGGTCTAACAAAAAGTCTATCTAGTTATTTCAGCCAATTTTTTTTTTTTTCCTCAGATGAATGTCACTGGACACCAACTTTTCATGAGATACAATTTGAAAAATGGAGTTCTTGAGTCTGTGTTTATAGCTGAAGGACCAGTTTTCTCAGCGTTGTTCTGAGAGCTACAGCCTCCTCAAGACGCTCAGTTGAGCCTGTGCCTGGTCCTCCTCTACACTTTCTTATTGTCAGTGCACTCTGCAGAGCACTAGCTCCAGATGGAAGTGAAGCAGGATATTTCCCTGAGCCCTTCATGGAACTTGCAACCAGGTGCCTCGTTTGCCCAGCTCGCAGCTGTCAACTCCTTGCAGGAAAGAGCATGAAAGTGAATGAGGTGAGAACTGGAGTGCACACACACTGGACCCAACTGGCTGCTTCAGCGCAGGCAGGAGCCAGCTCCACTCACTCAGATCTGCTGTGCTCCACCCCTCGTGGGAAGGAGCACATGAGTAAGTGGAGGCTGGAGCCAGGAGCAAGTGCTTTTGGGCACCAGCAGAAGCGAACTTCATGCAGGCATCGTGGCAGAGTCTGGTATGATACCCAGGACCCCTGAAGCTCCAGAGGGACTGCTACAGTGCTCTTTTAGCTCTGCCATCCATGGACGGCCTGAGTGTTAGTTCAGTCATCCCTCTGCCTACTCACATGAGGTGGCTGCCCTCCAGCAAGGGCAAAGGGCAAGTGTGACAGCCTTTTGTATCCACATTAGTGGCACCCAGGCTCTTGCCTGGTATTCAGGAGAAATGAGGTCATATGAACAACCTGAAGGATGCCAACTGTGGGGGATTTTATTGCCAATGGAAGTGGCTCTCAGTGGGAAGGGGAGCTGAAAAGGGAATGGAATGGGAAAGTAACCTTCCCCTGAAGTCTGGCCATCTCTGGCCAGACTCTTCTCCACACTTATGCTGTCAAGCTGTCCCTCTGAAGTCAAGCCACTTCTCTCCAACGTCCAGCCGTAGTCTCTGACGTCCAGCTGCTTCACCTCTGTCTGCCAGTTGAGTATGGGGTTTTTATAGGCACAGGATGGGGCAGGGCCACAGGTGGTTTTGGAAAAGGAAGTATTTGAGCCAGAAACAGAGATATAAGTTCTCACTTTGGACCGTGGTCCCAGGCTTGAGGGTGGCGTTTTGTTGGGGATCCACCCTTTCTGCCTAGAATTTCTCTTCCTCCTGTCCCTATTAGAAGGAGAATGTCCAGGGCATTCACAACCCTGGTGAATTGTAACATGGACCTCAGGTCTTCCCTTTATCACTGCTGCTGTGTGTTCAGGATTGATGCAGGACTTAGACCACATGGACTCAAGAACCCGGAAATTTAAACAACAAAAACAAAACAGAAAATCCAGAATTACAGGGGACTATTTCAGAGGTTTTCTTTGTATATTGTGGAACACATCCCATATATTTTACATATTGACATTTTCACTTAGTCAGAAGTTATTAATAACAAAAGTTTCAATACATGAAAGAAAACAGAATATGAGACTAGTAATGCCATCTCTAAAAGATGGGATCCAGGGAGAATCTAAGCTCCCCTATTTCCAGAATAGCATAGAGAAAGCAGAACCATAGGTTACCTACTCCTGCTGCTGCCTCACAAACAGATGATGGATGTTAGTGAAATATTTGTACTTAGGATGGAAAACATAGTTTAGCTTATGGTAGTGAAGCAATATTAGGGGAGGGTCCAAGCCTGATATCGTCATGATATGATAGCTGGAAGGATGGAGATGACCAAGAGGTGAGTCCAAGAGGTGGACAATGGTGGTGCCAATGAGAAACAAAAGAGTGTAATTGAGCATGCAGATGGGAGGCTGGGGCTTGCCCAGCCACCCAGAGCCCCTCCAGGAGGGCTGGGAAGTGAATTGGAGTCATTGTTTCACGATCAGTAACAACTACCAATAAACTAGTGTCACAATGACCTAAATAAGAATTCCCACATCCAGCTTGCGTAAAAATGTAGGGTACTGGTAGCATAGGGTTGGTTGGGGTACAATATTGCCTAACAATAGTCTTTGGAAGCTGTAACGAAATACATAATTTTTGAAAAAAGAATTCCACTTTGGGACTTTATTTTAAGAAAACTAATTAGGGACCTATGCAAAGATATGTTGCAAGGCTGTTAATTTTAACATAGCAATATAGATTTCTTTATGAAATATGATTTTCACATTAATATTTATGGGGCATAAGTGTATTTATTTGTTTTGAAAGTTTTATATTGCATTTTGTTATATGAAGTAACAAGATTCTGTGTAAAATCTTATTTTATGTCTAGTCATATGTCCCTTAACAATGGGGTTATGTTCTGAGAAATGCATCATTAGGTAATTTCGTCATTGTGCAAACGTCATGGAATGTACTTAAACCCAGATGGTATATCCTACTACACAGCTAGGCTATGTGGTATAGCCTATTGCTCCGAGGTTACAAACCTGTACAGTGTGCTGCTGTACTGGATACCTTAGGCAACTGTAACACAATGTAAGTACTTGTGTATCTAAACAGAAAAACTATGGTAAAAATTAATATAAAAGATAAAAAAAGAGCACACCTATATAGGGCACTTAACAAAAACAGAGCTTGCAGGACTGGAAATTGCTCTGAGTGAGTCAGTGAGTGGTGACAGGATGTGAACACCTAGGATATGACTGTACACTACTGTAGATGCCAGAAGCATTGGATGCTTAGGCCACACTAAATATATAGAAAACTTTTCTCTTTCTTTGATAATTAACCTTAGCTTACTATAGATTTTTACTTTATAAAGTTTAATTATTTTTTACTCTTTTATAATAACACTTAGCTTGAAACACAAACAGCTGTACAAAACTATTTTCTTTCTTTATATCCTTAAGTTTTTAAATATTTTTTCAATCTTTAAATTTTTATTTTTACTTTTTTTTTAATCATAAAAAGTTTCTATTTGTAGCCTGCAACATTGCTCTGAAATGAGACAGTTATTTTGTCCTTAAAAACCTGACATCCAGCATTAACTTGGCCCCCTTAGGTATAACAGTGCTTTAAGGCATGGTTTCCAGAATACAGAGGTTTCCTTCATTTGAAGATTTGCTCTGACAAGTAATTCCCGTTCACAATCAGCTTGTCACTAATCAACTGAAAACTAGAGTTTTCAGAAATTCTTCAGCTGTCTTCACATCAGCACTTGCAGACTCACCACTTACTTTCACATAACGTAATGAAAAATGGTGGTTGAATCATTTAAACCACCCAGAGTTAGCAGTCAATTCAACAATGCAGTTGGGTCCAGCCTTTTCTTTCAACATTGTGAGCAAACTCCTCGCTTAGCTGTGATCATCATGGTGCTGGGAGGAATTCACTTCTGTGTCTGGTCTTCATTCCAGATCATTAGAAGTTTCTCCATATCTCATATAGGCTCTCCCTGAACTTTTGTTAGTCTCGTTGTCTTCAGTGAAGAAGACCGTTTCAGCTTCCATCATTTTGTTCTCATTCTTTGAGATCATGGCTATGGTGGAATGGGGCAGACCTGACTGGTGAGCAGTAACCATTGCTGATTTTCCATCTTTGTAGTTCTTAATCACTTTTAATTTAGCTTTCAGGTCAATCACAGCACATGGCCTCTTTCTGGCAACATTAGCCATGAATTTTGATGATTAAGGACCGTGATGAATAAAGCAATGTGCAATTAAATGAAGCACAAAAGAATATGATACAGTCAAGAGATTAACATTGAATATGGTTTTATAGCAAACCTAAAAAAAGTACAAGGAATACACCCTAAAATAACAATTAAAGTATAGTATAGTAAATACATAAACCAGCAACATAGTTGATTTTCATTATCAAGCATTATATGCTGCTTATAATTGTATGTGCTCTGCTTTTATATGACTGGCAGCACAGCGGGTTTGTTTACACCAGTATCGCCACAAACACATGAGTAATGTGGTGGGCTATGACTACGACGGCTGGGATGTCACTAGGTATTAAGAATTTTTCAGTTCCATTATAATCTCCTGAGACCACCATCACATATGTGGCTTGAAGTTGACCAAAATGTTGTTATGCAGCATGTGATTGTACTTGACACCACAAACAAAGGAAAGGTCTAACCGACTAACCCTGGAAATGTTATTAGTCTTCTTCAGGTGATGCATTTCAGGAGATTTTTGATATCTCATTTCTGATTGTTTTGCTAAATGTAATATCTCTCTTTTATCTGAGTTTTCTGCTTTTGTCCTACAGTTAAAATAAATTAGTTACTTTAAGGAAAAAGAAGGTCTATAAAAAGAGCTAGTGTTATGACATACTCATGAGAATGGCTCAAATGATATAGATACACTCTCAAGTTTTGACAAGCATACAGAGTAATGAGAACTCTAATATTCTCATCCTCTGCTGTTAGTGATGTAAACTGTTAGAATACACAAAGACATGGAATCAACCTAAATGCCCATCAATAATAGACTGACTAAGGAAAATGTGGTACATATACACCATGGAATTCTATGTAACCATAAAAAAGAATGAGGTCATGTCCTCTATAGGAATATGAATGGAACTGGAGACCCTTATTCTTAGCAAACTAACACAGGAACAGAAAACCAAATACTGCATGTTCTCACTTATAAGTGGGATTGTGAACTAAATGATGTGAACACATGGACACACAGAGGGAAACAACACCCACTGCGGCCTTTCAGAGGGTGGAGGATGGGAGGAGGGAGAGGATCAGGAAGAATAACTAATGGGTACTAGGGTGATGAAATACCTGGGTGATGAAATAATCTGTACCATAAACCCCGTGGCACAAGTTTACCTACGTAACAAACCTCTGCTCTTGTATCCCTAAACTTAAAATAGAAGTTTAAAAAAAAAGATGAAAGAAAAGAATATATATTCACCAAAAGACATATTCAAGGATGTTTCTAGTGGCACTACTTGAATTTCTTCCAAACTAGAAGCAGCCCAAATATCCATCTACAGTACAATAGAAGACAGGTTGTAATATACTCAATACACAACAATGAGAATAAACTATACTATCTTCCACATAGATGAACCTATCACATTTAATATTAAGCACAAGAGGTTAGACACAAAACAGTATATCTAATACTCTTAAATTAAGTTCAGAAACAGGAAAACACATATGTAGTTTCAGAAGTCAACAGCGGTTACTTGGCGGGGTAGGTTTTAGAAAGGGTTGTAAGGGGTTCACTGGGGCACAGGTAAAAATTTGGTCTGGATTGTGGTTATGTAGTGGCATCTACTTTGTGAAAAGTAATCGAACTTTGCATCTACAACTTTTACGCATACCTCTGTAAATGTTATACTTTAATAAATGTGACTTTGTGAAAATAATTGGTTTCAGGTTGGAGATAGGAACTAGAACTATGGGCCACCTGGCATGTACTGTATGGGAGAGAGGCAAGTAACTTACAAGGGCATTGCAGTGTACTCATTAAGAGCACTGGGTTTAAAGCCAGATAAAACTAGATTAGATTCCTTGTTTTCTTGCTTCTAGCTGTGTAGCAAGAGGAAGAGTGAGAGACGAGGCCAGATACAGGCAGGGCCAGACCATGAAAGACCCTGTAAAGTCAAGATAAGGATTTTGGTTTTCATTATAAGTGTGATGGGAAGCCATTTCTATTTACAGAGTAGATTCAAAGAGATTTCCTAGGAACAAAAGAAGAAAAGGAACTGTACTGGACTGATAGAGAAGAACAACAATAGCATCTCCGAATGTTTCATTTTGGCTGCTTCAAAATAAACAGCCAAATGTGCTTATTTTGAAGGAGAAAACAAGGCTGAACTGAATTCCTAGGATAAGTCTCAAAATTGTGGCAGAAAAACCAAAAGGATGCAAGGAGAGCAAGATTCTACAATCTTGAGGCAGATTTTTGAGACAGACTTTTTTCTTTATGTAAGAGCTTGCATACCTCACAGCAGCTTTAGAAGTAGGTGAAATGTTATTTGGGGCTGAGAGGAAACAGTGTGCTCTTCTTCACTCTTCATATTAGCCAGAGATGAAACAAACAGGGAAACCACCGCCAACAAAAACTCTTAATTCTTAGGGACAAGATGAACAATTTAATCCATCTGTCTTGACTCTATGTTCTCTCACTTTTTAATACAAGTACAAAAACAGGGTTAGAATCCTGACAGTCACATTTGGAGAACTGGGAGAAAACCACTATCTGTTGTTTAAGCCATCTAGTCTACGGTACTTAGTGATGGAAGCCTTAGCAAGATAATGCACTAGCTGACTTGAAAAATTTCTATTAATTTAGTACTCTGTTAATGTCTTAGTGAGTAAACACGTTTTAGTATACAGAAAGTTGAACGTTGTTTTTATTTTCCAGAGAGCGTAACAAAGTGACTTATACAAAGTACATATTCAGCAAATGTTGGTACAAAGAATTAATGAGTTATAGAATGGATAAATAAGTAAATAATGAACAATTCCACATTTAGAAATTAAAGGGCTTTAAAAGCTAAATATTAGGTGGTGGATATATTTTGCTTGACTACAGTAATCATTTCACTATGTATGTGTATATCAAAACATCATGTTGTATACCTTAAATATATACAATAAAAATTCATTCATTTACACAAAAGCTAAACAGCATTTGTAGTAATAATTGCAAACAGTTTGCAGACTGGTAATTTCAGGATACTACTTCATGAGGAAACATAACTGAAAACAATTTTCTACAGGCAGAAATTGTTTGGCCATGTTGATTTTAGCAAATAAGTTGTCCATATGGAATCTGAGAAAAATCACAGACTAGGTCTTTCATCATAGTTAATGTCATCTCTTATGTAAAGAGAAGTCATAAACTCTGTTCTTTGACCAATTCCACTTATCCAAAGAGGAAACAAGTTTTGCTGTTCTGATTTTTAGATTCCATCATGCTCTCCACAGTCAATTCCTTGAACCAATGAGAGTTCATTTATCTTTTTCTAACAACTTTGCAAGGACAGGGTTACATACAGAGCCACATGCAAAGACCTTTAAAACAGAAACATTCAGCTGGGTGAGGTGGCTCATGCCTGTAATTCCAGCACATTGGGAGGCCAAGGAGTTCGGGATCAGCCTGGCCAAAACGGTGAAACCCCGTCTCTACTAAAATTACAAAAATTAGCTGGGCGTGGTGGTGGGCGCCTGTAATCCCAGCTACTCAGGAGGCTGAGGCAGGAGAATCACTTGAACCTGGGAAGTGGAGGTTGCAGTGAGCCGAGATCGCGTCACTGCACTCCAGCCTGCGCGACAGAGCAAGACTCCATCTCAAAAACAAACAAACAAACAAACAAACCAGAAACATCCAGGGAGACAAAAAAAAAAAAAAAAAAAAATCACGCTCTAAAACTGAGTAACTTTCTCTTTTCTGCAAACTAAAACATATCATAGAACTTTTAAGAAATACAATAAAAAAATTGGAGTTATATTTAAACCAATGTAGTCTGTTGGCTTTCCTTGGTTGTATTAATTTGCTAGACAGTTTGAGATGATCAAATGGCAGACGCCAATAGCTCGCCTGTAGAGATGATGCTGAAATTTTCCAGACACCCCCACCTTTCTAATTTAATGAATGCACTAGCCCAAAGGAATGGAAGACATAGAAATAATGAACTATTAAGCTAGCAAGTTAGCGCCACTAGGAATAATTCCTATAACCAAATTCAGAGCAGGCCACTCTTAAGGTAAGAAGTGTTCATTACTCACTCGCACCCATACAAGAATACCATCTGCTACTTGATGGTATCACTTGTCTCTTTGCAAAAGAAGCCTTTAGGGATGGGAGGCCTGATGTTCTCGTCTAATTATAAGTTAGATAATTATATCTTGCTTAGCTACATTTCCCAAGTAGTTTTATCTGAATTTCCTGCCTAACCCCTACACCTTAATTTTATTTCCTACTCTCACTCTTGCCAAGAGCTGCAATGCACTGTTAATAAGGTCCTTGATTTGGTAGCAGATGTAGGGACTGTGCCATCCCATCATAGTCTAAACGATTCCTGAATACAATGGGACATTACCCTTCAGGCTGTGATAGAGATGCAGAATCTGGAACATGGTTTGTAAAGGGCAAAGGATCCTCGAGGTGGAGAGGGTACTTACTGGGCAAAGTGTGTAATGTTGCATCTACATTATGTCAGATCTGGAGGGTTTGTGTTTTTGATTAATATGTGTACCATCTTGGTATTATAGGAAATAAGTTAAAAAGTGGTATTAAATGTTCTAAGAAATGAGTGGTTGGCCTTTCTTTCAAACGTTAAAGAAAACCAAGACTCAGAGGTATCTCTTGAGAGTTTAGGATGATATACTACTTAAGGAGAGGTCCTCGGTAATTTTATTAGAGACGAAGGGCAAATGGCTTTGATGACTGCAAACTAACTTGAAGTTTCTTCTAGGTAGGGTTATGTCATGGTGCGGGTTGTAGAATAGCCAGTGCTTGTATCAAAAAGCAATGGGCTGGGCACTGTGGCTCACGCCTGTAATCCCAGCCCTTTGAGAGGCTGAGGTGGGTGGATCACGAGGTCAAGAGTTTGAGACCTGCCTGACCAACATGGTGAAACCCCATCTCTACTAAAAATAGAAAAATTAGCCAGGCATAGTGGTGCACGCCTGTAATCCCAGGTACTCGGGAGGCTAAGGCAGGAGAATCATTTGAACCTGGCAGGCAGAGGTTGTAGTGAGCCGGGGTCATGCCACTGCACTCCAGCCTGGGTGACAGAGCAAGACTCCATCTCAAAATAAATAAATAAATACATAAATAATAAAAATAAAAGAATTGTTAGCAGAAAAAAACAGCTGAATTTGGAAATGAGAACAGTGGAATTTTCTCCAAAGTCTTGTCGAGGCATACAACAGGTACTACTGAAATACCACTACTAACCTGTACTACCCATGCGTTCACTGAAGGTTCTTTAGACAGCACAGACTGTGGCTCAGAGACGGAGCTGAGCTTCACTGGATTGGGCTAAACACTTCATAAGCCAAATTTGATTTTCAGAAATAAATATGTACTGCTTAAAATTAAAATTTAAGAATTTTATAAAAGAAGAATTACAGAAAAAAAATGACACGGCGTTCTCTAAAAACTACACCAAATGTTCAAGAGAAGTATTTGTATTTTTGAGACAAAATAAAACACTGAAGTTAGGGGCTGGGTTAACTGGAGGATTCTATCTACAACATGGCTGGGAGAGGAGGGAAGTGCATATTATAGGTAAAAGGCCCAGGAAAGATAGCTACATCTTGGAGAAATAGGCTTTCAATAACCATAAGCAGGACAGCAGCCCCTTGGAAACAGAAGTCTGGGTATAGGCAATTATAACTTAATGTGTGTGTTTGTTGGGTCGGTGGGTGTGCAATAGTGGGGGCATGAGAATTCTGACAGAGGAGGAGTATGCTGTGATTTCATCTGCCCCATATCTCCCTTAACAAAGACCTCAACAAAATATATTTTTAGGGCCAATAGTAGGCACAATGTGATTTCAGAGGCTAACCAGTCTCCTACCATCTTACTTCTCTTTAAGCAACAGCTGTTTAAAATGTCTTTAGTAGAAGATTAAATCTTTAATAGGCCTTGTCTTTAATTGGCCTTAAGGGACCAGGTCTTATTAATTTTGTAACCTCCCACAGAAATTAGCTTAGTGCCTTAAAGAGAGCAGATGATCAATATGCATCAGTTCCGAGAATGAATGAGTGAATGGTCAATTTCAAAATGCATATGTACGAGGTGATGTCACTAGACTTAAATATTTTTATACTAAAATTTAGTTAGAAAGCAAATCTAATGTGTCTGGTGTCAGAGTCTTTCTTACCTATTATAGGGAAGAATTTAAAGCAAGACAAGCGAGCACTGGGTCTCCTATCAAATTGGGAAGGGGGAGCAAGAAGGAGAAGATCTGAGGACCTTGGGCTAACAGTAATCTGAAAATCAGAGTGCCAAAATCTTTTTTTCTCTATGGATAAGTGGAGTTGCTCAGAAAACTGTAGGAAGAAAAGGTTGTAGAAAGCAGCAGGAAGAGAACGTTCTACATTGAAAGGAAAAGGGTACAAATGAATACATTGAAAAAGACAGTCTTCTCTGAACAATCTTGTTAAGAGTTAGCCTTATTTATCAAAACAGTTTGTGCCTACATTAAAGCTGTTTTTAGGAGTCTGTCTTGTGTTGAGCAAAATGGCATAACTCACATCACCACAGCTTTGCACAGCTCTTAAATAGATATGAATATTTTTTACACAAGTGGCATAGCTATAAAGAAGTCTAAATCCCAATGTAATAATTAAGTATCAGTTTACATTCTGAGGATATCCAGGTGGGCTCTCGAGAGAACTAATGAATCAGAGGATAGGAAATCATTATGAATATTTGCAAACACTGAGAAAATATTTATGCTTTGTTATTTTGTTTTCCACCTCATTTCTGTTTCTTTGTTATTCTTTCAAAACAATCTCTTAGGGGAAAAAGGCATTATGCAAATACAGCGTCGAGCGATGTTTTATGTTACATCACCTCATTAGGCAACATCCTGTTAGGTTTCAGGAGTTCTTAAAAATAAAATCTATTCTGTTTTCTTCTTCTCCTTCCCAGGGGTAAATCGACTGTCAATATTAAACAAATTTAATGTATGTGGCTATAAATTAATTGTATTACTCTCCAGTCACTCCCATTTGTATTTCTTCTCTCTTATCTTCTTTTGTATTATTACATGATAGCTTTTCAGTAGAAGTCCATGCAACATACACAGCTTGATTTTAGTATTTTTAACAATAACGCACAGATTGATAATAAGGTTTATCCACCCCAGTGGTTTTTTCCATCTTGGTAGTATTTATTATCACAACAGTTTCCAGGGAGAAAATGATTTAATATGTCATAAGACGTTTTTGCTGAGCAAGTGTTTCTACATCTTCACAGTCGATTTCAAACTGGAAGCTCTAATATGAAGAAAATGATCAAAATATCTGTAAAAGCTACAAAGAAATGAAGTACTCTATCTGCATATTCCATTTGATCTCCATGGGGAGCAAAAATTTAAGTTTCCTGACAATGAATTCAAACATTTCAATCATCATCATTTTTCCCCTTCTTAGAACTGAGAAAAGATTGAGGATTTAGTTATATAGAGGCCACATCTTCTGACTCCACCCAGATTTTCCTTTCCTTTGTGTTTTCTACTCTATGGAAAGGAAATTCAGTTATCTGTGTGCCATAATATAAAAAACTTTTTGCCACAGAGATGTAGGATGGGAAAACACTTAAGAAATCATCTCTGTTGTCCTACATTGTCGGTGCTGGGTTGAGGGGGGCCTCCCTGAAGAGTTTTGAAAATAAGATTGTGCCCTGTGAGTTAAACTAAAATATCAACACTCAATGGAAAGACGGGAACAAAATTACCACAAACAGAACTAAATGACTCCCAGGTCAGCAAGACCCCCCTGTAGCCTGATTGAATACATTAACAGAACTATAGAAAAAAGAAAGGGTTGGTGGGAAGCTGGAGGGGAAAGGACAGTAAACCAGATCAAGTTTGTGCATAGCCGACAGCAGCCTAGGAGAAAGGGCTCCACAGTCCAAAGATGACCTCTTACCCTGAACTCACAATCCTATCATTTACTCCTCTTGTTCCAATTCCAAGCCCAAGAAGCAAGCATCTGATTTTAATTTGGCTTCCCATCTGGTAGCCCTGAGGGGGAGATTTGGTGGGGTACAGAACAGAAGTGTCCAATCCTCTTAGCATTACACTTTTTCATTACAAATTAATACACTGGCATCCTAGTTTACAACTTGGCTCTCCATATACCTTGCCCACACAGTGTGGTGGCCAGAACCTCCTCTCCCTTTAGCAGTTAGTCGTCTTGTTTAAGTTAATTTAATGGCATTTTGATTATAGATTTCAATCTCACAGACTTTGATTATGTTTGTGATTGAACTAGAGTCTGTGGAGAAGTCAAGTTTTGCCAAAAGAATCTGACTTGGGTTTATAGAAAACTCATTAAGGTAATGTCGGCTATCTTAAGAGACAGCATTGGAAACTTCACCTCATGTAATTTCAGCTACTAGAATTTGAGGCAGCAAGTCAAGTTTCTTTTCCTTTCAGTGAAACTTCTAAACCCTATACACAGGCAAATATTTCATCTACACTATGCTAAGAAGTTGCTTCAGATAAAATCTCTGCTAAATCCTTTCTAATACAAGTGAAGGCCAATGTCTTCATTAATCTACTTTCTCATTAAAAATAACATTTTCAAGGCAGTTCAACATTATTTTTAAGGGCTTGTTTTATAGACCTTTATCCTACATATATAACCCCAATTATATTTTTCCTCCTCAAAGTATTCATTCTTTTTTCTATTCCTCTGAATCATGCCTGCACATATCTTATATATCTTACCTGAATTGCATTGCTTCTATATTAAGGTGAAACTAGCAACAGGAGAACAGCAATGTTGAATTGATGGAAAAAAAAAAAAAAACACCAGTTCTTAAAAATATTGGTTATATATTTCCACGACATTCTCACTTCAGATCATTTTTTAAAATTTACATTTAGTCTATGTTACCTTAGATCTTTATCTCCCATATTTCACCAAAACCAACCCCTCCCACTGAATTCATATCTGCTCTTGGTAAATTACTCTGGTTTCAGCTGTATGACATTATACATCATTTTTATTTTTTTCTGCCTCTGTCACTTTTAATCTTGGATTCACTTGTAGTTAATTTAGTGATTGACAGTCAACTTTTAGTTATCTACAGCCTGATTATTCTCCCCACAAACGCTGTTTTCAAATTTTAGAGCAAACACCTATTGCATGTAAGTAATCTGATTTGTTTGCATTGCAAATAAGCTCTGTGTATTGTTATTTTCAAGAAGTCTGCCCCACATAGTATAGAAGTTCATCAGAGCTAAGTGTCTCACTTTAGGGACATTTTGAGTAGAAGAATTGTGCTTGAGTAGTTTCTTTTTGAAACCACGAGGGTGTGCGTGTGTGTCATTTATATATTTAAACCACACACACAGACACATCATGTTATGTTCCCACACTGAGACACAGGCACTGATACATCCTCCGTTGGGTGACTTCAGATATACAACAGGCATACTCACTTCATTGTGCTTCACAGATCATATGCTTTATTATAAACTGAAGGCTTGTGGCAGCCCTGCTTCCAGTAAGTCTGTTGGCATCGTTTTATTTTGTTGTTGTTTGTTTATTTTTTTAATGGCGTGCTCTCACTTTGTGTCTCTCTGTCACACTCTGGTAATTCTTTCAATACTTTATATTTTTCATGATTATTCCATCTGTTATGGTGATCTGCGATCAGTGATCTTTGACATTACTATTGTCATTGTTTTGGAGTGCCATTAACTGTGCCCATAGAAGATGACAAACTTAATTGATAATTATGTGAGCTCTGACTGCTCTACTGACCAGCTGATCCCTAGTCTTTTGCCTTCTCCTCAGGCCTTCTTATTCCTTGAGACAAAACAATGTTGAAATTAGGCCAGTTCATAACCATACGATGACCTCTAAGTGTTTGAAAGTCACACATCTGTCAATTTAAATCGAAAGCTAGACATCATTAAGCTTAGTGAGGAAGACACGTCAAAAGCCAAGATAGGCTGGAAGCTAACCCTCTTGCACCAAACAGCTAAAAAAGTTATGAATGCAAATAAAAGGTTCTCAAAGGAAATTAAAAGTGCTGCTCCAGGGAACACATGAAAGATAGAAAAGTGAAACAGCTTTCTTGCTGATACGGAGAAAGTTTTAGTGGTCTGCATAGAATGAGCCACAACATTCCCTTAAGCCATAGCCTAATCCAGAACTAAGGCCCTAACTCTCTTCAATTGCATGAAGGCTCAGAAAGGTGAGAAATCTGCAGAAGAAAAATTTGAAGCTACCAGAGGTTGGTTCATGAGATTTAGGAAAGAAACCTTCTTCGTAACGTGAAAGTGCAAGGTGAAAGAGCAAATGCTGATGGAGAAACTACAGCAAGTTACCTAGAAGTTCCAGCTAAGGTAACTGATAAAGGTGGCTATACTAAACAACAGAGTTTCAATCTAGATGAAACATCTTTCTATTGGAAGAGGATGCCATCTAGGACATTCACAGCTAAAGAGGAAAAGTGAATGCCTGGCTTCAAACCTTCAAAGGACAGCTTCTTGTTAGGGGCTAATGCAGCTGGTTACTTGAAGAAGCAGCCAGGGCTCATTTACTTTTCTGAAAATCCTAGGATCCTTAAGAGTTCTGCTAAGACTACACTGCCTGTGCTCTAGAAATAGAACAGCAAAGCTTGGAGGATAGCACATCTGTTTACAGCTTCAACAAGTTTACTGAATATTTTAAGCCCATTATTGAGACTTACTGCCCAGAAAAAAAAAAATATTCCTTTCAAAATATGACTGCTCATTGACAATGCACCTGGTCAGGCAAGAGCCCTGATGGAGATGAACAAGATTAATGTTGTTTTCATGCCTGCTAACACAACCTGAATTCTACAGCCCGTGGACAAAGGAGTGATTCTGATTTTCAAGTTGTATTATTTTAAAAATAGACTGGGCACAGTGGCTCATGCCTGTAATCCCAGCACTTTGTGAGGTCAAGATGGGTGGATCACCTGAGGTCAGGAGTTTGAGACCAGCCTGGCAAACATGGCAAAACACCATCTCTAGTAAAAATACAAACATTAGCTGAGCGTGGTGGCATGTGCCTGTAATCCCAGCTACTCAGGAGGATAGGCAGGAGAATTGCTTGAACCCAGGAGGCAGAGGATGCGGTGAGCCAAGAACGCACCACTGCACTCTAGCCTGGGTGACAGAGTGACACTCTGACTTGAAAAAAGAAGAAGAAGAAGAAGAAGAAGAAGAAGAAGAAGAAGAAGAAGAAGAAGAAGAAGAAGAAGAAGAAGAAGAAGAAGAAAAAGAAGAAGAAGAAGAAGAGGAGGAAGAAGAAGAAGAAGAAGAAGAAGAAGAAGAAGAAGAAGAAGAAGAAGAAGAAGAAGAAGAAGAAGAAGAAGAAGAAGAAGAAGAAGAAGAAGAAGAAGAAGAAAATCAAATATAGGCCAGGCATGGTAGCTCACTTCTGTAATCTCAGCACTTTGGGAGGCCCAGGTGGGTGGATCACCTGAGATCAGGAGTTCGAGATCAACCTGGCCAACATGGTGAAACCTCGTCTCTACTAAAAATACAAAAATTAGCTGGGTGTGGTGGCAGGCACCTGTATTCCCAGCTATTCGGGAGGCTGAGGCAGGAGAATCGCGTGGTCCTGGGAGGTGGAGGTTGCAGCAGTGAGCCAAGATCATGCCACTGCCCTCCAGCCTGGGTGACAGTGAGACTCAGTCTCAAAAAAGAAAGAAAAAGAAAGAAGAAAGAAAGAAAGAAAGAAAGAAAGAAAGAAAGAAAGAAAGAAAGAAAGAAAGAAAGAAAGAAAGAAAGAAGAGAGAGAGAGAGAGAGGGAGGGAGGGAGGGAGGGAGGGAGGAAGGAAGGAAGGAAGGAAGGAAGGAAGGAAGGAAGGAAGGAAGGCAGGAAGGAAGGAAGGAAGATATTTTGCTAGACTATAGCTGCCAGAGATAGATGGATCTGAGTAAACTACATTGAAAACCTCTTGGTAAGGATTCGCCATCCGAAGCCATTAAAAACATTCATGGGAGGAAATCAACATATTAGCAATAAAAGGAGTTTGAAAGAAGTTAATTCCAAACATCATGGGTGAGTTTGAGAGGTTCAAAACTTCAGTGGAGCAAGTCACTGCAAATGTAATAGAAATAACAAAAGAATTAGAATTAGAAATGGAGTCTGAAGCTGTAATTGAATTGCTGCAATCTCATGATAAAACTTTAATGGATGAGTTGTTTCTTATGGCTAAACAAAGAAAGTGGTTTATTCCCAGATTGGAAGGAAAAAGAATAAGAAATTGCTCAGGGAAACAAGGAAGGGACAGTCATTGCCATTGATTATCTTATAACTTCATTATTAGGTTTAGAATATATTTTTAGATATTGCTAATACCTATATTTAAACAATTATTTTAGAACATTCCAACGCCAAAAAGTATATTATAATTTTTTTTACTATATGAATCTACCTTTTGGTTGTCTTTGATTAGTTCAGATAACATTTGTCTAGTTATTCCAAAATGCAAGTCATTTGTGAAAATCTATGAAACCTATGTAGCACAACTAGCATTTAGGAGGTACACACTTTTTCTCTGCTTTGGTTGATACCATTTCATTAAGATTTCTTATATTTACATTAGAACCTTATAAATTGTTCTCCCAGTTCTCTTTATGCAAATTTATAACTGTGATTATAATTTATAACTGTGATAGAGTAGAAGTCTGTTTGTCCTCGTTTACATATTATGCTTCTTTTGGTATACTTGAATGTCTCATAATGTTGATCCTCTTAATTTTGCTGCCTTGATTACCTTACCATTTTGACATTTTGAAATAAAAACAAAATAAAGTATGTTTGGTTTCTAGATAGGCTTAAATATCTGCCTTCTAAAGAGAAAGATTAATTGATTTTAACATTTGGGCCAAGTAAAGTAACATGAGTTTACAAAATTTATGAAATACTAAATATAGCCAACAGGCTGGCTGAACAGACGTGCAGAGTGGACTGTTAGTTCTAGTTACTGTTGCTCTCCCCCAGGGCCTTGCCTTCCTGCCCAGGACCTCCGTCCCCTCTGCTGACATACCCAGTGCCCTCCTTCCTGCTCCCCTGCATGGTTCCTCCCCTAGTGCCTCTTCCTCTAGTCTGTTCTCCCTCCTACTTACAAAACCGAACTGAGGGTGATTTCATTTGTTTGTTTGTTTTTGACAGGAAGCAAGTCCCTTCCCTAATGGAGTAAGTCTCTATATCTCTGATGGTTGAATTTCATGTCTGTATCAGTGTCCCGCTCTTCATCCCCCCAGGTGCTCCCCATACGCTCTGCCAAGCTGGGGATTTCTATCTTTCTCATTGTAGCAGAATCTTGGAGAAATCTATCAAAAGCAAATTAATAAGGTAAGAATGAAACACTGAACGTGTCACTTGTGTTAGGCTTAGACATAAGAGTTTCTTCTGAAAAGATCAAAAAAAGAAGAAGAATAAGGAAGAAAGAAAACATCAACATTTCGTTTCCATATCTTATGTCTGAAAAGAAGGGGATAACCTTTTGCAGCCTTTTTCTATTTCATCAATATACAATTCACATGTTCTATTTGAAACACCTTGATATTAAAAACATGAAAGTCAAATGCTCTGTGGAGAGAGAGGCATGTTTTTTTTTTCTTTTCTTTCACATCAAATGTTTTTCAATATCATTTCAAACAAATTGTCATATAAACCACATTTTTTAATATACTTGTCAAGACCAATAGTGGATATTGAAAAAACATAAAAAGGTAGGATTTTTCAGAAAGAAGTTTGTGCAGTTCTTATAAATGTCTCTTTTGGCCTATTGCTTAACAAAACTGTTTGGGTTTTCATTTTTAACTATGCTGGAAGCACATATTAATGTTTCAATAGAAAAAATTAAAAATTCCCCAGTTGATTAGCTTATTAGGTTGCCTCATTCTCTTCCTTCCTTCCTTTCCCTCCCTTCTCCCTTCCTTTCTTTCTCCTTCCTTTCTTCCCCCTTCCTTCCTTTCTAACTTCTTGGGGTAGAAAATATATAGAGTCTACAGGCACATAAACCTAGATTTTAATCTGGTTTGGACTGTCAGCATGGTATTTACTGTTTTTCCTTGGGTTAATTAACCCTTCTAAAGTTATGTTTCCTCAGACATAAAATGGAAATTCTGATATACAACTCACAGAGATTTGGGGTGGAATGAGTCAATATATATAAAATGTCCAGGTGAGCCTTTAATAAATACTAATGCTATTTCCTCTCTCTTCATTTATATCATGATCGAATGTGGAGATAATTATTAAGCATTAGTTATCTAGATATATAGATGACAATATATTTTTAAGCCTGAATTTCAGGTCCAGTACCAAGAGAGAAAAAAAACCTGAGCATGTTTTTATAGAGATTTTAAGATATGGGGCGAAGGTCATAATGGCTGTGGCATTCCTAGTCAGCTAACACTCTGCAACATTATTCATTGTCCTATAAAAACTATTTACCCAGCCACTGGTGTTGGTAAATTGTAAACAAACACAATAGGTAATAGAATCCAACTTCCATCAGCGTAACTAGTATTTCAGAGAAGTCTTATCATTCATTGGTGAGAAAATAATAGCTCGGGAAAGATACAGTCTCTGAAATAAAATTTATGGATTATTTTATTCACAGGCACTTCTGTGAGGATGAGTTTCTTCAACCGTATTTCTCTGAGCATCTTTAACATTATGTTTATGTTGCATGGTAGTGGAACTTGATTCAATTGTAAGAGTTAGAAAACAAACATTGCAGAGGAATGTTGATGGCAAGATAGGGCTGCACTGCAGCTTTCTGAAGGTTGTAGAAAGAGGATGTTTGTATTTGACTCAATGGAGATGCTTCTGTTTAGACAGAACTCTCAGAGAATGAGGAGTTAATGGACACATGCCATATTCATCAAAATGTAGAATGAAGCCATCTCCAACTTTTTTGAAACAACACAGAGAAAAGGAGTCTTTGTCTTTTGACTTATCTCCCTGAGTTGATCTACTTGATTCCTTCAAATTGCTATTGTTTTAACTTTATTTGGCAATTCGACACTCAACCAAAGTGTACCATCATTAGAAAGGAAGAGATAGGAGAATGGAAGATCCCTCCATACCTCTAACAGGTGGATCTCACCTGTTATGTCTATGTTACGTCACCTGTCTATGTTGACCCAGAGAGGCATATGTGATACAAATGAGGGAATAAATCATTGCTATTCTAGAAACGGATCTATCAGCAGTTCATTTTAAAAGTTATCTTTGTTGACTGTGACGGCCGGTTTTATCTGTCAACTTAGCTACGGGGTCCAGTTATTCAAACAAACATTCTTCCAGGTGTTGCTACGTAGGCATTTTGTAAATGTAATTACAGTTTAAGTAAAAGTGTTTATTCTAGATCATCCGGATGGGCCTGATTCAATCAGCTGAAAGGCCTTAAGAGTAGAGCTGAGACTTCCTTAAAGAAGGAATACGTCCTGTGGGCATCAGCTTCAGTGTGTGTCTGGAGGTTCCAGCCTCTCTTTCCTGACAGTGTGACTCAGCTTTGGACTTGCCTTGCCAGGCCCCGCTGTTGCATAAGCCAATTCCTTGCGATAAATCTCTAAATCTATCTTCTACTTGTTCTGTTTCACTGGTTGAACCTGAACTGATATCCCGGCTAATAGTACTCTGAGACCATATTTTCTCCCATTCTTAAGCCTTCCTGATCTTTCCTCCAAATATAACCTCTTCAAACAGGGGAGGCAGAATTACCTAATGCAAAATACACATATCAAAATGTTTGGAAGTCATTATGAATTCTAAATTTATTCAGTCTTTTATCCATGATGGACATACCAGTAAGATTTTTTCAGTATTTGTAAGAGTCTTATACAAAATTATTTTATTGTCATTATGAAAAAGTTTCACTCTATATCTCAAGGTAAATGCTATTTTAGAGTACAGTAAACAACTCAGGGGTTGGGGCACGAACCCCCTGTGCAGTAAAAATTGACCTATAAATTTGACTCCCCAAAACTTAACTACCAATAGCCTACTGTTGACTGGAAACCTTAGAGATAACATAGTCAATTAACACACATTTGATATATTATATATATTATATACTGTATACTTACAATAAAGTAAGCTAGAGAAAAGAAAATGTTATTAAGAAAATTGAAAGGAAAAGAACATGCATTTATTAATCATGAAGCATAAGTGGGTCATTATGAAAGTCTTCATCCTCATATCTTCATGTTGAGTAGGCTGAGGAGGAGGAGAAAGAGGAGGGGTTGGTCTTGCTGTCTCAGAGGTGGTAGAGACAGAAGAAATCCACATGTAAGCAGACCCTCACAGTTTAAACCTGTGTTGTTGAAGAGTCAACTGTGTTATTTTTACCCTCATTATATTCTCACAGCACCTAACTAAATATTTTGTATTCAATAAATGTTTGCAGAATGAATAACAGAGCAATATCGTAACAATACTTTAGGTATTTCCAAGAGAAGTTTATAGTAAAAATTTGATGCTTTTTTTCAGTAGCTTGTTTAGGGGAAGTGTTTTCAAAAATAATTTATGATTAGGTTTATTAGGTGATGAATTAGGTTTATCTTCATTTTATGTTTAAAGTGGATAATTTTAAGGAAAATATATGAACTGGAAAAAAGTATGATTTAATGTCAGTAGAAAAGACTGTCACATTAACTTCATTTCAGTTTTGCTTCTGACTGAAAGTATATACAGATGGAAGCAAAAACTAGAGAGTAATATTCATAAAGATAAAAAATAAAATTGTTAGTACTCTTAAAAAATTTTCTTCTTAAATTTTGTTATATTATTTTATCATTTACAAAGTTTAAAGTACATGTTGTTTTATCTATCCAATCTTTTTAGAAGACTTTATGATTATCCCTTTTTGAAATTCAGAATGGCACAGTAAGTAGTATGGAATTTTGAAAAATAGTCCAAACATAGTTTTTTAATTTTTAGAATTGGATAATAGCTGGTTTTTCATTTTTACAATCTTTTATAATATAATAAACTAAAATGCAAATTTGAAAAACTTGGCTTTATGGTCTTTTAATATATTGAACTTTAACTAGTTTAAATGCAACTCTATAAACTCATACTTCTCATAAATTAGGATAAATCCGTTCATTAAGATGCGATAATCTTCAAAGAAAATTCAGCTTTGGTGTAATTTTTGAGTTGCTCTCATTTTAATATATAATCTTTGTTTAAAAAAGATTAACAGCAGTGTGCTCTCCTGTCTGAAAACTTAAGAAAACATATGGCCAGATAACTACAAGGAGAAATAAACATAAAATCCATAATTCTCATGCAGGCTTTGCATTTTCACTTTTCTTTATAATTATTGTAAGCAAGAATAAGTACTTATTTAAACATGGCTTTTCAAAATCAAAAGGTTAGAGTCTACCTTAACTAGAAAGACATGAGAAGACAGATTTACAAGCTCTACAGAGTGACTGGATAACTTCACGAAGTTTCCATTTCATCCTTATATTTGTTGTTTTAAAGACTAAGCTACAAACATAGGCACACACACAATCAAAGTCTCAGCTCAAAGTTCAAGTCTACCACTTGAAAGGCACTAGTAGTACCCTTTAGGTACAACTCAAGCTACCCTTAATAAATTTTGCCTTAAGATTAATTTATTAATCAGAAATATTGGAACTGACCAAAGGTCACTTGGTAAATAGCATTTCTAATCATGCACAAAAAAAAAAAAAAAAGAAAGAAAATGACGAGGGAAAACATTCTTTCAGAGTGGTTGAAAAGATGGGGGTGGGTACAATTCCTGCTGGGATTAGTTCTATACTCATTTTGGTGACCAAGCATTGACTTCTCCATGTTCACACTTTCTTCAGTGTGTCAGAAAGGTTTTTAATAGGATACATATACATTTGAATCTCAGTTTTTCCCACTTCCAGCTATGATGGCTGATATGGTTTGGCTGTGTCTGCACCCAAATCTTATCTTGAATTGTAGCTCCCACAATTCCCACATGTTGTGGGAGGGGCCGGGTGGGAGGTAATTGAATCATGGGGGCAGGTCCTTCCCCTGCTACTCTCATGAGAGTGAATAAGTCTCACAAGATGATGGTTTTATAAAGGGGAGTTTCCCTAAGGAAACTCTCTTCTCTTGTCTGCTGCCATGTGAGACATGCCTTTCACCTTCCACCATGATTGTGAGGCCTCCTCAGCCATGTGGAACTGTGAGTCCATTAAACCTCCTTCTTTTGTAAATAGCTCAGTCTTAGGTATGTCTTTATCAGCAGCATAAAAATGGACTAATATAGTGGTCTTCAGTAAGTTTATTCCTCTGAGTCCTGTTTTGTAAAACAGAGACAATAAAATCTACTTAGCATAACTTTGACAGTTAAATGAGATAAATGTCTACAATGGCATTGTTCAAGACATTTAATGAGAACTTCTGCCCTTCTCTTTAGCTCCCTTCTTGAAACAGGTGTTCTTGTTCTTTACCAAAGCAAATTCTACACTCTTCTTTCTCTCCGGGGACCTATATTTCTTTTCTGTCTTACATCTTTAATCTGAACCTCTCCAATGTCTCCTTCTCAGTTTATAAATTTATTACAACTCCCTCGTCCCTAAAAATATCAAACACTTCTAAACCCCTACTCTTGCTTTGTCATTTGATTAAGTAACTTTTCCACATGTAGCCATCCTTTTACCATCAACCTTTTGAAAACTTTCCCCTATTCTTTCTTTTCCCCATGCAGTCTTCAGTGACTCAACCCACCAAACTCCACTGACACGAAACTCCAACAGCCTCCCAACAGATAATGACAGGGGATGGCTTCCTTTCTAGGATGTCTCACCATTGATTGTACCCCAATTTTCTTGTTTTTGCTTACTTTTTACTTGCTTGCTTGTTTATTGTTGAATACCCATCTCCCTTAGCTTCCCAATTATAAGGCTTTCCGAATATGATTCTTTCTTCCTACTGTTTAATAACTTTTCAGTTCCTTTAGCTAGCTGCATCCTCTTCTTTAGTCCCCTTTTCAAATTAGTGTTTTTCTAATTTATTCACTACCTAGGTAGATGTCTAGAAGCTGGGCATGATGGAAGATACTACGATATGGCCCCTGTCCTCAAAGACCTTGCATTGTTGTAAGAAAGAGAACATTAAAACACCAGAAAATAATGAAGAGCAAAAAGAGCCAGGAATAGCCCATAATCAACTGCTAAGTGACAGGGGTTAGACCCTAAGTGAAACAGGAATTCAGAAAAAAAATGGTGATCACTGTCCGTAAGAATTGTAGAAGGTTTCATAAGGAAGCAAATAATTATAGTATCAGAATTTTTATTTTGTATTTTTTTGCTTACCAGTTAATCTGTAAAAGAAGGATGTCCTCTTACATTGAAATTAGCCTTTGAGTGGAGTCTCTCTTTGTCTCTGACCCTTGTTGGAAAAAAAAAAAAGTGAACGGGCCGGGCGCGGTGGCTCACACCTGTAATCCTAGCACTTTGGGAGGCCAAGGTGGGCAGATTGCCTGAGCTCAGGAGTTCGAGAACAGCCTGGGCAATATGGTGAAACCCCGTCTCTACTAAAATACAAAAAAAAAAAAAAAAAAAAAAAATTAGCTAGGCATGGCAGCATGTGCCTTTAGTCCCAGCTACTTGGGAGGCTGAGGCAGGAGAATCACTTGAACCCGGGAGGTGGAGGTTGCAGTGAGCCGAAATCATGCCACTGTACTCCAGCCTGGTGACAGAGACTCTGTCTCAAAAAAAAAAAAAAAAAAAAGTGAACATAACATTCCATCCACAAATAAATCAACAAAATCAGTATTTTGCTTTTCTTCTGTGTTTTCTTTCTCCTCCCATTACCTCTCTGAGTCATCTTAAGAAGGCATTATAACTACTCAAGAAGTGCACTTGATCTTTGCTCCTGAGTACATGGGAAGATTGTACTTCGTCTTCCTCTAAAGTTAGGCCCAGCAAAACATGTGACTTGCTTTGGTCCATAAAATGTGCACACACACAATGTGTTACTTCCTTGCAGGAGTATTTAATTGTCTGCGCTTAAGTTTGCAGCCTGCTCCTCCCTTGCTTCAGTCATCATGCAGGTGCCGTGAAACCAAGGCAGCCCAAGAAGCTGAAGCAATACAGAAGGCTTTGCATGAGGGAAACAAAAAAAATTGTTACATAATTAAGATTGGTCAGTCTTGACTATATATTTTCTGATCTTTCAATATAAATACAAGAATAGACAACATTAGGATTTTGATGATACGCTTAGTTCTTTCATTTTATTTTAGTTGTAGAGTATGTTTAAGAAAATTTCAGGGAAGAAAAAATGTAACTCATTAATTTTTTGATGTCAGTTAAAAGGATTTTACGCTATGCCATCAGCCATCACAGATCACATAAAAACCTGTATTCCTAGTGCCATCACTTTGCATGTTAAAGTGAAGTGACCACCAATTCTCCAGATTTTTCTTAACAAACAACATAAGCCTTAGAACTGTTGGCCAGTTTTTCAAGTCAGAAACTTGAGTCACCCTTGAATTTTCTTCCTCCTGTATATATAAGTAATCACAACTCCTGTTGATTCCACCATCTAAACTTAACAACAACAACAACAACAAACTTTCTCTGAAGTCCCAGTGGGCCTCCCAGACATGCGGTCCATGTGCACTCTGGTGACATGGTGCCAATGGACTCTTCATACCACCTCTGCTTCCTCCACTCCAGTCTCCATGGAACAGCCAGAACTTCCTTACTTGAAACCATTCTGTTTGCCATTCAGATAAAATCCTCAACATTATGCAGAGACTCTGAATTAATTTCCAGTTTCCTTTGTTCTGCCTCTCCTGACTTCAAGTTCCCTACTCCAGCCATTCTGACCCCTCTCACTTCCTTCAAATTAGCGTGTCTTGAGCTCCATCTCTGAATCATTGAACATGCTGACATTGCTAACCCAGAATCCTCCTCTAATTTTTTTCTTAGTTAACTCATTTGAATCTTTCCCATATCAGCTTATATGTCACACTTCTTGATACACAGGCAAAACTAAAAAATATTTGTTGACTTATTCTCCTATTCATTATTCCAGTTGAGGTTCTCATCAACTCCTATCCATATTGTAGAAATAGTTGCTTACTCTTCTCCCTGCAATCCCTCTGTCCCCTTCAATTACAGTGCCCATCACGCAGATGCTAGTTGTCTGGGCATGAAACATTACTAGATATAATTTTCTAATTTTCCCCTTTAGTTATTACTATCCTCCTTGCTTGTCTCATTTAATTCTATCACTCAATCTTAATACAATGATTGGGTATAATAATTAAGTAAATAATCTTTTGATTAATATACTGATTAGTCACAATAAATTTTATTTACTGAAAAATCTTTTATTGGAGTCGACTGATTTATCTATGTTGTCTTAAGAGTTAAATGCTGCACCTTCTTATAATGCACAGCATAACTTGAAATTCATTTGCTTGATAACTGCACCAAAGCTTAGAAATTTTTGCTAAAAATAGATTATATGTTACAAAGCCAGAGTCATGTTTTCTTGTCTTTTCAAAGCCACTAAATCACAGTTCAGTATCATCAAGTATACTGAATTTTATACAGCTTACTTTATAGGCAAAATTTGTAAGCATAATTCAATTTCAATAGATACAAAATCTAATAGTAAACTATCCAAAAGTATATATAATCTATATTGCTTCTTTCAACAAAGGAATCAGTAAAAAGTATCATTTCTGAGAACTAGACAACACTGAGAAATTAAAAGAAGAAAAACACCAGAAACTAACAAAGCAGTGCTCAATATAGCCAGAAAAATAGGAAAGATAACTTTATAACTCTACAATTAAATACATCTTTATGTATGTAGGGAATCAATACTTCAGCAAAAAAATTCTTAATTAGAAAGTATAATATGATTTGTAAAATAAACATATGACTACAATATATGTATAAGATACACAAATAAACATTTTAATGGCAGCATAATAGGTCTTGTCCAAACACAGAGAAACATTTTGGTTATCCAAGAGTATTAGTATTGTTGACTAAGACTACACAAGTAAGATCTAATGGAACTCCCTCAGTGCTTGATTTATCTAATTGAAGATTTGTTTTGTTTGTTTTGCGACAGAGTCTCACTCTATTGTCCAGGTTGGAGTGCAGTGGCATGACACCAGCTCACTGCAACCTCTGCCTCCCGAGTTCAAGTGATTTTCCTGCATCACCCTCTCAAGTAGCTGGGATTACAGGTGCATGCCACCACACCCAGCTACTTTTTTGTATATTTAGTAGAGAAGGGTTTTCACCATGTTGGCTAGGCTGGTCTTGAACTCCTGACCTCAACTGATCTACCTGCCTTGGCCTCCCAAAGTGTGAGATTACAGGCCTGAACCACCACACCCGGCCAAATTCAAGTTTTTATGGTACTTATTTCAGAAGTAGATTGCATTGTTCACTAATTTAGCCCTTCATAAGTTCAGGTGCTGTTACATTTACAAATCTGGGGATATAAATATAAACCATGCAGACATCCATCTGGATGACCATTAATTATTTTTCTATGTTTGGGTAAACTAATTTGGTGATTCCCAAATTGATATGCCTAATTCTAGGCAGGCTTTTCTATATAAAATAAAATAACTTTTTATTTTTCCATTTCTATGTCTTTTGTAAAGCTGAAGACAACTGAAGTAATAGTTACATTACGAGAATAGACATAACCATAAATATTGGCAAAATCATTATTTTTAATCTGTTAATATTTTTAAGTTTTGCGGTAATAAAAGAGAACATATTACATGGCATGTATCCTTGTAAAAATTGTAAGAAACTAATAATGTGTAATTTTACATTTGCTAGCTAATGGTATGGTACAAACAAACATTTATCAAAATAAAAATGAGGTCCATATGCATATCAACTATTTATCATAAGTATCATTAGAAACTATA
This sequence comes from Macaca nemestrina, assembly GCF_043159975.1. Taxonomy (NCBI): domain Eukaryota; kingdom Metazoa; phylum Chordata; class Mammalia; order Primates; family Cercopithecidae; genus Macaca; species Macaca nemestrina. The sequence continues at coordinate 11,333,614 of NC_092128.1, forward strand.
GAGCCCCAAATGAACTCTTGAGGGTAAAGCTCTTAAAATAAAAAATAACATTTTAAGTGCAAAGCTATTACAATCTCATTTGATATTCATTTTAATTGCAATGACTATAATGAATATACTTTGTATTCGAACAGATGTCACAAGTACTACTACAGAAGTTCTAATATAATTCAGTCTTAGTTAAGAATAAGTAAATGGATATTTAAAATTGAATGTTACCATGAAGGAGGAAAAAAAAAAAAAAACCATTACAGTAAACATTAGCTCCTTTAAAAAAACAAATTAAAGATTTTTATTACATTGTGTTCTTTCTTGTTTTGACATATACAAAATATAATAATACAAGGAACTTGCTGTCTCAACCACTCCTTTTCCTTGCATCAGCTATTCTGCAGATTAGTAGGCCTAGAAAATGAAAATTGGGACTGTAAAAAATGACTCAGAAGGGTAAGCTGAAATTCACTTTACAATATTTAGAGACTGGTATATCAAAAGGATTAAAAAATTGTATTATGCCAATTTATTTTAGCCGAAGGAGGTAACTACGTATGCCATTTTATTTCAGTGGGTCAGACAAGCCCTAATATTTCCTTTAATCTTCTCCCACATGAAGGACTAAAATCTTAAATTCCAACATGAGAAACCTTCATGCCATGAATTAAAGACAGTGTTTCTCAATGTGTGGTTCACAGAATTACCCATGGATGTTTGTTAAAAGCAAATATCTTGGGGCCCCAACCAACCTCTATGAAAGCCTGGGAGTAAGGCCATTCAATCCACACTTTGACAAGCAACCTAAAAACTCTGATGCATACTCCTGCCTAAAACAACTGCCCCAAGGTTGGATGAGGCAACACGCAAAGCTACCTATTATTCACTTCATTTGAATCAGCAAACCTTTGTTAAGTACAAATCCTATGTGAATCAAAGATTGGATATATATAGGATGTCCAAACAGGAAAGAAACTTATGAGAAACTGATTTTTAAAGTACAATTTATTATGTACAATAATAACCTACAAATGACAAGAAACCCAGTATCTAGATGTCTAGAAATACAAAGAAAATGGTATATTTACTCTTCAGATTAAAAGTTTACTCTTGATTTCAATTTAGCAGTTTTTCTCGTGAAAGGCGTATCTGGAGATTAAATAAAAATGTCTTTATCTCATTATTAGAAAATGCAACTAACATAGTGCTTAATAACAAGTTTATCCCATTTTTCCTGATGTTTTGTACATTTTACGTTTTGTAAAGGAGAGTGGTTATGTGTGTGAGGCTTCATGGTGGTTGAGGGGACGAGACAAGGAATGTCAATGAGGGGAAAAGAAAGAAGCTGAACTGCAAGACCAGGAGCACTAAAGGTAAATTCTTTTCCCACCTCTAGTCTAATTCTCCTCGTACCTCAACTGTAAGTTGAACATATTCAGAAGCCATACTGTGTTTTTTAATTACCAGAGCAAAATTCAAAAAGTAAAAGCTGACTTTGGAGTTTAATCAAAGAAAGAAAGAAAATAAAGAACATAAAGCTGAGAGTATCAAGGTTCTTTTGCTGGTCAGGAATTTGCCCCCGTTTCCACCCCCACCCCAGGACTGAGGACTAATTCACTGGAATCCGTGAAAAGAGCTTCAGTAAGGAGCATCCGCTCATGAAACAGTGAAGATAAGCTGATGAGGCTCATTAATGGCTCTTAGTGCCCTTGGTCTTCTACATATAGTCTTTGACTTTTCCTAACACTGGAAACCAGATCCAGTTAAAACACACACACACACACCCCCTATGAGAAGTGGAAGTGAATAGAAAAAAGAGTTGTGCGGGTTCTCAGCACGATCTCTAGACCAGCAATATCAGCATCACTTGGGACCCTATTGTATTCATCTGCTCAGGCTTCCATAACAAAATACCATAGATTGAGTGGCTTCAATGACAGAAATTTATTTTCTCACAGTTCTGGAGGTTGGGAAGTGAAAGATCAAGGTGCTGGCTGATTTTTGTTTCTGGTGAGGGCTCTCTTCCTGGCTTACAGATGCTGCCTTTTTGCTGTCCCCACATGACAGAGAGAAAGACTTCTTTCTGTTTGTTCTCCTGAGGCCACCAATCCTATTGGACCCCACCATTATGACCTCATTTAATCTTAATTACTTACTAAAAGCCAAATCTCCAAATACAGTCACATTGGGGGCTAGGGCTTTAACATAGGAATTCTGGGGGAACATAATTCAGTCCATAGCACTCACTATAAATGCAAATTCTCAAGCACCACCTGAGACCTGCTGAATCAGAAACTCAGGGAATGGGGCCCAGCAAACCAGGTTTTATTATCTCACCAGATATTGTAATGCCAACTAAAGTCTGAGAAGTACTGGCCCTCAGGATGAAGTCCCAACTCCACAGCACAGCATTTCCTTTCCTTCCTAGTCTACTCCCACCCTTCCTTTCCGACCTTATTTCTTAGAGGATACTCTGTCTATACTTCTAGCACAAGGCTTTGCACATAGAAAGCACTCACATTTTCACAATATTGTGTACTATTGTCATAGGAGTTATTAAGAAATTATTAAGAAATTATTTTAGGCAGATAGAGGAGAAAAGGGGTCCTTGGAAAGTTTTTGTTTCTTTTAAAACAGCTCCAAAAATGTTTCTTGTCTAGCAGGAAAACCCGGGCTCTTAGAGTCAGCCTGGCAAACTTTGATGTGCAAATACCAGCCATTAGAAACGGGGTCCACCCAACATGGAGATTCCTGCCTTCTTCTTCCTTGCCATCACAAGTACCTGGCAACATGGCCGCCCCCACATATCTGCATGTGGGTAGAGCATCATGGCGCCCTGCATTTGCATATTAAAAGGCTAGGGTGGGAGGGCCAGTTTTTCCCCCTGGGCTAGGTGAATAACATGCCTGGTCAAACCAATTCCCTGAACCCTACGCAAATCAGGTACCACCGCCTCCATCCTCCTCATATAAGCAGCCACTTTACCACCCCACACAGGGTTTTCTCTCGTTGGAATCCTCCCTCTCTCTGTCTCTGTATGGGGGAGGTGTTCTTTTCTTCCTTCCTTCTTTGTTGCCTGTTAAACGCTCCTCTCCTTAAAACCACTCCACGTATGTCCATGTCGTTTTATCCAATTCTGCGTGAGATTAAGAACCCTGGCGTTCCTTCAGTCACTGGAGTCGTATCACTGTTTGCTTATAACTCTTCTCTGTAAACTACTCCGTACAACATTGCTTTCAATTCATCACTGTTTTGGGGCATCCAACAGCCCATTGGTCTCTGACATAGCACAAAGTTGCTTAACATGATTTTAAAAAATCAATATACTACTTGCTACTTATCATGTCCTTAAGTGTATCAAGTCTTATAAGTACTTAGTATATTACCTTACGAAATTCTCCCAATCACCCTGAAGTAGCCATTATAATTTCTGCTTCACAGAAAAAGACACTGGAAACTGAGGCTTAAGGTCAAGAGGTCTATTGTACAACATGGTGACTATGATTAATAGCAATGTATTTATCATATCTTGAAAACTGCTAAGCATGGATTTTAAGTGTTTGTTTCACAAAAAATAATAAATGTATGAGGCAAGGCATATGTGAGAGTTAGCCGTTCCACTATATATATATATATTTCTAAACACATTGTACACGATAGACATATACAATTTTATCTGCCAATTAAGGTAAAATTTTAAAAAGAGGTCAATTAACTCCCCCAAAGTGACATACTTGGGAAGTGGTAAGGTTGGAAATTATGAACTCATGTTTCTTTAACTTATTTCCACTGTGTTTTACTACAGACACAGAGATGCAGTTTTCTGACAACATCTCGAATTTACTGCCAAGACTCCCAGAGCATATGGGACTTGTTGCAGTAAAGTTATTTCCAGTATATCTTTTGGAACCGCTCTATTCTCTACACCCCGACACAGTCTTGCACACACGTATGTGTGTTTGCATGTGCACACTCACACACACGCTAGCAAATTGTTAAAAGTTGGCCATCACGAAAACAAAAAATCAGGCTAGACTTCTGGAGACAAACAGGTACCGCGAAGCGACTATTGGGAAGAAAGAGCTCTAAATTTTATCGCTATTCTATATCCTATTTGACTGTAGACAATTTTTAGAATGCTTTCATCTTTACAATAAAGACACCCCAAACTCTCAAACGGAATTGCTTGAATGTTCACAAGGAGCTCTGATAAACTTTGTCTCACAGTCACTACTGATAATTAAGCACTAGAAACATATATGCACATAAAATTTAAAAATCAGTAAGTTTAAAACAACAGACTACTTTTTCTTCAAAATCATTCTTTCTTAGCTTCATTCCACAGAAACCATGCCAAATGATTCTGTTTTACTTATTTACAGCTTCCTTCCTACTGAAGACTGGACTATAAGATAATGAACCACACCTGTTGGATTGTTTAGGTAATTCCAGGCACCAGCTGAGATAGTAATTAAAAGTAACGTTCCATTCTCAGCCTACCTGGAGTGTTCAACAACCTTGACATCTTGCAGAAATAGGAGACATACTGCTCGCAGTACTCCGCGCTGTCAGTGATGGCACTTATCTGGTCCATGGAGGCGCTGTAAACAAGCTGTGTCACTGAGTATTTTTCTGGGTTGTAGGCGACCACATTCGTCTGCATCTGCAAGTCATGAGACACTATGGTCCACACTTTGTCCTCTGTAGGGAGAAAAACAACCAGGACCCTGGATTATTAGTATGCAAATGCTTCTCCAAATGTCAGAAAATAATTGAGCTACACTTAAATGGTCTTTTTACTGAGCTGGTGTAGAACAGTGTTAAGGAGAGCAATCCTTAAAACATCCCCTGCTCTTTGCTCATCCCTAAATTCTGCCTATGAGGACAAAGTAGGAAAGCTATATATATATATATTCTTTTTTTTTTAAATTGAGATGGAGTCTCGCTCTGTCGCCCAGGCTGGAGTGCAGTGACCGAATCTCAGCTCACTGCAAGCTCTGCCTCCCAGGTTTACACCATTCTCCTGCCTCAGCCTCCTGAGTAGCTGGGACTACAGGCGCCCGCCACCTCGCCCTACATTTTTTTTTTTTTTTTGGATTTTTTAGTAGAGACGGGGTTTCACCATGTTAGCCAGGATGGTCTTGATCTCCTGACCTTGTGATCCGCCCGTCTTGGCCTCCCAAAGTGCTGGGATTACAGGCCTGAGCCACCACACCCGGCCTAGAAAGCAATATTTTTATTGAAGACAAACACAAGATACCTCCTGAAAACAAGGCAAAAAAAAAAAAAAAAAAAAAAAAAAAAAAAAAAAAGCTTTTGTATCTAGTTGGTGCTCTAACATCTGCAGCATTGAATATCAGGCTCATTATGTTCCAACTTCTTCCTGACTGTCATCCATCATTCCTCTGGTGGAACCGGATTTTCTCTTTCCTAAATGAACTATGCTCTTCTTTCAAGCCTGAGTCTTCCTACATGGTGTTTGCTCTAATCAGAATATATATCTTCATCTTGTCAACAAAAGTTCTTTTCACCCTGACCTTTTAGGCAAAATTAGACATTGCATTCTCTGCTATTGAAATGTTCTATACATGTGGAATAAAGCAAGTGAGTAATTATCTTGGTGATTTTGACCCTGAAAATTTCAGTGTAAGAAAAGAAGCAGATCCAAAATAGATAAGGTTAAATGAAAGCTCCATATACATTTAAATTTTAGTTAGAAGCATCACTAAGAACCTAAGATAATGTTATCTAATTTTAAATGTGGCATATGTCTTGCCTCTGTGCACTGAAAAAGCTCCTAAACAAGGACCAACCTCGTGCACCAGACTGTCATCACTAAATACCATTTCCTCTAAGATAAAACTAGGATCCCTGGAGAAATGATGGCTTCTACGGCTGGAAATGTGCAAGATGAAAGATGAGCCAGGAATATATCCCACTAGAAAAAAAATAAGCAATTAGAGACTGAGGGCAGTTCAAAAACACCCAGGGCCAAAGAAGGGCCAGTTTTAACATCAACAAGAATATTCTGCAATGGATTAAGGCATATCAAATATATTTAAATTCTTAAGTTTATTAAAATTATTAAAAATGTTTAAATTTGAAAGATGCTAGGTAATCGACTTATTATTTTGAATATTGGTGAATGAAGAGAAGAATCAAGCCTTTCACCTATCTTTGTTATAGGAACCTTAATGAAACCAAATATTGTCTTGATGGAAATATTTCAGCTCATAAAAGAAGACTAAATGATGGGATTAGAGTATCATCACTTCCTAACTTCTGACAAATTTAGTAGGATCTAAGCAATGATTATCAATGGCTGCTAATATAATCACAAGTGAAACCAGACGTGATGCACCTTTGGATGAAAATACATAATCAATGTTACATGTAATGTAGTACTGATAAAAATCAAGCATGAATTTGACCAAGTTTATAGACCTAACTGTGGATTTCCAGAATATACAAGGGAGAGAGGAACATGTAAAATGGCACACAGGGAAATACTCCATGAAATCCATGCCGTGGGAAACTCTATAGACCAATATAGTTTTATCAATTAATAAATTAAAAAGGAAGGGGATAGAGAGGAAAGAAGTGGTGAGAGAGAGCGAGAGCAAGAGAGAGCGAGAGAGAGAGAGAGAGAGAGAGAGCATGGTAAATGGCAACTCCATTCTTACAGGTGCTCAGGACAAAACCCAGGAGTCACCATTAATGCCTCTCTTCTGCATTGATCATCCAGTCTGCCCATGAATCCTGTCTGCTCTACCTTCAATGTGTTTCCACAATTTGAACACACCTCCTGCCAACCCACCACCACTACTAGGGTCAAAGCCATCCTGATTCCTAACCAGTCTGCTGCTTTCCATCCTTGCCTCCTCATATCTACATTTAACACAGGAGTCACGGTGAGGCTTTTCAAATATAAGTGAGATTCTGATACTCTGCTCAAAACCCTCAATGGCAGCGGGTCTTGTTCCAGTAAAAGTGAAGTCCTGAGAACAGCTGAAGTCCCTCTATGACCTGGCTTCTCCTGCCTCTATGCCCTCACACGCCAATCCTCCCTCCTTGCTCCTTTGGCACCAGCCACACGGACCTTTCATTCCTCAAACACATCAGCAGGGTCCCTCCTTAGTGCCTCTGCACCTGCTGCTTCCTTTGTCTTTCCTCGGCACCCTCAGGACCCACTCCTTCTCCTCCAGCGCCAGCCTTTCCTTTCCCATTCTACAGCTGCTCTCTGCCTCCCCATCCTGCTTTAATTTTCTCCCTAGCGTTCATCTCCCCTTTATTTGTGCACCTTTTATTTTTTTTAAGTCTGCCTCCCCACATTAAAAGTTAAGAAGGCAGAAATTGGCATATAATAGGGCTTAAAAATATTAGTTGAGTAGAAACATGAATTAACAAAAGTTAAACACTACATGTTCTCACTCATAAGTGGGAGTTGAACAATGAGAACACATGGACACAGAGAGGAGAACATCACACACCAGGGCCTTTTGGGGTGTGGGGAGAAAGGCGAGGGAGAACATTAGGACACATACCTAATGCATGCGGGGCTTAGAACCTAGATGATGGGTTGATGGGTGCAGCAAACCACCGTGGCACATGTATACCTATGTAACGAACCTGTACGTTCTGCACATGTATCCCAGAACTTAAAGTAAAAAAATAAAAAATAAAAACAAAAAAGCAAAAGTTAAATAGATCCAAGCTACTAAATCTAGAACAGTTTAAAGTCATTTTGGTCCCCGTTATGGCTTGGCCAGGACTATCCTGTGAGACTCTAGAAAAGCGACTTCATCGTCTAGGCTCTAAATCCCTTTCATCTATAACGACAAGCCTCTCTACTAGAGCACGTTCCAGTTCGCTCTTCTTGAATCAATTAGAACAAGTTCAGTTACCGTGTCCCCCATAGTAATACATTTTCTGTAGAATAAATATATTCCAGTGTTACCTTTAGCCTCTTTGTAACTGCCTTCCTTTAGTTTCTCTGATAATCAAAGAAGCCACATCATATTTTAGTAATTCTGTCACTTTCTGACATGATTCTGACAATAAACTGTTTGTCATTTGTGTCCAGACCTGCAGATTTACCTTCACCTATGTTCACCTAATTAAAAATACATTAATTAAATTATGCTGGTTTTTATCTTTTCTGTTGCAATCGGCCTCTGGCATAAAACACTCAAGTGTCTGACACTGCTTCCATTTTTTTATAATCTCTATCAAGAGCCTTGTCCTGCAGCAGTACTCCAAATCTTTCTTTGACTCATGATGGAATAGCATTCTCACCTGATGTCTTTTTTGAAGGGTCATAAACGTCTTTTCAATATAATGGCCATAAAAGCAAGCATTAATTTAAGCAAATAAAACAAAATAGTCACCCATTTACAGTCTCTATCTTACACAACTTCAATAACTTTAAAAATATTACCCTATTTGCTGAGATTGAAGTCTCTACTGATTTGTTCCTAGTGACTTCTCAGCCCTCAACTCTACTTCTGCCCCTCTCAACACAAACATTCCTCTGTCAAACCCCTGTGCATTATCTGTTATATGTTTGTTTTGTAACACACACATCCATTAAATAAATATTACTGAGTGCTTACAATATGACAGACACAGGTCTAGGGAATGTATCTAGGGAAACCACCGTGCAATAAGCATTTATACATTTTTGGAGCTTTGGTTGGGTGTAGTGGCTCATGCCTGTAATCCCAGAACTTTGGGAAGTTGAGGTAGGAGGATCACTTGAGCCCAGGAATTCAGGACCAGTCTGGGAAACACAGCAAGACCCTGTCTCAAAGTTATTTTTAAAAATTCAATAAAATAAAAAAAAAATTTGGAGCTTATATTCTTCCATTCTAGTGGGAAAAACAGATCATAAGCAAAATAATTAAAATTAAACACATATATATATATATATAGTTTGCCAGTGATAATGGCAGGGAGAAAAAGCTAAATCAAGGAAGGGAAGGACAGACGCTGTGAATGGGGATTGCCTTTTCAAATACAGCAAAAGCTGCAAAAGGCTTCACTGAGAAAATGACATTTGAATGTATAAGGTAGTTATCCAGCAAGCCATGTGAATGCCTGGGGAAAATATTCCAGACAGAAGAAATACAAATGCAAATGTTCTAAGTCTGGAATTTTCCTGGCATCATTCAGGTATACAAAGGGGCCGCTGAGTGACAGAAGGAAGAATAGGATGAAGTGAGAGTTAGAGATGGACAGGCATGGGAAGAGGATGACCAGGAGTCTGCTATGTCCTTTGTAGTCAAAGGAAAACAAACAACTGTTGGCATTGGAGGATTTTGAGCAGAAAAGCAGCATGCTATAACTTATTTATTGATACATTATTCTTCAATGAAATTATATTTTGGAAAGATTTGAAAAGAAATACACATGCACATGTGTATGTATTTTATAAAGTAATTAAATTTTTTTTACAGCCTCATGTCATTTTTTTCTGGGAAAAAACAATTTTTACATTTTTATTTCCTTTTGGTATTTTTGGGGGGTACAGGTGGTTTTTGGTTACATAGGTAAGTTCTTTAGTGGTGATTTCTGAGATTTTGGTGCACCCATCACCTGAGCAGTGTACAGCTGTACCCAATATGTAGTCTTTTATCCCTCACCCCTTCCCACTCTTCCCCGCAAGTCCCAAAGTCCATTATATCATTCTTATGCTTTTGTGTCTTCATAGATTAGCTCCCACTTACAAGTGAGAACATACAATATATGGTTTTCCATTGCTGAGTTACTTTACTTAGACTAACAATCTCCAGCTCCATCCAGGTTGCTGCGAATGCCATTATTTCATTCTTTTTAGGGCTGAGTAGTATTCCGTGGTGTATATCTACCACATTCTCTTTATTCACTCTGGTTGATGGACTTTTAGGCTGGTGCCATACTGTTGAAATTGCAAATACTGTTGCTGTAAAAATATGTGTGCAAGTGTCTTTTTCATATAATGACTTCTTTTCCTCTGGGTAGATACCCAGTAGTGGGATTGCTGGATTAAATGGTAGCTCTGCTTTTAGTTCTTTAGGGAATCTCCATACTGTTTTCCATAGTGGTTGTACTAGATTACATTCCTACCAGCAGTGTAAAAGTGTTCCCTTTTCACCACATCCATGCCATCTGTTATTTTTTGATTTTTAAATTATGGCCATTCTTGCAGGAGTAAGGTGGTGTGTTAGTCCATCTTCATGATGCTATGAAGAAATACTCAAGATTGGGTAATTTATAAAGGAAAGAAGTTTAACTGACTTGCAATTCCACATCACTGGGGAGCCCTCAGGAAACTTACAATCTTGGCAGAAGGCCCTTTTTCACAGGGTGGCAGGAGAGAGAATGAGAGTTGAGCAAAGGGGGAAAAGTCCCCTATAAAACTATCAGATCCTGTGAGAACTAACTTATTATCACAAGAACAAGATGTGGGGAAATTGCCTCCATGATTCAATTAACTCCATCTGGTCCTCCCATAGGATTATGGGACCTATAATTCAGGATGAGATTTGGGTGGGGACACAGCCAAAGCATACCATTCTGCTCCTGGCCCCTCCCAAATCTCATGATCTCACAATTCAAAACACAATCATGCCTTTTCAACAGTCTTCAAAGTCTTAGCTTATTCCAGCATTAACCAAAAGGTTCAAGTCCAAAGTCTTGTATGGGGGCTCCAACCCCACATATCTTGTCTGCACTGCCCTAGCAGAGGATCTCTATGAGAGCTCGACCCCTGCAGCAAACTTCTGTTTAGACATCCAGGCATTTAGACATCCAGGCATTTCCATACATCCTCTGAAATCTAGGTGGAGGTTCTCCAACCTCAATTTTTGACTTCTGTGTACCCACAGGCCCAAAATCATGTGTAAGTCACCATGAATTGGGGCTTGCATCCTCTGAAGCAATGGCTTGAGCTGTACCTTGACCCCTTTTAACCAAGGCTGGAGCTGAAGCAGCTGGGATGCCCGGCACCATGTCCCAAGGGCCTAACTCACAAAAGATTTTTCCCTCCTAGGCCTCTGGGCCTGTGGTGGGAGGGCTGCTGTGAAGGTCTCTGACATGCCCTGGAAACATTTCCCCCATTGTCTTGGTGATTAACATTCAGTTCCTTGCTGCTTATGCAAATTTCTGCAGCCTGCTTGAATTTCTCCCCAGAAAATGGAGTTTTCTATCTCATTGTCAGGCTGCAAATTTTCCAAACTTTTATGCTCTGCTTCCTCTTGAATGCTTTGCCACTTAGAAATTTCTTCTGCTAGATACCCTAAATCATCTCTCTCAAGTTCAAAGTTCCACAGATTTCTAGGGCAGGGACAAAATGCCACCAGTCTCTTTGCATAGCAAGAGTCACTTTTACTCAAGTTCCCAACAAGTTCCTCATCTTCATATGCGACCACCTCAGACTAGACTTCATTTGTCCATATCACTATCAGCATTTTGGTCAAAACCATACAACAAGTATTCAAACTTTCCCACATTTTCTTGTCTTATTCTGAGCCCTCCAAACTGTTCCAGTCTCTGCCTGTTACCCAGTTCCAAAGTTGCTTCTGTATCTTTGGCTATCTTTACAGCAGCACACCACTACCCAGGACCAATTTACTGCATTAGTCTGTTCTCACACTACTATGAAGAAATACGTGAGACTGGGTAATTTATAAAGGAAAGAGTTTTAATTGACTCACAGTTTCACATGGCTGAGGAGGCATGAGGAAACTTACAATCATGATGGAAGGCACCTCTTCACAGCAGAGCAGCAAGAGAGAGAATGAGAGCAAAGCAAAGGCAGAAAAGCCCCTTATAAAACCATCAGATCTCGTGAGAACTAACTTACTATCACAAGAACAGGACTAGGGAAACCACCCCCATTTTCCAATTATCTCCACTTGGTCCCTCCCACAACACTGGGTTGGGGATTATGGGAACTGCAATTCAAGATAAGATTTGGGTGGGGACACAGCCGAACCATATCAGGTGGTATCTCATTGTGGTTTTGATGTGCATTTCCCTGATAATTAGTGACATTGAGTATTTTTTCATATGTTTGTCAGCCATTGGTATATCTTCTTTTGAGAATTCTCTACTCATGCTCGTTGCCCCCTTTTTGATGGGATTTTTGTTGTTGTTGTTGCTGATTTGAGATCCTTATAGATACTGGATATTAGTCCTTTGTCAGCTACATAGTTTGCAAAGATTTTCTCCCACTGTGGGTTGTCTGTTTACTCTGCTAATTATTTCTGTTGCTGTGCAGAAGCTTTTAGTTTAATTAGGTCCCATTTATTTATCTTTGTTTTTGGTGCATTTGCTTTTGGATGCTTTGTCATGAACTTTTTGCCTATGCCAATGTCTAGAAGAACTTAACTGATGTTATTTTCTAGAATGTTTATGGTTTCAGGACTTAGATTTAAGTCTTTGATCAATCTTGAGTTGAGGATCCAGCTTCATTTTTCTACATGTGACTTGCCAATTATCCCAGCACCATTTGTTGATTAGGGTATCCTTTCCCCACTTAATGTTTTTATTTGCTTTGTTGAAGATCAGTTGGCTTTAAATATTTGGCTGTATTTCTGGATTCTGTATTTTGTTCCATGCCTATTTTTATACCAGTACCATCCTGTTTTGGTCTCTATAGCCTTGTAGAATAGTTTGAATTTGGGTAACGTGATGACTACAGATTTGTTCTTTTAGCTTAGTCTTGCTTTGGCTATGCAGGCTTGTTTTTGGTTTCATATGAACTTTAGGATTGTTTTTTATAGTTCTGTGAAGAATGATGATGGTACTTTGATGGAAATTGCAATCTGTGGATTGATTTTGGCAGTATGGTCATTTTCACAATATTGATTCTACCCATTCATGAGCATTGGGTTGTGTTCCCATTTGTTCGTGTCATTAATGATTTCTTTCTGCAGTGTTTCGTAGTTTACTTTGCAGAGATCTTTCACCTCCTTGGTTAGGGATAGTCCTAAGTATTTTATTATTATTATTACTTTGTGCGGCTGTTGTAAAAGGGATTGAGTTTTTGATTTGTTTCTCAGCTTGGTTGTTGTTGGTGTATAACAGTGCTACTGATTTGTGTACATTGATTTTATATCCTGAAACTTTACTAAATTCATTTATCATATCTAGGAGCTTTTTGGATGAATCTTTAGTGTTTTCTAGGTACATGATCATATCATCTGTGAACAGCACAACTTTATTTTCCTCTTTACAGATTCCGATGCCCTTTATTTCTTTCTCTTGTCTGATTGCTCCAGCTAGGACTTCCAGTACTATGTTAAATAGAGGTGGTGGGAGTGGGCATCCTTTTCTTGTTTCAGTTCTCGGGGGAATGCTTTCAACTTTTTCCCATTCAGTGTAATATTGCTGTGGGTTTGTCATAGATGGCTTTTATTACATTGAGGTACGTCCCTTCTATGCCAATTTTGCTGAAGTTTTCAATCATAAAGCGATGTTAGACATTGTCAAATGCTTTTTCTGCATCTATTGAGATGCTCATATGATTTTTGTTGTTAATTATTTTATGTGATGCAACATATTTATTTAGTTGTGTATGCTAAATCATCCCTGCATCCTTGGTATGAAACCCACTTGATAATGGTGTATTATCTTTTTGATATGCTGTTGGATTTGGTTAGCTAGTATTTTGTTGAGGATTTTTGCATCTATGTTCATCAGCTATATTGGTCTGTAGTTTTCCTTTTCTGTTATGTCCTTTCCTGGCTTTGGTATTAGGGTGATACTACATAGAATGATTTAGGGAGAATTCCCTTCTTCTCTATCTTTTGGAATAGTTTCAGTAAGATTGGTACAAATTCTTCTTTGAATGTCTGATAGAATTCAGCTGTGAATCCATCTGGTTCTGGACTTTTTTGTTGGCATTTTTTTTTTTTTTTACTACTGTTTCAATTTTACTATTTGTCATTGATCTGTTTAGAATCTCTATTTCTTCCTGATTTAATCTAGGAGGGTTGTATGTTTCCAGGAATTTATCCACCTACATTAGATTTCTAGTTTGTAAAGGTATTCATAGTAGCCTTGAATGATCTTTTGTATTTCTGTGGTATTGGTTGTAATATCTCCTGTTTTGTTTCTAACTGAGCTTATTTGGATCTTCTCTCTTTTTTTCTTGGTTATGCTTGCTAATGGTCTATCAATTCTGTTTATCTTTTCAAAGAACCAGCTTTTTTCCATTTATCTTTTGTATTTTTTTGTTTGCATTTCATTTAGTTCTGTTCTGATCTTTGTTATTTCTTTTTTCTGCTGGGTTTGCATTTGGTTTGTACTTGTTTTTCTAGTTGCTTGAGGTATGACCTTAGATTTTTTATTTGTGCTCTTTCAGACTTTTTGATGAGGGCATTTAATGCTATTAACTTTCCTCTCAGCACCGCTTTTGCTGTATCCCAGAGGTTTTGATAAGTTGTGTCACTATTACCAATCAGCTCAATTTTTAAATTTCATCTTAATTTCATTGTTGACCCAATGATCATTAAGGAACAGGTGATTTAATTTCCAAGTATTTGTATAGTTTTGAGGGTTCCTTTTGGAGTTAATTTCCAGTTTTTTTCCACTGTAGTCTGAGAGAATACCTGATATACTTTTGATTTTCTTAAATGTATCAAGACTTGTTTTGTAACCTATCATATGGTCTATCTTGGCGAAAGTTCTGTGTGTTGAAGAATATAATGTATATTCTGCAATTGTTGGGTAGAACGTTCTGTAACTATCTGTTAAGTCCATTTGTTCTAGAGTATAGTTTATGTCCATTATTATTACATTGTTATTTTTTGAGAGAGAGTTTTGCTCTTTTTGCCCAGGCTGGAGTGCACTGGTGCAATCTCGACTCACTGCAACCTCTGCCTCTGGGGTTTAAGTGATTCTCCTGCCTCTGCCTCCCAAGTAGCTGGGATTACAGGCACCCATCACCATGCCTGGCTAATTTTTTGCATTTTTAGTAAAGACAGGGTCTCACAGGTTGGCCAGGCTGTTCTTGAACTCCTAACCTCAGGTGATCCACCCACCTCAGCCTCCCAAAGTGCTGGGATTACAGCAACAAGCCACAGCT
Source organism: Macaca nemestrina (assembly GCF_043159975.1). NCBI lineage: Eukaryota > Metazoa > Chordata > Mammalia > Primates > Cercopithecidae > Macaca > Macaca nemestrina. The sequence goes on from NC_092128.1 coordinate 11,348,675, forward strand.
GCAGGCCTATGTCCACTATTTCTTTGTTGACTTTCTGTCTTGATGAACTGTCTAGTGCTGTCAGAGGAGTATTGAAGCCCCCCACTATTATTGTGTTGCCATCTATCTCATATCTTAGGTCTAGTAATAATTCCTTTATAAATTTGGGAGCTCCAGTGTTAGGTGCATATATATTTAGAATTGTGATTTTTTCTGTTGGAGTAATTCTTTTATCATTTTATAACGTTCCTCTTTGTCTTTTTTTTTTTTTTTTTTTTAACTGCTGTTGCTTTAAAGTCTGTTTTTTCCTGATAGAAGAATAGCTACTGCTGCTTGCTTTTGGTTCCCATTTGTGTGGAACATCTTTTTCCACCCCTTTACCTTAAGTTTATGTGAGTCCTTATGTGTTAGGTGAGTCTTTTGAAGACAGTAGATATTTGGTTGGTGAATTTTTATCCATTCTGCCATTCTGCATCTTTTAATTGGAGAATTTAGGCCATTTATGTTCAACATTTACTATTCTCTTCATCATGTTAGTTGTTGCCTTAATACCTTATGTTTTATTTTTTAATTGTGTTACTGTTTTATAGGCCTGGTGACATTTATACTTTAAGGAGGTTCTATTTTGGTGTATTTCAAGGGTTTGTTTCAAGATTTTGAACCCTTTTAGCATTTCTTGTAGTGCTGGCTTAGTTGTGGCAAATTTTCTCAGCATTTGTTTGCCCGAAAAAGACTTGATCTCTCCTTCATTTATGAAGCTCAGTTTTATTGGATACAAAATCCTGGGCTGACAATTATTTGGTTTCAGAAGGCTAAAGATGACACCGCAATTCTTTCTGGCCTGTAAGGTTTCTACAGATAATTCTGCTATTAATCTGATAGGTTTTCCTCTATAGGTTATCTGATGCTTTTGTCCCACAGCTCTTAAGATTCTTTCCTTTGTCTTGACTTTAGAGAACTGCATGACTGTGTGCCTAGGTGATGATCTTTTTGGAATGAATTTCCCAGGTGCTCTTTGAGCTTCTTGTATTTGGGTATCTAGATCTCTAGCAAGGCCAGGGAAGTTTTCCTCTAGTATTCCCTCAAATATGCTTTCCAAACTTTTAAATTTCTCTTCTTCCTCTGGAAAACCAACTATACTTAGGTTTGCCATTTTATATAATCCCAAATTTCTTGGAGGCTTTGTTCACTTTTATTTTATTTTTAATTTTTTCTTGTCTTTGTCTGATTGGGTTAATTTGAAAGTCTTGTCTTTGAGCTCCAAACTTCTTCCTTTTACTTGTTCTAGTCTATTGTTGAAACTTTCCACACTACAATTTTTGTATTTCTCTAAGTGTGTCTTTCATTTCCAGAAGTTGTGATTGTTTTTCCTTTATGACATCTATTCATGTGGAGAATTTTTCATCTGTATCCTGTATTTTGTTTTAATATCTTTTTTTTTTTTTTTTTTTTTTTTTTTTTTTTTTTTTGAGGCAGAGTTTTGCTCTTGTCACCCAGGCTGGAGTGCAGTGGCACGATCTCGGCTCACTGCAACCTCTACCTCCCGGGTTCAAGCGATTCTCCTGCCTCAGCATCCTGAGTAGCTGGGATTACAGGCACCCGCCACCATGCTTGGTGAATTTTTTGTATTTTTAGTAGAGATGGGGTTTCACTATGTTGGCAAGGCTGGTCTCGAACTCCTGACCTCATGATCCACCTGCCTCTGCCTCCCAAAGTGCTGGGATTACAGGCGTGAGCCACCATGCCCGGCCTTGTTTTAATATCTTTACATTTGTTTTCACCTTTCTCTGGTATCTCCTTGAGTGCCTTAATAATCAACCTTCTGAATTTTTTATCTGGCTATTCAGAGATTTCTTGGTTTGGATCCATTGCTGGGGAACTGGTATGATCTTTTGGGGATACTATAGAACCTTGTTTTGTTACATTACCAGAATTACTTTTCCAGTTCCTTCTCATTTGCGTAGATCATTTCAGTGGAGAGGTCTGAATCTCAGTGTCTCCTGTTCAGATTTTCTTATGCCACAGGGTGATCCCTTGATGTGATGTTTTCCACCTTACCCTAGGGATGGGGCTTCCTGAAAGCTGGAGTGCAGAAATTGTTATTGCTCTTTTGGGTCTGGTTACCAAGCTAGGCTACCAGGCTCTGGACTGGTGCTATGGAATGTCGACAGAGTCCTGTGACGTGATTCATCTTCAGGTCTCCCAATCATGGATACCAACACCTGCTCTGGTAGAGGTGGCAGGGAAGTGAGGTAGACTCTGTGAGAGTCCATGGTTGTAGATATGTGTAGTGTGCTGGCTTTCTGGAATGTATGTTAGCAGTGATGTTTTCACATGGACATACTCAGGAACTCTGGTTAGCCAGTATCTTGTAGGCAGTGGAATTAGGCGTTGTCTTCTCCTTCCTGGGATGAGGGTTATTCTGTCATGAGTTGTTGTAATGGCCTGAGTTGGTTGGCCTCCAACCAGAAGGTGGTGTTTTCAAGAGAAAACAGTATTAGTGGAGGGATCTAAGCTTGCCCTAAGTTGGCCAGGGTAAGTATTTCAGTTTCTCAGGTGATGGGAGGGGCCACAAAGCTCCCATGAGTTTATCTTTTGTAATCAGCTACCAGGTTGGGTAGAGAAATACTATCAGGTCAGGGCAGGGTTAGACAGGTCTGAGCTCAGCCTCTCCTTGGCTGGGGCTTGCTGCAGCCACTGTGGGGATGGAGGGTGTTTCTCAGGCCAATAGGATTATGTTCCAAAAGCCATCTTGGCTGCCTCTGCTGTGTCATATAGTTCACCAGAGAAGTGGGGAATAACTGTTAGTGGGAGGCCTAACCCACCTCCCATGCAGTTGGCAAGGCCAGTCTCGCTCCTGCAGTTCCCCAATAAGACCTTGCCTGAGGCCATGAACTTCCCCACTAAAAAAGCAAGCATGGCCCTTGCTCCTTTACATCTGCCCACTCCATCAGCAGCGGCTCCTGTGCTTGAATCTGCAGCAGCTCCCCCTTGTGTCCTGGACTTCACCTGAGAAAATTTGTGCCCAGTTGAAATAACTACAAATTTCAGTTGGGAGTTTCCTTTGCATTGTGACTACTTCCCAATTCCTCTGGCTGCCTTCCCCAAGGGCCCCTATAAGATATCATCTGGGATGGCTTCCCTGGGCTTCAGCTGGAGACTGGGACTGCCTGCAAGCCATTTTCTGCTGCTACTTCTACTTTTATATTTCATGTGACTCCCTAAATCCATTTCAACTCCAGAAGAAGTTAAATCCTTCTCATAATCTCATGATCTGGATTTTCAGATCCCCCAGTGGAAATGTGTGTTCGGAGGCAGATTTTCCTTCTCTCACACTTTGGGAATGCTCAGTTTTTCACCTGTTGCATGGAATTTGTAGTAGTGTGCTGCTTCTTTCAAAGGATCTGTGAATCCTTCAGGTTTTCCTGGTATGTTCCTTTATTGGTTCTTGGAGCAACAGATCACAGTGTGAGTCTCCACACATTGTTCTCTTCATCCAGGTGAGAACTGCACATTAGCCCTATCTCCTAACTGCCATCTTGTCCACCAAGTCCAGTGTCGTGACATTTTCAAACAATTTCTTTGGTAATTGACATTTAAAAAAAAATTTCTTTGTTAATTGTGAGCATATGCAAACAATAATATATAGAGTCTATTTTGATGAAATAAAACAATTACTGTTCATGCATTTTACAAATTATTTTGTAATATTTGTATATTACACATTGCAATAACTCCTTTGGAACCATAAAATTTTTAAAAATATTTTAATTTTTACAGGCACTTAGTAGGTATTTATGTTTATGGGGTACATGAGATACTTTGATATAGGCATGCAATGTGTAATAATCACACCACAGAGAAGGAGGATAAATCCACCCAAGCATTTATCCTTTGTGTTACAAACAATCCAATTAGACTCTTTTTAGTTATTTTAAAATGTACAATTAAGTTATTATTGACTATAGTAACCCTGATGTGCTCCCCAATAGTAGGTTTTATTATTCTTTCTATTTGTTGTACCTATTAACCATCCCCACTTCACCCTGCAACCCTTCACTACCCTTTCCAGCCTCTGGTAACCATCCTTTCACTCTCTATGTCCATGAGTTCAATCATTTTGATTTTTGGATCCCCCAAATAAGTGAGAACATGTGATGTTTGTCTTTCTGTGCCTGGCTTATTTCACTTAACATAATGATCTCTGGTTCCATCCATGTTGTTGCAAATGACTGGATGTCATTCTTTTTATGGCTGAATAGTACTCCATTGTGTATACGTACCTTATTTTCTTTATCCACTCAACTGTTGATGGACACATAGATTGCTTCCAAATCTTGGCTATTGTGAACAGTGCTGCAATAAACTTGAGAGTAAAGATATTTCTTCCGGCCAGGTGCGGTGGCTCACGCCTGTAATCCCAGCACTTCGGGAGACCGAGGCAGGTGGATCATGAGGTCAGGAGATCGAGACCATCCTGGCTAACATGGTGAAACACCGTGTCTACTAAAAATATAAAAAATTTTGTGGTGGTGGGCACCTGTAGTCCCAGCTACTCAGGAGACTGAGGCAGGAGAATGGTGTGAACCCGGGACGTGGAGCTTGCAGTGAGCCGAGATCACGCCACAGCACTCCAGCCTGGGCAATAGAGTGAGACTCTGTCTCAAAAAAAAACAAAAAAAGAAAAACAAAAAGATATTTCTTCCATATACTGATTTCCTTTCTTTTTTGTATATACCCATCAGTAGGATTGCTGGGTCATACAATAGTTCTATTTTTAGTTTCTTAAGGAAATTTTGAATGTTTCTTAGTGGTTTTACTAATTTACATTTCTACCAGCAGTGTATGAGGATTCCCTGTTCCCCATATCCTCAACAGCATTTGTTACTGCCTGTCTATTGGATATAACCCATTTTAACTATGGTGAGATGATATCTCATTGTTGTTTTGATTTGCATTTTTCTGATGATCAGTGATGTCTGGAACATTTTCACATGCCTGTTTGCCATTTGTATGTCTTCTTTTGAGAAATGTCTATTCAAATTTTTTGCCAATTATTGAATCATATTATTAAAATTTTCCTGTAGAGTTGTTTGAGCTCCTTATATAATAATTCTGGTTATTAACACTGTCTCAGATGGGTAGTTTGCAAATATTTTCTCCCATTATGTCGGTTGTCTCTTCACTTTGTTGACTGTTTGCTGTTCAGAAGTTTTTTTAACTTGATCTGATCACATTTATCCATTTTTGCTTTGGTTGCCTATGCTTGTGTGGTATTACTCAAGAAATTTTTGCCCAGTTCAATGTCCTGGAGAGTTTCCCCAGTGTTTTCTTGTAGTAGATTCATATTTTGAGGTCTTCGTTTTAAGTCTTTATTTTGATTTGATTTTTGTATATGTCAAGAGTCAGAAGTCTAGTTTCATTCTTCTGCATATGAATATTCAGTTTTCCCAGAACCATTTATTGAAGAGACTGTATTTTCCTGAGGGTATGTTCTTGGCACCTTTGTCAAAATGAATTCACTGTAGCTGTGTGAACTTCCTTCTGGATTATGCTTTCTGTTCCATTGATCTACATGTCTGTTTTTATGCCAGCACCATGCTGTTTTGGTTACTCTAGTTCTGTAGTATAATTTGAAGTCAGGCAATGTGATTCCTCCAGTTTTGTTCTCTTTGTTCAGGATAGCTCTGATTATTCTGGGTCTTTTGTGTTCCAAATAAATTTTTAAATTGTTTTTTCTATTTCTGTGAAGAGTGTCACTGGTATTTTCATAGGCATTGTACTGAACCTGTAGATCACTTTGGGAAGGACATTTTAACAATATTGACTATTTCAATTCATGAACAGGAAATATCTTTTCATCTTATTGGCATCCTCTTCAATTTCTTTCATGAGTGTTTTATATTTTTCATTATAGAGATCTTTAATTTTATGGTTAATTCCTAGGTATTTAATTTTATCTGTGGCTATTGTTAATGGGATTAAATTTTGATTTTTTGTTTTGGATTGCTCATTGTTGGCATATAGAAATGCTACCGGTTTTTGTATGTTAATTTTGTATCCTACAACTTTGCAGAATTTGTTTATCAGTTCTAATAGTTTTTTTGTGGAGGTTTTAGGTTTTCCTGAATATAAGATCATATCATCTTATGATCATTTGACGTCTTCCACTCCAATTTGGATGCCCTTTATTTTGTTCTTTTTTTTTTTTTTTTGTTGAGACGGAGTCTCGCTCTGTCGCCCAAGCTGGAGTGCAGTGGCCGGATCTCAGCTCACTGCAAGCTCCGCCGCCCGAGTTTACGCCATTCTCCTGCCTCAGCCTCCCGAACAGCTGGGACTGCAGGCACCCGCCACCTCACCCGGCTAGTTTTTTTTTGTATTTTTTAGTAGAGACGGGGTTTCACCGTGTTAGCCAGGATGGTCTTGATGGTGAAAGTAGGCATCCTTGCCATGTTCCAGATCTTAGAGGAAAGGCTTTCAGATTTCCCCCTTCAGGTCCTGTGCTTGTCTTATTGGCAGAGTTTTTATTGTGTCTTTGATCTGGTTACTTGTTATTCATCTCTTCAGGTTTTGAATTTCTTCCTGGTTAAATCTTGCCAGGTTGCATGTGTCTAAGAATTTGTCTATTTCTCCTAGATTTACCAATTTATTGGCATATAGTTGCTCATTGTAGTCACTAATAATCCTTTTAATTTCTGTGGTATCAGTTGTAATGTCTCCTTTTTCATCTCTGATTTTATTTATTTGGATCTTTTTGTTCCTAGTCTGACTAAAGGCTTGTCAAGTGTGTTTAACTTTTCAATAAACTACATTTTTGTTTCATTGGTCTTTTGTATTGTTTTCTTCATTTCAATTTTATTTATTTATGCTCTGATCTTTATTATTTCTTTCTTCCACAAATTTTAAGTTTGGTTTGCTCTTGCTTTTCTAGTTCTTTAAGCTGCATCATTCGGTTGTTTATTTGAAGTTTTTCTTCTTTTTTGATGTAGACAGTTACAGCTATAAACTTCCCTCTTACTACTGCTTTTATCGTATCCCATAGGTTTTTTGGTGTGCTGTGTTTCCATCATCATTTCTTTCAAGACATTTTTCAATTTCCTCCTTAATTTACTCATTGGCCCACTCTTCATTCAGGAGCATATTAATTTTCCTGTATTTGTAGAGTTTCAAAAATTCCTCTTGTTATCAATTTCTAGTTTTATTCCATTGTGGTCAGAGAATATGCTTAATATTATTTTAATTTTTTGCATGTTTTAAGTCTTGTTTTGTGACCTAACATATGGTCTATCCTTGAGAATCATCCATATCCTGAGGGAAAGAATGTGTGATCTGTAGCCATTGGATGAAATGTTCTGTAAATATGCATTAAATTCATTCAGTCTACAGTGCAGAGTAAGTCTGATGTTTCTTTGTTGATTATCTGTCCAGAAGATCTGTCCAGTGCTGAAGGTGAGGTGTTGAATTCTTTAGCTATTACTGTATTGAGGCCCATTTCTCTCTTTAGCTCTAATAATATTTGCTTTATATAGCTGGGTACTCCAGTGTTAAATGTATATGTATTTAAAACTGTTATATCCTCTTGCTGAAATGATACCTTTATCATTATATAGTGACCTTCTTTGTCTCTTATTACAGTTTTTGTTATGAAATCTACTTTGTCTGTTATAAGTATAGCTATTCTTTTTCTTTTTTGGTTTCTATTGGCATGGAATATATCTTTTTCCATCCCTTTATTTTTCAGTCAATGTGTCTCTTTATAGGTGAAGTGTGTTTCTTGTAGGCAACAGATCAAAGGGTTTTTACTTTTCATCTATTCAGCTACTGTATGTCTTTTGACTGGAGAGTTTAGTTCATTTACATTCAATGTTATTATTGATAACTAAGAAGTTACTTTTGCCATGTTGTTACTTGTTTTCTGTTTTTTTTTTTTTTTTTTTGTCTTCTCTCCCTTCTTTTCTTCCTTCCTGTCTTCCTTTAGTGACGGTAATTTTCTCTGGTGGTATAATTTATTTTCTTGCTTTCTATTTTTTGTATATCCATTGTTTTTTGGTTTGTGGTTACCATGGGGCTTCCAAATACTGTCTTATAATCCATTTTTTTAAGCTGATAACAACTAACACTGTTTGCATAAACAAACAAAGTAATAATAAAATCTCTAGCCTTACCTTTATCCTTCTGCTTTTTAACCTTTTGTTGTTTCCATTTTTATCTTATTGTACTGTCCATGTCTTCAAAAATTGTTGTAGTTATTATTTTTTTATTGGTTCATCATTTAGTCTTTTTACTTAGGATGACTAGTTTATACCTCAGTTACTGTGATATAATATTCCATGTTTTTCTGTGTACTTAATATTATCAGTGAGTTTGTACTTTCAGGTGAATTCTTATTGCTCATTAACATCCTTTATCTTTCTGACTGAAGTACTCCCTTTAGCATTTCTCACAGGACAGGTCTGGTGTTGATAAAATCCCTTAGCTTCTCTTTGTCTTGGAAAGTCTTTATTTCTCCTTTATATTTGAAGGATATCTTCACCAGATATACTATTTTAGGGTAAAAGTATTTTTCTTTCAGCACCGTAAATATGTCATGCCACTCTCTCCTGGTCTGTAAGGTTTCAACGGAAAAGTCTGCTGCTAGACATATTGAAGCTCCATTGCCTGCTATATGTTTTTTTCTCTTGTTGCTTTTAGAATCCTTTCTTTATCCTTGACCTTTTGGAGTTGATTACTAAATGCCTTGAGCTAGTCTTCTTTGGGTTAAATCCGCTTAGTGTTTTATAACCTTCTTGTACTTGGATATTGATATCTTTCCCTAGGGTTTTGTTATTATATCTTTGAATTAACTGTCTACCTCATCTCTTTTTCTGCCTCCTCTTTATGGCCAATAAGTATTAGATTTCCCTTTGGGGGCTATTTTCTAGACCCTGTAGTTGTGCTTCATTTTTTAAAATTATTATTTCCTCTTTTGTTTTCACTGACTGTGCATTTTCAAATAACCTATCTTCAAGCTTACTAATTCTTCTGGTGGATCACTTGTGCTATTAAAAGATCCTGATGCATTCTTCAGTATGCCAATTACCTTTTTTAAATCTAGAATTTCTGCTGATTCTTTTTAATTAAAATAATTTAAAAAATATAATTATATGATATATAATTAGTTATTTTAAATGTATAATTATTTTAATCTGTTTGTTTAATTTATCTGATAGAATTCTGAATTACTACTCTGCTTTATCTTGAATTCCAGTTTCCTCAAAACAGCTATTTTGAATTATCTGTCTGAAAAGTCACATATCTCTGTTTCACTAGGATTGGTTCCTGCTACCTTATTTAGTTCATTTGGTGAAGTCATGTTTTTCTGGATGGTGTTGATACTACTAGATGTTCTTGGATGTCTGGGCATTAAAAACTAGGTATTTATTGTAGTCTTCACCTTTTCAGCTTGTTTGTCCCCATCCTTCTTGGCAAAGCTTTCCAGATATTCAGAAGGACTTGGGTATTGTGATCTAAGCTGTAACAGTTTTAGGGGGCACCCAAAGACCAGTAATGCTGTGGTTCTTGCAGACTCATAGACGTACTACCTTGATGGCCTTGGACAAGATCTGAAAGAATTCTATAGATTACTGGGTGAAAACTCTTGTTCTTTTACTTCTTCCTCCCACACAAATAGAGTGTCTCTCTCTGTTCTGAGTCACTGAAAGCTAGGGGTGGAGTGACACATGTACCTCTTGGCCACCACCACTAGGACTGTGCTGGCTCAGACCTAAAGCTGGCACAGGACTGGGTGTTGCCCAAGGTCTGCTGTAACTACTCCCTGGCTGCTGCCTATATTCGCTCAAGGCTCTGGGGTTTGACAATCAGCAGGTGGCAAAGCCAGCCAGGCCTGTGTCCTTCCCTTCAGGGTGCAAGTCACCCTAGGTCCCAGACAGGTCCAGAGTTGCCATCCTCCAGGAATCAGGGACCAGAGTCAAAAACCTCAGAACTCTTCCTGTTCTGTTGTACTGTGGCTGAGCTGTCACTCAAACCATAAGACGCAGTCCTTCCCACTCTTTTCTCTCCTTTCCAAAGGAAAAGGAGCATCACCCTGTGGTCATCACCACAACAGGCCACAGGGGGTGTTGTTAAACTACCTCCAATATTCCCTTAAGGCCCACGGATCTCAAGTCAGTTTGTGATGAATACTGCTTGGTCTGGGACTCTCCGTTCAGGGCAGAGGAAGAGCCATTAAATCTTAAGTGACAAATGGATATTAACAATTTTTCATGTGTTCAACATCTAGAACAAAATAGGTATTTACACTGTATAGATTTTCCTTTGCTAGTATCGTAAGTAGAAAAATTAAGAGTCTTATTCCCATATTTAGTGTGTTTATATAATATGTGTTATCATTTATGTGTATAATGCAAATAGAAACTACTGCATATAGCAAATTCTAAATTTCTAAGTTTCATTTCACAAAGAAGCCACTGATGAATGCTTTTTAAATACTGTCTTTGGATTACTATGTTATGAAATGTCTTGTGGAACTATTGAGAATTTAGTATCTGTTTCATCATGTAGTCACCTATTTCTAAATTGTCACATTTTATTTTGTTGTAAATACTGCTGATTTAATGGTATATTTGAAACACTAGGCATATATGGAACATATTCTGGAGACCTGTTCCTGTCCCTGGCAATAACGAGCGCTCAAGATTAACCAATGTAGTTATGTTGACATGAGCACATTAGAAAAGTCCCTCTGCTTTTTGTTGTTTCTATTGGCATGTTTCTATTGGTTGTTTCTATTGGTCAGTAATGGCACCGAGCCCATATTCTCAAACTATCTGTAATCCTCAAGTAATTCACCTCTCAAGAACTCAATTCCTTGCATGGCTGGAGTTCTGGCCAGGGACTGATAAAGCTGGAAAATGACCAGTGAAAAAAAAAGCAAAAAACAATTTTTCCAGAATGTAACCAGTTTCTTAATCACATGTGTGTGTGTGTATTTTTTTATAGCTGTATATATATATATATATATATATATTTATATATATATAAAAAAATAGCTGTTCAATGATTCTTTTCTATGTTATTCATATACAGTCTGAAGATCACATTAAGCACATTTTAATAAAAGTAAGTGTGAGCTGAGTCTAATGAAAACTTTTTATATGTGTCCTATACACCTGTATTTGCAGCTAAGTATTATTTTTGCTTTTCAAACCATGTCATCGTACCAGTTAATGTGCAATTTGTTAATCAGAGAGGTTTTTTCCACCTTTTTTCATATTTGCTCTGACATGATCCTTTTTTCACCAAAGGAATATTATAGACTTTCTAAATTAAAATGGGTATATAAATCTTGCTAGACTGGGTGTGGCCAACATACAATGTGTAGTCTGAATTCCTTAGCTGCCTTATGGTCTGCTATAGTTACTTTTCGCAGGTGGCATTGGATCTTTCTAGTGCAGGTCTCACAGCAACACAGTATGTAGTAACCTATGACACATTCTTAAGTTAAGATCTTTTATATTGCATACAAGCCTTGGCCTGCTTAATAAAACTAATAAATTCCATTTGCTATATCTTTAAATTTTTCCTGCATCTTAGCAACTGTATCCTAATAATTTTGTCTGTTTTCCTTGGACATAGAAGTCTTAATGCTATTATCCTGACTCAATCAATCAACACTTGAACACTAACTATGAGCAAGAAGTGAGCTAGGATTTCCAATTAAATGCTATAGCATTAATAAGAACTGTGTTTTTCAAAACTTAAAACTTTGCAGTCTTATACAAGCATGTATCCAAAGGAAACAACCCTACCACTTAAAGAAAGCCATATTCTTATATGAAAATTTTTGGCTATCAAATAATATCAAAATAATATGATCTCGGAGAACACCCATCTTGACTTTCTCTTATTAGAGAACAAGAAACCAAGTCTTAGCAGAAATAAGTGGGTTACACCAAACAATACTAAGAGTTAGTGGCAAAATAATAGAAATGTGTTCTAATTCTGGGTTGAATGCTGTTTTTACCTTTCTACCCTGCATCTCTTTGACCCAGTGGGGTTACGCTTGGTGAAAAATCAAACTTTTTATTGTCTTTCCCACAGCACTACACTCATTTTGGGTGGGGAGAGGCAATATATAGATACTATTTTAGACTTTTTAACATATTATTTTAAAATGGCAACAGTATATAACCTATTACATCAAGAATGTCATAAGCTGGTAATATGATTTAATCACTCATGCATCCACAACCTATTTATTAAGTTCCTGATTCATAAAGTTCCAGTAGTGCTAGCCTTTGGGGACACGAACATGAAAAAGACTTGCTTTCCTTTTGTCTATGAGCTTACGGTCCAGTGGCAGTTAGAGGACATTAAGCTTAAGACTACAAAATAGAAAGAAGTGCTAAAATAGAGATATATTGTGAGTCCAAATAAAAGGTCCATATAACCCAGCTTGAGAAGGCTGTGGAGCAACCTGGTGACACAGGTCGTGAACCATGACAGATGAATGGGGAGGTGCCACATGAAGAAGGAAGGTGAGAAGAGCAATTTTATCCTTCCTGTCGCTCAGAACACACACCTTGGAGACAAGAGGGATTCTGTAAATGGAAATGAGGGACCTGGATGCATCAGACATTGAAAGGTCTGGAATAGTGGGCTATAAGATTGCAGAATAGGTTGAAAGGTCTAGCACACGATCATAGGCTTGGGTGTCGAAAACTGGTAGAGATAAAAGATTAATTCATATTTTAAAAATCATTTCTTTAAACTCAAGAATGTCTTCAATATGCATTTCTTGAAAAGATATATCTAGTTGCTCATAATATGCTTGCCATTTATCTGAGTTCTAGAGGTATGGCAATGAGTAAGATACAAAATCCATCATATCAGGCAACTTACAGTCTAGTTTCAAATGTGGGAAGCAGAAAACAAACAAATAAATAACTAAAATGTTTATTTTACTTACTTGTATTTTCTATGACTAAAAGCTTGGTAAGGGGAAGGAGAATGATAGAGGAGTGAGAGATACCATTTCAGGCAAATTGGTAAGGAAAGCCCTAATATTTGAAAAAATTTCAGAATGATATGAAGATCAGTGGGAAGAGTAATCTAGGCTGAGCTAATGGCAAATGTAAAGGCCACAAGGGAGGAATAATCTGGCAGGTTATTTTGCCAGAATAGAATAAGGAAAGAAAAGAGTAGGAAACGATATAAGACAAAAAGGCAGGGAACAGATATTGTAGTATCTTTAATATGTAAGGCACATTAAAGACCAGATTTTATCTTACATGTCATGGAAAGCCACAGTAGAGATTTAAGCAGTAGTGTGACTTGAATGATTTATACATTATAGGTGTAATTGTGGCTCATATGTGGTCAATAATTAGTAGCAGGGCATGAGTGGAAGCACAGAGATGACTTGTAAACTACTGCTTTCGCTTATGGGATATGGTCACTGGGACTTTGGATGGCAGCAGTGGAGGTGACGGAGAAGTAGAAGTTAAACATGTCATGTAAAGATACAGCCAGAAAGATCTGGTCATGTTGTGGATGAAACCTATCAGGGGAAAAAAATGAAACAAGGATTATTGTGAGGATTTTGGACTGAATATTTACTCAGGCAAATGACGATACCATTTACTAAGGTGGGAGGAATTGTGGGAAATACAAGGAGCCAACGACGAGACCAAGACTAGGTAGACAAGGAAGTGGGAGGAAAATCAGAGAAAGCCACGTGATCAGTTTCAACAGAAAGACAGTCATCGACGAACTTAAGTGGTGTTTCCATGTTAAGTAAAATGAGAACTAAATTAATTACTGAATTTATCAAAAATATGGTAATATGATCTTTTCAAGAGGCTTTCCATGGTCCAATGTGAAAGAAAGACTCATTAGGTCAGTCCTGAAGGGAGAGCAGAAAGAAAAAAAAAAAGATTTTTCTTCCAAGTCATTTTCTTTCATCAAAAGTGATGGGGTTTTCTATATTTAAAAGGGCAGTCATTACAATGTATTTGTATGCTGATAACAATGATCCAGTAAAGATGGATTTGCCAATAATATTTTTCAATTATGGCTTTACAAGAGAACTGTGCCTATGGTTTATTGAATTTACATTGTACTTCCTCGGTTATGTTATATATTCTGATTATCATAAAAGACAAATTATATCTTATTGAATTCTTTTTTTTATAGTTTTTTTTTTTTTTTTTTTTTTTGAGACAGGTTCTCACTATGTTGCTAGGCTGGCTTTGAACTCCTCCCACCTTGGCCACCGAAAGTGCTGGGATTACAGGCATGAGCCACAACACCTGGCCAATTTTTCTGTGGAGATGTAGTCTCACTTTTTTTTTTTGAGACAGGGTCTTAATCTTCTCTGTCACCCAAGCTGGAGTACAGTGGCATGATTATAGCTCACTGTAGCATCAACCTCCCAGGCTCAAGTGATCCTTCCACTCAGCCTCCCAAGTGCACTGAGACTACAAATCAGCACCATTGATTTAAACACTGTTTATGTTTTTTTTTTTTTTTTTTTTTTGGTAGAGATGGGTGTCTCCCTACATTGCCTAAGCTGGTCTTGAATTCCTAGGTTCAAGCAATCTTTATGCCTTGGCCTCCCAAGGTACTGAGATTGCAGGTCTACGCCATCACACGTGGCTTGAATTCTTAATTTTAGAAACTTCAGTTATTCAAGTTTGGTTTATACTTGGAGTGTTTAGACTAAGATAGTTTAATGTTAAAAATTAATGCAATATATTACATTAAGAAAATGCACTAGAAATAATAAGTAATAATTTCAATAAAATCAGCTATATAGGAATAAACTGTAAATCCCCTATACATGTGTAAAAAAATAAATTAGGAGTAAAAGAACTTAATTGCAAAATATTAGAATCTTTTTTCTTTCATCAGAAAGAGAAATGCTTATAATCACTATTTCTATTCAACATTGTTTTGGGTCTTAGTCAGAATAAGAGAAGTAAAACATAATAATAATAATCATCATCATCATCCTATGAATTGGAGAGAAGATGGAAAGCTGATAAATTTTCAAACCTATTAGGGAAGCCTATAGGTTGAAAAAGATTATTCAATATAACAACAATGTACAAAAATCAATTATATTTCCAATAACAACTAATAAGAAAATACAATATTTAAAAAATATAATTTATGATAAAATAATACCTTACAAAATATAAGCAAGATCTTTATGGGGAGAAATTTCAAAGTTTAATGAATAATGTTAAAGAAGAATCACATAAAGAAATATTCCATATTCAAGGATTGGAAGAATCAACAACATAGTCTATAAATTAATTCCATTTTCAATCATAATCTCTATAATTTGTGTATGTATATAAATGTAATTGAGCAACTGGTTCAAAAATTTGTATTCCAGAGCCAAGGTCTAAGAATAGCCAAGACATTGTTGAAGAAGGAGAACAATGCAGAGAGAATTGGCCTATCAGGAATCATGATTAAAGTAGGTTTCGTACAGGCACAGTCAATTAGAATACTGCAACAAATTTTTAAAAACTTAAAGCAAAGTCTATGTATACATGTAAACTTGACATAAACTCAACCTATTATTAGATATTTATGTGAAATTTAAAATTGTTTATTCATATTGAAAAAATAAAATTAGATCCCTGTCTTTAACCCTACTTAAAAATCAGTTCCAGATGGATTCAAGGCCTAATGAAACTCGGACCTTCAAAGTCCATAGAGGAAAGCATAAAATAACATCTCTACTATTATTATTATTATTAATTTACTTTTTGTGTGTGTGTGTGGAGATGGAGTTTCGCTCTTGTTGCCCAGGCTGGAGTGCGGTCGCACGATCTTGGCTCACTGCAACTTCTGCCTTCTGGGTTCAAGCGATTCTCCTGTCTCAGGCTCCTAACTAGCTGGGATTATGGGTGCCTGCCACCACACCTAGCTAATTTTTTTGTATTTTTATTAGAGATGGGTTTTCATCATTTTGGACAGACTGGTCTCAAACTCCTGACCTCAGGTGATTCACCCACCTTGGTCTCCCAAAGTGCTGGGATTACAGGGGTGAACCACCCCACCTAGCTTTTTCTATTATTTCTTAAAGACAGTGTAAGATAAGGACACTAGTGGGAGAAATGGGTACATATGGTTTTGTTAAAATTAAGCTCTCCTCTTCATCAAGATGCCATAAAGAATGTGAAAATTTAAGCCACAGAGAAGACATAATTGTAAGATATATGTCTGACAAATATTAGTATCCAGCTACATGAAGAACTCCTACAAGTCATTAACAAAAAGGGAAATAACCCAAAAGAAAAATAGGCAAGAAACATAGCCTAGCAATTTACAAATGGGTAAACCACATGGTTAATCAACTCAGGGAGATGCACGTCTTCACTATACCCAGGGAAATACAAAGAAAAACTACAGTGAGATTTTATTTTGTGTTTGTCGGGTTGGCAAATACTTAAAAATTTGGCTGTATCCAGAGTTCTTGAGGATATAAACACCTATACCTTCATTCTTGGAGCGATTTTGGAAAATAATTTGGAATAACAAGTAAATATGAAGATGAGAATATCCCATAATAATTATTATTTCTAGTTATATATCCTAAATAAATTCTTGAACATTAAATATATTGTAAATATTGTTTGCTATGGTAAATAAAAACAATCTAAAAGGTCAGCTAACAAGAGTGGAAAATAAATTGAGCTATGGTTATACAACTGAGTGTTATAAAATACTTGAAAATAAAACAATTAGAAGTATATTTATCAAACATGAGTGAATTTCAAAATCAGAACATTGAGTAGAAAAGGCAAGTAAGAGGAGCATTTAATGCATGATGTCACTTTTGTAAAGTTTAAGAACACAAATATCAGTAAAATATTCTAAGAATTGAGAAAGGAGAGTAGAATTGGAAAATTACATAAGCTTTAATTTTATATTTGAAATTATATTTCTTAATTTGGGTATTGAAAACAAACATGAAATATTTCATATGTAAACAAGATGTATCTTATTTCAAGTAAACTTTATATAAACATTCAGATTTATGGAAGAAACTGGCAAATACTGCTCATTTTATAAGATCTATGTGTACTTTGCTGAATAACTTGCCAAATAATCCTTTAGTTACAATGTCTAGTTATTCAACGTATTATTTAACTTCTACAAAATTGCTTAGAAAACATTCAGGCAAAAAGACTTAATATAATGTTAGATTATGATACAGTGTTTTTTAGTCATTTGTAAGAGGATTCATTTGAAAGTTTCATCAGTCTCCCTGGTAGATAAGTTGAAGACCACACATTTACAGATCATCGTTTTGTTTAGAAGTTCAATAATTATGATCTCCCTGATGTAACTTATTAAAAACTGGTTGTCATTGTCTTTTTTCTCCCCAAATATGCAATGTATGAGAAACACTTCACGCATGTTTGTAAGCCTGGACTCTGGTAGGAAAGCCATCTCACCGCAGCACACCGTGGTAGTTTGAGGCATTCCATAATGCCAGCTATGCATGCAGTTCAGGTAGCATCAGCAGCTTTAATCAAGGGTAGAGGAATAAGGTATGTAAAGCAGATGGAACTCTGTGGGGAACACTGAGGAAATGAGCTCAAAGTGCAGATGACGTTCTGCAGCTGGTGGAAAATGTTGATTATTTTTAAGCTCACAATTACAGCCCCAAAAATGGATGACAAATGAAGCACTGGGAACAAGTATAAAGAATGACAGACCATTCTCACCCACTTGAAGAACAATTTGGAGCTTATATGTGTCTTTTTTCTAGGAAAGCATTAGCCATTTTCTAGGAAGAAGGATATGTTAATGTTTTCGTTCCACTGTAGAGATGGTAAAATTCTTTTACAATACAGCTGGAGTTATTGACTACATTTATATCAATACTTAGACAAGCGAATCTTCCCTTTCCTTTTTCACTCACACTGGGTAGGGATGTAGTTTATGTGTATTTTCTAGTCAAGAGTTCATCTGTGTGGCAATAATGAGTCGCTTAACCTGCGTAGCAAGGAGACATTACTCTTTGATTCTTGCTGCTTGTAACTGTAATTAGATTTTGATCTTGAATTCAAACCTGAAGACTAAGTAAATGCCATCTTGGATCCATGACTGACCATTCCTGAGGAACTTTAAAGAGAACACTCCCTGTTATTTAAGGATACTTTATAACGTATTGCTTGATCTTCATTTAAAAAAAAAAAATCACTCCTAATATCTACTACACCACACTGACCTTCTAGCTGTGGTTCAAACATGCTAAATGGGCCAGGCGTGGTGGCTCATGCTTGTAATCCCAGAACTGTGGGAGGCTGAGGTGGGCAAGTCACGAGAGCTCAGGAGTTTGAGACCACCCTGGGCAACATGGCTCCCGTCTCCACCAAAAATACAAAAAAATTAGCTGGGCGTGATGGCCCACATCTGTGGTCCTAGCTACTTGGGAGGCTGAGGTGGGAGAATCACTTGAGCCCAGGAAGTGGAGGCTGCAGTGAACCAAGATCGCACCACTGCACTCCAGCCCGGGCGACAGAGCTAGACTCTATCTCAAAAAAACAAGCAAACAAACAAACATGCCAGATGCTTCTGTTTTAAGATGTTTGCCTGGGCTGTTTCCTCTGACTAGAAGATGCTTCCCCTAAAAGGCTCCCCGGGCTAGCTCTCTCACCTGTTTGGTCTCTATTCACAGGACATATCCTCACTGAGACCCACCCGACTGTCCTGTTTAAACATATAACCCACTCTGCCTTTTACCTTTGAAGGACTTAAGAAAATACCATCCAAAATGTGCCACTTTGTCATGCTGGTTGCTTCAAACTTAGGGCACCTGTAGAACAGCAAATTCAGGCAGGAGCTTTTTCTGAGCTCCCTTTACCTGCCTTAGGAAGGATCCTCCAAAAGGAACTCAACTGTCCCTGCCCCAGTAATCTCATCAACCAGAGAAGAAAACTCAGATCACGAGAGACAAAAAGAAAGAAAAAAAAATCACTTGAAAAATACAACACCCTTAAACTTTACTCAGAAAATTTAAGTGGAAAAAGTTGGTGGGTCTATATAATTTTACAATACTGCCTAGGATTTTATACAGAAAATTAATTATTTAAATTATAATATGCTTTGGTTGTAAATCCATGTTTATATTATAATTGCATAGCTTCAATTTCAACATCTATAATGTAAATTTAAAGTTTTTAAATATAGTAAATTTAAATAATAACTAATTTAGCTTTACAATATGCTCTGAGGGGAAAAACGCACTGATTTTCTTCTGCCTTCACACCAGCACCACCACCACTACAACAAAAAACAAGAAGGGAGCCTGGAGGTGAACCCTGCACTCAGCCATCCCTATGCTCCGGGCCATTTGTCTTTCCCTGAATTTATTTACTCTCCCCTAAATTTTGACTATGTGCACTCTATCTTCTTCCCTAGGTAGAGGGTATAGAAGCTTCAAAATCTCACTGGGCTCTTGGGTATTCAGGTCTCTTGCCCGTGATGCCCTCCTGTAGGTAACAAATTTGTGTATCTTTTCTCTTGTTCATCTGCCTCCCTTCAGATTATTTCATAGACTCCATCATCAAAGCCTCAAAGGATAAAGGAAAGTCTTCCCACCTCTATGTCACCTCCATTTTTCCTGCAGCACACATCCCTGTCTAACATAGTCAACAGTTTCCTCCTTCCTGACGTTTATTTTGTATTGTCTGTCTCCCCCACCACCTTCTTAAAGGAGGACGATAAACTCCAGGATGTCAGAGAAGTTTGTTTGTTTTTTAACTTTTGCAGATTTTACATATTGACGAATCTCTGCCACCTAGAACGGTGCCCATTAGTCTACAGAAGTTCAATAAATACTGTGCCTGTCAGGCCTCTGAGCCCAAGCTAAGCCATCATATTCCCTGTGACCTGCACATATGCATCCAGATGGCCTAAAGCAAGTGAAGAATCACAAAAGAAGTGAAAATGGCCAGTTCCTGCCTTAACTGATGACATTACCTTGTAAAATTCCTTCTCCTGGATCAGAAGCTCCCCCACTGAGCACCTTGTGACACCCTGCCCCTGCCAGCCAGAGAACAAGCCCCTTTGACTGTAATTTTCCACTACGCACCCAAATCCTATAAAACAGTCCCACCCCTATCTCGCTTTGCTGACTCTCTTTTCGGACTCAGCCTGCCTGCACCCAGGCGAAATAAACAACCTTGTTGCTCACACAAAGCCTGTCTGGCGGTCTCGACGCGCGTGACAGTGCGATAATATTCCTTGACTCTTTCTTCATTTTGTTTTCCAGATCTCTCTCATTATCATCATT
This sequence comes from Macaca nemestrina, assembly GCF_043159975.1. Lineage (NCBI taxonomy): Eukaryota > Metazoa > Chordata > Mammalia > Primates > Cercopithecidae > Macaca > Macaca nemestrina. The sequence goes on from NC_092128.1 coordinate 11,368,974, forward strand.
GATGATTCCTATAAAACACCCATTTGAAATGTAGTTCATGGAGAGGTGTGGTGGCTGATGCCTATAATCCCAGCTCTTTGGGAGGCTGAGGCAGGGAGATTGCTTGAACCCAGGAGCTTGAGACCAGCCTGGGCAACATGGTGAGACTCTGTCTTTCCAAAAAGTAAAATAAAATAAAATAAAATAAAATAAAATAAAATAAAATAAAATAAAATAACAAAATGTAGTTCATGGGGTTATAGGTCCTACCAGATAGCTCTGTAATAGTAAGTGTAAAAAAAAATACTTAGAAAGTTTTTACAGGTAAAACAATAAAAGTAATATTTGAAATTATAGACCCCTGTAGAATTTGACCTTTACTTACAATATTTATTAGATACTAAACTGCAAAGACTTTTAACAGAGCAACATAAAAGTATGTGTAAGGTGCAAGGTACTTCTTAAAACCATTGTGGTTTTTTTTGTTTTTTTCTGAGATGAACAGTAAGATAATAATTATTCTACGGTAAGTGTACACACTCTCTCCTTAAGGGGCAAGCAGAGTTGTGAGCATAGGAGCTTCCATTTATTGAACAACTTGCTTTATTCCAAGCACTGTTCTTGGCCTTAAGCACATGAAGATGAATAACATACATTTGATGCCACCAAAGCCAGTGGGAAGAAGATACACAAAATAAGTAATTATGGTACAACCTAAAAACATACACGTTCATTTGCAGGCACCTGCTAGAGTCATCTAAATAATGAGAGGCAGCATATAAATAATAAACACATTTATAACCTAGAACAAATTCTTTATGCAATATTTCAAAAAAAGTAGTGTTTAATTTTGGAAATATATTTTTTATTGTTGGGGAATTCTGTTTTCAATTAGCAGTTAGTTTAAACTTAAGTTGTACCAGGCTAAAATGAGAGATTACGCTCTTTCTGACATTGCTACCTGAAAAGCTTTGATGCAGTAGAAAAGATACAATTGAAAAGGACAGCTGGATTCCCCATTAACAGGCTAAAATCGCCTAAGATGGCCCTGCCTTTCATGCTGACCCTGGTTCACATCACTGCCTGTCTCTTCAAACATGGGCAGATTAAACACATCCAAGCAATTTACATCCTTGGGGGCAATGCGAGCTGTGTGACTTTCCCTTGACGGGTTGTGGCCCTTTCTCATTGCTTCCAATCCAGGCAAGAGGCTTAATTAAAGACTCTTTGATGAGACAGATGACATTATTTACATTAGAAAGGAGAGAGAGAGAGAGAAGAAGAGAGACAGAGAGAAAGAGAAAGGAAGTGTCAGGGCTCACAAAACAATACCCCACAGTGTGGTGATTTGGTATGCTGAGTGCCTAGAAATAAAGGAGAACCAATGTTTCTCTGATCTTCTGTCCCCTGTTTCTTGCTCCCTTTCTCTCCGAAAAGTGCAGGGAGTCTGAACTTCCCTTGGAAGAAAATTCCCAAATCCCTGAAAGTATTTAATTTTCCCAATTGACTCAGTCTCTAGTCACTGCAGCAGCCCCCATTGTGAGGAGCCTTAGCAACACAGACCGAGGGGTCACTCTCCTTAGTGAGGATAATTAGCTAGAAATAGCTTTTTAGAGAAAGAAAACCTTGAAGACAGCAGAGTTAACATATTCAAAGGGACTACAATTGGTGTTCTCAACGTTAATCTCCACGAAAGTACAAATGTATCTGGTGATGTCACTCATTAAAAAAATTATCCGTGAGGCTTATCAAAATATTAAAGTGCCCCTAAACCCAGAAAATTCTGCCCCCATGCAGGGACACTGCCACACTGCTTTTGCTTAGTCCCTTAGGCCTCAGCTTCAGAGCACTTTGTCAGAAAACAGCAATCACTTCCCAATAGCACAATGCCAGGCCAAGTGCAGGTCAGCTGTCCATTTCCGTGCGCTTCCCTAACAATCTATATTTCCGGCTGTGTTTGCATTTATTACAGTGTCTTTGCAACATATTTGTTGTAGCCACTACTCTGTTAAGGTCCCTATGGGTGTCATTTTTGTTGTTTAATCCTTATTCCCTTACAGATTACTGACACTGGTACTCTAGTGCTCAATAAATACTTGCTGAGTTAATGAAATAAAATTAAGAATAAAAGAAGTAAAGGTGCCCTGCTCAGCCATCTGGTCACCTGAAACCCAAATAGACATACATAGATAGTTTAATGCTTGAATAGGATAAATCATCATTTTTGCCAAATGCTAAGCTAGCAAATCTCTGATTTGGGAATTAAAAAGATCCAGGGGATCCTCCAAGGGGTAACTTTCAAGAGAAAAAATCAGTTCCTTAGCGCTTTGCAGGAAGGCAATAAAGTGACTATTAAAATTATCTTGTTTGTCATTTGCTTTTTCAGTATGTTGGCAACACTAAGGTGATTCATTTATGGTAAGTGATGATGATTTCTGTAGCCTAAGGCATTACTACCCTTACTTAGGTAAGTGAGATAGTAAACCTTCTGAGTTGCTATTATTATTGTGAAATAAAGTAATTTTTGAATTGCACTAGAAACAGTCATCTAAGACTTGGAAATGGGTATAGGGATATACTGTACAAACAGCTTAGTGAACAGTGAACAGCTTATTTATTTTGGTCTGCTGGCTGTTTGGGTTACCTGAACCTTTGTTAGACTTGCTACTCACTATCATGGGAACAACAATCACAGGAGGCTCATGGTTATTTACATTAGAAAGAAGAGACATACACACAAACACACACACACACACACACACACACACACACACACAGAGACAGAGAAAGGAAGAGGGACAGAGAGAAAGAGAAATAAAGGAAGTGCTGGGGTCCACAAAACAATACTCCCAAACATGGCACTTTGATATCCCAAGTGCCTCGAACTGAAGGAGAACCAAGTTCTCTCTGATCTTCTGTTCTCTGTTTCATGTCCTTCCCTTCTGTCTCCCCCAAAAGTGCAGGGAGAACTTTTTCTGAACTTTCCTTTTCTGACTAAGGGCAGATCCTCTGAAAGAAACACAATTGTCATGAATTGTCTCTCTGGGAATCTCATCAACCAGGGAAGATGAATTTCTATTACAAATGGGGGGACACCATGCTCAGAATATGACTTAGACTCACACCTATTCTTCTCAGGGCTGCTTGAAGACAACTTTTATTACCAAAGAGACTATATCTGCATGACAAGACAGTTTTTGCTCAACATGCATTTATTTCCTTTCCTCACCTCGCATAATTTGTGTCACCACTATCCCTAGAAGCACCCGGCCCCTATTCTTTTCTGTAGCTCAGGATGTTATATAAGCTTCAGTCATCGAACACATTTTCAAGAACCATATTTTGTGGGAATACATGCATATGTACGTAATTAAAATGTTTTATCTCATGTTAATGTACCTAATGTCAGTTGAGTTCATAGATATCAATTATCAAAAATTCAGAGGGTAGACAGAAAGTTTCTTAATCCCTATAGAAAGAAGGAAGGAAAAAAAAGAAATGGACAATGATCAAAATAATTAATGCTAAGTTATCTAATACGGTCTAGAGGCAGTAGGTATAGCAGGAAACAATGCACTTGAGGTCAGATGATTGAGGGATTAAATCTTCTGCTACTTTGCACTATGAACTTGGACAAATCACTTGAAATATCAAGGTCTTAGTTTCCTGAAGTAAAAATGAAGTATCAGACAAAATGTGCTAGGTCATTTCCATCTCTAAAAGCTAAAAATGTCATTTATTCATTGATATTTGTTTCAGAAGCATTTATTGAAGACTATTATGGGAATAACATGATGTCTATTGCGACCTGTGTGTAGTGAGGAGATCTGAAGTCCAAAGGAGATGGTTTTGAAGGCCTCAGAGTGAACCACACATGAGGGTGGTTTTCCGAGTTTGCCTGCATTGCTGTCTACAACATAATGCAGGTGGATTCCAAGAGCACAAAGAAGAGTGACCCACTTGTCTAAATTTCAGAAGTGCCAGAGTTGCTGGATTGGTGGGTTCCATTATTTAACCTCTGATACTACTGCTAGAGTGGCATTCTCCCTTCTAAAACAACAGAGTTTCCACAGAGGTAAATGAATTATGCTTCCTATTCCAAACGAAGAGCAGAGAAGCAAAGTGAGTGGGGCAGAGAAGTAGTAGGCTCCAGATGTGGGGCAAGAGATTAGCTGACAACATCCTGTTTTATCCCAAAGGAAGAAACAGCAGACCACAAAGGTCATGTCCTCATGTCCTAATTTTTTTTTTTTTTTTTTTGAAATGGAGTCTTGCTCTGGCACCCAGGCTGGAGTGCAGTGGCGCTATCTCGGCTCACTGCAACCTCTGCCTCCCGGGTTTACGCCATTCTCTTGCGTCAGCCTCCCGAGTAGCTGGGACTACAGGCGCCCACCACCAAGCCCGGGTAATTTTTTGTATTTTTAGTAGAGACGGGGTTTCACCATGTTAGCCAGGATGGTCTCAATCTCCTGACCTTGTGATCTGCACACCTCAGCCTCCCAAAGTGCTGGGATTACAGGCATGAGCCACCGCACCCGGCCATGTCCTAAACATTTAAAAACCAACTGGAAGGTATACCCACTGGCTGAACATGGGACAATGTGATCATGAATAAGAATAATAATTGCAATAGACTGAAGTACAAAATGCCAAATAAATAAGCATCAGGTTTCATTGATTGCCTCTGGAGAATACTAGAAAACAAATTTATTTTTAAATCTTGTAAATTAAAGAAAAAAATAAATATTTATCCTATAGTTCCTATAAAAACTCAGGATAATCAACTAGTTCAACAGGGAGCATTTTTTTTTTTTTTTTAAGGATAAGTACCCCAAGTGTTTGAAGAACATCATGGTTTTGCAACTGCTAATTATTACACTAAGGGTCATCCATGGCTGCTAACATAACAAAAGAAAGACAAGTAGGCATTTTGGACCTCTTGATGGAAGGATACTGCACCAATTATAAAATATTATTAACAAACAAATGCAACATAAATCTCATCAAATCTCTAGACCATACCACTGGGAAGATATCAGTTAACAAGACTGTAGGAAACACCACGGGCAGAAGACTTACTTTCTTTTACAAATAAACTGTTAACATAAGGAGAAGAGAAACAGAGAAAGAAAGAGAGACACAAAAAGATTGCATCTAAAAATTGAGAGATGTAAGAAGTAGATCAACTAATCAGTGTGTAGGTTACAGTTCAAGCCAATTGTACATAAAACAATTATAAGACAATTAAGGGAAATGTAAACACTGGATATTTAAAGACATTAAGGAATTTTTATTGTTTCTAGATATGTTACTACGATTGTGTATATTCTTTTTTTTAGAGTCATTGTCTTTAAGAGATACATACTAAAATATACTGATGTCTGGAATTTGCTTGAAGATAATTTCACAGGAGACAGAGGTACAAATAAAACAACATTGGCTATGAGTGGAAACTTACTGAGGCTGAGTAATGGGGACACAGGGCTTTCCTAGGGCTCTCTCCAATTGTGGATATGTTTGGAGGCTGATCACTCAGTAGAGAAAAAAATCCACATTTCTAATAATATTCAGGGGATTATTACAATTCATACTTACATTATGCTGGAAATTTAAATCTATTTTCTATCTCTAAATAAGAGAATGACTACCTTCATGTTATCACCATGACCTATATCACACTCCTCAAATTTTTAGAAAATAGGAAGTGATTACAGTAATCAATGTGTAATGATCTAGTATGGTTTAGGGGCAGTGAATATTTATTTTAGGGACATAGTAGTAGCAGGGGGAGAGAAGAAAAGGGAAGGGAAGTTAAAGGGAGGAGGGGAAGGGAAAGAAAAAAAAAAGATATGAAACACAGTACCCTGCAGAATGTCTTCTACGCCAGAAAAGCTCAAGCAAAGGCAGACAACCAGCAAGAGAGAGGGAATAAGACTTGGCAGAAATCAGGAAACAAACTCTGGCCCACCTCTTCTTGGCTCAGTCCTCCAGCTAAGAATGCTTTTCACAGGTTTAAATGGATGGGAAATCAAAGGAAGAATAATATTTCACAACACATGAAAATTATATGAAACGCACAAGTCAGTGTCCATAAATACAGTTTTGTTGGAACTTGGGCGTGCTGATTTGTTTACAGGCTATCTCTGGCTGCCATCGCACTACAAAGGCAGAGTTGAATAGTTGCGGTAGAGACCGTGAGGCCCACAAAGCCTAATGTTACTAATATTATTTACTGTGTGGCTCTTCAGAGGACATTTGCTGACCCCTCGACAAAAGTAACAAACAAAAAAGGAAAAAGTGGAAGAAAAATACTTTTGCTCTGTAGAACTTTTAAGCCTCCTAGAATGAAACTGAGAAATGACAGTCAGTTCCGAAGGAGTGATCAAGTTATGAGACAGATCAGTGGAGGATGAAAGAGGAGGATTTAACACGCTCATGACCAGGGTCTGTTCCAATTTCCTGCATGAGGAAAGCATGGTATTCTAAGTATCAAAGTACTTGACAACCATTTGTAATTTCTTGTGCAGGTATATTTAAATTCTGAAATGTAGTTGTTTCATCAATTATCCTGAATAAGGTTGTTTTCAAACATTAAAAGCTTAAGAAACACTTAATGATATTATCTGATATAACTGAATACAAGTGAACCCTAATACACTGCATTGAATCGTATCATCCCCAAATCATGTCCACCTGGAACCCATGAATGTGACCTTATTTGGAAATAGGGTCTTGGTAGATGTCACCAAATTAAAATGACATCTTAGAGTAAGAATGAGCCTTAATCCAATGACTGGTGTCCTCATGAGAAGAGGGCATCTGAACATGGACACACACAGGGAGAATACCATGTGACGACAAGACAGAGACTGGAGGGATGCAGCGACTTGCCAAGGAACTCGAGGACTGCAACCACCAGAAGCTGGAAGAGGCAAGGAAGGATTTTTTTCCCCAGAAACTTCAGAAAGAGCATGGCCCTGTGGACATCGTTATTTCAGAATTCTGGCCCCCCTTATTTCAGAATTCTGGCCCCACGAAACTATGAGAGGATAAATTTCTGTTATTTTAAGAAGTCACCTAGTTGATGGTACTGCTTCTTTTTTTTTTTTTTTTTTTTTAAAGACAGAGTTTCACTCGTTGCCCAGGCTGGAGTGCAATTGGCGTGATCTTGGCTCACCACCACCTCCACCTCCTGGGTTCAAGTGATTCTCCTGCCTTAGCCTCCCAAGTAGCTGGGATTACACCATACCTGGCTAATTTTGTATTTTTTTAAGTAGAGATGGGGTTTCTCCATGTTGGTCAGGCTGGTCATGAACTCCTGACCTCAGATGATCCACCCACTTCGGCCTCCCAGACTGCTAGGATTACACGTGTGAGCCACCACGCTTGACTGACCAATAGTACTTTTAAATCTGTTACTCAACTTCATGCATCGTGGAAGCGTTTAACTCCTGTTCTATGTTCTAGGCAAAAGATGGAAGCAGTGGAGAAGTTTTTACAACATGGTCCTTATGTATAGGGACAGTTTATTTTAGCCCAATGTATTAGTCCATTCTCGAGCTGCTAATAAAGACATACCTGAGATTGGGTAATTTATAAGAAAAGAGGTTTAATTGAATCACAGTTCAGCATGGCTAGGGGTGCCTCAGGAAACTTACAATCACGGTGGAAGGGGAAGCAAACATGTCCTTCTCCACATGATGGCAAGAGGGAGAAGTGCCAAGCAAAGGGGGGAAAGCCCCTTATAAAACCATCAGATCTCATAAGAACTTACTCACTATCACAAGAATAGTGATGAGGGTAGCATGAGGGTAACTGCCCCCAAGATTCAACTAACTCCCACTAGATACCTCCTATGACATGTAGATATTATGGGAACTACAATTAAAGATGAGATTTGGATGGGGACACAGCCAAACTATATCACCCAATGATAGCAGACATAAGAAAATATTCTTTCGTAAGCTCACAGTGTAGCGCTTATGCACTGATAACCATAATCTAAGACATTTGAGAGGCTTACAAATGAGGATGCTGAATAGAAAGGCTGTAATTTCACCATGGAATATTATGCAGCCATAAAAAACAATGAGTTCATGTCCTTTTCAGGAACATGGATGAAGTTGGAAACCATCATTCTCAGCAAACTAACACAGGAACAGAAAACGAAACACTGCACGTTCTCACTCATAAGTGTGAGTTGAACAAAGAGAACACATGGACACAGGGAGGGGAATATTACATACCAGGACCTTTCGGGGAGGTGGGGGGCAAGGGGAGGGAGAGCATTAGGACAAACACCTAATACATGCGGGACTTAAAACCTAGATGACGAGTTGATAGGTACAACAAACCACTATGGCACATGTATAACTATGTAGCAAACCTGCACATTCTGCACATGTATCCCAGAACTTAAAGTAAAATAGAAAGAAAGAAAGACAGACAGACAGAGAGAGAGAGAGAGAGAGAGAGAGAGAGAGAGGGAGGGAGAGAGAGAGAGAAAGCAAGAAAGCAAGCAAGCAAGCAAGCAAGCAAGCAAGAAAGGCAGGCAGGCTATAATTATAGGCAATGCCCAATTCAGAGGCCAAGTTCTTACAGAACCACAATCACCCCACAGGGATTTGGCAGGTCTCTGGACTTTTGTTTTTCTATGCTGAAACCATTAACGATCTTAGAACTGCTCCTCCCCATTCCACATTGTAAGTGGTCCCAGCAACCCCAGCATTTGCCTGACCTATTGCTGCTGGCAATGCCAGGATTGAAAGTACTGAGCATTGTTTCTGACCTACACCCTTGGGAACTAAAGGGCTCGAATTGACTGCAGCAGGATATGGGTGGCTAGCAAAGGACCTGAAGCAGAACAAATGATCATATGATTGGATCCCCAGGACACACATTTCTGAACTATCAGGAACTAACATTACAAATTTTGAATTTCCCACTTTTACTCGCAACTAGCCCCAACCAAGGGCTTTTTAAGAAAACTGGGTAAATGTGGTGAAGGGGCTGAAAGATGGGGGATTTAGACATGTGAAAAAGCACTTCTCTGAGATGAGCTTAAAGTAGTTCCTATCTAACTCACATGTTATTGGTGGGAAATTCATTCATTCCTTCATTCAATAAGCGACTCACCACAGGCCCAGGCAATGGGCTTGTTAGTGGTGAATAAAATAGACGTGGACTTGACCTTCAAAAAATATCTTAAAAGATGACACAGGAAAAAGAGACTAAATAAGAATTCAATAGGATGGGTAATTTTCAGGAAATAAATAGGTTTTAGTAAAAATAATACCAACAGGAAGGATCTCCTTAGGGTAAACATGGACCGTGTCAAAGCAATTGATATTTGAACTGGTCCTAAAACATAAAAAAGTAAGTGATAGAAGATAGGGCTGGGTTGGGAGTGAGGGGCATGGGTAGGTGGGACAGGGGGAAGTTCTAGATAGCAGGAAGAGATGGTACAAATGTTACTGGAAAGGGATCCCAATCTGGACCTTGGATCTCACTCAAGAAAGAATTCAGGGTGAGTCCATGGAGTACGTGAAAGCAAGTTTATTAAGAAAGTAAAGGAAAAAAAAAATGGCTATTCATTCCATAGGCAGAACAGCCCTGAGGGCTGATGATTGCCCATTTTTATGGTTATTTATTGATTATATGCTAAACAAGGAGTAGATAATTCAGGAGTTTTCTGGCAAAAGGGTGGGCAATTCCCTAGAATTGAGGATTCCTCCCCTCTTTAGACCATATAGGGTAACTTCCTGACATTGCCATGGCATTTGTAAACTGCCATGACTTTGGAGGGAGTATAGTAATGGGGACCACCAGAGATCACTCCCATTGCATCTTGGTTTTGGTGGCTCTTGGCCGACTTCTTTACCGCAACCTGTTTTATCAGCAAAGTCTTAACCTCCTATTTCATCCTGTGACTTAGAATGCCTAAGGATGTCCGGGAATGCAGCCCAGTAGGTCTCAGCCTTATTTTACCCAGCCCCTATTCAAGATGGAGTTGCTCTGGCTCGAATGCCTATGACACAAAGGTTATAAGAGGAGAGACAACTTGGTGAGTTCCAGAAAAAATCAAAGGGCTGAATGAGATGGGGCTCAGGCTGAGCTTAGCAAGAAGCCATTCTGCACAAGGTTTGAGACCCTGAGAAGGAGTGTGGATACCTGACACAAAGAATGATAGGAAGAACTAACAGGTTCTAAGCAGGGAAACAAAACCATCGAATTCCTGTTTTTAGAAGATCACTCTGGCTGTCACATGGAGAATGGATTGAGGTCAGTAAGGGTAGAAGATCTTGTAGCCCTGGATAGAGGTGAGAGTAGCTACAATCAGGGTGATGGCAGTGGAGGTAAGGTAAGTAAGTTTAAAATATATTGGACAGAACTTAAAAAAATAGAAGTTATCGATGGGTTGGATATGGCAAGTAGTGAAAGAGTGAGGAAATGAAAAGTAGAGAAAGAGACGAGAGTGTACGATGACTGCCAGTTTTTTGTCTAAATGAATAAATGAAAGAACACATTTTCCTGGTGAAGGGATCAAAAGTTTCATTTTTAACAAGTCAGATTGGAGATGCCTGAGAGACAGTTCAATGCTGGTGCCTGGTAAACAACGAGATATAAACATCTGGAGCATAACAGATGTTGGAGCGGCAGCATGAAGATGGCGCTTAGTGCCATGGAAACGGAAGAGATGACCACCAAAAAAAAAAAAAAACCAAAAACAAAACATTTAGACATCAAGCAAAGAGAAGAAAGCCCAGGGTAAGGCCTCAGGAACTCCAACTGTTAGCGGTCACGGAGAGTCTTCAAAGGAGATGGAGGTCAATTACATCTTGTAAGATTCTAAGTTAGACACAGTGTATGCTTATTGCATCACCACCAACCTCTCTACTCCAGACTCAGCAACTACAATTTCTGAGGGAGGTCTCAGGACAGGTAGCAAGGCAGAAAGGTAAAAGCGCCACAACAATTGTTCAGGTAAAGTGCTGTGCACGCAAATGATCAAGTGCTGGCTGTAATTGGAAAAGCATTTTGAGAACTGAGATATGGCTGTAAGTTATGATGGAAAGCAAGATGAAGAATACTCTTCACTAGATCATTTGCTTCCATCGAATACATTATTTCAAATGAGATGATGTACATCAGTAGGGAATATTTTAAGCCACCTAACGTTTTTAAATGTCCCCATAAAAATTCTGAAACTTTTTCAATTTGTAAGTATGAATTACATATCGGATAGAGTTACATTTATATCCAGACCTGCACAATATTTCCCAAATGACGCTTCTTTGGAGATTGGAAAATAAGGCATCACAATACAATTGCATGCATAAATTGGTGAATCATTTGAATGCTAAGGTTAAGGGATGATAAACAGAGATCAGGGCTACTAAATCTAGACATGAGTCACAAAGCTAAGAAAGGAATTCATAAAAACTTTACTGACTATGGCTGTTATAGGAGAGTGACACATTAAGAATAGAGGAAATTTATGAGGACATCAATGCTCTTTTTATTGAAGGAGATGATCCTTACGTGCCTCCCTAACTTAGTTCCCTGAAAACAATCTGGGTATCTCTACATTCTGCCTCCACTCTGGATTTGGGCACCAAGCAGAAAGTGAGGGGAGGAGGGAAGTCTGCTTTTGCTTTGTCCCGTTCTCTGCTATCCTTTGCTCTCCTTTCACATCAATTTTATTTCTTCTTTTTCTCTTTCATTCTATGCTTTTCTCTTCCTATCTCCTCTCCCATCTCTTCTCTCTCTCATTCCTCTTTCTCTCTTGAATACGATTAATAGAAAGGCCTTTCTATTTATTATGTGATAAGAACTTTGTTTTTACCACGCTCTCTTTTTACCATATTGCTTCTTACTTTAGAGCTTGCCTTGGTTAATCTATGCTTTTGACTATGATAAAACCTAATATAGTTGTTCAGGAAAAATTCTTCTCTTTAAAACTGGTATCTTACTTAGAGTTTCTAAAAGCCCAGTTTAAGGCTCAAAGCTGAGAACAATAATAACTCTTAGTTGTTATCCAATAGAACTCAGACTCAGACCATGACTTGGAAGGGGTGGAGAAGGTGAAACCCCAGAAAATAAGCAGATTGATAGTATTTCAAAGCATTGTCTTGCACCAAGAGCATGACTTAGACATCTTTATATCTGCTATTTGTTAATTCATAAGCAGGTAGTCAAGCCCCTCATCAAGGGCTACCTTTTTGATAAATAAAAACTTGTTCACTGTTATATATGGTGAGAGCTATGAAATGCATGTTATGACACCCAGCAGACTGGTGGGAACCTCTCCCACCACCATGCAAGCCACTGCCGGCTCCTGAAGCCACAGCCTAAAGCAGAAGATCAAACCCAAGACACCTGAGTGTAGCCGGGCGTGGTGGTGCACGCCTGTAGTCCCAGCTACTCGGGAGGCTGATGCAGGGTAATCGCTTAACCCGGGAAGTGGAGATTGCAGTTAGCTGAGATTGGGCCATTACACTCCAGCCCAGTGTCAGAGTGAGACTCCTTCTCAAAAAAAAAAAAAAAAAAAAAAAGAGAGAGGGTGGCAAATCCTCTCTTGCCTTGCAAATGTTAGACTTGTAGAAGTGAATGTGGGAGGTGACAATAAAATATACTTTCACATATCTAAACCAACCTCTGTGTCTGTCTCTTCATCTTTAAAGCAGACATTAGAACAGTACCTGGCTACTTCATGAAGCTGTTTTCAGGAATAAATGGGTTGCTACACAAAAACCACTTAGGAGAGAGCCTGTTTTATGCTAAGCCCTCACTAAATGTCAACAATTGTTGTAATCCGGCCTTTCTCTTCCTTTGCCAGTTTTTAAAATTTCTAAGAAACAGAGATATCGAAGCTGGATACACACTAAACATTCTGAAGCAAATGTGATAAAGTTGCCTCTTTCAAAAGCTCTTAAATCTTGATCTCCCAGAATGCCTTATCTCAAACAGTAGGATTACATGTAGGATAAATGACAACAATAGTAGTAGCCAACTATGACCCCAAGTACTGTTCTAACCAATTTCTCATTTAATCCTAACACCTCTTTACATGATAGGTCCTTTAAAACTGATATTTTACAGTTGAGGAAATGGAGGTTTTTAAAGGCCTAAATAATCTACCCATGGTTAAACAGATGGTAAGTGGTAAAAGAGGGACAGAACCCAGGTCTTTTTGACTGAAGAGCCTGTAAAATCAATCACATGGCTGAAATTAATAAGAGAGTCATGTCACTTATCATCCAGTTCGTTTCCTAGGTTTCCCAGAGGAAGAAGAATTGGTACAGTAACCAAGTTCCTTGGCTTACCTGGACTTTAATTTCTACAACTGTAGAAATTACTAGATGATTGGTAAGGCTCCTTCCCTCTCTGAACCTTCACAGTTCTATTATTTGGCCAAGGGATAATCAGCAAATGAACAAAAATGAAGGAAGGCCTTTAGAAACTGCATCATTATTGCTTTGTTCTTTCTCTAAAATTATAATGTCTGTTCCTTTTTCATTTCTCCTAAGTGAAAGTTATTCTGCAAGCTTGCCTCAAGGGTAATGTTTGTTTTGTGAGAGTTACAGAAATATAAAAATATTTCAGTAATAATATTCGGTGTGATGTAATTTTAATGGAAAAGATGTTTTGGGTAAGGTTTAATCTTTTTTTTCAAGCTTTTGACTCGCATCCTGCAGCTATGCAATATGTGAGCGGTGGGGATGACTCTCACCTTCATAGCAGCAGGGTATGACCATTTGGAAGAGTTTCTCTAGAGCAACAGATAATTTTGGCTTGAAGTAAGCCTTGATCAAAGATTAGACTCTTCATTTGTCCTTAGGGCCTAGACCTGGAGAAGATATGACGGGCTTAATGAAAATTTCACAGTAGGTTGGAGAGAAATTTATCCTTTATGCCTTGTTATGCATTTTTTTGTTCTTGCCGTAAAAATATGGATTTATAGCAGAATGTAATTCATTGCAGATACCATTTTATATTTTCTCAACAGTGAAATGTAAAGAAAACTGTGATGTTGAGAAAAAGGTAGTAAATTTGTTAACATGAATTGGGTCATGGGCTACTTCATAGAATCAAGTTTGTTTGAAAAATACAGAAAAGTATAAAAAAGGAATAAATTGTGTACAGCCTAATCATTTGCAAAAAAAGAGAAACAACCACTTTTAATGATTAGCATATTATTTTTAGTAATTATTGGTGTATTGATTTGCTATGTAGGATTTTAATTTTTATATGCAATTGTCATAATTATACCATGTATGCCAATTATAGTTGACCATTTTGTTTAGTAAAATTGAATGGTTTATTTTTAAACTATATTGATTACCATTAGAATATTAGCTTTAGAGTATAGAAATAATATACAAAAATGTTTCTTCTAGCTAATCATTTTTATTCATTTATCTATTTATTCATTCACTTATATAACAAATATTTACTAAATGCCTAAAAGGAGCAGCCCTTTGCTAGGCACTAAAGATGTAAGAATAAATCAGGACACAGTCCCTGTTCACAGGTACTTAGTCGAAGGCAGAAATATTTATCCTATACAATGTCATTGATGTGAAAGATATGACATGGGAGACAGAGGAAGAACAGCTAACCCAGACGATGGTGAAAATGATGGTTAGCTAATGTTTTTCATAGATGACATTGAACCATGCTTCTTGGAATATATTAATCTGTCACTTAAAAAGACTGGATTAGGGCAGAGATGAATTTCAGGCAAAGAAAATTTGTAAAGGCCCGGAACTGTAAGTAGTTTACTATTGTTGTAACTGACAGCATGAGAGTTTACCTGGTGAGGGGAAGAACAGGGATGCAGACAGGTACAGCTCTCTAAGGATACAGTGTGCTAGTGGATATTATCCTGAAAGCTACTGGGGAACCAACGAAAAATTCAAGCAGAATAAAATAGGATCACATTTTTATTTTTGCAGGAATATTCTGCTGGTTTTGGGGAGAATTGGTCATTAAAAGTATAATCTAGAATCAGAAAACCTATAAACGTAAATAAAAAAGGGAAGGAAACGGTAAGGTGGTAGCATTGAAAGCAGAGGAAAAGGATTAAATTAAAAGATACTCATGTGTTGAATTGTGTCCTCTCAAAATTTCTATGTTGAAGTCTTAATCCCCAGTACTTTAGAATTTGACTATATTTGGAGATAGGACCTCTAAAGAGGAGATAAAGCTAAACTGAGACCAGGAAGGTAAGCTTTCATCTACTCCAACAGATGTTTTCACAAGAAGAGGAAATGAGGAAAGACCATTTGAAGACACAAACAGAAAGCTGTCTCCTGCAGGCCAAGGAGAAAGGCCACAGACAAAAAACAAACCTACAGACACCTTGATCCTGGACTCTAAGACTCCAGAAGTTGAGAAAATACATTTCTATTGTTTAAGCTCCCCAGTCCATGGTATTTTGTCATGGCAGCCCTAGGAAACTAATACAGATACTAAGGGAAAAAGTGAAATTACTTGTTTAGTAAATTGATGCTTGGAGTAAAAGGCAACCTAAGATGCAGGAAAACTTGAAGGGTTTTGGTCTGAGTGACAAGTTCACACACATGCCCTTCACCAATTAGGAAATCCAAGACTGTTGTAGATGATAAATTTAGATTGGCAAATGAAGAGTTGCAGGAGCTTGTGGAATATTTGGGAAGAGATATCAGCATGCTATTGGAAACATGAAAGCTCCGGGGAGGTGTAGAGGTTTGCTGCTCTCTCTCACTCAGCAGTTTTCCTCAGATACTTGGATGTTCCAATCCCTCATTTAAAAATGAGCTCAACTTGTGTGTTCTGTCAAACAGGGCTTTCCTCATAATTCTATGTAAACTACTACCTCCCACCACCACCATCCACTTCCCTGGATCTGCCTTTATAATACCTATCACTGCTTGCTTAGAATATATAATTTGTCTATGTCCTGCCTCTTCTGATTAGAGTTCAAACTCTGTGAGAGCAGGAAGGTCATGTGTTGTTCACCGACAAAATCCTCAGTATTTATGTGTTAGTCCGTTCTTATGCTGCTATAAAGAAATAACTGAGACTGGGTAACTTATAAAGAAAAGAGATTTAATTGACTCACAGTTCCGCATGGCCAGGGAGGCCTCAGGAAACCTACAATCACAGCACAAGGCACCTCTTCACAGGGCAGCAGGAGAGAGAATGAGTGCTAAGCGAAGGAGGAAGTCCCTTATAAAACCATCAGATCTTGTGAGAACTCACTCACTGTCATGAGAACAGCATGGGGGAAACTGCCCCCATGATTCAATTATCTCCACCTGGTACTGCCCTTGACACATTGGGATTATTACAATTCAACATGATATGATTCAAACCATATCAATTTGAAACAGGTTATAGCATGTAACAGGCTAGCAATAATTTTTTAAAATAAATAAAAAAATAAATAAAGGAGGAAGGGATGAGGAAGGAAAAAGAAATCAGTCTACCAGCTGTTTTTGTGTGACTCACAAACCAAGTATGTTTTTTATACTTTTAAATGGTTGGAAAGAAGTGGAAGAATAATATTTTATATTGTGAAAATTTATGAAACTCATTTATGTGTCATCCATGGCTATTTTTACCTACAATGACAAAGTTCAGTAGCTGCCAAAGAAACCATATGAGGCCCATAAAGCCAACAACATTGACGGTATGACCCTCTACAGTAAAAGCCAGATACACACAGTCTACAGGATCTTCCATGCTGCTGGTGAAAGTGCATATTGGTGCCACCCCTTTGGGACACAGTTTGTCAGTAATTTCTAAAACTGAACAGCTGTGTAGTCTTATACCAAAAAATTCTCACTAAGTATATACCCCTGGGACACTCATGCACCTTTAGAGTAGCTGACATTTGTAAAAATATTCATAGCAGCACTGTTCACAATAGAAAAAACTTAGAGGTGATCCAAAAGCTTATTAATGTGAGGGTGAAAAATACATTATGACACAGGCATATACAACAATATGGATGAATCTTGGCAATATTATGTTATACACAGCATGATACATATTTTCTAAATTTAAAAATATATTTTTAAGAAATACATTTACATGCAATAAAACTATGAAAAGTACGTCGAGAAAATGCAGGATTCAGGTTGCTAATTACTTGTAGGTAGCAGAGGGAGAAGGAGGGGGGAATGAGACGGACCATAAGTTTAGCATATTATTGACATACTCCTTGCTCTTCAGGGGGCCGCTGGGGTTCATCAGGCTTTATTATATTATTGTAAAATAAAAGTTTGTAAGTTATTGATGAATAATGACAGTCTGTCACAAACCATGGATTATAATCACTCGAACTTTGTGCATGCAAAGTTCAGTTAGGGGAACAATTTTCACCAAACTTGAGTTCTAGTCGTAAAACTTTTACTAACCAGCTGTCTGATTTGGGGAAAGTTACTTTAGTTCTCTAGACCTTTGTTTTTTAAACAAAATAAATAATTGGATCATTTCTAAGGAAACGTTCAATTCTAAATGTCTATGATTCTATAAAATAAGTGGCAGAGTTTTTTCTTTTCCACTCACAGTTGAAAGAAATGATCAACAGAAATAAATAGATCATTTACAATATTAGAATTTTGTGACCAAACATTCACTTAGGGTTTCAAAAGTCAATCACTCTCTCCATGAAGTAATCAACATACACCCTTATAATGCAGAGCCGCACTTTTGCTTTAATTGCTAGTTGTTACATTCTTTTCGTAGTCCCTATAATTAAAGGAGCTTTAAGATAAGGCAATGAACCAGTATAAATGTCTCAAACATGAATAAGTGATGAGGCCCCTGTCTACAGACCAGCTGCTTGCCAGCGCTTGTTGTGAGGTTGTGTGAATTATTGATGCTATACCATAGTTCCTATAAATGTCAGTTGCCTGAAGAGGCTTAGATACCTCTCTTTCGGCATCAGTCTGGCCAGCTGTCCCCTCAATGTTGCCTGGCACTATGATGTGAAGGAAAGAACATAATGGCACATCCAATTAGCTTCATTCTAATTATTGTATCAATATAGAGAAGAGAGTAATTTACAGGTTGATAATTTTCTTGGGTAGTCAAAAATTAAAACCTAGGGCAGTATGTCTTCTTTTGCGTTAAAATATCCAAATCTTCGGGGTATTATAGCCAGAAGGGGTGAAGAATGACTGCTTGTGTTGATAAATTCTAATACATCTATTCACATTGTATCCTCTTGTTTGAGAACCGTCTCCTTATAAAGTAGTGAACCTCTTTTGAAATGTTTTTTCTAGACTACCCCAGCAATTTGGTTCTAGCTGATCATCCTTTCCTGGGATCATCTTTTCCCTTCTCACAAAGGAGCGTCCACATATATCCAGCACCTCTTTCTGTCTCTGTTTTTTTCTCTCTCTGTGTGTCCATCTTTCTTTCTCTTTTACATAAAGTCTGAGACTCTATAAAAAATTCTATAATTTATAAAGTAGCTTATCTATCTATCTTTTCAGATTCAGAAATAGTTCTGAGTAACCTGCTTTTTCTACATTAGTATTATGGAACATTTGTGATTGGATGGGAGCCTAAACTTTATCTAGATCCATTGTCTCATTTTCTAAACAGGAAAACAAAGGCTCAGGAAAGCAAATTTATTTGTCCGTGGACTCATGGTTATACAGAGAGCAGAGAAATACAGCTCAAGACTTCTGGTTTGTAATATAATATAATTTTAAATAATGCAATTTTCTCCCCTAACTAGGCTATGATAGGGAGTAAAAAACACACACACAAATAAAGTATTTGTGTAAATAAATGCCAGGGTCTTCAAATACATTGAGTTCTCTCTCAGAAGGTTCCAAGTAAAATGCCACTGTGAGTCTTACTTGCCTTTAAAAGAATGTCTGATCTTCAGAAGAGAGCTGGACAGTGAAGAACAGAATGGCAGAATTTTGCTAGGTATTGATAAATCTTTGCTGTTGCTTTTAGATAAATGATCCTTCAACAGAACACTTCCAACTCTATAAGCATGACTTTCAGTAGCAGTCTAATGTTACAGTTGAGTTTAGGTAATTTTTAGGGGTGTACAAAATCCAAACTAGATCAAGTTCAAAAATAAAGCTGAGAAAGTAAAATATGCTGAGATGTAAGCAAAGCACCCAAGCAGAAAACAGAAATGGGGATTCTCTTGTCTCTGTCAATTAATTGCCTGTGTTGTCTGGCTTATGAGGTTTGCACAGAGGAGGGCTCACCAACATTACGCTATAAAAAACACAGGTGTAACATTTCTCTGACTTAAATAAGTGAAATTGTCACCAGTCTTATGAGCTCTAGACCTGCGTCTTGTCTTAGCATCAGTTCTGAACTGAGAAGTTTTTATGAATGTCTTATTCATGATGCTAATTCACAAGTGTTGACCTTGCATGCTGTCAATCAAATAGAGAGCAACATGTAATGAAGAGGTAGCTGTGGTCCACATGCTAAGATGTTGAAGTGGTCCCAGGATGTAATTAAATGTATTTCAGCTGCAACCACTTCCTTTCCTCACTGCTTTTTGGGGGATGCCTCTGTCCAAATTCCTGTGGTTTGTTAGGTTGCCAGTACATACTCAATTCTCCAAAAATAAGGTATCAATTAAACAACTTTGCACTGAACTGTCACTAGATTTCAAAAGACAGTGGTTGGAAAACTTAATGATGAGGGTATGAATGTTACTCTGTTGCCAGGCCACAGGTAGCCCATATGGTGTCTCTGCTTGAATTAGAAAAAGGTGTCGCTTTCTCCACAAATGCAGATGGGTGGCCGAGCATGTGGTTTCCAAGTGGAACAGGAACTAATTTCAGCCCTGACTCACTAGTCTTGGCTGCCCTTGTGCAAGGAACAACCAACACAACTAATGACGAGCCCAACAGCAGCACAAATGCACAGGTTAGCTGTGAAGAGTATTATTTCTGCCTCATTCTTTACCCTCCCATTCCTTCCCTTCCTCCCTTCCCTTTCTCTCTGTTCCCCTCCCTTCCCCTTCCTCTTACCCTTCCCTTTCCTTCTCCCTCTCTCTCTCTCTCTCTCTCTCTCTCTTTCTGTGTGTATGTATGTTTGTAGTATGTATGTAAGCTAAAAATAAACTTCTAAGCCCCTGAACCATCTGAATGGACCCCTCCTCTTGGCCAAGGGCATTTCAAAGTTAACCTGAATAACTATTTCAGGCCCTGATAGAAAGGCAGAGTAAGATAAGCCTTCTTATACCCTCTTTTCTTTTGAAATGCAGGCCCAGCTGACCAGCATTAACATCAACACAGACCTTAAGACTGATAGAATGGATTCTTTAAGTCTGTTAAGAAACATTTGCAATCTATTCTCTGAAGCCTGTTACCTGGAGGTTTCATCTGCGTAACAAACCCTTTGTCTCCACAACCCCTTAACATAACCCAGACATTCCTTTCTCTTGATTCTATGTCTTTAGACCATAACTGAACTCTTTCAATCAATTGCCAGAAAATCTTTTAATCTACCTATAATCTGGAAGCCCCTCCCCCGCAACCCCTTCCTGTTTCCAGTTGTTTCACCTTTCCAGATGGAACCAATGTACATCTTACATGTATTGATTGATGTTTTAAGTCTCCCTAAAATGTGTAAAACCAAGTTGGGCACATATTCTCAGGATCTCCATAGGGCTGCGTCATGGGCCATTGATCACTCATATTTGGCTCAGAATAAATCTCTTCAAATATTTTACTGACATATAGCCTATAAAGTGTTATATATAAACACATACATATATAGATATATACACACACACATATATATACATACATACATATAGACACACACATACACTTTTGGAGAGGTAAAATACCACAGAAATTCCATAGAAAATAATTTAAAATAAGTTGGTCAATTATATAAAACCTGAATTAATTAAAGGTGAGAGAGAATAAGTATTTATATTTTGGCCTCCAAATTACCTTTGCCTACTATTTATTTCTGGTGGTGATTCCAGATTAATATCATCTATATCTATATACATATATTGATATCATATATATAGATCTATATGTATCATCTATCTATATATTAATAGATCTATATACCTATAATATGATATAATATATAGTATTTACACATATATCATTATATGCAATATAAATATATTTATATTTATATAAAATTTTATATCAAATATATAAATTTGTATATATATCTCACCAAAGTTATTTTATGCCTAACTCATAGTAGTGATATTTATTTGTTTAATGATTTTTAAATTAGAACAACATATTAAATAATGCAGTATATAAGGATATACTGCATTATTTAAAAATTAATACTGCATTGTTGAAAAAAATACAATTTAATTACTTAACATCTTTAACTGGGTAAGCCAACCAAGCCAGGTCTGTAAATATGCCTGCTTCTGATTTGGAACTGACATACAGAGATAGTAAATTAAGTCAAGTCACAGGAATTCAATTTATGGGAACTGCTTTTAGGAAAGTGCAGACAGAAGGCTGTGGGCAACACGGAGACTCAGAGACTGATGTGCCCTAGCAGACCCAGGAGGTCCTAGGAAGGTCACTGAGATTCTCAGTGAGGGTCGTGCCAATCAATGTCTGTCCTGGCCGCACGCCTTGTCTCCAGATCTCCACAGGCCATCAAGGGCAGCCTTCTTCCCTGATCCTGGGAGCTGGGGATAGGGGGTTTTTGTGAGGCCTCCCCGAGAGGCCACCTCAGCAGAGAGGCCTGTGTGAGCATGAAGATGCCTGCCTGCTATAGACTCTTCAAAGCAGAGCCGTTTCTTTCTCAGGAGCATCTGTGGATCAGAGAGGAAGAGGCAAGCAGCTCTGAATTTTTCACATCAGTAACAGTGCTGCTGCTAACCCTTTTCCAGGGAATTCCATTTACAGATTTAAACATGACAGTTTCTTCCCATATCTTATCTACACAAATTTATAGTCTCTACTATTTTTTCAAGGGCAAACCAGGGAATGGCTTTGACTCTGTGGTAATAGAATAGATCATCATACCTCATGAATCAACAGCTTTAATTTTTCCATTTTCTATTAGGATAGAATTTGAAAATATTATTTAAATGTATCCATTACATATTTCAGAATAAGGAAATGACTTTCTACGACGATCCTTTATAAAGGAGTAAATAAAGATTTGCTTGCCTTGTAAAAGGTGTTGACTTCTGCTCCTAGATATTTCTAAAATGTCCAATAAATGTATACAGATGGAATATTACCTTAAAGTATGCATTGTTATATTTCATAATTAGGAGGCCCTGGATTGTAAGATACACCACTATACTGTGCACCACTAAGAAAAAGAAAATGAAACATCTCAGAAGAGTTCTTCTAATCTTTTTAAAATTATATCACTTTTGTGCATACTTGAAAAGGAAAACATAAGTGACATGACTTGGTTAAGCCATTCCCCAAATTTCTTCTCATTTCATAATCTAACACTCTTGAAACACTTTGCAACTTGAATCATTGATGTGCCCTCTGAATGGTTCTGTCTGTCTACAAAAGCATTGGTGATCGAGTTATTAAAAAGGGTGAGCCTCTATTGTCTCCAGAACATTCCTCTAAGGCACTGAGGCCTATTCTGCAAGTTTTGATGTAAGTGCCACACGTCCATAGGCAAAGACACCCATGCCACAGTCTGCGCTTGGCCAATAGAGATTGTGAGATGCTACCCACAGTAAGATACATGCTGATTTCAGAGATGTTGAAATAGTGAAAAATCATGTGAATCTGAGAATCTATGAATTATTTTGTTACCTGAGACACTGACAGTAAACATAATGTTCATATTTTGTAATGTTGACTTACAGGCGCCTCCCCTTAGAGAATATGCTGTGAGTACTTTGGTGTCCCCACAATGTAGACATGTGAGGAATACAATTATTTGCAGAATTAAAATTGATACCTGGATCAGAATAGAAAAATTTAAACTAACTTATATGAGATGGATTGATTTGTATGTCAGAAAGAACTAATTTTAATCTGTTTGACATTATATCTATCTGTTTGTCTGTCTGTCTGTCTATCTATCTATCTATCTATCTATCTATCTATCTATCTATCTATTTATCTTGTATCTGTCTTATATATATATGAAATGAGCAGAATGGTATTTGTTCCATTTTAAAAGTTAGGAAAAAGAATAGAGTGTAGGAGCAGAAGTGGTTGGTGATTGTCAAAGCACTATCCGATGGAGAGGGAATTATATCCAGCAGACTAAAGTAGCAAAATAATGCAACAAACAGGCTTAGCCATATGTCATCAATTCATGTGATTTATGTAATTCCTTTCGTGCTGATTCTAAGCCCCCAAATGGAGCTGATTCTGTAGAACTGCCATAGGGAGAGGATGCAGTAGTTATAATTTTGAGTATCAGGGTTTCTAGATAATTATTTCTCATAAATTAAATTAATTGGCTTTTTAGTTTTATCCATCAATCTACTGAGTTGTATTTAATGGGTCATTCGCTTAGGGTTTCACCACCTCTTGGTTTTCAACAAGGTCTCTGAACAATAATAATATTATGAATGTAATAAATATCACCTTATGAGACTTCCTGGGAATCTGTTTGATAGATTTTCCAGGAACACACATATACATGTTCCTGCCTGCATGGCAAATGTTTGAAGTAACAAAAACGATATCACAATAATGACTAAATAGGCTCTGGGGATTAGAGTCTGCAGTTAAATGAATGTGTACATTGTTTTGCATAAAGAAGTCCAGGTTAATATTAGTAGCTTTGGCTATAGTTACTTTTGTATATTTGGTAAAGTCAGCATAGGATATGTTTAGTTCAGAAAGAATGAGACCAGATTAACTCATATAAAGAAAAACATGAAAAGAAGCTGACACAATTAATAAGATAAGCTAGAAATAAGAAAAGAAATATATACACAATTCTGTTTTACTTCTGTTATGATAATTAGCATAGATATATCACTATTGGCACAAATAATTTCTTTGCTACTCAGTCTCTGGAGGAACTGATTTATTCATTTAAATACTTTCCAGAATGTTTTGTAGATAGAAAATATTCAATGATACTTGTTTTATACTTTTTAAAGTACTATAGTTTCATATCAGGATATTAAATACGGGAAACATTTTCATATGTATCATTTCATTTAATAAATAACACTCTGGGCTAGATTTGAAATGCCCAGAGTTTGTGGCTGCAACCTGCCTCTCATCTCCCTTACAAATTCTTTCTGAGTCCATAAGGCATAAAAATGGCATATTTTGTCAGATTCAGATTTGTTGAAACAGAGATTACATTTTAGTAAAGTGAACCTATACAGTATGATCGATAACCAACTTAATGTAATCTCTCAATGTCACCTGCAATAAGAACATGCAATCTACAAGTGCCAGTGTAAACCGGTTCAGGATAAAAAATTGAAACTACAAAGCTAATTTACAACACCACAACTCTCATTAGAGTTGGCTGTCAATTACAGACATTCACTTGTTTGAAACTTCAGGGTATTACAAAAACTCTTTAAAAGCACAATGTCCTTTAAAGAGCTTCAAGTGTTATCACTTTTAATAAGTGATACAATTCTTTATATCTTTTTCTAAAATCTCTTTGTTCATATTTTACAGCACAAGGAGAAAAAAAATTACATAATCTTACATTATATTCCACAACTCAAATTACTTATATGTATAAATAGGTAGGTCCTTACTATTGTATTTTCTTTAATCAATTAGAAATGTTTATTTAGCAAACTCCTACTATGTGTAAGTTCTCTGCTTTGTATATAGTGTATATTTTTATAACACTCATACCACTAGAAACATTATTTTGTTGTTTTATTTCAGATAACGAAACTGAGCGCACGTTGTTACTGCTGAGTTGTTATTAAGCTGGAGTTAGTGACTAATCTCCAGATTTGAATGGGAGAAGGGAAATTCACTGATGATATGTCATAATGCTTTTGTCACAAGAAATCCTACACACTTACTCTGAGCTACTGGAACCTGCCTTTTTGGGCTTTTCTCTTGGTTGACGAGGGGTCTTATATCGGCTTTATTTCTGGGAGGAAAAACAACACAAAACTCATTTTGCCATGCTATGTACTTATTCCAGTGATCCTGATATTGTCCAAAGCAATGTGGAGCATTTTGACTGGAACTGTCTTTACAGCATGGTTCCATGTATATCAATAATCATGAATCTTTCTCTTATAAAGGCAGATTTGCATTTTGACAATAGCCCAAAATTATTCATATGTACCTCTGGTGAATAAATACTTTTACTTCTGTCTTTTAAACTAGACTAAAGATCTATTTAAAATGTGATTTGCGTTTTATAAATTTATACAGTATCTTACACCTCTAGTGTGGCGCCAGGAATAAAGTGGAAATTATAATGAAATGACAAAGATGGTGATCACCAACATCACACAAAGCTAGTTTCCACTCTCCTATTTAATACTGGTTGACTCAAGGCCAGTTATCTACCTATGGTTTAGCTGCCTCACATATGAAAGGGAATAGTAATAGCACCACCTACCTCTAGCGGAATTGTTCACAGGAAGCACCATGTCTAAGTATTGGAGAAATGTTAGAACTTTGTTATTGTTGATGTTGTTAAATATGCTCAAAATGTCAGTGATGAATGATTAAGCTATTAGATAAACGAATAATGGGCCAGGCATGGTGGCTCACACCTGTAATCCCGGCACTTTGGGAGGCTGAAGTGGGTGGATCACTTGAGGTCTGGAGTTTGAGACCAGCCTGGCCAACGTGGCAAAGCCCTGCCTCTAATAAAAATACAAAAATTAGCCAGGCATGGTGGCACACGCCCGTAGTCCCAGCTACTTGGGAGGCTGAAGCATGAGAATCGCTTGAACCTGGGAGGCAGAGGTTGTAGCTGAGATCACGCCAGCCTGGATGACAGAGCAAAACTGTCTCAAAAACAAACAAATAAACAAAAAACAACAAACAAATAACAAAAAAACACAAAAAGCAAATAATGTAAAAACAGGGTCGACACTATTTTGCAAACTGATGGAAACAGACACAGTAATACAAGGTGTTTTTAGGAAGTGTTCAAACTATTATGATTGGGG
Source organism: Macaca nemestrina (assembly GCF_043159975.1). NCBI lineage: Eukaryota > Metazoa > Chordata > Mammalia > Primates > Cercopithecidae > Macaca > Macaca nemestrina. The sequence continues at coordinate 11,395,033 of NC_092128.1, forward strand.
TGCTTGTGTGAATATGCTGAACCCACTTTAAAAAAATTTCAGCATTTAAGTTTGGACTATCAAAACATAAGTCTCAATTTTGTCATCTGTAAAACTAGATGTGACTAGGTAATTAATATTCTCTTCAGTTCAAAATTCAGTGAGGGTGTAATAGCCATTACCTGAAACTTAGGACTGTGAGCTTGGTAAGGTGAGAGAGAGGAGAGGCCAGGGACGGCAGGGTTGGGCAGAGGGGCGGGGGGAGTGGTCAGTTTAGAATGTCTTGAGACAGCTTGTCTTCTTCGAGGGAAGGAATATAAAACATAGTAATTGTTCATTAAATATTAAATCGGAGTTATAGTTGGAAGGACAGAAAAAGGAGACTGTCTAAAGGACAGATGTGGGAATGAAGAGTACTTGGGTCAACATGCATAAACAGTCAGCAAATAACTCATTAGAATCCAGTTGAATAATTTACTATCAAATCACAACATCTGTGTTTTAAAATAAAGTTATCACGCTGAAGCCTTCTTTGCATTTAGATAAGGTATTCAATTTTGAAAATTTGTGATTTGTACTAGTCTAAGGTCATAAAAGTTAGTAATTTTGGAGAAAAATATTAAATTAGGTACAAGGGTTTAGTTAAGCCAGAATTTCCTAAGTGTGTATACCACTGATGCTTTGTGAAATATCATTTCATATGATATTGCATTATGATATATATAAACAATATGATGGTCTAACAGCACAGTAGGAAGGAATGTCAAATGTATTAAACACAATATTTCATGGAAATCTTATTAGAATGAGGATAAGATTTTAAAATGGGAGTCAATTAAAATATATTTATTACAAAATTAAATAGGTGGTCTGGGGCTTAGTGAAACTTCTGAAGACAATACGCAAATCACTAAAGTTTGAGAATTGCTTTCTTAAGGTAGTTAATTATCTATCAGAAATTGGCTATAAGTGGACATTAATAATACAAACTTTTCTCATTTTTCAATAACCCAATGTCTCTGACAGCAACAACTATACCACTGGCATATTATAACAGATTGTTTGAAATCATTTTATATATACTTATAACATTGTAAGTTCTACACAATCAGATTTTATGTCTGTTCGTCCCTGTGTACCTGTACCTGAAACATAAGATGCACTCGTAAATATTGGTTTAGTAAATACACTAACAGTTTTGCAAGCTTAGGTAAACACATTAAAATTCTAAAATCTGTACCTGGAAGATAACAAAGAATGATAAACATAGATATTTCGTAAGTCTGGGAAATGATTCACACCCTCTTTCTGCTATCTGACAAAACCTCACTATATTGTACTTGCCATGAAGCTTGCTGTTAATCGAACCACACAGTTTATTAAATTTGAAAAAGAATATAATGACTAGAATTAGGAAGAGATTTGGAACCATGTCAATTAAGAATTTACTAAAGTGACTGGGGAGTGTAAGCGATGACTTAAAGATTATCTTAAAAGAGACCAATTTGCAAGAATATTTCTGAATTGACTTTTTCTCCATATTTATTAAAGATATTCAGTATTTTAAAATAATGTTGGTGAGAAATTAAGAAACAAAGTTGATTTTGATTTAAAGTTTATAAACTTTGTGAGTTTTCTAAGCTTAGGGAAGGCAAAAGACAGAAAAGTTATGTCTCTATTGAAAATGATACTTTAATTTTGGGATATACAGGGTTTTAAAATGTTTACATAAATGGTTTCTTTTGTAATTTTCTAAATGAAAAGTTGATATTGACAAGCTTATATAAATCCCATAATTTTTTATTTTAGGAATGATTTATACTATACACTAAATAATTTTCCACTATGGCAGAAAATTAATATACCATTTAAAGCAAGATTCTTATAATCTAGGAATATATTTAATAAATATACTTCACCTCTCTGAAAACATCATGATATAATAATACTGTTAAAGAAACCCTTTGCATGTAGACCTTCTTTTGAACACGATATTCTTATTTCGTTTCCTTTACTGTACTATCATTAACGGAAGAGCAATCAGTGTGAATAAGGTCATGTCTGTAGAGCCAAAGACAAACTGAACCGTCACCAAAAATTCATTTTAATGACACTGCAGCAACCAGATGAGTCAAATGCTTAGTGGGGCCATGACAGTCCCTCTAAATTCTAAATGTTTTCATAAGGGTTCTGCCCAAGGCTTGAAACAGGAAAAAGAAAATGTCAGTGGTTTTATCAACAAATCTCCTGCAAAGCCAATTTCTTTCTAATCATCTCTTTTAATTAGCTGAACTTTTATTCCCCTTTACTTTCCATTATCAACCAAAAGTATCAAACATGCTTATAATAACTGATTTAAAAAATTACCATGCAGATAGGCAATGCAATGATAAAACTGCAGCATCTATGAAACTTTCTGAGCAAGTTTGGTCCTTGCCTACCCAGTTAGATACAGATTCTAAAGTAGCCTCAGCGAAGGAAGTACTCAAATGTTGTATAGGAAGTTGGAACATTTTGCCATCAAATATTAATAGGAATGGAGATTAGCAGTTCAAAATATTAGAAATGAATATTGTGTATGGAGATTCTGGATATTTAATAAATAGAATCTGGAACTCTCAAAGGAAAGATAAACTTGAGGAGAGTAGAGGTGGTGGGAACAAGGACACCAACACGATACCAAGAGAGAATTCTCTATCCAGAGCGGGTAAGCATTTCTTGCATGGTGTATTGCTTTATGTTTGTTTGCAGATGATATTTAACTCATTTTTTTTCTCTGATCTCATTTTCCTCTGAGCCTTAGTCTATAAAATGGGGTAGCTAGTGAGAAAAAAAAAAAAAAAAAAAAAACTTGTTATGTAGCAGATATTGAAGCAAAAGACAGAGCAGTTAATAGAAATAGTGGCTCACCAATTCCCCCCCTGCCACCCCAATAGAAGAAACTCTACGTGGGAGAGCCTTTAAACACTACATGGGCTACGAGTCTTTGTATACATGGGTAGAATGGGGGCTATAGATAGGAGTGATTTAAAGAGCAATGGAAGGTATCCTGTCTGAAAAGATTGCTTCCTTATTTTGGCTCATCTTGTTGTCATTCTCTTTGAAATGTAAATACCACTGAGAGAAGAAACTATTATATTAATAGGCTTAGCATCATGTCAAATCCTCTTCTTCTATCTAGTGGAGAACATAGACGGAAGACTACAGAAATAAGGACATGTTAAAGAAGTAATGAGCGAAGCAAAATGTAAAGGAAATGATTGCTCAAGCTAGCCTGGGATTGTAGTTAATAAGTAGCAGAAGTGGTGCAGAAGTATGATGAATGAACCAAGGGTCATCAGTGACACTATTAGTAAAACACAACTCTTTAGAGCATATTACAACTAATCAACATACTGGTCATGTGAAAGTAACCATCTCTTGCACATGTTTTCCAAATTGACTGCTTTATGTTGACATAGTTTCTTTCATAAACAGTTGGTAAAACAACCTGGATAGTTAGTCAACTCATAGGCTATGTGGTGTGTAATTTACTTTTAAAATACACCCCAAGGACAGTTAGATATAATTGCATGTGTATTGGACAATATGGCTTTATATCCAAGGGTTGGTGTAAGGCTGGTCAGTCACCCTAAGTGAGAACAAAACCCATACTTGATAGGGGGTTGTCTAGCATTTCCTAAAAAGAACAGATTGTAGAGGTAGATACTACTACAAGCACATAAGTTGTATTTATCATTGCTCAAAACCTGCTATTTTTGTTAGCATAAATTTAATTGTTAGTTGCATTATGGAAGTTGAGTTTTTATTGATGGAAGAAATTACTCATGTTCATGTAAGTTGCTTAGCTAAAACATTTTAGTATCTCTTCACTCTTGCATCAAGAAGATGAAAGAATCTAGTGGACTCTTTACCTTTCACTTTTCATAATGCTGACTGAGGCCTGATTCCTAAATAGATCTTTTTCATTCATTAGAGAATTCTAGTTACCGGATCCCAGTATAAGGCAAACTCAATCTTGCTTCTAGAACATTTTCATATTTACTGTAAAAACAGCCATGCAAGGACAAGTTGGAGCGCCTAAAAGGATAGAGCACTTAGAGTTTTTCACGTTTATAGGACAGATAGTGTGAATGATTTTTTGGCATACTGCTAATAAACGCATATCTTCTAATTATAAGTGAGGCACACTCTTACCTATCTCAAACTTGTTTTCTAATTTAGCACTGAGATTGGTGGTGGCTACTTAGCTCTACTGAAAAAGTCACAGCAGCGAGGTCTATTCACAGCAGTAGTAGTGCCGACACTCTGCTGGTTTCAGTAGTAAACAAGATAGACATGGTCCTTCCTCAGTCTAGAATCCAGTTAACCAGAAATCATAGATAGAAGAAAAAAATTTTCAAATAATAATAATAGTAATTTATATTGTTATAAGAACTGAGGGTTTCTTTGACTGTTTCAACCTATTAGAAAGCGAAAGTGACACATTTATGCCACTAAATGATACAGGAGGTCATCCAAATCTATATTATTTGTGTAAACAGCGTGTGTAAATTATGTTACAGAAATGTTAACGTCTGTTTATGTTTCAGTTTCCATATCTCAAAATTGGGACCCTAATACTTCTCCGGGTTATTGTGAAGAATAAATGAAACACAATAGATGAAAAATTTACCTCGGATACAGCAGAGGATTAATAATAAACACTTGTGTTTTAGATGCTCCTTAACCAACAAGGAACATTTATTAATTTACATTAAATTTGGAGATTTTCATACATTTTAAAATACGTGTTTTGAATCATGTATTTGAACTATTTGGTTTAATGACATTAAATTACAGAATTAAAATAAAGAAGGTGCACCTTGGTTAGGATGGTGACTAAACACTAGCACAACTGACATTTAACTTTTATGTCTTCTTAATCCCCTAAAACTAGGGAATTCACACACAGACACACACACACACACACACACACACAGATATATACCCCTAAAGCTAGGGAATAGACACACACACACACACACACATACACACATAGATATATACCCCTAAAGCTAGGGAATACACACACACACACACACACACACACACACACATAGATATATGCCCCTAAAGCTAGGGAATGAATACACACACACACACACACACACAGATATATACCCCTAAAGCTAGGGAATACACACACGTACTCACACACACACACACCCCTAAAGCTAGGGAATACACACACATACTCACACACACACATATACCCCTAAAGCTAGGGAATACAAACACACACACACACACAAACATACATAGATATATATACCTAAAGTTGGGGAATACACACACACATATATACACCCCTAAAGCTAGGGAATATACACACACACTCACACACATATACCCCTAAAGCTAGGGAATACACACATACACACACACACATACATACACACACATATATATATGCATACCCCTAAAGCTAGGGAATACACACACACACACACGCACATACACACATACATATTTCCCACAAAGATCAGGAGAATATGAATCAATACTAACAACATAATTTTGGAGGATGGAAAGCAAATGAATACATGCTCATTGACTTAGTAAATCTAAGAATGCTGAATCATAACTTGACAGTCTGGAAAGATGAGAACCAACCCAACTTTCAACCATGAATACATAAAAGATTCAGTAATTAATAAAGTAAGGAGAACTGGATTAAGGCTGTTCGACAGACAGTAAATCCCCAGGTCTCCTAGACCTTGTGGCTGATTGACTACTCCTCTCTGACTCTGGTAGATAACTGGAGGTTTATTTTCTAAAAGAATCCCTGCGTTGAGAAGAACCGAATATAACAAAGAACGTGGAAACTACACAGCAAATGGAGATTGTCTACGCTTATACCAGATACTGAACGTTCATGCTCTTGGACCTCTTTCCCCAAATGGTTCCAAGATTGTTGGTAACCAGATCAGAAACCTCCAGGAAAGAAATTTTAAAACGTATCCTTAGAGAATCTGACTAATAAAAAGAAAATGAAAAAAAAAAAAGTTGACAACAGGTGAGAGAGTCCAAAAATGGGAACACTCAGCTTCCTGTGCCATGAGGTGATCAAATAATTTATCATCCAAATGAGGACACTAATGAGAATAAAAGGAAGAGCTATTCACAAGGACATCAGGGCAATGGGAGTAAAATGGGACTGTACTGGGCAAGCCAGGACATAATTTTTACTCTAACCCAAAATAAAGCTCCAAGTCAACAAGACCCTCCCACCCCTAATAATAAACTCACAGCTAATAATAATCACGAATATGAGGAAAGCTGTGAAGGTCAGAAAAATGAACAGAATCTAGAAACTTAGAGAAAACTAAGAAAGAAGCGAAAAAAAGATGTTTTATTATCCTTGGGATACAAAAAAGGTATTGCATTCATAAAGCAATAACAGAACACCATTGAAAAGGAAATTTTCAAGAGGAAAAAAGAACTCAGATTTAAAACCACAATGGAAAGCATTCTAGAAAGAGACAGTAGCTAAATCATAAGAGACAGAATCACAAACAGACAAATAAAAAGAAATTTAAGAACATTAGTTGCCAATGTTAAAGTGAACACCCAGCAAATACATGAAAAGTGACCTATTCCAAGTCACATTGTTTTGAAATTTCAGAATATTTGGGACAAAAAGAAGATTCTTCTAACTTTCAGAGAAGAAGTAGGCTGTACTAAAGGATCAAGAAGCTACCAGGGGATGTGCTATATCCACATTAGAGAGTAAAATTAAAATGAGGAAGACATTATATAAAAATCATGAATTCCAATATGGGGGGATGAAGACATTCTTGGATAAATAAACACAGACATGGTGAAGACGAAGTCCATGATGATGGTATACCCCAGGTATAGACAGCAAACACCTCATGTTAGAGCAAAGTGAAATGTCAGCAAGATGCTCAATATTATTTTATAGTCTTTTAAAACCTGAGAGCAAAAAGATATCAGATTCTACAACGTACTGACAAACTTCCCACTCTGTCCTCCATGTCCTGCTGCCTGGAGCAGCGAAGGCATTCATTTCACCTCTCAAAATTATGCTGCCTTGTCCTAGCCCTGAAACCTAGAGCTACACCAAGTGAGCTTAGAAACAGAAGGACAACTACGGGTCCAGTGAAGATAGAATACCATGGATGCACATAAAAGCAAAACATGAAGAATAATAGTAACGATGATAAAGTGAATGATCTAGAAAGTTCTTGCCTAGTCTCACGTTTTAATGCTGATTTTGTTCAGAAATCTGAGTAAAAACCGAACATGAGATTAATAATTATGTGAAGAGTTTAATTCCAATGAAGCTGTCTGTATCTAAATGCAACAAACAGATTTTTTGACAACTTCATCGACAGGGATATTTTTTTCCAAAGTTTTATTTTCATTATTCATTAATGAAACAAGTCCTTTTATGCAACAGTCATTTATGTGGGGCACTGATAAGTTTTAGGGCCTCTAGTTTAAGTCAGTTCCAGGAAATAAAACTTTAAGTATTTTCCAGTTAAGGCAACATATAATATTGGTTCAGTTTACTATTTAACTTTCTTGGTTGTGGTGATTAGACAAAGACACAAGATAAAAAGAGAGATTAGCTGCTAGATGAGATTTTCTTTCTAAAATTTTCAGGGACATTCTGATATGAAACTTGACATCTTCAGAAGAAATAAAAGGTGATCCACAAATTGGAAAAACCTAAAGTTTAGAGAAACAGAAACACAGTTATTGGCTTTAAGTTTAGCTGGAAGAGAGAAATTCCTAAAAAAAAGTATGAGATTATTCCTGTGGTTTTTGATTTTTGATTGCAAAGCAATGAGTTGATCTTAATTGAATTTCCCAACGTGTGTGTGTGTGTGTGTGTGTGTGTGTGTGTGTGTTTCCCATCCTGTTTGAATAGTTGATTATTGTAGACTAGGCAAGAGTTTCAGATTCCCAGTGCCAGAGGAAATCAAACAACAGTCCCTAGCCATACACATTGTTAGGTCTTTCTCGGATTTTGAGCAGAGAAATTGCATAACAAAGGCAGTGCTTTTAAAAGCACAAAATCAGGCAGTGTCTATAAGATACTGTTTCGTCAGATTAGATTAAAATATTTGAAGGAAGAGCATTTGCATATAGAGTACGATTTTGGAGGCCTCAGAAGGGCTGAGTGACCTGTTGTGTATCTAAAGCCACTTTATCTTGATTTCACCTGGGGTCTCGTACCCCCTTTCTGGGTCCTCTCCTGTGGCGTAGGCCTCACTGGATCTCATGGTTGTCCTCTCCTTTTTTTTTTTTTAATTTAAAGTTTGAAAATCATTTGAGAACCTTTGTAGTATTAACCTATCACTATGACTGACACACAATGAAGACAAAATTGCAAAGAAAGCCTGGCAGGCAGAAGCTATCTATGGAATGAGGCTGAATCCAGAAGGGAGTCTTCGGGAGTGGGTAATCAGTTACAGAGAAGAGTTCTTTACAGGCTGTGTTTGATCAGTGAGTTGGTTCCGAGATTTTCAATTGAAGCTGTATGAGCAGAATTGAATTCAAAGATTTACACTGATTGTGAAGAACTGAAATAGCTGCATGCGTGAAGCAGGAGTTGCTGAGTGATTACAAAGGTTTATAACAAAGACAGCCTGTGAGAGGTCGACAAAGAGGAGAAGGTATGTCTGAAAGAAGACATAAAGGCTAGCTATTCTCCGAGTGGGTTAACCATAGAGGAGGTAAACTAGGTTAGGAGACAGAAAGAGGAGAGAAAATGGCTTTGATGAGAAAAAAATAAAAATGAGTAGAGGGAAAAAATGGAGGAAGCCAGTGCACACATCAGAGAAATGGTTATGATATATAGGAAAATGAAGGGGTTACAAGCTTGGTAGTGCCCAATTTATGAATGTTAATAAGCCCTAATATAGAATAGGAGAGCTCTGAGCTCTGTGTGTCCCCATTTCTACATGATTTCCTCTCGGAAAGGGGAAGAATGAGACACTACAATCATGTTGTTACAGATGATATCCAGCACAATTCCATTCAATCCTGTTGCATATTCAAAGAAGATTTTGTTAGATTCACTTTAAGACTTTACATTGAAAAATTAACTAGATGTTGGGGATAGAGTTTAAGTTATTCTGAAAGCTGGGCTCAAACCTTAAGGGATGATAAACCTGGGTATACAGGAAATATACAAATTATGTAAAATTCTTAGAACATTATATTAGAGAAAATACTTACAGTTGAATTAAGAACTAAAAATGTTACTAATTACCTATAATGGTTTATATATTGATTTCATTTAAAAGGTGTCCTCTGATTAAAAACCCCAAGGCATTAGTTAGATAATTAAGAAGTAAATTGTTTATAACAAAAATGCTGTCCAAACCACAGCTAATGAATCAGAGCTGTGTAAGAAGGTTTTAATGATAATGAAGAGATCTGAATAAAAAATGCTCATTTTGGCAATTATATTGCAAATCATACTACAGAATCTAAAATGAGGAGTGCTGTTCCTACATATGTGTGAACTTGTGTGCACATACACATATACACGGTAACTACAAACTAGCTCTGAACACACAAGCCTGGCTAAAAAGTCAAGCTTCATTATTTACTATGCGTGTGGCCCAGTACTTAATTTCTGTGAGCTCTAGTTTTATCATCAAAAACTGGGAGAACAATAGTATTACCCACCTAGTGAGGTTGTCATGAGTTATTGGACGAGTTAATGCATGTGATATTTTAAAAATGTGCCTGGCATTTAGTTTGCCCTCAATTATATATGCAGGTACCTGTATAACATATAAAATCTTTATCACACAGTGCCTAATGTGTTAGTAATTGTCATTTCTGGTTGACAAGCAATTTTTATTTTTGCTTATCTTTATTGTCAAAGTTTTTACCAAACAGTATGTTACAACTATAAGACTATTAACAGTAAAGCCTAAGATCTTATAATCTAAATGTGGCACTGCTCTTATTCAAAAGGTAGAAATAAAGGTTGTTGGAATTATGACTAATTTACAGAGGCACATAAGTAAACATGCTGAACAGAATTCTGAAATGGTCTTCAAGATTCCAGCCACCTGGTGGGTCCACTAGGGCATAATGACCTCTCTGAGACTGGGGGTGGGGCCAGGAAATATGATGGGGTGTCACTAATAGGATTGGGCTTCTTTATATGGAAAAGATAAAGAGATTTTGCAGGTGTAATTGAGGGTTGCAATCTGGTGAGTTTGAGTTAATCAAATGGGTAATTATCCTGAGTGAGGACCAAGTCAGGTAAGTGCTGGAAAGCGAGTCAGAGAGCTCCTCCTGGACAGGCACAGCCCCACGACAGGGACCTGGGAGCAGCCTCTGGGAGCTGACAGCAATCTGGGGCCAACAGCCCGTAAGAATATGAGACGTCAGTCTTTAAACCGCAAGGAAATGAATCTATCCACACTTGAATAAACTTCCAAGAAGATCCCAAGTCTCCGGTAAAATCCAAGCCCTGGCTGACACCTTGGTCTCGGAATGGTGAGACCCAGGTAACCTGTGCCTTGACACACAGAAACTGTGGATACTGAATTTGTATTACTGTAAACTGCTGAGGAAAAGAGTACAGTCATGTGTCATTTAACAACAGGCGTAGGTTCTGAGAAATGTGTCATTAGGTGATCTGGTCATTGTGTGAACATGATAGTGTGTACTTACACAAATCTCAGTGGTATAACCCACCACACACCTAGGATGTATGGTCAAGCCTATTGCTCTTAGGCTACAAACCTGTACAACATGTTACTGTACTGAATACTGTGGACAATTGTAACAGAACGGTGTCTGTGTATGTAAACCTATCTACACATAGAAAAGGTACAGTAAACATACACCATTATAATCTTTTTTTCCTTGCCTCTTTATATATCCTCAGTTTACCAGACTTCCTTGTACCATAAATAGTTCTTTTTTTTTTTTGAGACGGAGTCTCGCCCTGTCGCCCAGGCTCGAGTGCAGTGGCGCGATCTCGGCTCACTGCAAGCTCCGCCTCCCAGGTTCACGCCATTCTCCTGCCTCAACCTCCCGAGTAGCTGGGACTACAGGCGCCCGCCACCTCGCCCTGCTAATTTTTTGTATTTTTTTTAGTAGAGACGGGGTTTCACTGTGTTAGCTAGGATGGTCTCCATCTCCAGACCTCGTGATCCGCCCGCCTCGGCCTCCCAAAGTGCTGGGATTACAGGCATGAGCCACCGAGCCTGGCCTGTAATCTTATAGGACCACCATTCTAGATGCAGTCTATTGTTGACTGAAATGTTCTGCGGTGCATGACTGTACTATAGGATAGAAACTGTTTCGCTTTGTGGACATGGGGAGGTGGAAGTGGGTGGGTTTATGATACTTTCCACTGGAGCCCAAGTCCACCACCTCAGTGACCCATTTTCTCCTGCCCACACTGTACTTGTAAAACTTGTGAGAAGCATAATACTAAATACAATACTAATACCGAGGGCAAGGGCTTAGAAACTTCAGTTACAAGCTCTCTCTATATATTAGATTAAAAAGACATGAACAGCTTTTACTATTATAGAAGATAATAGAATTTGATCAGTTAAATCCTGGAGCTTTATAAAGCACAAATTATGTAAACAAGCTTAATGGCTTTTTGATAAAACTACAAAACCAGGGCTAGGAAGAATGGAAGAGGAGTACTTTATTTGGACTTTAAACTTCACGCACTAGAGCACAGATGCTTACTTAAATTAAGAAAAAAATGAATGCAAAGAGAATTACAGAGAAAATGAATTTGAGGATAGAGGATGAAGAAAAAAATATTATCTTAGGTTTAAGGGTAGATAGTAAAGTTCCAAGGATAATGGCTGGATCTAGCATTATTTACTATTGTTACTATTAATCATCTAGAAGAAAGAACTAAACGAAGCTTTAAATACAAAGGTAAGGGTTTCTAGAGAGAGGATGCTGGTAACACCTGAAGAAAATGGAAATGAAAAGCTGAAGTGTTAGAAAAAAATATACAATTAAAAGAGGTTGATACTGAAAATATAAGATAGTTTATATCCACAAAGTTTTAACACCAAATTTTCAGAGGGAGCATAAAAATGGAGAAGGAAGGCAAGGCTAACAATGACCACATTTTGTCATGTGCCCTAAGATCTAAAAAAAGAAACCAGGCTTTGGCTTTCACAGGATGATATTTTTCTCCAAAGGATTCAGTGAAAAATCTTCTCTCCTCAATGTCATCAACTGTGCAGCACTCGAAATGCTCTATAATTTAGGACACCCCCTAATTTCCAAATTTCTGAGAGATGTAGCTCTGAGCTGCAGTCAGTCAGAAGAATTACATAGTAGAACTACTGCCTTATGATAAAAAATGAAGAGAGTCAATTTATGTCAAACTTAGCCAAGAAATCGTAAATTCAAGCTTGTTTGAGATAAGAGGTTTCTGTCTAAATTATTTGACTGCAAGCAGTGATTTTTCTCATGTTTCATGGTAACAATATAAATATTTTCCTTTTTTTTTTTTTTTGAATGAAAGGCAGTGTAGAAGTTAACTTATTCCAATTCCTGCACTTTATTTACAAGAAAACCGAGACAAGGTTTTTTTATTTTATATTTATTTATTTATTTTTTGAGACGGAGTCTTGCTCTGTTGCCCAGGCTGCAGTGCAATGGTGCAATCTTGGCTCACTGCAACCTCTGCCCCCCAGGTTCAAGTGACTCTCCTGTCTCAGCCCCCTGTATAGCTGGGACTACAGGTGCGTGCCACCACAGTCAGCTAATTTTTATATTTTTAGAAGAGATGGGGTTTTGTCATGTTGGTCAGGCTGGTCTCGAACTCTTGACTTCAGGTGATCCACCCACCTTGGCCTCCCAAAGTGCTGAGATTACAGGCATGAGTCACCGTGCCCAGCCACATTTTTTTTTTTAATGTGTTCAAGGTCTTACGGTGACTTTGTGTAGCATCTGCCTATAGGACAACTTTACCTCGTTGAATTACAGGGACCCAAAGCAACATAGAATCTTACCCTTTTCCTAGTTTTCCTCTGCTTCTCTGTGTTCCATGTCATGGGGTTATCATTTTCAACTTTCTCTATCTCATAAGGAACAGTCTGGCCAACTCATCTTCTTAAATACCCATCAAATCAATCCCTTCTTACTTTAAGTCTCCATTTTCAACTCCTGCATTACTACAGGGGCTTTTGGACCTGTTTCCCTGTCTTATCTCTGGGTCTCCTTTGGAAAATATTTTTCACAGCTGCCAAAGTGATGTTTTAATATACAATGCCTGATTAAATTACTCTTTTGCTTGAAAACATCCATCGCTTGCTCTCACCTCAGAACAAAGTTTCAACTGCTCTGCATCCTACACAAAGCGTTTTATAAGTTGACCTATTTTTCCTTCTCATATGATTTCCCAGCCTCATAACACCCACTTGTGCTTCAAGACTCAGCTCATGAGTCAGCCGCTTTGTGGAAGATTTTGCCGGTGTCCTATGCAGTGTTTGAAATGCTCTGTCATTTACAACATCCCTTAATTGCCTAGGATGTAGCTCAATCCATGGTTCTCCTATACTGTCTGTGTAGCATCCTTAGAAGGTTCTTCATTCCTGGCCATACCACGTTCTCTGCATTCTAGTGGCTGTTATTTGCCATATGTCTGTGGCACCACCACATCCATTGTATATGTGTGCAAGGATGCCAAGTTGCTTTTCATTCTCCAAGTCTTTTTGTCATTCTCTAGGATCCAAGCAGTCATTTTAACTTCCATACAGTTGATCTATTTGCCCCGCAAATCCTCTCCATGAGAACTTTTTCTCTACTTACCCTCAATTATGTATATTTTTCCAAATACTTATTAAATATTTTAACACTAAAACCCTAATCTCTCTCTATTGAATTATTGAGTAACATGGTTTGCCTCTGTGTCCCTGTCCAAATCTCATCTTGAATTGCAATCCCCACAATCCCCATGTGTCGAGGGAAGGACCTGGTGAGAGGTGGTTGGATTATGGGGACAGTTTCCTCTGAGCACTTCTCATGATAGTGAGTGAGTTCTCACGAGATCTCATGGTTTTTAAGTGTTTGACAATTCTGCCTTCACATGCTCTCTCCTGCCGCCGTGTGAAGAAGGGTGTCTGCTTCCCCTTCTGCCATGATTGTAAATTTCCTGACATTTCCCCAGTCATGAGCAACTGTGGGTCAAATTAAACCTCTTTCCTTTATAAATTACTCAATCTCAGAGAAGTTCTTCATAGCAGTGTGAGAACAGACTCAGGGAAGTTCTTTATAGCATCATGAGAATGGACTAATTCCTCATCCTGCCCCCCGCCTTGCCCTTCCTTTCCCCTCCCCCTCCCACTACCACTCCTCCCCCTCCTCTTCCTCCTCCTCCTTCTCCTCCTCCTCCCCCTCCCCCTCCTCCTCATCCTCCTCCTTCTTCCTGACAGGGTTTCTGGCACTCAGGCTGGAATTCCGTGGTGTGATGATGGCTCATTGCAGCCTTGACTCAAGTGATCCTCCCACCTCAGCCTCCTAAGTAGCTGGGACCAGAGGTTTGCACCACCATGCCCAGCTAGTTTTTGTTTTTGCTATTTTTTTTTTTTTTGTAGAGATAGGGTCTTGCCATGTTGCCAGGGCTGGTCTTGAACTCCTGGGCTCAAGTGATCCACCCACCTTAGCCTCCCAAAGTGCTGGGATTACAGGCGTGAGCCACTGTGTCCTGCCTATTGAGTTTCTAAGAGCTCATTCCTGGGATGTTGTTTCTCTGTTACATCAACCCCCAAATGATATTATCAATTCTCATATATTAATATGCTAATAATTGGCACATTTATATCTCTAACCCAATCAGGCTTTGGGGGCTTATCCAACTGCAAAATTTGCATCTCAGTTTAGATGGCACATGGCACTTCACATTTAATTAGGTCAAAAGTAAGTTCTTTTAAAACTGTTTTAGCCTTAATTGTCCACTTCTCCTAAATGGCACTATAATTCATCCAGTTACTCAGTCCATATGTTGAGAAGTTAGTATTGATAACTGTCTCTCTTTAAACATTCTCATCCAAACTTTTACCAATCCTGTCAATTCTACCTTCAAAACAGATCTCAAAATGTATCAGTTTCTCATCACTGTAAACCATCACTACCCTAGTTCAAGGCAGCATCATCTCTTCATTGGACTTTCACAATAACAGCGTCAGAGCTGGTCCCAATGTTTTCATGCTGTCTCTTATAGTAGCCCAAGTGGTAGATGTATGAATGCAATCAAGATCTTATTATCTTGCTTAAAATCTTTCCATAGATGACCACCCACTGCAATTGAAAAATAAATTTTAAAAAAAGTGCAACTTTTTCTTGCCCTACATTCCTTACGGCTGGTCTGCTCTGGCCTGCCCCCACCCGCCTTTCCCCTGCTTTATTTTGAGCCCCTCTCTTAGGCTCACTATGTTCTAGCCACTGGGATTTCAGTTCTTTGGAATGAGCCAATCTCTCTTGTGCCCTGGGGGATTGATTTATAGGGCTAATTTCTCTCTTCACCTTTTTGAGTGCTTGCCTCCTTTTATACTTCAGGTTTAGGGGAGCACTTATAATTTTTCATGACATTGAGTTGTATACCAAGACTTTATAGACTACCTCATGCTGTCACTCCCTCCTCTTCTTTAACATGTATCCCTTGGAAATGGAATAGCCCAAGCCAAGCGTTGTGGCATCATGCTCCCCTAATGGTGTTAAATCCACATTCCTTCCAGGAAAAGGAAGGGTTGGTCAGTGGCAAAGAACTGAAAGGTGCCTGTTGGCCTGCAAGGGAAGATTCTTCAAGGGTCCTTGAACACACTGATGTTCGTAACTATCTTGAATGAATAGAAGAAAAATATTCTAATTGCAAAAAGTTGTACTCTGCTCCTTACAGCTCAGATGGCATCTGAAGTGCTGAGTTAAATTGCAGTCATGCTGTTTAAGGGAGACATTGATGAAGATAAGACATATGTTTCTGAGCAAAGGATTCAATGCACAGGAGAAGCTCTCCTGAGAGTAGACTAGTCCTGTGTGTTGTGTGTGTCCTTGATATGAGAACTGTGTATATTACAGTTTTGTTTCTTTTTCTAATTTTCCTTTGAGATGAATTTAAGAAAATAACTAAAATAAATTCTTAATTGTCCAGTCCAACTGAGGATACCCTGATGTTCCTTGAGTTTAAGAACAGACTTTAATTGTATTATATATTTTCATATTTTAGGAGAAACCAGAATCAAGATTCTTATATATTAAGTCAAGTCATCATAGGTTACTATTTGAGTGCTAATAAGATAAAAATGAAGGTATACAAAAAAGAATTCGAGTGCATTGACAAGTCCAGCTGTCAGTGAACTCTTAGATTAATCTCTCTGGTAAGTGTGTTCCTTCTCTGAGGCATGATTAAAGTTCTTTTTCAAAATAGAAAAGAAATTAAACTGAGAGATAGCATCTTCCAAATTTCTAGAGGAAATTTAGAAATATAGGGAAATTTAGAAATTTAGGGAAAATCAGAATTTAGGGAAAATTAGAAATTTAGGGAAATTTAGAAATTTAGACCGGGGTACAGTGTTTGCTCATGACTCACTGCAGCCTCGAACCTCCGGTGCTCAAGGGATCCTTCCACCTGAACCTCCAAAGGAGCTGGGACTTTTTCTAAATAGAGGTGTGGTCTCACTATGTTGCCCAGACTGGACAGCTCCCATTTTATTGTCTTCTCCACATGTCTTCCGTGCTACACTGACGTCCTCACCATTTTCCCTTCCATTCTGTACCATGCCTGGCTTCCTGATACTGCTGAGAGTTCCCCGCTGGTATCTGCTTGCCTAGAGTGCCATTCCTGGTTTTCGGTTATAGTTGCACAATCTGATTTCCACTTCAGACATAATGAATCAGAGTCTGCAGGGATGGTGCCAAAAAGTTTGTATAGAAAACAAAACCAAAAACAAAATAAAACTCTATAAATGGTTCTGAACTACAGCCAGAAGTAAGATCCATGGGCTGCAAATAATTCAATTTGAATCTTGCCTGAATAATATGGGCAAGATATATTTTATTTATTTATTTTTTATTTATTGAGATGGAGTCTTGCTCTGTCACCAGGCTGGAGTGCAGTGGCATGATCTCGGCTCACTACCACCTCTGCCTCCAGGGATCAAGTGATTCTCCTGCCTCAGTCTCCCGAGTAGCTGGGACTACATGTGTGTGCCACCAAGCCCAGCTAATTTTTGGATTTTTAGTAGAGACAGGTTTCATCATGTTGGCCAGAATGATCTCGATCTCTTGACCTCGTGATCTGCCTACCTCAGCCTCCCAAGGTGCTGGGATTACAGGCGTGAGCCACCACACCCAGCCTAATATGAGCAAGTTATTTAACTCCCAAAGCCTTTAAATTTCTTCATCCAGTAACTTTTATTGAAGGTTTACCATGTATTAGACAATAAGTTAAGAACCATATGCAGATTGTCTTATTGGATTCATATGATAATGCTATGAGGTGGGTATTCTCATTAATTCATTTACAGATAAAGATTCTGAGGCTTATTGAATTTAGCAAAGTTACTAAAGTGCCCAATATTACACATGTGGTGACTAATGAAGCCAGGAGGTAAACTCAAGTGTCTGTCTGTCTAAAGGATTTGTCACGGTACTTGACAGATGGTAAACAGTCACACTCACTAATTACCATCAGTAGCATCTTATTTTCATTACCCTTATCATCTTATACCCAGGAGTTCACATCAAATGCTGGTCTTTTGCTGGAGCCAGTAAACAATGCATACCTCACACCTTCCTGGGGATTTTTGAAGTGTAAGATGTTGCCAAGTGTCTGATGGAAAATCTGTTCTTATCTTAGAGATCTGCACATTTTACACATTGTTGTGGGAGTTGACAAGAACCCATACTCTCATTTCACATGGTAGTGGAGAAAAACTAGGTCCTCTTCCCAAGAAGAAAAGCCAAAATATATTTCATAAAAGCTTCAGGTAATTTTTGCTATTATCAGAATGGGCTTTCAGTACTTAGAAAGATTTCCTCTATAATTATGGAGAATCGAGGAAGGTCTGGCATGATCTAAAAGCTTCCTCTAGAATGCACGGTGAGGATATTGGAGCAGTGATACTAAATTTCCCTAGTCTAGGTTACTAATTCTTTCTTTGGGCTTAACCTTGCAATTTCACTTTCTGGTTTTTCCCCCTACATGCTGATTAAAAAAAATGATTTTTAATTGTTCACGTCAAAGGAAAACTTTTTGAAAAGCACAGTGTCAAAATGTTTTATTGCATTAATAATACATTTCATCATCTTATCTAAGAAATCCAGCAATATTTTGCTGATTAGAGGCTGTCATAAAAACACAGCACCAAAGAAACAAACCACTGGTGGAACTGCTTATTCACAACATATAGAAAAGCATCGTCATAAAACATAAATATGACACAGTTACCTGTCATGTTGCAGTAAACTTTCAGAGGCCCCAGAGGTCCACTGCCATCAGGATCTATCCAGTAGTAATTTGATGTCTGGCCTAGGTGTTTGTATGCTTCACAGGAAGGCTCGTAGATAGCTAGAACAAACAAAATATCCTACATGAGCACAGCGCAGAACAAATGGCTCCCCAGATAAATGCCTCAGTGGCACAGGCAATGCCAGCAAACCACTAGTTAGGAGTAGTTCTTCCTGGAATGAGCATTCTTTGCCTCTAAATTTAAATTCATAATTTGTTTCTTTCTCTATAAGTATTCCTGACCTAACAAAGACATCAGGCTCCCGGTATGACTGTATGCTGGGGAAAATACTAAAACAATCAATCATGAAACAAGTGTAACGTTTATTTTACTGGGGCTCATGATCATTGAAAACAATATTTAATTTATACTTATTTATAGATATTATCCCCTTACTATAAAAAATTTATATTGGCTGCTTTGTTGGTTATCAACTCAGAGGCCAGAAAAAATTATCCTTCACTGTTTCTGCCTCTCTCTTGCGCACATAGACATGTACGCTCACACACACACTTATTTTTTGCATAGTTAGTACAAATTGTCCATAAATATGTATGTAATTTTGAATCTTACTTTATCTCAAAAAAAAAGGCGAGAGATTTCATTGATTCATTTTATTTGTTCCAGGTGCTTTAATTACATCAAATCGAGTTTGTGTAGAAAGCTGACATTCAGGTAATTAAATTATGTTTTTATTCATTACTTCCCTTTTTATTTCAGTGCTCATGACAAATTTTCTTTTTCTCACTGAGACTGCACCTGTTTTCAGAAGCAAAAAACGGACATTTACATATCGCCTTTGTAGTTAGAACATCTAAAATGCTACTGAGAAAACGTTTTATAAACAGCTCCCCCCAGGAATTAATGAAGAATTGAAAGTTCTCCTCACAAAACTAAGATATGTTTTTGGTAAAAACATGTCTACCTGATACAAAAGCAGGGAAGTCTTGGGTAAGTTTCACTTGAATTACACTCTTAGGGGTTGCTGTGTGTTAAATTACAAAATAGTACAAAATAAATTACAAGACATTGTAAAGCTTATATTGCACTAATTACAAATAATTGCATGGTCCTAGAATTAGAGAGCTTTCACTGAGGAGGGTCTCAAGGTCATTGCCATCTCCCTGGATTTCTAGCCTGGCTGTGCACAAACCTCAGTAGTTACTCTAACAGGAATAATTTGGCTCTGGAAAAACTTGTTTCTCCAGTCAAATTCACTAGAGCCTGGTTGAGATCAGAAAGTCAGTTTCATGGGTGGTCTGATTCTGGGACTTCCCTTTTTTAACCTTCCTCTACACCAAGTTCTCTGCGTCTCCTTTGGCTTTCCATGGCTTCCTCTCTCCAAGGATGTTAGACCTTCAACTCTATGTCATTTCAACAACAGCATACTAGATTCAAGCTTTCTAAAATTCTTTGATCTGTTCATTTCTTCTTCCATGCCTCCCTCCCTCGTTTCCTCTTTTGCACATAGTTATTGAGGAGCTATGGTGCATTGAGCAGTGCGTTAGGCATTGCAGATACAGCTGTGAACAACACGGATAGAAGACCTTCGGAACAGTGTTTGTTCACTAACTATTTTGGTATTGCTCATTCGTAAACTGCTCTTAGAAGAGGATGGGGCTAGAAAGCTAAGCAAAGCCCAGACATCTTTTGTCCCAGTGTAATTATGAATATGCCCACTTTCCAATGTCCCAAGGGCCTCATTCAGATGATAAACTACATGGCTGCTCTAATTCAGAATGTCATAGCAAGTAAAACAGTACAATAAAAAGCAGAGGAAAAGTATTTTTAAACTGTTAGCAAAAAGATGGCATAAGTCAATATAGGTTTTGTATCAACTTAAACAGAATGAAAACTCTGCGTAGCAAAGCAACAGGTTTTAGGGAAGTAATTCAAAAGGTAGAAAGAATATTTAGGCTGTTTCAACTCTAGGCTGCCAGTTGAAAGATTACCAGTACTTAAACTAAAGCAATATGACAAAGAAGAGAATAAATAGAACTGATGAACTGATTCAAATGTTTCAAAGGTTTTTTGTTTTTTTGTGTGTGTTTTTTTGGGTTTTTTTTGAGACACTTTCGTTCTTGTCACCCAGGCTGGAGTTCAATGGCGCGATCTTGGCTAACCACAACCTCTGCCTTTCAGATTCAAGCGATTCTCCTGCCTCAGCCTCCCGAGTAGCTGGGATTACAGGCATCTGCCACCATGCCCAGCTAATTTTGTATTTTTAGTAGAGACGGGGTTTCTCCATGTTGGTCAGGCTGGTCTCGAACTCCTGACCTCAGGTGATCCGCGCCTCGACCTCCCAAAGTGCTGGGATTATAGGCGTGGGCCACTGTGTCCAGCCTCAATTATTATTATTATTTTTTTTAGGATCTGCAAGACATAGAAACCAACTGGATGTAGGTGGTTAGGAATAAAGAGGCGTTAAGAGTAACCTAAACTCACAATCTTTGCAAAAAACTGTTTTATTAATTTTTTATACCTCTCTCCAGATTATCAAGATTGTTATGTACAGCTCAAGAGAAACCAGGATGTCAGGTTCAAATTCTAGTTTTCCTTTTAATCCCTTTGGCCAATCTGCCATTGAAACCATTCCCCTTCTTTTCCATTATAATATTTAGTAATTAATCATTGTCTTTTCCTTCTGCCAAAACTTCTTATCATTTTCCTTCATCTGGTATCTTCTTTCCAACAGTCACTTATTAACTGGCTGTTCTACCCAAATATGTCTTAATTTCTCACTAAAGTGTGCTTTTAACCAATGTTGGTCTAGTTATGAAACATCACTTTTATGTTAAATAATGTGTAATGTTTCTTCAATATCTATAAATTATATCGCAGATCTTCATCTACGTGTACAAGAACTTTCGTTATCCTAACAGGTCTTTCTCGGCTTCAACTGCTTGCCAGCTTGAACATTGTGGTCTGGTCAGGCAAATTCGCCACGGGAGCTTGCTTACCTCACACTCACCCTTTCTGGGGTGGCCTTTGTCTACAATATACTCCAGCTGCTTTCTCAATCTACAAAAGTTCTCAGTCAGAGTTAACAATTAGGCTGGGCAAGGTGGTCACGCCTGTAATCCCAACACTTTGGGAGACTTAGGTGGGACGATTGCTTGAAGCCAAGAGTTTGAGACCAGCCTGGGCAACATTGTGAGACCCCATCTCTAGATACATTTTTAAAAAATATTAGGCCTGGCGCGGTGGTTCATGCCTGTAATCCCAGCACTTTTGGGAGGCCAACGCAGGCTGAAGGTCAAGAGATCGAGAGCATTCTGGCCAACATGGTGAAACCTGGTTTCTTCTAAAAATACAAAAATTAGTTAGGCATGGTGGCAGGCGCCTGTAGTCTCAGCTACTTAGGAGGCTGAGGCAGGAGAATCGCTTGAATCCGGGAGGCAGAGGATGCAGTGAGACAAGATCGTGCCACTGCACTCCAGCCTGGGTGACAGAGTAAGACTCCATCTCAAAAAAAGAGAGAGAGAGAGGAAGGAAGGAAGGAAGGAAGGAAGGAAGGAAGGAAGGAAGGAAGGAAGGAAGGAAGGAAGGAAGGAAGGAAGGAAGGATGGATCTATTTTTCTTCAAAGTGTAACAGTTATTGGGCTTGCCTTTAGCCTGCAATAGGCCTAAGCTGCTTTGCCTCATCAGTACATACGGAAAACCAAACACTTCAGTCCAAAGTTTCGCATGTATGAAACACCTGGAGAGCTTGTTAAAACAGAAATTCCTGGATTTCACCCCAAAGACTTGGACTCAGTAGAGAATTTGTAGTTATAACAAGCTCCCAAATGATGCTGGCACCACTGTCCTCAGACTGCATTTGGAGAAAAATAGATTTCATCCTGAAAAAAGGTAAATTCAAGGTAGACTAATTTTTATTTATATTTAAATATCCAGCAAAAGTAGGTTACTGAAAGACAATACAGTAAAATTGTATGTATGATAAGGTTAGAATGCCAACTCACTTCACTGGAAATATGATAAAATGGAATGGGATGCAAAACAATGTCAAAAGAAATATATAAATACACAGAAAAATGTTTATAAATACATCAAAATAGTAAGAGTTATTTTTCAGCAGTAATATTGTGGGTGATTTAAAACTTTTTATAGATTTTTTAATGTTTTAATTTCCCACATCACTTTATAATGTGCATATGTTATTTTGTCTTTAAAATACATTTAAAAATATGTATCTAGAATTTTGACACTGGAGTAAAATGACAAGAATAGCTGTGACACAGCAAAATCACATTAGTTTTATCGTCTGAATAAAGAATTAATAAATTTTAGTTCATATCTCCTTTCTGTCATTTACTGCCTGGATACTCTCCCTAACATGTTTTTTTCAACTGTAAAATTGAGGTATTAAGTTGGTGCAAAAGTAATTGCGGCTTTGCCATGAAAAGTAATGGCAAAAACTGCAAATACTTTCTTACCAACCTAATAGTAATACCTTCTTCACCAAGTTATTGTGCAGATTAAATAAAATCAGATACTTCAAAAACTAGAAGTTATTGAGTATATTTAATTTTTTATGCAGATAATGAGCTAATGACAGTATTTACCCTGCACGCCTCAGCCAGTTAGCTCTGCACCCAGTGGAATCCTAGCTGGGTTGCACAATTTTTGCACATTAAGCCCTAGGAGATGACAGAACACAAGAGCTAAGGCAGCAGCCACTGAAGAAAGAGAAGGGTCTGAGTCATCGTCGATCATTGAGTTTTGCCAGTAGCCTGCTGAAGAATAGAAAGGTAATTGGGTTGATGGCAAAATAAATAGACTCATCAAGCCTATTGATTTATTGGTAAAGTAATTTTTCTCTGTTGCAACTCCAAGTCCCAAGTAAAAGTTCTCATGCTATATATTCATAAGTAAATCTCAGCTATTTAGAAATATTACTACCGAACATAAATATCAGATTGAATTTCATAGCATGCAAAAATTCAGACAGTGACAAGTCCTAAATATCTTTTATTTATTTTTTTCTTTTAAGATGGAGTCTGGCTCTGTTGCCCAGGCTGGAGTACAGTGGTGCAATCTTGGCTCACTGCAAACTCTGCCTCCCGGGTTCCAGTGATTCTCCTGTCTCAGCTTCCCAAGTAGCTGGGATTACAGGCGCCTGCCAACATGTCTGGTTAATTTTTGTATTTTCAGTAGAAATGGGGTTTTACCACGTTGGCCAAGCTGGTCTCAAACTCCTGACCTCCGTCTGCCTTGGCCTCCCAAAGTGCTGGGATTACAGGTGTGAGCCACTGTGCCCGGCCCCTAAATATCTTTTTCATTTTCATTAAACAATGAATGTTGTCTGCATATTACCTATCAAGGAAAATGATGAGTACTATTGTATGAGTTTCTTCTTGCTGCTATAACGAATGACAGACACTTAGTGACTTAAAATAACACCAATTTATCTTACCGTTCTACAGATGATGATACTGTTCATAATAATGATGCGGTTCTGGTTAGAAGTTTGAAATGGGGTTCACTGGGCTAAATTCCAAGTGTTGGTAGCACTGTGTTTCTCCTGAAAATTCTAGCAGGGAATCTATATTCTTGCCTTTCCAGGTTGTAGAGGCCACACACATTCCTGGGCTCATCATCCCTGTCCCCGTCTTCAAAGCTAGGAATTAAGTGGAATTTTCCTCTTGCTACATCACACCAACTCTCTGCTTTCATAGTCTCTTTCTCTGACTATTTTAAGGAGCCCTGTCATTACACAAAGCCACCCAGATAATCCAGGATAATCTCCTCAAATCAAGGCTCTTAACAAGTACAAAGTCCCTTTGCCATATAAAGTTACATATTCACTGGTTCCATGAATTAGGACATGAACCTCTGGTGGGGAGCATTATTTTTATCACAACTATATAAAAACTATATAAAATAATATGATTTTATAAAGATAGTGTATGGAAATAATATCACAACTATATAAAAATAATGGCTCTATTTAAAGAATAACTTTTATTAAGCAACTAATGTGCTTCCAGTGTTGTGGATGAACACAAGGTATATTAAGCAGAATAATAAAGGAAGATGGAAGAATGAAGTCAAATTTTCATACTGACATTAAAGGTCCACACAGCCTTGAAGGTTATGTCTACCTGTAGAACATGAAACACCATGGCCCAAGCAGAGGGTGTGAGAGCGAAATTCTGTTAAAGCCTCTGTTCTCTGCTTACATGCAGATGTGGCCGCAGGCCTATACAGGATTGCCAAAACGCTGGCAGAGAGAGAAAAGCAATACCTGATGTAAATGACAAGTTGATGGGTGCTGACGAGTTGATGGGTGCAGCACACCACCATGGCACAAGTATACATATGTAACAAACCTGCACGTCATGCACATGTACCCTAGAACTTAAAGTATAATAATAATAAATAAATAAATAAATAAATAAATAAATAAATAAATAAATAAAAATAAAAATAAGTAATAGGCATGAATTGCTGGCAAATAAAGCATCAATTAAAGAATGGATAGGGTAGGGGGAGAAACACGAAGGAGGTCCTATTCCCTAGGAGAAGAGGTACAGTTCCATGATGCTGATGAACTGAGGAAGGGTCTTTCCATCCCCCTCTACTCCTGGTGCTTTGAGAGAAACAAACTTGAAATATACATCCTTCCTGTTGTGACCTTGAAAGAATGAGGATCACTAGAAGTGGGCAAGTATTAACCCATGTGAGAAACTTACTCACAAGTTAAAGCTGAGCACATACATAAAGGTTATCTTTGGAACATCATAAGCAGTCTTCCTGATTGTACAGAAGAGGGAAAATATTCACTTTTAATGATTTGATATGAAACTGGGAAAAAGCATGAAATAATTTTAAATCTAATTTTGATAACAAATGCTGTAATTTAACATTTTTCTTATCAATCAATCGCTTAAGAATGTCCTCACCTTTCTGCTCTTTTATATTGGAGGCGATCACAAGCTTACTACATACTCATACATACTTGCTGTAGGGACCAGGTTGTAAGATGCTTAAAAGAGGTACTGGTTTTTCTGGGAATTTCTACCCTTGAATGAATAAAGAAACCTTTTCATGTAAAATGTAGGCATAGCAGCAATATAGTTTATATGGAGCTTATCTGGGTTGGTATTGTTCAGTGTAGGATGGTCTCTGGGGCCCTCCTCATTCTGTTCCTTTTTTAACCATGAAACCATCTTCTGATCCTAATCTGGCTTTCAGAAATAAGTTTCTATATTGGAAAGAGGTATTTCTCATTAGAAACCATGAAACTGACTTTATTATTTTTTTTTAATCTCAACCAGACTCTAGTGAATTTGGTTGGAGGAATGTGTTTGCCCAGAACCTAATTATTCCTGTTAAAGTAACCACGAGGTTTGTGCACAGCCAAGTTGGAAATCCAGAGAGGCGGCAATGACCTTGAGACCCTCCTCAGTGAAAGCTCTCTAATTCTAGGACCATGCAATTATTTTTAATTAGTACAATATAAGCTTCACAATACCTAAGTCCTCATTAACACTTGACTATTAACCTTATATGTTCTCTGTCTGTTTGGATTTTTTTTTTTAGAGCTTGAATGAACGCCCTGAGTAAACTACATTATTTCCCTTAGGGACCACTGTCTCATTATCAGCACACAGCAAATGAAGATGGTAGAGAGAGCGTGGACTTAAAAACAGATATTCTGTATGCTAAGATTGTGTCATGATCTTTCCCTGCATATAATTTCTGTATGAGATGTTATTCATTATAGCCCCCAATGGGTTTGTTCACCTGTCCAAGTCTCAAGGGGAGGGAGCAAATTAGGATTTTTTTAAAAAGACAAAGTTTCAATTTCTCGTTGAAATTACAACAGCTTGTAGTTCTTTTACTTGATAAGTCCTCCAAAAAGTTTCTGAAAGCCAGAGTATATCTACATTTATTATTTCATTTCTATTCTCTCCCTTCCCCATACCCAGCCCATTTTTGTCTTTTATTTGATCCTTCCCAAATCCCTCTATAACGTACATTGGCTCCAAGGCACTGTTTCAAAGAAAAAAAAAATCCATACTATTGCAGTGCCAGTCACTAAACCAGAACTCTTTGTCTCTACCTCTCTGTGACTGCCATATTTCTTGGTGACTTCAACGTCCATTCTTGGGATTCTATGACCTGCACTCCACAGAAGATCAAATTTCCCTGTATTTTATGACTAAACCTAAACAACTCTACTTGTATTTTATTCAGGGTTACTATTAGGTTATAGCGAACTCTAAGAAGGAGAGAAAGCCTACAAAATCCAACAGGCATGCTAGAAGCTCAGCTTCCTCAATTTAATGAGTCTGCACGACGAGGCTTAGCATCCAGTTCATCTTGCTCAGATGCTATAGAGGTTGCTTATGTTGCTCCATCTCCTTAGTCTCCATTTCCATCTCTAACCTTCTCCCTCTCATTTCCTTTTCTTTCTTTCTTTCTATTTTTTTTTTTTTTTTTTTTTTTTTGAGATGGAGTTTTGCTTATCGCCTAGGCTGGAGTGCAATGACACAATCTTGGCTCACTGAAACCTCCGCCTCCCGGGTTCAAGCGATCCTCCTGCCTCAGTAGCTGGGATTACAGGCATGCGGCACCATGCTTGGCTAATTTTTGTATTTTTAGTAGAGACAGGGTTTCACCATGTTGGCCAGGCTGGTCTCTTACTCCTGAACCTTGGCCTCCCAAAGTGCTGGGATTACAGGTACAAGCCACCACACCCAGCCCCTTTCTTATTGCTAATTAATTATTTTATGAACACCCACTAATGTGGTAGTAGTATCTAACACTATGCCCTGCCCTAGGAAGAAAAAAGTAAAAAAGTCATAAACTCTAGCTCTGGAGAACTTGCTATGAAATATATGAGGCAGGCATGTTAACTAAGAAAATACTATATATAATTTGTTAAATGTTATAAAAGAGTATAAAACAAAGTACTCCGAGACCTTAGAAAAATAAATTGGAGAAGCTGATTTAGGACAGTTCGGAAAGACTTTATTTGTGAGTGGTTTTATGCTGAGTCTTATAGGATGAATAGGAGGTTGCAAGAAAGACAAGAGAAGGACTTTTCCTTACAGTTCCTCCCCAGAACCATGTGATTCCACACTTGTCCTCAGATCATTTAATGGTTTTCAAGATTTACCTCCTCTCTTTTTCCCACTGGCTACATCTTCTCTATTCATCTGCAGTGGTCTCCTCGATCTTAGATTCAAGGGCAGGTAGACACGTGCTACATGCTAGTCCTGTTTCCCAGTCCAATCTAGAGAAACTCCTGCTTCTTAACCACTTACACCTTAGCCCCTCAAGTCAGAATGTTATCACTGCTGTCTCACCTTCAAGAATGTCATTGATACCTACCCTGGGCTTTCACTACGTTCTCATTCTCTAGGACTTTAGTAGGCATTGTCATTGATGGCTGACTCCTCATGGAAACATTCTTCTCTTCATTTCTGTGCCCTTACACTTGTGTTTCTTTTTGCCTCTTGACTGTCCTATCCTCTGTCTTGCACTGTCATTTTTCTTCTCCTGGCCTGGAGAGAGAGTTATTCACTGTCACTGCCATCTGCTCAGAGCAATTATTTAATAGTTAACTTGACCAAGAGTGCTCACCTGGAAAAAGGCAGAGCCAGGATTTGAACACAGGAATTCTGACTACAGGGTCCCTACACTTGTTTAAACATTGTGTTGAATTGTTTCTACTGATACCATGGAGAAAGAAGGCAAATCTCATTCTTATCATCGAAGGATAGTGTGGAGAAAAGTGAGGGATGTGATTCACTAAGGAAATGACTCTTGGAAGTAAATTTTTCTTATTTATATCTGTATGTGTGTATGTGTGTGTGTGTGTTGAGGAAAGAAAAATGGAGTAAAGAAATTCAAATTCTCCATTTGTTTTTAGCTAAACAAATCACAGTTAAATGAAAAATCAGACTTTTTAATTAAAAAGCGTTAATTCTAAATGCAAACTTTAGTCATTTTAAGTAAAGTCGTTCTATGATTTAAATAATAAAAAGATAGCTATGTTTTTATACTAATTTACAGCTTTTATACTAAATTACAGTTTTACTGTAATTTATCTAATTCAGTGAATGAGGCAATAGGACTGATTTTTAATTGTTAAATAAAGCCTTTTAAATTTAATGAAAAAATAAACCATTAAAAAATGTGAGCTTCAAAATTTGAAAATGAAATAAGCTGTTTCCCATAACAGAAAGAATTGTGTTTAAACTCGTATATAACTCAAATAAAAAACAAACAAAATACATCGCCCAAAATTGAAGGCCATAGAAGGACACAGTGGGAAAACTTTTAGATCAAGAGTCAGAACTCCTTTTTGTGCCTTGGTTCTGTAACTTACAGTCTGTATGACTTGGATTATTTGCCACTTAAATTTTCTGAGTATAAATTTTCTCATAAAAATGAGGAATTTGATGGGATATTCAAGTTTTACTTTGGCCAAGCACTCTAAGATCTTAATAGTTTATGGTGCATATATCAAAAGGCCATAATAATCTGAATGTCTTTGCTAAGCCTTTATAATTTCTTGTCCATTATTTAAGTATCAGTGTAGTAATGAAGACATTATTGGTGATTTCAGAGCTCTTCTGTCAGACTTAAAAGAAGATTTAAATATAGCTAATCCCATTAGGAAATAGAGAACATTCATCGATGAGTACAAGTTGAGAGTCTTCTTTCAAACTGAAACAGCAACAAAATATTAGCATCCTTGAGAGTCTATTGTTAAAACAGAAACAGCAGCAAGATATTAGCATCCGATCTAGGTTTAGGATAAGGAACTTCCCGGGCAGTGGCTTTCTCCAACTTCTTTTGAGATATGAGGATTATATAAATGTAGGCTTGTTTTATAATAGGACAGGTTTCAGAAATATCAGACTATTGCTATGATTACTAAATGTGACTTACATTGCTTGAGATTCTGTTAAAGTCCTCTCAGATTCAAATAATGAAATTGCTAGTCTTCAAAGTAAGCCCCTTCAGTAGAGATTAAGGAGTCAATAACTTCAGCATTCCTTACACAATCAAGAACCAGAGAAGTAATAATATTTTCAAATATTCCAGAATCTTAAAGTATCTGCCACTAATCTAGGCACATAGAAACTGCTGCATTAAACTACTCGCACTGTAATGAAAGTTTTTGTGATCTTTATTCTGACTTTATTGATCTTATTTATGGCAGACAGCATGAGAAGAAAAACAAGTTATTACCACCTGCCAGAATAGTTGAACTTGATAATGATATACCTGGGCCCATAGGAGAAACCTATACTGTTTGTCTTCCAATTTAAGAAAACAAGAAAGACTACATAATTCTGGATAACGTTTACTTTAGTGCACATAAGAACTATATCATTTTTGCTACATTCCTACATGATAGCACAGTGCCTGGTGTCTGGAAGTTAGTCAATGAAAGCTCACTGAATATTTAAATTCTATGCAAATAGTATTTTTTATGGATACTATCTCCTTACCCAGTATTTTCAGATAAATTTATGATTTCTTACAGCATTGTGGTTTAAGTACACACACACATATGTATATACTATATCTATATGTATATATAGTACCTATATTTTCACGGAACAATTTTTTTTACTTCTGCTTTTACTTGTTAGCTTATCTACTATTTAATATCTGTTGTAGTTATTTGGGGAACAAGATCGTTTCAGAAGGTGCTGGCCCACTTCTACAGTTGTCTGGCATTGTCTTTCCTCAGGGGCCAGAGGCAAAGCAAATGGATTTGATGGTGCTGCTGAGGGACTGCTTCTCTCCCTGTATCAGCCCCTTCCCTTTTTCTTCACTTCAGTTTGAGACTCTCTTCTACTCACGCTCAGGGTATTATTAGTCCGTTCTCATGCTGCTAATAAAGATGTGTGAGACTGGGTAATTTATAAAGGAAATAGTTTAATGGACTCCCAGTTCCACATGGCTGGGGAGGCCTCACAATCATGGTGGAAGATGAAGGAAGAATAAAGGCACATCTTACATGGTGGCAGGCAAGAGAGATTGTGCAGGGGAACTCTTATGTATAAAACCATCAGATCTCGTGAGACTTATTCACTATCACAAGAACAGTATGGTGGAAACCACCCCATGATTCAATTATCTCCATCTGGCCCTGCCCTTGACATGTGGGGATTATTACAATTTAAGGTGAGATTTCGGTGGGGACATAGTTAAACCATATCACTCAGCCCCACTGAAAAATAATTAACAAATGCCAAATATATCGTTCCAATAGGAACTTCAATCATGATCAAACTGAGTGATTTTTTCCAAGGCATTTATTTTGTTAAAAGTGGAAGAATAAAGTCATATTTGCTAAGGATCTGTAGTACTCATTTCTTATTATATAATGCAACTTCTAAATCCTTCTATGAAAATTGTGATATTCCCCCCTCAGGGGAAATTTCCATAAAAGAAAAATTTTTATCAAGTATTTGATCATTGCCATTCTAATAAAAATAATGTATTGCTTTATATAGCATGTGCAACCAAATAATTCAGATATAATGCATGTGTTATTTAAATAAATAGTTCTGATTCCAGGGTGTATGTGATAAGAAATGGGGAAGAAAAGAAGACATGGTGTGGATAATTAGCTTCTCTATGTAGATTATATATCACTGTATCAGATACATTGAGCCCACTGCTTCAAATCCCTTGAACTCACCCCTTATACCAGCACTGCTGTGATGACTACTTTTTATAGACCTCAGCAGGATTTGCAATGGGTGATGACCATGGGAAGCATTGGTCTTACCATATCTGTCAAGAATATGGGTTACCCTTTACTTCAAACAATGGCTATGATCTGGTCACTTAAAGCTCCTCAGGTCAGAAGTCCAGTTGTCTCTGTTTGCAGATGACAGGATTTTATATTTAGAAAACCCCATCGTCTCAGCCCCAAAACATCTTGAACTGATAAGCAACTTCAGCAAAGTCTCAGGATACAAAATCAATGTGCAAAAATCACAAGAATTCCTTTACACCAACAATAGGTAAGGAGAGAGCCAAATCATGAATGAACTCCCACTCACAATTACTACAAAGATAATATAAGCTTAGGAATACAACTTACAAGGGACATGAAGGACCTCTTCAAGGAGGACTACAAACCATTGCTCAAGGAAATAAGAGAGGACATCAACAAATGGAAAAACATTTCATCCTCATAGATAGAAAGAATCAATATCATGAAAATGGCCATACTGCCCAAAGTAATTTATAGATTCAATACTATTCCCATCAAACTACTATTGACATTCTTCACAGAATTATAAATAACTATTTTAAATTTCATGTGAATCAAAGAAGACCCCATATGGCCAAGACAATCCTCAGCAAAAAGAACAAAGGTGGAGGCATCATGCTATCTGACTTCAAACTATATTACAAGGCTACAGTAACCAAAACAGCATGTTACTGGTACCAAACAGACATATAGACTAATGGAACTGAACAGAGACTTCAGAAATAACACCACACATTTACAAGCATCTGCTCTTTGACAAACCTGACAAAAACAAGCAATGGGGAAAGGATCTCCTATTCAGTAAATTGTCCTGGGAGAATTGGCTAGCTATATGCAGAAAACTGAAACTGGACCCCTTCTTTACACCTTATACAAAATTAACTCAAGATGGACTGAAGACTTAAATGTAAAACCCCAAATCCTAAAAACCCTAGAAGAAAACCTAGGCAATGCCATTCAGGACATAGGCATGGGCAAAGACTTCATGACAAAAATGCCAAAAGCAATTGCAACAAAAGCCAAAATTGACAAATGGGATCTAATTAAACTAAAGAGCTTCTGCACAGCAAAAGAAACTATCACCAGAGTGAACAGGCAACCTACAGAAAGGGAGAAAATTTTTGCAATCTACCCATCTGACAAAGGTCTAATATCCCGAATTTACAAGGACTTTAAACATATTTGTAAGAAAAAAACAACCCCATCAAAAAGTGAGCAAAGAATATGAACAGACACTTTTCAAAAGAAGACATTTAAGTTCCCAACAAACATATGAAAAAAACTCAAATTCACTGATCATCAGAGAAATGCAAATCTAAACCACAATAAGACACCATCTCACACCAGTCAGAATGGTGATTATTAAAAAGTCAGAAAACAATAGATGCTGGTGAGGCTGTGGAGAAATAGGAATGCTTTTACACTGTTGGTGGGAATGTATGTAAATTAGTTCAACCATTGTGGAAGACAGTGTGGCAATTCCTCAAGGATCTAGAACCAGAAACACCATTTGACCCAGCAATCCCATTACTGGCTCTATACCCAAAGGATTATAAATCATTCTACTGTAAAGACACATGCACACATGTTTACTGCAGCACTATTCACAATAGCAAAGACATGGAACCAACCCAAATGCCCATCAGTGATAGACTGGATAAAGAAAATGTGGCACATATGCACCATGCAATACTATGCAGCCATAAAAAGAAATGAGATCATGTCCTTTTCAGGGACATGGATGAAGCTGGAAGCCATTATCCTCAGCAAACTAACACAGGAACAAAAAACCCAACACTGCATGTTCTCACTCCTAAGTGAGAGTTGAATATTGAGAACACATGGACACAGAGAGAGGAACAACACACACCAGGGCCCGTCGGTGGGTGTGGGTTGAGGGGAGGGAAGTTAGAGGATAGATCAATAGGTACAGCAAACCACCATGGCACATGTAGACCTATGTAACAAACCTGCATGTTCTGTACATATATCCTGTTGTTGTTGTTGTTGTTGTTGTGTGTGTGTATGTGTGTTTTAGAAGAAATAAAGACAGAAAAAAAAAAAAAATCTCCTCATGCCAGTGGAACATCAAGCAAAGAAAGGAGTTACTGTACTGGCAGAGGTAGCTTATCTGGATTATGCTGAGGAGACAGGGCTGCTGTCCCCTAGCAGGCAGGGAGAACTATGTCTGGAATGCAGGGGATTGAATGTAATACCTGTAAACTAGTTCAACCATTATGGAAAACAGTATGGTGATTCCTCAAGGATCTAGAACTAGAAGTACCATATGACCCAGCCATCCCATTACTGGGTATATACCCAAAGGAATATAAATCATGCTGCTATAAAGACACATGCACATATATGTTTATTGCGGCACTATTCACAATAGCAAAGACTTGGAATCAACCCAAATGTCCATCAGTGACAGACTGGATTAAGAAAATGTGGCACATATACACCATGGAAAACTATGCAGCCATAAAAAAGGATGAGTTTGTGTCCTTTGTAGGGACATGGATGCAGCTGGAAACCATCATTCTTAGCAAACTATCACAAGAACAGAAAACCAAACACCGCATATTCTCACTCATAGGTGGGAACTGAACAATGAGATCACTTGGACTCGGGAAGGGGAACATCACACACCGGGGCCTATCATGGTGAGAGGGGAGTGGGGAGGGATTGCATTGGGAGTTATACCTGATGTAAATGACGAGTCGATGGGTGCTGACGAGTTGTTGAATGTAATACCTGTTGCTGCTTCTGTGCTCAGTGTTAACGGTGATTGAGCAACTGCAGCATTAGTGGCTGGTGAAGAGCAAGGTAACTAAGGATCTAGATCTCCAGGAGATGAAAGTCTGGGTCACTGCATCAGGCAAGCAACCCACTGAAATACTGGCTTAGGGTGAGTTGAAGGGAAGGATAAATAATATCAATTATTGCCTTGGATTCAGCTGTAATAATAGGGATTATCATTTATTCCACCAATCTTTTACACTGAAACTTGGCAGAGATTGAACATGACTTTATGACAGATTAGATCTGAGAGAAGACATGAGCAAGTCTCAGTTCTGCAAGGGGTGGGCTGTATCAGACACCTCTTGCATACTAATTAATATCCTTTTGGCTCCACCTCTTACTGCAGCCACTGCTGTGGTAACCAATGTCTCCTAGGTTTTAATTAGCTAATCACAGATACAGCATCTGCCCTGTTCCTCTTGGTTCTTGCCCTGAGGGTTTTACTGATGCTACAGAGCAGGGTTAGTGTCAGAAATGTATGTGGCCTTATGCATGCATATGCCAAAAATCTGGTAAAGTCAATGCCCTTGGAGTCACTACAACAAAGGGGAATGAGAATCAGTTTCATCCATGTATACTCCTGGGCAGAAAGATATGCGATGTGTTTCAAAGGGTTCCTCAGGGAGCTCCCTTGGGACTGAGCACCTGACTCAACTGACCACAGTCAACTTGACAATGCACTGTTGTACTGGCTTTTCCCCTTTCCCGGTACACTGGCTTCACCAAGCTCCAAGTGGTCACACAAATCATATTGAGTATTTAAGTGTAATAAAACATTTGTCCTAGGCTAAGAAATTATGATGGACAAGTACACATCTACTTTTTTCAATCCCCCAAAGATGGTGTTACAATAACTAAGGAAACACTCTTAGTTGTGGGCTTCTCCCTTGATATTCACCTTTCCAGAAGATTGTTCTACACTCAGCAGTCATCTATCATAGAGTAGGCACTTGATAAACAGCTTTTAATGAATTAATATATAATATAAACTGTTATTAAATAGTAACTTCACTCCATCTGCTCTATCTGAATAAAATTATTAATAGTCTTTTTTTTTTTTTTTTTTTTTTTTTTTTTTTTTGGTGAGATGGAGTCTTGCTCTGTCGCCCAGGCTGGAGTGCAGTGGCACAATCTCGGCTCACTGCAAGCTCCGCCTCCCGGGTTCACGCCATTCTCTTGCCTCAGCCTCCTGAGTAGCTAGGACTACAGGCACCCACCACCACACCCAGCTAATTTTTTGTATTTTTAGTAGGAACAGGGTTTTACCGTGTTAGCCAGGATGGTCTCGATCTCCTGACCTCGTGATTCGCACTCCTTGGCCTCCCAAAGTGTTGGGATTACAGGCGTGAGCCACCATGCCCAGCCCATTTTCTTTTTTCCCTGCTGATCTTTACCATACCAACATGATAATGTGTACATAAATATGCAGTTGCACACACTGACAGAATTTTACAGTAATGTTCTTTAATGAATCATACCTCCTCTCATCTGTGCTCTTGTGTGGGACCTCCCACCATGATTCTGGGTCTGATTATATGGCTTGTTTTGATTAAAGAGACATTAGCAAATGTGATTGTATTAGTCTGTTCTCATGCTGTTAATAAAGATATACCCAAGACTGGGTGATTTATAAAGGAAGGAGGTTTAATTGACTCACTGTTCCACATACCTGGGGAGGCTTCACAATCATGGCGGAAGGTGAAGGTCACATCTTACATGGCGGCAGGCAAGAGAGAATGAGAGCCAAGCAAAAGGGGAAAACCATCAGATCTTGGAGACTTACTCACTACCACGAGAACAGTATGGGGGAAATCGTCCCCCATGATTCAATTTTTTCCCACTGGGTCCCTCTACAACATGTGGGAATTATGGGAGCTACAATTTAAGTTGAGATTTGGGTGGGGACACAGCCAAACCATATCAGTGATATAATCTTGGGTTTTAAAAGTTGCTGCTTTTCAAACCTATGTGAAGAAATCTGGGCTGGCTTGCTGGCAGCACATGGCCCAGCTGAGGAACGGACTAACCATCAAACCTGTGTGGAAGGACATGGACATCACAGACTGCCTAGCCCCAGGCGAGCTGTCATTTGACTACAGCTGCATGAATTACCCTCTGGAAGACTAGCAAAGAAATATCCAGTAGAGCCTATGTCAGATTGCTAACCTGTTAGAATCATGGGCAAAGAAAATGATTGTTGTTTTAAGCCCTTAATTTTTAGGGAGGCTTGTTAGATTGCAATAGATAACTAACACAGACAACTCACGTACAGACATGCTGTGTTGGCTTAAACTTTTTTTTCTAAAACGGTATCATACTAACCAAATTTACTCAATTATTGCCCACTGAAGGTTTTCACTTTGTGTCTAGTTTTTGCTACTACCAAAATGCTGAAAGTAAACATCACCAAAGTTCTGGTGTCAGTAGACAAATTTCTGAGGGAGGAGTTAGGGCTTATATTATTGAGCACAAAAGGCATCATGTCCAGGGCCCACAAGATGTTTGGGATTCAAGGAATATTTTTATCTTAATTTTTTTTTAAACTAGAAAAAAAATAAATCCAATAATAATCAATTCAGTCTGAGTTATATTCATCTTTACACCAACACAGTCATAAAATATATTCTCTATCTGTATATGTATACATACATATATATGTCTATGAGCACGTGTGTGTGTGTATGTGTGTGTGTGTGTGTATTATTAGTTCATCCTCAGGCTGCTGATAAAGACATACACAAGACTGGGTAATTTATAAAGGAAAGAGGTTTAATGGACTCACAGTTCCACATTGGCTAGGGAGGCTCACAATCATGGGGGAAGATAAAGGAGGAACAAAGGCACATCTTACATGGTGGCAGGCAAGAGAGAATGAGAGTCAAGCGAAAGCAGAAACCCCTGATAAAACCATCAGATCTCATGAGACTTATTCACTATTCTGAGAACAGTGTGGGGGAACTGCCCCCATCATTCAATTATCTCCCACCAGGTCCCTCCCACACCACATGGGAATTATGGGAGCTACAATTCAAGATGAGATTTGGGTGGGCACACAGCCAAATCTTATCATATATATAATATTAATAGAGAAAGGAAACACAGGCACAAGTTTCTAGGGCCCATGAAGGTCATGCTGTGGCCCTGGAAAGAAGACTTGCAATTTTTTTTTAATTGGAATAGATATTTTCAGATTGCTTTCTGAAAGCCTATAACAATTTTCATTTTTTGCCAGAAATAGACGAAAGTACCCTTTTAACTCATCCCCACCAATAGTACTTATTATCACTTTTAATTGTTTGCCACTCTGATGGATGTGAAGTGATAGCTCATTGCTACTTAACCTGTATTTCTCTTACTACCAGGGAGCCCGAAATATTTTTTTGGAAGGCTGGGGTCATTGAAATGTGCTCTTCTGTGGGCTTCTGAGTCATCGTTCTTTGCATAATTTCTATTTCTAAGAGCAGTTTGTATGTGCCATAACTGTTGCAAACATAATTTGCCAATTTATTATTTGGAGAAGAATATTATATGTTGTACATTTACAGACAAAAGTTTCAGATTTTTACTGATCTCTGATGGCTTTGGTAAGAGGTTACCTCAAAGCCTCATTTGTACATGTAGTCTTCTGTATTTTCTTCCAGTTTGAAAACACTTATATTTAAGGATTTAGTCCCTCTAGAATAT
The DNA here is from genome assembly GCF_043159975.1 of Macaca nemestrina. Taxonomy (NCBI): domain Eukaryota; kingdom Metazoa; phylum Chordata; class Mammalia; order Primates; family Cercopithecidae; genus Macaca; species Macaca nemestrina. The sequence continues at coordinate 11,432,791 of NC_092128.1, forward strand.
TCCATGACATGAAGAATATTTATAAATTGTTTCGTTTAAAACAGGTAGTTTTATGTTTAAAATGAATAAATAATAATAATTGTTTGCTATCACAAACCTACAGAAAAGATATGGTAAATTGAACATAGAATGGGAAGACAAGAGGTTACTTAGCCTCTCTGAAATTAGTTTCCATTACAAAAAGAGGGAATTAAGTTAAATCATGGGTTTTCAAACGGAGTGTATGGAATCCTGAGGCTTGCCATGGTTCTTTGGAGATTTACAGAAATGAGAGATGGATATTTCCCAAACAGTGAGGGTTAAGCTTCATATAAATCCTGTCAATTACTGGCTTATTGTATGCATCAAGATCATGCCTAATGGTTTTATTTGAGGGGGTAGAAATGTTTGGGAATAAAACATAAAAACTCTGAATTAGATAATCTTCATGTCCTTCTTCTTATATAATTGTTTAGAATAAGAATGAGAAGGTAAAACAGAGGGAAAAAAAGGAAAGTAGGAAAAAACTTCCACATTAATCTTCACAAAAATAGTATAAGGTAGGTATCATTATCCCCAAAGGAAAATCTAGGTTTTCTGGAGCTTAAATTTAATGCCATATTGGAATCTCTCTTTAAGAAAGAAATGAAATATTTAAATACAAATACATATGTGGGTCTGAACACAGGAAGTGGGAGCGTGCTTGAAAATCATTCCTACACTAGATGCCTAGCAATATGTGACAATATGGAGAAATAACTTCAGAGCTCATAAATATTGTCACTAAAAGCACATTTATGGATCTCAACTTTATCTCCACATGACAGCAAAACTGTTAAATGTTTCTCCAAAGATCTTCACCATGTGATGGAAGAAAGTCATATTGAAAGAGACAGAGCTCCTCGCTAGTCACAGTTGAGCTATCTTAACATTGTAAATTTAACATAAGCATATGACTATGTGAACATATATGCCCTATACAAATAAAAGGCCCTGAAGCTTAGGTCCCAATAGCTTCTCAGTTAACTTCCTCTGATTATTCCCAGCTTACAAATCAAGACACTAAGTCTCAGGGAGATTTAGGAATTGGCCAAAGTCACACAGCTTGTCGGTAAATGAAGTCCTGGATTTCAACAGGTGCTCTGCCTGCTGGGGTGATGTCACTTCTGTTGTCCAGCACAAACTTGTACTTTCTTATTTGCTTTTTTATTGGAGCTTTTTTTTTTTTAACCATTGAACAATCCAAATGTCTCTCTGAACAAATTCTTCATTTAATAAAGAATAAAGGAAAAGGATATCACTTTAAATGGTGAAGTGTGTGGTAGGTGAGGAGGCAATTATATGATAAATGAAGAGTTTAGTTAATTAGATTATTATAGCATTGGAGTGTAGCCACTGTGTCTGGGAACTCTATTAGACATCAATGCTGCAATAAGGCTATTTTGAAAATTAAGATGTAAGTGGAAAAACACTTGATAGTCATCTTCTCACCCTTAGGATTTCAAAGCACATGTGCACCCGAACTACCTGAAATTCTGAAAAAGCTTCATAAGGAGATGACGTGCTACTGGCTCTCACTTATAGGCAGGTCTGTTATCTGGGCCAATACTGTATTATCCTGCTTGCACTTTTTATTACCCAATCAGTTGCTGGATGATTTCACCTAAGTCGCTAATGATTAAGTGGGGCACATATAGAAACTATCCAGCCTTGCTCCATTTCTTTTCCCTTGGTGAACACAGAAAGGCCAAACTCATTTTAATCATTAAACATAATATGAGAAGGTTAAAAATACTCTTTTAAATGGTTCTATGCATTCCATGATCAAATAGAAATATACTGAGTGTAACCAAAGTTTTGAATAACTCATGCTCACCTTACCTTACTGGGTATGATTGAAAATTGGCCATATTGATTTTGTTGCCCGGTATACAGTGAGATCTCATTTATCTGACATCATTTGGGGGCGAGTTGTTCACAGAACCACAGAATTGGAGAGCTTGAGAAGACCTTTGAGATCATGTAATCTATCTCCCTCACTGTAAATACTTATAATAATTACGACAACAACAACAACAGATGTTTGAGGTCTTCCTATGTGTCATATTCTATGCTGAGTGTTTTGTAAGGGTTGTGCCATCTGTTTTTCACAGTAATCCTATGAGGTAGGTATTATTCTTTCCATTTTCAAAGGAGGAAAGTGGGGCTGAGAGCAATTAAAGTAACAGAAGGCTATGGAGCTTGAAAGTAATGGAATAGAATGAGATTTGAGCCTATAGCCCCTGTTCTTAGCCACTACATTATACTAAGAGTTAAAGATAACATATGGCTTACTCACTCAAAGTCATTCACTAATTTAGTGTCAATTACCAGGGCAGAATTTGGGCGTTCTAACTGTTACCATCTTCCCCCTATATCATATACCCTTTAAAAGAAGTACAGCTTAAACATAAATGGAGTTTTCCTTGCTATAAGCACTAAAACTCATTTTATTTTAAGTATCGTTAGTGGAAATCATTCTACGTTATTGCAGTTGTCTGCCTCCTTAATCATACTACATTAAATATAATTGCTATTTCTTGCTGACTCAGGTTTCAAAATTACCTACATCAATCATTGGATTATGCTTCATCAATATGACACCTTTATCAAACGATCCCAGAAAAGTTTGTTTCATTAACTTGTTTCCTTTTTTTGTGTGTGTGACAGAGTCTCGCTCTGTCACCAGGCTGGATTGCAGTGGTGCCATCTTGGCGTACTGCAACCTCCAACTCCCTGGTTCAAGCGATTCTCTTGCTTCAGCCTGCCAAGTAGCTGGGATTACAGGCACGCGCCACCATGCCCAGCTAATTTTGATATTTTCAGTAGAGACGGGGTTTCACCATGTTGGCCAGGATGGTCTCGATCTCCTGACCTTGTGATCTGCCCTCCTTGTTTCCCTTTTTATAAGCAGTGAATCCTTACAATATATTGTTACTTGAGAGGTCATGTTGCTATTGTGCAAATTCTAATTGCTCTTCTTGTATCCTAACACACTGAAATTTCAATTACTCTTTATATCTGTCATAGGTTAGGAAACAACATAGGCAGGCTTGTTTAAATTGGGAATTTGAATCACTAAACAGAACAAATGTGACCTCCAGGTTAGAGGTGACTTTCTTTGGAGGTATTAAGCTGCATTCTGAAAAATGAAGCGGAGGCAGTCAGAAGAGTCCAGGGGAAGTGCTGTAAAAGTAGAAGGAATGAGATGTGTAAAGGCTCGGAGGTAAGAGTGTGATGTCTGGGGGTCTAGAATGACACTCGGAGTGACTGGAGTCCAGATTTCAAAAGGAGCAAGTAGGAGCTGATGAGACTGCAGACAATCAGGGACCACGTCTTCAAAGAACTGATGCTTTAACTGAAGGACTTTGATTAAGTCTCAAAGTAATGCAGAACATTTGAAGGAGTGTAAAGAAGCAGAATGAGATGATCAAATTTTATCACAAATTTCCTTGGGCTGATATCAGCCTGGACATGAGAGAGTTAACAGTGGAGTCAGAAAGAGCAGTTATAAAGCCATCGCATGGCTTTGAAATATCACTCTCTCAGACGTCAGTATCCTCATTTCTGTAATAACAAAGAAAGAATGAAAAATTCCTAAAAATGCTTCCAGCTCTAAAACTCCGTATTCTGTGATTTTTTGGGTTGTGATTATTCCCGACACCATGGTCCATAGTATGCGAAGAAATAAAAGTTTTTGACTTGGTGTAGGGATCTCAGTCTCTACTTGATTACAGCTGGAAGTTGATAGTGTCACTACATTGGCATCATTAAGCAATCACAGTCAGGTTTTAAGGCTGCTCTGACATTTATTTTCCTGGTCTGGACAAATGTAAAGATTTATGATGATGGGGTAAAAACACAACACAATTCAGCTTTCAGGAATCTCAATTTGTTTAGTAGTCCAGTAATATTCTGAGACTATCCTAGTGGCTTCTCCAGAAGGAGGTACTAGTGAGTGGATAGCGTCATTGTTTAAGTGCCTGGACTTTGAAGCCAGAATAGTTTGGCTCTGGATGACTCTTCTGTTTATGAGCTTTGGAAGTATCAGCACATCACTTAACCTTTAGTGGCCCGGTTCCCTTATCTGTAGAAGAGGAATAGCGCCATAACCTATCTCATAGAGTTTTGTGAGGAATGAACATTTAGAGAGTCTTGTACTTATTGAGTGCTGTGTAAGTACCAACTCTTATTATGCTAGCTATTATCTTCCCAAGGACCATTACTCTGGAAATGAAAGAGATATGGAGAATACTAAAGATAAATGGGAATTTAGCTTACATTATTTGAGAGATACATACGTGTATATATATATAATGTGTGTGTGTATATATATATAATTTCTTTTTAAATAAGAACACATTGGCTTATTAATTCAGACCTAACTTACAAACATTATAAAACCAGAACTAACAGTCTAGATAACCTAAAAACATTAAACCCAAAGTTGGCGTCATTCAGCCTCTGTATAAGCTGTTATACTAAGAGACACTTCACTATCTTGGAAAAAACAGTTTCAAAGAGTACTAATGGTTCAAAAATTTTCTTACATTGAGCTGAAAACACATTCCCTGGAGCATCTTACTAGAAGTCCTAATGCTTTTCTCCCTTAACAATAAACCTTTAATTGATGAAACTAAGCAGAGAAAAAAACGTAAAATACTCAGGAAAAAAAAAACTGGCATAAACATGATATTTTAGTTGAGGATTACTGAATTTGTTTTTACTGTATTCCCTGGGAAACATCCAAACTACAGGTGGCTTATGAAAATTTCAAAGAGAGGAGGGAATTTTTTTTTTTTTTTCTGAGACGGAGTCTCGCTCTGTTGCCCAGGCTGGAGTGCAGTGGCCGGATCTCCGCTCACTGCAAGCTCCGCCTCCCGGGTTTACGCCATTCTCCTGCCTCAGCCTCTGGAGTAGCCGGGACTACAGGCGCCCGCCACCTCCCTCGGCTAGTTTTTTGTGTGTTTTTAGTAGAGACGGGATTTCACCGTGTTAGCCAGGACGGTCTCGATCTCCTGACCTCGTGATCTGCCCGTCTCAGCCTCCCAAAGTGCTGGGATTACAGGCTTTTTTTTTTTTTTTTTTTTTAATTGTCTCACTCTGTTGCCTAGGCTGGAGGACAGTGACATGATCACAGCTCACTGTAGGCTTGACCTCCTGGGCTCAAGAGATCCTCCTGCCTCAGCCTCCCGAGTAGTTGAGACTACAGGTGCAGGCCATCTTGTGGGCTAAATTTTTATTTTTTTAGACAGGATCTTACTATGTTGCCCAGGCTGGTCTCAAACTCCTGGCTTCAACTGATCCTCCCTCCTTGGCCTTCCAAAGCATTGGAATTACAGGCATGAGCCACTGCACTTGGCCTAATGTGTTTTTGTTGTTGTTGTTATTGTTTGTTTTACTAATTTTTTTTTTTTCTTTTGACAGGGCTACTATGACTCTAGGAGAGAGTTGGAAATAGTATAAGAAAGTTGTACCCTGTACATAATTGTCTACAACAGAAGAAATTTTTGTTCACCAACAATCACATTTGATTGAACATTCTTAAAACTTTGCTTGATTTTTAGGCCACCTTGACTTAGATTTTCTTCTACCGATTAATGTTGAGTTTCTTCTGTCTTAAATTTGACTTGCACCACTGTGAGGAGTAGTTTATTAAAAAGCTTCACGGAGTTCGTGAAAATATTTGTCCAGAAGGTCAGAATCAAAGAGTCACCACTAACCCAGCTTCCTGGGAGATTTTTAGTGGTCTGTAAGTAAGTGTTTTTTCAAATTCGTATCAGAAGAAATAATACATAGAAATAATATATTCACAGAATCTTTAGTTAACATCCAGCATGTGCTACATGCATTTTTAGGTACTATAAGGAAGAATGCACACAAGTTAAAAATAGCCCTTTTTGTCAGCACATTTTACATAGGATCCATTTGCAGAGTCAAAGTATAAACATCTGAATCAGTACAAACCTTTATAACATGGATTTCTGGACCCTTGTTAAATGAAGACAAATAGTAAAAGATGTGTGTGTTTCTTTGAAAATGGTTAAAGATATTCATTTTAATTTTTAATTGAATGAAAAGTCCACATGATCTAGATTATCACCCTGTAATTAAGTCATGCTTGTATTGTGTTAGCATTGGAGATTTCTTTAGTAAGGAGCTACAACTTTTTTTTTTAAGGTTCTTTAAGAAAAATTGACAGAGATGGCCTTTGTAGGTAAGTAAGGCCCCATTATAACATATTCCATTTGATAGTAGCCAATACCACATTTACATTGAGAACAGGTACTTTGCTTTAGCTAAATATTACATGTCACATTAAATTAATGTTGATCATTTGGAATAAATTAATTTTGTCATTCAGTTTGAATTTAATTTTTAAGTTTGATGATTATATAAGAGTTCTAAGCATACAGATTTATTCATAGCTTTATGATTATGAATGCTTAATAGAATAATCAAAATAATTTAATTTACCACTGTGTATTTATATTTTTTAAAATGTACTTACTTGGAAAACATTAGGAGAGAGTGTGAAAGTCTCAAACTACCTATTAGAAAGGTTATAACTGTGTTACTCACATTGTGTTTAAGGCTAGACTGAAAGACCAGCATGGTTCTTTCCACATTTGGGAATCTGTAATGTAAAGTGCTAAACTGTATTGTGAAAGATTAGACAAAGGATATATCACTGTGGTCTGGGTGTTGAATGGAATAGAGCAGGCAGGAAGCTGGTTGAATCGTAATAGAAGGGTCAGATTTAGAAAGATAGGGAAGAGAAGACAGAGGAGTGTCCATTCTTAGATGTGTGGATAGAGAACTGGGATTTTTATGTGACTTTAGAAGAGTTGGCATGGTGAGAAGGGAGGCTTTATGGCCAGGCATAGGTTAAACATGTTATTTGAAGCTATGTTCAAGGCCTGGGAGGTAGCATCAGGCAGTATGAGCAGTTGCGGATCTTGAAAAAGAAAGTGATTGCACCAAGCAGCTATTGAAAAACGTGAGTCTAATGGCAGAGAGGGAGGTGCATTAGGAAGTCAGAGAACTCTGCGTGTTAGCATTGCTCTTGCCACCTTGAAATGCACTGAGGCCTCTCCAGGACTCCTCTCCCTCCCACTGAAGTAGATGTCCAAAGATTTCAGACACATACACTGCGGACAGATACTTCCCCTCACTCGCAAAAATTCAAGTGGCACTAGAATTTTGGAAGCAGAAGTCCCAGTGGGCACAAGGCAGCTGGGGTCTGGGGCCTGACTCCTCTCTGTCCCTTTGGTGTCCCCCAAAACTGTTGGAAGGGAGTGAGCATGAGGACCAGGAAGTCCTTGTTTGTTTTTCTTCATAAAATTGATCACAGCCGGAAATGATATTTACTTGTCTTTTTGTTTCTTTCCACCTAAAAAGTAGGTTTCAAGAGGGCAGGGGCTTTATCTGTACCTACTCACTGGCGCATTTGCAGCACTCTGTGCATGGTAGATGCTCAATAAATATTTGTTGAATGAGTAAATGAATGAAAATATACATGAATTTATACAGATGAAGAGTAATTGGAAAGAAGTTTCAAAGGAGGAATTGATTTTAAAACGCTGGGAAAAGAAACATGACATTTTAGACTCGTCTGGTAAATTTAGTGGATGCAATAAAAGTTGTCTTGGGTAGCTTAGTTCTGGCCACGGTGAGTCATATAAGTGCTCAGAGTTTCAGAGATTTGTTTCTTCCCCTACTGGGATGAGTATGTGTGGATTTCTCTCTTCTTCCTGTCTGGTTCTAACCTCCTTGTGGGGAAACGCTATACGATCAAGGATACCAGGACCGCCTCGTGACATATTAAAAGGGAATATAAAGGAATTTAGTAAATCCCTGTTTCTTGGCAATGCCTGTCTTTAAGTCTGTTCCAGTACATTGCTGCAGACTGCGAAAGCCTATTTTTGCTGACAGAGGGTGCATATGAAACTGTTCTTACTACTGTATTTGCATTCTTATTGTGACCTTCGCAGTCCTCACCTCCTCCCCATCTTCTCTACTCACAGATGGAAGCTTGGCCTGAAAGGGGAGAAAGTCCTACACGGAGACACCAAAGAGCCAGGCAAATGGAGATACTTCCAAAACATTTATCTCCATTACACATTCATAAGATTAGAACTGTGGAGGAGGAAAAAGCCCTTTATTCATCCAAAAGCAAGAGCCCAGAAGAAGCTGAATGATCATTTAATGGCAGTCATCTTAGATTGTAGGAAGTTTTCATTCTCCAACTAGAAGTATTTTTCCACTGTAATATTTAATTTCCACCTTTTAACTGGTTGATTTTGACCCAGCTGGTGGCCACCGTTTTCGAGACAGTCTCGCTCTTTCGCTCAGGCTAGAGTGCAGTGGTGTGATCTCCACTCACTGCAACATCCGCCTCCCGGGTTCAAGCAATTCTCCTGCCTCAGCCTCCTGAGTAGCTGGGATTACAGGGGCCCACCACAACCCCCAGATAATTTTGTATTTTCAGTAGAGACAGGGTTTCACCATGTTGTCCAGGCTGGTCTCCAACTCCTGACCTTAGGTGATCCGCCCGCCTCCGCCTCTCAAAGTGCTGGGATTATAGGCATGAACCACTGCGCCCAGCCTCGGCCACCTATTGTTATCAGATCTTTGTCAAGCTGTAGTTCAATATTTAATAACTCCCTGGATTATGCCACACATTGGGGTAGGATGTGGGAAGTCAGGAAGGGGCACCAAAATGACAGGGAAGAGTCAGACCCCGGACCCCAGCTTCCTTACGCCCACTGGGACTTCTGTCTCCAAACTGCTGGTGCCACTTGAATTTCTGCAAGTGAGGGCAAATACTTGTCCATAGTGTCTATATCTGAAGTCTTTGGACATCTACTTCAGTGTAAGGGCGAGAAGCCAGGGAGAGGCACTTGATATATTTCAAGGTGTGGATAGAAGTGCTAAACTCTCATCACGATCCTGCTTCATCTTGATTGTGAGAGTCAAATGAAATTATCACTTGTTTTTACTGCCCTTTGAAATTTTGATTCCTCGTTCTTTCTCCACCTGAAGGCCACTTTAAATTTTAAAAGTCTTATCTTTGAAATAAAGATTTATTTTTTATGAAATTCATGGGTTTTGCATACCTGCAAAAGACTTAAGTTTTAGTAATTTTCTTGGGAACCGTCCAAGGTGTCAGTCACTTTATGAAACCATCAATCTGAAAGTCCCCTTGGCATTCAGAATCGTATGATTGCCCTATTTTGTTCCATGTAAGGGTACTACTGGCTCATTCTTCTGTATCCTAAGGAGGCATGGGCAGAGGAAATTGAGCTCTATCTTGTTAAGAAATATAATTCTAAGTGGCACTGGGACCATACGAACTGATTTAAATAAACATTTTCATTAATATTCAGTCTTAGAGGCCTATATCAAGGTTTCTCAGCCTCAGCACTGCTGACGCTTTAGGCTGGAAAATTCTTTGTCAGGGTCTCTCTCTTCAGTGCTTTGTAGGATGTTCACCAATGTCACTGAACTCTATCATTAGATACCATAGCAACCCCCACTCAATGGGATAATAAAAAATGTCTCTAGGCATTGCCAAATGTCACCTGGGGTCAAAATCATGCCAGGTTGAAAACCACTGGCTTACACAATGCCCCAAATCAGGTTGAACCTCCATGTTGATGGAGAATTGTGTAATTCTAAAAGCCAGAAAGTTAAAGGCAATACTAATCTCTTTAAACCATGGAATAGCTTGCTAACTGAATAGCAGTATTATTAAGCTCTCTCAGTCTCTGATTCTTTATCTGTAAAGGATGATAAGAATGAAATGGTTTAATACTAGTTCTAATGGCTTCGCTTATTAATAGTTCACACTTATTACATGCTTAATGTGTCTTCAGTTTTAACTGTTGCTAGTACCACTGAAGCCAGTATATAATTGTGAGTATAGTTAAAACTATTCTTACCAATGCCTTGTTGGTCTGGTATCACTGAGACAATGAAGTAAAAAGTAAGGTGTTTTTTCTTTCTTGAAATGGGGCCTCACTACCTTGCCCAGGGTGGTCTCCTGGGCTCAAGTGATCCTCTTGCCTCAGCCTCCTGAGTAGCTGGGATTACGCATATGACCCATTGTGCCTGGCTCCAAATAAATACTTTTTTAAAAAAATAAAGCTTATTTTTTTAAGCATGAAGCTTAAAAATGTTACCTACATGTTGACCCATCAGCTGACTTTAACAGATTCAATTTTATAAATATAGGTATTTAACTTTTCTTTTATTTCTGTATCACTAAAGAGCATACACAATGAGTACTTGTCCCTCGAGCTCATTTTTCCTACTCAGATTCACTAAGTTTATGGAAATCAGTTCTGGGAAGAGTTCACCCAAAGGTTTCATATTTATGAGCCTTAGAAAAGGTAGACACTTACGTAAACATAATCAGGTCATCAAAAAATTCACAACCTTCTGTAATATTTGATTGTTAATACAAATTTTGTCCTAGGCATGAATAAACATCATCTTTGAATTTACAGTAAGAAGAAAGTCTTTTATGATAACTTTTAGTTCTTTTTTTCTAAGATCAAAATAAAACAAAGCAACATCCCCAAACACAAACTGAATTCCAGCTATAGCTTTGTCATTGTAATCTATGTGTTCTCTCACATAGCATCTGAACTCTTTTAGTCTACATTTACTCATCAGTAAAACAGAGGTGATAGCTTTTTATTTCCCAGAGTTCTTACGAGAAATAAATGAGGCAGTATATGAGTAAATACTTCAGGAATCATATTATTTAATACAAAAGTAAGATATTTAAATGGTTTGGCTATGTCCCTACCCAAATCTCAACTTGAGTTGTATCTCCCAGAATTCCCACATGTTTTGGGAGGGACCCTGTGGGGAAGGTAATTGAATCATGGATGCCGGTTTTTTCCATGCTATTCTTGTGATAGTGAATAAGTCTCACGAGATCTGATGGGTTTACCAGGGATTTCCGCTTTTAGTTCTTCCTCATTTTCTCTTGCTGCTGCCATGTAAGAAGTGTCTTTCACCTTCCACCATGATTCTGAGGACTCCTCAGCCATGTGAAACTGTAAGTCCAATTAAACCTCCTTTTTCTTCCCAGTCTCGGGTAGGTCTTTATCAGCAGCATGAAAACAGATTAATACAGTAAATTGGTAACAGTAGAGTGGGGCATTGCTGAAAAGATACCCAAAAATGTGGAAGTGACTTTGGAAATGGGAAACAGGCAGAGGCTGGAACAGTTTGGAGGGCTCAGAAGAAGACCAGAAAATGTGGGAAAGTTTGGGATCTCCTAGAGACTTGTTGAATAGCTTTGTCTAAAATGCCGATAGCAGTATGAACAATAAAATCCAGGCTGAGGTGGTCTCAGATGGAGATGAGGAAATTGTTGGGAACTGGATCAAAAGTAACTGTTGTTATGTTTAGCAAAGAGACTGGTGGCATTTTGCCTCTGCCCTAGAGTTTGTGGAACTTTGAACTTGAGAGAGCTGATTTACAGTATCTGGCGGAATAAATTTCTAAGCACCAAAACATTTAAGAGGTGACTTAGGTACTGTTAAATGCATTCAGTTTTAGAAAGGAAGCAGAGTATAAAGGCTTGGAAAATTTGCAGCCTGACTATGCGATGGAAAAGAAAAACACGGCCGGGCATGGTGGCTCACACCTGTAATCCCAGCACTTTGGGAGGCCGAGGCGGGCGGATCACAAGGTCAGGAGATCAAGACCATCCTGGCTAACATGGTGAAACCCCATCTCTACTAAAAATACAAAAATTAGCCGGGCATGGTGGCAGGCACCTGTAATTCCAGCTACTCGGCAGGCTGAGGCAGCAGAAGGTCGTGAACCCGGGAGGGGGAGCTTGCAGTGAGCTGAGATCATGCCACTGCACTCCAGCCTGGGCGACAGAGTGAGACGCTGTCTCAAAAAAAGAAAAGAAAAGAAAAGAAAAGAAAAGAAAAGAGAAAAGAAAAGAAAAAAGAAAAGAAAAGAAAAAAGAAAAGAAAAGAAAAAAGAAAAGTGAGGAGAGGAGAGGAGAGGAAAGGAAAGGAAAACCCATTTTTGGGGGAGAAATTCAAGCCAGCTGCAGAAATTTGCACAAGTAGCAAGAAGCCTAATGTTAACCCCCAAGACCATGGGGAAAATGTCTCCAGATCATGTCAAAGACCTTCACAGCAGCCCCTCCCATCACAGGCTTGAAGCCCCAGGAGGAAAAAGTGGTTTCATGGGCGGGGCCCAGGTTCCCTGTGCTGCGTGCAGCCTAGGAATTTGTTGTCCTGTGTACCAGCCTCTCCAGCCATGGCTGAAAGGAGCCAATGTACAGCTTGGGCTGTGGTTTCAGAAGATGTAACCCCCAAGCCTTGGCAGATTCCGTGTGGTGTTGAGCCTGCAGGTGCACAGAAGTCAAGAATTAAGGTTTGGGAACCTCTGCCTAGATTTCAGAGGATGTATCGAAACGCCTGGATGCTCAGGCAGAAATTTGCTGCAGGGATGGGGACCTCATGGAGAACCTCTGCTAGGGCAGTATGGAAGGGAAATGTGGGGTCGGAGCCCCCACACAGAGTCCCAACTGGGGCACTGCCTAGTGGAGCTGTAAGAAGAGGGCCACCATCCTCCAGACCCCAGAATGGTAGGTCCACCGACAGTTTGCACTTTGAACTTGGAAAAGCCGCAGACACTCAACTCCAGCTCCTGAAAGCATCTGGGAAGGAGGCTGTATCCTGTAAAGCCACAGGGGAGAAGTTGCCCAAGACCATGGGAACCCACCTCTTGCATCAGTGTGACCTGGATGTCAGATCTGGAGTCAAAGGAGATCATTTTGGAGCTTTAAAATTTGACTGCCCCACTGGATTTCAGACTTGCATGGTCCCTGTAACTCCTTTGTTTTGGCCAGTGTCTCCCATTTGGAGCAGCTGTATTTGCCCAATACCTGTAATCCCATTATATCTAGAAAGTAACTAGCTTGCTTTTGATTTTGCAGACTCATAGGTGGAAGGGACTGGCCTTGTCTCAGATGAGACTTTGCACTGTGGACTTGAGAGTTAATGGTGAAATGAGTTAAGACTGTGGGGGACTGTTGGGAAGACGTGATTGGTTTTGAAATGTGAGGACATGAGGTTTGGAGAAGTCAGCGGCGGAATGATATGGTTTGACTGTGTCCCCACCCAAATCTCAACTTGAATTGTATCTCCCAGAATTCCTGTGTGTTGTAGGAGGGACTCAGGGGGAGGTAACTGAATCAAGGTGGCCAGTCTTTCCTGTGCTATTTTGTGATAGTCAATAAGTCTCATGAGATCTGATGGGTTTATCAGGGGTTTCCGCTTTTGCGTCTTCCTCATTTTCTCTTGCCGTGTAAGAATTAACTTTCAGCTGGGCGCAGTGGTTCACACCTGTAATCCCAGCACTTTGGGAAGCTGAGGCAGGCGGATCACAAGGTCAGAAGTTCGAGACCAGCCTGGCCAACATAGTGAAAGCCTGTCTCCACTAAAATTACAAAACTTAGCCAACACAGTGGCACATGCCTACAGCCCCAGCTACTTGGGAGGCTGAGGCAGCAGAATTGCTTGAACCCAGGAGGCAGAGCTTGCAGTGAGCCGAGATCGTGCCACTGCACTCCAGCCTGGGCAACAGAGCAAGACTCCATCTCAAAAAAAAAAAAAAAAAAAAAAAAGAAGTACCTTTTGCCTTCCACCATGATTCCGAGGCCTCCTCACACATGTGGAACTGTAAGTCCAATTAAACCTCTTTTTCTTCACAGTCTCAGGTATGTCTTTATCAGCAGTGTGAAAATAGACTAATATAGATGTTATTTTTGTCATTGCCACTACTGTCACCGCCATCCCCATGATTATTGATAATACACTGAATACTCAAAATAACATTCTGGACCTTTCTTGAATAAATAAACACTAATAGCCAGAGAGATAGCTAAACTTGTATTAGATTGGGACCTTATCACACCTGGTATAGTCCTGTGATTTCCTATCAATTTGAATAAATGTTTCATGTTTAAAAATAAAATGGAACATTATGGAAATAGTCAGAAAAAATCTTTTTATCCAGCTCTGTTGATAGCAATAAATGTATATCCTCTTTGAAAACTCTAATGATAAAATTGCCTATGCATTAAATGTTTATCTTCTGGAAACCTGTAGTCCTAACACATGAAAAATATACAAATATACTTTACTTTTATTTTATTAAACCTCAACGCCCTTGATTCCCTGGCCTCTGCTTTGAAAGAAGTTGGTAACATCACCATAATAGTTTGACTTCAAAAGATACAACAACATAAACATTTAAAAAAAAAAAAAGAAACCAAAAACACAGCACTGTTACTTTGCTCTGGAAATAAGCTGTGAAATAATTCTCTGAAAAAGCCACAATGTTATGTTGTAGCCTCATGATCATAGCCAAGAGGGCAAAGCCCTTCTTTCTAGTGTCAGGTGCTTCTACAGAGAATGTGGCACAGTGCCTATAAGATAGTAATATGAATACATGAATGAATAATAGAAGGAAGGAGAAAAGGAAGATTGGTTTCTGTATTTTTATGGTGGAGCTCACTTTCAAAAGCCAAAGTGAATCACCAGAACAGATATAAATACTAGTTAAATATATTTGCTAATCTTTATTTGCATTGGGAAAGAGAAAGTTGACTTTCTCACTGACACCCATGGTATAAAAACAATCCAGATTCTCCAGTATCCTTTTTCATGATATGGTGCTATTAAACTCAGAATCTAAAAGCTCTCAAGAGTATAATGTAGATAGATGGTGCTGATATACTCACATATTTTCTGTGCTGTTTGATTCTAAAATGGACACGTATCTTTTCCATTTTATGATTAGCATAACTTTTTTACACATTGTTCCACTTGCCATTATGAAAGATGGTTTCATCCCCATGGCCTGGTTCTTTTCCTCTGTTTATCTAAAGGTTGTCCAGTGGCTACTGTATTGTATATGTTCTGAGCTCATCTACTGTGTGCCATTTTAAAAAATCACAAAAGATATTACTTACTTCCTGCTTACCTCTGCATTTGGCTATTTGATAGAATACTGACCTGCTCTGATTGGTATTATAATGGATTTACATGTAGAATCGACTCCTGGGCTCTCCTCCGATGCCTGTTCTTGTGGGCATTACACATCCTACTTCCACTGTTCCCTCTCATGTGTGGGCCAACCTGGGTCCCTTGGCCAGGAATATAAAATTGTTACCAGAAGAGAGAGACCATTTGTCCCATGATTAAACCAGGAACATGAAAGATGTACAAGAAAAACAAAAAAGCTGGTCTGTGTGTGAGCACACATGTGTGAATGCATGTGTGTACATGTATGTGTGTACATGTGTGTCTGTGTGTGTCGTGTGTAAAAGAGAGAGTGAAAGCTAGCACACTGAGGGAGGCCAAATGAGAGACAGAATGAGTAAGATTCTGTTCATGCTCTGCATCCTGTCTGAGCCCTTCTCTGGCCTCCTGTGCCATGAGACGCACCTGCATCCTTAGAAAACCAACCAAGGTGGCCTTAGCACAGAGAATGTTACACTTACTGGCCGCCCAAACTACCCTAACCCATGTAGTCTGCCTAATGCCATGATCCCTGTGAATGAGGAAATGTAACTTCATGTATTTTTCTCCCCTAAATATTCTTCTGGGTTCAGCTACAATTGAGTTTGACTATTTTGAGTAAAATAACAGCTTCCCCCCTCAGACACTTATGTCTGTCCGTGGACTTTGTTGGGCTCAAAGGGAGCCTGCGTGGCCACACACAGTTGCAACCAGGAAGTGTGTGAAAGTCAATATCCTTAGAGTCCGCCCTGAACCAACACAGGACAGGAGTCAGTGACTAATGTCCCAGCATCCCCACGTACCAAAATGTTTCTCAGAGACTCTCCAGTGGGTTTCAGCTCAACTGATAGCAGCAGTTGCTCCCTATCAATGCACGTTTTTTCTGGCTTTCCTCCCTCTCCTGTCTTATGATCTCCACTCCTTCACTTGGGTTTGCCAGGATAACCTCCCAGATAATCCTCCTCCCAGTCTCAGGCCAGCCTGGGCCTTAATCTCAGAATCTGCCTTGAGAAGAATCAAAACTATGACAGACGCCAACCTTCCTTTTGTAAAAAGGGCTTCCTAAGGGAATGAGATAGTTACACGGCTCACATCTGCCCCTCCCTAGTGTGCCTGCCTGCTCCCACCTGTGCCAAAGAGTAAGAGGATTCAAGCCATTATAATTTAAATTCTGCTATGTAATGTGGCTCCAAATGCTCCTTGGTAAAAACTAACTGTATTATTTTGACAAGAGTTTTAGAATACATTTTAAAAATTCAAAGAGCATTTGCATTATTTACAGGGACTTTCATACAGTATGTATACATTTTCTTGAGGAATGCTATCTTTTAGAAAATGAGGTACAACGCGGTGCATACTGAGAAGACTTAAGATGCATTTCCAATTTTGCAGCTTTTCACTTTTTAGGACCTTGGCTATGCTCTCTAAGATTTCTAAACCTTGGTTTCTAATTTACAAAATGTGAAAAGAAATACCTGTCTTGACCAGGTGCGGTGGCTCACACTTGTAATCCCAGCACTTTGGGAGGCCAAGGAGGGCGGATCACGAGGTCAGGAGATCGAGACCATCCTGGCTAACACAATGAAACCCTGTCTCTACTAAAAATACAAAAAAATCAGCCGGGCGAGGTAGCGGGCACCTGTAGTCCCAGCTACTTGGGAGGCTGAGGCAGGAGAATGGAGTGAACCCAGGAGGCGGAGCTTGCAGTGAGCCAAGATAGTGCCACTGCCCTCCAGCCCAGGCGACAGAGCAACACTCAGTGTTAGAAAAAAAAAAAAAAAAGAAAGAAAAGAAAAGAAAAGAAAGAAATACCTGTCTTGCATAATTCATGGAAATCAAAAGTGTACCTGTTCTATTGGTTAATGTTAACTTGTTCTAATAGTTAAAGGTGCCTTAATGATACAAAAACTTAATCCATGGCTTATATTCTAAGGAAATAAATGCAAGTACAAATCAAGCTATAGTCCCCAAACCCCAAATTATTTAGAAATGTCTTTCTTCTTTCTCTTAATACTTGACATACTGGTGGAAGAGGACTAGTCATGAGCACATGATTCCTCCATCTTTACCAGTTAGCCTAGGCCTGAACTCAAAGAGGTTTTCATTTTCACTTAAAAAGTCTAATTGATTTGGTGTGCACATACTGAAATATGCTTTAGAATCTATTGACCTATATACTCCAGGTTCTAGCTCTTATGGTTGAGGCAAAAAATGAACATTAGCCTTTAAAATCAGGACCTTGTTAAAAAATCATTCCTCTAAGCAATGAGCACTGAACCATTATTAGGGTGTTCAAGTTGATTGTATATTTTTTTCTTAAATATGCTACTCATCACTGATTTAATCCTCATGAGTAAAACTTTACCTCAAGCTTGATATCTGTATTCCAGACAGGCTGATTATAGCATATTTTCCATAGACTAGGAGAATATTACTGCTAGAAGGGATCCCAGAAACTGCTTAATTTTCTTCTACCTCTTCAGTCCACAAGTAAAAAGAGAAAGCCCAAACGAATGAACTTATTTGTCCCGAAGTCACAGTGTGAATTAGATTTTTAAAAAATGCCAAAGATTCAAGCATCCCTGCAATGTTTTTCCACAACAATCTTTTCTTTTCTTTTCTTTTCTTTTGAGATGGAGTCTCACTGTGTCTCCCAGGCTGGAGCACAGTGGGGTGATCTCGGCTCACTTCAACCTCCACCTCCCATGTTCCAGCATTTCTCCTGCCTCAGCCTCTCGAGTAGCTGGGATTACAGGCACACACCACCACACCTGGCTAATTTTTGTACTTTAGTACAGAGGAGGTTTCACCATGTTGGACAGGCTGGTCTCAAACTCCTGACCTCAAGTGATCTGCCTGCCTCAACCTCCCAAAGTGCTGGGATTACAGGTGTGAGCCACTGTGCTGGGACTAACAATATTTTCTAGAACAACTAGACTACTAGTTCCTTGAGATCCTGTAACCCATGCTCCCCAAGAAAAAGTTTCTGTTGGAAAATAAATTTAGGAAACAAGGAACATCTCGGAATATTAAAGAGTCGTAATATTAATACAGTTAGTAAATATGTTTACTGAAGTAACTTGATCCTAGAGAATTTCTTTTCTCCCCGTGTATGACTTCTTAACATAATAATCTTCCCTTCTTATGTTAAGACGTACAGCCCCATTAAATCGAAATCTTCCAGAATAATGTTCAAGGACGTGGGTTTCAGATATCCAATATTTTATCACTAGCTTCTGCCTATCCATCCAATTATATCTGCTGCCCATTCTTTATATGCTCTGGACACGCCCAACCATTTTTAGTTCCCACAAGTATCTGGTATCTCACTTCTTTCACATGTGACATTTTATCCACTTAGAATATGATTTAAGGGTTTTGAGTGTTGGTTTGCATTGCTCTCCTTATATTTGTCTCTATTTCTGTCTCTTCTTGTCTTTGCCCACTTATAATATGATTTAAGCGCTTTGAGAGTTGGTTTGCATTTCTCTCCTTATATTTGTCTCTGTCTCTCCTTGTCTTTGTTATACAGACACACATGTCATTTGCCATTTAGAATTCCTAAGACAGCATATGCTCTGTGTTTCTTTGACATCAAAAATATTATTATAACAAAGATATGTTCCTGATTCTCAACTTAAAGATGTATGACAATGTTATGTCAAAACAAATATGTTAGGCAAAAATTAAGAATAAGGCTAGATTATCTCTTGAGATATTCTGTCTCCTGTTTGTGACTCTCATGCCTGCCAGAAATGCCAGCCCCCGACTTTCCCTGCTGTCAGAATTTCACCAACAGCTGATTTCACCATCCTTTCTTTGCCTGCTAACAAGATATAACAAGCAGTTGTTTCACTTTCTAGGTTTTACCCATGCGTAAGTGTTTGGAGTCATTTTTAATTGTGGAAATTATTCAGTAGAAACTGAACCAGTAGAAATTATCGTATGACCCAGGTTTCTACTGGCCCTGGTGTCATTGTGACCACCAGAGCAGTGGTTTCTCTCCTTTCCCTTTGTTTTTACTCCATTCTCTGGTCCCTCTCCTGGGGACTCACGGTGGAGGATGAACATAGAATTGGAACTCCTATGCTGCACTAACTTCAAAGAAAATGTCAGGGCTGTTTTGAGTTCCACTGAGACCCTCAACCAGAGTTTTCAATTTACCTTCTGCACACAGAATGCATGTTGCATTGGGTGTGCTGATCTGAACCTTAGTTATATGTCCCTCCAGAGTCTCTAAATTAGAAGAGAATCATGCTCCTCTAAGTTCTTGTCACAGTGCAAAATCCAGCTGATGAGTTGTGTCTCTTTGGCTTATAAACCTTTGCCTCCCATGCTAGAAATTATATTTTAGTCTTCTGTGAATGTTGGGGACCTAGCACAGTGCCAGGGCATAAAGAGCCATGCTATATTTTTCTTTTTTTTAGATGGAGTTTCACTCTTGTTGCCCAGACTGGAGCGCAATGGCATGATCTCGGCTCACCGCAACCTCTGCCTCCTGGTTTCAAGTGATTCTCCCCCCTTAGCCTCCTGGGTAGCTGGGATTACAGGCATGCACCACCATGCCCAGCTAGCCATGCTATTTTTTAACTGAACCAAGCAGTGGGCATTTACAGTAATAGCAAAGGGATATTTTAAAGAAAAACCAGAGCACTATTTGCAAACATCTAGGCTGTAGACAAGGTGTGAGTGGAGCAAAGCTACTATGTGTGCAGTTGTGTGAGAGTCTGACCCGAAGTTGTATCAGTGAATAATAAGAGATCTATTTTATACATTCCTAAGTCATCCGTGGAACTGCAGCTGAGGTAAGCAATGTCAACGGACTCATACAATGTTTCATTAAATATCAAGTTCCCAAACTGAGGAAAATGTTTGACCTCAGTACTTAAATATGGCAGAGGAGTACTAGGGGTAAGTGAATGAGATTAATCACTGTATTTGTTTTCTGGAGGTAACCTGAATGGAAGTCTGTTATGTTCAATTATAATTTGTAGCTCCATACGAGACATTTGTACAAAGCACACGGTCTGTGCTGTGAGCTAGGCATGGGACTTGAGTAAGACAGGAACCTGGCTGTTGAGGAATAAGAGCCTGAAGAGAGAGACACACAAGGAGACAGGTGCTCACAAGGCACCTGTGCAGTTCAGAATGCCCTGATACAGGGGGCCCAAGCTGCTGCAGAAGCAGAGAGGAGGAGGCTCAGCTGTGTGGAGGGAGTTTCCTGGAAGAGGAAATTCTTCAGCTGCCTCCAGGAACAGACAGAACTTATCCAGACAAGGTAGGAAAGAAGGATGTGTAGGGAAGCTTCTACAGTGACCCCAAAGGATCGCCATCTCTTGGTATTCATGCCTTTGAGACTCGCTGGACCTAGTGACTTGCTCCCGAAGAATACAATATGGCGAAGTGATGAAATGTCATTTCCGTGATTAGGCTATTACGAGACTGGCTTCTGTTTTGTGCATTCGTTCTCTCTCTCGCTCTCTCCTCTCTCTGTCTCAGAACTCTCCCTCTTGGTGAACCGGGATGCCATGCAGTCAGCCCCATGATGAGGCTACATGGGAAAGAACAGATGTGCCCAGTCAATGACTAGCAAAGAGCTAAGACCTGCCAGCAGCATTTGAATGATTTTAGAAGTGGATCTTTACCCTCTTGGGCCTTATGATCACTGACATCAACATCTTGATTGCATCTTGATTGTGAGAGACCCAGGCCACAGGCACTCAGCTAAGCTGTGCCTGAAATCTTGACCCACAGACACTGTGAAATAATGAGTTTCTTGCTTTAGGCTACCACAATCTGGAGTAATTTGTTACTGTGTAACACATAACTAGTATGAAAATGAATTCATTTGATTGTGTTGGTTTACAAGTTTGTTATTCATTTAGAAATACGTTTCAAATACATTATATTCCCAGGCATATGAATAAGGCAGAGTAACATTTTTTTCTTGTCTTCAATAAACTATTATTTTGTAGTAGGTCTTCTTTGCTGGGCCAGAAAATTCTGAAGTTTGAATATGGGTAAATCTTCAGCTATCCATGTTTTCCAATGGATTTAAAAAGGCATTCTTTCAAACTTTTCTCCCCCAGAATGTGAAGGTGGCAACTTTGTAAAACTGAGAATGTAGAAATAAAGGTTTTCTGCTCCTTATCCCACCAAGCCAGTTGTTTCTACCATTTTACTCTTTAATTCTAATATGCTCCCTTGAATTTTTTTTTAATTTATAGTCTCTGTTACAACTTTTGGTAATAATTCTAAATATTGCCCATGAAAATAATATCGTGAATAAAAAAGGAAGGTGCAAATTTTAGTTTTTTTTCTAAAATACTATTGGTAGATACTTTCATTCATTCATTTTCTGTTCCCCAGGCATTTACTGAAAATACTGGTGGAAGATTTCGATAACAGTTATTAGGAATACCTAGATATTCCTTTAAGCACAAATTAATATCAGAAATAAAAAACCAATAAGTGTATGCTACGGTCAGAATATTTGTGTCTCCTCCAAGTTTATATGTTGAAATCCTAATCCCCTAAGCTGGTGGTAAGAGGTGGGGAACTGTGGGACGTGATTAGGCCATGAGGGTGGAGTCCTCACAGGTAGAATTAGTGCCCTCATAAAAGAGGTTTCAGAGAGACCCCTTGTGCCCCTTCTGCTACATGGGCACACTTGTGAGAGAGTGCCATCTATGAACCAGAAAGTAGGGGACCCGCATCAGAATCTGCCAGCACCTTGATCTTGGACTTTTCCAGCTTCTAGAACTGTCAGAAATAAAGTTCTGTTATTTATAAGCCATGCAGTTTATGGCATTTGGTTACAGTAGCTGGAACAGACTACCAGATGGTATTTAGTAGCTGAACCACTCTCTGAGTTCTGCATGAGGGATATAACCTACAAACCTGGGAGCACAAAGGGAAAAAATTATTTTTTAAACATAAACATACTCAAGAAAGCCTCATAAAAGTGCCTGGTCTCATGTTTCCACACAGAGAAACTTTAGCCAAGGTGACTTTGTGCCTCTCTCTATATTCCTCTCACTCCCACCCTGACCCCCACCTTCACAATCACTGATCCTGACAAGTGAAGAGGGGCAGAAAATGACTCATCTATTTTGTGAATTTAGAGGAAGAAACAAAACCTGATCAGAGGAGCAACATTTATGTTCTCCATTTCAGGCTGCCCAGGAGCAACATTCTCGCATCTTCCACGGGGGAAACTTCCTGGAGCAGGCTCTTCCTTTGCCAGGGGAGACTTCCACGGAATGGGAGTTCAGTTTTTGCATGGACAGTAATATTAGCAGTATGCTTAGCCTGTAGGTAGATCTAAGCAAAGCTTTCAAATAAGCTTTTACTGTAATAAAGCAGACATTTTGATAGCCAGCTTTTTTCTACCAGGCATCTTATTTCTAAATTGATCTAAACCTTGCACAAGAAGAAAAGGTCATGCTTCTTCCCAACAAAGTTACAGCGAAACTATGATCAATAGAGGAAGGAGGATGGCATGAACAAATACACCGAAGCAGGCAAATTAATGGAATTTATCCTAGGGATTCCAGGAATGGGAAACAGTCCATTTGGTGGGAATGCAGTGTTAACATAGGAGAGAAATGGAAAATTAGCCAGGAAAGGTGGATTGGGTGGATCCTGAATACCAAGATAGACATTTCCGACTTAATCTGGAAGGTGGGGCCGAGGCCTTAGAGCTGTCTGATCCAAAGCATTGCTCACATTCATGTGGTCAAGGAATGTTAACTTTACTGTCACTACTTACCAACCCTCACGCTAGTCATTAGCAACAGAAGAGCTATCCCTTCAGAGGGCGATATCCAGAAATCTGTGAAGAGTCAAACCCTAGGGGGAAATGAAGTGACTGACTGACAGAGGACAGGGTTGACGGAAGCTGAGCACGTGCCTTACTAAGAAGAAGAAAACACCCTGAAAATAACACATTAGTAGGAGAAGAAATGAAGAGTTTAGTAAATTGGAAATTTCTGGAAAGTAAAACACAAAGTCTTATAGAAAGGTTCTAACTTTTCTATAAGGACACTCATTAGTGTCAAATGCTCTTGATAAACAGTAGGCCTATGTCACCTTCTCTTAGGAATGGATGGGAAGACAGACAACAAATGCAGACCTTTCCACTTCGCTCTTGTGTTCCTTCTCCGCGGGAGTTAAATATGAGTACCTGTGTCTTAGAAACTTAGAGGAAGCCATCTTTGCATGTCATTTACCAAATGGACAGAGCATGAAGCGAGTACCATGAGAGACACTGACCTCAGCGATAACACAGCCAGTTGTTAGAGCTTCCTTTGAAGCGTAATATTTACAGAGCAATAGTAGTAAATAAAATCATCCTTCTGAGTAAAATTATGTAAAGTAGGAACCACTTCTTGCTCTACTTGACTTGATATTGCACAGGAAGCTATAAGAAATGTAACTTATTCCTGTAGATCCTCTATTTTTAATTTGTAATTAAGTTCCCTTCAGTATTTTTGATCTGAAATACTATGGAAATACATTAACGTTCTAAATGCATTTTCAGCCCCAATATTGGCTGCCAAGTATTCATGTTCATAAGAATATTAACTCAGTTTTCACACTCTGGCTTCTCATACTTCTAATATTTTGCCCAAAATGCAAGGACCGGATTATTTGGAAAGACTTTTTCTAAAAGATTATTTTTGGAAAGAAGCCTTCCAAAGCTTTCAATAACTCTTTGAAAGTTTACATATCAAAGAAAGGCTCCCTCCAACAGGAAAAATGTTAACCTACTGGTCCTAATAAAGACTTTATGATTCTTGAGTGGTCATAATGCTTTCTAATTTCTGCTTCTATCACATAGTGAAAAAATATTT
Source organism: Macaca nemestrina (assembly GCF_043159975.1). Classification (NCBI taxonomy): domain Eukaryota; kingdom Metazoa; phylum Chordata; class Mammalia; order Primates; family Cercopithecidae; genus Macaca; species Macaca nemestrina. The sequence goes on from NC_092128.1 coordinate 11,456,732, forward strand.
GATTTTATGAATTAATTCTTTTTGTTTGTTTTGACATGGATTCTCACTCTGTTGCCCAGGTTGGAGTGTAGTGGTACCTTCATGGCTCACTACAACCTCGTCTCCTGGGTTCCAGCAATTCTCCTGCCTCAGTCTCCCCAGTATCTGGGATTACAGGCACACCACCATGTCCAGCTAATTTTTGTAGTTTTGTTAAGATGGGGTTGCACCATGTTGACCAGGCTGGTCTCCAACTCCTGACCTCAAGCAATCTGCCCACCTTGGCCTCCCAAAGTGCTAGGATTACAGGCATGAGCCACTGCACCTGGCCAAGGTTATTCCTTTGAAAAATAATCACAGAATACAATTTTAGGGGCCGGGCGCGGTGGCTCAAACCTGTAATCCCAGCACTTTGGGAGGCCGAGACGGGCGGATCACGAGGTCAGGAGATCGAGACCATCCTGGCTAACACGGTAAAACCCCGTCTCTTCTAAAAATACAAAAAATTAGCCGGGCGAGGTGGCGGCGCCTGTAGTCCCAGCTACTCGGGAGGCTGAGGCAGGAGAATGGCCTGAACCCGGGAGGCGGAGCTTGCAGTGAGCTGAGATCCGGCCACTGCACTCCAGCCTGGGCGACAGAGCGAGCGAGACTCCGTCTCAAAAAAAAAAAAAAAAGAATACAATTTTAGGTTTGAGGTAGGCGGAAAAATGGCTTCCCAAGATGTTACTGCCCTATCCCTGAAACCTGTGGGTAAGTTACTTTACACGACAAAAGGGATTTTGCAGATGTAATTAGGTTAAGGATTTTGAGGTGGGAGATTCTTTTAGATTGTCTAGATGGGCCCAATAGAAACACAAGGATCTTAACAAGTGAAAGAGGAAGGCAGGGTAGTCAGGACCAGAGCCATGCGATGTGAGAAACATTACGTCAGCCATTGCTGGCTTTGAAGATGGCGGACAGAGCCCCAAGCCCAGGAAGGCGGGAGGCCTCCAGAAGCTGAAAAAGAACGGACCAGATTCTCTCAGAGCCTCCCGGAGGAATGCAGTCCTGTTGATTTTAACCTAATGAGACCCATTTCCGACTTGTGACCCCCCAAACTGAAAGAAAACACATTTGTGTTGTTTTCAGCTACAATATTTGTGATAATTTGCTAGAGCAGCCCTAGGAAACTGAGACATAATTTATTTATTTATTTATTTTTGAGACAGAGTCTCTGTCGCCCAGGCTGGAGTGCAGTGGCGCTATCTCGGCTCACCGCAAACTCCGCCTCCCGGGTTCACGCCATTCTCCTGCCTCAGCCTCCCGAGTAGCTGGAACTACAGGCGCCGCCACCACGCCCGGCTAATTTTTGTATTTTCAGTAGAGACGGGGTTTCACTATGTTGGCCAGGATGGTCTAGAACTCCTGACCTCAGGTGATCCGCCCACCTTGCCCTCCCAAAGTGCTGGAATTACAGACGTGAGCCACCGTACCCGGCCATAATTTTTTATAAGGTCTCTTTTCAGGGTGGTTGACAGTGAGGGGTGTGATAATAAAATCAAAGCACAGAATCCAAGGTTAGAAACAAGCCCGGCTACATTCTTTCAGTGCTGATTATGTCAGTGTTTTTGAAATCTATAAAAATACTTGAGAGCACATGATCTAACTCCGTCCACCTGAAGAGCTAAAGACTATTTCCGATCTAGAAAAACACTGGCCTTTGACAGACGTATGTTTTCCTAGCACTTGTATGTACATGTGCTAGATTGCAAAAGATGATGCTGGGACAGGCCCCAAAAGTCCAGACCTTGACTAAGGTAAGAGGTCAGCATCTTGCCTGTCTCCTTCACCTTCTGCTTCTTCATCCTAACGGTCTACTACCTTCTCTCACTTACTTTTTCTCTCCCCAATCTCTCAATTCTCCTTTTTGTCCTATGTAATTTTTTCTCTTTTCTGAAATTCGTCATCATGTGAAACTGAAGTTACTCTTTTAGTTCCATTTATCTAGAAAGTTTAATTGTTTCTACGTTCGATGTATGTTCGTTTCTTCTCCAATGATGATACACTGCAGGTATAAGATAGATATTTTTGCAAAATCTTTCAATTGTTCCCCAGCATTTTGGGAGGCTGAGACGAGTGGATCACGAGGTCAGGAATTCGAGACCATCCTGGCTAACACGGTAAAACCCCGTCTCTACTAAAAATACAAAAAAATAAAAAATAAAAAAGTAGCCAGGCTTGGTGGCGGGTGCCTGTAGTCCCAGCCACTCGGGAGGCTGAGGCAGTAGAATGGTGTGAACCTGGGAGGCGGAGCTTGTAGTGAGCCAAGATCACGCCACTGCACTCCAGCCTGGGAGACACAGCTAGACTCTGTCTCCTTAAAAAAAAAAAAAAAAATCTTTCAATTGTTCATGCTTAATTTTAACAGTAGCTACCAAGAATGAAATTCACCTTTAAGGAATTGATAACTATATGCTCTTAACTATGAATAACCATATGCTCTTAAACAAAACAAGACAGGGTGAGGTGGGAGGATCACTTGAGCCCAGGAGGCAGAGGTTGCAGTGAGCCATAATCACGCCACTGCATTCCAGCCTGGGCAATAGATTGAGTTTCTGTCTCAAAAGAAAAGGAAACGAAAAGAAAAACAACCGTGCTTATTTCTAGATGGTGACGCAATGGATGATTCTTATTCTTTTTATCTTCATAAAAATATATTTCTATTTTTAAGACACTAAAATGGCTGGGTAAAAAAATGTCTGTTAATTCCATTCACTGTTACTTGACACTTTTAAAAAGTCCCTTTTAAGGACTTGATATCTTCAGTTTCTGCGACATGGATTAAATATTTGAACAAAAACAACTACCAATGCCAAATAATGCTGATAGAGTATCGTTTACTTTGTGCTGCGGTCTTATTTACATGTGTGCAGATGCATCTCAGGTCCTGTTTATTGTTTCTCTTGTTTATCATAGCTTTCTTTAGTTGACTTACACTTATTTTGCTACTCCAGTGCTATATACTTCTTATGCATTTTCAGCAATAGCTTTTCTGAAATCAGTGAACGGATCTTCTGTGTCCCAATTGAACTTTCTCTCCCACAGCTGCTCAATTTGCTGTTTGTAATGAAGTTGATGTTTGGATGTTTCTTTCCAAGCGTCCTTTTAGCGCATTGTGAAAAATTCAACAAGGAAGTTCGCCCTGCCTGCTGTATTGAAGATTTAAGAGTAGGAGTATTTGTACTTGCCGTATAAGACCCTAACCCTAACAGTCAGAGCTGCCTCTGAACCATTAAGAAAAACTCTTTGTGAATAGCATCAGATCCCATTTTACAATATTCCCCTTGAGTATCTCAGCAAGACTGATTCCAAATCTTAATCAAATTCATTACATCTTGGTGGGGTGTGGTGGCTCATGCCTGTAATCCAGCACCTTGGGAGGTCACGGTGGGAAGATGACTTGAGGTCAGGAGTTGGAGACCAGCCTGCCCAACATGGTGAAATCTGGTCTCTACTAAAAATACAAAAAAAAAAAAAAAAAAAAAAAATTAGCTGGGTCTGGTGGCGGGTGCCTGCAATCCTAGCTACTCGGGAGGCGAGGCAGGGGAATCACTTGAATCCGGGAGGCAGAGGTCACAGTGAGCCGAGATCGCACCACTGCATGCCATCCTGGGCACAGAACGAGATTATATCACACACACACACACAAATGCGCGTGCACACACACATCCCCCCCCCCCCAAAAAAAAGGAAAAGAAAGAAATTCATTACATTTTGTGGTTTTCTGAATAAGAGATGCTCATGGGCTGTATCTAGCTATATGATTGACACAGGGAACTAGAAAGAAGAAACACCTGAAATTAAAAGCTCAGCGTTTATAAATTATAAATGAATTTTTTGTGCATTGTTCTTCATATTCTGTTATGATGTTAAAAACTAGAGCTAATCCTGGTAATACAGACACTCTCTCTCTCTCTCTCTCTCTCTCTCTCTCTCTCTCTCTCTTTCTTTGTCTCACACACATACATAAGGAAGCTAATGGGAAAAACTATTGCACATACATCATCAGAATGTGGTTATGTACTTCAGCAGTATTGCTTTATCCCAAGTAGATTTAGGTAAGCTGGATTTGCAAATCAACTTTAAATGTGTTTTGCTTCTCTGACACTTGTAAGTGGAATTTTAATATTGGCCCCTAATAATGTTTTGCAATTAACCAGCATTTTAACACGGAAGTAAGCAATAAACTAATGCTTTAACACTTTTTTAATTGAAAAGATTAAGAGAAGCTAATTAATTTGTAAACTGTACATAGTGAATCATTGAGCCTATGATTAATTTTGTCTATTTTTTTGTTCTACACATGAGTAGCTATAAAAAAAAGCAAGTACAAATATATAATTAGCAATAATTTGTATCAGTTCCTGGACATATTTGTCGTGCATTTTTTTTTGCAATCACATTATAAGAGTTTTACTAAGTTTTCTCCTAAAATTTTAAATGATTTTTAATCTTTTGTTAATTCATCTAGATTTTAAGTCTCTTATCTCTGCTATAGTGGCAGCAATAGAGTCAGACTTAAATTTTCCAGTAAGAAATGGTGTGGGGCTATTCATTTTAAGATCCATACTTAAATTTTACTTTGGTTTTTACCTTTCATTTCAGTATCAGTATATCATACCATAACTATCTTGATGTAAGCACTCAATATTTTCCAACTGAAGAATCTACTGAATCAGGCTTTTGTAGGTCTAATTTCAGCCCGTTCTCTTCAGACTAGTTTTGTTGCTGTTCACAGCACAAATAAATGAATGTAGTTAATCCAAAAAATATTTATTGTGTACCTACTAATGTTCTGGACAATTTTTTAGATGATGGGGAGACAATTATAAACATAAAAGACAGGTAAAAGTCCTGAGCTCATGTAATTAACATTCTAATTGCAGGAGACAGGTGATATAGCAGACAAGTAAAAGATGTAGTATATTAGAATGTAATGGGCTGGGCACAGTGGCTTATGCTGGAATCTCAGCACTTTGGGAGGCTGAAGTGGGCAGATCACAAAGTCAAGAGATCGAGACCATCCTGGACAACATGTAAAACCCCATCTCCACTAAAAATACAAAAATTAGCTGGGCATGGTGGCACATGCCTGTAGTCCCAGCTACTTGGGAGGCTGAGGCAGGAGGATCGCTTGAACCTGGGAGGCGGAGGTTGCAGTGAGCTGAGATCGCACCTCTGCACTCCAGCCTGGGCAACAGAGCGAGACTCATCTCAAAAAAAAAAAAAAAAAAAAAAAAAGAATGTAATGAACTATGAAGAAAAATAAAGCAGACAAGGGAGATAAGGAAAACAGAAGTGAGGTTACCATTTTAAATATGGTTGTTAAGGTGGGTCTTGAAGAGAAGATGACACCTGAGCGATGACTGGATGGAGTTGATGGATCATGCTATACAGTAGGTAAGTTGCCAGAACAGCACATGGCATGCCCTGAGAATCTAATCCTTGCCCGATGTGTTCATGGGACAGCAACACATCCAGTATGACTAAAATGTGTGAGCAACTGAGTGAGCAAACAAGGGGAAGGGCAGTAGAAGCCAAGATCATCGAGGTATAGTTCAGGGCCTTAGAGGCTGTTGTCTCTGACATGAGGTTGGACATGACCAGGATGCATGTTTTAACAGAATCACACTGGCTGCTGTGATGAGAGTGAATATGGCCTGGGTGAAAGTAGGTTGACCAGGCAGGAAGCTACTGCAAAAACAGACAAAGGACGATGGTGTTTGAATCCCAATGGCGGTGATAGAGTCATTGAGAGCAGAACTAGTTGATGGGGTAGACGTGGGGCGTGAGTGTAGAGAGGCAGCCAGGATGGGTTTTGGCCTCAGCAATGGGTAGGATGGCCCATTCTCTTCTCTATACTCAGTGTGGATAAATTCTTACTGAATGTTCTGATCTTCTCATTTCCAGCAGGAAAACAGCCCCCCCTCTTTTTAGTTCAAATCTCACTTTCAAAGAATCTTAACCTAATTAACCTTATGCTATTCTAAACAGTCCATTAAACTGCATTCCCTTGGGCACGTGGCTAGGTTTATTCTGTGACTTTGTCCTGATTAGAATGGTTTTCAGGCTTTTATGTTAAAAAGCTTGAAAACAAGATATAAGTATATAATAGACTTTTAAAGCAGATGGTAATATTTAAATCTTAAAAATTGAAACCTATTTAAAATGCATATATGTTTAAATATATAAAATATATATTGATTTTACATACTTATAAATAGAAAATAAATATTAAAATAGATGTAAAAATCTATCTACATCTATTGATATATAATATATCTTTCTCTATATTATACTTCATCTATCCAAAAAACTGCAATCAAAGAATCGAATAAATAAATATGGTTGTTCTGTATTGTTCTTAGTGCCTAATACATTATGACTGTGATTATGGGGATATAGTAGCAAAGCCTACTGTCATTGTATTGTTTTCTAATTTTTTCATGTAACACAAGGATAACTTTTAATAATACGTGGTATTTTGCTTACAGAGGAGTGAAATTTGCTTGAGTAGATTTATGGTGTTTTCAGTCCCAGCAGAGATCTGGGTGTCAAGGTGCTCTCTACTTCTGGTGAAAGCACCATGTGGTGGTGGTTGGCCTTCTGGTGAGGGGAAGGAAGAGGGTTGTGATTTCAGGTGTGACCTTCAAAACAGAAAAATCCAGGTCTGATCCTGGTCTTGTCTGATAATTTCTTATCGCTGGTGAAAATGCAAATCCTCCTGGGAGCAGATTAAAACATGTGTCTCTGGTCTACGTTTTAATGGAAATACGCTCATACATGAGAGGTAGAGATAGAGCAGAAGGTGCAGGGAACCTGAGGGCAGGCCATGTCTCTAAAGTGAGGAAGGCAGGCACAGATGAGCAGCTTTTCAGCCTGTATTTTTGGCTTGCTTCATGGTTTTGTATTTGGCCTTGAGCCAAGTCTGGGGATGGGAATTCAGCACTTGCTTCACTGATTTCTATGAGTGTAATCACTGTGGTTAAAAATAATGTTCCTTCACATACATGGAAGGCTTTATAATCAACACGTGCTGCCTCCTTTTAACATTACAGCAATCCCCAGAGAAGCGAGTAGAGAACATTTAGTTTATTTTGTAGATGAAAAAAATGAGCCGCAAAGAAAGTGGCTTTACCAAGGCCACCTACACATTTATAATACATTCACACACTATTCATAATACATTGTCATGCAACTACTATTTTGTAGGGGTACAATGGGAAAAACAAAAAAGAAATCCACGGCCACTTGCCTTAAGAAGATTATAATCCTTTTGGGTATTTAGACAAATAAATAGGTATTTCAAATATGAGTACAGATTTAAAATACAGTAAAACTAAACATCTGGTCTTTTATTTCTATTCAGTTTCTCTTTAACACAATATTTTAAAATGAAAATACATGTATCATTTATTATACAGATAATACATGTTCACTTGATTTCAACTAAGACAATTTATTAAAAATATGAAAAAATATTCAAATGACATACTCATCACTTAGCAAATACCATTGTTAAAATATATCACTTTATGTTTTTTTCTTTGTATTTTCAACCAGGTATTATCATTTTAGTTTTATTCTCTTTTTAGTATAGAGTAGGTTTCTTATGTTTTCTCTGTCAAACAGTATAGCTCTGCTTGCTAACTCTAATTGTTTCTTAGTATGTCATTAGATCATCATTTATTTTACCATACAACTATTGACAGATGTTAAAATAGTTTCACATTTTTCATCATTCAAAACTATGCTGAGATGAAAAGTATACATAAATCTTTGTAACTATGTCTTATTATTTGCTTGCTATACAATTCTAAGAATGGAATTGTTGTCCAAAAGCCACACATATTCGAGTTTTACAGTGTTGGCTTCTGGAAAGTGATATGATAGACAGATCTTGATTTAAATTCAATTTATGGTTCTTTAAATGAGAATAAAATGTATAGTTCCTAATGATAAATAACTTCAGATAAGCTAACATATTTTTAAAAATCTCTTTTCGATATCATGAAAATATTCCTACTACTTTGATCTTTAGTTATGAGAAAAAATGACTTATGAAAGTTGAATATGCCCAGATTCTGGAATAGGTCTGGATATCTGTGACCTAAACTGTAGATCATCTAAAACGTAACATTAGGAACTGTTGTACGGACAATTAATCTTTATATGGACACTTCTTTTATGTCGCTAATGTGAATATTTAGCACTGAAGATTTTGATTGTGCAACAAAATTTAGAATTCTCTCTTCAAGAAAAGTACTCCCTGGTTCCAAAAAACTGTCTCAAAAGAACAAGTCTGCAAATGGGAGTGTGGACATTGTGACACCACAGAATTAGTAATACGTGAGTGCATGCATGTATGAGATGTGTGGGCACGGCGATGGTGAGTGTGGAGAGCTCCCTATTTTAGGATATAAAGTGCATTAGGTGGGATCCCATGGTGTATATGTTTTCACCCAACTCCTATTATTTCTTCTCTCAAAAATGTGTCCAGTTTGTATCTTACTAAGACTCTTCCAAGATAATGCTGTCTACTATAATGCTTTGGTCAAGGTAATTACATGCATCACGAGACCACTGAGTATGATAAAAGCAAACAAACAAATATACAAACAGCTTTCATCTAGGTTTACATTGGCACCTGTACCTCCTGCTATACAAAGCACTTTTAAGGCATTTTCTTTGCTCACGTAAAGATAGAGAAAATAGGTTAGGTCTTATTTAGGGACAATCAGCCCAAAATGGACAGAAGAAATAAAAAGTTCTCTGGTGGCTACTATAGTGGTTTGTCTAATCTTTGTCACTTCGTTGCAAAGAGCTTTCTATCTACACAATGACTAAGTATGATTGGATGCCGTTAAATACTACTGTTAAGCACTTTGGGGAGCTATGGGTCTGTTTTTAGTCTCCTTTCTCTCTTTCTTGCTGATAAATATAAAAGAAAATATTAACTGGGCTTAGTTTAGAAACATTATGTATACATTAAAAATATGCCCCATGATACTAGATCTGGGATAAAACTCATTAACTTACTATTAGAAAGTTACTAAATTACTTCCTAGTTTTATTGCAAAATGCAAAAAAAAAAAATGTTTTAAAGGATAATTAGCTTTTTCATTAAAAAAGGAAACCGGCTTGAGGAAGGAAAAAAAAAAAAACCTTGTTTAAAGAAATGAAGAATTAAATAGTGGAATCATACTCTATGAATTATTGGTGCTCATAACACTTTTAAATAGTGTATGAAGATCAGAACAAAAAGAAAAAGTGCTAGAGGGGCTCAGAGAGTGTGACAGGTTGGTATTCACGATGTACTAAATGCATCACCTTTTGTCACTGACATAAAAAAGGTAGCCAGAGGGGCGAAAAACTACAAAGGACTGCAGTTGTCTGTGTACACCAACACAATAGCTTAACTCTTATTTGGCTGCTTCAGAACAGTGGGAAATAATGCTTATATAGATATATATATTTCTTATATATATGATATATATTGTTATATATCATATATATATGAATCTGATCTTATGAATCAGAAGGGATGGTGCCCAAGAGCCTGTACTTGTATTGACTTACTCATGTGATCATCAAATAAAATACAATTTAAGAATCACTGATTTAGAGGAAACAAAGCAAAAAACCATATACACATAGAACTGTTGGACTGACTGGTGGTAACCAAGTTCAGTAACTAAGGCTTCCTCATATATATATATGATATATATATATGAGGAAGCATTATATATATGTATATACGTATATATATGTATATACGTATATATATGTATATGTGTATATATGTATGTATGTGTGTATATATGTATATATGTATGTATATATACAGTTGTAGGCCTGTCATAGAAGCACTTACTTATGAAAGCTAAAATTTAGAAATTGAGTGTTATAATAAAATAAAATTTCCAAGCAATATTTTTCATATACTAACCTAAGTCTTTTGTAAAGTGCATATCAGTTGTCATACTACTTAATTATGAATTAATAATAATTCAAAATTGATGACTATACTTATAAACCATTAAACTTCTAGAGATTTTTTTTTTCATCTCTTTTATATGGCATTGGTTGTACTTTTACTTCTTGGGAATTTTTTTTTTTCTGGCACCATTTGTAGTAATCATAAATACATGTTCAATGTAAAAAGCAAAGAATCTGAAATGAATGATTCAGAACATAAGCTCTACCATATTTCCTTGCCTGCTATCCTCATAACTGGGACTCTCTTTCCTTCTGAAGTCCTTTGTCAGTGTATTCTGCAGGGATCTCTTTGACTATGTCGTCTGTTCTGGTGAGGGTGAAGAGACTGAAACTCTTGATCATGAGGTAATGGAAAGTCTGCATGGCTAGTGGTATACATGTATACATGGCAAGGATAAGGTGGAATGGCCAGCCAGTTTGCTCTGTAAAAGGCCACTAAATACTAGGTTTTAGCCCTCAGAGTCTGGGGAACTTGAAGTCAAAGAAGGGAAAGAATTAGAATAAATAGAACCCTAGACAGGTTTCATCTTCTGATCAGATAGAAAGACTAGGAGAGAAAATATTTTGCCTACTCACATTGGCACAAATCCGCTGCTCTGGAATCTCCTCATAAGCTCAGTGAAATTCAGATTCCATGACTCTATTACAGACCTTATGAATCAGAAGGGATGGTGCCCAGGAGTCTGTACTTGTATTGACTTACTCATGTGACCATCAAATAAAATACAATTTAAGAATCACTGATTTAGAGGAAACAAAGCAAAAAACCATATAGACATAGAACTGTTGGACTGACTGGTGGTATCCAAGCTCAGTAACTAAAGCTTAAAAACCTCTTTCCTTCAATTCCCAGAAGTGCCCAGGAATTAACTGCCAGATGAAACAATCTGCAGAGAAAACCTCTGAACACATTTCAGGCAGCATAAAAGGATTAAACTTTATATCAAAGACTAACTTTACAAGCAAGGAAACAAACAGAAGAGAGATTTTCTGTCCCTGAAGTTTCTTTAACTGGGAACCTCATCTTTCTTTTTACAACTATATGTAAGTCAGCTTAAAGTGTAACTGCTAAGAACAGTGACAGGGACCAAATCTCAGTGATACCAAAAAATTTCCAAATATGTGACTAATATCAGGTTCTCTCTCATTTGATACAGATTAGAAAGAAAAAGCACAGTGAAGGGAAGGGACAGAGAAAGAGAGAAGGGTGAAAGTTTAACCCAAGTCCAGCTGCTTTCCTTCAAGCAAAAAAGACCAATAAGTACTTTCGGGAGTGTCAGGCTGGATATATGTGGAATTTCTATTCATTATATGACAAGCATTTTTTGAATACCTACTGCATCAGTCCAGTACTGTTTTTTTGGTATGAGAAGTTAATAAGATGTTTTTTTGACATCAAAAAGCAAATATCCCACAACTCCATATTGCTCTTTCTTTGACAGGGTCTGCACAGCATGCTGTGGGAGAACAGAGAGTGCGGGCCCTAAATCAGATTTGGGATGATACAATGTTTCCTGCAATCAAAGAGACTTGAGCTGAGTAATGAAGAAAATGCCAATGATAATGAAGTAAAAGAGGGAGTTTGCATTCCATACAAAGATGTGTACAAAACATTATAGCATGCTCAGAATGCCTGCAGCTGAATGGGAAGTGGGTAAAGGTTAAACTATATAATGACAGGAACTAGATTATACATATTTCGTGAGATTAGTTTATTCAAATTTTGTATTTACAACTTTGGAGATTTATGAAAGGGTTTTGTATTATTCCATTTTCGTACTGCTATGAAGAAATATCCGAGACTGGGTAATTTATAAAGAAAAAGAAGTTTAATGGACTCACAGTTCCACATGGCTGGGGAGGCCTCACAGTCCTGGCAGAAGGTGAAGGAAGAGCAAAGGCATGTCTTACACGGTGGCAGGCAAGAGAGAGTGTGCAGGGGAACTGCCTTTTATAAAATCATCAGATCTCATGAGACTTACTTACTATGCTGAGAACAGCACAGGAAAACCTGCCCCCATGATTTAATTATCTCCTGTCAGGTCCCTCCCATGACACGTGGAGATTAGGGGAGCTACAATTCAAGATGAGATTTGGGTAGGGACGCAGCCAAATAATATCCGGATTTAACCTGATAAGTTGTGGCATCAAATTCTCACTTTTGCAGATGTGTGAAGGATAAACTGAAGGCCCGTAAATCAAGAGTTGGAAGGTTTTTGCTGTTATTCAGAAATGGTATCTGTGTTGAAGTATGACCTGAAGAGGAAGATGGGATATAAATGGCATTCCAGAGATGGAAGACGCTGAACTTGCTGAGTAATTAGATGTGGCTAGATTACTGGCTTCAGTGGATGGGTTGCTAATGGACCATTTTTCCTTTATAGGAAATGCAGGAGGAAAAGGAAATCTGGTTGGAATGGGGGACGGGGGCAGAAAGAATAAGTTGATTTTCAATATGCCAAGCTTGATGCAGGGATATAATGGCTAGGATCTACAGACATCATTCATTCAACAATCATTGACTACATTTCTACTATGTGCTGTTCACTGTCCATCAGGACATTTAATGGGCCCAGCAAAATGTTCTGGAGTAGCAATATAGATGAAGGAATCACTATGTAAATGGAAATTTATATAGTGGAAATGTATGTATTTCCACTATTTACATAGTGGAAATGATGCCATAGTTAGGGACAGTAAGGGTAAGTGCATATGTTGAGAAGGAAAGTCTGAGGACACAGCTGGAGAGCACCACTATTGAAGGACAAGGCTAAGGAAAAAGCCCAGGAAGTAAACTGAGAAGCAGAGGCTTGAACTAAACTAACCCAAATGAAGAGCTGAGAAAGAGAAAGCAACTTCTGTAAAATATAGATGTCCCATTTATATAAGTTACCATCAATTTGCCAATATAGAAGTAACTGATGAGAGTCGATCCGGTGATACAGGGAAGATGGTAGCCACGTTGAAGGGTTGAAGGGTGGACTGGTGTGGGGAGGAGCAGGTGAAGAGAGACAACCTCTTCGGGTTACTTAGCTGAGTCCGTAAGAAATGTGTTGAGAAAGATTAACAATTTTTAAACATATGTTACTCCACATTTTTACCTTATTTTCATACCCTTGCATTCTTATCTACTTTCCTGTGTGTCATATTTGCTCACTTGACTTACGGTCACCTATAAGCACTATTACTAGGTACCAGAAGCTCTCTGGAGAGTAGGTCTGAAGGAAGAAGAGGGGAGAGAGTGTGTGGTCCTGGGAAACCCAGGAAAATGGAGATCCATGGTAATGTCCACGGCTGCTACTTTGGAGAGCCTACAATAGGTCTGATCATGAGTGTCCACTTCACATACATTTTAAATTGTTTTTTTTTTCTTTTAAGAAAACAACTTTCAAGGCAAGTACAATCATTTTCATTTGACAGGAGAGGGGAGTGAGGATCAGGGAGGGCAAGTCACCAGCCTCAGCTCACACCCACAGTAAATGACGGAGTTGGGGCTAGAACTCCAGACCTTTTAAAATATCACAGGAAGGAAGAAACAGCTGAGCAATTTGGAGACGTAAAGAGAGCAGAAAATCAATTTGGTCTAATAAGTGTGTTTTTGTTACAGCTAGTGTGGAAAAACAAATAGTGGATAGATGTTGGTGGCCTAGGTGGCTCATCCCCTAAAGCCCAGCTTTGTATGATCAGGTTAAACAAGTCACACCTTCAAGGCAACTAACTACATTTAGTACAATTTTAAAAGAAATCAATTTAAAAAGATATAACTTTTCAAAGGCCCAGGGGTTGATTAGTAGTTGCTAGAAGGACGTGTCAAAATTTAGAAACTTGGGCCGGGCATGGTGGCTCACGCCTGCAATCCCAGCGCTTTGGGAGGCTGAGGCAGGTGGATCACGTGAGGTCGAGAGTTCGACACCAGCCTGACCAACATGGAGAAACCTCGTCTCTACCAAAAATTTAGAATTAGCCGGGCATGGTGGTCCATGCCTGTAATCCTGGCTACTCAGGAGGCTGAAGCAGGAGAATTACTTGCAACCGGGAGGCGGAGGTGGTGGTGAGCCGAGATCGTGCCATTGCACTGCAACCTGAGCAACAAGAGCAAAACTCCGTCTCAAACAAAAAACAAAACAAAACAAAAGAAACAAAAAAATTTAGAAACTTGAAGGGCCCGAGGCTTTGGCCAACGATGGCTCCATTTCCTCATATTGATGGGTCTTAGAATGGTCCTAGTGCCTGACCATGCCTTCTTCTGTTGCTAGTAGTCTTTAATCATTTTGACTATTTCTATCACAAAGAGAGAAAGGTTTCATCAGAAGGCTCATGACATCTCTTTAGCTAAGAACAGGTTTGGTCTATCATTATCTTTTACAACCGTTCACCCCACTCTGCTGTAATGATAAGTGATGTTTGAACCGGTTCTTAAGAGACTCCTCCTTGACAAGCGGAGGGAACGAGTGACACATTCCCATTACAAGATCTGATCCAAACCCATTTGACTCTGATCTTTCTGGACCTGGAAAAGATCCATTTGTTAACTCAGACTTTCTCCAAAAGGCACTACAGGGAAGAAGTGGCAATGATTCTGACAGGAAAAAGCTTTTACTGAGTGCCAGTTTTATGTCTATTATGACCTACAGCTCTACAGGTTGCAAAATACTTATACTATCGGGAACTATAGCGTTTAAGGTCATTTGTTTGGTGATCGATAGCATTACATAAAAAGAAGCTGGAAAAAGAGAAAGTAAAATTAAGAAAACAGATACATTTGTTCCATTTAAATAAATCTCCTTGCTCTTTTGCATTGTTTCTGTCCCTTAAATCCTCCCAGATTTACAGCTAAGTGCGGATAATTGCTGGAAATAGCCACGAATTTTACAGAATAATTGGCTCTATTTTAAGACACACTTTAGTGTGTATACTACATAGTGTGGCTATAAAATAATAAAATAGATTTTTGCATGTTGCTGCTGGATATCATTCTCATTATTTTTAGTCACACATTGTATATGTATGTGAGCATGGCAACATTTCATTGTTTGAAGGGCTTTTATAGTTTTTAGAAGTTACAAAATAATAGAATTAATTGCTTTGAATTTAGTCATTTTGCACTGGGCAAATATTGATTTCTTTCCCAACACCTTTAATTTCTAATGGAGCTTGAAATTAACTTTGGATTTTAATTCTATTTTGTTCTGGGTTTGTACATCAGGGCCATTAATAATGTCAGGAGAGTGCTGAGAATACTGTTTCTGAGCCAGGGGCCCACAGTGAGCTTTAGCAGCATTTGGATCTTCATCCTTTATAGAAGAGGGGATACTGTATGTGGGGATGTGTATCATATTAGTATTTTATGAATGAGGGATCAAATGAAAAAAGTTACCCTGTGAAAAGTCACCCTCTTGTCACTTGCTAAAGTTTGCATCAGTGTGTGCATGTGTGTGTGCGTATTTAATCACATTCAGAATAGTTAGGGAAGCAAAGGACAGATTTTCCCTAACCCAAAATGCCTGGAAAATGAGTCTTTCTGATTCATATGTATAGTTTTTTAAATTATATTTTTAAACAAAAAATACATACAATCTCTATATACATTTATATTAATGTAAATATAACTAAAACAAAATTTAATTTAAATATGATCTTTCTCAAATTTTTTTTTTTTTTTAGACAGAGTCTCATTCTTTCACCCAGGCCCCAAGGCCGTAGTGCAGTGGTGCAATCTTGGCTCACTGCAACCTCTGCCTCCCGGGTTCAAGTGATTCTCTTGCCTTAGCCTCCCGAGTAGCTGGGATTACAGGCATGTAACACTACGCCCAGATAATTTTTGTATTTTCAGTTGAGACAAGGTTTCACCATGTTGGCCAGGCTGGTCTTGAATTCCTGAGCTCAAGCAATCCACCCACTTCGGCCTCCCAAAGTGCTGGGATTACAGAAGTGAGCCACTGTGCCTAGCCTGAAACATTTTTAATGATTATATATTGTCTCCATAAAATGAGGTAGCTAGAAGAAATGATTGCCAAGACCCCTTGGGAGCCCTAGGTTTTCATACATGTCTCTAGGTCAGTGAGCGTCCCCTCTTTTCTCAGAGGTGCCCTGAACTTACTGCCACAGCAGCTGCTCTCAGGCTGATGCACTTTACTGGGGACTCATGTCAGGAGCTACAGGACAGGGCTTCTCTTCTAGAGCTGCCAACAGAAAATCAACTTCTCGGAACCACTTCCCACTCTCCTACTTGTTTGGAATTTCTGGTGCTCTGAGAGTTGGAAATGCCATGGCAGAAGGGAGGGAGTATGGAAAAGCACAGATTTCACGAAATCAACAGGAAATGGTTTGAAACTGTGGCTCGGCCATGCACTTTGAACCTCAGTTTTTTCATCTGAAAAATAAAATATCTTCCTTATGTGCAGTTTTGAAGAATGAAAAGTTCAATATCTAACATGCTTCCCTCTCCCTTCTCCTCAGGGTTCTTTCAACCTACAGAGTGTGTTCAAAATGAAAAATTTAATCAATGAAGACTATTAGGTTTTGCAAAAAAGAGAGAGAGAATAGTTAACTTAGGCCCACACAATTTATTTTCTGGGAGAAAAAACTGTGGGTAAAACACTTGGAAAAAAATTAACTGAGCGTATGCCTACCAGAGACATTATACAGAACTAATTTCTGTCAAAAATTTGTTTTTTTAAAAAGAGAAATCCCTTTAAGTTTGAGTGAGCAAACAAGATTTCACAAAATAAAAAGAGAATGTGACTGAAGCCTACAGAAAGTAAATTTTGAGTGTGGTAAAAGTGGGGAGAAGAGTAATCTGGGGTGCAGGTTAGGGGATGGCATAACAAGGCACGGAGCTGGGAAAGCACAGGGGACATAGGGAGCTCTGTACCGGACATAAGCAGGAGTGGCAAAGTAGGGTGCAGAGTCTTGCAAAACCTCACTTCCACCCAGAACTCATGATGGGATTGTATTTGGGAATACAATCTTTGCAGATGTAATTTGTCAAGATGAATTTGTACTGGATCAGTGTGGGCACTCAATCTGATGGCTGGTGTCTTTATAAGAGAAAGGAGAGAAAGATTCTGACACAGAGACATAGAAACACACAGGGAACATGGCCCTGTGAAGGAGGAGGCAGAGACTGGAGTGATGCATGTATAAGTCAAGGTATGCCAAAAATTACTGGCAATCAATAGAAGCTAGTAAAAGGCAAAGAAAAGTCTTTCCTAGAAATTTCAAGGGGAGTATGGACTTGTCAGCACCTTGATTATGGACTTCTAAACTGCAAATCTGTGAGAGAATAAATTTCTGTTGTTTTGACCAGCAAGAATGTGGTTATTTATTAATAGCAGCCCTAGAAATCGAACACTTTTGGCATCCTATGCCTTGGAGTCATCTGTTAAGGGAAAGCACAGAGGGTACCTCTCACTCAACTATTGCTTTTCTACACTCTTCTGATGGTGTATAATAGAGTCCTTGCCTAAAAATGTCCACAAATCCATTGTGTTGATATTGAAGCCTACTTTTCCTGCTAATTTCTTTTTAAAATTTCAGTCTGATGGAGGCACACATGACAAATAAAATTGTATATGTTTAAAATGTACAATATGATTTGATATATGTGTACATTGTGAAATCATTACCACAATCAGGTTAATTAACATATCCATCAACTCAGATATTCTTTTTTGGGTGAGAACACTTCAGATCTGCTCTTTTATCAAATTTCAAGTGTACAATACCGTATAATTAACTGTAGTCACCATGTATATTAGCTCCCCAGAACTTATTCATCTTGTCATTGAAAGTTTGTACCTTTTGATCAACATTTCTCCATTGTCCCTACCCTCAGCTTCTGCAATTACCATTATTTTACTGTCTGTTTCTGTGAGTTTGACGTATCATTTTTTTTAGGTTCTCTATATAAGTGATAGATGGAGTATTTGTTTTTCTCTGTCTGGCTTATTTCACTCAGCATTCTGCTGTCCAGGTTTAGCCACGTTGTCACAAATTGCTTTGATGTGCATTTCCCTCACACTTAGCATGTGATTCCTCCAGCTTTCTTTTGCTATTGCTTTCTCCATTTGGGGTCTTTTGTGGTTCCAGATGAATTTTGCCTTGATATGGATATTTTCGTGGGACAAACTGTTAAACTCTTCCAACGTGAGAACATGGGTTATCTTTCCATCTATTTGTGTTGTCTTCAATTTTTTTCATCCATGTTCATGGTTTCAAGGTATGGATGTTTCACTCACCTCTTTGGTTAAATATATGCCTAAGTAATTTATGCTTTTTGATACTATTGTAAGTGGGATGATTTTCTTAGTTTTTCATTCAGATAGTTCATTGATAGTGTATAGAAACAAAACTGATTTTTGTATGATTTTGTATACTGCAACTTTACTGAATTTGCTTGTTATTCTAATGGTTTTTTGGTGGAGTCTGTAGGGTTTTCTATGTATAGATGCTCCTGGATTTACCATGGGGTCACATACTGATAAACCGATAAGTTGAAAATACCAAAAATAAAAAATGTATCTAATACATTTAACATAGCAAACATCATAGCTTAGCCTAGCCAACCTTAAATGTGCTCAGAACACTTACATTGCCCTATAGTTGGGCAAAATCATCTAATAGAAAGTCTATTTTTTAATGCAGTGTGAAATATCTCATGAACCACATATTGCTAATCCAGGAAAAGATCTAAATTAAAATTTGAAGTACACCAAATTGCACTGGTTTCACACCACTATAAAATTGAAAAAGTTGTAAGTCAAACCATCTGAAGTCAGGGACCATCTCTATATAAGAGTATGTCATCTGCAAACAGAGAAAAATCTAACTTCTTCCTTTTGGATTTGGATGTCTTTTTTTCTTCTTCTTACCTCATTGCTTAGGACTTTCAGTGCATTGTTGAATAGAAGTAGCAGGGGTGGGCATCCTTGTCTTTTTCCTGATCTTTGAGGGAAAGCTTTCAGTTATTCACCATTGAGGATGATGATAGCTGTGGGCTCCTCACATATGGCCTTTACTGTACTGAGGTATGTTCCTTCTATATCTAGTTTACTGAGAGTTTTTACTATGAAAGGATGTTGAATTTTGTCAAATGCATATTCTGTGTCTGTTGAAATGATAATGTGATTCTTATCCATCATTCTGTTTATACGGTGTAATCACATTTGCTAATTTAGATATGTCAAACCATCCTTGCATGCTAGAGGTAAATCCCAGTTGATCATGGTGTATACTTCTTGGAATGTGCTGTTGAACTTGGTTTGCTACTATTTTGTTGAAGATTTTTGCATGTATGCTCATCAGGGATACTGACTTGTAATTTTCTTTAATTGTAGTCTCCTAGTCTGGCTTCAGTACCAGGGTAATGCTGGACTCATAAAATGAGTTTGGAAGTGTCATGATATTTTTCCATAGAACAAAACTCGGCATAAAGAATATCATGTACCATATATCAGGAACATTATCAAATGAAAACAAAATTCTTCTCTCTTATTGAGAATTGAAGAGAATTTAAGATGCTGTATCCCACAGAGAAAGCTTCCCTTATGTAGTCAAGGGCTTTGTATGTTCCGAATCTGATGAACCTATCTTTATAGTCATTTGAGAGGTATGTGTATATATTTGGGGGTATGTGTGTGTGTGTGTGCATTCAGACACAGTTACAGTTTAGTTACTGCAAATTTTATTTAATACTTACCAAGTACTAAGCAGTGAGATAGGCATTTGTGTTCAAAGATGAAAAGCACCTGGTCAGTGGCATTAAGAAGAACAGTGGATAGAGAACTTATGTCAATACAATAGGGTTGCTGATGACATAAAGAGACTTATATGAGATATACCTCCAGGAATGATTATTATTTGGTTTCATTTTTATTTGGGATCTATCTAGTATAAGAACTGTCAATGTGTTTATATTGTTCATGGTTTGTAAGAGACCAGAATGGTCTGCTTTTGCATTCATAATTTTAATGTAAAAATGTCTATGCCTTTGTCTTTGATAAAGTTTTAATAGCTGATTTATAATCTCTCTCATTATTATAAATGAAAAGCCCTTCTGCATAAAGGATAAAAGAGTAAATGTCAGTAATAGATCATACTGCTAATTTTATCCATAAACTGTTTCCAAAGAGGCATTAATGAATCACTTCTGCTTACTACCAGTTTTTAAAAAAATCTTGCTCTGGTTTTACTTGGAAAAAAATACTATTCTTCTGACTTTAAAAATTCTTTTTGACCTGAAGATTACTTTAAAACTAGATAAATTTCTATTTCTTCTAGACTGCATTTATATTATGTTTAGGGCCACTTGCAATGCATATAAAGCCCTCTATTTGTTCACAAATCACACTATAGAAAGCACAGAGCTAGAAACACTAGTGTTCTCAGCCTTGCCATCCAGAGGTAACTGTCTCTGTTTGCAAGTAACATGATCTTATAGACAGAGGAAGAGTGCAGCTCTCTCCTCCTTTTCTCCCCACCCACTCTCCTAACTTCTTCTCCATATTCTTTCTCCCTCCTGCTTAAAGTCTTCCTTATTTGATTAAAGGCAGTAGGTAGCCACATGCTTGGGGGAGAGAACTAGGGTAAAATTTTGGAAACTGGGGTGGTTGCAGACCTCTGTAAGAAGGTAGCATTTCAGAGTACTCATTTTCTAGGCATAGTTGCTAACTTTAATACACCATTATATCGCTAGGTATGTTAAAATATCTAATAAATTACCCCATCTAAAAACTTGTATATTTATTCTTAATTTTTTAAGTCTGTGGATAACAAGCTCATCTTCCCAACCACCAAATTTATATTCATTTATTGCACTTTTAGAAAGCAAAATGTTTCTCAAGATTCACGTATGATTTTTTCCACTGGGCTTCCTCATTTAAAAAGTACAATGAAAACACAGTTTTCTTAAACTACTCAATAGAGAGACTGCTGGAATCTAAATGATCCCAGCATGACAATTACAGTTTGTGCAGATTAAATTTGTTTTTTTTATTACCACATGTGAAACTGATGTTAATCAAGTGTCAATGTGAGCCCATTCCTTGGATAAGTAACCACATGTGGTAAAATTTACTACCTGATATTCATTTATCTCATCTTAAGATAGGTGGTGCATGAGAAGCATAGGGTGATGACAAACGGGGGGAAAAATATCACTTTGAATGTGAACTGAAATCCTAATTCAAATCCTTTAGAATTTTTAAATAGCAAAGAGATTACTTGGGTTTTAGACTAACATGCTTCTGCTATGTTCAAGGTCTTTCAATATCTCATCTATATGTATAAAGGAAGAGGAGAAATGTTACTTATTAATAAACATTTTTCTTGATTACTAATAGCAATTCAAATGCTTCTCAATAAATTTCTCTTCCATACTATTTTTGCCCTATTAAAAATAGGTTTTTAGCTCAAAAACCTAGTATAGACTGTAGAAATGAAGCTTAGCAAAAATGACCTCTGTTCAGTGGAACTGTAGCAATCACACCACAGGAAAGCAAAAGTTGTAAGACAGACTTGATGCTACGTTTTATCTGGTAAGAGCAGAAAATATGTCATAAGCAGTGGATCTAGCAACAATGAGAAGAGAGGGACTTGTTTTGCAACGACTGCACTGTCATTGTCCGTCACTGATTGGGCTTCCCCTCCCAGCCCACGTCTCTTCAGCACCCTTTGGGATGACTGGCCTTGTGGCTAATCAACCACATGGTCAAGTGAAAAGAGAGATTTTAAAAATGATGGCTTGGGCTTTCCCATCAGGTGCTGTAACACACAGGAGTAGACACCTATACTAACAACCAAGCATCAAGTACTGCTGTCTGGAGTCTCCTACTTGCCTTACTCAAGGGCATGTAATACACATGCAATCCCAATACTTCTCTCCTGGAACTGTGATGCTGTGGGAAGGCAGGAATCCTTATTATTGAGAATCTCTCCCTTGTGGAAGTTCAGAAAATGTTCTTTTGCTCCTACACATAGCTTAATTAAGTCAGCTTAATTTAAAGAACTATACAAGAGACAAATAGTGCTTTTGGACAATAAATTAACAAAGCTTGTGCTCTTCACCTAGCTTCAGGTAATTTAGGAACCTGTAGGACAATCAGTCTGGCCTGCCCCAGTGAAGGTTTTATTATCTCAGGAAATCTCTACCTATGTCATCCAAACTCTAAAGGAGCTCATTTTCTGAGTAGGGATATGTTTCCATCAAATGCTTGAATATTCTCTAAATGAGATAACTCAGCAACAGATAGCCATATGGTAGAAAACACACATAGGCTTTTCTAGAGCTCTGAATCCCTTTGCAGTAATACAAATGGGAAGCATTTTCCTCTTCACAGCCAAATTCTTAGAGGTATTTCTTTATCCAGTGTTGCTGGATGGCCTCACTTGGCCCTACCTAGCCTAGTGAAAGTTGATCACATGACTTGGCAAGGAAGACATGTTTAATTAATATCTCAACAGGCCCAGATAGTGGCAGAGAGTATTAGAACATTTTGATGCCTGCTAATGAGCAATGACAGCAATTTTGTACTTGCCAGCATTGTCTGGCATTTGGTGCTGGCATCTGTGATGCCAAGAATGGTCTTTCAAGAGTAGAGTAGGCATATTTTTCAGACAGGAGCTACTATGGCAGCTTTGGGATGAAATTGGATGATGAGACTAAGGAACTACGAGCCCTTGAGTGTTTTTCTCATTTTACTTAAAACCATACTCTTTATTCAAATCCATCTCCATTTACATTATTTCACTTTTATTGGCTACGTCTAAAGATTTCCAAATCAATGATTTCACAAACATTTGAAAGAAGTCAGATGGGAGAATACCCCAAAAGTCAAGCATCAAAATTTGCTTGGAAACTGCTGTATTTTTTATAAGAAACTATTGCTTATTAATAGTGTTAGACACATTCATCAAATACAACAAGAGGAGATGATGTAGGTAGATGGATAATTCCACCCCAGATTACAACAATCTTTATATTTTTATAGCATTCTTTTGCCAGGAGGGAGAGGAAAGGAGGAAGAAAAGCAAAATGCAGCAACAGCAACATAAAATGAATGAAGCGAGTATTCTGTTTATCATGATTTTGTAAAATTAAAAAAAAAAATACAGGAACCAATAATTCAACCTTCAGAATTTCTTCTGTGAATGGTGCAAAATCAAGAGATTCCTCACTGAGTAGTTTTTTAATAGAATTTAGCAGACAAATCCAGGTGTCTTAATTTCGGAAGACATAAATTTGATGCCGCTGAGTCACAGCTGGACTGCTCCTGAGGGGAGGAAGCATCTCATTATACCAGATTTAGGTTAATAATCACAAAGGAATATAAAATTAGCTATATAAAATATAAAATTGTTACCTAAGATCATACTATAAGCTAAATAATTGAGGTGTATTTTAATAAAATAAAAGCATTTGTATCACTTTCAGTAAAGAAAATTTAACAGTTAAAAAAGTGATATCAAATCATCCAAATGGTTTTCAAAAGTGCACCATAAGCATTGTTCAGCAGGCTTACTGGTTCTCCTTACTTCAGAAATAACTGAGAGCCCATAACCTGTTATGGGAAAACTTAAATATCATTCCATGACATTTCTTTCTCCTAAAGCAGTATTCTCTAACCTTTTTGGCACCGGAGAATGGTTTCATGGAAGACAGTTTTTCCATGGATCAGGAGGTAGGGGATGGTTTCAGGATGATTCAAGATTCATATGTTTGTTTTGCAATTTATTTCTACTATGATATTGTGATGAATAATGAAATAATCATACAACTCACCACAATGTAAAATCAGTGGGAGCCCTGAGCTTGTTTTCCAGCAACTAGATGGTCTTATCTGGGGGTGATAGGAAACAGTGAGAGATCATCAGGCATTAGATTCTCTTAAGGAACGTGCAACCTAGATCCCTCGCATGTGCAGTTCACAACAGCATTCGTGCTTCTCTGAGATTCTGATGCTGCCCCTGATCTGACAGGAGGTGGAGCTCAGGTGGTAATGTGAGCAATGGGGAGTTGGTGTAAACACAAGTGAAGCTTCACTCCACCACTGATCACCTTCTGCTATGTGATCCAATTCCTAACAGGCCACAAACTGGTACTGTGGGGACTGGGGACTCCTGTTCTAATGGATATAAGTTGTTTCATGATGTAAAAAAAGTGACTTATGAAGAAAAACATCTGAAGTTATGCTTTGATACAGAGGTGCTGAAAAACCACTGTCTTCTGGCTAGCTTCACCCACGACTCAAGTCTGCACCTTGCTGCTCCTTTAACAAGACCAGTCTCTTCACAGTGTTACATGTATAACCATGGCTATCATCTACTGAGAATTGACTACACAGTAGACAACATGTTAGACATTTTACGTATCATCTGAACTCTTTACAATGATATTGGCAGGCACATACTATTATTCTTATTAATAATGAAATAGGGCAGTGGTGTGCTAGTAAACCAGCTCTATTAAAAGTATCTTGATATACAGGGTTTGTCAATTTCCCTAGTATAAATTCTTCCATCACGGTCCGGTTCAAGCTACCAAGGTTTACCAAGGTTCTGATTCAAGCTACCAAGGTTTACCAAGGTTAAACCATCAATTCAATTTTTTTTAAGTATTTAACAATTACTTCTGTTTCTCTACAGAACTCTGAAAGGAACTTGGCTCAGAGTTCAGTTCCTGCTTGAATGTCTTCCCAAATATCTTGGTTCACATTGTTCTCTCTCTCTCATATCGTACATACTTCCTTGATACTAGTTGGACACATAAATATCTGTTACCTTCTTTTTTTTTTTTTTTTTTTTTTTGAGACGGAGTCTCGCTCTGTCTCCCAGGCTGGAATGCAGTGGCGCGATCTCGGCTCACTGCAAGCTCCGCCTCCCGGGTTTACTCCATTCTCCTGCCTCAGCCTCCCGAGTAGCTGGGACTACAGGCGCCCACCACGCCCCGGTAATTTTTTTTTTTTTTTTTGTATTTTCGGTAGAGACAGGGTTTCACCGTGTTCGCCAGGTTGATCTCGATCTCCTGACCTTGTGATCCGCCCGCCTCGGCCTCCCAAAGTGCTGGGATTACAGGTGTGAGCCACCCCGCCCGGACCTGTTACCTTCTTATAATGTATTAATGCTTTTATTACTTATCCTGTTTTCTTTATAACTACCTTGTATACTTCCTAAAGAAAATGGCTCTCATCTATGCTTTTGTAGTCACATAGTGTGCCGCATACAAAAGAGATGCATAATTTGTTGAATGAGTTGAAACTGTCTATGATTTAAAGATAAGCCTACACACCAAGTCTGAAAAGCTAAAGACCTGCCATAGAAACTTAGTGACTAATGTCAAAAAGTATCAAAGGAGAGACACATATTATTTTTTACTCTAATTCTCTTTCCTGTTTTTTGAGCAGATACTAACCTTCCTGAAGTTCCCTTCCTTATCTTCAAATTAAACTAGACTCTTCCCTATATCCTTTTTTTCCATAATTCAACCTGACAAATGTGTTAAAATGGGTGTTTTCTATTCCTTTTTCTCTTCACTCTGAACCTTGGATAAAACATACACTGGAATTCAGACTACAGGGAATTTGATGAATAATGCCAGCTCCCTCAAGACCTAGCACTGGCATTTTGTAGCTTTGGAGAAGTTCATAGGATCACAGCATGTCTCTGCAGCACACTGCTTTTCAATATGCATTTGCAGATCAACTTCTTTTTTTTTTTTTTTTTTTTGCCAAGACTCAAAGAGAAAGACATATTTTTGAAACTATTGAAAGAGTCTTTGCAAAACTGAAATTAAATCCTTTCTTTCTGTATTTAATCTTGGTCATCATTCCAAAGCAAGACATGAAAGAAGGGATTAATTTGAAATTTGGTCTGCCTTAGAAATGTAAAGGTCCTTGGGCTGTGTTTCGCCAAATGACCTGCACTATTTTAATCCAGTGTAATTTATTTGGTTGTAGTCGAAAGATAGAATGGCCTTTAAATCCCCTTCCAACAGTTCTTCCCAGGTAGTACTTTCACAGCTCTTTCCATCTGATTTTATCTGTAGGTGCCAGATGAATATGAGAGTAAAGGAGCTGCTGGGATGATTGTTTCTTTGTGAAAAAGTGTGATTTCAGGAAGTGACATCACTTGCCATTGTTTCCCTTAGCTCCCAATGCTTTAGCTCTGGTGAGAACACGAGCTTTTCTTCTAGAGAATACACACAGCTGAGCAAGGGCTTATTAATATTTGACTTGTGTATATTCTATTGAAAACCACATTCTCTACCAAGCACCATGCTGAAATTGCATCGCCTCACCCTGATTTCTCCCTGTCCATCTGGTAAGAAAAACAAACCCAGAAATAGAGCAAACAAATCCTTGGAAAATACAATCTGAAAAGTTAAAATAATTGCTTAAAACAAATAATTTGTGACAAAGTATTAAATAAATTTATTTTTCCCCTATGTATCCACATGTATCCATATTTTGTAAACATGAAAAATGCCAAGCTAGATTCTAAGAGATAAGGATGCCCTAGGATTTATTCCTAGATCACAATCCTGGTGAACCAGAGATGTGGAAATAAGGTGCTAAGAACGTTTATTTTAAATGAAACTACACACATTGTTGGAGGGGGCTACATCCTAGTATTCCTGCCCTCTTCCATCCTTTACTTCACACTCCAGCATCTATTCCATATACGGAATGGAGTCAGTTCTCAACATACTGATGAATGAATAAGTTATGGTAGCCATATGGGTCCTTAGTGTCCTGCAGTCCTGCAGTTGGGTCCCATAGTCACTCCTTACTAACAGGGGCACACTGAGCATCTGACATAGATCATGGTGTGGGAATGGGATGGAAAGTAAAATTGAAGGAATTTGGTAGTTGCTCGCTTGATGACACAGATGCACAACCAGACTACATAATACCATATCTAGATTGGAAAGAGTAGATGTACCCCATGCATATAAATCAGCTAGTGTGGCTATTATACTGGCTAATAAAAACCTGTATCTTTTCAATGAGCATGTACTGAAATATTGAGATATCCTATGATCTTTTCACTGAGAATCACTGATATGAAAATATGGCCTGTGTTCCGAATGAAGAATATACTGATGAGTAGATGCGACTTATACTCAAAGTAAAATTTGACTAGCTGTTTTTTGAAACTTAGTGGTATAAGTTCTTTAAAAGTAGGACATCTTCTGAATTTAAAAAGCACTTCTTTTTATTATACTTTAAGTTCTGGGGTACATTGAAAAAGCGTTTTAATAAACAATATCTCATTGAATTTTCAAGAGGAAATTTAAGTTTAGAGACACTAAATGACTTGTCTAAAAACACAAAAGCAAGACAGCACAGAGGAGCAGGGGCGGAGAGATGGGGAGGAAAGTGATTAAATCTGAATAATTCCTATTTTATTGCTGTCAGTAACCTGTGGCGTGGACTGGAAAAGCTGACTTCACCTTCTATGAGTATGAGTGAAATCCACACTAACACAGCAAGCGTGTTTGAGGAAACAGAGGATTTATAAAGCACGGAGACAGTCATTTTTCTGGAACTTAGACATGTCCAACTGATGGAGAAGTAAGTTTGGCCACATAGCCTAAGGATCTGAGGGTCTGACATCAGGACATCTAATTTCAAACCCTCAGTGTTTTCCCCTCTCCATAACTTCCCTGTAGCAAGGATACACAGATAATATTACATGATAAATCAAAAGATTGTTATGTTCATGTTATTCAAATGTCATAGAGTTTAAAATAAACTTCTTGTCATGTACTAGTAATTATTGAAGCATATCAGTATCTATTTCAGAATAACTCCTACAGTTAGCCAGTATAGTAATTGATCACACTCTTTGATATAAGGGGTCCCCAACCTGTTAGGAACTGGGCCTCAGAGCAGGAGGCGGGCATTACCACCTGAGCTCCATCTCCTGTCAGATCAGCAGCAGCATTACATTCTCATAGGATCCCGAACCCTATTATGAACTGTGCATGTGAGGAATTGCGGTTGTGCACTCCTTATGAGAATCCATAAGTGATCTGAGGTGGAACAGTTTCATCCTGAACCATCCACTCACCCTCCTCCCCCACCCTGGTCTGTAGAAAAACTGTCTCCTATGAACCTGGCCCCTGGTGCCAAAAAGTCTGGAGACTGCAGATGTAAGATACCATTTTTGCTGCAGCTTACTTTGCTACCGTTACTACAATGTCATAGTTCTCACAAATTACAGTAATGAACGGGGTGTCTTAACATGGCACGATATTTTCCTTAAAGATAATTTGAAATACGTAGTTTTTTTTTTTTTTTTTTTTGCTAATATCCTAAATTCCTCCATACTATTTCTTAGAATAATATTTAATGTCTTGTGGTAGTTTTTGGTATTATTGTTGCTACCCTCTCTGCCTTCCATTTATCCATATTTTGTTATTGGACTTGATTCTGTTTTTCTGTTTTCCCTGTAAGTTTACTCTCTCCTTATAACTTCACTATCTTGATAAATTTGTACAAAGGGCATTGAATAAAATTTAGAGAAAACACTTGTTGCTCTGGATACCCTTTGACATTTAAGAATGCTTGGAGGCAGTGCACGTTCACTGCATGCATAGTCTGTGCTGGGTGAGCCTCAGGTTTAAAATGGTGGATGAAATGTGGCACCACCTCCTGCCAGAGATGTAGAGTCCAGTGGAGGAGAAAGATATTATTAAATAATTATGAAAAATAAATGCAAAATCATCACCATTGCTAGTGCTAAAAGAGATATGTGTATTTTAGAATAAGAGGATTTGGGCCCAGTGCGGTGGCTCACGCCTATAATCCCAGCACTTTGGGAGGCTGAGGCAGGCGGATCACAAGGTCAGGAGATTGAGACCATCCTGGCTGACACAATGAAGCCCCGTCTCTACTAAAAATACAAAAAAAATTAGCCGGGCATGGTGGCGGATGCCTGTAGTCCCAGCTACTTGGGAGGCTGAGGTGGGAGAATGGCGTGAATCTGGCAGGCACAGCTTGCAGTGAGCTGAGATCATGCCACTGCACTCCAGCCTGGGCAACAGAGCAAGACTCCAAAAAAAAAAAAAAAAAGAATAAGAGAATTTGACCTAACTACAGGCTCATGGAAAGCTTTTCTGAGATGACTGCTGAGCTGAAATCTGAGGGAGGAGTAGAAATGTACTAGACAAAGCAGAGAGGGAGATGTGCAAATGTCCTGTGGTGGGGTAGTGGTATAGGAGGGGGAAGAGTGTAAGAGTGCAGGGCACGCATCAAAGACCAAAAGGAGGCCAGTGCACTGAAGGGGAGAATGGGAGGAGAAGTAGGGGAGGAAATCAGGTTAAAGACATGGCCATATCACGTAGGACCTGGCAAGTCAGGTGAACTTGCCCCAAAGGATGGATTGCAATTCCCTGAGGCTAAATATCTAAGTTTTATTGTAGATACCTGATATGATTTGGCTCTGTGTCCCCACCCAAATCTCACCTTGAATTTTAATCCCCATGTGTTCAGGCAGGGACCTGTAATCCCCACATGTCAAGGGAAGGAGGTGATTGGATCATGGGTGAAGTTTCCTCCATGCTGGTCTCACGATAGTGGGTGAGTTCTCACGAGATGATGGTTTTAGAGGGGGTTCTTCCCCCTTCGCTTGCAATTCTCTCTCTTGCCACCATGTCAAGAAGGTCTTTGCTTCCCCTTCGCCTTCCACCACGATTATAAGTTTCCTGAGGCCTCTCGAGCGGCGTGGAACTGTGAGTCAAACCTCTTTTCTTTCTAAATGATCCAGTCTCGGGTATTACTTTATAGCAGTGTGCGAATGGACTAATACTACATCCAACACAATTCTTACCCAATGACTGCTTGTTTTTGTAGCAATGCTCAAAAACTCCAAGTTAGCGTTGATGCCTAAGTTGTAGAAACTCCAAATGGACAGAGATACCAAGTTTCTTCGTGCCAATACATCTAGCTCTTTATGCCCTACACTCATGTGACTACAACAAGTAGGATTAAATTTGTTTTAAAAATTATTCTTTGAATTAAATCAATTATAGGTGAAATCATAGGTGGATTATCAACGACATGGTATGGGCTGTTGAAATCCACTGTGCCTCTCAGATGTGCTGTAATAAGGTGCAGTACAATTTACAGTTTACACATTTATGAACCCAGAGGAAATGCTCCAGCATATGGCATGTACAATTGTTACCTTGTACATTTAATTTTTTCTCTAACATGGGCTAGAAAAAAATTTACTTTTGCTTTATTTGGCA
Organism: Macaca nemestrina; assembly: GCF_043159975.1. Lineage (NCBI taxonomy): Eukaryota > Metazoa > Chordata > Mammalia > Primates > Cercopithecidae > Macaca > Macaca nemestrina. Next base: position 11,487,000 of record NC_092128.1, read on the forward strand.
ATGTCAGGACCTGTTCCTTACTAGTATTTCAGAATTTTTAAATCTCGTGGTTTTAAAGTTAAAAAAGAATTATATAGGTCACCTAGTTTATCTCCTCCCGTTTCCCCTGGAAACGTGAAGTCTATATATTTGGGCAATGTGAAAATCTCTTCTTTAATAAGAAGATCTGCAAAAATATTTTCTGTCAGAATGCACATCCGACATGTAATAAATTTCCAAGGATAACATTGCTTATTTTTGTCAAACACTAAAATACTATCCTTTGACCTCTTGCATTCATTAAGTTAGCCAAAAGCTTTCATATTATTGAGGATATTCTAATGAATTTTTAGAGCAGTTCCACACAAGGAACTAACAGTATATATAAGAATGATTGGCCAGGCATGGTGGCTTACACCTGTAATCCCAGCACTTTGGGAGGCCAAGGTGGGCAGATCATGAGGTCAGGAGATCCAGACCATCCTGGCTAACACAGTGAAACCCCATCTACATTAAAAATACAAAAAATTAGCCAGGCATGGTGGCATGTGCCTGTAGTCCCAGCTACTCGGGAAGCTGAGGCAGGAGAATCTCTTGAAGCTGGGAGGCGGAGGCTGCAGTGAACCGAGATCGCACCACTGCACTCCAGCCTGGGTGACAGAGCAACACTCCACCTCAAAAAAAAAAAAAAAAAAAAAAAAAGAATGACTGAAGTCTAAGAGAGGACCTGACAGCATGGTAAGAAAAAAGTGTCCACTAAGCCTTGAGATAAGGGATAGTTTTTTGGATTTAATTTATGTAAACTAAATGATGTAAAATCATTGTGAAGTGTAAGGAACTTATGTGTAAAAAACAGGATGAGAATTAGATACTAAAGAGCATTTGAAGTATTGCAGAGCTTGGAGACCAACTAGAGCGTTATCTGTATAGCAGTGCTAAGAGGAAAGACTCCAGCTAGAAACATGGAGTTTTGCTCACATGAAAGACACATTCTTGGCCAGGCACAGTGGCTCATGCCTGTAATCCTAGCACTTGGGGAGGCCAAGGCAGGTGGATTGCCTGAGCTCAGGAGTTCAAAACCAGCCTGGGCAACATGGCGAAATCCCGTCTCCACTAAAAATACAAAAAAAAATTAGCCAGGCATGGTGGTGCCTGTAGTCCCAGCTGCTTGGGAGGCTGAGGAAGTAGAATCGCTTGAACTTAGGAGGCAGAGGTTGCAATGGGCCAAGATCGCACCACTGCACTCCAGCCTGGGCAACAGAGCAAGACTCCATCTCCAAACAAAAGATATATTCTTACAGTGCTTCTGGGAGAGTGAAGCAGGGATAAGTCAATATAATAAACACAAACTAACCAACATGATCACTTCAGTCCCTTTGTCATGGTTTGGTGTTCAGATATGCTACAAGTCAGTTCTTAAAGGATTTATGGAGAGTGGAATGCCTGTATAAGAAAATCTTTTCAAGTATAAAACATCAACAATTTGATGTATTTGCATTTTGTCACAAACTAGCCTCTTTTGTTTATAAACAACAAAAACTAGCTTTCCTTTTCCTGTGATCTGACTGTCTTCTGTGATCTCTGGCTTTGTCTGTGGGATTGAGTTGTCTACTCAACCCAAAGGGAGACATCCTGGCTCCTCAGGGGAGTGGTTCACGAATGACAGTCCTCCAAGCCCTACAGATAATTTATGTAAAAACAAAGTCCCCATGTATACACAAACCAAGAAATGAAAACAAGAGACATAGGTTTAGGAGGCATACAGATTTATCTTAAGGCTCTTGAATTCTTCTACAGAAAAATACTATGGAAACCAGTCATTCACTGCAGTCCAAACCTGCCATAAAAGTGATAGCAAACAATGTATGGTGACACGAAATTAAGGGACACGGTTTGTCATTTGGGCAATTATTGGTATAGAAGCTCAAAGGAAAAGGACAATTGCTCTGAAAGTGATGAAATGACAAAAATTGATTGAGTACCACATATGCCAAAGTTATTCTCAGCATCTTAAGTGCATCATTTCATTTAATCTCACAATGGCTTGATGAGATGAGCACTGTTAATTATCTATTCCTACAGGAGAAAACTGAAGCTCAAATAATTTAAATGGCCTAGGGTACAAGTAAGAAAATGGTAGAATCAAAGTCAACACAAGGCACTGTGATCAAGCAAAAAGGCTTCTCTGTTCCATCTTGAACTAGGACTTCTAGCCTGGATGATCACAGGTCACTCATAGCACTGCTGTCTCATCCTGACCAAGCCCGGGCTGGTGTAGAAAGTGTGCTAAAATACTGTGGCCTGTAATGTTTGAAACTCTAACAAATGTTCTGTTATGTTAAACTTTAGATTTTAGTTAGCTGCTTTTTCAAATTAAAAAATACTATTTAAAATAATTAGCATGATTTCTTTTCAAGATGAATGTTTGGTCTTCTGCAGGAAATAATGAAGCAAAATATTTTACATTACTTACAAAGTTAAAATCCACAGAATACAGAATAAGTAACTGCAAATCTCAGCTCACTGGAGACTTCAGTCAAAGACAGTGCAAGAGAAGTCAAACAATTGACCACAAAGTCACACGGCCTGATGATTTTATAGCTAGCGTCAGACACATCAGAGACTGCGGTCTTTGCACTTCCATCTTCTTGCTATGAATGTAGTCACTGATTTAGTAAAAATGTAGAATTGTTCATTCTGTGTCAAACTCAATGGCAAACATTTTATCTTCTTACATTTGTGCCGTGTGACATTTTTGACTAATCCATGTCAGTAGGTAAGACTGTATCAAGTCTTTCAGGTTATTAGGAGGCAAATGGCCTTCAATAAGCTACAATGTACATTTTTCAGAAGAAAATAGTCACCAGCCAACTCTCTCTTGAATTATGCAGTATGGTCTTTTCACCTCTATTTATGCACAGGTTGGATATTCAAAATTTTGGCTTCATTTGGAGAAGACAACAAAAGATCAGGCTTTTATTATTAAAAAGAATGATTCTGCCTTTAAAGATCCAACAAAATGGAACAAGGAACAAGTAAGAAGGAGCAGCAGAACAAAAGACAGTTTTCGTGTTTTACCTTTCAAGCTGGCCACTAGTGCCAAACCTAAACACACTTAGAACATTTCTAATCCTTGGAGTCATTACCCTTAAAAAACAAAACAAACCTCAGCTACTCAACCAGTAGCATACATTTTAAATTATTGTTTGCCTTTTTGCTGTGTATTTTAATGATAGAAACAGCTATATAAAAAGAATAACTTACTTTTCAGTTCAATATAAAAGCCATCACTGAGATAGAAAATCCTTGCAGCCACCACCAATTTCTTGCTTTTGACCACTGGTTAGCATTACCGTATTTCAGGAACAAGATCCCTTGTAATTAAATATGGTATTTATAACATACGATACAAATTACGCTAGTGAAGGTATCCAGTTTCATCAACATAATTCTAGCATCATATGTTTAATAAATGTCACATACTGCAGGTTAATATTTTTATGTGATTGGTGAGGAAAAATTTTAGTTATAACTCTTTTCTTTGAACTAATTTCAATATCAATCATTTTTTATTCTTTATTCATTAAAATACTTTCATATATGTAAACACAGATAATGAATCTAATAAGTATCTATTTTGACCTTCTTGACTTTTTTCTATTGTTAGTTTTGTAAAGATTTCCTTTGTCTCTTGTTTTTGAATATTGACCTAAACAAATAAACGTGTGCAACTTTGTAAGTCAACATTTTACAATATATTCAAAACACAATTTCTTCTTGCACTTTACTACAAATAACACAATGGAAAGGCTTAGAGAGCTGTATGACATTTTTACTATACCCAGGGCTCTACTCTGAGATAGTTTGCTTGTCACTATTTCCTAAAAGTAAAGTGAAATGTTTGTATAATCGGAGGATTTAGATATCAGAGTTTCAGTGTTTGGGCATACTGAGAGAAGCTTGAATCTCTCTTTTTCTCTTGCGCTTCCTTCCCTACACATACACACACACACACACATGCACATACATATGCACACACTACCCAATAGTTGACTCTCTTCTCGTAATTATACGATTTATGCCAAATCTGTTTTCAAAAGTGCTTTGTTTTCAAAAGTGTTTTGCAAATGGCGATGCATTATTGGAAAATTAATATTATAATTATAAGAGTTAGCATTAAATTTTTTAAGTACGAAAATTTATTTTTTATTTAACCTTTTGGAATAAAGTTGTTATATAAACCAAGGCACATTTGTGTTATACTAGTCATTTTTGCACGTTACTTTTTATTTTTGCCATTTTAAAATATTTTTACCTCTTATGTTTTCATTTTACATCCATTGGCTTTTAGATATTCCATTTCGGACTCATTTCTTTGATCTAAAAAAAAAGGTAGCCGAACAGTTGGGCTAAAGCATGAAGCAGCCATCATCCAGAAACTAAATGTTCCAATTACACTCTGTCTCCCTCTCTGATTAATTGATAGATGAGGGTCCAGTCAGAGACATCACACTAACACAATTTCCCAAACCAGTCGATCCAGCAGACGTGAGTTAGACACAGAGAAGCGAACCCAAGTTTGGCCTTCCAATCTCAACTACGTGGTTATGGAACAGAGGAAATGCTGGTCCTTCTTTTTGAGTCATTTTTATTCATTTTACCAGAGAACATATTTTAACAAGTAGAATAGTTTTTTTTTTTTTTTTTTTTTTTTGGAGAACTGACAATTGGAATCTTGTTTTTTCAGATTCGAGTGATGTATTACGTGGATTATTCAGGTTGCTGAGCTTCAAAGCACAGCCCGAGACTTGAGATTCTCATGCAATTACAAGATTAAAGTGAGATAAACTGGCACTCACAGTTGTGGCAGGTGGCCCCACTGTATCCTGTCTCATCACAAGTGCATCTGAAGCTGTCCCATGTTTGCGAGCACTTCCCACCATGCTCGCAGTGATTGGGCACACATCTGTCAGAGAGAGAGACAAACAGAAATAAACCAACAAACAAATGAGATTTATGAGTGGCCAGATTCCAAGCTGTCTGGGCAATATATCATTTCAATGCCAGGTTGCCTTACCAAGGCAATTAATCCTTGTTAGTTTAAGCAGATTAATATGATTCATGATGGAAGGTGCCAAGTGCAACAAAGATGATGTATCACAGGCCTGGTGCTTCCCATTTTTTGAGTAAACAGTAGATACTAACAAACAACTGAGGGATTTACTTGAATATCACAGATTCATTTCATTTTTCTTTTACCCCAAAACAAAGACAGCAGCTAAATTCCCTCCTGGTGAAAGATCGAAGAAAAGTTGTCTTATTTCTTGTTTTATTCTATTCTTTATCAAGCCAAATACTGACTTAAAGAGGGGTATCGCCAAGTTTTTCATAGCAATTTGAGTTTTTGAAATAATGTCATGATAACAGCAATGAAAATATACTAACCTAGAAAGAAAAGACTTCTAAAACTTCCAAACACCTATTTCCCACTGGATAACTAAAGCAGCCTGCTTAAAGACGCAGCAAGCATAATACAGAGGAAAAAAATACAGGTTTTCTCTTCAAATCTTCAAATCTGTATCTTTTTATTAAGATGACTAATGGTAACTACGTAACTTAATCTTTCCGAACCTTAGTTTTCACCTTTGAAAAATAGGATAATTCGGCCAGGCGCGGTGGCTCAAGCCTGTAATCCCAGCACTTTGGGAGGCCGAGACGGGCGGATCACAAGGTCAGGAGATTGAGACCATCCTGGCTAACACGGTGAAACCCCGTCTCTACTAAAAATACAAAAAACTAGCCGGGCGAGGTGGCGGGCGCCTGTAGTCCCAGCTACTCCGGAGGCTGAGGCAGGAGAATGGCAGGAACCCGGGAGGCGGAGCTTGCAGTGAGCTGAGACCCGGCCACTCCACTCCAGCCTGGGCGACAGAGCGAGACTCCGTCTCAAAAAAAAAAAAAAAAAAAAAAAAAAAAAGGATAATTCTATCTTACAAGTAATTTTAAGGTTTGGAGATCATGTTCATGAAGTATTAATAGACAATTAATAGGCAGGAAATAGGGGGCCAATAAATGGAAGCTGTAGGTATCTGAAACACAGCCTCCAGGGCACAGCTGGACTGTACCTCAGAAACTGAGAGGCTGAAATTTGTCCTGAAACCTCCCTGTTTCAATAGCACAGACCCTTTCCTTTCTCCTGGTTCCATCCATCTGCTCATCCCTCCCATCAATTCCCCTCTCCATCTACCCCACAACCTGATTTTTGTTATAATCCTGCTGAAGATGCTCCCAGATAACAAAGGTATTCATTATGATGTACCAGTATTCACAAAGGACATCTAGACTTTCACAGGGAACTGTCAAAAACAGGAAAACTTTCCCAGATTAAAATAGCAGAATCTATAATCATGGGTCACAGGAAAAGGACAGATAAACAGCCACCCAGCAAGCAACCCCTTTATCATAATGCCCTAGCAGTTCCCTGCTACAAAATCCGATAGAGCTGGCCTCAGAAATAGCATTCTCTAACTCCTGTTCTCAACTGACCACTAGCCATGCCTAAAACCACCTGTAGCAGGGCTTGGCTCCATTTGGCATGGAGCCCCTGGCTCTGAGAAGCTGTACTGTTCTTCCACAACTTCTTACAAACTTTTACTCCTGCAACAAACATGGATTGAGCACTTGTTGTATGCACAGAACTATGGAAAATAGAAGATGACTAAGACTGCACTCACAGCCTTGCAGAAGAGCTCATAGTTCATATAGAAGTAGATACAGGATGTATGAAAACTACAGTGTGAGGAAGAAATGAAAAACAGCATAATTCAGGGACAAATAAAGTACTATGGGATTTCACATGAGGAATCACATGTACATTTTGGGCACAATTGAAAGCTTTTAGGTTGAGACGCAATAAATGGACAGGACTATAAGAGAAGAAAATGAGAGGAAGAACTTTGGGGAAAAACACAATATAAACAAAAGCATCTTGTTGAATTATCATGAGGGATGGAAAATTCACCCTAAACTTAATAGGCACTTACTTTTTATAAAATTTGGGCTCAGTGTTATCAAGGCTACAAAGATGTTTCATCTCCAAATTTGAGTGGAGGTGGGTGGGGATCTGATTCATGAAAAACGCAAACCCAGAAGAATTTGATGAGTCATAAAAGGTATATGAAATGCTATAGAAATTTGGATACTAGAGGAGTTACAGGTGGATGATGAACAAAGGGCTTCATAAAGTTCAAAACATTTCACCTGGGCCTGAAGAGTTGTATGTTTATGATTAAAATGTTGAAAATTGTTCCTAGCAGAAGAGGTGAGAAAAGCACTGATAAGGAGGTGGAAGAGTGAAAGTAGTGGGCAGTCCAGGGTTGTGAGGGTCCTTTCCTATAGCCACTATTCTGTACGGGCCCTGAGGCGTGGGGACACACACAGCAGAAGGTGTTTACATCCAGAGCAGGTGGTTCTCCACATCGTGGAAGGAAGCAATGGGCCAGACACTTCAAAATTACATGAAACTAAAACATCCTTGATACTTAATTTTGGAATTCAGTACATATATGGTGTTGTATGGTATATTTACTTTCTAAATTATTGTGGGTTAATATTAGCTCAGCCTAATATTGAAAGTAATTTACATCAGCTCATTATATCAATTAATTCGGGGGAAGTAGTGCAGAAGTGTACTGAGCAGCAAAGGAAAACCAGGCTGGAAACTAAATGTGGTGTAAATAATGGGCAAAGTAGAAAATCATCTTGATGATAGAAAAGATTACTGTGTTCTTACACTCATGCAAAAAGCATATATCCATCAAGTGAGATGAATGAACACAAGTCATCCCTCTGTATCTGTGGGGGGATTGGGGGATTGTTCCATACCCCCCCCCAACCCCGTAGATACCCGAATCCACACATTTTCAAGTCCCTGTTATAAAATGGTGTAGTATTTGCATATAACCTATGCACAGCCTTCCATATAATTTAAATCATCTTTAGATTACTTAGACTTATCATTGTGTTGTTATTTTTTATTTTATTTTTCTATCTGCCATTGGTTGGATCCACAGATGGATTTACAAATATAGAGGTCCAACTTTTAATATTTTTCTTCTTTGAATATTATTTTTATTATTTATTAATTTTCTTATTTATTTTTGAGACAGAGTCTTGCTCTGTCACCCAGGCTGGAGTGCAGTGGCACCATCTTGGCTCACTGCAACCTCTGCCTCCCGGGCTCAAATGATTCTCCTGCCTCAGCCTCCCAAGTAGCTGGGATTACAGGCGTGTACCATGACACCTGGCTAATTTTTGTGTTTTTATTAGAGACAGGGTTTCACCATGTTGGTCAGGCTGGTGTTGAACTCCTGACCTCAAGTGTTCACCCACCTCAGCCTCCCAGAGTGCTGGGATTACAGGCATGAGCCACTGCCCCCGGCCGATTCTTATTTTTAAAATTGACATTCTCCCTATGATGATTATGGGTATTCTAATTCTTAATGGTGGAAAATGTTTTATTTTCTATCCAACTTGGTTCAGATATAATTGCAAACCCTATCACCATATATATATTTTTAAAAGTTAGGACCAGTTACCAAGCAAAACAAAATACGAATTAACCTAGCTGCCCCTTTCCTATTATTTCTTCTGTATTTCCACAGAATCAGTAACCTATGTCCAATACACTATTATTGCATTGCTTAGCAATGGTTTGTTGAGCACCTGTCTCTTCTGAACTGAGAGTCCTACAATTAGGGGGTTTTATCTTACAATTATTTATGTAACTAGGTACACGCTCAGTAACCACCTATTGACATGTTGACTGAAAGAACGGATGAATGCAATACTAGAAAGTTACACCACCAAGAAACTGAAGTAATTTCAGAATATCTCTTTTACTGTGAGAAATATAGATTGTTTGTATCTATGATTTTATTCTCAAATCCAGATTCTTACGCTAATAAACTAATTTTTTTAGTAGCCACAAGGAGTGTGTAATTTGTTTCATGGTGTGTCCTAGCTTGGAAGTTTGATTCACATAAAAAATAAATCAAAATGACTTGACTGCTTCTACTTGAGAATGACTTGACCGGGATCAGGAAGGTACAGGGGAGAAGTTGGCAGGTGTCAATTTCTTGCGATCAAGGGATTCCAGAAGAAGTGATGCATACGATTAACTCGGGTTCCAGACAGCCCTGCCTTCTCCGTCGAACTCATACTTTTAGTTCCAGCTTTCAAAATGCTTTAGAATCAAAATGCATTTTATTGATATAAAATTCATTTAGACTTCAATACTTATAAAACAAACGAAAGCTATATTTTGGAAGGTCAAATGGGCTGCAATTACTTAAAGCAAAATAAATCAACATGGACAGAGAGTGGCTGCTTAGATGGATGTCACAATTCAATCCAGGGCTATGGATGACAGTTGCACTTTTATTTTACCCATAGCATCTCTTTTATTTCTGAACTTGATTTTAAATACAAAGCATTGGGAAATTTGGGATTCACAAACAGAAGAAACTCCAGATTTGTTTGTTTGTAGTAGCTTACTTTGTAGTAAATGGATATTATTTAATTAAGCAGGGATAGTGGGAGAAATTTTATTTCAAATCCAAAATATGTTAGCCTGACAGCATAACTGTAATGCCTTGCTAATCATCAACGCAGCTTGAAGGTTTTTTATCTACAGTGTTTAAAGCTAAAATAGACATTTTAAAATAAAATGAAATCAAATCTTTGTGTTACCTTCAAAATCGTATTTGGTTTTGTAAAACCTGACATGAAAACCATAGTCATAGCACCATGACTCCAGAACATGGACATGTGTTCTGGTGGTACCAAACAGCAATTAACAGTGCCACGTGTATCAGAGTAACTTGCTGTTCTGTATACACAGAATCTTTGGGACTCAAAAGTAGGGTTTCTCAAACCTTTGTGTGGATAGGAATCTCTTGAAAATCTTAACGATTCTGATTCTTGCAGTCAGAATTGGAGTCTGGGATTCTGAAATCCTAACAAGGTCCCAGGTGATGTACATGTGGTCGGTCAGAGAACCACGCTTGGAATAACAAGGCTCTAGAGCATCACACTTCTCTGCAGCGGGGGCTCAAAGGAGAATGCAGATGCTGAGTAGGAGGAGAAAGAGCCCAGGAAGGGAGCACAAGGAGGGAAGACAGCCTGCAGCCAGGGTTAACATGATCTATTCAGTCATTTCTCCTAAGACTACTTTTCCATAGGTCTTCCTACCATGTTTTAACCTGATTCACTCAGAGTGACACATAATAATCTTTGTAATCTCATTTGGTAAATTAAATCATTTCTGCACCTGATTGTAGACTTCATATAATTCAGAGAAAGTGATCACTGACTATAAAGGCAGTTTCATTTCTTCGTAAAATCAAGTTCAGCATTCTTAATCCCACGGTCAGCTAAGACGTTCCCCGTGCTTACATCACATACAAATAACAGTGCTAGAATATTTAATTTGCTTTTAGACTAATGCCAGTTTTACACCTGGACATTAAATATGCCTTGTTCTAAACTTTAGAAAAGACTGCTTCTAGGTTACTGATAGCTTATTTTTGTAAATGATTAGACCATTATTTAAAACAATTTATAAGTTATTATTCCAGTATAAATTGCCTCCTTAATTTATGAGTTTTTCCCTTCATCTCAGCATGAAATTTTATTTTTGCTTATTAAGACAAGAAATATATTTAGAATGCTTGCTTCCTTGACTACTATTTTTCACACTCCTGACTCTCAGAGCTGTTTCCATAATCATAGCGTTTCTGCTGCATTACCTTCTACCTTGATCTCAACAATATTTGAGTACTTTTCTTTCTATACTAATTAGATTTTGATTTCAGTTGAAGGGATATTCTCTATGGAGTGTCTTCTATTTATTTTATTCTGCCTTCTATTTATTTTATTCAAATAGAAATTATATAGAAAAGTGATCACAAGTCCCGTAACTAATTTAATATTTTATTACTACATAACATTATAGTGGTAAAACTAGAAATGCTAATGTAATGTTGGTGGAGGTCCTTCATCAAGCGTTTATTTATAGAAATATTTAAATGCTAAGATATTTACTGTACCTCCAACATTATGCCCAAACTTTTCATTAAAAAAAATCAAGCCAGGCCGGGCGCGGTGGCTCACGCCTGTAATCCCAGCACTTTGGGAGGCCGAGACGGGCGGATCACGAGGTCAGGAGATCGAGACCATCCTGGCTAACACGGTGAAACCCCGTCTCTACTAAAAAATACAAAAAAAACTAGCCGGGCGAGGTGGCGGGCGCCTATAGTCCCAGCTACTCGGGAGGCTGAGGCAGGAGAATGGCGTGAACCCGGGAGGCGGAGCTTGCAGTGAGCTGAGATCCGGCCACCGCACTCCAGCCTGGGTGACAGAGCGAGACTCCGTCTCAAAAAAAAAAAAAAAAAAAAAAAAAAAAATCAAGCCTATTTGGTCTACATCTATTGATCATTATTTTGCTATGATGAGAAAAGCAACTTAACTTGGGTTTTCTGCCTTTTAAACCTTTTTTATTATAATGAACTAGAGTTCACTTTATCTCATTTTGCTAATTTACTTAGAGCTCTACTTTTACCATATATTCCTCATTGTTTTGTAAATAAAATGTATTTTGAAAGATTGCTGGCTCACAGGAGAAGAATCTGCAAAACCATCTGTCTATTCATCTGTCTCCAGGTTGAACTGTATTAAACCTAAATAAATAACCCTAAGTTCCTTTAAATCAGTCAGTCGCCTGCTCCACGTAAGACACTCTAAAACAAATAAGGGAAGTTTTGTTCTCAAGAAATTCCATTTATTCATGCAAACATAATTAGCAAGTGAGTTCTATATATATATATATGCCAGATATGAGAAATATTGGTACAGAATGAAGATCGTAGGCCACTGTTTTATGTATGTACAGAAATTTTATGGAATAACAGATCTTTGAAAGAAAGTTTAGACTTGGGTAGCCTGGAAGGAGGAGGAGTCCCCCTCTACATGGGGGGAAGGCAAGGGCCCGCACGTTTAGTTAAGCACAGAATGTGGTTGTGAAGTAATGAATCAGTGAGTTTGGCTAGAGAAGAAAGTTTGCACACAGGAATGAAGATCACAGCAGATAGTTGTGGGTGCCCACGCCGCGGCCCTTTCCCCTTTCTTCCTGTCATCACCTTGCTCTTGCTCAGGTATTCAGCCTCCTTCCTGTGGCTGGTGCCTTTTGGAAGGGGATGCTATTTCAGTCTCCAAGGAACAAAAAGGAAAGAGCCAGGCTTCTTAACAAAGTCATTAAGCTGTTGCACACTCTTCTGCAAAATTTACAATCCTCTTCTATAGCAATAGAATTTACGTCTTGACATAGAGCCACTACCAGTCACAGACAATATTTTCCAGGCTTTAAGTTACGTGGCCCTGTGACTAAGTTGAAGGCAATGGAAGTGCCATGGGCAATGTCTGGGTGAAGCCCCTAAAGGGAAGGATATGTAGTATTTCTCTTTTTTTTTGTCCTTCCCAACCTCCTTCCAGAAATGAACCTGTGATAGTGAGAACTGAAGAAGCCATCTCAGAACAAAAGAGGGAATAAAAGGAAAATATCTATGTCATCTGAGCTTTGGATAGCATGTCAGCCCTGGGCCACCTACCCAAAGATTTTCATGAGAGGGAAATAGAATTCTGGATGTTTCAAGCCACTGTTATTTTGGGTCTTTATTATAACAACAAATAGGCCAGGTGCCGTGGCTCACACCTGTAATCACAGCATTTTGGGAGGCCAAGGCAGATGGATCACCTGAGGTCAGGAGTTCAAGACCAGTCTGACCAACATGGTGAAACCTCGTCTGTACTAAAAATACAAAAATTAGCTGGCTGTGGTGACGGGTGCCTGTAGTCCCAGCTACTTGGGAGGCTGAGGTGGGAGAATAGCTTGAACCCAGGAGGTGGAGGTTGCAGTGAGCCAAGATCGTGCCATTGCACCACAGCCCGGGCAACAGAGCGAAACTCCCTCTCAACAATAACAACGACCAAAAAAAAAAAAAAAAAAAAAAGAGAAATAGAGAGAGAGAGAAAAAGAAAAAAACAACAAATACATATATCCTAACTAAAATAGGATTGCAGTTCCTCTACTTGGAGGCTGACCTATATCTTGCCTTCTTATTACGACAAAATACGTTTGGTGACTGCTATTATTTAAGTCATTTATGTGTTGCCTTATATGCAGCTGAAAACAACTGAACTGACAGATGTTAAATGTACAAACATAGGTTGGGTTCAGATTGTAAAATGTATTAATTATTACATTAGGGATTTTCTTGGAGAATGTAGCTTTGTTTGTTCATTCAACTTATATTTATTGAGCACCTACTGTGTAAACTCTGCCATTTGATTATGGTTTCTTATCAAGAAGCTAAATAGCAGGAAACAATATTTATGGGAGATTGTGTGATGATACGGTGTCAATTCACTGTTTAAGGGATTTTTGAACTTTATCCAGAGGCAAAATAAAGCCAGCCATCGAGAGATGCATCAGAGAGATATATTCTCTTCACCCCTAACGGCATAGTCTTAACTAGCTTTGGCATTTAGAACATTTTTTATTAGGTATGGAGAGCATTGAAAGTCTTCAAAAATGAACTTACCTGATAAATTCATATTTTAAAATATTAAGGTAGTAATAGGTGTAGGATAGACAGGAAAGGGAAAAGCTAAAGGCCAGATAAACTCAACAGCTATTTTAATGCTCCAAGTAGAAAATCTTAAAAAACTGGAGTAGAATGAGACCACAAGAAACCCAAAATGGTTAAAGGGGTTACATTATTCATTTATTACTTGGAGGTAAATTAATTAAGATGCCTCAGCTATTCTGTGTGTAGAAACCAGTGATTATCAGTGGCATTTTCAATTTGAGGTAATAACTTTTCTTATTTAACAAGGAAGTTTAGAACCTGATAGGTTTTGATAGAAATTCTTACGAAAATAAATTTTAAACTCATAATTTGTTTTCTCATAATGGGTTAAATTTAGAATAATTGTAAACTATACTTCTCCCCCAAAAAATATTTAGCCTTAATTCCATCTCATCTCTTTTATTGGAGGAAAAAAGATGACGGTAACAAAAAGATACAAGAAATATTGTGCCCCAAAGTACATTTTCTGAAACGCACAAGAATATGTAACATGATACTTGTTTTAAGTATCAAGTTGGAGTTATCTGCTTCTCTGCTTCACGTCCATAGATACATTTTATTTCACCACAACCTGCTGTATCTTTTTTTTTTTTTTTTAATGACAGAGTCTCACTCTGTTGCCCAGGCTGGAGAACAGTGGGGCCATCTCAGCTCACTGCAACTTCCGCCTCCTAAGTTCAAGTGATTCTCCTGCCTCAGCCTCCCGAGTAGCTGGGATTACAGGCGCCTGCCACCACACCTGGCTAATTTTTGTATTTTCAGTAGAAAACGGATTTTCGCCATGTTGGCCAGGCTGCTCTCAAACTCCTGACTTAAAGTGATCCACCTGCCTCGACCTCCTGAAGTGCTGAGACTACAGGCATGAGCCACCGTGCCTGACCAACCTGCTGTATCTTTGATTACAAATTGCAGGGGCAGACTAGGAAAGGTTTATGGGTAGGCATGAACAAGGAGAGAGAGTATATAGTGAAATGTAGGTAAAAGGAAGGAAGATGAGAGATAGAGGAAGCGAGAAAGACATCCAAGGTACTTAGATGTTGGGAGAATATAACCACAAACATTGCTAATGGGAGACTTAAAAAGTCATGATGAATTCTAAAATTGATACAAAAAATAAACACAGAGGCTGAGAATATTCTGAAATTGAAGCTCAATAGGTAAGATTATCAATAGTAGATAAAATATTTACTAGATCCACAGTAAATATAAACTAATATTGGTGCATTAAAATATAGATAAATCAATAGAATAGAATTAAAAATCCAGAAATAAATACAAAGATTCATACAAGTTATGTTAAGAGTGGCATGTTAAGTCAGTGGAGAAAATGGTTTACTTAGTAAATGATGTAAGATGACCAACTACTCATGTGAGAAAAAGAGGACATCCCCTTCCTCCTTCACCAAAATAAATTCCAGATAGATGAGAGATTGAAAACATGGCAATAAAAAATAATAAAGCATGGTGGAATACTTTTTATAAACAACTAATATAGAGGGTATTTCTAATGAAGACACAAATCCAGCAACCATTAATAAATTTCACTACATAATTTTTGTTTATATCTTGAGTGACCAAACATAGCCAAATCCAAAGACAAATTGGTAAGCATATTATAATATGGCAGACAAAAGGCCATTTTCTTTATCCCATAAAGAATACTCAGGAACTAATAAGAAACATTTTGATTGGAATATGAGTAAAGAGTATGAACAGGGCAGTTCACAGAAAAAAAAAAACCACGTAACTTTTAAACATATAGAAAATGTTCAACATCATTCATAATCAAAGCAGCACAAATTAAATTTCAATGAGATTCATTGAACATCTCTCTGATATTTAATGGGAAAAGCCTTCTCATGCCCTTTTTTTGATCAGAGTGCACACTGGAGAACAACTTGATAAAGTCTATTAATTTCAAATGTGCATATATTGAGACCTAGCCATTTCATGTCTAAGAATTTGTCTTATACATGCACTAGTGTACTTTCCCCAAATCATATTTTAAAATGTTTATTGCATCATTGTTTGTGTCAGCCAAAAAATCTAGGGGAAAATATTTATTGGTTAGAAACGTAGTAATAAATTAAGGGATTCTGTACAATGGAACTCCTGACAGCCATTAAAAAGACAAAGCAGATCTATGTGTACTGATAAGGCACAATCTCAGAAATATATTGCCAGGGGAAGAAAGCAAGAGGTAAAGAACAGTGCTTATAATATGCTTCCATTTGTTTTAAATGACGATTGTTCTGGCTATTGTGTGAAAAGTGAATTGATTGTGGTGATGCATGAAGGTCAGAAATCTCCATTTTCCCCTCCAATCACTCTTCAGCTTTCCCCTCCCTGCCCTCAGCTCCATGAGGCGGAGTACACTGAGAGATCCTAAAACCTCTGACTTCTCCTTGATTGAGCTTAGCCAATCAGCAGATTGGAGTGGGCAGAAGCTTTCGGTCAGGCTATGCATTTTCCTCTCTAGTGAGGTTGCCTCAGTCAGCCTTCAGTAAGACAGTCAGTCACTTCTGTTGTCTGCCCTGTGCTACACTATATTTAATGATTTGTTTTTATTTTCAGTGTTTTTGGTTGTCACAGAATGTCACTTTTTTTTTTTTCCAGACAAAATCTCGCTCTTGTCCCGAAGTCTGGAGTGCAATGGTGCAATCTCAGCTCACTGCAACCTCTGCCGCCCAGGTTCAAGCAATTCTCCTGCCTCAGCCTCCTGAGCAGCTGGGATTACAGGCGCCTGACTAATTTTTATATTTTAAATAGAGATGGGGTTTCACCATGTTGGCCAGGCTGGTCTTGAACTCCTGACGTCAGGTGATCCGCCCGCCTTGACCTCCCAAAGTGTTGGGATTACAGGCGTGAGTGACCGTGCCTGGCCAAGAATGTCACACTTTTAAAAAAACTGTGGTTCATCTCGGTTCTTGAGATAAATTAAGGGATTCTGTACAGTGGAACTCCTGACAGCCATTAAAAAGACAAAGCAGATCTATGTGTACTGATAAGGCACATAGAGCCTTATGTGCCTTATGCTCTCGGTTCTAGAGAGCATCTGAGCTCTCTAATATCTGCATCCCCTCATCTCCCTGGGCCCGGGTGGTGTGAGTTCTATAGCTGCTCTTCCTGGATTCCTGCATTTTCTGTGTAGGTCCTTTATCCCTTGTAATTCAACCATTTGTAAAAACAAAACTTTTTGAAAGTACCTGAATTTAAGTGGATCGGCTCTGTCCTCTTCGGAATGTTACTTATATCACAGAAATGGAGAATCTGTATTTATATCATCACCTATACCCATATCTGTCTATCTACATAGGCATAAATATTCTTATCTGTGAATAGAATGTTTCTGAAAGGATTACATTGGATGCTATTACAGCGGTTTCCTTGGAGAGGACCTGAGGTGCAGGGAAAACTTATATTTGACCACATTCCCTTTCGTATTATTAAAAATAAATTAAACCATAGGTACTTATTATTTTGTCAATTAAAACAAATTACTTAAAAAAAAATTCAGGAAGATAATTGGACCCTCAACACAATTACACAACCAGAGCAGGGGAAAATTTTCCGGTGCTGCCGCTATTTGAAAGGAGCATCTCTGTTGGCATGCACTCTGTGTCCTATCTGCTCTGGCTTTGTCAACCCATTCAACTGATACTTTTCCAGAATTATCAACTTTTCTTCTGCATTAGTTCTCTCAATATATCGCCATTTATGTTATCTAAAACAAATGATGAAACTCTCCCTTTCAGCCCCATAACCTTCTCCAGTTCCTAATTTCCCTAATCCCTTTCATAGACAAACTCCTTGAAAGATTCATTGAAGCAAGCTCTTAACACTTCAGTCAACTACAGTCTGAAATCCACTCTCATCTATCCACAAAAGCTCCTTTTCTCAAAGGCATTCACAACCTCCGTTTTCTCAGTCTGTGAACGTCTCTGAACTCACATTATTGCCCTGAGTTGATTCCTGTTTCTTCCTGGCCCCTCCTTAACTGCCTCAACTCTGAGTGCTGGCATCCTTAGGGCTCAGCCCTTGGCTTTCTCTAAGAAGGATCTAAACTTGTATCTCTAGTTGAGACTTTGAGAGTCTCAAAAACGGACACTCCACCTGCTTCTTGATATAATCACTTAGAAGTATCAGAGGCATTGAAGGGTGAATATGATCAAACATATCTTTGGATGTTGTTTCTCTAATATTGATACTCCTCTGGTCACCCTTATTACAGTTCATGGCACCATGAAACCAGAAGTCATTCTTTACATTCCTTTCACTTCTACATCAATCATTAACAAAGCTTTGTAAATGAAAGTTTGGAAACTTGCTCCAATCTGTCCACTTTTCTGTGTCTCTGCCACTCCAGTTCAACCCACTAACCCCACCCACCCATTTTGCAGCTTCTTGACTGGACTGCTCCTTCCCAATCTTGCCTTAATTCATTCTCAATAAAATGCCAGATTGATCTTTCACATGTCATGCTACTTTACAAATCGTTGATGGGATGAGTGCGGTGGCTCACGCCTGTAATCCCAGAACTTTGGGAAGTGGAGGTCGGTGAATCTCTTGAGGTCAGGAGTTTGAGACCAGCCTGGCTGATGTTGTGAAACCCCATCTCTACTAAAAATACAAAAATTAGCCAAGCGTAGTGGGGTATGCCTGTAATCCCAGCTACACAGGAAGCTTACGCAGGAGAATTGCATGAACCTGGAAGGCAAAGGTTGCAGTGAACTGAGATCATGCCACTGTATTCCAGCCTGGGCAACCGTGTGAGACTCAGTCTCACAAAAAAAAAAAACAAAAAACAAAAAACAAAAACAAAACCCTTCCTTTCATTTAGGAAGAAATGAGCTCTTATATGTTTCTGCATGATCTGCTACCTGCTTCTCCACTACCGTCTCATGCTCCTCTTCTATAGCATAACCCACGGAGAAGCAAAAGGAGGGCAGGTGTCAACTGAACACTGAGCAGAAAAGTGTGAGGCTGCCTTTGCACGCACACTTCTTTTTTTCAAATACACTCTTTTCCCCAATCTTTACAAAAAGATCTGTATTTTTTGGTTCTTCCCTTAAATGCAATTTCCCAAACCTTTCTCCTCTGTCTTCCCAATCTAAGGTAGTCACCACCTTCATCTACATTATCACTTTTCTACATATCATTCATCTACTGTCTGGCATTGAGTAGGTTCTCAAGAAGTAATGGTTGAAGGAATTTTGAGTAAGTGAATATCAATTAGTTTGAACAGTTGGAAATGGCTGTCAGAACCTTTTTTTTAAAAATATTTTGGCATATTTGCTTTATATGAACTATTTCAAGGAAAGTCGTAGACATGACAATACTTAAACATGCATCTGGTAAGAACATGATTCTATATAATCTCAATACCATTGTCCCACTTAAAATACTTCCCTAATGTAACATCAAGTTCTTATTTCAGATTTTCCCACGTGTCTCTTTTGTAAATAGCTACCATCATCTTCCAAAACGGATTCATTTAAGATTCTCACTTTCTGGAAATAATAGGCCTGTTGTCTTGTAGAGTTTTCCTTTGTAGTGTCACTAATTTAACTTCTAATATCCCTTGGAACTGCCTGTAAACTGAAAGGTCTAAAGTTTTTGTAAGTTTCAGATTAAACATTTTGTGCAAGAGTACAAGGTGATGCTACGGTCTCCATCTTGCATCATACTGTTATGGCTTTTCTCCCACAAAACTTCATGGATAATTTTTTCATCACTTTTGACTTTTGGCACAAATGCCATCCCAATGAGGCCTGCTCTGATCACTCTGTTTAAAATTGCAGGCTGACATCCTGGCGCTCTGCCCTGCTGTTTCTTTGTTTTACTCCCTCTGCTAAAATGCAGTGAAGGTGGGGATCTTTGTTCACTGGCATATAGTGCCTGGCACATGGCACATGCTTGGTATTTTTTGAATGAATTTCACCCTACTTCAGTTCAGGGTTTTCAGATCAGTATTTCATTACAGGAAAGATTTAGTAAAGCAGAGTACTTCCTTAGTAAGATATTTTGGGAGAGGTTTCCCCAAATTGCAGAACGGACATGGAATTGAACTGACATTTCATAGGCTGGCTTGAGGGTTTTGTGCTCCATTAATGATTACCACAAAGGAGCTTCATGTTTTAATTTATAATTCTTTTGTGTATTCACTGTGAAAATAGGGCAGTTTTCGGCTGTCACGGCGGCTCATGCCTGTAATCCCAGAAGTTTGGGAGGCCGAGGTGGGTGGATCACTTGGGCCTGGGAGTTCAAGACCAGCCTGACCAACATGGCGAAACCCCATCTCTACTAAAAATACAAAAATCAGCTGGGTGTGGTGGTGCCCTTGGGAAACTGAGGCTTGCAAATGGCTTGAACCCAGGAGGTGGAGTTTGTAGTGAGCCCAGATGGTGTCACTGCACTCCAGCCTGGGTGACAGAGTGAGACTCTGTCTGGAAACAAAAAAAAAAAAAAAAAGAAAAGAAAAAGAAAAAGAAAAAAAGAAAATAGGGCAGTTTCCATCCTGCTACTTTCTTCAATAATCTTTAAATAGTGAGGAAAGTCAAAGTGTTTCAGAACCATTTTTCTAACATATTTGTACATAGAAACAGAGAATGTCTCAGACTGCTGACTTCCAAGTGAGTTTTAGTTTATCCCTTTTCTCTCAAATCTGTCACACAGTTTGAGTCTAGTATATGATCTCATGTCTAAAATATAATTATGCAATAAGTCTAATTGTCTGACTGAAGGATTTGTATAATCTCATCTATCAGAATGCTATTTCATTTATCGATGAAGAAAACACAATATTTAACATAAGTCCTGTTATCTGCCAAATTACTGAAGGCTTTATCTATAGATACAACTCTTAGAAGAGCAAGACCAGACTTGGAGAAACCCAATAGTTAAACAAATACATATTTTCACAAATTAATCAATATACAAGTAATAATAAAAGTATACAAGAATACAAAAGCTATACAAGAATGAAAACAGCATAAATTTGTAAGTATTCCTTTTTTTTTTTTTTTTTTTGAGACAGGGTCTTTCTCAGGCTGGAGTGTAGGGGTTCAATCATAGCTCACTGAAGCCTTACACTCCTAGGGTCAAGCAATTCTGCCTCAGCCTCTTACATAGCTGAAACTACAGGCACGTGCCACTACACCCGACTAATTATATTTTTAATTTTTTTTTTTTTTTTGCAGAGATGGGTTCTCTATGTTGCCCAGGCTGACCTTGAACTCCTGGCGTCAAGTAATCCTCCCACCTTGGCCTCCCACAGTTCTGGGATTACAGATGTGAGTTATGTTGCTCAGGCTGGAGTACAGTGCTGTGATCATAGCTTACTGTAACCTCAAACTCCTGGGCTCAAGTAATTCTCCCTCTTCAGCCTCCTGAGAAGCTAGGACTACAGGCACGCACCACAACGCCTGGCTGATTTAAAAAAAAATTTTTTTAGAGATGCGTTCTTACCATGTTGCCCAGGCTGGTGTCAAACTTCTGGCCTAAAGCAATTCTCCCACCTTGATCTCCCAGAATACAGGGTAACAGGTGTAGCCACAACACCCAGCCACATCTATTCTTTCTTAAAGAAATTACTAGTATGAGTAATTTTTATTGGAGAATATAATATTGTGTTAGTCATTTACTTATTTGTATTTAGTGGGTATAAGTGCAGATGTCTCACATCCATATATGGTTGATCTAAAAGTCTGATCTTTTAGTGTATCCATCACCCAAATAGCGAGTATTTTACGCAATAGGTAACCTTCCAATACTTACTCCCTGCATCATTTTGGAGGCTCCAATATCTATTATTTCACTCTGCGTTTCCATGTGTACCCATCATTTAGCTCTAACTTATAAGTGAGTTCATGTGGTATTTGATTTCTGTTTATTTCACTGACATTGTATTTTCTTATGAGAATAATTGATGAAATGTTTTAAAGAAAGTAACATTTTCAATAAAATTACCATGAAAACAATAATTAAATTATTTTAAGGTTTATGAATGCGTACAAGAAGTTATAGTTACTTAATTATAGAACCGTTTTAAGTTTAACAAAATAGGACAATTTACAAATATATTATTTGAAGTGGGAAGTCTCTTTTAATTGCTTCACCATTTTTTACAGCCCTGAAATCAAACTGAAACATCCCCTTAGGTAAGCATCATTGCATTCTCATCTCCCAAATATTCACTAATGAAGAACAGTTGAAATGTCTTATTTTCAGTGTGATTTTGCTTACAAAGCATCAAACATGCTGCAGTCAATATTCTGAGAAATAAGGAGACACAAATGGCTTCTAAAGGCCTACGTAAGATACATTAATTTAAATAATAGATATTCTCCCAAGGCAGAAATGTGTAATTAGTAAACTATTATTATTATTATTTTTGAGGCAGAGTTTCACCCTTGTCACCCAGGTTGGAGCACAATGACATGATCTTGGCTCACTGCAACCTCTGCCTCCCGGCGTTCAAGTGATTCTCCTGCCTCAGCCTACTGAGTAGCTGGCATTACAGGCACCCACCACCACGCCCAACTAATTTTTGTATTTTTAGTAGAGACAGGGTATCACCATGTTGGCCAGGCTGGTCTCGAACTCCTTACCTCAGGCGATCAGCCCACCTTGGCCTCCCAAAGAGCTGGGATTGCAGGAATGAGCCACTGCACAAATTTTTATTTTCTGGGATGCTCAGATGTTGGGGGTCAGAAAACATATCCCAAATCAAGGCCTCAGTGGCAGTCTCAGAAGCAAAAGTTTTTCTCTGTACTTTCCCCGCTTTCCTGGGTCTAGGTACCATTCTCCCCCAAGGTTAGTCATAAAAACTAGAATCCCTCTTCCCCAAAGTGGGTCATAGACACCATAACCACCTTTCCCCAAAGCTAGCCATAAAACCTAAAAATATCACTCTAATTTTCCCTCCACCATTCTGTGGAAAACCTGGCCATAAGACATTATCAATACACAATTGATATATTGTATATTGTTTGACCGTAGGTCATAAAACCTCCATTCCAGAGAGGGTCCTTCCATACCCTGAAGGAAGGAATGATGTAGAGAGAGGCCAAGAAGAACTTAGCCTCGCTGGGTTTCCCCACTCAATCTATTAGCATGAGATCATACCCTTTTCCTTCAATCATATTTCTTGATGGCTGCCCACACTTGGTTGAACCTAATCATTAAAAATGGACAATTTCCTCTGTATCTTTGGGCCTTCATTCGGCAGACTCCCATGTATACACATGAAATACATTTGTATGCTTTTTCTCCAATATGCTTTTGGCAAGTTGATTTTTCAGTGAGCTTTGAGAGGGCCCTTGGATCCTATAGTAGATATAAATATGGCAATGTTTACATTGAGGTACACACACACTAGATACAATTAACTTCTTTAAAATGTGCATTAAATGTTGTCTTATATTCAGAAGATACAATAAGGTTTGCCTCAACTCTAAAAAAGGAAAGGTAAAAATAGTAACCAGTGAAGAACTGCAGCAAGGAAGAAATTCCATTAGCACATGATTTGCTGAATCAAGTCTCCCATGACTTCTGGGTATAGGATGCCTAGAGCTGTCCAAAGACACACAGACACGTGGACCAACATTTTAAAAACTGGAATTGACCCCATCAAGTCAGGGGATCTAATAACTTTGTAAAGGACACAGCAAAAAGAATTAGTGTCTGCCGAAATATTGGTGATACATTTGTTGCTTTATGCTTAAATTGAGCAATTTGCCATGTAGACATATAAAAAATGTTTCTATGTCCATAGCCAAGATATGAAGTCAAATCTCCCTATGAGAAAATTTATGTGCATGAAATCTTCAGCAAAGACTACTGACATCACTGCAATTTACAAGAGCTATAGATGATGAGAAATCTCAAATGAAATATACTTTCCTTTTTTAACAAAATTTTAGATTCAAGTTATGTATGTGAAGATTGTTACATGGTATATTGTGTAATGCTGAGGTTTGAGCTTCTATTGAATCCATCACCCAAATAATGAATACAGTTTTCCATAGGTAGTTTTTCAACGATGTCCTCTTGTCTCCCTGCCCCACCTCCCACCCTTGGAGTCCCCAGTGTCTACTCTTTCTATCTTTGTGTGGACGTATGCCCATTGGTTAGATTCCACTCCACTTATAAATGAGAACATGTGATATTTGATTTTCTGTTTCTGCATGAATTCACTTAGGAGAATACCTTCCAGCTGCATCCATGTTGCTGCAAAGCACATGATTTCACTTCTTTTTTTTTTTTTTTTTTTTTTTTTTTTTGAGACGGAGTCTTGCTTTGTCTCCCAGGCTGGAGTGCAGTGGCTCCATCTCGGTTCACTGCAAGCTCCACTTCCAGGGTTCACGCCATTCTCCTGCCTCAGCCTCTCAAGTAGCTGGGACTACAGGCGCCCGCCACCACACCCGGCTAATTTTTTGTATTTTCAGTAGAGACGGGGTTTCACCATATTAGCCAGGATGGTCTCGATCTCTTGACATCGTGATCCGCCCGCCTCGGCCTCCCAAAGTGCTGGGATTACAGGTGTGAGTCACTGCACCCGGCCTATTTCACTCTTTTTATGGCTGCATAGTTTTTCATGGTGTATATGTATCACATCAAATGAAATACATATCAGGAGAGAATCATTATAATTGAGCCTCTTGGCCATGAAGATTGTTTACACAGTCTTAGACATCTGATGTTATATTCACTCCTATGAATATGGTTGGAGATCTTTTTATTTTTGTTTCAGACCTTAAGGTAATAGCCTGTTAAAATCACACTGCTATGAAATTATCATGTTGCATGTATGTATGTTTCTCTGTTGTTTTAAATTTTTAAATTGTAAAATCCACATCTGTTCACTTCTCCTGGGTTCAAAGAAAATTCAAACCACTGAAATGGAGTGGTAAAATTTAGAGCTAGAAAAATTATAGAACTCCTTATTTAATACCTTTGTTTTACAGATGAAGAAGCTAAAAATTGAGGCAATTCCATATTAAGAGTACTCAAGGTCACAGAGCACATTTGTGACACAGTCAGGACTTGGGCACAAATTACGTACTTTTTTTTTTTTTTTTTTTTTTTTTGAGACGGAGTCTCACTCTGTCACCCAGGCTGGAGTGCAGTGGCGCGATCTCGGCTCACTGCAAGCTCCGCCTCCCGGGTTTACGCCATTCTCCTGCCTCAGCCTTCTCAGTAGCTGGGACTACAGGTATTCGCCACCAGGCCCAGCTAATTTTTTGTATTTTTAGTAGAGACGGGGTTTCACCATGTTAGCCTGGATGGTCTTGATCGCCTGACCTTGGGATCCACCCGCCTCGGCCTCTCAAAGTGCGGGGATTACAAGCGTGAGCCCCCGCGCCCGGCGCTATTACTTTTTAATTCCACAGATTTGTCTTAAGTTACGGTGGAGAATCAGAGCTGCCAATCAGAGATCCTTGGAAAGCACACAATATACACTTAAATAATTCGTATTCGCCAATAAACAAACAAGCACACACATATGTATTGTCTTCAAACAACTGGGATGTCTTTTGGCTGGATACTCCCCCTGTAATGTCTGGCTCTAGCTTTTTTCTTTTTTTCTTTTTTCTTTTTATTTATTTATTTATTTATTTATTTATTTATTTATTTATTTTTTAGCACTGGATCCAAATAGGTATACCGTGTTTATGCAGATTTTTAGTATTTGTAGACTGAATAAGTTGAAATGAAGTTTCTGACATTACTTTTATAGCTGATTCAAAATAAATATTGTGGTAAACTATTTAAACAATTGCTACCCTTTTGTTATGGTCCTTGCTGTTTTACCTGTTTTTCTTGGAAAACATGCTATTCCCTTTGGAAGGCAATGTTTGTTGTAAATTGAGCTAGCTACAAATCTCTCTAGAAGAGGCCATTTGTGATAGATACTGTTTGCAAAAAGGCTGTCGATTTTGCCAAAAAGTGAAGCAAAGAGGTCTATGCTACTGGAGTTGGAGGATTTGAACATGTTTAAAAGAAGGCAGGTAATTAAGGGTTCTGATTCTTCAGAAGGCCAAGAGATACTGGATTAATAGGTACATGACACAGGGTTTTGTTTTATCTTGAAATGATTTTACCTCTCTCTCTCCAGTTAGATGCTAAATTTTGGGGGGAGGGTTATTGCTATAAGACCTGGGTCTGAGATACAGTAGACACTCAATAAATGTGTTTTAATGACTGAGTTGAAGAAAACAGTTTAAGGAACTTCTCGTCTATTTTATATGTTCAAGCCCAAAACGAATCAAAAAAGTTCAAGGTTGTAAATTTTTTTTAAAGCATCTGTTTTTAATAGTTCCTTCCGAGATACACTTAATTATGGCCAAATATATTAAACAGCTTTCCAGAGGTCTCACAGCTTGCTATTGCCACACAATTCTAAGATTAATATCCTTCATCCTTGTCTTCTGGACTTCTTCACACTTGTTTCTTTTTCTATTAAAAAATGATAGAGGACCCAGGGCACCTATCTGATCTCACAAATGTCAACAAATAGCGGGAGATAGAACTGGTGACTTACACACTTATTCTTTCATCATAATCTCATGCTTTGTTTTAGTAAGGATGAAACATAACCTATTTAATAATGTGTTAATTCAAATAAAACAGTTTTACCATTTTGGTATTTACAGCACATTCAAAACAAATGTGTTCACAACTACTTCTCTTGATACACTTATTAGAATATGGTATCCCATTGATTACACAGTATTGATTACACAGTATTGTCACTATTTATGTGAATACTCAGCTAAGCAAGACTTTATGAAATAAAGAATTTCAAATGTATTCTCATTTAAAGGTCTTAACTCGTTTATAGAAATTCTGGTTACCATGGTGTACGACAACTGTCTTATTCATCTGTTTATGTCCCAACGTCAATTGCTAAAGATTGTTTTATTTGTTTTTATATGGAATTAAATGTACTGATATCTTTAGGGCTCCGTTTGAGAACATACATTCAAATCAAAACACGAATTGACTGTATAAGTAAATTGGCTAACGTTAATAGGGGCTGGAAAATGAAATGCTTTCTAGAGAAGATATCTTTAAGGTCTATTGAAGAAACCACTAGTGAGAAGTAAGCAGTACTTTACATTCTTGTTTATAAATGAAAAGGGTATTTATTGCCTGTCTATTATGTTTCATGCAGCTTCATAAGCACTGGGGATTCTAAGCAAATTTGGCAAATTCAGTGCAATGCAGAAAGTGTTTTCGTAGAAGCACGGGCAGGATACTGCGGGGCATACAGGGTTGCTATATATACGATGCTATCTATGGTGGTGATGGGGAGCCTCATCCTTCTGGAAGCTCTTTAGATGTGGTGCTTGAGCTGAGTTTGCAGGGCGGGTGAGGGTTAAGAATATGAAAAGAAACTCTGGGTCACGATAGCAGTGTGGGCAAAACTAGGTATAAAGGCTTTTAGCAACATGGTCAATTGTGTATTCTGGGAATCTGCTATTGCTGAAACTTTGAAAGTAAAACCGGGCCGGGCGCGGTGGCTCAAGCCTGTAATCCCAGCACTTTGGGAGGCCGAGGCGGGCGGATCACAAGGTCAGGAGATCGAGACCACAGTGAAACCCCGTCTCTACTAAAAAAATACAAAAAATTAGCCGGGCGCGGTGGCGGGCACCTGTAGTCCCAGCTACTCAGGAGGCTGAGGCAGGAGAATGGCGGGAACCCGGGAGGCGGAGCTTGCAGTGAGCCGAGATCGCGCCACTGCACTCCAGCCTGGGCAACAGCGTGAGACTCCGTCTCAAAAAAAAAAAAAAAAAAAAAAGAAAGAAAGTAAAACCGGGAGAGGAAAGAGATGTTTTAACTATTTTTATATATGAGAAATGATAACATTAAATATTGGAAAGATATTATATTGTTCACATTCTTATAAGTTAACTTTACATTCACTTAAATGCTGCTATTTTCGAATGAGGCACCAGATCCCTAATTTTAGTTTTAAGAAATCAAGACTGTACCAATGATTCTACTGTAGTTACTGTTCTATGATAGATACACATATTTGAAAATTGCTACTATAAACTCATTATTTAATTATTCTTCAGTTCACTAGAAACAAACAAACAAAAAACATAGTAAGTCAAAACATAGCTTTTTTTCAAGCCCAGAATAATTAAATTTCAGAATCCCCCCAAAGCTGGACCACTTTCAAGAAAATAATTCATCTCACATGAAACTAATTTTAAAGAAAGTAATAACAATGAAAATCTGTTTTGTTAACAAGCACTTGACTTTATAAATGGTCATGAAATGATGTGGCATGCTTAGTTTTAATTACAAACAATTCACTTCTACAGATTTATTATCTTACATAAAAATGGTCTGATTGCCCTACAGAAAAATGGATAGGCAATAATTTGATCCTGGTTAGAGGATCTTGATCCTACTTTTATTCTCTTCAAATTATTACAGCAATAGCATTTTTTTGAAACAATGGTCTTTCTCAGCATTTCATATAACCAATAAACCTGTGTGTTTTGGGGGGTTTCTGTCTCAGTAGCAAAGATGCATTTCCAAACCTAATTACTGAAATCTAAACTTGAGTTTATTGGCAAATATTTTATTTATTTATTTATGTTAGTGTCAATTGTTTTTGTCATTACTGTGAAGCAGGCCTCACTTATAAATGTTTTCAAGTGTCATGACAGTTTTCCGTTGTATATTATATATTAAAAAGCAATTGAGAGTCTTTAGCATTTTCCTTCTCTGTGCATCTAGGAATTCATTCTGGTTTGTCATGATTGAGGTTAACCCAAAATATACCACCACGACAGAACTTCTTCTCCATCAAAAAAAGTTCTACCCTCCCAAATAAGTCAATATATTCAGCCAAACAATTGACTAAGTAGAAAGATCTGAATTACTGCTTGACTTCCCTAACTAGATGCAGAATACTATGGTCAACATGCAATTCCACAGCCCCACGCACACCCAATTCCACTGACAGCTGCATCAGATAGTATCTAATGGTTAATGCCAAGGAAAGCCTTCCACATATGTGAATACTCAGCTATTAGTGTAGGAACCAATTTCCTCTTAAAGGAAACTCACATAGGGAAATAAACTGCAAAAAGACAAAACAAAACTGAAGAATCTTTTTGAGAATAATGCATACATAAACTCTCCTCTGAGGTGGCAAATCTGACCTAGGTGCATTCAAAGCCCAATTTCAAAATGATTAACTTCAAAATTAAAGTTGGCTGAGGGGGAAGTCTAAACCAGATGGTGAAACAAAACCAATTGTGGCCAAATATATTAAACAGCTTTCCAAAGCTATTTAAGCAAAGCAGCATTTCTTTATAAAGCCAACTTATGCAGCCATAGATTTGATGGGAGCTAGGGGGGCAAGGTAGCCCTTCTGCTTAGACTCGGGAACCTGGTGTCTTTCATGCACGCTAATACAGTTGTGTTAGGAGATACGAGAACATGTCTCAATAGGAAAAATGGCAGGGATGATTTACGCGCCAGCACCCTATTGTTTAAGAGGCATAGGTCTTAGAAGGCATAACGGACTCCAGCAATACGAGTTGGCATATACATTTTCTTTTGGCAGATGAAATCGGGTCCTGGCCACTCTGTGGAGCAGCACCACAGAGATATTTATTTTTCTTTTTTTTTTTTTTTTAAGTTCTGGGATACATGTGCAGAACGTGCAGGTTTGTTACACAGGAATATACATGCCATAGTGGTTTGCTGCACCCATCAACGCGCCATCTACATGAGGTATTTCTCCTAATGCTATCCCTCCCCTAACCCGCCAGCCCCCAACATGCCCTAGTGTGTGATGTTCTCCTCTCTATGTCCATGTTTTCTCATCGTTCAACTCCCACTTATGGGTGAGAACATGTGGTGTTTGGTTTCCGGTTTCAGACCTCTCTATTTCATCACAGATCAGTGTCCTGGGAACAAGTGGTTTTCCAGGACAGAACACTTGTTTCCAACTGTTTCTGTAACAAGTTTCCACAAACTTAGTGGCTTACCGCAACACAAGTTTATTGTCTTAAAATTCTGGAGGTCAGAAGTCTAAAATGGGGAAGTTCTTGTTGGAGAGAAACTGTTTCCCTGCCTTTCCAACCTCCAAAGGCAGTCTGCATTCCTTGACTCACGACCCATTTCCTCTATATTCAAGCCAGCAACATAGCATCTTCTTTCCTCTCTATCCTGCTTCGGTCCTGGTAGTCTTTTTATCTCCTCTCCGTTTCTAACCTTACTGCCTCCCTCTGAAAACGACACTGGGATCAGATTGAGCTCACCCACATTTGCAAGATAATCTCTAAACCTCAAGATCCTTAATTTAGTCACATCTGCAAAGACTCTTCTGTCACCATCAGGTGACATATTCACAGTTTTGGGGATTAGTACATTCTGGAAACCACCGTTCTATCATAGGTAAAGGGCTACTTTTCTAGCAGTATCCAGAGTGAAATCATAGAACTAGAGGTACAAGGCAGCTTTCTCAGCTCAAGCAGAATGTGGAGAGAGGATAAAAGAAATGCAGAAATGGAAGATATACCCGATGGCTGGGCTGTCCCATTAACCAAATGCAAATATTAAAACCAAAATTAAAATTAATTAAATACAATTAAAAATGTAGTTCCTTAGTTAGTTGCATTAGCCTTATTTTAAGTGTTCAACAATCATGTATGGCTAGAGGCTACCATATTGGACAGTGCAGATACAGAATATCTCCATCACTCCTGAAAATTCTGTTGGGTAGTACTATTTAGAGTAATATTCTGGAGATAATAAACCATAATACAGTGGCACAGTGGGACAAAAAAAAAAAATCGATTTCCTTGGCTGAATGCCAATGGAATTTCTTTCTCTCTTGATTTCATGCATGTGAAATACATACAAGCAATGAAGTCAAAGTGTTTACATTCAGTTCACAAAATGTTTATGCCAGCTCCATACTTTTAAAATTCTGTTTGAATTCATTTGGGGGAAAAATTTATATTCCTAAAATGACCTTCACTTCAAGAAAAAGTTAAGCCATATTGATACTAGGAAACTTGTTTTCTGGGATAAATTAGATTCCAATTTCTCAATCCACATATTTTACAAAATATTATAAGCTCATTCTCTTGACACTGGGCACAGCAGGAGGGAGAATATCAGGCAGTGCTTTGCAAAGGTTGCCATGCCCAGGGGATCTTCCTGCATGTCCGCTTCGGATCCCTCAGCTCATAACTAGAGGAGCCCTTCAGGTCAAGTCTGATATCAAAGCCCTGGCATATCTGTAGTAGAACTTTCTTAAGTGATAGTTTTGCATTTTCATTTTCACTGATGAAATGACAAGAAGCTCATAACTTAGAGATAAGCAACATGAAAGTTATGTCATCAACACAGTATCTCAATAAATAGGCTTCTGTTTGTGAGTCTAGGCATCCAGAGCTTGCAATTTGATGAATTTTGTATGAATTTCCGATGAAATTGGAAATGAGGACAAGTGCCAAGAGAGATTCATGATATTACTTATAACACCAAAAATGGAATAAAATCTACTGTTCAACACTAAACAGGTAGATAAATAAATCATAGCACGTTTGAGATATTATGCAAATTTTCAAAACATTAGAATTCTTGATGCACATGGTAACCTAAAATGCTTATGTTTGTTTTTTTCTGGCAGTATCAATAGAGACAATATATCAATTATTATTGATTATCACCATTATTTAATGTTTATTAAAGTGATGATTTCTTTCCCAGAGTGAAAAATCCATAATAAACCATGGAGTGCTTTGAGGCTCAACAAATGCGAGTCTGAATGTTTCTTAAAAGGAGAAATATCCTAATACAAGGAGAAAGAGCTGGAAACATGCTGGAGAAGATGTGGCCACCCAAAAATAATCACGGTCTCCCTTTGAAAAAACCAGTGAACTTCAAGAATTAAAGAAAGGTCAGATTTTTTTATTTTTGATGGTTCATTGAAAATAAACTTTGTAGCATAGGTATTGCTTATTATTTTTTAAAGGGAAAATGCTCTAATTATTTTTTCTTTCTTGAAATTGTCTTGATCACAAAATAAAATATAATTGTAAGAACTTTGTAGAATACTATTTCTAGGGCTTGCTCATTCATTAATTTGTTCATTCATTTATTTAACCAATATCTCGTGGATGCCTATTATATGACAGATAACAGTTTTAGGTTCTCAGAATGCAAACAGTGAAGGCAATATAAGAAAAACAGGAAAAAAAAAATCTCTCATATCCTGAACTTTGTAGTTTCATGGGAAGAGACAAATTATGAACAACCAGATATATGGTAAGTGCTACAGTGAGATATACAGTAGGGTTCAGGGGTACAGAACAGTGGGAGATGGGTTTTTCTGGTGATTGGCACTTGACCAAGTCATCAGCGATGTAAGATATGGCAGAAGAAGAATTTCTGGCTGAGAGTTACAACTGCAAAGAACCCAAAATGGAAGCACATTGAGTCAAAGGAAAATGACATTCTTGATGTCTGGTGAGCTTTATTTTCATCGTCCAACTTGTAAGTGGTGGAAAAAAGCCCAGAGAACTCCTTTACAACTTCCAACATTATTTTTTTTTATCTGTTCTTTTTCTTTGTTCTCCCCCTTTTCATCTTGCCTTTCTCAGCATGACACAGTGAAATGAAAGGCATTTATATTTGGCTTTTTGGAATAGAAATATGAGAACAAAGGGAAATTTCAGAAAAAAAGGAAAAGTACTGGTCCAGTTAGTTTTGAATTCATATCGAAGGCCTGACTACTTTGGAACTTTTAAATGATTTTCATCAAGAGATGAGAAGTAGTAGAAACTCTTAGTGGAATAATTATTGACCACAATTTCTATAGCACGGCTTTTACTGGTGTTTCTACCCGTATCCCCAAATATTTCTATAGCACGGCTTTTACTGGTGTTTCTACCCGTATCCCCAAATATTTCTATAGCACGGCTTTTACTGGTGTTTCTACCCTTATCCCCAAATATTTCTATAGCACAGCTTTTACTGGTGTTTCTACCCTTATCCCCAAATGATTAGATAGACCTCCTGGTTAACATTCTCTCCCTGCCTTAACTGACTGACTGCTTTCTACAAATGTTTGATTCCAGCCATTAATATGGTTGATCCTTTTAAATGTCTCCTATTATCCCATCCATTCCATTAACATAGCTGCTTCACCTTTTCAGGTTCTCATCGCATCCTGTGATTAATTTTTCTGCAGTACCTAGTTGTATTTTTTTCTGTGATTAATTTTTCTCAAGTACTGTTTCACAGCAACCAGTTTCCCTCTTTTCCATGCAAGGTTCTCTATTGAGATTTTTCCTCTTTTCTTTCTTTCTTCTGAGTCACAAAATCTCATTGTTCTAGGCACACATCACACTTGCCCCACCTCTCCAATGAAACAACAACAACCAAAAATTGAAAAACAATTATTTGGAATTGAGGTTAAAAGTTTTCTGCTCACCTTCATAATATCTTCGAAACTGTTTGTAATTATATGTAGGCTAGTGATTTCTGTATGTTAAAGTTATGCTTACCATCTTATTAAATTCTCTCTTTCTATATAGTAGTTGTTACGTTGATTCTTTTCAGTTTTCAAGTAACTAATCATATCATCGCAAGCAGAGGTAGTTCTAGCTCTGTCTTCCCAAGTTGTAGGCCTCTAATTGCTTTCTTTGTCATAGATCTCCAAAATAATATTAAATCACAGTAAAAAACAGTGGGTAGCACCGTTCCAGTGGAAAGGTCTCTAGTGTTTGTCCTTTAAGGAAGATGCTGGCTGAATGCTGGCTTTTGATGAAGATATAAACAAAACTAAGTATACAGATATAGTCCTATACATACACACAAGTACACTCTCATGTTTACAAAGGAGACACCAATTCTTATATGACAGATAGTTTTCATTTTTGTTAAAGAACCAGTATTGAATTTTGTGAAATGCCTTTTCAATATCTCTGGAGATTATCATGTTGCTTTAATTATTGGCTCTATTTATATGATGTGAATCATACTATTGGACTTCCTAATGTTGAATTGCCCTGGCTTGCTAGAAGAATCTCCACTTGATAGTGTGATATTATTTATAATGTGGGATTCAATTTTGTTGTGTTATTTTATTGAAGACGTTTGCATTGACACTCTGGTGAGAGTGGTTTGAGTTGTTGTTGTTGTTGTTGTTGTTGTTGTTGTTTTGATTTGTTTTTGCTTTCTTTTGGTAAATTCTTTGCCAGATTTTTCATTGATAAAATTACTTCACAAAAAGAACTGGGAAAGTTTCCGTCTATTTCTATTCTCTGGAATAGTTTAAATCAAAATTTTTCTTTTTACTCACAATGTTATTCTAGCTTCCAAAGAGTTATTTGTTAAGTTAAACTGAGATGATGAGGATAGAAATGTAGACATATGTCTTAGAGAATGGAAATTGTATGAGGTTTTGAAACTGAATAATCTGAAAACAGTAAATTCTGGCATTATTATTTATTACCTGTATTAACTCGAGCAACTTACCGAAGTTTTTAAAGTCTTTGTTTACCCCTTATTAAATGGGAGTTATAATAACAAATATGTTTTTAGTAATAGTCATACCTTTGTTCTACCAGTGAATACATAGATGTGGAAATTACAGTTGTATATCACTAATTCCTGATTTCAGCGTTATTCAGTCTATAAAATGTTGAAGAGAGATTAAGGAACAAAAATGAAAATAAATTGAACAGAAGCTTTGGTGAATCAAGTCTACTCCTTCAATATTAAATTCCTTCTACTTTCAGATGTGGTATACTTAGTATTAATGAAATAGGTGATCAGAAAGTCAGAGTTGAAGATGGGGAAACATTTCTATCACTAGAGAAAATTATTTCCCAAGGTCCTCTGGAACATACAAAATGCAAGTTTCCACGGGTCATACAGGCAGCTTCTATTCACCAAAAGTAAGACGAAAGACCATGATCCTGTCAAATGGGGGAGTCAGTTTCTCAAATGGAATTTTAAAATACAGATCCTCTGCAATGAGCACCGGCAGACCTGGTGTTATTAAAGGTCGTTGGGATCTGTTTTCTTAAAGTTGCAGTGTTGGCAGCTTTATCATGAGCCCTGACCTTTCAGGAATATCTACTGCAGGACTTTTATTAAAATCCTGTTCACTTTACTCATGTCAAAAAAAAAAAAAAAGGCTAAGACGTCTTGAAGGTTAATGGGCTCTGGAAGAAGCCTTCCTTTAGACATTCTTGATTTCAGTTTATAAACCATTCAATGCATTCCCTGATGAAACAGCACCAGTTCTGCCTAGATTTTAAGCCTTTAACTTAAATTTTATTGTATCCTTGAAGTTATAGGGCAAATACTTGGAAGTCATAGCTCTGCTGGAAAACTGTCAGCAATATTAATATATTTGTGATTTTGCTCAAATATAAAATGATATACTGAATATATATCATATACTGTAATTATAAGACAATATAAAGAAAATCACAAAATACTGTATAATACAATAGAAAAGAGAAAAGTCTTGTATGAGTAGTGACAATTTATAAAACAAGAGAAATGCATAACCTTGGCTGAACACATAGTTTACTTAAACTCGACATCCTATTGCAAAATAAACAAAATATAAGATTGGAAAACCAACAAAAAGCCACCAAAGAAAATTAATTCCATGTTTGAACTAGAAATGTATGGCATGGGAAAATATTTTAACAAGTGTAAACTAAAGTAAGATTAAACAGAGAGTCAGTGCTTACTTAGCACATATGGGCAGGAAACGTTTATTGAATTAATATATGAAAGAACACACCAAAAATTCACAAATCTTTAGTTGATGTAAAACTCTATGTCTAAAACAAATGCAAATGCTTTGAGTTGTAGAATTTTTATTTTATTTTTGCCTCAGTTTTACAAGTGAGTTCCTATAAATAACAAATAAGAGAGTATGGTGCATCTCAGGTTTCTGTTTCACAAATTAATACAAATTTTCCCTTTCTAACATAGATACGTGGTAAGAATACAATTCTCAAAAAATCACAATGAAACAGGCACAATTTGGCCTTATTTCCACTTATCATTTAAAAATACATTAAAGGACTTTTCGTGGCATTTTCTTTTTTTTAGTTTTTAAGTTTGGGGTACAAGTGCAGGTTTGTTACTTAGATAAACTTGTGTCATGGGAGTTTGTTGCACTTTAATTCTTAGAATTTATTATTTCAATTCTAGATCTCATCAGTGAAAGCAAAAGAATTATTTTCAGGCTCACTTAAATGAATGTTACTGTACAAGTCACTTAAATAATCTGAATCGAGGTTTACTCTTTTTTGAAATGTAGAATATAATGCCTAATTCACCTGGTTAGTTGTGAGAACTGAATGTGATAATTTATAGAATCATTGAATGATTCCTGTGAACCAAGCACTGTGCAAGAATCTAGGAATACAACGTGCTGAGACCATTTCCTGACTCAAGAGGACCACACTGTAATGGGGAGACCAGGTATCAGTAAAGCAACAGCTACACAATAATGAGAAAAGTATCTAATGGTAACTTCACTTGACTCTCTGAGACAGCAGAAGTCATAGGGAAGCAGGAAGACTGGTGTCTCTGATTCTTCCTGAAGCACCTGGACTAGGGGAGGCATTACTGTTGAACTTTTAATGAGGAGAAGTTTACCAGGAGGAAAAGGTTGGTATAAATAGGCAACTATGAGACTTGCAGAACACGGCATGCTTAAGACAACAAATCTTTCATCTGGCTGAGGAGCAGGCTCTGCCTGCAAGAGAAGGGAAAAAGAGGACAAGGAGTATGCCTGCCTTCCATTTCTCTCCCTTTTCTATTTTCTCTCATCTTCTTTCTTTCTCTTTCTCTCTTTTTCTCTTTCTCTTTTTTTCTCCCTTTCTCCATGTCTCTGTTTCTACTTCTTCCCTTCCTCCTCCTTCCCCTCCCTCTCCCTCCCTCCCGTTCTATTTTATTTTTTCTAGTTTCTCATTCCTTTATATTCTTTGGCTTTCTTCTTTATTTTCTCCCTTTACTCTATCCCCTTCCTTTCCACATTACTCTGCTTTTCTCTTTCTTTTACCTTCTATCTGCATTCTATAACATTTCTTGCATACTTATATGTCAGGCATTAAGCTAAGGAGACCTGATCCCCACCATAATCTAGCAATATCAATGTAATGTAATGACCGGCATATATATTAGGTTACACCAAAAGGTGAATTCTTTGCATAAATTATATTTAATAACACATCCAATTAGCAGGTACAATTACCTTTTGTAAAATTTAGCATGAACTTCTTTTCATATGTAAATATTAAAATATTTTCTGCTTATTACTTTTTATTTGTACTACACCAGGCTGATTTATAGGAAACATTTTGATCTGCTTGTTTTGAAATTGTGCTTTTAATTAGATTTAAAGAAATGCCCTAGGTGGTTTTAGAAATAATTTACTAACAATGTATGTTGTATGAAGGTCATTTCTCATCTATAAAACAAGCATCAAAGTTCTAATTATAATCACAGTAGAACCATAAGCTGTGAACCTGATTGTACTCTGTCAAGGCCAGCAACTTTTTGATATAAAAAATGATTTTTCTAAGATGCAATCTGAAACTACTAAGGAGTGGTATGTATAGGACTTGGACAGAGGAAGTTTGAATATCTATCTATCTATATATGTATTCATATAAATTTAGTTCCATGTGATCCTTTTTAGGGTTTGTCTCTAGTATTTGTAATCAAAAGCCTATCTCAAAACACTCATGTCATTTTATCATTTTTCTACCCATGAATTATACACTGTCTTAGTCCATTTTTGCTCCTATAACAGAATCACCTCATTCTGGGTAATTTGTAATAGATAGAAATATATTGGCTCTCAGTTCTGGAATCTGAGAAGTCCAGGATCAAGGGGTGAGCATCTGGCTAGGGCCTTCTTGTTGCCTCTTCCCCTTGCAGATGGTGGAAGAGCAAGAGAGGGCAAGAGGTCACCAAACTTGCCCTGTGTCATAGCACATATCTTACCAGGGGGGTGGAGCACTAATGACCCAGTCACTTCATAAAGGTTCCACCTTTTGATATTCTTACAATGGCATTTAAATTTCAATGTGAGTTTTTTTTGGGGGGCGGGGGTTGGGGAAGAAACAAACATTCAAATCATAGCAGCCTCTTTGTAAGAATATGAAGGATTCTTATCCTAGACTGTTAGGGACTGGGAGTTGGGTAGGGGTAGGCAAGAGGGTGCGGGAGTCATGATGGGCAGAGCTGTGGGGTCAGAAACCACAAGTTTCAATCCTGGGTCCACTGCATTTCTAGCCCTGTGATCTTGAGAAAGTTTTCTCTGGGCCTTAGTTGTATTATTGCTCCCACTCTTTCTCCCATTCAGCTTCAGTTTGGTAAGTCACGACAGGGAGGGAGTTTGAATTAAAGAAATAGTGACAAAGTGAGCAGTGAGATAACTACACCAGTTGCTATATTGTCTGAAATTTGTGAAGCTTAAGTACAAATTTGGTTCCTTAAGCATATATTCTATGCCAATGAGACATTATTAGTGGTATCCAAAAAGTAGAACATGTGGTTCTTTTACTCAAGAAATTCATAGACTTGTTAAGAAATTGACAAACATCCCCGAAGGGCTGTATCCTTTCAGTGTCAAGGAGACTCCTTGGCTCCAGACTAGCGTTCTTGTTTCTATGCAGATTTTTTAGTTGTGTTCTACAGTCATGTAAGGAGATACTAATGCAGAGTAGTTTTTTGCCTCAACAAAGGACCCATATATTGACTGTCCTATATTGACTCTTCCCTCAGCACATTGGTAGATGGTGGAAGAAATGAGATATTCCAGCTGCGGAAGCATATTAGCCAAGGCAAAGAGGCAGGAGCATGCATGGTCTGGTCAAAGAACAGTAAGGGTCTGGCCTGTATTTAATGTGGAGTTGTTTCATCCATGAGTGGGATTCTAGATCTACTGACGCCGAGTGATGTCCTAGGTACTGAGAATATAAGGAATTCATGTCCAGTTTAATGGAGGTGACAGACAAATACATAGAAAATTATAACGTGACAAATGGGACAAAGTATTATAGGAGTATCTTTATATAAGAATAGTAAAAATTGTGGTAGGATAAGGAACTTTGGCTTATTAATTTACTGGGTCTTAAAGTCAAAATAAAGGTTTTGAATTTGGTCTGAAACATTGAGAAGACTTGTAGATTTTTACACAGTCAAATGTTAAGATGAATGGAGTCATTTATACAGGCTGATCTGATGAATATGGCTAGGTGGGAAGGTATCTTATTTTGCTAATACTGTATAATAAATTGCCACAAACTCATCAGCTTAAAACCACACAGATTTATTATGTCACATTTTCTGTGGGTCAGGAGTCCAGGTGAGCTTGGCTGGGTTCTCAGCTTAGGGTCTCATAAGGCTGAAATCAAGGTTGGTTAGGGTAGGTTCTTGTCTGAAGGCACTGGGGAAAAACTCTGTTGCAAGGTAATTCAGGTTGCTGGAAAAATTCAGTTCTTTATTGCTGTAGCATGAGGATAATGTTTCCTGACTGGATGTGAGCCAGACAGGGCCACTTTCTCTCTGAGAGGCTCCTCATATTACATCTCACGTGGATATCTCCAACTTCAAGCCAGGAATGGCATTTGAATGCTTCTCATATTTCTAATCTCTGTGACTTTCTCTTCTTCCACCAGTGGGATAAAAACGTTCTTTGCTTTTATAGTGATGTGATTACATTAGGCTGATTTGGATGATCTGAAAGTCAGTTGTGCTATATACTATAACATGATCATGGGAGTGACATCTTATCATAAACGCAGGTTTTGGGGATCAGGACAGGACACCCTTGGGTGGGGGATTTACAAATTTCTGCCTACCACAGGATGGGGATTGAAGTGAGAAGGATGTCGCAAAGTGGTAACCACAGAAAAAGAAGTAGGCATATAGGAAATCAATTGGATGCAGAGTTAATGTGATTGGCTGACAAATTGAATATTGAGGAATCAAAGCTACAAGGGAGAAAAAAGCAAAGAATGTTTGTGTTTTCACATCTGAATTCCTAAAACAATTTTAGAATCAAAACCAAGAAACGTGTCAAATCACTTGTGTCGGGAAGAAGAGTTTCCACTAATATCCCTAGCTCCATTCTAAGAAGTAGACTATTATTTTTCCACCTTAAATCAAACTATCCGGATGTTTATATCTTAGCCGTTTCAACCTTAAACAGATATTTTTCTTATATAAAGTTTTATTGTCTATGTCTTTAATCTGAGACTTCCTCTGAGAAATGGCATTACTGAATTTGATTTCTCCAGTCCTTGAAGTGTAAGCTGTCCTCCACTTTTAACTTTTAGCTAGATAATATTTTATCGTCTACTTTTGAGAGAGGATCAGCTCCGTCTTGCCAGGATAACCATTATAGTCAACTCACTAAGCCCAAGGCAAAGACACATTGGTTGTAGGTTGCCCACGGTGATAACCTTGGCAGATTTGCATAGTGAGGCTGCACACGAGATGAGAACGTTGCTTGTAGCCATTCTGAGGAGTCCAGGAATGCATGAAATGACTCCTCAGTCATGCTTTTGCATTTTATGTTCACATTTCTCTTTGAAGGAAGTAGGCTAGTTACGGATAGACTGCAAATGTCTATTGCAGTTTGCACTTTCCTAAGATTTCTTCCTGTAGATAATTTAAATAGCCAGAGAACATTTGATATGTTACCCTTTCAATAGGTATATGAGTGTTTTATACAGTAAATTATTTATCTTGCCTGTCCATTAGGATTCTCTGCTCTGCTAAAACCAAAGGAAAAGTGCCTTTGGTTAAAGAGATTTCTGGTTCATTAGCTTCTTAGAGCATTATAAAATATTAGTGTTTTCATGATTTAGAACTATTTGCAAAAAGATGCTTAGGGTTCTTTTTTATTCGAAGAGTTTATTTATTGAGGCCTTATATATATAAAAATTATACAGTAGCAATAGAGGAAATTAACATAACAATAGATTACAATAAAAGAAGTCACCCAAGGTAGCAGAAATAATGCCAACTATGTAGACAGAGAGCTAAACCCTAAAGCAATTTTAAAAAAGCAATTTAACTTTATTTTTATCATATAAATTTTCATAAGTATAAATTTTCAGATAGTATACTACCTTGAGTTATTTCATGATGCTTCTCCCCGTCCCTATTATGTTGTGTATTTATGTATATGTATATGACTTAAAATACAAAAATATTTCTTCTATTATTAGAACACGTTTTATTTGGCATCATAGATACTATTTAAAAGAAGATCAGGAACTAATATTTTTGTCAATTTCTTGCCATATACTTGTTCAGTATTTCTAATAAAATTTTCTGATACTAAGCAATGGGGGTGCATATATATATGCAGGTATATATATATTTGGTTTGTTTTTACTTAGCACTAGTTAATGTTCATGCAGCACCCAACTCTAAAGCAAGAAGAATGTCTTGGAATTCTCTAGAATCTTATGCAGATAGATAATCTAAGGGAAAAATATTGCTAACATTTTTAAAAACTCTCTAGTTATAAATTTTAAAATTTAATTTGGAAATCTTAATTGACTCTAATCTAGTATTCTCCAGATAATTCCTCTTCAACATTATGCTTTTAAGATTAAAAATCACAGAAATTAAAAGAAGATTGTTCACATTTTCAGAAACAGAGGGAAGATGAGGAAAATATAAATACTATATATCACTTTTCATTTGCACGTCACCACCATTAATTTAATTGTTAAACAGTTGCATCATTGAATTCTATTGTCATTTAATGGCAAAGGGCATCGACTGAAATCCATCATATTATAAATTGTTACCTTCTTATATTTTAGGAGCTGTGCATGATTCATAAACCAACTGAGAGGGCTCCAACACAATAATTTGCCTGTAAAAATTGTTTATGTTAAAATCGCTTTATCATATTTGACTAGTGGGAAAGAATTTTTGTAATGAAACTTGAATTAGGACTTTCTTGATACTAGCCATATTTATGATTTAATTTCCATAATGCCTCATTAACACAAGTGTGTACATATACTATATATGTTATATATATTTATTTACATATACTCATTGTAGAATATTAAGAAAATAAAAATTGAAAAGAAGGTAATAAAAATTACCCCAAATAGGCTGGGTGCACTGGCTCATGCCTGTAATTCCAGCACTTTGGGAGCCCGAGGCAGGTGAATCATCTGAGGTCAAGAGTTTGAGGCCAGCCTGGCCAACATGGTGAAACCTCGTCTGTACTAAAATTACAAAGAAAATTAGCTGGGCTTGGCGTGTGCCTGTAGTCCTAGCTACCTGGGGAGGCTGAGACAGGAGAATTGCTTGAACCAAGGAGGTGGAGGTTGCAGTGAGCCAAGATTGTGCCACCTCACTCCAACCTGGGCGACAGAGGGAGACTCCATCTCAACACCAACCAACCAACAAACAAAATCTCAAATACTAAAACCTTAAATATTGAAGTCACTGTAAATATTTTGGTATATTTGTATATCTTTTTTTCTAAGTATGTCCCTAAATACATATCTATACACAAACATACATATGTGTATCTAAATAGAGACATATTCACAGGTAGAACATGTGCACAAGAACACGCAGGTGAAAGCTATTTACACGTGCATTCCCTAAAACTATCTGAAATCTGTCCCCTCATCTGCATCTTCTAGCTCCATCATGGTTAAAGTAAGCGTCCCTTATCTAGTCCACAGCTAAATCTGTCTCTTCTGAATCTCTTCTTCATATAGGAGTCATAGTAATTAAAAAAATAAAAACCTGATTGTACTACTTTCCTTCTTTAATGCCTTTTCTTGACATTCTAGTGCACTCAGGATAAAGTGGAAAAATATTGCCCTAGTCTGCAAGGCTTTGTGAAATGCAGCCTCTGCCATCTCTTCATCCATAAGCCATCCTATTCCTCTCTTTAAGTCTTCTTTAGTCACACTGACCTTGATTTTCTTATCAGACACCCTAAAATTCTTTTAACCTAACATGCTACTTCTTTATGTGGAAGGCATAAGATGTATCTTCTATTATAATTAATGTCCAGAGAAAATATAACATTTTAAACTTTTCCCATAGCTGATTTTGTCCTCACCATGAGTCCCTACCAGCTGATGTGAATAGAAATAATTTAACTGAATACTCACTGTATGTTAAAGCTTAGTCTAATTCAATAATGTAAACAGTCTCTTGAGGTGGTATTCTTGGAAAAAGTTGTGTCTCTCCCAATTGTAAGGAAGATACAACAGTTAGGTTCTCTCACAGTCATGGTTGTAAACAGTGGCAGACTTGGATATGGGTCTCAGGTCTTCAACTTCTTGAACCTCAGTCTACCACTAACTCCATTATTGATGATGTGGACAAATTAAATGTCATTACTTATGGCCCCAGATAACCCAAAAATATTGTTTCAAACTAGCAACCACTTTTAGTGATACACTTAAGGACTCTCCCAGCTAAAAGCAAGAAGAAATTGATCCTATGTCATTTCACTTCATTTCATTTGAAGGAAACCTTAACATAAGCAATGGCATAAGTGGAATTAAAAAGGATGTTAAGAAGGAAGAGTGCCACCTTGGAATCTAGGAAACAAAACATGGTAGCTCAAAAGTTAGTGAGGGGTGGGGGAAGGAGAGAGGAGGCAGACAGCGAGAGCCACAGCAAGAGAGAGACATACGGAGACTCACAGGTTAAAAAAAAAAGAAACAGAGCAAGTGTGTGTTGCCCTGATCCTTGTGCAGCTGACGTCTTGTGGACTGTTCCATGATGGTATGCAGGTATATGGTGGCAGGCGATTTATCAGAGTCTTCAGATCCCAAATAAAACATCTGCTACAACCACTCAGATCCACTCTTTAAATTTTCTCCGTAATAGAATCATCTTAAAATTAATGAGGCTGAGCCAGGAGGATCACTTGAGCCCAGGAAGTCAAGGCTACCGTGAGTCATGTTCAGGCCACTGCACCCTAGCTTGAATGACAGAGCAAGATCCTGTCTCCAAGAATAAAGAAGAAAAAGGAAGCAAGGAAGCAAGGAAGCAAGGAAGCAAGAAAGCAAGAAAGCAAGAAAGCAAGAAAGCAAGAAAGCAAGAAAGCAAGAAAGCAAGAAAGCAAGAAAGAAAGAAAGAAAGAAAGAAAGAAAGAAAGAAAGAAAGAAACGATTAATGCAGCTTCTCAGTTATTTTGGTATCATGAACAGAGTAATCTGAAAGGAGAATAAAATAATTCTGGACCCACTCAAATGTATTTTTTCATAAGCTAATAAATCAACATATGCCTGTTGAGAATGTTAATAAAACTAAGAATGACAACTAACATTTGTTGAGTACTTTAT
Source organism: Macaca nemestrina (assembly GCF_043159975.1). NCBI lineage: Eukaryota > Metazoa > Chordata > Mammalia > Primates > Cercopithecidae > Macaca > Macaca nemestrina. The sequence continues at coordinate 11,531,059 of NC_092128.1, forward strand.
GTCAAGCAGTGTTCTAACACCTTTATCCTAAAAACAGTGCTAAGTACATTTATTTTTATTCACAACAACCAACAAGGAAACTGAGACAGGGGCTATTATAATATGTCTAACCCACATAAAATACCATGTGAAAATAAAATTTCTGGATCCACAATTTTGGGACCAAATCTATAATGTGGTGCCCCCTAACCAAGTGAATCCTACCTGTAAAGGCTCTTTTTGAACCACTAAAATGTTCTAGCACCATTGTCTCACTGTTTCGTAAAAAATATCTTTAAAATTAATTCCAAGGATAAAATATGGAAGGAAGCACCACCATCTGTTATAATAACTTTAAATCATCCATAAAGCAGGAGGGCACCTGTCCCTGCTGAGAGGACAGATCAGGTTAACATTCTGCTAGTCATCTGATACGGTTTGACTTTGTGCCCTCATCCAAATCTCTTGTTGAATTTTAATCCCATAATTGGGGGAGGGATGTGGTGGGAGGTGATTGGATCATGGGGGCAGATTCTCTGCTTGCTGTTCCCCTGAGAGAGTTCTGAAGAGATCTGGTTGTTTGAAAGCATGTAGCACATCCCCCTTCACTCTTTCGCTCTCCTGCCACCATGTGAAGACGTGCTTGCTTCCCTTTTGCCCTTCTACCATGATTGTAAGTTTCCTGAGACCTCCCAGCTATGCTTCCTATAAGCCTGTGGAACTGTGAGTCAAATAAACCCCTTCATAAATTACCCAGTCTCAAGTAGTTCTTTAAAGCAGTGTGAGAATGGACTCATACATCATCCTTTACTTTCACTCACTTTCCACACCTGTGCATTCCTCCTGCACTTGCTCTCTCCCTGGCTCCTCTTTGGCTCCTGCCCAATAATTCCCCTTATCTCATTGGCATGGAGTTTTTTGGAAAATATTTATTGTCAAATAATCTATGCAGAGCCACTCCTTCAGATAACCTATAATTTCAACAACCTAAAAAATAAAATTTAGTGGTTTTAATTTCACTCTTAGCGAGTTAAGGGGAATGATGCCAGTAAAAAAAAAAAAAGAAAGAAAGAAAGAAAATTTAATTACTAAAAGAAATACATTATGAGATTTCTAAAGCAAACAAATTTTTTCTTATACAAAACATTAAAGAATATAATGTAAGCTTTAGAATTATCTAGGCATTTTATGAAATATTTTCACTGATTTCCATTTTTGAGGATAGGTGTTTACAGAAAATTATTTTAAACCTAAGACAAAAGGCTGGCAACTTGTTTTATCTTGTCTTGGGTTTCATTTTGTTGATCTTTTGTGCTCTCAAATTGCCACGGGCTTCGGCCAGTTGTTGCACAGTTTTTCTTTGTTGGAAAAGCGATAAGGTTAATGACTGCTATGTTTTCCTAACCATGTTCCTAATCTAGCAATTTTGCCCCTTTAAGGGTAGAATAGATTCACCACTAACATATAAATAATAATTTCCTGGGGAACTTATAAAAGATGATTAATGCCCTTGCCTTTGGGTGTCTGTTCTTTTAAGTGACTGATAGGAACAAAAGCAAGACCATACAAAAACCTTTTTGCTGTGAATAGAAAATGCGAATGGTGCATAGGAGACTGAGATCCAAAGAAGAATGAAAGCAAACCAAACTCAGGAATCAGTGGCAAACAAATGTAGCTGGTGAATTTCTACTTCTTGGAGGAGATAATCTTCCTGAAATAGAATCACAGCCAGTTGCTTTGCTAACAAATCACTGCAGGGTTTATTTGAACACTGTATTTGGATTATGCTCTTTTTAATGTTTTAGGATTGGTAAATCTGAAATTGCATATTAAAGGAAACATAAAGTCACAAACATATCTCTACACACACTTACCCGTGTCTGGAAGGTCTATACAGAAGTTTAATGCTTAAAGTGTTGCCGTATGCTGGAATACCAGAATCTAAAAAGAGCTAAAAGGAATGTTACAAATGAGAGGGCAGAGAAAGAAGCCTCTACCGATCATCCCCCGCCTAGGACACTGATTTAACCACGGTCTACAGAGAGAAGCACTCTCCTATGGACCGAAAACCAAGTGAGCACTCACAGTGCTGGCTTTTAACTTCGTATTATTGAATGAGTGACTCGGAAGGAGAATAAAATAGTCCTTACTTGCCTACTCAGGACTATTGCCACTAATTGCCACGCCGCCACCCCTCCACCACCTGCGGGCAGTGGCAGCTTGGGTGAGGAGAGCATTTCCACGTGCTAAGGAGAGACAGCCTGCAGCAATTTCAGTCACTGAACTCAGTGGTGTCCTGTTATAGCAGAAAGGAAAACCAGACCGAACTCGGCTGACGCCCACCCATGGAGGGACCATTTAAACCAGCGTTAGCCAGAGGGGAATCACTGATCCCAATGGTCAGAGCTTGAGTTCCCGCAAGTCTCACTACTGCTGGCTAAAGTGCCCTGGGGCCTGGCCCTAAATAATCTTGAAAGGCAGTATAGACCATGAAGACTGCAACTCCTAAGTCAGTCCTAGTGCTGAACTGGGCCCAGACCCAGCTGACTGGGGGTGAGGGTGGGGCACACAACCTGCTGAGATGCTCTCCAGGGTGGCTAAGGGAGTGATTGCACCACCTCTTCCCTAATTCCAGGCTGTACAACTAACTGCTCCAAAAGAGACTCCTTTTCTCTACTTGAGGACAGGAGACAGAAGACTGGAGAAGATTTTGTCTTGCCTCTTGGATAGCAGCTCTACTACAGCAGGATAGGGCAGCAGTCAGAGTCATCAGGCCCCCTTTCCAGGCCTTACCTCCAAGATAACATTTCTAGACATACCCTGGGCCAGAGAGCAACCTTCTCACTCAAAGGAAGTGATGCAGCCCTGGCAGGATTTATTCACCAGGGTGAATAAATAACCAGCTCAAATAACCAGCAGCAGTACCTGGTACTACACTGAGGGTCTTGGGCGAGACTCAGACTTGCTGGTTTCAGGTGAGACTCAGCACTTTTCCAGCTATGATGGCTGTGGGGTGAGACTTCTGCTTAAGAAAGACAGAAGGAAAAGCAAAGGGGATTCCATCTTGCACCTTAGGTACCAGTTCAGCCACAGGGGAGTAGGGCACAAAATGGGCTCTTGGAATCCCTAATTCCAGCACTTGGCTGCTGGATGAAATGTATAAACATTCCCTGGGTCAGAGGGGAGCCCACTTCCCTGAAGGATGAGTCCCAAACCAGGCAGCATTCACCACAAGCTGACTTAAGAGCCCTTGGGCCTCAATGGAACATTTTTGGTAGTCTGGCAGTATTCCCTGAGGACCTGCAGTGGCAGTTGCCATGAGGTGAGGCTCTTTTGCCTTTGGAAAGGGGAAGGAAGAGCGGGAAGGACTGTATCTTTTGGTATGAGTGCCAGCTCAGCTGCAGGACAAAAGAAGACAAAGTAGATGTTTAAGTTTGTTGACTCTAGTCCCTGACTCCCAGACAGCACATCTGAACCCACCCAGGGCCTAGGGGAACTCGCAACCCTGAAGCGAAGGACACAATCCTAGACGGTTTTGCCCCCTGCTGACTGTAGAGTCCCAGAGCCTTGAGGAAACATAGGCATAGCCAGAGAGTGGTTACAATAGATGCTGCATAAGACCCACTGCTGTGCTGGCTTCAGGTCCACCTAGTGGTGGTTGCCATGGGGGTGCTTATGTCACTCCACCCCCAGCTCCATGTGGCTCAGAACAGAGGGAGAGAAAGAGACACTACATTTGGTTGGAAGAAAGCAAGGGAAGAGAACAACAGTGTCCATCTGATAATCCAGAGAATTCACCTAGGTCTTCTCTAAGACCATCAAGATGAATCTGTATGAGTCTGCAAGAACCATAGCATTACTAAGGTGCTCCCTAAATAAGGAACAGCTTAGATAACAACACCCAGGTAATTTCAAATACCTGGAAAGCTTTCCCAAGAAGGACAGGTACAAACAAGCCAATACTGCAAAAACTACAATAAATACCTAATTCCTCAATGTCCAGACACAAATGAACATCTACAGGTATCAAGACAATCCAGAAAAAGATGACCTCGGCAAATGAACTAAATAAGGAATCAGGAACCAACCCTGGAGAAACAGAGATATGTGACCTTTCAGACAGAGAATTCACAAATAGCTGTTTTGAGGAAACTCAAAGAAATTCAAGATAACTCAGAGAAGGAATTCAGAATTCTATCAGATAAATTTAACAACAAGATTGAGATAATTAAAAAGAATCAAGCAGAAACTCTGGAGCTGAAAAATGCAACTGACATACTGAAGAATGCATCAGAGTCCTTTAATAGCTGAATTGATCAAGCAGAAGAAAGAATTACTGAGCGTAAAAACAGGCTATTTGAAAATACACGGAGGAGACAAAAGAAAAAAAAATAACAAAGCATGCCTACAGAATCTAGAAAGTAGCCTCAAAAGGGCAAATCTAAGACTTACTGGCCTTAAATACAAGGCAGAGAAATAGACAGGAGTAGAGAGTTTATTCAAAGATACAATAAAAGAAAACTTTCCAAGCCTAAAGAAAGATATCAACATCCAAGCACAAGAAGATTACGGAACAGCAAGCGATTTAACCCAAAGAAGACTACTTCAAGGCTTTTAATAATCAAACTCCAAAAGGTCAAAGATAAAGAAAGGATCCTAAAAGCAGCAAGAGAAATGAAAAAAATCACATGCAACGGAGCTCCAATACATTTGAGAGCAGACTTTTTATTGGAAATCTTACAGGCCAGGAGAGAGTAGTGTGACATATTTGAAGTGTTAAAGGAAGAAACCTTTAGAATAGTATATCTGGTGAAAACATCCTTCAAACATGAAGAGGAAATAAAGATTTTTCCCAGGCAAACACAAGCTGAGGGATTTCATCAACACCAGACCTGTCCTGCAAGAAATGCTTACAGGGAGTTCTTCAGTCAGAAAGAAAAGAATGTTAACAAGCAATCAGAAATCACCAAAAGGCACAAAACTCACTAGTAATAGTAAGTACACAGAAAAACAGAATATTACGTGGTAACCATGATGTATAAACTACTTTTATCTTAACTAGAAAGACTAAATGATAAACCAATCAAAAATAATAACTACAACTACTTTTGAAGACATACAGTACAATATGATATAAACAGAAACAACAAATAGTTAAAAACCGGGGACAAAGTTAGGGTGTAGAGCTTTTATTGGTTTTCTTTTTGCTTGCTTGTTTATGCCAATGATTTTAAGTTGTTATCAGCTTAAAATAATGTGCTATAAGATAGTATTTGCAAGTCTCATTATAACCAGAAATCAAAAAACACACAACAGATACACCGAAAATAAAAGGCAAGAAACTAAATTATATAACCAGAGAAAATCATCCTCACGAAAAGGAAGACAGGAAGGAAATAAGGAAGAGAAGACCACAAAATAACAACAAAAAGGAAAGAACAAAATGGCAGGATTAAGTCTTTACTTATCAATAATAACATTGAATATAAATGTACTAAATTCTCCAATGAAAAGAAGTGGCTGAATGGATAAAAAAAGAGGATCCAATGATCTGTTACCACATTTCACCTATAAAGACACATGTAGACTGAATATGAAGGGAGGGAAAAAGATATTCCATGCCGTTTGAAACCAAAAGAAGAGTAGGAGTTACAATTCTTATATCAGACAACATAGATTTCAAGACTAAAACTATAAGAAACAAAGGTCACTCTATAATGATAAAGAGGTCAATTCAGCAAGAAGATATAACAATTTTTTAAATATATATGCACCCAACATTGGAACACCCAGATATATAAAGCAAATATTATTAGAGCTAAAGAGAGAGGTAGTCTCCAGCACAATAACAGCTGGAGATTTCAACACCCTACTTTCAGCATTGGACTGATCTTTCAGAGAGAAAATCAACAAAGGAACATCAGACTTAATATATACTATAGACCAAATGGATCCAATAAATATTTACAGAACATTTCATCCAATGGCTACAGAATGTACATTCTTTTTTTCAGACCATGAATAATTCTCAATGATTGACCATATATTAGGTCACAAAACAAGACTTACAACATTAAAAAAATTGAAATAATATCAAGCATCTTTTCTAACCACAATGGAATAAAACTAGAAATTAATGACGAGCAATTTTGGAAACTATACAAATGCATGGTTAAAGAATATGCTCCTGAGTAACCAGTGGGTCAATAAAATATTAAGAATATTGGAATTTTTCTGAAACAAATGATGATGGAAACACAATATACCAAAAACTAAGGGATATGACAAAAGCAGTACAAAGAGGAAAGTTCATACCTATAAGTGCCTACATCAAGAAAGAAGAAAAACTTCAAATAAACAACTGAACAATGCATCTTAAAGAACTGGAAAAGCAGGAGCAAATGAAACCCAAAATTAGTAGAAGAAAATAAGTAGTAAAAATCAAAGCAGGAATAAATTAGATTGAAATGAAGAAAGCAATATAAAAGACCAATGACACAAAAAGTTGGTTTTTTGAAAAGTTAAACAAAATTGGCAAACTTCTAGCCAGACTACAGTAAAGGAGAGAAGATCCAAATAAATAAAATCAGAGATGAAAAAGGAGACATTACAACTAATATCACAGAAATTCAAAGGATTAGCAGTGGCTACGTTGAGCAACTGTATGTCAACAAATTGGAAAAATCTAGGGAAAACAATGGACAAATTCCCAGACACATACAACCTACCAAGATTGAACCATAAATAAATTCAAAACCTGAACAGACCAGTAACAAGTAATGAGATTGAAGCCATAATTAAAAAATCTCCCAGTAAAAACAGCCCAGGACTTGATGGCTTCATTGCTGAACTCTACCAAACATGTAATGAAGAACTAGTAACAATCCTACTCAAACTATTCTAAAAAATAGAGGAAGAGAGAAATAGTTCCAAACTCATTGTATCATGCCAGTATTACCTTGATTCCAAAACCAGACAAAGACACATCAAAAAAAGAAAACTACAGGCCAATATCACTCATAAAAATTGATGCAAAAATCCTGAATAGGAAATAAAAAAAAAAAAATCATTCACCATGACTAAGTGGGATTTATCCCTGAGATGCAGGGATGATTCAATATATGCAAATCAATATGATACATCATATCAACAGAATGAAGGCCAAAACCATATAATCATTTCAATTGATGCTGGAAAATTATCTGATATAATTCAACATTCCTTTTATGATAAAAACTCTCAAAAACTGGGGATAGAAGGAACATATCTCAGCATGAAAGCCATATATGACAAACCCACAGCCATCATCATATTGAATGGGGAAAAACTGAAAACCTTTCCTCTAAGATCTGTAGCATGACAAAGATGCTCATTTTCACCACTATTATTTAACATAGTAATGGAAGTCCTAGATAGAACAATCAGACAAAAGAAATAAATAAACGGCATTCAAACTGGAATGGAAAGAGTCAAATTATCCTTGTTTTCAGATAATATGATTTTATATTTGGAAAAACCTAAAGATGGCACAAAAAAACTATTAGAACTGATAAATTATGTAAAGTTGCAGGAAACAAAATCAACATTAAAAATTTGTACCATTTCTATATGCCAACAATGATCTTAAGAAAATGAAAGATCTCTATAATGAAAACTATAAAACATGAAAGAAACTGAATAGGACACCATAAAATGGAAAGTATTCAATTTGTATGGATTTAAAGAATCAATATTGATAAAATGTCCATACTACCCAAAGCAATCTACAGATTCAGTGCAATTCTTAACAAAATATCAATGGCATTCTTTACCGAAATAGAAAAAAAAAAAATCCTAAAATTCATATGGAACCACAAAAATACCCAGAATAGTCAGAGCTATCCTGAGCAAAAGAACAAAATTGGAGGAATCACTTGACTTTAAATTATACTACAGAGCTATAGTAACCAAAATGGCATGGTACTGGCATAGATCAATGGAATAGAATTCAGAAACCAGAAACAAATTTACACACCTACCGTGAAATGCTTGACAAAGATGCCAAGAACCTACACTGGAAAAAAGACAATCTGGAATATTAGAATCTAAAAAGAGCTGAAAGGAATGTTACAAATAAAGAATATTCCCTAAAATAAATTAAAGCAAAAGTCATTTGGCCCATATGGTTAAAAGACCAGGGTTTAGCTAGATGGACTTTCAGGAAAAGCTCTATGCAGCCCAGTGTATAAATTGGGCCTCACAGTGTATTTGCAAGTAACATCAAACTATATACTTTCCAATTTCATGCTAATATCTCCTCTTTACTTAATTCCATCTCATTATCATAAATGTAGGAATTAGATGTTCATGGTCTATCAGCAATTCCTCTGGTGTTGGCTTCTTTCCAAGTGTGTCCAGGCCACATACTATTTCTATGATTAAAACTATGTGAAAACAAAGTGTTCACCAAGACCAAAATGGCCTTAGCGTTTCCCTCAGCTGGACTAAACTTTACACAGGCTTCCTCCTGACTCTAGGTCCCTAACTTCCCTTTCTTAAATAATTTACTTTAGAAAACAAGTAATTGTAAGCTCTTTCTTTGCCCAGTAGAGATGTAAACCTTGTTTTAAAGCTTCTTGCCAGTTTTAAAACCCTGGAATATTTTCCTTAAGCACTCAGGAGCCATCACGTTGAAATAAAATCATTAAAGGGATACAGCTTACACGGGAGTGTAGGTGGGAGCCTAACTTCAAGGAGCCTTGCTCCAAGTTGTAAAACTACCTCCTGTCATGAAGATAGGAGAAAATTTACTTCATCTGTGGGTAAAGCCAATTAGCAAGCACAAATGGCCTACACAGATTCTCCCATTCCAGCTCTTAAAAACTCCTCATTCCTTTTTTTCAATGGAGTTGGGCTCAGGCTGAGTTACAGCCTCTCTCCTCTGTTACAATAGTTTTGAATAAAGTCTCTCTTGCCTATGTAACTTTGCCCAGTGGAATGTTTGCTTTGACCAGGTATATTCTGATTTTATCTTGTAATTTTCACACTTATCTGCTTTCTGTTTTCTTATTGTTTTTTAGTTTATCCCCTTTGGAAATAAGTGGATTTTCTCAGGCCATATTACAGTTAGTCCTGTTTTTCATGACTCTGATACAACATCAAATCAAAAATTTTAAATTAAAATTTAAAATTTCTGGAATAAATTTATTTAATCATACTTCTTAAACCAAACAACGACAAAAATAACAACAAACAAAAACTTCTTGTTGATGTTTCTCAAGAGAGAAGGTTCCCTGGCTAGTTAATAAGGGTATCTAACCTATTTCATATATGTGATGTTGCTTTAGGAAGAATAAATTATTCAACGGCTTAATTAAATAATGAAATAAGACCTCTTCATTCTTCTAGTAGCTTCTAATCTTATTTCAGTTGCCCAGGTGGGGCTCCTCTGTAGGATGAACCTAGAGAGGGTACCGTGACTACTCAGGAACCATTATTGCTTATGTTTAAATGATAAATTAATAAATTGGTATATTTGAATGGTAACATGAAACTCTTAAATCCTTATAAGATTTAAATATCAAAAAATAAAAGAAATGGAAAACAAAACCAGTGTAATAATAAAAAATAAAGAGCAGAAAGAGAGATAAGATCTATTACATACTTACAATTTGCCATTTTCCCCAATGCATTATGTGTGTTATTTTGAAAATCCTAATAGCAATACTAGCAATAGGTGCTATTATTCCTAGTCTACAGATGAAGACACCATGGCTCTAAGAATATAAATATCTGCCTCAAAATAACACAATTAATAAATGGCAGAACTTGGATTTGATAATCTAAGAAGGAGCTCAGCACCACACTCAACATATTTAACTGTTACACTACAGTAGCTCTAGGCCTGCAGCCTATAAACATTAGAAATGAGAACATTGGATGGAATAAGGCAAATTATACAAAACTAGCTAAAATGGCCAGGTCTCCAATAACAGCCTTGCTAAGTCACAAACAATCTTGTGTATGAAGAAATGTTTTTATCTGCTTCTTGCTGCAATTCATGAAGATATAGTCAGTCTCAGATCCTAATACCTAAGGAAGTGATTCTCCAAGTGCAGTCAGTATCACCTGGTAATATATAAGACGGGAAAATTCTCCTACTCAATCAGAAAGTCTGAGGGTGGGGACCAGCAATCAAGCCCTCCTGGTGAGTCTAGGCTTGCTCAAGTTCCAGAATCACGGGTCTAAGGCGAATCTTGGCAGAGATCCTTACCTCTGCTACTGTGGTGGCTCTTGTGCAGAGTTATTATCTGAATAATACCCTGCAATGATTTGTAGATTTCCAACCTGCAGTGGGCTCTACTCATTTATTGTGACAAAACTTATAGGGACTATGCCTTTTCTGAGCACAATTTGATCTTAAAGACCAAGAAACTTCATTTCAAAATCTTGGCATTTCCTGTGTTACCCAGAGTAGGGTTTGTACAAAATGCTTTCTTTAGATCTCTGTTGTCAGATGAATCAATATAATGATCGCCATTTTTCACTCTCCTGTTGCCTCAAATTCAGAAAATAAAGCTACTGAGGAAATCTGTACGAATTCAGCATACCCCCACCTCAGCCCTCACACACAAATACCTGAACCACAGGAAAGACACAAGATAATGTGCGGCATGAGAGTTAAAACAGAGGCCAAGTCTTTTAGGTTACTGCCACAGTCTAAAGAGGGAGAAGAGGAGTCTGGGTAGCATAGTCTGCACAGCTTAGTCTGAGCAGCATAGCAGACCGTGGCGTATTGACTTGAAGTACTGTGACGTCCAAGAGGGGCAGGTGCCCCATGTACAACTAAAACCACAAAACACTAAAGAAACCATGTAACTTCCTTTACGGTCCACTCTTTTGGATAAGCAAAACCAGCTTTCCCACCTGGTTGTCAGCATCTCATCAACATAGACAAATCCATTATATGCAGAACAAGACTATCCTTAATTGTATTTGTTTAAAGTCCATATGCAATTAATATATGTAGATGGAAGATACTATGAGCCTTTAAATAATATTATTCTTGATTTATTTTTCTTTCAGAAAACTGCTAGACAATTCTGTCTCTGTACATACAAATTAGAAGGGAGTGTTCAAACAGTAAAATGAAATAGATACATAATTAATTCAATATCTTGGTGAACAGTATTTCAATTTTGATTTTGAAATAATCCTGGAGAGGCCTTTAGAAATACACTACAAATGTAAGGAAAATAGGGTTTTTGAGTGGTCACACACTAGATCTTATTTTCATATATCTACTTTAAACTGACGAATAGAAATCAGCATACTTATTAACTGGAATGGTACAATATTTTCCCAAGATATTAATCTCAGCAATTGTGGCATAGGATACTACAACTATTAGCAAATAGAGTGCATAACCTTGAAAAGGAAACCCAGTTAAATAGGCATCAAGAACATATTTCTTCACTTTGTATGCTCAGTTCTAACCTTGCAGGCTCTGTGACATTCAGTAAGTCTCAATATAGCTCCTTCATTTTTTTTCCTATTAAGCTTGGATTATTTTAGAGGACTGATAAGGTATTTATACAGAGTAGAAAAAGCTTCTGAATACTTTAAAATGCATGTATTATTTAAAAGGACAACAAAGCACTGCTATTTTAATATATACTAATTTCATTGTTCTGAGATATTTGAACATGTCAACATTGTGTCATTGTTCCTACCAAGGTCATACAACAAGACATATCAAAGAAAATAAGTTGCTTTTCAATTTTGATATTTCGACTTTCTTTTCGACATTCACAGAGTTCCAGGTAGTAACATAGCTCTGTCTACCCACAGGCAGTTTGAAAACACCCAGAGGCACTCATTTTTTTTGTAGTTAGTAGGACACGGAGGAGAAAGCTGGTTCACAACAAATTTCGATTGATCTGAAAATATGAAAATCCTAAAATAGGTGGGAAATTTCATAGGCAACATTACATTCCAATATAAAATTCACAACTTGTCCTCCCAGAACAAATGTCAAAATCGGTCATCAACACTTTTGCCTGAAATGCCTCTTTTTTATTGATTCACAAAGCAAATACGAGTCTTCACTCTTATCGCCAAGAAGTTGTCCCAGAGAGCCCTGCAGATCACAGCCCTTTCTTCTCAAGATCCAAAAGTAAAGCAAACACGCTGTGACCAAATCAACTACGATAGATTGTCTACAACTTTATCCCAACTCCAATCAGCTCCAGGCAGAATTTTCAATTTAAAATCCGTGTCATATTGTGAGGAAGAGAAAAATAACTAAATAATGCATGTATCACCTGAACAAATTCGTCTTAAAATGAATGCAAAATATTCACCCACGGAACTTAACAACTCTGGAAAAATAGTGTTTTAGAGGATGATGGTTGAAGAATTAAAAATTATGATAAAAAAGAAGCGTCATGACACGGGGGAAGATTCAGTACTCTGTGGATGATCAAGGACATTTTTTAGTGCAATGCTGATTTCAAATGTCCGGTGCTGCCGGTGAGCAAGGTAGCAGTCCTTGTGCCTGATTATCTACCTTTCTGTTTTGAACTGAATCATACCTGTCACTGCCAGGCGCCAGTGTTTTAGAGCTTAAACGTTACATACTTGTTAAAGGCTGCTGGGTGTGATAAATATTCAAATAACCATGCAAATGCATATTTAATAGTAAACTTAGGCAAGTGCCAGTGAAGGAAAGCAACACAGCTCTAAGAGTGCGTGAAAACTAAAAGGACTTTGGGGTTTAGGAAAGGCCTCCGTAGGCAGGTGATGTCTGGGCTGTGTTTGCAGGATGAAGAGGGGTTAAGTGAAATGGGCAGGACGTTCCAGAAAGAGCACTGGGTGACACTGGGTGACAGGAGGAGCATATGACTTCAAAAAACAGTGTGACTGTGGTTGGGAGATTAGGAGGGTGAGTGGAGAGAAATTGTGTGGAAATATGCTGGAACTATCAGCAAGGTCCAAATAGGGTTTTTCTTGGTGCACACTGGACAAATCATTGCTGGGCAAATTTTGTGAAGCGTATTTTAAATAACCAATGAGACTCACAACATGTAGCCAATGTGGGAAACAGTGATGTTGATAAATAGTAGTGAATGTCATAACACTTTGGGCATACAAGTGAACTAACAATTTACTTGGTAGGAAACTTCAGCATGATTTCTGTTTTTCAAAAAACACAGCTCTGTCTCTTATCTTCCTTCTAAAGCTGTGATTCTCCGTGAGGGATGATTTGGCTTCCTTATCCCTCCCAAGAGCTATTTGGCAATGTCTGGACACAATTTGCTTGTCACAACTGGAGGGGGTGCTATGCCATCTAGTGGGTAGAGGCCAGGAATGCTGACCAAACATCTCACAATGCACAGAGACCCCCATAGCAGGAAATTATGTAGCTCAAAATGTCAATAGGGCTGAGGTTAAGAAACTCGGCTCTAAAGTGTTTTAAAAATTTAAAGAGTTTTCCATGGTCTCTTGACCTAATGCACAAGATAGATATTTGTGTGTTTTCCTACACAGAAAACAAGGGGAGCAGGTCAGATTTCAGGATATAAGAAATGGGAAATGCATTTGAGATGCGTATTAAACAAATCCAGATACATTGAAAGGCAAGTCTTCACTGGGAATTAAATTTGGGACTTTTTAGAGTACCCAAAAATCAAATCCATGGAAGAAGTAAAAGAACAAAGATAAAATGCTTAGTGCAGAGCCTTCAGGAACTTCTAATTGCCAACTAGGTAAAGGAGAATAAGCCTACAAAAGGAAATTAGCAGGGGGCAGGCAGAACTCAAAGAGATAAGAGAAAAACAAGAGTGGGATGTCATGGAAACCAATGTAAGAAATTGTTTCAAGAAAGATAAACTGATTTACAGTGCCAAACATACCCAAGAGGAAAAAACAAGGAGAGGACTGAAAAGTCTATTTTATTAAGAGACATGGCGGTCATTAGTGACCTTTGTAGAGGGCTGTCTTGGTTGAGTGATGGAGGTGAAAGCCAGATTTGAGCGGTCCAAGATTAAGTGGCAGTATGGAGCTAGAGACAACTCCTGTACAAGTCTTTATTGTAAAGAGAAGCAGAGGTTGTAGGGGCACATGTGTGAAATCAAGATTAATATGGGACACACTCAAGTATGTTTAAAGGCTGATGGCAGTGATTTGGTTCGAAGCTAGCAGTGCAACATACAGGGAAAAGTTTATAGTTTAAAGTTTCTCAGAAGGTATGAAGGGACAGGTTCCAAAAGAGATAGAGAGATACCATCTCTATTGTCACAGAAGGGATAGAATCAATAAGAAAGTTTATTGATTGTTTTACATGGAATTCACACAAGGTTTGTGACCAGATATGTAAGAAGAAATATTTATTTATCAAATAAAAGAAAAATGAGAAGTAGTTGACATTAATCACTTTTCAGTTGCTCAAACCAACCTAATCAGGAATTCGACAAGCCAGTTATATGATATGGCCTGCACTTCTCCTAACCTGCTGCTGCCCATTCTGTTCCCTTCATCCCGTGTACCTTTTTTTTTTTTTTTTGAGACAGAGTTTCACTCTGTCACCCAGACTGGAGTGCAGTGGCGTGATTTTGGCTCACTGCAAGCTCCGCCTTCTGGGTTCACGCCATTCTCCTGCCTCAGCCTACCAAGTAGCTGGGACTACAGGCACCTGCCACCATACCCGGCTAATTTTTTGTATTTTTAGTAGAGATGGGATTTCACCGTGTTAGCCAGGATGGTCTCAATCTCCTGACCTCATGATCTGCCCGCCTCAGCCTCCCAAAGTGCTGGGATTGCAGTCGTGAGCCACCGCACCTGGCCCCTTCATCCCATGTATCTTACCTACTCTGAGTTCTCTGGGAATGTTTCTCTGCATGCTGTAATGCTCCCTCCTTTATGCCCTAGTTGGACTCATCATAATGTACTGTAATTATTTCTTTACTGTTTAATTGCTCCACTAGACTAGGAACTCCTTCAGGGCATGGCCACATCACGTGTAGAACACTGGTGGGTGGTGCCTGACAGAGACAGTTGATAAGTACTTGCTGAGGGGATTAGTTTTCCTCTTTATTTCTAAGGTAAACATCTCCCCATTGGATTGCTGGCTTGTATTGGCAAAATTATGCATCTAAAAAAATTACACATTGAACTATCAATTCATATATATGTACATGTATCTCTGAGAATACTTCTGAATAACCTCTTAGAATGCAGGTTTCTCTGTTCTAAGTATCTTCACTGAACAGATGGGTTAATCCTGAGATGATTAGAAAAACCAGTTAAATAGAAATTCTGCTAACTAAAAGCCAAAATTCTGTAATCAAGCCAATTAACTGAGTCATTATCAAATCTCTTTTTTCCTAGACTGTGACCTCATAGAAGGTAGAACCTTTTTCTAGCTAAATATACAATGCACTTGTCAAAATGTTTACTTAAAAATAATTGTACTTGGCTCATAGTGAGTTGAGGAGGAAAATGGGATAAGAACAAAAAAATAAATAGATTCAGGTTTCTGACACCAAATATCTATTTTCTGCTTTGACATCTAACATATATGACTAAGTCAAACAATCCTAAAATTAATATGAAACCAAAAAACACCCCACATAGCAAAAGCAAGACTAAGCAAAAAGAACAATTCTGGAAGCATCACATTACCCAACTTCAAACTATACTACAAGGCTATAGTTACCAAAACAGCAAGGTACTGGTATAAAAACAAGGATGTACGCCAATGGAACAGAATAGAGAAACCAGAAAAAAAGCCAAATATTTATAGCCAATTGATCTTTGACAAAGCCAACAAAAACATAAAGTGGGGAGAGGATACCTTATTCAACAAATGGTGCTGGAAAAATTGATAAGCCATATATAGAAAAATGAAACTGTACCCTCATGTCTCACTTCATACAAAAATCAACTCAAGATGGATCAAGGACTTAAATCTAAGATGTGAAACGATAAAAATTCTAGAAGATAACATCAGAAAAATCTCTTCTAGACGTTAGCTTAGGCAAAAATATCATGACCAAGAGCCAAAAGCAAATGCAACAAAAACAAAGATAAACAAACGGGACCTAATTAAACTAAAAAGTTTCTGCACAGCAAAAGAAATAATCAGCAGAGTAAACAGGCAACCCACAGAGTGGGAGAAAAGCTTCACAAACTATACATCTGACAGAATCTACAAGGAACTCAAATCAACAAGAAAAAAACAAATAATCCCATCAAAAAGTGGACTAAGGACATGAATAGACAATTCTCAAAAGAAGATATACAAATGGCCAACAAATATATGAAAACATGCTCAATATCACTAATTATCAGGGAAATGCATACCAAAACCACAATGATATACCACTTTACTCCTGCAAGAATGGCCATAATTTTAAAAATCAAAAAATGATAATCTGCAATTACAAAAATATGGAAAAAGACTAAATATCCATTGACCAATAAGTGGATAAGTAAAATGTGGTATATATATGTGTGTGTGTGTGTGTGTGTATAAGTGTGTGTGTATATGTGTGTGTGTGTATACATACACACACACACACACACACACACCATGGAATACTACTCAGACATACAAATGAATGAAATAATGGCATTCACAGAAATCTGGGTAGAGTTGGAGACCATCATTCTAAGTGAAGTAATTCAGGAATGGAAAAACCAAACATCATATATTCTCACTCATAAACAGGAGTTAAGCTATGAGGATGCAAAAGCATAAGAATAATATAATGGACTTTGAGGAATCAGGGGAAAGAGTGGGAGGGGGATGAGAGAGAAAAGACTACACATTGTGTATACTGTACTCTGCTAAGGTG
Source organism: Macaca nemestrina (assembly GCF_043159975.1). Taxonomy (NCBI): domain Eukaryota; kingdom Metazoa; phylum Chordata; class Mammalia; order Primates; family Cercopithecidae; genus Macaca; species Macaca nemestrina. The sequence goes on from NC_092128.1 coordinate 11,547,873, forward strand.
ATAGGTGCACATAAATGTCAGAAATCACCACTAAATATCTTTTTCATGTAACCAAACACCACATGTTCCCAAAAAACTATCAAAATAAAACAACAACAACAAAACCATAACCTTAGAAGAGCAGGTATTACAAAAGTAGGAAATAAAACACAGGCAGATTCTTTCTCTTGTCTCCTTATCTTTCTAAAGCATAAATCTGTTTTAAGTGAATAATAGAAGTTCCAAGAGCAGAGAATCCAACGTATAAATAAACTCTAAATCCTATGTAAAAAAAGAGTGTTAGCTTCCATAGAACAAACTGAATAATAAAAAACAACTATTAAGGTTGAAAAGAAAGGTCAACTATAAATTGAATCCTCCATTCTGGGGTAGAAGACGAGAGCAATCTAATTCAATGCAATTTATGCAATGCTAATTGTATTGCCAATTTTAATCATTAAATGAGAAGTATGAGGAAAGAAAAGTGTGAGAGAGGGCCTTCACCTTACATTGTCTAGATGAAAAATGACAGAATCAAATAGCAATACAAAGTAGTTTTATTATTAACTGCAAAAAAAAGCTGTAAAGTTAGTAAGGGCAAAATCATTTAGCAAATATTTATTGAGTAGGTTATAAGGCTCAATCTTTAGGCAAAGTGCTGAGGATTCATTGTAGGTTTCAGTATTCTGGGAAATCTTCATGAGGAGGTAAACTGGAGCTAGACTATTTGTGATCACCTCAATTTCCCCAGTTCATCATTCATCCAATGACAAATCAAGCTGTACTGTTACTGATTAATATTTCTTTTAATATGAACCAATTACATCTACATTTACTTTTATTTGTACTATTCTTTGCAATGGGAATTTTCATGTTTGAAAGATAACGTTACTATTTTTTAATTTAACTGAAACTTAAAATTTAAAAATTTGTCAGATTTTCCTTGCCTTATACCCTTTTTTTTAGCACTTTTCTAAGATTTACATATTTAGATTTGCATATAAAAAGTGAAAGCCATCATAAACCAACAGTTGGTGCATGTCTAATGCAGCTTTAGCCTTGTCCTCTTCCTGAAGTCCCATAAAAGATAAAGGCTGATTGCCTGGAGTCCTCTTAGAAAATGAATAACAGGCAGAGAGTGCATGTGCCTGCATTTGTAAGTGGTAAAAGCATCTCTGAAAAATATCTATTTTTAGTTAGTACTTCTCTTCATGTACTTCACTGTGGCTGCCATTCAATTCTCTCAGTTTTCAATGTGAATATGATGTAGTTCATGTACTCCTTGTTGTTTTCGCTACTGATTATCTACCCACCTAAACACCCAATCTCTGACTTAACATTCAAAAACTCTCCATGACGTGGGCCTCCTGGTTTTATTTCTACATTTTATCCAAACTATTGTTAAACTTTCTCAAACATGTCTCCATGCTCAGTCACCTTTGCCTCTGTTTGCTCCAATAATAATCATATTGTTCCTATGACCTTATCTTATCTCTGTTGAAAGAACCCGTATTCAATAAAGCAATTTCAGATGCTTCCAGTTAAGACTGATTTCTGTTTTGCTATTGTTTGAATGATGGTGGCTTTTCCAAAATTCAAGCTGAAACTTAATGCCCAATGCAGTTGTATTAAGAAGTGTGACTTTTGGGAGGTGATTACATCATGAGGACCCTGAATGGGACTAACATCCTTAAAAAAGGGTTCAAGAATACATGGAGCACTCTCTTGCTCCAGGCCATCCTTTTCACCACGTGAGGAGACTGCATTCTTCTCCTCTGAAGGATGTAGCAACAAGGCACCATCTTGGAAGAAGAGCAATCCCCATCAGACAGCAATCCTGCTGGTGCCTCGATTTTGGACTTCCCATCCTCCAGAACCATGATAAATAAATTTCTATTGTTTATAAATTACCCAGTCTGTGGTATTTCTTTTTTTTTTTTTTTTTTTTTTTTGAGACGGAGTCTCGCTCTGTCGCCCAGGCTGGAGTGCGGTGGCGCGATCTCGGCTCACTGCAAGCTCTGCCTCCCGGGTTCACGCCATTCTCCTGCCTCAGCCTCCCGAGTAGCTGGGACTACAGGCGCCCACAACCGCGCCCGGCTAATTTTTTGTATTTTTAGTAGAGACGGGGTTTCACCGTGGTCTCGATCTCCTGACCTTGTGATCCGCCCGCCTCGGCCTCCCAAAGTGCTGGGATTACAGGCGTGAGCCACCGCGCCCGGCCGGTATTTCTTATAACAACACAAATGGACTGAGATGGTCAATTATCAAAAACCACCTGGCAATACATCTATTTGTGATTTTTATGTCACTTATATTTAGAGGATGAGTATAAGAGCATCCATCCATCCATCCATCCATCCATTCATCCATCCATCCAACAAAAACTAATTTATTCCCTAAAAATCTATGACAAACTTTTCCCCAGGTGAGACACTAAAGACACAGTGGTAAACAAAGCAGACTCATTCCCAGATCTTTTAAAACCTGACAGATTAATAAGGGAGGCAGACATTCGGTGAACAGCAAAAATCACAGATGTTTTAGGTTAAAATGCTATGCATTTGGAGCCATCATCTTTTAACATATTTTCTGTTCTATTCATGACATTAAGTAAAGCACAGAAATTTATCTTGATGGACCTAGTTGTGCCGGATACATTAGAAAAAGTACAAACTCCTAGAATAGAAGTTGAAAGAAATCTTTGCTCAGTGGAAAGGAATTATTAAACATTTTGACTGCAAGCTGATTTGAAACTTCAAGTACAGCTCCTGAGATCCACAGTCAGAGAAGTCATGTTCAAGAGTTTTATAATGATCATATCCAATCACAAATGTTTTGGATATCCATGATACAAAAACAAACACACACACCAAAGAAGCACTTAGTTGGTCTGTGACTTGAAGTTTTAATAGTGAAATCATAACTGAGTAAGGTGAAAGCAACTCTATAACAGATAATTAGGACTAATGAATATTTATAGATAAGATTTCTATTTATGCTCTTTATTTAAAAAAGCACATTTGGCCAGCTTAAAGGTGAAGTATACACTCCCTGTGTACACATCACCACATATTCAGCCCTATTACTGACTGATATAGAATTTTGGCTTACAGGCACAGAATTCTGCTCAAGATAAAATTACCATTTACAAATTACTGATTTTTTAATCCCTAAATCTTAAATTGATGGTAAATGACATAGAACTATACAACATAACCTTATAAGATTTCTACAATAAAATCAATTTATACATTGGCATTATCAGTCAATTAATATTGAAGTTTTTGAGCTTTAAAATTTTAACGTTAAAATAAATGAAATATGCATCAGAAGCTTCAGGTGGAAATACCGTGTCAAACTGAGAATCAGAACAAAATCAAGTAACACATGATCAAATCAATAGGAAAATACCTCTTCAATAAAAAATGCAGACAAGACGTTCAAAAAAATTCATCTCTTCGGTATTTGCCAGTTACCCTTCCTTGGGTATACGGACCAAGGATTTAATAGAAGCATTCTTTACCAACGGATACAAAAATGAGAATTGTTATCAGAAAAAGATCCCGAAGTTAGGTAGCCATGTTAAATTCCACATGACTTGGTTTGACAACGGGGTGGAGAGCAAATAGATGACTGTGAGGCTGGGCTGGATGCTCAGATCAGGGAGTTTCTAAAGATATTTATAGAATATTTTGTCTCTGCACTGTGGGCTTTTTCAGGAAAGCTGAGTAAGTTTTCTTACAGGATTAAAAAAATATGTATAAAGCAGCTGTAACACGAAGGAGCACTCTTTCTTCACCACAATGAAAGAGGCTGTAAAATACAGCACTATGATAATATTGCAAATACAACTTAAATCCTCTCTATTCTTTGTAACTACGTGGATAATTTCAATCCTGAACAGAGATTTTTTTTTTTTTTAAGGCAATGGTCACTGTGTGGAGCAAGAAGGAGGATTACAATTTTTTTTCACAGTTTAGAAACATTTCTGTCAAACAGGCATTATTCTCATCATCTGAAAACAAAAACAATTTCTAAATAAAAAAAATCCACTTGTGAAACCTTTGGCTTTTAGGCTGAATGGGATGGGGATGAAAACATCTCATTCAAATGTATCACTCTGGCTGTTGTGCTAAAATTAGACCATGGGGACAGGGCATGGGGGAAAGCAGGAAGATCAACTGGAAGGTTATTGCAACAATCCATCCAACAGATGGCCTAGAAGTGGATACAATGGAGATGAAGAGAAATGACTGGATTCTGGGTATAAATTGAGGGTAGAGTCATTCCTGATAGGTTGGACTTGATGTGAAGGTCAGAAGGAAGAGTTAAAGACGAAGCTAAGGTTTCTGGTTTGAGTGAATAGATGAATGGAGTTGACATTTACTTGTATGGAGAAAACTGAGAGAGGAACATTCATTTTTAATGGTAGTTTGGTATTAGAAACAAAGAGTCTGAGATGTTTGTTAGACTGTGCTGACTGGGAGCAGGCAGTTGTGTGTAACGTCTGAAACTCAATAGAGGACATAGCTAGAGATATAAGTCAACAGACAGATGATGGAACGTGGAACCTGGATGAGCTCTCTTACAGAGTAGGTGTAGACAGAAAGCAGTAAAGGTCCAAGGACTGAAACCTGGGGCTCTCCACTGTTTGCAGATAAGAAAATTGAGGAGACACTTAAATGAGAAGGAACAGTAGGTTTAGTAGGAGGAGAAGCAAGAGAGAGAGAGAAACACTAAGGAAACTACAAGAAAATGTTTCAAGAAAGAGGGAATGATTTGTATCAAATGCTGCTTAAGGTAATGATTGAGAATTTTCCACTAGATTTAGCAGCATGGAGATTGCTGGTGACTTGACAGGGACTGATTTGGTGGTGAGTAAAGCCTTTTTGAAATAGGTTCAAAAAGAATGAGGCAAAAGAAAGTGAAAGCAATGATGATTGTTACTTTAAAAAAGAACAAGAAAATAAGTAGGTATTTTAAATAACTGGGAAATGTAATCAGCTGAAGAGGAAATGGATAGATTGAAGGTATTGGGGGAGGGGAGGAAATGGAGGAGGGGAATGAAGTAGGACTGCAACACCAGGGTCCCACTGAAGGTGAGGAGCCATGAATTTAAAGTGAGACCAATCAGCATAGGCCTGTGGTTTTCCCCAGCCACATTCTTCCATTCTTCCTCCCAGGGAGATGCGAAGCACAGAAATTTCACTTAATCAGCATTGCTGTTTTTCTGAGCAAATGTTAGGAAAGGGAGAGAAGCAAAGAAATCAAAGGTGATTGCAAGGGAGTCATAATGATAGAATGTGGGACTAAAGCTAAGTGGAAGGGAAGGGAGCACGTGAGTCAACAAGATATAGAAAAAAGGTACTTCTGTTACAGTTAATTTAGAGAGCTTCAGGAAATGAGAAGCGCAACTTTGGAGCAGTTGTAGCTAATGATTATGTTGAGTTCCAGGAGATGATCTTGGAAGTGAGTGACTAAGACATGCTGGAGGAAGATATCAGTGGAGGAGGTCCAATATTTAAGAGATAGGTTCATTGAAAGAAGGGTCTACATGGATATTGAAAACTCCAAAGAATACTACAAAAGGGTTATTGAATCATGGAGCAGTGAACCAGGCATTAAAATCTGCAAGGATGACGAGGTACTGGGCCAAGGGTCTATACAATTCCTTAGAGAGGAGGTTTAGTGAATTGTTTATTCCTTAAAGACAGACACAGTGGAAAAATGGCTTTGGAACCACTTCAAAAATATAAATAGTGTGTACTCTATAATTATTAAGATTATTTAAGGTCTGTTCATCATATTAAGCATTTTAATCAGGTTTTTCTTTGGGCATTTAAATTACTGCTTGGCTGATTCCATGATCCTTGAAACAAACATCAGATAGCTAACCGAACTTAATTAAGAGACTCCTATAAATTAAATTCTATGACTTTGATAACAACTACAGGTATTTCACAAGAACATAATTTAGGGAATTAGGGAATTAGGTGGACAGAATGTGCCTTGCATTTTTTTTTTAATTTTTATTAGGGAATTAGGTGGACAGAATGTGCCTTTTATTTTTCATCATGTGTCTTGCAATTAAAAGAAGTCCTTATATCTCCACCTATTGTATAGGACACTTAGAGCCTGGTGGTGGTCGGCCTGCAAAGTCTTAGCAACTGCTATTCAGTTCCAGCATCTGTTCGCACTTCTTGACTGGTCAGAAAACTAGCTCAATCATTCATTATCTACAGTTGACTTCTTACAAAGAAGTTAATTTTTTTTTTCCTTTTGCCAAACTCGTGTGCCGTAAAGTTATATATTAAAATTATCATTAGATATTTGCAATTGGAAAACTCGGTTCCAAAGCAATAACAACAAAGTATTTTGTGAGCTTAAAAATATGTTCAAGTATTTAAAGGGTTTTGAAAAACTACATTTACTACAAATATAATGCCACAGGACGTAACTCTGATATGTTTACCACATCCATTTCAGTGAACTTAAAATTGATCCTCGATGTAAAGAAGGTATCCATACTCAAGTATAAGTTTAGTTAATTATCTGTGACCATGTTCTGCTTAGATGGTATCAGTATTAATGATCCTCCTGAACTATCCCTTCAAGTGTGTAAAAGAAGTTAATTAAAGAGATTGCATCTGTCAGGATCTAAACAGGGTCTAAACACCCCAGGAATGAGGCATAGGCTTATTTGCTTCATTATGGAATTATAATAAATTTAGGATAATAGCAGAGTAAAAAATTGCATAAGGCAATTTAAATACTATGAATTATATAATCAGTAGTAACACATATATCAGATTACATATACAGTATGTATATATACACATACAATGTATATACTGTACATATACACACATACAGTGTATAAATTGAGGGTAGAGCCATGGCTAAGAGGACTGGATGTATGGATGTATATATACTCAGTGTGTGTGTATATATACGATATATAGTGTGTGTATATATATGCTATATATACTGTATTTACACACACACACACACTATTAGGCCATTCTTGAATTGCTATGAAGACATGCCTATGACTTGGTAATTGATTCAGAAAAGAGGTTTAATTGGCTCATGGTTCTGTAGGCTGTGCAAGAAGCATGTTGATGGCATCTGCTCAACTTCTAGGGAGGTTTCAGGGAGCTTAAGTTATGGATAAAGGCAAAGAGGGAGGAAGCATTTCAGAGGGCAAGAATGGGAGCAGGAGACAGAGATGAGGGGGCAGTGCCACACACCTCTAAATGACCGGGTCTTGTGTGAACTCAGAGCGAGAGCTCATTCATCACCAAGGGAATGGCCCAAACCATTCATGAGGAATGCACCCCCGTGACCCAAACACCTCCCATTAGGCCCCATCTATAACATTTTAACATGATATTTGCGTGGGGAAAAATATCCAAACTCTATCAATATCTATAGATGTATATATCTTTATGCATATATATCTCAACACACACACACACACACACACACACACAGACATATCAGGACATGTCAGCTCACTAGATATTTTAATAATATTAAATAGATATTTTATTTTTGTAATTTAGATAATATGGATAAATAAACTAGTTATTTGTATTCGTATTTTAACATTTTAAAATCGAATGGATGCTGTGAGTATTCTGAATGAATAGAAATGCTGATAATCCTCCAATGTAACATTTCTATATGGAAAGAAACTCTACAATGTCTACCAGGTATTAATATTTTTCTATCATATTATAGTTGCTATTTCTCTAATTTCAATATTTTTATATATACATGGCTGAGTTACTAGCAGAAACATGGTTATTAGAAAATCCTCTCAGTGGAAACGAGCTTTTAAAATAACATTTTACATGATGCTCGAGACTGCTTTTCAGAACACCTACTCATTTGTTAGCTGCTAAAATAACAATGAGGCAGTAATAGCTTAATTCAAAACAGTGATAATATATAATTCATAAAGGTCAAACCCAAAGTCTTTGAATAGAGATTCCATCTATGTTCCTCTTAAGTGTGTTTCTGTGCTTCAGGGATGAGCTTTCTTTGTGAAGATTGCATTGCAATACTTTCCAAGAATTACTTTTTTATGATCCTCCTTTGGAGGTGAACATCAAAAAGGAAACACTCCTTAACTTCCTTCCTTGTCGTAAATTTTGTATTCTCAGAGGACTAGATTACAAACATTGACAAAATTTCAGAGTCCTCCCCTAGGAACTCATGTCCACAACTGGGTTCTGCAATTAGAATTGTTGGTTACTTTCAGAAATTATTAATACAACATTAATACAGAGTAACATTAATGACAAGTATTTTTAATGTCAATCATATGCCATATAAAATCAGAAAATGAATACAACATTAGTATTTCATAATTTCTTTAATCATCCATTTATTTAAATGAGTTTTTTTGAGGGAGTAACTTTCAAATATGCATCCCTGCGTTGGTGCTACCAAAGGGATGTTACGTGTTGCAGAAAGTGACAGAATGAAATCATAAATGTGATTTTTTGCTGTATGAAATACCATGACACTTTTCTTGACCCTCAATAAGTATCATTCAATGAATACATTAGTTATTTGGAAATATTTGGGGAGCAATGTTGAACACATCCCATTTCTAACCTCATTCTCCACTTGTTTCATTACTCATGACAGCACTGCAATATTTAATGAAAATAATTCATTTTAATGTCACCAATTGTGGTACTCAAGATGTACCTGTTTATTTTGTATTCAGAACACCAAATAATCCTATAAAAATTATACCTAATACCTTAGAATGACTAGGTGCTGCTGGAGGAAGTATTTTCTACAACACCTCAATAGAGATGGCATTTCAACATATGACCTTCTCCGTATACTGGACTTAAATAGTAAGTGCAAATTATTACTCTCATTTCTCACAGTATACATTTGGCGAATGGTGCAATTGATAATCTTAGAAAGTGTATTCCATCAGCAAGTTTTTGTTTTTTGTACCTCGTCCCAATAGTTAACATTGAAATTATTCACAAAGATTAACTCGTGCCTTTGTGTGTCTAGTAGAATCTCTGCTTCTAAGCTTTATTTGATAAGATGTCTGGGTCGGGAAGGAAAATGTGACTCCTATCAGTGATCCACCCAGTGCAGCAAGTGGCATTGCAAAGACTCAAGAAATACCTAATGACACCCAGATGAGAGAATTTTGGAGAGATCACAATCTACAACTCTTCTAGAGCTTCAACTCTGAATACCTCCTGCAGGCTCATGTGCTTCTTGGATCACATCTGAGACCAGATCAAGAAAAATTATTTTCAAATTTGATGCAGTAATGTTGCTAATATACTAAGCCAATACCTACAAAAACACTGGTAGATAATCCAAATGGGAAGCTCCAGCTGAGATGTATGCTAATCCTGTAAAAAAGCTTCCAAGAAACTTGAAGCCAAAATTTAAACTCAGGCACAGGAAATATCATAACTTCTGCCTTCTTTCTCCCTTGGTCTCAGTCTTCAATCATGATTGTAAAGAGGCAATTTTTAAATGAAATTATTAAATAAAAATAAGGCATCTTGCTGGACAGTATATGATGTAGAACATAGAGCTCATTTTTTTTTTTTTGCTCTTTTTAATATTCCAAATAAATATCAAGAAAAAAAATTCTTCTATACCCCGGCCATATATCTGCATCTTTGTTGTTGAATAGAAGGCCCACACAGCTAAAAATGCTGCCAGGAGGCTTTGGTGGTGGGAATGAGAGGGCAAGCAGGGACTCCTGTGGTGCCAAGCTCCAGCTTGAAAGCAACAGGGAACTTGCCTGCAGGCTGGAAGACAGCAGGGCAGGCAGGGGCTAGAGAGAAGAGAGGAAGGCCTGGATTCTCCTCCCTGGGGAAACAAACATTCACTCTGAAACTGTACACTTCAGTGGCTCTTACTGACTTGCTTGTATCATCTTTCATGTGGTGGCTATGGATTCAACCTTTGAATACTCATTGAAATTTTTTTTGGCATTGGAAATCTTTCTTCACAGACTATGTAGGTTTTATTTTTAGGAAGCATGCTTTGAACCACAGTATTTCTGAGTCCATTTCATAATGAGTACTTTGACCACTGAGTTCAGCAGAATTTTCATTCTTTGTCAGGCACAGTGGACAGGAAAGTTTCTTTAGACTTTGTTCCCCAGTGAGAATAAAGCTGGTGCTTTGAGGACTGAAAACATTACCTAAAGCTTTTTACTCACCCCTAAACTCTATCCTAACTTGCAGTAAAGTAGACCGTTGTTAAATTTGTCCCACTTTCTTTTATAGAGAAAGTGACTGTTGTCCTTTGAATAAGCTGTATTGATTATTAATGGATGGCATGGGATAAGCCCATTTGCTAGCCAATTCTTTGAAAAACCAGACCATATTTTTCCTTTTGCTATAACAACATGCTATAATATAAGTGAACTTGTTTCCCAAGCCAGTCAACAAAGCTTCATCCTAATTATGAGTCACTGTCCCTAATTTTTAGACTATCATTACTCTGGGGAAACACATTTGCAATTTTACATTAGGGTGCAGGAAAATTTTTCCCTACTAAGTGATAACCTCGAAAATAATAAATTGTGTAAGATGAACAAGCCCAGACATTCTCGGTGTGACTTTATTAGTTCCCCGCATAGCCATGTCTATATAATAAAAGGGATACCATGGCTTATGTGTTCTGAAATGGAGAATAAAGGTCCATTTCAGAAGTCGGAATCAGAACTTTCCCAGTACCGTAGACATAGATTGTTCTTCAATCAAGTGCTCACACACCAGGAACCACCTGCTCAGTAAAAGCTGTGCTTTCCTTTCCTTTATGAACAACAACAAAAACCACCAGAAATCAAATTTTCTGATTTTCCATCAATGAATCTTTTATTGTAGACATTTTCAGGATGTGTTTAAGAAGAATATTATTCATCTAAAAAATAAATAAGTACCACAGAACTATGCTTTCCATCGCTTTGTAAAACGGTGGGTCTTGGCATATAATTGTTATTGTATGATGGTACTGTTATGTAGTTATAAATGACTTTTACAGAACAAAGGAAAGAAATTACCTAGAGAAACATGAATTAACTCTTATTTCACTATGTTACTAATTGACTTCCCTTATTCATCAAACCAGTTTGATAGCAAACGTTTTATAATAATTGCATTAACTTTTATGCAAACTTTAAATGGAACTCTTAAAAAACTTCCTCTAGATTTTAATTAATCTCGAATATTTAATGCACTTTTGCATAACTTAAGCAATGGCTTATCTTCTTTCTTGCCTGGGGCTCCTTGAGCTTTAATTAGTATGCATCGTATCTTATAAAATTTTGGTGTTGCTTTTAAGGAACAATAATTTTGATCCATTTAAACTCACTGTCATCAGATATGGGTTCCATACAATAATAATGACATTGTAAAAGGAAAGAATAAAAATGAGAAAAGGAAAGGAAGTTTTCCAAAACTAAAATGTAACTTGTTCTTTGTAGATGTTCTCTAAAGTGCAAAAGATGAATGTTAGACACTGAATGTTTATGTCCCCCCCCAAATTCATACATTGAAACCCAATCTCCAATGTGATGGTATTAGGAGATGGGGCTTTTAGGAGGGCCCCACTTTCATGAATAGGATTAATGCTGCTATTTAAAAAAAAATTCTGGCAAGCTCCTTTGCCTGCCTAGCATGTGAGAACACTGCAAGAAGATGGCCATCCATGACCTGGAAAGCAAGCCTTCACCAGACACCAAATCTGCCAGTGCTTTAACTCAGGCTTCCCAGCCTCCACAACTGTGAGAAATAAATTTCTGTTATTTATGAGCTAGTCGATGGTATTCTGTTATAGCATCCTGGATAAACTAAAACAATGAGTTATAATATTCTAAGCCTCTGTGATACATAATCGTGGTTGAGATGATACAGTCAAAAGGCAAGGATGATAATGAATATGCAGTATGAAATTGAATCTTATTTATTTATTTATTATTTATTTAGAGACCTGAGTCTTGCTCTGTCACCCAGGCTGGAGTGCAGTGACGTGATCTCGGCTCACTGCAATCTCCGCCTCTCAGGTTCAAGTGATTCTCCTGCCTCAGCCTCCTGAGTAGCTGGGATTATAGGTACGCACCACCACACCAGGCTAATATTTGTATTTTTAGTAGCGACGGGATTTCACCATGTTGGCCAGGCTGGTCTCAAACTCCTGACCTCAGGCGATCCACCTGCCTTGGCCTCCTAAAGTGCTGGGATTACAGGCCTGAGCCACCACACACGGCCTCTAAAATTGAATCTTATGCAGATGTCCTAATACCGGTCCTACTGGTATCTGCAGGCAGGAAAATGGATATAAGTCTTCAGAGAAAAACAGCAGCCCTCCCATCCAGCCCCAGAGGCTGGTTTATGGCTGAGCACTTGACCTAGCAACCGAACCATATGTTGATGAGCAACGTATTACTAGATCCTGGAGAGAAAAGATAAACTGAGCCAACAAATTTCCTGTCTTAAATTTGAAATAAGATATGAAAGCAGTTGGTCAGTCTGAAACAAAGGAGATTGTGGAGGGATCTCAGGACAAAATATGGGGCACTGTGGAGTTGTATTGGTTCTGACGGTTTCGGCTGTAAACCAGAAACCCAGAGTCTGCATTCAAAAAAAGAGGAATTTTATTGGCTCAATGTGGAGTTGGGCATAGGCTTGATCCAGTGGCTTGACAGTCACCAAGATTCTGGTTTATTTCTCTTTCTGATTGTGTTCTCCACTTTGTCTTCAGCCCAAGGCCAACCTGCTCATGATCACACATGAGTTTCAGGCTGTGTAGGAATGTTCTTGAAATACTCCCTGTGGCCACAGGTTGAGACATTGATTGTAACTGAAGACAAATCAGCTTCTCTGAACCCAAATAGAAAACAGAGGCTGTTGGAAAGGAATAGGGTGTGCATCACCCACAGGAAGTCATTGCTGAGAAAGTAAGCAACATATGCCCATCACAGAATTTATAAGACAGCAAGAACTATAAACAGAGAAATTCAGTTGGTTTAGGATTAAAGGAAACAGATAAGTGCAATATAGCTCAGATATTTTAATCCAGAGCATTTGGGTGAATATCCATGAATGCATACCTTTAAAGCTCTATTGGATCAATAAGTTTCTCTAGTATAAGCCACAGGAGGGTTCACACTTACTAGGTAAGGTGACCATGCACCTTGGCCTGTCTAGTGCAGAATCAGTTCACACTTGTTACACTCCTTCCACGATTAAAAAAAGGCCTGGTTTAGTGGCCAATGATATGGTCATTCAACGGTTACACTCCCTACTTACGAATTTTCACATACTTTTTTTCCTAATCATTTCATGTGTAGCTTTATAAGTTGTTCTTACTTGGTGTATTGGTCCATTTTTATACCGCTATTAAAAAACTACCTGAGACTGGGTAATTTCTAAAGGGAAGAGGTGTAATTGACTCACAGTCCAGCGTGACTGGGGAGGCCTCAGGAAACATAATCATGGCCAAAGGTGAAGGGGAAGCAAGGCACTTTCTTCTCAAGGCGGCAGGAAGGAGAAGTGATGAGCGAAGGAAGAAGAGCCCCTTAAAAAGTCATCAATCTCATGAGAAATCACTCCCCTATCACAAGAACAGCATGGGGGAAACCACGCCCATGATTCGATTACCTTCACCTGGTCTCTCCCTTGACATGCGGGATTATGGGGAATACAATTCAAGATGAGATTTGGGTGGGGACAAAGCCTCATCATATCACTTGGACTAGCTTGAGCTGATCTCTCTAGAAGACATGTCTATTAGAAAGAAATTTCAAATTAAGTGGAAGGCAGAGCAGCACACTTCACTAAGAAAGACCAAGGTGGGAGAATAAGGGTGAGAGCTTGGAAAGAGGTGTAGGTATAGGCAACTGTATTCTCCCACCTGAAACCACATTTTGTGGGAGGCACACAAAGGTGTAGGGCTACAGGGATTATTCTGTGTGGCTGAGAGGAGTCTAGAACATTGTGTTCTGGTGACAGGTGATAGAGTCTTTACTTTGTCTTGCCCTCTTTGGGTTTGTTTTCTATCAGTTCTCAGATAGAGAATCCATTTCTTAAATTCATTTGAATTTTATTGTATCTGTCTTTTTAGTTTGTTTATTCATAACTAAGAACCCTGACTTACAGTTCCTTGCAATGAAAGTGCCAAATCAAGAAAAAGTTGCTGATAGTGAATCAAAAAATAAGTCAGTCAGTCAGTATCAAACAACCACACGTTTAGATATTCTTTTTTTTAATGTTTTTGAGACAGACTCTTGCTCTGTTGCCCAGGCTGGAGTGCAGTAGCACAATCTCTGCTCATTGCAGCCTCTTCCTCCCAGGTGCAAGGGATTCTCCTGCCTCAGACTCCCGAGTAGCTGGGATCACAGTCACCTGCCACTGAGCCCAGCTATTTTCTGTATTTTTAGCAGAGACTGGTGTCACCATGTTGGCCAGGCTGATCTCAAACTCCTGACCTTGGCCTCCCAAAGTGCTGGCATTACAGGCATGAGACACCACATTCAGCCTCTCTACGCATAGACACAGTGAGTGATTGAAAAACCGTTTTCTGTTTCCTTTCTAATATGTAATGTAAGACATGACACTCCAAAGATAACAGGTGATGCAAGTGAGAAACAGAAGTACATAAAGCTTTGAGCAAACTTCGATTGGTTCCTACAGTCTTGCAAGCACTGTGCCAGACTATTTCAGGTGATTTCTACATCATCTGCATTAGTTTATTTTTCCTGGAAATGGTAAGGGAAAAGAAAATAGGCGTTTCTATTTTATAAACCATAACACACCAAAGGCCCACATCACTGATCTTTTTTGTCCCTACCTGAGCTGCATTTTTCACATATCTGGGGGCCCAGATGCAGAGGCTGGAGCTCTGCTGTGTTCAAGGTGTGGCCTACAAGCAGCTGCGGCAGCAGCATTTTGAAGCTTGTTAGGAAAGCAGAATCCCAGTGTTCTCTTCAATCACACTGAGCCAAACCTGTGTTTTGACAAGATCCCAAAGATTTGTATGCACCTAAGATATTGAGAAGTACTGAAATAAAATACTTATTCTCAAAAAAATATTGATTTATTCTTCATACATTTTTTTTTTTCCTCTTCGCCCGACACTTAACTGCCTGAGCTTCCATCTCCAGCCAACTGCTCTCTCACTAATCCCTGTTATTGAGAGTATTCTTCTTGGCACAGATATTTACCATGTAAATAACTTTTGGACTTTCATTTCCTTACTGATCTGTATCAACTGCCCTACCACATTCTCATTTTCCTTTCCAGCAGTTCTTTAGAGAGTGCTGTCTTAGGGGAACTGTTGTTGTGTTGGAACAAGCTACATTTTTACCTTGAATACTTTTCTCCAACACTGCTATTCCCTCGTGACATCCGAAATCTAGTTTCTCCATGAAGAAAACATTCTACAGTACAATTTTCGATAAAAACCAGCCGTTTTCTTACTCTACTCAATTCACTGGCAAAGTAGAAGGGTGTAGAGCATTCCTCGACTCTAAGCCATTATTTTAAAACTATTTCCAGTAAACTCTTTTCTGATGTATGCACTTCTAGAATTTTCTGACCATTGACTCGAAGAGGATGGGCGGGAAGACACTGGTAGGAGAGTTTTGAGAATGAATGAGTTGACATGGGTTTCCATTCTAACAGGCAAAATGTGATGCCAGTATGTGTATGCTTAACCACAAACACGTATGCACGTTCCAAAAGTTTATGAATTCCTTGGACTACAGACTAAAGTGTAAATTCTTAGAATGTTTTCTCAGGCATTTGAGGATTTCGGGAAACTTCTTATTTCAGCTGTGTCACATGCCTTAGTTTATATGGTCCATTTTTCCAAGACAGCCTTGCCCTCTATCATCTGATAGGAGCTTTTCTGTCCTGGAAGGACTAGCTTTAATTCTGTTTCACTCATAAAGCACTGCTAAATTCCTCCATTTAGAATTGTTCTTTTCCTTCTTTAAAAGTTCATAGTCCCTTTTTGTGCTACTATTATATTCATCCATTCATTCTACAAAAGTATGTATTTAGAGCATATTGCATATCAAGCACTGTGTTAGGCGCAGAGACACAATGGGGCATGAGCTCAGGCCTGTTTCCCATTCTCGGGAAGCTCAAAGTTTAGAAGAAGGAGAGATGTAATTACAGTAATTACAGTCTTGAATGTGTGATTATACACAGGTTAAAAAGAGCCTAACCCAGTCTTACAGATCCAGAGATGGCTTCCTTAATGGAGTTTATCTATGAATTGAGATACGAAGGATAAGAAAGCAAGAGAGAAAGAGATGGGTGGTGGGGTGGAGCAATTCTAGACCCAGAGAACAGTACAGGCAGGGGCCCCACTGAAAGAACATCTGAGGCACTGAGCACAGGCCAGCGTGGCTAGAGGGGATGGAGGGGAGTGATGTGAGATGAAGCTGCAAAGGAAAACAGAGGTCACCACAAGAGGCTAATACACTGCTTTTAAGGATCTGGGTCTTTTTCTTAAGGGCAAGAAGAAGTTACCGATGAATTTCAAGTAGGAGGTCAGAAAAAGAACCAGTATACTCTGCCACTCTCTTTTGAAGTCCTTGAAGGGAGGCTGGATCACCTTCATTCTTGAATACCCTAAAATGTCGATTGTCTAAGCCTGAAGTTTGATAACTATATTTTAAATTTTTGGAGGAAAAATATGAAATATATGGCTTGAAAAATAATATAAATGGTACATCAAATGTGTTTTTCTGGAAGCATGCACTTTTTTTACTATTTATATTTTATAATCTTTCAAAACACCAACTAGGCAGAGAGTGCTATCTGTCTATCTCATTACAGATTTTCCTCTTCCACCCTAGCGATAATCCTCAAAAGTTTTAGCAGGAATATTACCACCTAGAATGAAACTGCAATTCTCAGTCTATCTTGCATCTCTCTGTGGTTGTGATTAAATCTGGTTAATGAGATATGATTGAAAATGTTGCACAGAACTTCTGGAATGGCTTTTTAAAAGGGAAGGTGAACCCTCCTACTTTCTTTACAAAAATCACATGAAATTTCTGGAGTTCTATCAGCAATCTTAATCACTGAGAGAACAGAAACCATGAGCTAAGGAAACTGGAGCAGAATGTTTCAGTCTGGATCTCGGATAGCTTTCTAGAGTTATTATACAAAGCCTGAATAGTCTATTTCAGACATCTTACATGTGCAGAAATGAACTTCAGATTTGTCTGGAAAATGAATTGGGTCTCTGTTCCTAGCAGCTGAAAGCACTTCCTTACTGAGACCCAAAGTTTTACTTCAGGGATGCTGAATTATACACAGTTGTATAACTGACAGATACTTTAGTAGAAAGAAATTAATCTTTGAGCCAGGAAAGTTCTAACTTGTGCTCAACTAAAATACCATCTTAATTTAGGCCACGTTTTTTTTTTTTTTTTTTTCCCGTTGAATACTTCTTATTTTATTTTTAATGAATAGGGAATTAATATTCCAGGAGAAAACCAACACATCTGGCTTCTAAGTCTGTAAAGATATTCTCTGGAGATGGTATTGCAAATACATTCAGGCTTAAGAAACCTTCTGACTAATGAAAAGGGACTGCGATTTCGAACAATGCCAGTTTCACAGACATTCTGGGAATCTGCATTGCCTCTCAGATAAAACAGTTATAAAGGACAACTTGTTGAGTTGTATCAGAAGTTGCAAGGGACCGGGCGCGGTGGCTCAAGCCTGTAATCCCAGCACTTTGGGAGGCCGAGACAGGCGGATCACAAGGTCACGAGATCGAGACCATCCTGGCTAACCCGGTGAAACCCCGTCTCTACTAAAAAAATACAAAAAAAACTAGCCGGGCGAGATGGCGGGCACCTGTAGTCCCAGCTACTCGGGAGGCTGAGGCAGGAGAATGGCGTAAACCCGGGAGGCGGAGCTTGCCGTGAGCTGAGATCTGGCCACTGCACTCCAGCCTGGGCGACAGAGCGAGACTCCGTCTCAAAAAAAAAAAAAAAAAAAAAAGAAGTTGCAAGGATCTCTTTACTCATCTGTGGGCAAGACCAACAAAGAAGCTAGGGCACACCATCCAGCTGGAACTACCTAGAGAAATATTCCACAACAGCACTAATATTAATAGCTTGTGAGCCACATGCCATATGTAACTTAAAATCTTATGGAGGTGACAATAATATTAATATTTTATTTAACACAAAATAAAATGAATACAAAAATGATCAATGAGCTATCTTATATTCCTGTATGTGTATGAAGTATTCACAATCTGTTGTGCATTTTACACTAACATCACATCTCAGTTAGAACGGCTGCTTTTTAAGTGTGAAATAGCCACAAATGGCTAGTGGCTGCAGTGTTAGACAGTATAGCTCTGCACATCTTCTGCTTTCCTTTCTACTCCAGTATCTCACTACCTGCATTTCTTTGTGTTTTGTTTTAAGTTCAGGTGCACATGTGCAGGTTAGTCACACAGGTAAACTTGTGTCATGGGTGTTAGCTGTATAGATTATTTCATCACCTAGGTTTTGAGCCTAGTACCCATTAGTTATTTTTCCTGATCCTCTCCCTCCTCCCACCCTTCACCCTCTGATAGACCCCAGTGTGTGGTTTTCCCCCTCGATGTGTCCATGTGTTCTCATTACTTAGCTCCCACTTATAAGTGAGAATATATGGCAGTTGGTTTTCTGTTCCTGTGTTAGTTTGCTAAGGATAACAGCCTCCAGCTCCATTCATGTTCTCAACAAGAGATATACTCTTATTATTTGTTATGGCTACATAGTATTCTATGGTGTATATGTGCCACACTTTATCACCGATGGGCATTTAGGTTGATTCCATGTCTTCGCTATTGTGAATAGCGCTGCAATGAATGTCTGTATGCATTGTCTTTCTAATGGAATGATTTATATTCTTTGGTTATATATTCAGTAATGGGATGGCTGAATCAAATGGTATTTCTGTCCTTAGGTCTTTAAGGAATCACCACATTGTATTCCCCACAATGGTTGAACTAATTTACATTTCCACTAATAGTGTATAGCATTCCCTTTCCCCCCCACAGCATTGCTAGTATTTGTTATTATTTGACTTTTTCATAATAGCCATTTTGACTGATCTGAGATGGTATCTTATTGTGGTTTTGATTTGCATTTCTCTAATGATCAGTGATGTTGAGCTTTTTTTTTTTCCCCATGATGGTTCATCTTAAGTATGTCTTCTTGTAAAAAGTGTCTGTTCATGTCGTCTGCCCACTTTTTAGTGGGATTGTGTTTTTCCTTGTAAATTTGTTTAAGTTCCTATTAGATGCTGGATATTTGACCTTTGTCAGATGCATGGTTTGCAAAAATTTTCTCCCATTCTGTAGCTTGTCTGTTCACTCTGATGATAGTTTCTTTTGATGTGAAGAGGCTCCTTAGTTTAATTTCATCACGTTTGTCGAATTTTGCTTTTGTTGCAATTGCTTTTGCATCTTCATCATGAAATCTTTGCCTGTGCCTATGTCCTGAATGGTATTGCATAGGTTGTACTCCAGAGTGTTTATAGTTTTGGGTTTTACGTTTAATTCTTTAGTCCATCTTGAGTTAATTTTTGTATATTGTGTAAGGAAGGGGTCCAGTTTTAATTTCCTACATATGGCTAGCCAGTTATCCCAGCACAATTTATTGAATAGGGATTCCTTTCTCCATTGCTTATTTTTGTCAGGTTTGTCACAGATCAGATCGTTGGAAGTGTACCTGCACTTCCATCTCAGTTCTGCCTCCATTTTAATTTTCTCTCTTTTACCACTCTCTATTGCTCAATTGCTGCTACTAGTTTTCACCATCTTCCAGATCCCAGTAAAATCTTACCCTAACGGGTAGACCCATTACTAAACAAATATTCAGTTAAGACATTGTTTGGGGAGACTAGTGAAGACAACGATCTTTCATTAAAGCCTTTTCTCACTCTGAAACCAGTTTCTCTTTCCGGCCAATACTTTCTCCTATTTCCAAACCTAATGAGCCCTCTCTCCTTAGTCCAACTCCTAAATACCTTAGATATTTCCTTTTTCACCTGTTTCTACTACCTCTGCAATAGTTCAGCTCTCTTCACCTCCGCCCAGGTAATCAGAACAAGTGTTAGTAATGCAAAACTTGATTTTCCTGAAAATCCCTCAATGGCTGCATATTGCCCAAAGGATAAGTTAGTCTTTTTAGTAGGCAAAAAATATGCAAGGTTCTCTTTTTTCTTTTTTTTTCCTTTTTTCTTTTTTTTTTTTTTTTTTTTTATTGAGATGGAGTCTCGCTCTGTTGCCCAGGCTGGAGTGCAGTGGTAGGGTCTCTGCTCACAGAAAGCTCCGCCTCCCGGGTTCCCGCCATTCTGCTGCCTCAGCCTCCCCAGTAGGTGGGACTACAGGCGCCCGCCACCATGTCCGGCTAATTTTTTGTATTTTTAGTAGAGACAGGGTTTCACCATGTTAGCCAGGATGGTCTCAACCTCCTGACCTTGTGATCCGCCTGCTTCGGCCTCCCAAAGTGCTGGCATTACAGGCGCGAACCACCGCGCTTGGCCACAAGGTCCTCTTTCATTAGGTTCCCCCTAAATTCCTAGCTTCACATCTTCCCTCACTAGTAGCTGCTAATCTGTGAAAGAATCTACTGTAACTCCTTGAGTTTACTGCACCTATTCAAGTCATTCACACCCATGTACTCTCCAGCTGCCTGGAATGCCTATAGCATGTGCCTTGAACTGTTCCTCTGAGATCTCCATCCCAACCTAGATCCCAGGGAGAATGAGGCACAAGATCCCTTGTGCATACTTTGATTTGGGCATTTGTGTGTTTTTTCAACAATTATGTGGGGTATGTGTGTGTGTGTGCTTTTTTTGATCTCTTAACTCTTTCATAAATCAGTAAGAAAGTAGAATCTATAAGTTTACATCTTATTCATCAAGGCTAAAACTGTCCTTGGACACATGGTATGCAATTAATGAAACATTGTAGAATAAATGGAGAAATGAATAAATGAAAAATAGATCTTGTCAACTATTTTAGATAGATAGAAAAATAGATCTATCAACAAAATAGATCATGTAGTTTAAATGATCTCTTGACTGTTTCAGAAATGTGATATGGTTATCCATGCCTCCATACTTCTGCTCATGCCTCTATTTTGCCTGGTATGTTCCTGCCTTTCTTTCTCATTACTGAGGCTAAAACTCCTCTGAGGTTCAACCTACTTATTTTATGCAGTTTTCATCAACCACCAGCTGATGGTGATTATTTTCCTCTCATTAATTTTCTATAGAAATCATTATCTGTAACAAGAAGCACATGCTTACATGCTTCTTAACATAGTTTTAACACTTCTTGTGAATGTTCACTGTCTCTATGGCTACATCAGTACATGTTCTGGGAGAAGAGATCCTACTCTGTAACTCTTGGTTTTCTCCTTGTGTAGATTAGTACCAGTGCCTTGACCTTCATAGGAGATTAACAAGTGTCCTACAATAACTATGTGAGAGAAACTTGCCTTCATGTGTATGGTATTTCTGACTTAGAACATGCCACTTGAAAATTTCTTCTGTAATTTTCGAATGCCTGAAGTGTTTTAAAAAAGCAATGCACTTTTATGTCACGTCTAATTTCCCAGAGGGGGGTCTTCAATGAAGTGTGTTCATGAAAATAAGTTTCTTGTTGATGAAGCCTGTCTGGGACTATGCCAAAGAAGCAAAAATCATGAAACTATCACAGTAAAAGTATAACAGCTGCAACTTGTTGAAGGCAAACAAAGTTAATCCTATACACAAATGTTGTATGGTACTTACTGGTTTTACAATGATCACAATTGTAGATAATTTTCTATTTAAATCAACCTGTTTACTGATTAAGACACCCTTTTCAGATACCGTAATTTGTTTGTTAAAATTTATTACAGACTCATTTTTCAAAACCATTTCAAATAAACACACACATATTCCTCACCCCTTCTATCTGCATTCCTTTCTTACTCATGTAACATTCTTTTTGATGTAAGCAGGATTTGGTAAACAAAATAAGATTCAGACTCTAATATTCGTCAATGAATTCATAGGCAAAGACAAAAAAGTACTTATCTCTAATATGGCAATGGGTGCCATGAGAATTTTAGACAATGCTACCTGAAAATATAAGCTCGTTGCCCTCTTACAACTAGTTTTTGGGCAGTAGAGATGCAACTATACAGAGAGGAAATATGTGTTTTTAATCAAACAAAATGAAAATGACAATTTCATCTTTGTAAAACTTTTGTTCTTGGCATAGAAAAATCTATGACTCCTCTCTCCTTTTCAGCTTATAGATCATTTAAATACCAAAGAAAAAAATTCAAACAAAATGTTATTTTGAAACGCTATAATAAACACCATCGTAAATTTTTACTCCTGACTTTTAATGAAGGTACAAGAGTACTAATAAACCAGATAACAATGTGATGTAACAAATAGTCCTTCCTCCCCTCCTCTTGTCTCCTCTTCTTTCCTTTTCTTTTTTCTCTGTATTATTTGGAATGCAAAGACTCTTCAAAAAGAGAAAGCAAAAGGAAAAAATGAACTCTTCTTTTATTCAGATTGGGAAATGATACAAGTCTTTAATATGCTGAGTTTAATGAAATCCAGTAAAGAAATGTCATTCAAAAGATACACACCTTAACCATTTTAATTTAACTGAAAACCTACATTATGTCAAGTCAATGACTCACTGTTAGAGGGAATTACTCTGGGGTCTTTGGGTGTGGGTTCACCTATTTGAAGTCTGTAGTTCAATCTACCGGCCTTCCTATCAAACCATTTCCATATAGTATCACCTTCATTTTTCAGTTTTGATTTCTTCAAGTGCAGTAAAAACTAAAGTTGCCAATGAATTTGAGTGAGTTTACCTCGGGCTTTATGAATCTCTGCAAAAGTTTACAGTTGCCTGGCCACACATAAACTTATGGTTTTGTTTGTTTGGAGCCACTTGTCTTTCTAAAACTTTTACATTTGATTTCACCAGAAACTATTTTTTTTCTGTCTCTACTCATTTGAAAATGTACTTAGTACTTAATAAAACCATGTTATTATAGTAACAAGTATTACTTGCATACACATTTTCGGGAATGAACCACTGACTCCCACACAGCATGTTAGGGAGCATATAGGAAATGAAGGATAGCATCCTACCAGCTCCAACTTCTCCTTCATCAAGTTGTATCAGTCCCAATAGCTTACAAAAGGGATGGAACATGTCCATGAGTCTGTAATGTTGGTTTAAGGGAGAGCAATTAAATGAATTCTTAGTATGAAATCACAGCCGCAATGTATCCAAGTAATTGACAAAAACAATTATTTTAAGAAGAAAGCACTTGTTAAGAAATATAATTTAAATGTTTTTAAATCGATTGCTATTATTTTTATTTTGCAGGTAATATGATATCAAAAGCAAGAAATAAAATCAATTGGCTTATTTAAATCTCTCCATAGTTGATTTAGCTACATGTTAAAATTATTTATCTATTTCCTTTCTGCTTATCTTCAAACATATGACTGTTTTTCTGACATTACTTTTATGCACTAAGCCTTCCTTGGGATTTAAATGTCAAAGCACAGCTATATGCCATGCCAAAAGCAAATATAGTTTTCTTTTGTCCTAATACATGCAATGCATCAAAGAAGAATACAGCTGCTGTTGAATCTTAAAATGGCTAATTCAACTTTTTTCCTTTCCTTTATTTCTTAGGAGAGTTATCTCCTCTGGCATTTCACTACTTTTTTTTTTTAAAAAAAAGTATGTTTTTGTCACTCTAGTATTCTATTTGTACTTAAAATAAAATCACTTTGAAATCACTTCAGAGAGGCAACTGACTTGAACATAGGTTCGCCTGGGTATGTGATACTTTTAGGTCATTGAGCTGATGTTTTTGTGCTAGAAAGATGCCCATGGCTTAAATGTTTATGTATAAACAGGAAGCTCCTCCCTTCTCAAAGAAACCAAAGGAAGCTAAAGATCAAATGAAACACTGGGGTTAGCATGGAAGGCCAAGAAAGTTTAAAGAAAGAGTCACACATCTAATATTACAAATAAGTCAGATTTAGCATGAGGAAATGGGACTTTTCAGAAATTGCCAGTAGTTTTATTTATCAGAAACCAAGAAAGATCATAGTGATTTGCAATATAAAAATCAGTGGAATCCAAGATGGGAAATAAACCGAGTTAAGGTGAACGGACAAGATGAACACATCTACCTGAAAGAATCGCAATAGGATGACCCCATGAGAAAACTGAAGTTTTTCCATACATTTAATGTGGGGATTAGGTTTTTGGACACAAGAGCTTTTGTCTGAAGCACAGTCCCCAAAAGGAAATCCAGTTTCACTACTGGAAAATTGCTTGTTGGCTCAACTTCCTTCAGAATTAGCTTCAGCCAACCTGTTCTTTGATTATTTGTAGTTTGATGGGATCACAGTCACAACAATGTCAGGATTGAGCAAGTATAGAGTTTTGAATAATGTGAATTTATCTCGGAGACTTTCTGTCCCCTTTACCTCTTATCAATAATTATCATGAATGAAAGTAAGGTATTTCCAGAAGCCTACAGTATACTTAGTGAAATAAGCACCTAATGGTAAAAGACAAAATATTTCCCAATGTAAGAGAAGCGCTAGCACAGTTTGACACCAGCCTAACTGATGACATTAACATTTCTAAAGAAAAGAGAGAAGGAGATGGTCAACCTAGAAATGTATGATAAAAGGAGGTGTCCGACCTAGAGGGTAGCAGTTTGGAGTCAGCAAGATTCAGGTGAAAAAGAAAGGAAATCTGTCATAAAAACCATCACTACAGAAACATTAATATTTGTGAGACAGGCCTTCTCTTTACTATAGTAGATACAGTTCTGAAGTATTTTAAATCAAGGTTTTGGTTTGTTTATTTTTCATCAATTTTTTTTTTTTCTTACACTGTGGCTGTCCTACCAGTGGATCAACGGTTATACAATTATCATATAAAGTGGATTCTGGGAGAGATCAACTTTAGACTCTGGACTGAAATAAAAAGTTAAGAAACATGTGGATTTAATTTTGGAAAAGTAGTCTAAAGCCAAGAAGCTTTCGATTGGAAAAAGTTATGCTTTTGAGAGCAAAACAGAGGCATCCTAGGTGCTAAGACATAAAAGCCAAAGAAGTGTTAAAACAGTGGAGAGTCTGATCAATCACCCTCCCTTCATCACCTCAGCATTCAGTCCCAGGAGGTACAGTCCACTGGTTGGTGTGATCTTCAAAAAGTATTTGTTGACTGAATAAATCTCAACCCTAAACCAAAAAAGAATCTGAGAGAAGTCTCAATCAATATAGTTTATTTGGCTGAGGTTAAGGACGTTCCCATGACACATCCTCAGGAAGATCTGAGGACGTGTGGCCAAGGTGGTTGAGGTACAACTTGGTTTTATACATTTTAGGGAGACGTGAGGCAACAGTCAATACATGTAAGATGTACGTTGGTTCCATCTGGAAAGGCGGGACAACTCAAAGCAGGGGCTTCCAGGTGATAGGTAGATTTAAATGTTTTCCGATTGGCAACTGGTTGAAAAAGTTATTATTTAAAGACATGGAATTAATAGGAAGGAAT